>NC_136275.1:7190041-9875991 GCF_964198595.1 Lampetra fluviatilis
GCAATCTTTGGAAGAATGTAATCAACCAGGTGGGTGTTGTTTTCTCATTCATTTGTACCTGATGATGGTTGCTGTGTTGCAATCGAAACATCATATTCTATTATTATTATTTAATTGAATTTCTACGTGACTTTACCGAAAGAACCAAATAGTAATTCCTTGCAGTCACGAAAGCTTCGAATCTAGTTTTATACAACAGACAATTATATGGGAAGCAGCGGTGATGTGGTTAGCACGTGCAATAATATTGGCAACCCATATTTCATTCTGGCGACGCAAATCAGTCGCAATTTAGCTTTATGAATTGCCTGAATTGAGCAGAGACCTATCTAGAATCCTGCACTCTGTGAGATCAATGTATTAGGTGTGTGTCCCACAGGCTCACAGTGGCAGTATAGATTCCCACCCATTAATGCATGGGAATGGACACTTTTTGTATAAAAAAACAAACATAGCAATGCCCTCCCTACCTGTTTTACATCACCCAAAGTCAACAGCACAACTCTGCCCCCCCACCACTCATCCAAATCTTAAGTTCAAGACACCACATGCCAATCTCGCTCCACCTCACGCATTACCCACCATAAAACATCAAAGGTTTGTGAGTACATCAGCACTGGGGAGGCTGTGCATGATGCCAGACACAATATACCCCTGATGTGGAATACTGGGCATTAACAGGTGGTCACTGACAAAACCCATGCTTACAGTTTATACTTGTTTTAATGCAAGTGTTAGGACTTGAAATATCATCACGCGCCACGCGTTCTGTTGCTAGGCAAGCGAGCAGAGTACAGTGGGAGCATCTGAGGACACGGTTGTGTGTGTCGTGGCATTAAGGGAGGGGGGTCGTTAAGAGACACGACAGGTGTTAGAGGTGACTGAGGACACAGGCCGGTGATTGGTCTGGAGGGTGAGTGGTTAATGACCGACGCCGGCCTGGCGCAATAACATGGTCACGTGAGGCTGGGGGCCTGGGGGCGAGTAGCAAAGTGGGGGATGGAATAATTGATTGGGACTGATTGGTGCGATGGATATAGGGCACAGCGTAACGGAGAGACGGGAGTCTTAGTTGGGATTGGAGCTGGAGCGGTTGGTGCCGGGAGAGAGAGACGGAGCAGCAGTGAGCAGGGATAGGTACGATAAGGATAGAGAGAACACAGTGTACGGTAGAGTAGATAGAGAGAACACAGTGTACTGTAGTAGTGGATAGAGAGAACGCAGTGTACGGTAGTAGTGGATAGAGAGGATACAGTGTACGGTAGAAACGGGGAGACATGGAGTGTTGTTAATGGCGAGTTGTGCATCGGAGCGAACGGTGAGACACGGAGCCATGATGAGGAGGTGTGAACTCTACGCGTGAATAACGAGACGAGAAAGACAACGAGAGTACGAGTCCTACACAAGTATAACAATCGGCAAGCGTTTGTTTCTTCGCTGACCATCGTGATCTATTTAGGTCTGTGAATCAATAAAGCAATGATGAGGCTCCCTCCAAACTACTGCGTTATATTTGTATGAATGCACTTACAAAGGTCAAAGTGTCTACATGCTGGGATAAGCAATGTCCTATTGGGGCTGGTCGACAGGGTTAAAATGTTGAGGAATGTACACCACCAGCTTGGCCCCCAGTGGAGATGAGCATTATCCCTTTGCTCACCTGAGCAGAGAAACCGTTATCCATCTGTGTGAATGCAAACTGCCTTCACCTTGCCGGTGGATGATGTAATTTTGGCCATTTAATTTCTCGATTTACCAGTTTGACACTGTGGCAATGAAATAAAAAACATGTAATTTATTAAGTGAAAAGTCAAGCTACAGAGAATTCCAGAAATCAATCCAGTGTGGACACAATTTGCAACTCATGCTCTCACTCCACATAATGAATAATCAAGTCCAATCACATTATCAGTCACTTTTCGCAAAGTTCAGGCTTTCAAGTAGCATAGCTTTAGTAAATGTAGGTTTCTGGAAAGCACGGGAGGTATTTGTGTATAATATATCATCTAAACATTGGCACACAACGAGAGGACATTTTATAGGCTATAATGCATGCAGTACATGAGCCCAGTTGCATCAATAAATAATAGTAACACACACACGATATCCAAAAAAACATGACCATAAACACGATGGAAATTTAAAATGCTCGTAAAGATTTGGCAGTTTTTGGTTGTTATATTTCATCACTTCCACACATCATTTTTGTCCACAAGGCATATATTTTTTTTGTCTTACCTATACATGTCATTTTTGTCTGTGTGTGTGTGCGCGCACGCTTGCAAGGGATTTGGCTCTCAAACGGTGGGGTTTACGTAAAAAAAATATATAACCAGATACCACGCCGTAAGCCCCGTGGTGAGCAAGCGCTAATCATTTTTCACATCCATCAACTTTAAAGTACTTAATTTGGCGATTTTGTGCAGTTGACATTTATTTATTTTAAACGCCACTCTGCTGACCGGGGGTTGCCGCTGGAAACGCACACGCGTCATCGGTGGAGGGGGGGATTTCTCTTTCGCCTTGACAATGCAAATCAACGCTGAGGTAAATTCTTCAAAGTTTCATGTCCTCCCAGATGCGTTCAGTTACTACTATACAGTAGGAAGATATTAATATTATCGCGCTTACATAATATTATTGTAGCGCGGGCGGGGGGATGGTGGGGGCGCGGGTAGCGGCCCAGCCCACAGCCTGCCAAGTTGCTACATCGGCCGGCTGGGCAATCTAGACGAGGTCGCGGGCTCTGCACAGGACTAGGCCTCACCACGGCAATGTTAAGTACTAATTTCTTGGTTCGTTCGCTAAACTCACGTACATAGAAAAATATTATTATTATTATAATACGTTTGCAAATCTTACAATATTAATATTTGTGTGTAGAGAACTAATATTTTTAAAAAAGTAGCAAATTATTAAATTATTTACGTGTGTTTTTATGAAGCAGCGCCAGTGTACTGGCAGTCTGTAATGTGGCCTGTTGCCTGCTTATTAATTGACGTCAGTTCGCTGCCAGTCTATTATCTACACTGTTAATATTGCTTTAGGGCAGGATGAGTGTATGCCAGTCTATAATCTGTTGCCTGCTTCTTTAGCTCGCTCAGTGTACTGCCAGTCTTTCATGTAGACTGTATCCTGCGCTGCTGACCGTATTGACAGCTTATTATGTCCACTGTAGCAATGCTTATGTAATTGAGTCAGCGTACTGGCAGTCTATAATCTAGACTGTAGCCTGCTTCTTAACTTACTTGTGCGTACTGCTTCTCTATAATGTAGACTTATTATAGCTTCTTCAATGCATTTCTATTGTTTCGAGTGCTCACGCCACGCTATTTACTGATATGTAGTACTGCGATGCTGATTACAATGGTATACTGATAAATACGTTGGACTTCCTTAGCTACAGCCGATTCCATTTCGTCTATCATTTTGTTACATTAGTATGAAAATTAACCATTTGAAATTTGGCGTACTGCACCTTTTCTTTCCACCCAAGCGGGCAGCATGCAGGGAGGTTCAATGCCCCAACTTTTGTTGAAGTTGCTATTCTTACAGTGGGTGAGGAACATGGTAAGAGAGACATTGTGCTTCGATACCAAGACAACACCATCAAACGATTTCCTGAGACAAACATAGCATATGATGCCCTACAATACCCAATTTCACTGTGGCGGCCAAGACGACTACCACGTCCAGACTCCTTAAATTATATTTATCAAAGCTACAGGACAAAGACATCCTCACTAAACTGTTTCCTCTAAAGACTTATATTCCTTCATGATCATGGACAGAGGAGGAAACCACATATTACGCTGCGCCAACCTCTTTCACCAGTATGTTGTTGATGAGTATGCCAAAATTGAGAGTGAGCGCCTTCTTTACATTCAACTGAATCAAAAACGCCTGCGTGTTGAACAATACGCTCATATCAATGCCGACAGATGCAAACGCTCAGCATGTGGGCAGATTCGTTTTTTTGCCTTCATCCGTCACAGCTGGACAAAGATACATGCATGAGAAGACTCAGGATGCCATGATGTACATCAGCCAATATGGCAGGCCCGATCTCTTTATCACCTTCATTTGCAATCCGAAATGGAAGGAAATCCAGGTTGAGCTTTATCCAAACCAAAAGCCAACAGACACACATGACATCTTAGCAAGGGTCTTTAAACTCAAAGTTGATGACCTCATTATGCTTATTACGAATAACGAACGCGGCGTCATTGGAAAGACAAGCAGTAACTTGCACACCATTGAGTGCCAAAAATTCCATCTTCCTCATGCTCATATTTTGCTATGGATGAGGGAAAAAATTCATGCAAGTGACACTGACACATTTATCAGTGCTGAGCTACCTGACCCCCATCAAGACCCTGCCTTTTTATATGTGGTCTGCAAGCAAATGGTCTATGCCCCATGTGGGAAGTTCAATCCAAATTCGCCATGTATGCAAGACCCTAGGTGTACCAAGAAGTATCCACGAAACTTCTTGAAAGATACTCAGTCGGGCCATGATGGCTATCCTCTATATCACTGCAGAAATACTGAGCATGGTGGATTTGAAACAACGCTCGGACCTGGTACTAACTCTCAAATGAAGGTTGACAACTGGTGGATCGTTCCCTGCTGCCCTCTTCTGTGCAAGATCTTTGAGGCACATTTTAAAGTGCAATTCTGTGAAAGCCATCAAATATGTTTGCCAATACATCAACAAAGGCTCTGACATGGCTGTCTTTGCCTTACAAAACAGAGGGGCAAAGTGTGGATGAGGTTAAACATGTTGTCCAAGGAAGATACATCAGCAGCACTGAGGCCATTTGGAAAATTATTGGCTTCCCCATCCATGAGCGTTCCCCCACAGTCATCTATTTGGCAGTTCACCTCGTAAATGGTCAACGCATCTACTTCACCGAAGGAAATGCCCAACAACAGGCCCTGGCTCCACAAGATACCAACCTGATAGGGTTCTTTGGTTTGTGCAAAAGTGACCCATTTGCTGCCAACCTGCTCTACGATGAAGTTCCCTCCTACTATACATGGAGTGCTAATACAAAATGGAAGCTACGTGCTGCTCACGGTGATTCTGATGCCTTACGAAGAGTCTACACAGTTCATCCCAAAAATCAGGAGTGCTACTTTCTCCGCATGCTTCTCCATGTTGTCAAAAGGCCCAAATCTTTCCAAGACCTCAAAACAGTGGGAGGAGTTGTCTGTCAAACATACAGGGAAGCTTGCAATCTTCGTGCAATTCTTGCGGATGATCACCATCTTCATAAAGCTATGACAGAAGCTTCTGTTGGTCAGTCCCCTTTCCAACTGACATTGCTCTTCTGCATAGATCTTCAAGTTTTCAGCCCATCTAACCCCATGGGACTCTGGCAAAAATAAAAAGAGGTCATGAGTGAGGACATCCTCCACAGAGCTCAACGAGAAAATCCAATCCTCGACGTCAACTTTTCTGATGTCATCTTCAAACAGGCCCTCATCCTCCTTCAGGATAAACTGCACTCCATTGGTGGAAAATACCTCACGTCTATGGGACTACCAACACCCTACAGGGGCAACCTGCATGCTCTTCCTCAAGAGATCCTACATAAAATATCCTATGATGATTTAGAGCTTCTTACATGTATTGAGAAAAATGAAACAAAGCTGATGGATGCACAAAGAGAAGCCTACACTAAAATATTGGAAGACATTGAGACAAAAATTTGAGTCCTTTTTTTCTTTGACGCACCTGGCGGTACTGGGAAGACCTTTGTTCTCAACCTGCTCCTCGCTAAGGTTCGCCAGAGGGAGAAAATTGTTCTAGCTGTGGCATCATCAGGGATTGCTGTGTAAGTCTATGTGTGTATGTGAGTCGATGTGTGTGTTTGAGTCCATATGTGTGTGCGTGTAGGTCGATGTGTATGTGGATCGATGTCTGTGTGTGTGTAAGTCGATGTGTGTCTGTGTCTTTTTTGCCTGGGCACTTCCCGCTAGTATAATTTTAAACCTTTTCTCTAAAAAAACGTTGCTTGTTATATTATACTGAGCTCTAAACATGCACTACATAACTGGGAACATGGAGTAAAGTTCTTACTAGAAACCAACTTGAACCTCATTATGGTGCAATTTTTTCACATTCTGGGCTTGTCAACCCAGCAGCTAAAGCCAGGAGTAACAAGCTCTCTTAGCAACAATCACAAGACAGCAGCGGTCCCCAACCTTTTTGGCACCAGGGACCGGTTTCGTGGAAGACAATTTTTTCACGAACCGGGGGGGGGGGTTCATCATTGGGTCTTTCCTCTTTTTCAAAGAAGCTCTCCAGCGACGTTTGTTTTTTACTCATTTTGGCTAGGGTTAGCTTGTGGGCTTACCAAAACTGTGACGGAGACAAGTGCGCAGTGCGGGAAAGATGTGCGGACAGAAGTGGTAAATAAAATAATGGGCGGGCCACGCATGGACTCAAATAAGTGTCGCATTCTGACTTCTCATAAGGAGCGCGCAACCTAGATCCCTCACATGTGCAGTTTACAGGAGGGTTCGCGCTCCTATGAAAATCTAATGCTGCCGCAAATCTGACAGGAGGCAGAGCTCAGACGGTAATGCGAGCGATGGGGAGCAGCTGTAAATACAGATGAAGCTTCGCTCGCTCGCCCACCACTCACCTCCTGCTGTGTGGCCCGGTTCCTAACAGGCCACGGACCGATACTGGTCCGTGGCCCGGGGGTTGCGGACCCCTGGTTTACGGCTTTTGTAAAATCTCAAGGCATTTTACATCAATGACAATGAGGGTGGGGTGGGGTTGGGTAAGAAGTAGTTGAGTTAAAATAGGAAATGCCTTCTGAAAGATACATATTTTTAGGTGGAACTTGAAGATCCCAACGGAACCGGACTCCCTGACGAGGATGGCTCACTCTGTGTCATTAGAAACCATAATGCAAATGAAGATTGACATGCTCGACTGTGACTCCCCACTTGGTAGTCACATAAGGCTACAACTGCACAGCAGACAAGCATGTGGGGATACGTAGCTCTTGGTAGTCCTTAGTCAGTGGTGCAATTCCACATTCCTACGTCACATTTTCACAATCCTGGGCCAGTGTCATCAGAGGAAAATTACAACCGACTCCTCACAAATTAGTATCAATTGTATTGACCTCGTAGGGATGACGGGTTGAGTTGGCCACTAACTGGGATTTTAACTTGCAGTTCCTGAAGGTAAATGGTAAGCCTAATCACGGATTTTTTTTTGTTTTTTTACAAATGTAGGATCGGGGCCACGTTTCTTTAATCAATCGCCGAGGCTTAAGGGGTGAGAAAAAAAGTGTGTAGTTCGTTTTAAGAACATGTTTTCTTTTCGACAGTCAGTTTGGCAATTTAATTCCATTTACTAACAAAAATATCACCACACTTCCATAGCACTGCATGAAGGTAATTCATAAAGGCGTTCTCACAGATAGCAACGCAGTCTTAATAAACCTTTATTTACCCAGGAAAGCCCCACTGAGTCAAATAACTACATTATAGAGCAACTCATTCCTGAGTGTTTGTATCTACAAGGAAACTGAAGTTCAGTATTCTTAGAAAGCACATACTCGTTGATTACACTAAAACTCAAAGTCTACTGACCACACCTAATAACGATGCTATTTGAGTCTTACACAAGTATAGGTGTGAGCCACTAACCCCATATAAAAAAAAACTACAATACAGGCATGCACAAATACATCTGGCCATACATTCAAAAGTCTCAAAAGTTTGTTTTTACAAATGTACACACAGCCGAAGATGCAGAGTTTAATAAAAGTTGGAGAGCGGAACGGAAATTGAGCGCTGGCCTTGGCAGGGATGTATGGGTTTTTCACAAAATGAGATACGGGGGGGGGAGGGGGAGGAATTGTAGATTGACCACTCAAAAAAATCATGAATTTATTTAAGGCAAAGCTGTACTGCAAAGAATTGCGCTTACTGCATGTGAATGTACGCTCTCAGAAGGAAATAGGTCTCCCACACCACACCTGTCACTCATTGACTACCACATAATTGCAGTGGTCAACTTCTCCTTCAACCACTTCAAAAGACAGAATAAAAAAGTGCTATCATCATCCAACCATGATTCAGTAAGGCTGAAGTTTTAACCATATTAAAGGTGCAATATAATCTACAGAATAATGGATGAGGCGGATTTCAGTTATTTCACTCTGGTGAAATCACAGCAGTCATGTAATTTAGAATTTAATTAAAATTAATTTACAAAAATAACCACAGCAGATTTATTTTATTTTAGGGCTTCCCAGCAGTGTGCTGCAATTCAGCTTTCATGCTGCAATGATGGTAATTGAAGAGAATGAGCTGAATGTAAACCAACAGTTTTCACAGGAAGATTTTTTTAAAGATAACCAATAACACCAATGGGACATGAGTAAGATACAGTCTCAATAAATATTTGTATACAATAATTAATTGTGCTATGCTCGTCTTCAATTCCGCAGTGCTAAGACTTGAAGGCAAGCAATTCTACTAAGCAAGGCCCTTCCCTGTGAAGACGACATATGCCACTTAAGCATATGCCACTTCAGACCAATGGTTCTCAAGATTGGGCTATGATACCAGATAGTTTCATAAATGGTGATGTATGTATGTTGAACTTCTTTCGCACAATACTTAGCTAACCGCGATAATCGTATGTGCGGGGGAAGGACAACACACTAAACACAAAACGCAGTTCTAAAGAAATACGTTTTCAAATGAGTGATGCGTACATCTGGGAAAGAGCAGCGATCCCCAGGCATTCACAAATTCACCCCTCCCACCACTCCCTAATGTGCAATAAACTGTGACAATTAAAAGTCGTGATTCCATCCAAAAAACATTTCTTGTTGTCCAATATGGCATGTGATCGAGTATGTGCTACTCTTGCTCTGATGATATCATTTAAGTCTGTCTCTCTACCTATGGGTATTTAAAACATATTTTTTTTAAAAAACATTGCAGAAAACCCCATGAGTATTTGTAGTAATTTGCCATGCAGATTCTATTATCTGTGATATTTAAATCCATGCCCATTGATTTTGGGAAAAGTTTAGGATAATTCGAAGAGTAGGGCTACAGGTAATATAAATGTTTGTGCACCTTACAGCTCCCGTGGGTCATATGGCCATTAATAAGAGGAGTTCCGTATAGTTACCTGTTTTATTTACTGCCCTCAAATGACAATATTATTTTGTAACTATGGGATTTTGCATTTAGAGTTTATCCACGGATGCCTCTTATTTGATGTGCTGCACAGGAGCAATTGCGTGGTGGACCACATGGAAAACTCTGAACCGACTTCGTACCCAAGTCGGCAGGTCAAGATCCAACCCAACCAACTGTCAGTACTCCATCGAACCAGGCAGCTGGGACTACTGCGACGAGAAAGGCCCCTGCACTGTGCAGGATAGTGCAGCAGATGACCTGCGAGCGCTGAAATGTGCTCGCCCCCTGGAAGGACATTTGACTTTGGTGGACAGACACGTGAATAAGGAGGTATAGCGGATAACTGTGGGCACAAGGGTCAATTCAAGTATTGACGGTGTGCATACACAGCACGTGAGAGCGTACACTTGTGCCTGGAGAGTAAAGGGGTGACTGAGCCAAAGCGTGAAGAATACAATAGGGGTCTCTAATCCATGGTCTGTGGCAAGCTGTGCTGCAATGTTAATGCTGCATCAGATAGTGTTCTGCCCCATGGCAGATATGGGGGTGTGCTACACAGGAACTTCCTGATATGGTGTTGAGTTTGGTCACGTGACTAGGAAGTTACGATTTAAGGTTCTATAAGCCACGAGGCAGGGGTGTCAGCCTATACACAGAGTACAAAATGGAGGCACAATTAGCGTCTCAGTAAAGATGGGTGCATCTGTTCATTGTGGGACTTTAAAAAGCATGGTCTGTAAGTTCGTTTATGATATTATAATACTGCGAATGCTGTTATATTGTTAGGATTGCCGTTATAATGCTGTAAATGCCTTTATGATGCTGTTAAATTGTTATGATGAATATGAGGCCTAGTTAACAACGAAGCCTGTCACTTGCATTATTGTGAATGTTATTTATAGTTGGATAAGTCAAGCCAGACTTGTGCCCATGTAACTTTAATGCATTCTTGAGAGCAAGGATGAAGAAGTATCTCATCCACAGTTCAATGTTATGTGCAGTGCTGTACATTTGGGCTGCAGTATGGTGATTACACAAATTGACCTTATTTAACACTGTAGCTTACTCTTTTGTTGTATAGCTATTCAGTGCTAATGTAGGTGCCTGGTCCATCCAGGACCTATTATTGAGATGTTATCTAAAACAATGTTATGATGCTGCAGTCTTCATTCATTGTATTGATATTGCAAGTATTAACAGATGCTGTATTTTGTGCTGTTTTTTCATCAGTTTTACCTCGTTCTATTCATTAAATACGTTGGAGTCGGATGTCACCTTGGCTCTGGAAGTTTATTGAATGCGAGGTTAACTACTTGGATAGTGGTGCAACGCAGTGCACAGTGAGGCCGAGACAGATAGCGTGAATGATTATGCCCATGAGCATCCTGGGCCACGGTGGGAAGGACGCATCCTCTGCAATCTGCTGCTTGACCACGACGTGCCTACGTTTCTATTTGTTGTGCATTATGGGTATAATTATTCACCTCTATTATGATTTTCTGTGTTTCAGAGTTGTGATTAAATTAAACAACCATTTTTTTAAACTGTAGTGAATATAGCAGCCGCTAGTGGCTGAAGGGGGTGTTTTTTTTAAGACTCTTACCCATATGGTTTTATGCATATGTGGCACATTAGGAATGGACCACTCTTTAAATTATTTCCTGGTGCAGCAATGGAGTAAAGTGTGGTTTTGTGAAGGTCCTTATGTGCTGTGCAATACACCAATGCACGTGTGTACACCAGCATGCGATACTGAGTCGGGCCTGGAGGTGGCTGGCAGGGTTATTGAGTAACCTGACCGGTACACCAGTCACGTGGTTAATGGCGACTCGGTTGAGAATTTCTGTATGTGACACACGAGCTGTTGCATTTTACAGGTAAAGGACCCAAATATTGTTTTTTATAGTTATAGAAATGTTCTAGTTTTAAAGTTTGGCTTTGCATTGGTAGTTTGTTATATATTCAATAGGAGGGGGTTTAGCACTGTAAACTGTAAAGGATGATGTACTGTAGTTAATACTGGTATTTCTCTAACCCTAATACTGTTTATTCTATAACCAGGCCCATGCACCCAGAGTACGATTACTTGCAATGCTGTTAAGAATAGAACACATGTACAGGAGTAAGTTGTACATTGGTGACAAGTACAGTACACATACAGTACAGATAATGGGTATAAAATATCAATATAAGTGGAGGGAATAGATAGACATACAGCTTAGGATGAAAGTAATATTCGAATAATGAAGTGTAAAGGTTATGATTAAAGACAGACGGTTTATCAGGAGTTGGAATTGGGTTTAAGGGAAATTGTTAGAGTAACCTGACCTGTACACCAGTTACGTGGTTAATGGCGACTCAGTTGGAAATTGCCGTGTGTGACACACGTGCTGTTGCATTTTACAGACTACCACAATAAATGTGTTTTCTCTCGATTTGGATCACCTGTCCACATCCTTCATTTCGAGCGTGCAACACATGTTTTGTATCCTAAAAGTGTCTGTGTAGGCAGCCTGGAAGCTGATTCACTGGGATTCTTCTAGATGAGATTCTAGAATCGATCTGCTACCAACAACCGAACAAGACAGATGGACGGAATGGCCCCCTCTCGTTCGTAACCTTTCATATGTTTTCATGTATCATGAGACCATGCAGCTGAATTGCAGCAGCAGCATTTCAGCAGCATAGTCATCCTCTTATTCACGTGAAACCATGGATTATTGGACAGATTTACTGCCAACCCTTATTTCACTCACAAATATTTGTGGTGCCCAAAACCTCAGCTAGTTGTCTGCTGCTTGCAAAGACATTGCAATCTCCGGCTTCGATTTGCCTCCATATTAGCTATTGTTAATACAAATGTAGTGCCATTGTTAGGACCCACTCCACTTGGCGTCAGAAGTGCCCATGGAGACAAGCCAGAAGAATCGTACCAGGAGCCCGGACGAGGACACAGACGAACCAGCAGCCATATGGGGTCGACAGCCTCAGGCTGAAGGCAGCGAGGGGCTGCCGGCCGAGCAGCAGTCCGCCAGGCCCCCACCAGCTCACCGCCGTCGGGCAGTTCGCTGCGGGAGGCTCACTCCTGCCTCGCGGAGCTGTTTCATGCCGCGGCCTCCATCCTCGGGGAAATCCACCACTGGGAGGCTATGGCAGGGGAGGGGGATGCGGCACATCAGGCAACGGACGTTGCCTCCGTTGGCTCTACAGATCCCGCCCAAGATTTTGAAATTCCTGCCACGCCTGGGGGAGCTTCCGCTGGAAGCCAGGTGCATCCTGGGGTGCGCGCAACTTACAGTCCCAGCGGGGACCAATCAGAGAGTGCCGCGTCATCAACGGCGCGACGGGCTCAAGAGGCCGCCATCTTGGCTGTTGCTAGCGACGCCGTTCCAGCCAAGAATGAAGAGAAGAGGTGCGACTGCCCGGGGGACGCGCGCCGTCCATTCATCAATGACTGCCCACCCTGAAATGATTCTCCGCTGTGATAGGGGACTGAGCAGCCTTCCAACGGCGCTTCCTGTCCCACTGCAAAATGGCTGGGTGGTCAGAGGCGGAGGAGCTCCGAGCACTCCCGGCCGCACTGGACGACGATGCCCTCGCCGCCCTCATTACAATACCCCAGGCAGACCGGTCCACGCTGCAACAGGCGCTACCCAGCGGAAGGGTGAGTCGGAGACTCCCCTTGCCTTCCGAAGCACGCTACTGGCCCTTGCCAAGGCTGCGTTTCCTCACCTGGGCCACAAAGGAATCGACACGCTCGTGCTGGAGAAACTGCTGGGCCTGGCTCGAGAGATGCGTGTTGTCATCCACGCTGTGGATGACGAAGACTTCTGCTCCCTGCACACCACAAGATGCATACAGGCGCATCTACTCCTCCAGAGGGAGACAAGTCTTGCGGCCTGCACCGCAAAAGCCAATGCCTGCAACTCCACGAAGGAGTCGCAGCACGACCAAGCCTTCGCAGCGACACAAGCGAGCAGTTGGAGATCTCCGACAACGTGGACGGACGTCTCCGCGCTTGGACTCAACAAACATCACATGCTACAACTGCAGTCTATGGGGACATGTGTCGTCGGGCTGCCGAGCACCTCGACGCCGCATCCCCAGACCGCGATCCTTGGCTCCGCACTCACCCTCGCCTCCACGACGGTTTCAGGCGAGTCGCGGCATGACACGCTCTCAGCTCCCACTGTCAACTCGCACACACCATCACTCACCGCACGATCACCATGTGTCGGACGGTGGGGGGCCGGAGGATTGTAGAACCAATCGGACGCTCGGACCGGGTCAGTGGTCTGAGTTGGCCCATAGAGTTGTTGCCATGGCTGCAGGGTTTTCTGCCATTGTGGGTTCCATAGAGGGGGTCGATGTCTGGATGTTGGTTGATACAGGGGCATCAGCAACCATCATCTCAGATCTCATTTCTAACATCTTACCTGGTAAATGTCGTTCCTTGCAGACTGTTGATGTGCCGTGTTTCACCACTAATGGAGGGTCGTTGGGCATATTTGGTCGGATCGACACCGAGATTTGTATTGGTGATGTAAAATTGGTAGGTCCCATTTTGGTTTTCTCGACCCTCACTGTTCCAAGTCGACTGGGAACCGATTTCTTGGGCAATATGCTTATCAAAATCTTGATAAACTAAGGTTGTATTGAACTCCCCTCCGGCCGACGCATGTCCTTCTTGCCTTCGCCCACTCGATTGCGCACGGCCTGTGCTACCGTTCAGGTGTTGGCATCCTGAATAGGTATGCATTCTGCCAGGGGTGCAAATGCTCGTTCCCCTTCGGCTTCGTAAACCGCTGGACTCGGGTGCGACGGCGGCGGCTGTTTTGTTGGGGCATTCCAACACTGCAGTCCGGGGTGTGGAACTGGTCGGTGCACAGACGCTCGTTTCGGGTGATAGGGAACCCTTCCTCCAAGTTTTGAATGCAGGGTCCCTCAGGGTACTGTGCTCGCTCACGTGGCACCAGCGCTCCTGGGGAATTCGTTGGTCGGTCACATAGGGGATGTGTCTCGATCGCAACCACATTCAGACCTTGACGAACAGTGGATTGACTCGCTTTGCTCGGCTAGTGGCAACCTGTCTGACTCCCAGCGGGTTAAATTGCGTGCGCTGCTGCATGAATTTTCAGACGTTTTTAGTAAGGACAAATTTTACATTGGGTGTACTAAATTGCTAAGCCACCACATTGACACAAGGGACGCCGCTCCCATCCACCAAAACCCATTCCGCTTGAGTCCTGTCGAGAAGGAGCATGTCAGATTGGCCGTCAATGACATGCTGGCGGCAGACATTATCTCCCCATCCACCAGCCCATGGGGAGCCCCGATTGTTCTCGTCAAGAAGCATGACAGAAGCTTAAGATTTTGCGTGGATTTTCAAAAACTTAACAAAATCTCGGTGGCTGACGCATACCCACTTCGACGAGTCGCTAGACGCCTTGGCAGGTGTGTGCTATTTCTCAACGCTGGACCTCTTGTTGGGGTTTTGGCAATTGCCTCTTGATGAGACGTCGAAATCTAAGACGGCTTTACATACAACGCAAGGCCTCTTTGAGTTCAACCGGCTGCCCATGGGTCTTCACTCGGCCCCAGCGACATTCCAGCGACTGATGGAGCTGGTCCTCGCTGGGCTCCGGTGGGATTCATGCCTGATTTATTTAGACGATGTTATCGTCTTCAGCCGTACATTCGACGAGCATCTTACCGATTGAGGGCCGTTTTTGTTCAGATGCGGGCGCGAACCTGAAGTTCAAACCGCAAAAATGCCACCTCCTGCGGGACTCCGTTCGATATCTTGGCCACATTGTTAGCCAGTCAGGCATTGCCACTGACCCTGAAAAAACGAGTTGCGTCCGCTCATGGCCGATCCTCACTTCAGTAGGGGATGTACGAAGCTTCATTGGGTTTGCGTCTTATTATCAGCGGTTCGTGGCAGGGTTTGCATTCATCGCAAAGCCACTCCATGCACTAACGGCAAAGGGAGTGAAATTTTATTGGGGGGAGGTCGAGCAGGCCACATTTGACTCTCTTCGCGACGCCCTGATAAATGCCCCTCCCTTGTGTTACCTGAATTTTTCCGTGCCGTTTGTCCTCGACATGGAAGCCAGCAACACTGGCATCGGGGGGGTGTTGTCCCAGGTCGTCGATGGTATCGAACGTGTTGTTGCCTATGGCAGCAGAGTGTTGTCGCCCGTGTAACAACGCTATTGCGTCACCCATCGCAAACTGTTGGCCATAGTCATCTTTATTCAGCAGTACAGGCAATACCTATATGGTAGGCATTTCACCATGCATTCAAACCATGCGGCACTTCAATACGCGTTATGAGTTGACCAGCCATCCAGTCAACTCTCTCGCTGGCTCGAAGTCCTTCAGGACTACACGTTCACGGTCACCTATCGAAAAGGTGTCCGACATGCTATCGCTGACGCCTTGTCACGATTGTCGACTAGCGGAAAGTGCGCGTGCTTCCTTAGTTCGGGGCGTTGCAGGCAACCAGTTGACAGCTCGCCTCTGCCCCTTGCTGCTGCGGCCGATGCTGGGATCAGTCCCCCTGGGGTATCCGACGCATCAGTCATGCAAAACCCGCTACTAGGCCTGTGTCTGGCTGATTCTTAAGTTGCGCCGTCACGCCAGAGAGTTGCACGGGGGTAGAGGTCGTGGGGGTCCCGCTTCTTTCACCGTACGAGACGGCCTCTTAATGAAATGGGACGGCTGCTCGCAAGCATACAAATTGGTGGTGCCCACTGCTCTGTGGGGCAAGGCTGTGTGGGCTGCTCACGAGCGCCTCCTGCATTTAAGAGTGCACAAAACACTTGCCACGCTCCAGCTGCCCTTCTTCTAGCCGGGCATGGCAAGGGACGTAGCCGACTTGCTCCAAGGCTGCACCCAGTGCGCCCGCCGAAAACCTCCTGTGAAACCGTACTGCCCGCCGTTGCAATCCATTCAGGTGTCCCGCGTCAATGAACTTGTCACCCTGGACATCCTGGGGCCATTTCCTGCCACTCCTCAGGGTAACAAGTACCTGCTCGTTGGGGTGGAATACTTCACTCGATGACGTATGGCCTGGCCACTCCCCAACCAATCGGCAGCAGCCATCACGGAGGCTTTCCTCCATTTTTTGTCCGCCTTACTGTGGGACGTGTGCAACCTGCTGGGCACGCAAAAGATTCATACCTCGCCATATCACCTGCAAATGGACGGTATGGTCGAGTGCCTGCACAGGACACTCATCTCGATGCTGAGCCATCAGGTGTGTGAGTCGCAGGTCGATTGGGACCTGCAGATTCCCGGGGTCCTGTCTGCGTACAGGATGGCGCATTACAAGGCGACTGGTTTCAACTTCATTCTACCTAATATATGGCAGGGAGGTCAACCCCCAGTGGAGGTTCAGTTGCACATTAAGCCGCCCGCCTGTAAATCGAAAATCGCGAATCACATAAGCTTTAATGTTCAAAAATTGGTCGACGCGCAGCAGGCCAACGAACGCCTGAAGGGCCTTCGTATGTCCAGTCATAAATGGGTCGAAGGGTACTAGGCTTGGTTCCATTGCCGCCAGGTGCCCCTGGTGACATCGCCAAAACTGCTTAGACCTTGGAGGGGTCCGGTTGAGATCATCCGGGTCGTCCGGCCGCAATGTGTTAAAATTCAATACGGCGCTGGTACGTCCACCCGTCGCGTCTTAAGCCTTTTGTCAATACACACGCTTCATCCACACTACACGGGGGCCGAGAGCGTGATGTGTCCGACGAGCCAGGTCGTGCATCCACGGTGCCTTACTCTCAGCCCAGCCATGTCATTGCAGATCCTGAGGACAAGCACTCACCCGCCCTGCCAGCGATCCCCCATGTTGATCCGTTTCCTGCATGACCCGCCACTGCAACCCTCTGCCACTCCAGACAGACCAGAAATGCGCTCAGAAACTCAACGATTTTCATGAACCTACCCATACTCTCACGGCCTCCACACCACACATTTACCCTCGCATCCGACTGGCAGTTTTGTTCAGTGATTATTCTTGCCTTTGCCTTGCCGTCGGTCGGCCGCAGTGTTAACATCACTGGCTGTAAATTTATTGCAACTGGTGATCATCATAAAATTACTGCATTGCTGCATTTAATTTAACATTTACAAATTGAATTCTATAGTATTCCAAAACGTTGTATAGTTTTTAACTATAATGTACCAGAGGGTAAAATGACTCTGCAGTGAAAAATATATCGATATTTCAACATTTTCAACTTATTTGGAAATCAAATTCTCCAAATTAGTTTTTGTTTCATAGGTTTAAATATCAATGTATATCCAGTTACGTATATATACAAACTTATTAAAATGTCATAAGGGCATAATAAAGATTATTAAATTACAGTACAAATAATAACTTAATTGAGTGCCTTGCTGGATTAGCTATTTTCACCAGGAAATTACAAATCAATATTAATATATGCTGTGATAACTAGAAATAATTTAGGAATATTTTTTACCAAACCACTTATTACGTTCACACCATCTGAATATTAAATTCCCAATAGTTTATTTTTGCCTGCATATACAATTACATACAAAATATTGTGATAAAAGTAACTTGTTCGTCAATCTCTATCAAATAACACATTTTTTGAGCTACTGCTCAAAGAAAAAAACACTTAAAATTATCAAAACGTTCAACATTTGAATTTCTCTCTGTATGGTTGGTAATACTGTGAATTGTGTCTTTCACTTCTATTATATTGTTGAGTCGACATTCATTATCAATAAGTAAAAAAAAATATGGTAGAATAACAAAAAAAAGTTAAAGGCAATTATTGCCACTCCCTTTATCCCCTTGAATATAACCCTTCATAGTGTGGATAATAACATTACCATAAATACATATCACTCCTCTCCCCGAACTCAAAATTTATATATTGTTACATAGCTTGAACTCAGTAAGCTGACAAAATATTATTCTTATCCACACTATAATGCAAAAGAACACGAATGCATGAGGGTTTACAAAATGTTTAACGAATGACAATTATTGACAATGAACGAAGGTATTGAAAGAGTTTATTGTAGAAGAGAGGCTCCCTACTGATGTACGCTATAAAAAGGAGTTTTCAACCTCGTTACATTGAGAGCTTTTCAAGTATAGACTTTGCACCCCTTCTTTGTATTTGCTTTGTGAACCTCTTACCACTCTGCAGGCTTCCTATGGAGCCCAAGATTATATGCAGTCTTGTACAGTCTTAAAAAGGTTGCTAATGATTTCCCGTTTGCGAGTACCAAACACTAACAGATGCACTATTCTTGCTCTTTGCATTTTCACGTGAACCAAATTATTATGATGTTGGCTATTTCTGTATGTTTATTGCATGGCTTTCTTACCCAATATATTTTTATTGCCCACTTCTCTTCATAATCACATGGCCCTGGCGACTCTCGGTTCTGTTGATTAAAGCTGTAACATACACTGCGCAGCCAAACTCCCTGGTGCCTCAATGAATTAAATAGCTGCTGTGTATACACAGACACAAGTCGCATTACATTACAGTGTTTAACCATTTTTTTTTGTTCCTGTGTAGTATGTGTTATTTCCTAATTACTTATGCCTCAAAAGTACATAAAATGGCTATTATTCCCCACAAACTTTGCTTTTGTGACTAGGATAGTGATATTTTGAAATTTACCTATTCTCCAGAACAATCCAGATAGATTCAGTGCTGAGTAAACTTGAAGTAACTTCTAGAACATTCTAGAACTTTCCAGTAATATAAATAGTAGTATAAATACAGGGACCTTAAGCCCACCAGTTCAGTTTAGTTCCAGCTGCTTAAGTGGATACATATCTGCATTTTTCAGAGATGGCATCAAGAGGCTGCAAGCATCCGGCAGACGCATTTTGCTATGTTTGCGGCCAATTTATTAAGATGAGCGAAAAAGTATTCTGTGGAAGCATCTGCTAAGATGTGTGAGGCCTACAAAGAATATTTAAGCATGCCTGTCGGGGATCAAGACAAACCCTGGGCACCTCATTTCACCTGCGAGCAATGCAAAAAAACTCTGGAAGGTAAGATGGACAATTGTTGCTCGGAACTTAATGTTTTAAAATGTGTTACAATTTTTTAAATTGTAAAAGTTTTTAATTTTAAATTATTTTACAATTTTCAATGTCATTGAAAAAATATATCATATATGAAAAATGTTGCGAGAATCTCTTACACATTAGTCATGGGTGAAATAAATGCATTTTTGTAGGATGGTACAGAGGGGAAAAGAGAGCCATGAAGTTTGCTATCCCAATAATTTGGCGGGAACCCACTAATCACTCAAGAAACTGCTACTTCTGCATGGTGGACCCTTCCAAACGTCGGAATGGCAAGAATGCACCTGCTATCACGTATCCGGACCTAGGAGGTCATCGGGACTTCAAAATGGTGGCATTCCTGATGGGTCTCCAAGGCGGTTTTACCAAGTTTCCCTGCTATCTTTGCCTTTGGGAAAGCAGGGACACCAAGGTGCACTACCACAGGCAGGACTAGCCACAGCAGACCGAGATCTCTGTGGGGAGGAACAACGTCAAGTGGGAGCCACTGGTGGACCACCGGAAGGTGCTGCTTATGAAACAATTTGTCAGAACTGTAGATAAGAAGTCGGCAGCCTTCAAGTACCTTCAAGACTTCTTCCCGAAGCTGTCTGAGGCAAAGGTCAAAGCCGGTGTCTTCGTCAGACCACAGAAAAAAAGATCCTGGAGTGCAATTAATTCCCCAAGAAGCTCACTAGTAAAGAGAAAGCGGAGACTCTGGTGAAGAACTACAGCACAATGGGGTGTCCCTCAAAGCCCATATCCTTGATGCTTATCTTGATAAAGTCAAGGAGAACATGGGAGCGTACTCGGAGGAGAAGGCGATTGCTTCCACCAGGATATACTGGACTTTGAATGCTGCTACCAAGGACAGTATAACAACAACATGATGGGAGACTACATTTGGGGGCTGATTCGTGAAAGTGATTTACAATATAATCGTAAATCTCAAAAAACTACTCACTTCTAAAAATGTTGTAGTCATTTTTGTATTACTTTAGTATAAATACACGTTAATTTTGATTCATGTTTTTTTCCCTCACTTTATGTGAACGAAAAGACACAAATTCACGGGTTTTATCATTGAAAATAGGTAAATTTCAAAATATGACTGTCCTGGTCACAAAAGTAAAGTTTGTGGGGAATAATAGCCATTTTCATAATCAACGTTTTTGGGTTTAGATCGCGTTATTTATAAATGTGTCGTAACCCTCCACCACCCGACACGGCCAATCAGTAAAAAAGTGTCACGTTGGCAAAAGACAAATAGTTCACTGCTTTAGCAATTCACCATTCTGGCGAATTGCCCGATGATGCTGGATGCAATTACCAGCGAAACGTCGTACTCAAATTGTAAATGTTGTGGTTTCACGCTTCAACACACCGGTGGGCTAAAGCAGTGAACTATTTGTCTTTTGCCAACGTGACACTTTTTTACTGATTGGCCGTGTCGGGTGGTGGAGGGTTACGACACATTTATAAATAACGCGATCTAAACCCAAAAACGTTGATTATGAATAACATTGGTCGCTAAAGCCTACGTGTTAAATAGCCATTTTCTATACTTTTTAGGCATAAGCAATTACAAAATAACACTTACTACCCAGGAACAAAAATTGTGTTACATAGTGTTATCATTCAGCACAGAATCTGCATGGGTCTGATAAGTTATATCACGCCAATTTAAAACATTTATTGGACGGAAAAAATAAATTACAAAATAAAGATAAACCTTTTGTAATTGCTTGTATAAGCAAATGTTTTTTTTTTATGAAAGGACAGGATGCAATCCAAATAACTTATTTGTCAATACTATAAAATGTTCTCTAATTAAAACGTTCAACCCTATTTGTGATTGATGAATGCAAAGATGCATTGACATTAATGTTGTATTGGTCACAGCTAGATATGTCATTGCATCAATATAAGCTTGAAAACAAATGCACTTGTCCCCGTGTTGTTAACTTGTTGGCACTCATCTAACACATTAAGTTCACAACAAAACCAGATTTAAAATTTTTAACAAGCATAATGCACCTGTGAAAAAGTCTAAATACAGTACACGGAATAATGAGGCCGAGTAACTTATTATTAACCATGATATTGTAAATGAGCATCACAAACGACTCCACAGTATTCACAGATGACTTGGCAATCCAATGGTTTAACTTCGTCAGAAATGTGACCAGTGCATCTGCGACCAGACTCCAAGTGATTGAGAGCTTAGTTCGAGGGAGACGGCTGTCACTTGTTGGACACATCGCCCGCCTTGATGCGCAAACTCTAGAATATTCCGGAGTGGCGCCACCTCCATGGTTGCCCCCATGATACGTGGATCAAACAAATTCATCGAGACATCGGAATGGCAGAAATAGCAGTTTATGCGAATACTGTCGCAAGAGGTCACATGTTTGCCGCAACGGTCCTTTGCGAATGATGCATGATGAATTTCCTATAACACTTAGCCACCTGGCCACATCCTAGAAAGGTCTCTAAAATGCACCTTCATGACATCTCCCAAATCTACGAATACCTTGATGATATCAATGAAACAAACTGGAGCAATGGCCGGAGATAGGGGGTTAAACGGGCATGGCACAGGCTAGAGAAAACATGTGTAGTGTAATAGCGCCACCTGGTGACCAGCAGTGGCAACTGCGGTGTACAAACATTACACACGCCAGTGAGCATATACACGGGTGTGTCGGCAGAGTGGAGGAACTGGGGCAAGGGTCATAGAGGGCCCCATCTGGAAGCCCCTGGAAACTGCTAGTGGGTTCGAAAAGGGAGGCGCGGCCAGGGAAGAGCCAGGCCACGCTGGAAGCTTTGTTTTAGTTTACCAATCCCATCTCCGTGAAATCACGGATAGAGAGCAAGACGTGGGCGAGGGTGGAGAGGTTGGCCTTGTTACAGATTGACTTCTGCAGAGTTCCAAATTATCCAATATGCTGTAGTGAGGAGACTCAAAGAAACAATGTCTCACTCCAATCATCAAGAGCCCATGTGCCTTTTCATTCACTTGTAAATCCACTCCAATAATGCACTTTTTCTTTTCATGGTCCTCTTTTCCATTTGTCTTACCCCATATAATTATAATGTGCTCCTCGTTTACTTGTGTAGGGTAATATACATGGCAAGCGTTATAATGGGGTCAGTGGAGATGGGTGGAAACAGGTGCAGGGTATTGTACGAGGGAAGGTTTGAGAAGGGAAGTAGAAGACGGTAGAGTCGGCTGGAAGAATCTACCGGGGGAAAGTGCTGGAAGTTACCAATGCATGGCCGAGTGGGTATATAAGGGGGAGGGAGGCCCACAATCGGGGCGCTGGCTAGGGGACTGAAGGACGACTGCAGGTGGACGACATCAGGGCCGACTGTTGGAGATTGACATCTTGGAAACCATCGGGCCAACTGTTCAAGATCTACCTGGTGGAAACCATCAAGAAACACTGTCTGAGATCTACATGGTGCGAACCATTAAGAAGGACTGTTCAAATAAATCTAGTGGAAACCACCGGGGATGCAGATAGGCATAGCCTTGTGAAACGTGTTAGTCATACTCTCACCTTGTAAATGTGTTATCGTGAAATAAAACATCTAGAAAATGGACCAATCAGTTTCAAGGACAATGCATAAATTATCAGAATGTTGTTTTTGTTTGCATTCTGACTGCAAGTATTGTGGTTAATGTAAACATGATTCCTTGCAAAAGGTTTAAGTTTTGTCGCCAGAAAAAAGGGGAAAAACACTAATATTATATTATTAGTATTTCAGTATTTTTGAAAAGTGTATTTGCCGTTAAAGTCCACCATCATCAGATTTTAAAAATACGTAATGATAAATTATAATTCTAATGTATCATGTTACCAAAATTATCCTCAACACCACCATTCAAACTCTCCACTGGCAGAAAAGTATCTCAATATGGCACTAACGCAGATCACTCTGAAAACAATGAATCGGCTCCTATCCCGTTATGCCATCCTGTCTTGTTCATGCAGGATTTATTTACACCTGGTTAATAGCCTAACAGTGTGAAGCACAAAACAATACATGTCATAAGGGAGCTCATCTGTAACACCTAATGACACTCCCGATGGGGTACAGCAGGATTTGATGAGTCGTTAATATCAGACATTGGCCATCCTTGACAGGACAAATCATGTAATCCTGCAGTGTTATGCAAAAATATATATTGCCTCGATCTATTTTGAAATGGCAATATTTTGTAAGATAAATGTACTATTATGAAAGGCTAATCTGTAGATTATGATCCCCACCTTTGTAGTTATACCATGTGCGGTCAGTCTAGGAATTCCAATTTGCATCTGGGATAATAAAGAGATGCAATACAGACAATAGAGTCTGGCAATTGGAAGGAAGATATTGGCATATCTCGCGTTTTTTCCAGTCCCATCCTCATCCTTACTGCCACTCAAAGAAATTGCAAATCCTCTACCTACCCATGATTTGGTCTCTCCTTCCTCACCCAACAATCTCTGCTTTCCTGTCCTCTCGCTTAGTGCTCCATTCCCCTACTCCCCTACCTCTTTTGGCCAGACCATCCATTGCTATCCCTTAACATTCCAATTACATCCACCTCCTCCACCCCTATTTTAGTTTTGTCAGAACCTTGTACTGATCTGGAAAAAGGAAAACTTTCACATTGAAATCGAACCATCAGCACAAGATTCTGGCTGATGATGATTATTATGATGATTTTCTTCAGAGGGTCCTGAATCAGTGGTGTAAACACCTCATTTGTAAGGCAATGATCAGTCTCAACCACATTACAGCTACGATGCACACCATCACCATGCCTCACTGTCCAGTGCTTTACCATTAATCTCCTGCACATTAACTCATCTTATTGCTCCTTCGCAGTGGTCATATCCTTGGACACGTTTTCTGCTTTGGTCACCATTCCTTAACCAATCTCATCCATCGGCCATCATCCTGTGTAGCGATATGTCCTGCTCTAGCCCATTAATTTTTCTTGTCAACATGATGTCTCTGATTTGTGTTTACTCCCTGAATCATGTGTGACTTTTTCTGTCCCTAAGTGTAAGTTAAAGAGTGCATCTTTGCATACTTATTTGTGTAATGTGTAGATTGTTTCATATTCTTTTTCCGTGGTTATGATCAATAATGTTATATAGCTGGAATTGTGGAATGATTGAAAACATTTTTCTTCAGACACATGGGTCACCATGTGTTTTTGGCGACCAATATTATACATAATAAAGGTTTTTGGGTTAGATCGCGTTATTTATAAATGTGTCAATCAGTAAAAAATGTGTCATGTTGACAAAAGACAAATAGTTCACTACTTTAGCAATTTCGCTGGTAATTACACCGGTGGGCTAAAGTAGTGAACTATTTGTCTTTTTCTAGATTTGACGTTTTCGTGACTGCAAGGATCCATACACTTTTGGGTTTTTTCGGTAAAGTCACGTAGGTTAAAAAAAGAAAACAAATAAATTAAATCACGACGTTTCGGAGGCAACACAAGCTTCCGTCTTCAGGTGGAACCGTCACAGCAAAATTACTTGATACAGTAACCGTCACAGCAAAATTACTTGATACAGTAATTTTGCTGTCGGTTCCACCTGAAGACGGAAGCTTTTGCTGCCTCCGAAACGTCGTGATTAAAAAAAACAAATATTTTTTAACCTACATGACTTTACCGAAAAAACTAAAGAGTATTTGTCTTTTGTCAACGTGACCCATTTTTTACGGATTGGCCGTGTCGGGAATTGCGCTTAAAACAATATACAGTATATGCCAATTCAGTCGAATAAATATAATGGAGGAATAACCTAAATTAAAACATTGCTAAAGAAGTACCTGAACTGTGATAAATGTACTCCAGTTGTGTGCGTTTTAAAAAAGGAGATCAAACAAACGTGTTCGGAAACTCTATTGGTAATGCATCATGGAACAGGTGGAAGGTGGCAGTTCTTGCAAGGAAATGCCACGTGCTTGCTGTGGATTTAAGGCTAGGGGGCGGAAGCAGAGGTCGCAAACGGGTTTTGATTCCTTACCCGTACCCGTACCCGGCCGCACCAGGGTCGCAAATGGGTACCCGTACCCTACCCGATACCTGGCTACCCGTACCCGGCCGGGTATCGGGCAGGGTACGGGTACGAGTACCCGATTGCGACCTCTGGGATGAAGCCATGTTGCAGGCGCGGGTGGGTTGATTCTCGGAACTTGAATTGTGAGAAGAGACAAGACGTTGGAAATGAGTGACAAACGGTTACTCACCAGTGACTCACGGCCTACCCGTACCCGTACCCGGCCGCACCAGGGTCGCAAACGGGTACCCGTACCCGGCCGGATACGGGTAGCCGGGTACGGGTATCGGGTACCCGATTGCGACCTCTGAGCGGAAGGCAGCGGGTGGGGGCTTGTCATTCTTTTACAGAATAACACCAAGGGCACGCAGAGTGAACAAGGATTGGGGGAAACCAGCCAAGGTACAAATTTGAAGCACTTCTGAAAACAAATAAAAATTCAGATCACAAAGATGATATTCCCACGGTTTTCCCCTTTTTTAAATCAGATATAGTGTTGCATAAGTGTCTGGTCATGTATAACAACTCCGAATAAAGCTGTCTGTCTTCCCTGATGTCCCCTCCTCAATGTCAGAGTATGAAGTGTCTAAACTACATCTCAGTCTCTGTCATGGTTTTACCTGGATACACAGGTCCTGTATCTTTTGCAGGGTGTTGAGACTCACCTGTATTTAGACACTAAAGGAATTCAAATTATAATGCATTCACCAGTTTATACTAAAACATACTTTGATCTTGAAACATTTATATTCGTTCTATGTTCCTTGCAATGTTTATCTACAATGTGTTATATTCTCTTGTACAACCCCTGTATTTATATCAGATCTCCCTTGCAAAAGGCATGCGTTCTTCATTGGTCTCCAGATCCCCAAAGCATACTGTTGCAGGCATTTCTTAGATATGTCTGGTGTTTTTTAAAATAGTGCTGTTGACAATAGCTTATGAGCCGAAGAAATGTCTATTTGGAACTTTTGCAGAGTAGTCTTTGAGAAGGGTCTTTTGGAAGATGAAATATAAAACTACTTCTGAGATCCCTTCAAGTCACCTTTCATCCAAAACAAGGTGTGCTGCACTTTCTCAATATTATTGAGGTGTTCATCACGTCGCAGTCAAAACAACATTTTAAATACTCAAACCCGGAATTTAGCAAACCGAATTTTACGTAATGGGAGTTTTTTTGTGTGCATTCATTGTTTATTGGCATGATACTATCAGCTCAATGCAATTGAAAAACCAGTGTAGTCATGGGTGGAGATTCAGATTTAAACTCAGGATCTGAGTGGTGCCACCTCAGTGCTCTGACCACCCCAAAGTCACATGGCCACATTGTCGACTTAATTTTATCTGTGTAATTTCAATTACAATGTTCATTCAGTATACAAAGCTCCCACCTCTGGCAATGAGAATCATCGCCATATTTTCCACTGTATAATCTCCCTTCCTGGTATGTAGGGGAATAGGTGCAAGTGCTTATAGTATTTCCCAAAAAAACAGTGCACGTTTTAATAGTTTTATAATACCGTATATTTATACCCAAGATGACCACTTTTCCTACTCACTAGTCTCCCAGCTACCTTGTCATGCTGCCTGTGATTGTTTCTATTTATTTTCCCATTGTATAAGGACAATGTGATGCTTCTTCCCAGGGCTGTCCATAGCGGGGTGCGGTGCCCAGGTGAAATCACAGTGTGGGCCCCCCAACGCCTTCAAACTAAACCGGAAGTATTATGTCCGACACCGTAATGTCGAAGTATTACATTTGACACCGTAATGTCGAAGCGCGGGGCCCCCAAGCGTGGGGCCCTAGGCAGTCGCCCCGATTCGCCATACCCTTGGGACGGCTGTCTCTTCAGTCTTTCTTGCCTGCTCAGTTTGCCAACGTGTTGCACTGCCATGCTCTTGTACCAGCTGTACTTTTTAACGTCCAAATAGTTTTCTTTGGCCATTAATATCCATCCCCTGTGCATGTATTACGTCTTGGGTATGTTGATTTGTTTGTGTTGTCTTTGCATATCAATGTGCTCCATCTATAAATTGCTGATACTTGAAATGGAGTGGTGTGCTCTGTGATCTGTTGATCAAGTGCTGCAGACATAAGTGGGGGGTCTGGATGGGGGATGGCATCTGGACGGTGTGTGGGTATATCATTGCAGAATGCATGCATCTACAGGCTGGCATTATGCTGGAAGCTGAAAGAATAGTGCTGATTAACACGTGCTGAAATGCGGTTGCATGATAATATGCTGTAAATGAACAATAATTCATTGTCAGCTCTACAAATATTGTAAACAGTGTCTGGCCTACCTGGGCTCAATTATAATGCAAAATTTTTTGTTTAATCATTGATGATGACCACAATGAACTGTGTTCTGCAATGCTTGTCCTTTTTAAATCCTTTATATTAAGTTCGCTTGCTTGCTTAGGACCGTGCAAATCTTTCGGTCGTTTTTTAACCCACTTCCCGTGATCCAATCGAGCTGACATTTTGCACACAGACTCGTTGTGCGTGAAAATGCATTTTCCTGAAAACATTTTTCCAAAATTTTACACTGTTTAGGGAAATTTTTTCAAATATTTAATTACCAATTGTTTAATGCTGCCAGACAATCATCTGACCCATAGGTGGCAGCCATCTCAAGCCAGAGGACGAGAGGACTCTAGCCGCCCCGATGCCACGCATATAAAGGATTTATAGTGGAAAAACTTTGTTTTTACGGGTTATACTTGTTATCTCTATCGGATGCATGGCTTTTAGCTAACCAATAATGTCTTTATTTTAGCAAAAATCTCAGTAATGAAGCACAATGACAGCTAGTTTTCCACATTTTGTCTGATCACACTTTTTTCCGTGAAAAAAGTATTTAATCACACTTAATACAGTTATTCATTAACGAATGGCACTTTATTTTATTTATTTTACAACTGGGGCATGCTACCTGAGGGAGTTGTAGGATTTTGAGGGTGAGGATTTTGGTGTTTCAGGTTTAGAGTCAAGTAATATATTCCTGATTGGGTTATAGGTCCTGCACCTCCGATTTGCACGGTTGGCTACGTACGGTGCAAAATAATTTCAAAATATAAACATACAGACCCAGCATTTAAAGACAAGTAGGCTATGGTGAGAGAAGGAATTTAATTGGCATATGTAGACAAGTATAAAGACAATACCACAAAAAATGTCACATGAATAAAACAGTATACTCAAACATCCAAAGTAATTTAGATTTTTGAATGCATTCATACAACAATGTTTATTAAAATAATATTACTTTATATATAAAACCTATATTTACAGTAATAATGTGAATAAACTTCTGAATACTGCAATAAAAATGAAAGCATTTAAATACTGGATCATTCAAAAAGCAATCTTCATTTTACCGCAATTTTTATTATTATTATTATTATACATTTTCTAACATGTTTATGTTTAAATGAGATTTATATGCGCAATATATCACAACATTGTTTCAAATGGATTGCTTTTTAAATTTTACAAATATGTCAAGGGAAGGGAAGGCTCAAGGCCATCCATGCAAAAATAATAAAATGTGTCAGTTGCTATTTCCCAAACTGGTCCCTAAGCACTAAACGCATGCTTGCATTCAGAGCAGGTGGCCTTTTTTACGAATGCCAAACCTGCACGCACCTGCTCAATTTGGATAAAAAATTAAGTGCGTGCAGAAAAGCACCCATGCTTCAAAGTCACTATGTACTCCAATAATATTGTGAGTTACTGCAAACTAGAATGTATGGAATAATAATAACACTAATAAAGTTTGCCATGAAAAATGCAATGGCTGATGGAATTATAATTAATCTTTCTATCACAACCATCTGAAAGCAATATCATACAAATAGTATTTTTGTCTCGAATCTTTCATAAGAATTTCATCATCAAATCCAAATCTAATTTAGACAAACACGATTGTGCCCACGTATGCAAACACAAACACACCCGGTGTAAAAGTACAAACACAAATCCCCCCCCCCCCCCCCCTTTAGCTTTATAGACTACAAATGCTGTACCTGTTAAGGCTGGAGAAACACACATGGGAGTGGTGCGGTCAGAAAAATGCCTAGTCACCTTTGACTTCCCATTGCTAATATTGACATATTGCAATAGGTAGTAAATGTAGGTCAATTTCCACCTCGAAACAGCCGAGAGTAATGTCAGATACAATTTCCAATTAGTGGTGTTCATGGCCAAGAAATGAACCTGGGTGGCCAAGATTGTAGCAGAGCATATTCAGCATGCCACTACTCCCATAACACACATACTCAACGACACACACACAATGATGCAAACACAAACATACTGCAAAAATTCAACAACAACAAAAACTGATTTTAGACAATGGTCCTAAAGGGAATTCAGACCCAGTCCCAACATGCAGCTTGTCATGATGCTGGTAGGAAAATCGATTATATTTGAAGCTGTGAATAAGGAATTGAATTTGAAATGGAAAACGTCGCCCAAGGGCACCCATTGATTGACCAGCAGAAGGTTTTACTTCTCCGAGAATGTCCCCCTCTCCTTTCCTCCTCCCTTCTCTCCCCTGCAAATATCTGCCTCCAGTCCATTCAAAATCGTTCCAAACTCAACCTGAATTATAATCAGCACACCACACCTCTCCACCCCTGCACCCAGCCTCATGCCAGTTTATCAGCATGCAAAACATGCGGAGGAGTGTGCTGACATTGTAGAATTTTGGGGAGCGATGGATTGTATAGCTGCAATAAGAATAATAAAACAACATTAAAACACAGGGTTTCAATGTGCCAGTGCATTAAATGTGCAGAAATGTGGGTTCATTGTGTGGTGTATTTTGGCATAGAGCTCCAGTGGTAAAGTAATTTTCCTTTATAATACTTGTATATAAATAAAATGTAGGTATGTGGGCAATAGTTCATTGAAAATGAGACATTGCATTCCTGAAATATGACATCAATAACACCAGATATTCTTTTAGAGAATAAGTTTAAAAAGTTATGGTTGTCTCAACACAACATTAAAGTGAGAGCAATATCCTAACCTAGAATATTCCTATCATTAATGGAATACTGTAATTCTACATGAAAACATAACATACTGTTACTTTATAAATGGTCCCTGTTTTCAGTATATTATGCATGCCCAAAAATGGACGTAATTTCAGGTCGCAGAGGACTTAGTCATGAGACAAAAACCTAGGTGAGAAAATGTTTTAACTTTGTCAATATCAATTTAAAGACATAACCTGGAATGCATATACTGTCCTCGACCATAATCGGTTATTTTGTTTCCACTATACGGTTTTGTGGTCTCGATTTAAAGCTTTCGTGACTGCAGGGATTCATCTTCTTGGTTCTTTCGGTAAAGTCACGTAGAAGGGAAGTAATAAAATAATAAAAATAAAACATAATAAAATAATTCTCACGACGTTTCACCTGAGGACGGCTGCTTGCGTTGTGGCCGAAACGTCGTGAGAATTATTTTATTATGTTTTATTTTTATTATTTTTTTACTTCCCTTCTACGTGACTTTACCGAAAGAACCAAGAAGATGGTTTTGTGGTCATTTAGGGACAATATTGTTAATATCTATTTTATAGCCTAACAAATACTAAATATTTGAAAATATACATGCACTAGATCTCATCTATTGTTCACAGACACACATCCTTTTTAACCATACCAGAAAAATGTGGCCCATGGAAATTGGAATCATTCACCTAAATTCTCTATTGCATTTAAGTGAGACGTATAAGGCAAGCATTCGAACTTAATTCGAACTTAATAACAAACAGGACGAATTATCAGCACGAGACTAAAAAAACGTCCGGGAAATATTAAATAGTCCCAAATACAACTGTCAGCAGTAGCAGAACACGCGTGCCAACAAGGATACTCAATTGATTTTGATAATGTGCAAAACTAGCTACGACTGGCCAAGACGAATTAGAGAATCTATCGAAATTGAAATAAATAAAAAATAATTGTAACCGTTTGGATAGCTACCATACTTTAATATGGATGACTGTTGGTACAGCTATTTTAATACACACAATGGACAGGAAGGACAAGATCAAAGGGCTCGCAAAATGTGCATGCATAATGTACGTTGACCCATTAACCCCCCCCCCCCCCACTTTGCGCAAAAGCGTAGTCACCACATCTACGCCTCTATATAAGGAACGAAACAGGTGGACTCCTCCATAAATCTGGCTGTCGCCTGATGAAGCTAGTTGGCATTACTGCGAAACGTTGTACTCAGATTGCAAATGTTGTCGCTTGGCTCTCCAACACACCAGTGTGCTGTACTAGTGACGAATTGGCATGTTCTGTTTACGTGACAACCCTTACGAGTTGGCTGTGTCGGGTGGTGGCAGGTTATAACGACACATTTATATATTTATGCGATCTAACCCGTGCCAAATCTGACTCAGATGTTTTGTTTTTCCAAACATCCAGCTAGTTTTTCAGTTACTCCCGCAATGTACGGTATTTTGATCGTTTTAGTTACTTGGGCAGTTTTAATGCTCGTGTTATTTGATTTGGTTTTGGCATTCAATGCCCTGATTTGAAGCTTTAGTGACTGCAGGAATCCATACTCTCTGTTTTTTTCGGTAAAGTCACGTAGTTAGAAATAAAATAAAATAAAACAAATCACGACGTTTCGATCGCAACACAAGCGGTCGTCATCAGGCAAAGGGGTCAGCCTCTAAAGGCAAACTGTTTATAAGGGTTTGGGGATGGGCGTAGCCCAAGTGTATCCACAACACCAGAAGCACAGGCGGTGCACGAGTGCCAATGCAGCAACAATGCCAATGCAGCAACAATGCCCAAACCTTTATAAACAGTTTGCCTTTGGAGGCTGACTCCTTTGCCTGATAGCGACCGTTTGTGTTGCGATCGAAACGTCGTGATTTGTTTTATTTTATTTTATTTCTAACTACGTGACTTTACCGAAAGAACCAAAGAGTATTCAATGTGCACCATTATAACCGTTTATTTGCAGCGCTTCTTTAACATGTTTAATTTCACTTCTCAGACTGTCACCATCTGACACTTTCTTAGCTCGTTGAATAAGCGTCTTGATAAGAGCAGATTTCTGTGCAGGGTGATGGTGTGACTCTGCATTCAGATAGGCGTCTGTATGCGTTTTATTTCGGTAAATGCTGTGTGTTATTTTACCATTTTGACCCCATCCGAGCAGAATATCCAGAAATGGTAGAGTTCTGTCAGCTTCCACTTCCATGATGGACTGGATAGATGGGTTTTGCGAGTTGAGATGATTTCGAAATTCGTTAAGTGTATCTTTGCCATGTGGCCAGACCACCAATGTGTCATCCACATATCTAAACCAAGCAGAGGGTTTTGGTGTGCTTGAAGCTATTGCTTTTGTTTCAAAATATTTCATGTACAAATTTGCTATCACAGGAGACAAAGAAGAGCCCATTGCTGCTCCTTCCTTTTGTTTATAGAAGTCACCTTTCCATAAGAAATATGTGTTCTTTAGACAGTGTTCAGCTAGTATTGGGATATCTTTGATGACACTGCATTGCCATTGCATTGGTAGTGGCGCACAAACACGACTTAAAGCAATACAAGGCATATTTACATACTTGCTTGCATATATGTTTTTTTACCAGAAGAATGTGTGCTTGCACAGATATAATGCCTGATAATTGATATCTATTTGGTGTTTGAACATCTTAACAACCGTATTCATGCCAGAAAGGGTAAAATCTTTTCATCATTCAATATCTTGGTACTGGGAAAAAGGTCTGATAGCTACAACAACAACTCAAGACATTCATAAATAACACTTTGGCCTTCAAAGGAAAAATGTATAACAGGCGACATTTTGAGAAATGGCCTGTCTTCATAGTACATAGAGAGGCCAGAGAGAAAGATTGGAAAAGGCTTGAAGACTGCACTTTACACCATGACTAATACTGCGATGCTTATGAAACTGTAATGCATAAGCCAGTTCCACGTGCCAAGATTCCAACGACTATCCAACATGCATCTTTGGGACCACTATTTATATATCGTCATGCTTGCCTGAGGGGCCCATTTGGCACCCCTATCAGAGCAATGCTGCAAGTACTTCACTACATGTGAAGACTCCAGTCAGAGATCATCAACGTCACTCCATGTCAGATGAATTTATTTTATCTCCCTCAAGACAACGTTGGATATATTTGCCAGCCCGAGGCAATAAGCCCATCATCCCGAAATCTACTTCAGCCATACCCTAACGTTGGCACAAGCCCACACAGCCATCAGGCTGTTTTTACTTGCTTGTGTTGAAAGCTGCAAAGCATGGGGAAAACCATGGTTACTGCTACTAATAGCCACACAATTATGGAAGGGTGATTTTAGTAAGTAAACCAAAATATGTAGTGTTTTCAAACATCGTCGCTGTCGTCTTCACTCGATATTGCGCTGCTAGACAGTAGTTGGCTGTCTCGGTTCAGCGCTGTCAGTGTTTGACGGCTAGTGTTGTGTATAGGCTAGCAACCCACGTAGAGTTGTGTATAAGCGAGCGACATAAGAGTGTGTACCAGTGTAGGGTGTGTGTTGTGCAAAGGGTGCTCGGTAAAATAAAATAAGTGCCTCGTCGAGATGAGTCGATTGCTGCATCACCGACCATCCACAGACTAAAAATGACTGCATCACGGGCATTATGCAAAGCTGGGGTACCCCGGGGTACCGCCATAAGGTTCATATATACAAGACAGCTGAGAGCACTGGCGGAGGCCAGTGGGGGGGGGGGGGGGGGGGTGCGGTGGCACGTACCCCCCCCCCAATGAGGGATTTCGATCGGATCATTGGGGTTTATCTATATATATGAAAGGGAAATTTGTGAATACGTGTGTCTGTTCGAAATGTTTAGCATACTTCCCGACATGCAACAAACTTGAAATTTGGCATGTGTATAGCTTTCATAAAAATAGACTTTTGTATTTTGGGGGGGGGGGGCGCAATAATGGATATATTTTGCACGGCAAGTGAGCAGTGATGTCACATCTGTGATGTCACCCGCATACGGCAGCTTTACGCCGTGGTTCTGCTGACGTCACGCATCCCCCCCACCCTGCGCATAGACCGTATATTAATCCAAGACAAGAATCCAAGTCCCGGGCGAAGCCGGGTAGTAAAGCTAGTTAGTAATAAATCGGCATTTTGCGACCCCCACTGCCACTGTGTAGCATGTTATTATGTGACAGGGACTCCATGAGATGATAGGACAATAGTCTGAGTCTATAACTGGCAATAAGTAACGGCAAAGCAGTTATAAGTGACTCAGAATTGTGCGCAGTTGCGTATACAGTAAACGACTTCCCTGAACACATACCTTCAGCGAGCACGATGCCGATCACACATGGTTCGAATTCGACCCTCGAATAATGGCTGCGCCATCACCACACACGCGTCGAGTAAAAAGCAAGGGACAAGTCCTTGCTTACTAACAACTCCTATCATTTTTCATTGCTGGAGGGGTTGCCCCCCCCCCTACCTGAAAATCCTGGCTCCGCCATTGATGGCAAATGGAGCAAACGCAGAGAAATAAATGTATATTTAATATACAGCACATTACTTATTCAAATTTTCCCTAATGCCTGCCCAGAGTAACTTAAACATATTATGGATGTGAGCTGTGGTGAGTAACATAAGTCATGTAATGATAATAATTAGTCCTTAAAATAAGTGAACTTGATTGAATGATTACGAGTCTTGAGATTAAACAATGAATAACATCTAATCATATTTTACATTAATTGTATTCACCAATTGGTACATTGATTAGTGCACGGCACTATGAACTCAGAATATTGAGTTAAATTCCTGGCCATGGCTAAGCGACGAGTAAAATCTGTCCAAGGGTTGCCTCACCCCTCTTCTCCAACCTGCACTGACCAACGTGTTGATGTATGGTTGAACACCCATGATGCTGTGGGGAAGCCATCATCCAGCAGTGGATTGCCAAAGGGTTGTAAATGATTACATTTCTTTTCCCAAGAAATACCTTGGTATGTATGACTTGGCTTTTCACTTTTGCGTCATTGAAAAGATCAAAATTTCCCAATCTGGTAAGGTTTAAGAATATTACATTGTAACACCATATAAAGTGATGCTGAACCCCTCAGTATAAATGACATAATTAAACGTTTACCTCAATTAAAATTTAAATCTGCACAGCTTGGCTCCTGACAAATTACACCTGGAAGCTGCTGAAAATGTTTCAGTGAACACTCGTTAATAAAGCAATAAGCAGGTTATGTCAATGTCCTTGTTATGGAGTGGTAAATAGGTAAGTTCAGCTCGGCTCGAGGTAGCAAATCCTCATGGAGGAAAATCTGTATCGATGCTGGGCTATACAGGTGATCTGTTTCACAATTCAGCATTGCAATCTGGTAATAGGTATCAACCTGAAAGTCAACCAGCTGCTCTCGAGTCCTCTCGCTGGATGTGGGCTTGGCTCCACCCTAACCCGGGCGTTCACGATGGCACAAGGGAGCAGTTGGCACTCAGCAGCACTGCCATTATCTCGTCTAATTTATCATTATAGAGCGCCTTTACTCAAAGCACTTGACATAGCATAATGGAATGATGTACTGTAGTTGGCAGGGGCATACAAGGATTGAGAAATGAGTGACAGCAATAGAGGGGTACTTAGGGATCACGACAGGGTAGGGGAGGGACAGAAAGGAATGGAGGGTTGAGGGGATAGAAGAGGAAAAGAATGGGCCATAGAGAAGAGGTGTGCTTTAAGAGAGGAGCTTAACGATATTAAGGAGGGGGACTGCTTAATATACAGGGGAAGTTTATTCCAGTGGATGGGGTGAGAAGGACCGAAAACGGGATTGGGCACAGGGAGAAACAAACAGACGATTGAGAACGGAGAAGATGAGAGAGGACATAGGAGACAAGAGAGGCGAGATAATATCAGCCTCTGTTGAATATGCTACGCTGCGTTCTATTTCTTTTGTTTATACACTGAAATAGTTTTGCAATAATGACTGATGTGTTTCGTTTTTCACTATTAAATGTTTTCAATTGCTATTGTCTAATAACTATAGTCATTTAACATCTTTTTACTCCTGACTCCAAACAAGGCTTGAGGCTAAAGCAAATTTACACGCAGTAATTTGCTTCTGAATATTGATATCATAAGCATCATTTTGATTTAAAGCTTTCGTGACTGCAGGGACTCATATTCTTGGTTATTTCGGTAAAGTCACGTAGAAGGGAAACAATAAAATAATGAAAATATAAAACAATAAAATTATCACGACGTTTCGACTGCAACACAAGCAATCATCAGGTGTGAAATCCACAGAAATAAATTTAGAAAAAAGTGGCGGTTTTTTTCTTAACGTCAGCACCACGGACAGCGATTTGGTAGTTGTTCAGATGGACGAGTCCATCTATGTTCGGAAAAGAGGAGGGGGGAGAGGAAGAGAATGAAATGCAGTCTGAAAGTCGCCGTAAGCGTGAACACAATCAATTGAGACCCGAAATGGTTTATCTAATTCTTCCAATGATTGCTAAGCCAGAATCCATCTTCTCGGTTGAAATTGTCTCTGTGTTTGTATATGTGGAAAGCCTCATGAACGAATCTCTCATGGTAGCAAGATGGCTTGCAGAGAACCTCTGTCTTGGAGAAGTCAATGTCATGTGAGCCCACTGAATTATAACAGTGATCTGCCACGGCCGAGGTGTTGGTCCAACCGTGTTTTAGGTCTACTTTGTGCTCACGGATGTGGCCCGAGACATGTCGTTTGGTTTCTCCAATGTAACTACTACCACAGAGGCAACTCAATTTGTAGACGCCAGGGTACTGTATGTCCGGAATCACATATTTTACAGATGGAACCAGATCACGGATGTTATGTAATGTGTTGAATCGGACCTGGATCTTGTGTTTATTCAAGATTTTGGAGATCTTTTTTGTGATCCCCGAAATGTAGGGTAAGGTCATGGTTTTGAATGGCTCTTCAAGAGGGTCCTTCTTCATAGTTGGAGTGGTGGTTTTGCGGATTGTGTAGTCGGAGTAACCATTAGCCTGAAGAGCTTGGTGTACGTGCTTGAGTTCACTGGCAATGTGTTCCAAGTCAGAGATGCATTGGGCTCTATGGTGCAGAGTCTTGATGAGGAATTCTTCTGGGATGGATGGTGGTGGGAATCCGGTTTCAGGTAAGCATCCGTATGAGTAGCTTTCCTGTAGACAGAGTGGCTCATTGCACCATCAGGTCTCTTTTTTATTAGGACATCCAAAAAAGGTAGCTTGCCATCTTTTTCGACTTCCATAGTAAATCTGATGGCTGGGTGTATGGAATTGATGTGGTCGAGAAATTGGTCTAGAGCAGGCCGGCCATGTGGCCAGATGACAAAAGTGTCATCCACGTACCTCTTCCATAAGGTTGGGCGCAGTGTGGCAGTCTGGATGGCGTCAGTCTCAAATTTATCCATGAAAACGTTGGCTACAACCGGAGATAGGGGGGAGCCCATTGGTCTGCCTTCAGTTTGTTTGTAGAAAGTTCCATTCCAAGTGAAGAATGTATTGGTTAAGCAGTGTCTCACCAGTGGGGGTATCTCAGTGTTCAGTCCTTGATGAACCAAGTCTTCAATGATTGCGATGGTGTCAGGTACAGGAACTTTGGTGAATAAGAAAACTACATCAAAACTGACAAGCAGATCGTCTGGGGACAAGGAAATACCCTTGATTGTCGATACCAGGTGAGTAGAGTTTAGTACCGCAGAGGTGGTTTTTCCAGTGAAAGGCCGCAGGATTTCATACAAAAAACGAGCCAGTTTGTAGGTGGGGGAGTTGATAGTAGAGACAATGGGACAAAGGTGTGTATCTTCTTTATGTATCTTTGGTAAGCCATATAATCTTGGTGGCCTGGCAGCAGAAAGTTTCAACAAAAACTGTTTGGTTTGATCAATTAATGCGGTTGCATCAGAAATGATTTTGTTGGTTTGTATGGCGAGGCTGTTGGTGGGATCTCTTTTTATTTTTGTATAGCTGCTATCGTTGAATAATTCTTGAATTTGTTGTTATATTCTATTTTATCCATGATGACAGTGGCATTGCCCTTGTCGTCTGAGAGGATGACAATGTCATCCCTCTCTTTTAATTTATATAATTCAAAACGCTCATCTTTGCTGAGGTTGCTAGCTGGTATCTTAGCGTTTTTGAGGGTTGCAGCGATTTCAGATCTCGCTACCTCTGCAGCGATGTGACCCAGACCCTTGAGAGCCACGTCGTTCAGATACTGGGTATTACTCATGAAGGAATGAAGTACCTTGATAAGGACATTATTCGTAATATTGTAAAAATAATAGTCAACATTGAGCATAACCTTATACTGATATAGGCAATCCCCATGGACTAGTCTGAAAAATGGTAGGCAACATCAAGTTGTTGATATTACTCTATATCAGTTGTGGTTTCAGAATTATAATGTATATTAACCCATACAGGTGTAGTGACATAGCGCTGACTGTTGTGCATCAGCTGCAACTGCAGGTAGAAATTCAGCGCACACGCCGTTGAGCATATAAACGGGTGTGCCGGCAGGGCAGAGGAATTGGGGCAAGGGTCACGGTAGACCTCGTGGGGAAGCCCCTGAAATCCTCTAGTGGGTTCAAGAAGGGAGACGCGGCGAGGGCGGAGCAAAGCCGCGCCGAGGGGAATATAAGCAGCAGAGAGCTCCAGGCTGCCGTTTCTGGGAGTGGACTCGTCTCGTCGTCGCTATTGTTGTCGCCGTCTTCGCCTGATCATTGCGCGGCTGGACAGAAGTTGCCCGAGTTGGTGGCGTGGACTCAACAACGATAAAAGGGGAGGACGGTGCTTCCTGCGAGTACCTCGTCTCCGACTGAGTGTGTGTGCGACGCACGCCACCCGCACGCACACACAAACCTCGAGCAAGAAGGAAGAAGAGACCTATGACACTACACAGGTAAGTGTATTGCGAATTGTGTGTCTGTGGGAGTTGAAAACAATGCATGCAGGTACAACATATAATGGATTTTTATACATTTTAAATGTAATACTGTACTCCCAAAATCCAAATATAGCTTACAGTGAGGGAAAAAAGTATTTGATCCGCTGCTGATTTTGTACGTTTGCCCACTGACAAAGAAATTATCAGTCTAAAATTTAATGGTAGGTTTATTTGAACAGTGAGAGACAGAATAACAACAAAAACATCCAGAAAAACGCATGTCAAAAATGTTATAAATTGATTTGCATTTTAATGAGGGAAATAAGTATTTGACCCGCTCTCAATCATAAAGATTTCTGGCTCACAGGTGTCTTTGATACAGGTAACGAGCTGAGATTAGGAGCACACACTTAAAGGAAGTGCTCCTAATCTCAGCTTGTTACATGTATAAAAGACACCTGTTCACAGAAGCAATCAATCAATCAGATTCCAAACTCTCCACCATGGCCAAGACCAAAGATCTCTCCAAGGATGTCAGGGACAAGATTGTAGACCTACACAAGGCTGGAATGGGCGACAAGACCATCGCCAAGCAGCTTGGTGAGAAGGTGACAACAGTTGGTGCGATTATTCGCAAATGGAAGAAACACAAAAGAACTGTCAATCTCCCTCGGCCTGGGGCTCCATGCAAGATCTCACCTCGTGGAGTTGCAATGATCATGAGAACGGTGAGGAATCAGCCCAGAACTACACGGGAGGATCTTGTCAATGATCTCAAGGCAGCTGGGACCATAGTCACCAAGAAAACAGTTGGTAACATACTACGCCGCGAAGGACTGAAATCCTGCAGCGCCTGCAAGGTCCCCCTGCTCAAGAAAGCACATATACATGCCCGTCTGAAGTTTGCCAATGAACATCTGAATGATTCAGAGGACAACTGGGTGAAAGTGTTGTAGTCAGATGAGACCAAAATGGAGCTCTTTGGCATCAACTCAACTCGCCGTGTTTGGAGGAGGAGGAATGTTGCCTATGACCCCAAGAACACATCCACACAGTCAAACATGGAGGTGGAAACATTATGCTTTGGGGGTGTTTTTCTGCTAAGGGGACAGGACAACTTCACCACATCAAAGGGACGATGGACGAGGCCATGTACCGTCAAATCTTGGGTGAGAACCTCCTTCCCTCAGAAAGGGCATTGAAAATGGGTCGTGGATGGGTATTCCAGCATTACAATGACCCAAAACACACGGCCAAGGCAACAAAGGAGTGGCTCAAGAACAAGCACATTAGGGTCCTGGAGTGGCCTAGCCAGTCTCCAGACCTTAATCCCATAGAAAATCTGTGGAGGGAGCTGAAGGTTCGAGTTGCCAAACGTCAGCCTCGAAACCTTAATGACTTGGAGAAGATCTGCAAAGAGGAGTGGGACAAAATCCCTCCTGAGATGTGTACAAACCTGGTGGCCAACTACAAGAAACGTCTGACCTCTTTGATTGCCAACAAGGGTTTTGCCACCAAGTACTAAGTCATGTTTTTCAGAGGGGTCAAATACTTATTTTCCTCATTAAAATGCAAATAAATTAATAACATTTTTGACATGCGTTTTCTGGATTTTTGTTGTTGTTATTCTGTCTCTCACTGTTCAAATGAACCTACCATTAAAATTATAGACTGATCATTTCTTTGTCAGTGGGCAAACGTACAAAATCAGCAGGGGATCAAATACTTTTTTCCCTCACTGTATATAGTGTCTCTGAAATGATTCTAGATTTGAGGCTTTCGTGACTGCAATGATTCATACTCTTTGGTTTTTTTCGGTAAAGTCTCTGAAATGACTCACGACACATGTATCATGAGCATAATAATCAATGGCTAATATCATTGGTATGTGATATCTGAAACCGATTCTGATCCCCCCTCCCCACCAGTTCACCCACCTGTAATGTCCAGCGTGGTGAAGTATGGTATAATGATCTCCATGACTTACATGGCAGTGGAGGGAGGCCTTCATCTAGCAGTGAATTGATAAAGGTCTTAAAAGTATGCATTTTTAATACAAGGTGAAACAAAAATTATGAGAAAATGCTGCGCTTCTCTGCGAGGAATAAATGATAGAAACAAGTTGCTCAAACAGAACACACTGATCTCTGCTTTCCGGATAGGATAAGAAGGTCACAGAGACAAGCCAAGATATGCAGGAAACACATCAATCAAACTGTCAGCACCATCAATGAGCAGAGGGCGTAAATAAGAGATGGGACCAGCTCGTAAGATTAAGTGGCGCAAGAAGAAGGCGGCAGAACAGAGACATTTCGATGACAAAGGTGAATGTGCACTGTGAAAAGCACGGGCCCATTTTTTCTAAAAAAACTCCATTGTTGGGAAAGAATGTAAAATATATCAGACCATAACTTGACATTGCTAGTCATGAATTAACTGAATTACCTTCCCTCATAAGAAATGTCATGCCGTTAGACATCTTGGAATGTTATTTTGTGGGGTCATCTGTATGAGCAAAATAGGATTATAAAGGGAGATTATAAAGTTGAGCATGAAGAATAGTTACGTGACAATGAGAATTAGGTTTATCACAGAACAACATTATACCGACCTATAATTCATAGATGTGTTGAGTAGTTGTTGTGGTTGTAGACGGAGGTACTCGGAGACGGAGGTGAGTTAGGGGCTTCCGCCAGGGTTTATTAACAAGTATCACTATAAGGGTTCCCTCTTCACCCCTTCCACTATCCCCGTTCCTCCAGTGACCCCGCTTACGTCACGGGGTCTCCCTTAAATACCCTCTGAGGCGAGACGTCACGTGCACTGCCCAGCGCGTGCGACCCCACGTCCCGTGATGTCACCGCACCTGACAGCGCACGCGACGCCACCACTCTCCTCTACTCCTCTACATCACCCCCCCCCCCCTGTGAAAAAAAAACAGCCGACCCGGCTGCAAGCACCCCGCAAGCGGGGCCCCACACCGGACCGAAGACCGAATATTCACGAGTTCGTGTGCCTGAAGGTATAACCGGCTGCTAGAAACTAAACCTTAGGGCAGCACGGCCCCTCAAGCAGAACAGCAACAACAAAAAACAAAACAAATAGACCCCGAAGGCCTCATCCGCCGGATAGCGCCGAACGGGCGCCAGGGGCTGGGCCCGCTGAACGGCCATCAGGGCCGTCACCGGAGCCGCATCCCCCTCGAGCGGGTATGCGCTGCTGGCCCGCTCCCCCGTATGATGTCCGCCTCCCGTGCAGGTGGCCCGTCAGCGGGCAACAGGCCCACCACCGTGGCCTCCGGTGACCGGGGGGTCTCTGTCGGCCTCACTCGGGAGGGGCCTGGGGGCACACACACAGGTCGGACGTCACCTCCGTCAACGAGACCCGGCCGGTCAGGCACGCCGGACACATCATCAGCCGGCCGCTCCGGAATTGGGGGTGGATCCCCCAGGGTAGATGGAACATAACGTTTGAGCCGGGACGGGTGCACTATCCACTGCCGGCGACCGAACCGAATCCGGACGCATTGCGGCCGGCGGACCTCCACAACCTCCACGGGGCCCTGCCAATGGCGATGCAATTTGGCCGATGTGCCAACGGGGACCTGGGGACAATGCAGCCACGCTTTTTGACCCGCTACCCACGGGAGGCCAGCTGCCTGGTGTTTGGGCAGCCGCTCATTAGCCACCTGCCGGCTTGCGGAATTCTCGGCAGCGGCCTGTCGCGCCTCGCGCAGCCGGTCAAGCGAGACCTTCCTCCAAGAAGGGGTCGGCACCGCCGACCCCTTCTGCACGTCCATCTGGACGTGCACCGGGGGCTCCGGTTCCCTACCGTACATCAAATAAAAAGGCGAAAATCCCGTGGAGGCATGAGGGGCCAACCGATACGCCGCCAAGACCCCCGGGACGAACAGGTCCCAGTCTGACTGGGACGTGTTCACCTGGTGGCACAGCATGGACGTGAGGGTGCGGTTCAAGCGCTCTACCATCCCGTCTGACTGGGGGTGGTAGGGCGAGGTGCGGATTTTCTTGGTGCCAAGGAGGTCACACACCTCCTTGAGCAACCTAGACGAGAAATTCTGCCCCTGGTCAGTCAACAATTGTTCCGGCGCGCCCTTGTCAAACACGTACCCCTGGACGAAAGCCTCGGTGATAGAAGAGGCCGACTGATCGACCAAAGGCCATGCCATGGGCCAACGCGTGAGGTACTCAACGCCCACCAAGAGGTATTTGTGGCCCCGTTGGGATGCAGGGAATGGCCCCAAAATGTCGAGCGCCACGAGCTCATTAACGCGAGAAACCCGGATGGACTGCAGTGGGGCCCGGTCCCGGACAACTGGGGCCTTCCTCCGCGCGCAGTCGTGGCAACCCTTCAAAATCAGTGCCACGTCACCCTCAACACCCGGCCAGTAATAGTCCCGCTTAAGGGTCAATAAGGTCTTGTGGTAGCCAAGGTGCATAAGCTTCTCGTGAATGGCTCGGGTTAATTTACCACGCAGGCTAGTGGGCACAACCACACAATAGCGTTCCAATTGGGCATCCCAATGCATGAGTAGTCCGTCATGCACGGCGATCGCCGGGGCAGCCGACGAAGCTGAGCTCCGGGCCTTATGTCCGACACGGCGCCGTAGCTTCAGCAGAGAGGAATCCTCCATCTGCAAGCCGGACCATACCTCCCGGGGAAGTCCAAGGCCGAAATCCGCGGGCGCCGCCGCACCTGGAGGGGTGTCCGCCTCGGCCGACGCGACCAACTGGGCCGCGGCGTCCCCTGGGGCCTTGCAACGGCTAGAGCCCAGGGCGCAAGCACACCCGCCGCCTGCCGGCAATCGGGATAAACCGCCCGCATTTCCATGCTGTGTCCCCTTCCTGTGGATTACATCAAAGGGGTAATCCTGGAGCACTTCGAGCCAGCGAGACAGCTGACCCGAGGGCTGACTAATCTTCAGCGAATATTGCAGGGCCGCGTGGTCGGTTCGGACCGTAAACAGCCTACCGTACAAATATGGTCTATACAACTGAACAAAATAAACTCTGGCCAAAAGCTCCCTCCGGGTCACACAATATCGCTGTTCCGTCGAGGACAGAACGCGACTGCCATAGGCTACCACCCTCTCAACCCCGTCGACCACCTGGGCCAGGACAGCCCCAATTCCCGTGTCGCTGGCATCGGTATCGAGCGGGAAGGGTTTCGTAAAATCCGGGTACTCCAAGGGCGGCGCATCCGCCAAGGCCGTGCGAAGCGCCGCAAAAGCCGCCTCCTCCTCCGCGCCCCAGTGAAACCTTTGGCCTTTGGCGGAAAGGGCGTGCAGTGGCTTCGCAATGGTCGCAAAATCGCGGACAAACTGGTGATAGTACTATGCGAAGCCAACGAAGCTACGCACCTCCGCGACAGATGTGGGAGTCGGCCACGTCCGGACACAAGCCGTTTTATCCGGGTCCGTGGCGACACCTGACGTGCTAACAATGTGTCCCAAATACCTCACCGATGGTTGTAGCAAGTGGCATTTCTGGGGTTTGAATTTCAAGCCAGCAGCACGCACTTTGACGAACACCGCCTCAAGGCGTTGCAAGTGCTCGCCAAACGTACGGCCAAAAACAATAACGTCATCCAAGTAGATTAGACAAGACTCCCACTGCAGCCCTGCCAAGACCATCTCCATGAGATGCTGGAAGGTGGCCGGGGCCGAATGGAGACCCATAGGAAGCCGATTGAACTCGAACAACCCCTGGGGCATGCGGAACGCTGTTTTGGGTCTAGAGGCCTCATCCAGTGGCAATTGCCAGAAGCCGGAGAGCAAATCTAAAGTTGAAAAGAACCGCGCGCCCGAGAGGGCGTCCAGGGAATCATCCATGCGAGGCAATGGATATGCATCAGCCACCGAGATCTTGTTCAATCTACGAAAATCGACGCAGAACCAGAGACTCCCGTCCCGTTTCTTGACTAGCACAATGGGGGCACCCCAAGGGCTAGTAGATGGGGAGATGATGTCCGCCGCCAACATTTCCTCGACAGCCGAGCGGACATGATCTTTTTCCGCTGGGCTAAAGCGGTGGGAATTAAGTCGAATAGGGGCCGCGTCGCCCGTGTCTATGTGGTGGTCCAAAAGAGTAGTGCGACCCAGATCAAACTTACTTTGGCTGAACACATCGGTGAACCGCTCGATGAGGTCGCGGAGTTGCCGACGTTCCCCGGAGGACAACGAGGCATTCTCGTCGCACAACGTGGCGATCCATGATGCGTCGGGGTCCCCCGTGCGCATCATGCCTGCCACGACCCCTCCATCCGGGGCAGCGCTCTCGGGTGGAGGAGCCGGGGTCGCGTGTGCCAGGACGGCGCCGGCCGGGACTACGACCGGCAAGGGTCCCGAATTGAGGATCTGCAAAAAAAGGTCCTGGCCCCCCGACACGGCTGTCAAGGCGCCCACCAACCCCTTCGTCCTTGAAAAGTAGCTTGACGGGGACAGGAGGATACCCGTCTCCGTGGAGCCCATTTCGAGCGGTTTGCGCAACCTAAGGGGTATCAGGATTTGTGACGCCGGTGGTACGGTCACCGGCACTTTATTCAAGGCCCGTACACCGGCAACCAAGGGAGACAGGACGGTAGGCGATTGTAGGAATTTCAGCCGCCTCCCTGACGGCATTTCCACACAGCCCTGGTCAACGAGAATTCGGATGGGCATCCTAGACAAAAAGTCGGTCCCCAAGAGGCATGGCACTGCCAAGGTCCTGGAGACCAAAATCGGCCCGGCCAACTCAATCTCGTCAACCCGAACCGACGCTACAACGTGGCCCAAGATGCCCAAACTGCCGCCGTTTGCGGCGACACAAGCCCCGCGAACCGGCCTTAACGGACCCACACTGCGGGGTAGCAGCCCAAAAATGGCCTCAGAAATAATGGTGGCCGACGCCCCCGTATCCACCAGGAGGCGAACGTGCACCCCTTGCACATATCCTGCCACCGCTGAGGAGCCGGCAGCTGCCGCCACCATCCTATGCGCAAGCGCATCCCAGTGGCGGGTCTGTCTGGGCCATTGAGGGGGTGATGACGATGGTGCACCCGACCCTTCGAGGACAACCCCATGACGATGGGCCCTAGCCCCGCTAGATGCATGAGGTGAAGGGAGCGGCCGCGCAGATGATGCGTCGCGACTCGCCTGGGGCCCCGGACCCGATGCCAAGGAGGGTCTGGGAGAAGGTGGAGTCCCTTTTCCAAAGGCCCCCGGGGCATTCCGGCAGCCCCGCTCAATGTGGCCCTGCTGACCACAGCGGAAGCAGGCCACCGTGTCCGCCTCCTGTGGACGGGAAGGTCCCGGCCGCCCCCGCTGCTCCGGACGGCGACCACCCGCCCCCCTTCCTCGACGATCGGGCATCGCCAGGGCCGCGAGGGTGTCCACCACCTGAGAGGTGACCCCCCCGTCCGGCGCCGGGACCCCCGCACACGCCGCCATCTGAGGCCGTTGGCGGAGGGAGAGGTGCGCCTGAATGTTTTCGGCGACCGCCAAGGATGTGATCTGCCGATCATTGTTGATCGACAGAGCAATTCCTAGCTCCCTTGCCAGGTCAAGCAGCTTCCCCAAGGCCATAGAATCAAGTGCCCTGCCGTACAGGTCAGGGTATGCAGCCTGTGCCAGGGCCAGGAGCGAGCAGCGGAAGGCCAGCGGCAGTTCCCCCTCCTCCCGTCGCCGCAATGAAAACTTTAGCTGCGCGGTGGACGGCGGCTCAAAAACGTTGGCCATTTGGATATAGGCCGCCGGGAGTGTAGCCCGATTGGCCGGATGGATGGACTTGAAGGCCTGCAGAGCCCTTTCGTCCAAGCAGGTCGGAAGCGCCGGCAAGGCCTCCTCCATGGACCAGCCGACCGACATGTATGCCGCGTCGAACCGGTCCTGGAAGGCCGACCAGTCGCCCCCTTGCGCGACAAACGGCGCAACGTCGGGTAACCGGCGCTGCCATTGGCCGCGCGGCGCCGCGAGGTGTGGAAGCCAAGCGGCACCTGCGGGCCACCCGGCGGATGCGACGTGGTGCGGCGGTGGCAGCATTGCGGCTCCCGCGGGCCACGCCGAAGACGCGGAAAGGTGCGGTGGTGCTGCGGCCCCAATGGGCCACGCCGTAGGCGCAGCGAATTGTGGCTGAGTTGCGGCTCCCATGGGCCACGCCGTAGGCGCAGCGAAGTGTAGCTGAGTTGCGGCCCCCATGGGCCACGCCGTAGACGCAGCAAAGTGCGGCTGAGTTGCGGCCCCCATGGGCCACGCCGTAGACGCAGCAAATTGCGGCTGAGTTGCGGCCCCCATGGGCCACGCCGTAGATGCAGCGAGGTGTGAAGGCACCTGCGCTTTCGCGACCCACCTGTCAGTGGCGGCGTATGAAGCCACGGCGTCGTCCCGCGACACGGCGAGGGACCACGGCGTTGCCGAAGACGCGGCGGTATAATTCGGGCCTGCAGCGGCCCCCGCGGCCCACCCCGCCGGCGCAGCGAGGTGCGGGACAGCGGCCGTAGCCGCCGCAACCTCTCGCGATGCGGCGAGGCACCACGGCGTTGCGGCCTCCCCGGGCCATGCCGAAGACGCGGCGGTATGACACGGAGCCGCGGCGGCCCCCGCGGCCCACCTCGCCGGCGCAGCGAGGTGCGGGACAGCGGCCGCAGCCGCGGCAACCTCTCGCGACGCGGCGAGGCACCAGGGCGTTGCGGCCTCCCCGGGCCACGCCGAAGACGCGGCGGTATGACACGGAACCGCGGCGGCCCCCGTGGCCCACCCTGCCGGCGCAGCGAGGTGCGGGACAGCGGCCGCAGCCGCGGCAACCTCTCGCGACGCGGCGAGGCACCACGGCGTTGCGGCCTCCCCGGCCCACGCCGAAGACGCGGCGTTATAACACGGAGCCGCGGCGGCATCCATGACAAGGGACGCAGGCATGGCGTGGTGCAGAGCCGCGGCATCGCCGGTGGCCGGCCCCGTGAGCGCGGCGACAGGTGGAGCCGCGGCAGTACCCGCGGCCCATTCCGGCGGCACGGTGATGTACGGGGCAGCGGCAGCCGCCGCTGCCCACCCCGCGGCCCGGCGAGGACGGCACGCGCGTATTTACCCGGGGCCCCTCCGGCGGGCGCAGCTTGATGTAGAGCCGCGTCGTCGCCGGCGGCTGGTCCCGCAGGAGCGGCGTGCCGAGAAACCCCGGCCGCATCGGTGGAGAGACGCGGCGTCACGGTCGCCATGGCAGCCATGGCGCCGACTTGCGGCGTCGCAGCAACAATGTCCGCCGGCCGCCGCGTCGCAGCCGTAGTAGCGGCCGCATACGGCTCCCGAGCCAACATGGCCGCCGCGGATTGCGTCGCAGCCAACATGGCGGCCATTTCCGGTGGAGCGGTCGCTGGGAAAACGGCGGCGCTTTCAACGTTGGCAGTTGACAGTTGCTCCCGTCCCGAGTGCGGGGCGGTTGGCTGCGTCCGTGCCTCCACCTCGGCCAACCTGACGGTCAGCTGCCCCACCGCCTGCAGGAGCTGGTACAGCAGAGCTGCGGGGACGCTCTCCGTCTCTGGCGGCGGCGGTGAGCTGGCACTCCCCGCAGCCGACTCCTCCCGCTCCGGCCCGCTCGTCTCCATGGGGACCGTCACCGGGGTCCCGGGCTCCGGGGTCACTGCTGGAGCCTCCTCTCCGCCTTCGGCACCCTCCAAGTCATGTGCCGGTGGGTTCTTACGCCGTGCGCCCGCTTTTGACATGTTGGCGACGGTGTAAACTACTGACACCAGTTGTTGAGTAGATGTTGTGGTTGTAGACGGAGGTACTCGGAGACGGAGGTGAGTTAGGGGCTTCCGCCAGGGTTTATTAACAAGTATCACTATAAGGGTTCCCTCTTCACCCCTTCCACTATCCCCGTTCCTCCAGTGACCCCGCTTACGTCACGGGGTCTCCCTTAAATACCCTCTGAGGCGAGATGTCACGTGCACTGCCCAGCGCATGCGACCCCACGTCCCGTGATGTCACCGCACCGGACAGCGCACGCGACGCCACCACTCTCCTCTACTCCTCTACAGATGTATTCCAGCATAATAAATAAATATCAACATCAAAATTATGCATTATAGATATGCGTTTATGCAGATTAAGCATTGATGCAATGTACAAACTTACGTACCTAAAGATGCATGTGGCCAAACTGTCACGAGGCCATTATTTGTACCCATCTTCATTTTATTTGATTTGGTACACAAATGGTCCCGTTTAGCCAGTTTCCGGGTTATTTTACGAGGGAGATTCATGGTACGTGAGCACAGCAGCAACAAAAACAAAAAACAAACAAATTAATATTGCAGAGAACAAGTACGAGGTCCTTAAGGATATTGCAAACATAATATGAGACCAAGAGGTTGCCAGAAAAAAAAGTTAGATGAATGTGAAAGTAAGCTATGTGTTTTGGTCTAATTGCATCATAAAGAGGGGGAGTGAAGGGAGTGAGACAAGCTGTAGATGAGTGGCAAGGCTATTCAATCAATTTTGAACAACAACCACTGTCTTTCTTTTGTCCTCAGATTGGAGGATTTCAGAGTAAATCCAGTCTGGTCAGGCAGCTTTCTGGTTCTTGGTGGCCGATATTGCCAAATTCATTTCCTTAAGCGTAAATTGGGCAAATATTACAAATATGACTCAGCTCTGCTGTAATTTCCTTAAATATAATTTCTCGACCTCCCGTCTTTTAGAGTTGTCTGACACATTTACTGTCTGGCTCTTTGAGGGAGCAGTGGTCCCCAAATATTGCACAGTAATGCCCATGCTTGGTGGCTGGAGTGTGTGAAGTCTTCTGCCACCTTTCTAACTAGGCAAAGTCGAATGACTGTTAACGTTAATTTCATACTGATTCAGTCTTTCACATTCTGGAATCCAGTACTATGTATAGTCTGCCAGAATCCTCTGGGAATGTGATTGGTGGCAACGACATTCAATGCAACGATGAACTGGTTAAACGTTTCCAGTTTGTATCCTGGACTCAACCTGATTGGTGAAAGTGGGCCAGTCTGCTATCCTGAAATTCAATTGTGGTTTTGGCACAGGCATGATGTTTCAAGAGGCTGGGAGTGGTATTCCTTTATTGTCTATTTAAACTAAGCAGAAGTCCAGGTTGTTGCCCCATTCCTATTTCGTAAATTGGAAGGTGTTCTGCTGTTATGGGTCATATTGGAGGTAGAGTCCTTCAAGTGAGGCCCTGTTTGTGAGCTGATGGCCTGCAGTATCATTACCGTCATTGCCCCACTCGGTGTATGGTTATTAAATTGCCAACATAGATGGCTGGGTGGAGGAATGAAGGTATGGCAGGGGTTGGCTAATCTGTGCTTCGGGGCTTGTACATACTTGTGACAGTGACACGCCTGATCGTTACCATGGCCAGTGAAATCCCTGTGTTTGATTTGTCCAGCATTATCGCATCTAAGCCATGCCTGATGTACATGATTAAGCTATGCTTTGGGTGGTTCACAGAGACAGTAATATTGAAGCTTCTGATATTATATATTTTTATTCACTCGTCATATTTTATGTGAGTCCCTTGTAGGGTGGCAACATCGACATTGTTATCCATAAAGGTCCTGGATAAGTAGTCGCACTTCATGTGCAACAGTCCTTCTACATTGAGGTGGACGATACATAGGACTAGTCGTGCAGCTCAGTGGTGTTTTTAGCTGAGAATTGACAGCTTGTACATAAAACGTTGCTATTCATACTGAACACACAGTTGTGGGTCAATGTTTGGTAGCCAGTTGACAAAATTCGTTGTGTTGACTGATACTGCATTACACAAATCAAGAGAGAACACTTTAACAGGAGCACCGCATGAAGGTTGTCGTCTTGCTCCCAATGAAAATGTCGATGGCCTATCACAGATGCCACTGGACATTGATGAATTTATAGCGGAGTACACTGAAAATGTCAACCCGCAAGTGATTAGTGCCACCATGCAGAGAGTCACAATTCAGCCTGAAGAATCAAACACTGCATGCCATTGAAGCACAATAGGATTTTGACCGACTACCTAGCTCAGTCCTGCCCATCCCGAGAAGTGGATGCAGAGAGGTCAGGAATAGAGAATCGGTTGGTTATCTTGGAATATGAAGCCAAGAAGCAGAGGCGTCATATCTTCATTTTAAATTTGCAACATAAGCCGCGTCAAAGTAGATTGCAACACATTGCATCAATGAGGCTAATTGAGATTCCTACCAGCACTTCTGCAGTGAAAAAAAATCAGGGGTCGTTAATCAACACGCTCTCAGAATAACAAAGAGGAAATCATCCATAATTTCTAACAAAAGGCTAAACCGCAATATATCTGTTCTTAATATGTTCTAAAAATGCTTGCAATATATTTTCCAAAATTTTATAGCAAACCTAACAAGCCCATTTATAAATTTTCAAACCGCCAATAAAAATTCCATGGTCGTATGCCAATAGCACAACAAACGTAAGCAGATTGTAAAATAGATTGCGAAAAGTAAATTGTCTTCAAATTATGGTGCAGGGAATTTAATGCAGGCAATATACAGCATTTCGACCAACATTGTTGTCATGGTTAAGAGCAGTACACTATGGGTCTGATTCACGTATTACATTTAAAAAAATAATTTGGTGGAAAATGTCCAAATCAGGAGAAAATTGCAGTGGTTTGGCTGATTTCAAATCAAATAACCATGAAAGTTGTATCTGCCAATTAAGGTTGACCTCTATCAGGCCTAATAGCTTAGATCCTGCTGAAAAAGTTCCATAACAAAAGTAAAGAATTAGCTGCTGGATTTTCTTCGATTTTGATAAGCCTTCGATTATCATACACCATGCCATATGTCAGTTTCCTGAAATAGCATAAGTACACATATTAAAAAAATCACACACAAAACACACTGACAACATATTAATGCTCAATTAAAAACTTTGTCCACAATATGCCACCCTCATTCCATCTAAGACTGTCTGCAACCTGGAGACTAATTTCCCATTGCTTTATTTTAGCAGTCACACGGAGAAATCAAACAACATTTCCACATATATTTTTCCTTAAGTTATTATCAGCATTCTTTTGCTCACTCCAGGATTGTCCATCCTATGGCATCAGGCCAGCTACGGCCCATGGGCTCACTTAATCCCGGCCCGTGCATATTTGAAGATTACCATGAAAATTTCACTCAGCTGGTTTGAAATTATCCAGTATGTTAAGTTTTTATTTCACAAGACTGTGTAAAATCTTTACATTAACTTTCATGCTCAGCATGTAGACAGAATAGTCACGTGATTGTGGGCGTGATATTTGGGGGGTGGGTGGGTGGGTGGGGGAAGAGGGCCCTGGTGAGTGAAGTCTTTGAATAGTTTTCATTGGATGACTAAAGTAATTAAATGCTTCATTTTAATTTTACCAGGCCAGACGCACTGAGCTATATAGTTCTTTTTCAGAAGCGACCTGGCCACAAATGATAGCTCAACGAAGTGGCTTATCATGTGGAAATTTGTTTCAGCCAAATTCTCCAAACGCATTTTTTTAAACGTGGAGGGAAAACCCAGAGGACCTGGAGAAAAACCCACGCGACCAGAGGGATATACAGGTGTCAGGGTCGGGACCGAACCTGCGACCTTCTGTATACCAGACGAGGTAGTTAATATCTCGCCACTATGGCACCCCGAAATGACCTCTCCCCTACCACCAGTTTTCTATTTAATCTGAATGAAGATTATATCAATTTCTTCTGAATATAGTACTATCTCATCACATTTCTCTTCTATCTCCCTTTATTCTATCATAAATATAATGTATCAATATTCATATCTCCATTTTGTCTGAATACATGACACTCCTAAGATCTCTATTCCAGCTTGTCTGATTACATCTCTGTTTTGTCCATCTCTTCTAAATGCATAATTATTCTGTAGAGCCCCTATCTCTCATGAATACAGGACACCTCTTCTTCTGTCTCTTACAAATACGGTGCATCTAAGTTATCTTCTAACTAAATTGAATGTATCCCACTATTATCATCTCACTCTTTCTATTCCTATGCATATATCAGTCTCCTACAAATCAGCTGTAACGAAAAATCAGATGCTGTCATTTTGCGTATCTGTATACCTTTTGCGTATTTTGTTTGGTTATTTCTTACTTCAATATGTTTCTAGTAAAAATAAATACAAAATGTGCATCTTGTGTGATTATAATTACTAATATTACACATTAATTTGATTCAATCCACTGCTGGATACAGGGCTCCCCACACCATGTCAGTCATGGGTGTTGTATGACCATACTTCATCACAATGGCCCTCAATGCAAACAAGTTTGAACACTAGAGGCCGACCGAAATTCGGTTTCGGCGCCGAAAGTTGGCAAATGGCCACTTTCGGCATACTTTCGGTTTCGGCCGAAAATCTATTTTAAACTTTCGGTCTGGTTTCGGTTTCGGCCGAAACTGATATTGACTTTCGGTCGTCAACCGAAGATCTATTTTTAGAATATAACGCTATTGCTAAGTCTATCAGCCGGTCAGTCGGCGCTAGGCAATCCTATGCGATAGGCTGCATACACACACACATCAGCAGCAGCTTGCCAGCGAGGTTACAGCCGCAACCATGGTTCTGGGGCCGTCAATAAATGACGTCACGCACCTAGGGGGGGCAGCGACTGCGTAGCAATTCGCGCGCTGCGCTACGAACCCGGCGGCCCGAGGTCGATTTTTTTAACCGGTCCTGGCCCTCCCCTAGGTCGACTCAGCCTCAAACGAGTAAGTGGTGTGGTATGTCAACATCGCCACTGGGGAGACAAAGGCGGCCAGCCGTGGTGAATCCAAGTCCCGGGCGAAGCCGGGTAGTAAAGCTAGTATTTCATAAATCTTGTGTTCGGTAACTTCGGTTATATACCTTTCTGTTTCGGTCTTGATCGAAAGTGTAGTTAAACTAGTTCGGTTTCGGCTTCGGTTTCGACCAAAAGTGTAGTTAAATTTCGGTTTCGGCTTCGGTTTCGGCTGAAAGTAATTTTTTAACTTTCTGTCTGGTTTCGGTTATGGTCGAAACCAGAAATTCAGTTTCGGTCGGCCTCTATTGAACACCTTTGGGTTGCCCTCATCATCGCCTCCAGAGATGTTTTAAATAATTGTATCAATGTTACAATCATAGAATATATTCATAGGATTGCGATATCTAAAAAGTAAAACTTCAGTAATACCCAAAAAACTCATAGCCCATCCAAGGCACAAAGAACCAAACTTTGCATGAGGATGATTTAGGAGCCATCCATAAATTACGTCACGCGATTTTGGCCGATTTTTGACCCTCCCTCCCCCCCTCGTCACACGGCGTCACAAAAAGTCAGACCCCCCTCAAATATGACGTCACAAAGCTCTGCCCCCCCCCCAAACCATATTTCCATTTTGAAAATAAAACATGCTTCAAATCAATTTAAATTATTGTCATTTTAGTGCGTATTTAATGTGGCGCTGCACTCTGATGTTGTAGGAGAAAACACGTATTAAAAAGGAGGTGTTGGAAAGCTTAAAATGTATCATAAAATTTACTTGAAAATATTCAACGTCTAACTAAAACTGCAGATGTTCAGAATATTATATTGAAATTCTCTTATAATTATAAAATATTCAAAGTAATTATAACTATAAAAAAAATACTTGAAACTTTGTAGTAGAACGAAGCAAAATGGAGAGTAGAATTATAACAATCACATATTCATTCCACAGAATGAAAAGCCCTGGTAGAATCATTAAAATCAAAATGTTTAATAACAATCATAAAAAAAAATACAAAATGTATGCTTCTCCATTCTCCCATGGAGAAGCAAAATGCTCCTTCATGGAATATATAAAAGGTGACCTTAGTAAATTTCAATAATCAAATAGTTAATAATGAAAAATGATCAAAATTATTGTGATATCAAATCTATTTAATTATTTATTTGAAGTTGCGCATTTTTATGTGACGTCACATTTCTCAACCCCCCCCTCCCCCCCTAGTCACACATCGTCACAAATGTCTAACCCCCCTCCCCCCATAGGTGCGTGACGTCATTTATGGACGTCCCCTTATGAGAATGTAAAGATTGCAATCTAGCCACACAAATAAACACTGGAAAAGAAATGTGATCATTATCATGTTATAGCCAATTCATTTTAAATCTATATTTCATTTCAAAAATACGTGTTGAAACATTGACCTTTGACATATAATTAAAAATGTCTGTATTGTAAATGTTTAACATACAAAAATCTGTAATGTTGTGCAGCCAATGGGCCTTAGTTTTATCAATCTCATTTTAAATTTCCTTGACAATGTTACTAATATTATCCATTACATATTTACTCTTAAATGTATTATTCAATAAAGCAATTACTCTATACAAGATCTGTGATTAGAATCTGCAACATTTTAAGTGGTTAGAGTCAATGTCAAGGACATACTCTTCAAACATACCCTTGTTTGTGTTTCTGTTCACGAGTACATTGCACTTCAATTATTATAGTTGATGCCACATTGCAGTCGCAACATGCAATTATGTATGTTGGTTATGCCCAATGAGCACTATACATTACAGTCATCTAAATATATTACAACAGTTGTAACCCTATAATCCAGAGATCGGAAGATAAAACCAGTGTAAGTTGCTGGACATTCTGTACCAGGCTGTGTTCTATCGCCATATGGGGAACAATTATTTTATCTGCGTGGAATAATGCATACACCAGGAAGTGCCCCTAAATCACCAGTAGGGTCCTCTTGAAAAGAACATTTAAAATCAACGACAGCTTTCGAGGTAAATAAATGACATGTGTTTATACAGTATAAGGTAGTTGGTACATTACACAACATAAAAGTACACTGGATTATTTAATGAAACTCAAAAGCAATGTCAGAAGCAAGTCCCTGATGTTTCTCGCCAAGTGGCAGTCTTCACTTCATAAGTTGTGTCTTCAAGTGAATCCGTTTTTTTGTGTCAGATCACCGACACAGAGGCAATTTAATACCATATAGTTGGCAAGAGCCTGTATAAAAGTGACTAACAGTATATGAAAACGAGTGGTATTATTTTTGAAGAGGACCAATTTAGGAGTGGACGCACATTTACACTTAACAAAGGTGAGGAAACCGAGGTAATAAATTGTCACACGTGTGCAGAATGATGAATAATTATCATGTTGATCAAGATAGCCAATCTTGATTTGAAGCTTTCGTGACTGCAGGAATCCATACTATTTGGTTCTTTCGGTAAAGTCACGTAGGTAGAACAATAATAGATCACGACGTTTCAATCGCAGCATAAGCAATCGTCATCAGGTGGGACAACCACAGCAAGCAAAAACTGCTGAAGTAGGCGAGAGATCTGCCGTGGCACGAGGTTATATAGGCCTCGGCAGGAGGGGGGAGAGAGGGGGCGGGGCAGAAAGTGGACCCCGCGGCAGCACTTGGAGAGATCTGAGAGATCGGCTGCAGGGGGGGAGAGAGAAGGTGGGGGCGATCTCTCCAGTGCTGCCGCGGTGGTCCACTTTACTCCAGTGACCCGGGTGCTGCTGCGGGTGCTGCTGCGGGGTCCACTTTCTACCCCCCCCCCTTCTCTCTCCCCCCCTGCAGGCGATCTCTCCAAGTGCTGCCGCAGGGTCCACTCTCTGCCCCACCCCCTCTCTCCCCCCACCTCCTCTCTCCCCCCCTACTGCCGAGGCCTATATAACCTCGTGCCACGGCAGATCTCTCGCCTACTTCAGCAGTTTTTGCTGGCTGTGGTTGTCCCACCTGATGACGATTGCTTGTGTTGCGATTGAAACGTCGTGATCTATTATTTTTCTACCTACGTGACTTTACCGAAAGAACCAAGATAGCCAAGTTTTCACAAAAATCCTTCTTAATTCCCACTTCCCCATGAATGGTAACACATTGTGGCAGTTCCTAGGTGAAATACAGATGTGGCTATGATAACTGCACAAACATTAAAATTACATCATGCATAGTCATAATCAGCTATAGTCTATCCACTGCTTGATGAATGTCTCCCCAACCCGCCACCAGCTCTCATGATCCCGCAATGTAATAATCCACCGAGCACCTGCACACAAACTGACTTCATGGCTTTTATCTCCATGGTGGATATCCTCTCAGATTCGTTCCATTCCTTGGCTGGCACTCCATCAGCGACTTCTTTTGTTATTTTCCCACCATCAGTAGGGCAGGTCTCATACATTCCACCTCATCTGATTCTACCTCCCCCCCCAATGCCCTCCACCTCCAGCACCCAAGGCGTTCTCTTAACACTTAAATTTCGATTTAAAGCTTTCTTGACTGCAGGGATTCATCTTCTTGGTTCTTTCGGTAAAGTCACGTAGAAGGGAAATAATAAAATAATAAAACATAATAAAATAATTCTCACGACGTTTCGGCCACAACGCAAGCAGCCGTCCTCAGGTGAAGACCAGGTCTGTCGGGGAGACAGCGTCTAATTCAGACCCGGTCTTCACCTGAGGACGGCTGCTTGCGTTGTGGACGAAACGTCGTGAGAATTATTTTATTATGTTTTATTTTTATTATCTCTTAATAATTCTTGATAATTTTCACCCAGTCGAGACTTTATATCACCCATTAATATTGGACATCTGTGAAAATTAACTTCATAGCTCATCGGATTCCTCAAGGATAAATAAAGATTATGATTGTGAATATGCATTGCTGACTTACACCCACGTGTTCAAGTCCAGGTTTAATTATAAGTAATTCAGCTCCCTTAATCATTCATCATCATAGAATGTCTTGTGGGAAGTACACATCACCACTAAAGCAGCCTTCATTTGTTATTCTTTTTTCACGTCATTTAACTACTGTCATCATCTGATTTCCGTAAAATGTTCAAGTTCATTCCAAAAGTATTATCATAAACAAAAGATATTCCCCTTTTAGAGTTGCTTTTAAAATATGCTTTAATCACCCCTGCCACTCACTGTCATTTACCTGGGAGCTGCAGGGCTGTCACACGAGGGCCTTCTTTGTGGGGTGGGAGGTGTGTTACGTCAGTGGTTCATTTGGCAGAGGTTGCACAGTGCAGGACGTTACCACAATAAATATTTCGCTCGCCATGCCATCACGCTTTTTTGTGGAGGTGTTTGTTACCAGGCAAGCTAGAGGCTTCGTTTCCCTGTGCAGAGCTTTTGCGTGCAGGACTTTATTCTCCGGCCGCCACTTCCTGCTCCATACGAGGCTGTCTGTCACTACCCACGTAGCCCTTGCTACAGATGCCTGTTGCCATCGGCGATTCAGCTTACACTGCCAGGCATATCACAGTGGTTCGCACCCTGGGAGCCACAGCCATCATTAACGGATCCATGAAAAAAGTAGGCAAAGATAAAAGGAAAGATCACAGTGGTTGATTTAAAATTGCCAGATACATCACAACGTATATTGAACACGTTTCAAAAGCATTTTTATTTTATACGTCAGTTGAAATGTAAATTATGCACCAATTGAGTATTTAAAATACTTTACTGGTTTTGCTTAATATTATTCATTATTTTGATGTTCAACATTTTTATGATTGTTGTTATTAATGTTAAATTAAAGAGATATCCAACCTAATGTAAGGCCGAGCAGGTATCACAAAGTTCCATAGATATATTGTTTTGTGTGTCACTAAAATTGTTACTAAATGGCTCTGGGTGTGTTTGAGATAAGTAACTTAGCTTGACAAGTGTATTTATAGTTGGACCCTTAAGTTATTTACTCGCAGTAGGGTATATAGACATCATATGCTACATTTATTTACATGTCGTAACTTCCAAATATATTTGGAAAAATAACAGTCATATAATACATATTTTCGTAACCGATGTTTAATTGCTGAATATCCTATATAGCCCTTGCCATAAGAGTGTGGAATTTTCACAACTGCCTTGGCAATGCCAATATAAATGTTTGTTTGAGCACGGAAAGACTTCCACTCTTTTAATCCCAAATTACATTGTTAAATGTCTAATATATCAACAGTTAAGTATACCCGTTTACAGATTTTACATCTAAACTAATGATATATTTAGATTCCATTTTTTTTTAAAACAATACTAATTTATTTTATAATTGGCGACTGGTTATGATTATAATTTTCAGCTGTGTGTCCCACCAAGGTAGTAATTAAATTGTATTGCAGCTTGTTAAAGCCAAAGGTTTTCAAGTTGTTAAATATCTAATTAGTTAAAATCCCAGCTACGGATGACTCAACCCTATTATTCATTTGAGGCTTGTAAAATGACAACTGCTTAGTGAGCACCAGTTCAAGGGAGTCAAGAGTGGTTGACCGATAGGGAGACTAGTTCCCATCATAGTAATGTAGAATTTTCACTACTGGCTAATAATCTCTGCAGGGTGGAGCAACGATCAATGTTTGCTTGAGCATGGCAATACTTATTTGAGCCCAAGTAGCCATGGAGAAAGAATAACAACACTCTGTAAAGTAATCTCAATTTCGGAGCTTTCATGACTGCAGGAATTATTCTTTGGTTCTTTCGGTAAAGTCACGTATAAAGATAAAATAATAAGTATGATATTATTTAATTTATTATTTTATCTTTATACGTGACTTTACCGAAAGAACCAAAGAATAACTATGTAAAGTAGTATGCAATTCTGCATTATCACTTAGGTATAATTTGAACTTAATACAAAAAATCAATCACATTTAAGTTTCTGATCCTTGAATGTACTAAACCATGTTATCACCAAACTCAAAGACGCAAAACGCAATTTATGGTTGATTTAGATGCAGTGTCCAAGTTCACGAACCTCGGTGACATAAAAATGAATGAGCCTTCTATGCCCAGCTTACTTGCCTGAGCATGGGTGAAGCCGCCCGTGCCAATTTAACTACAGCGTAAACCCTTGCGCCACGTTGGAATGCATAAGTGTTGCAGGGCATGTCATATCTGGAAGCACAAGGACCTCATGTTTCAGGAAAGCGACCACTACTTGTCTGTGACATTGAGACCAATATTCAAACTTAAGTTTTTGCCCTTTTGACAATTTTATCTACAAATCTCTTCAAGACCTGTTAATATTGGTGAGAATGGCATATCATCTTGCGTTCATGGATTAGATAATCTTGGATGAGAGGAATTTCATTGCATTTGTTATCTCTGAGTTATACGTTAACGATTTGGCTAACAGCCATAATTTTTATGTTGATTGCATAGTCTACACAGTTGCAAGTATATTTTAGTTCCAAAGGTGCACAGCAGTGAATGCATGATTTTGATTGTGAGCTGCATTGTTGTACCATCTACCTTCCTCTATTTGACATTTTATAAAGACAACAATTTGTCAAGAAAAATCCTGTGAGCTGTGCAAATTCATCTTTTTATTTGGAGAATATACAGGTTGCATGGAAAGCAGCAATACATAATCAAAGAAGTGGCTTCCTGGTAAAATGTGCATGGGGTGGCACTCAACTCTATTCATAAACATAAGCCACGAGTGCCAATTCGACATTCCTATCACAGAAAGCCAATTTTGTCAGACAACTACATTTGACTTGTGGCTGGGGTTTCACCGGACATCGGGAATCCTCCAGCTGCATGGTGCAGAAACATACAGAGAAGTATTTCCTTCCAAAGCACTTGCACTATGGGGGTTTTAATCTGATGCTATGAAATTAAAAATTTGAAAGTTAATGTGGAAAAATATAGACGATGTCTAATGCAAAGGGTAACTTCAGCATTGTTACAGAAGGAAATCGCCTGTTAAAGAGCAATCTGCATATATTTACAGGAGGGTCGGATTTCCTATTTAACTTTTTTAAAGCCGAGGCGGATGTAACGATGTACTTAAGCTCAAACATTAAATCTGAAAACTTACCTTCAAAGTAATTATAAAAGTGCACCTTTTATCCGTGAATTTCAAAAGCAGAATGTGGTTGAGAATGTATGGTTTCTGTCCCAAGCATAAGCTCTAAAAAAAACTCAGGTCTCTTTGTCTGAAGTTACAGTCTTGTGCAAGATGACAGTGGGTAGCTGTAAATAAGCGGGAGTTATTTTAAATTCAAACAAGAAACCATTCTTGACTACTGCAGTTCAGAAGATAACCTTGGTCATGCAAGGTGACTGGCAAGCTCTCAGCATTAGGCTGAATGCTTGGTGTGGTTGCTCAGAAGGCAAAAATATGTCTGCACAATAAATGTGAAACAACAGAGTCGGCAGTGACATACGGAGCATACCTTGATGATCTCGTCAAGAAGCATAAACCGTCATGCACACTCCGGTCATCCTCGCAGCAGCTTTTGTCTAGCTATCAAACAAAGATGGTCACTGCATCGCGCGCTTTCAGATGTGCTTCTGCAGCCGTCTGGAACGCTCTTCCTTGTATTACTAGGAAGCCACTGGAGCTATGCACTTTTAAATCTAGATTGAAAACTAATTTTTTTCGAACTGCTTTTTGTATTTCGTTTGTTGTCCTTCCCAGCGGACCTCTTATTAGCACGGTTGGCTACGTACGGTGCAAAAGAAGTTCAACATACATACCTAGGCTGTTAATAAGAATGGGGGTGTGCATGTGTTGAAGTGTTTTTTTAGAAACGCCTGCTAATATCAATGAATAATACGCAATTCAATGTAACATCGCGTGGGGAGATTTTTCATTACATAAACAAGGTTTTACATTCCTTTGACATTGGCAAAACTACAGGTACCCATTTAGTTTATTTTGCAGCATTTCCACATCCATTTCATAGAATCCTAGGGTGACATGAAAGGACTTCAGGTGCATCACTAGCACTGCCCACCAGGAAGCTAAGCAGCTGGCATGATGAACAGAATGAAAAGGTAACAAGTATAACCCGTAAAAACAAAGTTCTTCACTATAAATCCTTTATATGCGTGGCGGCTAGAGTCCTCTCGTCCTCTGGCTTGAGATGGCTGCCACCTATGGGTCAGATGATTGCATGGCAGCATTAAGCAATTGGTAATTAAATATAATATTTTTGTCCTAAAATGTGTAAAATTTTGGAAAATGTTTTTCACGAACATTAATTGTCACGCACAACGAGTCTGTGTGGAAAATGTCAGCTCGATTGGATCACGGGAAGTGGGTTAAAAAACGACCGAAAGATTTGCATGGTCCTAAGCAAGCAAGCAAGTGAACTTAATATAAAGGATTTAAAAAGAGCCAGTAAACTGCTGCATTTTGTGCCTGATAACATGTAACAGCATGCATTTTTAAGCGGTTAAAGTCAAAGTGATTTCTTTCTGAAATGAACAATGAAGTGGTGCTCATCACCTGCTTACAGCCCTGCAGAGCCAGTGGGGTGAATTCCAAATCCCTATGATTGGGGATGGCTCTATCCATAAAATATACAACTGTTTACTTTCCCAAAAAACTGAAACCTATTTTACTTCCCCCAGAGCAATGATTGGCTGAGTCAATCCCCAACCAGGATTTTAACCTGTCACCTTTTGATTACTATTGTGTAGCCATTTAAATTTTTCGAAGAAAAAAAAGAATACTCAGACAGCACACGAATCTTTTATAATTCAGCATAAATAATACCACAGCCAGAGAAAAAAACATTCACTTAAAATGTCTTACAATTGCAGGGCAGTGCTCATTCCCATTGGTAGTCCTTAGCCAGTGGTGTAAATTACACATTATTTTACATCAGAAAGTTTATACAGAGTACACTGGCTGTTGAATGATCACATTTGACCCAGACTCATTGTATTGTGAGAGATCTCAAGAGCATGCATATGCAGACCCTAGAAACATATTTTGACCATGAAGATTTCACATAACAAGCTGGAAGTGCCATGTTGATTAGTGCTGAAAAATACACAGATAAACTGTTACATACTGTAGAATAGTTATTTTTCTTCGAGCAGTTCTGCGATATAAACGGTGAGCATTTACCACGGGAAAAAGTTTCAACAACACCCTGAAAATCCCCTCCATTTCCTCCTGTGGTCTTATGCCCCCCCCCCACACACCTTGGACTTCGTGATCAACCCTGGACAGCACGGTTGTGCTATTGGTGCCATGTCATGAGATGAATCAACGATTGGGATTAGGGGTCGGCACGGTTTGGCTCAAACCACCAAACCGCGGTTTGAACCGAACCAAATCGGTTTGGTTTGGCTCTGTTTGAACTGGTTCGGTTTGGTTTGGGGCTACGAAAACCGACTCGGTTTGGCTCGGACAGGGTGGAACCGGCTCAAACTAGTTTGGTTGGTTGTAAAGGCGACACGAAAGGACATGCTGTAGTTGCCTTTGCCTGCGAATTCACTTTGCAATTGCATCTCCATGGCTCGAGCGGCTCAAGACGGCGCCATCCCCGGCGGCTCCAGCATCACAAGGTATCTCATCCACGACGTGGAAGAGACCAAACACGCCGGTAGCGACGAGGAGCCGATGGCGAGCGAACGTGAGAGCCCGGACGCCACGCGCGGCGACACGCGGCAGAGCCTCATGCGCACCCTCGGCGCCGCAGCGCTGCAGACCGCGACGCAGCCCAAGCCCAAGAAGGCCCGTGTGTCCCGAGCGCTGTGGCACGACGAGTACTTTGAGACGAGCCAGGCCGCGGGCGACGTGCAGAGCCGGACCTGCAAGATCTGCACCCTCCAGTACGCGGGCTCCACCTCCTCGGGCACCCGTATCAAGCATCTCAAGACCCATGGGATCGTCGACCCCGAGTCGCCCACGGTCGTCACGTCGCCGCCGACGGGGAAGGGTTTGCTCGTGCAGTCCAAGATGGCCACGCCCATGTCAGCGCACGCGAGCAAGGCCATGGACAGCTTTGTCGCCGAGTACATCGCGACGAGTGGTCTAGGCCATAAACACGTAACATCGGATCCCTTTACGACTCTTCTTCAACGAGCTGCCCCGGGTTACGAGCCCAAGTCTGAGCGCACGGTCAAGCGCCGCATGCTCGAGATGTATGTCGTCCTCAAGCTACTCGTGCTACAGTACTTTACTACTTTTGGCTCTTGCGTCTCCTTGACCTACGACGGTTGGACAAACGACGCCATGACCGGCTTCTTCTCGGTCACCCTCCACTGGATGGACCCGGCGTCGTTCTCCATGTGCAACTGCATCATTGACTTCTTTTGGGTGGCCCCGGGCGAAGGCGTGGGCAAGCGCATGGCGCAGCGCCTGCACGAGCTGCTCGACGACTTTGGCGTGTGGCCGCGCCTGCTCGCCGTCGTCACCGACAGCGGTTCTGACGCCGTCGCATCCGCCAAGTCCCTCACGCTCCTCGAGGGGAGCAACCTGCGCTCGACGTGTTGCTTGCGGTGCATCGCGCACTGCGTCAACCTCGGCGTCAAGGCCTCATTCGGCGCGTTCGAGACACTGCTGCGCAGCCTCCGCGCGACGCTCGGCGCTATCCGCAAGAGCAAGACGAAGAGGGCGGCCTACACGTCGCTCGCGCGGCACTACCTCAAGTGCCCGCTGCAGCCGCCTTGCCTCGACGTGGTCACACGTTGGGGTAGCACGTACGTGATGCTCACGGCGTCGCTAAGGCAGCGCCAAGTGATCGACGCCATCTGCCTTGAGCCCGGCTGGTCGCGGAGCCAGGCCGGCTTGTCGGACGAGCAGTGGGAGCAGGCGGCGCTGCTCTGCCAGTTCTTGGAGAAGCCGGCGGCCATCTCCGATGCCATGGGCGCCGAGGAGTACTGCACCATCTCGAACGCCATCACGGCGCAGGAGGCTCTCTTGAGCCACTGCATGACCCACCGCCCGAGTCCTCATGTGGTCGTGAGCTCGGCCACCGTGACCATCTCCGACTACATGGTCAAGTACAGCGACCTTCTCTCGTCCGAACCAAGCCGCGTCGCCCGCTTTCTCGACCTGCGCCACCCCAAGCCCGCGGCCTCGAGCACCGAGTACAGCAATATCAAGGACATGATGACGGACATTCTCAACCAGCGCTACCCAGCGTTGACGACGGACGCGGCGCCGAAGGCGGCGCCGCGTGGCGGCATTAACATCCTCTTTGACATGGTCTACGCGCCCAACGCTCACGACGGCGCCGCCTCCGAGGTCGACCGCTTCCTGCTTGAGCCGACTCAGGACCTGAGCATGGACGTCGTCGAGTGGTGGAAGCTGTACGGCGGCAAGTACCCGCGCCTACGACGCGTGGCCCTCGACTATTTGCCTATCCCGGCGTCGTCCGTGCCCTCCGAGAGAGCAAACTCGGCCGCCAAGCGCTCCTTTCTCGACCGACCAAACCTGCACAAGTGCACGTTCAAGGCCGAGATGTGTGTGCGCTCGTGGGCGCGGATGTTGCCTAGTGTTGGGGTTTCACTGCCATTGAACTACCACACTGCGTTCAAGGACATTGGGCGTGCCAAGCTTGAGGAGATGGCTGTGGACGACATCGTCGTCCAGTACTTGCTAGTGAATCTCAATATGAAGAAAGCCTGCGTAGAAATTAGCGATTAATACACTTGATATTTGTATTGAATGCGAATATTGTTTGCCGCGCATCTTTTCGGTTCAAGCCAACTCAAGAGGTTTGGTTTAGCTTAGTTTGGTTTGGTTTTGGTTTGGTTTGGTTCAGTCGTCGCTGGTTTGGTTTGGTTTGGCTTGCTCAATTTGAAACCAGTTTGAGTCGGTTCAAACCGTGCCGACCCCTAATTGGGATCTCTTGCAGATCAGCGCATCCGTGCTTGCATTCATTCTCAGATTTGAAACCTAGCCAAATGAAATGCAGAACCAAATTTAAGGTGACTTCTGTTGTGTTCGTAAGATGTCGTGAGCTGAGAGCATCAACTAGCAGCTTTCTTGAATTCCTTATTAATCAAGCTTTCGACTTCCTCCCAAAATGTGAACACAAACATATAAAGCTATAAGACAAACACATTGACATTGAGACCAGGAAATGTTCAAATTTTTGCATTGCCAGACCCTGAAAAGTTTAGAAAAAAACTTGCTCAAAAGTCAATGATTTGCCTGCCTTACCGGGAAAGCCACAGAGAATCTTAAACAACTACGCTGGTTTGGTCTTCTGCGTGCGTGTCTGGACGTTTATTTATTTATTTACGGGTCCGTGATTGGACAAAACCCAGACAGCTCACTTTGATTCGATAAAAATAAATAAAACAGCCGGAAGAGAGCCAAAGCTCACTTTCATTCAATAATAATAAATATATAAACCTGCCGGAGGAGAGCGTCTCTTCGGTCAACATTTCCCCTACTTTCACGCAACACCATAATCAGAGTGATGGTCGCAACAGAAAATCTACTGTAGGTACAGTGTTGCTGTTGAACCCGCCGAACACTGCGTCCTGGTGGCGATATCTCGGCAACGAAGAACGTCCGCGGGTGCAACCAAGAACCCTCCACTAATCAGATAGCCACATACATTTTCAATTCCAGAACTTTCTAATAAATCTGTTCATTATTGGTGGCGTTCGGTTCGACGGCCCAGTGGCCAAAACTGACCACTCTTTCGGATGCAGCTCCATCAATATTGCGCCCATTCCCTTGAACCCACTGTGCTTAATCTTGCATTGGGCCTATACAAGTGTGTGCAAAGTGGCCCAGCACAGTTCACGGCCCTACATATCAAACCAGCGCTCGAGAAATTATGTCAGTGTCGCCTTCAATCTGATTGGACAAATAAATTATCCCTTACATTGAATTCGCTGAAAGTGGGCTGCGTGCTTTTTGGCGGCAGCACGCGCCGGTCAGTCAGTCAGTCGTCGATTTCCAAACAAGCAGAAGCACACAGAAGGTAAGCGGTGTGTGAGAGCATAGGTCTGACAAGGTCTGCGCCGCAGTGGTGCAGTGCACTGTGGGCGCAGACCCTGCGCTGTGTGAGTGTGGTGTGTATGCAAGTGTGCGAATAGTAGTTACGGTAATATTACGTATATTTATGTAAAAAATGGGTGCTGCGTGCTGCGATTAGTGGAGTCCCCAAACAACTTTACCTTACGAGTAGGCAGGGCTCGCTATACAGTGAGTCTTAGCGGACTGAGCTGGCAGCTTCACCTGCCGGGACCACGGCCAGTTGCGTAGCGCCCCCTACAGTTTCGGGAGTTCCACCCATGGGTCAATACCCCCATGGGGCAACCGAGCTGACTGTTTGATGGGTACAATGGGTACTTTTGGTTTATCCGGCTTATTACCATTATTATGTATTGACGTTGATCACGTCTCCATGGACGCCTTGCTGTCTACTTCGGGTGTGTAATTAAGATGTTGTGCATGGTGCTGCTGGTAAGGGCATGTGTTGCATAATATGCAGCATGTGTCCGCCTATCATGTTTGGCACGGATGCAGTTGGCGTTACTGTACATTTATCATGTTTTGGAGTGCCAATCCCATGCACTTTGAAATGTAATAAACTGACAAAAAAGGTTGCAGCCCGGCCCCCGCCGCTGTCACTCTCTGGCCGTTGCACAAGCCATATCGGAATTTGCGACATGCTAAAACAATGAGTACAGTGTGACACCACCTGGGTAACTCCCGGGATCAAAATGGGCATTGCAACGTTATCGCTTTATTGAGATGATTATGCTACTACCACAGGGTATTGTGAACGGTTCAGGAGGAGGAGAGGTCTGGATTTGTAAGTCTCACAGTACCGGTAAGAAGCGCCAGGTGGGGGATGCCCTCCACTGGGGTACAAATTCTGTCATTATAGTATACCATCATGCAATGTTTCTGTCTGCAAGCTGTCATAACTGAAACGATCCCCGTTATTGTTCGATTGAGAGTGACCCACACCTCTGATACCATATGTGAGGAACCCAAAAATCTGATGCATGTGTAAAACACCCACAATGGGAATACGTAAACGTAAAAACACCAACAAAATACATTTTGAAAATAAAAAAATAGGTGGCCCCATAGCGGATCTGTCTGTGTGTATACATACAGATGGAGGATGCAGGGGCCAACCTGTGTGTGACCGGAACGGTGCCATTGCTGACCAATGTGACTGTGGATGGCGCACACGCTGACGCACACCGGAGCTGTGTCTTTGCGATGCAAGGCCATGGTGGATGGTGGAGCGCATATGCATGGTGCGTTATGAATAAAATAAAACAAAACAAACCGCTGGATCTGTAAGTGTGCCAGTGTGCGCTTATCGTGGACAGTGGTGTGTGCGGAAGTGAGGGTCATCTTTGGGTAAAACAAACACTCTGAACGAGCGAGAACATAGCTGGCGGTCGCGTAGGGACTTGGTAGCGAGCAGGGTAGAGGCACTGCGTGTATCATATATCTGTCGTGACAACGTTTGTGCGTCAGTCGGGTGGACTTTATCTGCCAGTACCCGTGCGCAACAGTACATCGAGATATATATTGTACAGTGCTTCAGATGTCATGTACTGAGAGGCGATGCGGTTTACATAGGCTTTCTGTCTAACGCGTCACGTTTGTGTACGCAGACTTCCAGATATCTGACGACAGGCACCACGATGACTACAAGCCGTGGTCGTGGAACGCGGAAAGGGTGCGTGAGCTGCTCAACTATTTCATAGTCACCGTCGCCAATTCTAACTACTCATCCCTATAGCAAGCGAAAGAGAGAGACACGAGAGAAGCTCGAGGGCGCTTTGCACAAAAACGAAATCGTAAAAGCAACTCCTGCCACGGCCGAGCCGAAGGAGGTCAAAGATCGTCGCCGCAATCGCCGCCGAGTGGAGCGATTTCGGTTGAATAAGGCCATGCGAGAGCTTGACTTGGGGGATGTTATCGATGAAGGGTGCATAGAAACCAACGCTGGCAACGATGCAATGGATCAACCAAGTGATATGCAAGATGTCCTCATGGACGTACACGATCATGTCGTTTCTCCCGGCGACTTCCACGTGGATCTGGAGGAAGGTAAGCGAGAAGAACACGACCCTGACTTTGTCATTGCTCGAGCCGCAGCGCGGGAGGATCCACAACTCACACTGGGCCTTCAACAGTTGCGTCGCCTCAAGCGCAACGAGAAGGATCGCTTGTGACGTGCTGAGCGATCTCCGTTTCAACAAGATGCTGAGCGAGCGCATCACGCTGCGCTGCAGGCCCAGCGTCGTTCGAGAATGACTGACGAGCGACTACTGGATGAACGATATCGTCGCAGTGACTCGGAAGCTGAGCGGCGCGGAAGGTTGACGGAAGAGCAGCAAGATGAAGAACGACATCGCCACAGTGTGCTGGAAGCGGAGCGCCGCGGGCTGTTAACTGAGGAGGAGCAAGAGGAGAAACGACATCGCCACAGCGTGTTGGAAGCTGAGCGCCGCGGGAGGTTGACGGAAGAACAGCAGGAGGAAGCGCGTCGATGCCATGCTGAGCTGGAAGCTGAACGTCTCGCCAAGATGACGGAAGAACAACAACCACATTGGAGAAACCAAACGACATGTCTCCGACCGCATCCGTGAACATAAAGCAGACTTGAAACACGCTAGGACAAACACCTCAGCCGTGGCAGATCACTGTTACAATTCAGTGGGCTCACATGATATTGACTTCACCAAGACAGAGGTTCTCTGCAAGCCATCTGGCTACCATGAGAGATTCGTTCATGAGGCGATCCAGATATACAAACACAGACACAATTTCAACCGAGAAGATGGATTCTGGCTTAGCAATCATTGGAAGGACGTAATAAACCATTTCGGATCTAAACTGATTGTGTTCACGTTTACGGTGACTTTCAGACCGCGTTCCACTCACTGGCATTGTATTCTCCGCATGGAATGGATTCTTTGCTCCGCTGCAATTTTCCCCTCACTACTCTCCCATTGACATATTTTGTTGCTTCCTCTTAGTTTCTTTCACACGACGGTCAATGGTACAGTGTATAATAACAAATAGTATAACATGTATATGCTTAATTCAATGTACAAAGTAATATATAGTATCTTAATTGTGTAGTGAATATACAGCAGCATGATATACATTAGGGTGGGTAGAATAATACATATTGTAATATTACAATGTATATAATATAATGTTGTGTTCGTGATGTAAGAGAATAAAGTTTAGATGGAAGCATATTATATTTTTTACGACGTAGAATTGTAATGTATTACTTACTGTTAGTAACTCAGCTTATTGTAGAGTATATTTAGTATACTGATGATACTATGTAGTTTATACTTTAGTTGTTTACTTGGTGGTTTCAGTTACTGCAGCTACTTACTATTAACACTCCTTCCCTTTATTAATGGTACCCCTATCCCTTCCCTTTGATGCTGCTAATCCTGCATAATGCACGGGCATAAGTAGTACTAATCACATACCTGCATTTCCCATATCCCCTCCCTTTGATGCTGCTAATCCTGCATAATACACGGGCATAAGTAGTACTAATCACATACCTGCATTTCCCATATCCCCTCCCTTTGATGCTGCTAATCCTGCATAATGCACGGGCATAAGTAGTACTAATCACATACCTGCATTTCCCATATCCCCTCCATTTGATGCTGCTAATCCTGCATAATGCACGGGCATACGTAGTACTAATCACATACCTGCATTTCCCATAAATATGCTAAATCCTCTTGATATGCAAATTATTTTGTCAAGGCGCCCTTTCCCCCCCTTCCAACCCAGCTTAAATATATGCCCCAAGCATGGTGTACTGTTTCATTCAGACGCTGTCGCCTCGACAGACCTGGTTTTCACATGAGGACGGCTGCTTGCGTTGTGCCCGAAACGCCGTGAGAATTATTTTATTATCTTTTATTTGTATTATTTTATTACTTCCCTTCCACGTGACTTTACCGAAAGAACCAAGAAGATAAATCCCTGCAGTCACGAAAGCTTTAAATCGATACCCAATTCAAGGCAAGACGCACACGGTTGTCACGCTCGACATCCACCTTCCCAACAGTCAGTTCGTAACTTACGCTGGAACCACTGATCCACAGCAAGTCTTGGATAATGCTCACCATACGAAGCTCACGAGTATATATACACCACCCGCGAAGCGGGCGGCGACTGCTAGTAACACTATATAAGTACACATTTCCCAAATGTTATATAGTTTGTAACTGGCACATGCCCATTTGAATAAGTCCCTCTACCTCACAGATTAAATTGGTTTCACTTTCCTTTACACTCGTGTGTGTTTTATATAATCTTTGCCATGAATGTACTTGGTGTACAAAGGGGGTTTAAATTGCCAATTCTACATTTATTTTATTATTTGTATTTCATATTTGTTTTATTTCTGGATTTGTGCTGGAGGGAAAATGCTGGAAACTTTTTTCTCGATAAGTAAATGGCATTTACAAAAAAAAATAAGAGGAATTACTATATAACAAATACAATCGTATATCTTTAAAAATAATGAGATTCCTTTTATAATTGTATGTATTACTTTTTACTCACGTATCTGTTTGCATTTAGTTTTCATGTAATTTATGTGATAATATTGGTGTGTGTGTGTGTAAATGCTATGAGCAGGTAATTGTGAAATATGTTCCTCACTGTCAATATTTTTGTCTTGCTAAAAGTGATAGCAATTTAAACTAGAGCACTGAGGCTGAATGGACCGAAATAGTAAATGCATGTTGCATGTATATTTCCTATTGGGGGGTAAAAAATATATGATTGTGAATATTTTGTACGTATTAACAATACTCATAATAAAGGTTTTTGGGTGAGTGTGCGTCAGTATAAATGTGTCATAACCTTCCACCACCCTACACAGTCAGTAAGGTTTGTCATGTAAAAAAACCCGTGCCAATTAATTACTACTTCAGCCCACCGGTGTGTTGGAGAGTAAATCCACAACATTTACAATTTGAATATGATGTTTCGCTGGTAATCCAGCATCATCGGGCGATTTACCAGAATAGTGAAGCAATCCATCTTACTGGCTGTGTCGGGGGTGGAGGGTTACAACAGATGTATACTTACGCGATCTATCCCAAAAACCTTTATTATGAATATTGGTAGCGAAAGCCTACATGTTAAATTGACAATACTGTTTATATGTAAATGTAATTTTTCATTGTATCCCAGTTGGGCTATCCCATTGAAGGCACAGAGTGGAAAAGTAGCCTTTCTGGTTGGTCTCTACAAGAAACAAATCATTCCCTCCATTCGCAGAACGACGCCAGAAGATACCTAAAGATAATTTTTGATGTTTCTTCAATAGGCCTATTTAATCGAAATGAAATGACACTCAAAGTAGTCTTTCATCCACAATATCTATTTTGTGTATATTGCAAAACACTACTTTAAAAGCTATTGGTCAAATGTCAAAATGAAGGACCCTCCTGAAATGTATTGACAGTCATTGACATTTTTTTGGATGAAACACATTTATATATATGTTATACAAGAAAACCTGCACTCGTCTGTGATGTGGACGAGGGCTGTCACAGATAATTTGGAGATACTATAAGTTAGCTGCCAGGTCATACCATCTGTGAAAAAGAGCATCATAGCTCATCAGATTCCTTCAGTCTAAATAAAGATGATGATTTTTTTATGTACATGTAGCACACGTATATATTGAGAGCATAGTTGTCATAATACTGGATTATGGCAAGTGTATAATCTAATATTGCATATACCATGTAGGTGGTGGCATATCTGAGCAAAGGAGTTTAATTGTTCTATGAGTTAAGCATTTAAATATTCACACACACACAGGTTTTCAGTTCAGCACATACTATTCATGATCCACATATTCTGTGATGCAGCTTGGCCTGCAGAGCACTGCAGCTTACAAACGAAAGAAACATTCAAACATCCTCATATATTATGCTGCGTAAGTCGGCATAAGTGCATAATTCATTTGTGCATTGCTCTACGGGAAATGGCATGTTGATACACCATATTCGCTACATATATGATCGTGTGCATCAAACTCGAACACACCGAGACTTGCCTTAATCTCTCCCAAGTATCTCTGTGGGAGAGATAAGGAAAGCAAGACCCTTCGGACAAGGATAACATCGCTTATTTCGAGGTGCATGCATCATATACATCACAGATCATATGACCCACAAAACACCTGGAAACACAGAAATGTTCTCGAGTTGTCACCGACATGATGAAGATACTCGCGTTCAAGGCAAGCGAAACATAATTAGCTTCAAAAGCCTGGAAAACTTGCCCAAGGACAGCCAAATGTGTCTGTTTATTTCATTTAAATGCCAAAGAAGCCCCGTGCCATTTCACAAACATCATTGTATGCCTGGGAATTCTACACCCAAGTGTAGACACTTCATGGTATTTTAATTGTCATGGCCAAGAAAATGTGTCTCCGCTTGATCATCGGATCCCAAGAGATAACAAGGTTTGTGAAGGAGAGCTGTCATGCTGGAAAGTGTTTACAAACTAAAAAACATTTATAGTCATTCCAAAATATGTTCCAATGATTGCTTTGCGTCAGATGCAAACTTAGTTAAATCTCAGTGACGACCCTGAAATTCGAAATCAGAATATGAAACCGCTTTTACATGCACATTATGCCATTGAGCCAATTAGCCACTACCTACAGCATTGGGTTATAGTAGACATAATGTACACATTGTATAACTATAACTATTATAACATAATGATAAAATAATAACTTGTTCTATCAAACTGAAAATTCTATATTCCCATGCAGTGAATATAGCATTGTAATCACATTGGTTTGGTTGTCTCCTTATTTATTATTATAATTCATTAAATGTATCATTATATGTGCAATTTATTATTTTTGTTACATAAAAGCTGGTTAACCTATACATAATGGCGAAGCCAGGATTTTCAGGTATGGGGGGCAACCCCTCCAGCAATGAAAAATGATAGGAGTTGTTAGTAAGGACTTGTCCCTTTTTATTCGACTCGTGTGGCGATGGCGCAGCCATCGATCGAGGGTCGAAGTCGAACCGTGTGTGATCGGCATTGCGCTCGCTGAAGGTATGCCTTCAGGGAAGTCGTGTACTGTATACACAACTGCGCACTATTCTGTGAGTCGCTTATAACTGCTTTGCCTTCACTTTTTGCCAATTTTGCACTCAGACTATTCTCCTATCATCTCATAGAGTCCCTGGCACGTAATAATATGCTACAGTGGTAGTGGGGGTCGCAAAATGCCGATTTATTACTAACGAGCTTTACTACCCGGCTTCGCCCGGGACTTGGATTCTTGTCCTGGATTAATACACAGCATACGCAGAGGGTGGGGGGGGGGGGATGCGTGACGTCAGCAGGCACACTGCGTGACGCTTCCGCATGCGGTTGACATCACAGATGTGACGTCACCGCTCACTTGCCGTGCAATATAATATATCAATTATTGCGCCCCCCCCCCCCCCCCCCCAAAAATACAAAAGTAAATTTTTATACTTTTTGCATTGTGTACAGTCTGGAAGCTACCCACATGCCAAATTTCAAGTTGTGTATGTCGGGAAGTATGCTAAACATTTCTGACACACATATTCACACATTTCCCTTTTTTTATATATAGATAAACCCCAATTATCCGATCTAAATTAGGGATTTCTATCGGATCATTGGGGGGGCACGTGCCACCCCCCCCCCCCCCCCCCACTGGCTCCGCCAGTGCCTATGTAGGGGTGTTAGAGAGAGAGCCCGTTATGCATGGCAGCTTATGGCAAACAAACACAGTGGGCGGGGCTACGTGAGTGCACGGGGAGGTGCTCTCTACGACAGCGGGGGGTTGGGTATAAAAGGGGATGTATCGGAGGGCTCGGGGTTCTTGTTAAGCTAACCAGTGAAGACTGAAGACGTCTTAGCGAGAGCCCTGGACTCCCCTGGTTCGCCGTCCTTATCAGGGCCGAACAGGACCGAGCCAGCGGCGTGGTCCCGAGATCCAGAGCCGGTGCTCTTGTCAGCGCTGGTCTGGGACTCAGGGTACCGGGCCCGACTTACCAGTGTCGGGCCAGATAGCCTCCCCTAGCCCGTTAGAGGAGGACTAGGAGGCAGGCTAGGAAGTAGCTCGCGCGTGTATCCCCAGCTAGCCGGGTGAGGGGGCCGACACCCCCTCTAGTGTTGTATGCCAGAACCGTGCTGTGTGAATAAAACCCGTGTGCCTCCAACTCCGGCGTCCAAGAGTCGTGAACTCTATTACATCTGGTGTCAGAAGTAAAGATCTACGAACATGGACACGCGCCGGACAGCTCGAGTCAGGGTACCGGAGGGGGAGGACACCGTTGCAGTCGGGGAGCCCGGGACGGCTGAAGAAAACACGGAGCAGTCGGGGTCGGATGCGTCCACACCACAGCAACAGGAGAATGGAGAGCCGTCGACAGAGGGGCTGAGGCAGGCGCACGCTAAGCTGGCGGAGCTGCTGTACGCCGCTGCCGCCATGCTGGACCAGATCACACAGCTGGGGGCTGCTGGACCGCCACGGGGCGACGGCAGCCGGCGCCCACAGCGCCTTCCCGCCATTTCGACGGAGCACCACTTTAAAAATCCCGCCATCGCCGCAGCTGCTGTTGAGGGCGTGGCCGGGTTGAGCATCGAGTCCAACGGCGGGCATACAGTACCTGCCGCGTCATCACCAACGGACGGCACGTCACCACGGGTGCGACCGGCGATGCCATCGGTTGTTCGAGCCGCGGCACAGCCGGGTGGGGGAGACGGAGCCGCGGCACAGCCGGGTGGGGGAGACGGAGCCGCGGCACAGCCGGGTGGGGGAGACGGAGTCGCGGCACAGCCGGGTGGGGGAAACGGGGGAGTGCGACCTTCCGCGGCAGCCGCTGCGTTACATCAGCGGCTACCTCCACTCAAAGAATTTGTGGGCGAGGAATGCGACTGGGGCGGCTTCCAGCGGCGCTTCCTCGCTCACCAGGAAATGGCGCAGTGGACGGACGCTGAGGCTCTCCGCGCGCTGCCGGCACTCCTCGACAGCGACGCCCTTGCCACTCTAACATCGGCACCGAAGGAGAGGCGCTCCACGCTGCAGACGGCGATGCAGCTGCTGGCTGCGGTCTACGGTTCGCCGTCGGACTGTCGCCAACTCTTTTACGATCGCCAGCGGGGGGCAAAGGAGTCGCCCCAGGCGTACCGCACAAGCCTCCTGGCACTGGCGAAGGCGGCCTTTCCACGGATGGACATCGAAGGTGTCGACGCCATGGTCACGGAAAAGATACTCCTGCTGGCGGACGACTTGGATATCGTCATCGTCGCACAAGACGACGCGGAGATGTGCTCCCTCCAAGTGGCACGACTCCTCCACGCAAACCTGCTCGCGCAACGACGGAAGGCCAGCAAGGCGGCGAGCGGGCGTGCCGTGGCTGCAGCCACCCTCCCGGCGGAAGAGATTTGCGCCATCGACCATCAACGGCAGCAGGGAGCGGGAGTACGGGCGGACCGGGGCGGTTCGGGCCATCTCGACCATCCATCGTCTTCGCCAGCGCTCCCGCGCTGTTACAACTGCGGCATCCGGGGCCATGTCGCCTCGGGGTGCTGCTCTCCTCGGCAGCGGGGGACGACACCTCGACGGGACGCCGGCCCTCTTCCCAAGCTCCGTCATCATAACCCGGCGAGTCGCGGCACCCCTCATGTTTGGCCCAAGCACACGCCCGTCACACACTCAAACACCGCAGCGAATGGGGGGTCGATATCGCGCACCATCGCACCAACACGCACCACTCTGGGTACTCATATCGAACCCAGCCAGTGGTCCGTGTTGGTCCATCGTGTTGTAGCCGCATCATCGGGGTCATCTGCCGTTGTGGGGCACATCGACGGGGTTGAGGTGCGCATCCAGGTCGATACGGGAGCATCGGCGACCATTATTTCGGAATTGATTTACAATATTCTCCCTGTCCAGAGCCGTCCTTTGATGCCCGTTAACGTGCCATTCTATGCTGCTAATGGGGGCTCACTTGGCATCATTGGACAAATTCGAGCCAAAATTTGTATCGGGGATATTAAATTGTCTGGGCCGATTTTTGTTTCCTCCTCGCTGGCGGTTCCGTGCCTGCTGGGGACGGACTTCCTGGCCAAAATGCCGATTAGGAAATTAATCGACCAGGGATGCATTGAGCTCCCATCGGGCCGACGCATGGCGTTTCTGCCATCCCCCGTTACGAGTTGGACGGCGTTTGCGACGGTGCCGGCGTTCGTAGATAGAACGGTGCGCGTTCCTCCGGGGGCACAAATGTTGATTCCTTTGAAACTTCGGCGGCCCTTCGCTAAGGGCATTGGGGCCCAGGGGGTTCTGCTGGGGCCGTCTAGGGCCGGGGTTAGTGGACCTCATTTACTTCCGGCCCAGACCATAGTAAGAGGGGACGGAGACCCCTTCATCGCGGTCCTCAATGTGGGCTCGCAGACGGTGGTGGTCCCACAGGGGACCGTGCTTGCTCACGCAACGCCGGTGCCCTGTGAGGAACCCGTCGCGAATCACGTGAGCGCTGTCCCTGCGCCGCGACCACATTCGGACAGCGATGAAGGGTGGCTCGAGGCGCTTTGTGCGGGATCGACGGACCTGTCAAATTCAGAGCGTCAACAGCTTAAAACACTACTGCGGGAATTTTCCGACGTTTTCAGTCGGGACAAATACGATTTGGGCTGCACTCATCTGCTGCGTCACCATATTGATACGGGTGACAGCGCGCCAATACGCCAGAATCCTTTTCGGTTAAGTCCCGCCGAAAAGGACCATGTCAAATCGGCTGTTGATGACATGTTAGCCGCCGACATCATTTCTCCTTCCACCAGCCCTTGGGGAGCGCCGATCGTCCTAGTTAAGAAACAGGACGGCTCGTTGCGGCTTTGCGTTGATTTTCGGCGCCTTAACAAAATTTCGGTGGCCGACGCATACCCGCTCCCACGGATGGACGAATCGCTTGACGCCTTGGCGGGAGCGCGATTCTTCTCCACATTGGATTTACTTTCGGGATTCTGGCAGCTTCCTCTGGACGATGATTCAAAGCCTAAGACTGCTTTCCGTACACCGCACGGCCTGTTCCAATTCAACCGGTTGCCGATGGGACTCCACTCAGCGCCGGCAACTTTCCAGCGTTTGATGGAATTAGATTTGGCTGGATTGCAATGGGACTCGTGCTTGATTTATTTGGATGACGTTATCGTCTTTAGTAAAACATTTGACGAACATCTCCAGAGGTTGCGGGCGGTTTTCCAAAAGATGCGGGCTGCTAATTTGAAATTCAAAACCCAAAAATGTCATCTGTTACGCGAATCGGTGCGTTATTTGGGACACATCGTGGGACGCTCAGGTATTGCTACCGATCCCGCCAAAACGCAGTGCGTCAGCTCCTGGCCGACTCCCACCTCGGTGGGAGAGGTCAGGAGTTTCATTGGCTTCGCGTCCTATTACCGACGGTTTGTCGCAGATTTTGCGACCATTGCGAAACCCCTACACGCTTTAACGTCAAAAGGGGTTCGGTTCCACTGGGGACAGGAGGAGGAGGCTGCTTTCCGCTCCCTTCGGGACGCTCTGGTGAAAGCTCCTCCCTTGGTTTACCCCGATTTTTCTAAGCCCTTTTTGCTTGACACCAATGCGAGCAACACGGGTATTGGGGGCGTGCTTTCCCAGGTGGTTGACGGCGTGGAACGGGTGGTCGCGTACGGTAGTCGGGTGTTGTCTCCTGCGGAGCAAAGATATTGTGTCACCCGTCGGGAACTGTTGGCAATTGTCTATTTCATCCAACAGTATCGCCCATATCTGTACGGTCGGCATTTCACCGTCCGCACAGATCATGCGGCACTACAGTACGCCCTGCGAGTTCAACAACCATCGGGACAATTGTCTCGATGGTTGGAGATTCTCCAGGACTTTGATTTTGAAACCACCTACCGTAAGGGCGTTCGCCACACCAATGCGGACGCTCTGTCGCGCATGCCAACCACCTCCGAATGTGCATGCCTCCTGGGGTCTGGACGTTGCAGGCCTCCGGGGGACATATCGGTTCCGGTCTTGGCGGCCGCCGACGACGACGAAACATTGATTACTAATTCGATCGCACAACAGGGAAAAGATTCCCTGTTGGGGTTGCCCGTCACTGAATGGGGGCGCCTCCAGATGGAGGATACCTCCCTCCTCGGGTGGCGTCGTCGCGTCGGGGGTGCTGCGCGGGGGAGGGGTGATGCCGACGCATGGGAGATGGTGCAAGGTCTGCTGATGCATTGGGACGGGAAATCCCACCGACACCGGCTGGTGGTCCCTTCTGGGTTGCGGGGCAAGGTGGTGTGGGCCGCTCACGAGCGCCTCCTACACCTGGGGACCCAAAACACCCTCGCCTTGCTCCAACTTGATTTTTTTTTGGCCAGGCATGACGAGGGATGTCGGGGATTTATTGGGGTCATGCCCTCAGTGCGCGCAACGAAAACCGCCGGCACGGGAGTCTAACCCACCCTTGCAATCAATCAAAGTGTCCAGAATAAATGAGCTTGTCGCGCTGGATATTTTGGGCCCATTCCCCGCCACCCCCAGGGGCAATAAATATTTGTTGACTGGTGTGGAGTATTTTACGCGCTGGCCTATGGCCTGGCCCCTTGCCAATCAGTCGGCAGCAGCCATCGTGGAGGCCTTTGTTCAGGGATATGTCCTGGACAAAGGTGCTCCGGAGCGGCTGCTGACCGACCAGGGCAGAAATTTTTCCGGCAAACTACTCCAACAAGTCTGTGAGCTCCTGGGCACGAAGAAAATTCGTACCTCCCCGTATCACCCGCAAACTGATGGGATGGTCGAGCGTCTGCATCGCACCATCACATCAATGTTGTCACAGCAGGTTTCGGACTCACAGACCGATTGGGACCTGCAAATTCAAGGGGTCTTGGCGGCATACCGAATGGCCCCCCATGCAGCTACGGGATTTTCCCCCTTCTACCTCATGTACGGCCGCGAACCTGACCCGCCTGTTCGTGCCCAGCTGCAGATCCCCGCGCCGCAGAGTAAAACTAAATTGGCTGACCATGTAAAATTTAATCTGGCCAAATTAACTGAGGCACGGGATGCTGCCATGCAAAACTCTGACCGCCGTCAGAAAGCGAATGAGCGGCTCAGACTGGGTCGGGCGCACATGCTGCAGTGGAAGCCGGGGGACAAGGCATGGCTGCACTGTCCCCAGGTGCCACTTGCTACCTCCTCTAAGCTGGTGCGGCCGTGGCGGGGCCCTGTGGAGGTGGTCGAGGTTTTGCGACCGCAGTGCGTGCACATCAAATGGGGGAAGCGGCGGTGGTTCGTGCACCCCTCTAGATTAAAACCCTTCGTTGCGGTACACATCCCCACTTCACACACGCGTGGCCAAACATGTGGGGGGTCGACCGACTCACTGGGTCCGTCTCCGTCGCTCTCACCTAACGCCTTGCCGGCTGTGCCACCTCCAGGTGCATCAGGAGTGACAGGCTCACGCCCGATCACCCCTCCTGGGGATGCCAAGGGTCACGCGGCGTCGGATGAGGACTCACTCCGAGATGGACAGTTGCCACCTGACGGTCCGCCACCCGGGGTTACCCCGTGTGAGGGGCCCGCTGCAAGGACGCGCGCTAAAATGCCCAGACTGTTGTGAGGCCGGAAGATGTGTACATAGGTTGTGTTCATTGTGTGTTGTGTGGGTGGTGTGTTCCCGGCTCATTGGATGTACATATGTTGGGTTCGCCATGTGTTGTGTGTGTGGTGGGTTCCCTGCAAATTGTATATAGGCTGTTTTTACGGAATTCGTATTTATTCGGGGGGGGGGTGCGTCGGGTTGTTTTCTCTTCTCGCTGTTGCGTTCTTGTTGTGTTCTTGTTGTTGTTCTTGTTATTGTTGAAAAATAGTGAGGCACACGCGCGGTCAGGGGGTAAATGCGCTTTTATTGTCATTTTTTTTGTATGTTGGCAGCCGGGACGGCTGCAAGCTATGCGGGGGGGGGGGGGGTGATGTAGGGGTGTTAGAGAGAGAGCCCGTTATGCATGGCAGCTTATGGCAAACAAACACAGTGGGCGGGGCTACATGAGTGCACGGGGAGGTGCTCTCTACGACGTCCGCGCCAGGCACCCCGGGGGGGCCCCACCCCTCAGTGGGGGGTTGGGTATAAAAGGGGATGTATCGGAGGCCTCGGGGCTCTTGTTAAGCTAACCAGTGAAGACTGAAGACGTCTTAGCTAGAGCCCTGGACTCCCCTGGTTCGCCGTCCTTATCAGGGCCGAACAGGACCGAGCCAGCGGCGTGGTCCCGAGATCCAGAGCCGGTGCTCTTGTCAGCGCTGGTCTGGGACTCAGGGTACCGGGCCCGACTTACCAGTGTCGGGCCAGATAGCCTCCCCTAGCCCGTTAGAGGAGGACTAGGAGGCAGGCTAGGAAGTAGCTAGCGCGTGTATCCCCAGCTAGCCGGGTGAGGGGGCCGACACCCCCTCTAGTGTTGTATGCCAGAACCGTGCTGTGTGAATAAAACCCGTGTGCCTCCAACTCCGGCGTCCAAGAGTCGTGAACTCTATTACACCTATAAACCTCTTACAGCATTGATTAAACAAACACGTTAATGTTTTAAAAATATGTATCAATACAGGCATTCCTCGGGTTATGGAAGGGTCAGGTTCCCGATAATTATCCGTATGTCGGAAACTGAATAATTTCCCCCCAAAATCAAGATAAAATCCCATAGCCGGAAATAGTTGTGCCTCCTCTACCCGATTACTAGTTCGTTTTCTCTCAGTACCGTATCGCGCTGTCGTCCGTTTTCTATTGCTCCCTGTATCATATCACTGTACATAAGCTCTGCACTTCCTATGATTCCCTTAATTTAATCGAATATCTACCCAAACACTACCCATCATTAAACTAATGGAACATACACTGTATCCAATTGTTTATGAATACCATGAAACATTTTAATATTAATTGTTAACAGAAAGCAGATGCTTCCGAATTTTCGTTTACCGTGCAATAGGCTAGGCATAGACTTCTCTGATCGCTGTTGGCTGAAATCATAAGCAATCGACGTGTAAATGTATTAAATAAAGTACATACAGTAAATAGCTCATTAAATATACTTAAAATGAAGAAAACTAGCAATATAAAGTTACGAGACAATGCGGTGGGTATACACACGGTAACAATGTAACATGACTGGGAGTGCAGAGCGACTTTACACCACCACTCTGGGGAAGATCCTGCCCACCTTACGCCTTGCTCCGCAGTATTCATCCGCAACCTCACCACACTGCACTACTTGCACTTACGTAACTAATGCAAAAAAAATGTGTATTGATTTTTTTACATGGGAGCATTTTTCCATAAGTTCGGATATCCGTAAGTCGGGTCTTCCACAACCCAGGGACTTACTGTACTTGCATTTATTTTTGCACAGCTGGGCCTCACTGTGCTTTACAGAAAACCTCTCCACATTGAAATGCTGTGTCGTGAAATCCCACTCAGAGGTCAACTCAAGCCATTAACCCACCCTGGGAGACTGGTACCCACCACTAGAATATATAATTGCACAAACGCATGCTGTATCAAGCATGGAGTAACCATTCCAAACTTGCTCTTTCAATAAATAGAAAAACAAATTACGTGATAAAAATAAAATATGCATTTCTTGAAGAGTTAAGCAGGATGTAAAAAAATTACCTGCAATGACTTCCACTTCTGCACCAGTCCAAAGATCCCCAAGTCACTATGCTAAACATTTGATTCCTTTTAAAGCTCTAATGTCTAAATCTCATGATGAAAATCCTGAAAATTTCCTGCTTTATAAAATCCCTTGGGTTTAGTAAATTGAACAATGAAACATTTTATATTCAAAAGACCGAGGCGATTTGGGTGATTTAAAATGCATTTTAAAGATGTATGGCCAAATTGGAATTTCCATGATTCTAGCCACCTATTTATTCCTGCTCCATCTGTTGGTAGTCACACAAGCGAGCCGGAGGGGTCATTGGCTGATCCTGGCTCTTTTTGTGCTCGCGGATGGTGACACGCATATGGGGGCAGGGTTGTACATATTGTCTGGAGGTTGGGCCAGTCCTTGTGCATTGTGTTTTTTTCTGCGCCTTCCTCGGTTGTTGTACATATTGCGCAGTCGTCAGTTGTTGTTGTGGTTGGTTCATGGAAAAACATTTTTGGGTGAGGCACATTGCTTTTTGGGATTATATCAGCCCGGACAGCTGTGTTTTATAAAAGGGGAGGGGGGGGGGTGATGTAGTGATGTAGTGATGTATATTGAGTCACTATGGCGTCTAGCGCTAGCTTTTGGAAGAGTGGTACTGTACATATTAGCGTCTCTCTCTGGCACCAGAGTGTGTATGGCATCGAAGCAGGCTAGAGGGGGCATGCTTCTGGTGACAGCCAGGACATGACAGTCTGGGTGAACCCGAGAGGGCACGTGACCAGGACAGGGTAGCGAGGGGGGCCAAGGGGTGGCGAGAGGGACACGTGACATAAGGCCCAGAACCCTCGAGTAGGATCTAGAAGAGGGCGTGGCCTAGGGCGGAGCCAGGCCATGGTCACATGCATTTTTCTCCGGGTCCTCCAGTTTTTCACTCCACATTTAGAAACATGCGTTTAGAGTATTTGGTTGCTATCAACTTCCACATGATAAACCACTTCGTTGAGCCATCATTCGTTGCCAGGTACTTTCTAAAAAAATGAGCTATATAGCTCAATGGGCCTTACCTGGTAAAATGAAAAATAGTAAATAGTTTAAAAAGTTAATCGAGTACAATTGATGGATATACATTTGATTTTGTTATGTGCAAAGCTCTATTGTTAAGGATGTAAACATAACATCAATCAGGAAAATAATCTATTAAAAAAATACTTTTCCCGTGAATGTGATCAATATCCCACAAATCTAACAATCCCTAATTAATAAAAAAGCTATTGTAATAATATTATTTGATAAAATTGTGAATTATTTCAACATTTTAAAAATAAGGTCTCAGCAAAAGGCACTGTTAATGAAAGAGAGGGAGAGCAAACTGCCACCAACGAGTGACTAAACATTAATATCTGGCCTTTATTCAAACAAGTCACCTTCTTGCATTTGCTCCTGCATCCTATTTTTCATAATCACTTCAAATGGATAGTACAATCCACTTTTCTAAGATTACAGATTCAAATTAGAAATGTTGCCAGTAACCCCCAAGTGCTCTGCTACTGTTTTGTAAGTGATGCAGAACACAGTTATTGAGAACATTGGCTTTTCCCTATGGTGAATGGATTCTCAGGATAAATTATTAAAATGACAAGGCAACAACTAGTCACCCTGCCAAGAACGTGCCCTGCCACACCACATTAATTTGCTGGATTTTATTAAAGAGCTGGCATCGCATATATGTTTATATCACAGATGTCAAGAAAAAGTGATATTGCAATTCTAATGAAACATCTACTCCTTCAGTTGGCTAGGAAACCAAGTGTTACAAATACATGTAGATGTTCACATCATATGCAGATCTTCCAGTGAATTAAATGTATAGAAGGCCACTCTCAAATACCATTTGTTGAAATATCATATACAGTAGAACCTCGGAGATCGAACACATCAGAACTCGAACATATCGGTGATCGAACGATATTTCCGAACATTTTTTGCCCCGGAAACCGAACGAAATTCCGAGGTCGAACGGGCAATCGCGATTTGAAAGAACCTGTACGGCTGAGATGCGTATGGCCAGCGTGCATGACGCGTGCCCAGACAAAGGTTTTACTGTATGACAACCTCTTTAGATAAGTTTTTAGTCAGAAAGAGCTCAAGTGACTCACAGTTAGTGGCAGAAAAGAGGCACAAAATAACCCCAGAAGGGCAGTTACCCGACGTTATTATAGAAGAGGACTCCCCTTAAAAACACCCCCACCTCCTCCTCCTCGCCACCTTCCACTCAAGCCGTCAACTCTCCTTACTACAGGTAAAGTGAAGTTCAATGTTCATTTATTTCATTTATTCCATATATTTATTCATTTATTCCATTTATTTATTGTGTTTCTTGTTTTTTCGTATGATTTTATGCATGTGTATTGGGCTTATGTGACGACGGAGGTTGATGGAGGCAACACGTATTTATTACAGATAAACACAATTACAGGAGGGTAGCGACCTACGAAGTCAACTTCTCCTCGTTCCGAGGACCACAGGCGAGTCGCGACGCATCATGCACATGGCCGTTTCATTCCCATCACTCGTCCGCGCCGCGAAGCCCTGTATCCGTTCATCCTGATGGGTTGTATGATGATGGTAAATGGTGTGGATTGGCATATTGGGCATTCGGTGCCGTGCCGGGTTCGTCGGACGTTATGGCGCTTATCCAGGGCCAGGGGGTAGAGGTCCACGTGGTAATCAACACGGGTGCTTCAGCTACCCTCGTTTCGCTGTCGACTTATAAATCGTTGCTGGCGTCACCCCAGCCACTAGAGCAGGTGGACGGGCCATGTATTGCGGCAAATTGTGGTAGTCATGGGATTGTGGGTCGCATGATTGCTACGAAACAAATAGGGGATGTACGTATGGATGGTCCTGTGTTGGTTTTCACGACTTTGGCCGTGCCGTGCTTACTGGGCACAGATTTCCTGTGCAGGATGCTCCTTAACATTCGGCTGGATAAGGGCTGTATTGAGATGCCATAGGGACGGCGCCTGAACTTTTTAAAAACAAAGTATACGGCGATCAATGCTGTTGTGCAGGCTATTGTTAGCACGCACAGTACACGTTCCACCAGCCACGCAGATGCTTTTGCCATTACGGCTGCGTAAAAACTTGCCCTTGGAGAACACGGCGGAGGGAGTCCTGTTGATTCCCTCAAATGCGGTGTCGCAGATACCCTCTTTGGTGGGGCACTAACTGTGGTGTCGGCAAATAGCGATCCCTTCATTCAAGTCGTTAATGCGGGGCATATGCCGATTGTCATTCAGGAAGGCACCGTGTTGGCACACGCGACAGCGGCCGTGGGTACGGAACAGATGGCGTGCATGTCAGAGGAGCTGGCACAGGGGTTGCCGGTATGCGATGCTGAGTGGCTGCGGCGGTTGTGTGAGGAAAATCGGGAATTGAAATCTGAGCAGCAGGCATGACTTTGCCGGCTTTTGCATGAGTTTAAAGATGTTTTTAGTGACGCCAAATACGATATAGGCCAGACAACCCTATTACATCATCATATTGATACGGGGAATGTGCCTCCGATTCGATTGAATTCCCACAGGATGAGCACACATGAAAAAGATTGCATTCAGCAGACGGTGGAGGAGATATTGACGCAAGACATTGTCTCTCCCTCCACAAGCCCTTTGGGGGCGCCCATTGTATTGGTCAAAAAGTGTGACGGTTCGTTTGCGATTTTGCGTGTATTTCAGGAAACTTAATAAGGTTCTGTTGCAGATGCATACCTGCTACCGCGCATGGATGATTCTTTGGACGCCTTGTCCGGTGCTCGATTCTTCTCGACCCTCGATCTTTTGTCGGGATTTTGGCAATTGGCTTTGGACGAGGAGTCGAAACCAAAGACGGCTTTTCGTACACCATAGGGGTTGTATCACTTCAATGTCCTTCCGATGGGACTCCACGCCGGCCACCTTTCAGTGCCTTATGGAATTGGGTTTGTCTGGGTTGTGTTGTGTATATACCCCCTTTTTATATTTTTTTATATTATTTTTTTTTAAGAATTATTCTGCCAACATATATAATATCGTTTTTTTTAATAGACACGCGGCAACGTGGGAACGGACACGCCCCCACACTTCCACAGATGCGCATACCTCACCTCAAAAGACTAGAGGGCATGAAAGGTCATAAAAACTCCCCTAATTTCACACAAGAGGAACAAGGGAGGGGGGAATTGCAGGCGGAGGGTTAGAATGACATCCTTTCGTTACATTTTCTTACATAACCAGGCACCACGGAGGAAGAGATAATTATATTCTTAACAAAGGAAATAGCATCGACAACAAAAAAAACACAGACGGGTTTGAATCCTCATGTATTATTTCCATACGGACATTATGTACACTTGGTAGTTTCTACGCGGCCGGGCCGAAGCATCAAAGAATAATTATGGCTTGGGCCGCTCCAAAACAAAAATTCCTAGCCGGGATATCAGATTAAATAATCACAAGAAGTCAAATAATAAGTACGGAATTAAAGTGGATCTCCTAGAGGAGCTAAGGGCGGAGAAGTCTCTCATAATTAACCAAACGCAACACGGCCGTCTTTGTTTTCCCGAAGAGGATCTCCACACCCACACACCGGGGGCCAGGATATTGCCCCAATAAAGGTTGGAACACATGCCTCCGAAGATAAATAAATAAGCGCATGCGCCGGGTGCTTCCACCGTGGAAACAACCGTCTTTGTCTCCCCGCAACACGGACAGCAAAAATTGCACACGCGAGCAAATAACATTTTTATGGGGAGATCGGGCCATGATGAAACACCGGGAACACGGTTACGGCATAACTCGGGTCGCTCGCAATCAAGTCACAATGGAACTAAGCAGCAAATAAGTCGCATTTCAACTTCCAAACCAAAACAACTTAAGCTGTGTGAGACAAAAGATATGATCCCCGAGCAAGGGAGGGAATAATTAAGCTCGCTTAACGCGTAGGTTTTCGCGACAAATATTATTCAGTAACAAAAACATGGATTAGAATATTTTTTTTATATAACTCGATGCGAACGCGGACCATCGGTCTGGTTAATGGATAATGAGGTGGCGCGTCGCGAGGCCCCCACCCCTCCTCCCAGAACGATTACACAGCTGGTCTTCAAAGCTAATAAACATACGGACTAAAACACACGGACAAACACACACGGACGGACACGACACACACGAACGCACAACTTCACCCCCACAGGAAGGTTTTATGACAGCCTTTGAACAACTCGGGAAAACTGAGTGGAATTTCCCGATATAAGCCGAGGAAAAATCCATTCAAACCATCTCTCGTCAGGGGCTCTGGGCCCCATCTCGTCACGGGGCGTCGGCCCCATCTCATCTCAACGCCGACAACGAAGAAGTTTCTCGTCATCCAGAATGACGAGGTTCGCGGGGTAGCGACGTGCAGCAACAAGCCGAGGTCTGCACCACCTGAGAAGAATCGCTACCCTGAGTCGCAGAGCTGCGAGTGAAGCCAACAAAGACGCCAACGTCCACCCTGCCACGAACGAAGCATCGCTCCTCGTCAGAGTGACGACCAGCGAACAACCCGCAGGAAAGGCGGAGATCGCCAAGCGAGCAAAGCAGAGAGCGCGAAGCAGTGGAGAAAGCCTGGTCAAACGGCTGTGAGGAAGAGGACAGCGTGGTTGAATGCGCCGTGTGTCTAATACACACCCAGATCAACCAGCATAAACCAAAACCGACTCGTCATCCCGCAGTGGAGAAAGAGAGTCAAAGTCTTCCGAACGAGCGCCGCCGTCAGAGCTGCAGAGAGGCGCCATCGCGCCGTCAGCTACCGAGCGCCGCCAAGCGCCGCCGCTCACCTCGCAGCGGAGAAAGTCTCGGCTGCAACTCGCACGGACAGAGGAATCTCCTAACAGGGTTGTATCGTTTCCACACCCACAGGCTCAAGGAAGCACAGAGAATATCTTGTCAAACCGGTTTCTTTGTCAGAGTCTCGTCGAAGAATTAATTAAACCAGAGCCAGATTCGCTCTCCCACACACACGCCCTCACCCACCATTATAGCAAACATTCCGTTAAGAGGATTTTATACTTGCCGATGAATCTATTGACATATACTTTCGCCTCTGGGATACAATAAGTGCTTTATTACCGCCATATGAAGTGTGTCATGCTTGTTTTCAAACTCGGCCAGTCGCCGATTGTGATCGATACATGAGGGAACTAATGAGATGCCTGATGGAAAGGTAGAGGTTACGATTGTTAGAAGTGTTTTAGTCAACCATTTTCGTTAATTGCATAATCTTGCTCATGAATTATTGACGCATGTTTGACCTGCATGATAGAATGTCACATGCTTGTTAGAATAAAATTGTTATCACAGAAGCATATCGAGTGTTCCTTCCAAGTCCATGCAAAACTATCTTATTCTTGATAACTGTATCCTGTGATGAGATATGAAAATGGAGACCTAAAATAACATAAACACACTAAGATAATCGATAAACGTTTAATCGATGATAATCGTGTTATCCTGATTGATATAACACTGGATAAACGAAGCTGAGCCTAATTATCATTACTGCACACATTAACATAATCGCAAGCTTCCGCATAAATTACTACGATTATCTCCGTGATTATCATAATGTATGCATATAATCACACACATTATAATAATTTATGCATATCAATACACACATTAACATAATTAATGCGATTTGTGCATTTTTCGGAAAATTATTAATTTGTATTATTTTCATCAAAATTTCATAGTCCAACATATACAACATAATGGGTGGCGTCGTCCGGGATCTCTCGCAGACAGTGTTTTGCATGGATGATGGAATGAATCACTACGTGTTAACCAGAATATCGGGATCGAACATTGCATGGTGATTGTAAACGGGCGTAAAACAAAAAAAAACGCCCTCTAAGGTTAAAACCCAGAATAGCAGGTTGAAACAGAGACAGTGGAATTAAGATAATATCGTATCAAACCGATTGCATCCTGTGATAAATGGGGTTAGAGGTACGCACTCTGAATCGGAATATAACAGAATAGCTCGAGTCAAATTGACTACACTCTGTGAGATAATTGTTTTATATGCACTCTGAAAGGAAATGTCAAACTAACTCCCGCCACACTTGAGATGCTTGGATTAAGAATAATTTTTGAATGGGTTACGGGGTACTGGGAGCTCGTATTAAAACGTACTGATCGATCTGTTACAAAGCAGTACAGTCAGAGAGACATATGGGAAGGGAGCTGTATCGATAACACGAACACACCTCGGGGGAAACTAATTGACTGGATAAAATGTAACGAAGGCGAACACGATGCAAAAACTGCAGAGAAGGCAGGACAGGACTCATGCCTTCCCACAAAGGCATACAGACAGGGATTGTGGAATGAGGAAAATTTTGGAAAGGAAACGGGAGAGAAATCGTCTCTAATAAACGAGGAGAAATGTCCTCACACCCTCGAGAGGGAGGAGAAATCAGTGCTCGCGACACCAACGAAACTCACAGACGTTGATCCACAGAATAAATATGGAAGTAACAGTAAATCACACTCTTGGGTACGTGGACAGAGTCCAGGGACTGATCGCACAAAAATTATGGATATCGAACAAAAAATCCTTGACAAAGGGAAACCCTCACAATTCGAGAGAAGGGATGGAGAGATACATATGCAAACAAAAACATGGGAGACTGACAACTTCACAGATAGAGGGAGGCAAAATGTTAAAGTAAAGTCGACAGGACATGCTCCACTAAGGGCAGAGGCAAAAACTGAAGGGAAATGGCAACACGAGCGACACAGCACTGAGCGCTCACACAAAAAATGCACGCTGCTGAAACACTCCCGACACAGCACAGACCAAAGTGACAGATTGCCTGATGATAACTTGTTTGATGATGACGCTGTCGGCAATCAACTTTCGGAATACCTATTCACCAGTAAAACCCTTAAATTGATGGACAAGGCTCTAGTCAGAATTCCCGATTTTGACCCCCACAATAAGTCCATGGATATACACACACATATCGCAACAGTAGAAGAGGAGGCAATGATTAGAGGGCTGAGGAGACGGGATGAAAAAGCGAGTTTGTTGAAACGAAGCTTACATAGAGAATCTATACCATGGGTAAAGTCACTACCACACAAGGTTAGAAATGATTTTAAACAACTGAGCCTGGCAGTGATTCGGAAGTTTGGAGAATATTCGACACTCACTGAGGGGTTTTATGCGGTAAAATCGATGACCCAGGGCATGGACCAAGACCCACGTGACTACCTTTTACAATTTAAAAGAGCGTATTACGCAGGCGATGTGAATCAATACCACGAAGGAGATAAAATGTTCAAAATTATGTTTTTTGAATCCTTGAGCCCAGAGATTACAGAAAGGGTGAGAATGGTTTTGAATCCAGAAACCGCATCCTTACGCCGCATAGAGAGCAAGGCGTACATGGCATGGTTATACAGAGCTAAGAATCATAATTCGGATCCAGAACACAGGGAGAGGGATAAGGAACCCAGCCTCTCAGAGAGGAATAAAAATCACCAAGCAGTCCCACAATGCAGGGAGGAGCAAAGACGCACGCACACATGGCAAAATAACCCAGAGAGAGAGGGGCACAAGAATGAGAGCGGCACAAAGGCGAACATTCAGGAGAATCGCAGGGGGAGGTTCAGAGCAGAACCATATCAACACCCCATGCCACGACACACGCAAGGTCAAAATTACTCACAAAGATGGCGAGATAACCATCTAGCGAGAAGGTGGTACACAGACTGCGGAGGTACGGAGGCAAACATTCAGGAGAATCGCAGGGGGAGGTTCAGAGCAGAACCATATCAACACCCCATGCCACGACACACGCAAGGTCAAAATTACTAACAAAGATGGCGAGATAACCATCTAGCGAGAAGGTGGTACACAGACTGCGGAGGTACGGAGGCGAACATTCAGGAGAATCGCAGAATGTGGAGACCAAGGGCAGAATCATATCAACACCCCATGCCACGACATACGCAAGGTCAAAATTACGCACAAAGATGGCGAAGTAACAATCCAGAAAAAATTTGGCACCCAAATGGGAAAAAACACTGGGCCAAAAATGTACGAGAATCGTAGGAGGGAGAGGTTCAGAGCAGAACCATATCAACACCCCATCCCACGACACACGCAAGGTTCAAATTACACACAAAGATGGCAAGATAACCATCTAGCGGGAAGGTGGTACACAGACTGCGGAGGTATGGATGCGAACATTCAGGAGAATCGCAGAATGGGAGGTCAAACACAATCGGTCCAATTCCGACCAATTTCTCCACCGGCTATACCAGGAGGGAATAGAGGAATAACACAGAATGCGGTCCAAATACGTGATGAACCACCCACAGTGATTGAGAGCGAGCAGCCCATACGCGCCACGCACGCTGAAGTTTTGTTAAACCCTGGCCTCATTGGGAAATACAAGCAGGCTGCAAGTGACAGGGTGGGCAAATACCACCACGACCGGGAAACATCAAATGCATACGATGCGGTAAGAAACGCGGACAGTGCTCCCGTAAATGACGCGCAAATCAAATGCAAGGACAGGGCTGAATTGAAGTGTGATCGGACAGTAGATAACAGACAGCAGAGACAAAGAGAGAACACAGAGACACGCCCTGAGGAGCGCAGGCGTGAGCCTTTGAATGAAAAATATCCAAGGGAAACCAAAATTTATGCGGATCGGAGTGCTAAAATGGAGACGAATGTTCATGACATATCGGGAATGGTGTTGGAATCTAACACACTCGTAAAAACAAAGAGGGCAACATTACGAGGCACAGAATTAAATCGACACACTGACTCGGCAAATGTGCATGTAATCGCAGAGAGAGCGAATGCCACGAACCAAGTGTCAAAGTTGGTTGTGTGCGCGAATTCTGTTTATGTGCAGCACAATTTTTCACCACACACTCCCACGACGCGAGAGAGTGAGAGGGGAAATTACAAAAACGAACCGGAAAACCGTGATCGAATGATCAAAGTGATAAGTGGTAAACCAGACACTTGGAGCTTGGAAAAATTATGGCGACGAGGTAACATGAGGAAGGTAACGCATAAATGCGTTCGAAACCGCTACCTAGCGTTTCCCAGGATTTAACAAAAACAAAAATGAATATTCGTCGGAGTTATGATGTAGGAGAACCGATGTAACTGGTGATATCGATGTTTAGCGTGTTGTTATTTTCTTTGCTTATTTCCAATGTAACCATGTTAAGCAAAAACAAAAATGAATATTCGTCGGAGTTATGATGTATGAGAACTGATGTAACGCAATATCGATGTTTAACGTGTTGTTTATTTTCTTTGCTTATTTCAAATGTAACCAGGTTAAGATCGTAATACGTGCACGCGCGTCGTAAGAAATAACCGCCGAGAGTAAGGGCGGCTGATGGGATTCATGACAAAAAAGGGGGCATTACTTTGTTTGAAAATTCGCAAGTGGCCAAATCGACCCCTGATAATTTTTTTTAAAGAATTATTCTGCCAACATATATAATATCGTTTTTTTTAATAGACACGCAGCAACGTGGGAACGGACACGCCCCCACACTTCCACAGATGCGCATACCTCACCTCAAAAGACTAGAGGGCATGAAAGAGGGCAATAAAGGTCATAAAAACTCCCCTAATTTCACACAAGAGGAACAAGGGAGGGGGGAATTGCAGGAGGAGGGTTAGAATGACATCCTTTCGTTACATTTTCTTACAAAACCAGGCACCACGGAGGAAGATGTAATTATATTCTTAACAAAGGAAATAGCATCGACAACAAAAAAAACACAGACGGGTTTGAATCCTCATGTATTAATTCCATACGGACATTATGTACACTTGGTAGTTTCTACGCGGCCGGGCCGAAGCATCAAAGAATAATTATGGCTTGGGCCGCTCCAAAACAAAAATTCCTAGCCGGGATATCAGATTAAATAATCACAAGAAGTCAAAAAATAAGTACGGAATTAAAGTGGATCTCCTAGAGGAGCTAAGGGCAGAGAAGTCTCTCATAATTAACCAAACGCAACACGGCCGTCTTTGTTTTCCCGAAGAGGATCTCCACACCCACACACCAGGGGCCAGGATATTGCCCCAATAAAGGTTGGAACACATGCCTCCGAAGATAAATAAATAAGCGCATGCGCCGGGTGCTTCCACCGTGGAAACAACCGTCTTTGTCTCCCCACAACACGGACAGCAAAAATTGCACATGCGAGCAAATAACATTTTTATGGGGAGATCGGGCCATGATGAAACACCGGGAACACGGTTACGGCATAACTCGGGTCGCTCGCAATCAAGTCACAATGGAACTAAGCAGCAAATAAGTCGCATTTCAACTTCCAAACCAAAACAACTTAAGCTGTGTGAGACAAAAGATATGATCCCCGAGCAAGGGAGGGAATAATTAAGCTCGCTTAACGCGTAGGTTTTCGCGACAAATATTATTCAGTAACAAAAACATGGATTAGAATATTTTTTTTATATAACTCGATGCGAACGCGGACCATCGGTCTGGTTAATGGATAATGAGGTGGCGCGTCGCGAGGCCCCCACCCCTCCTCCCAGAACGATTACACAGCTGGTCTTCAAAGCTAATAAACATACGGACTAAAACACACGGACAAACACACATGGACGGACACGACACACACGAACGCACAACTTCACCCCCACAGGAAGGTTTTATGACAGCCTTTGAACAACTCGGGAAAACTGAGTGGAATTTCCCGATATAAGCCGAGGAAAAATCCATTCAAACCATCTCTCGTCAGGGGCTCTGGGCCCCATCTCGTCACGGGGCGTCGGCCCCATCTCATCTCAACGCCGACAACGAAGAAGTTTCTCGTCATCCAGAATGACGAGGTTCGCGGGGTAGCGACGTGCAGCAACAAGCCGAGGTCTGCACCACCTGAGAAGAATCGCTACCCTGAGTCGCAGAGCTGCGAGTGAAGCCAACAAAGACGCCAACGTCCACCCTGCCACGAACGAAGCATCGCTCCTCGTCAGAGTGACGACCAGCGAACAACCCGCAGGAAAGGCGGAGATCGCCAAGCGAGCAAAGCAGAGAGCGCGAAGCAGTGGAGAAAGCCTGGTCAAACGGCTGTGAGGAGGAGGACAGCGCTGTTGAATGCGCCGTGTGTCTAATACACACCCAGATCAACCAGCATCAACCAAAACCGACTCGTCATCCCGCAGTGGAGAAAGAGAGTCAAAGTCTTCCGAACGAGCGCCGCCGTCAGAGCTGCAGAGAGGCGCCATCGCGCCGTCAGCTACCGAGCGCCGCCAAGCGCCGCCGCTCACCTCGCAGCGGAGAAAGTCTCGGCTGCAACTCGCACGGACAGAGGAATCTCCTAACAGGGTTGTATCGTTTCCACACCCACAGGCTCAAGGAAGCACAGAGAATATCTTGTCAAACCGGTTTCTTTGTCAGAGTCTCGCTGAAGAATTAATTAAAACAGAGCCAGATTCGCTCTCCCACACACACGCCCTCACCCACCATTATATCAAACATTCCGTTAAGAGGATTTTATACTTGCCGATGAATCTATTGACATATACTTTCGCCTCTGGGATACAATAAGTGCTTTATTACCGCCATATGAAGTGTGTCATGCTTGTTTTCAAACTCGGCCAGTCGCCGATTGTGATCGATACATAAGGGAACTATTGAGATGCCTGGTGGAAAGGTAGAGGTTACGATTGTTAGAAGTGTTTTAGTCAACCATTTTCGTTAATTGCATAATCTTGCTCATGAATTATTGACGCATGTTTGACCTGCATGATAAAATGTCACATGCTTGTTAGAATAAAATTGTTATCACAGAAGCATATCGAGTGTTCCTTCCAAGTCCATGCAAAACTATCTTATTCTTGATAACTGTATCCTGTGATGAGATATGAAAATGGAGACCTAAAATAACATAAACACACTAAGATAATCGATAAACGTTTAATCGATGATAATCGTGTTATCCTGATTGATATAACACTGGATAAACGAAGCTGAGCCTAATTATCATAACTGCACACATTAACATAATCGCAAGCTTCCGCATAAATTACTACGATTATCTCCGTTATTATCATAATTTATGCATATAATCACACACATTATAATAATTTATGCATATCAATACACACATTAACATAATTAATGCGATTGGCGCATTTTTCGGAAAATTTTTTTTTTTTATTATTTTCATCAAAATTTCATAGTCCAACATATACAACAGTTGCAATGGGAATCATGCCTTATTTATTTGGATTACGTCATTGTTTTCGGGCAAAATTACGATGAGCACTTGCAGTGGCTGCGCTGTTTTTTCCCAGGTGCGGGACGCTAAATTGAAATTCAAACCACAAATGTGTCACTTGCTACAGACTTCAGTTAAGTATTTGGGTCATGTGATTAGCGTAGTAGATCGCTACTGATCCGGAGAAGACGAGTTGCGTGCGCACGTGGCCAACCCCGAAATCAGTGTCGGAGGTTCGCAGCTTTGTGGTGTTTGCCTCATACTAAAAAAAAAAGGATAAATAAATGTTCTCTATTTTGCACTCCTATGTTTTCTATTGTTTGTTGTAACTTGCTGACCCGCCCCTCCTTGACAGCTGTATAGATAAGCTGATTCCTAAAGTCTAAACAATATTCTTGTTTTGATTCAGTTGTTAATTATCCTGTTATCTATGAAACAAGGAAGTATTGTACCATGGTAAAAAAAACTATCTTTTGCGAATAGTTGCTCGTGTCCAGTTTGGTCCTTATTCAATACGTTAGCATGATACATCACATTCTTGACCCTGTGGAATAGTGCTAATGTAAGGACCAATCTCTAGACGCTGGCAACAACGAACAAAAAATAGCACACAACAGGATACAATTATGAATCTCTTTCTTATCCATTCTACCTTTTGACTACAGATTGACAGATTGCTGGAATAGCTCATTTGCAGATAATGGGACGAGACTCAACCCTTCACATAACAGGAGTCATAAACTGAGAGAGCTGTGTATAATTAGATTATGGCTGTCGCCTGATGATACTGGTAATAATTACCAGAGAAACGTCGTACTCGAATTGTAAATGTTGTGTATTTACTCTCCAAAACACCGGTGTGCTGAACTAGTAACTAACTAGCATTTTTGTTTACGTGACGAACCTTACTAATTGGCTGTCGGGTGGTGGGGGGTTTAATGACACATTTATATTTACGTGATCTAACCTAAAAAAACTATATTATGGATAATTAGATTGATATGTTTATTCAGGCTATGTGTATGCAGTTGGTAAAACAAAGTAACTGCAAATGAGAGGGTTTTTAGCTACATAACTGATCTTGTTTGCACTAAATTCGCAAAATTTTGAGTTTTAGGAGTTTGTTTTCACTTCCACAGACTTAGATTAGTGTTACCTGCATATCATCAAAATAGCATGTAGCCCTATCTCGAAGAAGTGTAACTGTATTGCAGAGCAACCAATTTGGTGACTTTTTAAAAATGTATTTACCATAGAAAGTATCAACACATCTTTGCATATATGACTGACAAATTAACACTAATCGGGGTGAGGGGCACAGTGGTGAGCATGTATTGCAATCAGAACTTGCAAGTAAAATTCCTAGTTGGGTGCAAACGCAGCGCTTCATCCATTCTTCCTTCCCGGGATGAAACAAGTGACTCAAACTTTGTAGGAAGTAACCAGTGGTTGTTCCAAGGGCAGACCCACCCCCACCATACGACGTGGAGTTCCCACAAATAAGAATATAAACAAGCATGGAGATCTGCACCATGTTATTTTGAGCAGGAAACCACTTAGACTTTTTCAAGTAAAAGCTACTAAAATTTAAATTAAACCAAAACAAATTATATACTGCGCAGAGTAGAGGAGAGGGTCTTGTTTCGATTCATAGAGAGAGAAAGCCACAAACATGTACAGCAAAGGCAAAGCCACTCCAGAATTAGCAGAGGAGGAATATAAAATTTTCTTCACTCAGTTGATTAACAAAATTGTGCTTTAGGTGAAGGGAGCCATGAAGATATGGTAACAAGAACCAAACCCATTAAAAATTCTGAAAATGTTAACAAGTGGGGAATGGGAATCTAGATGAGGTACTAAAAGGAAAATGAAGTTATTGGTGGATAAAAATTCATGCATGGTAGTTGTGTAGGGGTGTTAAGGGGTGTTAAGGGGGAGCTGACAAACGCACACGGGTGTCTGCTCCCACACGCTACACGGGTGTCTACACCCACGTCCGCAAACGGTTTATGCTGGGATCCCCCACAGCCCCACTCCTCGGGGGCTCGAGGTCCCAGTGGGTAAGCTTCAACCAGTGAAGAAAGAAGACCAGCAGATAGGCCCTGGAACTCCCCTGGCTCGCCGTCCTTGTCAGGGCCGAGCAGGGAAAGCCAGCGGCGCGGCCCTAAGAGCCTCAGAGCCAACGCTCTTGAAAGAGCCGGCCTGATGGTTAAAGGTGCCGGGATCTGTGCTGAACCAGGGCCGGATCGGTTAGCCTCCCCTAGGACCCAGTGGAGGAACTGGGCCGAGGATAGCTGGGGATAGTGCTAGTGGGAGATCCCTGTAACATGGGTGAAGGGGCCGCTACCCTTCCAGTATTGTATTATTGCCCGGGTGTTAAATAAATAAGTGTGCCTCCGACTACGTCGTCTCCGTCTGATTGGAACCCACTACATTTGGCGTCAGAAGTGGTCTTCACAAAATGGACACAAGACGAACGGCTCGTTCCCAAGGATCCACAGAAGAGGACACCTTGGCTGACTCGGAGCCTGAACCCGTCGTGGACGAGACAGCGCAACTGCTACCGGGTCCACCACCACTACAGCAGCCGGACAGGTGGGGGTCGTCGGCTGATGGGCTGCGGATGGCCCACTCCCGCCTGGCGGAGCTACTTTACGCCGCAGCCGCCACGCTCGAGGGAATCACTCGCCTGGAGCTGGGAGGAGCGGCACGGCGGGACAACGGGCAGCACTTATCGGCAGTTCCCGCCACGTCGCCGGGGCTGCAACTTGATTTTGCCGCCATAACTACAGTGAGTGCTGCGGGCGGGGCCCCGGCACATCAGGGGGAGGATGCTGACCAACCAGAGGGCGCTGCGTCATCAACAGGGGCTGCTCGCTGCTGTCTCCACGCAGCAGCCGCCACGTCATCAATGGCGGCCGACTGTGGTGTACGTTAAGCATCGGCCAGCGCGTCACCAGTGGTGCGACCACCGATGGCGCCCACCATTGCTCCCAACACTGTATGGGAGAGCGGGAACGGCGACCAGCGGAACGCATCGGCGGCGTCCACATTCCAGCAGCGCCTGCCTCAGGGTCCTCAAAGAATTTGTGTCGGACGGCGGCGACTGGGCTGCATTCGAGCGACGTTTCCTGGCTCACCAGGAGATGTCAGGGTGGACAGATGAAGAGGCATCACGAGCGCTCCCGGCGACGCTGGACAGCGACGCCCTCGCCACCCTCACTGTGACGCCGAAGTCGGCGCGCGCTACGCTGCTATCGGCACTCCGACTCCTGGCCACGGTCTACGGGCCACCATCTGACTGCAGACAGCTATTCTACGAGCGACGAAAGGGCGCGAAGGAATTGCCCCTTGCTTACCGCACGGCTCTCTTGGCCCTGGCGAAGGCGGCTTTTCCACGAATGGATGAAGAAGGAGTGGACGCTATGGTAGCAGAAAAGATTTTGCTGCTGGCTGAGGACCTGAACATCGTCATCATTGCACAAGACGACGCGGACATGTGTTCTCTGCGTGCTGCAAAGCACATCCATGCCAATCTACTGTCCCAGCGTCGTAAGGCGAACAAGGCGGCCGCCGGGCACTCCGTGGCTGCGACCGCCCCCGCACCGGAGGTCTTTGCTGCGGGTCGCCCTGCAGAATGGAGGTCCGGCAAACGTCCGGCTCGGGATGTGCCAAGCCACCAGGATCACCCCAAGCCGACCGGGGCGCTCACCCGGTGCTATAACTGTGGCTTCCGGGGCCACGTAGCTTCTGGATGCCAGGCTCCTCGGCAGCGCGGTGCAAGACCTAGGCCGGACGATGCTCCTCTTCCCAAGGCTCCGCAGCGAAATCCGGCAAGTCGTGGCACCACACATGTTCGGCCCACATACGCACCTGTCACTCACTCATGCGGTGCAACGGACGGGTTCCGCAATTTGGGTGTTGTTGGGTCGAACCGCAGCGCAATGGGGAGGGTGCTCCAACCGGGACAGTGGTCCGCGCTGGCTAACCGCGTTGTAACCACGTCGGCGGGGTCGTCGTTTGTTGCGGGCCATATTGACGGGGTTGAGGTGTGGGTTCTGATTGATACGGGAGCATCGGCAACAATTGTGTCCGAATTAATTTACAACATTCTTCCCGTTCAAAGTCGCCCTTTGCTTCCGGTCGATGTTCCATGTTTTGCTGCCAACGGGTGCTCATGGGGTATAATTGGCCAGATTCGCGCACACATTTGCATTGGAGACATTAAATTATCCGGGCCGGTGTTAGTCTCGTCCTCTCTGGTTGTCCCGTGCCTGTTGGGGACGGACTTTTTGGCTAAAATGCCGATCAGGATATTGATCGACCAGGGTTGTATTGAACTCCCTTCGGGCCGACGTATGCTATTCCTATCCTCCCCCGATACTTTGCGTACGGCCTGTGCGACGGTATAGGCGCTCGTTACGCAAACAGTACGTGTTCCACCGGGGTCTCAGATGCTCGTGCCTCTTCGGTTGCGTCGACCCTTCGCTAAAGGGGTTTTGGATCGCGGTGTTTTGTTGGGACCGTCTAGGGCAGCGGTGAATGGGCCGGATTTGATAGCTGCTCAGACGATTGTTGGTGGGAACAAAGAGCCGTTCATCGCGGTTCTTAATGTCGGGCTGCGGACGGCTGTGGTTCCCCAAGGGACCGTGCTTGCGCACGCAACGCCGGTACCTTGTGAGGAACCAGTCATTGGGCAGGTGACCACCGCTCCTCTGCCGCAGACGCATTCGGACCGCAATGAGAGTTGGCTAGATGCGCTTTGTGCAGGATCATCTGACTTGTCCGACTCACAGCGTGCCAAACTGCGAACCCTTTTACGCGATTTTTCCAATGTTTTTAGTCAGCACAAATACGACATTGGCTGTACGAAATTGCTGTGACACCATATTGACACTGGTGAAAATGCACCGATCCGCCAAAATTTCTTTCGGTTGAGTCCCGCCGAAAAGGATCATGTCAAATCGGCTGAGGATGACATGCTAGCTGCGGACATTATATCTCCTTCCACCAGCCCTTGGGGCGCACCCATCGTGTTAATCAAAAAGCACGATGAGTCTTTGAGATTCTGTGTTCCGTCACCTGAACAAAATCTCGGTGGCCGATGCGTACCCGCTTCCTCGAATGGATGAATCCCTTGACGCCCTGGCTGGAGCACGATTCTTTTCCACGTTGGATTTGCTGTCGGGGTTCTGGCAGCTCCCTCTGGATGATGAATCAAAGCCGAAGACGGCTTTTCGAACGCCGCACGGCCTATTCCAATTCAACCGCTTGCCGATGGGGCTCCACTCAGCTCCGGCAACTTTCCAGCGCTTGATGGAATTGGTTCTTGCTGGCTTACAATGGGATGTTTGTCTGATCTACCTGGACGATGTCATTGTCTTCAGTCAAACATTCAAGGAAAACCTTCAAAGGTTGCGGGACGTTTTTCTTAAGATGCGCGCTGCAAATTTTCAATTTAAACCGCAGAAGTGTCACTTGCTCCGTGATTCTGTGCGGTATTTGGGTCACATTGTCGGTCGGTCAGGGATTTCCACCGAACCCCACCAAAACACAGTGTGTCAGCTCCTGGCCCACTCCCACCTCGGTGGGGGAGGTCAGGAGTTTCATCGGATTTGCGTCGTATTATCGGCGGTTTGTCGCGGACTTCGTGACGATTGCTAAGCCTTTGCATGCTTTGACGGCGAAGGGGGTGAAATTTCACTGGGGCCGGGAGGAGGAGGCCGCTTTCACTCCCTTCGGGACCCCCTAGTGGAGGCCCCGCCATTGAATTACCCCGACTTTTCAAAACATTTCTTGCTCGATACAGACGCAAGCAACACGGGCATTGGTGGTGTGCTTTCCCAGGTAGTTGAGGGCGTAGAACGCGTGGTGGCATATGGCAGTAGAGTTTTGTCTCCAGCGGAGCAGAGATACTGTGTTACCCGTCGTGAACTAATGGTGATTGTTTTTTTCATTCAACAATATCGCCCATATCTGTACGGCCGGCACTTCACCGTCCGCACAGATCATGCGGTGTTACAGTACGCCTTGCGGGTTCAACAGCCTTCGGGACAATTGTCTCGATGGCTGGAGATCCTTCAAGACTTCGATTTCGAGACCATATATCGCAAGGGTGTTCGCCACACGAACGCGGATGCTCTGTCGCGCTTGCCGTCCACTTCAGATTGCGCTTGCCTCCTGGGTTCGGGGCGTTGTAGACCTCCGAATGAGAGCCCTGATTCGGTCCTTGCTGCCGCCGCTGATGTACCTGTGATTGCGGGTCCTATTGAGCAAGAAGGGAGGGATTCCTTGCTGGGGTTGACCGTTGCGGAGTGGGGACGCCTCCAGATGGAGGATGCCTCCCTCCTGGGGTTGCGGCATCGCGTTGGGGTGTCTGTTCTGGCTGCGACGGAGGTTGACTCATGGCGGCTACACCAGGGTCTCCTGATGCATTGGGACGGAAAGACCTGTCGCCACAGGCTGGTGGTGCCTTGCACACTGAGGGGTAGAGCTGTATGGGCCGCTCACGAGCGGCTCCTGCACCTGGAGACTCACAAGACCCTTGCCATGCTCCAGCTGGATTTCTTTTGGCCGGGCATGGCAAGGGATGTGGATGATCTCCTCAAGTCCAGTACTCAGTGTGCGCAACGGAAGCCACCGGCGAAGGGGTCCAACCCACCGCTGCAATCTATCTCTGTTACTCGGGTTAACGAAATCGTCACACTTGACATTTTGGGTCCATTCCCTCCTACGCCTAGGGGTAATAAGTACCTATTGGTTGGCGTTGAATATTTCACGCGATGGCCTATGGCTTGGCCCCTCGTCAACCAGTCGGCAGCAGCCGTCGCCAAGGCCTTTGTCCAGGGCTATGTCCTCGACAAGGGCGCTCCGGAGCGGCTGCTGACTGACCAAGGAAAAAACTTATCTGGTAACCTGCTGCACGAGGTGTGCGAGCTCCTGGGTACAAAGAAAATTCGTACCTCCCCATATCACCCACAAACTGATTGGATGGTGGAGCGGCTACATAGGACCATCACGACCATGTTGTCCCACCAAGTGTCGGAATCCCAGACCGATTGGGACCTTCATATCCCGGGGGTTTTGGCGGCCTATAGGATGGCTCCCCATGCAGCAACCGGCTTCTCGCCCTTTTTCTAATTTATGGTCGCGAAGTTGAACCGCCTGTCGCGACCCAGCTGCGGGTATCCACGCCGCGTGCTATATCCAAATTGGCTGACCATGTCAAATTTAACATCTCTAAATTGGCAGAGGCTCGGGAGGTGGCCATCCAGAATTCACCGATCCTGATACGTGCCTCTATATTCCCAACAATCCCCATGCTCTCCCCGTTGGCAGCAACACACACGTTCACGACCGGCCTAATACAACGGTTCTTTGGGGGCAGCAAATCATAAATCACATTCGAAATAATGGTAGCCGAGGCACCCGTATCAACGAAGACCTGTACTCCTACCCCTTGGATAAATCCCGCTATCGCTGACGAGCCCGCTGCGGCCACGACCACTCGGCGCGCCAACTTTTCCATTTTGTACCGGAATCCGGCCAACTATCTACTGTCGAACCCGTCACAAAAGCCTACGTGTTAAATTCTCGTCTATATTGGCCATCTATGTAGACAATATAAATTACTAATTTGGTCTGAACCAATCCGTGAAATCATTCTTGTGCAGTAGTATTATCATGAGTATTACACCACGGGTGGTAGGCGTCTTAAAGTACCGGTGTGATAGATAACACTGGTCAACAACAACAAAATTCTGGCCTGGATTTTTGCAGCTGTTTTAGACTAATTTCAGGGTGCTGATTCCAAATCTGATCTCAGATTTGCTCTATCACATCTCATTTTATGCTATCTGCATACCCCATTTTCATTTATTTTACCCGAAATTAACTCTGTCACTTATGATTGCAAGTTGTTGCGAGTCAGTGACTGCTTTAGTGTTAAAATATGGTGCTGTATTTTTAGGATAGTGTGTTTATAATATCATTTTATGTAGATATCCACATTTATTTAATATTTTCTTCTGCAGGGCGTGATCTAACAATGGCTACAACATCCGAAAGGAAATGCAGTAATGACCCAGATATCTTCTGCTACATCTGTGGCAGCTTCACTTTGCAGGATCAAAGGCGCAACATCAATACCTTTGTCAAGGTTAATCTTGCCTACTTTAAAGTACGACTAGGAGACAAAGACAAAAATTGGGCTCCTCATAAAGTGTGTAAACCTGTGTTGAAACTTTGCGATCATGGTCTAAAGGAAAGAATGCTAAGCTGAAGTTTGGTGTGCCAATGGTTTGGAGAGAACCTACAAACCATTTGGATAACTGCTACTTCTGCCTTGTCAATGTAAAAAGTTTAATAAGAAAAACAAACAACACTTACAAAACCCAGCTATCCCATCTGCCAGACGACCAGTTGAGCACTGTGAGGAAATACCTGTGCCTGTATTTACTGAGCTACCAGAGATTGATGTTGAATCCCTCAGTTTACCTGCTTCTACAGATGATGATGATGATGCTCAGATCGAATATACGCCATCTGATGCAGATTGTGATAACATTTCTCTGTTTATTCAGCCTGAATTGAATGATCTTGTAAGAGATTTGTATTTGCCAAAGCAGTCTGCTGAATTGTTGGCTTCCAGGCTGCAAGAGAAAGGACTACTCAGACCTGGCACTAGTGTCTCCTTTTATCGTAACAGAGAAGCAGCACTGCGAAAGTACTTCCATTCAGATGGTCAACTTGTTTATTGTAATTATGTTGAAGGGCTTCTTCTCAATATGGGACTGCCCGCATATGATTCAAGTGAATGGAGACTTTTTATTGACAGTAGTAAAAGGAGTTTGAAATGTGTGTTACTTCACAACAGAAATATATATGGTTCAATCCCAATAGGACACTCTGTAAAAATGAATGAAGAGTATGCCAACATCAAGATTGTTCTGGATAGACTGGAATACCATGTTCATGGATGGCTAATTTGTGTTGATTTGAAAATGGTTAATTTCTGCTGGGTCAGCAAGGAGGTCACACCAAATACCCTTGTTTCCTGTGCTATTGGGACAGTAGGGCTACATTAGAACACTGGGTTAAAAATAACTAGTGTTGTATATGCCGGATTATGAAATGTTGATAAAAAAATAATAAAAATTAATGAAATTTTCCGAAAAATGCATACATCGCATAAATTATGATGTGTGTAATTATATGCATACATTATGATAATCACGGAGATAATCGTAGTAATTTATGCGGATGCTTGCGATTATGTTAATGTGTGCAGTTATGATAATTAGGCTTAGCTTCGTTATCCAGAGTTGTATCAATCGGGATAAAACGATTATCATTGATTAAACATTTACTGATTATCTTAGTGTTTTTATGTTATGTTAGGTCTCCAAATTCATATCTCATCGCAGGTAACAGTTCTTATGAATAAGACAGTTTTGCATGGACTGGCAAAGAAGCACTCGAACACTTGGTGTTAAGCAATTTTAATTCTAAACAAACATACGACCTCTAAGATGCAAAGGCAAAAGTATACGTCATTAGATTCATCGGCAAGATTATGCAATTAACGAAAATAAATGACTAAAACATTCTTATTCATGTAACTCGACGGCAGCAACTGCTTTGCACGATCAGTTGATATTGAACGCACCACCTTGAAATGGCAACCCTTTTTGAAACGCAAAGATAACTTTTTGAAAGTCTTATTCGTGTGCGTGTTGTGTGTGCGTTGTCCCCTTGTAAAATTAATTACATTTTTCTTAGAGCCGGGAGTTGTGTCGTTAGCTTGTGGGGTGGGGGGGAGGAGATACAACCAGCGGCCAGAGAGGTTCCTCTCGCTTGGGCGTGGCCGCAGCGAGCCCGTGCTGCTCCCTCTCTCCACTGCTCGATTGAGCGGCGTTGGCACGATGCTCGCCGTCGTGGTGCGCCATGATTCCATCGTCGGATAGCGCGCAGCTCCTCCACGAGTCGGCACGACGCTCGGTGACGCCTGAGTCGTGCTGCTCGTGCGCTCTCTCTCTCCGCTGCTAGATGAGTGGCGTCGGCACGACGCTCGCCGACGTGGTGCGCGATGATTCCGTCGTCGCTGCTGGATGTCTTGTCTGTTCTCACTGGGTGTTGGTCGGTGTGTGTGTATCAAACACACGGCGCATTCGATGGCGCTCTTTCTCTCTTGGTGGCAGCTCCAGGCTTCTCCACTGCTGGATGATTGTTGAGTCGGCACGATGCTCGCCTTTGGCGGTGCGCGATGATATCGTCGTTGCTCTCTCCTTGATCGCTGCCAACTTCACACGGACACTCGCCCTTACTTCAGGCTGTGTTGGCTCAGGCTCTGGACGACGCGGCTGTGCGCGCTCACCGGCTTGGAGTGCTCTGGCGATGAACGATGGCTCTTGTTGCTCATCCGCTGCTGCTCGTCCTTTTCGATGCTCGCTTGGTCGACGCTTGGCGATTTCCGCCCTTTCTACAGGTTGATTGCTTGTCACTCGTCACTCTCTCTTCTGCATGCTTTCCTTTGTTCGTGCAGCTGCCAGCTTCACTCGCACTTAACTACACCTCGTCACTTCGTTCTGCGAGAAGCGACACCTGCCATCGGTATCGGTGTTTGCTCCCTCACGACGCTCCGCCAGCCGGAGCACGGCTGAATCCAGCCTCGACCCAGGTTGAACTCAGACTTCTGCGACTCGAACGACCCCTCCTCGTTCCATCTCTTCTCAAGGCACGACTCGCCCCAGCTCCCTTGCGAGCCCCGTCGCAACGCTGCGTCGCAAGCCGAGTCCCGAGACTGAGCACGACTCGAACCAGACTGCACTCAGACTGTCACTCTAACGACCCCTCGTCGTCCCATCTCTCCTCGAGGCACGATCTGCCCCAGCTCCCTTGCGAGCCCCGTCGCAACGCTGCGTCGCAAGCCGAGTTGCGAGACTGAGCACGACTCGAACCAGACTGCTCATTCGTGATGTGCGCTTGTGCTTAAACTCAAAAACGTGAACCCCTCCCCTCTGCGCATCTCTTGCGAGAGAAACAACAACCGAAAAACAGACGTCCCAGCTATGCCAGCACAGACCCCCCCCCCTCGCGACCCTTTGACCCCTCCTCTCTCTGAGTGGGTTATTCCGAGGCCAGACCCCCAATACGTATTCAGGCTGGTATGTGTTTGTGCCAAATCGTTGGAAGACAAAGGTGGCCGAGGAGATTTTTGCAATACATTTATGTGGTCATGTGTGTTACATTTATTCTTGATATTTCTTATGAGACCATGGTCCCAGCCTGATGAGGAATTCCCACCACTGGCTCAGGAAAATGTACAAAATGTACAAAAGTGCTTTCGCAGAAGCAAACCTTAATTTGTAACAATACAAACAATGAACTGCATCATTAAAAATAATAATGGAGAAAGTACCATTTTTATTAATGAAAGATTAAAATAGTTTGGGCAGAATTATTAATCCAACAGTGAATTCATTTTGAATATGGTTACATTTTTGACTGCATGAAAAGCAAAGACCATTTAAAATTTCAAATAGATTATCTGGGCAATTTGTCAAGCTCTACTGTTTACGGTCCAAAAATCTCCAAATAAAACGCAACATAAATAATCCATCCAATTAACCCTTGAACTGACTGTTCCCTCGGCTTACAGCTCTCATTCCGATAAGAGGTGTACAGTGATCCCTCGTTTATCGCGGTTAATGGGGACCGGAACCCCTCGCAATAGGTGAAAATCCGCGAAGTAGGATTGGCCCCCTAGGAATTTCCGTATATGTGTGTGTGGGTACCAGAATGTTTAAAATATGTATATTTATACTTTATATATATATTTTACTTAAATCTATTTAATTATAAAACCTTAATATTATACATTCACTCTCTCTCTCTCTCTCATACGATACGTATTATGGTGTTCTACACTCACCAATGACAGTAGTATCTTGAGACTTGACTCCAGAAATGACGACGACGACGATGACAACGATGATGCGCAGCCAATCAGCTCACGGGATACATCCACTCGTGCTCTCATTCGTCGATCTCGCGCCGGGAACCAATCACGTGCCTTGTCTGAGTGCCCGTGGGTATGTACAAAGCCTCTGAGAGAGTTTCTCTCTTTGTCTGGCATCCTGGGAAACCGTTTCTCTCGCGCATCACGATGAAACAACGCTGCTTTCCGCAATACGGCTGCCGATATGGCAGTATTTTTGAATTTTTATTTTTCGATGAATATTTTTGAAAAATCCGCGATGCACTGAGGCCGCGAAACTTGAACCGCGAAGTGGCGAGGGATTACTGTATTGGCCTCTATATGACCGTTCCATGATTATGTAGCCTACTGCCTTCTCACCCAGGAATCAAAAGACATGAGCAAAGGAAATGGTCTTTCACATCTGTTCACATTCATGCTACATATTGGTCTTCATGAGCCAAAACATAGTGTCTAGATCTATGAAGTAAGCATACGCCACCAGATTGTGAGTAATAGATAAACAGGTCAAACATACGCTTCATTACAGAAATACAATCACATTGGGTCAACTGACTGATGGGTCTTCAAGAGCAATGTTTCCTTGTGGCATGTGTTCAAGCAATGGACACTTAGGACAACATGTTGATTACCCTTAGTTTCATCAAACCTCCATCTTGGAGAAATAACAGGCCAAGTTGATCCCTGACCCAGATTTCAAATGTCGACCTTCTGATTGTGTAAAGTGCTCTTTTCGCAGTGGATTTGTATAATACGAAGCATATATCAACAAAGCAACACAAACACTCAAGTCTCTTTCTCTCTTTCAAGATCCCTGTGGAATATTCTCCGTATTTACCTTTACAGACTGGGGCCTTGAACATGTAGAAAGCAATGCCTTGCTTCATAGCACAAGAGAATGCACAGATATTTCAACGTGGTTATATCCTTCCTTCTGGAGAAGCATTCAGCAAAGTCCTCATTCATGATGAAACAAGTCTCAATACCACTCCTCAACCATCTATCCATAACCCCTCCCTCACAATCCTCCCATACCTTTCCTTAATACTGACCTCAAACTTCCTCATACCACCTGAATCCTTGGTGTTATTCTCCACCTTGAGTTCAGGCGTTTATCTCACATCCTCTAGCGAAATATAGACAAATATTTTAAATGATTAGGTATAACTGTGTACAAATCACACCTACAATGGCAGCTCTGAGCAAGTGGTGGATATTCCACTTCCCTATGATAGGAGCAAGCCTCTCCACTGGATGAGCAATGTGGACTTAAAATCAAGAGGTTATCATTTTATCTACCCCAAGAGCTGAAGAGCTGAGTCGACCCCTAACCAAGATTTAAATTCAAAACCTTGTATGTATGAACTTCTTTTGCACCATATGTGAGTCAAGCATTTTAACCTATGATGTAATACAGCATCATAGAAAATAATGTAATAGAGCACCTACAACAATTATTGCATATGCAGTAATCACAATACCAATGGCACAACTAACCCTTTCACACAGATGTACCTCGTTTTTATTCATTATACAATTATATTTATTAATGCTGTCATCAAAAACATCACAGTACTGTGTATGTCTATTGTTTACCCTCCACATAGTCAAGATAATGTTTAATATCTTTCAACTAACACTCTTGTTTGCAAGTAAAATAATGTCAATTTTATTCATTTGCATTGAATATAAAACAAAGATTTAAAATCGCATGCTCAAATTATGATTTGCAAACACAACTTCGAAGAGTAAACAGCATATGTCCATTAAATACGAATAGTATGAAAGGAAGTCAAGAAAATGCAGCAATTATCAGAAATGAGTTCAACTGAAGTACCATGTATCAGCAAAGAGCACATACAAGGAAATTATCACCATTTAATCTTTAAGAGGAAAGCTTTTGCTTTACATGATAATTGATGCAAAGCCAAATGCAAAATAAGCTCTCGGATTTGTATATCATTTCCCACAAAATGCAAACCCTTCAGATACCAATCATTCTCATTTAGCAATTGTCTTAACACACTGCATTTGCTAAGCTAAAACGTGATGAGTATTGGTAAACAAACTCCATTTCCCACGGTAACACTTATTAATGCACAAGTATTGACAAGATTAATAAGCATTGGTAATGAGATACACACTCACTTCAAAGTGACAAACCTAATGATAGAGCTGTAAAACCATTCTGTTATGCACAAATCAGTGTTGTAAAGGCATCAAAGAAACATACAGCAAAAAGCTTCATTTTTTATCATTTGTTTCAAGTGCAACGTCAAAGTCAAAGCTTACGACCACTCACATAAGCACAAGCTGTGCTAATATTGCATTTGTGGCCGTGAACCAGTAATTTTATATTCCACATTTCTATGGTGGAGGCCAGTCTTCCAAAGCCACAAAGTGGTACTAATTTTTACGAAGCAAATCGCTCTGCCAACTGGCCAGATATAAGTGCTCAACGTGTGCAGCTTCACGAGATGCTCGACGTAACGTTGTACTCTAAAACGCAATGCATTATATATTCTGAAAAAACGTATTTCAAAGACATAATCTTAAACCAATATTCAGTTCATATTGAGGTTAATCTTGAAACTGATAAGGAAGATGGCCCAAGCACAATTTGTGAAAGTGTACATTTTAAGCATTTATTTTGAACTGTAGTGATTTCACAAAAATACTGAATATACATTAATTTACTTACATGGCGTCAAATGAACACATCAACAAATTCCTGCGGAGGGAGCTAGTAGGAACGTTGGGTTGCTCGGTCAATGGCCAGGGTCAACGGCGGCGTGGTGTATTCCGCAAATATGGCCTACTGTGAGGGCGGGCACAAGCCGGCGTGAGTAGGTTAAACGTTGAATTTTATAAGGGTACCACGGGGTGACCAGCCCCTCCCCACCCAGCCCCTCCCCTCCCCCACCCAGCCCCTCCCCACCCAGCCCTTCCCCACCCTCCCCTCTCCACCCAGCCCCACCCCTCACATTTTTGGATACACGACAGACGGACACAATAATCCCCTGTGGGCTGGTGTAACCAGATGGTTCCTACCAGTATAACATACACTTATATACATGTATATAACACATCAAACAGTTAAACTTCTTGAAGTTGGACTAATTACAGGGTCAGTCTTTCTGGTAAATGGGGATGTCCAGAATACTGAACACAATAATGATTGCATAATTACTAAAGTTACACGTAATTATCACTAAACAACATAATTAATAGTCAACAACAATTAACTACATTTACAATTTAGCGATTCATAAAATATGTGTTTTGGGGTCGGTCGTGTAAAATTTAGTAATTACAATTTACTGACACTTGCAAATAATACAACTATCTTTTTTAAGGGAAAATCAGCAATTAGTTTTCACAGAATGGTACTGCAGTAGTTGCACAAAATTAGTACTTTGTCGAAGTGTGGTGACACATGCCTGAAATCCAGTGGGCTGTCTGCATAGTTTTTCTGTATAGATTTCAGTGCCATCCCTTGTAATCATGAGTGTTTTCTCTCTGATATCCCAGTTTCCTCTGATATATGAAAATCTTAAAAAAACAAATTGTCAAAACATGCTCTCGTGCATTGTAAGCTGATGACTGAATTGCTTTCCAGTAGTTACGACAAAATCATCACTTAGCTATTTTAGCTTGCATTGTATTACCCTATGTGTAATTTAATATAACACTATTTAACAAAAAAACTGAATGATAACAATAAGGCCATCTGTAAAATATAACATTTCACCCAAAATATATAAATGGGAAACGTACGTGAAGGAAGGTAATTGAGACTCAATGAATGATGTTAACGACATTTAAAGAGCATATACTGTACCAATACTTATAATATGCTGTTTACTATTGTCACCAGTGCATATTACCTACTATGGCATATGGATCATAAACATCTACATTGATAAAAAAAAAATGAACTAAAGCTTAACAGGTGTAAAGAAGCAGGCAAAAGTGTATGCTTGGAATTACACTAAGAAAGAGGAACAGGAAAACATTGGACAGAGCACGTGCTCAAGTTATCTTCATGGACTATTAAAAAAATAGGCTTGGGCAAGACATGTCTCTTGAAGAGATGATAAGTGGTCAAGACTAACGTCGGAACAGTAGTGAAAGGGAGTGAACACATCCAAAATGACGTGCAGTAGCTAGATGGATTTTTGCATTCCAAACTGGTGAGGGATAATGACAGTTTGGGGAGACCTTCATCCAACAGTGGATAGGTCAAGTCTCATGATGAAGAAGCTCTACATACATAAATTGTGTTTATGCATGTGTAGTGACATCGCGGGATGTCACTGTGTAGTACCGGCCCTCGAGAGGCACGGCGTGCTGTGTAACGACATCGCACATACCACTATGGTGTGGGTGTAGTACCGGCCCTAGAGGGACTCGGTGAGTGCTGATTGATAGCGCTGGATGGCACCACGCTTGGCGTGCAGTGCCAGCCTGAAAGGATAGGGTGTGGGAGTGCCGGCCATAGGAATGAGGTTACTAAAGGCCATGGGACTCTGTTTGACCTGAGAGGACACGTGGTCGGGGTCCAGATCCTGCTCGAGGATTCTGGAAGGTGGTCGTGGCCAAGGGCGGAGCCAGCCACGCCGCAGAGAATATAAGCTGGGTCCCCCCAGAGGGACCGGCGTTGTTGTTCATCCTAAAGAAACCTTCGTCTATGTCTACGTTCTACATTCTCCGATCAACGAGTCTCCAACACGTGGACCTGGACCCAAGCTGTTGTCCCGGTCCATAGTAGCAGTTATGTTGTAACTAGTGTAGTTAGCCTGGTGGTCACCACCATAGGTTGTTATTCTGTTAGGGAAAGTTACCCCTTTGTGTTGGAGATAAATAAATGTGTTGCCTCCAAGTATACGACTGTGACTCAGTTGAACTAACTACACATGTACGTTCAAGTATCTGCACAATACCACTGGCAGCACTTACAACAAAGGATGAACAGATTAATTATATCTGACAGAATGCCTCAATTAGACAATTATATAGAGAGATATCTACGTGAAATGTATGTACAGTACTTTGATATCCAGTGCATTTCATTTAATGGTGATTTGGAACACAGCCACCTCGCTCGCCGAGTCCGACGTTGCTGCTCTGTGATCTCCCATTAACATGCTAATCTCTCACAGTAACATAGCCACCTCCGCGCCCTCGTGGATGCCGCTCTCCAATCTTACATTAACATGCTAATTTCTCACATTAACATCACTAGCCCTGCCCACTTCGTTTATGACCCTTGAGCTACACCCACTTTAAACCTTTAAAACAGTCTCCCTCAGCAGCTTTCCCCCTCTTTTTTACTACTGATGACAATTGCTTGTGTTGTGATCGAAACGTCGTAGTTTTTTTGTTCTTTTCTTTGAATCTATGTGATTTAACCGAAAGACCCACTGTTGGGGCACTGGCTGCACTCTCTACCGTCTTCTCCCTCCCTCTATTCATATGTATTTGGGGCTATCCTGAGGAATATATATTTGAGAGTCATAGTAATGTGGAATTTCCTCGACTGGTGCAGGGATGTAGACAAAGACTACTTGATACAAACACACAGTGGCTCGAGTGGATTAATAAACACGTAAAGACTGTGAATCTGATGGGAGCAACCAATACCGAGCTTAGCCCACCACACATCCTGCAGTGCCCGCAGCGCCCGCTCCTATGGGCCACAGCAGGGTGGCGAGTCACATAACGCCACTGTGGGGAGTGTAGCCAACGCATACCTGTCAACTCATACGGTTTACCCATATACTTGTGCAGGAAAATTGCTGGGGTCACAAAAAAGATCTCCAAAATCCTGATTAAACACAAGATCCAGGTCCGATTCAACACAGTACATAAAATCCGTGATCTGGTCCCGTCTGTAAAAGATGTGGTTCCAGACATACAGTACCCTGGCGTCTACAAATTAAGTTGCCTCTGTGGTAGCAGTTACATTGGAGAAAGCAAACATGTCTCGGACCGCATCCGTGAACATAAAGCAGACCTGAAACACGGTAGGACAAACACCTCAGCCGTGGCAGATCACTGTTACAATTCAGTGGGCTCACATGACATTGACTTCTCCAAGACAGAGGTTCTCTGCAAGCTATCTGGCTACCATGAAAGATTCGTTCATGAGGCGATCCACATATACAAACACAGAGACAATTTCAACCGAGAAGATGGATTCTGGCTCAGCAATCATTGGAAGGACGTAATAAACCATTTCGGTTCTTAACTGATTGTGTTCACGTTTACGGTGACTTTCAGACCGCAGTCCACTCACTGGCATTGACTATATATCTTGTATTCTCCACAGGGAATGGATTATTTGCTCCGCTGCAAGTCTCCCACCACCACTCTCCCATTGACATATTTCGTTGCTTCCTCTTAGTATATTTCACGCGACGGTCAATGGTATAGTGTATAGCAGATTGTATAAATAGTATAAAATTGTAATGTTTAATACAATGTATAAGGTAATATACAGTATCGTAATTGTATAGTGAATATACAGCAGTGTGGTATACAGTAGGGTGGGTAGAATAATATTTAGGGTAATATTATAGTCGAAGGTATAGAGTGGTGTATAGTAATACAGTTTATAATTTAATGTTGGGTTTGTCTATGGTAGTATATAGTACGGGGTAGACCCGTGTGATGTAAGAGAAAAAAGTTTAGCTGGAAGCATATAATATTTTTTGCGACATGGAATTGTAATGTATTACTTACTGTTAGTAGCTCAGCTTATTGGAGAGTATATTTAGTATACTGATGATACTATGTAGTTTATACTTTAGTTTTTTACGTGGTTGTTTAGTAACTGCATCTACATACTATTAACATTCCTTCCCTTTGTTAATGCTACCCCCATCCCCTCCCTGTGATGCTGCTAATCCTGCATAATGCATGGGCATAATATGACTTTGAAACCCCCCGCCCACCTCCTACGCATTTCCCATAAATATGCAAAATTCCTTTTGATATGCAAATTATTTTGTCAAGGCGCTCTTCTTCCCCCTCCAACCCAGCTTAAATATACGCTCCAAGCTTGGTGGTGTTTCATTCTTCACCTGAGGACGGCTGCTTGCGTTGTGGCCGAAATGTCGTGAGAATTATTTTATTGTTTTATTTCTATTATTTTATTATTTCCCTTCTACGTGACTTTACCGAAAGAACCAAGAAGATGAATCCCTGCAGTTACGAAAGCTTTAAATCGAAATTTAAAACAGCTAAATGTTAAAGATTCAGAGGCAGGCCTAACAAACCAATTAATATATCTCAGGTGTCTTATTCATTTTACAACAAGAAACATTTCTACCTAATTTTGTATTATAAATAATACATTATCCATTACTACAGATATATGTTATCAAATGAATTATCACAATAAATATACTGTGTGGACCATAAAATAATATTTGGTCCATATGTATCATTAGAATTCCACGAGGAATAAGCAACTAGAATGAGGCTCAAGCTAGTGTCCCCAAGGCAATAATGCTGATGGTGTGAGCGGGCAGCCTGGAATCGACAATGTCACAGAAAATAGTAAACAAATGGTCTTCAGCTGAATGGCATGACTAGGCAGTATGCCTTTGTTCGCACAGCATCAGGAGCTTGTGTCCAAATGAAAACCAAGCTATGTGTGAAGTGCACTTGATAGCACATTCCCATGAATGGTAAATGAGATTCAATTTAAAAAAATAATGCCACGTGCATTGTTTGTTGTATGTGGCTTTTCAAAGAGGTGGGAATTCGACGTTGATGTGTGTGTCACCTGCAAACAGGGCTCTCTCCCAATTCCAAAGACTGGATCCATTGTTAGTTATCTGGAGGCAGGTCTAAGGAATCTGTCACCACAAACTGAAAACAAATGGCCTGAGCTGCAGGGCATGGCAACAGTTAGCAGTCACCACGTTTTGAGGCCTGCATGATTGATACCTCTAGCAGAATGGCAGTGGTAATGACCACCATGGCTCGAGATGAACAGCTTGCAGTCCAAACATACTCTGTTGTATGTAAACATTGTTCTTGCATTGTATTCACGTCTTAAAATTCAACACTGCATATTCCCACAAAAGTATCTATTAAACATGTACAGAATAAAATTTAAGAATGTCTTGCAGTGCATTTTTTGTTTCAGAACTTGAGCTATCTATAATTATGGTTAAAGCTTGATAAAACCATTATGTAGTGTCTTCAAAAATTACTCACTCCAACACGTTGCAACAAGTCACCTGCTTACACTTTATTCACCGATTCTTGTACCAGTTGTAGGCACTCCTATAACTATCTATAGGTCACTTATGTTTAACTTCTCCCCACTCTTATCTACCTTTCACCTCACTTATCCTGCACTCAGCAGCTCTGCTCTCAGCGACTCCGCACACAGCGTCCTCACATGCAGTGACTCCGCACACAGCATCTTCGCACACAGCGTCTCCGCAAACAGTGTCTCCGCAAACAGCGTCTCCGCACACAGCATCTTCGCACACAGCGTCTTTGCACACGTCTCCACACACAGCAACTCTACATCTCCACCGCTGCCCTCATCGACGCTCCCTCAGACCTGTTCACCCGTCTGTCCCGGGCGGGGGGATCAGCCAACACCTGTTCGGTGATGGCGTGAGGGTTGAGGTCCCATTGACAGCTGGAGCGGCAGCGGACAGATGTCTTTACTCTTCGTCCCCGGCAAACAACTCTCCCTCCGCTCATGCACACATCCTTATATCCCTCTGCTAATTATATGAGACCTCTCCGTGCATCTCTTTAAGCTCTCACCAGGCCAGCCCCTGTTGGCCCATCAATCAACCCTTATCTCCCGTCTCCCTGGCAACACCTCCGGTTTCAACGTGCACAACCGGTCGACCCTGTTTGCACCTGCTTCACCTCTCAACAACTGGCGGATTGTCCGTGCAAACCTCATGTTGCACACACGCACCTGTTTGCCTTCAGTTGCCCTTGGTTAACTGTGTGCACAGCGTATTTCACTCCTCTACAATTATATTAACTATACATTCACTAAAACTATAGTATTGTGCATGTATGGGTTAATATACCATACAGGAATTAATGTCCTGGTAATGAACACATTTCCGTACGTATTCACATCATATTAATGCCAATTTTATCCCACTCATGGATAGCACAATAAAACTCCCCACATTCCAAACAGGTTCTAAATCTGGGTTCTTGCCCAGACAGATGTAACCAATGAGATAATAATGGCAATTAACGCAGGAAAATATTGGATGCTATCTTGTAGTCAATACTGTCAAAACTGCAGCCGTAATTTGCATGCTTTGCACAAAAAAGGAAAGAAAAAAGGGATACCGGCGGGCCCCCGCCTTGTTACATTCCTGAGACTCGTCCGTAAGTCGAGTTGTTCATGTCCTGGAACTCACTAATGAACCATATTTAGTTGTATTGTACACACGGTCAGTGTTTAAAAATGTGTTATGGTTATATACAAAAGGAAGCATTGTTAAACTTATAAATAAGAAATATTGTTCATTTGCACATAATACTGTAATAGATACTGTACTATTTAGTAAAAAAAACACAAGATAAAGTAAAATAAAAAACAGTTTTAATTTCCCTTACTTTGAGTCCTAATGCTGTTTTTTGTCTAGGATGGATGATTAATTGGAATAAGATAACGTTACATGCATTTACCTTCACTTTAAATATATTAAACCACCCACTTCACTCACACTTTTGTAGTGACTGTGATTGTCACTGTGTGGTGCGAAGCTTACGAAGCCACAGCGGATAATGTGCTGACATTATGTGTAGCCTGCTTACGGGGTGTAGTACCAGCCCTAGCGGGGCTTGGGTGAGCGCTGGTCAGCGCGGAGGCACCGCGAGCAGTGTGCAGTGCGGGCTCCCGGTGAGGGAGCGAGAGGGAGCGTCAGCCAGCCTAGGTTACATTGGGGCATGATACGCTGGTTGACCTGCTGACACGTGACCGGATGATATTGGAGGAGGGCCACCGGTGGACGGGGGCCGCTGGGTGGTCACGTGGTCTAAAAGAGCTCTCGGGAACCTTCGAGAAAGAGCTTGAGAGATCTGGAAGGTGGGCAGAGCGAAGGGCGGAGCCAGCCCAGCCCAGGGGCATATAACGGGGCCCCGTGAAGAGCTCGAGGTTCTTTGTGTGCTGGTGAAGAATCCTCGCGTCACACGGTCCGGGACCTAGCTTGTGGTCCGGGCCAGGATAGCAAACCATGTCTAGTTCTGCCGTAGCATGGTTAGATGTGCATTCGAGACCCGAGTGTAGATTGTGTGATGTTGTGTTAAGTTGCGGAATAAATAGTGTTGCTCCCAAGGTAGCGTCTGCGACTCAGTTGGATTCGCTACACTTTCACCTAACTTAGCCTTCAAGTCTTCGTAGACTTTTCGATTTAAAGCTTTCGTGACTGCAGGGATTCATCTTCTTGGTTTTTTCGGTAAAGTCACGTAGAAGGGAAATAATAAAAGAATAAAAATAAAACATAATAAAATAATTCTCACGACGTTTCGGCCACAACGTGATCAGCCGTCCTCAGGTGAAGAACAGGTCTGTCGGAAAGACAGCGTCTGAATGACAGTGTCACCAAATGACAGTGTCACCAAATGGCAGTGTCACCAAATGTAAAATCCCCAAGTTCAACATGAAGGTGGTGGTTAGGTTAAAGCCATTATCTGTTAAATATTAATTATTTATTCGTTTACTTACAGTATTTTCTAAATTTGCCAGTTCAAAGAGAATGTGAAATGCTGCCTTATTTCAGCCATAATGCAGCCACACAATTTCATGCTCTTTCGATTTATGCCATGGGGTCTTTAACATCCACTTTACAGCAGATGGTGAAATTTGAAAATGTCCCACAGCCCTAACAAGCGAAGATGGGACATTACCCGGTAAACCCTTTCAATCCGCTACATCAGAGGCAAATACACAGATCACTTAGCGACCGAGCCATTCATGAAAAAAAGGTGTTTTTCATGTATCGTTCTAGACTGTATGCTGTCAAAATATTTCTCAATTGCAACATTATATGCACCCAATAAAACAATCGCACATATACAGTATAAATTACTTTGAGATTTGGATAAGCACCAGAAGACGCTGCAATGCCTTAAAAACTACTTTTGCAGAAAATACATAATTGCATTATATAATTGATGTGAATTGTAGGTTCCAGAGAAATGGACTAAAATAGGTAAAAACTATACATTGTTATTTTCCTATACATTTTTCTTGATTTTCTGTTGTTACAAAATGGGAAACAAATTGGCTTAAAAAAATTGTCCATGGACAAAAACATTGGACATTGTATTACCTTGCAGCAATATCATATCTAGAGTATAGGTAAAGTTCAGTTTAAAAGCGATCCATTTAAAAGTGTTCCTACCTGTAATATGGATCTCTGTCGAGGGAGGGGTTGGTGAAGAATTTACTGGGCAGTTAGTGACAGTATCTCTACAGCAACAGCAGGAGAAGACGTGATGCTCGCAACAATGATCAGTGTGCCAGGCAGCTAGTTTAAAAGTGCATCCTGTTTAATTGGATATCTTTTCTGGTATTTGCATTATTGTGCATATATTCAAATTATGCATATAATACTGGCACACGGGTGGCACTTATTGTTAAATAAAACATTGGCATTGGTTGATTGGCATATTACCAAGATGTATTGTTGGCACATTGATGTGTATGCTTTGAAGGTGGTGAAAGCATAATCTTTATACGTCGACTCAGGCTCAATGGCCACCTAGTGCGGTGTGTAAACATTAGTCCTGGGGAGACAAAAGCGTGGTGCTGGCCACCCACCCCGTTATGTGCCGTGTTGGCCTACACAGGTACTCGCTAACAGAACTTGCCTCAACAGTATGTTAAGGAGAAGTGCTGTGCATGATGGAGACCATGTTGAGCAGGGGCGGTTTCTTCATTAGGGCGATTGGGCGACGCACCACCAATGTGTGAAAGGGACTTTTTCAATCACATTAACAATCTCATTCAACCACAGAGCTATGCTAGCCGTCACTGTGTCTCTGGATATAGTCCAATCAGCGTCATGTCACGTTCTGTGGAGTACCGCCTCTTTTTGGGCGATTTCACTCCGGCTGAGAATCGCCCCGTGTGGTCCCATAGACTTACATTCAAAGATGTTTTTTTTCGAAGGGCGGGCGCTGCAATGCATTCTCTATGGCTTCCGGGAGGGCTCGCACTGACGTGCTTACGTCATCATACGTAAGCACGTTTCAGTCAACAAAATTATTTGTCGCCACCTAGTGGAATCTTTAATAAAAGAAACTGAGTGGAATGTAATAATAGTGAGTATAGAAACAAACAAGATGTATTGTAAGAGTCACTTTATTTTTCATTAATATTAAAGAAGTGAAGTTGCCTTTACATACTTAAGCTGTTAATTTATCCATTGCATGGGTGGACCTTATCCTTATCAATCATCCAGACATTTGCCCCCCCTGAGAGATTTTGCAGGAGCCGCCACTGATGTTGAGGAATAAGTGGGCTGCCATGATCCTGTAACAAAACCTTTTTTTTCTGAACAGCAAAGGACTGGGAGTGATTTGATCTGAGACATGATGATGTGTGATCATAAAATAAGTGCAGATGCAACACGTGTCATTCCATGTAAGCTAAATATTGTAGACTTTGGAAAATATATGTATATATAAATTGTAATTTTCCCCCAATGATATCCCGATTTTGCTATCGGTGGCTTGCAATGAGACGAAGTTGGCATTCGAACAGGATTTAATTTTACACTGATGAAAAAAAGCTATGCCCACACAAAAAATACAATCATTGAAGTTATCAAACAACAGTACACCTTGGCACATTGTTGCATTACAACATTATTGCAAATTGTTAAAGCACTCGGGTGCTTCATTGCCTTTCATGGAACACCGCAGCTTATGGAGAACCTCGCAAAGTGTGGAACTTGTGATGCATTGTATTTTGGTTATGGATATATTAATGCAGCATGCTATTTTGTGCATATACTTTTGTAAAAAATACATTTGAATAATTTTGCATCAAAGTGTATTTGGCATCATTCATCACAACAAAAATGCAACTTTGACAGAAATTCTTATGACCTGAAGCTTGAAAGAAGTGAATTATTATTCAGTTAAAATATGCCATGCATTACATGCTGTCTGTAAAAATATACATCCATCGGCTCATTTTACTGGCTTAAAACTATGTGGATGAAGACCAGCCCCACAGCTTGGTGAACTGTTTTTTTATCAACGTGGATTTACCGAAAGACCCAAAGGGTATGAACTGTCATCTCATCCATAGTTTTTCTTGTGCAAGCACAGGAAACTACTTTTCATTAATGCTGTAAATCTGATCGCAACATTGTCCATTCTTTGTGTTGCAATGCACACCTGTAATCTAGCACTGTGGAGGCAGGATTGGTAGACTATACAGAAATCGTTATGAGCATACACTGATCAATCTGGCAACAATACAGAAAGCAGTAAAAGCAAGTAGTTTTCTAAGCACTGCACATATTTGACGTATCATTTAAACAGGTTTTAATTTGCTCTGGCTCCCTGGAAAATACTCAATGATAAATTGCAGAACACCAGAAAAAGTAAAAAGTGACTCTATAGAAGTCGCAAGTTGCGTCCACAAACAGATAGAGACAGACAGACAACAATTACTTTTATAGGTAAGATTCCTGTCATTTTAATTTCCCTCATTCCTCAAATACAGAACGGACATCATATATTCAGCATTTTCTAACACTCTATTTCTTTTAGTTTATTTCTGTGGTCGACAAGGCCTATTATATTTTCTAAAACCACCCGTCAATTACTTTTTCAGGCAGTATAAATTCTTTACATGATTGCCACTACACAATACCAGGTTAACCACAGGGGAAATGGTGCAGGTGCTGCGAGCCTGTCAAAAGTATTTGACCTTGTGAAGAAAATTATAGATGTGGGCACATACACAGACAATGTTCGGCCCAACACAAGCATCTGGCATAGGCGCTTACAACTCTATCTCCCAGCACAAACTCCCATACAACTCATTAGCGCTGGGATCCCTAGTGGCCACTCGTCTGGCTTAGTTGTCACCATACAAAACACCCACATGTGATTGGAATACATTTCTTCCATACGACCAAATGTATCTTGCAGACAATATTCATTGGTCTCTGTTATTGTTGGTCTTCGTGATTTACTTCTTCATACGCTATATAAATAAAGTTACGTATTTGGAATGAATTTAATTGTTGTTGAAATGTAAGCCTCATCTCTCAGTAAAATACATCATCGTCACGTAAAAGTAATGTTGAAGAATACATGTAAAACACAGCGCATCTATATATTGCATTTTTATCTATCTTTGGACTATAACTCCTGCATATATATTTCCACTGATGCTGTGCTTAATGTTTTTTATTTAAGTATTTTGGTTTCATAAAAGCTGTATTCGTCTCCATATGGTAAATTTGAGCTTGCGACATAGGCCATAGTGGTAACAATATAATACGTTTTCACATAAGCTACGCAAATATGTTGTTTTGGGGCACCTGGGTGGCGAGATATTAACTCCCTCACCTGTATGCAGGAGCACCTAGGTTCAATCCCGAACCTGACACATGTATATTTGGAGTTTGAATGTTCTCCCTAAGGTCTCATGGATTTTTCTCCAGGTACTTCGGTTTTTCCCTCCACATTTAGAAACATGCGTTTAGAGTATTTGGCTGCTATACATTTCCACGTGATAAGCCACTTCGTTGAGCTACCAGTTTTGGCCACATTGCTTCTGAAAAAAAGCGTCATAGCTCAGTGGGCCTTAACTGGTAAAATAAAAAGGGTTATTCCTGATTTGAAGCTTTCGTGACTGCAGGAATCCATACTCTTTGGTTCTTTCGGTAAAGTCATGGAGGTAGAAAAAAATATATATCACCACTTGTGTTGAAATCGAAAGGTCATAATATATAATTATTTATTTATTTTCTATCTACGTGACTTTACCGAAAGAACCAAAGAGTATAAAATGGTTATTTTTTTTGTTTCAGTTTCATTTTGTGTAACGATTATTTTAGTACAATTATTTACATACCAGCTGGATGGTGAGCTGCCATCACATTAGGAATACGTATTATGGGATGTGCTATCAGTCATTAATTTAGGTTAAACAAGTTGGAGAAAGACAAACGCATACAAAATAGTCAACAATAGCCAGCTGATCCGTGCCGATCCGTGCCTCCTGGTGGACTTCACTGGTTCTGCTCCTGCTGATTTTTTTACTCCATATGAAATGTAAATATGCAACGATTGAGCATCCAAATCCAGCTGAGTAGCACTGTGGTTAAAGGGTGTATGTATGTTGAACTTATTTCACACCGTACGTAGCCAACAGTGCTAATTGGATGTGCGGGACATGGACAACAAACTAAACACAAAAAGCAGTTCTAAAGAAATTAGTTTTTCATCTAGATGATTTAAATTGCATGGCTCCAGTGCCTTCCTAATATCGGAAGGAAGAGCATTCCAGATGGCCTCAGAAGCACATGGGCAAGCGCGCGATGCAGTTTCCGTCTTTGTTCGATGACTAGCCAAAAGCTTTGACTCACAGCTGGAAGGTTAAACGTTAAAATCCCGAGGATTGACACCTCTCCATCTTTATAGGGTCCATTAAACAATTATAGTATCACTTTGTGGGAAGTCAATTGCAGCAAAACCTCGATATGCAAATATTCCATACATACGAAGTTTCAGTATATATGTAGTGACATAGCACCGACTGCTGTCTAGCGGCGGTAACTGCAGTGGACAGTTAGCGCACACGTCGTTGAGCATATACACGGGTGTGCCGGCAGGGCGGAGGAACTGGGGCAAGGGTCACGGAAGACCTCATTGGGAAGCCCCTGGAACCCGCTAGTGGGTTCGAGAAGGGAGGCGCGGCCAAGGTAGAGCCAGGCCGCGCCGAGTAGGATGAAAGCAGCGGAGAGCGAGAGCTCTGGACTGCCGGTTCTGGGAGTGGACTCGTCTTGCCGTCGCTGTCGACTTCGCCGCTTTCGTTGCTGCCACCTTCGTTGCTGCCGCCTTCACTTGATAATTGCGCGGCCGGACAGTTGTTGGCTGTCTCGGTCGATGCTATCGGGGTAACGCAGGGAGGGTTGTGTCTAGGCTGGGCTGTACAACAACGAGAAGGAAGGAGGCAAGCCTGTGTGAACCTCAAGAGTCTTACAATAAAGAAGGTGCCTCCTGCAACTATCTCGTCTCCCACTTGTGCTACACTACATATGTAATGGACTTTGGATGTATTACCTTTATAGTAATGGTAAAAATTTAAGTAAATGTTTGAATAAATAAACTAGCATTAATAAGTGAATAATCAAATTACCCATCTACAGTACTATATCAATAACATTGGAATTATATAAGATACGTTTCTTGAGCGTTGCACATCGAGATGTGTCATAGAATGTTTAATTACATTCGTCTCGGCTAATCAGCATGCAGCAACGCACTATGTTATGGAACAATGGTGTTTGATTGGCAATACAACATTATGACTGCACCGAAGACTACACTGGTGAGTGTGAATATATTTTATAGAAGAGTACAGTACATTCATTTAATTCATGTCAGTTTATTTATTTATTTTAATACTGTACAGTATAAAATATATTATTGACAAGATAAATTGTCTGTTTCCAATATGAACAGTAAGTTATGAAGTGTTTATAGTATGAAATGGAAAGTTACGAAGACTAGGAACGCATCCTCATAGTACTAATGTTATAAGTTATTCAATTTACGAAGTTTTGATATAAAAATATAAACGTATATCAAGGTATTACTGTAGTGTCGCAGTTGTCCTACAGAGTGGTCGAACCATAAGAAAATTTTATTTCCCCCCACTGACCCAGTGTTTACTTATTTGAGCAAAGAAACAATGTTGACTTTTGAACATACACTTTAGTTCTTTCAGTTAAGTCACGTCGGTAGAAAAATAAAATAATATATCACGACGTTTCGATCGCAACACAAGCGGTCGGCTTCAGGTGGAAAAAATAATCCACCAGTAGAACTGCTGAACCAGGAGGAAACACAGCGAGAGAGCTGTTACAACAAGAGGTTATATATGTGGCGAAGGGCAAGCAGGCGGAGTCTGAGCTGGAAAGGAATTCCATCCCCGCACGCAAGCACATCGTGCTGCTGGAGTCTTCGTCTACGTCTTCACCTTCTCGGCGTCGTCAGTCAGGCAGTCTGCCAGCTGTCCTGACTGAGAATTGTACTTACCTCTTGTGAGCTGTGAAGGCTGATAATTTTAATAAATAGAGTGCCTCCTACTCCTAGTGTCTCTGAGTGCATCACTACATATGTATTAATGGAGTTTTACTGTAGAGTAATCCCACTGAAATAGCACACAGTAAAGGATACAATAACCAAGTGTAGTGTAAGCACAGAAATAAATGCTGCATGCTCCTGATACAAGCACTATATACACATGATTCTTATATAATGCATTTCTAAATATCTTAGATATTTATATCACACCTTTCAGATCATCATTATAATGACAGCACAATCAATTTGGATTTTATTTTGTAAAGAATCTAAATGCACCTGCATATTAATTCCAACCAGTTGATGCTGCAGCACAGTGACCATTAAAAATTCACAAGCTTGTCACTAGCTGTTGTCCTCTGGAGATACTGGAACTCACCATTGATATGTGGAAATCCCCCCACCATTAGAAGTTTCCAAATGGCAAATGTAATATTCACCTGTATTTTTGTCAGAGGTTATTTATTTAACATGTTTTCCTGATATAAAGAGCTGCAAACAAACGAGTATTTTACACGTGTTATGGAAAGCAACTGCTCCACTGTGCTTAAGATTGTCGAGCACATAAATTGCTTTTAAAGCAGTTTACCATTCATTGCAAGTCTCATTGGGCAGCTTTTTCTCTCTCGGGTCCTGCCAACTATATGTCACCTGGGATGTTCAGTGTATGCTGCACCGCTGCAGCAGTACTCCTAATGAAATAAAAACGTACACACAGTTTACTGCCTGACTGCCTCCTGAGCACAGACACAGGGTTTCCACCTGTCAAGTCAGGGGTGCAATTACCCTTAAAACACACACCTACATTGACAGATGTGCTGGGTCCTTACCCATTGTTATTTAAAGTCAATGTTTACAGCTTTCACCCATGGATCTAGAAATAGTAAAGTCAAGGACAACAACAACAAAAAACACCACCACCAAAAAGTGCAACCATTACTTGTTACCAAATCGCATTAGGCCAGCTAGGTTTTGATTGGCGTATTAAAGCTCAAATAAATTTAAAAGGCACAGAGTTGCTAATCATCTGCACTGCACAGACACCATGATTAATGATAATTTACTTAGCGTTCAAGCATTTCACGCAATTAATGGTTATTCAAGCATACGTGTTGGCTTGTCATAATATGTAACATTCAATGTGACAGTGACTATGACATGAAACACACATAACGATAGTTCACAAGCAAAGTACAGAAATATTGTAGATATACAGCGAGGGAAAAAAGTATTTGATCCCCTGCTGATTTTGTACGTTTGCCCACTGACAAAGAAATGATCAGTCTATAATTTTCATGGTAGGTTTATTTGAACAGTGAGAGACAGAATAACAACAAAAAATCCAGAAAAACACATGTCAAAAATGTTATAAATTTATTTGCATTTTAATGAGGGAAATAAGTATTTGACCCCTCTGCATAACATGACTTAGTACTTGGTGGCAAAACCCTTGTTGGCAATCACAGAGGTCAGACGTTTCTTGTAGTTGGCCACAAGGTTTGCACACATCTCAGGAGGGATTTTGTCCCACTCCTCTTTGCAGATCTTCTCCAAGTCATTAGGTTTCGAGGCTGACGTTTGGCAACTCGAACCTTCAGCTCCCTCCACAGATTTTCTATGGGATTAAGGTCTGGAGACTGGCTAGGCCACTCCAGGACCTTAATGTGCTTCTTCTTGAGCCACTCCTTTGTTGCCTTGACCGTGTGTTTTGGGTCATTGTCATGCTGGAATACCCATCCACGACCCATTTTCAATGCCCTGGCTGAGGGAAGGAGGTTCTCCAAGATTTGACGGTACATGGCCCCGTCCATCGTCCCTTTGATGCGGTGAAGTTGTCCTGTTTCCTTAGCAGAAAAACACCCCCAAAGCATAATGTTTCCACCTCCATGTTTGACGGTGGGGATGGTGTTCTTGGGGTCATAGGCAGCATTACTCCTCCTCCAAACACGGCGAGTTGAGTTGATGCCAAAGAGCTCCATTTTGGTCTCATCTGACCACAACACTTTCACCCAGTTGTCCTCTGAATCATTCTGATGTTCATTGGCAAACTTCAGACGGGCATGTATATGTGCTTTCTTGAGCAGAGGGATCTTGCGGGCGCTGCAGGATTTCAGTCCTTCACGGCGTAGTGTGTTACCAACTGTTTTCTTGGTGACTATGGTCCCAGCTGCCTTGAGATCATTGACAAGATCCTCCCGTGTAGTTCTGGGCTGATTCCTCACCGTTCTCATGATCATTGCAACTCCACAAGGTGAGATCTTGCATGGAGCCCCAGGCCGAGGGAGATTTACAGTTCTTTTGTGTTTCTTACATTTGCGAATAATCGCACCAACTGTTGTCACCTTCTCACCAAGCTGTTTGGCGATGGTCTTGTATTTTTCGATTTAAAGCTTTCGTGACTGCAGGGATTCATCTTCTTGGTTCTTTCGGTAAAGTCACGTAGAAGGGAAGTAATAAAATAATAAAAATAAAACTTCCCTTCTACGTAACTTTACCGAAAGAACCAAGAAGATGGTCTTGTAGCCCATTCCAGCCTTGTGTAGGTCTACAATCTTGTCCCTGACATCCTTGGAGAGCTCTTTGGTCTTGGCCATGGTGGAGAATTTGGAATCTGATTGATTGATTGCTTCTGTAAACAGGTGTCTTTTATACAGGTAACAAGCTGAGATTAGGAGCACTCCCTTTAAGAGAGTGCTCCTAATCTCAGCTCGTTACCTGTATAAAAGATACCTGGGAGCCAGAAATCTTTCTGATTGAGAGGGGGTCAAATACTTATTTCCCTCATTAAAATGCAAATCAATTTATGACATTTTTGACATGCGTTTTTCTGGATTTTGTTGTTGTTATTCTGTCTCTCACTGTTCAAATAAACCTACAATTAAAATTATAGACTAATCATTTCTTTGTCAGTGTGCAAACGTACAAAATCAGCAGGGGATCAAATACTTTTTTCCCTCAATGTATTTAATTGTATGTTAAGGTTAGTTTCAACATAATTAGCAAATGGCGGTTCTCCTACATACAACATTTTGTATTGCAAAACAATATTTTTATCATATGAAAATAATCTGTTCTAGGTACTCGTCATATGACAATTAGTGCTTTAGATATGGAGTTGGTAGATTATGCAATCGACATGAAATATACAGGGCTAACAGGTAGCCAGTAGAGAGCAGTCCATAAAGTATGTCGCCAAGTTGTCTGCTTGGATATTTCAGCATTACAAGCAGTCCCCGGGTTACAGAAGGGTTAGGTTCTCGGAAACTGAACAATTTTCTCCCAAAATCCACGATAAAATCCCATAGCCGGAAATAGTTTTGCCTCCCCTACCCGATTACTAGTTAGTTTTCTCTCAGTACCATATTGCGCTGTCGTCCGTTTTCTATCGCTACCTGTATCGTATCGCTGTACGTATGCTCTGCACTTCCTATGATTCCCTTCATTTCATAGAATATTTACCTTAACACTCCCATTATTAAACTAATGGAACATATACTATATCCAATTGTTTATGAATACCACAAAACATTGTAATATTAATTGTTAATCGAAAGCAGTCGCTTCCGAATTTTCGTTTACCGTGCATTTGGCTAGGCCTAGACTTCTCTGATCGCTGTTGGCTGAGATCATAAGCAATCGAAGTGTAATTGTGTTAAATAAAGTACATATAGTAAATAACTCATCGAATCAACTTAAAATTAAGAAAACTAGCAATAAAAACATAGCGGGAAAGATAGTTCCAAGCATAGAAAAAAACAATTATGTAATACCGTGGAGCGAGGCGTAAGGTCTCACTCCGCTACACTACTTCTAGTTATTAACTAACGCAAACATTTCTGTATATTGAGTTTTTTCTTAACATGATTTATGGGAGCATTTCCGTAAGGTCGGATTTCCGTAATTCGAGTCTTCCGCAACCCAGGGACTTACACTATCTTCTTCTATGGTTAGTTTTTCTTCAAATATTTATTCTCGAGGGATCAAAGTTGGAAATAACCCTCAAGTGGATTAATAATTGGTCATAATAGTATTCCATAAACTCAAAACATGATTATGGGTTTTGAAAACAAGAAAAAATTATCCAACCAAGGATGAGAAGGAGAGGGTGACTTTCCAAGATAAGGTAAGAGTTTGAAATCATTGTCTTGCATTATGCCTGGGTGATAAATCTGGAGCCATCTTGCAGAGAAGGAACATTTCAAAACAGGGTGACCAAATTTAATGGGCATCTTGTCAAAGAAAGGCTGAATAAGCACAAGTCAGATGAAATGTCATGTTACTGCATTACACACATTTAGGTTTGAAGCAACGTCTTTGCTGCACCTGCTCAGGACACTCAACACCACTGCGACGCCCGTGGGCATCTGTGCAAGGCAGCGGCTTTTGGTTGGCCATCGCGCGCTTTCAGATGCACTTCTGCGGCAGTCTGAAACGCTCTTCCTCCTGATATTAGGAAGCCACTGGAGCTTTGCACTTTTAAACTTAGATTAAAAACTAATTTGCTTAGAACTGCTTTTTGGTTTGCTATGTACGGTACATATATACAAGGCCAGGATTGGGCTTGTGAGCCACCTTGTGCAAACAAAGTTGCATTTAACACGTCGGCTTTCGCGATCAATATCATCCATTAGAGATTTTTTGGGCGAGATCGTGTAAATATGTAATAAGCGAGCGCCATCTCCTGCATTATTGTGGAGTTACGTTTACATACTGCCAGGCAGTCCACGTATTATGAGTACTAGGGATTCTATCTGGGGAAAAGGTGAATGGGCGGATCTAATATGGGAGCCTCTGGAACATTCTCGAAGATTCCTAGAGGGGCGTGGCCAGAGGTGGGGCTTAGCCTCGGAGAAGAGAATATAAGCAGGGGGTACAGCAACGTTAGGGGTCGGTGTTTGAAGATCGAAGAGGAGCTCCCCGTCGCTGCTGCCCCGCCATCTCCACCTGCCACGTGGCGGCTCGACCTCCAGCCGCTCAAGCCGCTCCCCAGCGCGCCGCCAGCCGGTGGTGCGGTTTAGATAGGGGTGAGCGCCACGTGGCGCGGGGCAGCATAGCCACGAGAGTGGGTCGGCATCCGCGGAACGGGAGGAGTGGCTGTACCAAGACTTGAATAAATATACCGAAGTTACTTACCGTGTCGGAGCCACTTATTACAAATATATAAATGCGTCATTAAAACCCGTCACCACCCGACACAGCCAATTAGTAAGGGTTGTCACCTAATTAGAACATGCCAGAATGTAAATGTTGTGGCTTGGCTCTCCAACACACCGGTGTGCTGTACTAGTGACAAATTGACATATTCTGTTGACGTGACAACCCTTACTAGTTGGCTGTATAGGGTGGTGGCGGGTTTTAACGACACATTTATATATTTACGCGATCTAACCCAAAAAAAACTATATTATGGATAAAGTTGAGTTTATTGTGGTGTGAAATGTACAGAGAATGCTTGAAGGCTCCTAATACAGACTTCACTATGTGGCCACTAAAAATATAAACATGCATTATAAACACGCCGACATAACCACCAAACAACTGGTGTTATTTTTTATATATAAACAAAGAGTTATGATTGAATCTGTTGCATTTCCATTGCCCATACTCCATTTTATTTTTAAAAAAGTAATAATTTCAGCCCTTTGTCAATCCATTGCTTTTGTGAAGGCCTCCCCACACGGTTATGGGGTTGTTTGACCATATTTCCATTAAACTATTGGCTGACCGGGAACTGAAAATGAACACTCGCCTTCGAATCCTCGAATGGTCTATGTAGTCGATGGGACTGTACAGATGAAAAACTTGGGCACTGAAAAAGGAGGTGATACCTAAAGGATAGAAGCATTTGGGATGTGGTATTTCTGAGGATTTTGATAATGGAATGAACAAGAAAATTGCATGAACAAATTAGTGGTAAAAAAATTAAAGATGAGAGAGTGCATACATGTGGTACAAGGCTCGCAGGGGGGCCATACCGCCACATCACCACCTTGGGAAAATGGAATGCAGAAGGTCATGAGGAAGACAAAGATGAATGTGGTGGTGGTGGGATGCCATTAAAGAGTGGACCCAGCACGGGGGACATCACAGGAGATTGTGCCAGCATAAGTTTACCCATTGACCTCAGGACCCAGGGTCTGACCCCAATGGAATGAAATTCTTACTAGACTGTACAGCAAATACGAGATGCATGGTATTTGGATGTAAAATGTATGTTAATTATTTGAATACATTTAATTATATATTGACACCTCAGTACTCAATAAAACACAGACATTTTACATTTGTATGTCCTCAAATACCTTTACAGCCCTTCTCATTTTGTAAAATTTCATCAGCAATTGTGTTCCATTTGTGTTACTGGCATTAAATGTTTTGCCACAATTTCTTCAGTCACCAGAGCATCACGTCTGGGATTGATCCTTTAAAGATTACACAAAAAACTATCATTTCAGGGGTCTCTCTTCAATAACGTCCTCTCGCCAATCATTAGATGCATCTCCTTCATCCTCTGAAAACCTATGCCACGTCAATCAAAATCTAGCTTTTTGTGAGTCCACTGTTGGAAGAAGGCCTCCCCATACTGTGACAATCAGGGAATAGAACCATTAACGCATTAGCTCTGTCTGTCTGTAACGCGGGGAGGGGGCATGATAACTCTCGTAAACATAATGTAATACAAACAACAAAAAGTTTTCGTATAAAGTTGGGATGCTATGATGGACTTATCCGATAGAGCCCCGGGAAAATTATCCAAGGGTGTCCCAAAACGGTGCAATATAAAACCAGCGCAAATAGGGTTTGTTTGTGATGAAGTCACAATGCCATGTCGTGATGTCAGATCATACACAGTAATGGAATTGTGTACCCCTGGAAACGTGTCCTCATTATCACGGATTAAATAGTTGCAATGACTTATACGCTACACATGTTGGATATCAATATAGAATATATGCGTATATGCATTATTTGTGATTTGGGCCAACCTTGTACTCTTGGGACTTGGGTTGCGATATAAACAGAAGATAGGATTTTTTTTAACATACCCGATGAAAATTTCAATCCAATATAATCAATATTATCTCAACCCAAAAATATAAATAAACATTTATTTGGCACAAATATGTTTACCATCGTATCAATAATGCTGTATTGCTGTTATGTACGGGACTAAATCATTACATTGTACTGAACAAGTACCAATGTTGAAACATGCATATATAGTGCCACCACATGGTATAGACTCCGTATGGCAGTTAATACAATTACAATCCACTCAATGCACACTGTAATACAATACATTTAATACTCGACTAACAACGGCACAATTAAAAATTCAATACAGCACTATATTATGACTTCCACACGACAAAGTCATAGCTTTAATAAGGACTATACGTAAATTGCAACGGCTACGCTGTTATATATACACACACAATAGCACTTGTACTGAAGCAATAATGTAGTAATGTCCAGTATTGGCAATTTAAATTGTGCCATTTTGAAATCACAAAATGTATGAGAGCGCAATAAGAGTGCAGTCGTCGTATTAGCTGGATACTCCGTGGCCTCACCCCAGAAAGCACCAAGCATTTAATTTGCATTGAGAGTACTTTGTATGCACACCGTATGCTCTCAGAACGAGATGCGTTCTGTATGCAACTAACGCTGGTGTGTGCCGTCTCTACACATACATTACTTATCAAAACACCTGTACTGTAAAGTGCATGGGGTGGTACTCATTCCTTAAATCTGTTTTGCAGCATCATAACTAGCAGCCATAATTTAGACACAAGCCATTCGCAAACATGTTTCTGAAATACACCAATACAGTGATCGAGTTGTTGTTTTAAACCATTATAATAACATAATTTTTACTTCTGCAGAGATTCTCAAACTCGTGTCGGGAAAGTGCAGCATAAAGATGTTTTTGGTCAGTTTCTGAGTGGAAAATAGAGGGAGCTTACACAACAAACTGATATAGCCTTATTTACTGTCCTTTCATCTACGAGACACCTCAAACCGGAGTCCTTCAGACTTGGAGTCTCAATACAATACGGTAGAATGTTTTCTTAACTTGACTACAGTATTCATACGTGCTGTTTGATTTTTGTTGGCTGCATGAACAAACAGTAATTCGTTATGCATAGCTTCCTCTGAAAGCCACCCAGTACAACAAAACATATCTTATTAGGCATCTAGGAATATAGAATGCATAGAAACCTGCAATAAAATGTAGGTACCATAATAATAGATTCAACAATCTTTGAATTCTACAACTCTGACAATGTAACGCTGCCACCAGAACGTATTACTGTGCACATGTTTATTCTACTAATTATGCTCTTATCACTCTAGACCAGGGGTCCTCAAACTACGGCCCGCGGGCCACATGCGGCCCACCGAGGGCATTTATCCGGCCCATGGTCACTAATTGGGCTGCGCTTGTGAGCACTAATTGGGCTGCGCTGGTGAGCACTAATTGGGCTGCGCTGGTGAGCACTCATTGGGCTGCGATCTGTGAACAAAACTGCAGGTGTAATTAACTTTTTAATGGCACCCGCACCAGTGTGAGCCTGGGGTAAAAGCGGAGTTCCCACAATCAGACTGCATTGATGGGCAGTGCAGTCTGTATGTCTATGTGTGGGCAAAGTTATTGCTGGTATATTGTTTTTGTAGCGCTGTATATATATTGGTATTTTACTAATTTCAATTTTGACTCCCTAGAAAACAATGATGTCAAGAAAGAGAAAAATTTACTCGGAGTGTAGGATATATTCAAAAAACAGTGGACTTATGATTACTTTTTCATGCAGTACAAGGAAAGAGCTGTGTGTCTGATATGCCAGAATATAGTGTCTGTGTTCAAAGAATACAATTTACGTCGACACTATGAAACTCAACATAAAGATAAATATGATTGTTTGGTCGGAGAAGTGAGAAAAGATAAAATATAAAAACTGAAAAATACATTAACAACTCAGCAAAATACTTTTGTGAAGCAGAAGCAGCAAAATATTTCATCACTGCGAGCAAGTTTTCAAGTTGCCAAGCTAATAGTGTGCACTGGCAGACCATTCGTTGAGGGAGAATTTGTTAAAGAATGCCTTCTTTCTGTTGCCAAAGAGATGTGTCCAGAGAAGGCCGATTTATTTAGTACAGTGAGTCTTTCAGGACCTACAATTACACGGAGGATTGAAGAAATGGGAGACAATTTCCATCAGCATTTGCAAAACTCCGCAAAAAAACTTTCCTATTTTTCCTTGGCACTCGACGAAAGCAATGATGTTCGTGATTCTGCACAACTTCTAATTTTTATTCGTGGGACGAATGACTATTTCAAAGTCACAGAAGAGCTTGCTGCACTGCAAAGCATCAAAGGAACAACTACAGGAGAGGATATCTATGAAAAGGTTTGCCAAACTGTGAATGGTTTGGAGCTGAACTGGGCTAAACTAGCCAGTGTGACAACTGATGGTGCTCCTAGCATGGTGGGGTCTAAGAAAGGAGTAATTGCTCGCATTAACCAAGAGATGGACAAACATAACCATTCTCATCCAATAGCCATACACTGCCTCATCCACCAAAAAGCGCTATGTAGTAAATCACTGAAGTGGGACTCTGTTAACTTCATTAGAGCTCATGCACTAAACCACAGACAATTTCAGGAATTTCTGTCTGAGCTAAATGTTGACTATGAAGATGTTCTGTACCACACAGAAGTCCGTTGGCTGAGTCGAGGGAGAGTTTTGAAACGTTTCTATGACTTACTTCCACAGATTACAGCTTTTCTGTTTTCAAAAAACAAAGAAGTACCAGAGCTCAATGATGCAGAATGGAAATGGCACCTTGCCTTTCTGACAAATGTAACAGAGCTACTCAACAGTTTAAATGTGCAACTTCAAGGAAAGGGGAAGCTCATCTGTGATATGCAATCACATATCAAAGCATTTGAAGTAAAATTAGGCCTCCTCATCAAACAAGTGAAGGAGGAAAACTTCTGCCATCTCCCCACAACTCAAAATCTGTTAGCGGAAAAACCATTGGTTGCATTCCCAAACAAAACATGTGTGGATTCACTGGAAAAATTGCAAAAGGAGTTCCCATTTAGATTTAAAGAGCTTCATCTCCATGAACAGGACATACAGCTTTTCCGTAACCCATTTTCTATTGACATTGAAAATGTGGATACAATTTACCAAATGGAACTGGCTGAACTGCAGAATTGTGACTCTCTGAAAGACGCATTCAAGTCAAGCAGCCTTCATAATTTCTATGCATTTCTCCCCTCTAAGACATATCCTCATCTCAGGAACCATGCACTCAAAATGGCAACCATCTTTGGCAGCGCTTATGTCTGTGAACAAACTTTTTCCAGAATGAAACATTTGAAATCTCCAACCAGATCTAGACTAACGGATGCACACTTGCATCACTTGTTACGACTAGCAGTGACAAATATGGAACCGGACATTGACCATCTCATTAGCCAAAAGCAGGCCCATAGTTCGCATTGAAATACTGGCAAGTTTGTTGATTTAACTTTACTTGTTCTTCATTTTAAATATTGTATTTGTTCCCGTTTTGTTTCTTCACTTCAAAATAAGATATATGCTGCAGTGTGCATAGGAATTTGTTCATAGTTTTTTTTAACTATAGTCCAGCCCTCCAACGGTCTGAGGGACAGTGACCTGGCCCCCTGTTTAAAAAGTTTGAGGACCCCTGCTCTAGACGGATGAATGTTTGTTCTTCATAGTGGACTTTGACAGGTCTTCATGCGCTGTCTGCATTGAATGTCTGTTGTGTTCAGGGTATTACCACTCTAGAACAATGCAATACACGTGTTTTTCTGTTTTCACTACAATCAGCAATGCACTCACTAAAGTCGAAATAAAGTTTAAGCAATGTCTTGTCTTAAACAAGCAATGGCGTCGCCTTCACCTGCAATAGAAGTCATGAGCCAAATATGAAAATGCCATATGTCTATGGTAGAGGCCACTGTTCATCTACTGTGAAGCATATTTAAATGCACTGCCTTCTGATTGTAAGTAAAGCAATCAAACTACAGCGACACCCATTCAGATGTAATATGCAGCAGTATAAAGCAATACAATGTGTATTTATGCATTTTATAAATATGTACAAAAAGCACTGTCTCTCAATATGTTTTACAGATTGCAAGGTAATTCTAGGGGCAATAAGGTATAGTGGGGAAGGTGGGAGAGTGGAAAGTTTTTTTTGTATGCATGGGGAATGAGTTTGGCGTTTGAGAATAGATCAAATATAAAGTTTAATAAGAACGGAGTGATGCTCATGCAGAGGAAGAGAGACAACTCTAAGGTCTGGAGATGAACAATGAAAAGGAGTCATTAATGTGCACAGCCAGGGGGAAGGGAATTCTGAACAAGCATAGGCAGTAGAGAGAGAATGACCTTCCATTCAGAAGGCGTTGCTGCTTTGTGTTATTGAATAAAGGCCCTGGTTACTGAAGCAAGGGGAGTGGAGATGTGGTCGGGAAGGTAGGCGAGGGGAGAGCTTAAGCTCGTTGTTATAGAACCCCTAGAAGGGGCTTCTTCATGTTGCGCAAAGAGTAGTTCGCTGTATGCCTGTTATATGTATAAGTATACAGATATTAGTCTGGGCGTTGGTATAATCGGAGTGTTAGTGCTGTAATTGTTTTCCAGGCGAAGACCGTCAATTAACTGGACTATAAAAACCTTGTTTCTCCTCTTGTTTCTCTCCTTTGCCCTTCCATCTCCATCCTAATCATCAGTCCTCCTGTTCTTTTACTGGCTGTATATATTGATGTTGTTGATGTTGCTTCGATCATAACACATTGCAGTACACTTGTATTCTTAATGTGCTGTTTATATTTATATGCTTAGTGTGTACGGCTTGATATGCTTAGATTTTTGGTGCTATATACATTAAAATAGCTGTTATCTGTGGTGATTGTTTTAGATCAAAACTGAGGATCTTCGTGGTACCAACTAAGTGCTCCGACAAAAGCATTAGCCCTTCTCAGACACTTAGCAATCACAAAATGCTTTAGACAGCAGGACCAAATTGACTTTAAAGCAGCTCTAAAGCGGTGGTGAGCCTTTTTTTCTCAATCTATCGGCAATTGTACTTGCAACATCAGTTATAGGGCGATGTCTATTGAGTGTATTCCGTCACTGTAAGCATAGTACTGACAGCATTGTGACAAATCCTGGCAGAGAACAGCTCCAGGAAGATCTCACAGAGCATGTTTAGTGAATTATTTATAAAGCTTGTGAAATGCATTAACTAACCGTGCAGGTGATTGTGTCATTTTATCTTTGATACATTTATTTTGTTATCCTCAGGATACTGTAATTGTAAGATGCATTGGTTTTAGTGCTTAATTATCAGGAAGATTTGCAGTCAAATTTCTCTGGGGTGAATACAATCAGTAACATTGTGGGAAGTTAATCATTGACTTTTGGAAGACATGGCCCTCTTCATAATGTTCATAGAGGTGAAGATCTCAGCCACATTGCTAAATTAAATTAGGTGACATTGTTTGGTTTGGAGTCTTTTTACGACTGTAAGTCCAATCCAATGGCACAAGGGATTTTTTGTCTGTCTCCTTATGGACATGTGTTTAATAAAGTTCACTGGCGAGTTGCCTGAGACATCATATAGGAACCCTGTTAAAGAACAGCTGAATAGCCAAGTGGTTGGCATGCCTGTCGCTGAGGCGGTTTGCCCAGGATCAACGATTCCATTCGCACAGCCACCCAGCAATCCTGCAAGGCATCCGCAAAGCATGCCGCCCACTGTAAACATTAAACACCCTGTGACATCGTACAGAGTGATAGGTTATTGTCTTTATTGTTATGGTACAAACATTATTTTCTGATTTTCTTTTTGCATTTTTTTTCACCAACTATAACCCAATGGTGTTATTCACACCTCGACAACGTGTGAAGACATTTACTTTCTGACATTCTCCAAAAGCTGATCCATAAAGTTGGAGAATGACTCTAAAGAGACATGAAGATGTTTTAACCAATATTGCTGCTTCTTCGAGACTGGACTCGAAATGGAAGGTTCGCTCTGCGCCTGTCTGCTGAATAAACTGCTAGGGAGGAAAACACCAAAGTGAAAAAACAAATTCTATGATATCAGTAATCAGAGTGATGCCATCAAACCCAATAAATATTCTTTGGGTCTTTCGGTAAAGTCACGGAGATAGGTTCAAAGAAAATAACCAAAAACTACGACATTTCGATCGCAACATAAGCGGTCATCAGGAAAAACCCAATAAACTTGATAAACTGGTTGAGTCTTGTATGATTGCCCAAATCCAAACTGGAATTTTGCCTCCAGATATTGCAAATGGAAATACTAAACGTTTAACTGTAGTGGGTTTTTTTCCTCTCAACAAAATGTTGCCTCTTATATAAACACAGAAAACGTAATTGGAAGTCAGTTGAGCCTTTACTCCAGCTGGTGGCCAAGTTCTTTGACTGAATATCTCAGTTGTGCCAGTTCAGTACAATGACACAATTTTTTACAACAACAAAAAACAGCTCTACAAACCCTAGCGGGAATCCTGTTGAGATCCAACAGTAATGAATTACTTTTAGAGAAGCTCGCACTCATGGGCATCTCATCATGCCACCCACCCTAGCATACACGCCTATGTGTCATATGATTTCGAAATGGGTCTCACATTTATACACTACACTGGAGTAAAAGATAGAGCGGTTACGTAGCGTTGGGGGCCGACAAGCCCAATTGCACACTGAACAATAAACGTTACCATGGATTAAATATACGAAGTGACTTAAATAATACGAATAGCACAGCTAGAGAAAGTGAATATATACCCTCACAGCTATCGTTCAATTGCAAACAATGCAGGATTAATTTCTGCGCTCCTGACTGTACGACTGTGTTAAATTTTCCGTTAAAAAATAAATGTCCCACGTATATCCTCGGCGTCACCAAAACCACACTCGGGCACATACAGTGTGTTTCCCTCGCGTTGATTTTGGAACGACTACCATGAAGAAAACACATGCTGACTACAGCTAGAGCAGGTAATACTAGATCAAGTACTGATCAGCAATCTCAACTCGGCATGCCTTCAACGGATACAGCAACTCCACAGTACTCTTCAAATGAATGACCCATTAGCCCAGAGGCACATCGTAAGAAGAGCTCATGGTCTGAAGAGCAGCCCCGCTGGGCGCGAGGCGAGCTGTCAAAATGTAGGCAATCGGAGACACCGTAGACACAACGCACGCGGCTCATTGGCAGAACCGGTGTGCGAAGCGCGCGTTGTCAACACCGTTCCAATATGAGCGAACCTCCACCTCGGAGCGCCATGGCAGAGCGCTTTGCCCATTGAATACATACACCCCAGTTATCCCAAACAGGGTGGTGTTTAAAAAACCTATACCAACTTGCCCAGGCGGTGATTTAAGACACCGGTGTTTTAGATGATCTATCACACCGGTGCTTTAAGACGCCTACCACCCGTGGTGTAATACTCATGATAATACTACTGCACAAGAATGACTTCACGGATTGGTTCAGACCAAATTAGTAATTTATATTGTCTACATAGATGGCCAATATAGACGAGAATTTAACACGTAGGCTTTTGCGATGGGTTCGACAGTAGATGGTTGGCCGGATTCCGGTACGAAATGGAAGAAGTTGGCGCGCCGAGTGGTCGCGGCCGCAGCGGGCTCGTCAGCGATAGCGGGATTTATCCAAGGGGTAGGAGTACAGGTCTTCGTTGATACGGGTGCCTCGACTACCATTATTACGAATGTGATTTATGATTTGCTGCCCCCAAAGAACCGTTGTATTAGGCCGGTCATGAACGTGTGTGTTGCTGCCAACGGGGAGAGCATGGGGATTGTTGTGAATATAGAGGCGCGTATCAGGATCGGTGAAATCGTCTGGTCCTGTGCTGGTTTCGAGAACGTTGGCGTGCCTTACCTCCTGGGTACCGACTTTTTGGGCAAGATGCCCCTGAAAATTGACTGACCAGGGCTGTGTCGAGATGCCGTCGGGCGGGCGGTTGCCCTTTTTGCGTTCTCCAGGTAGGGTGACTGTGGCCAATGCCACAGTCCAAGCACTGACGAGGGAATCTGTTGAGATCCCGCCGGGCGCGCAGATATCGGTTCCGCTGCGCTACCGTAAGCGGCTGCAGTTCGCCGATTCTGAGGCGGGAGTTCTTTTAACGCCCTCGAACACAGCGACCCAGGACCTCACACTAGTGGGTGCTCAGACAGTCCTGAGGACGGAGAGGAGCCATTCCTGCAGGCGTTAAACGTTGGGTTGGGCACAGCTGTTGTCCAGGCCGGCATGGTCTTGGCTCACGTGAGAGCTAAGGACTGTGAAGCTGTCAACCCAGCTGCAGAAAGGGTCGTGGGCACGTTGGACCAAGGAGGCGAGTTGGATAGCACATGGGCAGACAAGTTGTGCGCGGAGAATCCAGATTTGTCTCAAGAGCAATGAGACAAAGTGCGTACCTTGGTGCGGGAATTCACTGATATTTTCAGACAAGGAAATTTCTATATCGGCCGCACCTCTTTGCTGCAACGCCGTATTGACACTGGCGATGCAGCTCCAATTCAGTAAAACTCGTATAGGCTGAGCCCAAGGGAGAAAGAACATGTTCAGCAGGCGGTTGAGGAGATGTTGGACGCTGACATTATGTATCCCTCTACCAGCCTTTGGGGTGCGTTGTCAGGTGCATGGTTCTTCTCGACTCTTGATTTGATAACGGGGTTTTGGCAGCTACTCCTTGATGAGGATTCTAAACCGAAGACCGCATTCTGACCTCCCCAGGGACTATTCCAGTTTAACTACCTTCCTTTGGGGTTGCATTCAGCGCCAGCCACGTTCCAAAGGCTAATGGAGATGGTCTTGGCAGGTCTACAATGGGAATCGTGCCTTATCTATCTAGACGACGTCATTGTGTTCGGGCACACTTTTTATGAGCATTTGCAGTGGGTGCGTTGTGTTCGTCAGGATATGGGCAGCTAATCTCAAGTTGAAACCAGAGAAATGCCATTTGTTACAAATCTCTGTGCGGTATTTGGGTCACATTGTCAGTGCTTCCGGGATAGCCAAGGATCCAGACAAAACAGCGTGCGTACATGATTGGCCAACCCCTAAGTCGGTGGGTGAAGTTTGCAGTTTTGTTGGGTTTGCGTCCTATTATTGACGGTTCGTTCCTCAATTCGCGAGAATTGCCAAACCGCTTCATGCTTTGACCGCTAAAAACCAAAAGTTTCGATGAAGGGAGGAGGAAGCTGCATTCACCGCACTGTGATCACCTTGCTAACGCACCTCCTCTTGGCTATCCGTATTTATCCTTGCCATTCGTATTAGATACGGATGTCAGTGATATGGGCATAGGCGCTGTCTTGTCCCAGATAAAGAATGGCGTGGAAAGGGTGGTCACGTATGGTAGTCGCGTCCTGTCCACCGCGGAGCAGCGCTATTGTGTAACCCCGCAGTGAGCTTTTGGCCATGGTATATTTCATACAGCAATTTAGGCCATATCTTTATGGCAGGGACTTTATAGTTCGCACGGACCACACGGCCCTCCAGTACTGGAAATACTCCAGGAGTACTCATTCAGGGTGGTTTACCGAAAAGGTCTGCAGGACTGCAATGCAGATGCACTGTCCGGCCTGCCGCCGAGTAAGCCATGTGCGTGCTCAGCGGGTGCTGCCCAGTGTAAACCACCAGCGGCTCGGTCGCCACAGGTCATGGCGGCATCGAGAGACGCAGTACCAACCGAGGGGGGTTGCCCTAGAGGGCAGCACGTTGGGCCTCACGCACACCGAGTGGGGACGGCTGCAGGTGAAAGACGTGTTATTGCTGAGCTTATGGCGCCGCGCTGAGTCGGATGGTGAAAATCTCGCTCCATCGGGAGTGTCCCAAATAGTCCTTCGAGAAGGACTTTTGATGAGGTGGGATGAGAGGCTGCAGCGCCATTGCATAGTGGTTCCCACTGCCCTGCAGGGTAGAGTGATGCGCGTGTTGCACGAATATAAATTGTTGAACCTCGAAGTTCGGAAGACATTAGACGCTGCAGAGAGATTTTTATTGGCCGGGTATGTCAAACGATGTGTACCACCTGGTGAAGGGCTGCGCTGAATGTGCGCATCGGAAACCACCATTGAGAAGGGCTCAGACACCATTGCAATCCATCACAGTGTCCTGAATTAATGAATTGGTTGCGCTTGACATTCTGGGGCTGTTTCCGGCTACCCAAAAGGGGAATACATTTCTCCTGGTCAGTGTGAAATATTTTTCCCGGTGGCCAATGGCTTGGCCACTACCAGACCAATCGTCTGCATCCATTGCCAACGCTTTATTGCATGGCGACGTGATGGACAAGGGAGCGCCCGAGCAGCTTCTCACGGATCAAGAGGCAATATTTCGTCGAAGCTGCTGCGCAAGGTGTGTGATGCTCTGGGCACCAAAAAGATTAGAACTTCACCATACCATCCTCAAACGGATGGCATGGTTGAATGCCTGCACAGGACCTTCACGTCAATGCTCTGTCAGGCTGTTAATGAGGCACAGACGGATTAGGATTTGCACATCCCGGGAGTTCTAGCAGCTTACAGGATTGCCCCACGCGCCTCAACGGGATTTCCCCCGTTCTATCTTATGTATGGGCAAGAGAACGAACCTCCCATAGAAGCTCAATTGTGCATGGCCTTGAAAGCAAAGAAGGCCGCCATGCCCACGCCTATACAGGTCACGTTCGGGCGGTTGTCTGAGGCACACGAAGCGGCTAGATGGAACTCCGCCAAAGTGCAGGCGGCTAACGAAAAGAGCGCAGGGCGGCAGGAGTACGTGCTTCCATGGATAGTTGGGGACAGGGCTTGGTTGCACTGCCCGCAGGTACCACCGGGTACATCCCCAAAATTACACCGGCCATGGCGAGGGCCTGTTGAGGTGGTGGAGGTTCGAAGACCACAGTGTGTGTGGATACAGGCGGGGCATCGCCATTGGTTTATTCACCCGTCATGCCTGAATCCCAATGTTCATCCCCAGATAGACAGTTCATCCCCAAATCCTGTACGGCCAGTGTCTGATGTTTCCGACGAGCCAGGGCGGTCGGCCCCGGAAGCTGTGCCTCAGAAAAGTTGCATTGTGCTGCCCGCAGGATCCGAGCCACTAACGTCTGGGAATCCTTCCGAAGCCACCTCGGGCGAAGGATTCCAGGTGGGTGTCCGGTCGAGTCCTTCTGATGAGTCCAGGGAGGGGCCAAGCCCTTCAGGCCCTTTGTGCGAATCCCCAGAGCCCCAAGGAACACAAGACCCTGGCCAAGACGGGAGACCGGCATCGAGAACCCTGTCCAAATGTGTAAAGTTCTGTTAATCAAATGTCCCATCCCATGATGGATATTATTCAAGTCGTGAGCGGTTGTAAAAGGGAATATGCGTCGGAATCGTGTTCGTCGAGCGACGGGTTGTGTTTTTTTTTTTACTTCCCTCACCCTTGCGTCGTGTTATTAGTGTTATCATAGAACCGCAGGTCATTGTTCCGCACTACTGATGATTATGTGTTGATCTGTGGGATGTTGCTCTGCCCTAAATCTTCTTTTTGCTCAATATTAGCCGGGACGGCTATCTTTTAAAGAGGTCGGGGGGGGGAGGTGATGTAGTGTAGCAGCGCCGACTGGCGACCAGGAGTAGCAATTACAGGTGTACCTACCAAAGGGGAAGATCTGGGGCATGGGTCAGCTTGCTAGCTATCTAGTCAGTTAACACCATCGTTGCTAGGCGGTCAGTGTTGTGTTACGTGCTAGCGGGTGTAACAGTGCAAGTTATGAGTAATACATAAGGTGCCTCTACAGTTTATTGTCTCCGGAGTCGTACATTACACAGGTATTGAAAAGGTCAGACATTTCCATCACTGTCTCTTTTTTAAGAATAAGAGTAAATAATTCATAGATATGATGTCAAAGGCAATTGGATATAGGTTAATGCTGGTGTCAAAGCACATGAGTTCTGATCTGGTTAAACCAATACATTTTACTTGAATAAGCCTTTTCAGCGATCTGTCAATTTTTTCATTTTTTATGACGCAAACAGAGATAAATAAGACCACAGTACGCAGGCTCAATGCAACCACAATAATTGGTTGAAAATATATATTATCTAGGAAAGTAAAGAGAAGCAGAAGAAAAATTAAGAAAAATTAAGTACAAAAAGTGACAGTGGCAATTACAAAGATCAAATCAGTAATGAGTCAACAAGAGGAGACCACACCAGGGGCGGTTTCTTCATTAGGGCGATTGGGCGACGCACCACCAATGTCATTCAACCACAGAGTCACGCTAGCCGTCACTGTGCCTCTGGATATAGTCCAATCAGCGTCATGCTACGTTCTGTGGAGTACCGCCTCTTTTTGGGCGATTTCCCTCCAGCTGAGAATCGCCCCGAGTGGTCCCATAGACTTACATTCAAAGATGTTTTTTTTCGAACGGGGGCGCTGCAATGCATTCTCTATGGCTTCCGGGAGGGCTCGCCCTAACGTGCTTACGTCATCATACGTGCTTACGTCATCATACGTAAGCACGTTTCATCCAACAATATAATTTGTCGCCACCTAGTGGAATCTTTAATAAAATAAACTTGAGTTGTTTGTTTTAATAGTGAGTATAGAAACAAACAAGATGTATTGTAAGAGTCACTTTATTTTTCATTAATATTAAAGAAGTGAAGTTGCCTTTACATGCTTAAGCTGTTAATTTATCCATTGCATGGGTGGACCTTATCCTTATCAATCATCCAGACATTTGCCCCCCCTGAGAGATTTTGCAGGAGCCGCCACTGGACCACACCATCCTTTTGTATGTCAGCAAAACCTGCAACGGCCACCTATCAATTAAATGGCTCTGCAATGTCCTGCAGTGATTGATGCTTTCAACTATTTCATCAATGACTGCACAAGAACCCTCTATGGTATGTGGGTTTTCCTCTAATTTGGCCCAGAGTATTAAACATATGGATTTCATTGTGATGTGATGAACACTATTTGCCTATTTGTGTGTCTCTCTCTGTGTGTCTCTGTGTTATCTCTCTGCTTATGTGTCTGTCTGTGTCCCCGTGTCAGTGTTTTGTCTCTCTCTCAAATTTAGCAATCTTTGGAATAACGTAATCAACCAGGTATGGTGTTGACTGTTATGTTAGCCGACTCTCTGTGTTATATTCTGTAGAGGTGTTACGTAACGGGGAGAAACGGGCAGTTACACTGGGGTGTCTACATCCACGTCCGCAAACGGTTACCACCCTGGGGGGCTGTGTGGGGGGGAGGCTGGGATCCCACACAGCCCCGCCCCTCGAGGGCATGTTGGTATATAAGGCGGAGACGAGAGAGCTCGAGGCAGTCGTTGGGTACAGATCAAGATGAAGAACCAGTGAAGACTGAAGGCCAGCTAGCTAGACCTGGAACTCCCCTGACTCGCTGTCCTTGTAAGGGCCGAGCAGGGCAAGCCAGTGGTGCGACCTCAGAGCAGCGAGGTCTGATGTCCTTGTAAGGGCCAGACTCGTGTAGCTGAGGGTCGGAACCTGCGCCGAAGCTGGGCCAGGTTAGCTAGCCTACATTTGGGGAAGGTCTGGGATAGAGGGAAGTAAGGAGTTAACGGGGAGCGTTAGCTGGGGAACAATTCCTCTAATAGACCGGGTGAAGAGGCCGATACCTCTTCGAGTGTTAGAGTCGTTACTCTGCTGTATTGAGAATAATTGTAATAAATACGTGTTGCCTCCATCAACTTCTCCTGCGTCACATACGCCCGTTAGAATTGCATTACATTTCTAAGTTTACTAGGTTGGATTTCTCATTCATTCGTACCTGATGATGATTGCTTGTGTTGAAATCGAAACGTCGTATGCTATTATTTCATTTATTTTTCTTTCTATGTGACTTTACCAAAAGAACCAAAAAGTATAAAAAGTACTCCTTCTAATGTGGGTAAGAGTCCTATTGAAGTCATCTTCCAAGATTTGTGCTCCGTAACTATACACTGCTCACTGTGAGAGTTCTGAGTGAAAAACTGTTCATGGTGAAATTATCGATATGATTGTAAGGCACTTAAAACACATATATACAGTGAGGGAAAAAATATTTGATCCCCTGCCGATTTTGTACGTTTGCCCACTGACGAAGAAATGATCAGTCTATAATTTTAATGGTAGGTTTATTTGAACAGTGAGAGACAGAATAACAACAAAAAAATCCAGAAAAACGCATGTCAAAAATGTTAGAAATTGATTTGCATTTTAATGAGGGAAAATAAGTATTTGACCCCTCTGCAAAACATGACTTCGTACTTGGTGGCAAAACCCTTGTTGGCAATCACAAAGGTCAGACGTTTCTTATAGTTGGCCACCAGGTTTGCACACATCTCAGGAGGGATTTTGTCCCACTCCTCTTTACAGATCTTCTCCAAGTCATTAAAGTTTCGAGGCTGACGTATGGCAACTCGAACCTTCAGCTCCCTCCACAGATTTTCTATGGGATTAATGTCTGGAGACTGGCTAGGCCACTCCAGGACCTTAATGTGCTTCTTCTTGAGCCACTCCTTTGTTGCCTTGACCGTGTGTTTTGGGTCATTGTCATGCTGGAATACCCATCCACGACCCATTTTCAATGCCCTGGCTGAGGGAAGGAGGTTCTCACCCAAGATTTGACGGTACATGGCCCCGTCCATCGTCCCTTTGATGTGGTGAAGTTGTCCTGTCCCCTTAGCAGAAAAACACTCCCAAAGCATAATGTTTCCACCTCTATGTTTGACGGTGGGGATGGTGTTCTTGGGGTCATAGGCAGCATTCCTCCTCCTCCAAACACAGCGAGTCGAGTTGATGCCAAAGAGCTCCATTTTGGTCTCATCTGACTACAACACTATCACCCAGTTGTCCTCTGAATCATTCAAATGTTCATTGGCAAACTTCAGACGGCCATGTATATGTGCTTTCTTGAGCAGGGGGACCTTGCAGGCGCTGCAGGATTTCAGTCCTTCACGGCGTAGTGTGTTACCAACTGTTCTCTTGGTGACTATGGTCCCAGCTGCCTTGAGATCATTGACAAGATCCTCCCGTGTAGTTCTGAGCTGATTCCTCACCGTTCTCATGATCATTGCAACTCCACGAGGTGAGATCTTGCATGGAGCCCCAGACCGAGGGAGATTGATAGTTCTTTTGTGTTTCTTCCATTTGCGAATAATCGCACCAACTGTTGTCACCTTCTCACCAAGCTGCTTGGCGATGGTCTTGTAGCCCATTCCAGCCATGTGCAGGTCTACAATCTTGTCCCTGACATCCTTTGAGAGCTCTTTGGTCTTGGCCATGGTGGAGAGTTTGGAATCTGATTGATTGCTTCTGTGAACAGGTGTCTTTTATACAGGTAACAAGTTGAGATTAGGAGCACTCCCTTTAAGAGTGTGCTCCTAATCTCAGCTCGTTACCTGTATAAAAGACACCTGGGAGCCAGAAATCTTTCTGATTGAGAGGGGGTCAAATACTTATTTCCCTCATTAAAATGCAAATCAATTTATAACATTTTTGACATGCGTTTTTCTGGATTTTTTTGTTGTTATTCTGCCTCTCACTGTTCAAATAAACCTACCATTAAAATATAGGCTGATCATTTCTTTGTCAGTGGGCAAACGTACAAAATCAGCAAGGGATCAAATACTTTTTTCCCTCACTGTACGTAGTCTCGCCTACCTGTGCATGTTAATTGTGTAACGACTACAGGAATATGTAGCGTGTACAACGTTAACAGGGCTCTGGCTCAAATATTGGTTTCCCACTGGGAATCTCCAGTGGGAAACCAATAAAAGTAAATTTTTGTCTGTCTGTCCGTCTATCTGTGTGTGTTCACGCGCTTGCGAGGGATTTGGCTCTCAAATGGTGGGGTTTATGTGAAAAAAATTGCCAGGTACCACGCTGTAAGCCCCATGCTTGGCATAGGCTATTCCTTTTCCACGTCCGTCACCTTTAAATTAGTTAAATTAGCCATTTTGTGAGATGTAGCTTTATTTATTTATTTATTGCGCGAAATCGACCGTACCAACTCACGCGCTTTCGGTGGGGGGGGGGGGTGGACCCTGCCGAGTGATGCGCGTTCGGTGAGGCTGAAGGGGGCCATTTTGTTTTACATGCAATACATATACACATAACGCTGCAGGTATTTCTCAGTGTGATGTCCTCTTCGCCCCCCCCCAACACGATACGTGTAGTTTATACTACAGAGTCCATAGATAATTAAATTATAGTGCTTAGATAGCATTATTGTTGCACGGGCAGGGGGATGGTGGGGGGGTGTGCGGGGGTAGCGGCCCAACCCCCAGCCTGGCAACGTGCCACCTCCGCTGGCTCCAGGACGGGGGCTCCGCATGGGACTAGGCCTCACCACGGCTATGGTAAGTACAATTTCCTTTCTTCTTACGCTACAATCACGTACGTACAAAACTGTTGTTTTATTCATCACCTTGGAAATTTTCTATTATTTTTGTTTGTGTGCTCACAACATATATTTTTTGTTCATAACTTGGCCATTACTTTAATCTTTTTTGTTGTGTCAACTCACGTTCAAATACACCTCTTTACGCAATTATCACCTTCCTATTTTTACATTACTTATCTTAACTTACAGCTTTCGTGACTGCAGGATTTCATATTCTTTGCCGCCCGGGTAAAACTACATGGCCGGGAGTCGGAGCCATTCCCTGCACACCTTCGGGTGCAACAGGGATGTCCTCTGGCTCCCACATTATTTTACATCTATTTTTACCACATAGTTCGTGAAGCCTTCAATAGCTGTACCGGAGGAATTTCCATCTGGTACAGATACAATGAGAGGCTGATCGATGCCCGCGTGCGGTCAAGGGATGGCTCCCTATTGCTCAACCATGTTATATATGCCGATGACCTGGTAATTGCTGCTCACTCAGAGGACGAGTTGGAGGCGCTGCTGCTGAACCTGGAGCTTGCCACTAAGAGGTGGGGCCTTGCCATCAGCCCCACCAAAACTAAGCACCTCCCCGGGTATTTTGTACCATCGGACGCTCCACCCCCACAACTCCCAATTGGTGATGGGGCGGTTGTGAAGAGAGTGGAGAGTTTGCCATACCTGGGCAGTGTACTCATGACTGGCTCTGGTTTAACAGCAGAGGTCTCACTCCGAATTAGTCGAGCGGCTTTGTCTTTTCATCAGTTGCGTAACGCTGTGTGGAAGCTACCTGGTCTGTCGCTCCGCACGAATTCTTCAGGTCTTCTCAGCCACATTCATTCCCTCTGTTCTCTACGCATGCGAAATGTCGATACCCCAAATGGAACATCTTCACTGGTTACAAACATTTACGCTGGCCTGCCTACGATCCATCCTGGCTCTAACCAGGCTGGATTGTGTGAGGAGCTCACACATCTTTTAAAGATCTGGACAAAGTCCCATCGGTGAGCTCCTCCGGCAGGCAAGGCTGCGTTGGCTTGGTCATGTAGCCCGCATGCCCAGCCACTGCATGCCTAAACAGCTTTTGTTCGGCCAGAACGTGGGGGCTAAACGGGCGCAGCACGGGCTAGAGAAGAGATGGAGTGATGTGCTACAGGAGGATGTGGAGCTGAGTGGACTTGCCGATGACTGGTACCAGTGGTCTCATGATCGGCCTCTGTGTAAGAAAGGCTCGTGAAGGACGCTACTGGCCAGTTAGAAACAATCGTCCTCCAACAACGGAGGGCGGAGGAGCGACGCTCACAACAACGAGGGGAGCGTCGGGTGGCTAAAGCACAGCAAGTTGGCACAGTAAGGGGCACAGTAGGGGGCACAGGTGGTGCATCAGCCAGTCGTCTCAGTCAGTCGACCTGTGGCATCTGGGTCTGCCCCGTCACCTCCTGCCAGCAGGCGTACGACACTTCACGTGGCCTCAAGGTGCACATAGCCTGCCACAAGCGTCGTGGTGATGTCACCGCCACTTAGTGCCGAATGGCGGTTGTTGTTATATGGTTTTGTGTGATATTTTTTACACTTTTCAATATTTTTCTATCTACGTGACTTTACCGAAATACACAATGAATGTACATTAATAATGTTTGTGTGCAGACAACTCATTTTTCTATTCCTTGCTTCTTTCGCTCAACTCTTGTACACAGAAACCTGTTATTTTATAATCACCTTGAAAATATTCACATATTTTCGTTTGTGTGCTCACAACTAATAATTTTTTAATAACTTGTTCTGCATTCTTTTTTTCGTGTCAAATCACGTTGATAGAAACCTATTTTTTAAATAATCACCTTGCAAATATTACAATCATAATGTTTGTGTGCGGACAAATAATATTTATGTTCCTTGCTTCTTGCACTAAACTCATGTACATAAAAAGTGTGTGTAAGTCGATGTGTGTCTGTCTTTTTCGCCCGAGCAACGCCGGGTGCTTACCGCTAGTAGTATATAAAAACCAACCTGATTCATAATGTATTGTATTCAATGCCTCTGAACATTGAGCTTACAGATGATCCCTTAATATAATAAGGGGATCTAATTCCCTGGAGCTTATGACTGCATGCGAAGCCAGCAGATTGTTTCCATGTGGGATACCATGGCTTTTTTGGTCATTTGGCATTTGCATCACGCCTGAGAGCACATCCACCGTGGAGATGATGTGGATGGGTGAAATCAGCTCGTACGCAGGAGCTAGGCAGAGTTGCATCACAGTACTACAACAAATGGCAATAACTTTGGGAAGCTTTCATCCAGCAGTGGATTGATCATGACTTATGATGATCTGGGAATTATATGTGTCACAGAACTAACAAGCTAGAACTCGGGCTTTATTTGTGGTAAAGACACTCACATTGGTTTTAATGAGATACCACAAATTCCTGAAGAAACCACTTGCATTAAGCGAGATTCAATACACTTCCTCGTTAATGGGCTGCTACCACTCTGTTGGTCCAATGTGGCCATGTGTAAGTGTCTGCCGTGTGTGGCAGTGGGACCGCTTTTGCCCGGGTCTGGTGGGACTATACCTGAAATTGTTTACTTCAGAGGCATGGTTGGTAGATCATGGAGAGATTGGCATGTGTTGTGAGACTTGCTGGGATGCCAGATGGGCAGGAGATGGCAATTCTGAAAACTGTTTTTTGGCCTGTCTGTACAGACCTTTGAGTGTTACCCCACCTCCCTTCCCATACAAGTGGGTTTTTTCCCTTGTGCTGTGGTTTCCTCTCTGATGCAAAAACTCATGCAAACATACTGGCCAAACATTTCGATACAGAATAAATTAAGTTTTATAATATATACAGATACACATTTTTGCAAGCCTTAAGGGTTTACGCATGTTCATGCATTGCTATCAAATGAGCTCACTTAATTTAACACCTGACAACTCCTGCGTCATGCCAGGATTCCTGCTACAGATGTGGTAACATTCTTATATTGAACACATGTCGTGGTACAGCAGGAGCATTTTAATGTAATGTATTTTTACAATGTAACCTATACCCTATTGTGCACAAATGATTAGCTGTGGACATTTGTATCATCAGCCGTGTCGTGTTTTGTTGCATTTTATGAAGGGATTTTGAGTTACATGAGGCAAGAAATTCACTGCACACAGACGCACAAATGATAACACCCATGGGGGGAGGGTGGGGGGGAGGTACATCTTATCTCAATTATCACACGCCGATAACTCTGCCACCCTGTTATCGAATTAATGTATGTTGAACTTATTTTGCACCATATGTAGCCACCATGCTAATCGGAGGTGCAGGGAAAGGACAACAAACTAAACACAAAATGCGGTTCGAAATTAATTAGTTTTGAATCTAGATGTAAAAGTGCATAGTTCCAGTGGTTTCCTAATAGCACAGGGACCTGAAGCCAAAATAACAAGAGCCATTTTTTGGGAATTCTGTAAAAAAACCCGCAACATTTCAATAGCCACAATGCATGTGAATACGAGATGGTCCTGATATTATGAATACATATTAATTAATAAATAACGTTACGAAGCAAGCCTTCAAGAGCTGCAGTTTGCCTAAATACTATTTAGGCCACAATTTCTGCATGTTCTCAGGATCCTGCTGATCCACCATCAAAGCTGGCAGATCACTCTGCAGAGCTGGAAGATGGCCATCAGGCGAATTTTGACTACATATTACAGTAATTAACTGACTAAAACTTTAACTAAATTGCGTACCTTTCTCAACACAGTGAACGTCTGTTTTTTGGTGTAGGGTCTTTTTGTATTAAAAGGTCTGCCAGCCTTAATTTGGGAAATGTGAATTGCTCTTAACAAGGTCATGCATCTTGGTCATGCCCGTCTGTCAAATGTAAGTTGGGTCGACATGCACCTCAAAGATAAAAGTCCAAATCACAAATGCAGGTGAATTGCAGTATTACGGTTAGAACTCTTAACTTACAATCAGAAGGTTGCAAGTTCAAATCCCAGTTGGGGTTCGGCACAGCCTACCAGCCTGTACAAGGAGTACCACTTTGCGGACTACTGACAGTGATCATCTGGAGAGACTGACTCGTACCAAAGAGGATTTGCACCGCTGGCTTAGGGCCTCTCATGAAGTTGAGCCCCGAGCAGTGTTAATTTTAGTCGGTGACAAACAGCATGAAAACAAGCGATAAGCTGCTATGCACACCAAGTGCTATACACGTACTGAGTGCGCAGGCACAAGAAATGCACATATTATTACGTGTGTACTGTATTTTCACGATAAATACTGTACTGCCCCCAAACAGCCATGCCTTGCGGTGTTGCGTATTTCTTGCTAAATGTAACAGGCATCCCCCGTTGCTCAGCAGCATTGCCTATGTAAACAGAATTGACAGTTTTATTCCAGAAGCTACCGGGTACTTTCCTGGAGAAATTGCCCATGCAATTTTCCATAAAGTAGACATGATATAAAACACCTTAGTGAAATTATGGGTGGAGCCCTATTCCACGCAACAACTAAAAATACCCCGCAGGCAGTTTAGGAGTCGGTGCAACGCACGCTGAAGTCAACGCGCTTGTCCCACCGGTAGACCAAGTATAATGGCCATGGGGGCTTTTCTAACCATACTTCCCAAAGTTGGTAGTCTGGGTTGGTAAAGTGGAGGGGCCATTACCAGTTCACATATCTATCTCGCCACAAATGCTCACTGTGGCCGGGTCTTGTCCTTACCCCACACCTACAATGAGCAGTTGGCTACGTACAGTGCGAAAGAAGTTCAACATTTCTATACATACATAGCGCAGTTCGCCGCCGCTCCCCTTCATATATGTTGAGAATACAGAACTGTATAATCAAATATTGGATCGGCAAACAAACCTTTACTTAGCAAAATGTAAATACAACATCAGTGGCAAGCGGGATCAGAATCTCTTCCAAGCTTCCTCTCGGTCGACTCAAACGAAGATGGGCAACTAGTGCGGTGAATGCACGGCGATTGTGATCCATCACTTTAGATGCGTGGGTTGGTGGATTACTTGGAGATTCATGAAACTCCAAAACCGTTTGACTGAAAGATAGTCAGGAGAAGCATTACATATGTAAGTTGTTGTTATTGTTTTATAAAAAAACGCATTCAATCAGTCAAACACTGGCAGAATAATGTCGAAAGTGGCTACATGAATCAGGCCCAGTAATTTTCTTCGTGTGCCTGATTTATTGTAGACACCAATAATGATTTTATGTGTCCTTTTGTTGTCAGAAGGGTCCTGTTAGCAATGTTCGGCTGTGTATTTCGACATTTGAGAAGGAAAACAGAGTCCCCAAAGAAAACCCACACATGAGGAGATACCAAAGAAAACAATATGGATAGGTTTGCATACCACTTGCTGTACTGCCATCTCCTGGCTCTCCTAGCCGTGTAGACTGAGAGCATCATGCACGTGTAAGGTTCACCAACTATACCTCCAAAGCATTGTATTACTAGCAATCCCCACTGGACTGATAATAATTATAATTACAGCATTGTCATACTTTAAATGCTTTATTGTATTGTTTAAAATTCAGTTTCCACCTCAAATAGCACACTGAACATGTTTATTTTTTAACAAGTGGACAATTATGAATACACAAAATAACCTCGCTGTTTGCTGGACTTGATAAATATGTTGCCCAAAAATGGAAGATGACCCAACGATGAGTTAAATTTCATGGCAACTCCCATGGAAGAGTACACACACTGAGCCAGTATTCCATGGAATAAATGTGAGTGAACCCATGTGCCTAACAGCCATCCAAAATATTGATCCTGCATGAACGTAGTGCTCCAAGCTGACCCAACTGATCAATGTGGACAGTGAGCAGAAGGGGACATAGAATATAAGAAAGGTGAATAAGGTACCAGCCAGCCTTTATTGCCCAACAAAAGTCAGTCTCAGCACAACTATATGTGTGATGATTCCCTATTCATGTGTGCAGAAGCCACCAATGAAAGAGGTAATTGTATCTCACACGACACAACACGCATCCAGTTTAGTGAGCTTCACAACACCTGAGTTTGCTTGTAAACAGGGTTAAGAATATAAACAGATATACCAGAGAGCATATGGTGTCCAGGTTGAAGGAATGAAGAAACCTGAGAAAAACAGTGTCTTGTAGGTGCCATCTCCAACCTGGAAGTTGGCTACCAAATCGATACGGTTGCTGCAGTGGTGAATTTTCCCATTCCAATATTTTAAACAATAATGTAATCATAATGTAATGTATGAAATCCTGCACCGAGTCTCAAGGCTCTTATTAAAAATATTTTTCATTGGGATATTTGGCTAATTAATTTGTAAGGCATATTTTTACGTGAGGGAAAAAATTTTTTTACCTGGAGAAAGCCTACACATACAACGGTGATAGCACTCAAAATGTCTTCAAAAACAAATTCACGAACTCATTTGGTGTATGTCCACCCTCCAGCCACCTTGCAGCTCAGTGGGTTTATGAGTTTCATAAATATACGTGATCCACCAACCCTTGCCTCCAAAGCTCTGGATGACAGGCGTGTGCCACAGCAACCAGCTAAAACCTCTCCAATCTTTAAGATCTGACAACCAGATTCTTATTAATCATCCTTTTTCCCTCTTTCCTTAAATCTTTCGGATAAGCAAGGAGCCCAGCTGTGGTCCACGTAGTCACAATTTACCGGCTTTATTTTTGTTACAATTTCAATCATTTATATTTGTACAAATGTTCACAAATCAAGTTTATACATTTTCTGGGCCGTGAAATTGTAATCACCTTTCTGTGAATGATTGGAAGGCTTCCAATACTCCTGTGTGTTTTGCTTCTGTAGGAGTCTTGTTTTCTATACATTATATATTAACGCTTCATGCAACAAAATGTGTTATTGTGTTGTTGACAGTGGTGTGCAAATACAAATAACACTCAAAATTTTTGTCGATACCACTGCTCTGTCAAGTATATATAAAATCTGCAATATTTTAGGCAATGGTCCTTTTTTTGGTCATGAAGAATTGGTCATTGCCTAAATTGTTGCCAATTACCCATTATATTCTCTTTTGGATAAATGTGTTGAGTTTAAGTTATCTTACCATTTAGGTTCTTAATTTAATCGGACAATTATAGAAAAATTAAGCATTTCTTAGACATATTTTGCTAACTCCGAAGAGCTGCCATTGTCTTCCGCCCTCCATTTGCAGAGCACCTCTGGCTCAACTATTGAGTCCAGATGTGTTGATTCTTGACACAGATGTGTACATACAAGTGCAATGACCAGAAACTAAAGAGCCTATTGTGTGTCGTTCAATCAGTGCCCGCTATTTTGCATAAATCATTTGAGACAGCAAGAAAAACTTTTCGTGGAATATTTTTTTTAGGAGCCTTCTGTAAAAGTGCCCTAAATCTCAGCTGACATTTAACCATAGAAAACATCTCCATGTGACCGTGAATGTGCTGAAAGGGAGAATAACAATGGCTTTAACAATCCTCCCTGGCATTCATAGCCAACCAATAGAGAAGCTATATAATACAAGGCACTGTAATGCAGGGCTGTGCGTTTCGCAGACTTGCACAGTAGTCTTTGCATGGTGCACTGAATATATGCTTAAAATGTGATTATCTCTGTATAGAATGGAAAAGCAGAAGCTAAAGCACCACTGTATACTTTTTTTTTTTCGAGATGTATGTATTGTATACGTATGCTGCTAGTATGGTATAGATAACCTTGTAATGATACACATATCCAGAACCACATATGGCTGTGCATGTCACTAGTAGTCGTTTAAAGGATAGACTAGTCCCTGCCTGAGATATGTGGAATTTCTGCAATTAGTTTGGGTTTAGAATGAAGATGGGCACCGCAAAACGCTAATTCACCACTGGCAATGAAAATGCAGTAAGGATACACACTTGTATAAGCCTGTGTGCTTAACAATTGCAGAAGTGTGAATTGTATAAAGCTTGACTTAAAGCTTTCGAGACTGCAGGAATTAATATTCTTTGGGTCTTTCGGTAAAGCCACGTAGATAGAAAAATAATAAAATATCACGACGTTTCGATCGCAACAAAAGCAATCGTCATCAGGTGAAAAAATAGCGAGAAAGCTGCTGAGGCAGGATGTTATAAAGGTTTGAGATGGGTGTAGCCCAAGGGTCATAAGCGAGGTGGGCAGGGCTAGTGATGCAATTTGCATTTAAATGTAAGATCGGAGAGAGCTACCTCCACTAGCTCTTATGGTGTTGAATAAAGAAGGTGCCTCCTGGAAAGCCTCGTCTCCGAATCGCTGACACTACACTAGCATGACAGTGTCATCAGCAAAGAGATTTAATTCTAAGCGATTTAAATTTAGTCCAAGATTGTTTAAATATAATGAATAGATAACTGGACCCTATTATAGCATACATTAGATTATATGCAAATTTAGAAAGTATCAATATGCAAATTACCTTATTGGCAACTGGACAATTAACAAACTGAAAACTGACATGGCACATTCAAGGCCATTTAATCAGTGTCCTATGAGATAATGCTTTTAGCGCCAAGTTAATGGGGAAAGTGCATGCTTAAAAGGTTTCGTATATTTTTGTGATTACACTCGCACACAGGCATGATACATTTTAACACGTAGGCTTTCGCGACCAATATTATTCATAATCAACGTTTTTGGGTTTAGATCGCGTTATTTATAAATGTGTCGTAACCCTCCACCACCCGACACGGCCAATCAGTAAAAAAGTGTCACGTTGACAAAAGACAAATTAGTTCACTGCTTTAGCCCACCGGTGTGTTGAAGCGCGAAACCACAACATTTACAATTTGAGTACGACGTTTCGCTGGTAATTGCATCCAGCATCATCTGGCGAATTGCCCGATGATGCTGGATGCTTTGCATGTACAAAAGCTCTCAGCCAAATATATTTTCATTACGTGAAACCACGAGTTCATAAGAATGGCATAGTGGTCGTTTTGTCTGAGCCCACCATCAATACATTGAAAAAATGTAGACAAATGAAAGGCAGAAGTGAAGCAAAGGCACAAATGTATACTAGTTTCATCCTTAGTATGGCTCATATGAGGCCTCTAGGAGCCTCATATATGTAGAGGGCATGCCTTTACACTATTGGGCCCTATTTGCTTGCCTTATAGCAACAATAAATGAAATCTACAAATTACGAGAATGATATACTTTGCATAAAAAATTGCAGCCAAGCTACAATGTTGACACCCACCGAAATGTAGTGTCACAAATACATTTGCTCATGCCTCAATCACAAATTACACAGAAGCAAGTTATGGATAACAGGGAGGTAGGTAGGCTCAAGGGAAACTCCTCTTCACCACTCTTTCTCTCAGCCACACTGGCAGTCACTGATTTTACGGCAAATATAATAAGAGTACATTACAGCATTCATTTATTAATGATCAAAAGGTAATATTCCCAAACGTAGCTAATTGGGGTCAGATTACGCTAGTAGCATTCTTGGCACATGTCAGGAGCCCAGTGTGCCTTAACTGGCGTGCCCTTAGTTGCTAGCTACCAAAGGGCCATGTAACTCCTTAATCAGGTACTGGTACAGCTCAAAGTATAATATTATCATGGTCATTGAGCTCACCACTGGGTCAAATTTCATGGAGCCAGAAGACTGATATCTGGAACTGCGTGCTGAAATTATCAACATGTTTTATTTTAAATAAAGTGGGTGTTTAACGATTTTGTAAAGCATAATCTGCAAGCCGAAACCATCAACAACGAAAATTTAACAAACGCCTGAAAGTGCCCAGACGAGCAAGGAGAGGTGTATGCTTGGACAAAAAAAACACCGAAAGACAGAAAGAGGAACACGTGGATCAGAGAACAATTTTACATGAGAGACGTATTTAATTTGAAGAAAATAACATGGGATTTGGCAGGGCACATTGCTAAAAGGAATGGTAGCCATGGGTGAAAAGGTAATGGAATGGCTGCCAAATGAGAAAGTACACCGAGAAATTAGCTCGTGCTGGAGAAAGAAGGGGGGTGAGTGTGGCTTGACTGAACTGCAGCCGTTACAGACGGGGCCACAATTTAATTGTCTCTCGGGAGTGTATTTGTGGGGAGGGAGACGAGCCTGGAATCGGCGTGTGGGTGTTTAGAACTGGGTGAGACGAGACCAAGGGAGAGGTGGACGCAATCCTCTTAAATTGGTGTGGGTCTCGGAGGAGGCATTAGTTGTATATGTGATTGGGTGTGTGGGGGGGTCTATTTGTACACCTTTACAGTAGCCATCTGACTGGCTATTACTCCTCTGCACTGAGGCGGTTGACGTCAGCTCTAATCGAAAATGTAAAGCTGGCTTCCCTAACAGTTGGGTCTGTTGTCTAACACGAGCTCGCCCAACACGTGCCCCAACAGTTAGTCACCCTGAAAGGGCAAGAGACGGCTTTGGTTTTTCTGGACAATGTGACAAAGCTGGACCACAGTTCGTGGGCATCATATCAAGCAAGCTGAATAAGCACAAGTTAGATAAAACTTAAATCTTACCGCGTTATACGCACATTTGAGGATGCGGTGAGTTAATATAACTATGTGTAGAATAATACATTTCATGGTTAGCCCTCAGGAATTTGGCAGGAGGTCCCCATTAAAGGTCTGAGTCGATTGAACGACAAGAGGACCTCCTATCAAGGCAGAGCCCAAGCAAACCTCCGGGGTTAAGAGACCGGAGCATGACCGAGCAGTCCAAAGATCAAGGGTACTCACGGGAAGTCTGATCTGGTTGTTTTTACAGTTCATGTCTTTAGAACTGCTTTTCGTGTTTTTAGTTGTCATTCCCCCGGCACCCCCGATTAGTACGGTTGGCTACATATAATGCGAAAGAAGTTCAACATACAGTCTCTGGCGTATCGTATAACTTGTGTAGAACTTATGGGGTGGTAAGGCGACAGTCTATCACTGGATAAATATACACTGGGATGTGTAAACGGTGATAAACAATAACTGAAAATAACAATATTCTCTGTTGGCTCTCTTATTAAAAAAAACGCGTGGAATGTTATTCCTGTGGTAAAAATAATTTTAGCTGTTTAAATATTTTTTTCTTCTTTGCTACTTATGCTTCTGTATAAGTATTGGTGGTATGTTCGTCAATTGTTTTGTTCCTGCATATTTCTAATATGTGTGAGTGTTCCGCGATCACACCCAGTTATATCAACCAACCACTTTTCAAATAGCTGCATTAATTTCGTTTGTGACTACAACAAACAAAACTGATTATTTATCAACTAAATTGTAAAATAACATTTTACAATTCATATGTACAGCAGACTTGTTAATCTTTTCTATCTTTATTCAGTTGTACACTTTATTGCCTTTTTATGCAGCTGCCAGCATTTCTTTTGACAAATAAATCTAGCCTTGAAGTGGTTTCACTCAGGTTTGGCTGAAAAAAGGTAGAAGACATTTCAAGCGAGTCAATCGTTTTCAAGAAAAACATTGCTTCAAGGAGCACTTCGAGAATACTGGCTATCAACAAAGATTCGTTCACGAAGCCATCCATATATACAGACACAGATACAATTTCAACCGAGACGATGGTTTTAAACTCAGCAATCATTAGAAAGATGTCATCAACCACTTTGAGTCATGACTTGATTTGTGTTTTTTTGTCAACCTCTACCATCATCAGTGTGGATGTGTGTAGTGAGGTGCAATTCCCCCCATCTCCCCCCCTCTCTCTCCCCCTATCTCTACCCCTTCCTCCCTCAATTGTCTACTCCTACATTAGCACTGGTTGACTGACTGCCCCGCCCATGCTGTTTGTGCCGCGCAGCCCTCCTCCTCCCAGCTCTCGTCCCCCGCCCACTCACTTTGGAAACCCTTATAAGCAGTTGCATTTGGAGGCTTGCCCCATCTTTTCTCTCCGCCTGATGAAGACCGCTTGTGTTGCGATCGGAACGTCGTGGGTTTTTTGCTTTTATTATCTTCAATTTATTAATTTTATTTTATTTTCTATCTACGTGACTTTACCGAAAGAACCAAGAATGAGTACTTGAGAGTTTGTGGTTAGGACCTTCACTTTCACCCCTTTTTCTATAGCCATTAAACGCATCCTTGACCTTTCTTGGCTATTTTCATAATTTATACGTGTGTGTAAACCGTTTAGGTACACTTCATTTCCGTTTGAAACGACTGCGATCAAATGTTTAAGATACTGGGACAGTTTTATTGCAACGTTTTGATGTTAAATTTGGACATGCCCACGTGCAGTTTGTAACTAAACTACACAATTATAGCTTGAATAAATGTAAAGTACCATCTGTTCTCTTAAACCAAATTTCATGTATTTGGAGTGCAATTTGATGATACGCTCACCATGCAGACTGGCAGAGTATGCTGCCCTTGATAATACATTTACTGTACTTTTAATATAGTCCTCTCTTAGTAACAAAATGTGTGAATACCAAGAGTATAACTAGGCCATTTTCATAATCTACTCTTGCGATGCTATATTTGGATGCAAAAATTGTATTCCTGAACTTTACAATGGTATTGAAAAGGCGGCATTAATCAGCTAAGGCATTGATTGAATTTAAATATTTGATTATGGCCTTTGATATTTTTCTGGGCTCACTTATTGAGCTGCTGGCTCACCATGTTCTGAAGCGTGACCCTGAGGTCAACAAATCAACTATTCTGCCAAGTGCAGGCAGTGTGCTGGGCAGCCCTGCTTTGCATATGTAGCTCCATAAACGTGGAATTCCTTCCAACAACCTATTTGGGTGATTGACAGCTCTTCCATGTCAAAATCCCAACTCAAAAGGCATCTATATAAAGGCATATACATACGACCGATTGTATATTCTATATGCACCGTGCAGATATTACGGACTGATTGTGTGGTGTTTTTCAGGATTGTTTTTGTTATTGCCTGCTCTGTCAGTTTACATGGCTTACATTGTTGAAATGTCTGTGCTTTTAATGTAATTCATACGAATGCATGTTGATTATCAAAATAATAAGACCTGGTGAAAGGCCTGATATAAATAATAAACAATCATGATATCTGTGTATATACTGGATCATACATTTATAATCACTCGGATAGTGTTTTGAGAATACAAAATTGTGGGTCTGTACGGTATACGTACAGACCCACAATGTACGGTATACGTGTAGTGACATGGGAGGGGAGGGGCTGCTGGGGGGCTCTGGGACCCTGGGCGGCCCAGGCGCTTGGGCCCCTTGGCGCCGGGCGCTGGGTTCCCAGGCGGCCCAGACGCTTAAGCCTCTTGGCGCCGGGCGCTGGGTTCCCAGGCGCTTAAGCCCCTTGGCGCCACCAACGGGGGGGGGGGGGGGCTGTGTGTGCTGTGGGATATCTGGGGGCGCACACGGCCCCACCCCTCGTTGGGGACTAGGCATAAAAGGGGAGCTCCCTGGACGATCAGGGCCAGTCGTAGGTCGTAGCTCAAGACCCAAGACCCAAGACCAGCCATCTGAGGACCCTGGGACGCTGTGAGAGCCAGTGGTGGGACTCTGGAACTCCCGACTCTACGACCTTGTGAGGGCGAGTTCCAGAGCGTAGCCAGAGTAGTGTATCTAGGCTGTGCACCTAGGCTGTGTACCTGGGAGTTGTTACAGAGTATCAGGACTGTTGGACTGTTGGAGTGCTGTTGGATTGTAATAAAGAAGTTACCTCTACAAGTGTCGCCGGAACCCATTACATACGTACAGACGGAAGCTGCCGTGGTGTGAGGGCTGTCACACTTGAGTTACAATCTTGAGGTTGCCGGTTTGATTCAATCTACCAGAGCAGCAGTTGAAATAGTGGAACCTCGGTATACGACCGCTTTGGAATACGTCGAATTTGGTATGTCGTGTTTTTTTCGAGAGAAAAAATGTCTTGGGATAAGACGTCTTCCTTGGGATATGGCGCGTTTGCTAGAACTTGTATGGGTCGGGATGAGTCACCGTGTAAAGTACCCGCGTATGCCCCGTTCACGACTGAAACAAAGCGAGAGGGACGGGGTGGCGTGGGGGAGAGGGGCGGGGGACGTGGGTGGAGAGGGGCGGGGGACCTGGGGGAGAGGGGCAGGGACGTGGGGGAGAGGGGTGGGGGAGAGGGGCAGGGGACGTGGTGGAGAGGGGCGGGGGACGTGGCGGAGAGGGGCGGGGGACATGGGGGAGAGGGGCGGGGGACGTGGGAGAGAAGGGTGGGGGAGAGGGGTGGGGGAGAGGGGCGTGGGGGAGAGGGGCGGGGGGCGTCGGGGGCTGCCCCCATGGAGGGTGGAGCCCCGGGTCGAGGGGCACGCGACGTGCGGGGTTGAGGTACGCCACGTGACCAGCGCAGTAGGCAGCAGCGCGGTCACGTGGCTTCTGTATGCATTTTTGTAATTAGTGTCTAAATTATTTTATACAACCCCATTAATGTATAATATGCCATATAAAATATAATTTATTTTCCTCTGGAACGGATTATTTCCTTTCCCTTTATTTCTTATGGGAAAAATGTGTTTGGTATACATCATTTTCGGTATAAGTCCTACCTTCTGGAACGAATTAACGACGTATACCGAGGTTCCACTGTAATAGGCAAGTTTCTTAAATTCCCACCACCATCCAGCAGTGTAAACGGGTACATCACAGTTTTGTTAATTGGGAGGTCGTGTGCAGTGGGGTAAAGTCTGGGTACACCCACCTGTACAACACATCTAGTCAATGGGGAATAGTATTGCAAATACTCTAAAGTTCACGAGTGGATGCCCTTCTACCAGCAGTGGCATAAGGAAGCAATGGCAGGCCAGCACCACTTTATATATGTGAAAGAAGACTGGCCCTTTTCTTTGTCACCAAGGTAGGGTCTTTATTTTACGCCACAGATCCACACCTTCATCTTTGCTCTCTCCCACAACGCCTCAAACTCCGCCTCCCGCTCCCTCTTTTAACCTCTTCCTGGCTCCGCCCCTCATCGCACGCCGTCTCCACCAATCATCTTCTCTTAACCTGACCTGGTGTAACCGTCCCACCTGACGCTCACCCAACCCTCTAGCTATTTTCCCTTTTGAATGATCTGACCAATCCTCTTGCTCCCCATGCCCTAATCAGAGTGTGGAGTGTTTGCTCCCGCCTTCTTGATTGCTCTACATCACCCCCCTTGTGTAAAAAAAACTAACCGTCCTCGGCTAGGTCCACCCTTCCCTGTAAAGGATGAGGAGTTGGCCCAACCGCAGGGGATGACCCGACATGCAACCAAACTTGTGTAACCATAAAAAAAATTAATGTAACGAACAAACCGCCTCGGTCTGAAATGCTTGCATGTGTGTGTCTGCTGTGACTGAAGGTGAAATGTCCCCAGGGTAGTGTATGGCGGACGATTCTTGGTGACACGTCGAACTCGTTCGCCACAAACATTCATCCACGGCGTGGCCCCATAAATTTGACCGTAAGGACCTCGCACGCACTCGCGACCGGGTAATCGTCCCGTCTTTGGGTGGCGTCGGCCCGGCTGTCCGTTGTTCCGTCAGCGGTCCTCCTGCGAGGGGGTACATGCAGGTGAGGGAGAGCGGGTCCTTGATCTGAGCAGGCAAGGCAATCCCTCGGACCCCGGCAACGGTGAAGGTGAGTAAGGCACATGATGGGAGGTGACATGGGGTTTGAGCTTGCTGGGATGGATAAACCACCGGCAGTGGCCGAGTTGCACGCGTACGTGCTGGGGGCGCAATGTAATTTCGCAGAGGTTCCCACTGGGACCTGTGAGCAATGTAGCTAGGCCTCATCCCCAACCGTAAAGGGCACAGGTGTAGCAGCTGTTAACTTTTAAGCGCTCGTTGGCCTTTTGCACCGCCGCTGACGCTACAGCGGCAATCTGCGGCCGACCTAGGCGGCATGTCATCGAGCTGACACTCAATAGGCGGTGGTGAAAAACTATGAGGCAACGCTTTTGACGACTCACATCCCAGTGCATCAGCAAGCCTTGCCACAACACAAACTGACTCTCCCGTGGTGGTGAAGTAGCAGCGGATCTGTCTCGTGCAATATTCTTAATTGGCTGCAGCAATACAATCTCAAGCCAGCCTTGAGCCAGTCGGCTAGCGTCCCAGGTCATGATCTGTTAGAGGATCCTGTCGGCTATGGTCCCATGATGTGACAGGTGCCAGCAGTTGCACAGATGGCTGAGGCGATGTCTTGCAACGTGCGGTACTATCTGTGCAAGGACATGATGTGACCGGTGGAAGGTGCGAGAGTGGGTCCGCGTTACTTTGCCGAGTGCCCTTGCGTTGCACTACATCGTAGGTGAACTTCTGCAAGGCCGGATATATGGTCCATTCGCAATGAGTTTTGCAAGGCAGTGTGGTCTGTACGTACCGCGAATCATCGACCGTACAAGTAGCGCCGAAAGAGCTGAACAAAATGAACAACCGCTAGTAGCTCCCGGCGAGTGATGCAATATCTCTATTTGGCGGGCAATAACACTCGACTGCCGTAAGCACTTGTCACAGCACTGCCTCGATGCCAACATCATTCACGTCAGTGTCCAGGATGAAATGTCGGTTGAAGTCTGGGTACGCCAAGGGAGGAGCTTGGGAGACAAATCCGATGAAATGACGAACCTCAGACACTTTAGTCAGGTACGGGTCAATTTCTGATGCAAGCCGTCTTCTCTGGGTCGGTAGCGACTCCTGCAGCAATGACAACGTGGCCCAGGTATGTTACAGAAGACTGTACCAAGTGGCACTTGGAAGGTTTGAGCTTTAACCGTGCTCATGGAGAGAGTGATGATATCCACCTATAACATTTGCTCGACTGCTCGCTGTACGTGAGCCTTTTCCATCGGCCCCATCTTATACAAGTTTTGGCGAATCGGAGGTGAATTACCTGTCTCAATATTATGCTGCATTATTATAGTATGTCCCAAGTCGTAGGGTCCCTAGCTAAAGGTGTCCTCATATTCTCTAAGTAGCTGCACCAACTGCTGTCGTTGCTTATCGGACAGATCTGGATTCTGCATAGAGATGGACATCCACAAGTCATCCGACGTTCTGTTCCTCCCTGTGACTGCTCCTAGCGGATCTAGTGGGTGGCTCTTCTGCAGTGTGGCCATAGGCATGACATGTGCCAACAATGTCCTTGCCTGTACCGTCGTCGCTATCTCCGAGGTGTTCAACAACTGGCGAAACAAAGGCTGGTTGCTGCGCAGCACTGTCTCTGCTCCCACTAATTCGAGGTGACCGATGGACGCTGTTATTGGTGTGATGAAGACAAACGAGTCAAGCCGGGTTGTAACTAGGGGCGTTCTGTACCATAATGGCACTAATATATGTGCTGTCGGTGGAATGGTAACAGTCTCACAGACCACAGCATGTACCACCCCTTGGACTCGTTCCTGAGCCACAGAAAGTGTAATATCCACACAGCCTTGATCTGTGAGCATCTTCAGGGGCAGGCAATTTATAAAATCAGTCCCCAACAGATACGGAACCGCCAAGGCTGTGGAGACGAACACAGGACCAGTTACCTGCAGCTCCCCAATACACAGATCTGTGCACACCTGTCCAATGATACCCATGTTCCATCCGTTAGCGGCTATGTACTAGTTGTATACCAGTAGTAACCGCTGGAACTGATGGGGTAACAAATTGAAAATGTGCATGGACATAATGGAAGCGGATGCCCCAGTATCCACAAGCATACGCACGCTAACTCCTCCCACCGTTCCAAGCAGCACCCACGTTCCTGCTGCTGCAGCCACAACCCGCCTAGCCAATTTGCGCCACTGTGTCCCTGAACTCGACCAGTGTTCCTGAGATGCCGCCTGTATCTCCCAGTGATGGACTATGGGATGAGTGCGATTCAGAAGGCAACGGCGGAGGTGAGTGATAGTGATAGTTTTAGTGTGAGATGGAGGTGTGAAATGCCGGGGTGCCCGAGGGGTCGCGCCGTGCCTGTGGGAGACCAGCGAGTGCCGATGCTGGTGGTTGTCCCAACGTCCCAGCTGACGGCAGCGGTTGGCTCCGGCATCCCCACCCTATGTGGCCAGTGCGACCGCAGCGATGGCAGACTCCATCGCTCCAAGGGCCGGTCGTCTTTTGCTTCCTTCTGGTCTCTGACGTGCGCGGCGACCCGCGGCAGCCGTCTGACCTCCTCTTGCACCCGGAGACATTTCGCCTCTGAAACTTGTGATTGAGGGGAGATCGTAGATCTCAGTCATCTCCCGGTGTGCAGCCGCCAGTGTGCTCTTCCTCTCCTTGGGGATGGCATCATAAACTTGTAATGCGTCGTCGTTGAACACGGTGGGTAGCGCTTGGAGGGCTTCCTCCTCTGACCAATTCAACATATTATATGCCTAAAATCTTCGTACGAACGAGCGCCATTCCCCGCCAGCCACTATGAACTCGCGGACTGGGCCCAGTCAATTTGTTATTCGGCTGGCTCCCGTGGTCTCCTGCTGCCTCGCTCATGGGTGGTCTGCTCTCTCCCACCTCCGCCGCTCTCCACCTCCCCCCGCTGTTGCTCGGCGGACGGCTGGGGGTCGGCCTCTGCTGGTTGAGAGCCCGTAGCGGGAAAATAATCCGTTGTCGGATGCCTCACAGCAGGTGGCCCCTTCCCCCGTTCCCGCGCCATGCTGGGTCCCTCTTGCTGCTGGGGTGGATTGCAGGGCCGGAAATCCCTCTGCTCCCCATTGGAGCAATGTTGTAACTTGTTGCAGTAGCATGGAGACTGTGTTGGTCAGCTGGTCCACGTGGCCCTCCAATCGTTCCCATCTCTCGACCCCATGTGGATCTGCAGGGTTTAGGGTTTTTCTGCCGGATCTGCACCCTCATGGCTCGGGCCGGTCAGCCCAGCCTCCCCTCGTCGGGCCATTTCCGGGCTGTGCAGTCCCAGGGAATTTGGAAGAGATGTGGATCCCTCCTCAACCTCATCCAGACTCCCGGTGGGTACTTTCTTGCAAACCAGTCGAGACATCGCTTCGTCGATCCCACCGCTGTCACCACTGAAAGAAGACTGGCCCTTTTTTTGTCACCAAGGGCAGGTCATTATTTTACGGCATGGGTCCACACCTTCATCCTCGCTCTCTCCCGCAACGCCTGGAACTCCGCTTCCCGCTCCCCCTCTTTTAACCTCTTCCTGGCTCCACCCCTCGTCACACTTCATCTCCATCAATTAACTTCTCTTTACCGGACCTGGCGTAACCATCCATCCTGACGCTCACCAAACCCCCTAGCTCTTTTCACTTTTAAATGATATGGCCAATCCTCTTGCCCTCTGTGCCCTAACCAATAAGAGCGTGGAGTGTTTACTCCCACCTTCTTGATTGCTGTCCCAGGGATCACATGGGACAATCCCTACATTTGTACAGTATTATAACAATACATGGTGTCGTATTCCACCTATAGAAAGACCGATCCGATCCCCACTACCATATAAGAATGTGGAATCTCCACCCCTGGATCTGAGTTGTCAACAGAGATAATTATGCTAATTTCAGCATGAAGCCACAGTGACCATACTGTACGGAGATGTTCTATGTACACTGTTATGTATAATCACAGAATGTACACAAACAGCTATGGCCTGTATAAACAAAATTACAAAGTAATTAATATATGCATATGAATATAAAGGACCTGATTTGGTCCTTTGTAATGCTTTGAATAATAATGATTTTTAATTAAAAATTGTGTTCGAATTGTTGATTTCATCCTTTGCCATTTAATGTATTAGAAATGTTTTGTAGGTTTTCTCATTACATTTTTGAGAGTTACATTTATTATTCCTGTATTTTCTATTGTTAAAATGTTTATTTTCTGTTTAGCCTTGTGCGTCTTTTTTTTTATTTGCCTCCAATATCAATAAATGCAAAAACGATGTGCGTTACTTGGTGTTAGTTTGAAGAAACTCAGAGTCAGCAAGAAGCACAATTGCTTAAGAAGGCATTAATATAAACACAAACTGCCAGTAGTAATTGGGTAATGCACTGAGTATCAAGACAAACATAAGGTCCATCACGGCCAAAGCCACTGATACCATTCTACTTCGCCATCATTTCTGTCGTCCTTGTAGATTCCTTGGCTTTTTGAGGATGTCGACACCTGAGCCCTCTCTCGCATCTAGTTTTTCAGCATCCCACCATCTGGTTGAAGGGCTTTCCCTTAGTTCTTAAATTCCACATTACCTTGTGATTAAGGCAATTACAATGAATCATGCTCTTGAAATGAATAGGCAACACCCACGCATTGGTTATATTATGAATAGTTCATCTGGGACTGCTTATGATGTTAATACGTGCAGTTATTGGTCAGTACAGTGCTCTAAACCACTGCAAATAGCAAATAAATCGGACCTGAATGTCAACGTATATGATGTGTATATCTGTATTTTACCATTGTAGGATATAGCATTTCAGTATACTGTATTATATTGCCTTGTTTTAGTCTGTTTTGCTTTTGTTTCATTTGTTACCATTAAGATAACACATTCTTCACGAAGAAACATTATTCACGTAAAGTGCTGTACACAGTTGCAGCAGTGACGACATTCAACTTCGTAGCTTCCCACTCGCACAAGTAGGCCTCGGCAAGGTAAGGTAATTTACCCTTTTTACCGGGTAAAAGGGTAAAGGTAAAGGGAAAAGGTGTCGACATGCCAAGGGGTAAGGTAAAGGGCAGGGTAAAGGTAGCTCGGAAGAATTACCCGGTAGGGTAAAGGTAGCGCGAAGTATTACCCGGTAAATACGGTACCTTGTTTACCGCTAAAAGCTCCGTGGCGCAGTCCGTGGCCTCCATTTAATAAGTAATATTTTAAAAAACTTTCTTAAAAACACGCTTTTCTTAAATGTATTAGTAATGGCAGAACTTCACGACTCCAGGAAGTGGCCCCCGAAGCTTGCCATAACGTAAGGGACCGTGGCCAATTACAACCAACGTCAGTTTAGCGTGGACAATTAGACCCAAGCCGAAACATAACATATAAAAAAGAATGTTAAGAAATATATATTTGTTTAATGATAGAATATAGTATTGTCATCAGTATGATATAAGTATACGAATTTTGCAGTCGATACCACATTAGGAAGTGGGTAAAAATTTTGTTGCAAGATTTGAGGATACAACGACGACAACAATTACAACAACAATGACAACAACGACAACAACAACAACAAACAGTGAAATTTCGATTTAAAGCTTTCGTGACTGCAGGGATTCATCTTCTTGGTTCTTTCGGTAAAGTCACGTAGAAGGGAAATAATAAAATAATAAAAATAAAACATAATAAAAATAATGTTTTATTTGTATTATTTCCCTTCTACGTGACTTTACCGAAAGAACCAAGAAGAACAGACAGTGAGTTAATAGAAAGCGTGTAAAATTGGAATCATCGAGAGTATTCTATATTAATAAAGCGCTCTACCCAGCATTTACCGTTATAAACCTTGTTCATGTGTAGTTCCCTAGTAATTACCCTGTAATCGGATAATTTGTATGGGGTAAGGGTAAAAGGTAGGGTAAAAGGTAAGCTCGTTGCTTTTTACCTTTTACCTTACGTGCTGAAGGGTAAAAGGTAAGGTAGAGTGATTGTATTGTGGTAAGGTAAAAGGTAGGGTAAAGGTAGGCTCGTTGTTTTTACCTTTTAACTTTTACCTTACCTTGCCGAGGCCTACGCACAAGCGTCGGGTGGTGCTCATCTCTTGTTTACAACCCTGCTGGTCGCAAAAAATCACAACTTATGGTTGGAACGAGTCTATCCATAGACAACCACTATTGACTTCTCAAACAGTAATGATACATTTTTAAGTTGTTTTTGTAGCATTTTGTGTCGTCCGATTCACAACGGGATTTATGCACAGATTGCGTAATTTTGCACAACAACGTATTAATGATGCGGAGCAACCATAAATCTGACATATACTCTGTGCCACGGGTGCATGAAAGGCTGGTGTTTTTGCATTTGTGTGTTTGTCTTCTCTGTGGCTCTTGTTGTTGGATGTGTATGTGTATTTGAGCGGTTGTATATTCTTCTGCAGTTGTGTTGGCACACTTTTGTGATGTATGATTGTGGTTTGAGTGGTAAGTTGGATAACCTTTTTTTTAAACGGTTAACATTTATAACACAGAGCTGACTTGCACAGAACTTTTTTTGGCGCCTTTTGTTCCCACATGTTTGCACTCTTTTTCGATTCGCGTGTGTTTGTTACCGTTAGATGGATCTTGCTTGCACTTGTAGCTAACTTTGTCTGGTACAGTACCTCTTGCTCTCATTACATTTGCACTGTTTTTTTATTCTATTGTGTTTTGTTTTTTGACTGATAAATGTGTTATTTGTTAGTTTTGCAATACCGATGTTTTTTTAATCTTTTGTATTGTATTGCTAATGCGCTGTGCTCACGCACCATGGATCTCGCCTTGTAATATAATCGGGTAACTGGCTAAATGGAATGTGCATAACAAATAAAAATAAACAAACTTAAAAACGATAGCGTAACCGTATTACATTAACACTGCATTCTACTCTATCATCAGCTTAAATACAATTCTTAACGTGGTTAACATTATTTTTTACGATAGAAAAAAATATTATTCACATAATTATGATTGCCTTTGCCCCTTTCTTGCATGGCTCCCACTGCTGCCACCGCTAAGTTCTGGGTTAAGTTCACGGAGGTGGACACAGCCCGCATCATCAAACGAGGGCAAAAAAAAAGAGACATAGATCCCCCCCCCCCCGTATTGCCTTAACAGACTATTGGGGCAAGTGCCGTTCGTGAACACCTATGAAGGCCGGCACGCTGCGCATGGGGGTGAGTGGCTATAGCGCCACGCCCGACGGCCTTTATCTCCCCAGTGGACGATGTTTACACACGGCACCAGGTACTCATTTGAGGCTGAGTCAACCTAGGGGAGGCCCAGGACCGCTTAATATAATCGATTTGGTTGATGTTGGCCATGAGCGGGAATCGAACATGGGTAGAAGAGGTTCACAGCGCACTAACTGCTACTAAACGAGGGCATCCATCTCATCACACGCTGCTGCTGTTGCAATAGAATTAGCATCTGTATAAAGTTGGTTCCAAAATCCCCGCTGGAACCGATTTGGCTGAGACTGTGGGGCAGGAGTGCCGATGTAGTCCAGAGCAAAGGCTGCAAAGCGGCTTTGAACTTAACTTGTCTCAACTACGACTTTTCAACGCGTGCGCAAAACACATCTCTGCTTGGATTTACACAATGACGCTGTTGTACTCTGGCCCCTGGAGGGCTGAATAGCTGAGCAGAAGATGAGATGGGTTGACGTCGCATCCCTCAGATTGATCCATATTTGAAAATATACTGTTTAAGTTAACCTTCAGGATTGCGAGCCGTGCACTCCAACAACTTTGACTAGACGTCCTCAAAATGTATCTTTTTTTTAAAGCTAGTAAACCAGTGCTTTAAATTAGCATCTGGAGTGGATCGCGAATCCCTTAAACCACACGTGGCCGAGAGTGGTATTGGTAGGGGTTCAGTGTGCTGCACTAATAACTGGGTGAAGGGTGGTGGAAGACTGGGTGTCAGGTGGCAGAGACAGGGGAGGAGTCTTTGATAACGTTCAAAATATCTGGAAAATTGGACATGATCTCGGTCAAGTGGCTTGCGTCAACAACAACAGGGATGATGTAATTGGGTACGAGCCAATCTGGTAGTAGGGTGATGATGTGGAGGAGTAGCTTGGTACCAGTAAGTCTGGGGGGAAGCCAGGTGAAGCTGATTGGCCGCAGGGATATTTCAGCTGAAGCACCCTGCTTTTAGAGTGTCCGGGGAGTTCGTCTACGTTCCTGAGGTCTCTCACTCCGCCTAAGGCGGTCCGCACCTGAAGAGCTCGGGAAGAAGCACATCGTCCTTCCGTTACCACTGCTAGTGTGTTCAGTCATCAGTGGGTTCCCTTGAGCTGTGTGCACTATATTACGTTGATTAGGGGAGCAAGTGCCCAATGTAATGGTAAGTGACTGAATAAGGAGTTCCATAATCGAAGACATACGACTGGAGATTGCCTCTATTCCTGCTATGTTACCCAGTGCCAGTATTCATGCACCACTAACAACCCAATATTCCACATCTGCCATGTATTGTCTTGATGCTATATACAAGCAAAGGTTATGCATACTTAGCAACGTCTATATTGTATGAGCATAACGACGTGATTTTAACATTAGTCATGCTAAGAAAATACAAGATACAGGTAATTTTTATGTACATTTTGTGAACATTTGAATGTATCTTATACATGCATTTGTGTATTGCATGTAACATATGTATTGTCTACAACATTGTGTAATTTGTGCGTGGTGTGTACTTACCCAGGGTGTGTCGATGCATAATTTCACTCATTAAGACTCAAAGCTAACGATATGTATCAAATAGATTAAAACATCCATATTCCTTGGTTTATGCAAACTGTATGTAAATTATATGACGATGCTAATACATTAGAAACAAGACACAAAAGAGATGAACAAAACAAGAATGTCGGTAAATAAGACAAATGATCAATTGTTGAATCGAATCTTCACACCGAATCACAATAAATCAAACCAATGGGGAGTGAATCGTTTGTCTCTCATAAGTACTCATGTACTGGATAGAATGTACCATTGTAATGCAAACACTGCCCATTCTATATGATAAACATTAGTTTGCATGTATGTAGCACTCAATATTTGGCAGTATATTTAACATTTCCATAAATGTTTGTTTTCAAAATGACAACTTTTAAAACATGTTTTAACCTGCAGTACTTGTACATTAGGTTAATATGATCACTCCCTAAAAGTTTGTACCATAAAACTATCTTGTAAACATATAACCATTCTTCATATTGAGCACGGATCGAATAGAAAACTATAGTAAAGTATAGTCAATGGAGACTCAATCCAGCAGTGATTATATGCCAGACCATTCAACTGGAAGAGCTTGAATTGGAAGGATTGACAGCCTATAATCCATCAAGGGTCAATAAAACACGTATGTACTCTGTGTTGTTGTGGGAAGTTACCAGTGGACAAAGCTTTGGTGTGGATTGCAGTGGACATGCGAGTGACACATGGACAATGCGGAAAGGATGACATGAAAAGACAATGGGGTTTTTTTTACATAGAATGGAAATAATTAACTTGTGCAATAGGAATATGAATGAAAAGGTTTTGAAAGAGAACACAAGCAGGAATTGCTGACAAGTCTGATGAGAAGAAATGTGGCATATGCAGGGCATGTCATAAGAGAGTCCGTTGGAATAATTATAAAGACAATTCTGAAGGGTAAAAGGGATGGGAAGAGGAAGGAGACTGATCAATTAATTTGGTGGATTATATCCTTTGCTAGAATCATTATCATACTGTAAATAACATCACCATCACATGGCATCAGCAGAAGTCATTCAACAGAAGTACTATAATTTATATTGGAAAATAGTAAGTTACTCAACTTGTTTAAATGTTTTTTTTCTGTTAAGAAGCTGAGCTATATTTTCTACTTTTCATTTCGAAATGAGCAGTTGGATGGAACTCTCCATGAGAGACGCAAAGGATTGCAAACAATGGAGAGCATCTGCCATGGGCATCAACCCTCAGTTACGAGGATTCCACTAGGTAGATAATGGTGGTAACCATTATAGAGAGCCTAATACCTACCATAAAAATGTAGAATTTCCACCATTGGCTGAGGACAGCCCCACCCTCAATTGGGAATGGGGTTTTTTTCTTCAAATGGTGGGTCATGCTCCAATTCAGAGAAGTGACACAACACCCTTGCATGAGATCCCCTGTTTCAGGTAAATGTGCCCGTGATTCAATCATAAAAATATAGGGCCAGTGATGGGCACACAAAACTCTGCGCATCTTCACCAAGGAACACCTCTCTAAACCATCTCAATGCTGGTGACTTATTCTACACATTTCCTCCACATTCTAGTGATTCAATTAAAGCATTTGTATATGTCATCCAAAACTGGAAAACTTGAGACCTAATTTATCGCTTCCTTGAACTGGAACCTCAAGTCGCCACTGGTCAATGCACACAAATGTAAGTGATATTGATTATTTTCATTATATGAAAACAGTGTAACAAATATTTTTTTTCCTGGGTAGTAAGTGTTATTTCCTAATTGCTTATGCCTCAAAAGTACAGAATTATTCCCCACAAACTTTGCTTTTGTGACCAGGACAGTCATATTTAGAAATTTACCTATTTTCAATGAAAAAACGTGTGCATTTGTGTAATTCCTTCACGTAAAGTCCTGGTCACAAAAGCAAAGTTTGTAAGGAATAATAGCTATTTTCTATACTTTTGAGGCATATGCAATTAGAAAATAACACTTACTACCCAGAAACAAAAATCGTGTTACATAGTGAAATCAATGACTCAACCATTTTGTTAGTCCCTGAATTTGTACTTTTTAACAACATAACTTTTAGCCTATCTTTAAATGTCATTGACCTAAACATATTTCAAAAGTGTGATGCTTTAAAAACACTGGGGAATGTAAATAGTATCGATATATTAGTAGTATACGATCATAAAGTTATAAAAGTATATTAATTTCCGGATCTTTGTTGATCCACTGCCAAATGAAGGTCTTCCCACCATGCTTTCAGTTGTGGAGGTTGCTTGAACATACTTCACCACACTATTCAATATTGGCCGGTGAAGTTGAGGGGCCAAGACCATTTAAAATACCAATTCGTCACTGATGTTAGCTGTGGCCAGGTAGTGTGGGATCCACTATGACACCACCCCATAAACCATATATAATCCAAACTTGATTTGAAGCTTTCGTGACTGCAGGACTTACTCCTTGGTTCTTTCGGTAAAGTCACGTAGAAAGAAAATAAATTAAATAGAATACAGTAATCCCTCACCACTTCGCGGTTCAAGTTTCGCGGCCTCAGTGCATCGCGGATTTTTCGAACTGATTTAAAGGCCTCATTATACCTGTGCAGTAACACCATCATCATCATCATTCATCATCACATTCATCGAACTGCACAGGTCTGTCATCGTCGTCATTGTCATCGTCATTGTCATCGTTGTCGTCGTCATTACTGGAGTCAAGTCTCAAGATACTACTGTCATTGGTGAATGTAGAACACCATATTACGTATCGTATGAGAGAGAGAGTGAATGTATAATATTAAGGTTTAATAATTAAATAGATTTAAGTAAAATATATATATAAAGTATAAATATACATATTTTAAACATTCTGGTACCCACACACACATATACGGAAATTCCTAGGGGGCCAATCCTACTTCGCGGATTTTCACCTATCGCGAGGGGTTCCGGTCCCCATTAACCGCGATAAACGAGGGATCACTGTACGACATTTTGATTGCAACACAAGCAGTCGTCATCAGGTAGAACTAAATTTCAGAGAGAAACAAAACACAGACACAGAGACACACAGACAGACACACAAGCAGAGAGACACACAACATAGACACACAGAGACCCAATGCCTCTGTGTCGTGGCCTTAAATATAATCCTGTGGTGGAGTCCAAACCATCAACCACATCACCAATGAATGTGCCATCAATGCACATCCTGGCGGTGTTGCTACATTTCACTCCTGCCATACGGAACTGCCTTTTAAACGGATTTACAAGTCTAAAAATCAAGCACAATAAGATGTGCGCGAGCCAAAATTACACGAAAATGGACTCAACTCAACTTTAGCTGAAAACATAATCAACACAAAATATAAGGTGCAATATATTATTCAAGGCAATCAATATGCTTCAAGTAGTACTGCACAACTATAGTGACATACCCAATTGTGTGTAAGCGAAAATAATCAAGACGGATCATGACTACACTGTTGACACAGAAACCAAGTGTGGTGGTCTGGTTTTGGAAGGATGGATTCCGTCACAAACAATAAAATAAACCATCCTGTGATAAATCAAGTCTTCAATAATTGCATGCTGTCAGAAATGACACATGCGCCTGAAATTCGTGTCATTCTGGTACAGTGTCATGCACAAATAAATGTATTTTTTTTAAACACAATGGGGAATGCTTGGAAAAACTCAAGACAATCAGATCTCGGAGGGATCAAGCACCATGAGATTTCAGTCACGACTAAGAAACATTAGTGGACTCTGCAGATGGAATGATAAGTATTGTGATGCCGCCACCACGAAGCCGTTCAGCAGGCGCCCCATCTGCGGCCTCGCCACCACCAAGCGACGGAGCCGACCCCACGTCCCCCTCACCTCACCTCACATGAACACACCCGCACGCATCCCCCCCCCCCCATAGAGCGGGAAGGGGAGGACACCTGATCGACCGGTTTTTATCCGAGAAACCCTTATCGGGATTAACTCTCACGGTTTCCGGCGATCAGGGAATTGGATGACCTCCCCCGACGCTACGTTGCACCGCGGCGCTGCGACCGGCCTTAATATGGTGTGGCCGCGGCGAGGGGCATTCGGCCACCACGGTTGAAACGCATCCCCCCCACACACCCCCCCCCCCCCCATGCGTCGACGAGGCCAGCAGGGGAAGGACGGGACAGCATGAGTAGCAGGACCGCAGGGGCTCTTGCGCATAGTCGCGGAAGGTTGGGATAGTTGCGCTTGAGCGCGCAGGCACAATTGTTGGGGAGGGTAAATGATTGAGCTGAAGGTATGAATAGATCGGGAAAGGGGAGGCGCGCGGGGAGCCTGTGCACAGATTCCCACGGCGAGCCTTTGTGACGGACGCCGCCGCATGAACTGCAATAATGGGGGGGCCTGCGTGAGAAAGGGATTGATTGGAATTTGCGCCGCGCAGGTTGAGCATTAATTAGCATATCAAAAGCGCCCGGAACCGCCGTGCACGTGCCAGAGGGTCGCGAGCCTATTGTTCAGAGCCGCATCCCTTTGAGGTAGGGAGGATAAATAGGGAGCGCAAAGGGGAAATCGGGCTCTTGTCTCCAGCGCCAGAGGACCAGCAGCAGCTCCAGCCAGCGACCCGGACGTCCGAGCGACGCACCGAGGTACGCTGTTAGCACAAGGATCAGCGGACCGCCGTGGACACTTGACGGTGAGTGGGGAGGTGAAGTAGGATAATAGCCGATAGATAGGGAATAGGTACAGGTTTAGTGGAACAGGCCAGCCTCGTCGACTCACTGATTTAACATCAATTACCAGGTAGCAGATAATAAATCATTAATAGCGAAGCATGGCCTCGCGTGATCTTGTCGAGCAGTGTGAGCGTGTGGGTACGCGGGTGTACACAGTGGTTCGCCACGTGAGTGAGCGCTGCGCGGAGCTGAGCGCGTGGGTGAGCGTGTGTACACAGTGGTTCTGTAGTGCTGCGGCTCGCCTCGGGGGAGCGCTGCGCAGAGCGGTGCGAGAGTGGGTGTCGCGTGTGTTCACTCCGTGTGTGATACAGGTGCGTGATCATAACGCGAGTATTCAGTGGTGAGTGAGTGCCGCGGAGAGCTGTGTGCGTGAGTGCGCATACGTTCGTTACGTGTCGGATACGGATGCGCATTGGTAACGTGGTTATTCGACGTGGAGGCGAGTGCCGCACAGGGCTATAGACGGGCACACGCTCGCAGTGTGCGAGAGCTGTACGTAGTGGTGTAAAGAGGGGGAGTGTGGCGTTTGATTGATGATGCTGTGCGCACATATGCTCGCAGCGTGGGAGCGCGGCGCGAGGCTGTAAAAGTAGGGGCGTCGCGTTCGAATGCCGGCGAAACCGGAGCGGGGAATAGGGAGGTGGGGTAACGTAAACGGAATAGGGGATGCAGGCGGGAGGGACCCCGGGGGCCAACGGCCCCCACAGTATCACGAGTCAACAATAGTATCCGAGAGAACATATAAATAGTCAACCAAAGAGGGAATGGAGTGATTGCCTCAGTACACAAGAGAGGGTGTAGTGGCACGGTATTATAGTATATTAAGTGAATACTTCGTGGATGGATATCGATGTATACAAAAGTGATGCAGGACACGGTCGCATCAAACCAGATTGGCCAAATCTGTACAATGGTACATTCTGATGCAATTAGCATAGGGGGGCAATTGTCAATTGTAATTTTCATTGACCTTACCGAAGCTTCACATAAAGCCAAACAAGATAAATTACACGATGCGTTATGAGCCCAAGAACTTGGAAACAAAGCCCGGAGTTTTGTGTGGATTACCTTGTAAAATAGGAGACAATGCACAAAGCCAGGTCATCTCTCCATTCCCCTTATTATATGCTCAAACTAGCTTTACTACCCGGCTTCGCCCGAAACTTTGATTCACCACGCCCGGCCGCCTTTGTCTCCCCAGTGGCGATGTTCACACCACACCAGTTACTCGTTTGAGGCTGAGTCGACCTAGGGGAGGCCCAGGACCGGTTCAAATAATCGTCACCGGTGGTGGCCATGAGCGGGAATCAAACTCGGGTCGCCGGGTTCGGAGCGCAGCACGCTAACCACGACACTACCACTCCCCCCACACACGCGCGCGCGCGTCCATAGGTACCCATACACGCGCTTGCTGCAGACACACACAACTTTCAGGGTACGTATGGCAGTAAACGACTCAAATAATAAACCAATGCTGCGCGAAGAACGCCTTAGATCTCCAATACATTTGTATGGCACTTTACTCGCGGAGGGTTGGGGGGGGGTGCGTGACATCAGCAGGCACACTGTGTGACGCTTCCGCATGCGGGTGACATCACAGATGTGACGTCACAGCTCACTTGCCGTGCAAAATACATGTATATGCATTATTGCGCCCCTCCCCCCCAAAATATAAAAGTCTATTTTTATACTTGTTGCATGGTGTACAGTCTGGAAACTACCCACATACCAAATGTCAAGTTTGTTGGATGTCGGGAAGTATGCTAAACGTTTCGAACAGACACACATTCACAAATTTCCCTTTATATATAGAATACTAATTGATCGGCCTTATTTAAATCAGGTACAAAGGGGACTTGGCAAAAATGTAAGAAAATGTGGGTACAATGATAAAAATTTGTATAAAAAAACCTTTAACGCATGACAGACATGTCAATATATTACATAGCTAACAACATTACAAATGTACAACCAACATTGCAAATGTTGTACAAGTTAATGCAGAACACTTAAAAGTTGTACTGTATATGCAGATGAGTGAGAGTTCAGGAGTTTAAAATGGTTTAAATGTGTCGTTTATTTCCTATTTGACATTATCGTAGAAAAGTATCAGGTTTAGATATAAGTTGCTGTTGAGCAATGTTAAAATCAATCTCTTATTGTTTTTGCAACACTTAACAAGTTTTGTAGGTGTTAAATTATATAGTCTGCATACAATTGTCATGTATAACAAAATACATTATACCCAAGTCAATGTTATTTATGTATATGCAAATAAAAAACGAATGAACCAAAGATTGATCCTTGCAGAATCATTTTAAAATCGCTGTAGCATCTGAAATTAATTTGTAAAACGTTATACATTGCCTCATATTCGTTAAGTAAAGCGGCTCATTAACAGATTCTCCTAGGGGTCAGTTTGTTTTATCTTCGTGCAAAAATGCTGTTTAAAATAATATACTATGGATAACATTGAATGTTTTCCACAAATCTCTGGATAATTTTAAAACAAATGATATAAAAGTATATAATTGGTGCTGAAGTGAACTACTCAATTAAGGAGAGTAAACTGCTGAAATGAAATAAGATAAATTTAAGCACAAAAAAACTGGAGATTTCCTCTGCATTTCTGAATTTGACATTGTTTAGAAATTGTTCCTGCCGGGTAAAACAAATCACATGTTGCTGATTACGGTTGTTAAACGATAATCGGTAATACAATTCCTTGCCATGAAATGCTAATCGTTTCCAGGAGAAGTTTCGTCGTTGAGTGCGCTGATTTGCATGAGCCAATGTACAAACTGCATGGCGGTCTAAGTCACCACGTGGTACATAGGCTCAAATTTATTGAAAGGGCAATGTTGCAGCCATGAAATTGATACTTGCTCATTTCACTGCTAACCAAACGACCTCCACTAGAGGGAGGCCTAAAAGGGTATTTGGTCCCTTCCCTGTTCACCAGATGTGTTATAAGAAGTGGGTATACCCACACTTTACCGCGCTGGGAAATCGAATCTAACTGGCAGCCTCTGGATTGCAAGTACAGTGTGCCAATAATTACACGACAGCCCCCATTCGTTTCTCATAAATACATTTTTTTAAAGCATTGAGTTAATAATGTTAAAGAGTTAAACATATTACATTCATGGATACATATTTCCAAATGTACGGCAAACCGGTAGCTAGTTTTATTGTGTGGATAACAGAAGTACAAAATACTATCTTAACTTTATTTCTGATGAGGTCAGTTGAAATAACCAGTAAATGGTTGCCTTCTTTAAACATGCTAATAAAATTAAATTTATGTAATCTGAAAATCCGATTGGCCAGTAAATCCTATTTTATTATTATTATTACACGCTTTTATTTAACTCACTCCGTCTGTTGGTCGTATCCTCAACAAATCTTGTAACTCAATTTTTACCCACTTCCCAATGTGCTATCGACTGCAAACTTGGTATACTTATGTCATACTGATGACAAAGACTACATTCTATCATTATTTTTTTTAATATATATTTTAAAACATTTACACGCTTCTTGGTTCTTTCGGTAAAGTCACGTAGAAGGGAAATAATAAAATAATAAAAATAAAACATAATAAAATACAATGTAAAGTCACGTAGAAGGGAAATAATAAAATAATAAGAATAAAACAAAATACAATGTGAGAAAGAACCAAGAAGATGAATCCCTGCAGTCACGAAAGCTTTAAATCGAAATTTTACACGCTTTTATTTAATTCACTCTGTTGTATCCTCAAATCTTGTAACTCAATTTCAACCGTCTTCTCAATATCGTATCGACTGCAAACTTGGTATAGGTATGTCATACTGATGACAATACTATATTCTATCATTAAAAATTAAAATATTATATAGTTTTAAACAATCTTTTTTACGGGTATAATTGACCACGCTCAACTCACGTTGGCTGTAAATCACCACGGTCCCTTACGTTATGGCAAGCCTCGGAAAACCACGCCGAGGGGCGGGGGATGTGGAAGGAGGGGAGGGGCGATGGGGGAAGGGATCACGAGGAGGGGCAACTCGGAGTTGGCCGGGGGGGACACTCCCTTACGCTATGGCAAGCTTCGAGGCCACTTCCTGGAGTCATGGAGTTCTAAATATTTATGGGAAAATGTCAAAACTGGGTGGTTTTTAACTTTTGCCGACAAAACTGGATCCCAAATGTCAAAACTGGGTGCACCCTGGGTGGCCAAAAACTTGAGTTTTGGACACTCAGGGTGCACCCAGTTTTGACATTTGTCAAATACACCCCATTCATCCAAACACTTGGTATTTGTATACTGGCACACTGTGCCAGCACCCCAGTCATCTAAACACTTGGTATTAGTATGCTGGCACAGTGTGCCAGCACCATATAACTACACACACTTGATATTTGTACGCTGGCACAGTGTGCCAGTATACAAATGGCAAGTACGTGTATGTTCGCGAGCTGAAAGTGTTACTGTAGTTGCAAGCTGGCACACTGTGCCAGTATACATATGGCAAGTAAGTGTTACTGTAGTAGCGAGCTGGCACACTGTGCCAGTATGCAAACGGCAAGTAAGCGAGCTGGCACACTGTGCCAGTATACAAATGGCAAGTTAGGGTATGTTCGCGAGCTGTAAGTGTTACTGTAGTTGCAAGCTGGCACACTGTGCCAGTATACATATGGCAAGTAAGTGTTACTGTAGTAGCGAGCTGGCACACTGTGCCAGTATACAAACGGCAAGTAAGCGAGCTGGCACACTGTGCCAGTATACAAATGGCAAGTTAGGGTATGTTCGCGAGCTGTAAGTGTTACTGTAGTTGCAAGCTGGCACACTGTGCCAGTATTCATATGGCAAGTAAGTGTTACTGTAGTAGCGAGCTGGCACACTGTGCCAGTATACAAACGGGAAGTTTGTGGTGCAAGGTATGGAACATGAGCCACGAGAAACATCATTTGGAACGCTCTAAATCTGTGGCGACATATGGATGAATAACGCAAGGACCTAAACGTGTACAAAATGATACATTAAATCGTACACCTTCTTCACCCAGTTTTGACATTTGTCCACATTGAACATCACCCAGTTTTGTCATATCAAAAAGCACCACCCTGTTTTGCCTGTCGTTTTCCAAGACCACCCAGTTTTGACATTTGGGATCCAGTTTTGTCGGCAAAAGTTAAAAACCACCCAGTTTTGACATTTTCCCAAATATTTATTTATTTAAATTTCCGTTTAACCTCATCTATTTTTATTGTGATTTCCTTAGGCGACAAAATATTTGAGCACATAAATTGTTTTAAGTGAAATTTTATTTTACTGTAAGCATTTTTACATATTGAAATTACCCTTTATTACAGGCACTAATGAACATCTTAAACTTGAGCGATACATTTCTAATGATTAAAAATTTTATGTATAAAAAATAATAACCCTGTATTATTTAGACGACTGCAGTGCTAGATACTTTGTGAAGGTCGCCCTTTGCAAGGGAATAAGTTTTGTCTCAATAAGCACTCGCATTTTTCATAAATAAATAATACTATCCAGACGGTCGTACGATTTAAAATGTACCTCTGTAGTGCTGTTGGATGAACAATGTAGGGTGATAATCGACCCCTAAAACTCTTAATTACACCACTTTTTTGGATGCAATGCATTCGGAGCAAAGCCATGGTTTAAAAAATCCACACCATCCCCACTCCCACGTGCTCTTTATAGAATTATATTTAGTTTAGAAGAGCGTTTAATCATTGTAAGATTTATAACTTTAAACAATTTAAAGCCTACATTCTGCTGACTGAAAGGCAGAAAGGCAATGTTAACTGAAATGGAACAGTAACCAGTTACGAAAACGTAACAATTTAATTACAGTACATAACTTGAAATTGAACATTTGGGCGATTGGACAACCGATACAAAGTGAAGTAGATTTATAAGTTGAATGGACACCATAGCATGCTCTGCCAATATCTGAATAAGAACTTGGCCGCTGTATTATGGTCAAGTGTTACGTGTAAATTGTACGACGGTAAACACTCCCGACACCTGATATTGAAGTTAAAAAAGTGTGTCCTCTATATGTAATCTTCTACTCCTGCAGTAATGACCCAATGCTGTAATGACACTGGCCTAAATGAGTCCAGAACCATTAAAAGGTTCCATGACATTGTTTCGTTGATCATAGACCTTTGAGAAATAGTAATACTTTGGAATGCCTGTGGTAACCATCGGCAGATTACAACAAAGCCATGAGCAAACCATTACGATTCTAGATTTGAAGCTTTCGTGACTGCAAGGATTCATATTCTTGGGTGTTTTCGGTAAAGTCACGTAGGTACGTGATTTTACCGAAAAGAACATTACGAGTCAATAGTTTGCATGATCCAGGGAATTAGCATTTCTTATGTATTAACTACTTAGTTTCCTTTATCGGTCAATGTCCTACCCTGTGAATAGTAAAGTTCTACTTTCAGCACGCTACAATAAATAACAGAAAAATGCAACCTGATCATTAAGTATTGCAGAGACATGCATAGGCTGTGTGCCTGGGCTATCCTGCACACATATTAAGCATCGGTAATAAAATATGAGACTTAAAAAGTAAATGAAGCATATTATTCAGCGCTAGCTCGTGTATTAGATCACTGCAGTGATATCACTAGAGTACACATGAAAGTAAATTTTAAATATTTGGTTTAATCAGTAAAAAAGGTTAACATGCAGGTTGACTAACTCGGAACACACAGCCTAGTTATACGTCGATACAATTAGTATTTTTATAATGATTATTCAAGAATGTTTCGTGCGATTGTATAATTATTATCGTTGATTAAGTATAACTTCAGGATAGGAACCAACATTTAAAAATAAGCTTAACATAAAATACACTTTGAAACGTAAAAAAGCAAGCAACGTTGTACCTGTGGCACACCACGAGAAGGGGAATAGTCGAGGATATAATGTGTGGAGGAGGAACGGAAAGGGAAGCGAGAAGTGAAATAATGGGAAATGAGAGAAAAAGGATGGAAAAGGAATGGAAAAGTGGGACCAAAGGGTCAAAACAGATTAGGATGGGGAGGATGAAGCTATAGAACGGCCTCGATGCTGCAGAGCAACATCCGTTTTCAGAGGGGTGGGGAAAGGGCAGGAAATCCAGAGTGGGGGTGGCCACAGAGTCATGTGAATTACAGAAGGCTTGAGCTGATTTACAAAAAATATATAAGACTTCAATAATAATGGGCAGAAATAAACATACCTGTCAATAAGATTTCCTTCATGAAGAGGTCAATTTCAGGCAAAGACAACCAATTATTCCCATATACATAATTGCACAGTTTAAATAGAATTGGAAAATCTGTTTTTATTTGTATTGTGATGGGTGGATTTATTGACATAGACTTGTTTAACAGGGTTGTCTGGTCACCACAGGGGAATAAGTTATGGTATGGATTAGTCAATTGGGGAGAGGTTTGCCAAGGCCAGGGATCGTATTGACATGCATTAAGCTTTTACCAGGGACAGTGGCGTTAACTGCTTTGCTCTTATCAGAGCTACTACCCCTCAAAAGGATGGTATTTCCTTGGAGGTCAGCCATCTACATAGAAAGCAGGCCTGAACCCTCCCTTGATGTAATTTCAGGAAGGCCAAATAGCTATGTATTATATTGCTTCAGGCCGATAAAATTGCAAATAATGTGACAGGAGGACAAACTGTTTGCGTTTCCATTTATCGTTTATTGAAATACAGTATATTAATTATATGAGTGTGTATTAATGTGTTGTGCAATTTAAAATATGTCCTAACATAATGTATAATATATTACGTAGGTAAACGATAGGGAAATCACTATCTACAGTATAGACAAAGTATAACATGTAAAACAGCACAACAATGATATGTAGTACATACACATAAAACAACGTTTTATGAATGTAAAACATTCGTCCTTTTGATTAATGTGGCCAATTAGGGTAATCATTCTATTCAATTGGCAGGTGTGCAATTTGGAGTGGTTTCATGCCTCTTAACTCCCAGAGAAATATTTGAACACACAGGGCAAAGCGTGCAGCTGCATGTTACATTGCAAGAGATTGACTTAATCAACAGCACTAGTACAGCACACCGCTGTTGCTGTACCGCTGTTGCTGTACCGGTAACGAATTGGCACGTTCTGTTTACGTGACAAACCTTACTAATTGGCTGTGTCGGGTGGTGGCGGGTTTAACGACACATTTATATATTTACGCGATCTAACCCAAAATAACATGTATTATAGATTAATCAACAAAGTTGGTTTGCAAATGTTGCAGCATTCACAATCGGCCTATTGAACAACAACCACGAGTCTAGGCGTGATGAAGGCTGCATACTTATATCTTAAGAGTACTTACGCAGCAATGTATGTATAAGCGTCTACCTTCCTTGGAAACCCTTACCTATACGACTGGAGTATATAAATATGGCATGTTAAATAAAACGCACTATTGAGCACGTCTCGTATATCAATTACTGTGTAAAAATGCTGCTTTTGAGACGCGATATCATATCGTGCCAGACATTCAGATCTCGTGTCATTTTCTAACACACGGGTGGTATACGTACTTTAGTCAGTAGCTATAACACATCGTCGTGGGGAAACTAAATGCAGCATACCACAAACAAGCAATAACTGATTCCATATCAAGCGCCAAACACAACATATCAACATCACATAGCTGTGACATGTATATCGTATACATGTTTACAGAGCCACCGTGGCCACGGCTGTTTGGGAGACGAGATATTTCCACTACTAAATAAGAGTAATAACCTGTATTCCGTGTACGGCCACACGCGTCGCATCGCCAAATGAAATCTTGGTTAAGGTGTTGGGAGGGTGAACGTGTAGGGAGATCGTTTGAGCTTCGCCATAGCACCCGGGACGTGTATCGGATTACCATAACTCACGATTGCACCGACGCTCTCTATCGGAGCCTCAAGCGACAGCCAAATCAATAGGAGATACAGGCATAGCGTGAAACCCTATCAGCAAATTCTCAACAACGACTTCGTGCCTTTATCACGGGCACGCCACCGCACGCGACCAGCCGTCAATATTTACTGCCAAAGTATATTTCAAAGCGACGACAAACTCGTGCGTAAATACGCACACGGGCAGTACTCTCCGCGCAGTCGCGTTCGCGCAGTGGATCATTTCGGTGCCTCACGTCCCACACACACACAGACACAACACACCACATACAACACACGACACACACAAGCGCATCTCGCCGGCGGGGCTCTCGACGTTCGCACACGCGGCCGCGAAGAGCAAAACGGCCAATGGCCACAAAAAAGGGGGTTTGGTGCGGGGAAGGTGGCAGACGGCTCACCATCATGTGTCCCTCCATGCGGGCCGTTTTGATCATGGGCTCTTCCCCCATGGCGGCTCTCTGGGTGTGGACGAACTGACGGGACCGACGGGGATGGGACGCGGATGGTTGACCTCAGCAGCAGTAGCAGCAGTCGTGTCCGCGGGCCGGGTTCTGTGGCGAAGCCTCCAACGTGAGCAGCAGCAGCACCACCGGCATGAGGAGCATCATCAGTGGCGGTGGCAGCAGCATCACGGAGGATCCCCTCCCTCCAGGGCCGTGCGCAGCGAGCGGCGCTCACGTGTTTGTGTGTCGAGGAGTGTGCTGCGTAAAGTGCTCTTCTTCTTCTTCTCCTCCTCCTCGCTCTTCCTATGAACGTCTTCACAGTACCGTCAATAATGTTTGATTATACGAATAATAATAATACCGTGGTGGTTTATGATTGCGAGTATACCATAAAGTACCGTGTCGTTGTTATGAATTGTCTTATTATAATTGTAGGCAATTATTATACACCTCTGTATTATTCGCATTCGACTGTTAATAATTCCATCGCTTGCTATTCCTACGTAAACTGTAACACCATTTACATTGTTTCATTTCTTTTCATAGACTGACGCATTGATGAACGCGACTATCAACGCGCTATTGAAAAATGATATCACCAATAACACCACAGCGCTAGGCTACATTACACTAAATCATGTGCAGTACGCACATGCATTTATTTCTTTATTTCCCCGCCCCATTCCCACTTCTCGATTCAATCCTCGTTGCAGCAGCTGCGTCGCAGATATAGCAACCTCCACCACCACAGTATATGGGCCCCGGCGCTCCTACACCACGTGTCACTGTTCTGGCTGCTGCTGCTGCCGTGGCCAATACGGGACCCCCCCACCAACCTCCCACCTCCACATTGCCCCGAGCCTGCGAGGACCACCCCGCGGGTTGCTCCGGGAGATGGGATAAACTGATGGCTACTGGGATGCGAGCAGCAGCCACGAGGTGGCACCGCCCTCTCAACATTCATACGCGTGGCCCATGTGGGGTGCAGCCACGGGTGGGAGGAGGTGGACACGGGGCCCAGTGCATCGTGCGCGTTCCGCCGAGCAAGTGCGTGCTCCGATGGAGCTTGCTCTCGACAACCGAGATGCCGCCCGCTCACGAGTTCCACACGTGTACATGCCTGCCGTGTGGAGAGAAGCGTCTGGAAAGTCCACGTTTGCCTTGGTGGAAGCCAGTCCGTCCTCGGGACGGCCACTGCTGATTTCCCGAAATGTATACAGTATATGATATGGCGAGTCAAGAGTTCAATGTAGAGCAGTGTTCTTCACTAATTTTCAGAGGGGGCGGGACACTTTTGCCGATTAGACATCAGTTTGAGGGCCGCCACACATTTGAAACCATTGTGTTTGACAGCACGATGGGGTGTTATCGCTATGTATTGTCGGGGGCCGCACGTTAGGGGTCATACTAAATGCCACCAGTGGCCCGTGGGCCTTGCAATGAAGAACTGATGTAGAGCATTGCTCGGCTGGATGCGTTTCGTTGTCAATTTAAACTGGCTGACAAGACCAAATGTTAACAAATATATGCACTTTAGTAATAATGTCCCTTGCACATAAAAGCCTAAATTAGTATCAAGAGAGTGCTGTTATTTAAAATGCTTTTGATTTACGGTGCAGTATTTGGTTTAATTTAATTTTTAACGCATTTCATATGGCGAGCTTCTGGTTATCGCCATAATGTGTATCCCGGGGCTATTGTGAAGTTCACCGTCCCTGTGCCATGAGAACCCAGAGTTAAATAAAGGAATACGTTATATATGTGGGTCCTGCTTGGGATATCTGGCCAATATTTATTGAACATTTTAGTGTTCAACAAAACCCAAACCGAAAACTAAAAAAAATGGTGAAGGAAGTATACGACTCAAAACCCATATTGACCGGTCAGAAGCACGTTTCCTGTGCTTATATCAATTGACCATCGTGTGTCCCTGTAGATTAAGATTCTCACACCCAGGATGATGTCTGCACGGTCCAACAACCCCACCCCCAAAGGGCTATGTTACAGACGTGTTGCACCCCGTATATACATTTATATGGACAGTATTAAATTTCTACTGAATCGGAGAGCTTACACAGTACATTATATATTGGGAAGATTTTCCTTCGGTCTGTTTTATTCCTAACCTACTCCCTCTGCCGTCACTTGATAACACCACTTACTGTGCCACTGGTGATTGTCATAAAAGCAGGCTGGTCCCGCTTCTAGAAATGTGCAGTGCTCGTAACACAACGCGTGCCGCACAATTATCTAAAGAGCACAAAGCACCTTTGATCAGATTTTATGTAGTAGAAAGGCAGTCAAGTTTCCACGACGCTGTGCCATTTTAACGGACTCCTACAGACCACGGTAAATACAGTATTTTGATTCTGACAAATCACTCTCCCCCACAGGCCATCCAATCGCCGTGCTCCTCCATGGCTCTATCCATTCCTCCGATCATTGTACTCACACTTGCCACCCACGCTTCCCGCAACACATCTCCTCTCAGCTTCCATCAACGTGATGCATCCCATACCATGCACAGGGGCCGTCGGTCCACAAGGAGTTTTCCAGCCCCGCCCCGCCCCCTCTCCCCCACCCACAGCAATTGCATCCAATTTTACGAAAGCTGAAAGATTCGTTTTCGGGACCTTTCGAACATTAAACAAATTCGAACATACATAGCTGGACAGATACCAAAACACGCATCAGCCAGTGCGAGCTGTCCATGTGTAGCACGAGGCAGAGACACGAGGGGCCAAGCAACGACATTTCAGCAGTGGGCTGAGCTCAAGGAGAGCTAGCTCGAGCACCATCCTGCGGCGGTGAAAGGTGGCGGTGCAAGCGTTACAGCGGAGCCCACAGCAGCCAAGAATCTGCTGTCCCTGTCTGAGGGGGTAGCTGTTCAACCCTAGCACACGTTCGAGAAGCCGTGCATGTGACGAGTGCGGCAAGATGTCTTCTCGCGCTCGGCCTACAAGTATATGGGGTTTTTTCCACGTGTGTGTTAAACTGTGTGTACCCCGGATATTTTAAAGATGGCAATTATCCTGCTGTGTATCCTACTGCTGTCCCTCCCGGCCATATCTAGTGCCACATTCAACTTTACAAACGGCTACCCTCGTTACTTTGCGTCCATACTTGTTGCTCGATTTGCCACTACACCTGCTAATGAAACAGCTTATAGACACTTCATCATTGTATCCTTTTAACCCCTATCTTTGTCCCATTACTTCACCAGCACTCCTTCCAAACTTAATTCTGCTCTTAAAAATAACACCATCTGCGAGTTGCTGCTATTCGTCCAAGGTTCGCCGCTCTTCATCTTTTCACAGAAAATACCTGTGCAAACTATTAATTCTACTTTTCTTATTTCTGGGTGGTATTGAGCTTCATCTTGGCCCAAATGTAAATAACTCGTATAATTCTGTAGATTTTTCTGGCAGAAAAGGTGTTGGTGTTCTACATGTCAACATCAGAGGGCTTGTGATTAAATTAAGTCAACTAAAACTATAAGTGGCAAATCTTGATCCGGATATTTTTTGCCTAACAGAAACATTTCTCACTCCTGCCGTAAATGACTTGCAGATTACGATTGAAAAATACAACCTCTTTCGGCTTGACCAAGGATCTGAAGGAGGTGGAGTTGCCATCTATGTTCATAATACTATTGCATGTTCACCAGCTCACTCGTTTAAAAAATATATTTGAAGGTCTGGCTCTCAGAATAACGCTCGCAAATAATCAACAGATATTGGTAGTGTGCTGCTATAGACCGCCTAGTGGGAAGGATGTTGAAGCTGCTTCTGCACTGAGAGCTTCTTGGGGGCCTCCCTAAAGGTGAAATAGTTTTAGTGGGTGATCTAAATTGGAATTGGCTAAACCCGCCGGCTGTGGCCACAAATTTTGCAGATTAATTTAACCTGTTTCAATTATCTTCTTGGTTCTTTCGGTAAAGTCACGTAGAAGGGAAGTAATAAAATAATAAAAATAAAACATAATAAAATTATTCTCACGACGTTTCGGCCACAACGCAAGCAGCCGTCCTCAGGTGAAAACCAGGTCCGTCGAGGCGACAGAGTCTGACGGACCTGGTTTTCACCTGAGGACGGCTGCTTGCGTTGTGGCCGAAACGTCGTGAGAATAATTGTATTCGTTTTATTTTTATTATTTTATTACTTCCCTTCTACGTGACTTTACCGAAAGAACCAAGAAGATGAATCCCTGCAGTCACGAAAGCTTTAAATCAAAACTGTTTCAATTAATAAATGTCCCCACAAGACCCAACCTAAAAAATCCAGGACAGTCATCTCTGCTTGACGTCCTATTGACAAATGCCCCTCACAATTTCGCACTGAATGGTGTTCTGGGTAATAACCTTAATGATCACTCCTTCATTTTTGGGGTGAGATCATCAGCCAGACCCAAAGCCCCCCCTAAATTGGTTGAGAAGCACTCCATGAGACACTTCAGCACTCAGGCATTTACTAATGATGTGCTTCACTCAGATATTGACAACCTGACTACGGCTTGGGAGACTTTCAGGTACACGTTTCTCCAAATTCTTAACAAACATGCTCCATTGGTTAGATTTAAAACTAAAGGCAACCGCCCACCATGGTTTTATCCGTTGATTACTAAGCTCATGAAAACTAGGGACAAGGCTTGGGCATGTGCTCAGTAATGTGGTCAGGTATAGGGTGGTGTATAGTAATACAGTATATAATTTAATGTTGGGTTTGTCTATGGCAGTATATAGTACGGGGTAGACCCGTGTGATGTAAGGGGAAAAAAGTTTAGCTGGAAGCATATTATATTTTTTGTGACATAGAATTGTAATGTATTACTTACTGTTAGTAGCTCAACTTATTGGAGAGTATATTTAGTATACTGATGATACTATGTAGTTTATACTTTAGTTTTTTACGTGGTTGTTTAGTTACTGCAGCTACATACTATTAACATTCCTTCCCTTTATTAATGCTACCCCTATCCTCTCCCTTTGATGCTGCTAATCCTGCATAATGCAGGGGCATAATATGACTTTGAAACCCCTCGCCCACCTCCTACGCATTTCACAAGTAGTACTAATCACATATCTGAATTTCCCATAAATATGCTAAATTCCTCTTGATATGCAAATTATTTTGTCAAGGCGCTCTTCCCCTTCCAACCCAGCTTAAATATACGCTCCAAGCGTGGTGGTGTTTCATTCAGACGCTGTCTCCCCAACAGACCTGGTCTTCACCTGAGGACGGCTGCTTGCGTTGTGGCCGAAACGTCGTGAGAATTATTTTATATGTTTTATTTTTATTATTTTATTATTTCCCTTCTACGTGACTTTACCGAAAGAACCAAGAAGATGAATCCCTGCAGTCACGAAAGCTTCAAATCGAAATCTACTAACTGTTGGTCACCTATTATACAAACATATAGCCCATATTTTCAACCTGTCCATCAAAGAAACATCAGTTCCTCTAGAATGGAAACATTCCTATGTTCGTCCACTTCACAAAAGGAGCCCTAAAGATGATCCAATTAACTACCGACCTATCTCAATTTTGTCCCCGTTGATGAAATTTTTTGAAAAATAATTGAACTTCCAAATTAGCAGTTTCCTGTCCGCCAACAATCTATTACATCTAAAACAATCTAGGTTTCGAAAAAAATACAGCACCACATCTGCTGCATTAGACTCTCTGAATCACATTTACAGTCGCCTTTATAATAAGCAGTACTGCGCCTGTCTTTTTTTGACTTGTCCAAAGCCTTTGATAGTCGACCACAACACCCGGCTTAGTAAACGAAGTTGCCTCGGTTTTTCCGAAAACGCAGTAAAATGGTTAAAAAATTACCTCTTTTCTCGTTTCGCTCCGGATGACCGCTGCAAATTATTATCTGTGTTTTGATTTAGTGTGCTGATCTTAAAGGTGCATTGAAAAAATTGATACTCCGACTGATGCTCCTGATGTTGTGGAGTGACTCATGCAGCCAGCTATGGCTGCAGGGTTTGGTGGTACATGTTGTTTATGTCGTTTATTGTGAAAATTCGGTCATAGTTCCTATGATCACTGTTACATTGATTATGACTTTATTTTGGTGATTTCGAAAAGTTTTTTGGTTTGGCCATGTTTGTTGTAGTACGGAGTTAGACTGATGGCCTTAATCTAAGTTGTCTAGTGGTTGTTGTTGTTGTTTGACTTGCATCCCACTCGGATTTTTGCACACAGCGTTGGTGTACGGTGCTTTTTTAAATCCTTTATATTAAGTTCGCTTGCTTGCTTGCGTGCTTGCTTGCTTGCTTACGCCGTGCAAATCTTTCGGTCGTTTTTTAACCCACTTCCCGTGATCCAATCGAGCTGACATTTTCCACACAGACTCGTTGTGCCAGACAATTAATGTTCCTGAAAAAAAATTCCCAAAATGTAACACTTTTTAGGCAAAAAAAATTTCTTTTACATATATTCAAATAGAACTCATTCATCGCTTTGGCTGAACGTCACAGTATAAGAGCCCAGAGCGTAACCCCTCCACAGGCCGTGGCGGAGTACCGCAGTTGGTAGCGCCCTCGCTTCCCATGCCAAAGGTCGCGGGATCGATCCCCACGTCCTCCACAGGCGAGTATATTTTTAAATCCTTTATATTAAGTTCGCTGCCACGCATATAAAGGATTTATAGTGAAAAAACTTTGTTTTTACGGGTTATACTTATTCTGGACTTTTTGCTGGTTTTTCCTGGATTTTCAGTTTGCACATAGTCACATAGTCACTTTAAGATGTTTTCTTGTTCATGTTTTTGGTTTTTGTTTGTTGCGGTTGCACCCGATTCAAGAGCCGAATGGCTCACAGGGCTATACCTAATAAATGAACTTGATAATAAATTAACTTGAGGCATGCTGCACACACGGGGTACGCACTCCAGGACAACAACTATAGAGTCACGTCGAGGCGGCTGTGTGTGTAACGCCCCAGGAAATGAGCGAGGAGAGCGCTATGTCTTCTACTGCATAAACAACCTGCAATGTGATTTGGACAACAGTTCTATTCTGTCGTGTATGGACTGTGCAGTAAACTGTAGTCTGCGCTCATTCAATTGAGTAATCGCGAAACTACACGAAATCTCTCTTTCCTGAAGCCCTCTTGTGGCTAGCATACCTCGACATCGGCATATAGCTCCTGAACATGTCGTACACAAGAATAGAACGAAATGTACCCACCCCGACGTTCATGGACTAGGACAGGGGTCGGAAACCAAAATAACAAGAAGAGCCATTTCTTTCCAATTCGGTACAAAATTCAGTATTTCAAGAGCCGCAATGCATCTGAGTACTGTACTCACGTACATATCGTCAAGAAGCAGCCCGTAAAGGGCCGCATGCGGCTCCGGAGCCGTAGGTTGCCGACCCCTGGACTAGGATATGCAATTCATATTACCTTCGTAAGATATACATCTGGGCAGTATATAATCAGGTCTTAATTTTTCACTTAATATGTTCCGCTGGTAGACTGGAAAGGATACGTGACTATTAGCCACATCTGTCGCGAGAGGTATACTGAGCGTGGTATGCTGGGTGCAGAAATGTTTATCGGGCCTCTGACCCGTCCACACCCGGCTCAAATTAAGAACTAAATATATCCGTATATATTACAATAAAACACAGTTATGTAATTAATATGTAATTAATATTGAATGCACACAAAATTTCGTTATCTAACTTGTATCATCAACTATGTTTAATTCACTGCTGGATAAAGGCTTCACCAAGCTGCACCCACCTCTCATAGTCCTGCGATTCATCCACGAAGCGGCTACTGTAAACTCCATCTGCTTGGTGCACGTTCTCTCGGATGCGTTCCATTCCTTGGCTGCCACTCCGTTACTATATTAGGCTATCGACCACGATCCCTTCTTGCGAAGGCTCCTGCCCAAGCCTAATTACTTTTCTTAACCATTTGAATTGTCAAACGGTTAATTTCTCGCAATGGGTCCCCACACGTTTAGATAAAGTAAATAAAGTAATGGCACTCAATGGCCTCCTGCCATATGGTTTAATAAAGAATGTAAATAAACAATGAACCCCTGGATCATCATCTTTGATTTAAACCACTGCTACAAGGTAAGCCTAACCAATACCGTTCATTGTCTTTGTCTTACAGAAAAAAATATTAATTGCCTGATTTTTTTTTTCAAACTGATGATTCTACTGTATTCCAACCCGTGCGCTGTTTACATTATGAAAAAGCAACCGGTCGCATATTTACCTAACCTATATAACACATCATAAAGCAACACTTTTACGCCGTCTTTGTGATGAGTTTTGTTGATAACTTATGGGTTATGCAACGTATCACTCTGACAGTATTAATAAAATGTACAGACATTTTATTTTCGAGTGTAAACTAACAATTCCCATGACTTGGACGTAACCAACCGTCTGCCAGTCCACCTCTCCCGACAGTCAGTCAGCCATCCAGCAAAACTGTATTGTAATGTAGTACGCTACTGCAAAGACCTGCTCCAAATGTACATATTGTTATACACTGATGAAAACTATTATCTTGAAATTTATAGAACTGTTGAATTAAGCCAGGCATGTCCAAAGTCCGGCCCGTGGGCCAAACACGGCCCGCGGTCAGATTTCATATGGCCCGCAGCTTCGGTCTTATAATGTGTTATTTATGACTCGCTAGCTCTGTCAGAATGAATAAATCATAACATTTTTAAGATGTAATTCCTCCTTTCACCACACGGTGGCAGCACCATTCTAATGCTATCTGGCTCTGCATCCGTGCCGCGAACCCTTCTCGAATAATTTCTGCCATGGCGACTGCAAAAAAAAAGAGAAAAGTTGACAGTGAGGGCCGCCGCTTTCAGGAGCGGTGGGAATTACAATACTTCTTCACTGAAAATCGAGGCAATTGTGTTTGTCTATTTGTAAAGAGACGGTTGCCTTGTTTAAGGATTTCAACGTAAAGAGACACTACGAGACTAAACATGCTACAACATACGACAAGCTAACAGGGAGTGACCGCGCTGAAAAAGTGAAGCAACTCCAAGCTGCTCTGGCATTGCAAAAGCGATTCTTCACGCGGGCCTGTGAGTCAAAGGAAAACATCACCAAAGCCAGCTATGAAGTGGCCATGTTAATAGCTAAACATGGCAAACATTTTACTGAAGGTGCGTTTATCAAAGACTGTCATGAAAATGGTGGAGAACATTTGCCCTGAGAAGAAGCAAGAATTTACGAATGTATGAATGTTTTTACACTATGAGATCTCTTTTACCAGTGGCAAAATATAATGGTAGGTTTTTACCCTTTTAACTGGTACAAAACTGACACCTTTATTCAAGGCATCATGTTTGCAATGACCACAACACAAGTAGTCAATAAAGCAAACAAAAAGAAGCAACTCTGATAAGGATAATAATATGCACTGTCCTTGAAGTTGATTGGCCCACACCCGAGACGGCTTTCTTTAGAGCCTAGTCCCCATTGGTGTAGGGCCAGATGACACCAGAAGGCGTACAACTCAAAAACAGTGCAATATCAGAGTATTGAGAGTTCGGGGTAAACATTTACACTATGAGATCTCTTTTACCAGTGGCAAAATATAATGGTAGGTTTTTACCCTTTTACATGATGCCTTGAATAAAGGTGTCAGTTTTGTACCAGTTAAAAGGGTAAAAACCTACCATTATATTTTGCCACTGGTAAAAGAGATCTCATAGTGTAAATGTTTACCCCGAACTCTCAATACTCTGATATTGCACTGTTTTTGAGTTGTACGCCTTCTGGTGTCATCTGGCCCTACACCAATGGGGACTAGGCTCTAAAGAAAGCCGTCTCGGGTGTGGGCCAATCAACTTCAAGGACAGTGCATATTATTATCCTTATCAGAGTTGCTTCTTTTTGTTTGCTTTATTGACTACTTGTGTTGTGGTCATTGCAAACATGATGCCTTGAATAAAGGTGTCAGTTTTGTACCAGTTAAAAGGGTAAAAACCTACCATTATTGTATGAATGTTTGCCTGGCACGCCAAACTGTGGCACGGAGAGTTGAGGACATATCGTCAGATATTCAGAGACAACTGGGGGACAGGGGAGTGGCTTTTGATTATTTTTCATTAGCCTGCGATGAAAGCACCGATGCATCTGACACTGCACAACTAATTCCAGATTTGAAGCTTTCGTGACTGCAAGGATTCATATTCTTAGGTTTTTCAGTAAAGTCACGTCGGTAAAAATTTAAATTAATAAAAGTAAAATAAAAAATCACGACGTTTCAGAGGCGACACAAGCTTCCGTCTTCAGGTGGAACCGTCACAGCACGTTTACTTTTATAAATTTTTACCTACGTGACTTTACCGAAAAAACCTAAGAATATGGACTGCACAAATACTTATTTTTTAAGAGGAGTTGATGACAACATGAACGTGACAGAGGAGCTGCTTGACCTCAAAAGCCTTAAAGGGCAAACCAGAGGAACAGATTTATTCGTTTCTGTTTGTGAAGCTGTTGATGATATGAAACTACCATGGAGTAGAGTTTCTGGGATCATTACCGATGGTGCGCCTGCCATGGCTGGTGAGTGAAGTGGATTGTCCACACTGATCTGCAATAAAGTCAGCGAAGAAGCAGGTAACGCTATTAAACTTCACTGTATCATTCACCAGCAGGCTCTCTGCGCCAAACATCTCAAATTTTACGATGTTATGAAACCAGTGGCAAAGGCAATCAATTCTATTTGCTCTAAAGCTCTATACCACCGACAGTTTCGGCAGTTCTTGCGTGACATCCAGGCTGAATACGGTGACGTAATACATCACGATGTGAGGTGGCTAAGTCGGGGGTCTGCACTGCAGCAATTTTTCTCTCTCAAAGAGGAAATTTGACATTTTTTGGGTGAGAAGGGACAACCAATGGAAGAACTGTCCGATCCTGTATGGCTGGCAAATCTGCCTTTTTTGGTTGACATAACGAAGCATCTGAATGCGCTGAATGTTAATCTTCAAGGAAAAGATGCAGTGGTAAGCCAGCTATACGCTCACATCAAGGCCTTTGGAACCAAACTGCAACTTTTCCAAAGACACTTGTCCCAAACAGAGCCCTGCACCGCGCACTTCCCAGCTTTGAAAGAGGTCATTGACAGTTTCTCACAGGACAACATCGGTGCGCAAATGAAGAGTTAAGCAACAGCTATCGCATCTCTTTCTGTGGAATTTAACAAACGCTTTCGGGACTTTGCAGTTATTGAAAAGGACATGTTGCTTTTCTCTTCTCCCTTCTCCGTGGACCCTGATGATGCTCCTCCACAGCTGCAGCTGGAGCTCAATGAGCTGCAGTGTGACGACGAGTGCCGCGGAAAACACCAGCAGTGTTCTCTTGTTGACTTTTACCGGCAGCTGGACAAAAGCAGGTTTCCAGAAATGCGGTCATTCGCTAAGAAAATGCTGAGCTTATTCGGCTCCACATATTTGTGTGAGCAAACATTCTCAGTCATGAACTTAAACAAGAACCAATTGAGGTCAAGGATGAGTGACTCCCACTTCCGTGACATTTTACACATCTCAACCACTGCCCTCAAGTCAGACCTGGTCTCTTTACTGAAATCTAGATCTCAGTATCACCCTTTTCATTAGTGTCAGCAAGTTATATGTTCCTTGATCAATCTGAAATTGAGTGTTTTGAACGGTAACATCTGTCACTATTAACAGTGAAAAGCCTAAAGAACACTAATGCACATGGACTTATGGCACTTGTTTTATTAAACTCTTGAATAAGATTTGGTTATAACTGTGATGTTATGTACCTGTAGATGTGACACAAACTATTGCTTTCTGAAAGATCTTGTAAAAGACAAGGGCAAAATTCACTTGTTTTAAAGTTTAATGATAACAGACCATTTCGATTTAAAGCTTTCGTGACTGAAGGGATTCATCTTCTTGGTTCTTTCGGTAAAGTCACGTAGAATGGAAATAATAAAATAATAAAAATAAAACATAATAAAATTATTCTCACGACGTTTCGGCCACAACGCAAGTAGCCGTCATCAGGTGGAGAACAGCTCTGTCGAGGAGACAGAGTCATATTTATGGGAAATGCAGATATGCGATTAGTACTACTTGTGAAATGCGTAGGAGGTTTGGCGAGGGGTTTAAAGTCATTATGCCCGTGCATTATGCAGGATTAGCAGCATGAAAGGGAGGGGATAGGGGTAGCATTAATAAAGGGAAGGAGTGTTAATAGTATGTAGCTGCAGTAACTAAACCACCACGTAAACAACTAAAGTATAAACTACATAGTATCATCAGTATACTAAATATACTCTACAATAAGCTGAGTTATGTTTTCTTTTTATTATTTTATTATTTCCATTCTACGTGACTTTACCGAAAGAACCAAGAAGATAACAGACCACTTTGCATTACTTATAACTCCTGTTTAAAATTTTCATGAGGCAAAGATATTTAACTCATGGAAATTTAAGGTATTCTATACAGTTTGTTCAATGTTATCTGACTGAATGAAAGGCAGAATTGTGTTTTAGAGTTGTTCACGTCTGCTTGAGTGGCTTATATTTGGTTACATTGTCGTTTGAAAAATAAAGGCAATCGTGACAATGAAAATTGTTTTATAACAGTGTGAATTTTCACGTAACATTTGTGGTTACAAAAAATGTCAGAAGGAACTATTGGCCCCCGGGCATATTAACTTTATCAAATTTGGCCCTCTTTGCAAAATGTTTAGACACCGCTGAATTAAGCAGTCAAATATTGAAGGTTTGAATGTTTAACGTACGTTTTAGCCCTGCCCTAATAATGATACATTATAGTTTATGAAATTGATGTAGCCCATATTCAACGCATTGCATCTTACCGTATTTTATGTAGAAGTATATATGTCTACATACGTTACAATGTTGTAGCAAGTGAAAAACATGTAAGAGAGCAAGGTGGGTGCAACACTAGAGCAGGCATTTAGCATTCAGACTTCAACTGCAAAACTCATGAATACTCATCATGTCATTCTTATACGCTGGCTCGTCATGCAAACTGTGTAATGAGATCGAAGGCCTTGAAATTGTCTTGTATTCACTTTGGATTCATAAGTTATCCTTGTTTTTCTATGGCAGCTCTTATTCTCAACGGCCATTAAAGGCAGTAGATTATAGAACTCTCAACTACACGCTGGCCTATTTTTATGAGCCTTGCAGATTTCTAACCTCCACCTTTTTTAACCTCTTTTCGTCATGGTGTGCATGATATAATCGCTCATTTACTTTACAAAGTACCTGCACCGATTACGATTGACTGCAAGTACTCTGGCACAGTCAAAATTATATAGTCTCAAAGTGTTCTTGCTGGACTAGAAACTTTCCAGTTCTCTAATATTTGCTCACACCATGGAGCCAACCCATGCGATAGTTAACAAAAAAAATACTCAATAAGTAAAGATAATGATCTGTACATAGGTTACATCTCTTAAAGACTGCTTGCTGAATGTATGAAATAGGTTATTAAATTGATACAAATAATCCCAACAAAGGTCAACTTCAATCAAGAATAAGAGAAAGTGGGATCAAATATTGTAATTACAAAAAAGACAATGTGGGTCATATTTATGGGTTTGTGATTGTCTTTCTTTGAAAGACAAAACTAATGGACCAAATCCCCAGTGCAATGCGTTTCCACCATTTCATCCATACTGTGTGAGAACCTGGTCCTGAGAGTTTTTTGATCAACGCACAAAAAAACATGTTGAATATACCGGTAACTTCATATGTAACCAAAGGAAATGCAGTGTCATGAAGCCAACAGGTGATGTGTAAACCATCTTCTAGTTTAATGACTGATGTATCATCAAACCATGAATGCAATATACTGCAATATGTAATTAAATATCAGCTGCATAATGTCATACCTTAAACATTAGCCTCAAATGTCAATTAAAGGCAGTAGTTTTATTGAGAACAAAACAGTGAATCGACTGTCAAAACATTGAGCATTCAGGTAACAGTAAGGCAGCGGTTAGAACTCTTGACGTATTAAACTTTCAAAGGATTGCATGTGATTTAAAGTACACCAAAATATTGTTAAGTCACTTCACATTTCTTGAAACTAAATTAGAGTGGCTTCACGATTTAAAATGGAACCAAAACACAATGCTGTAGCCATTTTAGATTACATTAACTCTGCAAACTGGCGTGTATGCTTCAAAAGAATTACATAATAACAACATGTGCACAAAGAACCCATCAGTTTCTTTCAAATCTATTGATTGTTATCTATGAAAAAATAACTCGACTTGTATATATTGACCTTTGAGTTAATATTTTTACCTATATAAGTAATATTTTTAAAAAAACTTATTTTTTTAAACACGCTTTAATGAAATGTACCGTGCTAGTAATGGAATAACTCCACGACTCCAGAAAGTGGCCCCGAAGCTTGGCATAACGTAAGAGACCGTGGTCATTTACAGCCAACATCAGTTGAGCATGGACAATTAGACCCAAGCCAAAACATAACATATAAAAAAAATTTAAAATATGTTTTTTCTTTTTTATGATAGAATATAGTATTGTCTTCAGTATGACATAAGTATACCAAGTTTGCAGTCGATACCACATTGGGAAGTGAGTAAAAATTTAGTTACAAGATTTGAGAATACAACAACGAAAACAACAACAACAACAGACAGAGTGAGTTCATAAAAAACATGTAAAAAGGCATTTTTTACAGGTAGGAACAATGTTCCACACTGCCCACCAGGGATTATTTGTCTGTCTGACTGTCGTGCATAAATATATATAATATAAACAGCTCTTTGATTGGTGGAGACCTACTGCCGGGTACGGAGAGGGGAGGGGCCTATGGGAGGAGGGTCAGGGGAGGGGCCTAAGGAAGGGGGGAGTCAGGAGAGGGGCCTGAGGGGGGGGGGGGTACGGGGAGGGGCCTAAGCAAAGGGGAGGGGCCGATAGTCTAGGAGGCTGGCTACCTGGCTGGCTGCCTGGTTACCTCAAGTCAAGTTATCTTTTATACAGGTAGGAACAACAGGTTCCACACTGCCCACCAGAGATTATTTGTCTGTCGTGCACGAATGCGCTGCAAAGTATTTGGCTTGCGAACTGTGGGGTTTACATTTTAAAAAAAGTAGCCGGGTACCACACCGTAAGCCCCGTGGTGAGCCAGCGCTATTTGGTTTTCCCATCCGTCAACTTTAAAGTAGTTAAATGAACAATTAATGGCTGTTTCCCATTATTTAATTATTTCCTCGAGTCGCTACAGCTGCCCAGGGGTTGCCCCTGGCAACGCACGCGCGTCATCGGTGGAGGGTGGGGGGGATTTCTCCTTCGCGTTCAAAATGCAAAAAAAATACACAACGCTGAGGTAAATTCATCAAAGTGTCATGTCCTCTTCTCTCCCTTCACACCCCAATGTGTGCACTTACTACTATAGGGTCGGTAGATACTAATATTATAGCGCTTAGATAGTATTATTGTAGCGCGAGGGGGGAGGGGGGGGGGGTAGCGGCCCAGCCCACAGCCTCAGCCGGCTGGGCAATCTAGGCGAGGCCGGGGGCTCTGCACGGGACTAGGCCTCACCACGGCACTGTCAGGGAGTAGTTTGTGCTATAGAGTCGATATATTCTGCTACAGAGTCAGCATGTACTACTGTGGTCATAGCAGGTACCACCACAGTATGCACTTTTGTAATCATAGCAGGTACCACCACAGTCAGTGTGTACTGCTGTAATCATAGCAGGTACCACCACAGTCAGTATGCACTGCTGTAATCATAGCAGGTACCACCACAGTATGCACTGCTGTAGTGAAAGCAGGAACCACCACAGTATGCACTGCTGTCATCATAGCAGGTACCACCACAGTATGCACTGCTGTAATCATAGCAGGCACCACCACAGTATGCACTGCTGTAATCATAGCATGTCAGGAATGACACCCTTCACAGATGGGGTTAGATCACAGATTGTGTACTGTATTAAATCAGACCTGGATCTTGTGTATGTTTAAGATTTAGAAAATATTTTGGTAACACCTGCTATGTATGGTAATGTTGTACTATAAAAGGTTTGTTCATGAAGCCATCCAGATATATAAACAGACATAACTTCAACCGAGAAGATGGATACAAATTGAGCAATCATTGGAATATGTTATTAACCAGGTAAAACCTTAACTGTTTATGGTTGTTCCATCGTATCTACCGGGTACTAGTCTATTTTAAAATCCTTTATATTAAGTTCACTTGCTTGCTTGCGTGCTTGCTTGCTTGCTTACGACCGTGCAAATCTTTCGGTCGTTTTTTAACCCACTTCCCGTCATCCAATCGAGCTGACATTTTGCACACAGACTCGTTGTGCGTGACAATTACTTTTCGTGAAAATTTTTTTTCCAAAATTTTACACTGTTTAGGGAAAATGTTTTAAATATTTAATTACCAATTGCTTAATGGTGGCAGACAATCATCTGACCCATAGGTGGCAGCCATCTCAAGCCAGAGGACGAGAGGACTCTAGCCGCCACGCATATAAAGGATTTATAGTGAAAAACTTTGTTTTTACGGGTTAATTTTTTCCGAGTTAATTCCCCCCCTCACATCCCCAGCGTTCCCAGCCTCCCACTTCCAGCCCCACCCACTTCCCCCCCCCCCAGCTTCACGTCCTCTCTCCCCCTAGCGCTCACGCAGCGCCACCCCCCCCCCTCTCTTTCTCTCCCCCCTTGCTCCCCCCCCCCCCCCTTTCTTATCTATATAACCTCTTGCCAGGGCAGCTCTCTTGCCCACTGCATTGGCATTGTTGCTGCATTGGCATTGCTGCTACATTGGCATTGCTGCTACATTGGCATTGCTGCTACATTGGCATTGTTGCTGCATTGGCATTGTTGCTGCATCAGCATTGTTGTTGCTGCATTGGCACTCGTGCACCACCCATGCTCCTGGTGCTGTTGATACACTTGAGCTACGCCCATCCCCAAACCTTTATAAACAGTTTGCCTTTAGAGGCTGACTCCTTTGCCTGATGACAACCACTTGTGTTGCGATCGAAATGGTCAGGATTTGTTTTATTTTATTTCTAACTTTGTGACTTTACCGAAAGAACCAAAGAGTATGATGCTCCTTGTGTACATTCATTGTATCGATATTGCAAGTGGAGTGCTGTACTTTACACGGACAACTTCTTGCTTTTCTGTCGTCACTTTATTTCTACTTACGCAGCACATCTGAGTAACATTCTCCAGCGCGTTCTCCGCTCGTCTCTCTGCCTCACTCTCGCCGCTCTCTCGCGGTCTCCCCGTCTCACTCCAGCCGCTCTCTCTCGCGGCTTCTACGCCTCACTCCAGCCGCTACACGATACTTCCTTCACCCCACTGCTACTCTATACTTCTTCTGTTACTCCACTCAGGGGCGGTTTCTTCATTAGGGCGATTGGGCGACGACCACCAATGTCATTCAACCACAGAGTCACGCTAGCCGTCACTGTCAGCCTCTGGATATAGTCAAATCAGCGTCATGTCACGTTCTGTGGAGTACCGCCTCTTTTTGGGCGATTTCACTACGGCTGAGAATCGCCCCGAGTGGCCCCATAGACTTACATTCAAAGATGTTTTTTTTCGAACGGGGGCGCTGCAATGCATTCTCTATGGCTTCCGGGAGGGCATGCACTAACGTGCTTACGTCATCATACGTGCTAACGTCATCATACGTAAGCACGTTTCATCCAACAATATAATTTATCGCCACCTAGTGGAATCTTTAATAAAATAAACTTGAGTGGTTTGTTTTAATAGTGAGTATATAAACAAACAAGATGTATTGTAAGAGTCACTTTATTTTTCATTAATATTAAAGAAGTGAAGTTGCCTTTACATGCTTAAGCTGTTAATTTATTCATTGCATGGGTGGACCTTATCAATCATCCAGACATTTGCCCCCCCTGAGAGATTTTGCAGGAGCCGCCACTGACTCCACTGCTACTCTATACTTCTTCTGTTACTCCTTGTCTTCAGCTCCGACCATCTGCATCCACTCCCAGGCCCGACTCCCCTCCAACTTCCCGCAACTCTAAAACTCCCTTCTATTTATTCCGGCCCTTATTAATTCCCAATTAATTAGTTGGCTTCCCCCCGACGCCCCACGCTCCCAGCCCCCGCTGCCACCTGTCTCCTTTCCCAGACTGGGAGGCGCCACTCAGACTCAACAACAACCAGCCAATAACAGCCCTGCATCCCTAATTGCTCGACGGGCTGTCTCCGACTCACCCTTCAGCCCCTGGTAACAGCCGCATGTCCCGATGTGCCCCCACTGTACCTCACACGCACGTGTGTGTAATTTCCCCCCTTGGCGCGTGTTAAACCACTACACAAGTATTAGCAGATGCTGTATTTTGTGCTGTTTTTCCATCAGTTTTACCTCGTTAAATGCATTAAATACGTCGGAGTCAGATGTTCACCCTGGCTCTGAAGGTTTATTGAATGCAAGGTTAACAACTCGGATAGTGGTGCAACGCAGCACACAGCGAGGCCGAGACAATAAGGATGATATGGAGGCACAAGACTGGAGAAAAATTTCTCCATTATGGCAACTACCTGATGATGCTGGTTACAACTACCAGCTAAACATCTGTACACAAATTGTAAAATCTTGTGGATTGCTCACCAACACAACGAATCAGTAAGAAGTTAGCATGTTTGTTCACACATTTAACTTATGCGATCTGACGCAAACATCAATTATTAATCCTAATATTTGGTTGTGAAACCCTACCGTGTTAGGACTATATCAGTGTTCAAGGCAGGAATAGAGGGGCTTCCGACACATCCTGTACCAGAGCACTCAGGTCATCTCCTCCAAAACCTAAACGCTTTTTCCCTTATCCTCTTCGCTTCATTCACCTTCACCCTCCAGATGAGCATTTGTCGTTTAATCCCACTGTGCCATTTTTTCCATATAAGTTGTATACTAATGTTATTAAAATATCACGCCATGCTTATCTACATACAATTGTTTTTTTTTATTCCCGTGTCTTGACAAAGAGAAATGCAAAGCAGTCCAGCTTATGAAATCAGCCATCAATGTTGTCTGTATTCTACATTAACCTTTGCAATTGTATGCATGGAAATCATTAGCGAGAGTACTGTGTGCAGGACTGACCTTCACCTTTTCATATGAACTTCTCAAATTGGCCATTTACTCACTGTCAAACTTAACAAAACCAAATGTGGTGTGATAAAAGGTAAAGGTCAACCGAGCATTATACAACAGCACTCACCACTTCCAGCAGGGGGCTGCCATTTTCAAAACAAGCATATGGTGTCTGTCTACTATTGTCATGGTGGAGTAAAAAGCCTCATGAAAGTGAACGAAAGAAATGGTGCAATTCCTTTCATTGAAACATAGTCAAGCTCTTGCCAAGCACATGTACCATACTGCGATTTAAACCAAAAAATATATATCCAGGATCTTCACGTTAAATTGTGAGATTGGTTTTTGTGTTGTAAATTATGTCAGGTACAATGTCAAAGGTCTCATCGACCTACACAACACAGACTGGCATCTTGGAAACCAAGTTAGGATGTTAAAGTATAGTAAACCCTCTATCCGTGGAGGTTATGTTCTTGAAAACGCTCGTGAATCAAGCACTGGCACATAGCGAGGGTTTATTGTATATTGTCTCCGTCTCGTCGCAGTCCTGAGCTAGTGGTGGAAAGTCAACAGGCTTAGGAATGTTAACTTCCCAAACAGCGGTACCCATTTTTATCAAATTTGAAGGACATTGGCTAAAATTTGAACTCGCAGATATAACTGTATAAAGTGTAAATTTAACTTTAAATGAGTGTTTATGTTAATTAACTCGAATTGTTCATTAATATTCTTTAAATCTCTATTTTTAACATTTACTAATAAGCAGCTTAGAAATACAGTATTGTCCAATTCGTTATTGAGTTTTTTTTGTTTCAATGCCATCATGCTGTCTGTATTCTTGTTGTTTTGACGTATTGTTTATCCTGAATAATATAAGGCAGCCTTCAGGATTATGTACCAATACATAAATTATAGGCCAATGAAATACTCTTCAACAAGAGATGAGTTGATTGTTCAAAAGAGAAGCTAGAAGATACACAGCATATCCATCATCATTATCATCAGCCATGATCAATCCACTACTGGATGAAGGCTTCCCCAAGCCGTCGCCATCTCTCATAGTTCTGGAACGTAACAATTCTTCCAGGATCTGCAAACGAAGCAGTTTTTTCACACTGCTGGTGAACATCCTCCATTACAGTCTTCACTTCCATACACCCACAGGCCAAGAGTCAACTGGTGTTTTTAGCTTAGATCGCGTAAATATAAATGTGTCGTTAAACCCGCCACCACCGACACAGCCAATTAGTAAGGTTTGTCACGTAAACAAAACATCCCATTTAGTTACTTCAATATTATGCTGTACCTATTTGTCAGATTAACATGATTAACATGATCCATTGTAACTTAGATGACTACATTAACCCCCCTCTGGTCTTCGGACCTGATATACTCAGTGACATCACCTTTACCCCCCTATTTAAGACTGAAACAGGAGGACTTCTTCACAATTCTGGCTATCGCTAATGAAGCTGGTTGTAATTACCAGCAAAACGTCGTACTCGAATTGTACATGTTGTGGGTTTACTAACTAATTGGCGTGTTTGTTTTACGTGACAAACCTTACGAATTGGCTGTGTCGGGTGGTGGCGGGTTTAACGACACATTTACACGATCTAACAAAAAACCTTTATTATGGATAATATTGGTCGCGAAAACCTAGGTGTTAAACCAAAAGCCAACTGTCATACCACACAAAACCCACTTTAGTAACTAACATCCCTTTGAAAAAAGAACTCAAAGACGACATTGCTTTAATGTCCACCTCCAACATACATCAAAGCACACATTGTATAGAATCCATATATGATAATTTAATGAAAAATTTGACCCACACTATGCATGCCGAAATATACTGGACGTTGCTTGTGAATATTCTCACCTCCCACTGTTCCTAGTGTGGCACATTAGGAATGGACTACACTTTTAAATATTTCCTCGTGCAGCAAGGGAGTAAAGTGTGGTTTTGTGAAAGTCCTTATGTGCTGTGCAGTATATCAATGCACGTGTGTACACCAGCATGTGATAATAGAGTTGGGCCTGTGGGTGGCTGGCCGGGTTATTAACTGGACTTGTACACCAGTCACGTGGTTCATGGCGACTAGGTTGAGGATTGCTGTGTGTGACACAAGTGCTGTTGCATTTTACAGGTAAAGGACCCAAAAGTTGTTTTTGATCGTTATAGAAATGTTCTAGACTTGTTCTAGACTTCAAACTTGGCTTTGAATTGTTAGTTTGTGATATATACAATAGGAGGAGTTTTAGCACTGTGCACTGTAAAGGATGACATACTGTAGTTAATACTTGTAATTCTCCAACCCTAATACTGTTTATTCTATAACCATGCACATGCACGCAGAGTATGACTACTTGCAATGCTATCGAGTATAGAATACATGTACAGTAGTAAGTTGTACAATGGTGACAAGTACAGTATGTATACTGTACACATACAGTACAGATAATGTGTGTACCGATATAAGTGGATGGTATAGATAGACATACAGCTTAGGATTAAAGTAATATTTGAATAGTGAAGTGCAAAGGTTTTTGTCAAAGACGAAGATGATTTATCAGTAGTAGAATTGGGTTTACGATAAACTGTTATTGATTAACCGGACTTGTACACCAGTCACGTGGTTAATGGGGACTCGGTTGAGGATTGCTGTGTGTGACACACGTGTTGCATTTTACAGATTTGCCACAATATGTGTTTGCCCTCGATTTGGAGCACCTGCCCACGTCCTTCATTTCGAGTGCACAACAATACATAATAATTTTTGTCTTAATCTTATTACACAAACAGGCAAGGGAAACCAACAAACAATCATTCGTTTTAGACAGAATTTATGTTCTGCTACAAACGTCAGATGAACATTTAAAGTGTCACTTTAAAAACAATATATATTAGATTTATAGCTGAGCTCAATTTATCTTTAATGGCGCTGCCTTAAAAGGAAAAAGATATAGAAGGCGACGCTTCGGGAAATGGTATTGTATGAGTGTTTACAGTGGTGACATTTAAATAGTGTTTATTTCTCGACTGTTTTCAAACACAATCTTGTATTTTTGGCTTTAAAAGGGGTCTGGGAGCTTTTAATAGGGGACAGCTAGGGAAATATTCAACATTAATCTGCGGTGTGTAGGATGTTTATTGGTGTCTCCGAGTGTTTACTTTTAGGCCTTGTGGTTCCTCTGGCAATAGGTCCTTGGCTAGATCACCAGCCAGGACTGCAACACCTTTCATGGTGCCGATGGCAAGGCACGGGCGCCGCAGGGTAATTGTTAGCATTATTGATTCATCACGCTTTAGGGATTTGTGATTTGGTGTGATTGAGATCAGAAACCCATTGTCTAGGGCAATTTTATGTCAATCGTTGCTGATAATCATAATCACGAGCTACTATGGAAACGGAATGAGGGAGCGACGCTCACAACAATGAGCGGAGTGCCAAGCGACTAAAACACAGCAAGTTAGCACAGTAGGGGGCACAGTGCATCAGCCAGTTATCTCAGTCAGTCAACCCATGACACCTGGGTCTGTCCCTTGACCTGCTAGCGGGCGTTCAACACTTCAAGTGAACTTAAAGTGCACATAGCCTGGCACAAACGCCGTGGTGACGTCACCGCCACTTAGTGGCGAATGGCGGTTGTTGTTGGATTGTACTGTCGATAGTTTTGTATATTTTAAAGTTGAAATGTTATAAAGGTCTCTTCACCCGGACACATTGTTAGCTCTACGTTGTGGTGTGCTGGTGTCGTGATCCAGCATGCAAATGTTAACACCGTAATACAAAAAAAACAGACTGTCAAGGATGCCTGAGAAATTTTATTATGAACAGGGTGCCACCGATATTAATTATGAGTAGTGTAATAAATCATGAATACTTAGAGGTTGACTACAAAGTAAAAAGAAATGTAGAAACAATATCTGAATGTCGTCGTTCTGTTAAAAACTCAGACAAACCTGATTTGAAGAATTACAGACCCAATAGCCTCCCATCACAAGTACAGTATATACATTATTCATAATTGTGTAATGCGAGCATAAATGGGGTTGTTGCTGGGCTCTGGTCTAATCACACGGCCCGGGGTATTGGGGGGCGGAGCCTGGTCTGCGGGGTGTGTGGGAGGGGCCACCGTTCACCTCGGCTCCAATGGGAGGCGAGGTGAATGGGGGCGGAGCCAGCGGGGTAGTATGGGAAGGCCGGATCTGACGATCCGGAAGGGGAGGAGTCAGGGTCACGTGGGGGGAATGGATATAAGTGGGAGCCTGGAAGAGATCGGGGCAGTCGGGGAAGTTAAGAGTCTGAGCCACGTTGGGTGGTGAGAGAGAGATCCGCGCCATCGGCCACGTGGCCGAAGGACCTCAACACGCCGTCGGCCAGCGGTGTGCTGAGTGCGGGAGTAGAGGAGCTAACGGAGGAGCGTGCGTGGCACGCGAGAGGGAGCGTGCGCGGGGCGCGCAACACAACGCTGGTCCGTGGAGGAGACCAGCGGGGTGCGGAGAAGAACCTGAATAAAAGACAAGCGGAGACCAGCAGTGCCTGACGGAGTCTTTTATTACAATTGTAAGAACCAATAAATATCAGCACAGCAAAAGTTACATAGAAGCTTGCTCATATTTTAAGGAATTGTTGGAGAAATACAACTAGAACATAGCAAAAATCAGGATACAATTTTTTTAACACAAAGATTAACAAGAAAAGGATGGAATGAATTGTTTTAATCTGAATTTGTTCATAAAAAAGCAGCATGAAGGAGCAAGTTTTTGGTCAGGGCATATTTCCAGTTATGATTTATATCAGAGACCTGGACATTTAGATAAAGAAACTGGAACAAAGTCCCAAAAAGTACAAAACCAAACCTGAGAGATGTATGCAAATCGGAGACATTCAAGTTTCATGTTTTGTTAAGGATAAAAAGTGAGCTTACACAAGACACATCGCTAGAATGTAGGATGGATGATGGACAAAACTGCTGAATATATAGTGGTGAACATCATGGGACCTCCTTTGCCAGTACCAAAATATGAGAATAGGTTTTCCCCTTTTTTCTGGCAACAAAACAGGTGTTAAGATGTTAAAACACCAAACTGAACATTTTACAAGGAATCATGTCTGCATTAACCACAATACTTGTGGTCAGAATGCAAACAAAAAAACACTCTGATAATGTATGTATTGTCTTTGAAACTGATTGGTCCACATCAGAGACATCTTTCTTTTGAGCCTAGTGTCAAAACGGTGTTAGACCAGAGGACGCCAAAAGGCGTACAGCACAAAGACAATCACTATCAGAGTAATGAGAGCTCGGGGTGAGCAGCTACATCATGGGACCTCCTTTGCAGTCAAATTAGAGACCTCGCCAAATTAGAGACCTCGCCAAGGAGGATGGCAATTAGATCAGTCAATGTGCAGGAGTGAGATGGATTGTGGCATCGTGGAATAATGAGGGATGGCGATGGCATGGGGATGCTTTCACCCAGCAGTGGAGAGACAATGGCTAATTTTAATGATTGCAATTATAACTGCAACATACATTTATCTACTAAATAAAAAAATGGAGGCTCTATTACAATAAGATGTCTGCAGCTTAAAATTACGTAATTGTTTTCACAAAATATTTAAATGACATGACAAAGGTCAGGGATGAATACACCATTCCAAAATGTATTTGGCCTGTTTCATATATTCAGTTAATTTGTTGTATTGACAGATATTTGGCAGTAAAACCTCCACATCTGCTGAAAACGGTAAAATGTAGAATTTTTCGTCAAATATTAGCACATATTGCCTTTTTAACAGCATATGAATCACAATAATAAATGTTTTTAAATCATTGCATTATATATAGAGTATAATCTTTTATTTTAAGTATTTGGCATATGACACGTTTAAACCAATCATGAAGCTAGCTTCCATTATTCACGATAAAATATACAGAATAAATTGCATGCAAGCTAGATTAAGGTGACATTAACACGTAATGGGAATCAATCCAATGTAATTAGAAAAACACATTTACTCTCACACAAGCAGACCTACATTGAAGGCGAGTCAAAACAAATATTGCTTAGTTGATTACAGGACATCCAAAACAACCTAAGAAATGTAGATAATGATTTCAGGTAAATGTTACTACCCTCAAGATAACGACTCAGTTATCCAAAGGTACCTAACCTCTTGATCCTACTCAACACAATCTGTATGTCCATCGTTACTATAATTGCATGTAGACTCATTCAGTAAAGTATATACTGCCAGTTGTTCCTAATAGTTATCAGTAAAGTTTTATGTTTGGCAGATGCAGAATATAGATTCTGCTTAGAGGTTTGGCAAATCAAATCTGTAAATGATGAGAAAAGCCATAACATAAATGCAGGCCCGAAAAGAGATATCACAACATCCACACCTAAGGTCACATTGTTTCATAACTACTCTCTTTAAGACTATGAGAATGTTATACTGGTAGGAACGAAGTGGACCAGACCACCAATAGATTATATCGTCCGTCCGTCCGTGTATCAACATCGCCCCCTACTGCAAACACTTGGCATGACCCTGTCCGACAAGATGGCCGCCCGCTCCCCCTGCGATCTGTGAATTAAACAAGATGGCCGTCGCTTCCGGCGCCTCACGGCGAAACTTTTTGATCGACTAACTATGGGCGAACTCATTTATTCTGGTGGGTGAACAGTGGCGGGGAGGGGTGGAGGAGGAATTGATGATAAAAACAAACTTGCACCATCGTTACAGCTGCCGCGACGAGAGATGTGGGAGGAGAAGCAGCGACCGCTGCCTTGCAGGTGAGAGGTGCGTGTGTGTGTGTGTGCGTGTGTGTATGTGCGTGTGTATACGTGTGTGTGTGTGTGCGTGTGTGCGTGTGTGTTTGCGTGCGTGCGTGTGCGCGTGTCTGTGTGTGCGTGTGTGTATATGTGTGACTGTGTGCATGCGTGCATGTGTGTGTACGTGTGTGTGTGTGTGCGTGCGGTGTGTGTGCGTGTGTGCGTGTGTACGTGTATGTGCGTGTGTGCGCGTATGTGCGTGTGTGTGTGCGTGCGGTCGATATCCCTGTACCGGTATTAGTATTATTCCTACCAGCCCACCCCGCAGGGTCCTGTTATAACCTTAAATAACATGTTGTTTTGACAACAGTTCTGTGAAATTATTGGTACACAATGTTGCATAATGTCCTGTACTGTTTTCTGACATTTCTTGTATTCTTGATTTGCTCATGTTCACTAATTTTGGACCTCAGATGTCAATGTGTAATAACACTCTTTGAGACGACTTCTGGAATCCGTCTTTTATTCACTTTGGGTTACATCTACTTCACGCTGCTGGTAGACAACGTGAAGGGACAGATAGACCGAGAGAGACGCACTGCCACGTGGCAACTCGGAGCCCCGCTCTCGCGTGGCTCCTTCCTCCATTGGTTCCCGTTCTGACCACGTGTTATTCCTCTTTACCCCTATTTAATCCCCGGGTCACGTGGTACGCTTCAGCCAATCCTCGTTAGCCTGCATCAAATCTTCCAGGCTCCCTCGTCAACTCCCGGGACCATGCCCCTGACTCATCTCCCCATTGGCTGAGGCCAAAGCCAGCAGAACCAATCTCCATAGCTGTCACCCTTCCATCACGTCAGGGCCATGCCCCCAGGCTTCCCCCCCATTGGCTGTAAACCAGGACCAGCAGAGCCAATCACCATGACAAGGTGTGATACATACTCTTAGTTCTTTCGGTAAAGTCACGTAAGTAAAAAATGAAATTAAAATTAATAAAAATGAAATAAAAAATAAAAAATCACGACGTTTCGAAGGCACGAAGTGCTATGTAGGCGTCGGCGACGTGGACGTGTTTGTGCGCAAGTAACTATTGTTGCACATGCTAACGTATTGGACGAGGGGGGGGCTAAAAGAGAGTACGGGGTGCAAGTGTACGTGGACATGTACATGTGCAAGCACCTGTTGATACACATGATAGAAAAGAACAAAAATGCCCATGTTTATACCAGTGTTGGCTGACAATAAAGAGAGTACTGTTAAACACTGGGGATGTTAACACTCGGTAAAGTAAAATAGTGCCCGTCAGATAAGATGGTCCAAAAGTGTAGTTAAATATTTTTTACATGGTTAATAACATCTTTCCAATGATTACTAAGTTTGTACCCATCATCACGGTTGAAATTATGTCGGTGTTTGTATATCTGAATGGCTTCGTGTACAAACCTTTGATGGTAGCCAGAGGGTTTGCAGAGCACCTTAGTCTCGGAAAAAAACAATATCATGAGAGCCCACCGCGTTGTAGCAATGATCGGCAACGGCGGAAGACTCAATTTTGCCGTGTTTCAAATCCGACTTGTGCTCGCGGACACGATCAGAGACATGACGTTTCGTTTCCCCAATGTAACAGTCACCACAGCTGCAACTCAGTTTATAGACTATTTTACTTTACCGAGTGTTAACATCCCCAGTGTTTAACAGTACTCTCTTTATTGTCAGCTAACACTGGTATAAACATGGGCATTTTCGTTATTTTCTATCATGTGTATCAACAGGTGCTTGTACATATACATGTCCACGTACACTTGCACCCCGTACTCTCTTTTAGCCCCCCCCCCCCTACTCGTCCAATACGTTAGCATGTGCAACAATAGTTACTTGTGCACAAACACGTCCACGTCGCCGACGCCTACGTAGCACTTCGTGCCTTCTTTTAGCCCCCCCCGCTCCCGATACGTTCCATTCATTGGCTACCACATTCTGATAAGCTCCCCCCCTCTCCTCCTCCCTTAACTTGTATTTAAGGGCTTGCATCTTGAATCCCTGCTTCACTTGATGCAGCAAATCTGGCTGTGATGGTCCCACCTGATGGAGACTTGTGTTGCCTCCGAAACGTCGTGATTTTTTTTATTAATTTCATTTTTTACCTACGTGACTTTACCGAAAGAACTAAGAGTATGAATCCTTGCAGTCACGAAAGCTTCAAATCAAGGTGTGATACGTCAGTGAGCCGGATATATTCTCATATTACAAATGCACTCTCTGAAGAAGTTTAAAACATACAATCAAGTCAACTAATTTTATAATCAATCATTCAACCTGGTGACACTAGCAAATGAGGAATACAGTATATTTAATCTGAATCAAAGTTGCAGGTGAACTTAGTCAATCATCATTCTGGCATCAATAAAATAAATACCGTTTTGGTGGGAAGTGTACAGCAGATGTCCTGTGGAGAAACTGACTCCTTACCATACAAAATAAGCACCACCAATCCGCTTTTGAGCAGGGTTATTTCGAAAACGTAGCTCTACATATGTGAAACATGCCCCTTGCATTGAAGTCTGAAAACGATATACTGCAAAATGGCTTCATTTTACTCTCGTTAAGCCATGTAGCATTGCTTGATGTGTGTCTGGTACAATGCAAGAAGAGAACGTGCAGCTTGGCCATTCTACACGCGAATTACTATGACCAGAAGTTTCTGTTCATTTCACAAAATTTCTGTCAGGTAAATAAATGTCTTATGAAAAGTGGTAAATCTGTGCATCTCCCGACAGGAGATGAGCAGCAATCAATGCTGAATTGAGCAAGGAGACACTGACTTGAATATGAGACTGGTTTCCTGTTCATAGTGCTAGTTGTGAAGCATCTGGGATAAACAACGGAATGGTTGTTCACTTAGGTCTTTGAGGGACATGTATGTAATCGACACCACTGAAAGGTGATGGTGTACTGTATTATGCTTCTGAATCACGACACAATCGGAGGACAGACATCAAGTTGGCAGCCTTGTGGAACCCCAGGAGAAATCAAATCAACAATCGCCTGAAATCAATTTATCGAAACCTGCACTTGACCTGTATTTATTACAGGGTCTTCAGAATAAGCTGTACTTTTCGTCACGTGTAATTTCGAAAAGAATACACATATAAATTGATATTATATGGGAGTTTAAAATTATGTCAAAACATTTTCAAGATGGGAGCCTCCAGCATCCGCAATCATATTGTTCACCATGAACACACGCGGCCTTGCACTCGGCGCTGTCCTGTTCACTACCGTTCACCATGAACACATGCGCTGCTCAGTGCTCTAACATTCACTAATTCCATAATTTAGTCACTGTAGCGGAAGGTGATCATGCAATCACAGCAAGCCCACACTGACAACGCCAACAATGAAGGCACCATCAGCAATCACAGTCAAATTCAACCTATTACATGTTAATGCGTATTAAACCGGAATGGTAATGTACTGGAGAAATCGATGCACCGAGCTCATTGAAAATTGAATACGAGCCATCCTTTACATCTACATAATAACACGGCTGGTGAGTGATGTGTCTTCCTGCAATATGCATTTGATACCCGGGAACCCCTTGAGGGAATCCAAATGTGAAAGTTTCTATTCATACTGCATACCAATGAAAGCAAGAGTAGGCAACGTGAACACTTTAATACCTGCTGGGTGAGTCAATTATTTGAATGTTTGCATGAGACAAGTTGATAAAGAAAGAAAATCTCCCTTGTAAGACGATTGAAAAGGCATCAAGACATTATTACACGACAAATACATTATTCCTTTAATAATAACATTGCAGCTCACTCAGAGGTCTCCGCACAAAAATGGAAATCTTCGTTAAGTTAGGTGATCGAGTTTGACGTCTGAGTTTGTGTTAAAACTCGACCGATGGTTTAAGAACGGAGCGTTACCTTGCAATTCTGTGGGGTGGGGAGGTGTGAACAAGCTTGCAAATAGTTTGAAAATCAACAAACAAAAAAAGGCTTGCATTACGTGTTAAGGAATGTGTTCGCGCAATTAAATCATTCGATGTTTCCACGCACGTTTGTTGACCACTTTCATGCACACGTTAAACATCTTCAGCCCCATATTCAGTCAGGATTGAAAAAAAGTACAACTTTGTAGAACTTAAGTAATTGACTTTATTGTTCCTGCCATCGTAATGTGGATTTCTCACCGCTGGCTGAAGGCTGCTAAGGTCACGTAAGCACTGCTCCGTCCTGAGAATAAACTTTGACTAGACTATAATATTGTATGTGTGGACACATTAATAAGGCGTTAAACCATGCATGCATAATGTGAATACCCTCATGGAAAGCTCGTATTAGTATGACGCAAAGTAAACGTAAGCGGGAAGAACTGTCTGGTAGGTGCAAAGAAAACCATACCTGATTGTGTACGTAACTACGTATAGAATATACATCAAAGAGAGAGCTTGGACTGAACTAATACCGTACTATAGGTACATTCAACAGCCATCTTACATCAGGAGCATAGGCCATGCTAAAAATATATCTGAAAAACATGTACAATGTTACAGAGCAAAAATATTGTTGCATGTTTAGGGACAGTGCGAAGAGAGAGACAGTGCGTGTGTGGAGACAGTGCGGGTGCAGGGACAGTGCGTGGCCAAGTGGTCACGAGTGATAATTACAGGAAGGGATCCATCTGAGAAGTTCGGGATTTGCTGAGGCAGTTCGAGAAGGGGGCGTGGCCGGGGGCGGAGCGAGGCCACACGGGGGGGGGGGGGGGGGTATATAAGGCGGTGGGCAAGGGAGCTCGGGGCTGCCGTGGGATCGGGATGGACTTTCTCCACGCTGCCGTTGTCTTTGGGCTGTCGCCGTCTCTACGTCGTCGCTCTCTTCGCGTCATCGCTACTTGGGTGCTGTCCTAGCCGAGTGTGTTATCCTACTTTCTGCCCATCCCCCCCTTCTCTCCCCCCCCCCTGCAGCTGATCTTTCCAGTGCTGCCCCGGAGGTCCACTTTACTCCAGTGACCCGGGTGCTGCAGCGGGGTCCACTTTCCGCCCCCCCCCCCCCTTCTCTTTCCCCCCTGCAGCCGATCTCTCTAGTGCTGCCGCGGTGGTCCACTTTACTCCAGTAACCCAGGTGCTGCTGCGGTGCCCTGCCTCCTTTCCCCCCTTCTCACTTCCCCCCTACTGCCGAAGCCTATATAACCTCGTGCTACGGCAGATCTCTCGCCTACTTCAGCAGTTTTTGCTTGCTGTGGTTGTCCCACCTGATGCCGATTGCTTGTGTTGCGATCGAAACGTTGTAATCTATTATTTTTCTACCTACGTGACTTTACCGAAAGAACCAAAGAGTATGGATTCCTGCGGTCACGAAAGCTTCAAATCAAGATTGTGTTATCCTAGCCCAAGTATCTGTTATCCTAGCCCAAGTATCTATATGTTAATTCTAGCACGTGTATCTGTAGGATATGAGACCACGTTATCTGCGTGACGTGCCTTAATAAATAGATAACGAAGACAAGAAGTTGTCCAAGAGTCATTCCACATGTATCGTACGTCACACAATTGAGGATGTTTCAACCAGCAACAATATATTTGAAAAAAAAATGTGATTCAGAAGACTTCACCAGTGATAACTTTTTTTTTATATTGTCAACTAATAATTTGCACAGTATTCAGTCACTCTTAAAGAGCAAGAACAACCAAGAAATGCGAGCAGGAACCATAAGCAAGCAGGAAGGCAGCAGCAGCCAGGCGGTGAGCCACTACCAACAATTGCCCAAGCTCTGCAGTCCTCTATATTAATCTGTTATCGGCCAATTAGTGTTTAGAGGTGGGAGAGGAAAACAGAGCACCTGGAAAATACCCACGTGTGCAAGGAGCAACGCGCTATCTTTACAGATATAACAGCCAGGGTATGGCACCTAAAATCCCACGGGAGTTACACAATTCTGTGATCCACCAACCATCGATTCCAGTGCTGGATTACATGCAAGGCCGCCAGCCAATGATCCATTGTAGACAGATCAATAAACCTAAAACTTAACAAACACACGCATATCCTGAATATTTATCAAATTGTCATATATGCGTATTGACTATGCACACCGTATGTGCACTCTAGTCGGTTTTCGTGATATTGAAGATTTTTGTGTTTTCCCAAGATGCGACGTGGCTTTAAATTATTTTCACTTTGCGTGATTTATTTTGTGTTTTGTCTTAGGCTGCACACATTTCCCCCAGCTGATGTAAATTATCTTTGGCTTCGACGAATGCGAGTTGTGTATAGATAGACCTGCCTTCACTGCCCATGTTTTATTCTGTGTCATTGAGATTTGTGAGTGTGGTAGAATGTTTCCGTATGGGATTCAACACATGCAACCAGGGAAAAAAAAGTCATAACTTCTGTTCAGAGTCGGAGTGTGGAGACATTTATACTTTTCTTTCTTGGAAACCAGAAATTATCTTGCAAGTAAAAGTATAATACAACCCAAAGGGAAAGTTGATCAGAATTTGCACTGATAAATTATTCATTCGGCCCACTATTCTGCACTTCGCAGCTGCGTGTGAACAGCCAGTATAGATGATTCCAATGTAATCTTCTAAATGCCATATTACGAATATTTGGAAATGCATCAATCAGTTTCAAATTCATGTCTAAATTCTACTTTAACAAATTTTGAATGCTAATAAAAAATCCAAGCACTATTAAAATGACAAAATGATAGAACAATCAGTTTTGGAAATTTGTTGGCAAAATTTGAAGTTTGAACAATGAAATATTCATGAATTTGATGGAACGAAGAATGGCACAAGAAACAAGAGAGGTAATATAGGAAGTTAAAATTGTAAGCTAAACTCGTGGAAAGGGGCCATCTATTTCGTACGTACGCATGGAGGGGGGTTAACCCAAATGCGTACGCTTGCGTATGGGGGGTCTACTGACAATGTACGTACGCATAGGAAATGGGGGATGGGGGGTGAAGCCTCGATAATAATTCGTCTAAATTGGCCTTCAAATTAATTACATAGTCCGGCGGTGGACTATCTGTTTACTTAAACACGTTAATATTATTCATCCTTAATCGTTTCGGCGTGGATTACATATCGGCCGTTCTATAGGATTCGGGGGGTGCGTCAAGCGTACGTACGCAGGTGGGGGGTGGGGGGGGTAGAATGAGTGCGGACAGGGAGGGGGGGGGTCAAGTTGACAGATTTTTGCGTTCGTACTAAATGGATGGCCCCTAACTCTGTCAATATCATAGAAAGAATTGACAAATAAAAACAGCTAAACCAAAGTTGTAATATCTACGGCAAGAGAATTTTACATAAAACAACTAGCACCTGTCTGGATGCCATATAAGTAATATTTAAAAATACTTATTTTTAAACACGCTTTAATGAAATGTACTGTACGAGTACAGTAATGGTAGAACTCCACGACTCCAGGAAGTGGCCCCGAGGCTTGCCATAACGTAAGGGACCGTGGTGATTTACAGCCAACGTCAGTTGAGCGTGGACAATTAGACCCAAGCCGAAACATAACATAAAAAAGAATGTTAAAAAATGTTATGATAGAATATAGTATTGTCATCAGTGTGATATAAGTATACCAAGTTTGCAGTCGATACCACATTGGGAAGTGGGTAAAATTGAGTTACAAGATTTGAGGATACGACAACAACAGACAGTGAGTTAAATAAAAGCGCGTAATAAATGGAGCAACTTTAAACAAGAGGCTTGAGGCAAAATTTGTCCATACATTTTTTCACTGCAACAGGATCCAGAAGCAACTTCACCTGTTTAAATCAGAACAATGTTAAAAAGGAAGTTAGTCTCTACATATAATGTTTAACTTTCACATCTTATGAGTCTTCCAGACAAATGTTTCAGAACAGCATGTGTTGAAGCAGGGAAACTCTGGATTGGTCTTGACCTTCTGAGTTCCATCCACAGTCAAGTCTGTAAAAACAAATGTGGCCATGTTGCCCGGTGTAATAGGTGTCATCCATCTAAACTGCGGGGCCCATCAGTGCAAAACAAGACTGTATAAAACCACCAATGTGCATAATACATTGTTTAACCCTTTGCCAATCTACTGCTGGTTGCAGACCATATGTCACTGCACTGGTCAGTCGTGGTTGGTAAAGGGGGGAGCCAAGACCACTTTACATATCATGCAGCACTGATGTTGGCCATGTCTGGGAATGGAACACAGCTTCATGGCACAAAGTATTGTGGATAACAAATGACAAGTCTATCAAATCTTGAGATGTTTTTGTTAGTACATCTTGGATCTAACGAAACTCAACAATACTTCTGTTGATATCCTCAAAAGTGCTGCTCATTGTATTTGTCATGTACTGGCTGACTGGACTACTGAACGGAGTGAAGAATTTATAATTATCTTCAAATTACGAGTTAAACATTTTCTAAATTGTGATTTAGCATTAGTAAATAAAGCTAACAACATCCCTGCATTAGTATTTATTTAATTATTCTGGATAGGCATACCCAGCCTGTTATCTCCTCCCAGAGACACCAAAATGTTCACAAGAACCACAGGAGATTGTAGTTATTTCAGGCTAGTCGATATGGAAAAGGTTACACGTCTTGGCTCAAGATAATGTATTTTCAAAGCACTGAGCCAGCTCTACAGCCACTTGAGGCTAAATCGTCTTAAAAGATAGCAAGTTCATGGGGTCAGCCTGGTCAATTACTTTACAGTCATGACTAATACGGGGGTTTTAACTCAATTTGGCTTGTTCTGGCTCAGATGACAAGATCAATATAATAATTTGAAGAACAGACATTCGGCGAACACTTTGCTACTGCTATGTTTAATGTACAAAGGAGCACCGTGCAGTGTTCGGTAAGAGAGGAATATTTATGTTATGTAACACTATTTTGCATATGAAAGTATGAAAAGAACATTAATTTACCGATTGATGTTACTCTGCTGCCACTTATAATTTGGATTCCTCCAGGATAAATAAAATTCTGATTATGACTTTAATATGGTCGGGTGACGAAAGTCCACTTTTGCTAGATGACATTTTTCTTCTTGGTTCTTTCGGTAAAGTCACGTAGAAGGGAAATAATAGGGTGGGTAGAATAATACATAGTGCAATATTACAATGTATAGTCGAAGGTATAGGGTGGTGTATAGTAATACAGTATATAATTTAATGTTGGGTTTGTCTATGGCAGTATATAGTACGGGGTAGACCCATGTGATGTAAGAGAAAAAAGTTTAGCTGGTAGCATATTATATTTTTTGCGACATAGAATTGTAATGTATTACTTACTGTTAGTAGCTCAGCTTATTGGAGAGTATATTTAGTATACTTGTAATGCGGGCGTAAGCGACCTTCCGGATGTGACGTCACGGGGAGGCGGAGCCAGGTGACGTGGGTGAAAGGTTGGGGTCCTTAAGTGGGTAAACCGGAAAGGGAAGTGAGTCGGGGTGTGAATGGAAAGGTGTGGGGCCACGCGGGCGTACGAGCCGAGGGGGCACCGTCGGAGCGGGAGCCAACCCCGGGAACAGTAGGGAGCTACTGGGAGGTGTAAAGCTGCAGATAGAAATAGGCAGTAAGGCTGTGTGTGAGAGGCAGCGGTGTGGCTGCCAAGAGTCGCAGGAGCGACGAGGAGGCGAGACAGCACGAGGCTGTCAGAGCTGCGGAGTAAGCAAGAGCGAGAAGAGCAGCAGCGATTACAGCCAAGGGGGCTGAGAGTGAGTAACAGCAGCGGAGCTGCTGTGGGGGCTACAGGAGCGACAGAGGCCAACAGAGGGGCTGCTGGTGGAGAAGAGAGAGACATCGGAGCCAGCACGGTGGGGACTAAGCAAAGAGGAGACAGCCGTGTGGGTAATACAGTACGGACCAAATAAAGGACACTGAGCCAGAGATCGTGGTCGAATCCTTTATTACATACTGATGATACTATGTAGTTTATACTTTAGTTTTTTACGTGGTTGTTTAGTTACTGCAGCTACATACTATTAACATTCCTTCCCTTTATTAATGCCACCCCTATCTCCTCCCTTTGATGCTGCTAATCCTGCAAACCCTGCATAATGCACGGGCATAATATGACTTTGAAACCCCCCGCCCACCTCCTACGCATTTCACAAGTAGTGACTAATCCCATATCTGCATTTCCCATATATGTTAATGTCCTCTTCATATGCAAATTATTTTGTCAAGGCGCTCTTCTCCCTCCAACCCAGCTTAAATATACGCTCCAAGCCTGGGGTGTTTCATTCAGACGCTGTCTTCCCGACAGACCTGTTCTTCACCTGAGGACGGCTGCTTGTGTTGTGGCTGAAACGTCGTGAGAATTATTTTATTATGTTTTATTTTTATTATTTTATTATTTCCCTTCTACGTGACTTTACCGAAAGAACCAAGAAGATGAATCCCTGCAGTCACGAAAGCTTTAAATCGAAAGATGACATTTTCATAAGTAATACAAATTATTACAGCTTCTGTCAACAATTGGCAACTAAAGAACAAAAGTACAGTATTGGTTTGTACGAATGGATTGTGTAACTTGGGCCAATATTAAAAGTTTATTGCTCGAGCTACTGCTTCTGTAAAGATGCATGTCCATATCGAAGCACAGTACTGCAGTTGAGTGTAAACAAACAGTATTACCAAATGTCACAGCAATAATTAAAATGTGCTGAAAAGCGTCAATTCGGTCAAGTGAAACATAGAAAAAAAACACACAAACACGTGGAGCAAAATCCACAGCGACCAGTCATCATGCCCTACTTGCACAGGCTTCCACGGGTAAAGGATTCACTTAAAAAGGAAGTAGTTTTTTTCGAGCAACAGAATGATTTCTGCCGCAACGTGGTCGTTTGAGGTGCACGATAAAAAATATTCCCGGCCTGTGATCAAAGCTTTGGAACATAATTGGCCCAAGTGCTTCAAAGAGGTAACAGAGAAAATGTGTTTTCATCAAGGTCAGTCAATGCCTTCTGTATTAGGCCACAAACTTACCGAGCACCTTCGAGAAAATTTAATATAAGGGTGACTTTATATTTGCTGTGGGATACTGGAAGCCATATAGTGGTAGTGGTATTGGAAATACATGTGTACAGTGATACCTCGGTTCACGAACGCCTCTGTTCACGAACAACTCGGTTCACGAACAGAAAAGTTCATAAAAATATGCTCCGGTTCACGAACTCCGCTTCGGTTCACGAACAGGAGCCGCGGCCATTTTAATGCTATTTCCAGGCTGTCACATGGTCGTGACTTCCTGTAGGAAGATCGTGAAGAGAAGAAGAGACACAGAAAGAAGTACTGTGGGTACTGTGAAGACACTTTCAGTGACTTTTTGCTTTTTGGTGTGCTTTTTAGCACATACAGTACTGTGCTGTACAATACTGTACTTACTGTATTGTACAGTTCACCCGTTTGAGTGCTTACTGAAGTCATCTCAAGCAAGGTTAGTGTTCTCTCTTTATACATTACTATACTGTACAGTACTAATGTGTATTGTAATTTGTTTCATATTTTTGTGCTTCAAAAACCAAAAAAAAAGGTCAGAACGGATTAACCGGATTTACATTGAACCCTATGGGAAAATGTGCCTCGGTTCACGACCAATTCGGTTCGCGACCAGAGTCAGTTCACGAATTAAGTTCGTGAACCGAGGTATCACTGTATATAACCACATTCAAATGTATTTAGGATAGCATACCTTTAAACTGGTGGTTGAATGGTAGTGCAGTGGTTCATGGATTGTGATACAAACCCGACAACCAGAGTCTAATTCCCGCCCAAGGCTAACATCAATGCTGAGTGATATATCAACTGGTCCTGGCCATACTCATCACAAACCAGTACTGACCAGTGTAGTGAAGTACGATCAAACAACCCCCATTACTGACAACATAACGAGGTTTTAGTCTAGCAATGGATTGAGAAAGTGATGTAAATTATGTTATTTAGCTTGACTTAAAGCTTTCGTGACTGCAGGAATTCATATTCGTTGGGTCTTTCGGTAAAGCCACATAGATAGAATAAAAACATACGACGTTTCGATCACAACACAAGCAATCGTCATCAGGTGAAAAATATAGCGGGAGAGCTGCTGAGACAGGATGTTATAAAGGTTTGAGATGGGTGTAACCCATGGGTCATAAGCGAAGTGGGTGGGGCTAGAGATAAAATTTGCATGTAAATGTAAGATCGGAGAGCTGGGCTACCTCCGCGACAACGAAGCTGTGGAAGTGGCCATTGTATTGGGAGAGATTAGCATGTCAATGTAAGAAAACGAACAACATGAAAACCACTGCCACATCGAGGAAAACGAGCAACGGTGGGCTGTGTTAGTGAGACATTTAGCCTGTTAATGTAAAGACATTTAACCTGGTTATGTAACTCAGAGAGTCGAAAATAACTGCTAACATCGGCAGGTAGGATGGAAACATCACAGCCAGTTATGACTTAAACTGGTTAATAACGTGCTTCCAATGATTGCTCAGTTTGTACCCATCTTCTCGGTTGAAATTGTCTGTGTTTATATATCTGGATGGCTTCATGAACGAATCTTTGCTGATAGCCAGTGGGTTTGCAGAGTACCTTCGTCTTGGAAAAATCTATTTTGTGTGTGCTCACAGCGGAAATTTTTGAGACAGATGCCGTCCATGCATCTTATGTCCTTCCTTGTGGAAGAGATACGTAGATGACACGTTCATCATCTGGCCACATGGCATACCAGCTCTGGGCCAATTCTTCAACCACATCAATTCCATACACCCAGCCTTCAAATTCACCATGAAGTTGGAAAAGGATGGCAAGTTACCATTCTTGGATCTTTTAATCGAAAAGAGACCAGATGGCTCAATGGGACACTGTCTACAGGAACGCCACCCATACGGATGCCTACCTAAAACTTGACTCCCAACACCATCCATCCCAGAAGAATTCCCTCATCAAAACTCTACACCAAAGAGCTCGCTGTATTTCTGACCATCACCACCTAGCCAGTGAACTGGAGCACGTACACAAAGCCCTCAAGATGAATGGATATTCAGACTACACAATCCGCAAAGCTATCACCCCAACTGTTGGGAAAGAACCATCTGAGGACCCATTCAAAACCATCACCTTGCCATACATAGCAGGGGTTCCCAAAATATTTCAAAAATCATGAGCAAATACAAGATCCAGGTTCGATTTAACACAGTACATAAAATTTGTGATCTGATCCCATCTGTGAAGGATGTGATCCCTGACATGCAATACCCCGGTGTCTACAAACTAAGCTGTGTCTGCGGCAGTAGTTGCATTGGGGAAACTAAGAGACATGTCTCGGACCGTGTTCGTGAACATAAGGCAGCTCTGAAACACAGTAGGACCAATACCTTGGCCGTGGCTGATCATTGTTTTAATGCTGTGAGCACACACACAATTGATTTTTCCAAGATGAAGGTACTCTGTAAACCCACTGGCTATCCGCAAAGATTCGTTCGTGAAGCCATCCAGATATATAAACACAGACACAATTTCAACAGAGAAGATGGGTACAAACTGAGCAATCATTGGAAGGACGTTATTAACCAGTTTAAGTCATAACTGGCAGTGATGTTGCCATCCTACCTGCCGATGTTAGCAGTTATTTTCGACTCTGAGTTACATTACTAGGTTAAATGTCTTTACATTAACAGGCTAAATGTCTCACTAACAGCCACCGTTGCTCGTTTTCCTCGATGTGGTGGTGGCTCTCGTTTTTTTCTTATATTGACATGCTATTCTACCAGGTTAAATGTCTTTACATTAACAGGCTAAATGTCTCACTATCACAGCCACCGTTGCTTGTTTTCCTCGATGTGGCAGTGGTTTTCGTGTTGTTCGTTTTTCTTACATTGACATGCTAATCTCTCACAATGCAATGGCCACCTCCACAGCTTCGTCGTCGTGGAGGTAGCCCAGCTCTCCGATCCTACATTTACATGCAAATTTTACCTCTAGCCCCATCCACTTCGCTTATGACCCCTGGGCTTCACCCATCTCAAACCTTTATAACATCCTGCCTCAGCAGCTCTCCCGCTATATTTGTTTCACCTGATGACGATTGCTTGTGTTGCGATCGAAACGTCGTAATAGTTTTTTTCTACGTGGCTTTACCAAAAGACCCAAAGAATATGTTACTTATATTTGTAACTTTGTTAAAGTGATCATGTGAGCATACAATTAATTAAATGGGCTATAGTTAAATAGAGTATTTACGTTGTGTACAAAGAAAAAGAGGCCCCATACAGCTGCACCACCTGCAGTCATAATACGGATTCCCAAGCACCTGTGAAAGCAGCACCAAGCATAGCCACCGGTCCATCTCTGTCTCACTGCCACTGCTGTCAGTCGGTCACATTCACTCAAATATATTTAATCGTGGACTATAATGCATTGACTTAAAGCTTTCGTGACTGCAGGAATCCATGTTCTTTGGCTCTTCCGGTAAAGTCACGTATATATTTTAATTTAACCTATCTACGTGACTTTACCGGAAGACCCAAAGAATACAATGCATTTTTTCAGGAACTGCTGATGAGCTTTTGCCTAATGCACAAAGGCCAAGTGATTTTTGTACAAATGTCTGTTTTGTTTCTGGCCAGCATGATTTTTTTTGTTATGAAGTTTCTTGATATTTGGAGACTTTATTTGCCACCTTTGTCTTCGTATCACCACTGACACAGTGCATTACATCCTTTCACACTGGGAGGATGCAGATTGGGTTCACACAGGACTTGCTCCTGATGTGCATGGCCATCAATCAAAACAATGAGCCAAATATTCGATACGCCTTTTTAAGTCGAGGTCTTCTCCTATGCTTAAGATGGATCATGACCACCCAGGTCGATTTAAAGTAGAGCAGAATCGATTTGTTTAAACAAATCTCTCCTGACAAGTTACCACTTTCCTTACAGAAGAAGCTCTACAATGTGCTGTATACTACCACCTATAACACAATAAAAACATGGCTCCCTGTGCTTATAATATGTAATTGTTTTATTCTCACACACAAAATCTTGAAAATGTTTCTGGAATAACCACAGCGCTGAGAAGCAAGAAAAAAAATCACACCGATTTGACAACGTGTAAGTACTAATCGGAAACATCACAATCGCTACTGTATTTACAATTTCAGTGTCCTAATATAATGGATCAGGGCACTTTGCTGAAAAGGAATATTTGTGGATTAACCCAAAGATGGAGTTACAGCCAGAGGAAACACGCACCAAGGGACTACCAAAGCGGAGACAGAATGATGGATCGCAGCTGTAAATAACGGGCCGGTGGTGTTGGCATGAAAATATTTCAAGTACTTAGCCAGCAACCAGAACTTAATTAAAAATGACTGTGTATTATACAAGCTAGGGATGTGTTCCCAGTTTTCACATTCATCCAAAGAAAGTAATAAAAAAATTGCTATAGTTATGACATTTTGGATAATCCGAATTTGTGCTGTGAATTCAGCAGAGAATGTGGGTGGCATCTCAGGAAGCCACGTCAAGTCCGTGAAATCACCGTTTAAGTGACTAAAACATGATATTTACATAATCACTTCACTTTTGAGACTTTATTAAAAATCAAAATGCAATGGTTAATAATACAAATATAAAAATGGGTGCATTTAGTGCATAAACTAGAGGTTTTCAAATCGAATTTATGTATATCCAAAGATATGATATAGAATCTGAAAATCGGCCTAAAACACTGAAAATTCGACGTCGGAAATTAAATCCGAAACTCACTTCTTGTAGGCACCTATAGGCCATGCAATTTTTTCTTATTGTACGATTTTCGGCACAGGTCTTTTGGCAACAGGTCGGGCAGTGAAAGTTTTCACAAATTCCAGACACGCCTGCATCATAATTTTATTGGGTACATAATGGTCAGTGACATTGTTATGGACGACATGTGCATTATGTTTAATATGGTAAATATGGTGTTGGCATACAGACTTGTTTTAATCACTTGTATGTTCCCACACTTGAGCCATACAACAGTCGAAGTTTGTCCTATTCCAAAAAGTGCCCAGCAGAGGCCACTCTGGACTGGGGCATAAGAGTACGGACCAATGGGATATGCAGAGTGCACAAATAAAGTGTTAAATTTAACTGAGATAATTTTATCATTTCAAACTAAATAAATACTTTACCACTACCATTGTTCATGAACACTACATCGTAACTGTAGGGAGTGTTCTCGTTGACAATGTACTATCAGCCTGTGGTTCTACACGTGACGTTTTGCCAGGTGTAAATTGTACCCTAATCAAGCACGTATTCCAGCTAAGATTACTTTAATAAAAGTAAAAGTGTTACACTTAAAGTGGGCTAGTTATCCGTTTTCTATTACAGTTCATGTATGCAGACGAATATCAGTATGAAAATGCAGGTCATAACTTAAATATATATATTTGAATAACATTCTTATTTTACGCTCAGCAGATTCTCCAAATAACCTAAGAATTAATCTCGTGTACGTTATTTTCAATAACTGATCGAATATAATTGTCAACATTGAATTCATAATATTCAAAATATGCTGATTTGGTTTTTTAGCTGGTAGGCCCTACTGAAAATAAACACAGTACAGAAAGACGTAGTTTATTACACATTACAGTTAGAAACATTACGTACGTAGGCGTGTATAAACGTTTTTACATATAAAAATAGCAAACAATTTGTTTGTCACATCCCTCCGGGGGATTCATATCTGATATTGAGTACAGGTACAGTGCTTAAATTGGCACGGGCAAGTTTAGTTTTAGTTGAATCAGATGTGTAACAAGATTCAAAATGTTTCAGTCCGCATCGTCGAGTTTATTAAGCACCTGGGCGCACTTGTCTTAAGAGAAATTTGATACGCCATCTTCACCACTCATTTGCAAAGCTTCTGCAAATGAACTCTCTGCCACCTCGGATAGGAATTCTCTGCGGACTCCCGCATAAACGAACCCGTCTAATTAAGTAACACTCGCGGACTCGGAATGTTAACTAAAAGAACACGCCGTGTAATTGGCAAACGAGACGGGGCTGGTTCGCATTGCGGACAAGTCCCCCCCCCCCCCCCCCATTGTGTTAAACTTGGTATAATCCTTGCCACTTATTACACGGGGAGTCAATTGAGCTTGCCTGCTGCCTTGAGACCGTGCCAGAGAACTAATTTACTAAATGAAGCACATTCCCCAAGATAGGAAAGCCCTTATAGCGCTGTGCCGCCTGAACACGCCGAAGAATTTCTTGGCACGCCTGACAAGGTGATGCTAATTAACATTCGCGTGACCCCCGGGTGCGCTGAGAAAAGTCACTCGCAGCACCCGTCAACCCACGTCGTTTCCTTGACACGGCAATGCGCTCCGCGAAGAAGGGCTTTTGTCCAAATATTGAGCTATTCTCTGGTAATGGATACATCATGCACAGGAAAATCCCGCATAATTACGATTGCAAACGCACGTTTCCTTCCACAAATATTCCGAGTACAGCACTTAGTATGCCAACGACGCACAGGCGCGCAGCTAGCTACACAGGCACGCACAAGCCTTTCATGACAAGTTGGTGGGGAGACTAGGCTCGAAAGAAAGCTGTCTCCGATGCGGACCACTCAGTTTCAAAGACAATGCATATATTATCAAAGTATGCTTTTTTGCTTTCTACGTGGTTAATGCAGACATGATTCCGTGTAAAATGTTTCAGTTTGGTGTTTTAACATCTTAACACCTGTTTTGCTGCCAGAAAAAAAGGGGAAACCCTATTCTCATATTTTGGTACTGGCAAAGGAGGTCCCATGATGGCGGGGTCTCGTTTACAGTTGCCAAATTGGCTTCTCCCCCGGACCACGCATGGCGCTGAGAGCCTCTATCTGGTTCGTGGATTCGTGTTCAATCGCGTACAGAGTCGCGATGAGCGTGGGGGTGGGGGCGGGCGATGCGCCGTGCACAATCAGCCGCTATTGCATTGCCATGCAAACCAAGACTTGGCTGTGGGTCGGCGTAATCAACCACTTCAACGTATTCTTATTCGACGAGTCAATAAACCAATCGCGTAACAAATGGGGGGGGGGGGGCAAATCGCTCCAATGCGTACGCAGAGCACCCTCGTGTAAACACGCGGCGAGAGACATCCGCGCTTCGCTCTTCAGGCGGCAATCGCCGGGAAAATATCTGCATATCAATTTGATTAATCGGCCCGCATATTTTCGCTGTAACGGTTTTTGCCCTGTTCAAAAGTTCCACACACGCGCCAGTTACCCCACCACTTTGCACAGCAACCATCCCAATCCCCATCGTCTACTTTGGGAGCAGTCCAATTCACAACGCGCTCGTCCGCATAAAAGTCCCAATGCACATGCGTGTTTATTCGTAAAAGCAAACATGGTGCGACGGGTGGACAAGCACCAACAACACACGGCGCAGACGCCCAGTCGTCCACACATTACCCACCTTCATGCCTTTGCTGGACTGGCACTTGACCTGGTTGGAAACAGACGCAGTTTGGTTCATGGTGGCGTGTTTGCTTGCCCTGCCTGAGCTTTCGCCTGCTGTTTGCTGATGCTGCTGCTACTACAGCACCAGCGTCGTAGCCAACAACTGCTGCGCTAGAAGCTACACGAGCAATGCTGCTACGAGCGTGTGTGGAGGGAGGTCTTGTGTTATTCTGCACCCAACCCCCCTCTGGATAAAACATCTACATTGTACAAGAAACGTGTATGCTGCTTGTACTTTGTCAATGCGCACGTGTAATTACACGGAAACTAATAGGTGTGGGAAGCAACAGGCGGTATTAGTGGCTCGCGCACTGCGCCATTAACCGGGGACATTAGTTCGATTACCGGCCACGGCTAACATGAGTGGCGATTGATACCTGAACTATCCCTGATCCCCTTACCCTTCAACATGCACTGACCAGTGTAGCGAAGTATGTGGTCGAACACCCCCATCACTGAAACAGTTTGGGTAGGCCTTCACTCAGCAGAGGATTTGCAATGGGCTGTAAGTTTTATTATTTTAATAGAGCCGTTGTAATATGGAAACTGCTTTACACCTGGTATGTTAATATAACGTACAATGATGGCACAACAAGATATGAGCCCAACACATTCACAAAATACTCTACATAAGCCAAAACACGAATTGTTTTCCAACGTAACAATTAGTCATAATGAAGGGTTTTGGGTTAGATCGCGTTATTTATAAATGTCGTAACCCTCCACCACCCGACACGGCCAAACAGTAAAAAAATGGGTCACGTTTACAAAGGACAAATAGTTCACTACTTTAGCCCACCGGTGTGTTCAAGAGTGAATCAACATAATTTAAAATTTGAGTACGCCGTTTCGATGGTAATTACATCCAGTTTAATCGGGCAATTTGCCAGAATGGTGAGGCTCTCCTCTTGCTCCAGGTCTTAAATAGAGCAGCAGGGTGACGTCATCATTTAATTCATTCAGGTGCAGTGATTTGAGGCGGGGAGGGTATTGTAATTCTATAATAGATTGGTAATCATTCAATTGTTATTCATTGGTATTTGTTTCCCTTATAAGGAATTGTAATTGTATTCTATATTTTATTTAATAATACGCTTCCAGGCCGCACTAAGCCTGTAGCTGTCAGAGCGATTCAAGTTATTTGTATTTCTCTCAATGTCAATGGATTCTCTAATTAGTCTTGGTCAGTAATAATTCGTTTTACACAACACTTCAACGTTATCAAAATCAATTGAGTGTCCTTGTTGACAAGCATGCTCTGCCACTGCCGACAGTGGTGTTTGAGATAATTTCATATTTCTTTGATGTTCTTTTAGTCTTAGGCTGATGTTACGTCCCGTCTGTCCAATATAGCATCTACCACATAAACAATCAATCCGATATACACCTTCTGTTGATAATTTAGGCAATTCGTCTTTAGTGCCAGATACCAGTTTTTGAATTTTGTGTACTGTACCAAATCTTACTTTAATGTTTTGCTTTTGCAAAACACAGGCTAATTTGTCAGTTACTCCTGAGATATATGGTATTTTAATTGTTTGAACAATCTTATCGCTTTCAGCAGTGTTGCTTTGCGTTCCAGATTTGGCATTCAGTGCTCAGTTAATTTTAGCATTATTGTAGCCATTCTGTCTTAGTGCTTCTTTAACATGTTTGATCTCTCTCACTAGATTTTCACCATCTGACACTGTTTTAGCCCGATTTATGAGTGTCTTGATAAGAGAGGATTTCTGAGCTGGGTGATGATGTGAATCTGCATTCAGATAGGCATTAGTGTGCGTTTGCTTTCGGTAAGCGCCGTGTGTTATTTTGCCATTTAGACCATGTCCCAACAAAATACAGTGATACCTCGGTTCACGAACGCTTCTGTTCACGAACAACTCGGTTCACGAACAGAAAAGTTCATAAAAATATGCTCTGGTTCACGAACTCCGCTTCGGTTCACGAACAGGAGCCGCGGTCATTTTAATGCTATTTCCAGGCTGTCACATGGTCGTGACTTCCTGTAGGAAGATCGTGGAGAGAAGAAGAGACACAGAAAGAAGTACTGTGAGTACTGTGAAGACACTTTCAGTGACTTTTTGCTTTTTGGTGTGCTTTTTAGCACATACAGTACTGTACTACTGTACTGTACTGTACAATACTGTACTTACTGTATTGTACAGTTCACCCGTTTGAGTGCTTACTGAAGTCATCTCAAGCAAGGTTAATGTTCTCTCTTTATACATTACTATACTGTACAGTACTAATGTGTATTGTAATTTGTTTCATATTTTTGTGCTTCAAAAACCAAAAAAAAAGATCAGAACGGATTAACCGGATTTACATTGAACCCTATGGGAAAATGTGCCTCGGTTCACGACCAATTCGGTTCGCGACCAGAGTCAGTTCACGAATTAAGTTCGTGAACCGAGGTATCACTGTATCTAGGAATGGGAGTCTGTTATTCACCTCCATTTCCATGGTGAATTGGATGGCCGGGTTTTGTGCATTGAGGTGATTTAGAAAATCATTAAGTGCATCTTTACCATGTGGCCAGACAACCAAAGTGTCATCAACATATCTAAACCAAAAAGATGGTTTTAATGTACTCGAGGCAAGTGCTCTTGTTTCAAAGTTTTCCATGTACAGATTTGCTATAGCGGGAGATAAAGGAGAGCCCATTGCGGCTCCTTCCTTTTGTTTATAGAAATCACGTCTCCATAAGAAGTAAGTGTTATTTAAACAATGATCAGCTAGTTTCAGGATATCTTTTGGTTAACCTGTATTCTTTACTAGTGTATCATGTAATTTAAGCGACTCGTTCACAGGAACCTTTGTGAATAGATAAATCACATAAAAACTCACCTGAATATCATTAGGGTTAAGTTTGATATCTTTAATCACATTCACAAGATGTTCTGAATTTTTTATGAATGAAGATGTCCTACCGATGTAGGGTTGTATTTGTTTAGTTATATATTTTGCTAATTTATGTGGCAGAGCCAATTGTACTGACTATGGGTCGTAATGGGATGCCGATTTTATGAACCTTTGGTAGCCCATACAATCTCGGTGGTTTTGAGGCCCTGGCTTAATTCGGTATTGCTCATTCTTCATGATTAATGAATTTGCAATGATTGCAGTAGTCTTACGTTCTAAAGTATTAGTTGGATCTCGTTTAATTTTAACGTAGGTACTTTCATCTAGTAAATCTTTAATTTTATTATCATAATCGGCTCGTGACATCACATCACTACAGTAGTGCGGCCTTTATCAGCTGCCTTTATCAGCTGCCAGGATTTGAATTCTCTAACCCCTCCCTCTCTCTCCGCCCCCGCCCCTTCTCTCTATTTAAGGCCTCGACACAGAGGCGTGATTTCTCTGTGTGCCTATGTTTGTTCTCTCTCTATGTATCTTTGTGATATCTGTCTGCTTATATGTCTGTCTATATGTCTCTGGTTCTGTGTTTTATCTCTCTCTCAAATTTAGCATTCTCAGGAAGAACATACTCAACCAGGTAGGGTGTTAACTGTTATGTTATCCGACTCTCTGTTGTATTACATTACATTTCTAAGTATACTAGATTTGTGTTTCTATTTAATTTGTACCTGATGATGATTGCTTGTGTTGCAATCGAAACGTCGTATGCTAGTATTTAATTTAATTTATTATTTTATCTTTATACGTGACTTTACCGAAAGAACCAAAGAATAATTCCTGCAGTCACGAAAGCTCCAAATTAAGTTTGAATATCTCTATTTAATTGGATCTCTCTTAAGGCTTTTGCTTCGTTCGAGCTAATATTTACTTTTGGTACTTTACTATTCTTAATTATTTTGGCAACCTCGTGGCTAGTCATCTCTGCCTCATTATGTGGAAGTAGTCTTACTGCTGATTTTACCTCAGCAATTATCTCATCCACTGGAATTGTGCGTGGGGTAACGGCAAAGTTGAGGCCTTTAGAAAGGATGGAAATCATGTCACTGGTTAAAACAGTGTTAGTTAAGTTCATTACGGTTTTGTTTTTAAATTGTTCGTTTTTAGTAGGGAATTGTTTATTATGAAGTCTAGATAATGTATTAATTTGGCTAGTTTTTGTTAGATTAAACACATTATCAGCCGATTGTTGTGTTATGGTATCGATTATATTACAATAATGCATGGATACACTATTGCTTATATCTAAGTGCAACAGCCTTAGAGATTCCGAAATGTAAGACAATTCACTCCTGTTGTGCTGTATTCTCTCTATTAATAATAATTCACTAGCTTTGTGTAGTATTTGATTAGCTTTAGCAGACTTTATATGATGCGTTATTTTAACTGTGTTTGGTATTATCTTCGAATTTCTGCACCTTTTGAGGAACGTTAGTGACGATATCAATTTCATCCGCTTGATGCGGAGCTTCTCCAATTTTCTGGTTTTAAGAAAAGTATCCTCCCCATAGAGGTTAGTCAGTTTAACACGTAGGTTTTCGCGACCAATATTATTAATAATAAAGGTTTTTGTATTAGATCGCGTTGTTTATAAATGTGTCGTAACCTTCCACCGCTCTTTACGATTTGTATTCTCTCTGGGAAGATGCTTTCCTGTAGCGTATTCAGTCTCTTTCAGCTGATCATCATCCTCATCTTTTTCACCCTCAAAATGCATTCCACACAGATGCTCCTTCAGTTTTGGAAACAGCTGAATAGACTGGGTTCTGGATCTGCAGAATAGGGAGGATACAGGCGTTCCTGCAGGTGGCAATCCATAACAGCATCAGTCTGTGTGGCTGTTGCGGAGTTTGCTCTAAGGTAGTGTCGTGCAGAAGCAATTGTTCATAATAAAGGTTTTGGGGTTAGATCGCGTTATTTATAAATGTGTCTCAACCCGCGAAAGCCTATGTGTTAAAGAGAAGGAATTGTATGGCTCTTATTTTTTCACAATACTTTTCTCTGGCTCAGTCGATGGAGCAAGTCTGGATAATATTTACCTGAGATCTATCTGCCTGTGTGACATGAAGTCAATATACACGATCACCTTTAGCATTTAGAAATGGTGCACATGATCTTGCCTGAGAGAGCTTCGCCTTTAATTTATTGGGATGCTGGAGAAGTTGGATGCTTCCACCGAATGGACTGGGGTCTAGATTCAAGGTCATAATTAACATCAAGTCAAGGTCTCATCGCTCGTGATAAATCACTTCTTAGACTTTTCCCAGTCTACCTAAGTCAAATCAAAATTATCCTAAAAAATATCAGGAACTTTTCCTTCATGTCCACGCGCTAACGTTCTGGCAACCCAACATGCACACAACGTTTTAATTCCTCCATGACAATGCAAGGTTATTTTCACTGATCCCACACGGACGCCCAATGTGTCAGCGAGCTCTGCAACAGTAACAGGCCACCATGACCTGGGATTATTTCCAGAGTCTGTCATGACGAATTGTGTGTGTCGCTCTAAACCAGTGGTGTAAATTTCACTGTCATATGGTGGGGGCAGTCTTGCCGTGGGACATGCACGGTTAATTTCCTTATTAAGTTTCTGTGTTACCTGGTACCGTTCTTTCAGAGTGTGAATCTCACAATCGTGAAACTGCAGGGTCGATCAAATGTATATACCACATTGAAGAAAACAACAGTTGCCATCTTATTGACTTCTCCCTGGCCATAAGAATGTGGAACTTCCGCTAGTGGCTCGGGGGCACACACACCTTGCTGAGCCCCACCATATTGCCCGTCTAAACAAGGCAGGCGGCCTCACTGTGTGAACACGCAGTACTCTCCTATGTCAAGAAAGGCAAGAAACCTTTGTTGGCGTGTTCAACCGGTGCCTGCAGCGCGCGGTAGCAGAAGGAGGGGAGTTTATACTCAGTGCCGCGGGACCCAGCTCTGTGATTGCAGTACTGGAGCCACCGAGGCTCTGCAACATCTCCCTCCAGGGCACCTCGCTGTCAGGTCATGACCCCGCATCGCAACGAGGACCTCTGTGGGTTATATATTAACACGGGGATATTTTTAGAGCAGCGGTGGCGATAGGCAATGGGGCCAATCGGACGGAAGACAGATACGGTATCCGTACTCCCCGATAGCATGCTCGTTCTGTAAATGCACTCGCTCAAGAGTTAGAAAGTTTCCACGCAGGCACGGTTACGACCCAACATTTGTAAGAATGGTTGGTGTGTTTTGCAGAGCACATTTATGGAAAACCTACTTGCACGGCTATAACGCGCTCTGCAGAAGGAAAAATAGTAAGCACGTTGTTGCCGAGCCCACCAGAGCATGTGGCTTGCAACGCAGTTGATATATTTTATTGATAGTTGTAGAAATATTATAATTACTCTATAACATAATATGATTATTTATACATACACATGGCATGGAAATTAACATCTGTTTACTGTTGAAAAGCACGTATAAAAACAGCTTGCTTGACAGCAGAGACAAAATATTTCAAAACAGTTACTGTATCCCATCATCACTTCTTTGCCTATACTGTACGAGCAAAACATCGTGAAACTCATTTTGAATTTTAAACCTGGAAAGTGCAGTTTTTTTTAATATACCTTACTTGGTAGGATTTATGACCTTTAATAAAATACCAATTGTAGAAGATTGTAGTTACATACATAGATATTACAGACGTGAACATGGGTATTCTTGGGTTTTCATCTTGGTTAACACGTTAAAGGAGCAGAAAACAGGAGAAGAAGACAACAAGGAAACATTTCCTGTACTTCTGGGAATTTATTAAAATACCGTGCCTACTGCAAAATGCAATCCTTAGCCACGGCTAGTAATCTGTACAATACATTTTGGATAACAGGAAGAACATGGCCATGTATTAACTTATATCCGTCAAAAGGATCAACAATGATTCTTTATGTTGCCTGTATTTAATTTTAATTCATTTATAAAGTGTATCTCTTTTTATGCTACATAGGAGTCAAATGTTCGTACATACATGCACTACCCTGCACATGTTTTATACAAACTACAGACAAAGCAAGCTTCAAGAAAATATATTGCATATACGGAGTCAATAAAGCAATATGTGAAATACATGCGCAATACAGCACTTTATAATGCATTGCAGCACCGTGGCGCGCCACGGAACAGCATAATGTTGGTTTTAGTTCAGAATCCCTGCCGTGCTGTGCATACAACGATGCTGTGCACTGCAAGTGCTTCTGATTTCTGGAATCGACGACAGCAAATGTACATTCATGAATCAGAAACAAATAACAATGTGCTGCCCGAGTACGAACAAACCAGTGACAACCAAGAGCAACGACACCTTGACAGAAAAGTAAAAAATTACATATATTTCACCAAGATGTGAAATTTTAAGACGAAATATATGGCAGAAGTTTTGTTGCACGATTTAAATTCCGACTAGAGGGTCTGATTTATATATTGGCAGGAAGTAAATATAATCAGAAACAAACTTTCCATCAATACACAAATATGGGCCTACTTATTTTCATTTGAATATCTCTATCATACTCCATGAGCAAATGTAATTCGGCTTATCAAGACTCCCATTCAAGCATGTCCTGATGGTAATTTGACCAATTATTTATTGTCATTACAAGTGATTGAAATAATAAGCATTTTCTTTTGGAGAACCAAAGTATAAAACACAGCACCCCTATTTATATTTGTAATATCCCTCGTTCATATCATCGTCAGTATTCTGAACACAGCTAAGTTGCATACATTGCATGTCAAATTCCACGATGAGATGGGAGAGCACCGTTATTTCTTTACTTAAATGTTAGCCTCTTCTTTTTTGGCTCATAGTGAAAGGAACAAACAGTAAGCAATTGTACTAGTGCAGGAAATATACTTAACTATGTTAACTTTACACGCATTTGGTAATTGTTTTCCCCCACTGATTATGTATGCTTCTCACGTGACATAGATCAAAGCACAAAATCTGGATGCTATTCCTTAGACAAATGAATTCTTCATGAGATGACACCTCAGCATTCAGTGGTGCCTTGCATTCACGTAGTTTTTTACTGCACCATGGAATCACTTATTGCTTATTGTTGATGCCATGTTTTTTTGGTAACCTATTCAATTCCTGTGCTTTGGAAATGCCTTAACATTGTACAGTCACGCATGCCTAATAATGCAAAGGACTAAAACAATGCTAAACAAATGTTCTCAAGCAGATTTACAAACTCCAACAAAAGAGACAAAGCCCCAGCAATTACAGAATGTACTTTTCAGTGTCCAAAATTAATGTCCTAAGGTCATCATGGCCAGTAATGGAACTGCACTTTACTATTGTATCCTTCTGTTAAGATTCCTCAGCTGCTGTAGTCAGTCAGCAACCAATCGCTAAGCCTTTTTTCTTGCGCTGTCTCACTTTCTGGCTTCAGTTTCCCCCTCAGTCGCCGAGCTCTCGACGCCACCTCCAAGCCCATCACCGTAACCTGGCCCCTTCCATCCTGCAAATGTGCCTCGCCCATTGGGGTTAGGTATGGCCAGGGATGACACATTGATTCGGTTCGTATTTGGAGTTAACTTTGCTTCCATCCAAAACAACAGTGCATTGGCAATAATTCGAGAGAGGCAGTTGTTTTATGCCAACCATCGGCTGCTAGAGGATGGTTTCCAAAATAACACTCAAGTTCAATTAAAGCAATGGTATGTTCGCTGAGAAAACGTGTATATGCATGGTCATAGGCAACTGTAGTTAATGCCACAATATGAATGATCAGCATGTTGTGCCACTTATTGAAAAATGGAAGTAAATTAAAAATAAAATCGTAAAAAAAATATCAAGTGAACACGGGTTAATACAACTACAGACTTTTCTTCTGGAAATGTTCCAGGAAAAATTGAGTGAAAAAATAAGTATTCGATCTTTACTTATTGTCGGCACTGTATACATTCTAGATTTGAAGTTTTCGTGACTGCAGGGATCCATACTCTTTGGTTCTTTTGGTAAACCGAGAAGATGGATACAAATTGAGCAATCATAGGAAGGATGTTATTAACCAGGTAAAATCTTAAATGCTTTATGGTGTTGCCTTCATATCCGCTTCCCTTTTGCTTCTGCAGCTCCTCTTCCCTCCCCACCCCCCGACAATTCCCTTTAATCCCTTCCGATTTGTTGCTTGCTGCTTCCCTTTCCCCTCCCCCACTCCGCCCCCCGACAATTCCCTTTTACAGGTAGGAACAACAGTTCCACACTGCCCACCAGGGATTCTTTGTCTATCGTGCATAGCCCTTCCCAAACATGTACGCTCCCGGATTGGTTGAAGTGCATCACGTGACCGCGAGCTTTCTGTCGTGCACGAATGCGCTGTCCAACCAAGTTCCTACCTGCCCACTCCGAAGGACCGCGTAAACCCTCCTGTAGCATTGACATGCAATTTTTTTCACGCTCCGCCCACTTACCCCTGGGGTTGATCCCACCAAAACCCTTTATCAGCTCTTGTTGTTAGCAGATATTTCTCCTAAATCAGCAATTGTCCTGCTGTATCGGTTCCACCTGATGACGGTCGCTTGTGTTGCAATTGAAACGTCGTGATTAATTTTTTTATTTTATGTTTTATACTTACGTGACTTTACCGGAACCAAGGAGTACTGTATACATTGTATACTCTGCATATTGGAAGAATATATACAGTATTAAGGGAAAACAGGTCTTTCACAGAGGAACAAAACATATTTAATCTTTAGTTGACAACACATCAAGATCGATATTTTCCACAGGCAATAGTTCAACATGACACACATGGAATGCCTTTGAGCTGATGGGCATTCTCATTGACCGGAAGGGGAGTTGGCTCATCACTCAGCCAACCATCACGTCACAGTTGCCAAATAGGTAGTTGTCATGGGCATGAGCCAACATAAATACCTTGGGGTCCATGACAAAAAGTATCTTATAGTGTAGGTGTGTATATCGTGGATTTCTGCTTCAGTAGACCAATTTAATAGAAAACAAAGAATGCGTAAAATGCAATCCATAACCGGCGACACAGCATAATACAGTTTCCAGATGCATATGATACACGTTTGTAACGATTACACACTTGTTACTTTCTATGTGTTTACCTTTATTGGGCACGCACCTGGATATATGATCCTTATGGCGGTACCCTGGGGAGCCAAATATTACAAAATGGCCGAGGCAATTAAATATTTTATTTCTGGGACACTAATTTTGCCAGGGGTGTACTTAACTCCACGAATGGGGTACCAATCAATCCGAAATCAGTGCTACTACGCAATGTCGAAACGCAGCAAGGACGATTGCGCTGAAACCCTGAACGCACGTATGCACCATAGTGCATCGTGTACAGCTCGTCGAGATGAGTCAATTGCCGCATCGCCGACCATCAACAGACTAAAAATGACTGCATCACGGACATTATGCGAGAGCCGGGGTACTATGGTACCCCGGGGTACCACCATAAGGTTCATATAAAGAAATGTAATTAACCATAACTCAGCTGAGTATTTATAAACATGTCAAGTTAAATCCGGATAATCTTTCACGATCCTGTCTGTTATTTAGCATTAATGACATTTAGCATGAATAACATTTCTGAAATGTACTATCGTGTGTTGCGATCGAAATGTCGTGGTTTTTGTTATTTATTTTATTTTTTATTACTGAAAGAACCAATTATAATAAGTCTATATACACTCACTCAGATTAAGAACCAGGCTACAGTCTACATTATAGACTGCCAGTACGCTCACTCAGTTCAATAACCATTGCTACAGTCTACATTACAGACTGCCAATACGCTCTACATTAGTGTTTTTTTATTTACTTTATTTTTTTCTACGTGACTTTACTGGTATACATTGTTTCTGAGATTTTTGGCCTCCAATATGTAATTGTCACAATCCGTCCCATGAAAGTATAATATAGTATATCTATTGCATATATTATGCGGAAATTGTATAATACAATTTAAAAATTATAGTTCAAACAATGGGAAATTCTGAGTTTGTGATGCGATGAATCATGTAGACCAGGGGTCCTCAAACTTTTTAAACAGGGGGCCAGTTCACTGTCGCTCAGACCGTTGGAGGGCCGGACTATAGTTAAAAAAAACTATGAACAAATTCCTATGCACACTGCATATATCTTATTTTGAAGTGAAGAAACAAAACGGGAACAAATACAATATTTAAAATGAAGAACAAGTAAAGTTAAATCAACAACTTGCCAGTATTTCAATGGGAACTATGGGCCTGCTTTTGGCTAATGAGATGGTCAATGTCCGGTTCCATATTTGTCACTGCTAGTCGTAACAAGTGATGCAAGTGTGCATCCGTTAGTCTAGATCTGGTTGGAGATTTCAAATGTTTCATTCTGGAAAAAGTCTGTTCACAGACATAAGTGCTGCCAAAGATGGTTGCCATTTTGAGTGCATGGTTCCTGAGATGAGGATATGTCTCAGAGGGGAGAGATGCATAGAAATTATGAAGGCTGCTTGACTTGAATGCGTCTTTCAGAGTCACAATTCTGCAGTTCAGCCAGTTCCATTTGGTAAATTGTATCCACATTTTCAATGTCAATAGAAAATGGGTTACGGAAAAGCTGTATGTCCTGTTCATGGAGATGAAGCTCTTTAAATCTAAATTGGAACTCATTTTGCAATTTTTCCAGTGAATCCACACATGTTTTGTTTGGGAATGCAACCAATGGTTTTTCCGCTAACAGATTTTGAGTTGTGGGGAGATGGCAGAAGTTTTCCTCCTTCACTTGTTTGATGAGGAGGCCTGATTTTACTTCATATGCTTTGACATGTGATTGCATATCACAGATGAGCTTCCCCTTTCCTTGAAGTTGCACATTGAAACTGTTGAGTAGCTCTGTTACATCTGTCAGAAAGGCAAGGTGCCATTTCCATTCTGCATCATTGAGCTCTGGTACTTCTTTGCTTTTTTGAAAGCAGAAAAGCTGTAATCTGTGGAAGTAAGTCATAGAAACGTTTCAAAACTCTCCCTCGACTCAGCCAACGGACTTCTGTGTGGTACAGAACATCTTCATAGTCAACATTTAGCTCAGACAGAAATTCCTGAAATTGTCTGTGGTTTAGTGCATGAGCTCTAATGAAGTTAACAGAGTCCCACTTCAGTGATTTACTACACAGCGCTTGTTGGTGGATGAGGCAGTGTATGGCTATTGGATGAGAATGGTTATGTTTGTCCATCTCTTGGTTAATGCGAGCAATTACTCCTTTCTTAGACCCCACCATGCTAGGAGCACCATCAGTTGTCACACTGGCTAGTTAAGCCCAGTTCAGCTCCAAACCATTCACAGTTTGGCAAACCTTTTCATAGATATCCTCTCCTGTAGTTGTTCCTTTGATTATTTGCAGTGCAGCAAGCTCTTCTGTGACTTCGAAATAGTCATTCGTCCCACGAATAAAAATTAGAAGTTGTGCAGAATCACGAACATCATTGCTTTCGTCGAGTGCCAAGGAAAAATAGGAAAGTTTTTTTGTGGAGTTTTGCAAATGCTGATGCAAATTGTCTCCCATTTCTTCAATCCTCCGTGTAATTGTAGGTCCTGAAAGACTCACTGTACTAAATAAATCGGCCTTCTCTGGACACATCTCTTTGGCAACAGAAAGAAGGCATTCTTTAACAAATTCTCCCTCCACGAATGGTCTGCCAGTGCACGCTATTAGCTTGGCAACTTGAAAACTTGCTCGCAGTGATGAAATATTTAGCTGCTTCTGCTTCACAAAAGTATTTTGCTGAGTTGTTAATGTATTTTTCAGTTTTAATATTTTATCTTTTCTCACTTCTCCGACCAAACAATCATATTTATCTTCATGTTGAGTTTCATAGTGTCGACGTAAATTATATTCTTTGAACACAGACACTATATTCTGTCATATCAGACACACAGCTCTTTCCTTGTACTGCATGAAAAAGTAATCATAAGTCCACTGTTCTTTGAATATCCTACACTCCGAGTCAATTTTTCTCTTTCTTGACATCATTGTTTCCTAGGGAGTCAAAATTGCTATTAGTAAAATACCAATATATATACAGCGCTACAAAAACAATATACCAGCAATAACTTTGCCCACACAGAGACATACAGACTGCACTGCCCATCAATGCAGTCTGATTGGGAGAACTCTGCTTTTACCCCAGGCTCACACTGGTGCGGGTGGCTATAAAAAGTTAATTACACCTGCAGTTTTGTTCACAGATCGCAGTGCGATCTGCGAACTCGCATAGGAATCTGATCGCATGGGGGAGAAGACCCATGCGATCCGATTCCACTGCAGGAAAAAAGAAGGCACATGTGCCTTTTTTCTTCCGAATCTAATGCAAGTTCAGCCATACAAGCATATGGCTGAACTCGCACTGCTCAGAGATCGCAACAGTATGAACCGGGGCTTACACAACATACAACATATAACCTCATACAACTGAATAGCAATCAGAATATAAATGCACTTACTGTCATTTAAATTGGGTTTTCTACTCCTCGGCTGTCTGTCACTGACCAGCACGGGAAAGCAGCAGGCAGCCCCTCCAGAGATCAGAGATCACTCTGTTATTACCCCTCTATCATTTACTCAGCACACAGGAATATCACTGGGATTGGAGCCGAGGGGCAAGTGAGGGAGCTGAGGGAGGGAGAGCCAGTCAAGCGCAGCCAGGGGAGGGCTGGCAGCCTTAGGCCTGGGGGGCAAGTCCAGTCAATTGGCCCATTGAACCATTCACCAGCGCAGCCCAATGAGTGCCCACCGCCGCAGCTCAATCAGTGCCCACCGCCGCAGCTCAGTGCTCACCAGCGCAGCCAAATCAGTGCTCGCCACCGCAGCCCAATCAGTGCCCACCACCGCAGCCCAATGAGTGCTCACCAGCGCAGCCCAATTAGTGCTCACCAGCGCAGCCCAATTAGTGCTCACAAGCGCAGCCCAATTAGTGACCATGGGCCGGATAAATGTCCTCGGTGGGCCGCATGTGGCCCGCGGGCCGTAGTTTGAGGACCCCTGATGTAGACTATCACCCAACAGGGGGCCTGGTAGTCTGGGTCACAGAAGGTCCCGTGATTGCATCATCAAGAGCAGTGCACTCTCTGACCACCTCCCAATTACACACTCAATGAAGACAGAGACACACTGTGTAACATTTCCACGACAAGAGCCAGTGTTGTTAAGCCAGCACCGATTAAGGCTGTCCACGGCACATGAGAAAGGTGGTGTGGCTAATACCACATCGCCTTTTTCTCCTCTCATCGTCAGTAATTTCAACAGTGCAATAGGTACGCCTTTTGGCTAACCTAGGTGAGGAATTAGGGTAGTTTCACATATTACATACCACTGATGTGCATGGTCAAGAATAAGATCCAGGTCCCTGAGATTATAGTGCAGTGAACTAGCCATGTGACCATCATTACTGCAAATAAACACACATATGCACGACCACTCAAATTACATTGACAAATTTGTCGTTATATAATTTCTGCACTAAATTGGATTTACTTGTTCATCTTTTTTATGATTACAGTGTCTCGTTTTTAAGCCTTTCCATAATGTTCAGACAATGTCAGAGACTTACCTTTAAAAAGGTGCTATGTAATTACTTCTTGAGTTACCTGAAACAGCCCTTTCTTGTCTACTAAGATTGGTTGTGATGTGTTAAAATGTTTCCCAAATATCAGTCGTGCAATACATTAATTCCTTTATTCTAGCACTTACAGCAAGGTGGAGTCAATTTAAGTGAAACTTTATATTTCCATGCACTCCGTAGTACAGTTTTTAGAGATTTTACTGTGAATTTCAACACTATATTGCATGTTTTTTCTAACGGTTCTGAGACCGTCTGGTAGATTTTATATTCTTTGGTTCTTTCAGTAAAGTCACGTAGATAGAAAAAATTCTAATAAAGTTAATAAAAAATAAAAACCACGACGTTTCGATCACAAAACAAGCGATCGTCTTCAGGAGGATTTTAGTTTAATAGGCTCTGAATCTCTGTGACATATGTATAGGCATCTCAGGCACCAGATCTTGATTACCACTAAGAGTCTGGGCTGGTAAACTTTTAACAGGTATAATAATCAGTGGTCAAAATAGGCTGGGATATGACGGTACACCATACCGGCCCTGCTCAGAACACCGACTATATACCGACACTTTTCAGATTGGTTTCTAATCCTATACTGGATTGTACTCCGATGTTTCTGCATAGGGTGAATGGCAGTGAATTTGGGCTGCAGGATAAATAGATTCCATACCGAGACTTCTACATTTCCATTTCGGCCACTGATAATAAGTTTGTGATTAGAATTAGAAAAAAATAATACATAAATATATAGAAATATGTTCACAGTCAGGATTCACAGCAAAACAAGAGGTCAACGCGAGCACGAAGTATTGGCTGGAGCCAATATTGGAACAGACTTCAAGTCAATAGGCAATTTCAGAACAGAAATTCACTCTTCTTGTGCACATTCCATTTGAAACCCTTTCTTGCAGTGGCTGCATGTTCCACAGAACTGTCCCAGTTTCTCTCAGCAGTCATGAGCTGCGTCATGACACTAACCTATGGGCCCGAGTGAGCTGGCTGCTGTGGATTCGCTGCATTTGTTTTCGTTTCGAAAAAAATGCTGAAACAAGAGAAAGTTTGAGGAATTATAAAATAACATTCAGGACAGCACGCTCACTCTATCAAGATCTAAACTAAACTAAAACTCATTTTATTTAGATTTTTACAGGTAAGGCCCACTGAGCTATATAGCTCTTTTTCAGAAGCGACTTGGCCAAATGCTCTAAACGCACGTTTCTAATACTCTAAATGCATTATGCACCACGATCAAAATTTGTACAAATGTTGGGAAAGGCATGCTCTGGGTGTTGTCATGGCAAAACAAAACATGTATTCATAATTACTCTACAAAGCCATAAAATAATGCCTGAATCAGAATCTTTATTTATGCTGGAGGAACCTCGAATACAACCGCTGCATCACCATTGACAATGTTACTTTCCTCATTCATCATATTGCGATAATAATTTATGGGTTTGTTGCATAGTAACTCTTGACACCAAGCAGGATTGTAGAACCACACGGAGACAGAACCTCAGGTAAGGGCTTATGCCGGTTTAAAAACACTCTTCACACGACTCTGTGTACTGCACGTTCACTGACTGGTTACACTCTACACTCGACGCCCACACCCGTTATGGTGCATGTCAGAACTCTGGCCTGCACGTGGAACTCCTTCCAACTATCTATGCCCCCCATTACCGCCCGGCGACAAGGTGAGGCCTCTACCCCTCTAGCCTTTCTTCGGCGGCTGCTGGGGTGTTCCCACACAGGCTCTCGTTCCTCTTCCCATGGCGGCCACTTCACCCTCCGTACGGTGACCCCGCCCTCATCCCGGGGTCCCCCTTAAGTACCCCGCCGCCTCAATGACATGACATCATCACTCCACATCATCCCACTCCTCTACAGATGACATGACGTCATCCCACTACTCCTCTACAGGTTTATACATTTTTCTAGCCAATTCTTCTAAGTAAATATATGAACAGTAATAACTCATGTTTTTGGATATAGACTCAGCTCATAATCCTAATTGGGTTATCAGTGTTTGTTCTATAATATGATAAGTGCTGCCATAGGATTGTAAAATTTCTTCAACTGGCTTTGAGATATGCTAATTTGAATAGGGAGACACTGAATTGTTGAATTGATTCCATTTGCTAGAACTAAATTGTTTTTGTCATGAAACTCTTATCCACAGTGATATTGGAATGGACATCGTAGATCCAATTATCCTGAGTTCTTATGTAATTTACTTAAGTGCATGTCAGGAAAAGGGACTGGTCAAAAGGCATGCGTAATAGGATGAATTTGCTGTACGTTGATTCTGGTTACTCTCATATCCAGCTGGACTGATATACTGTATACACACAAACACAACCTATACATGTGTAATGACAGGGTGCCATCTGTCGGCCTGGAATGGTAATCATGGGTATGGGCAAGGTTATGTAACAACTAATCAGAAGGGGGGCATATTTGGGTTAAAGGAAAAAGGTGGGGTTAGTCGGGAAGCTCTGGGAACCTGCTCAAAGGTTCTGGAAGGGGGCGTGGCCAGAGGCAGAGTCGGGCCACGCCCCCTTCCAGCGGCGGGACCTCCCGGGCACCAGGCAAGTCGCGACGCATCCATCGCACGGCCGCTCCCTTCACCTCAGGAATCTCACGGGGTTAGGGTCCATCTTCACGGGCCCATCTCTGGGGGGTCCGACTCGGGGGCCGCGGGAGTGCGGTCGACGACTGGCTGGTCCAGATGGACTCGCCAGTGGCGGGCCCTCGCGCATCGCGTGGTGGCCACTGCTGACGGGTCCTCGGCCGTGCTGGGGCCTGTGCAGGGGGTCGAGGTACGGATCCTGGTGGATACGGGGGCGTCCGCCACCATGGTGACCGAGGCCGTTTTTTGATCGCTGCCGCACAGTGTTTGGCCGTTGCGGCAAGTTCGGGGGGCGTGCGTGGCTGCAAACGGTAGCAGCCTGGGTATTTTGGGCCATGTTATTGCATCTCTGGCGATCGGGGAGATCGCGTTGCGGGGACCCGTGTTGGTCTCCAAGGCTTTGGCGGTTCCATGTCTACTGGGCACGGATTTTTTGGCCAGAATGCCCGTTCAGATCCTGGTCGACCAGAGGTGCATTGAAATGCCGTTGGGGAACCGACTGCATTTCCTGCAGTCCCCCTCTGTGGTGGCTCCCTTGGCCACTAGTGTTCGCGCTGACCACAAAATCCGTGACGGTCCCACCCGGGTCACAGATCCTACTTCCCCTGAGGCTGCGCTGCCCGCTGATGTTGGAGTCCCCGGAGACAGGCATCCTCCTGTCTCCCTCCAATTATTTTTCAAGGTTTGACGGGCTGGTGGGTGCTTTCACTGCAGTGGTGGCGGGCGAGGATCATTTTTTGCAGGTCCTAAATTCGGGGCCCACGCCAATCGCTGTCCCTGTTGGTGCGGTGTTGGCTCATGCCACCCCAGGCCCTCCTCCCAACGTCTGGAGGCCGCCGGAAGGGGTGGTAGCGGGTGTGCTGCCCGCGGGGAGGGCCGACGCATCGTGGATTGATGCATTGTGCACCGAAAACACCTCGTTGTCCTCCCAGGAGTGCCAGCGGCTCTGCGACCTCGTCGTCAGGTTCGCCGATGTGTTCAGCCAGGGTAAATTCGATTTGGGACGTACTACTCTTCTTGAACACCATATTGATACGGGCGACTCCGCCCCTATTCGGCTGAATTCACACCGCATTAGCCCAGTGGAATAAGATCATGTCCGCTCCGCAGTTGACGACATGTTGGCGGCGGACATTATCTCCCCTTTCACTAGCCCTTGAGGAGCCCCCATCGTGCTAGTCAAGAAACAGGACGGGAGTCTCCGATTCTGCGTCGACTTCCGTAAGTTAAACAAGGTTTCAGTGGCCGATGCATACCCTTTGCCTCGCATGGACGATTCCCTCGACGCCCTCTCGGGTGCGCGGTTCATTTCGACCCTAGATTTGCTTTCGGGCTTCTGGCAGTTGCCACTGGATGAGGCCTCCAAATCTAAGACCGCGTTCCGCACACCCCATGGGCTGTTTCAATTCAATCGGCTTCCTATGGGTCTTCATTCGGCCCCAGCCACCTTTCAGCGCCTCATGGAATTGGTCCTGCCAGGGCTGCAGTGAGAGTCTTGCTTTATTTACTTGGACGACGTGATCGTTTTCAGTCGTACGTTTGACGAACACTTGCTGTGGTTGGAGGCAGTGTTCGCCAAAGTGCGTGCCACGGGCTTGAAATTCAAACCCCAGAAATGCCATCTGCTGCAACTATTAGTGAAGTATTTGGGCCACATTGTGAGTGCGTCAGGTGTGGTCACGGATCCAGAAAAGACTGCTTGTGTCTGGACGTGGCCGACTCCTACATCTGTCGCTGAGGTGCGTAGCTTTGTGGGCTTCGCATCGTACTATCGCCGGTTCGTCCGGAATTTTAAGACCAATGCGAAGCCACTGCACGCACTCTCTGCCAAAGGACAGAAATTTCGCTTTGTACGGCTTTGGCGGACGCGTCGCCTCTGGGGTACCGGGATTTCTCCCGGCCATTCCTCATCGACACCGATGCCAGCGACACGGGCATCGGGGCTGTCCTGGCTCAGGTTGTCGACGGGGTGTAACGGGTGGTGGCCTATGGTAGCCGCATTTTGTCCCCCACTGAGCAGCGGTAATGTGTGACCAGGAGAGAGCTGCTGGCCATTGTCTTTTTCGTCCAATTATACAGGCCATATCTGTATGGTCGCCGGTTTACCGTCGGGACCGACCATGCAGCCCTGCAATATTCCCTCCGAATTGACCAGCCCTCGGGTCAGCTGTCCCGCTGGCTCGAGGTACTCCAGGAGTACCTCTTCGATGTCATCCATAGGAAGGGGACTCTGCATGGGAATGCGGATGGCCTTTCCAGGCGGCCCCTGGAGGGCGAGTGCGCCTGCACCCTGGGTTCCAGCCGCTGTAAGGCCCCAGCGGATACCGCGGTCCAGTTGTTCACATCGGTCGAAACGACGCCCGCGCCGGGGGTGGTGTTGCCTGTGGATTTTGGCCTGGGGCTCCCCCGGGAGGTATGGTCCCAGATGCAGATGGAGGAATCCTCTCTGCTGAGGCTGCGACGCCATGTAGGGACTAAGGCCCGGAGCTTGGCTCCGTCGGCCACCCCGGAGATCGCCATTCATGACGGCCTCCTCATGCTTTGGGATACTCAGTTGCAACGGTATTGCGTGGTGGTGCCCATTGGCTTGCGAGGTATATTGACCTGGGCCATTCAAGAGAAACTTATGCACCTCGGCTACCACAAGACCCTATTGACCCTTAAGCGGGACTACTATTGGCCGGGCGTGGAGGATGATGTGGCACTTATTTTGAAGGGTTGCCATGACTGTGCGCGGAGGAAGGCCCCAGTTGGTCAGAATTGGGCCCCGCTGCAGTCCATCTGGGTTTCTCGTGTAAATGAGCTCGTGGTGCTCAATATCTTAGGGCCCTTCCCTGCATCCCAACGGGGACACAAATACCTCTTGGTGGGGGTGGAATACCTCACACGTTGGCCCATGGCGTGGCCCCTGGTGGACCATTCGGCCTCGTCCAACACAGAGGCATTTGTACAGGGGTATATTCTCGATAAGGGGGCGCCAGAACGGCTCTTAACTGATCAAAGGCAGAATTTTTCTTCACGATTATTCAAGGAGGTCTGTGACCTCCTTGGGACGACGAACGTCCGCACCTCGCCCTACCATCCCCAGTCCGACGGGATGGTAGAACGTTTGAACCGCACGCTCACGTCTATGTTGTGCCATCACGTGAGCACGTCCCAATCGGACTGGGACCTGTTCATCCCAGGGGTTCTGACCGCGTACAGGATGGCCCCACATGCCTCGACGGGGTTCTCCCTTTTTTACCTTATGTATGGGAGATAATCCGAGCCCCCGGTGCTGGTCCAACTGGACCCCGGTGCAGGCAAGAGGGGTTCCTCCATTCCCCTTCTGATGAAGGTTGCGCTTGATCACCTGTGCGAAGCATGTCAGGCGGCCTTGGAGAACTCGGCCAGCCGACAGGCATCTTCAGTAAAGTACTAGGGGCTGATTTATATACGATGTCACAGTAATAAAGTAGAGGCAGTACGGTAGCTTTTATCAATTCTAAACGGAACATAGGGGGAAAGCAGTGCTTGTGTCGATACAGAAAACCAATTTTAAATTTTGTCTTTTTACCAATATAATCAATGCGATCTTGAAAATTCAGTTTTGAATCAAAGATGAAGAGAGAGAGGGAGAAAGAGAGAATGAGGATGCCGACAGGGCAGGGAGAGCAGGTGACATGGAGGTGAGTGAGAAAAGGAGCAAATATTGATGGTTAAGACCGAATAATGACATCACAACAGTCTAATTCTAATGTTCATTTAAGCTAAGATATTCCTCTAAGTATGGCTTCTCATGTGTATTTCAGATAATACAATCAAGCAGGGAGAGTGAGTTTGAGACAATGACAGAGAGAAAGAGAGCAGACAGGCAAGCAAAGATGAAGGTGCAGGAGCAGGAGGGGAGGAGCTTGGACCTCGCCCAAATCAGCCAAATAACACATTCCTGCGGAGGGAGCTGGTAGGAACGTTGGGTTGCTCGGTCAATGGCCAGGGTCAACGGCGGCGTGGTTTATTCCGCAAATATGGCCGACTGTGAGGGCGGGCACAAGTCGGCGTGAGTAGGTTAAACGTTGAGTTTTATAAGGGCACCACGGGGTGACCAGCCCCACCCCTCCCACCCACCCCCCACCCAGCCTCACCCTACCCACCCAGCCCCTCCCCACCCTCCCCTCTTCACCCATCCCCACCCCTCCCATTTATGAATGCACGACGGACGGACACAATAATCCCCTGTGGGCTGGTGTAACCAGGAGGTTCCTACCAATATCAATGTCATACCTAGTCAAACCCTATCAAATAGGACACTACTTTCAGGAGAAATGGTTTAAACATTATACTTGGCTCCATTACAGCCTATCCTTAAACGGGGTCCTCTGTTTCTATTGTGCAAAATACTTTGCAAGACAAAAGTCTAAGCTTGCGTCAAAAGCAGCTTCAGCTTTTGTCAAGAATGGCTTTCAAAATTGGAAGAAGGCACTGGTGAAATATAGTGCGCATAAAGACAGTGTCACAAATTAGCTGTGACTACTCGGATTCAGGAGCCAAAACCTGTTAATGTGCAACTTTCACGTGAGCTTGAAAGACAGCAGCAACAAGCGAAGAGAAATCGTATGAAGATTGTTGGGGGTGTCAATTACTTGGCACGGCAAGATCTGGCTTTTCGAGGAGTTGATTTCAGCCAGCTTCTAAAGTACAAGGCAGAGTGCGATGCAAAGCTGACCACCTGGCTGAAAGGTCACTTTGATTTCACCAGTCCCCAAATGCAAAACAAAAAATTTAAGCTGGTGGGCAATACAATCGTCGACGAAATTGTGTCGGAAATAACATCAATGCCAGTGGTCCAGTTCGCACTTATCATTGATGGCACCCAGGATAGATCAGGAGTTGAGCAGGAGTCAATATGTTTCCGCTTGTAGATGCATATCTACAACCCAAGGAATAATTCCTGGGACTCTACGAAGTGTCATCAACGACACGGCAAAATATAGCCAAGATGGCATGTGATGTGATGATGCTCTCGGCCTTCATCTGTCCCAACTTCGAGGACAAACCTATGATGGTGCCGCAAATATGGCTGGACGATTGCAGGGGGTACAAGCCATTTTAAGCAAAGAACAACCGCTGGCTATGTATTGTCACTGTGGTCCACACTGCGTGGGCTTAGTTACGCAGGCTGCCTGTGTAGCCTCTCCACTAGTAAGATAATCAATGGGTCTGGTGCATGAATTTGGGGGCTTCTTTAATCAATCTGGCAAGTTCAAGGTGATTTTCCAGGAAATCGCAAAATCAGAGCATGGTTTCACCTCGTTGAAACCTCTGTCCCACCAGGTGGACTGTTCACACCCCTGCCATCTGCTCAGTTCTCAGCCAATATGAGTCAGTGCTGACAGCCCTTGAAGAAATGGCATCATGCAGCTCATCTGACACTTCAACTAAGGCCAATGGTCTTCATGGAACATTCCTAAAAGGGAACACTGTGCTCGGCCTTGTAATGGCTGAAGACCTGATGGGGGATGTGGAGTGCCTGAACACCTCCCTGCAGCTAAGGAAACAGACTGTTTCAGGCATGTTGGAGGCTGTGGACCATGTCAAAAATGCATGCAGGACAAGCGAACGGAGGAGCATTTTGATGTCGTGTTCACAAAGCAACTGCTATGGCAACAAAGTTGGACCTACAACCTATTGAGATGCCTCATATCCGCAAACCTATAAAGCGTTACACTAGTCAGGCTGCAGCCCATATCCATCCGGATGCCCAGTCTCTGTACAGAGCGCAATTCTACAATGCCTTGGACACAGTGAATACTCAATTCATAGAGAGGTTTGATCAAACTGGATTCCACAAGCTGCAGCAGCTTGAAAATGTGCTGCTACACGGAGACATGGACAAGGTGGTAGACGAGTATCCTGAATTTAATTCAGGACTACTGTAGGTGCAGCTGGCCATGTTTGGGGAAAATTACACATCAAACGAGCTCAGATGCGAGCATTATTAGGGAAATGGTGCCAGAGGTGATAGGTCTCTTCAGTCAGGTGGAAGCTCTAGTAAGGCTTCTGCTGGTCGTCCCTGCCTCCTCTGTAGAGGCTGAGGCGTTTTAGTGCCCTAAGGAGGTTTAAGACATGGCTTAGATCTTCAATTAGTCAAACAAGGCTGAATAATGTGGCCATGTGTCACGTGCATCAAGAAAAACTGGACAGACTGGACCATGAAGGAATATGGCAGTCTTTTATCGGTGTCAACGATAAGCACAAACAGGCCTTGGATCCTTTTCTTGAAGAATGGCAAGTCAAAACACTTGTCATTGCGTGGAGAGGAGATGAGAGGATAGGAGAGGAGCGCAGAGGAAAGGAGCAGAAATTACTGCAGATCAGGGGAGAGGAAGAAAGATGACTGGAGAAGAAAGGAGAATATAGGACCAGAGGAGGAGTGAGGGCTGGAGAGGAGAAGATAGGAAAGGAGAGCAGAGCAAACACCCCTGCTGCCCACCCAAGGTTACTTGTAAATATGTAAATAAAAACAACAATTTGCTAAACCTTGGCCACAATATCTGGACTTATCTTCATATAACAATGCATATATTTATGTTTATATGATTGTGGTTATGGTTGTACTTTATTAATCCCTGATATCTGCCATTACATACAATGAAACAAGACAACGTAAAAAAGAAATAAACAGAGCAATGCAATACAATACACTATTAGACATTATTTAAAAACATAAATAAAAGTCCATCCCATGTATTAGTGAATTTTTAAATATTTTAGGCAGGACATTTTTTCCAAATTTAGATATATTTTTTTTATGGGAAGGGGACCCCCAGACCCCCTGGAAGATTTGGTCCCCCCAATGTTAACTCCATGGCTACAGCCTTGGGTTTAAGGGAAACTGTTATTGAGTAACTTGACCGGTACACCAGTCACGTGGTTAATGGCGACTCGGTTGATAATTTCTGTGTGTAGCACACGTGCTGTTGCATTTTACAGATTATCACGATAAACGTGTTTTCCCTCGATTTGGAGCATCTGCCCACGTCCTTCATTGCGAGTGTGCAACACGTGCGTTATCTTGTATTAACATCCATCAAATCCGTCAGTGTCAGCTTTGGGTTCAGAGGTCGACAGTAAACATCTGGCAGCACTTCTTCTCGGTACAACATCTCATGATATCACCCTGCGGTGAGCTAGATACACTCCTTCATGTTGCCACCAAGTAACTGTGTTCGGGGCAAGAGCCACCTACCAACACTGTGCGGCACAAACACGTGCTGCATCTATATTAATGAAATTCAATACCTGAGCATTATATATTTTTTATATATAAAAGAATTCTCTCATCAAAACGCTATACCACAGAGCCCATGGCATTGCTGACCAACACCACCTGGCCGGTGAATTAAGACATGTACATCGGGCCCTCAGGATGAACGGATACTCTGACCGCACTATCCGCCAAGCTGTCTCTCCCACCATACAGAAACAGCCACATGAAACTCCGACCAAAACTATTACGTTGCCATACATAGCAGGCGTGACCAAAAAGATCTCCAAAATTCTAAACAAACATAAGATCCAAGTCCGATTCAGTACAGTGCATAAAATCCGTGATTTGATTCCATCTGTGAAGGATGTCGTTCCTGACTTACAGTATCCTGGAGTCTACAAATTGAGTTGCATTTGTGGTGATTGCTACATTGGAGAAACGAAACGTCATGTTTCTGATCGTGTCCGCGAGCACAAGTCAGATCTGAAACACGGCAGAACTGATTCTTCGGCCGTTGCCGATCATTGCTACAACTCGGTGGGCTCTCATGAAATTGTATTTTCCGAGACCAAGGTTCTCTGCAAACCTCCTGGCTACCATCAAAGGTTTGTACACGAAGCCATACAAATATACAAACACAGACATAATTTCAACCGTGATGACGGTTACAAACTGAGTAATCATTGGGAAGATGTGATTAACCATGCAAAAAAGATTTAACTACACTTATTTGCCAATCTTATTTGACAGACAACCATTACTGTTTTACCATGTTTAGTGGTGGTCTTCTTGTTACAGGTTGAGTCACAAACCGCACCTCTCCATAACAAAGGCTCAGCCTTTGTTATGCAGTCTATTCTTAGTCTCAAGCCTCACCTTACCATATTAATAATAAGTATGCGGCCCTTGCCCCACCACCTTCTCCAACCATTATATAAACGCAGTGGTAACTCCTGCAATCTCTCATTTACTTGATACAGCTGAGCGTGGCTGTGACGGTACCACCTGAAGACGGAAGCTTGTATTGCCTCTGAAACATCGTGATTTTTATGTTTATTTTATTTTACTTTTTAATGTTTTTACCTACGTGACTTTACCGAAAAAACCTAAGAATATGAATCATTGCAGTCACGAAAGCTTCAAATCTAGAAATATAAAATAGTATTCGTTACATTGACATTTTAAGTAATGTATATGCATAAATATGCTGGAGATTGTTATCCATATAGGTCAATACGAGTGCCAAAATACCACGTGGGGAAAAATACGCCTTACATATTTTAAATGCATAACAAACATGAAGCCACTAGAGACCAGACTGAAAATATTATGATTGTGCCGAGTCTATAAGGTCAGCTTTAACCAGCTCAAAATCTCTGCAGGCACCCTGTGATGTATGATGAAACGGAATATCCAGTGGCATCTTTCCCTCAAATGCATACGTGATGAGAGACGAAATGTGTGTAGCTCAGAGATTTCCAGGTCATGGCACAGCAGATGTGTGTAGGTCAGAGCAGCCTCACTTATGGCTTTCACTCCATGTGCAAGGAAGTGTACAGACTGCAGACAAATTTGCACACTGAGGTGGCTGTATTTCAGTAAAGTTGTGTTTTTGCGGTGACCAGTTTACTCCTCGTAAAGAGAAGTGCCCACCCTGTATAACTCTGGCAGCCAATGAGGATGCAGAAAGCGGTCAGTAGTTTGCTAAAGGAAATGTTATGATCAGTTTATAAAGCATCTAAATACAGGAGCATCCCAACAGACCGAACAAGGGGCCGTATAAACATATCAGTGATGCAAGGCGTGCACAGCAAACCTCAGCAAGTGGAACTATCTGGAAAAGGGCCAGAGCACGAACTGCGTCCGTGATGAAGAGTGGACAATGACCTCCTTGCTCTTCTGCTGTAGCGTCGCCTGCTACGCAGGAACCGTGCACAGCTGGTGATTTAAGCACCATTACTGACCATGTGCAAGGCTGTGCAAAACAAATGGTCGTCATTGACCTAGGTTGGTATAATGCACACGAACTGAATGAAGCGTGTGAAGCAGAGTAAGGGGAGCTCTGTATGTTTGCCAAGTGAAGAGGTGACGACGAGGGGGCACAGCCAGATAGAGATAGTAGAGCGTGGGAAAGGAGGTGAATAAGGTTTGGAGCCAACGACACGTCTTGTAAGCCATCTTCCCTACCTTGCTTTGTATGTATGGTTGTTGAACTTCTTTGGCACCGTACGTAGCCAACCGTGCTAATCAGAGGTAAACGGAAAGGACAACAGACTAAACACAAAATGCAGTTCTAAAGAAATGAGTTTTCAATCTAGATTTAAAAGTGCATATCTCCAGTGCTTTCCTAATATTTTTAGGAAGAGCATTCCAGACGGCCGCAGGAGAGCATCTGAAAGCGCGCGATGCAGTGACTGTCTTTGTTCGATGGCCAACCGAAAGCCACTGCTGTGAGGATGACCAGAGTTTGCGTGATAACACTATGTAACACAATTTTTGTTCCTCGGTAGTAAGTGTTATTTCGTAGTTGCTTATGCCTAAAAAAATATAGAAAATGGCTATTATTCCCCACAAACTTTGTTTTTGTGACCAGGACAGTGATATTTTGAAATTTACCTATTTTCAATAAGAAAACGGGCGAATGTGTGTCTTTTCGATCACATTAGTCAGAAAAAAACTACATATTCATCAAAATTAACATGTATTTACACTAAAGTAATACACGCATGTAGGCAAAAGATTTAGAAGTGAATCGTTTTTCGAGATTTACGATTATATTGTAAATCACTTTCACGAATTAGCCCCCAAATGTAGTCTCCCATCATGTTCTCGTTATACTGTCTTGGTAGCGACATTAAAAGTCCTGTATATCCTGGTGGAAGCGCTCACCTTGCTCCTCCGAGTAGGCTCCCATGTTCTCCTTGAATTTATCAAGATGAGCATCAAGGATATGGACTTTGAGGGACATCCTACAGCCCATTCTTCAACCAGCTCCACGTAGTTTTCGACCTTGTGATTGCCCAGGAAGCCACGAACCACTGCGACAAAGCTGTTCTAAGCCGCTTTCTCCTTACTAGTGAGCTTCTTGGGGAATTCATTGCACTCCAGGATCTTCTTTATCTTTGGTCCGACGAAGACACCAGCTTTGACCTTTGCCTCAGACAGCTTAGGGAAGAAGTCTTGAAGGTACTTGAAGGCTGCCGACTCCTTATCTACAGCTCTGACAAATTGTTTCATAAGGCTCAATTTGATGTGCAGTGGTGGCATCAGCACCTTCTGGGGGGTCCACCAGTGGCTCCCACTTGACGTTGTTCCTCGCCATAGAGAGCTCGATCTGCTGTAGCTAGTTCCGCCTGTCGTAATGCGCCTTGGTGTCTAAATCTTTTGTAGTAATTTTTGTATTACTTTAGTATAAATACATGTTAATTTTGATTCATATGTTGTTTTTTCTGACTTTATGTGAACGAAAAGACACAAATTCGCCCGTTTTCTCATTGAAAATAGGTACATTTTAAAATATCACTGTCCTGGTCACAAAAGCAAGGTTTGTGGAGAATAATAGCTAATTTATGTACTTTTGAGGCATACGCAATTAGGAAATAACACTTACTACCCAGGAACAAAAAAATGTTACACAGTGGAATTTATGGTCCTTGACGAGATCAGCAAGGTATTGTGGTTCATTTGTGGCAAGAGCTGAGATCTTGGGGCAGCCTCTGTCTGACTGCAGGAAAAGGGGCCACTGCTGCTGCTGGTGGTGGTGCTGGGACAGACCAACATGAACACCTTGTGATAGACCCCGGTCTAGCTGCACTGCTGGAGATTAAAATGTACCCTGAAAACTGTGGCGGTGAAGTTTATTATAATGCAATATGCCTATATTAATAAATACAGTGAAAGGGCTATGAAAATATAACATTAACTTTTGTGGCAGAGGCAGTTGAGAGCAGTGGTGGTGCAACACTTGTCATTTGGTGCTGTTCTTAAAATGTATTATACATTATTAAAATAATGTATTTTGTGAAAATAAAAATGTATCGTTTCAGTACTTTAACGATGTAAAGCTTAAAGCGACGTGTAGCGTTTAAAGAATGACGAGCGTCAAGTCCAAGTGACAGTGTGCCCATATACTACAATAATTATCAGAATATTTAGACTGGAGGAATCCAATGCGCTACGAATCTCTTTATTCACAGATGTCTATTGGGGGCAGTGCTCGTCTCCGTCCGTGGTGGTGAGATGGTGGTGGACAATTCCACAATTCATATAGCAGTCGGGACCAGCCTCTCCACACATGAGCTACTGTTGCCTTCCTACAAAATGGTGTTTAACTTATTCACCCCAGCGGGTTAATGGTCCAAATCAATCCCTGACCTTCCACAGTGCCACAAAGAATATTCGATTTATAAAAAAAAATCCACAAATCAGCAGCTGTCGTATGAATGCATCTGTATGCAGAACTTACGTCTGCGTATGTTTCCTTGTACTCTATACACAAACTTTGGATGGTCAGTGGTAGCTTAAAGAATACTACGCAACAATTAACATCACAGGAGACTAAACATATCGACCTTTACCCTGAGGTCAACCTCCAATTCCTGTTCTCATAAAAATAAATACACTCCAGTGCTGACTGTGCAACGCTATTGATTTTCCTCGTCATAGTTTAGCCTTCACCACCCTAGTTAATAATGCAATGCACCATCTGTCACAATGTATTGGTGTATTTATGGTTTGCCATTACTTTAAAATACAAACTGACTTATGCATGAGAAAATTGACACCCCATTTAAGGAACCTTTTTGTTTGCTGTCGAGCAAGCGGTCTTAAGTTCTCAGATTACAATGCATCTTTTTACCTGTAATGTGAATCCAAAGATAGGTTACAAAACGTGCACAGTCCAGTATCCACTTGCTACGTTCCTGTAAGTAACATCAAAATTACCTAATAATTTCTCACCCATTCATGCAGGTCATGCTAAGAACTAAACAGAGTCGAGGTTCCCCCCATCTTTAAACTCAGGTGCAAAGTGTTCGAGACTAAGGTCCGCGTAGTTTATGTGCCCCTTTCCAGGGAAAGGTGCAGATCTTCAATGTATCGCTCGTGCCATTGCTGGTGGAAGGACTTCCATTCGCGGGAGCTCTAGGCAGGACCCTTTAGATGATATGTAGGCCTACTCTTCCACGCTGGTCAGATAACATTTTAAAAATGTAGGTACCCAGATTTTATCCAACCACACACAGACTTACCGTGCTGGCCCCAATTATCCTGCTGGTTAGACAGAGGCGGGCGGACGGTAGGATTTAATAAACTTGCTCCATTGTATCAACTGCAGTGCCAGGAGATGGAATCGAACCAGCGACCTCTGGATTTCAAGTCCAGCCTACTGGCTATTACAGCATGGCATTATCCCCTAAAACATATTGTTTATTTAATCGCTTTTCCATTTTTGTAATTCGTGAACATTTTGGGCGAATTTCCTATCAGAGAGTACGCATTTGTAGATACGTAAATAGTGTCTCTACGGTGTATAAGCCGACTACTGATAAATGAGTGCGCACGTACCTCTCGATGGGGCCGACGGAGATGTGTTGGAGAAGCAGGCCCTACAAAGCAGGGTCCTGTCACAGTGAGAGAGAGGGGACGTGCCGACACGGAGTAGTGAAGAGGGCCCGGAAACGCGGGCCCGGAGGACATGTGACGCTGGCTCTGGTTCCGTCGCGAGAGACCAAGGAGGGGTGTGTCCGGGGGGCGGAAGCGAGGCCACGCTCGAGAGAATAAGAGGGACGGAGGCAGAGCGATCATGGTTGTCTGGCGTAGAGAGCTAAACGTGCGGTGTTGCTTCGGGGGTCTGGGAGCGTCGGTCATCAGGGGCTCAAGTAACATTTGGGGGTCTAAAATAACCCCGAGTATTGTTAACCCGTAGCCCTGTTAAGTTGTTAATAAATCGTGGTGCCTCCAGACTTTTGTGTGTGCCTCATGAGATACACACTACATCTGGTGCCAAAAGTGAAAATACTTTATAGCGAGGTGATAGCGTAGGATTGAAATGTACACGAGAAGAAGACAACCTACCAGGGCTTCTTCGGAGGAAGAGAATGAAGAGGGGGTGATCCCTCGGAGATGGACCGCGAGAGGTTCGGGTCTGTGGAGCAGCGCCAGGAACACGACCTCGCCATCTCCGTCGGCCCCATCAAGAGGTACGTGCGCACTCATTTACCAGTTGTGGTTGTAGTCGGCTTATACGCCGTGGAGACGCTATTTACGTCTCTACATCACCCCCCCCCCCCCTCTTTATGAAACTCAGCCGTCTCGGCTGACCGTCATTAAACTATTCCTTCTCGAGGCACATTGTTATGTTCTTTTTATGTATCAACTTCAACTTTACAAAAACACTCCAACCCGCTCTCATCCAGATCAATAGTTTACCTCTCTTTCTTGTCCAACTGCAATAATAGCCATAGGTATACATACTCTGTTTAGTTTTCCAGTTCTATCCAGCATACGCAATCAAATATCTCGGTATGGATAGAGCAATTCATATCTTTGTTTATGAATGTATACTAAAGTAGTGTGACATTCATAAAAAAAATAAACACTTCTGAGAACAAAATGCATTTTGTAAAGTGTTACAGAATCTATGCATGTACATGATTATTCTTCCTTATTTTAGGTTAGTATTGCAAGAGGCCTGTAAGTGGTGCAGTTTGAGAATTAACATAAACAAACAGTATTACACGTGTAATGAGCGACTTCTGCGACACGTCGTGTAGAGGGTACTCTTCTTTATTTCACATACGGGTACAGCACAGGCCAAAGTTATCTTCTTCCTCTTCCGAGTACACACTTTATATATTTACGTCCTTATAGACTACACACACGGTTGATCATCCGGCAGGGTTCCACCCGTCCACTCCTGGCCTTGCCGCTGGCTGACGGCGTGCCGGTAAGGGTGATGGAACTCCGCAGGAGATCCGCCACGTGGCCGAAAGACGGAGAGAGATGACGGCGAGCAGCTACGTAGTCCAGACCCGACCATAAGTCCTCCTCCACCTCCGCTTATATTGCCGCAGGTACAGCTAGGCTCCGCCTCCGGCCACGCCCTCTCGTGGAACCTTCTCGTCGGTTCCCGGGGTATCTCGGGAGGCCCCGCCCTTCATCTTTGGCCTAGATACATCTCCCTTTGGGATTGGAATATGTTTATAGTGGTGCCTGTACCCGTGCTTCCTTTTACCCACCAGCAGATGTCATCATATCATTACATCACCCCCCGTAATAAATAAAAATGTAGCCATCCCGGCTAATAATTAATATGTACGTGCACATATGTGCAGACTAAGATGGACAATAAAGAGATATACAAGCAGGACTCGTGTCGTTTGCCGTAAAGGACGGGACAACCTGTTAGAACAATTAACACCCAAAATGAGGGGACATGGGGAGAAGGAGATATACAAAGGGGAGCAAGACAGAGGAAGGGAACAGAACACAACAACCCTTCGGCACTTCTGACATTCCCGAGCAATCCCAGAACAAGGATCAACGGAACCGCAAGCATTTGGACCGAGTCCACGACGGCGGTCCCTCAATGGGGACAATCTCCTGCCCCCGCTCAGGCGGTGTGCCAATCGCCGGATCATCTGGAAACGCGGGCTGCAACACGGGAGGCACAGGAGCAGCAGGCTCGGCGGCAGCAGGCACGTCCTTGCTCCCGGCGAGGCTCCGAACCCCCTCCACGGTCACAGGCTCGGATGCTGTGGACGGCATGACACAATCCTTTTGATGTATGCCCTCTGAAGGCACCATCCCCGGCCCATCGGACACATCAGACACCGGCAGGCCAATCGTTGGAGATAAAGAGGCAACCCGCGGAGGGACAAACGGCTTCAACTGAGAAGGATGGACAAACAAACAGTGACGGCCCACCCGGATACGCACACATTGTGGCCGTTTAACCTCGCCGACGGACCATGGCAGCACGTGATCCCGTTTCCCCGCATTATGTTCATTGCGCACCTGTGCTTTGGTGGCGTCAATTCTGGCCACCTCTCGAGCCATAGAAATTCATTGCAGGGAAATTTGCACATGGTCAGGAAATGTGGACTTCCTTTTATCTAATGACGAACCCAATTGGACATCTATAGAGGACACATTCTCCCGCCCATACATGAGAAAAAAGTGGCGAAAACCCCGTGGAAGTATGAGGGGCCATCCTATACGCAGCGAGTACACTTGGCACATGCAAATCCTAATCTGTCTGCCCGGCGTCAACTGTCTGACAGAGCATGGAGGTCAAAGTTCTATTCAGGCGATCCACCATCCCATCCGTCTGAGGGTGGTACGGCGACGTCCTCATTTTCCTAGTACCAAAAGCGTCGCAAACCTCGCGCAGCAGTTTAGACGTGAAATTGCACCTCTGGTCAGTGAGCAACTGCTCAGGGGCTCCCTTGTCCATCACATAACCGTACAAAAACGCCTCCGCAATGGAGGCCGCCGACTGATCAGGCAACGGCCAAGCCATAGGCCATCAGGAAAAATATTCAACCCCCACTAAAATAAATGTATTCCCTCTTGGAGTGGCCGGAAAGGGCCCAAGGATATCGAGGGCCACCAATTCGTTGAAACATGAAGCCGAAATGGAGTGCAGCGGCAGATGGGACTTCCTCTGCGGCGGTTTCCTGCGCGCACATTCGGCACATCCTTGGACCCACCTGGAAACATCAGTGGTCATCCCGGCTAATAATAATCATGCTATAATGTCAACAAGGACTTCTGGACACCGAGGTGCAACAGCTTATTCTCGTGCAATGCACGAACCAGGTCACCCCGAAGAGCGGTGGGGACGACAACCCGCCAGTGATCCAACAAATTTTCTCTCCACATCAAAAGGTCGTCATGAAGGATCAAATCGGGCCCCATCAACTGACGCGGGAGCTTCCCGTACAATTTCCGCACGATGCCGCAAGACACGTAGAGAATCATCATTCAACTGCTCGTGCACCCAAGCAGAGCGTGCAAGGTGCAACACGCTATCAACCGGCGCAACTGCCCCATCGGGCTTCGAACCAGCAACTGCAGACATAATGGTAGCCAGTTGTAACACAGAGGGTCTACAATGGTCCGCACCCAACGAACATGGACAATGAGGCGATTGAAGCAACCGGAATAAGGCATCTGCGTTACAATGTCGAGCACCCTTCCGATATATCACGTGGAATGAGAATTCCAGTAGGATTTCAAGCCATTGCAAAAGTTGGCCAGAAGGTTGGTCGACCTTCAGGGAATACTAGAGGGCCGCGTGATCCGTATGAACAACGAACTCCCTGCCGTAGAGGTAATGTTTGTATTGTCGGATGAAATAAACAATGGCCAATAATTCCCTCCTAGTGACACAATAACGACGTTCTGCGGGGAAGATGGCACGGCTGCCATACGTGACCACCTTCTCAAGCCCGTTCTTAACTTGAAACAAAATTGCGCCTATGCCCATATCACTAGCGGCAGTGTCCAGGATAAATGGCAGGGAGAAATTGGGATACTCGAGGGTGGGCGCGTCAGACAGAAATGTAGCCTCTTCCTCCGGCACCCACCGGAACCTTTGGTTCTTAGCAGTCAAGGCATGCAAGGGTTTGGTGGCCGTAGCAAATTGCGGTACAAACCTACGGTAGTATGACGCAAACCCAAAGAAACTGCGCACATCACCCACACACTTGGGGGTCGGCCAATCGCGAACACAGGCCATTTTCTCCGGATCTGTAGTGATGCCCTCAGCGCTATCAATGTGACCCAAATAGCGTACCGAATTTTGTAACAAATGACATTTTGCGGATTTAAATTTCAGATTGGTTGACCGTATCCTAGCGAAAACGGAATGCAGGCATCGGAGATGTTCGTCAAAAGTGCGGCTGAACACAATGACATCGTCTAAATAAATGAGACAAGAGTCCCACTGCAGGCCAGTCGAGACGAGTTCCATGAGTCGCTGAAAGGTGGCCGGAGCCGAATTCAAGCCCATTGGAAGCCAATTAAATTGAAAGAGTCCCTGGGGCGTGCGGAACGCGGTTTTCGGCTTTGACGAATTGTCAAGGGGAAGTTGCCAAAACCCAGAAGACAAATCGAGAGTGGAGAAAAACCACGCACCAGACAAGGCTTCCAGGGAGTCGTCTATGCGCCGGCCACAGAGACTTCGTTCAACTTACGGAAATCAACATAAAACATAAGACTGCCGTCTTTCTTCTTAACAAGCACGACGGGCACTCCCCAAGGGCTATTAGATGGAGAAATAATATCGGCGGCCAACATGTCGTCGACCGCCCGTTGCATCCGTTCTTTTTCACTGGGCTCAAACGATACAAGTTCTGACGAATAGGTCCGGCCTCCCCTGTGTCGATACGATCATGCAACAGGGAAGTCCGACCGTTATCAAATTCACTCTTGCTGAAAACGTCAGAGAACTCGCAAAAGAGCAAACGCAAGTCGTTATGTTGCTCAGGAGACAACTGCGAATTCTCCCGACAGAGTGCTTCAGCCCGCATCTCATCCGCGACCCCAATGCGGTCAATAGCACCCACAACACTCTGCGGCACAACGGCATCGTGTTCACAAAACGCGGTAGTGGCGTGAGCCAACACCGTAACAGCTTGAACCACAACCGCATCCGGGCCCACGTTAAGCACTTGCAAGAACATTTCCTGGTCGGAGCGAAAGACTGTCTGTCCGGCATCTAGTGCCAGTCCACGAGTCGCCATATTATACGGGGTCAAAAGGACCCCAGCCGTCAAATCAACACTTTTAATTTCCTTACGATAGCGTAGCAGTACAAGCATCTGAGATCCCGGTGGGATCTTCACCACAACATCAACAAGACCTTGTACCGTGACGCTTGCTGCCGAACGTAGCGACGACGGCAAAAAACTATTTGCAACCCGACAGCATTTCCACATAACCCTGATCAACGAGGATTTTAACAGGCATCCTTTTGAGAAAATCGTTACCAAAAGGCAGGGAACAGCTCGCGACTTCGAGGTCAGGACAGGTCCAAGCACAGTTACTTCGCCAATTTCAATGTGGGCATCCACTTGACCAATGATGCCCATGCTCCCACCATTTGCCGTGATGCAAGCATTAACAACACGACGTATTTGACGAGCAAGGATTGACAACAATTGAAAAATAACGTCCGAAATAATGGTAGCCGAGGCTCCCGTGTTCACACCTTGCACCGAACCAGATACCGCCAAGGAACCCACAGCCGCCGCGACCACACGACGCGCCAATGTCCTCCACTGTGTCCTCGAGCTAGGCCACCCCTGCACAACCGAATCCCGTTGCCCAGTGTCAACATGTGTGTTATGCTGAGAGCGAGTGAACCCTGAGTCATCAGATGTCTGAGATTGCAAAATGGGCCAGGTTTTTGATGTGTACTGACTCGCCTGTTGGGATTGAGGTGGAGCCGTCGGAGGGGCAGCGGGCGCTGTAGCAGCAGTCGGTGTCGGAAGGCAATTCTGGCATCCCCTCGTGAAGTGCCCCGGCTGCCCGCAGCGGAAACAGGCTAGAGGCGGCCTTTGCGCCACCCAGTCCTCACGTTGACGTGGTCTCCAGCTCCATCGACAGCGCGCAGCATCCCCCCGTTTCTGATTCCATGGTGGGACCACAGCAGCGACGTCCCCCTCCGAAGATGTATCGCCGGCCGGAATCACCACAACTTTACTCGGCGACCATCCCTTCGGCTCCCCATCTCGACCAGGGTCCCCCGTCTACACCACCATCTGAGACCAACGCTATAGATTTTGGTGGGCCTGAAGACACCTGGCGGCCCATCGGATGTTTGAATGTCTTCGTCACACACAGGTAAGACCACCCCCATGTCTCTAGCCAGTCCCAAGTCGAGGTACACCGATTGTTATCTTTTAGCCTCACCCCCCCCCCCCAACACGTTCCATTCACTGGCTACCACATTCAGATAAGCCCCCCCCCCTCCTCCTTAACTTGTATTTAAGAGCTTGTCTCTTGGAATTTTGCCTCACTTGATACAGTAAATTTAGCTGTGATGGTCCCACCTGATGACGGAAACTTGTGTTGCCTCCGAAACGTCGTGATGTATTATTTTATTTCTATTATTATTTATATTATTTTCATTATTTATTTTCACCTACGTGACTTTACCGAAAAAACCTTAGAGTATGAATCCTTGCAGTCACGAAAGCTTCAAATCTAGAACTTCCCTGGAGGTTCAATTGGGTCTGTCACAGAACAAAGATCTTTCCTACGCCCCTGCAAATTATGCTAAAGCGTGTTTCGTCAGCACACAGAGCGACCAAGGAAAACAGCGCCAAAGCGCAGGCGGCTAACGAGCGAAAAGCAGGGCGGCATGACCATGTGCTGCATTGGGCCATAGGGGACAGGGCGTGGTTGGACTGCCCACAGGTGCCATTGGGAACGTCCCCTGAAATTGCATTGGCCGTGGCAAGGTCCTGTGAAAGTGGTTGAGGTTAAACGGCCACAGTGCATGCGTATACGGGTGGGCCATCGCCGTTGGTTTGTCCATCCGTCACGGTTGAAACTTTATGTTCCTCCCCAGACTGACACCTCACCTCCAAGTTTTGTACAGCCGGTGTCTGATGTGTCGGATGAGCTGGGGGATGCGGCCACGGAGAGCGTGCGTCAGAAGAATTGTTTTGTACCACCCACAGTTTCCGAGCCCCTGAAGGTTGGCGGGTCACGAGGTCTTGCCGAATGCGAGGGGCCGCCGGATGCAACTCGGCTTATGTCACCTGTAAAGCCGGGAATAGAACTGACTTCTCCGGGTCTTCTGTTCGAGTCTGCATCCCCTTTGAAGAATGCGAAGATTCCCCCCGTGGATGGACCGGCATCGAGGACTCGGTCAAAATCTTGTAGTTTTCGGTGATAGCAATGTCCCTGTGTGTATGTAATGAGGGGGGGGGGGGTTGCGGTCGCACTCACAAGTTATGCGGAGGGGAAATGTTTTTCTCTTTCTCTCTCCCTCCCTCCCTCTCTTTATTCTCACCTTTTCCCTCTACCTTCCAAGTTGTAGCTTGGGCCTTCCCCCTATCTTCTCGAGTTGTTGCTTGGGTCTTTCCCTTCTAATTGCGGATTGTTCTGCCTTAACAAAAACTGTTTGTTGTCTTTGTCTTTTTTTGCTGTTTTTATTGTGGAACTGCTAATGTCTTTGATTTTATTAGTATTAGCCGGGACGGCTATCTTTTAAATGTGGGGGGGGGGGGGGGGGGTGATGTAATGACAGGGAAGTATAAAAGAGGGACTTGACTGAGGGTTCGGGGCTGTCATGGGGTCCCGGGTCTTGGCTGCCGTCGCTGTCTTCGCTGTCATCTCTTCATCGTCTGGCCGCATGGCCGATCCTCTGCACGGCTCCTATCGTTGTCGTCGCTATATTAGTCAGCCAGCTATATAGTTAGATGCCGACGATGGGGCTGTGTAGGTGGGTCAGCTATGCGTAGCCGTGTATGTATATTAGTCGCCTAGTGATTGTGCCTGAAGTATGAAAATAAATAAGAAGCCCTCTACACGTTGTGTCTCGGAAGTCGCTCACAACACTTGGATTTTTCTAATATCTGTGACTTTTCATATTCAGAGAAATGTCAGTGTCGGAGAACATGCTCCCAATTACAGAGTAAGCTTCACATTACCTGTTAGCTACGATGAGCAGGGTACGATGGAATGACTTGGAGGTAAAGTTGATAGGTCACACAGAGATGGAGCCTGAATAATACACCTGCAGTGAGCACTGGCTTCAATGATTGTTCTCCAGACAAAGAACGATGTCTTCCTATAGCCTGTATGAAATCCTACTTCAGTTTAAAAGTCTTATTTCTAAAGTTGGCATTGTCAAATCAGCTTTGTGAAATAGACACACATTACCGCCAGACCCAGTAAGCAGCGGTGGGGTAGGGGGCATTATTAGAGTATCCAATCTGTTGTCTCAGTGCACATTTTACCAGGGAGCCCAGTGGAAATAAAATTGCAAGAATAACAAATCATGCTATCCCAGACTGTACTCTACTTTGTTTTATACTCTGCTCTACGTTTTACTTTCTATGCTCCCATGCCTATACTCCCCACCTTTACCAATATACATTAACCAGCATGAAGAGGTATGGTCTAATAAAGCCCAGGACCTACATGGTTGGTGTGCGCAGGCCCTCATCCAGCAGTGGAATGAGAACAGAACTGTAAAAAATGTCGATGTCCGCAAACATGCAAACAAAACCAACTTGTAAACTCTAAAAAAAATGTTATTTTACCAGGTAAGGCCCACTCAGCTATATAGAACTCTTTTTCAGAAGCGACCTGCCCACAAATGATAGCTCAACGCAGTGGCTTATCACATGGAAATTTATAGCAGCCAAATGTTTCTCAATGAGATAAAAATCGGACGACCCGGAAAAAATCCAGACGACCACAGGGTGAACATGCAAACTCCAAATATGCAAGCGTCCGGTGAGGTAGTTTACATCTCGCCACCACGACTCCAGAATAATGTAAATTGTTCTGTCCAACAATATAACGTACAGTCCATAGATTTTATGACTTATTATATCTACATCAATAAACTCTTTACATAAATCCTCTCCTTAGGCTATAATCAATGTCTACCAAGGCACATTACAGCCTATCCTGTAAATCTGATGGCACCAGGTCTACACACTATTCTCAAAATGACCCAGGTGAGTAACATGTTTAATACACACTGTTAGTATATATGTGAGCGAGTTATTTAATATGTATTACATGATTATTGAGCCACTGCTTATGTCCATGTTTTGTTTTAAATAGCGTTGAGCTTCAGAAATCCTGCAGAATAAATAAGCAGGCCACTCCTCGTGCAGAATCAATAATCATGCCACTACATATTCATAATTTACGATGGGATGACCATACCTTTTCAGCGTTACACGTTCTTGTTTGGTACTGCATTCACGCAGTAAGCACAGCCGTTGCATTCATAGTGAGGGACATCACTCGTAGCTGCAAATGCCTATCAGTTCACGTGCAAGTTGTTGTTCTACAAATGTATTCTTTATCATAGCTATCGTATGGCACCTTCTTTGATAGAGCAACATCAAGGTTCATAAATCAATATGATAGCCTTGCAACAGAGTGCCGAGGCATTGGCACGTGTGAGCAATGGGTGAGTAATTTATGGCTCAAAAGTGGAGCTGGTGATCGAGGGGTGTCATCAACTGGTAAAATAAAGAGCGGCAATGTTGGACACAAATGGGGGGAAAAAAACTAAATGTGCTACCAATGACCAGCTGAGGTGCAGGTACCACTTGTCATCAACATCCTCCATCGCTGTCCACTGGCCTCTCGATGAACTATAAACAGTGCAGCAATTGTACTAAAGGAGGACTCCTCTCATGCACGACAATATTACCGCGACCCCTTGTTATCTACTGGAGTAGTAGGTTCCGTGGAAACTCCAGTTACCCCACGGCCCTATTCTTTCAACTTTCCGCCTTCATCCGTGAATCTTCCCAAAGTTCATGGCAGATTAGCTTCCAATTGCACACGACATTTTCATGGTAAAGAGGAGTCACGCGGCAGATTCCTCCTCACAATTACTCGCGGGTTGGCGGGTTATTGATGGACAAATTTGCGGGTTGGCGGCAGATTTGTTTTAACATGTGTAGTGACGTGAATGAGTCACTGGAGCGCGTGCCGCTGGGAGATTGATAAACAATAGAATTAGGGTTAACAGCCCGTTCTACCAGTTGCACCTGTGGGCAAAGCACAGTGCCACCTAGGGGATCCAGAGGGGTGCGGGGGGGGGGGCGAGGGCAACTCGCGGCAGGTCAACCCTGGGGCTGTTCACTTGTCGTCCTCTTTGTCCGGAGCCCTGGTACGTATTTTTCTTTTCGTCTCCATGCTAACTAACTATTTGGCCACTTCTGTCACCAGTTGTAGTGGGTACAAATGGAGAGAGAGAGTCTTCTTGGAGGCAATACGTTTATTATAACAATAACAGTCGCGGATCCTAACCATGGGGCTACTCGGACCCGACCCAGCCAAGGTCCTCAGGTCCGGCCCCGGCTCCAGGTCTTCAGGGTGGCTTCTTCAAGTCTTCGAGTGGACGACAACTGCCGGACCCGTTCAGGGGTCCGGCTTTTATATACGGTCCCAGCTCTATCCGCCTCTAGCCACGCCTTCCTTCTGGAACCTTCAAGAGGGACCTGGAGTGTGATTTCATCCCCTCAGCCCCCTCTTGGGGTCTGGGGTCTGCACCTTCGGTCATGATCCTCCCTGGGAGTTACCTGGGCCCAACGGCCCGACTTCGTCCAGACTATCTGGTTCAGCCTCTCTTCCGCCCCCTGTTGACACCGGGCCGGTACTACGGGCTAAGAGTGGTGTTGATCGCGTATCGCGCCCAACAATGCCATTACACATGCGCCGATATGGCTGAGGTATATGAACCACCTTCCGACACCTGTAAGAAGTTTTTGCATCGGAGGCGAGGGGAGGCCAAGACGCGTCTCGCCTACTGTAGCACGTTGTTGGTGCTGGGGGAAGTGGCGTACCCTACTATAGACCCGAAGGCCCTTGACTCTCTGGTAATGGAAAGGATGTTGGGACTGGCATGTGAAATGGGGGTCGTCTTGCCGGTCATCGATGAGGATGAGCAGACATCCCGATGGGCCGCCCGATGTCTGCAGGCCCACGAGAACTTGCGACGTTGGTCCCAGATGGCAGCCTGGATGGGTGACCCCAGCCGAGATGGTGAGCCAGTGGGGTGGTCACCACGGAACGTCGTGAATCAGCCGACAGAGGACCTACCGATGGAGGGTGACGTTGCAGCTGCGGTTGCGGCGGGGAGTCGCAGACGGGGAGAGGTGCCGTGGCAGTCGTGGGACTGGAGGCTGCGCGAGGAGGAGGATCATCTTCGACGGAGGGCCGCACTGACCTGTTTTCACTGCGGCCAGCCGAGGTACTTCGCGTGAGGATGTCTGAGCCCGCGTCAAGCTCCGACGACGTCTCCGGCGCACCCGGCTCCATCGACAGCTGCATCCCAACCCCAACAGGCGAGTTGCGACACACCAGACACTCGGCCTGTGTTACAACCTCATACATCTAGGCTTACGAAGGTCATCTCCACCCCACATCGCACTCACGTTGCCACTGGGGGATGGATTGATTACACAGGGATGGCCTAGGTCGGGAACACAGTGGAAAACGTTAGCGTATCGGGTTATCAGGGCTGCTGCAGGGGCCTTGGCTGTGTCGGGTTCTATTCAAGGTATTGAGGTGCGAGTGTTAGTTGATACGGGTGCTTCCACCACCATCATTTCGGATGTTATTTTTTACCTGTTGCTGATCAGGAACCGGATTGTTAGACCGGTGGTGAACGGTGGTAGTATGGGATTTATAGGGCAAATAGCGGCCCGTATCGAGATTGGCGAGATATCAGTTGTTGGGCCGGTACTGATCTCGAGGACGCTGGCGGTGCCCTGCTTTTTGGGCACGGATTTTATGAGTAAAATGCCCCTTAAGATTCTCACTGATCATGGCTGTGTGGAGATGGCATCGGGCCACAGACTGTTTTTATTTTGCGGATCCCACACAAGAGTACGGTTGCTAATGTTACGGTCCGGGCTTTTGCCAAGGAATCGGTGCATATGCCGCCGCGGCGCTATCAAAAACGAATACAGGCAGCGGATCCTCATTAAGGTGTCTTGTTGACTCCGTCGAACACGGTGACTTGGAGATTGGCGCACAGACAGTCATCGGCCTCAATCAAAAGCCGTTCTTGAAGGTGCTAAATGTAGGACCAGAGATGGCTGTGCTTCAGGCGGGGATGGTGCTGGCTTATGCGACACAGCCACGTTTCATGAAGGATATGCGTGCAACGGAATGGTTGGCGTTGTGGATGAAAATGTCACATTGGTAAAAACCTGGGCGGAGGTATTGAGTCAGGGAAACCCGCAGTTGTCTCCGGCGCGGCAGGGAAAGCTACGATCGCTACCACGCAAGGTTTCGGATGTGTTCTGTGATATGACTGGTTGTATGTGTGCATCGAGCACGGGTCATTATGCACCTCCGGCGGCGAAGCCATCTCCTGTTATGCCAAGGTTTGGGAGAGTAGGGCCCGACGAGGATGTCGTGCCAGGGGATAGTGTTTTGCACCTTACGCGGACTGAATGGGGAGGGTTGCAATTGGAGGATGTGTCCCTTATGACCTTACGGCATCAAGCGGAAACTGGATGGAAGGAGTCCGCTCCCTTTGACAGCCTGTGACCGGTCCTAAGGGATGGTGTCTTGATGATGTACGAGGATGTGTTCCATCGGCACCATTTCATTGTGCCCGCTGCCCTCCACCACAAGCTAACTCGGGAAGTGCATGAGAACAAGTTGTTACACCTTGGAGTGCAGGAAACGTTACTAATGTTGCAATGCAATTATTATTGGCCGGGGATGTCAAGCGACGTGCACGACCTCATTCAGGATTGCATGGAATTCACACGTAGGAAACCGCCGTTGGAAAAGTCACAGCCTCCATTGCAGTCTATTTCGGTTTCGCGCATCGACTAGTTGGTCGCACTCGACATCTTCGGGCCATTTCCTGCCAAGCAGAAAGGGAACAGATTTCTATTGGTAGGAGTTGAATGTTTGTCACGATGGCCTATGGCCTGGCCGCTGCCCGACCAGTTGGCAGCCTCTATTGCGGATGCGTTTTTGCATGGTTACGTGTTGGACAAGGGTGCACCCGAGCAGCTTCTTATGGATCAGGGCTGAAAATGTTCCTCTAAGCTACTACGAGAAGTTTGCGATGTCCTCGGCACTGATAAGATTCGAAGTTCCCCTTACCATCTTCAGACGGATGGGATGGTACAACAGCTGCATGAAACTCTGACAGCTATGCCTACTCTTGCTGTCAGAGCAGCCCAAACGATTTTGGATCTGCATGTTCCAGGAGTGTTGGCTGCATAATACTCCGATTTACGTCTCCCCCTTTAACGTCGTTTCTCAAATATGTGCTCTCATTATGATTGCGGCAGGAGATTGACAGGGTCAGGCCAGTCATACATCGAGCAAACACAGCTTTGTATAGAGATGCTGTCGGGTCAGCGGTTGTTTTTCTGGATTTTGTTGGAAGGGAGGCGGGTGCAAACGTCGTGATTAAGGCCTTGGTGAGGGAGTCGGTAGAGAGCCCGCCAGGCATGCAGATGTAGGTTCCCTTGCGGTACCGCAAGCGGTTACATTCGGCTGACCCAGATGCGGCGGTTCTCCTTATGCCATCCAACAAAGCGACACGTGGGCTTACGCTGGTGGGTGCGCAGACAATCCTGAGGGCGAGCCAAAAACCGTTCCTGCAAGTGTTAAATGTGGGTGGAAGGATGGCTATGGTACAAGCGGGTACCGTGTTGGCTCATGCGATGCCCGCGTGTTGCGAGGTGGGAGACCCAGCAGCGACAGACACTGTGGGAGCGGTAGAGGAGAGAGCCGAGTCAGTTGAAATGTGGGGAGAAACCCTTTGAATGAGAATCCTAATTTATCTAAGGCGCAACGGGGTGAATTGAAGTCGTTGTTGCTGCAATTTTCGGACGTTTTCAGGAAGGGCAAGTTTGACATCGGTCGTACTTCTCTATTGATATGGGAGACTCAGCCCCGATTCGCCAGAACTCATATCGGATGAGTCCAGTGGAGAAGGAGCATGTGAAACAGGCAGTGGACGAGATGTTGGCGGCGGATATAATTTCGCTGTCGACCAGTCCTTGGGGTGCCTCTGTAGTGCTAGTGAAAAAGTAATACGGTAGTCTGAAGTCCTGTGTTGATTTCCATAAACTGAACAAGCTGATGCATACCCACTTCCGCATATGACGTTGGACGCGTTGTCGGGTGATCGTTTTTTTTCTACGCTGGATTTGCTGTCGGGATTTTGGCAATTACCCCTGGATGAGTCATCTAAACTGAAAACTGCATTTTGTACGCCACACAGACTGTATCAGTTTAATTATCTCCTGATGGAGTTGCATTCGGCACCTGCCACATTCCAGAGGCTCATGGAGTTGGTTCTGGCAGGACTGCAATGGGGCTCGTGCCTCATTTATTTGGATGATGTGATCGTGTTCGGTCATACATTCGAGAAGCATTAGCAACAGTTGCGTACGGTGTTATCCAGAGTACGCTCTGCTAATTTGAAATTGAAGCCCACAATGTAATTTATTGCAATCCTCTGTATGGTACTTGTGTAATGCGAGCAAGGACAGGGTGGGCGCTGCCTCCGCACCACTCACACGGGCCGGGGTATTGGAGAGGCGGAGCCTGGTTGTCGGGGTGAGTGGGGGCGGAGACAGGGGCAGTAAGAGAAGGTGGAGTTTGGGTCACGTGGGAGAGGGGATATAAGGAGAGGAGGAGGGTGAGAAGAGAGTGAACCACGGAGGGGAGCCATGCTGGCGGTGAAGGGAGAAGTGGCGCCATTGCCACGTGGTCGGGGCCGATAGGCGCACTGGGGTCCAGCGTGCGCGGGCAGCGGAGCGTGTGGGACCGCACGGAGAGAGAGAGAGCCAGAGTGGGTGTGGGAGACCCGAAGGGCGGTGTGGCCCGGGCGGGTGAGGAGAGAGCACACGGAGGGGCCGGTGGAGACGGCGTGGCGAGAGCCACACGGAGCGTGCGCGGGGCGCACGGCGACGGAGAGAAAGAGCCACACGGAACGTGCGCGGGGCGCACGGCGAGGGTCGGAGCGAGGACCAGCGGGTGCGAGGACAGAACCCAATAAAGGACACTTGGGACACATTGTGAGCGCTTCTGAAATAGCTACAGACCCCGACAAAACAGTGTGCGTGCGGGATTGGCCGACCCTAAAGTCTGTGGGTGAGGTGCGCAGTTTTGTCGAATTCACGTCCTATTATTGACGGTTCATTCCACGGTTCGCGGCCGTTGCAAAGCCCTTGCATGCATTGACTGCCAATAACTAAAAGTTCAAATAGGGAGAGGAGGAAGAGGCTGCGTTTGTCGCACTACGCGACTGCCTCTCCAATGCACCTCCTTTGGCTTATCCCGATTTCTCTCTGCCCTTCATCTTAGACATTGACGCGAGTGACCTGGGTATAGGGGCTGTCCTGTCTCAAGTAAAAAACGGAGTCGAGAGGGTCATCACCTATGGTAGTTGCGTTCTGTCGCCGGCTGAGCAGTGGTATTGTGTTACCCCGAGGGAGCTGCTGGCAATGATCTGCTTTATATAAAAATACAGGCCCTACCTCTATGGCAGGGACTTCGTGGTCCGCACTGACCATGCGGCTTTGCAGTACTCCCTGCGGGTTGACCAACCTTCCAGTCAGTGCTCACGTTGGCTGGAAATACTGCAAGAGTACTCCTTCCAGGTGGTCTATATGAAGGTTTCGCTGGGGGAGGCAGAACCCACCGTAGCGAATGTGCCTAGTGACAATACACTGGGGCTGACGCATGCTAAATGTGAACAGCAGCAGATGGAGGATGGTTCGTTGTTAGCTTTGCGGCATCATGCGGAAACAAAGCGGGATACCCCTGCCTCGGCGGGAGTCTCGCAGTTCATTATCCATGAGGGACTTTTAATGCGGTGGGATGGGGTCACCCATCATCGGTGCCTGGTGGTCTCCACTTCCCTACGGGGTAAGCTGATGCGTGCGGTGCATGACACTAAGCTGCTGCACCTTGGACGTCATAAGACACTGTGACTTTGCAGTGATCACGGTGTCCTGTATCAACTAATTGGTCACGCTAGATATCCTGGGCCCCTTTCCATGTTCACAAAAGGGGAACAAATTTCTTCTTGTGGGGGTGGAATATTTTACCAGGTGGCCAATGGCTTGGCCGTTACCGGATCAAACAGCTACATCCATTGCTGACGTGTTCCTGCACGGCAACATGTTAGACAAGGGGGCCCCAGAGCAGCTTCTCGCTGACAATGGTCGAAATTTTTCATCTAAGCTGCTGCGCGAGGTGTGTGACACGTTTGGTACTAAAAAGATTAGAACGTCCCCATACCACCCTCAAACGGATGAAATGGTAGAACACTTGAATAGGACGATAATATCCATGCTCTGTCAGGCAGTGAATGAGGCAGAAATGGAAACGGACTGGGACTTGCATGTCCCTGAGGTTCTGGCAGCATACAGGATAGCTCCACATGCCTCTATGGGATTTTCCCCTTTTTTCTAATGTACGGGCGGGAGCACGAGCCCCCCCATAGAGGTTCAACTGTATATGGCTTTAAAGGAACAAATACTGGATGCACCCATGACGCTGCAGGTTACGCTCAGGTGGGTGTCCGAGGCACGTGCTGCAGTGAGGGAAAATACTGCCAGGGCACAAGCCGCTAATGAGAAGAGCGCATGGCGGTGCAAGCACGTGCTTCCTTGGGCTTTCGGCGACAGCGTGGCTGCATTGTCTGTAGGTGCCGCTGCGTACATCACCTAAGTTGCACTGCCTATGGCGGGGACCGGTCGAGATTGTGGAAGTGAATCGTCCGCAGTGCGTGCAAGTACAGGCAGGGCGTCGCTGTTGGTTTGTCCACCCATCGCGCCTAAAACCATACGTCCATCCCCGCCCAGACATCTCATTTCCATATCCTGTGCGGCCGGGGTCTGGTGTGTCCGAGGTGCCAGGGCAGTCATCCAAAGTAATTGTAAAACACAGGGAACGCATTGTGCCGCCCACCGAATGCGACTCTCTGAGTCTCAGAGGACCACAAGACTCTGCCATGTGCAATGGACCGGCATCAAGGACCTGGTCGATAACTTTACGGCTGTGATCGCGGTTCTCCAAAACACGAAGTGAACTTTCTATTCCCAAGGCCAAACATTTTTTCGTGTGTACCCCGGGGTGGTTGTGCTGTTCGTGTTAGGTGGCTTGCACCACTCACTCATTGTATTGTTGTTGGTTTCTATAGTCGAGTTGCGGCTTCTTCTATTCAGATGTGGTTGTCATTCTGCCCCTAATTGTTGAATTTTTGTCTTTTTTAAGTCTTGGTATTAGCCGGGATGGCTACATTTTGCATTGAGATCGAAACGTCGTGATCTATTATTTTTTCTACCTACGTGACTTTACCGAAAGAACCAAAAAATAGGGGTGATGGAATGACAGTAGAGTCTAGCTGCGGTGTGAATGCACTAGTGGCCACGGGAGTACGAAGGGACTGGTGGCTATGGGAATGATCGAGAAGGGGAGCGTGGTCAGGTGACGGAAGAGGATGGTAGAATCTGCTGGTTGAGCGAGCGTCCAGAGTCAGCGAGAAGGTTCGGGAAGGGGGGCGTGGCCTCGGTCCGTACATAAGGGAGATGCGCGGGAGACTCGGGGTTGTTGCAATGGGGTCTCTGCCTGTTCGAGTGAACGTGTCGTCAATAAAGAAACCATCCCAAGAAAAGTGTGTAAATTCTTCTTTACACAAGGATCTGAACTTGATTGGACAGAAAAAAGTACCAGGGGAAAAGTTGGCCATAAACGTAAACTCATGGAACGGGTATATAAGCACTTCTTTTTTTACTCAGCAATGCCATTGTAAGTAATCCTTTATAATAGATTTGGAGTTCATAAGCTGAATACCACTTTGTGGGCTGTCAACAGCGTTTGTCCAGTGACGGAACTAGTCCATGCCACATGAATGTGGAATTTTCACTTTCTCAGCATCATCAATGGCGATGGCACCACCCAATGATTTTTTAAATATGGGGGTATTTTTTGCATTTGGCAATAATATACTGTAGATTGGGCTAATGTTCGAGGCAACTGACCATTTTTCATTAAAATCCAGCAGCATTTGTTTAACAAGCCTGAATGTTGATGAGACCAAAATGTTGAAACTGGTCCAAAATTGTTGAAACTGGCATAGTTGGCATGGATTACACTTTAATACATTCTGCTTAATAGTATTGGTCTATAAGGCTAATCGAGTGATGGACTAAAACTTTATTTATTTATTTTACATATATGTGGAGACAGAATAAAGTTCTCCTTATATTTGTATGTTCCTTATAACACAGGTAAGACGTTTAAACAGTATTCTCGTGAGAGTATTTTATTTTTTCCCCAATATTATCCAGATGTTGCTTCAGTGCCAAGTCATGTGTAATAAAGGACTCTGTCAGGCGATGCTGGTCTCCGTTCGTCTTTTATTTAGGTTCTTCTCCGCACCCCCACTGGCCTTCCTCCTGGACCAGTGCTGTCTCGCGTGCGCCCCGCGCACGCTCTCTCTCTCTCCCGGACCAGTCCTGTCTCACGTGCGCCCCACGCACGCTCTCTCCCTCTCCCGGACCAGTCCTGTCTCGCGTACGCCCCAGCGTACGCTCTCTCTCTCTCTCTCTCGTGCCCCGCACACTCCCCTATTCCCGCACTCCGCACACCGCTGAATGACGGCGTGCAGAGGTCCTTCGGCCACGTGGCCGATGGCGCGGATCCCTCTCACCACCCAACGTCGCTCAGCCTCTTAGTTTCCCCGACTGCCCCGATCTCTTCCGGGCTCCCACTTATATACATTCCCCCCCACGTGACCCTGACTCCTCCCCTTCCGGATCCCTCAGATCCGGCCTTCCCATACTACCCCGCTGGTTCCGCCCTCATTCACCTCGCCTCCCATTGGAGCCGAGGTGAACGGTGGCCCCTCCCACACACCCCGCAGACCAGGCTCCGCCCCCCAATACCCCGGGCCGTGTGATTGGACCCGAGCCCAGCAACAACCCCATTTACGCTCGCATTACACATGTAAGGAAATAGCCATTCCGATTTCTTGCAGTGCAGTGCAAGTCTTCATGTTAAAGACCACTCCATAGATGCAGATATTTAGAGCTACTGCTAAGATCCCTTCAACTGACCTGCTTCGTATAGTAGAGGGTGGCACTTTCCCATTCACCCTACCACAGAGAGTAATGTTTGCAACAGGGCAATCGAAATTATGTTTTTCATTCTCGGAGCTGGAATTTATTCCAATTAGAAACTGAAACAAATTGAATGTGATAATGGTGTGCAGTCATTAATGTCTAGACTGAGACTTTAAAATGAACTTGATTGAGAACTCAGTTTAATCAAATGCAGCTGCTTGGATTCAACCCCAGGATCTCGGTGGTGCCAGCTCGACACAGTACTTAAAGATAAAAGATCACATTTTACAATGTGGTGCATGTCTAATGTTCATAAGAAGGGTCAATGACAGCACTGTAGTTTACAGTGCATTGTTCAATCACAAAGTGTAAATGAGGTTGATGGGGTGCGATCCTGTCCTGTTCAAGGCCTCAGTTGTACCGTGTCAATATGAAGGCCGGAAATAAATAAAACAGTTCTTGCAGTAAAAGCTTGACCACACGGCTATTCAGAAAATCAACCAATAAAGGGACAATTTCTACAATTACCATATTGATGTGCATTTAGCCAGCTGGGGAAAAAAATAAAGAGTTGTCACAGCTGTTGCTAGGCTTGCGGAGGAAATCACCACTTCTTGGACCACCTGCCATGCCCCTAATGTAGTGTTATAAACTCAGTGACTTGTTCAAGTCTTGTGACCCATTTTCAGCAATTTAAAAACCACACGGGAAGCTCTATCCTGCAGTGTTCATTGTGTCTTTTTCATTCCAAAGGCAATTAGATGCAATTGCTCACACTGCATGGCAACACAGTTTTCTCAAATTATTATTTGGTTTTGATCTGCAAAATGTCCCCTGAGCAAACGACTCTTCATAGCCATGCAGAGAATATGTTGTTGAGAAAAATAGCTTTGTTTCTCTGCATTTACAAAACAATAATGCAATACACATATTCCTACTGCAAACACGTAATTGTGATTGTTACCTTTTAAGCTTGGGTTCATTGTGGCATTAATAGAGGGAAAAATTAGGTGCTTTGCTGTGGCTAAGAAAATAAAAATGACAGCATGATTGGCGGCAGACTTCAACAGTAAAAAGCCTTACACATGTTATTTTAAAATGGTAAAAAAGTATATCACTTGGTAGCAAGTCAAAATTGGTCCTATGCAGAATGTTGAATTTCACCACTGTCTCTGAATCAACATGGAAATGAGCATTTACAATTTACAATGCTCATTTGAGTATTGGACACTTACTTTTGACGTGCAGCTCAGCCTACATCACTCTAGGTATCAGCAAACCAAACAAGATTTCCACATTTTACACTGCAGAACTTGCAGAGTAACACTGCATTCCACAACCAAAACATGTATTACATATGAGTCGCCATCATAAGATTATTTGCCAAGATGGGCTTACGTCTATACGCACAATGGCGCATCAAATAAAGAGATAGCGTTTCCAACAAAAGTGAAATCTTTCTTGTCAGAGGCAGGACAATGAGAAAAAAACCTTTTGACACATTGACATTGAGGATTTTTAGACCCATGTCAAACTACGTATAACCGATTGAGTATAACTATGTCACTCAAACAACTACAAATAAGGCAACATAGACGCACCGAAATGGCACAATATAAGTAGAGCATCATCTATAACAAACCCATGCAGTATATATTGGGCCAAATTAATATACTGAAGCTGCAACACATCACATTGGAGACATTGATACTTTTTTGCACAAAAATATCACGAGAGAACATTAGCTAACACGATAGAGTTATAAATGTCGAGCTGATACCGAACCAGCACCTCGAACATTCCCTAGGAAAATCCATAAATGCATTTTTTATATATAAAAAAGATATTTCACCGTTACCCAGATTCAGGATGTTTCCAATGCTGTCATCCTATATCAGAGTATACTTTTATCCACATTTACATGTTTTATTATCCAACACTGTAAAGAAGCCAATGCCAAATGTATGAACTTAAACTTATTATTGCAGAATTCCCGAAAATTATGTAAATTACTTTTTTTATTGCATGGCTCTCAGTTTATTCAGTAATTATTAAAATACAAATCACCATTCAACACGAACGTTTTTACTTGCAGTCCTGTCTCGAAATGCAGTTTACTATTATTCCTTGGCTTTTATTTCTTTCGATATTTACAGAATTTCATGTTATTGTAGTAATAATTCAGAACTAATACAGTAATTTAATCGCTGTCAATTGCAAACGACAATCCGTTACTTAGATTATCTACAATATTCCTAATGACCGTAATTACACGGAAATTCAGATTTTTATTTTTTTTATGTTTAACTGACTGCAGCAATCATTCCAAAATTATTCAAGGCAGGAAAATGTCTACAGGAAATTTGCATGAACTGTTATGGTTTAACCCCTGCGTGAAAAAAAATATATAGCATAGAGATGGAGGGGGCCTTAATCACATATTAGGATGCTTTGTTCCCATAAGGACAGCCCTTATGCAAATGAGATCCCTCTGCTCAGGGTGCGTTGTTCGCGGTTTCCATCGGGAAATTAATTAGGATGACGATCGTATTTTGGTAATTGTAATAATAATTAAGGCATTGCCTGATGGTAATGATGATGATACACATTGGCTGATGATGATAGATAATGGCTGACTAGTGGTGAGGATAGCATTGGCTTACGTAGATTATGGTGGTGGTGGAGGATGATATTAGTTCTGGTAAGGATAATTGTGATGGTGGTCAGGAGATTAGTAATTATGGTGGTACTGCAATACTGTATGGTGGTGGTAGTGTTGATGAGGATAGTAGTGGTGCACAATACTGTAGATTCATTAGTTTGTACTGGCGCCATCCCATTTTGCTGATAAAATTAAACCTATCAGAACATGCAGCTCCATGTGAAGGGGACAATGTGACTTGTTTCTCTGGGCAACTGCGAGTGAGGACACTGCTCCCACCAACCACAGTGCTCGAGCTCAGACTGCACGGGTTGGGAAATTGCTCACCACAGCACTGTCACAAGTAAAGTCCTCATCTGAGAGTACTTTCGGTGCATGTGGTCGGCAAATAACACCCCCTGAGGTGGCTCCAAAAATAATGCTAAATTTACTGGGGTTACTCAAGTAGGTTCGACAGCAGCAGGAGAACTAGCAGTTGGGATGTAATGATGAATTGATTCGATTATTATTTGGTTCTAATCAGTCCCTCCAGAAAAACGCGATTATGCGATCGCAAGATTTCACGCAAAATCAGCCAAAGTCCGCATATTTATGCGGGGGGCGCGTTTTTTCAAATACGCCGCACTTTCGCCGCATAAATTGCAGATTTCCGCGCGCAAAATATGCGGGCTTGCATGATTTCATAATCCCCGCATTTTCGTTGCAAAAAGTCACATATATCTTAGTAGAAAGTTGAAAAATGTTGCGTTTACTTCACACAAGCGCAGCCATTTCCCCTGTTGCCATGGGAACGTTATGAAGTGACGTTACTCATTACGCGACATCATTGAAAAGCTGCAAACCCCGCGATGCCAATGAAACCATGATGAAGCCCGCAAATCTTTCTCATTTGCCAACAAACATAAGCGCAAAAGACCGCGCAAAGCAGTTCCCCAGTGTGTTACATGACAGTGGGGGCAAATTATTTTGCATAGCTACCTCTGTAAAACAGGAAGCACACATTTTATTTTTTAATATTTTAGTATTCATTTTTACAGAAGTTGTAGCATATTCATTTTGTAAAGCTACAGAACTTGTTCGACTCAATGTTTTGTAAGTTTGAGCCATCTGTTTGTTAAGGTCTGAAATAAAACAAGATGAGAACTTAAATATTCCCAGCACTTTCTGTGATGTAGTATGCTTGCTTATCATAGGAAGTAATAAGAAATGACTCTTTACATTAAAGTAGTAGCCTAGTGAATAGGGTGTTGGGGGAATCACTTTTTTTTCTCTTTTTCATCAAACCGCAGTTTTTGCAAGTTCCCGCAATTTTTGCAAGTTCCCGCAATTTTTGCAAGTTCCCGCAATTTAATCGCATAAAATTGCATAAATATCCCGCATATTCCATCGCATTTTTTAAGAAAACGTGCCACACAATCAACGATTTTTGCCCGCAACAATCACCAAAAAACTCCGCGTTTTTCTGGAGGGACTGTCTAATGCTCACGATGCACGCTTACAATTGTGCATGTGAGAATCAACATGGTTTTGATTCGTATGTAATTCGTTCATTCGTGACTCCTGCAGCCACTAGAGGTGCTTCAATGCAACACAATGAAAACAAAATGGTTCTTTGTTATCTCGACATCGTAATAGTTCATCAAATCACGAATAAGCCTAGATTGTTAGAGGCCAGTTAACAGCACCCAGAGAGGTTCCAAAGGTGGGAGGTCGGTCGGATGAAACACCGGTTGTGTGGGTTACATTGTAGAGGGCCCGTTTTGCCATGGGCTTCCAGCACGGGAAAAAACTGCACCATTGTTACGCCTGGTCTGCACCCCATAGCCCAACATGTCTCCATAGCCACTATGCAGTATCCATTTGTCTACACAGAAACTTGTAACCCTATATAATCCAGTGTAGAGACGGGCTTGATGGGTCATGTAAACATAATCGACATTAAACATACACTCATGTGCTGTTATTCGAAGTCGTTGCGATCCCCTCTCCATTTGGATGTCAGTGTGACTTGTAGGATTCTAACCTATATATATCGATAGGTCAAAAATTGGCATAATCTACAGAAGTATTCGACTCATACCCTCCATTTGGCTGCCATCTATGAGCGACATCACCCCTCCTCACATCCATCGGGAGGCTAAGGCTTGCCACGCTTTTGCAGAATATTCACACAAACTCAAAGTCTGCGGTCAATCTCTTTGGCTCACCTGCTGCTATCATCACAGCACGCACTGCGGGCCTATATGCCATGCCAGGACGCATCAGCAAAGTCACTGGAGCACGGGTAGCTCTCATACACAACAAGGAACCAATTCCTCGGGGATGATCCTATGATCCAGTGGGATGAATGGGCCCTGCTCACCGTGCTCAAGAAATTACCAAGGCCTGTGTGCAGCAAGCCTGTAGCTGTGGTGCAGGAGAGAAAATTACGTACATTGTTGAAGACTGACCGCTAACCAAGGTTAGCGGGCGGTCCGAGGACACTCAAGCTGATTGCCTCGACACAAACCCGCCTCCGATTAGCATGGTCGGCTCCATGCGGTGTGAAAAATCTTCAACATACATAAAGACCCATTTGAAAATGTATTTAGACAAAGTGAGGCTTTTAGGATAAAGACATGTGTTTGAAGCAGTCAGGTGCCCTCTACCTTTACTCTTCACCCCACCAAAAATATAATCGATTTGGTTCCTGGATTCGGCACAGATTAGGCAAAGTGCACTTTGGGCCAGCAACAAATTTCCAAGCAGCTCTCTTATCTAGTATTTCCTGAAAAACCCGAAGAGCATGGGCCTAATTATTCACGAGCAGCCACAATTTAAATGGGATTTACTTGGAACGCACAGAAAATGGGATTTCAGATGCACTTTCCCTGCAAGCGATTGGATAACAGAAATATCTGCATAATATTATAATTTTCCTTTATATTCTGAGCTGGTAACCAGATCGAATTGTTAAGCCTCTATATGAAACTAACTACTGTAAAGTAATGATATAGGGAGATTGTTTAATCAACATACCAATTAAATTATTTAAGTGACCAATTGGCCTTCTGGATCAATTTATGTACAGTAACACCCCGGTATACATCGGAGATGCGTTCCTGAAAAGTGCAACGAATATCAAAACGACGTAAATCAAATCAATTTACAGGGTAGGTAGAGGCGACGGCTGAGCCGATGGATACGAGAAAAGATGAATGATGCTGTCAGTGACGTATAGGTTGAGGTGACGCAAATCAGTTAGTGGTATTAATAAAGTACCGACATATTTGAGAAACGACGTTAAAGGGGGAGACGTAAATCGGAGTATTACTTTATTCAAAAGTAAAAACGTGGGGCCAGTTTGTATTTATTAAATTTTACCAGCAGAGTGTCCTATGAAACGAGTGTTACTGGGTTGCTTAATGTTATGGGTAAGAACCATCCATAATGCCAGGGCCCAATATTTTATGCAGCTTTATTGTACGGCTCGAATTTAACCTCATGGCGGGACCCAGGGTTCCCATATAGCCCCCCGCTCTCGCATAAGCATTATTTTATAATGTAACAAAAACTTTGCTCTTTTTCACCAATGAGTTTGAAGGATGGTGGCAAGTGTTGTCTTGTTAAACTATGCCTTTAAAACTGAAAACTACTTACCTGCAGTGCCTCGATTTAAATACACTATCGAAAAAATAATTTACATCCCTCTGTCAATCAGTTTCTTAGTATGGATTTGTGAATACACTTTGTAAACAGTACATAAAATAGTACGCGTTTTCAATGCACGGCTCATATTGTAATAAGTGTTTATACCAATGTTACTCTGCAGAGTAGTGGGTCGCCGCTCCTCTTATCCGCAATGATATGAGCGGTATGTGGGGGACTATGGCTTAACCGTAAAAAAAACCCTATCTGCACAGATGCATACGGACGAGAGAAGTATTATTAAACAGGAGAAATGAACGGTGCAACGCATCTCATCTGTTAAATACCTGCAGGTAATAGGATTGCCATCGATTGATCCTGGCTGCAGACATTGGTAGGTCACAAATAATACAGGTAGGAACAATGTTCCACACTGCCCACCAGGGATTTATTGTCTGTCTGTCGTGCATAAATAAATATATAATACACACATCTCTTTGATTGGTGGAGACCTTACAAACAGCTCTTTGATTGGTGGAGACCTACTGCCGGGTACGGAGAGGGGAGGTGCCTAAGGGAGGAGGGTCAGGGGAGGGGCCTAAGGGAGGGGGGGTCAGGGGAGGGGCCTAAGGATATGGGGGGTTGGTCAGGGGAGGGGCCTAAGGGAGGGGGTAATGGGAGGGGCCTAAGCAAGGGGGAGGATGCCGATAGTTAAGGGGGCTGGCTACCTGGCTGGCTGCCTGGCTACCTCAAGTCAAGTTATATTTTATACAGGTAGGAACAACAGGTTCCACACTTGCCCACCAGGGATTATTTGTCTGTCTGTCGTGCACGAATGCGCTGTCCAACCAAGTTCCTACCTGCCCACTCCGAAGGAACGTGTTAATGAAGATAAGAGAGCAGTTTCACTGTATTATGCATACCGTTATGACAAATAAAGAACTTAAGTCGTGTAGGCAGTTTGAGCAGCTAAGGAAAAGACTTATGATCCTGCCCATACCCGAGCATGAAATGCATTCGCTTGTTCAGCACTTCTGCGCATTCGTCCTCGCTGCGCTTGGACGATATGACAACAGAATGATGAATTGATTCGAATAAAATATTAACGATTTTGACCTCCGTTTATTCGGGACCCCGGGGTCCCGCCATAAGGTTTAATTGTCCATCTAACAATAATCACTCGGCACAAGTACATTTTGTGCATTTATATGCTCGTGGGACCACAAAGATAGTCTGGAGATGTTGCCATCCTAAATACCCCTTGCCTGAGTATTTGATGGCTCTGTGTTGATGGTCTGCAGCTTGACTCACCACAGCAGCATCCAGACATGCTGTGAAACATGGAGCTGCATTTCTACTGTTGAAAATTACGCGGAGATGATGGCTCTATCATAGCAACGCATTATTCTGTTGGCCCAAGAGCCAATACCGAGGTCAAAAGTCAGTATATGGTCACGCTGCAAACAGCTTAACAATGTATGGTGTGCACCACCATGAGCTGGTTATCTAGTATATGATATGACCTCTATGTCCTCAGACTAAGTACCGCATGTAACAGTCCTCCAGCTGGCTCAAATGCGTCGTAACATTTTTCAATGAGCTACTAGGCAGACATTTGATAACTTTTTGGGTGTTGGAGGAAAACGGCATAGCTCGAGAAATGTGACAACTGAGAGACCATTTAAACTCTGCAGATTGGACAGCAGTTAACTTTTTTGTACCGTCTTCTAATTTCCTATTGCAGCCAAGTTTCTGAGTCTCGTGGTGATGTACTTTGAAAAGCCTCCTTTTGGACACATCAGAAAAGTAGGCTGGCTATTTGCAGTAGAGTATTCACATCAACCAATATCAGCTAGCACAGTGAAGTATGATATAAATAAATAAACCCATGACCAGCACGGCATAGGGAGGTTTTTGTCCAGGAATGGGTTAATGGGCTGAAAAGTATCGTTACAACTGCTACCACATATTTTAGTATATAACATTCAAAAATCATTCAGCTGCAAAGAAGTGCCTTTTATTGGAATGCTGTACCTTTCATACAATCAGTATTTAGATCACGTGAAAAATAACAAAAGGCTATACTGCAGATCCAACAACATGAAAAGCCATTTTATGGTATTAATTTCCGAGTATCCAGTGACTTTACATTTTAATATTTCTAGTCACTTAAAACACCTTTTCTGGCATTCAGCTGAAAGTGTCACCAATTACAGTTGATATAGAAGAGTGTTTGGTCCACGCTGTAATTGAAAAATAGAATTATCAGAAATACAGCCACTCTCAGGGGTAAGGATAGATATTGGCATGTTTTGCTTTAAACCAAGGGAATGCATCATTTGCAGAAGAGGATGTTGAATTATCACACACCCATGTGAAATCACATTCGATGAATGCATTTTCAAAAATATCAATCCAATGATAGGTATTTAAGCAGACTACCTCAATACTGCACTTTTTTGCCAAAACCCTGTTTAAAGTAATTACGAAAAAAAGTATATTGTTTGGTCAGTACATAATCAATTTAACATCAAAACTTGGATCTTTGGAGGAAATCTTATCTTACAAACACAACTAACAAAATGTGTTTTCTGCAGTCCCAAATTACAATGCCAACTTGATTTTGATTAAAAAGTATATTTTCAGTGACAAGGTTAATTATTAAATTTTTCTTAAATGTACTTATATACAAGTTTAGTCATTCATTACTGCAAATTTGTGTCAAAATGGCGCCAATTTATATTTTGATCAGAAAGAAAATCTTCAGAAAAAACGAAATTACCCAACTTGGAACCTTATATAATGCATGATGTACAAGTAGAAAAAGTAATGGCAGGCCGATTGTTTCACAATCAACCACTGGCCAGCCTGTCCTGATAAACCACTCTGTGTGCATGTGCCAAGACACAGTGTAATAAAAAAAATTGCTTTACCATTATCAATCACAACCGATAACCAACAAACATTTCTGCAGAGGATCAATCATGTAGAGTTCGTAACATGTTTTCTTTCAAGCAAAGCTTAGAAGCGGGTCCTGATTCTCTTGAGGAAACCAATGATTCAGAAGATAGCAGACATCTATTTTTTTTTATTCAAACCCTGTTGCTCAATCCATCTCCAAAGCCCACACAAATGGTGGCAACCTGTGGCAATTTCAATGAAGCACTTATTTTTGTTTTTAAGCAATCCTCAAAACATTATTTTGAAATTGGCGTTTTAAAAAAGACTGGCAACACATTTATGAACCGTTTAAATGAGGCAGAATGGGAAAAAATATTCAGTGTTTTGGCAAATTCAGAGCAAAGCTGACACTTCGGTAATGTGCTATGCAGATTATTGCCCACCACTAAAGTCACAATTTGTGACAGCCACCTTTTAGATAAAATGTTGGTACTTAAGGCTTTTCATAACATCCCAGACAGCAAAGAACCATCTGATGATCAAGGGGCAGCCCATGACATCTGCATTGAAATACTTGAGTAATGCAATGCAAGCATTTGCATACAAATAACATTTGTCACAAAATAAAAAAATCAAACCGAGCGGAAAGGTATTTCGTAGGTGGTATGTGTTTACAGTGTGTTGTGTCTGAGCTCTCTACACTGAAGAAGAAAGAGCTGGGAAGAAGGCTTGGAAACATCCTGTTTGGCAGAACTCAAACGGAATGTGCAAGTGTTAGGACATCACGCCAAACACTGGGTTGTGACGGCAGATGCTGGGGCCATATTCCTCGTAATCCTTCTTGGTATGGCAAACCTGGAAAAACTCAGGCTGGGGGTCAATGGGGTGACAAAGCATGGTGTTAGAAAATTGTCCAACCTACTCAAAGTTCACTGAAACTAAGCTCATATTATAAGTGAATTTTTGTTTAATTCATTTTGACATTTCAAGTGTTTCAATAGAAACAGCAGTGCATACAGCATTCGGCAGACCTATAACATGTTTATTTTTTCTATTGGTGATAATGCGTTGGCAGTGGTGCACAAGCACAAACAAAAAAACTCACATTAGTACAATAACAACACCAATAATTGTCTCTTTCAGGCAATGTTATTGACGAATGTGTTGAGTAACATGTTGAAAATGACAAATAGCCCCTTTTCACTGGTACATCTAAGGTGCACCAACACAGAACCCTCACGGTACAGGTGGTTTTCCACTGGCTATTTGCAGTGCCGAACCAGAACCAAACTATGATACCCTGGCCTCATAATGCATCCGAATCTGGCGAGGGGCCCGGCAGGGCCAGGGGTGGGTCTAATTATGTGTTCAATGTGACGTCATCACACCTGAAAATTTACAAAATGGTGTTCAGCGGGTTTGAGCGAGTTGGAAGAGAGAAAACAGCCTTGCAGCGCTGAACAAATGTGAAAGAGTGTTTGTAGCCATGTGTGTGATTGTTCACTGCATCATATATGTGCGTCTCGATAACACACATTGTGTGACGTCTACATTGAAAACTCATTTCTTTAGAAATGCTTTTCGTACTCTTTGGTTCTTTCGGTAAAGTCACGTAGGTTTAAAAAATAATAGACCACGACGTTTTTTTTTAAAATTGTTATGACTAAAGATCACAATTTTATACTTTTTTTTACATTGCATTGCATTGAATTGCAGCACTTCTTGTTGCTGCATGGGTAACGTGACCCCATTACATACAGCATATACATATCAAAAAGATTCTTTCACACATGATTCAACAAAATTATAGTTAACCTGGATAACAACTTGCCAATGCGTCTGGACCTTTTTGTACAAGACTATATTGCTATCGTAGCATTTTAGCAAGACTATACTATAATAACATTTGACATGGCCTCGTAATATCTAAAATATGCAACACAATTTTCCTCCAACAATATACCTGTCACTGCAATAAATTGTGCCTTGCAGGAGCACAAAAAAATATAAAAGTGCTAATTCAGCCATAAAATACACACAAAGATACAGCTCTTGTGCCCGTTGTAGGAGGCTACTGCTTCTGCCATGACCAGCAGAGGTAGGGATGCTTTATAAGAACTAATGGATGTGGCATATTTTATCTGACTGTAAGATGCTTGAAGATTCATGATGATATACATTGTATACTACATAGCTAACTGGTATGTTCAATACATTCATATTTTGTAATGTTGCCAGTGATTGAGATAAAAATGTTTTTATATTTTCTGGCTATCTAAGGAAAATTGTAAATCTACAGAATGAATTAAATGTTAATGCCAACCTATAAATGATAGGTTATTGCTCATGATAGTTCGACTAAGTAACAGATGTGCTTCAGTTATTTAATTCGAGTCAGCAAGAGGAAAACCCAAAACCAGCAATGATGAGACATTGGGCTGGTACAATTATAGGATCTGTAACATTTTGTGCAAGAAGCACACCGACCTGCAGTATTAGGTGGTGGCAAATAGCTGACGGTAAAGCAGGGAACTTGCCAGTCTCTCCCTATGGATTTGTAGTTTTGATCTCTTAAATGCATACATTTTCGCTGGTGATCTGCAGCCAATGTGATATGGCAGTTAAATAAAACATTTCAACATGGTCTATCCATATTTTGTCAATATAATGCTTCACTTTGTGCTTTTCAAGTAAACTGATTTCAATGATAGGATTAAGAATAGCTTCCACTGACAATAATTCCACATTGACATGTAGGCTAGATGATTCTTGTCTCATCACTGAGGCTATTGGAAATGGTGAAATAATACTACTGAAAATGTGGTATTAGTTCAATATTGTCTCCAACAGCTTCAGCAATTATAACTGTAATGTTTATGGTATTCACTAATATGTAACATAAAATACTCCTGAAAGCTCATACAAAAATGTGCACGTGGTTATTAATTCATGTCGCTGCCATCTAGTTTGGGGCATTTTGGAAAGGAAACTTACTGTGGAAGCCAACATGGAGCCCCCAAACCACACTGCATAGCGTTGCATGTGATGGGTAATCACTTGCACATCGATGGGTTTAGGCTGCAAGAAAAAAGACAACATTCTTATTCAACATAAGTGATCATTACACCCAACTGGGTAACAGTGATGTAAGAGTACACAACCCACAATTGGCACGTTTTAAGTTCATATCTTACCTACAGGATTAAAATAATAGCTACCAATCGTGAGAAGTCAACAGTGGTTGTTATAATGGGGACACAGACCCCTGCCATATAAGTGTGAAATGTATCCACTGGAAAAAGCAAACCAAAACATTGTTAGAGTTTGCTTAATCAGAGCACTAAGCCAGCACTACGGATTCTTAGCCACCTCCGGATTCTACGTACTTTACTCCGTAATTTTGAGGTGTGCCTCATTTAATGCACGTGGCTCTGTGCATGCCCCACAACCTGGTACTCGGCACAGAGTAGCACCTGCAGCCAAAATAGTATGCATAGTCCAAGGCTTGGCTCCACATACACATGCTCCAAAAGAGGTTTTGCAGCTCGTTTTGCAAATGACGTGCACGGTTGTGGAATTTTGTGAATTTATGACATACAGCTACCACGGTATGGTTAATCTGCCCAATGTCTGAGCTGCAACTGGAACAATGAGGTCCCACACTGTGTACGATTGTGTACCGCTGGAGGCAGTATAATCACCTTGATCCGGCCTCCACTTAGCTCTTCACTGAACTTCAGCCGGCTGTCCACAGTGCGCTTGAGGTCCCGTTGGAGACGACGCCCAAAGTCGCGGAACATGGTGGAGCCACCAGACAGCACAACATTCTGGGTGCAGATACACATGAATGCACGCATGCACACACAGATGTCCCCCGTATAGCCTTAACAGACTGTTGGGGCAAGTGTTGCAAGCCAGCACCTATGAAGGATGGCACAGCACACAAGGGGATGGGTGGCCAGCACCATGCCCGGACGCCTTTGTCTCCCCAGTGGCAATGTTTACACACTGCCACAGGTACTCATTTGAGGCTGAGTCGACCTGGGGGAGCCCCAGGACTGGTTTGGATAATCGTCACCGGTGTTGGCTGTGAGTTAACAGATTCTTTACAAACGCATTAAAACATACACTTAGAAATTGAAATAAATCCAACATCAAAATGTCGTCACGACCAAGCAGGTTAAAATTCAACGACCAATTTCATGAGGTCCTTAAGCAAAGGTATTTAAGTTACATGAATCATACGAATGTGTATATATGTAGCGGATGAAACATCCAGCTCTTTCTATTGCACCGAAAAAACCTCATTCCGCAAGTGATTGCGCGCGATTTCGCCAAGTGTGATTCAATGTTTACGCTTCACCACCCACCTGAATTTCAACTGCATTTTCCATACATTGCAACAATTGGCAAAAATTAGGCAATTTCAGAAAATTACATAAACATAATCGGAAATTGTTGCTTGTTGGAACCACAACAGCCACTCGCTGACGGACATATGCATCATGCGTAGCGCTCCAAAGCATTCATATCAAGCAATGGAAACACTTGAGGAATACGCGTGTGCATCATGCGTAACCTCTCATGCATTTATGTTGCTCACTTCCATTTCATGGGCAGTTTTCATTGAACACCACATCTAATAATTTCTGCAATGCTGCAGGAATATGTTTACCTTCAGCAAACTATTCCACATGTCATTCCACAGTACTCAGTAGTGGCGAGGTAAAAAAAAGTAAGCTCTGCTGCATTCTACCATCTAGTGTCCAAAGCGAAATATGCAGAACCTCGAAAATCCTGAGGAAAATAAATAAGGCTACATCCAATGGTGAAAACAAGTGACTTGACATGTGTATACATGTCTTGCTGTACCATTAAATAACGGTCTTTATCATGGGACCTCCTTGTTTGCATTCTGACCACAAGCATTGTGGTTAATGCAGACATGATTCCTTGTAAAAGGTTTCAGTTTGGTGTTTTAACATCTTAATCCCTGTTATGTTGCCAGAAAAAAGTGGAAAACCTATTATCAACGGTCTTCATATAAAGCTAATTAATGGAAAATGCATTTTGAAAACAACTTTTCATGCTTTGCTGCTTTTGAATAACAATGAAAATGTTATTGCATTGTCATGATACCAATAGCCTATTACATTGATGTTTGACTGACTATCTCAAATAAACCATTAAAATGAAATCAAAGCGGTTAATTACGTGGGAAGTAGTGCTCATCTCTGTTAGCAGTCCTGAGTCAGTGGTGAAAATCCAGTTAATCCACTTTTGATTTCCAAAACAAAAATGTATACTACTATATATTTTATCTACTGCAGAAAAATAACAGGCTGCATCCAGCCCTGGTCAGGATTTGAAGTGATCACATTCTAGTCGCAAGTTGAGTGCCCTTACAACGGAGCCACCCATCCAAAAATAGCCAAAACAATCCCAAAAATGGGGGAACTTAACACATTCTAAGTCTCACATGAGATCTATTTGGAATTCATGAAGTACCTTAAATACATTCTGATACCGATATAGGAGCTTGATTATTGCAGAGTTTATTGCCAAACAAGTTTCTGATAAAAGTCTGAGGCCTGGTTTGTGGTGAATTGCTCTTTGTGCAGAAAGTTTGGAATTAACGCATTTTTGTGCCTTCGTTCTGCATGGTGGAATGATTCAGCCAGAGTTTGGGTGGGGGCTATAGAAGTGTTAAAAATGTACCCACAACTCAAAAGGCACAATTCCAGTGTGAAACCGCACTGCTCTGTATCTGGGGGGGGGGGGAGGACATAGCCACCGAAGTGAATTTGAAGTGAAATTGGCGATCCAATCCATGTGCCTTTTAAACATGCGTGCAGTCTGCAAAATTCTTTGCCCCACCCTTTCCAAATGAAGACCACCATGGCAGAATAAGTGCATTTTTAGTTTGCACAAATTAGGGACACGCTGAATATTCCATCAATGATTATACTTGTTTCAAACTAATTGAATCTTAATTTGGAGCTTTCGTGACTGCAGGAATTACTCTGGTTCTTTCGGTAAAGTCACGTATAAAGAAAAATAATAAATTAAATACTAGCATACGACGCTTCGATTGCAAAACAAGCAATCATCATCAGGTATAAATGAAATAGAAACACAAATCTAGTATACTTAGAAATGGAATGTAATACAACAGAGAGTCGGATAACATAACAGTCAACACCCTACCTGGTTTATTACATTCTTCCTGAGAATTCTATCTCTATGTATCTCTGTGATATCTGTCTGCTTATATGTCTGTCTATATGTTTCTGGTTCTGTGCTTTATCTCTCTCTCAAATTTAGCATTCTGATTGCTTGTGTTGCAATCGAAACGTCGTATGCTAGTATTTAATTTATTATTTTATCTTTATACGTGACTTTACCGAAAGAACCAACGAGTCAAACTAATTGGTTTGGTCAAAGCTGATGATCGAATGCAATTATTGGTGGAGAAAAAATGTAGTGCAAGATTGGAAGGGGGGTGGGGAGGCGGGGAAGTTGGTGGCGGATCCGATGGAAGCTCCCCAAATGTGACCCTGAAAATTGGTATATCGTTGACGTGTATTTCAATTTTTCCCAATATTGTGTTTTAGGAGGGAGAAAAAAGTTATAGATCTGAATTTCGATTGAAAGCTTTCGTGACTGCAGGGATTCATCTTCTTGGTTCTTTTGGTAAAGTCACGTAGAAGGGAAATAATAAAATAATACAATATACAACATAATAAAATATATTATGTGCTTTTTTTATAGGAATGTGTAATGGTGTGCAGAGTTTAAGTATTCAGAGACTTGAAAAGAAGTTAAAATGGATGGTTTTTAGAAGGGAAATAATACAAATAAAACAATAATATATTTAATGTTTTATTTTTTATTATTTTATTATTTCCCTTCTACGTGACTTTACCGAAAGAACCAAGAAGATTTATAGATCTGCTTCTAGAGGGAGGAGTGAAGCAGTCGTCCAGTGGCAACTCAAATTACTATTTGCCTAATTATGTAATCCAGAGTTAGCTAACCTTCGTGCTTGGCACACATTCATAATATATTGTAACAATAAAAGAGGTCAAAGCTTGGCCAACAGTAAAATATGCCACCACACTTCACCATGGCTTGTTTTCTTCTGCCAGTTGCTGCAACTGTTGGACAGTTAAAAGCTTAACTTAAAAGCTGATAGAAAAAAGTTAAAAGCTGATATGCTGTTATTAAGTTGTCTAATGTAGATACTGGAATAAATTATATTGCACAGATGTTTACAAGAACTTGATAAAACAAAATTACAAGGATACGAGCCTTTACAATGTTCAGCTTTTTTCAACAGGTGATTTCACTGTAATTGATAGGCTTCCAGTTATGGAATCAGTGTTTCACTATAATAAACACGATTTGCACTGTTTGTATCGTCATTTGTATATGTCAGTGCTAAAATTAGCCTTTGGTAGTGCTCAGCAAAAGTTGGTGGCTTTGCTTAAAACGTGAACATTTAATGTTTCAAAGGCAAGGAAGGGCCATTCTCTAGAAAGAATGCCTACGGGTTTTCTTTACTTCTCGCAGAGCGGTGCTCATTCTGTTGATTCTCGAGTAATTATAAGTTCAGTCAACTTTTGATCATGATTTGAATGTGAAATTTCCACCACTGGCTGCAGGATGCAAATGGAGATGTATTCAAATATCTGGTCAATTGGCCAGCTTTTTGTACAGTAAATGTGAAAAAGGCCACCTGTGGAGTGCACAGTCGTTTGTGAGCTGGCTCTGCAAAATGCTGGTCAAATATTCAGGCCAGCTATTTAATTATCAGCTGTCAATAAGTGGTGCTTTCGTATGTAGAACCAGACAAATAACGCGTGAGGAATAATATAGGCTGCAAAGACATATCCCTTCTCAGAACATAAGCAGTTGACATGATGTGAAGTCTTTAATAAATAAAACATTTTAATTCCACATTTAATAATTTAACACCAAGCCTAAGGGAAATACAACATGCCCTAAAAAAAGCAATTATACTTGACAACATATACCGGCATGCACGTACATGTGTGTATATTTTTAAAGGGCACATAAAAGCATGTTTCCCTTTTTTCTGCTAGGCAAGAGTCCGAAGCATAAGTTCTGACAGTTTAAGCCCTGAGATTTGGTGGAATGTTTTGACCAAACAAGAGCAGAGCCCATCTGACAGACAGGAGCACTCACCTTGTACAGTGGACGCCGCACATCAATGGGGCAGTTCTGAATGACATTGTCCACCACCTCTGAAATGGGCTGGGTGAAGTCTGGGTTGCAGAACTGCAAGAAATACGATTATTCATTTGTCAAGACCATATTTGAAACAAACACAGTATAAGGTATATTTTACAATGGACACACAGTTCACATGCTTCATGAAGCATATGATGTCATTTCGGGTGTGGTGTCACACCTGGATTTAAATGCTCTACAGGAAAGGTACAAATATACCATGCATATTTTATTGTATACAAATCTGCTGGCCTGTGAGGTAGACAGTAGCTATAGGTACACAAAGTAGGTCGCTGACCTATATCTACGGATCTTTATGTGTCATCCTCTGGTATTTACCGGTATACATTTTATTTTGCTACTCTGGTTACTTGCCACTTTCAAAATCAGTATTTGCCAAACAATCCAATACGGATGAGGAGCAGGCAGCTCTGGTCTGGCTAACTAAAAAGTCGAACTTGCTGCAAAACTAATCAAATAAAACAACAACAACCCTGTGTTACTATATGAAGTAAATGTATTACTGTAAATGTACGAATGTGTGCAGTGCATGCGTTGTTGTACAGACCACCACCCCCTCCCCTGTCACCCCCTACCCACCATCGACAACCACTTACATATTTCCTTAAGTAAATGTATTATACTTTAATTACATATTGTATACATTATAACAATGAGGCATGTTCGAATGCATTGCTATTATACATTGTACATTAAATAACATCTTTAAAATCCTATAGTAGGTAAATGTTTCTACTATATATACATTTTAGTAAAATTTCTTTTACATTTTTTATTTCTTTAATTAGCCTGCCTGGTGCGGTGATATATGAAATCCAACAAGCTGGCTTTCTTGTTAAAATTGTGCATTAAAAAGTAGTTAATATTCTGCTAGCTATGGTGTGAATTTGAATGTGTTTGTAAGCTGCTGGTCTTCAACATAAGTACGTGGAATTTTCACACTTCACAAGTGCATTAACATTATATCTAACACTGGAAAAATTCATTTTCGCTTGTAACAAGCAGTATTGTCTGTACACAACCAGCTAGAAATGGTTTCATGATGAAGACACATCGCTGTCATGGGCTGGGTTTGACAGTAATGAGGGGCCAGCACCTACGATAGTGCTGTTAAACCCAACCAACGCCTCAATGAAGAAAGGAGTGTTAAATTTGGGGAGGTTACAGATTCAATAATAATACTCACCCTTTTCATTTATTTCATTTATTTCATGAAAGACAATAGGGTTTTTTACATTGTTCTGAAATGTCTCAATTATTTCCATTATGTAAGTAGGTTATAATTTTTGTCAAGACACCCTTTGTAGGTCAGATATGCTTTTGGAGTGTGCCAATCGAGCAAGAGTGAAGCTTTAGGTGCATAGCCTTGTGCAAATGCTTAAGATAGGCAATATTTAAGAACAATATGGACCCAAGTGATGCGAAAATTGTTGCAACTCAAACCACTAAGTTGCATTGATTGACATATTTGTAAACTGCATGGAAATTGTATGCAGGACAGGGTGCAGCCCTGAAATTACTGCATGTTTTTCATGAAAACGATGTGAGCCACCAAACCCATGAAAACATTTACCAATCATACCCTCTGCTGGAGGAGACAACCATTACACATTATACTCATGCATAAATAAATGTTAATAATGCTAACAAACCGTGATATTTCACGATCAGTCAACACGGCCAAAGCCGTTGACTCCACAACATGTGTAACACACATGTATAATTGAAAGAATAACATGAGGACACGTATGTGTGACCATAGATATCTGCTGCTGTTAAATAAAATGTGAATTTTATGAAGAAATTTCATCCAATCATCTTGAAACAAAAGCTCTCAGGCTTATCCAGACCGCAAGCTAAAAAAATTAACCCGTAAAAACTAAGTTTTTCACTATAAATCCTTTATATGAGTGGCAGCTAGAGTCCTCTCGTCCTCTGGCTTGAGATGGCTGCCACCTATGGGTCAGATGATTGCCTGCCACCATTAAGCAATTGGTAATTAAATATAAAAAAAAAATCCTAAAAAGTGTAAAATTTAGGAAACATTTTTCACGAAAATAAATTGTCACGCACAACGAGTCTGTGTGCAAAATGTCAGCTCGATTGGATTACGGGAAGTGGGTTAAAAAACGACCGAAAGATTTGCACGGTCGTAAGCGCGCAAGCAAGCAAGTGAACTTAATATAAAGGATTTAAAAAATAAGTAAATGTGTGTCCATTTTGTAATTTATACCATCAACTCCTAGATTTCAAAAAATGTGACCATCCTCACAGACAGCATTAGAACAAAGGCACCATTGTCATCCTAATTAGGACTCATCAGGACAGTAATCAATGTTTGATGCTGCAATATACCTCATTAAAACTCATTAGGTCTCATTAGTGCAGCAGTCAATGTTCACTGCCGCTATAAGCCTCTGGGAGGTATATGGCGGCAGTGACGATTGTCTTTGTTTCACTGCTGCTTGTTGGAATGGTCATTTTCTCAACTCTTTGAGTTGGTAGTCTCAATGACAAAATGGCCACATATTTAGTTATTTGAGTCGGTGGTTTGAATTGAGATATTTTGTTAATGTAAAGCACACCTTTGTGTGTTGTTAAATCAAATTTTTAGCCTGAATTTTATTCTGTTGTGATCAAATAATTATGTTATCGCTTCATCATTATATCATTGTAAGGGACACCAAGAGGTGAACCCTATTTATGAATCAATATACACTAACAGCTTGTGAGTTCAAACACCACGTTCGACTCATTGGCGAGGTATCACAGGGGGAGACGATGTAGGGCACGCAATCTGATTTGAATATGGAGAACCATTAAAAATCGGATTGGTTACCAGGGTAATAAGAAAGAGACCACGAAAACCCAAATCCAAATGAGGAGTTGGTTGGGAGACCGTTGAGAGAAACCAAGGGGATTGGTGGAATAAGGGAAAGTTCCAGAAAGGATGGAGAGGGGGTTAAAAGAAGCGGATAGAATGGATTTGTGGCATTTGAATGGAGTTAATTGCCTTAAGTGTTATGTGCTATGCTGAAGAAGTAATAAAGGTCGAAGTTCAAGACTAACCTGGGCTGGAACTCTCTTTACACAATTATTTAATTGTACTGATCTACTCTAAACACTTGTTTGCATCATAGCAAAACAACTATTTATAGTGCCTCCACAATCAGGAGGAACAAGTGGTTCATGTTATAAGAATGGGCAGTACTGCATAGTAGTTATAAAATAGATACACAAGCAGTTAACTGTGTAGCAATGTTAGGAATGCAGTACAGGAAAATATGCATGCCCCTCCTTGCAACTGCCTTTCTGCATCGTTGTGATGCAGTGATATTCCCTCTTTATAAGATTAATTGGGACCGTATAATTTACTTAGCATTTCATGATATCTCACACCTAAGGTTGTGAAAGAGGCTAGTTTAACACTGCCTTGAAACGAAGATTGATGATAGTGCTGTAACAAATGCAAGGCAGCCACCACGGTTGCACCTCCTAATAGGGGCATTGTAATGCGAAAAAAACGGACTGCGAGTGAATCACCAATCATGCAAATCAACAAAAAGAGGCCGTTTCACATGAGCCTATACGAACCAATGGAATTACTCAATTAACCTAAGCATTGATTAACCCTCAATGAATCGATACTCTTAACATGGCTGTCCGATCGACTATGAGCAGAATCGATACAATATACCTCGATTCAGGTTTCACAAAACCATATACAGTGATACCTTGGTTCACGAACGCTTCGGTTCACGAACAACTCGGTTCACAAACAGAAAATTTCATAAAAATATGCTCCAGTTCACGAACTCCGCTTCGGTTCACGAACAGGAGCCGCTCCCATTTTTATGCTAATTCCAGGCAGTCACATGGTCGTGACTTCCTATAGGAAGATCGTGGAGAGAAGCAGAGACACACAAAGAAGTACTGTGAGTACTGTGAAGACACTTTCAGTGACTTTTTGATTTTTGGTGTGCTTTTTAGCACATACAGTACTGTACTGTACTACTGTACTGTACAATACTGTACTTACTGTATTGTACAGTTCACCCGTTTGAGTGCTTACTGTCTCCCACCCGCCTCCCACCTGCCTTCCTCCATGCCAGAAGTCATCTCAAGCAAGGTTAGTGTTCTCTCTTTATACATTACTATACTGTACAGTACTACAGTAATGTGTATTGTCATTTGTTTCATATTTTTGTGCTTCAAAAACCAAAAAAAAGGGTCAGAACGGATTAACCGGATTTACATTGAACCCTATGGGAAAATGTGCCTCGGTTCACGACCAATTCGGTTCACGACCAGAGTCAGTTCACGAATTAAGTTCGTGAACCGAGGTATCACTGTATGGGCAAAGACATGCACCTACGGGCAACACCACACCAACTTTAGTCCATATATGGGCTTATCGGTGATTCCGGAGTGTCCAGTTTATTGTATTACAGCACCACCCGAATGTATAGCTGAACAATTCGAAACGAAGCAAGAGTGACAAATGGTAGCTACAACTTTTGGTGGGGCAGTGCAGTGGAGGAGTGGGGGGAGAGACAGAAGGACGCCTTGCAACACACTAAAATATCTCGCTACGGTACTGACCAAGGATGTACCCTATAGTGCATTATTATGCCTACGGAAGCCTTCTTAATCCATCGCTGGCTTTTGATACCCAGCACTTGACCTCCCAATGACCTACGGTTTCTCCAGGTTAATCCAGACCTCATGTGACCAAAGTGTACGAGTCTGAGCCTATTGATTTCTGACAGCAAGGCTGTTTAAGATATTACAATAATACAGAAAATCCTGGGATGGTTGGACAATTCCTGAATAAAATCAGTGTACTTTGAGAAAACCAGCATCTTTACCATTGCTTAATAAACAATACCATAGCATGTGCCAAATATAGACAGTGTACAGAATGATGTATTCACATGTTTATATGTTTAATTAGTGTCAGCTTGGTGTGAATATCTGCACATGCACCCACGCCTGTAACTCATGCCACTGTGTAGAATGTTGTGTGCTCATATAATACCTCAGGATGGAAGAAGATCTCCGGTCCCAAGAAGCGCTCATAACCCACGTCAATGGTGAACTCTTTTTTAGTGATGGCATTGATGCCTGTGTACTGCTTCATCCATTTGCTAGGGTCCGCGTCAAACTTGCTAAATTCCTTGACGATATCGGGACATATGTATGAGAACCGCTCCTTAAAAACAAAGACAACACAATATGTCACCACATATGCCAACATATTTACACAATATATAGCTCACACCATCAAAAAAAGCAGTTGGGTCACAGTATCAAGTGTTAAATGAGTGATATTGTATGAAAGGGTGTCAACTAAAAATAAGCAGTACAAAAGTACTGAGTGGTGAAAGAGTGCAGTCACATGTCTAAAAGTGCTGGAAAGAAAACAAGCAGGGCCAAGCTAACAATGGTGCAGTTGGAGCCTATGTCGGGTCTATGAATGATGAGTGCCCTCTACTGGTAGTCGCATTTTAGAGGAACGCAACATTTTAAAGGAACGCAGCACTGTTCACCCCATGCACGTATGTCCGCAGTCACATAGCCTTTCACTTTTTGACTAACAACGCAATCAGAGCACCTTCCGGCCTCAGAAACCGCAACCATGTGACCTATGGAAGGTACCCTACAATCCCCTTGGCCCATAGCACCCATGTGTAAAGTCAAAAGTGTGGCATGGGACCAAATCAAAATCTAAAGTGTCCAGCATGCCGGACATTTCACATCTGGCAGTAGGTCAAGATGGGCACAGGCCTCTCGGCTCAGGCAGCACAGACTCTTGTGAGAGTGGAGGCCTCTACGATCCGTTGCCAGTTAGGCATAAAAGTGTACAGGAGTAACTGCACAGTGATGTCATCAGAGTCGCTTCTAATGATGAAGTTGTATTTTATAGTCCTGGCTGCACATCTACAACCTATATTTACATAGTTGTGGCTTTATGGGAACCTCATTTGCCAGTAAAAATATGATAATTGTTTTTTTACCCTTCTATCTGGCAACTAAACTGACACCTTTTTACAAGGAGTCATGTTTGCATAGACCGCAATACCTGCAGTCATCTGGTCCAACCCATGTGAGACTAGGCTCTAAGGAAAGCTGTCTCGGGTGTGGACCAATCAACTTCAAGGGCAGTGCACATTATCAGAGTTATGTCTTTTGTTTGTATTATGACTGCAGGTATTGCGGTCTATGCAAACATGACTCCTTGTAAAAAGGTGTCAGTTTTGTTGCCAGATAGAAGGGTAAAAAACCAATTATCATAGTTGTGGCTTTCAAGAACACTCCTCATATGATTGTGCCCATTTAGTTTGAAACCTGACATGTCCATAAGTGGTTCAGTGTTCATCAAAAACATATATTTTGATAATTACCCATGTACAGTATCTGCTACAAGCTGATATTGGTCAGTGTAAACTTTGTATAGACGTTTGCACAAATATCTTTGCTTGTACTCCATGAAAGCTGTGGCAAGAACGACGACACAAAGCATGCTTAACTATGAGTTAAAGCAGGCAACGCGTGTCAAATCTCTCTTACCTTGATCACTTTGGCTGTCTCGAGTGACTGCTCTGGTGGGATTCCCACCTCCCGCTCCCTCAACAGCTGCTGGATGAAGTAGGTGATATCGCGGCCAGCTATGGGGATGTGTTTGATGCAGCTTCCAATGACATATCCTTCTGCCTGCATGGGCCACAGCAGACGATTTTGGTGCAGCCATTGACTTACTTTAAATGTATTGGTAATGATCTTTTTATGAGAAACACAGTATTAATTAATGAAAACAATATCTCTTTCACAGAATAACAATAATATATCATAGCAATGTCAGGTTCATGTATGTATTAAACAGCTTCACTTAATTTACAAGGGATCTAAACAGATGGATAGCAGTTTAAATACAATTAAAATTATACTTAAAATGTTAAGAACACCTTTCAACATGTTTGACTGTTACAGGACATGCACAGATGAACCAGCTCAACATTACAATACTGGTTTTGGTAACAGAAGGCCTAACCGTGTGTTAGCATACTTATCAAGTTTACCCCAACCTCTTCCTGACACATCTTGCTGTAACAGAAATCAACAGTGGCTTCTAAGGGATAAAATAGCCACACCATGGGAATGTGGAATTCCTACCAATTACTCTTGGTCACCCATGGAGAAGATCACTGCCCGAATAGGTTCACGGTAGAGCTAGGTGTCATCAGCATAAAACTGATGGTTAACATTAAAACGGGAGATTGTTGCAAATAGGGAGATGAGAAAAGCAGGAGGATGAGGATGGAGTATTGTGGGTCACCATATCAAAGAGTTGAGAATGTTGATCAAATCTTCAAGGCCTACATTATCAGTGTTGTATGAGGACAGACCTAATAAACCTCACCACTATTATCATAAAATAAAATAAATGGTAAGGATAATGTTAAGCTCAATAGCTAGTCGTCATAGATAATGGAGAGCAACATTATCCTAGGGTATATTTTTCGATCAAAAGGCAGTGGTAATGACAGTGGCGAGGTGTTAATCGGCGAGTCTTGGTGAGACACCCTGTGACGGGGCAATAATAATGCTATTGTGAGAATCACCCTTCGGTCACATTGTGAAAAATCACCTTGTGAAATACAAGGCACACTTTTGTAAACTGCATACACATATGACTTACATTCACGCAATGTTTATGGTGCAGTTATTAAGCATGGTAGAAAATTAGCACAAAAAGGACAAATAATCTCCATAAATCCTCGTCAGTTTTTTACATCATGTGGAGCTAGCTGTTTTACTTCAGTGTGCTGTCTATAAGGGCTCCACATTGCTGGCATGTATCCAATTTATGGTTGCGCTATAGACAATGCCGACATGATGTGTTTATCCTCTACCCACAGAGGCATTATTCAGATTTAATTGTGTATGTTATGCAATACATCCTTGTGTATTCCACACTAAATAAATAATAGTGATGATCACACAAAGGAAACCCAATTATCTGGGAGAATGATATCCCCATTGTGCCATTGACAAAAAAGACAAAACAGGTTCTAAAACCCATGCAGTAAAAAAGAACCAGTACAGCCTTTTTGCTTGACATCCAAAAAGGGAACACATGAGATTGCCTCTTCAGCTGCATAGAGAAATGCATGAAAAAGTGTCCCCAGATCTGGGCTTATACAAAGTTTATTTGGAAGATTTGTTTTCAAAATCTCTAAACCCCTTGTTTCTATTCAGACTTAGGTTTACTCTCAGTACAAAGATATGGGTATACCAAGTTGTTTTTGTATCCTTATTGTAACCAGGAGCTGAAATAAACCCACCGAGATATGAAACATTGTCTGTTTTGCAAGACAAACCCTGGGGTTACAGCATGAGCCCTCAGAACTGCACATCCATCTTATAAATATACAGATTTTTCCGATTTTAATTGAACCGTCTCTGCTCAATAGTTGAGGTTACAGTGTGTTGTAAACTTATGACTGTTATTTATTTATTTAAGTTATGAAGATAATGTTATACAAGTGGAAGCTGCTCAGAGTATAGCAAGAAGGATGCCTTTTTTGCGGCTTATTTTCGTTCAGAATGTCAGTTATCACCAATTAGCAACCTGTAACCATTCGCAATACTAAACACATTCAAAAAGGAGACATCAAAAGAGAGATTTTTTTATCATATGCCTAGTTGTTCTTCATACCTGAACAGCTACTGCTGTATGTCTTGTTGACTACCTCCCCTTTTTTGTGCTGCTGATAACCGAATTTATTCCTGATTTAATTTAATACCCTGCTAAATTCTAGTTTACATTTCTTAAAGACATTTTCAAACGTTTCAACCATATTTAAATGACTGTTTTAAACTTGATCCAATTGTATTGTAATCATACTTCTCCTGTCATTCAGCAATATGACCACAAATCATAAGACATTGTGAATTATCAACCTGTAACCTAGGTTGCCATCCAACAACACTGGCTGTGATAAATCCCTGACCTTGACATCACACCTCACTAAACCACACTGTGAAGCCAACAAAAGCCTTCCCCACCACAATCTCAGCCCCACTGGAGACACATAGCTCACCACAGGAATGACGTGGGTGACGCCGTCGCCGCTGTCGATGACCGTGCCTGTGAGAGTTCTCTCCCCAACCTGACGTGACGTCCATGAGGCGGCCAACGCCAGGACTGCCTGTAGGTGTGCGCACACTCACGGTCATCAGCTGGGTAAAACCTAACTGGATTTACGATGCATATCATGGGTTCCGGCACCCCTAAGAGCCAAGTGGTCAATCATTGGTGGTACCCTTACCTCCCTCCCTAGCTGGTCACTTTACAAAAACTCGTTTGGGCAAAAAAGTACTAATTCTATGAATGACTCTTTTTCGTAACACTTCAACTGTTGTAAACTTATTAAAATATACTCAAAATGTGCTGTTTCATTTATAGTGTCAGTGGAGCAGGAGACAAGGTTTTTCAGGAGCACCTTCCTTATTAACACCTTCAGGTTCACAGGTTTACCCTCGCACTCTCCCGAGTCATCTAGCCTAACCTTAACACAACCCTGACCGTGTAACACCGACGGCGCCGACTGAGATAACCAACAACTATCCGGCCACACAATATCTAGCGAAGACGGCAGCGACGAAAGCGGCGAAGACGACAGCGACGATAAGACGAGTCCACTTCCCATGACCAGCAGCCACGAGCACCCGCTCTCAGCTGCTTTTATGCTACCCGGCGCGGCCTGGCTCTGCCCTGGCCGCACCTCCCTTCTCGAACCCACTAGCGGGTTCCAGGGGCTTCCAGATGGGGTCTTCCATGACCCTTGCCCCAGTTTCTCCACCCTGCCAACACACCCGCATATATGCTCACCGGCGTATGTACTGCTCGTCCACCGCAGTTGCCGTTGCTGGACAGCAGACGGTGCTATTACACTACAAATTGAAGCATTTTACTACTGTCATATGAAACAATTGCAAAGGAGGTATATGCTCAGTAACTGCAAGGCCAACGCAATAAACTGATTGAAACAATGCACTTGTTATTATAATCAAAATATAATTATGCTTGTGTAAACTTTAAGTTGTATTCACAATTCATATGCATATGCTTGGTAACGAATTTTAAAAAAGATCAGAGCGTGCATACATTCCAGGCTCATTTGCTGTACAAAACTGATATCGTGTCATATATTACCATGGGTTTTATGAAAGATCATTGACCCAAATTAATATTGCATAGTTCTGTGGCAACTGGTTTGACAGTTACTGAAAAGTCAGTATACTTCACAACTATCAGTGGGAAAGAATGCTGGCTGTGAAGAATACACGTGTACAAGAGTCAGTTTAACACGTAGGCTTTCGCGACCAATATCATCCATATTAGAGGTTTTGGGGTTATATCGCGTAAATGTGTCGTTAAAACCCGCCACCACCCGACACAGCCAACTGGTAAGGGTTGTCACGTAAACAGAACATGCCAATTCGTCACTAGTACAGCACACTGGTGTGTTGGAAAGCCAAGCCACAACATTTACAAACAGAGTACGACGTTTCGCCAGTAATAACAACTCGCTTCATCAGGCGACAGCCAGATATGTGGAGAAGTCTAACTGTTTTGTTCCTTATATAGAGGTGTAGATGTGTTGACCACCCTTCTGCGCTCCTGCACAATAATAGGGGGGGGGCGGGATGACTGAGGCAACGTACATTATGCATGTGCATTATGCGAGCCCTTTGAACTTGTCCTTCCTATCTATCGTGTTTATTAAAATAGCCCTACCAACGGTAATCCCTATTGAAGTACATTCCCCTTTGTAGGCATGCATTTAAATAATGTATTATTTGATGATTTGCTTCCACGCAGTACTAAGACGGTAGCTATGCGAACGGTTAAAGTTATTTTGATTTCTTTAAATTTCGATAGATTCTCTAATTAATCTTGGCCAGTCATAGCTTGTTTTGCATGAAACTTCAACATTATCAAAATCAATTGAGTGTCCTTGTTGGCACGCATGTTCTGAATACCAAAACCAAATCAAATAACAAGAGCATTGAAACTTCCCAAGTAATTAAAACGATCAAAATACCGTACATTGCGGGAGTAACTGATAATCTAGCTAGATATTTAGAAAAACAAAACATCCGAGTCAGATTTGGCATGGTACATAAAATACAGAATTTAATATCTGGTACAAAAGATGTATTACTGAAGCTATCAACAGAAGTTGTGTACCGAATTAACTGCACGTGTGGTAAATGTTATGTTGGGCAAACAGAACGAATAATCAGCAGGAGACAAAAAGAACATCAGAGAAATATTAAATTCTCCCAAATGCAACTGTCAGCAGTAGCAGAACACGCATGCCAACAGGGACACGCAATTGATTTTGATGTTGATGTTTTGTGCAAAACTAGCTACTACTGGCCAAGACTAATTAGAAAATCTATTGAAATTGAAAGAAATCGAAATAACTTTAACCATTCGGATAGTTACCGTCTTAGTTCTGCTTGGAAGCGAATCATCAAATAATACATTATTTAAATGCATGCCTACAAAGGGCAGCGTACTTCAATAGAGATTACCATTGGTAGGGCTATTATAATAAAAAACACAATAGACAGGAAGGACAAGTTCAAAGGGCTCGCATAATGCACATACATAATGTACGTTTCCTCAGTAATCCCGCCCCCCCCCCCCATCATTGTGCAAGAGCGCAGAAGGGTGGTCAACACATTTACGCCTCTATGTAAGGAACGAAACAATAAGACTTCTCCACAAATCTGGCTGTCGCCTGATGAAGCTAGTTGTAATTACTGGCGAAACGTCATACTAAGTTTGTAAATGTTGTGGCTTGGCTCTCCAACACACCAGTGTGCCATACTCGTGACAAATTGGCATGTTCTGTTTACGTGACAACCCTTACTAGTTGGCTGTGTCAGGTGGTGGCGGGTCTTAACGACACATTTATATATGCGCGATCTAACCCAAAAAACCTCTATTATGGGTGTACAAGAGTATAGAGTATAAATACATGTGAACATTCACAGCTGGAGGTTCACCTGCACAGCTATGTAGAGGCCAGGGATATTGAAGGACTCGAACATTATCTCGGCTGTATATTCCCTGTTCTCAGGTGTGTTGAGTGGAGGTTCGGTCTGTGGTCAAAGAAAAACATCCATTCACAAATGTATTAAGCACGTGCATTTCTAGTGTACAACTTGGCATTTTTAACATTTGAGTCATACAATTTTGTTTACAATACTCTCTTAAGCAGAATATATATATAAAATGCCACAGTATGAGATTGACCAGTGATGTTTTTGTCCTACATTGTATATAACACTAACATTGCACTCCCACCACAGCTTTACGTGTGGGCTGCTTATCATATAGTGCATCTCCAATTGACCAGGAAATCATCAGGAGTTGTTGATTATAGGCTCATAGCAAACAGGAAATAGCACAATGCAAGCCAACCGATATCAGCACAAACCAATCAGTTATCTTCATCAAGAGTGCAACAACTGGAATACAAACATAATAAATATGAGTTCACCCTTAACTGAAATGTGAAACCATGTCCTTCAAATTATGAGAAAGCTGTGAAACCCCAACAATCCTGTAAATGTAGACAAAATTAAGACATTATTTATCCAGGAAACCCGGCTCTGCCACTGACCAAAGTCACTTAACACTGCTTTGTCTTCTTAAGAGATTATGTTATGTTTTTATATCCACAACTGATTCTGGGTTTAAATAAGTAATTGTGTCGGATCATTGTGCACATGCCTTAAAATAATGTAACTAGACACAGATAATTTTCATATTCAGAAAAACAAATGAGAAAAACTCATTGAGCACAAGATAAAAATTTAATGAAGGCATCGTATGAAGCAATGCGAGCATGACATTTTTTTTAAGGGAAATCCATTGCCGGTAATCGTCACTAGCAACACATGAACCATCAGTAACTTTGACAACTTGCCAGCCACCAGTAATGGAGTGACAGGCCTTCCTCTAGTCAATCAAAGCAATGCGTTTGATTCACATTTATGTGTTTACAGATTGGAAATTAATCTGTTGTTGAAATTTATCTAATGGCACACCAGTAATCCAAACCATCAGGTCATACCGTCACAACATTGTCACACCATCTCACCACACTAGCACGCCACACCCCCTCTCCACATTATCAAATCACACCAATACATCACACCATCACAAGACCAAGCAAACCATGCATAGGCTTGAAGCTGCTATTTTTCAAATAAAGCACGTTTCATTTGAAAAACGTCACGTGACCTCCGTGATCCGATTTAATGCTGCTGTCCCAGTTGACCACCAGGGGGATGTGATCACATTTATTCAGATATTGCTAAACAAAAGGTTTGCAATAATCAATCCTGCAGCAACCACTGCCGGTGATGAATGCCAGAAACAATTGGCCTCAAATTGCCCCAGTGGATCCTGGCCTTAGGGAGAAACATGGACCAATGACCCATGACAAATGGAGGCTCCCGATGTCATAACTAAAGCAGTAAACAACACCCCATACGATGAGAAAAAAATGTAAGCTCCTGAACCAGATGGTATAACTATGGACATTATCAAAATGTGGATTAAGATAATATTTTAACATAAAGGAAACTTCGTTTTAGGTTGCACCTTTAGTTAAATAATAATTATCTGATGGACAACTAAAAGTCATTATTATTTGTTTCTTTCGGTTAAGTCACGTCTAAAGATAAAATAATAAATTAAATAATAGAATAGACGTTTCGATTGCAACACAAGCAATCATCATCAGGTATAATGAAATAGCGACATAAAATCTAACCAGAAAACTATAGACAGACATATTAGCAGACAGATATCACCAAGATACATAGCGAGAGCAACACAGGTAACAGAGAGGGGTGATCGTCTCTGTGTGGTGGCCTTAAATAGACAGAGGGGGGGCGGAGGCAGAGAGAGGGAGGAGGGTTAGAGAAAAAATTAGCATATCAATGAGTGGTCAACAGACGTGGTTGGTCCACTCATTGATATGCTAATTTTTTCTCTAACCCTCCTCCCTCTCTCTGCCTCCGCCCCCCCCTCTGTCTATTTAAGGCCACCACACAGAGACGATCACCCCTCTCTGTTACCTGTGTTGCTCTCGCTATGTATCTTGGTGATATCTGTCTGCTAATATGTCTGTCTATAGTTTTCTGGTTAGATTTTATGTCGCTATTTCATTATACCTGATGATGATTGCTTGTGTTGCAATCGAAACGTCTATTCTATTATTTAATTTAATTTATTATTTTATCTTTAGACGTGACTTAACCGAAAGAAACAAATAATAATTCCTGCAGTCACGAAAGTTCTAAAACTAAAAGTCAGTTTTCACTGTGCTTCTGCATTTTTACACAAAACCTGCACAGCTTCCTCATTACTGACGAGTTAGAAAAATGAGTCATAGGATGTGGTAATCAATGGAAATGTGTGGCCTGTGGGTAGAGGCGAAATAGGAAGACTGGATGGTGTAATGTTGGGTTAGTGTGTGTTATCTAGTGCTGTAAATACATATCGAGTGACTACACATGCATAATATGCACGGCCGTGTGGCGATGTGGTGAAACCACTCAACTCACAATCAGACGGCTGGGAGTTTAAAATCTAAATGAAGATTGACTGGGCTCATCATCAATCCAAGGTTATAAAATTTGTAACACTTTGTGTCTATTCAAAAACGGTTGTCCTATGGATAGACTAGCCTCCACCACAGGAATGAGGATTTCCACCCCTGGCTCAGGATTAGCAATGGGATCAGCAAAGGTCCCGTTAAGTTGATCACAGACATTGACTTTAAAAAAAAGTATTTTTTCCATGCAAATGTGTTTTTCTTGTAAGTAACATCCTCGTAAAACACTAACACAGTGTGGGTGCGGTAAAGCCAGGCTCATGCCTGCGGAAGACTGATAAGCACTTACCAGGAGGAAGTAGTGGTCCTCGGGTTCAGCACGAAGATACTTAAAGATCACTTGCTCCATGAACCTCTCCATCAGATCCCAGTCCTCCACTATGCCATGACGGATCGGCCACTATAACGGCAACAAGAAAAACATTACAAACATATAAACAGTCTTATTTAAGGCCTGTGAAAGAGTACTTAAGAGTGCATGCTTGCTTTTAATAGCAGGGTTTTAGTATAACTTGTGGACATAAAGACTGCATGTTCAAATGCCCAATTAGCTACATTTAATTAGAATGCATCTTCCCCTCCATGGATATTCTGTTAAGTCAAAAGTTGATTCATTAATTAGTAATTTATTGGCAAACATATTTGACAATATCTTTAGATAGTGCAGTACAAGTAAGCAACCATTGTTTCACGGAGTTAATTATTTAAAGTTGTCTTTTGTAGTTTCTTTGTAATTTTTTTTATTATAATCAGTGTATGCTGACAAAGAGAAAACCCATTACAATTGTGGGAAAAAAACAAAATGCACATGATGCCATTCATGATAAACAAATACAATTGGTTTATTTTCCAGATTTTCAAGTCTAGGCTGCTTAACATCAATGGAATACACTCATGAATTAGTTGTAACAAGACAGCCTTTTCAGCCTGCACAAGATATCTCTCCCAGCTACTCATCTAATCATTCACATGTTAGAACATATTGCAATTATAACCATTTATTTAAAATTAAAAATATAAGTAATCTTTGCCTTCGATATTTAAAATGAATCCGAAAGATGTAATTACTTGGTTATGTAAAATAAATCAAGCTTATAGTATAACTCTCCACAACACAACTCTATACCAAGGACAAGGGCCGTCAATAACAGGCATCATCTCACTTAAAAATGTTAAAATAATTGATAGAATAAGGTGATCAGTTGGCTCAGGCGTCATTAAGCTGAGTTGGCACCTCTGATATTGGGTTCGAATCCAGGCAGCTCCCCATGATTAAACTGGGTTATCAAGTGCAGTCACCAACGACTGATGAAAAAACCCATCATTAACGTTGGTATTAAAGTTAATGTGGCTAATTTCCAGAAATACAAATATAATTTTAACTGTCATGTGACAAACACTTCTCTCTGTAGTCAGGTGGCTGGACACCTGTGAATAAGAGATAACTTGAAGATACTTTAGAATTTGTTCCATGATACCTCTGCCCAACATCTGATATTTACAGTTACAAAGGTGTTTGTGATAGTATTAGAGACATGACCAAAATTATGATTTTATCCATACAGGTGAGAATATGAAATAAACATCACAGCTCATTTGGCAAGGGCTGAGGTTTTTCAGCACAACCCTCAATTTCAATTCCAAATGTGGATGGATGTGGATATCCATACCTTCGTGGAGTAGTTGGGCTTTTCAATGGCTTCATCACCAATGAAGAAATCCAAGTCATCGACACCCTTCATGACCCTCCTCTGGGACTGGTCGCCCACCTTGGCGGATTCTTTGATGGAAATGCCTATAACAAGAGACAAATATTCATCAGTCTCAGTCCTACGGTTTTATCATTACCATAATCACTGGTACCACAAAACACATTTACATGCACCAGTCATTTGAACCATCACTCCATAATAAACATCACCCTTGTTGTTCCAGAAAAAAAAAATCTATTTTAATTTTACATTCTAAAAAGGCATGCTTTCTTTCCTTATGAATAACAAGTTGACTGCACTACATTAGAAGGTGCATGTGCAGTTCTTAGTGGTAATGGATACTATACATTTGCAGCACATTTGTAGCGGAGTGGGACATGCTGAATTTCATGTAGTCTTCGCTGTCACCATTAGAGGGCATACTTTACAGAGATAAAACTTTTCTTTACAATTCACAAACTACTGTTTGGCATATAATATAGCTAACTTAATTCAACATCAAATATAGTATACAATTTTTTACAGGAATGTACGTCAATATCCATCAACAAATTACAATTCACTGCCAGTTGAAAAATGCATTTCTAAATTACATCAATTTGCACTTGTGTAGTTTCACAACAGCTAAATAAAATTACGAACACATAAAAATATTATCACTGGAAAAACTCACATGACGGAATGATGAACTGAGGCTCTGTGTTGCCCGCATAGCCAATCTTCGTGTACCTGAGAAAAGAGTAAAGTATTCAATGGCAGCAAATTCCAATGGTGCCTTAAGTCAGAAAATAAGTATTAGACAATACGTCTGTTTTCTTATCAGTCACAGGGTCCTCAGGGAGAGCATAATTTCAACAATGGTTCAACACGACAAAAACTTTGGAACACTCAAATCAAAGTGGTTCATTGCTCAACCAGTGGACCAGAAGTGGAAATATGAAATGTCTACAGTGACAACCAGTTTGTCCAGAGACCATTGACTTCTGACAAACTGGAACAAGTGTGCAGGCATGAAAAGCAACAAACCACTGCGATGTAAATGTATAACCTTCCAAGTTTTAGCTGAGCCATATGCAATTCAAAAATGAGAACGCCACCCGTATTGGAACCATCATGTGCACTAGATATTACAAATTACAGCTCCACTTTTGGTCCAACAGTGTCCTAGTACTGTCAGATTGCTGTTATTCTGCCTCATCACAATGTAAATCTTTATGACAAGGTGCTTTGGATGTTGATCAAAGGCGCATGATAAATGTAAAATAAGATAATGCACAACACCATATCGTCTTAAATTGTGGTATGCATCTTGCAAAAAGTTTCGCAGCAACCATTCCAAGGATCAGAGCATGTTCCAAAATGTGATGTAAATGCATACCTTCCCTACATTAAGCTCAATCAATCATCTGCTTAAGGTTTCCCTGACATGCGAGAAATATACCTCAACTGCGGAGCTCACAAAGCCAATGGCACGGCCACGTTTGTTGGATAACCATACTGCTGTAAAACGATATTCTTACAGACAACTGGGCAGTATACATTTTACGGCTGTGCCAATGAGTTACACTTTCACGTGCTGGGGGTTCAAGCAAATCCTGAGCGACGGCACCGTCATTACAGCTCCCTCGCAATTCATGTGATAATAATACCGTAGGGTGAGGAGGCAAGGAAGCTGCGTGGCTCAAGGGGGCGCACAAAGCCCTTATCAGAGCAATGAGAAAACTGCCGAAGTTTTGAGACGCTGCCAATCCTGATTACACCACACACGTTCAAAAGGCCGATGAGTTTAGCTGGTGGTTCAGCAAAAACACAATTACTAACAAAAATAAAATCATATTGGTGTAAACTCAAACTGAGCTTCCCCAGGTCGAAGCAAGAGGCTCACATCAAACCATTCTCATCTACACAGCCAATGAGACTACACAGCCAATAATACCTAGAAGCTATGGTAAAATAGACCCTGAAACAATGTATGTGGGTGGGATAAAGCGAGTGCAGATTAAAGATTGAGTCAAGATGATCCAGTAAAAGAGCTGTCGGGCAAAATTCCCAATATAACAGATTATTTACAAAGACACAATTTTGAGGGTGTAATGCGAATGGATACACAGAGTGATCAAGATATTGTGGTAAAATAAAGCCTTAAGGATTCCAGGTACACTCAATATTCGAGCAGTCTAGACATCGTGAGTAGACTCTCGAAGAATGTCTAGAAAAGACTAAAATTGTTCAGTACAGAATAGTGACTGGAGACTACCGTATGACAGATCCCTGAAGGGTGTCTTGATTATAACCAGTATGGAATGCAAGAATATAGGCTGTGGAAACAGAGCCTTAACATTGTTTCGGGGGAAGATAGAAACCGCACACAGCCTAGAGGTTTTGACACACGAGATCCTTGAAAAATGTCACTTGAAAGATTACAATGCAACAGTGGTTAGAATGCCTGTGGTGAGAAAGACGGACACTTGAAGGAGGGCCCGGAGACGAATACTGCCGCGTAGTTCAAAGTTCCGGACGGGAAGAAACGCAAACGCATTACAAACATGCAAAGACGAATTTTTGTTAACGCGAATTGTGGCCACGTCGCGTTGGCTCTGGACGAGGGGGCCCATCCGAGAGGTTTGTGGGTGACCCCCGAGGTCAGAGACGGAGTCAGGGTGAAGGCCGAGGTCAGATTGGGGGCTCAGGTCCTACGATTAGGAATCGGGGTCTGGGATCACAGTTCTGGGTAGCGGGTTAAGATAGGATTAGGTTGGGGTCCCATGGCACGCGTCGAGTTAGCGATGGGGTGTGTGGATTGCGCCCTGGGGCCATCAGTCACGAGTTAGAGGTCGGGATTGGAATTGGGGCAGCGTTGGAGGCGGCGAGGATTTTTCTCAGGGAAGTGGGAATCCGTCAGCGTTGGCGACCGGGTCTGGAAGCAGAGTTGGGCCGAGCGATCAGGGGAAGGGAACGAAGTCAACTGGTCCCGGTGTTCCAACCCCCCACCCCCCCGAGTGAGTCCCCGGCTCACTCTTCACCCCCGCGCCGCCCGGGCGGAATTTCCTCACGCAATGACAGGGTTGGAAGACAGCCCCCGAGGCTGCCAGACGCAGGAGACAGGGGGGGGGGGGGGCTCCGTGATTTCCCCGTACCCTGACTACTGCCCCGGGCGCGGGATCGACTTTGCCGTGGTGCGTGTGAAAGCGCCGTCTTACCCGGTGCCACAGTCCACCACGCAGGCTGGCAGGCGTCCGGCCATGTCGGCGGGGCTGAGGAGCCGGAACGACGGTGGAGCCACGCCTTCACGGAAGACACCGCCCCCTTCCGACTGACTCCGCCCCCTTCCGACTGACTCCGCCCCCTTCTTGTCAGCCCCGCCCTCTTAATGCTCGCAACGCCCCCCTCAGTTTGACCCCCCCCCCACACCACCACCATCAAACAGCCCCGCCCCTCTGACCCCTGGAGAGCTCAAGACCCCCCCCACCACCACCATAACCGCGCGTGCCCATCACGTGATCGCCGCACCGGACACGTGACAGGATCGGCACGCGCTGGTGGGGCGGATGGGGGGGGCTCACCACCCCCTCACCTCCCGGTGCGTGGGGGAGGGGGGTCCGGGGCGAAATGATGAATCGACGATTCACCCCTCGCGACATCGACTCAGCTCTCTAACGATCCACGCATTGACTCGCTCTCGCTTGTGTAAAATATGAGTCGTGCATGTGTGTGTGTAGATTCATATGCGTCGTATTGTATTGGCTTTCGCGGGAAACCGCCGTCCTGCGGCTAGCGGCCGCTACGACGTGCACCTCGGATAAAGTAAAAATCGATTCTTTGATAAAATCGCGGATCGAGAATCGCGAATCGTGACGCGTTCGTTGGTGAGTGGTGGGGGTACAGGGGGTACATGGGGGGTCCATCCGCTTCCGGGTTAAAGGTGAAATGTCGCGCGCTTGTGGCGCACGTGACCCGGAAGAGGAGGGCCCCTTTAGGGGACGTGCATATACTGTCCATAGGTACTGTACGTACTGTGTTGAACTTCTTTCGCACCGTACGTAGACAACCGCGCTAATCTGAGCTACGACATGCAGCTGGGGGCCCTAGGAAGAGCCATTCCCCTCCACGCCTGGCTACACGTGCGTCGTCGTGTCCTCCACATTAACTTCCTTTCATGTTTGAAGATAGGTACACAAAATGTGTCTCTGGAACGTTGTATATTCCCTTTCCCACGTCCACGTCTGGTTTCGTCTTGCACTTACTGTTTAATGTCAGAAACAGGTCTAAATATAAATACCAAGTCAAATCTTAAATCAAGTGTATACATATTGTTTGGGTCTTTCGGTAAAGTCACGTCCAACAAAAAAATAAAATTCGTATCGATCGCAACACAAGCAATCGGCATAGTTTCGTGTTGTTTTGTTCTACGTGACTTTACCGAAAGACACAAATAATATGAATTCCTGCAGTCGCGAAAGCTTTAAGTTAAGATTCAACATGATACAAAAAATGTTTTCGCATTTGTTCATATACTGTACAGTATTCTATTAAGCAACAACCCGAAACAAATCGTGGCAAAAATATAATTAGTGGCTATACCACGATGCCACTGGGCTCCTGTCTCTGAATGGGACACTTTGACCAATTGAGGACTAACAAGTGAACTAATATACTGTACTCTCAACTGATTGGAGAGGCGGTGGGCAGAACATCCCTGAACAGTAATTCCTGTCTTCAGAGGCATGTGCAGTCACCGTATTTTACACTTATCCTTCATTGGCGCTCGCTTATAGCCACTTGCTCCTACTAGAGTCTGTTAAAGGCTCTGCGTGGGTGGTACTTTGTCTTTATACGCGGAGGTAAGCGGGTACTGTATAGTATTTATAGATTTTGATTTAAAGCTTTCGTGACTGCAGGGATTCATATTCTTGGTTCTTTCGGTAAAGTCACGTAGAAGGGAAATAATAAAAATAGAAAATAAAATTTATTTGTATTACTTTCTTATTCCTCTTCTACGTGACTTTACCGAAAGAACCAAGAATATTATTTATCGACTCCCCGCCCACACTGCCACCACTGGGCGCCTGCAACGAGTACAGCAACAACAACAACAACCACCATGGCACAGTGACTTGGCTTGGTGAGGGGGGGGGGCCGCGGGGGTAGTGGGGGGGCTGCGGGGGTAGTGGGGGGGAAGTAGGGGGGGGGGCGCGAGGTAAGTGGGGGGGGGGGTGCGGGGGAAGTAGGGGGGGGCCGCGGGGGAAGTGGGGGGGGTGCGGGGGAAGTAGGGGGGGGCCGCGGGGGAAGTGGGGGGGGTGCAGCGGGGGAAGTGAGGGGGGGCGAGGGAAGTAGGGGGGGCCATGGGGGAGGGGCATCACATCCTGTGGGCACGTGATGCGGAAGCGAACCGGAAGCAGCGTGACGGGTGAGTAGCCGCTTGATCAGAATGAGTGAATTGCGGAGGAATCCGATCTAACCTATAAAGCTCTTCTGCAGCTCTTCTACACAAATGTCCAACAGGGGCGGATGAGAACGTAACAACAAAGTGCAATAACAGAGTAGTGCAAAGTACAAGAAAGGTAAACAAATCACCCAAACACATAAAACAAAACCAACCCCATCCTACAAAATCGATTGGTGAACGAGATTTGACACATCGGTTCATTTTCATTACCGGTAACCGCACGCAAAACCGGTTACCGGTTTGCTGCACATATATATACAGTATGTACACATGGCGGACAATACACAGATTTATACTGGTAGGAACCTGGTTACACCAGCCCACGGGATTATTGTGTCCGTCCGTCCGTCGTGCGGGGAGGGGCTGGGTGGAGGGTGGGCAGGGGCTGGGTGGGCAGGGGCTGGGTGGGCAGGGGCTGGGTGGGCAGGGGCTGGGTGGGCAGGGGCTGGGTGGGCAGGGGCTGGGTGGGCAGGGGCTGGGTGGGCAGGGGCTGGGTGGGCAGGGGCTGGTCACCCCGTGGTGCCCTTATAAAACTCAACGTTTAACCTACTCACGCCGGCTTGTGCCCGCCCTCACAGTCGGCCATATTTGCGGAATACATCACGCTGCCGTTGACCCTGGCCATTGACCGAGCAACCCAACGTTCCTACCGGCTCCCTCCGCAGGAGGAATGTGTTAATTGAGAAGCGTAGGGAAAACTGCCGTTGTCATGGTTTAGCACACTCGACTTAAAATCCAGAGATCGCCGGTTCGATTCGATATCCTGGCGCGGCAGCTGATTTGAGACGTTTAAATGGGTAGGCGACAGTATTGATCGGCAGGTCGCGTGTGGTGGGGTAAAGCGTGGGTACGCCCACCTTTGCGAACACGTCTGGTCAACGTTCAAAAGTGCAGTAGCCCAATGACGATTGACATCAATTAATCGTCTGGTTGCAAGTGGTGAGATAAAGTGTGGGTTTCTCCACCTCTTCCGAGACATCTGCTTTTCGCTTGCAAGTTTCAGATTCACTTCAATACACCCGTCCTTGGACGGGCAAAAGGCTAGTTTAAAAGAATGGTGCAAGTCTGCACATTACATTGGTTAATCATGGAATGGTCAACCTTTATTGATTACAACACTTCTTTACCCAGGAACGCCTCTGAGTTTCTTCACTACAGTATTATCAGGATAGTTAAGCTTGAGATTTTATAGCAATTTCCTGTTTGGGTATTTTCATACTTGGAAGGAAACCGGATTACAATATGTGTGAATAACAGAGATGAGGAATTCAAACATCTGCAGCGAAACAATGACCACTTTCTGTCATTTAAAGAAGTACAATTTTAGGGGTTGGGGGGGAATCACTTGAAATGTATTATGCAACCAACCACATGAGATTATTTTCTGTACTTTTTCCTAAAGGCATCTCCCTGCCCTTAATGGGCATGTCTTACATAAGGTGACACCATCCTTGATCGATCAACCCTACTCCAAGCTTGTTCAATTAAATGGGTGTGCATACTTTCATAAAATAAAATTCCACCTAGATCACGACTACACCCAACAAACATTTTCAGCCTGAAATATTCCTTACACTAGTACGGTATCGATAAACCCGACCAAGGCTTCAGATGTATGTGGTGTATGTTTGGACAGAAGCATGTTGTGTTGTGTGCTGTTGGGAAAAAAAGTTAAACACGTGGTTGTAATAGACTGGGTGGTAGACTACAGAGTACACACGTTAGCAAGCAGTGCATTAACGTACTGTATGTAAATATAACTAGTCCCTTCCAAGATTATGATGAGTACAGTACTGGAGTGTATCTGATAGGATGACCACAAGCACTCAACAAGGTTACTTCCTTGTCACAAATAACTGGTTTTGAATAGTCCAAGACACCTTTACAAACCAGATTCCAAGATGTGGAATGCAGTTTAGAAAAAGTAGCACATGGCACTTGAACAGTCTTCTGATAACATATACAACTGCCAAACTATTTTGATATTTAAATGCCTTCAAATATTATATAAGGTGTAACGTTGCTGCTTTAGTGAACCTATAAAAGGTAAAAAAAAACAATTCAAGGGTTTGTTTACTGTACCGAGAGAAGAAGAAAATCAACGTTTCCGCTGGTCTTCAGGACATATTAATATTCCCTAAGAAACATTTACAGATAATCTTTTCCTGAATAATGAAGCATATTTCTGGAGAATGGTTATATCAAGAGTGAGTTTCATGCCTTAATAATAATTATGGTACTCTTAATCCACTGCTTGATACATGCCACTCCATGCAGTCTCAGTTACAGGGGTTTAACGACTGCATACAGTACTTTTTTTTTTAAACCTGTTTAGTGCAGGTTGGTGGAGGGGTGGGAGCCAGGCCACCAGAAAAAAACTAAGGTCACCAGAAAGAACCAAAGAGTAAGGTCACCAGTTTTATAGTGTGGTCTGCTAACCATTGCGCCATCACTCAACAGGCCCAAACAAAGAATCCTAAAATGCTTCTTTCCGAGCCAGTGGAAAATCCTGCATTATTAAAGGCATGTCCAGAACAGTGCATGCACCTATGTTGCACATTGGAGAAAAGCATAGCAAAGTTCAGAACACATTGACTATGTAGAATGGCCATTTGGCTGTAAACACAATAAAGGTACAGTCTTTGGAAGAGGTAATGTATTCAGCAAAGCTATAGCATATGTTCAGGAATGTGAGAAATGTATCCAAAATGTCTGCTTTCTTAACATGACCTCTTAATTGCAAGCCAGGAAAAGTGCAGTATATGGTAGGGGAAGATGTTTTCAAGACAATGGATTAAATATGGATATCTGGCTCATAGGCTCATAACACTATGATGTACTCTACAGAACTGGACCTTGTGTGTGATAATTCATGAATAGGCATGCGTAACAGTAGATTACCTACTTAACAAAACAATGGTATCCAAACTGCGCCATCCATATAACTACTGGTCCCTCGGGACCTTACATAGTGACATTTTGCATTATTATAATGGTCTATGTTTTTTATTTCAATCACTATATGTACTAGAATAATGAAAGGTTTGCTTTATATGCAATATTTGCCAACACAAAACTGTTCAAAATGGGTCCATCGACGTGTAGCCTTCTGGGGCTTTGCTTTAACATTCACACTTTCTGTCCACAGTGTTCAAGATCTGAATGCAGTGCTAAGTGCCACAGGATGGACGGTGGGCGGGCGGGCCCAATGCAGACCCGGCGGCGCATGCTGCTGGGCATAGGGGTGCTGCTTCTGGTGGACTTTATCTGGGTGGCATCCTCAGAGCTCACCTGGGTACAACACACATTGTGACCAGCAACATGCTAGCTGGCAGTCATGCCGTCGTGTTCATTGTTGGGTCATATTCAATGTAGTCAGCTTATTTCAATTAAGCCAATGTCTTCAGTCTTAGTGGCCCACTTACGACACACAACCTGATACACACAGCCTCGGTGTATATTCAGGAGAGAACAGGTGATGGTTTTCTGGGTTGTGCCTCAATGTAATGCAATTTCTGTTTTCCTGCTGAATCTGCCATCTCTCTAGTACATCTACACAGAGTTCAACAAACCGTTCTTCAGCACCTTTGTGAAGACATCTCTGTTCTCTTTCTACCTGCTGGGCTTTGTGCTGTGGCCGCCATGGAGACGAGCTTGTGCACAGGGATGCCCTACCCAGTCGGTGAGGGCACGCAGAACACCCAGCTTTCACATCTTGGATGCCATGGCTATTCCGTCATAGATGTAAATTGGACAAGCTCCTATGGAAGATTGACTTTCACAGGGAAGACTGTAGTCAATAGATTATGTATAAATCCCTTTATTTCTTAAGTGGCTATTCACCAGCACTGGCTCGAGCAAGCATGGATGTGCTGATGAGACACTGTCGAAAACATTCCAGAGTTTGTACTGAATCATCGCTGCTGAAATTGTGCACTCCCAGAAGGCCTTGTGGTCGAGTAAGTGTGCATTCCCAGAAGACCTGTGTTTGATGTAAAAAATATTTTGTGGAAAGACGGATATATTAAGGAGCTGTACTGTCTGCAAAAAGGTTAGCTTCAGAATGTGTGAAGTTAACGAACTTCAAAGATTACTAAAAATCCCTTTGCTCCCCATTGCATTGAAATAGATCTAGAGATAAAAAAAATTAAGTTGGTTTGCATTGTAGTTGTTTTCGAATTCTTAGGTGTTTTTTTTTATTAGTACAGTATTAAATAGAAAATATATATCTTTTAATCATTTAGAAAAATGCACACATATAAAATATTGCAAAGCCAAGATGAAAATACAATATTTAAGCAGGCAAAGAAAGCTTTTTTAAGAAGCCTTCAATCTGCCTCAGTGTTCCTTAATGTTGTGGCCTCATTGTGGGTAAGGCTGTTTTGTATAATGTTATCTGATGATGTCACTAAGGCAGCAGGGATGTTCTGTAATAACTATTCTCGGCGAGTATGAAAATACTCTGGTTATGTAGCTTCACAACTGAAAATTAAACATGCCACCATATTTCCCTTGTGTGCAAATGGGGGGTGATGTAGTGACATAGCGCTGACTTATACAGCAGCTGCAACTGTAGGTGGGCACTTAGCGCACACGCCGTTGAGCATATACGCGGATGTGCCAGCAGGGCGGAGGAACTGGAACAAGGGTCACCGTAGACTTCGTGGGGAAGCCCCTGGAACCGCCGCGGATTGGCGGGACAGCTGCTACGCAAAATTTGCGGGGTGAGCGGCTACGCATCCGTGAGGGGAGAGCGGCTGGATGTCGACGGCGAGAGCGGCTATGCAAGGAGGTGGGAGCGGCTATGCATCGACGGAGAGAGAGCTGCTGGGCGTCGACGGCGTGAGTGGCTATGAAAGACGGCAGGAGCGGCTGCGCGTCGACGGCGAGAACGGCTGTACATCGACAGGGAGAGAGCGGCCGAGTGTCAATGACAAAAGTGGCTACGCCAGGTTGTGGGAGCGGCTGAACGTCGAAGGAGAGAGAGTCTGCATGTCGACGGAGAGAGAGCGGATGCACGTCGACGGACGCGCTCGGCTCAAAATGGCGTGCGCCATTTTGAGCCGAGCGCGGGAGCGCGTGGAGGAGGTGCGAAGAGTGACGTAGCTGCAAGAAGCTGCTCCTGCTCTGGCACGGGAGGCTCGCACAAGATTCCTGCATAGAAAGTGGATGGAGAACGAGATGCCCTACACCTTCTGGTCAGCGCTATTGGCGCTGGGACGTGAGGCATACCCACTTTTGGGTGAGGGGGCGCTCAATCTTCGAGTGGCGGAGAGGCTGCGGGAGCTGGCAAGAAAATTGAGGGTTGCCCTGCCCTCCGCCATTGGCCCAGAAATGTCATCCTCAACGGTGGCCAGGAGATAAAGGTCTTCGAGGAGAAACAGCAGCGGACAAGGTGGGAGGCCGCGACATGGAGCCTGCAAGATATGGTGGTGGCGGTGGGGGGCCGGGGGGCTCAAGCAACAATATCCCTGCGGGAGGACCCGTGGCGGGGAAAGCTCCGTCTGTCGGGCCACACTGCTGTGTAGTGTCGGGGTGACGAGTAACCACCTGTAGGTCAGCCGTGCTCGCTGGGTCTTCAGCATAGTCAACTCAAGCCCTGCCAGACCGGGTCTCTTAGGCCTACCGAGACCGCCAAGTGCGAGGTCTCGGGGACCGGATCCAAGTGGGCGCTGCCGAACGGTGAGGAGCCATGCCCTTTGAGCCGAGGACTCTGCCTCCATCGTCTCTTGGCCCTCTGGGTTCCAGAGGTACAGGACCCCGCTGATACGGGGGTGACCGGCGCCATGGACCGGATCACGTGAGCTATGTCCCGGGATGGGGACTCTCTCTTGCACTGAGAGGGGATCTAAGAGTGAAGGGGTATTGGGGCTAAGGGCCTGGGTTAAAGGGAAATTGAGGTGGTGTGTCGGTTGCAGGGAGGCACCGCGTTGGGTGTGTGGTGTCGCCGATTCGCGGATGGGGGGCGCTGCGTTGTGTGTGGGGTGTTGTCGATTTGTGGATGGGGGGCCTGTGGGAGAGTTGCCGATTCATCGGTGGGGGCGCCATGCAGTAGAGTTTGCCGATTCGCGAGATCGGGGGCGTCCCGTTGGGGTGAGTGTAACGGGATTGTGGGGAAGTTTTATTTTTTCCTCGTTGATGTTCCACGAGTTAAGGGAGTTGCCCTGCCTGCCTACCAGTTGTTTCTGCTGTATTGGCAGCCGGGACGGCTGTTTTTTTTAACGGAGGGGGGGTGATGTAGTGACATAGCGCTGACTATTGTACAACTGCTGCAACTGTAGGTGGGCACTTAGCGCACACGTCGTTGAGCATATACGCAGGTGTTCTGGTAGGGCAGAGGAACTAGGGCAAGGGTCACGGTAGACCTCGTACAGAAGCCCCTGGAACCCTCTGGTGGGTTTGAGAAGGGAGGCGTGGGTAGGGCGGATCCAAGCCACGCCGAGGGGAATATAAGCAGCAGAGAGCGAGAGCTCCAGGCTGCCGGTTCTGGGAGTAAACTCGTCTCGTCGTCACTGTCGTCGTCACCACCTTCATTGCTGCCGCCTTCACCCGATCATTGCACGGCCGGACAGTAGTTGGCTGTCTCGGTCGATGCTGTCGGTGCAACGCGGACAGGGTCGTGTCTGGGCCAGGTCGTGCGGCAGCGTGGTCGTGAGAGAGAGGGGGCCCGAGTTGGTGGCGGGAACTCAACAACAATAAAAGGGGAGGACAGTGCCTCCTGTGACTACCTCGTCTCTGACTGATGTGTGTGCGACACATGCCACCTGCACACACACACAAGCCTCGAGCAAGAAGGAAGAACAGACCTACGACACTCCAGATGTATTCTGTACTTTGCCTAATGTAGCAATGAGAGAATTTTCTTGATACAGTAGTACCTAATGTGTCACAGTTACATACCAAAATGTGCCCTTTGTGGAGCAGAAACAGACTGAAATCACATCCCTTCATGACCTCAATGCAACATCCATCTACAAGTATTTATTTCACAGTATAATTTTTATTTTAAAAATCTCATCACCAAATTGCATATTCATATTCAATGCATGTTGTACAAAAATATGCTTTCTAAATGGTGGCATGGCAGGATTATTTTAAAGTGCCTCAATCTCTGTAGATGTACTTTGGGATATGGTCATATTTAGACATCGCACGAGTCTGATTTGTAAGTTATTTTGTTGGTTTGTCAAAGTGTCATTACTATTTTGCAAATGTCAGTAGCTCAGGAAGAAATTACAAAAGTAAACAAAACAGTATAAAACCAATTATTGCTTTTGAAGTATGTTTAGTGGAGGTCTTATTAGGTGGTTATTGATCAAGGCCAACTCCTGTAGCTAAGCTGGCCATTGCAGACTTCCATTTGCTCTTAATCACCAATACATATGTCGTGACAGGGTGCCATCTGTTGACCAGAAGGGATAATTACGGGTATTGGTGCGTTATATAATAGCCAACCATAAGGGGGGCGTAACTGGGCTAAAGGTCAGAGGCGGGGATCAGCTCCGGGAACCTGCTCGAAGGTTCTAGAAGGGGGCGTTGCATGAAGCGGGGCTTGGTCACGTTGAGGAGTATATAAAGGGGACGTAACCGGAGGTTCGGGGCTGTCGTAGGGGTCTGGGTCTTGGCTGCCGTCACTGTCTTCGCCGTCATCTCTTCTCCATCGCCCGGCCGCATGGCCGATCCGCTGTACGGCTCCCATCGTCGTCATGGCTGTATTAGTCAGCCAGCTATATAGTTAGACGTCGGCGATTTGGCTGTATGAGTGGGTCAGCCATGCGTAGCCCAATATACATGTTGCTCCGTGATTGTGCCTGTAAAGTGTGAGAAATAAACAAGGAGCCCTCTACACGTCGTGTCTCGGAAGTCACTCCCTACACTTGTACCACATTAATTTGTAATGACACATCTTGTGTCTCAATACTGGTACTATTATAAGGCAGGTGTTGTGACAGTATACCATTGTACAAATGTTCTTCCTTTTCTTATCAGAGGGAGCCACTATATGTACCCGTGGAGGACAATGAAGAAGACAATACCACAGGTGGGCAGTGCAGCTGGATTTTTCTGTGGGTCTTTAATTAAAAGTAATATCACTCAGAAGCGCTCAATTGCTAGTGAAATCACGCACAAACCTGCCTCCCCGCAACATCCTAGAAACACACGTGGATGACAACGGCATCCTGAAGCACGGATTCTATATAACAGTACAGCACGTGTATATTTCTTAGAATCGCTGGTTCACATATGCAGTGTGTAAGTGATATGTGTGTGTGACTGGTGTGTGTATTTAGAAGGGAACCCAGCCACATGAGTTTGATTCCCGCTCTCAACATCAGTGACGAATATCGGTACCGGCCCTGGGCCTTCCCTAGGTTGACTCAGCCTTAAATGAGTACCTGGTGCAGTGTGTCAATATCAGCACTGGGGAGACAAAGGTGGCCAGTCGTGGTGTTGGCCACCCATCCCCTTGTGTACTATGCCAGCCTTAATAGTTGCTCACTAACAGTCCTTGCTCTTAACAGTCTGTTGAAGACTATATGGGTGATCTTTGTCTTTTGTGTATATAGCGATTGACGTGATCGTAGTGATGATAAATTATATCTTGATTTGTTTAGTTTATTTGTTGTGTGTCACCCCATATTTTGCCTGAAAAATGTGGAAAAGTGCATTGCAGGTGCCTTCAGAAGAATTTTTTAAATTATGTATCACCTTGCCCTGCAATTCACATACATCTTGACATTGTTGTAGTTAACGTCATTCCATGCAGATTGTACTGTCCCTTCTGAATTTGGGTGGCCAGGCACCTGTATGAGGCAGCAAGTAGTTGGCTGACTTATCTGCCTATTTATACATTATTTGAGTGTTTTCCTCTGTGCGGGTTGGGTTTTTGTCTTCCAGTTTGCTTTCTGAATAAATGGCCTTGAAGACACATGGATGCCTCCCTGAGAATATATCTGTTATATGTGCCTCAGTAGTTTATGTGCACTGTGGTGGTGCAGGCGAAAGGCCATCGGAGGGCGCAGCGGGTCCTGCAGAGGGCGCAGCCACCCCTGCGGAGTGCCGAACGCCCTTGCTGCAGGACTCCGTGTCTGCAGGAGGTCCCCCCCCAGGCAACAGGAAGCTCTCGGTTGCACAAGTAGCCAAGCTCAGCTTCTCTTTCTGCTTCGTGGTGAGCCTTGTTTTTCTCGTTCACCCATGCAGTTTGTGCTTCGTATAAATTACCAGCAATACAATGTCTTTCTCATTTCAAGCTATGCAGTACAAGGTTGTGAATAATTTAAACAGAACATCTATATGCGATCGGTTTCAAGCTCCCCAGAAGGATTTACATAACAAACCACTCCCGACCGATGAGACTCAATGAAGTTTAATTCAAACTATGGTTTTCCTTGCGTATTTTCCAAATTTGCAAAGTTTAAAAATGTCACACCGCATATCACTAGTTTGGGATTATACGTAGCAATCATAGCCACCAACTGGCAGACCCAATGCCCCAGGTCACTCTTGAAAATGAGACAATACTTGTCTCTTAATTTATCACCTGGTTAAACAATATTAACTTGTGAACTTGTTCAAACAAATTAAATCGTAAAGCTTTGGTCCAGAAGGCCCTCTGATAGATAAAATGCTATTTTAAATTAAATGGTTGGATATATTTTTTACCATTAAACAGGTGTCTTGCATAATTATTTTATTTAGTACAATATCTGCAAAGATCAATACTGCTGTACAGTTGGATCCTACTGTAAATTAATGGATGAGAATGATCATCTTTATTTAGACTGGAGGAATCTGATGAGCAATGAAGCTCTTTTTCACAGATGTCCAGTAAGGGCAGGTCAGCAAGTTACAACAGCAAACAATACAAAAAACGATAGGAGTGCAAAATAGAGAAAAAGGTACAGTGAGGGAAAAAAGCATTTGATCCCCTGCTGATTTTGTACGTTTGCCCACTGACAAAGAAATGATCAGTCTATAATTTTCATGGTAGGTTTATTTGAAGTGAGAGACAGAATAACAACAACAAAAATCCAGAAAAACGCATGTAAAAAATGGTATAAATTGATTTGCATTTTAATGAGGGAAATAAGTATTGGACCCCCTCTCAATCAGAAAGATTTCTGGCTCCCAGGTGTCTTTTATACAGGTAACGAGCTGAGATTAGGAGCACACTCTTAAAGGGAGTGCTCCTAATCTCAGCTTGTTACCTGTGTAGAGGAGTAGAGGAGAGTGGTGGCGTCGCGTGCGCTGTCCGGTGCTGTGACATCACGGGACGTGGGGTCGCACGCGCCGGGCAGTGCACGTGACGTCTCGCCTCAGAGGGTATTTAAGGGAGACCCCGTGACGTAAGCGGGGTCACTGGAGGAACGGGGATAGTGGAAGGGGTGAAGAGGGAACCCTTATAGTGATACCTGTTAATAAACCCTGGCGGAAGCCCCTAACTCACCTCCGTCTCCGAGTACCTCCGTCTACAACAGCAACAACTACTTAACAACTGGTGTCAGAAGTTTACACCGTCGCCAACATGTCAAAAGCGGGCGCACGGCGTAAGAACCCACCGGCACATGACTTAGAGGGTGCCGAAGGCGGAGAGGAGGCTCCAGCAGTGACCCCGGAGCCCGGGACCCCGGTGACGGTCCCCATGGAAACGAGCGGGCCGGAGCGGGAGGATTCGGCTGCGGGGAGTGCCAGCTCACCGCCGCCGCCAGAGACGGAAAGCGTCCCCGCAGCTCTGCTGCACCAGCTCCTGCAGGCGGTGGGGCAGCTGACCGTCAGGTTGGCCGAGGTGGAGGCACGGACGCAGCCAACCGCCCCGCACTCGAGACGGGAGCAACTGTCAACTGCCAACGTTGAAAGCGCCGCCGTTTTCCCAGCGACCGCTCCACCGGAAATGGCCGTCATGTTGGCTGCGACGCAATCCGCGGCGGCCATGTTGGCTCGGGAGACGTATGCGGCCGCTACTACGGCTGCGACCGCGGCGGCCGGCGGACATGGCTGCCATGGCGACCGCGACGCCGCGTCTCTCCACCGACGCGGCCGGGGTTTCTCGGCACGCCGCTCCTGCGGGACCAGCCGCCGGCGACGACGCGGCCCTACATCAAGCTGCGCCCGCCGGGGGGGCCCCGGGTAAGTACGCGCGTGCCGTCCTCGCCGGGCCGCCGGGGTGGGCAGCGGCGGCTGCCGCTGCCCCGTACATCGCCGTGCCGCCGGAATGGGCCGCGGGTGCTGCCATGGCGACCGCGACGCCGCGTCTCTACACTGACGCGGCCGGGGTGTCTCGGCACGCCGCTCCTGCGGGACCAGCCGCCGGCGACGACGCGGCTCTACATCAAGCTGCGCCCGCCGGGGGGGCCCCGGGTAAGTACGCGCGTGCCGTCCTCGCCGGGCCGCCGGGGTGGGCAGCGGCGGCTGCCGCTGCCCCGTACATCGCCGTGCCGCCGGAATGGGCCGCGGGTGCTGCCATGGCGACCGCGACGCCGCGTCTCTACACTGACGCGGCCGGGGTGTCTCGGCACGCCGCTCCTGCGGGACCAGCCGCCGGCGACGACGCGGCTCTACATCAAGCTGCGCCCGCCGGGGGGGCCCCGGGTAAGTACGCGCGTGCCGTCCTCGCCGGGCCGCCGGGGTGGGCAGCGGCAGCTGCCGCTGCCCCGTACATCGCCGTGCCGCCGGAATGGGCCGCGGGTGCTGCCGCGGCTCCACCTGTCGCTGCGCTCACGGGGCCGGCCACCGGCGATGCCGCGGCTCTGCACCTCGCCGTGCCTGCGTCCCTTGTCATGGATGACGCCGCGGCTCCGTGTTATACCGCCGCGTCTTCGGCGTGGCCCATGGAGGCTGCAACGCCGTGGTGCCTCGCCGCGTCGCGAGAGGTTGCGGCGGCTGCGGCCGCTGTCCCGCACCTCGCTGCGCCGGCGGGGTGGGCCGCGGGGGCCGCCGCAGCTCCGTGTTATACCGCCGCGTCTTCGGCGTGGCCCGGGGAGGCCGCAACTCCGTGGTGCCTCGCTGCGTCGCGAGAGGTTGCCGCGGCTACGGCCGCTGTCCCGCACCTCGCTGCGCCGGCGGGGTGGGCCGCGGGGGCCGCTGCAGGCCCGATTTATACCGCCGCGTCTTCGGCAACGCCGTGGTCCCTCGCCGCGTCGCGGGACGACGCCGTGGCTTCGTACGCCGCCGCTGACAGGTGGGTCGCGAAAGCGCAGGTGCCTTCACACCTCGCTGCATCTATGGCGTGGCCCATGGGGGCCGCAACTCAGCCGCACTTCGCTGCGTCTACGGCGTGGCCCATGGGGGCCGCAACTCAGCCGCACTTTGCTGCGTCTACGGCGTGGCCCATGGGGGCCGCAACTCAGCCACAATTCGCTGCGCCTACGGCGTGGCCCATGGGAGCCGCAGCACCACCGCACCTTTCCGCGTCTTCGGCGTGGCCCGCGGGAGCCGCAATGCTGCCACCGCCGCACCACGTCGCGTCCGCCGGGTGGCCCGCAGGTGCCGCTTGGCTTCCACACCTCGCGGCGCCGCGCGGCCAATGGCAGCGCCGGTTACCCGACGTTGCGCCGTTTGTCGCGCAAGGGGGCGACTGGTCGGCCTTCCAGGACCGGTTCGACGCGGCATACATGTCGGTCGGCTGGTCCATGGAGGAGGCCTTGCCGGCGCTTCCGACCTGCTTGGACGAAAGGGCTCTGCAGGCCTTCAAGTCCATCCATCCGGCCAATCGGGCTACACTCCCGGCGGCCTATATCCAAATGGCCAACGTTTTTGAGCCGCCGTCCACCGCGCAGCTAAAGTTTTCATTGCGGCGGCGGGAGGAGGGGGAACTGCCGCTGGCCTTCCGCTGCTCGCTCCTGGCCCTGGCACAGGCTGCATACCCTGACCTGTACGGCAGGGCACTTGATTCTATGGCCTTGGGGAAGCTGCTTGACCTGGCAAGGGAGCTAGGAATTGCTCTGTCGATCAACAATGATCGGCAGATCACATCCTTGGCAGTCGCCGAAAACATTCAGGCGCACCTCTCCCTCCGCCAACGGCCTCAGATGGCGGCGTGTGCGGGGGTCCCGGCGCCGGACGGGGGGGTCACCTCTCAGGGGGTGGACACCCTCGCGGCCCTGGCGGTGCCCGATCGTCGAGGAAGGGGGGCGGGTGGTCGCCGTCCGGAGCAGCGGGGGCGGCCGGGACCTTCCCGTCCACAGGAGGCGGACACGGTGGCCTGCTTCCGCTGTGGTCAGCGGGGCCACATTGAGCGGGGCTGCCGGAATGCCCCGGGGGCCTTTGGAAAAGGGACTCCACCTTCTCCTAGACCCTCCTTGGCATCGGGTCCGGGGCCCCAGGCGAGTCGCGACGCATCATCTGCGCGGCCGCTCCCTTCACCTCATGCATCTAGCGGGGCTAGGACCCATCGTCATGGGGTTGTCCTCGAAGGGTCGGGTGCACCATCGTCATCACCCCCTCAATGGCCCAGACAGACCCGCCACTGGGATGCACTTGCGCATAGGATGGTGGCGGCAGCTGCCGGCTCCTCAGCGGTGGCAGGATATGTGCAAGGGGTGCACGTTCGCCTCCTGGTGGATACGGGGGCATCGGCCACCATTATTTCGGAGGACATTTTTGGGCTGCTACCCCGCAGCGTGGGTCCGTTAAGGCCGGTTCGCGGGGCTTGTGTCGCCGCGAACGGCGGCAGTTTGGGCATCTTGGGCCACGTTGTAGCGTCGGTTCGGGTTGACGAGATTGAGTTGGCCGGGCCGATTTTGGTCTCCAGGACCTTGGCAGTGCCATGCCTCTTGGGGACCGACTTTTTGTCTAGGATGCCCATCCGAATTCTCGTTGACCAGGGCTGTGTGGAAATGCCGTCAGGGAGGCGGCTGAAATTCCTACAATCGCCTACCGTCCTGTCTCCCTTGGTCGCCGGTGTACGGGCCTTGAATAAAGTGCCGGTGACCGTACCACCGGCGTCACAAATCCTGATACCCCTTAGGTTGCGCAAACCGCTCGAAATGGGCTCCACGGAGACGGGTATCCTCCTGTCCCCGTCAAGCTACTTTTCAAGGACGAAGGGGTTGGTGGGCGCCTTGACAGCCGTGTCGGGGGGCCAGGACCTTTTTTTTGCAGGTCCTCAATTCGGGACCCTTGCCGGTCGTAGTCCCGGCCGGCGCCGTTTTGGCACACGCGACCCCGGCTCCTCCACCCGAGAGCGCTGCCCCGGATGGAGGGGTCGTGGCGGGCGTGATGCGCACGGGGGACCCCGACGCATCATGGATTGCCACGTTGTGCGACGAGAATGCCTCGTTGTCCTCCGGGGAACGTCGGCAACTCCGCGACCTCATCGAGCGGTTCACCGATGTATTCAGCCAAAGTAAGTTTGATCTGGGTCGCACTACTCTTTTGGACCACCACATAGACACGGGCGACGCGGCCCCTATTCGACTTAATTCCCACCGCTTTAGCCCAGCGGAAAAAGATCATGTCCGCTCGGCTGTCGAGGAAATGTTGGCGGCGGACATCATCTCCCCATCTACTAGCCCTTGGGGTGCCCCCATTGTGCTAGTCAAGAAACGGGACGGGAGTCTCCGGTTCTGCGTCGATTTTCGTAGATTGAACAAGATCTCGGTGGCTGATGCATATCCATTGCCTCGCATGGATGATTCCCTGGACGCCCTCTCGGGCGCGCGGTTCTTTTCGACTTTAGATTTGCTCTCCGGCTTCTGGCAATTGCCACTGGATGAGGCCTCTAGACCCAAAACAGCGTTCCGCACACCCCAGGGGTTGTTCGAGTTCAATCGGCTTCCTATGGGTCTCCATTCGGCCCCGGCCACCTTCCAGCGTCTCATGGAGATGGTCTTGGCGGGGCTGCAGTGGGAGTCTTGTCTAATCTACTTGGATGACGTTATTGTTTTTGGCCGTACGTTTGGCGAGCACTTGCAACGCCTTGAGGCGGTGTTCGTCAAAGTGCGTGCTGCTGGCTTGAAATTCAAACCCCAGAAATGCCACTTGCTACAACCATCGGTGAGGTATTTGGGACACATTGTTAGCACGTCAGGTGTCGCCACGGACCCGGATAAAACGGCTTGTGTCCGGACGTGGCCGACTCCCACATCTGTCGCGGAGGTGCGTAGCTTCGTTGGCTTCGCATCGTACTATCGCCGGTTTGTCCGCGATTTTGCGACCATTGCGAAGCCACTGCACGCCCTTTCCGCCAAAGGCCAAAGGTTTCACTGGGGCGCGGAGGAGGAGGCGGCTTTTGCGGCGCTTCGCACGGCCTTGGCGGATGCGCCGCCCTTGGGGTACCCGGATTTTACGAAACCCTTCCTGCTCGATACCGATGCCAGCGACACGGGAATTGGGGCTGTCCTGGCCCAGGTGGTCGACGGGGTTGAGAGGGTGGTAGCCTATGGCAGTCGCGTTCTGTCCTCGACGGAACAGCGATATTGTGTGACCCGGAGGGAACTTTTGGCCATAGTTTATTTTGTTCAGTTGTATAGACCATATTTGTACGGTAGGCTGTTTACGGTCCGAACCGACCACGCGGCCCTGCAATATTCGCTGAAGATTAGTCAGCCCTCGAGTCAGCTGTCTCGCTGGCTCGAAGTGCTCCAGGATTACCCCTTTGATGTAATCCACAGGAAGGGGACACAGCATGGAAATGCGGACGGTTTATCCCGATTGCCGGCAGGCGGTGGGTGTGCTTGCGCCCTGGGCTCTAGCCGTTGCAAGGCCCCAGGGGACGCCGCGGCCCAGTTGGTCGCGTCGGCCGAGGCGGACACCCCTCCAGGTGCGGCGTCGCCCGCGGATTTCGGCCTTGGACTTCCCCGGGAGGTATGGTCCGGCTTGCAGATGGAGGATTCCTCTCTGCTGAAGCTACGGCGCCGTGTCGGACATAAGGCCCGGAGCTCAGCTTCGTCGGCTGCCCCGGAGATCGCCGTGCATGACGGACTACTCATGCGTTGGGATGCCCAATTGGAACGCTATTGTGTGGTTGTGCCCACTAGCCTGCGTGGTAAATTAACCCGAGCCATTCACGAGAAGCTTATGCACCTTGGCTACCACAAGACCTTATTGACCCTTAAGCGGGACTATTACTGGCCGGGTGTTGAAGGTGACGTGGCACTGATTTTAAAGGGTTGCCACGACTGCGCGCGGAGGAAGGCCCCAGTTGTCCGGGACCGGGCCCCGCTGCAGTCCATCCGGGTTTCTCGCGTTAATGAGCTCGTGGCGCTCGACATTTTGGGGCCATTCCCTGCATCCCAACGGGGCCACAAATACCTCTTGGTGGGCGTTGAGTACCTCACACGTTGGCCCATGGCATGGCCTTTGGTCGATCAGTTGGCCTCTTCTATCACCGAGGCCTTCGTCCAGGGGTACGTGTTTGACAAGGGCGCGCCGGAACAATTGTTGACTGACCAGGGGCGGAATTTCTCGTCTAGGTTGCTCAAGGAGGTGTGTGACCTCCTTGGCACCAAGAAAATCCGCACCTCGCCCTACCACCCCCAGTCAGACGGGATGGTAGAGCGCTTGAACCGCACCCTTACGTCCATGCTGTGCCACCAGGTGAACACGTCCCAGTCAGACTGGGACCTGTTCGTCCCGGGGGTCTTGGCGGCATATCGGTTGGCCCCTCATGCCTCCACGGGATTTTCGCCTTTTTATTTGATGTACGGTAGGGAACCGGAGCCCCCGGTGCACGTCCAGATGGACGTTGGCTCCTCCAAGAAGGGGTCGGCGGTGCCGACCCCTTTGAAGGTCGCGCTTGACCGGCTGCGCGAGGCGCGACAGGCCGCTGCCGAGAATTCCGCAAGCCGGCAGGCGGCTAATGAGCGGCTGCCCAAACACCAGGCAGCTGGCCTCCCGTGGATAGCGGGTCAAAAAGCGTGGCTGCATTGTCCCCAGGTCCCCGTTGGCACATCGGCCAAATTGCATCGCCCTTGGCAGGGCCCTGTGGAGGTTGTGGAGGTCCGCCGGCCGCAATGCGTCCGGATTCGGTTCGGTCGCCGGCAGTGGATAGTGCACCCGTCCCGGCTCAAACGTTATGTTCCATCTACCCTGGGGGATCCACCCCCAATTCCGGAGCGGCCGGCTGATGATGTGTCCGGCGTGCCTGACCGGCCGGGTCTCGCTGACGGAGGTGACGTCCGACCTGTGTGTGTGCCCCCAGGCCCCTCCCGAGTGAGGCCGACAGAGACCCCCCGGTCACCGGAGGCCACGGCGGTGGGCCTGTTGCCCGCTGACGGGCCACCTGCATGGGAGACGGACATCATACGGGGGAGCGGGCCAGCAGCGCATACCCGCTCGAGGGGGATGCGGCTCCGGTGACGGCCCTGATGGCCGTTCAGCGGGCCCAGCCCCTGGCGCCCGTTCGGCGCTATCCGGCGGATGAGGCCTTCGGGGTCTATTTGTCTTGTTTTTTGTTGTTGCTGTTCTGCTTGAGGGGCCGTGCTGCCCTAAGGTTTAGTTTCTAGCAGCCGGTTATACCTTCAGGAACTCGTGAATATTCGGTCTTCGGTCCGGTGTGGGGCCCCGCTTGCGGGGTGCTTGCAGCCGGGTCGGCTGTTTTTTTTCACGGGGGGGGGTGATGTAGAGGAGTAGAGGAGAGTGGTGGCGTCGCGTGCGCTGTCCGGTGCTGTGACATCACGGGACGTGGGGTCGCACGCGCCGGGCAGTGCACGTGACGTCTCGCCTCAGAGGGTATTTAAGGGAGACCCCGTGACGTAAGCGGGGTCACTGGAGGAACGGGGATAGTGGAAGGGGTGAAGAGGGAACCCTTATAGTGATACCTGTTAATAAACCCTGGCGGAAGCCCCTAACTCACCTCCGTCTCCGAGTACCTCCGTCTACAACAGCAACAACTACTTAACACCTGTATAAAAGACACCTGTTCACAGAAGAAATCAATCAATTAGATTCCAAACTCTCCACCATGGCCAAGACCAAAGAGCTCTCCAAGGATGTCAGGGACAAGATTGTAGACCTACACAAGGCTGAAATGGGCTACAAGACCATCGCCAAGCAGCTTGGTGAGAAAGTGACAACAGTTGGTGTGATTATTCGCAAATGGAAGAAACACAAAAGAACTGTCAATCTCCCTCGGCCTGGGGCTCCATGCAAGATGTCACCTCGTGGAGTTGCAATGATCATGAGAACGGTGAGGAATCAGCCCAGAACTACACGGGAGGATCTTGTCAATGATCTCAAGGCAGCTTGGACCATAGTCACCAAGAAAACAGTTGGTAACACAATACGCCGTGAAGGACTGAAATCCTGCAGCGCCCGCAAGGTCCCCCTGCTCAAGAAAGCACATATACATGCCCGTCTGAAGTTTGCCAATGAACATCTGAATGATTCAGAGGACAACTGGGTGAAAGTGTTGTGGTCAGATGAGACCAAAATGGAGCTCTTTGGCATCAACTCAACTCGCCGTTTTTGGAGGAGGAAGAATGCTGCCTATGACCCCAAGAACACCATCCCCACCGTCAACCATGGAGGTGGAAACATTATGCTTTGGGCGTGTTTTTCTGCTAAGGGGACAGGACAACTTCACCGCATCAAAGGGACGATGGACAGGGCCATGTACCGTCAAATCTTGGGTGAGAACCTCCTTCCCGCAGCCAGGGCATTGAAAATGGGTCGTGGATGGGTATTCCAGCATGACAATGACCCAAAACACATGGCCAAGGCAACAAAGGAATGGCTCAAGAAGAAGCACATTAAGGTCCTGGAGTGGCCTAGCCAGTCTCCAGACCTTAATCCCACAGAAAATCTGTGGAGGGAGCTGAAGGCTCGAGTTGCCAAACGTCAGCATCGAAACCTTAATGACTTGGAGAAGATCTGCAAAGAGGAGTGGGACAAAATCCCTCCTGAGATGTATGCAAACCTGGTGGCCAACTACAAGAAACGTCTGACCTCTGTGATTGCCAACAAGGGTTTTGCCACCAAGTACTAAGTCATGTTTGTAGAGGGGTCAAATACTTATTTCCCTCATTAAAATGCAAATCAATTTATAAAAATTTTGACATGCGTTTTTCTGGATTTTGTTGTTGTTATTCTGTCTCTCACTGTTCAAATAAACCTACCATTGAAATTATAGACTGATCATGTATTTGTCAGTGGGCAAACGTACAAAATCAGCAGGGGATCAAATATTTTTTCCCTCACTGTAAGCAAGTCAAGCCATGTGCAAGCAGAAGTCAGTAAAACTTTTAAAGTTATTGATTACAAAAAAAGATATGATAACGAAGATGTGCTTCATTAATGACTTAATCGTTAAATTGTTACAATTGTTACTTGCTTTTAAACGTGTATTTAGGCGTTTATGAAACAGAGTAATGCATTGATCTAAGTTTGGGGTTAGTGCATTCTAAGGTGTCATTAAAGTTGAACTGCTTAAGCTCTGGTCAATCATTGATGTTCTTTGGACCCTACATTTTGAATGTTGTTTCCACAAACCGTAAAAGCGTTTAGATCTATATTCTTTGGGTCTTTCGGTAAAGTTACATAGATAGGTTCATTTTCTTCGAACCGATCTACGTGACTTTACCGTAAGACCCAAAGAATATGAATTCCTGCAGTCACAAACGCTTTAAGTCAAGATTTAGCGTTTAGATCATAAAAAAGATTTCACGTGATTATTTGGCCCAGTGTGCATTGTACCAGGGTACTTGCCTCCTAATCAGAAGGTTGTGTTGAGTCACCAATGGATGTCCTATGAAGAGATTGACTCTCACTAGCAGATTGCAGTATTTCCACAACTGACTTACACCATCTTTGGGGGGGATGAGCACCGCTCCACCTCTGAGCTTTGCCCCACACACCCTTTGCAATGTTCGACCTATGACGTTTCGTAGTATGAAGCAACCAATATGTTATAGCCTAATTGTCACATTGGGTTCATGTCTTGAGGCAAATAAATATCCTTTTCGAAATGCTATCAGTGAGTGGAGCATCAGTAGGAAGGGCACACTACAAATACCTCACTCGTATCGCTATCATCACTACATCTGCATCACTGCAGCATACCTCACGTTAAATGGCAAAATAATGTTTACAGTATTGAGGTTCTACAGTTCAGCCACTCCTTAGGATTTGAAGCCATGCTTACTACAGCACAACTGCAATGGACGCATCATGTGTTAAGGATAAATGTCACCAAGTTGCCAAAAGAACAGCCAGATGGAGACCTAATGGAGGGAACCCACAGACAAGGTGGTCAGGAAAAGCACTTCAAAGACTTTTTATTTGATTAGTTGAGTAATTGAACCAATAATCAGTAGATTAATCGATTTTTCTTATATTATCAGATATTTTAGTGCGAATCACAACCCATGATTTCAGTGCTCAGACATAAGCATTCGACCTCTGAGCTAACCGGACATCACACAGGATGATGTGTTAATTTTGCTCTATCATAAAGTTTTGTGGAATAAAATAATAACTGCTCATATGGTGAATACTGGAGGCTGCACATTTAAACAATTGTGAGAATCAAATATGATGGTGACGATGATAATAATTCAACTGTTAAGGAGGTCCCTACTCTGTTTGTTCAGCCAATTCCTTTTGGACTGCAGTGTTTTTTGTTTGTGACAAGAGTCCAAAGTGGCTATAAACAAACCCACTTCTTCTAATCGAGAACATTAACCCTCCATACAGATGGAGGGTTAATGGGCACCACATTGCCTCTCATTTCATATACACTGCAGATACTTTGAATAAGGTTTTTAAAAATCCATGAGGCCTGTTCAACTATTTGTAGGGATGAATGTTTATCTACAAAAGGTAGTGGAAATCGATGCCAGGCACCTGCAGTGTAGCCACTCTTCCTTATAGCTTTACTGTTTGCACTCAGTCACATATTCACTTTAAGATGTTTTTTGTTCATGTTTTTGTTTTTTGTTTGTTGCGGTTGCACCCGATTCAAGAGCCGAATGGCTCACAGGGCTATACCTAATAAATGAACTTGAACTATACTTAGCAAATTAGTGTGAATATTTATGCATAGCACTCTCCCTACCGTCCACCTCATTGGACTCCACGTCGCCAAGAAACAACAGAATATAGATATTTTTAAAGTTCAGATTTTGAGTGCCTGCAGTGTCACAGGGTAGGGGTGAAGGTTGACATTTCAACTATTAAGTTATCTATCAGGGTCCATAATACATAATGTACAACACTTGTACAGACTATACAGTATTACAAAAAAGTAGTTGGTAACAGAAATGTATTTACAATTAGTCGCAAAGATGTGAAACACATTTCCAACATGGTTGGGGACAATTTGTGATTCGTTTTTTGTGCAGAAACTTACGGAGTTTTTGTTTTTCTATTGCCCATGGTTTTAATGCACTGATGTATACTGCCCTTCCAGTGGTTCTTGGCAAACTTCTCCTATCAGCAAGCCCTGGCCTACACACACGTGGCCATAGTGAACATCATTTCTTCAACCTCGGGTATTGCTGCATATGACCTCCAATGAACAATTATACAACACTTAAGAACTGAATTAATGTGCAGCATTGAGATGAATTTTATCAGCACTGGACTGGGAAGGATGGCGATGGCATGAGGAGGCCTTCATCCAGCAGTGCATAACCAATGGCTGATGATAACGATGAACTCAGAGTGCTTCATTATTATGTTTGTCATTAAAAAGTGATTGCGTTTCAGAGGAGGCAAGGTGATTTAGGGTTCGAATACCCATGTCAGAGTATTGAACCTAGACTGCTTGGATATTAGATTAAACATCTGTGCAATCACCCAGGCTGTAACCACATTCTAACATGTAGTCAAATGTAGAGAACCAATGGTCTCAGCCTGATCACCAGTGACCAGAATGATTTAACTTTATTCTCAATATTCCAGGTGTGGTGACAAACATTTCAGATTATGAAAGAACCAGTAAGCGTTGCACGAGATGACAAGTCTGTTGAAGTGCTTCCACAAATCGTTTTGTGGCATTGCCTTCCATTTGATGTTCTCTGACATCGCTTGATGTTCACCTCACTATGGGAGTTTCAAAAAGACATTTCCTCATTTGATGAAATAATCTGATAACACAATTGAGATATAATTGATGCGAAAAATATATTTATAATTTAATGTTTGAAATTGGACCCTCCTGAAAAAGTATTGAGACTCAGTGAGGTTTCCTTGGGTAAAATAGTAAAAATACATTTTAAAAGCATAATAATTTCTGTAGCGTAACAATTGTAACATATCATTTCCCAACACTGAGATGATGCCAAGACAGAGATGATATATTCATATGCAGCATTTGTATTTTAGCATATATAAAAATAATCATTATTTAAGAATGAATATAAAAACATACCATGTGCCGTTATTGGCAAAGTTTTAATAACCGTGGATCTCCACAAGCCATATGTCAGACTAAGACATTTTTCTTAGGTTTTTTCGGTAAAGTCACGTAGGTAAAACATCAAAATTAATAAAAATAAAATAAAAAATCACGACGTTTCGGAGGCAACACAAGTCTCCGTCATCAGGTGGGACCGTCACAGCCAGATTAGCTGCATCAAGTGAGGCAATGATTCAAGATGTAATCCCTTAAAAGCAAGTTGAGGGGGGAGGAGAGGGGGGGGGAGCTCATCAGAATGTGGTAGCCAATGAATGGAACGTATCGGGAGGGAGGGGGGCGGGGCTCAAAGACGGCACGGAGTGCCACGTACAACGTATCGGGAGGGGGAGGGGGGCGGGGCCAAAAGGATGGACGACGGCGTGGACGCGGTTGTGCGCAAGCAACTACTGCTGCACACGCCAACGCATTGGACAGAGAGGGGGAGGGGAGGCCAGATACACATGATAGAAAATAACGAAAATGCCCATGTTTATACCAATGCTGGCTGGACAATGAAGAGAGTACTGTTAAACACTGGGGATGTTAACACTCGGTAAAGTAAAAAAGTGCCTGTCAGATAAGATGGTCCAAACAAGTGTAATTAAGTCTTTTTTGCGTGGTTGATAACATCTTTCCAATGATTACTAAGTTTGTACCCATCATCACGGTTGAAATTATGTCTGTGTTTGTATATTTGTATGGCTTCGTGTACAAACCTTTGATGGTAGCCAGGAGGTTTGCAGAGAACCTTGGTCTCGGAAAAGACAATTTCATGAGAGCCCACCGAGTTGTAGCAATGATCGGCAACGGCCGAAGAATCAGTTCTGCCGTGTTTCAGATCTGACTTGTGCTCGCGGACACGATCAGAAACATGACGTTTCGTTTCTCCAATGTAGCAATCACCACAAATGCAACTCAATTTGTAGACTCCAGGATACTGTAAGTCAGGAACGACATCCTTCACAGATGGAATCAGATCACGGATTTTATGCACTGTACTGAATCGGACTTGGATCTTATGTTTGTTTAGAATTTTGGAGATCTTTTTGGTCATGCCTGCTATGTATGGTAATGTGATAGTTTTGGTCGGAGTTTCATGTGGCTGTTTCTGTGTGGTGGGAGAGACAGCTTGGCGGATAGTACGGTCAGAGTATCCGTTCATCCTGAGGGCCCGATGTACATGTCTTAATTCACCGGTCAGGTGGTGTTGGTCAGAAATGCCATGGGCTCTGTGGTATAGCGTTTTGATGAGAGAATTCTTTTGAGATGGGTGGTGGTGGGAATCCGGTTTCAAGTAGGAATCTGTGTGGATGGCTTTCCTGTAGACAGAATGTCCCAAGGATCCGTCAGGCCTCCTCTCAAACAGAATATCCAAGAATGGTAGTTTACCGTCTTTCTCCACTTCCATGGTGAATCTGATGGATGGGTGTCTAGAATTGATGTGGTCCAAGAAGTGGTTCAATGCTGGGAGGCCATGTGACCAGATAACGAAAGTGTCATCCACATACCTCTTCCACAGGGAAGGACGCAGGGTGGATGTCTGGATGGCGTCTGATTCATACTTTTCCATGAACATGTTGGCTATAACTGGTGACAAGGGGGAGCCCATAGGGGTACCCTCATTCTGTTTGTAGAAGGTGCCATTCCAGGTAAAATAGGTGTTGGTGAGGCAATGCCTAACCAGCGCAGGTACATCAGAATTCAATCCATGTTGGACTAAGTCCTCAATTATTGTTAGGGTGTCCGGTACTGGGACTTTGGTAAACAAAGATGCTACATCATCAGGAGATAGTACCATGTCCTTAACCATAGAGACTAATTGGGTTGAGTTGAGTACTGCCGAAGAGGTCTTGCCTGTGAAGGGGAGCAGAGTATCTGATAGAAAACGGGCTAGTTTGTACGTAGGAGAGTTTATCGTCGACACGATGGGTCGTAGCGGGGTGCCTTCCTTATGGATTTTGGGAAGACCATAGAGTCTGGGAGGTCTTGCCGCCGATGGTTTTAGAAAGGGACGTTTGCTTGGTTCGATTAGGGAAGTCGAACTCGTGATGATACTGTTGGTTTTCGTCGTTAGGCTTTTAGTGGGATCGTTTTTAATTTTGGAGTAACTCCCATCATTAAGAAGGTCCAGGATTTTGTTGTTGTATGAATCTTTATCCATGATGACCGTGGCATTGCCCTTGTCTGCCGAGAGGATGACTATATCATCTCTTTTTTTTAGGTCCGCGAGTTCAGAGCGTTCGTTTTTGCTGATGTTACTAGTGGGTTTCTTAGCATTCTTAAGAATAGTAGCTATTTCAGCTCTTGCTACATCCGCATGGATGTGTCCTATGCCTCTGAGGGCTACATCAATCTGAGAAATCATATCCTCTACTGGTATATATTTATGGGTGACGGCGAAATTTAGTCCTTTGGCCAGTACCGTTTTTAGATTGTCAGAAATTGGGATGTTACTCTGATTAATCACGGTCTTGTTAACATCCAGCTTTGCGATGTGTGGCTCTGGTTTCTTCTTAGATAGGAGGTTGAATTTAGAAATCAGGTTAGCTTTGCATTTGGCTGACATTGAGTCAGCAGAAGCAGAAGTCATGTTATCAACGTGGTTCCAGTCAGAAGGTGACATTTTTTGTGTTAACATTAAATGTGTTTGTAAGAGAGTCTTGTCTAAATTATCGAGTTCAGATCGGAGTAACTTTATTCTCTCCGAGATTAGTGATAGGCTAGCTTTAAATAAGATCTGTTTAGAGTTTGGTGAGGACACAGCAGCGGATGTGAGTGTGAAAGCGATGGGTATTACCTTACAGTATCCTGGAGTCTACAAATTGAGTTGCATTTGTGGTGATTGCTACATTGGAGAAACGAAACGTCATGTTTCTGATCGTGTCCGCGAGCACAAGTCAGATCTGAAACACGGCAGAACTGATTCTTCGGCCGTTGCCGATCATTGCTACAACTCGGTGGGCTCTCATGAAATTGTCTTTTCTGAGACCAAGGTTCTCTGCAAACCTCCTGGCTACCATCAAAGGTTTGTACACGAAGCCATACAAATATACAAACACAGACATAATTTCAACCGTGATGATGGGTACAAACTTAGTAATCATTGGAAAGATGTTATCAACCACGCAAAAAAGACTTAATTACACTTTTTTGGACCATCTTATCTGACAGGCACTTTTTTACTTTACTTTACCGAGTGTTAACATCCCCAGTGTTTAACAGTACTCTCTTCATTGTCCAGCCAGCATTGGTATAAACATGGGCATTTTCGTTATTTTTTATCATGTGTATCTGGCCTCCCCTCCCCCTCTCTGTCCAATGCGTTGGCGTGTGCAGCAGTAGTTGCTTGCGCACAACCGCGTCCACGCCGTCGTCCATCCTTTTGGCCCCGCCCCCCTCCCCCTCCCGATACGTTGTACGTGGCACTCCGTGCCGTCTTTGAGCCCCGCCCCCCTCCCTCCCGATACGTTCCATTCATTGGCTACCACATTCTGATGAGCCCCCCCCCCCTCTCCTCCCCCCTCAACTTGCTTTTAAGGGATTACATCTTGAATCATTGCCTCACTTGATGCAGCTAATCTGGCTGTGACGGTCCCACCTGATGACGGAGACTTGTGTTGCCTCCGAAACGTCGTGATTTTTTATTTTATTTTATTTTTATTAATTTTGATGTTTTACCTACATGACTTTACCGAAAAAACCTAAGAATATGAATCCTTGCAGTCACGAAAGCTTCAAATCTAGAATTAGACTAAGACATTTTTTCATTTTTGAGAGCCACTTAACATGGCCATGACTCAACGGGCCAAACTAATCTGATAAAATATTGTAAGAGTATAGTAATATATATCTCAAGCTGGCTTGTGTGGATGCCTTTTTTTACGTTGTCTGAAATCATATCACTTCACTTGCAACCTTGCATGACCATTACACATCCCCGTACTGTAGAGGTCTGAATTATGTTGTTGCCAGTTTGGGAACTAGCGCTGTGTTACATTCTAAGTTGGCCTGAAATTAGGAGTCAGCTTTACCTGAAATGTGTTACAGGTCTCTTCACACTGGTGTTGGCAGCATTCCTTCCCAGCAGCAGCAATGACCGGTTCTCTCTCTCCAAGCTCTTGGCAGTCTTACTGAGGTATCGTAGCCCATGGGCTTTTCTCACTCATCAATTTGTTTTTACTCCCTAATGTGCCTATGTTCTTAAAGTTTTGCTACCTCACGAGCCCACGGCTGGGTGACAACATTGCAGAGCACTGTCTGATAATTCCAATTCAGTTCAAATCCTAGTCAGCCCATCATCCGTCTGTGGACGATAATGAAATAAAGTTCATACCATACTGTAGAAAGTCTGCAGAAATTGTCCAATGGACAGATTTGTCTCTTCATAGGAAAGTGGAATTTTAGTCATTCAAAATTGTATTAGCATTGAGATACTATGTCCTCATACTTACCCTTGAAATCCTACCTGAGTCTCAAGACTCAGGTATTTTTACAAAACAAATCGGATAATTTTTATGTTTTACATTGCGTGACACTGGACTGCCCAGAGAAAACCCAGACATGAGGTAGAGTTCACCACAGCCCGATCTGTCACGGACACCAAACTGCGTTCCATGTCCTGTTAAACTTTCTCCATTACTATAAATATTATCCCAGTGTAGACTGTAAAGTGTTATTATGGCTGCTCATCTTAGCCGCATTACATATTCATCCATGAGCCTGGTTTAGAGAGACAACACAAAAACTTTTGTTTAAAAAAAATGCCAGCATGATGTTCATCCTGGGATAGTCGGTCAGCTTTCATGGAAACTATCTAGTTCATTAAATAATATGTACCTCTTTCTTCATTGACTTAACATGAAGAAAGACGAAAGCGCCTGACTTAAAATTGTTAAATTTGGTACTGCTATTTTTATTTTAGCAGGTAAGGCCCACTGAGCCATGAAGCCCGTTTTCAGAAGTGACCTGACCACAAATGATAGGTCAACAAAATGGCTTATCATATTGAAATTTACATCAGCCAAATACTGTAAACACATGTTGATTCTAAATTTGGAGGTAAAAATCCAAGAACCCGGAGAAAAATCCACAGAGGACAAAGGAATTTTTTGTTATCTTTGATGCTCTTGAACTCTGGATTCTATAAAATGCATTTCTTCAAAGGTCTAAGTCCCTTCAACTGATTTCATTGTTCTAGAAAATTCCAGTGGTCAGTTTGCTTCCAGTGGGATCACATATGTCAATAATTGCTAATTCCTGTAGAAATACACTATTATGAAAATATACATAGTGCATTCCACACAAGGAACAACCCATTGCTGAGAGCACATACACTCTTTCCTATAAGAGGTGTTGTACACTGATGCACGACTGCCAATAAATATAAGCACTGCACGACTCTCATTTGGGCAAGGAGACTTTTAACTTGCACTTTGTCATGCTGATAATGTTCAATTGCAAGGACCGCTAAGAGTGTTGCTTGTTTGTCACACAGCATTGGTGGTGTGCTGCTTGTTAGTCTCTCGACTGTGGCGAGCTCTTCTGCTGAGGCTGTGATGGCAGGTGAGGTGGCTCTTTAGAAGGTTTTTATATGCATCACTCATCCCACTGTAGCATGTAAGCCACAAGTGCCACGATAGTTATGTTTGGATAAGCAGTATCTTACCTATAAAAGTACATTTTTCTGTGTGTGTGGACGTGTAACGCTTTTAACTGACAAACTGTTGGGTTTACGTTTCAACAAAGTACACAGATACAACAAACTAAGCCCCAGAACGTTATACATGTATTTGCCGTTGGTCAAATGTAACCTAATAACAGGACCCTGTGGGGTGGGCTGGTAGGACCAAACAATTGAATGGCTATAATAAAATGAAATGGCAAAAAATGGCCGCCAATAAGTGGATGCCCCGTGGCCCCGCCCTCCACCCGCGTAACCCCGCCCCGGCCACCCGTGGCCCCGCCCCATCTCGGTGTCCCCGCCCCCAGCTCGTTGCCCCGCCCCTTACCGCCGTAACCCCACCCCAACCCCGCGTAGCCCCGCCCTCCACCTCGTGCCCACACCCCCTGCCGCTGTTGCCCCGCCCAGCCCCGTGTAGCCCCGCCCCCTGCCGCTGTAGCCCCGCCCAATACACCCCGAGCGGGGGAGAGATTCCCAGGCCTGGCTCGGCTGGAGAGCCGCCGACGAGGGGGGGGGTAGGGAGTTGTTTTTAATGTAAAAGCTTTAAATTTAAATGTTTCTATTAAAAAACATCAGGGAATGTAACATTGTTAAACATTAACTCCCTGTCACACACACGGGGGAACTATACGAAGGGAGAGCTTGAGGCCTAGGTCTAGGCTTTAGGCCTAGCTGTAGGCCTTAGGCCGCCGTGAGTTAATTGTTAGTATAAATGTTTTAATTATTTATGTAAAAGCTTTAAATGTAAATGTTGCTATTAAAAAACATCAGGGAATGTAACATTGTTAAACATTAACTCCCTTTCACACACGGGGGAACTATACGAAGGGAGAGCTTGAGGCCTAGGTCTAGGCTTTAGGCCTAGCTGTAGGCCTTAGGCCGCCGTGAGTTAATTGTTAATATAAATGTTTTAATTAATTATGTAAAAGCTTTAAATGTAAATGTTTCTATTTAAAAACATCAGGGAATGTAACAGTGTTAAACATTAACTCCCTTTCACACACGCTGGGGTACGATACGAAGGGAGAGTTTCAGGCCTAGGTCTCGGTTTTTTTAGGGTCATGCCAAGTGTTTGCAGTAGGGGGCGATGTTGCTACACGGACGGACGGACAAACGGACGGACGATATAATATATTGGTGGCTGGTCCACTTCGTTCCTACCAGTAAAATCACACTCTTTAACAATGTATGCTGAAGCACGCATCTGCGCATGCGCGGAAATGCTGACTCACGGTTGCCCCTAGCAACGCACACGAGCTCGTTAGGGAGGTTCTTTTTCGTGTAAAAAAGGCAAAAGACAAGCACAACACTGAGGTAAATCCTGAACAGGAATCCTGAACAGGATTTACCTCAACGTGTGCAGTTACTACTATAGAGTCAGTAGATACGACTATAAACTCAGTAGATACTACTATAGAGTCAATATATACTACTATAGATTCCGTTGATACTACTATGGAGTCGGTAGATACTACGATAGAGTCGGTAGATACTACTGTAGAGTCGGTAAATGCTATATAATTAGCAGATACAACTGTAGAGTCAGTATGTACTACTGTAGAGTCAGGAGATACTACTTTTATCAGTAGATACTACTATTGAGTTAGTAGATACTGCTGTAGATACTACTTTAGTCAGTAGATACTACTATTGAGTTTAGTAGATACTGCCGTAGAGTCAGTAGATACGACTATAGAGTCCATAGATATTGCTATAGAGTAAGTATATACTGCTATTGAGTTAGTAGTTACTACTATAGTGAATAGATACTACTATAGAGTTAGTAGATACTACAGTAGATACTACCATAGTCTAGTTACTACTATAGAGTCGTTAGATACTGCTGTAGAGGCAGTAGATACTCCTGTAGAGTCAGTAGTTACTACTATAGTCAGTAGATACTACTGTAGAGTCTGTAGATGCTACTGCAGAGTCAGTGGATACTACTATACAGTGAGTAGATGCTACTGTTGAGCCATATACTACTATTTAGTCACTAGATACTACTATAGAGTCAGCAGACACTGCTATAGAGTCAGCAGATACAACTATTGAGTTAGTCATCACTAATATAGTCAGTATATACTACTGTAGTGTTTTCTCCGGAGACACTTTGTAGGGGGCACGTCGTTATTATACACACGCGCCCTAACTACTAACTACTAAACATCAACTCCTCGTACAGTTTATCTCGAGCACTTCCACTCGGTATAGTATACGCCTCCTACGTAGCGTGCCTACCCTGGCTGTGCTCCAGGTCCCCCGGCTATAATATCCTATGGGAGACCCAGGGTCCACCACTGGCCTCACAGAGCTTCGGCCCTTAAAAGGACGGCGAAGCTAGGGGTCCAGGGTCCTATTCTAGCAGGTCTTCTTGCTTAAACTGGTCGTCTTCAACTGCCTGGACCTCTTCAGAGGTCTGCTTTATATACGTTTCTCAGCCGAGGTGCGGACCTCCGTGAGGGACGCAGGTGACCCAGAGTCCCTCACCGAGGTCCGCATGTCTGCCATTGTAGCCCACTGCATCCGCAGCCCCCCCCCCCCCCGGCCGTTGGGAGTGTTTGCGAGGGATCGTAGGACCCCTCACAACCCCCAACCGCTTCCGGGATGCCTGTTGCCTGCAAGTGCAGCCCATCCATGGCACTACACTACTATAGAGTCAGTAGATACTGCTATAGAGTCGGCATTTACTACTATAGTCGGTAGATACTACTATAGAGTCAGTAGATACTGCTATAGAGTCGGTAGTTACTACTATAGTCAGTAGATACTACTATAGAGTCAGTAGATACTGCTATAGAGTTGGTAGTTACTACTATAGTCAGTAGATACTACTGTAGAGTCAGTAGATACTATTACAGTCAGTAGATACTACTATAGTCAGTAGATACTACTGTAATAAGAGAGCGCCATCTCCTGTATTATTGTAGGGGTTACATTACCTTATACTGTCCACGGTTTATCTATAGTAGCGATTACATCTGGGGCCAGGTGATTAGGCGGATCTAACAGCGAAGCCTCTGGAACGTTCCCGAAGGTTCCAGGAGGGGCGTGGCCAGAGGCGGGGCTTAGCCTCCAGGGAGCGAATATATGCCGGGGGCACAGCAACGTTAGGGGTCGGTGTCCGAAGATCAAGAGGAGCTCCCCGTCGCTGCTGCCCCGCCATCTCCACCTGCCACGTGGCGGCTCGACCTCCAGCCGCTCCCTAGCGTGCTGCCATCCAGCGGTATGTTAGCGAGCGGGGTGAGCGCCACGTGGTGCGGGGCAGTACAGCCACGAGAGCAGGTCGACATCCGCGGAGAGAGAGAGAGACGTGGCTGTACCGCAGATTTATTAATAAACAACTTGAAGTCATTTACTATGCCGGAGCCACTCATTACACAACTATCGAGTCAGTAGATAATATTACAGTCAGTACTATAGTCAGTAGATGCTACTATAGAGTCAGTAGGTCCTACTAACTCTATTGTATGTAGGGTGTGTAGGTATATATATGCCTCCAAAAAAATTGGGTAGTGGGAGAGGTCGATAATTTTGGGAAACTTTTTATATCAACTATTGACCCCCCACTTTAACTTTTTTATTCAGGACTTCTGAAAGGCTCTTAAATTTTTGTTGACGGACAAATGGACAGACAAACAGAATGCCGGGCTCTCACAATAGCTTAGTATTTGTGTATGTATATGTTATATTTTTTAAGAGAAGACAAGTTTTGAAATATATTTCACCCGGGCAAAGCCAGGTACTTCCTGCTAGTACATAATACTTCTGCGTGTGAATTAGATTTTCTGATTTTTTAGGTAAAATTGTATTAAGATTCATCATTAAAACACGAGTCAACATAACATATATATTTAGATGTTAATAACTTTAGCAATGGTGACAACAGGTGTTTGTTGTTAAAATATCATCATGTGATGACACTTTTGGTAAGAAAAGCTCAAATGTAATGCCATAGAAGGGATGTCATGCCCTGTGATGTCACATCCTGGATTTTGTATCTAGCCTTGATTTTTTTTCATCATCTTAAAATTGGGAGCATACATATTTATAAGTGATATAATATAGAGATACATATTTTCACCTCCGATTAGCATGGCTGACGACGAATGGTGTGAACGAAATTCACGTTCAACATGAAGGTTAAAATGCTGTTGTGTTCCTGGTAATGCAGGGTAAATTATGGCGAAACACTAATCCAGTGAATATTGCTACCTGGACCTAGTTCTGGGATCCATCAGGTCAGCTTAGCCTAACGATCCATTTTGTAGTGTGTCGACGTCAGCAATTGTGATGGCTCGGGGATGGTGTTTGCCTTACTTTCATTCTGTGGCACGTTAACCTTAATAGGTGCTCACTAACAGCAATATGATTTAAACATTTCATTTCTCTTATGGCATTGACCATAAATTCACAAGCGTGTGCCTTTGTCTCTGTCCACTACCCCACCGACAGAAAATGTCCCTTCTTTAGTGAGGTAGAAGGATGGGGAAAGTGCTGTGAGTACCTATTCAGGACAGCGGCACACCACATCGTAATTTTCCCCACTTCTGTTGTCAACATGCCAAGTAATTTTATCCATATTAGGTTCAGTTTACCAAGTGCAGATCCAGGTCATGATCAGACAATGATTTCCTCTGGTGTTACACAAGGCGAAGAGTCACTGAGATTATAACTCATTGCGAAAACAATTTTACCACCACACTCAAACACAACATAGAGTACACTTCGGCATGTTTTTGAACAAACACATGGAATACCCAGGAATGGACATGAGAAGCATATCTGCAGAGAATGTGATTAACAATGTAATACGTTCCTTTAGTTTACGACAGTAGAGAAGTGGATTTTATACTGGACTAATCCCCTCATAAAGTAAAAATGTAAAATGTTCAAACAAATAACCCACTAACTTTGAATGCATTTATTATGGGGGATGCGTTTATACAACACAATAGCTAGTCACCCAATTAAAGCACTTGCCTCAGCTCAAACTTGATTAGCTTCCAAGAACTATTGTCTGCTATCCCTGCAAAATAACACAAGAATACAATTGACACTGGAATATGGATCTAACTTAGGGCGGGTATCATATTACTTCATAATCTTAAATATCCATCTTTCGTGTACACATGGAGCCAGCTGGAAACAACTTGAGCCCCTTGAAAACGAAATTGACAAAGCTCTGTAAGTGCCTCAGCAGATCTAATCAATAAGTCCAAGACCATTACAGTTCCATGTAATTCAAAAGTTCCGTGTGATTTTTACAATATTACATAAATTCCTTAAATTATATTTAAATCAACTTAGTGGCCTTTATTTAACCAAATTAGAGCTCATATAAGATCCATTGTCTTGCAAGAGCCACCTGAGCAATCACAGATACAAGGGGACACCTATTGATGGTTTTTTACAATTTCATTGCAACCATTAAGTCAGTATTGGTCTTTGAACATTTTCAAAGTAATCCTGAGGGTATTCAATATAACACTATTAATACGAGAAAACCCCCATAATAGTGGCAGCCCCATTTGCAGTCATCTCTTAAGTGTTTCTGGGAACTCCTTACGGATGACCCCCTCATTGAAGCTTCATTGTAACCGAGACTGTAGAAGGGTAATTCCTTTCAATCTATTAACCCGTGCTATCCTCTGGCCCTGCTGCTGCTGTCTTCAGGCTCCATCTGGTCCTTGCTGGGAGCTCTGCTGTACGCCACATACCTTGTGCTGCTGCAGCGGAGCGTAGGAGGCGACCGTCAGCTGGACATACCCATGTTCTTCGGTACACAGCGAGGGGCCTTTACTTGAAAACTGCTGTTTGTGTTTAGTTTGTTGTCCTCCCCCCGCACCTCCGATTAGCACGGTTGGCTATGTATGGTGCGAAAGAAGGTATACATACATACTTGTACTACGTTTATTAAGTGCTTTGCACAGGAATTTGTCAAACCCGAGCGCATGGCCAAATTGTATCTGACACGCAGCCATTATTCATCGATTCCACCATGAAAATCAATTCTTGCGCTCACTATAAATGCATTGAACCATGCATGTAAGCATCGATTATTTGTGTTACATGCAAATGTTACTTGTGGGAATAATCAAGACAACACAAGATTAGGACAATAGAAATGAGATGGGGGGAAAACAAGGGAAAATGTATTCATTCTCGAATCACAATTTGGGGTCAATATATGCTTGTCATTTACTATTTTATATGTAGTATATCTAAAAGAGAGCATATATATTCACCTCATAGCAGACATTAGAAACTGATGAAGCTCATCATCCCTTTGGGTTCAATTGGTATCACTGCTAGAAGTCAACAATGGTTGTGCTGTTGATCGATTGGCCTCCATGGTAGTGAAATGGAATACTCACCACTTGCTCATGGCATTAGCCTAAAGGTTTAAACATGCATTAGTTAAAGGTAACTTATTAGTTCACACAGTGCTATCCATGAACAGTTACATTCCTGCTGTCTAAAGTGGCTCTATTACCGCTTTGGGGCTCCACTGCCCCCGTAATTGGCCCCTGGCACATCACGCTGTCCAGTGACATTTTGCAAAGCTTCTTTATACCATTGCCTCAGTATGTACAGCGCAAACAGGATAGGTAGTGGAGGAAACGTTTGCAGCTCCCTTTTATGCAGACATTCCTCAATTTGGCTTTTAGTTAATTGAATTATTGGTATTCACTTCTTTAAGACTTATTCAGAAAATATCGTCCTTTGATGTAATTTACATGGATTCCTATTCATAGATTTTTGTTCAGTATACACTAACCAACGTTTATATTTGAATGATAAAACATTCTGAAAGTTAATTAATGTAGAGTATTTTTTACAGGGTCCAAATGGACAGTAGCTTTGTTAAATGTATCTTTAAAATAACATACACAAATTATATTTTAAGTACATTGAGGTAATACAAAAGGCCTTCATTTGACATCCTTTTGTTTGAGCCCTCAAGAATAACTATGAAATGTTCAGTTATATTTTTTTTATTTAGCTATTGTTAGGTCATAGTTTATTTTTATTTGTATATTTGTAAGTGATTTGTTTACCTTTCCTATACTTTGAACTGCTATCATGTTTTTGTATTGTTGTTGTAACGTTCTGACCTACCCCTGCTGGACATCTGTGAAATAGAGCTTCCCAGCTCATCGGATTCCTCAACTATAAATACATATTCTGATTCTGATAGTGCTTGTGTGGGAGATACGCTGACATTGGCTGGGTTGTCCTGTCGCAGGCTTTGTGGGGCTCTTCAACCTGCTTTGCCTGTGGCCTGGCTTCCCGCTGCTTCACTACGCAGGCTTTGAGACATTTGTGTTTCCCAGCAACACTGTGTGGGCCTACATCCTCATCAATGGCCTGGTGGGCACTGTACTCTCTGAGTTCTTGTGGCTCTGGTAGGTATGGTGGTCTCCTGGTCAGGACGAAAGTATAACGACTTTGATATGATTGTGAGGATGCTACCCAGCCACAAGGAACTGTCTGCTCACTGTTTAGCAAAAATAGTTCACTGCCACTGAGTGCCATGCAACAAATAATGAATGTGCTATATAAAAGTCCATGATAATTAAATGTGACATTTACATGATGTTTCAAAATCATTGATATTGTGAATATATGCCATTGTCCATGAATGGCTTAGGTGCACATATTTATATACATTCACCAGATGCAATATCACAAGACTGCATAAATCGTGACTTGGTTTCCATTTTCCTGCTGTTTTCACAATGTCCACTAGAAGGGCATTGCGAAGCATTTACTGCACACCTGCTTACCAGTGTGGTCATGTGAATATTTGGTACATACTTCTACAGAAACTGCAAGTTGCATTATGAACTGTGGCAAGTTGCATTATAAACTTCTGCAATCTCCTTAAAATTTTAAGTATTTTCCCACTGAAATGTACTTGGGGAGTTGCTCATTTTGTTAAAACAGAGTCAGTGATGGGATTGAAAAGTCCACGTTCCTATGACAAACGTAAGTATATCAATAGGAAAACTTCTGTAGACATCCCACATAGTGATATAAATTTTATCATCCCCCGGAGAAATGAAGTGCTGAGTTGACTGACAACCAGAATTTGTACTTGTGTAGTGAGTCCAACTGAGTCGCAGACGTTCTTCAGAGGCAACACATTCACAACACGTATGTACAAAAGGGGTTACTGCCCCTTTACCAGATACAGCCTAGGGTGGTGACCACCCAGCTAACTACACTACACACAGGAGTTACAGCTACGATGAACCGGACCCTCACTCGGGTCCCGGCCACCTGTTGGTGCCTCTTCAGACGTAGGATGTGGGGCTCCCAGCTTGTAGAACGAAGCGACCTCGGTCCCTCTCAGGGACCCACCTTATATCCTCTGCGGGTCGGGGCCGGCTCCGCCCTCGGCCCAGCCCACCTTCGCGAGCGTTCTAGCTCCCATTCGATCCCTCTCGAGAGCCCTCCCCGGACACGTGATCACCCCCTAGCCCCCACACCTGGGGGCCTCTCTGTGGACACTCCGGATCACGTGTCTACGGGGTCAACCAGAGTGCCATGGCCCGGGGCAACCCTGCCCCTGGGCTGACACTCTCCCGCTTCCCCTTGTGGGAGCCCGCACTGCACGCCATGCGTGGTGCCCGCGCTATCCCAGCGCTCACCAAGCCCCGCTAGGGCTGGTACTACACTCACCTACGGGGTGTACGCGATGGCGGTTCTTCGCACGCCGTGTTCTGCTAGAGCCGGCCTCACTCAGCAACACACACGGTGCTGTCCGCGACATAAGTACGTCGCACGCCACCACACAGTAACATCACCGATGTCACTACACTTGTAACCTTCCTATTGCAAACTTGCTCTGGCCACTGCACCACACAGTGGGATCGTTTCAAAATGACCATATCAGGGTGTTTAAAATAAAAAATAGGATCAGTGATAGATTTGTGAAAATTTAATAAATTAATTTGCAAAGGAACATCTAATATTACATTGTCAATATTTGGATGTATGGTTCTGTTTAGCCTGTAAGATGCTGCCATCATGTAATAGTTAGCCCTCGGGACTTGCAATCCAGAGGTCGCCATTTCTCCTGACATAGCATTTGAAACACTGGGGCAAGTTTCTTAAATCCCATTGCCGCTGCCCACGCAGCAGTATAAATAGGTACACCAGTCATTCAGCAAGTTGAAAGTGGTGAGATGAAGTGTGGATTCCTCCACCTCTTCCAAGACATCTGGCCATCGTGAAAAGTAGGCCAAATACCCTCGAGTGGAGACCCTTCTGGGGAGCAATGGCATGGGAAAGTAGTTTCATGGTTGCACCTTTAACTTTCATCCTTTAACTTGCAAATGCATGAGAATGTGTGTTGGTATTAACCTGTGGAACCCTCTGACTGACACTGCGTGGTGGTGGCTGGTCTGGCAGGGGCTGCTTTCTGACCACATCCCTCATGGGCACCCTTGCCCTGAGCCTCACCATCCCACTCTCCATCGTCACAGACATCTTCACTCAGAAGGTACGGTTAATAGATTAAAGTCAACCCTTACATTCAGATAAACTATAAACTCTTTTTTTTATTTTACCAGGTAAGGACCACTGAGCTATATAAAAAAAAAATCAGAAGCGACCTAGCCACAAAAGCTCAATGAAGTGGCTTTTATGGAATTTTTTAGCAATTTTATACGCACGTTTTTAAACGTGGAGGCTAAAAACGGAGGACCCGATGAAAAATCCACATGACCACGGGGAGAACATGCAAACTCTAAATATACAGGCGTCAGGGTCAGGATCGAACCCATAAACTCCTGCATCCTAGGCGAGGGAGTTAACATCTTACGACTGTGGCACCTGATAATCATTGGCTGGGTGAATCACACGTAAGAATTGATTCCTTAACTTTTTTCCTTTGCATCCGAAGGCTAACAAAAATAATTTATTTGCGAATTGTAACCTTGAATCGTAAAAGTTATGTTAAATCACATCCAGAAAATAAAAGTTTTTTACTCAATGTTAAGTACTGTGTGTGTGTATGCAAGACAGATAATGGGAGTATTGGTCAAAGCAACCATCCAGGGGAACTAGATTGAGTTTCAGGCCATGCACACCATCAGCAAGTTGTATCTAAACCCAGTCTGGCCCTCTTATAGATCAGTTTAGCCTGAAATGAGTGCCAAATGTGGTGCATCATATCAGTGATTATATTTTCTTGCTAACTGCAAGCCCAGGTCTTGATGGATTATTGCCTGGTTATAAAGATCATGTACATATATAGTGTGTGTATGGGTTCAACGGGAAACTTTATGGTTGCGTGTTGGTAGCCATACACACTCTCAGCCTGATGTGCTGCTGTCTTTAAATGTGATTCCAGGCGAGTTTCTCCTGGCTCTTTTTTCTGGGCGCCATGCCGATTTTCCTCTCGTTTTTTGGGACCGCTCTCCTCAACCACTACAGCAACTGGGACCCTGTCGGCGCCCTGGCGATGAAGGGAGCGGCGCTGCTCTGTTCACGCAGACAGCGCCGCAGGTGAGCATATCCGCATGGCAGGTGGATCACGTGGACGTGGGCAAAGAGACAGCCAATACGTTCAACATCACACCTGTGTCTATGTTAGATATGGAGGCTGATCCATTTATAGATACTCACTAAATTGATAGAGGATACATACACAATGATCGAGGATACGTTAAAATCAAACATTTTCATACAAAATCTCAACACCATGTCTCTCACAGATTGTAATACAGTTATCATATCTTACAACAGTCCCTATACACTTTGGCTAAGAAAGCCAGTGTGATTAGCTTACAACATTTAAGGATGTATGATCTGAGGTCATTACAAATAAAATGCCATTAAAATCAGTGGGGTATCTATAAATTGATCATCCTTTATTGATCAATTTATAGATTGGCAACTGTAACAATAGTTGACATTACCTTGGCTCTTTGAGCTCTCAGCATTCCCAACCTTACTATGTATCAAACATTTATTATTATTCACAACTCAGCACCAAGAACATCGAGAAAAAACGATTTAATGAAAAGGTCATGAAATAAGGTGGGGCAATGCTCTACCTAAAATTTTCTTTATTTTAATTTTGTATTCAAATATTGTTTTTATTAAGAAAGTTAAAAAAATGTTATTGAAATTTGAATCAATTTCAGATTAATGATACTTTTTTTAATCCAGATATGGGGCAACCAATTTGCATCGGTGCAGCACCATGCCTCTTCCCCCTTCCCATGCTACCACAGCGCTGGCACCGCCCCATGCCATGCGCTGAAAATAGATTTAAGTTTTTAGTGCATGCCTTAGGGGATATTTTAAATGACACAACTAAGCGTGTAATCTCATATCTTTCTATAATCATTTCCAAGATGTCACTGATGTTATTCAATTTCAAGATTTCTGTGACCTCTGTCAAAATCTTAGCATTTGCCATGATAATATCTTAGCCTTGTCTTTGATCAGATAATTATTCATAATTAGATACGGTAATCAGATAATACAGGCATTGGATTGCATCACCAACCCACTGGAATTTCTTACCCATCTAAAATATCATTTTTGTATTTATACAACATGATGGGGATTGTGATCAGCTTTTGTAATGAATCAGTGGCAGGATTTTTTTTTACTTGGGAATATTATTCGCAGAGTTAAAGGAGGAACCATAAAGTACAAAGAAAGGTGTAAAATAGGATTAAAGTCACGGTAGAAAGGAAGCCATTCTTAGCTGGAGGATATGAGAAAAGCATTGAATTGGACTTGGATAGGGGGAGACAGCCAGCAGTGACAATATCCAGAGGGAGGGTGTTCCAAGCAGCTAGATTCAGGGTAATCCCTACGTTTGAGAAAGTAGACTTCATCACATTTTAATTATATTAGAAACTTAAGAACAATGTATTTAATACGTTTTGAATTAATATACCTCCAGATCACCAGAAGACATTGCCCAGACATCGAGGTTGATCCCTGAAGAATAAAATCCGATGGAAATCTTGGTGATCTTGAAATCGCGAAGCTGCCATTGGTTTTGGGTTTTGTACAAATTACTTTTACTTCAACACTTGAACCACATTACTTCAGTCTTCCATGACTGATGCTCAAAACTATTAATTAAATTGTATTCATGACCTACTCATGGTTATTTCTCTACTCAGGATAATTATTTTCGCCCGGTGTTGTTTACCAGGACGTAATGGAAGTATGTTAAACAGTCTTTCCGACAGCTCTGTTTCTTCAGCTGAGGACGGCTGCTTGCGTTGTGGCCGAAACGTCGTGAGAATTTAATTGTATTATGTTTTATTATTATTTTATTATTTCCCTTCTACGTGACTTTACCGAAAGAACCAAGAATATGTTAAACAGTCTTTACCCAAGTTGTTATTGAACATCTGGGACTCTCTCGAATCTTGATGAAATGCTTTCGTCAGTCATTATGGACCTGTGTAGGTCTAGATGGACGAAACTTGTACAATAAAATCTTTATACTACCAAGTGTGTGTATAGTTTTACTGTATTAGCCACGCTAAAACTGCTCATAATTATTTAATGGTGGTCATTAGACCATGGCAACACCTTCGATTGCATAGTAATCTTTTGAAAAGATGTGGGTGTATATAATAGCTAACTTTTTTGTACCAAAATTACAACAACATTTGCACGTAAAATTAACTCAGATTTCTAACTTTAAAAACTTTTAACACGCTTTCAACTTACTCTTTGGTTGTCTAGATACATCAGGTTAAAAGTTACAAATGTGTAAGTGTGAGCTAGTGGCAACACATTTTTTTTGTTATTTTCTAAATAAAATTTTGTCAAATGATAGGAAATGATAGGACTCAAAACAATTATTTTTTTATAAATTGATGCAGCTAATTCGGCTGTGACGGTCCCACCTGATGACGGAGACTTGTGTTGCCTCCGAAACGTCGTGATTTTTGTTTTTATTTTATTTTATTTTCATGAATTTTGATGTTTTACCTACGTGACTTTACCGAAAAAACCTAAGAATATGATGCCTTGCAGTCACGAAAGCTTCAAATCTAGAATTAGTGTTTACGCTATAAACTGATTTTTTATCAATTCATTTCGAGACACTTTGTGTTGATTTCCCATGGAATATTGTCTGTGTAATTTCCATTTCCTGGTGGTAAGCAGCAACATTTGCATAAACTGTACAGTTGGATTCCTGTAGCTGCCCAATAATTTTGTGAGGAAGCATGAGCCACTCTGTGCTGTGAAGTAAACATCGAGAACCCAGGAGCATTATGTGCAAGTACAAGCCATTATGATCCATTATTGTATCCCAAATTCTTAAATATAATTACAACTAAACTGTAAAAAACACTTTGTAACTACAGTTTATTCAGTAAAATACACAGTAAACCTTTATTAACTTTTACCTGGTGAAATAAAAAGCGAGAACATGCAAACTACAAATATACAGGTGTCAGGGTCAGGATAAAACCCACGACATGTATACCAGGTGAGGTAGTTAACATTTCACCATCATGGTGCCCATGCATCTGTGGGAGAGCTTTGTGGAGCGAGATGCTTGTGGAGCTATCACTGGGCTTGACATCTGCAGCCATCACTTATCTGAAGCCATTTTGGTAGAAATATCAAGTTCTTATGGTGAGCACCAAACACCCTTTATTGGACAACCACTGTTCACTCCCCACACAGTGCTGCTCAGCAGGTAGTGGATGTTTTAATGACCCTGGAGGTCAATGAAACGAGCAGTGCCTAATTACCTGAGTTGACCCTGCTGTGATTTGCGCTCACGATTTAAATACTGGGAGTCATGCCGCTTATACGCTCGGCTAAATTCCATTCAAAACAGCCAGCTTCCTGATGACCTTGTTTCAAGATATAGGATGGACCTTGTAAATATGTAGTGTGATCTATGGAGCCACACACTGGAATTCTGAAGCACCACGTTTATTTAACGACCCTATCAGGGTAACTCCCTAATATAGAACGTAGATAACTAGACCCCAACAGGGCCACTACATAACGCACACTTTATCCATTTAATGGGGTAACTAGATAACGCCAACGCCAAGCGTGACGACCACCCAAGACCGAACCGACGACCGAAGAGCGGGGGCTCTCGAGTTGATTCCACAATACAGGGGGGCGTGGCCTTGCTCCGCTTCCGGCCGCGCCCCCCTCGGGATCTTTCCCGAAGGATCTGGGGTCAGTGTCACGTGTTCTTCAAGCCCCCTTTTGAGCCCCCTTTGCTATCCTGTGCCGGTCACGTGCCCTCTCGATGTCACCACATGGTCACGTCCTCATGTGTCCTCTCTCTACCCGTCCATGGACCACGTTCTCGAGGGCCCGCTTCCCTGCCCTCCCTACGCCGGTACCAGAGAGAGAGAGAGAGACACTCAATTCCGGCTTGTGACCCTAGATAGCGCATACGCCATAGTGACCCTATGACCGTCTCTACAAATACAAAAAATTGTCTGCAAAATGGAAACACGTGTCGTAGAAATGCTAATGGGTGGTATCCTAATTTTATGAGACCTTTAGTTCCTATTAAGCCTCAGCAATGCTAAAGGTCAAATGTGATTATTATAGGGCTTATGCTGTTATAAACTATCCACAAGTACATTTCCGATGTTAACGTAGTTGTGTTACATGACATTAAACGTAACACATACAAGGGTAAAACGTGCGTTGTGAAAAAACGCTCAATCCCAGTCATGTGTTCACAGTGGTTGTCCTGTTGAGAGACTTGCCTCAGCAGGGGATTTGTCATTTCCACCACTAGCAAATGGAGATGATCACCACTTCATGCTCATCTGAAGCATTACTAGGCGTTCCCTATTAAAAGCAACACGAGCCTCTCCGGTGATGATGACCACTTTGCCACACTCAACAGCTAGCCCATGCAGAGTTAACATGATGATTTCATCACTCCTGAAGGGGTCAAGGTCAACTGCTGTGCTTAAAATTGGCAGACTGAGCTTTTAGTGTTAAAGCCATTTGTAGATTTAAAATGTAGGCTTTCGCGACCAATATCATCCATAATAGTTTGTTTTGGTTAGATCGCGTGAATATATGAATGTGTCGTTAATACCTGCCACCACCCGACACATCCAACTAGTAAGGGTTGTCATGGAAGCAGAACATGCCAATTCGTCACTAGTACAGCACACCGGTGAGTTGGAGAGCAAAGCCACAACATTTACAATCTGAGTACGACGTTTCGCCAGTAATTACAGCTAGCTTCATCAGGCGACAGCCAGATTTGTGGAGAAGTCCACCTGTTTCGTTCCTTATATAGAGGCGTAGATGTGGTTACCACACTTCTGCGCTCTTGCGAAGAGCGCCACGTGGGGGGGGGGGGATTGCTGAGGCAACGTACATTATGCATTATGTGAGCCCTTTGAACTTGTCCTTCCTGTCTATTGTGTGTGTAGTGACATCGGGGATGTCACTGCATGGTGCCGGCCTGAGAGGGCCACGGCACGCGATTCACTGTCATCGCGTACACCCCCGTAGGCGGGTGTAGTACCAGCCCAAGCGGGGCTTCTCGTGCACTGGGATAGCGCAGGCACCACGCATAGCGTGTAGTGCGGGCTCCCAGAGGGAGGAGTAGGAGAGTATCAGCCCAGGGGCAGGGTTGCCCCGGGCCATGGCACTCTGGTTGACCCCGCAGACACGTGATCTGGAGTGTCCACAGAGAGGCCCCCAGGTGGGGGGACTAGGGGGTAATCACATGTCCGGGGAGAGTTCTCGAGAGGGATCAAGAGGGAGCTAGAAGGCTCCAGAAGGCGGGCGGGGCCGAGAGCGGAGCAGCCCCGACCCGTGGGGGGATATAAGACGGGTCCCTGAGAGAGACCGGGATCGCTGCATCCTACAAGCTGAAGCTCCACGTCCACAAGATGAAGCTCTACGTCCTGCAAGACATCACCACGTGGTCGAGGACCCGCGTGAGAGGGCACGACCCTAGACTGTATCTGGTGAAGGGGCAGTTACCCCTTTGTGTTACGTGTTGATGTTATAATAAAAGTGTTGCCTCCAAAGAACAACGTCTGCGACTCAGTTGGACTCACTACATGTGTATTAAAATAACCATACCAACGGTAATCCCTATTGAAGTATGCAGCCCTTTATAGGCATGCATTTAAATAATGTATTATTTGATTATCCACTTCCATGCAGTACTAAGGCGGTTACTATCGGACGGTTAAAGTTATTTTTTATTTCAATCTTGATTTGAAGCTTTCGTGACTGCAGGAATCCATACTCTTTAGTTATTTCGGTAAAGTCACGTAGATAGAAATAAAAAATAACGACGTTTCATTCGCAACAAGCAATCGTCATCAGGTAGAAAGATACAGCCATAGAACTGCAGTTTATGTCTTATTATAGTAGGTAATAATAATAGGAGGGGTGTCCATTTGGAAGATGTCACCTGCTCATGATCATTAATGAGGGGATGCTGTACGATGTGGAGTGACGTCACTTACACATGATTATTAATGAGGTGGTCTGGGGGGGTGTCCATTTGGAGGATGTCACCTGCTCATGAATATTAATGAGGGGGGCTTGTCGATGTGGAGTGACGTCACGTCGTTAAGGACAGACATTCCTGGGTGATTATAGTAGGCATCAGAGGTGGGACAAAGTCATTGTTATGCAAGTCCAAGTCGAGTCGCAAGTCATCAAATTCATGACTCGAGTCTGACTCGAGTCCAAGTCACATGACTCGAGTCCACATCTCATAGGTGGGACAAAGTCATTGTTATGCAAGTCCAAGTCGAGTCGCAAGTCATCAAATTCATGACTCGAGTCTGACTCGAGTCCAAGTCACATGACTCGAGTCCACACCTCTGGTAGGCATACACAATAAATTTCAATTCCTCATAGAGGAAGTCACATGCTAAGTGGCTGATTACTGATCTATTACATCATTGCAATACCCCCTCACCTCCGCCTCTGATCTCGAAACCTGATGGGGTTCAACAATGATGACGTCATCCTGCTCTATTTAAGACCATAAGCAGTTGGATGGCCTCACTATGCTGGATGTAATTACCAGCAATACGTCGTACTCAAATTATATATGTTGTTGATTGACTCTTCAAACACACCGGTGGGCTGAAGAAGTAATTAATTGGCGTTTTGTTAACGTGACACATTTTTTACTGATTGGCCGTGTCGGGTGGTGGAGGGTTGTGACATTTATAATAACGCAATCTAACCCAAAACCATTTATTATGAATAATACAGGTCGCAAAAGCCTACGTGTTAAAAAGAGGGAGGGGTGATAAGTTCGAACCAAGGAACGCAACCCTATTTTCCCCATAAGGTATATTATTTATCGAACTCGGTTTTGCCGAACACGGAATTTTCCAGGAACGTAACCTCCGTGTTCGGTGAGTTCTGATTGTGTATAGAAAATACAAATAACTAAATCCATAAAATCTACTTTCTCTTCATAAAAGAGTGCTCTAAAGCTTGATGCATAAGCCAAACAAGCCTCCAATGCTGCTGTGAAGCTAGCATGCAAATCAGGTGGTGGGTACAAACGTCTCCTCTCGTGTATTATTCAAATTTTCTTAATCACCACAACCACTTTACACCCATCATACAGCACGTGCCATTGCAGGACAACATTTACACTGCAAGCCGGACGCTCCAGAGAGAGCTCGGCAGCCAAATTATCTGTCTCTGCCTCTCTTGATTCTGACCTTTCACTGATCCTCCGCTGGGACCACAGCAACCTTGTCCACATTAATACTCTTAACTAAACCTTTATGGTCGCCAATAAGCCAAAACACACATTTCATGTTAAATCTATTTACAATCCGTTCTTCATTCTAATAACCCTAACCTTATGTTATTTGTTATTTTATTCAACTCCAGTACCGTATAGCTTATATTGGATCTTGCACATCACCTGCATTGCAAAGGGAGTCTGTAGCAAACTCTCTCCTGGCTGGAACATGTCCAGCCAGGAGAGAGTTTTAGTGGCGTTACTGTTTCTCCCATGATACCTTGTTGCCTGCTGGAGTAACACAGTAGGCAGAGCTTAATTCTTCACTGAATATTTTCCCAGTTCACAGCGGGTAGACTTGAGTAGCCACAGCCGATAGATGTATATTGGCTGTGGAGTGCCAGGTGCAGAAATATGTTCATGGTCACTGACCCCCCCCCCCCCAGACAACTACAGCTGAAAGAAGCCCTGTTCGTATAATGGGTAATTTAACTATAGGCCTATGTTGTTCCAGTCTGCACAAATTTTGATGGGAAATGTGACTGGCTGCAGCGAGCCTTGCTTAGAGGTTTCCAGGTTAATGGCGCGTAGGGTTAATGCCCATGACAGAGCGCTGAGCTGAAGCTGCTGAGATGTGGGGTTTGAATCTGGGTAGCCATGCATGATTAAATTATTGTGTTCTCAAGTTTAGTGAGTTTTGTTGACTCGGGCTCTTCACCAATGACTGCACAGAAATCCCATTATTGAAGGTTTTATTTGGGGGTCATATTATTGTTCAGTTTGGAATGCAAGAAAAAACACCTCTGCAGTGAATAAAGGCGAGTGTTGTCCCGCTGGGTGTGAGAGGCCTATTGAGATTACCTAAACGAGAGCTCTGTGGCGTAATCTCGAGGGGACTGTTCCTTGATGTGACGCAATGCTTCATTGACTGTGAGAAATCGGAGGAAGAATTGTCTTCTTGTGGCACGAAATCGATAGCAATAGCATAATTGGGTCTTCACATGAAGATGTTTTGGTATGCCCGGCTGTTTATGTGGCAATGATAGATTAAAGAAACTAAAGCCAAAGTTATATTTGAAGTTTTTGTGACTGCAAGGATCCATACTCTTTGGTTCTTTCGGTAAAGTCACGTAGGTAAAAAATGAAAAAAAATAGAAATAAAAAATAAATCAAAGTAAATTAAATCACGACGTTTCGATTGCAACACAAACAATCATCATCAGGTGTGAACATCACAGCTAGAATTTTTTTTACTAAAGTGGGAGAAATGCTGGGGCTAAGGAGTTTATATAAGTGTGGACGTCAGGGACTGGGACGTGAGACTGTGCGGGGGGGGGGCTAGAAGTGAGAGGTTGAGGGAGCTGGAGATGCGCTGGGGGGGGGGGGGGGGGCGACGCAGCGACGACTGTAGTTACAGCCGATGTTGGACCCAAAGCAAAATAGCAGCACTGTTAAACGCTGGGGATGCAATTGACTCGGTAAAATAGACGAGTACCCGCTAAATAAAATGGGACAAATATGCGCAGTTAAATATTTTTTACCTGGTTAATAACATCTTTCCAATGATTGCTCAATTTGTATCCATCTTCACGGTTGAAGTTATGTCTATATTTGTATATCTGGTTAGCTTCATAAACAAACCTTTGATAGTAGCCAGACGGTTTACAGAGCACCTTGGTCTCGAAAAAACAATATCACGAGAGCCCACAGCGTGATAACAATGATCAGCAATGGCAGAATAATTAGTTCTGCCGTGTTTCAGATCTGACTTGTGCTCGCAGATACGGTCAGAGACATGACGTTTCGTTTCGCCAATGTAACAATCACCACAGATGATTGTTTGGAGACTCCAGGGTATTGCAAGTCAGGAATGACATCCCTCACAGATGGGATTAGATCACGGATTTATGTACTGTACTGAATCGGACCTGGATCTTGTGTTTGTTTAAGATTTTGGCAATCTTTTTGGTAACGCCTGCTATGTATGGTAACGTGATGGTTTTGATCGGCGTCTCAGGGGGTTGTTTCTCCACGGTTGGAGAAACCGCTTTGCGGATAATCCCGTCCGAGTATTTATTCATCTTAAGGGCCTGGTATATGTGTTCCAGTTCACTGGCTCGGTGGTGTTGTTCAGAAATGCAGTGGGCCCTATGGTGCAGTGTTTTGATGAGGGAATTCTTCTGTGCTGGATGGTGGTGGGATTCAGGTTTCAGATAGGAATCTGTGTGGGTAGCTTTCCTGTAGACACAGTGTCCCAAAGAGCCATCAGGTTTCTTCTCAAACAAAACATCAAGAAATGGTAGCTTACCATCCTTCTCCACTTCCATGGTGAATTTGATGGATTGGTGTATGGAATTGATGTGATTGTGGAATTGGTTCAGTGCTGGTAGGCCATGTGGCCAAATGACGAAAGTGTCATCCACATATCTCTTCCACAAGGAAGGACGTACGGTGGATGTCTGGATGGCATCTGTTTCAAATTTCTCCATGAAAACATTCGCTATCACTGGTGATAAGGGGGAACCCATAGGGGTACCTTCATTTTGTTTGTAGAAAGTACCATTCCAGGTGAAGTAAGTGTTAGTTAAGGCAGTGCCTAACCAGAGTAGGAACATCAGGGTTCAGTCCATGCTGGACTAAATATTCAATTATTGCTAAGGTGTCAGGCACTGGAACCTTGGTGAACAGAGAAACCACATCAAAGCTGACGAGAAGATCATTTGGGGACAGTGAAATGCCCTTGATTAGAGAGACTAGGTGAGCTGAATTAAGTACTGCTGAGGTAGTCTTGCCAGTGAATGGAAGCAAGGTATCAGACAGAAAACGGGCCAGCTTGTAGGTAGTTGAGTTGATAGTGGAAACGATAGGCCGAAGTGGTGTACCTTCTTTATGGATCTTAGGTGATTTTCACATCTGATGATGATTGCTTGTGTTGCAATCGAAACGTCGTTATTTATTTGACTTGTATTTCTTTATTTCTATATATCTTTTTGATCCTACGTGACTTTACCGAAAGAACCAAAGAGTATAAAGCTAAGGCCTAGGATACTCCCACATAATTGTTCCAATGTATTGGATTAATGCCCTCAATTGGCATTGGTGATTTTTTTGCCAAGTTGCTTCCTTAAAAAAGTAAAAAAACGCTGAGGTGGCTTGTGTTTTTCAGATGATAACTACAGACTGCAATCGCGGCCGTGCATGATGAGTTTAAATAACTGCAGCTGCTTCACGTAAAACACTCCTCAGTATGTGTCCCTGTCATTGTCTTTTTCAACTTGCCGATTAGCACGGTTGGCTCCATAGGGTGCAAAAGAAATTCAACATCTAGTATTACGTGGTATAATTTGTAATGTGTAGACGACATATAGATTAAGGCTGCGAATAATATTAACCTGGAACAAATTTGAAATTACATTTTTTTTTATTCTATATGCAACTCATAATTTCAAGATGTTTAGTTCCCACCGCATCTGCATCCCGACGTATATGCCATGGTGCGATGTATACAGTATAGGTTCCATAAGACATCGAGATAGATTACTGATGCAAGCATTGCTTGGTGTTCACATCCGTTGTTGGTCCTGAACGCGTGGTAGAAATTGAACACTTATCGGATGGGGACAGCAAAGTGGTACTCATTTTATTTCTACCTTGCCTGGTGGCTCAGTGGCAGGGTGAGTGGCACGCAAACGTTAGGTCGTGAGTTCAAATCCTGGTTGAGGGTTGACTCAGCCCATCATCCCTCTTGAGTTGATGAGATATGTTCCACTTTATGGGAAAGTCAACAGTGTGTGGAGCCATACGCTAAACCCAGCACATTACTTCCCGATGTAGGCGGGGCAGGCGCCCCAGTAGGGTGCAGCTGTAGAATATTAACATAGGGGCCGTCCATAAATGACGTCACGCGATTTTGAACGATTTTTTACCCCCCCCCTTCGTCACACGGCGTCACAAAAAGTTATCCCCCCCCCCCCCTCATATATGGCGTCACAAAGCTCTGCCCCCCCCCCCAAAAATATATTAAACATGCTTTAAATCGCTTTAAACTATTGTCATTGTAGTGCGTATTTAATGTGGCGCTGCACTCTGATGTTGTATGAGAAAACATTTATTAAAAAGTACATTAAATTAAGTAGAACGTGTTGTCTATATTTATTTAAAGTTGCGCATTTTGATGTGACGTCACATTTCTCACCCCCACCCCCTCGTCACACATCATCACAAATGTCTGACCCCCCCCCCCCCCCGGTGCATGACGTCATTTATAGACGGCCCCATAATCGCATAATCACTTATTGTGGGTTTCTCTCTCACTCTCTCTGTTTATGCTAGAACCGCCATCCCCCCCCCCCCACGCCTAATGTACAAGGTTCAATGTGTTCAAATACGTGGCGGACCCCAGCAGAAGGCAATGGGCCGCGCTCATTCAAACGTTGATTGACCGAAAGAATCCAAAGAGTATGTTGATTGACAGTTAACGGACTTGTGAGGGAGGTGGGGGAGGGGTGAAACGGCAGGGGCGGGGTTACGTGATTGGCGCTGGCGAATCCCGTGCGACCGTTCCCCCTACTGGTAGGAAAGGGCAGGGGCAGGGGCGGGGCAGTCTGACGTCGAGCCAACTGGAGGATGGTCACGTGTTGGACGCACGTGAAGGTGCCAGGATTCTGCGGGAACTGCCAGAGAGCGGTCAAAGTGTAGATTAGCAGTGAGCTAGAGGGGACGACCTTAGGTTGGTGTTCACACCACCCCTGTGGAGAGATACACATATATGCATACCCACCCGTTGGTTAAGCCACCTGCAGGTAGGCCTCGGCAAGGTGAGGTGATTTACCCTTTTTACCGGGTAAAAGGGTAAAGGTGTCGACATGCCAAGGGGTAAGGTAAAGGGTAGGGTAAAGGTAGCGCAGAAGAATTACTCAGTAAGGTAAAGATAGCGCGAAGTATTACCCGGTAAATACCTTGTTTACCGCTCGCTAAAAGGTCCGTGGCGCAGTCCGTGGCCTCCATTTAAAACTGGAATCATCGAGAGTATTCTATATCAATAAAGCGCTCTACCTAGCATTTACCTGTTATAAACCTTTTTCACGTGTAGTACCCCAGTAATTACCCTGTAATTGGGTAATTTGTATGGGGTAAGGATAAAAGGTAGGGTAAAGGTAGGCTCGTTGCTTTTGACCTTTTATCTTACCTTGATAAAGGGTAAAAGGTAAGGGTAGAGTGATTGTATTGTGGTAAGGTAAAAGGTATGGTAAAGGTAGGCTCGTTGTTTTTACCGTACCTTGCCGAGGCCTATACACGCATAGAGGCACACACCTAAAGCGACGGTTGCACGGGCCCCTCCAACTCAACAAAGTTGGGTGTGGGATATTAACCCCGGGGTGAGGTCAGGGGGATGCTCCTCCAGCCCCCCCCACTCCGCCACACTTCGCTCTGGGACTCAGACGTGGAGTCAGCCGAGCCGTCTGGGGCCGAGATCCAGGTGGACGAGAGTCCGAGGGGTGGGCCACTCCGGGCCGGCCCTCACTGCTCCGGCAAGGCCTCGGGTGGCGCTGCCCCCCCGGTTCCCCCACCCTGCTCGTGTAGACCTCGCGTTGCATGACAAGTGATTGTCCTACGGACAGATGCTTGCCATGGGAATGTGGAATCTTCTCCACTGGCTCAGGGCTGTAAACAGTAGATGAGCACCGCCTTAGTGCTCATTAGAGTAGGAAATAAACGTGACTTTTTGACGTATTATTTACCCCAGGGGGATGAAAGGCTGAGTCAACCCACCAATGGGGATTTGATCTCTCACCCTTGCAATTATAAATCAGCCACTCTACCCCAGCACCACGTGGGCAGGCAGTGTGCATCTTACATATTTAAAAACAAAGTAATTTTCCGTCATCATATTTACTTGAATAATTATTGTCGTACAGGGACCAGTAAAGACTCATAATGACCGAAACAAACCTGGAAACTTACAGTAATAAATATGAGCTATCCCATGACCCGTGACCTAGGGTAAAAAAATGTATAAACAGGATGGCCCAAAAGTCAGGATACAGAATTATTTCATTCATTTTAGCAATGGCATTTTAAAAAATTGTACTGTTCATTTTGTTAATATTTGATCTATTGTCATTATTAATATCCATGTTTCTTTTCAGATGCCGAGTTCAATTTATTAGGTATGCTTCAGAAGGCAGCTGCGATCTAAAAATAAGTCCTAAATTCATTTTCAAAACAAAATTCATGCATGCATGAATGTTAGTGGCAGCAAGTTTGAACATTTGTTAAAAGCAATTAAATAACCGTGTGTGATATTTTAAAAAATTTTTATTAACTCTTGTGTCCTAACGTTTGGGCTACCCTGCATTTGACTAAATGCCTATTTAAATTATGGTGCACCATCTGGCGGACAAAGCACTCTATTACAATGTGTGTTGTGACTGTCGATCCATTATTTATGTGCAGTACCATTGTAAGAATGTAGCTGTGGGGTGAGTGTCCCGTGTGTTTGTCGAGTGCGAGTGGTGTCAAGTGAGTGGTTAGGATCAGGAGAGTGTCAGGTGAGTGGTGTTTGGTGAATTGCGTCTGATGAGTGTATGGGTGAGGTGATATATGGTGTGATGAGTGAAGAATGGTGTTAGCTGAGGGGTTGTCTGGTGTGTGGTGGGCGGTGAGGGTCTGGTTAGAGTCGAGTGAGTGATGAATGCTGTCAGGTGAGTGATGTTTGGTGAGTTTGAGCTCTTTTAAAAATGACAAAAAACAACGCATTCGTCAATAACACTGGCTTTAATAAGGAAAATATATAATAGACAGCATAGGTAGGCTACAGAGGTAGAGTGCATGGGGACTGGTGAGAAATATATATCTACATGTTTTTTTTAATTTTCTGATGACCAGTTTTTCAATTGACATGTACATAGTTATATGATAGTAGCTTTTGAGTAACAGACAAACCCGTGCTATGAAGGTCCATTGCCTGAAACATCACCCATATCATATATATGTTTAAATCTTGACTTAAAGCTTTCGTGACTGCAGGGATTCATATTCTTTGGGTCTTTCGGTAAAGTCACGTAAATAAGTTTTTGTTATTTTATTTGAACCTATCTACGTGACTTTACCGAAAGACCCAAAGAATATACAGTATATGTTTACTTATTACGCCCACAGTGTTATTGACGAATGGGTTGATTTTTGCTAATTGTGCTTGTGCACCACTGCCTATGCAGCATCACCAAATACATTAATGTATTTACAAAAATGTCGTCAAATTCATTTAAAAAAGTAAAACTCCTTCATCCCCTCCCATCCCTCAGTGTCGTGTGGAGTTAGTGGGAGTTAAGCTCATCAGAAGCGGTAATACCATGGACAATAATACCATATGTGCATGTGACTGGAGGAGGATGGAAGGTCAGAGGGTTGGGAGCTTCAATTAATCGGTTGACCTCCCGGGATTATGAGTACGGTACATTTTGCGGGCTTAGCTCAGACGGTACTTGTCCTCGAAGAGTTGGCAGGCAGCCTCGCAATCGGTGCATTCACCAATGGACTGGTTAACAGTGAGGGAAAAAAGTACTTGATCCCCTGCTCATTTTGTACGTTTGCCCACTGACAAAGAAATGATCAGTCTATAATTTTAATGGTAGGTTTATTTGAACAGTGAGAGACAGAATAACAACAACAAAATCCAGAAAAACACATGTCAAAAATGTTATAAATTGATTTGCATTTTAATGGTGAAAATAAGTATTTGCCCCCTCTCAATCAGAAAGATTTCTGGCTCCCAGGTGTCTTTTATATAGGTAACGAGCTGAGATTAGGAGCACACTCTTAAAGGGAGTGCTCCTAATATCAGCTTGTTACCTGTATAAAAGACACCTGTTCACAGAAGAAACCAATCAATCAGATTCCAAACTCTCCACCATGGCCAAGACCAAAGAGCTCTCCAAGGATGTCAGGGACAAGATTGTAGACCTACACAAGGCTGGAATGGGCTACAAGACCATCGCCAAGCAGCTTGGTGAGAAGGTGACAACAGTTGGTGAGATTATTCGCAAATGGAAGAAACACAAAAGAACTGTCAATCTCCCTCGGCCTGGGGCTCCATGCAAGATCTCACCTCGTGGAGTTGCAATGATCATGAGAACGGTGAAGAATCAGCCCAGAACTACACGGGAGGATCTTGTCAATGATCTCAAGGCAGCTGGGACCATAGTCACCAAGAAAACAGTTGGTAACACACTACGCCATGAAGGACTGAAATCCTGCAGCACCCGCAAGGTCCCCCTGCTCAAGAAAGCACATATACATGCCCGTCTGAAGTTTGCCAATGAACATCTGAATGATTATTAGGACAACTGGGTGAAAGTGTTATGGTCAGATGAGACCAAAATGGAGCTCTTTGGCATCAACTCAACTCGCCGTGTTTGGAGGAGGAGGAATGCTGCCTATGACCCCAAGAACACCATCCCCACCGTCAAACATGGAGGTGGAAACATTATGCTTTGGGGGTGTTTTTTCTGCTAAGGGGACAGTTCACTTGCTTGCTTGCGCGCTTACGACCGTGCAAATCTTTCGGTCGTTTTTTAACCCACTTCCCGTGATCCAATCGAGCTGACATTTTCCACACAGACTCGTTGTGCGTGACAATTTATTTTCGTGAAATTTTTTTTTCAAAATGTTACACTTTTTAGGAAAAAATAATGGTATGGCTGTGTGTGTGGGGGGGGGGGGTCTGTTTGTATGTATGTGTGTGCAAGTCTTCATCCTGGTTCTGGTTGTATGTGCTTGCGTGTGTGAGTGCGTGAGACGAGGTGGCCGAGTGGTTAAGGCGATGGACTGCTAATCCATTGTGCTCTGCACGCGTGGGTTCGAATCCCACCTTCGTCGAGATTTTTTATAATCCTTTATATTAAGTTCGCTTGCTTGGGAGACCACTTGACGGGTAGCACACTTTTATTAACATTCACTTAGCCGCAACGACACGTGTAGCCAACTACAACCTACGCTACGCGTTCCACTCGGCTACACACACGCGGGCTCTCCGGCCCCGTAGCTTCCAGGGGAACTCCCAGACCCACCCCGGCTGGGGTATGGGTCCCGACCACTGGGTCCCACAGCCGGCCCTCACACGGACGTCCGGCCCCGGGTCCCACGGTCCCGCCTCTGAACCACACAGGGTCCCGGCCCTTACAAGGACATCGGGGCTAGGGGTCTCAGGACCCTATCTCTTCCTCCTCCGTCTTCTGTCTTCACTGGTTACCAACTTCCCGAGTGCTGCTGTGCATCGCCCTAAATAGTCCTCCGCTCCAGGGGGCGGGGCCTATGCGGACCTCGATGTGGACATCTGCCTGCGGACCGCGATGTAGCCACACCCGACGCGCTCTCACACGATCCCCCCCCTTGTCAGCACGCACCGCCACTACACCACGCGATGTAGCCACACCCGACGCGCTCTCACACGACCCCCCCCTGTCAGCGCGTACCGCCACTACACTTGCGCGCTTATGACTGTGCAAATCTTTCGGTCGTTTTTTAACCCACTTCCCGTGATCCAATCGAGCTGACATTTTGCACACAGACTCGTTGCGCATGACAATTTATTTTCGTGAAATTTTTTTCCAAAATTGTACACTTTTTAGGAAAAAATAAATTATATTTAATTACCAATTGCTTAATGGTGGCAGGCAATCATCTGACCCATAGGTGGCAGCCATCTCAAGCCAGAGGACGAGAGGACTCTAGCCGCCACGCATATAAAGGATTTATAGTGAAAAACTTTGTTTTTACGGGTTTATTTTTAAATCCTTTATATTAAGTTCACTTGCTTGCTTGTTTGCGCGCTTACGACCGTGCAAATCTTTCGGTCGTTTTTTAACCCACTTTCCGTGATCCAATCGAGCTGACATTTTGCACACAGACTCGTTGTGCGTGACGATTTATTTTCGTGAAAATTTTTTTCCAAATTTTTCCGCTTTTTAGGAAAAACATTTTTTCATATTTAATTTAAAATACCAATGTGATAAAAATGAAACTCTTACTCAAGAAAAACAGAAATGAATAATAAAATAAAACTGATGCCATGCATATAAAGGATTTATAGTGAAAAACTTTGTTTTTACGGGTTAATTTTTTACGTACTCTACCCGTTATACAGGGTGTTTAAAAAAGATGGACCCGATTTGAAATCGTTATATTTCTACAACCACAAACCGCCCATGAATGAAACTCTTACCACTTGAAAGAGCGGGCATGGAGTTTCAAATGATGGTGACCCCGCAACACAAGGCATTTTGCGTTCGGCAGTTCAGCAAGACTGAATCCGTACCGCCAGTCCACGTATTGTCCCCGCACCAGCACTGTCTCCACACACGCACTGTCTTTACATCACCCCACCCCCCTCTTTAAAAAATCAGCCGTCTCGGCGATACAGCGATACCCTGACTTTCGTCCACTTGACTTTCGTCGCTTTGCTCTTTCGGCCGTTTTCAATTATAACCACATTTCAAATGTCGTCCACGTGCTTTCTTCTTTCGTCCAATTTAATTCAACCTTCCACGACGTTCGCACCACGCACCATCTTTTTAGTTCAGTTTTTGAATAGAAGTCGTTCAGTCAGCATCTCTTATACTTGTGTTTATTAATATATTATTAATACTGTACTTATTTCTGTGATTATACTATAAACAATTCATAGTTATTTTTGTGATAACAGTATAATACTACAGTGTTCATAGTTATTTTCGTGATTATAAAACACGTGTACAGTATTCATACTGTGCTTATCTTTGCGATTCCTGTAAAATACTTATTTTTGTGTTATATAGTTACTGTAGTTATTTGCATGTACGTTTTTATATTTACTGTAGTATGTTTTTCACTGGCCAAAATAAATTTGCAAGCTAAATAAAGGCTCTGCTTTGACATTCGTCCATGCTCTGGTCCCTAACCAGACGAAAGTGCAAGATATTCCTGGACACAAAAATTGTACGGTGTGTTCGGACAGAAGAATCGCATAAAAAATGCAACTCGACGTCTGACGATCACTAGGGTAGAAGAACTGCATATGGAAAAAAACAACCCGCCATGACCCAGGGAGATCCACCTCGCGGAATCGCAAACACTTTGACTGTGTCCTTGACGCCGGTCCAGCACTCTGGGCAGACTTCTGCGCCTTTCCGAGCAACGGGGGCTCAAACAAAAGCCTTGAAGGGGTAGGCTCATCCCTAGACTCTTCAGAGAAATTTGACCGGGCTCCAGCCAGCGGTCCATCGCACATGGCGGCTTCTTGTGATTCCCCGGACTTCAGGGGCTTGGAAACTGTCGGCAGCACAACGCATTTTTCCTGAGGCACAATTTCCACAGCCGACTGCCCCGGCTCGTCGGACATACTGGACACCAGCCACACAGGACTTGGGGATGAGCTGTCTATACGGGGAAGAACATATGGTTTCAGGCGCGACGGGTGAACAAACCAACGGCGACGTCCTGCCTGAATTCTTACACACTGTGACCGTTTGACTTCTACCACCTCAACAAGACCTTGCCATGACCGATGTAACTTGGGGGATGTATCCAGAGGCGCCTGTCGGCAGTATAACCATGCCATGTCCCCGATTGCCCATGGAAGCACGTGCTCATGACACCCTGTGTTCTTTTCATTAGCAGCTTGTGCCTTGACAGTGTTTTTCTAGCCGCTTCACGAGCTTCCAAGATACAACCCAGCGTAACATGCAGGGGCACGGGCATGGCTGCTCTCTCTTTCCCCGAGGCCATACTCAACTGGGCCTCAATGGGGGGTTTTTTCCCGCCCGTACATAAGGAAAAGCGGGGAAAATCCCATAGAGGCGTGTGGGACCATCCTGTATGTTGCCAAGACTCCTGGAACGTGCAAGTCCGAATCTGTCTGCGCCTCATTAACTGCCTGACAGAGCATCGATGTCAAGGTTCTGTGCAGGTTTTCCACCGTACCATCTGTTTGAGGATGGTATGGCAACGTTCTAATATGTTTTTGTACCCAGTACGTCGCACATTTCGCACAGCAACTTGGACGAGAAATTCTAACCCTGATCCATGAGAAGCTGCTCGGGGGCTCCCTTGTCCATCACGTAGCTGTGCAAAAATGCATCGGCAATGGATGCAGCCGTTTGGTTGGGCAATGGCCAAGCCATTGGCCACCGGGAAAAATACTCTACCCCGACCAGGAGAAATGTATTTCCCTTTTGTGTACTCGGAAAAGTTCCCAGGATGTCAAGCGCAACCAATTTGTTAATTCAGAACACTGTAATGGGCTGCAACGAAGGTTGAGACTTTTTCGATGGTGGCTTTCAGTGCACGCAATCAGTGCAACCTTTGACCAAATGGTAGACATCGTTTCACATTCCCGGCCAATGAAATTATCTTTGCAGGGTTAATAAACTTTTTGGATGCCCGATGTGCATCAACTTATTTTTGTGTACTGCCCACATTAACCTACCCTGCAGGGAGGTGGGGACCACAATACATTGATGTTGTGAAACCACCTCATCAGCAGGCCTTCCTGAAGGACGAACCGCGACAAACCTTAGGCCCTGGGTTTTCGTGATCAGTTTCAGCGCGACACCACAAGTTCAACAAGGAAACAAGGTCCATCTGTAGCTGGCCCCATTCGACATGCGTGAGGCCCAAAGTGTTGTCCCTATGTGTGACCGCCCCAGCTGGTGGCGGATCACTCAATGCCGCTACGAACCCTGGTGACCCAGCCATAGGTGGTTTATACTGGCCCACGCCCGACGAACATGCACAATGTTAGTTTAGAGGCAAGCGGGATAATGCGTCTGCATTACAGTGCCTTACACCCTTGCAGTAAATTACCCAGAATGAATACTCCTGGAGTATCTCCAGCCAGCGAGACAGCTGGCTGGAAGGCTGGTCCACTGTCAGAGAGTACTGGAGGGTCGCATGGTCCGTGTGGACTATGAAGTCCCTGCTGTAGAGGTAAGGCCTGTACTGTTGGATGAAGTACACCATGGCCAAAAGTTCCCTGTGGGTAACGCAGTACCGCTGCTCAGCGGTTGACAGGACGTGACTTCCGTATGCAATTTCCCTTTCCACCCCGTTCTTCACCTGGGACAAGACAGCCCCTATGCCCAGGTCGCTAGCGTCAGTGTACAGTATGAACGGCAGGTAAAAATCCAGATAGTCAAGGGGTGGTGCATGGAAAGGCGATCTCGCAGTGCAACAAACGCAGCCTCCTCCTCCTGGCCTCATTTAAACGTCTGGTCTTAAGCCATCAAGGCATGCAAGGGTTTTGTAACCGTCGTGAACTGCAGAACGAACCTTTGGTAATATGACACAAACCCGACGAAACTGCGCACTTCATCCACCGACTTGGGGGTTGGCCAATCGCGTACGCACGCCGTTTTGTCCCGATCTGTAGCTATCACTTTTACGCTGACAATGTGGCCCAAATATCGCACTGAAGTTTGTAGCAAATGGCATCTCGCGGGTTTCAATTTTAGATTAGACTACCGTATCCTGGAGAACACCACCCACAACCTTTGCAAATGCTCCTCGAATGTGCGACCAAACACGATGATGCCATCTAAGTAAATGGAGGCAGGAGTCCCATTGCAGTCCCACCAGGACCAATGTCATAAATCGCTGGAAGGTGGCAGGTGCCAAATGCAATCCCATTGGGAGACAATTAAATTGGAACAGTCCCTGAGGCATTTGGAATGCAGTTTTTGGTCTAGATTGCTCATCCAGGGGAAGTTGCCAAAACCCCGACAATAGGTCCAATGTGAAGAAGAACTGAGCGCCCGAAAACGCATCCAGGGAATCGTCCCTATGTGGAAGCAGGTAAGCGTCTGCTACTGAGACTTTCTTTAATTTATGAAAGTCGATGCAAAACCTTAAGGTTCCATCCTGTTTTTTGACCAACACCACAGGGGCTCCCCAAGGGCTTGTTGAAGGTGAAATTATATCAGCCGCCAACATTTCCTCCACCGCCTGCTCTACATGTTCCTTTTCTACAGGACTCATATGAGTTCTGTCGAATAGAAGCTGCATCGCTTGTATCTATATGGTGTTGCAGCAAGGAAGTACGACCAATATCAAATTCTTTTAGCAACGATCGCAGATCGTTCCGTTGCGCCTGGGATAAATTTGCGTTATCTGCACACAATGTATCTGCCCATGTACCATCCAGCCCGACTCTCTGTTCCACCGCGCCTATGACATCCCCCACATCAGAGTCGACAGCCTTACAACATGCAGCCATCGTGTGAGCTAATCCTGTACCTGCCTGGACCACAGCTGTTCCCAGATCTACATTCAAGACCTGCAAAAATGTCTCCTGATTCATCTGAAGGATTGTCTGCACACCCACCAGCGTAAGCCCTCGGGATCAGCCAATTGAAGTCGTTTACGGTAGCACAAAGGGACTAACATTTGCGTGCCTGGTGGAATCTCTAACGTTTCTCTTGCCAAGGCCTGAACTGTAACGTTCCCCACAGTATTTCTACATGGGGAATCCAAAAAGAACAATCGTTGTCCCAACGGTATCTTGACACATCCGTCAAAATCTTTAGGGGCAGCCTGTTAACAATAAATCGGTCCCCAAGAGGCAAGGCACCGCCAGCGTTTTTGAAACCAATACGGGCCCCGACATCTCAATTTCACCCACGCTTACACATGCCTCTATCTGCTCCATCATGCCCATGCTCTCCCCATTAGCTGCAACACAAGCATTCCCCACCGGCATAACACAAGGGTTCTTTAATGGCAACAAATTATAAATGACGTCGGAGATAATAGTATCCGAGGCCCCTGTGTCAATCAAGACACGGACCTCTATCCCCTGGATGTAACCAGCTACTGCCAACGAACCTGCCGCGGCTGTTATTACTCGGTGCGCCAACTTCATCCACTGTGTACCGGAATTTGGCCACCCATCTGTCGTCAGAACCCGCCATTCACGCTCCATAACAGGCGAATGGGGCGTGAACATGACGTTTGGAATGTGTGATGGCCTAGGTGCATGAGGTGGTGGTAGTTCTGGCCGAGTGTCCAGTGTGTTATGACTTGCGGGCTGGGGGGATGTCGGCGAAGTCGTCGATGGCTGGGCGTCGTCTCAGTATCCCCGCGCAATGTGTACACGGCATATCTGCGCAATAATTATTAAATTCTATAAATGGGGAAAATGCTGAGGAGGGGGCGGGGGGGGCTTGTAAAAATCGGGGGTGGACTGTTTGGTAAATAAAACGTGAGCATTTTTTGTTGTACAAATGCATGTTTGAATTCTATTCAAGCTGTGCTACTGGAAATCATGCCAGTGCCTCCAATTATCATGGCTGGTTTGCACCTCTGATTTACACGGTACATACAAATTATAATGTAATATGTTGCATGCTATGAACATATCAAATGTCATCCTCAATGTTTGGTACAGTGTGGCCCATATGTGCTTTGAGTGTCGTGTAAAATGAGCATGATGCAAATGATGAGAAAACAGAAAAACATTTACATGAACATTTCAATAAAAACAGCAGTCAGATGATTACAGTGTAATAAAACACCCCCCCCCACCCACTGCATATGACCTATTCGTGCTCGTGGATAGGAGGAACTCAGGAGATATATGTGGCCCCAATGCCATCCCAGCCATCCCAAATATAGTCAAGAGTGGCAGCACAAATAAAACTTAAATGCAACCCTAATTTACAGTAATTGCTAACATAAAAAAATCGCCTACTGTAACAGTGTATACCTCGTTACAAAAACACTGAATTTCCCTCCCCATAAATTAATATTCTTACAAAAATGCACCGGCGGTCTTCAGGGGTGTAGCATAGCACTGCGTCTCCACTTTAGTGGATGAAGCCGAAGGTTGCTGCAATGAACAAACTTCAATGCAAATAGAACGAGGTTTTCTCCCATCAAGAGGGTCAACAAAGCCTAAATAGGTGGTGAACAATCTAACGCTCCATCAGAAAAAAGGTGCAAGTCAAGGAGGTATGTTTCGGCGTAAACGTGCATGGAGAAACAATGCAATTGCTCTAAGTTTTCCCTGTTATTAAAGTCGTCGACTCTTAAATCAAATACAATGACCGTATATGCTCTTTCCACTCCATTTCTCCTCGCTCCATTTCCTCTCCTTACATATGAAAATAAAACGATTCATAGTCGTACGAATGGCTCGAGTCATTGATCACAACAAACTATTTTTTTTTGCATATATTCTCGCTTTATTGACTTTAGTAGATGCAATGTTATCGTTACTTAAAATAAACTTGCTTTGAGGCGACACGGCAGCTCCTTCTTCTACACATGGCTGATATGCCAGCCAAGCATGAGACTTAAGGAGGCCATCAGTACGTGTGAAGTAGGCGAATAAAGTGCCAGGATGGCTGCTAGAAATCATCTTATGCTTAACCTGCTGCAGGTGTACGCGGTTTCCATGCAATGCGTGTAAATGTGAATTTGGAAACAAAAGTATAGCACGCGTGTTCTACTGATATCCTCATCCTATACGTGTATATTAAGCAACGCACATTATTTTCACACGTACTACATATTACCATTGCAAATTTCAGTGACTTTAATACTTCATACATTTGAAATATGAAGTATATATTTAGATTCATTAAATTACCTAGCGCTGCATGTCCGAGCCCTCGTCGAGCCACGCACGGGGCGAGGAGCGGCGGTAAGACGGCATTAAGCCGGGCGTGGGACCGCAGCATGTCAGGTCGCCCTGGCCCAGCAGACTCTCCCCACCGCAGTGGCAGAAGGCGCAACGGTGGCCCAGGGTGTCATTGCTGCAGGTGGAATTCACACAAATCAGCTCCACTTGAGTACAATATCCCATCGTTAATCGCGAGGGATACGTCCTGGAAACGCTCGCGAATAGAACATTTCGCGGATCGTGAATTACTTTCAATAAATATGTACATAAGCTATGAAATACATGAACATTATCTCATCGCCTTCTCTCCCATCACTTTTTCTCTTTTGGTGTAGTCGTGTAGAGTTCCAGATGCGATTGGCGGATAGTCAAAATTGTGGATAGCAAGTTCGTGATTAACGAGGGAATACTGTCCACATTTTCTAAATGCAGTTGCTGCTTTGGTGGTCACATTTTCCTTCCATGTGATTTTACGTGAAAGAGTAATCCTATGGATGACAGTGGTGGTGAGCAAAATCACAGGTTACTGTAAAATGGATCCCTTTTAAGAATGAAGCTATTTATGGAGAAAATCGCACTGCTGTCACTTTGCAAAGGCATATTTTGAAGATATTTACTACTATGAGCCAAGAATGTCTGTGTGTCCCGCGCGTGACGTCACTCCACGTCGGCCAGCCCCCCTAATTAATAATCATGAACAGGTGACGTCCTCCACATGGATCCCCCCCCCCCCATTAATAATCATGAGCAGGTGACGTCACTCCACATCGAACATAAAGAGGTGACATCTCCCAAATGGACACCCCCCACCCCATTCATAATAATTAGCGGGTGACGTTACTCCACATGGGGGAGCGAGGCACCTCCTCCCCCCTCCTGAGCGTCAACTTACAACCCTCACTACAAAGGCAGAACCCTCAAGTCACCCGATCTCTGTAACGCTATTAATACATCAAAGTAAAAAGGATGTCATGATCAACAAGGGATTATAACCTTAAAATGAAATAGGTCTGTGTCACTGCGCCCTTACAAATTGCACACGCATTAATGCAATAAATATCACGTCGCGGTCTGCTTTTAGATTGCAAGTTTCAGATTTACTGCAATACACCCGTCCTTGGACGGGCAAAAGGCGAATTACTTAATACGCTTCCAGGCTGCGCTGAGTCTGTAGCTATCACAGCGGTTGAAATTATTTGTATTTTTTCAATTTCGATTGATTTTCTAATTAGTCTTGGCCAGTAATAATTAATCTTGATTTGAAGCTTTCGTGACTGCAGGAATCCATACTCTTTGGTTCTTTCGGTAAAGTCACGTGACTTTACCGAAAGAACCAAAGAGTACAGTAATAATTAGTTTTGCATAACACGTCAACATTATAAAAATCAATTGAATGTCCTTGTTGGCAAACATGCTCTGCCACTGCTGACAGCTGTGTCTTAGATAATTTAATGTTCCTTTGGTGTTATTTTTAGTCTTACGCTAATGTTCAATATAGCATTTACAGCCTAAGCAATTGATCCGATGTATACCTCCTGTTGATAACTTCGGTAATTCATCTTTTGGACAAGACACTAGTTTTTGAATTTTGTGTACAGTCCCAAATCTCATTTTCATGTTTTGCTTTTGCTAAACACAGGCTAATTTGTCAGTAACTCCTGAGATATATGGTATATTACTATGATCACTTTCAGCAGTATAGTTGTTTGGTATTTTTTTGGCATTCAATGCTCTGTTAATTTGAGCATTATTGTAGCCATTCAGTCGTAGTGCTTCTTTAACATGTTTAATCTCTCTCAACCGAGAGGATGGTTATAAACTCAGCAATCATTGGAAAGATGTCATCAACCACTTTGGGTCGTGACTTGATTTGTGTTTTCTTGTCGGGGGAGCACAGGTCAAGTCATGACTTGATTTGTGTCGCTTTCTTGTTGTCTTGCCCCACGGCACATGTGCCCCGCCCACTTCGTTCTGACACCGAGACGTTTTGTGGCACTGCGTGTTCCGTGCTTCGCATTGGTGTTCTATGACCCCAGGGCACATATGCCCCGCCCACTTCGTTGCCCCGCAGGAGCTTTTGCACTTGTGCCACGCCCATTTTTGAAACCTTTATAAACGGTTGCCTTAGGTGACCATCTCCCTCTTTTCTCCTGAAGGCGATCGCTTGTGTTGTGATCAAAACGTCCTGGTTTTTAAAAAATCTTTATTATTTTTATTTTATATTACTGAGAGAACCAAGAATAAGTCTACATTATAGACTGCCAGTACGCTCACTCAGGTTAAGAACCAGGCTACAGTCTACATTATAGACTGCCAGTACGCTCACCGAGGTTAAGAACTAGGCTACAGTCTACATTATCGACTGCCAGTACTCACTCCGATTAAGAACCAGGCTACAGTCAACATTAATGTGTTTTTATTTTATTTACATTTTTCCATTTTATTTTTATTCACTTTATTTGTATTTTTCTATTTACGTGACTTTACCGAAAGAAACAAAATAATATGAATCTCTCTCCTTAGACTTTCACCATCTGACACTGTTTTTGCCCGATGTATGAGCGTCTTGATGAGAGAAGATTTCTGTGCTGGGTGATGATGCGAATCTGTATTCAGATAGGCATCAGTGTGCGTTCCCTTTCGGTAGACGCTGTGTGTTATTTTACCATTTTGACCGCCTCCAAGCAAAATATACAGGAAGGGCAGTGTGTTGTTCACCTCCATTTCCATCAAACGAAATTGAGAATAAGTAATATAATTAAAAAACGTTTTTAAAAAACACGCTTTTATGAAATGTACTAGTAATGGCAGAACTCCACGACTCCCGAAGTTTGCCATAACGTAAGGGACCGTGGTGATTTACAGCCAACGTCAACTGAGCGTGGACAATTAGACCCAAGCCGAAACATAACATATAAAAAAGTATGTTTGAAATTTGTTATTTCTTTTTTATGATAGAATATAGTATTGTCATAAGTATGACATAAGTATACCAAGTTTGCAGTCAATACCACATTGGGAAGTGGGTTAAAATTGAGTTACAAGATTTGAGGATACAACAACGACAACAGCAACAGACAGAGTGAGTGAGTTAATAAAAGGCGTGTAAAGATACAAATAATTTCAACCGCTGTAATATCTACAGACTCAGCGCAGCCTGGAAGCGTATTATTAAGTAATACACAATACATTGCAATTCTTATAGAGGAGTCACATGCTAAGTGGCTGATTACTGATCTATTGCAATACCCCTCCGCCTCTGATCTCGAAACCTGATGGGGTTCAACAATGATGACGTCATCCTTCGCCCGAAGATGCTGGATGTAATTACCAGCGAAACGTCGTACTCTAATTTTAAATGCTGTGGATTCACTCTTCAAACACACCGGTAGGCTGAAGAAGTAATTAATTGGCGTTTTATTAATGTGACACATTTTTTACTGATTGGCCGTGTCGGGTGGTGGAGGGTTGCGACACATTTATAATAACGCGATTTAACCCAAAAACATTATTATGAATCCTCACTCTTTGTTTCGCTATACATGATTTCATCCCTTGTTATTGAACTAAAGGGTGTGCAGTCGCTCTCCATTGTGTGTGTGTGTACTCTTTATTATAACGAACACCTTGTGAAAGACCCAACGCAGAAGAACCCTGGGTTTGATCTTCCATGAAGTTCATGGTCCACCCTAAACCACATCTGCACAAACCATGGCAGATGCGGATATCTCATGCACAAATGTAAAATGAAAAACTCTCCAGTGTGCGACTGTGGTCATCCAGAACAGACCGGATAACACGCAACAACACAATGCCCGATTCACAGATACAAAGGAGACATTACACTGTTACTGACGCGGTTACCTGGCTTGACCACCTGAATGTGAAATTGTAGTTGTTTCTCTATATCTACATCAACAGCCATACGAAAGAAGAATATTTGAAAATGTCACTTCAACACAAAACACCGCGTCTCCATTTACTCTTCCCTCACATGCGGCACTTGCGCCCAACGCTCCCACCACTGACACGGAATTCCCACCCTGACACTATAACTTGAATGTTGATGATTCGCCATCCAGACGTCCGTATGACTGACGTTGACCGGACGGCTAGTTGCCTGTGTGAACAGTTGTGAAGGTGCCGTTGTGCCATCCATGAGCGGCGATGATGATTTGCCACCTCGGCGTCTGTCTAACGTCCTCAACACGTGGACGGCTAAATATTTCCATGAGGCAATGTGAACATTTTCGATGTGCCATTGTGCGTGTTGAATTTATATTAGACTAGCTTTACTACCCGGCTTCGCACGGGACTTGGATTCACCACGCCCGGCACCCTTTGTCTCCCCAGTGGCGATGTTCACACACCACAGCAGTTTCTCGTTTGAGGCTGAGTCGACCTAGGGGAGGCCCAAGAGCGGTTGAAATAATCGTCACCGGTGGTGGCCGTGAGCAGGGGGTTCGTAGCGCATGGCGCTAACCACTACACTACAATGCGTTACGCTTCCACATGCGCGGATCACATGACAGATCTGACGTCACAGCCCACTTCCGTGCAAAAAAATATATGCATTATTGAGCCCCCCCCCCCCCTCCAAAAAAACACAAAAGTGTATTTTTAAAAATTTTGCATGGTGTACAGTCTGGAAAGTACCCACTTGGCAAATTTCAAGTTTGTTGCATGTCGGGAAGTACGCTAAACATTTTGAACAGACATACATAATCACAACTTTGCCTTTTGTATATATGAAGATTACACTATGTAACACAATTTTTGTTCTTGGGCAGTAAGTATTATTTCGTAATTGCTTATGCCTAAAAAGTATAGAAAATGGCTATTATTCCCCACAAACTTTGCTTTTGTGACCCGGACATTGATATTTTGAAATTTACCTATTTTCAATGAGAAAATGGGCGAATATCACATAAAGTCAGAAAAAAACTACATATGAATCAAACTTAACATCTAGTTATACTAAAGTAATACAAACATGACTACAAAAGATTTAGAAGTGAGTAGTTTTTCGAGATTTATGATTGTACAGTAAATCACTTTCACAAATAAGCCCCCAAATGGAGTTTCCCGTCATGTTCTCGTTATACTGTCCTTGGTAGCGGCGTTCAAAGTCCAGTATATCCTGATGGAAGTGCTTGCCTTGGTCCTCCTAGTACGCTCCCATGTTCTCCTTGAATTATCAAGATGAGCATCAAGGATACGGACTTTGAGGGACATCCTACACCCCATTGTGCTGTAGATCTTCACCAGTCTCAACCAGCTCCACATAGTTTTAGACCATGTTATTGACCAGGAAGCCATGAACCACTGCGACAAAGCTGTTCCAAGCCGCTTTCTCCTTACTAGTGAGCTTCTTGGGGAATTAATTGCACTCCAGGATCTTCTTTATCTGTGGTACGATGAAGACACCGGCTTTGACCTTTGCATCAAACAGCTTAGGGAAGAAGTCTTGAAGGTACTTGAAGGTTGCCAACTCCTTATCTACAACTCTGACAAATTGTTTAAAAAATGGTTTCATAAGGCCTAATTTGATGTGCAGTGGTGGCATCAGCACCTTCCGGGGGTCCACCAGTGGCTCCCACTTGACATTGTTCCTCCCCATAGAGAACTCAGTCCGCTGTGGCCAGTCCCGCCTGTGGTAGTACACCTTGGTGTATCTGCTGTCGCAAAGGCAAAGATAGCAGGGAAACTTGCTAAAACCGCCTTGGAGACCCATCAGGAATGCCACCATTTTGAAGTCTCCAATGACCTCCCAACCGTACTCATCATACTTCAAGACGTCCAGCAAGGTCTTGATGCTGTTGTAATCCTCTTTGAGGTGCACCGAGTGAACCAGGGGAGGAGACGGGTACTTGTTACCATTATGGAGCAGCACAGCTTTGAGGCTCCTAGATGAGCTGTCAATGAAGAGGCGCCACTCATTCTGGCTACAGGCGATTCCGATTGCCTCGAACAAACTGGTCACATTGTGACAGAAGCAGAGCCCATCTTGACGGGTGAAGAAGCTTCAAAAAGGTTGGTGATGCTTCCTTTGATCTGTGAATTGCACACTTTCATCCAACAAGTTCCACTGCTTGAGCCTAGACGTCAAAAGCTCGGCATTAGACTTGGTGAGACCAAGATCTCTGATCAAGTCGTTGAGGTCTTTTTGGTTGGGGTAGTATGGGTTTCTCTCCTCAGCTCCACCTCTGAAATTGTCATCTGGATCTACAACGTCTTCCTCGCTCTGACTTGCTGCTCTCTTCTAAAGACGGCTGCTCTCTCTCCGGAAGAGTGAGTACGGGGAGCTCATGGCAGTGTGGCACCAGGGCGATGGATGAAGAATGGTCCGGATACGTGATAGCAGGTGCATTCGTGCCAGTCCGACGTTTGGAAGGGTCCACCATGCAGAACTAGCAGTTGCTTGAGTGGTCAGTGGGTTCCCGACAAATTCTTGGGGGAGCGAACTTCATTGCTCTCTTTCCCCTCTGTACCATCCTACAAAAATACATTTATTTCACCCATGACTAATGTGTAAGAGATTCTCGCAACATTTTTCATATATGATATATTTTGTCAATAATATTGAAAATTGTAAAACATTTAAAAATTATTAACTTTTTAAATTTTACATATTTTAAGAAATTGTCCATCTTACCTTCCAGAGTTTTTATTTGCATTGCTCGCAGGTGACATGAGGTGCCCAGGGTTTGTCTTGATCCCCGACAGGCATGACGAAATATGCCTTGTTGACCGCACACATCTTAGGAGATGCTTCCAGAGTACTTTTTCGCTCTTGTCTTGATAAATTGGCCACAGAAATAGCAAAATGCGTCTGCCAGATGCTTGCAGCCTCTTGATGCCATCTCAGATGCAGATATGTATCCACAGAAGCCTGTGGGATTTCCAAGAGCCAGCAAAAGGTTGTGGGCTCTCCACGAGTCGACGCATTTTTGCTCTTCCAAGAATAGAACCCAACTATGTTGACCAGCCGGCACCATGAAACAGGTGACCCACCCAGTTACATTGCCAAATGTATTTATATATAAAAACAATGACCCATTTTTGCTGGAACTCCTTACAGAGTCTCAACACTCTCTTTTTAAGGAGGTTCTGCATTGTGATGTTTGGCCGATTCGATTCATGAGTGTTTGCCATGTAGAGCACCTGGAGAAAATTTTAACGTGTAAAAGGGGTTGCACTGACAGCTCTGCAGTGATTCGATTCCACAATCCATTGCATTACTGCCTGTCCACCTCACAGGCCAAGCCTACAATATTGGTTGCTCACAGGCAGTCTTCTATCCAAGTACTAACCAGGCTTAGATTCCGAGATCCAACGAGATTGGGAACAGTGATGGTGATTTTGGTCATAAGCACATAAATGTTTCAGTTTTATTAGTTGTACTGACAGATTACATGAAATTGTTCACTGTGCTGTACTTTGCTCTTCTGCCAGGTTTCTGTTTTAGTCGTGTATCTTATAGCAAAGCTGCTGTGAGTGGTACAATCTTGGTGCTTTTGTTCCATCGTCCAGTAAAGGGATTTCATAGCAATGTTTCATCATTAACTGAACTAAAAACTATACTTATTGGAAATACACACGACACCAATTGCATTCCAACACAGATAGCAGTAAATTTTCTTTACAAGTTAGGCTGAACGTGTTGACTGCAACTTATACAAGTAACTGTAGCATCCCTATCATTCATCTCTTTACTTTGGGAGTTGTCACAGTGCATCAGTGCACAACCTCATACCTCTCAAACAAGTCATGCGCAGCGGCAGCCCCTCTCCCATCGAGCCATACTTCAATACACATCACTGCAATCTTGCATGCTCAGCAGACGATCAGAGACACAGCAATGCTGCTTGTAATGCATGTTTAATCCCAGAAATACTAAATATGTATTTAGTTGTGCAAAAATACCTCCCTGAGCTTCAAGACTATGTTTCAGGAAGGTCCTGATCGATCATTTTTATAAAATTTTCAGCTATGTAGAGGCTGCATGTTTTTCAACGCTGTATGAAATCGTGTGTTGTGATGTACCACACACACAAATACCACAATGATTTTTGCACTCTTATAAATACATATATATGGTTTATTGGATATATGTTTCCATTAAAGATGTTAATAAGTTAACACAAAATAATATCTTTCATCCAGGAAAGGCTCACCGTGTCATATGATCTCTTTTCAGTAGTTTCTGTTTGGGATGTCAAGCCAATTACATGTTTTACTTTATACATTCACTAGCTTTACTACCCGGCTTCGCCCGGGACTTGGATTCTCGACGCCCGGCCGTCTTTGTCTCCCCAGTGGCGATGTTCACACCACGGTTACTCGTTTGAGGCTGAGTCGACCTAGGGGAGGCCCAGGACCGGTTCAAATGATCGTCACAGGTGGTGGTAGTAAGTGGGAATCGAACTCGGGTCGCCGAGTTCATAGCGCAGCGCACTAACCACTACACTACCGCTCGCCCCACACACGCGCCTCCCGTCCATAGGTACACATACACGCGCTTGCTACAGACACACATCTTTAACGGTGCGTACGGCAGTAAACGACAGGAATAATAAAGCAATGCTGCGCGAAGAACGTCTTAGACCTGCAAAACATTTGTATGGCACTTTACTCACGGAGGGTTGGGGGGGGGGATGCGTGATGAGCAGGCACACTGCGTTACGCTTCCGCACGCGCGGGTCACATGCCAGATGTGACGTGACAGCTCACTTGCCGTGCAAAATATATGCATTATTGCGCCCCCCCCCCCCCCCCAAAAGAATACAAAAGTAATGTTTTTATAAGTTTTGCATGGTGTACATTCTGGAAAGTACCCACATGGCAAATTTAACGTTTTTTGCATGTCGGGAAGTACGCTAAACATTTTCAACAGACACACATTCACAAATTTCCCTTTTTTATATATATATAAATAGCAGTAAAACCCGGCGTTGCACGGGTCTTCACGTGTTGTCTGAGTTGGAGGCTTTGTATTTTGTGGTTTGCATGTGGACGCGTTCGTAAAAACAAAGTTTTTCACTATAAATTCTTTATATGCGTGGCAGCGAACTTAATATAAAGGATTTAAAAATATATTCGCCTGTGAAGGACGCGGGGATCGATCCCGCGACCTTTGGCATGGGAAGCGAGGGCGCTACCAACTGCGCTACTCCGCCACGGCCTCGATGAACGGGCCAATCGCAGCGCTAGGAAAACCAAACGGACCAATCGTGTCTCGCAAATCCCTCACATTTCGTCCAATGAAACTGCGTATGGTCCGGCGACACACAGACACACACACAGACAGACAGATTTGCGATTTTATATATATAGATGTACGTGGATAACATAATAGTGCCCAGAGAAGACCCGTTATTATGAAGGATAATAAACTCCACAGAGGCAGATCAGCAACATACTTGCTGTACTGCCTCTAATAGGCACTCACCTGCTCTACATGATGCTTTTATAATCCACTAACTCTGCTCCAAGGTACTGAATTACAGATGTGTGCGAGCACCATTTCGTTTTACAATTCCGCTGTTGATTTATCAAACGTCAGCCATACATTGTTAGAATGGAGGCATTCCATACATTTAGCAATCTATACTGTTTCTACTTACACAGTACCAATCTTTGGTAACCATTTTCAGTGGTCTGACACATATGTAAGTTAAATTATTGCAAAAGTAATTTGTTTTCAATATTGATGACCATCACATAAGCTAATTCATACTGACATGATTGCCAGCTGAGATAATGATACCATTTCAAAAGTCATGTTTTAAGTGAAAGGCAAGAATCAAAAGCTGATAATAAAGAATATTTTTTGCTCAGACGTAGTTTGGGATGGTTTTAAGCGGAAACCTGATAATTGTATGTATTTATTTATGAATGCCCTATATTTGTGCCTATTTTCTCGTGAAAAATATCACCATGAATAAACGTATGACAGTGTGTTGGTGAGCAATGGTGGTATTTTTGGTTACAGAAATATAATTACTCGAAGGTATGAGCGGCCATTAGATGAAACTGGTGACAGAATGGCAGCCATGGGAGGAGACATTCCTGATAATAAAAGTGGTGTTTACTGGCAGAGTCCGAGTTGGTGGTTGGAGTGAGTGTCACCACACCTGGCGGCGGTGAGCTGGAGTTAATATATATTTTAATGACTTTAGTGGAGATGGAGCGATGAAGTCAGCTCATGCACAGGAGTGAGATGACAGAACCATGAGAGATGACAAAGATGTGGGGAAGACTTCCTTCAGCAATAAACAGATAACATTTGATGATTACAAATAATTGATATATGGTATTTATCCATTCGTCAGACTGCCATATCCTTACCATTATCCTGTTTTCGCTACAGTACGAGTTTGAAGCCTGTACCTTAAACATTTTTCCATTTTCTGTTTCGCAACTGTACTTTTTCTGGCAATGATTTGATATAATTTGTGTACAAATATACGATAATTGGTGTATACATGACTGCATATCCATTGTTTATATACTACACATTTGTGCATGTGTGCATGCTTATGTAATGTGTATGTGTAATGCGAGCGTAAATGGGGTTGCTGCTGGGCTCTGGCCCAATCACACGGCCCGGGGTATTGGGGGCGGAGCCTGGTATGGGGGGCGTGTGGGAGGGGCCGCCGTTCACCTCGGCTCCAATGGGAAGCGAGGTGAATGGAGGTGGAGCCAGCAGGGCAGTATGGGATGGCTGGATCTGACGATCCGGAAGAGGAGGAGTCAGGGTCACATGGGAGAGAGGATATAGAGGGGAGCCCGGAAGAGATCGGGGCCAGTTGTTGGAGTGAAGAAGCGGGACCACGTTGGGTGGCCGCCGCGCCATCAGCCACGTGGCTGATGGGGCTTCGGCACACCGTCGGCCAGCGGTGTGCGGAGCGGGGAGAAGCGGAGCGACTGACGGGAGAGAGCGTGCGGGGCGTGCGCGAGAAGGAGCTGACGGGAGAGCGCGTGCGGGGCACGCGCGAAGAGGAGCTAACGGAGGAGCGTGTGTGGCACACGAGAGGAGTATGAGATGAACATCGATCGCCTGCTCACTACCAGATACTTGGAGTATGTATGCATGTATGTTGAACTTCTTTTGTGGCGTACGTAGCCAACCAGTGCGAGTTTCCTATTGCCCGGCTCTCTGACAATCACATGCTAATCTTCTTATTGGCAACTGTGATGTTTCCATCCTACTTGCCTATGTCAGCTGTTATTTCTGACTCACCAGGCTAAATGTCTCCCTATGTGTGTGTCTCTCTCTCTCTGTGTGTCTCTCTGTGTTGTGTCTCTGTGTGTGTGTCTCTCTGTGTGTGTCTCTATGTGTGTCTTTCTCTCTGTGTATCTCTCTGGGTGTATGTCTCTCTCTGTGTGTCTCTCTTCCGGTAAAACAACCCCCTACCTCCTCGTGGTGCCGGACGGGCAACGCTGTCGTTGGAGCTGATCTACCCTCTGACTATCGACTAGTCATCTGTAAGATGTGCCTGCCATTCTTCCACTCTGTTGGTGGGTGTACACCCAGGACCAGGAAAGGCACCTACAGTGAGGGAAAACAGTATTTGATCCCCTGCTGATTTTGTACGTTTGCCCACTGACAAAGAAATTATCAGTCTATAATTTTAATGGTAGGTTTCTTTGAACAGTGAGAGACAGAATAACAAAAACATATCCAGAAAAACGCATGTCAAAAATGTTATAAATTGATTTGCATTTTAATGAGGGAAATAAGTATTTGACCCCTCTGCAAAACATGACTTAGTACTTGGTGGTAAAACCCTTGTTGGCAATCACAGAGGTCAGACGTTTCTTGTAGTTGGCCACCAGGTTTGCACACATCACCGGAAGGATTTTGTCCCACTCCTCTTTGCAAATCTTCTCCAAGTTATTAAGGTTTCGAAGCTGACGTTTGGAAACTCGAACCTTCAGCTCCCTCCACAGATTTTCTATGGGATAAAGGTCTGGAGACTGGCTAGGCCACTCCAGGACCTTAATGTGCTTCTTCTTGAGCCACTCCTTTGTTGCCTTGGCCGTGTGATTTGGGTCATTGTCATGCTGGAATACCCATCCACGACCCATTTTCAATGCCCTCGCTGAGGGAAGGAGGTTCTCACCCAAGATTTGACGGTACATGGCCCCGTCCATCGTCCCTTTGATGCGGTGAAGTTGTCCTGTCCCCTTAGCAGAAAATCACCCCCAAAGCATAATGTTTCCACCTCCATGTTTGACGGTGGGGATGGTGTTCTTGGGGTCATAGGCAGCATTCCTCCTCCAAACACGGCGAGTTGAGTTGATGCCAAAGAGCTTCATTTTGGTCTCATCTGACCACAACACTTTCACCCAGTTGTCCTCTGAATCATTCAGATGTTCATTGGCAAACTTCAGACGGGCATGTTTATGTGCTTTCTTGAGAAGGGGGACCTTGCGGGCACTGCAGGATTTCAGTCCTTCACGGCGTAGTGTGTTACCAACTGTTTTCTTGGTGACTATGGTCCCAGCTGCCTGGAGATCATTGACAAGATCTTCCCGTGTAGTTCTGGGCTGATTCCTCACCGTTCTCATGATCATTGCAACTCCACAAGGTGAGATCTTGCATGGAGCCCCAGGCTGAGGGAGATTGACAGTTCCTTTGTGTTTCTTCCATTTGCGAATAATCTCACCAACTGTTGTCACCTTCTCACCAGGCTGCTTGGCGATGGTCTTGTAGCCCATTCCAGCCTTGTGTAGATCTACAATCTTGTCCCTGACATCCTTGGAGAGTTCTTTAGTCTTGGCCATGGTGGAGAGTTTGGAATCTGATTGATTGATTGCTTCTGTGATATTAGGAGCACTCCATTTAAGAGTGTGCTCCTAATCTCAGCTTGTTACCTGTATAAAAGACACCTGGGAGCCAGAAATATTTCTGATTGAGAGGGGGTCAAATACTTATTTCCCTCATTAAAATGCAAATCAATTTATAACATTTTTGACATGCTTTTTCTGGATTTTGTTGTTGTTATTCTGTCTCTCACTGTTCAAATAAACCTACCATTAAAATAATAGACTGATCATTTCTTTGTCAGTGGGCAAACGTACAAAATCAGCAGGGGATCAAATACTTTTTTCCCTCACTGTAGCAGAGATGATCTCCCAAGTGAAATGCTGACGGAGGGTAGCATTTGTGCACAGAATGCCCTACATGACATCATATCAACAGTCTGGATCACTGGACGGGTTCCGCAGGACTGGAAGGATGCCCTGGTGGTCCCCATCTTTAAGAAGTGAGACCACACAGGGGCATCTCTCTTCAGTGTGCCGGGAAAGGTCCTGGCAAGGATTATTCAACACCACCTTGCCAGGCACGCTGAGGAGAGGTTTGCGGAGCCCCAATGTGGTTTCAGGAAAGGACGATCCTGCACAGATGCCATATTTTCTGTCCTCTTGCTACAGCAGAGGTGTAGAGAATTCCAACAAGACCTACATCTCTGCTTTATTGACGTGGTCAAGGCCTATGATACCATCAGTAGACCTGGGCTCTGGGTTATTCTTCGTGCTTTTGGAGTCCCTGACCCGCTGCTCATGATCATTAAGGACCCTCATAATGGTGAGCGGGCCCGGGTAAAACTACGTGGCCGGGAGTCGGAGCCATTCCCTGTTCACCTTGGGGTGCGACAGGGATGTCCTCTGGCTCCAAAATTATTTAACATCTATTTTGACCACGTAGTTTGTGAAGCCTTCAGTAGCTGTACCGGAGGAATTTCCATCTGGTACAGATACAATGGGAGGCTGATCGATGCCCGGGTGCGGTCAAGGGATGGCTCCCTATTGGTCAACCATGTTATGTATGCCGATGACCTGGTAATTGTGGCTCACTCAGAGGAGGAGTTGGAGGCACTGCTGCTGAAACTGGAGTGTGCCACTAAGAGGTGGGGCCTTACCATCAGCCCCACCAAAAGGAAGCACCTGCCTGGGTATTTTGTACCATCGGGCACTCCACCCCCACAACTCCCAATCGGTGATGGGGCAGTTGTGGAGAGAGTGGAGAGTTTCCCATACCTGGGCAGTGTGCTCATGACCAGCTCTGGTTTAACAGCAGAGGTCTCACTCCGAGTCAGTCGAGCGGCATTATCTTTTCATCGGTTGCGTAACGCTGTGTGGAAGCTACCTGGTCTGTCGCTCCACACAAAGCTTTGGGTCTTCTCGGCCACAGTCATTCCCTCCCTTCTCTACGGTTGCGAAACGTGGACCCCCGTAATAGAGCATCTTCGCTGGTTAGAAACATTTAGGCTGGCCTGCCTACGATCAATCCTAGGTTTAACCAGGCTGTATTGTGTGAGGAGCTCACAAATCCTTGAAAGATCTGGACAAAGTCCCATCGGTGAGCTCCTCCGGCAGGCAAGGCTGCGTTGGCTGGGCCATGTAGTCCACATGCCCAATCACTGCATGCCCAAACAGCTTTTGTTCAGCCAGATCGAGGGGGCTAAACGGACACGGCACGGGCTAGAGAAGAGATGGAGTGATGTGGTACAGGAGGATGTGGAGCTGAGTGGACTTGCCGATGACTGGTACCAGCGGTGTCAGGATCGGCCTCTGTGGAGAAGGCTCATGAAAGACGCTACTGGGCAGTTGGAGGCAGTCGCCCTCCAACAACAACGGAGGGTGGAGGAGCGACGCTCACAACAACGAGCAGAGCACCGGGTGGCTAAAGCACAGCAAGTTGGCACAGTAGGGGGCACAGGTGGTTCATAAGCCAGTCATCTCAGTCAGTCCACCCGTGGCACCTGGGTCTGCCCCTTGACCTCCTGCCGGCGGGCGTTCGACACTGCACATGGCCTCAAGGTGCACATATCCTGGCACAAGCGTCGTGGTGACGTCACCGCTACTTAGTAGCGAATGGCGGTTGTTGTTGTTGTCTCTTTGTGTGTGTGTCTCTCTCTATGTGCTTGTGTCTCTCTATGTGTGTCTCTCTCTCTGTGGTTGTCTCTCTGTGTGTGTGTCTCTCTGTGTGTGTGTGTCTCTCTGTTTGTGTGTCTCTGTGTGCGGGTCTCTCTCTCTCTCTGTATGTGTCTCTATGTGTGTTTCTCTCTCTCTCTTTGTGTCTCTGTGTGTGTGTGTCTCTCTCTCTGTGTCTCTCTGTGTGTAGGTGTCTCTCTCTGTGTGGGGGTTGTCTCTCTGTGTGTCTCTCTCTCTGTGTGTGTCTCTCTGTGTTGTCTCTGTGTGTCTCCGTATGTGTCTCTCTCTGTGTGGGTCTCTCTCTACGTGTTCTCTCTCTCTCTGTGTCTCTCTAGGTTGTGTGTCTCTCTCTGTGTGTGTGTCTCTCTATGTGTGTGTGTCTCTCTCTGTGTCTCTTTATGTGTGTGTCTCTCTCTGTGGTTGTCTCTCTGTGTGTGTTTTTGTGTGTGTCTCTCTCTATGTGGATATCCCTCTCTGTTTGTGGGTTGTCCCTCTGTGTGTGTGTCTCTCTCTCTCTCTGTCTCTCTGTGTGTGTCTCTCTGTGTGTGTCTCTCTGTGTGTCTCTCTCTCCATGTGTATCTATTGCTCTTGCGGGTTTCCTGTTGCCTGGCTCTCTGACATTGACATGCTAATCTATTACATTTACATTTACGTACAAATGCCTTCTCTAGCTCCGCCCACTTACCTTTGGGTTGGACCCACCAAAAGCTTATATAAACTCTTGTTGCAGCAGCTCTTTCTCCTACGTCAGTAGTTCTCCTGCTGTGTTTGTTTCACCTGATGACGGTTGCTTGTGTTGCGATCGAAACGTCGTAAAACACTTGTATTTCAAAGCCTCTCATTACATCTTGAACATACTCGGAGAAGAGGGCCATTATAAATCAGTGTGGTATCGAAAACTTCGATCACCCTGTATATCACATGTAAATGCAATTACATATTAAGATTATTTACAGGAGCACAAAAAAAACACACGGGAAGATGTAGAACACGAGGGGCGAAATAAGCCATTCTAGCGGGGGAGCATGAGGGCGATGCCATGGAATGGCTCAGAACCAATTAGGCCAAGTCCAGGGGAGACAAAGCCACCAGAACCCAAAGCCAATGAGCACCAAGGGCACTGGAGCTGTTGACACACACGAAGCCAAAAATCCCCCGAATAGCACCTCCGATCAGCATGGTTGGCTACGTGCGGTGCGAACGAAGTTCAACATACAATGCCTTTACAGACTTTTGGGGCAAGTGCTGTTTGCGAGCACCTATTGAAGACCAATACGGCATACACGGGTGAGTGGCTAGCATAACGTCCAGCCACCTTTGTCTCCAACACACTTTCTACACACTGCACTAGGTACTGTACGTACTCATTTAAGGCTGTGTCGACCTAGGGGAGGCCCAGCACCGGTTCAGATATGCGTCACTGATGTTGGCCATGAGCTGGAATCGAACTCGGGTCATCAGGTTTGTATCGCAGCGCGCTAACCGCATGTGCCACCGCTCCACACACTGCATATAAATGATGCAGTACAGTACGTACAGTATTTAAAACGCATTTTTATTATATACTTTCTTAAACAATGTTAAATATTTAAGCTCAGATAATAACCGTATTTACAGCAGTTATTTTTACTCAGCTTACATTACCCAATTCATACATTTTTAAGTCTACTGCCGGGCCTTGAGGTCCGCCTCGGGCACCAGGTGTGTACTCAGGAGTTCTATGTGTCGAGCGTGTTATGCCACAAGTGTATTGCAGGCACCAACCTCCTGGAAAAGTTGGGGCTCAACGTGCAGCCCTGCCAGCGTTGCGCCACCGTGGACGGCAGCGGGGAGCAGATTTTGTTCTTAGGACAGGAGCTGGGTCGTCCCTGCTTCGAGCCAGTGATCGCTATCCTGGCGTCGGCCGTCACCGTTGGCCCCCTCGCGGAGATGCTGGTGCCGGTAGCAACGCCCCCCACCGACCCCTCTCACCGACCATCGGATGAGGTAATGCTGACTCCTCACCCGGAGTTGGCGGCACGGTACAGGGTTGTGGGGTCAGCCACGCTAGTAAACGCGGACAGGGGCCGGCTGTTTATGCAGGTATTTAACCTCCACAGTACCCCAGCAACACTGCGATGGTGCACCACGGTAGCCACAGTACACTCCCTGCATGCACACCACTCTAACAGCTCTTTGTTTGCCCTCTGGGCTGAGGACCCCTGCTGCCGTGAGGACAACCAGGATCTGGCCTGGTGTGTCGGTCCGACTCCCAGATCAGAGGTCGTTCCCCTGCTTGACTTGCTGCATGAACCCTGGGCAGACTTACCCAAGGGGGAGGCCGATCAGCTGCGCAGGTTACTGCTGGAGTACACCGACGTATTTAGTGAGCACGATTCGGACGTGGGCCGGACCGACCTCGTTAACCACCAAATTGACACAGGTGCAGCCTGACCCATTAAACTCCCCGCATACCAAGTGGGTGTACCCGAACGGGCCCAGATTAAGGAGGCGGTCGCGGATATGCTCCGCGATAACATAATCCAGCCCTCAGCGAGCCCCTGGTCTGCCCCGGTTGTACTGGTGACGAAAAAGGATAGATCGACCCGGTTTTGTGTTGATTATCGAAAGCTGAATGCGGTTACCCTCGGCGATGCCTTCCCCATCCCCTGCATCGATGACACCTTTGACAGCCTCACGGGGGCGCGGTATATTTCCACCCTCGATCTAGCATCCGGGTACTGGCAGGTGGAAATGGCGGAGGAGGATTGGCCAAAGACCGCATTTACCACCCCGATGGGACTGTTCGAGTTCAGAGTGCTTCTGTTCATACTCACTAACGTGCCTGCAACGTTCCAGCGGTTGATGGAGTTGATGATGCGGGGCTTGAAATGGGAACAGTGCCTAATTTACCTGGATGACGTGATAGTGTTCAGTAGGTCCCTGTCTGAGCACTGGTCCAGGTTACGGGAGGTGTTCCAACGACTGCGAGTAGCCCATCTCAAGCTCAAGCTGCCTGACCCATACCCCCACCCTGGCTTTCCCTAACTTTTCCGCAGATTTTATCCTGGACACCGCAGCAGTGGGCTGGGCGCTGTGTTGTCACAGGTGCAGGATGGGACGGAGCGGGTCATCGCATATGCCAGCCAGACCCTGAGCGGGGCCGAACTTAATTATTGCGTGGAGGTGGCCCTGCGGGAGGAGAAGGTCGCCGTACAGGGACCCTGGAGTGGTTTGTATGCGCGGTTGTGTGTAAAGAATGGGGTGGTGTGGGAACTAACCGAACCCGGGCAGCTGGGGTGCATCTGTGTTCCCGCTCAGGTGCGGCCCCAGCTGCTACGGCTGGTGCACGACCACCCGCTCGGGGACCATGATGGGAAATGGCACACTCGGGAGACCCTGCGTCGCCAGTATCTCTGGCCCAAACTGACGCAAGACGTGGCCGCCTGGGTAAAGGGCTGCCACGCTTGTCAACAGTGTGGGCAGAAACCGGCGCAGTATCAGGTGCCCCTGAGGCCGTTCCGCGTCAGCCGGGCGAACCAGTTAGTTGGGGTCGACCTACAGGGGACATTCCCGCGATCCCACCGAGGCAACTAGTACAGTATTTAACACGCTATCCAGTGACAGTAGCCATCCCTGATAAGACGACCCCTGTGGTCGTCTGGGCATTTGTGGAGCACTACGTGCTTAAACATGGGATCCCCAAACGAGTCATTACTGACCAGGGTAGTAATTTAGAGGCAGAGCTCTTTCAGGCGCTGTGCCGGGAGTTCGGAATGAAGAAGGAGCGAACCACGGCATACCACCCCCAGGCAAATGGTATGGTGGAGCGCATAAACCAGACCTTAGCCGGGAAGCTCAAACGTATGGCAGCCGCCAATCAGCAGGATTGGGACGAACAGCTCCCCTATGCTCTGTTCGCCTACACCATCACAGTGCACACCTCCACTGGGTAGACCCCCTTCCTAATGATGTTTGGTCGGGAGTCTCGCCGACCGGCAGATCTGTTGTTCGGCGTTCCCCCACCACAAGAGCGGGGTGCCCGCCCCCGTGTGGAGCTTCCCTTCTACTCGGCGGGCTCTAAGATATAGCTGCATACCCCGCGTGTAGGGGCCGGACAGGTGGGGAAGCTGACCACCTACTGGTGCGGACCCTGGACCGTGGTGCGGCAGATCTCCCCCTGGACGGTACTGATCCAGGACGAGGAGAGGGGCCGAGAGATGGTGGTCAATGTCCGCCGATTAAAACCATGGAGGGCGGCCCCAGCGGGGGAGGCACCCGCCCCTCGGGTGCCCCGAAACCCCGGAATCCCCACACCCCCCATGCCCCCCATACCCGATGGCTTCGCGCCATACATGGGCCCCGCTGGACCCAAGCTCCCAGTGGACCCCGGCCCGGCTATGAGGCGACGGGCGCGGAGGCCTCTAAATCCCTCTGCCCCTGAGTTTATTCCCCAGCCAGCAGATGCCGGAGGGCAGGAGGAGTCTCTGGAGTAGAGATGGAGACCGCCGCAGGAGCCTCGGAAAACGGAGCCACCACCCACGAAACTGGAAACAAGGGCCGGGCGAGTCCCACGGACTCCGCGGCGCTACCTGGTTGGAGCGGCCCAGGCAAGGTGCTCCAGTCAGCCCGGGACGGGGACGGGCACCTCGGGGGCTATGTGGTGCCACGACCGCGGAGCAACTCCGCAAGCACCGCGATTGTCCACTATCCCCCACTCTGAGCACACGCACACACGCAGGACTTGCACCTACATCGTGTCCTGGCGGGGGATTGCCTGGCACATCAGGTTTTAATCCGAAGGGCCCCTAGAAGGAAAGTCCCATGGTTTCCCGGTGCCAGGAGATTGGCCGACCCTCGCAGGACAGGTTATATTGTGATGCCCCTAAAATTGGTTTAAAATTGTATGGGCGTAGAAAGAAAAGGTTCCCTGGGCCAACCGCAAAGAGTTACTCACAACATTGGGAGGAGGACGGAGGGCGGAATATTAAGCAAGAAAAGCGCCCTTCCAGACAATGGGCAACTGGGAACAATGGGTGGCCGGCGACCGCCGCTGCGGACTAGTGGAAGGACACGGTAACGGGGGGGGGGGGGGGCGGTAACCACAGGTAGGCGCACGATTGGCCGCGCGATACAATGCCACCCTGGGGCCTTTGAAGTTTAGAGAATAAAAACAGTAATCCAGGACGATTTTAGGTCTCTGGTCTTCAACCTCCAGGCCATCAAGACCCACTCCCTGCCGTCCTGCCTCCTCGAGCCGCTCGCAGCATCCTTGCAATGCCAGCGAGTGCTGCTACGAGGCAGTGATAGGTAAAGTTTTCTCTCGTCCTTCTCCCTTCGACTCTCACAGTGTCCGTGCGATGCCGTGAGTACAGCTTTGAGGTACGTGGTAGGACGTTTAAGTGACTGGGTTCGTAGGTAGAGTTAGGCTAAGCTCTTCTCGCAAAATATTCCCCCCCAGGTAGTATGTATTTGCGCCGTTAATAAACTTTAATACAGCGTATCGGTGCAGTGTGATTTCTGTGTGTGTGGGTGGAACCTCGGCGTGGTGTTGGTAATTTGAGTGTGTGTGTGAGGCGCGCGTGTGTATTAAAAGCATAAACGGCCAACGACGCTCGCGCGCCCATGCAGCCATGCCGCGCGAGTATTAGGGCGGCGGCGGGGTGAGTTAAAACCGCTCGCCGACCCGCGCGAGCGTGTGTCAAATTCATCGCCTGCAGGTGCGCGCGCGTTCGTGCTGCCGCTTTATAGCGCGTCTTAACGCGGGTGCAAGCGGATTAGGGTTTAACCACCCGGAGGCGCACGCATATTCGTGCAGCCGCTTTAGCGCTAGCCTTTGTGTTCAAGCGGATTAGCATATGACCGCCCGCAGACGTTCGGGCGCATTCGCGCAGCCGTTTAGCGTCAGGTTTAGTGCGGGAGCATCTTAGAGTCTGATTGCCGGCAGGGGCGCGTGCGTGCTCGCCGCCGCCGTAGCATTAGCGTTAGCGTGTGTGCATGTGTGGAATAACCCCGTGCAGCGGTGAGCCAGCGATTTAGCTATGTTACTCAGAGGGGGCGCTAACGTGGGGGGGGGGGGGCCGATCACCCGGTCAGTGGGGGCCCGGCGGGGGCCGATCGACGCGGTGGAGGAGGGAGTGGAGGGGGAAAACGTTGCGCCCCATCTGCCCGGCGAGAGTGGTGGTGCAGACGTCAGCCCTCACACCTGCACGGATTCACATCCTGCAGTCTCATTCGATCTGTCTGGAACCATTACAGAAGGAGTGGAGAACCGTGAGGGACAGATGCATGCGTCTGCACCATGTGGATTGAGAGACCTTGTGCGACGCTTCTTGTGTACAGGTTTCGAGGTTGGAGTTCGAGAATAAAATGGCAACCGAACTGGAAGACACGTCTCCACGTCCATCGTTGTGTGCGTGCCCTGAGCCCTTGTCCACTGGTAGACAGACCTTTTAAAACACTGTGCAACCATTTTGCTCCATGGTTTCACAACAGCAGATTCTCACCTTCGTCAAATAACTATTATGTATCTAACTTTTTATTTATTTATTTAGCCAGGTAAGGCTCACTGAGCTATATACTGTCGCTCTTTTTCAGAAGTAACCTAGCCACAAATGATAGCTCAACGAAGTAGCTTATCAAAGTGGAAATTTACAGCAGCCAAATACTCTAAACGTATGTTGATTCTAAATGTGGAGGGAAAAACTGGAGGATCCGGAGAAAAATCCACGTGACCACGGGGGGAACATGTAAACTCCAAATATACAGGCGTCAGGTTACGATCGAACCCACGACCGCCTGTATACCAGGCAAGGAAGTTAACATCTGCAAATGATAAGAAAGCCCATCATAACAAAAATAACAATTTTGCTTATTTATAACCAACTCATGACTGCTCCAATTTGTGCCAAAGTGATCCAAGGTAGGGCTGTGGTGGTGACATAGGCTTCACCAGAATCATCGCTGCACCACCGACACACGAGGTGCCGTCTGCACCAGGGACGTGCGGTCAGGGGAGGCAGGGGAGGCAGAGTCTCACCTGTCATACTCCAATGAAAACAGCTGTTACGAAAAGTAAATAATAAAATTAATTTTAAGGTTCTTTTTTTTCCTCACTGATCTGTGTTATAAATGTCATTTCTATATGATTCCAATCTTTTTTCTAGTCAAGCTTGCCAAATTTGCGGAGCTTCGCTGCAAACACAGGGAGAGACGAGAGGTGAGGCAGCGATGCGCTCAGCCTTCCCTCTGATTGCGCAACCCCCTAGAAACTGGATGGAGCGCGGGCAATAAGCTACTATCTCTCTGTATGTCACCAATGTAATGTTTGTAGACCCCTTCATTACATGTCCTCGCCTTCCATAGTCCAGGTAACTTATTTCACGTATGTGCATAATATAAAGATATTTAGGCTCGCTGGTCTCGTCATAAAACTGCAATGAAAAAGCACCAGGGGAGGCAGCTATCACATCTGCCTCATCGAGGGGGGCGTGTCAGACACGCCTACCTCAGTGAAGACACGCCCCCGCAAGTGAGGACACGCCCCCCTCAGTGAGGCAGCTATCACATCTGCCTCACTGAGGGAGGCGTGTCTTGAGCCCACGTAATTGACACTCGCTCTCCTTCCACGTTAGCCAGCTGTAGAAATTTTTTTCCAGCGGCTGCAAAAATGGAAAACGTTATATCTAACCTTAAAAATTTCTCAAAATTGGACTTTCAATCAAAACAGGGAGTGAGTAACAATAGAAGACCAATGCCTGAGCTTAAGGACCTACTTCAAACAAAGGGACAGAAAATAATACGGTCGTTTCAAATGGAGTGGTACCAACGAAAAGAGTGGCTGTGTGGCTGTGCTACGAAGAATCGTCTTTACTGCTTTCCCTGCCTTCTGTTCTCCACTGCCGACAACGTTTGGACTAACGCGTGATTTTGTGACTTGAAAAATCTACCAAGGAGCCTCAGCAAACATGAAAAAGCGACAACTCACACTCAAAGCCAAATTGCTTTAAAAACTTTTGGAGCTTCAAGGATAGATCTGGCTTTGAATGAACAGCGGCGATTAAATATCAGCATCCACAATGCTAATGTAAAGGAAAACCGTGAGGTTTTAAAAGACCTTATTAATGCGACCTGCTTCCTAGCCAAACAGGAATTAGCATTTCGTGGTAACGATGAAAGTGCAAGCTCTTCTAATCGTGGAGCTATTACATGCTTTTTCTGAGAAAGATGAAAAATTAGCTAGACATTTGGAGACATCCACTGTGTTTTCTGGCTTATCAAACAGAATACAGAACGATTAAATCGAAGCAGTCGGTGATGTAATTAGAAATTATATCAAAGAGGAGATTAATGCAGCCCCATTTGTTGCAGTCGAAGTAGACTAGACAACGGATGTCACAAACAAAGCCCAGGTCTCTGTAATTTTGCGTTATGTGGCTAAAAGTGAGGTGACTTGTGAGGTGAGGGAGGCGTTCTTGGGATTTGATTATGTCAGTGATGACAGACACTGTCTGTTTTTGGGAGTGTTAGGGAAATACAATTGCGTTGAAAGGCTGGTAGCTCAGACTTATGACGGAGCCTATGTGATGGCATCAGATCTTAATGGGGTGCAGGCCAAGATTAAAGAAAAGGTATCTGAAGCCACATTTACCCGTTGTTATGCACATAAATTGAACCTGGTACAGCATTCAGCAAATATATACCTGAGTGTAAAACGTTTTTTAAAACAGTTGAGGGACTTGTGACGTTTTTCAATGAGTCGACCAAGCGCACCCACCTACTGAACGATGTTGTGAAGCGACGTTTACCAAGAGCAGCGGCCACGAGATGGAGCTCAAATTCTAGACTAGTTCAGATGATCAGCATGTACCAATCTGATCTGCGTGCTGTGTTCCGGATTATGAGCGAAAATTCCGATGGTTGGGACAATGACACCCTGATGATGGCCGCCAGATATGATCTCTGGCTATCAAAAGCATCAACCTGCTTCTTCATCATGGCATATGAGGGCATTTTCAATGAAACCGATGCACTATTTCGTGTGCTGCAGAATAAAGTAATGGACATTGGATTCTGCTGTGTGCGGATCCGCGACACAATGGGAGTTGTGGAACGCCAGAGACAAGAGTTTGACAGTTTCTATGATCGATTCGAGCAGAAATGCGTGACACTTGGCCTGACAGACAATGCCCGAAGTAAACAGCCGATCAGAGATGAGAGGAAAATTATGTTTTATAACATTCTGGACAATATAAGTGTTCAAATTAAAGCTAGGTTTGATCATTTCGGTGAGCTAACTTTCCTTGGTTTGGTTGATTGCACGAAATTTTATGAAATGTCACAACATTTCGATGACACCAAACTGCAGAGCCTATCAAAATATGCAAGGTACTTTGAATTTGTTAGACTAAAGGCTGACCTTATCGGATTGTATAGTTCACAAATAGAGAGGAATGAATGCAAATCACCCGGACAGCTCCTCAGCTTTTTGGTCCAGAATGATCTGATGCAGACGGTTCCCGAGGCGACAAAGTTACTCCAGCTGGTGCTCACTATACCAGCTACAACAACGTCCGTTGAAAGGTCGTTCTGTGCTTTGAAACGACTCAAAACATACAGTCGGAATCGGACTGACCAAGGACGACTTTCATCCTGATAATGAGAAATTCTGATTTGCACTTAGGAGAAATAATGCAAAACAACACTCATAGATATTCACAATGCACTACATGGAGTGTATTGTACTCAGCTTTAGAATAATGATCTCCTCACTTGGATCGCACATCCTACCAAACTTTGCTAATATATTAGCTATTATATTGCATAATTTGGCTGTTATGTAATAATGGGCAGGTTAATAACGCGAGGTGGTTACGAATGGGGAAGGGCTTTATTTACACGTGAAACTAAATAAATAACAAAAGCAATCTCCATCAACAATACATATTCCGGAATTTAATGCACAAACTCACCGATGCCATTTTGTCCCGCATTTTCCATAGGACCTCTCCTTGTCCATCCCCATCGGTCTTCACCCTGCCTCTCTCTCTGAAGCCCAGCACTCCGCTAGTCATTAAGCCATTCACCTCTCTTATCCTCTCCTTGCCCCTTAATACTGTATCTGCCCTTTCTCCCAGTGGGTGTGTCCTCTGTAGGCATCTCGTCTATGAGGCTGATGACACAATCTTAGCTCTTCTAAGCCATTTGATAAACATAACAATATATCAACCGCGAAGACATGTCGGTACAGGGCCTTGTCTTGATCTCTGGTGGGAATGAGACCACAAAATTAACTGAAGGTTACCTCATATTCAAACTGAATACTGTGACAGCTGGCAGGACTGAATAAATGCCTCACCTTCACTGCAAACATATTTTGATTATTGCATACTCAACAAACCTTATTCCTTTTTCGTTTATTTCTATTTATTTATTTTAGTTATGTATATATGTACCTCATTGTGTTTTTCGGATATATCCACCTCATGAATGTAGGGCAGTTAAATCCATTTTATTGAAATGGCGATGTAGCCCAGTAATCGATTGGTAAGTAGATTGTACCTTGTCTTCACAAGCAAAAATATTGCCACAATGCAATGCACCAGCAACATTTTACTTAAAAATAAATTAGTTTATTTACAAATAGTTTTTCATTCTTGAAGGGTTTGACTGTTACTCAATGGCTACTATGAGCGATTACCTATATTCATATGGCCCATTTTAAAATTGGTCATCAGAAAATAATTTTAATTTAACGTGCCTTGGATGCGACCGTCCATCTGTCCTAGCCAGAACAACTTTTTGTTTAATATGGTATATATAAAATATAGTTTGATTCTCATCATGCCCCATGGTGTAAAGTAAGTCTCCAACTATTAACCACTCCATTTCTGGCTTCTCTATGTGGTATGAAAAAGGGCCATTGTCGAAAACATCAACTATTTAAAATGTTTGCTTTTAAGGCAGTGTTATTAAAGAATATGTTGCACCAAATAATTTAATCAACGTAAACATGAGTATGTTTAATTGTGATATCCTATTTACACTGAAGCCCTTCAATGAACATACAGTAAGGCTGTCGTTTTAATGTCCCGGGCCATCATCCATAATATATGCTCCATCACTTTCATCTTTCATAAGAAACAACAATCATACAATAGCATGATACGCAGTGAGCATGGCCTAAGGTGGTTTATCAGATGTTTATCAGAATAGAACCACTCCAACACAGGACAGTCTTGCCTGTGTTTGTCAATGAAGCCATTATGGGCAGTCCATGGCATGGGAAACGTCTCATTTCACCCGCATAAGGGCTCATCAGCAAGCCGTATCCGGCTACTGGGTGCTATAAACGCCTATAATACTGGAGGTCAGGACACCACTGGTAAGTCACGAGGCACATGCGTTTTACAACAGCGATATGGTATTAGAATTCACCATTTACAGGACAGTACTGTGTTTTATTGCTGCAATCAATCAATCCACGATTCAAACACGCTATACAGTATTCAGTAAAAAGCCGAGACGGAAGCACGAATGGCACAGATATAATTAAACTAAACTAAACAATACGTTGGGATGTTGCAGTCTGGAACTGGGCTTTGCTCACTGATCGTGCAGACTGAATCATGCTATTCTGCAATGTCTGTTGACAAAAATGACTGAACCGAATTTTGCAATTTTTAAAACCGAATGTTGTGTTTTTTTTTACAGATGCGTATACTCACAGATTGCACTGATATCCCAACTAAACAAAACAAGTAAACATTTGGCTCGCCTTGGAAAATTGTGTAATAATAAACCATGGAATACATCGGAGAGGGGGGGGTGTTTATAATGTTTGCCAAAAGGAAACAAGACCTAATCTATCAGCTGATGGGACTTTCAGATTAATAAATCCCTCTAGCACCTGATAGAGACCTCACCATTTACAGCGAGAGCTGTTTTGTACAACGGAAAAGAGTGGAAATTCACACAATTTTTTTGTTTTCCACTGTATATCACTTAATATTTAACATCTTAAATAACGTATATTTCAAAATTAGACTTAATAGCGTTGTACAATGTTGAAATCGTGTTTTCTGCAGTCGTATTTGTACAATGTGAATTTGCTCCCTGCTTTTCTTTATTTACATGAACATGGGGTACAATAATATAGGCTTATTATTATAGATAGTCGTACATTTTACTCGTGGCAGTGCCTTGTTGCTGATCATTCCGATTCAGAGCCACTTGGTGAACGGTGAGAACGGTGGTTCGCGCACTGCGCTACAAAATATACATAGCATGTCAGCAGCAAGCCTGAATATCGACACCGGTGTCCAGTTTCCTTATAAAACCAATGCTGCTGATATTGTGTGCTCTCAGCAGGCCGTATTGTCAATGGGATGTAAACAAAATATGTATATATACTTTTTACGTGGATATAAATATGGGCAAGAGGAGTCCTGTCTGCATATTTAGTTTGCTACTTATACTGTCGACAAGTAGGCTTAATGCATGTTTATTTATGTTCGTTATGTCAGGCTGCTGGGTGATTATAGACCGTAATTACCGATGCATGCATGTGCTGCGTTTCTACCGAGACAATTCACAGTAAATTATTATTTGGTTATTTCGGTTAAGTCACGTCTAAAGATAAAATAATAAATTAAATTAAATAATAGAATACGACGTTTCGATTGCAACACAAGCAATCATCATCAGGTATAATGAAATAGCGACATAATATCTAACCAGAAAACTATAGACAGACATATTAGCAGACAGATATCACCAAGATACATACATAGCGAGAGCAACACAGGTAACAGAGAGGGGTGATCGTCTCTGTGGGGTGGCCTTAAATAGACAGAGGGGGGGGGCGGAGGCACAGAGAGGGAGGGGGGTTAGAGAAAAAATTAGCATATCAATGAGTGGTCAACAAAACGTGGTGCTGCAAGTACGATGACACGGCAAGCAAGCCTGAAAATCAGGAGAAAGACACACTAAAATTAAATAACCTAGTAAAATATCGAAATGTAATGTAATACAACACAGAGGGTCGGTCAACACACAATTAACGCATAGCCTGGTTGATTACGTATTTCAAAGATTGCTAAGTTAGAATTTAAGTGTGAACATTCTAAAGAGGACACAGGCAGAGAAAACAAGTCGCCAGAGAGAGAGAAAAAAGATAAGCTTAAAACTTCCCCGTAGAAGTGGTTCAATCTTAATTTTAGAACTTTCGTGACTGCAGGAATTATTATTTGGTTCTTTCTTGTTGCAATCGAAACGTCGTATTCTATTATTTAATTTAATTTATTATTCTATCTTTAGACGTGACTTAACCGAAAGAACCAAATAATAATTCCTGCAGTCACGAAAGTTCTAAAATTAAGTTTGAACCACTTCTACGGGGAAGTTTTAAGCTTATCTTTTTTCTCTCTCTCTGGCGACTTGTTTTCTCTGCCTGTGTCCTCTTTAGAATGTTCACACTTAAATTCTAACTTAGCAATCTTTGAAATACGTAATCAACCAGGCTATGCGTTAATTGTGTGTTGACCGACCCTCTGTGTTGTATTACATTACATTTCGATATTTTACTAGGTTATTTAATTTTAGTGTGTCTTTCTCCTGATTTTCAGGCTTGCTTGCCGTGTCATCGTACTTGCAGCACCACGTTTTGTTGACCACTCATTGATATGCTAATTTTTTCTCTAACCCCCCTCCCTCTCTCTGCCTCCGCCCCCCCCTCTGTCTATTTAAGGCCACCCCACAGAGACGATCACCCCTCTCTGTTACCTGTGTTGCTCTCGCTATGTATGTATCTTGGTGATATCTGTCTGCTAATATGTCTGTCTATAGTTTTCTGGTTAGATATTATGTCGCTATTTCATTATACCTGATGATGATTGCTTGTGTTGCAATCGAAACGTCGTATTCTATTATTTAATTTAATTTATTATTTTATCTTTAGACGTGACTTAACCGAAAGAACCAAATAATAATTCCTGCAGTCACGAAAGTTCTACAATTAAAATTCACAGTAAAGCCTTGATGAGTCAACAGCATTGCTGCCTAACCCAAAGAATGTGCAGGACGGCCACACAAAGGACAGTCGAGTGTCAATTAAAAACACACACACGACTGCAGTAGAGTAATTGCCAGATGCATTCAGCACTCAGGCCGTTTGTTCGTCACCTGTGAGATTGTTATCGATTGTGAAGTTGCATGTGTGTTGAGACTGCCAGTCCAGATTAGAGGGGAATAAACGGGCGCGGCACGAATAGGGGAAGAGATGGAGCTGATGTGGCACAGGAGGATGTGGAGCTGAGTTGACTTGTTTATGGCTGGTACCAGTAATGTTAAGATCGGCCTCTGGCGGTGGGAGAGGTCGTGAAGAAAGCTACCGAGCAGTTGGAGGCATTCGCCCCCAAACAACGGAGGGCAGAGGAGCGAAAGCTCAAATACGCAGCAAGTTGGCACAAGTAGGGGAGGCAAATGTGGTGCGCATCTGCTAGTCACCTGAAGTCTGTCTCGTGACCTGCCAGCGAGCCTTCGACATTTCACATGGCCTCAAAGTGGACCTGGCCTGGCACAATCGCTGTGGCGTCGTCACCGCCACTTAGTTGCGAATGGCGGCTGTTGTTTTCCTGGGGCCATGTAGTTCTGCAACAACGCCACACGTGGCTGCGGAGTGACCCAGCCACCAGATTGGCCCACTGGGGACAAAACGGTGCGGCGGGGTGTGTGACCATTATTACCAAGGCGCTCTGGGTGCTGTTAAACATTGGTAACGTCCACAATTTGACGGACAGCGATGAAAACCGCGCGTTGTGCTTGGGCCCCATGGTCTGCCTGGACGAACTCATGCCGGCCACGGCGAGCACTCCCTCCTCACTCCGGGCCGGTTTTAATCGCTCCGTCCCGGAGTTTGCTTTCCACTTTGTGTGTCGGGTTTTCTTTTTCTGCTCCACCCCCCAAGTTGTGGATAACCGGATCTTGGACTCTTACGAAATCCTCCGGGTTGTCGATCTGTTTCGTATTCCATTCCAGGTTGTGCTTTTAGGAGGCTAGTCGAGGCCACCGGTGTGTGGGATCCAGTTTGAGTTTTAGTTTCGGAGTCACTCCAAGCTGCGGATGCCGAGCCAGGTTTTGGTTTTAGAGGTGTGACTCCAGGCTCCATGTTTGGGAGCTTCGTTCCGGGTTTTGAGTGAGAGTTTATTTCAGGTGCCGGGTTTTCCTTTAGCGCTGAGAGCTCCACTCATGGCTTCCCTGGGGGGAGGGGGGGTGACTCCATGCTCTTTGTTTTTCTTCCAGGTTGACTCCAGGCTCCGCGTCTGAGAACTCCACATCGGGGTTTGGCCCAGTTTCACTCCAGCTCCCGGTGTTTTCTGCCTGCAAGAGTGGATTTCATGATTTGTGTCTCATGAAATAAATCAATAAATCAAGCCTTCGGATACAGTACATCTCAAAAACACTCCAAACTTATATTATGGACTGCAGGCGCCAGGTCTGTTCAATCAACCCCACGGTATCCGTGTGTGTGTGTGTTCCCTGCAGATTTTATTTTACGATTGAGGCTACTCAACACTGTTTTCCTACAGGATTTATTCTGGATTGCATGTTTTGCTGGACAACTGGATGCTGCCTCTGGACCGAAACCCAGTCAACACGCAACGTTGGTCCAACGTTCCATGTTTAATGGGAAGCGTTCACCACGTGGTTTAGTTTAAGCTTGGCCTTCAAGGCTGCGTTCTGTAAAATGTGCTCCAGGTGCCGATGGAGTCGACTCCAGCCTACATCTGAGAAAATATGGAACTTTGGCCTGACGGTTCCAACCACATGCCAGCGTTGGGTCAACGTTATGTTACCTGGGATATGTTCACCGTTAGCCATGATCATCCAGTTGGATGGTGTACTTATACAACGGAAGAATAATCCATGTTCCGTGTTTAGCTTTGAAATACACTCCGATTTTTTTTTATAATGTACTTATGCTTAGATTTAGAATATGCTCCATGCTCCGTGGTTGGATGTAGAATGTGCTCCAGGCTCCTAGTTTTTATTTAGAACGTGCTCCATGTTTTCTCGTGCAGTGGACTTCCGGTCCAGTGTTTAGATTGACTGCACAGTGTGATTGCTTGCATTTTCTGAGTTTAAATGTAGACATCATTCCCTGATTCGTGCACTCTATTGATGTGAAATTAACACCAGGCTCCGTGTTTATCTCTACTGTGTCGCCGACTCCGGGCTCCGTGCGTTGTACTCCAGGCTCCATGTTTATCTCTACACCGGGCTCCGTGTTTTCTATAATGCACTCCAGGCTCCGTGTTTATCTCTACTGTGTCGCATACTCCGGGCTCCGTGTTTTGCGAATGCCACCTCGGTTCTCGCCTCCGCCACGCCCAGTACAGTTCACCACAGCCCCCTCCTCCTCGCCCCGCCCCCCGCTGTATCCTTGCGCGAGGTCAAGTGTGCGGCACCTCACTCCCTCGCGCCCCTGCTGTGTCCCTGCGCACGGTTACATTTCACTACGGCTAAAGCGCGCTCGGACAACAAAAAAAGGTTGACAACGAAAGTAAAACGCTCAGAACGGACGATAACAATCAAACGGTGAAAAATAACAACGATTTGTGTCCTCAAGCCGCGTCTCGTCGCCGTCGACGCTTGCGAAAAGACGCCGCGGCCCGGGGACTTTATCGGCTCCCGACATGGCGGCTATGGAGTAGCCGCTCGTCTCTTCCCCTCTTTATCGCCCTCGTTCTCATCTCCTACCTCCTCGTTGTTCTTCTCGTTGCTCTCCTGCAGCAGCCTCGTGTTCAGAGGAGGCGGCTGTCGCACGCCCCGGCCATGAGGCCCGGAGTCTCGGGCCGGGGAGGCTGAGGAGCGGCTTTTGTCTCCTGCTTCGCATCGTCGTCTTCATCTCAATTCTCCCCCCTCATTGTCCCCTTCATCATCTCGTTCTTCTTGGTCTTCTTATTCTTCTTCTTGGTCGTCGTCGTCGCAATAACCCCCCCGGACCCGGAGATGAGGCTGCGGGCGCGGCCCGAGAGAACGGCGGACAACTGAGAGGTGAGGAGAGGGCCCAGAGTGAGACATTTCGTGGGAACATCTCAAATTCTGTACACAATTACAGCTTTATCACAACAACAATTCACATTATCGCGTACACACGGCATGCCACATTGAGTAGAACAGGTATATGGGCCGCGATGGACACACGGCAAACATTGCCACAGGAAGATGCACTCCTGTGTTGATGCTGAGAGGGCTTTTTGAGAGCTTTTACATTATAAATCTACACGGTTTTATCTCTACAGAGTCACATAAACACGATATGCCACAGAATAGAACAATACCACGGGCAGCAATACATCCACTAACAAGCACTGTCACAGGAAGATGCCCTCTGTTATAGGTTTATGAGAGGTTGAGGGCTGTGTGATATATTATTACATCTTTAGTTCTCTACAATGATCACATTGTATACAACTTAGTTCTCTACAATGATCACATTGTATACAACTATCAAACACGTCACATAGAATACATAAATACCACAAACTACACACTAACAAACACGAAAGGGAAATATCCTACTGTGTGTTGATGTTGAGATGAGGGGGGCTGTGTGAGATGACATTACATATCTACACAATTACATAACCATATCGAATACAATAACCACATTAACAAACACTACATGTCACAGGAAGATGACCTGCGGTGTTGATATGGCTCGATGTTGAACGTCGAGGGTTGTGTGTGGATTTGATGTTACATTGTGTATAGAATTATACATAAACCACAAGAAAACACAAACATACAACGTATACTTACACCACACAACACAGGAATATGGAGTTGTATCAATGTGAGGTGTTGATGCGAGCTGAGGGCTGTCATTAAACCTTTGTCTACATAATTAGAAATAAGCATACTACGAAGTAAAACAATACATACCACCACACCACTTAAACGTACACAACAAGACATGCAGGTTACACTAATACTGTGTGTAGGGGTTGGCCCCGTGTGTGGATGTTAGTTTGTTCGTGTTATTTACATTATATATGTGCATAATCATACGTGTTTTGATGTTTCATTGGGAGGGTATAGTTTGTGTGTGGATATCAGAGATGTATATACCACGCAAACAGCAAGAACATCACGCTTCGTGTGGACTTAATATCCTAGCTGTCATGCACGCACCACAGTCCTGGTGGTGTTCATGTGAAGGTTGTGTTGATGTTTGACTCAGAGATCTAGGAGACGACGTGGACGCGAAATAAACACCATACTACGTTCTCGTTGCATGCAGGACTAAATTGTGCCTTGCTTGTATCAACTCATTGTGGGAAGAGGTATAAATGACCGTACTGGCAATGTGTGAGGTGGTATTGATGTTGAATTAAAGAGTAAGGTGTTCACGTGTCAGAATTCTAAATGCCATACTACCACGGTAATTCGACATGCGCCACATATAAACCAGCGTGTGCCCCCCCTATACGTTGCTGTGTGCGTACAATATTGATTGAAGAGACTTATAGGCTAAAAAAAGGTTATTGCAAATGGTACACTATGCTTATATTTTCCACCAAATGCAAGGGTACTATAAAAACATGTCTTACATATGGGGACTACCTTACACTGCAGACACAGGACGTGAACACGGCGGGTTATGGGAGGGGTTTTGATGGGAGACGATGGCTTTGTCGATTGATAATAATACAGTGGAGCGGTGTGTATCAACGGGGATACACGTAACCTAAGAGTATATAACGACTGCAAGCAAGTCTCAACAATATTGCAGTACCACTAAAGCAATGCTGCATACTGCAGGAACAACACCGTCAACGCGTGTCGGTGTATTCAGTCTACATTGACACTGCTGTACTGTGGGCATGGTACAGGAGGATTTGCCACAAGTGGTACGTACGTGACTTTTAAATTGTTATAAAAAAAATATATATTATGTTTTCTTCTACCTACGTGACTTACCGAAAGAACCAAAGAGTATATAGTGTGTTTATTACAGGATGTATTACATGACGGTAGTACGTTGTTTACGTTGGTAATACGTACTGTTAATGTAAATGGGTTCACGTACTAAGTGGTTATGTGCAGTGTAATTCAAGCAATGGATTTACAAACGGCTGCGAAAATCTTTATAGCACAGCAGTACACCAAAGTCAGTTCACGCCTTCATGCATTGTGAGTCAAGAATAATGTTTTTTCTACCTACGTGACTTTACCGCCAAAGATTATGGATTGCTGTAGTCACGAAAACTTAAAATCAAAATTGAATTTGTCCACTATTCACATTACACGCAGTGTAACATCTTCTGCACGTACACCAACATCACTGTGATCTACGCACATTTAAATGTGATCTGATGTATTCCAGTTGGACACGCAAAATGCCCAGACCCATATAACAACAGCCTGGCCCGTTTCACAGCACGTATTATAAACAAGAAACATGGTACCCTTAGGTGCATATACTGACTTGTACGCATGCATGTCCACACAGAGTGGCGCATTCACGCAACTCTACAAGAAGAACTAGCTCAAACCAATTCCCTACTTGAGCTTGTACTGCTTAAGCTAACAAACTAAGGTAAACAAACACGCGTGTTTTGTGCAAGCGACCACGATGTTTATGGACGTAGACATAATTTGGCCCGCATACGCGTGCACAATGGCCTATCCACGAGATGCACGCACACCTGTGTGTGTGTGGGTGCACAGTCCTAATCGTCCCGTGGGCGCTACGGAGTCGAAATATTAACTACCTCGCCAGGTATACAGGAGTCCGTGGCATCGACCCCAACACCTGACGTCAGCTCTATATTTGGAGTTTGAATGTTCTCCCCGTGGTCGCGTGGATTTTTCTCGGTGTCCTCTGGTTTTTTTTTCTTCCCCCCTCCAACATTTATAAACACGAGTATTTGGCTGCTGTAAATATCGACGTGATAATCCACTTAATTGGGCGAGAATTTGTGGCCAGGTCGCTTCTGAAAAGAGCTATATAGCTCAGTGGACATTACCTGGTAAAAAAATAAAAGTTTAGTTTAATCCTTATGGGCAGGCCGTCGGGGTCACTTGGGTGAGCCTTTACTGAGGCCGACACACGATGGGAGTTGTGTGGCCAAGACCATGCCCAGCCTATGTTTTGTTTCCCCAGTGTGGTTTATACCACGCCAGGTACTAATTTAAGACGGAGCCAACCTAGGATGTGTTGATATACTGATGTTACCCAACCCACCACAAACGCCTTTATTAACGAAACACAATCATACTTGCTTGTACAAACAAAGACTCCCCTTATAGTCATAACAGACTTTTGGGGCAAGTGCTTATTTCGAGCACATGAAGGCAGGTACATGGTGGGTGGGTGGTCAGCACCACGCCCGGCCACCTTTGGGGCCGTCCATAAGTGACGTCACGCGATTTTGGACGATTTTTGACCCCCCCCCCATGTCACACGGCGTCACAAAAAGTCAGACCCTCTTCAAATATGACGTCACAAAGCTCTGCCCCCCCCCCCCAAAACATTTCCATTTTGAAAAGTAAAACATGCTTCAAATCGCTTTAAACTATTGTCATTGTAGTGCGTATTTAATGTGGCGCTGCACTCTGATGTTGGAGGAGAATGCTCATGTTTACACACTGCACCAGGTGCTCATTGCATGCCGAGTCAGGACCGGTTGAGATATTCGTCACCGATGCTGAGCGGGATTCGAACACAGGTCGCCGGGTTCCTAGAGCAGTGCGCTGACCCCCTACACTAGCGCTCCCATAACACAACGCAGCACACATTTGTGCATTTATTAACCCATCCACATACACAGACTGGCCTCAACGAGGACACAGCCCGTATTTAGATTGTACATTCGCATAGGTAAGTGTTAGCGAGCACCTGTTTTAGTTGCTTCAGAGTTTAGATACTGTGCTCGAGATCGGCATCAACTGGATTGTACCACAACCAATAACACAGCCTTGCAAGGCTGTAGGGATAGTTGGGGTGAGAGTGAGCATCGGTTAAAGCTGGGTAGCACACAATGGGGCTATAGCCAGCAACGCGCATCGTTGTCTTATCAATGCTGATATTCACACCACAAGAAATTGAGGCCAAGCTGACACCGAGGAGGTGCGGGACATGTTTAGATACCACGTGTCGCTGATGTGACGTGGAATCTAGCCGAGGTCGCACACAGTCGTACACAGTAAGCTGTACCACACCACATTGTGATTTTTGCACACAGCGTTTTAATGAGTTTTTTGTGGAATATTTGCTGGTTTATTCCAGGATGTTTCTGTTGCGCGTCGTCGCTTTGGGACGTTCTGTGTTCATATTTTGTTTGTTGCGGTTGCACCTGACGCATGGCTCACAGGGCTATACCTAATAAATGAAACTTGATACAGACATGCCCACGTTTACACGGGTACTGTGCGGTGTGTATATATGGCGTTAGCACTTTCCTCAACAGCTTTACGATAAAATTATATTCAGGATATTTTTATGTTTGTACATTTATACAGCACACACGCTTATATGTGTATACGCAAAGGGACACAGTAACAATGCATGTACACATTCCAGATGCAGGGGTACACATACCCACGAGCACATCCAAGTTAACATCGCCACATACATACACACATGCTCCTGCAATGACTTGTACACGAGATACAGTTACACATAGGGACACATTACAAGCAGGGACACGTACAGGAATATAGACACGAATACATGAACAAGGCTGCATGTAAACGCACATGTATGCATTCAAAGACACGGACGTGCAGACATACTTAACGAGCCTCCATTCTAACACATTCAATAGCAGAGACAAGCACATGCATTACCACAGCGCTCACACGTACTGAAGGCCACAGGCCCGTGTAGTCTAGGTGTGAGTCATGGTGTGTGTGTGCCGAGGAGGAGCAGTAGGAGAGAGCCCCATCATGCCCAACAGCATGGTGGCCACAGCCGAAAATATGGCAGTGCGTTAAGTTATTTTCGTACCTTTTATGGAGACCAAGTTGGCAGTGTGGCAGACAGCACTCGTAGAGGGGCTTATCAAGAGGCTAGGGGAGTTGTGTTTGGTTTCACGTTTCGGACAACGGGGCTCGCTCCACCACCGAGCACGCAAAACGAGCTCACTCATGGCGGGGGTGTAACGGCCCCATCAACATCCCTCTGCTGTGTGCGTCCATCCATCGGCTGCAATGAGAGCTACTGTTTTGCTGTGTGATGCTCTTTGTGTGTTTGTGGGATGCGAGCGCACAGTGGTTTGTGCTGATCCATGAAATTTTGCAACCTGGGTAGATGGATTCGACCATGGGGAACATTGCTGACAAATGATATCTGACCTTATTATTGCTCCCACACCTGAGGTTGACTGAGCCTCAAAATAGTACCTGGTGCGATGTGTTAAACATCTGTAATGGGCAGACAAAGGTGGCGAGACTAGTTGTGATACTGACTCCTTGTGTACTGGTGTTGGTCTTAAACGTTTCTCAAAAACAGCACCTGCCCCAACAGTCTTTATGGATATAAAGAGGATCATTATCTTTGCATGTTTGTGCGTGTTACTAATGTACACACACAAATCTGCCAGTCATCTCGGTCAACTTGTAACACTGGGTCTGCCCTGGAACCTCCTGCTGGCGAATCTTCCAGACTTCACGTGGCCTCAACGTGCACCTAGCCTGGCACAAGTGCCGTGGTGATGTCGCCGCCACTCAGTAGGCGAATGGTGGCTGTTAACAGTAACAGCACAGTGTATGAAGTCAGATGCACACCAACATGTTCAGAGTGCATCCATTTTTGGTGTTTTTGGTGACCTCTCACAAATGCAGTCCAGGAATATTGTTGGCCCGTTTTTGAGATGCTGCCATGTGTGCATGCATGTTATTAAATCTTGCAGCAACTTCCAGGGTGTGTTCGAGCTCGATGCACGCAAATATCCATGCCCATGATTGTTGCACTCTTTGCTGGTGAGATCCAGCACCAAATGGGACCCATGAAATATTGCTGAATATTGTTCACCACTGCTGTTATGCCCTGGCTTTATCCCATCAAGATTTACCTGCGGGAAAGTGCATTGTTGTGTGTTAGTATGCATGCACTTATTGTCCCTGAGATGCACTGTTTTCCTCTGTCAATTCCATGCATTTACACAGATAGCATCCGCGAGGAGAACTGGTTGAGTTAGCTGGGATATAATGGAACAATGAGTGGTGTGCATGCACCTTAGCCTTCGTGTCAGCCCTTCCCACCCCCTCTCGGCATTAGATAGTGGCCAGTGCACGTCAGCTGTGTTCACATCACTGGTATAGGCTTCTGCTAATGGGTTGCTCTGGTGATATGAGTTGAGCTGGCTGTGTTGCTACCCCCCCCATTGTTTGGCTTCTTGGGAGCATCCATGGCCTTTGTTCGGCTCTCAAGTAGTAGGCGGTGCTTGTGGAAGTGCTGTCCCAATTAAGATGCTAGATGCTGTTGGCCATTGCAGAGAGCGATAGCTTTGTCCATGCTCTATATACAGATCAGTGTGTGTATGTATTATATAAAATATTTTCTACGTTGCACTTCTGCAGTATGCATATTACTGGATCCATGTCTACCCATAAACTTTACGAATCGCACTATCGAATGTGTTACTTGAATATATTTTTACTGCTGCATGAGAATAATACAAATCTTCAAAGGAATCTTGAGATTGTGCTCATGACCAATGATGGATTCAACTCGTGCTGGGGATATCATCGTCCTTTGACAGGAACTAGTCACCAGAGAAGAAAAATATTTTATGGCTATAGAAGTGAGGTCAACGGTTAACGCAGCACCCTATGTTGGGTGTGCGGTTTATTTAAGTCTTAGTATTTTATTTTATGATTGACATCCCTTCATGGCCAATGTGAGTAGCTTCCAGATGGACTCCAACATCATCGCCTCCCTCTAAGAGTTGTGAGCACTGGGTGCTTATGCACCACAATGCTGCCATTCCCCTCCTTGTACCGTACTGACTTTCCTGGCTGCTTTACGAGGCAGCCTTCTTGAGGGAGGTGGAACATGGGCCATTATTATTTAACCTCAGGTTTTGGCATCGGAGCACTGCATGTTATCTTAACATTTAGTTTGAAACGCATGGCTGGCTGGGTGTGGAGTGTCAAGTTTGTATTTCTATAGCCTCCGCCATAGGAAAGTGGAATTTCCAATTCTGGCATAGAGATGTCAGTGCAGATGAACACTTTCCTACAATTGCGTGAGCAAGGAAACGCTGATACTTTTTCAAATATTTATTTGACTTTGCAATAGGATTGGCTTTGAGGCCCTCACTAGTGTGTTGGTTCTAGGAGAGAGTGGGGCTTTTGGCAAGGTTTCTTGTACTTTTGTTGGTGGTGGTCAAGCGTCACTTTACATCTTGGATCACATGTGATGTAGTAGGCAAGAGGCTGTGTGAGGCAAAATGTTGTAAATTCGTCGTAATTTTCATTGGGCTATTTTAAAGTAACTGCCATCGCTTTAATGGACATCAGGTTTTTTTTGCCCGATTTATTACATGTGTGCTGTTGGCATCATGTCATGAGATTAATCTGTTGGTAAATGTGATGGAGCAGCGAGTCCCTAAAATATAGTCCATGTGTTATTTTATCCTGTACAGAGTAGGCGGCTCAATGTCCAAGAAGCTCTGCTTCTTTGGGCTTGTCACGATAGTAAAATAGATATTTTAAAAAATCTTGGAGCTGGAATTTTGTTATATAAAGTGCCAACCTAAATGTAGTGTTCTGTTTTGTGCAATTATTGGTGACCAGGCTGCAACCATCAACAGTTTTCACATGAGAACCCAGTTTAACCATTGGCTGTTGCCAAGATTGGATCCCAGAATCTCTCGGCATTGCGTGCTCAGCGCGCTGACCCTCTGCGCTATCTGGTCATTTCAACGGAGATCCGTTTAAAGTAAATGATGTAAATTTTTATAGAACTGTATTAAATAAGATGTTATAATATCACACGTTGAACATTGTTTACCATTCACGTTTATGGAAATCGAATAAAAAAAATTACCATCACTTCATTGTTCTCTTTTGAAAAAATCCAAATAACTTTCATGCAAATATAAAAAAAACAACTGCCATCACTAATATAGATCTGTAAACTTTTGTAATTCTATTCATAAATTGTAATTTCAGATTTAAAACTACAATTTACTTTTATAGAGCTCAATTATAGTAACAGCCATATTTTTTCAGAAATATATATTTACACACTGGTTTTATTGGTTCAACAATAAGCAAAAGTTTAGTTCGTGTTAAATGAATATAAAATTATCTAAATTGCAATGGAGATCAATATAAAAAGTTCAGGCTTTTCCCTAACACAGGCATCAGCCGGCATAAGCATGTATCTTGATGGCTGTTGTGTTTAGCTGGGTTTGACTTAGATATTCGTGCGCTTCAGCTTCCTCCCACAACACCAACAAAACAATGGACTGGCCAAACATCTGAAGATGTTAACAATTATGGAGGCTGTTTTGGGCAAAGACTCAAAATGTATTCTCAGATGCCCCTTGCAATAGATGTGTGTGTGTGTGACTGGGCTCTTACCTGGTTAAATAGGGGTTACCAGGCAATCAACTCGACCGTAGGCATAATTTCGGGGGAGGCACAGCAAGTGAAATCTCCATTGGGCCAGGGAGCAGCTGTCTCCTCCCCTGCCTTTGCCCGCCACCCCTCCACACCCGTGACCCCGCTTGCAGCCCTCCCTCATTAGCACTGTATGCACTTGATTGGCTTATCGAGAGCGACTTCACAAGCAAGGAAAAAAACACACGGGCTCCCGTGCAGCTGGAAAGTCCTGCCCGAGCACTGTACGTGGTGCCTTGGAAATATGGTGGTTCTGAGGCTGTTTCGGGTGAAAAATCAGCACGGCTGAAATTGGTGCCATCTTCATTGAGTTTTCACTTTCATGGAGATCCGTTGAAAGCAACTTTGATTCACATTTCGGTCAGATCTATTCAAGCTATCTCCTTTAATTGACATTTGTATTACTACCGTTCACCTCCAGAGATAATATGTTCACGTGATTGTAATTCATTTTCATAGATATTAGTTAATATTAAAGTGACCAACTCTCACTTTGACAAAGATCTATGACAGTACTGCTGAACAACCTAATTTTCATAGATATTATTAGAACATCAACCATATTCATAGATCTGTTAAAGCAAATCCCACTCATATTCATATATATTTCAGTAATAAAGCAACTGACAGGCATTCAAAAGAAATGTCTTCGAACGACCACTTTAACATTCATAAAGGGTTTGTTAAAGATATACATTCACTTTCTATGAGAGTAGCCCTGGCATCTAGTCTTAGGGTTATGAATTGTAATTTAAGTGGAAAAAGGCAATAGTATTCTATATATATCACTTAAAGAGCCCAATATAGAATGGTGCTCTGAAAACGAAAGAGATTTTCTGATGCAGCAAACTTATTGGTTTTAGTACATATCATACTGCAATTGAGAAATGCATGCCACCTTTGCCAGAAAAAATTAATGGGGGTGCGAATAGAGCCTTCTCTAGCCCAGGGTCAGCGTTAATACATAACTTACTGATATCCACAGCATCGCTATATATTTAGTACCTGCTTCATAACAATTAGGACATGGCTTGTGTGTTAAGAAGCACTGAAATTGATATTTGGTGGAATATCGGCCTCATTGCTTCTATTATTCACATTTGGTATAATTTCCACCCAGTAACTGGGGAAATTGCTTTTTCTCCATAATAAAGGCATCATGATGCTGAATGTCAAAGTAATGCCATTTGCAAATGAGCATTGGGTGGTGCTGGACTTTGTGGACTGGAATCATTTATTTAAATTGTAGATTACTACTATGACAGGTTGTGTACCTATATGATGGCCATTATTATTAAACTACTCTTATTTGTCAACAGAATACCATCGATAATGTATATTTTACCAGTTAACTAACACAGTAACACATGCTGATGAGATAGGTGGCTGATTAGCTTAAACCTCACCTGTAGGTTAGGGTTTTAATAGCCGCCATAAACTGCTCTTTTCTTGGCCTTTATGGACAATGTACCATGGTGTTTCCTGATTAATTTGGGGTTATGATAACTTAGGATTATATGGTCTTGCTAAATGTTTCGACATCAATTGGGCATGACAGGAATGTATATTGGACGATACCTTCTTAAAGAGTTGTGTTTTCTACCATTTCATTGAATGGTGATGAGCCAGGGTTATTGTTTTGTAGTTTGCATATCACTACAGGTTAGGGACGTGGCATTTGATTCATTTAGGGACGTGGCATTTGATTCATTAACTTTTTTTAAATTTGTGTTTGAGAATGGCTCTGTAAGCTGAGACCCATAATGACATTTACAAGGTCACTTCAACATACCTCTTATTCACACTAGCAGCACACCTTTCTCTTTCAAAGGGTGTTCGATGCATACTAATCAAACCTGAACATTGAATTCTCGTAGCTAGTATTTTAAATATAGATTGAAAACGAATTTCTTTAGAACTGATTTTTGTGTTTAGTTTGCTGTACTCACGCACCCCAAGTTAGCATGGTTGGCTACATATGGCGCGAAAGAAGTTATACATACATAGAATAACGTAAAATCAGTAAAAAAATTAAATGTAATGTACCTTTTTTGTTCAGTGATTTGAGAACCAAGTTTAATCATGGGTGGCTTTCTAAATTATAATTTAGGCTGTCAGTGATGTCAACCCTGTGGTCTGACAGTATTAGCCACCTGAACCACCCTACCACCTCGGGATGCCTGTATTTTTCTGCATGAGCTCAGCCGAATAGCTCAATGCACAGCTGCTAGTCAGTACACCTGTATTCATAAGGCGGATGCGAATCCGCAGACAGTAATAGGTCGAGAGCCACCACACCTTGCCATCTTTTATTTTTTGCCAGATCCTTCTGCCACAACTGTTGTACTTTAGACACCCAGCCTCCAAGGTTTACTCTTTTAGTATCCCGCCATCTCTCCTTAGTTGTACTACAAAAGGCCGTGTATATTTGTTTCCTTTTAAGGCAGTTTTTGACATATCTGTTGATTTGTTTTTGTTAATTGTGCTTATAGACTACTGCCAAGGTAGAATCACCAAATAATTGGTTTCATCTGGCTTTAAGTTCTCTCCTTGGACACCGACCTCTGGGTCTCACTTGAATGTCTGTCCCGGTAACTGACAGTCACCATTCTGTATGTGTTATGTTTACAGTATGGGTAGCAGCCGATTTATAGTACTGCCATCTCTCTGCCACATTTGAGTTCAACAGGTTGGGGGGGTCTCACCACTTATATCGATCTGGGTATGATCAATCAGCCCCCTCTCCAAAGCCTGCGTCACCAACATGGCTGACCTAGGGGAGGCCCAGAATCGGTTCAAATAATCGTCACCGGTGGTGGCCGTGAGCGGTAATCGAAATCGGGTCGCCGGGTTCGTAGCACAGCGCGCTAACCACTACACTACCGCTCCCCCCACACACATACACGCGCTTTCTGCAGACACAACTTTCAGGGTGCGTACGGCAGTAAACGACTCAAATAATAAAGCAATGCTGCGCGAAGAACGCCTTAGACCTGCAACACATTTGTATTTCACTTTACCCGCGGAGGGTTGGGGGAGGGGTGCGTGATATCAGCAGGCACACTGTTACGCTTCCGCATGCGGGTCACATGACAGATGTGACGTCACAGCTCAGTTGCCGTGCAAAATATATCCATTATTGCGCCCCCCCCCCCCCCCAAATATACAAAAGTATTTTTAAAAAAATAATTTTTGCATGGTGTACAGTCTGGAAAGTATCCACATGGCAAATTTCAAGTTCGTTGCATGTCGGGAAGTACGCTAAACATTTTGAACAGACACACATTCACAAATTTAACTTTTATATATATAGATTGGCTGTAAGCAGCATTATATTAAATGTGAATTAGGCTATTAAAAAATTTGCTTCCCAACGTTGGGCCTCTGTTGTGATTACTCGGCATTTATTTAATATTCGATTAAAATCGACAATAAAGCTGGAGATACAATCGGCAAATTGTATAATTCGCGTTACATTTTTTAATCGTGTAATATAAAACGAGGGGTACAAGCCTGTGTAGCCTTTGAATGCAATGGGCTTCTCATCCCCCCACCATTTTGTGTTCTATAGTGGTACTGTACCTGTCAGAACTAATGAGATCGAGCGAACGAGACATATTGGAGGAGACGGTTCTAAGGAGGTAGGCAAATAGAGACGTGAAATGATAGTTGATACGAGAGAGTATGACATAGAAACGACACGTACCGTACAAACGAGAAATGTATCACACACTCGAAACGGTACAAAGGTTACAGTACAACCAGTAAGCACACTGCAGATGAGCTAAACATTACAAATATAGTGCAGTTTATGCGAGACTGTACAAAGCAGACGAGGTAGAAAATACAGTTTGCAGAAAGGGGCCGTCCATAAATGACGTCACGCGATTTTTGACCCCCCCCCCCGTCGTCACACGGCGTCACAAAAAGTCAGACCCCCCCCCTCAAATATGACGTCACAAAGCTCTGCCCCCCCCCAAAATAAAACATGCTTCAAATCGCTTTAAACTCTTGTCATTGTAGTGCTTATTTAATGTGGCGCTGCACTCTGATGTTGTAGGAGAAAACGTTTATTAAAAAGTCGATTTAAATAAGTAGAACGTGTTGTCTATTTAAAGTTGCGCATTTTGATGTGACGTCACATTTCTCAAACCCCCCCCTTCATCACATCGTCACAAATGTCTGACCCCCCCCCCCAGGTGCGTGACGTCATTTATGGACGGCCCCAAAGTAGAAACGAGGCTGTTGATTAAATTGCTGGTGCAGATGAATTCTGCTGCACTAATACTCATACCTGTCCAACCCCTGATCTAGATTTGAAGCTTTCGTGACTGCAAGGATTCATACTCTTAGGTTTTTTCGGGAAAGTCACGTAGGTACAAAATAAAAATAAATAATAGAAATAACATAATTATTTCTATTTTTTTACGTGACTTTACCGAAAAAAGCTAAGAGTATGAACCCCTGATCTGCCTACCTACATTTCAGACAAATGTCGAACTTATTGGTCACCCCGTGCCCTTATAAATCTCAACGTTCATCCTCCAAAGTACCATCCCAAGGGAGAAACACAAATAGACAAAACATGTTGCCCGTGTTGAAACGGTACGGCTGTACGCAGTATGGACCGGAAAACTCAACTTCCCTGTACACAAGAATACGGTAAACCGTATGGGTTGACGGGTATGAATTACTCCACGAATGAGCTTGTTGTTTACTGATGCGTAAGGGTGTGACCATTTTTCCAGCACCACCGGCGAATCGATAAAATGTCGCGATGCTGGGGTCGCAATTCGAGGCACAATGCATTCATTCTCTTTTAACCTTTTGAGAAATGCAGTGGCGTCTACCGACTGCAACGGGGTTAACATGAACCCATTCCCATAATTACTATTTTTTTTATTAAAGAGAAACCGTTCGATAATTACCGATCAGTGTTAGAAATCGATGTGAATGGCAGAATCGATGCATGGCTGCGATCCTATTCGTGAGGAGTCCGTGACGCGGTGCCCGACGCGCCCCGCCTGGAACGCGTTCCCACGCCGCGCCTCTGCCACGATGATCACGATTGTAAAACGCGATTTCGGAAACAAAACATCGATTCTTTATTGTCTAGCTTGCGCCGTCCCGTTTACGCATCAGCGTTGTCTCGTCCGTCTTGTGCTTTTGTCTCGCCTGTAGGTGCTCGTCTCGACCCTGCGTGTGTCTCGGTTGTAGCCGTCTCGCTGTGACCCACAAGCCGAAAGCAACCCGTGCGTTATGATAGTAAATGATGGATTTGTCGAGTCCACGTTGCGATGCAAATGAAATCGTGAGCGTAAGAATGGATGGCTGGATGGCCGGTTGAAGGCGCAGCAGCAGCAGCAGCAGCGTGTGTGCTGCGTGTTGTCACGTCACGCGTTGCTGGAGGGTGCTCGGGACAGTGTCACACACCCACTGCTGCTGCTGCCACCCTCGTCACTGCTCGAGAGAGTGTCACACACCCGCTGCTGCTGCTGCCACCCTCGTCACTGCTCAGGAGAGTGGCACACACCCACTGCTGCTGCTGCTGCCACCCTCGTCACTGCTCAGGAGAGTGGCACACACCCACTGATGCTGCCACCCTCGTCACTGCTCGAGAGAGTGTCACACACCCACTGCTGCTGCTGCTGCTGCCACCCTCGTCACTGCTCAGGAGAGTGGCACACACCCACTGCTGCTGCTGCTGCTGCCACCCTCATCACTGCTCGAGAGAGTCACACACCCACTGCTGCTGCTGCTGCCACCCTCGTCACTGCTCGAGAGAGTGTCACACACCCACTGCTGCTGCTGCTGCTGCCACCCTCGTCACTGCTCAGGAGAGTGGCACACACCCACTGCTGCTGCTGCTGCCACCCTCATCACTGCTCGAGAGAGTCACACACCCACTGCTGCTGCTGCTGCCACCCTCGTCACTGCTCGAGAGAGTGTCACACACCCACTGCTGCTGCTGCTGCTGCCACCCTCGTCACTGCTCAGGAGAGTGGCACACACCCACTGCTGCTGCCACCCTCATCACTGCTCGAGAGAGTCACACACCCACTGCTGCTGCTGCTGCCACCCTCGTCACTGCTCGAGAGAGTGGCACACACCCACTGCTGCTGCTGCTACCCTCGTCACTGCTCGAGAGAGTGGCACACACCCACTGCTGCTGCCACCCTCGTCACTGCTCAGGAGAGTGGCACACACCCGCTGCTGCTGCTGCCACCCTCGTCACTGCTCAGGAGAGTGGCAGACACCCGCTGCTGCTGCTGCCACCCTCGTCACTGCTCGAGAGAGTGGCACACACCCACTGCTGCTGCTGCTGCCACCCTCGTCACTGCTCGAGAGAGTGGCACACACCCACTGCTGCTGCTGCTGCCACCCTCGTCACTGTGCTTGGTGTGGTGGGAAGCGGTGGTGAGCGGTGGTGGTAGCGGTGAGCGGCGGCCCGGGTTCGATTTCCGCTCACGGCCGACACCGTTGACGATTATACGAATCGGTCCTGGGCCTCCCCTAGGTCGACTCGGCCTCATGAGTACCCGGTGCAATGCGTAAATATCGACACTCGGGTGCTGGCCACCCACCCCTCGTGTGCCGTGCCGGCCTTCATAGGTGCTCGCTAACAGCACTTGCCCCTACAGTCTCTTAAGGCTACACGGAGGGAGGGGGGATCTTTGGGGGTGTGGGACGCTCACGATATACGCGCGTGTAAGAATGGCAGTGTTTTACTGGTAGAAACCCACTGGTTCCACCAGCCCACAGGGGATTATTGTGTCCGTCCGTCGTGCAGGGAGGGGCTGGGTGGGGAGGGTGGGGCTGGGTGGGGGGTGGGTGGGGGGTGGGTGGGTGGGGGGTGGGAGGGGTGGGGCTGGGTGGGGAGGGGCTGGTCACCCCGTGGTGCCCTTATAAAACTCAACGTTTAACCTACTCACGCCGGCTTGTGCCCGCCCTCACAGTCGGGCATATTTGCGGAATACACCACGCCGCCGTTGACCCTGGCCATTGACCGAGCAACCCAACGTTCCTACCAGCTCCCTCCGCAGGAGGAATGTGTTAAACTTACGCCAATGAGTCATTGACTAGTGGACGGGACGGTACAGTACAAGTAAACGAGACGGGTCATAACTCAATCGTGTAGACGAGGCAGGAGCACAGAGACGGCGTGACATCAGACGTAGAACGCCGAGCCGCGCTGCGGTGTCACGATTCGATTTGTTTCAATTCCCCTTCAAGTCGTATTTGTATTTCCACCTGTTTGTCTCGTTGCTTTAACTAGTGTTAAGGTAACGTTTGTGTATCATTTGTAAAAAAAAATGTAGAACTCTGAATTGTACCGGTGAATCGGCGGTTCGTGCTGAGTAGACTGTGCAAACAAGGACAGTACGCTCCAAATTAACCAGGGCGGTACAAGAGTGTTATTATACCAGTAGAAAGACAAGTAATCTATTCTGTTACTCGTGGACTCGCGGGGAGAGCGAATGTGTGCTTGTGTGTGTGTGTGCAATCGTGGGAAGCGATCGTGCAACGATTTTAACTGCGCAGTGACAATTTACCTGAACCGGTCCGGGGACTCTCCTAGGTCGACTCGGCCTCAAATGAGTACCTGGTGCGGTGTGTAAAACATCGCCACTGGAGAGACAAAGGCGGCCGGGTGTTTTGGCCACCCCAACCCCCTCGTGTGCGGCGTTGGCCTTCGAAGGTGCTCGCTCACAGCGCTCCCCCCCCCCCCCACGGTCTGTGATGGCGACACGTGGGGGGGCATCTTTGTGTGGAGCAGCGGGACCAATTGCACGGCCCGACGTGGCGGGCAGACGCTGCAATCACTTCCGCCTCGCCCAGCGGTCGTCGGCGTGTTGCTCTTTTTTGTTTGTTTGTTAAGGACCGCGTCTCGTATTCGCATGCGTATTACGGCTCTTGAAATTGTTTTTTTCTCCCCCCGAATTCGAAAAAATGGGTCTCTTTGTTATTTTGGTTGCCCCCCCCCCTGGCCTCGCCATCGACAACCGCCGGGCTGGGGTTTTGTTCAGCATGGGATGGGGTTTTGTTCAGCATGGGCTGGGGGTTGTGCAGCACGGGCTGGGGGTTTGTGCAGCACGGACTGGGTTTGTGCAGCACCGACTGGGTTTGTGCAGCATGGCCAGTACAGTACAGTATGTGCAGCATGGCCAGTACAGTACTGTATGTGCAGCATGGCCAGTACAGCACTGTACGTGCAGCTCACTCAAAGTCTCCCTCGCTCACTCGAGCGTGGGGTGGTGGTGGGCCTCCCATGCGTTGGCGTCCTGAGTCGGTGGTGGACATTTCCACAACGTGACGACACGTCGTTCACAGTATTGGTAGAGCGATAATAGAAATATATTGCAATACACAATTGACACGTTCTCCCGCAAAAGCAAAGTGTGTCGTTTGTGCCATCGCCACTTTGGGCTTGGGTGACCAAATCCGCAGACTCGAACACGAGACCGGGGCAGGGCAGGCGGCAGTATCGGCTGTCTCGCCTGTAAGTGACCCAGTCCAGCTCCAACACAATCCCTGGGACTACTCGTGTACTGCGGGACCTCCATAAACAACGACGATATACACACGTATAATGTATTTTACGTATTAACCACCCAACCCGCTGTTATGGAAGTGACATTTAGTATTTCTTAAGTGTGTGTATAGTCCTTGCAGCTCACCACAGATGGTGGTAAAAATGCTTCGTTTTGATGGATTGGTCCCAGATTTATAGGGCAACTGCAGTGTTCTAATTTAGTGCATTCACTGGACGGTATTCGCTTTATCGACTGGTGTAATATTGGGACACGGGGCTCTTGAGCTACCGTATACGGTATCGTCACGGCTGATCGATTATTGCACGATGCATGCTACGAATCGCATGTGCAAAAATCGATTGTTCGATGTATGCGAATATAACGTGAGATGAGACGAGACCACAGTCAAATAAGACCTTAAATCTTGACTCAAAGCTTTCGTGACTGTAGGAATTCATATTCTTTGGGTCTTTCGGTAAAGCCACGTAGATAGAAAAAAATAAAAAAAAATATCGATCGCAACACAAGCGGTCGTCTTCAGGAAAATAAGACCTTACCAACAGGAGACGATCTGGACGCAAGAGGTCAGGTTAAATCGAATGCAGGTCACAATAATTCGTGGAAAATCTGAGAGTTGAACGGGTTTCACGTGTAGGTAGCGAGTCGGCGTTAACGCGTTCGCATTGTTTTTTAAACGCTTAATGAAGGCATTTCGTGAACAATGTTGCAAACTATATATGCAGTACCACAGCGAAAACTACAACCACACGAGTGCTGACTGCCACGAGAGGCCATTGTGAGCCCGTGGTGGTGGTGTGTGTTCGTATTTATCGTGAGTGTATTGTGCCTTTTATGTACGGAGAGTGCGCGTAACAATGCAGTGACTAATGCACGTGTAGGCGGATTGTGTAATAGGTGTCGTGTTACTCCGTGCAGCGTGTCCTGAATGTAGCTTGTACGTACTGTAGTGCACATGGTACTGTATGCTGGACACTGCCGAATACTATATGTACTGTTTCGTGAGTGCTGTATGCGTGATGCGTTGATTGGAGTGTGTACTGTACTGCGTACTCTGTAGTATGAACTACAGAATCCAGTGCTGTGCCTGAAATACGGAGTGCGTATGTGCTGTATGCGCAGTGTTTTTAGAAAGGGTAGTGTGGATTGCTTTGTGTGGTACACGTTCCAGTGGATGTGATGTGAACGTCATGTATGTTTGGTGTGCGGTGTGCTGTTCCCACCAGGGGTATCGTGGTCGAGGAGTTGTGGCGTTTAACGAGTGTCATTCGTGGTCTGCACATGGCTGTGTGTGTCCTGTGCAGATGTAATTAGTGTAACGCATGTGTGCAGTGGGGGTAGAATCGTGCAGCAATTGACGAATGATCATTGAGCTCACGGGACGTAGAATTTCGTAAGGTTTCTCGATGCTCCTGTATTATGATTTACCCGTAATCGCGGTAGCCACGAGGGGCGCTACTGTCCTCTAACCAGATGACAACCCCATTTGAGAGTCACGAAACACCATTGCCACTTGTGTAAGGGCGAACCTCTATTCTTTGGGTCTTTCTTTGGGCTCGGCCTGTTAGATTAATTGTGTGCACGCTGCTATTCACCAATTGGTAACCCCCCCCCCCCACACAAATATATATCTGAACGGTTAAGTTAGGTGGGGTGCGAAAGAAGTTCAACATATGCAGTACGTGGTGGGTCGTAAGGGATTAATAATTGTGCCCCTAGTGTGCATAACAGTATATTTGACCCATTTTAGTAACGATGTATCGACTAAATTATATTCGTGCGTGGGTAAGTCGCTTACGTTTTTCTAAATTAGCATGCTGTTGCATTTTGGCTAATGGATCGAACAAAAGTACAAACAATAGAGATGCAATAGTCCATACAAAAGAGACGTTGCAATCGGTACAGCGATGATTATCGCATGGAGCTGCGTATCGTTATGGTTAGGGCAGCTAACAGGAGGTTACCTAGTGCGGTGTGTCCTAAGCGTGTCTTTTGTAGCACAATGTACAACAAGCATACAATGATCCATATGTTAACCTACACAGTGTCACATGACTGCGTCAGTGTTGTATAGTGAGCAATTGATGACGAGATTACCCAGTGGATTACTGAACTTTCTACGTGCACCACAATGGCGGAAAGAGGCGATTCCAATAATTGATGGAATCATAAGGGGTGGATTAATACAGGCCAAATACGTATCGAACTAGTGTGCGTGTGGTGTGATGCTCGTACTATGTGTTGTGTGTACACTACTGTAGTGATTCAAGTATCGATAATCATGGGCTATACTGTACAGTATAGCAATTATCGCCCCCTACTGCACACATTTGGCAGAACCCTCTCGTGAAAGTCTCGGGATTCTGTTGGTTGAGCGCAACAGATAAATAACGCGCGATTAATATCGCTGGGGCAATTATTCGATTGGGTAGATGGACAAACATTTAAATGGGCCCACATGAAGGCAGGAAACCCCCTGACAAGCCACGCCGAGCGTGACGTGGCTGACAGTCGTGAAGCCTTCCACCTAGAGACAAGATTTAGTTTTTTACCAAACTATTTTTTTGTAGCTTTTCCATTCAGTCGAGTGATCTAACTGATAATCGGTAGAGTAATTCACTACTTGTATAATTTGATAGCCCAGCTGTTATTTTAATATAATGCGGTTTATTAATGCAGAATGCAAAATAATTGTAGTATTTCCACATAATTGTGGAATTTAATTTATTTGGAAATATTTAGTAAGTCGACTAATTTTGATTTTACAGTTGGTCCCGCTTCCTTGATCACGGCCACAATTCTATCTGGTCTTTACCCTTTTTCTTACGACAAATGGGAGTGGTTACGTCATGAGGATTGACATCTGGGATGTCATATTGATGTGAGAAATTCTATTTTTCTCGTGGAATATTGTTTGTTATCATTTGCATGTTCCTCCACTCGACATTTTTTCTAGCACGTGGTTATGGTTCCATTTTGCAATTCTAAGAGCTAGCTTGTGTTGTTTTCATGCTCCCTTGGACATCTTCAAACAATGTATGTTATTTATATTCACATTCCATTATTCGTGGTTTTACAGGGTTGTGTACGTTCTGTGAAATGTTTAAGATTGATCTTTATAAATATCATTTTAGATTGCGTTTTACTTTGCCCTCAATTTTAAATGTAGTCCATGACACTTTCAGTGTTGACTTTTCAAAATGAATTTTTTTCGGACTTTTATTTTGAGAACCCATCTCTATTTTACTACCACTTGACCTAATTTTCTCTTACCAGTTAATATTTTGCCTCAGCTTTGGCAATGATGCAGTGGAATGACATCACACCAACCTGTGACTACTTTCTGTGTTAGTTACCATGCAAAAAGACGGACATCTCTGACATGTTTAAGTGGTTGTTTGAAACGTAATAAATAAAAATAGCTTACCAATGTACCGTACGTTTTTAGATCAGTGTATTTGGGTGCGTGTAATGTATGGATCACACACAATGGACTCGGGAAGAAAATGTAAACGCTGAAAAGTGTGCAAAACATTGAGATACGTATGCTTGGCATTTCACTAAGAAACAAAACGTGGAATTTCTCGATTGGCAGCACAGATGATGAAGGGCTTCAATCTTTGTAGAGAAACGCAAGTGGGCTTGGGCAGGATAAACCCCGAGGAGAGATGATGGCGGATTTACACGAAACCGGTGACTGGCCGCCTGAGAAAAAACTGCGTCCAAGAGGAAAACCACTGGCGATGTGATTGAGTGTGAATGCAGAGTGATCATGATTGCAACGGCGTAGGGAAGACATTTATCTGTCAAATGACCGATGTATATAGTAAAGTATGTGTCTATAGTGTAGTGTATGGGTATAGTATAGTGTACATTTCTGGTTATACGCGGAGAGTGTAGTGTGTATGTCTATGGTGTCGTGTATGGTATTGTATATGGGGAGCGGGTAGTGCAGCGGTTTAGTGAGCTGGGCTACGAAACCCGGCTACGCGATTTCGATTCCCACGGACACGGCCAACACCAGTGGCGATTATCTGAAGTGGTCCTGGGCCTCCCCTAGGTCGACTCAGCCTCAAGTGAGTACCTCGTGCGGTGTGTAAACCTCACCACGAGGGAGACAAAGGTAGCTGGGCGTGGCTTTCATAGATGCTCGCTAACAGCACTTTTCCCAAACGTCTGTTAAGGCTATATGGGGAATCTGTGTGTGGTGCACGCCTTGATTGTATTGTTCGTGTTTCGATATTGCGCTGTGTGAGTTGTGTGTATAGTGCGTTGTGTATAGTGTAGTTACTATTGCACGCCGGTAGTATACCTGTGTGCACGGTCTTGAGTATTTTTTCGATAGTGTACTTATTATAGTGTGAGTGTAACGCCGTTGTATGTACTGTGTTGTACACGATCAGTTGTGCCTGTGTTACACCCCTTTAGTATGTGTACTCGGCGTTGTGTCTTGTACACGCTGCGTGTGCTCTCTCTCTTTCGGTGTGCGCGTCGTGCTTGACGTCGTTTCTTTCTCGCCCCAGAATGGAGTCGGACGGGGAGGCCGGGACAGCGGCTCCACAGGCGGGCGGGGCGAGCGAGCGGCGCGCCCGGGGGCGGCCGAGAAAGGACGGCGTCGTCCCCGCCACCCCCACGCAGCGCCCCGCAAAGTAAAGCGACGAAGCCGCGCACAGCGACACTCGCTCGGCTTTCATAGGGGTGGGGGGGGGCGGGTGCTGGGCTTGTGCGCCACGCTTTGTTTGTAGAGGCGAGGGGGCTGCTCCTGTGCTCAATGTGATGAGTTTGCAGCCTCTGAGAGGGCAATGGCTCCTCTACCTTGATTGGTTTGGAGCATCATCTGTGGACCTGACTCTTGCGTCGTGCCCTGCGGTCAGTCGTATAAAACGCTTTAATTAAAAAATGTCGATGATAAAAACAATGTCGGTAGTTGTATGCGAGCGGACGGCTGCTGCTGCTTCTCATTGTATCAGCACCACGTGGTGTGTTAAAACTGCTTCTTGTAATAATTTCCGTGGCTTATTGTAGCATCTGGCTCATTGTAACACGTGGTCCGAGCTCGTATCATGCATGGGTCCTGGCTTGCACACGTGGTACACACACGTGGTGCCCTATAATGTGGCTCGTGTGTGGTGTGGCCGCCTTTGGCTGTATTACGGTGTGTACTGGCTGACTGTCACGTGGCTTGCCTCGGCTCACCACGTCACGTGACGAGGCACGAAGGCCCCAGGTCGCAATCCCCGGGTGCTGCCCGGGTTTTGCGCGCCTCTCATTGGCTCAGAACGGTTTCACGTGACCGCGCACGAGTGGAGGGGGAGGGGCTGGTTGCGGTCGGGGGGTAGGGGCGCGATGGTGTTTGGGGGGAGGGAGAGTGGGGGGTTGTTGTGGGCGGAGGGTGTTGTGGGGGGGGGTGTTGTGGGTGGGGTTGTTGTGGGGGCGGGTGTTGTGTGGGGGTGGCAGGGGGGGGTGTTGTGGGCGGGGTGTGGGGGTGGCAGGGGGGGTGTTGGGGGAGGGGGCGACGCGGTCTCGGCTCCGTTCCCGGCTGTGCGCTCCGCGCCGGGTGTCGGGTGAGACCGCGGGGCCGGGACTACTTCCCGGGTTGTGGGGCTAGGACGGGTCCCCTCGTGCGGACGGGAGGAGGAGGATTCCTCGCTCTCTGCTACTGCTGTGGCTGCCGGCCCCGAGCAGCCGAGCCGAGCCCCGACCGAAGTGACCGAAGCAGCGAGGGAGCCGAGTAACGGGGAGCCGAGTCGAGGCAAACTCTGCCCAAAGTGAGGAGACGTCGTGCCACGGAGGGTCCGATCCGAGCTCAATGGAGCCGGGTGGGAAGCCGGGTGGGAGTCGCGTGTGGCTGCTTTGCGATCACCACAAATACTGAAATAAGTGCAGCGCCGAGTGTGTGTGTGTACACGGGTCTGTGTGCATCTTACACGTGTGTACACGGGTCTGTTTGCATCTTACACGTGTGTACACGGGTATGTGTGCATCTTACACGTGTGTACACGGGTATGTGTGCATCTTACACGTGTGTACACGGGGCTGTGTGCATCTTACACGTGTGTACACGGGTCTGTACGTAGGTCTAAGCGTGTCGTGCATTTGTGTTAACGAGGCTCAGTCCTTTGTAAACACGCGTGCGCTTTTTGCTGTGTAAACATGGATGTGGGGTTGTTTACGTCTGTGATGCGTGTATAAGTCTATATCCATATATGTGGCACGTTTCTGTATATGATATACGTTTGCGTATGTACCTTTGTGCCAATATTTATTTACGGCTTTGTGTTTACACGTTCGTGTTTGTGGCTTTGCTACGTTTTATACACGTTGATACAAAAGTATATATGGGTGCACTATTGTGTGTTTGCGTACAAATAAAGTGCACAAGCGCCACGGGGACGTCAGACACTTACAGCGCTTGTGTTGTATAGTACATGGCATTTGTGTGCACATTGCTGTGTTTAACTCTGCTCGTGTCCACGTGGGTCATTGCATTTACAGTAGTTGCAGATATATTAGTTCTATATATTAGTTGTCTATGGGTGCACAGCATTTTTTTCCACAATTACAAACATGTACATAGATGTACGTTTCGACAAGTACCCACATACGTGCATACACAGGTACAAACATGCGTTTGTAATTTGTATGCATGTACGTGGGTACATGATTATGGCTGGGTGTACGCAACTTTGTTTATGTTTACACATTTGTATACCTAATGACAGAGAGCAGTGATGCAGTGGCTTGAGCACTGCTACGAACCCGGTGACATGAGTTTTGATTCCTGGCCTCGGGTTAACATGAGTGGTGAGGGATATTTGAACCACCCCCACCCTAAATTTTGATTTAAAGCTTTCGAGATTTGCTCTTTCGGTAAAGTCACGTAGAAGGGAAATAATAAAATAATGAAAATAAAAAACAATACAATTGTCACGACGTTTTGACTGCAACACAAGCAATCATCATCACCCTCTTCATCAACGTGCGCTAACCATTGCGATGGAAGTGGGCTTGAGCAATTGGATTTACACAACACGAGAACACGAGCATTTATGTACTTAGATTTGTTTGTGTACATAGCTGTGTACTGTTATTGTGTCAACTTTTGATTACATAGTTGCATTCTCCAGTATAGATATAGGTACAGGAGAGATTGTGCGTGCATATCTGGGTCTGCATGCAGTGTTTACGGATATTCACTTCAACACATGTGTGCTGGTGTATACGTACGTGTGAATACATATTTATCTGTACACGGTATACAGGTCTGCATGTGTAACTGCATATATTTTTGTGCACGTAGTTTTGTCTCTGTATAATATTTGTATATCTCTCGGTTTGTATCAATGAGTACACATCTCTGTAAATGTGCACACATCGGAGCTCATGTGCAAATATCTCAGTATGCATGCCCGCATTACAATTTATCTTATGTGATGTGTATACAGTGCGTACAGTAAATATCCTGCATATTGCTGTGCTTATTTGTGCGTATTTTTATGTAAACAATTCTGCATTTATATACACATCAAGATGTATCCATGCACATTTATGTTTGCACGTGTTTCTCACTGTGCAATGTACTTTTCTTATCTCTGGATGAACAAACCACTCTCTGTTCACACATGATTGCGTGTGAGCAGCATATCATTTAGAGCCAGCAACCTCATTAGGTCTTGCTTTATTTTTTTCCAGCAACATTTGTTTAAGCAAGCAAACTCTAGTTCAGCATTGACTTCTGGTTGTCATCAGCCTGTAGCTGAGCTCTGGCGTTGTGTTGTGCCCCTGTCAGGGGTCACCTCCCTGATTCTCTGGGTTTTGAGGCGCGGTGTTTGGCCGATGGGGGAAACCCATGCTATCTGATTCATTGTTAGGTGCTGCAATTTCTGCTCCAGAGTGGATGGAGTGACTACATTTCAGCACAAACCATGCATACGCCACACAGGCCTAGATTATTATATGGTGCACTTTTGCACCGTACGTAGCCAATCTTGCTAATCGGAGGTGCGGATTACAGGCATTTGCAGGGTTGGTGGACCAGTTAGGCATGTGTGAGCCTTGGTCTGTGTGTGTGGTCTCCTTGCTGGGCAATGAGGTGTGCCGTCAGGTATAATACAGCAAGCTTGTGTTATGCAGGCTGTCTGTGGGTCATTGGTGTCCCCCATTCACACAAGTGGGCTTTCTTCAGCCATTTTCTACTGGCAGTTACAAATGCTCAAAGAAATTGGCCAAACATCTCAGAATAGGACTTTTTTTTAAAGGTCTTTTTAAAAAGGTATTTCAGGGTCAAAATGTAAAATTATTAATATAGTTCAGTTTTTACTCTGGTGAGGTGGGTGTGGTTTGTATAGCGGCAACGGCCACTCATTTTGACAGCAGAGGCAGGTCATGCTGTCACCCATTGTTTTCATCCAGCTGGTTGTTTGAATGTGCTGCTTTTTCAGCTTGTACTATATTATGCATAGTACATAATTATCAGGCTCAGGCTGCTTTGTCCTTGCTTACTCAATGCTTTATGATTTATTAAAACTAGATGTCCCAGCAATTGTATTTATCTAAGCACTCATACACACTGACCCCTATATAAGGCCAGCATAGGCCCAAGATGTCTCTTCTCCATTTTCACCTTGATAGAACAGCCCAAATAGCTGATGCAGACTGGGCAGGGAGTCTGGGTGAGGGATTATGGCTGACCAGAGCCCACTCATACTGTGAAATCTAAAACCAGAAGCTTTCCAGGTGAAAAACTATTGTGAAAAATGAATGAAGCTCAGAAATTTCTATTAAATTTCACAGGTGAATGTCCCCGATATACTATTCTTCCCTCATTTATTTTTTCTCTGTTTCCCACCACAGGTGGGAGGTGGGAGTGTGGCACATGTATGGATTACTATAGTTTACTCGGGCCGTGTGAATAGAAAACCGTAAGCCTTGCAGAATAAAAATGTCATTACAAATATTGCTGTTTATTCATATAGTTAACTAGGCTATTTTAAAGTAACTTTTTTAAATAATTGAACAACATGACATTAACGTTTAGTTAATGTTCGACAGTACATTATTGTGGCGTCTAAAATAATTATATGTCCTTTGTAACCAAGTAAGAGCATATTGCGACCTAGAGCCTCTTGCAAGGGATACTGGGTAAACCAGGTCCAGGTCCTCAGTTTTGTATGAATAATTCAGCAGATTATTAATTGACAGGATTAGACGTAGTTTCAAGCAGTTCTTCATGTAAATACTGTAATTAGATATTTTTTATAAAGATCAAACCATTTTTATAATTGGAACCCTGCCTACTGTTGCCTTTTTATTCATATTGAGGGTTCAGCCTTGGAAAAATGGTCTGACTCGCGCGACCTCGGTGGCATGTGGCTTCTTGGTGGCAGCAGTGCATTCGCCGCCACCATCCTGTGTTTAGCTCACTTTTGATGTAGAAAGTTGATTCAGAATTACTACACGGGCACATGGCGCCTTAAAAGAGGTAGTAGCACAAGAATAAATTAGCTCTTATTGTAAATGTACATATCAGTCTGTCTCAGGCTGTCTGACATTATTTTGAAGCTTTAAAAAAATACATTTTGGTCAAGCTTGCCAGTGGCACTGTACTGACATCACTGCATTAACATGTATAGATATGAATTATGTCACAGTGGTAACGGTAAGGTTAATTTCAATTAATTTTGGACATAACTACAAACTTTGTATTTGATGGGCTGGGGCATGCAGCCTCTATGCATCTTCAAGATAAGAGCTGTTTGTTTTTTGGGTTGTCATTAATCCAATGTTAGACAGCAGTGAAAGCAAAAAACAATTAACTGTCTCTGTTTCAGCTTGCATGGCTGATGGCATAAATGATGTGCATGGAATTAAACGTATATCGTATACAAAATTACATAAGATCCACAATGGGCCATGGAATTAAAATCCAATCGCGTATAGTGACGGCAAGCTTGCTTCATCGTAAAAATCTGCTTCACCTTACAAGGCTTTTTTGTCAACACCCTCAGTGATTGACTTGGGAATTTCTTGATCCTTTGTGGACCTTGTGCATTTTTTGAGCGGTGTCAGTTTGATCACTTAGGTTTTTGTAAATCAACAATGATGGTTGAGTTAATCCGGGGCAAATTGTCCGTTTACATATAAACTCAATGATATTTTCCCATTCGGTGCATATTCACCAGTGCCTTAAATGGGCATCCGTTAAAATCAATGCCTTCGGGTTTAAATTGCTCGTCCTGAGCAGTGTCGCTGCGTGTGCCTTTGTTGGGTCTGGCCACAATCGTATGGAACAGTGACTTTACATTTCGGCTCCTAGCAATTCACTCACCTGCGATTCAGTACCAATGTCATCAAATGACATTCGGTGTCAATATTTGATGGAAGAATTCACATTTTTGTTTCATTTTACACGGTCTAACTTGTCTATACTGTTTGTACTGTACATACCATCTTGTTCTGTTTCGTTTCTTCTGCCATGTAGTGTTTCCTTCGTCCTGACTATTATCCTAAAGGGAATATTTGCATTTAATGCGCATGCATGAAAATACTTGTTTAAGCACGCAATTCAATTTCCATAGTCACATTAAATCATAAATAGGTTTTAATTGATGAATCATTACTTCATCAGTTATATTGTGCGTTGGTAGCAGCAGTCGCCAATTGACATGCATTTGTTGCTTGCTTATATGTACTGTTGTCCGGTAGCAGGCGACGTCTGTCATTCTAAGTGATTGTTCCCCCCTTGGATATGTACATGAGAGTATAGTACTAGAGTTGGGAAGGTTTATTTTGAAATGTAATTAGTCTCTGATGTTTTTTTTATATATAATGCATACTAATTCCATATTTGTCACCCTAATACATTTGTTACTTTTTTCATAAAATTTTAAACAATTGGCAGCCCCTTTTGTCAAGTCGCTGCTGCATAAAGGCCTCACCAAACAGTGTCATCGTAGAGGTTGCTTAACCAATCTTCACCTCACTGGTCAGTGCAGGTTGATGAGGGGGAGAGACGGAGGTCCAGGATGGGTTCAAATCAATCACCACCGATGTCCGCTGGTAGTCGAACACAGGTCTTCGGTTTCATAGCACAGTGCGCGAACCACTAAACCACAACTCCACTCCCACTTGTATGATTATTTGATTCAAAGTAACATGTACAGTAATGACTTGATTTAACCCCGGAGATGACAGTGCTTTGATTTTATTCTGAGATTTGAAGTATATTATGTATGCCTTGGCTACTGCTGTTGAAAACAGTGTAACAAAATTTGTTTTTGTTCCTGGGTAGTAAGTGTTATTTTGTAATTGCTTATACCTCAAAAGTATAGAAAATGGCTAATCCCCACAAATTTAGCTTTTGTTACCAGGCCAGTGATATTTTGAAATTTACCTATTTTCAATGGCAAAACGTGTGCATTTGTGTTATTCCTTCACATGAAGTCCTGGTCACAAAAGCACAGTTTGTGGGGAAAAATAGCCATTTTCTATACTTTTGAGGCATAAAAAATTAGAAAATAACACTTACTACCCAGGAACAAATATTGTGTTACAAAATGAAATTAACCGAAGCTGATGACATGATCATTTATCCTTGTTTAATTACTAGTAGATGTATTGTAGCGTAACAATATGGTAATGAAGAAAGTAATCAAGTGGTGCATTCTATCTAAATGTAATATGATTACATGCTAAAAAAAGTCATTGGGGTTACCAGCCACACCTGCCTTTGCCAAATTGCAGTATTTTACATTGCTTTGCAATGAGAGGAATTTAACATGAAGCATGAGTGCCTGATGATGTTGACTGAGACGTTGTTTTGCAGGACCCGGGGGGCTGGCAGACTCCGAGCCACGGGCGACGGCGACAGCAACGGCCGCAATGGCACGGGGGATGCGGGGGATGACATGACGACGGAAGAAGCGGGTAAGTCAGACACCCTCGTAGTGTCGGTCTCACAGCCGTGATTGGGGGACTTCATCCATGAACCAAGAGCAGATGTATCGCTTGTCGGTGCCACCTTGATGTGGCATACGTTTAGTGGTTCCAATGAGTTTTTGTGACCAATAACGGTGATTAATAATGTGCAGTCCATTTGAATGAGTGGGGTTATCATATAAGTCACTCGTATTAGTCATATAAATAAATCAGTTCTGTTCAAGTTTTTAAACCTTTGGTGGTACCAATTTCTGCTCTGGCCCATGGAAGAGAAAAGCTGTTGGTGGTGTATGTATCTGGCCTTTAGGGTTGTAAGGTTTGCAGCTGGTGGAAGAGTGCTCCATGGAGCTTGTCATGGCTGTTTTGAAGCACTGAGCTGTTGTTAAACTGTTAGTGAATGATAAACTTTGCAACAATTACTCTGTATAGGACAAAGTATGAGCCAACTTGTGTTGAATGAGAAATCTATTGCAGTGTGCTTACATGTTGTTGTTGGGGTTTGTCTTCCAGGGGCAACTCCCTAAGATGTGATCTGCTGCATTTGTGTAATGACGTAATGTAGATTGCACATTTTGAATATAATTGGTTATTGTCACTTCCGCAAAAAATCGATAATTTGGATTTGTATAGCATCAACATGCAACTGCCTCTCAAAGAATGTAAATCTGTGGCATACATCGATTGGAATGAAAGAAAATAATAGGTTCTTTGGGTTTTCTTAGGGGAGGAGTAGACTGGTAAGGATGCTCCAGTTTAGAGCGGGGGAGGAGATGACAGCGGTGGTAGAGGTGCGAATACAGACACTTTGTAGACATAGTAAATGTGTTGAAGTGGCTTGCAAAGCAATTAAAACTAAAATGCAACTCAAAGAGGTGCCTTAAATGTATTTGTCCATATTGGAGTATTCAGGGTGGTAAGATAATTATCATGAAGGGGATATATCTTCACAGAAAGGCAAACATTGCAGATGTATAGGGTTAAAGTAGTGGAAACTTGTCAGAAATGCATGGTGCTTTAGATTTGCCTACATCACAATGAGTAGTTCTACCCTAGTGACATTATAACAAGGTCAATATGGCAGCATGCTTCATATAGCTGCAGTATTTAACTCAATAAAGCACACATCTCTGAGTCATGAAGCTTCAAACACATGTTGGACAGCCTAAGAAGCACAGTATAATTGTGAATCTGCAAGGTTTGCACCTTGCATACTGGTTATCCTACAGACAGGCAGGTCTTCTCCATGGAAATGTGGAATATCCACCAGAATGAGATTCCTTTTTTTATATTACCACACGGTATGTTTAAATGACCCACTGGTTTTTGCAATGTGGTATTGTTCTTAAATAGTACCGTTAATATTCCATGTTCTTGTATGTTTCATAAAATTAATTGTATGATGGTCTGTTTGTTGATATGTATATCAGTGGGTTATTGATATCACTGCTCATTCGATAATATGAATTACATTTGTGCTAGAATTGTAATTGTTCCTTAAATTAATTATGTTTAACTAAAACAAGTGCTGTTATTGACATTGTTTTCCCACTAGGGTGACAATTGAAAAGTAGATTTTTATTTCAATTATTACCTTGTGATTAATAAATTAAAATGCAACTTAAGTATTGAAACAATTTTTTTCTCTCGAATCAATAGAGCAGTTTACATCCTGGTTCATGGAATCGAACCAATTATAAAAATTCCACAATTCAATGGCAATAGTTTTTTTTCCAAAGGTGCCCACTGTTAACATGGCTACCCCTTTGTAGTAGGTTATCTACCACAGTGGGATGATACGCTAAACCAATCCCTTACTCGTGATTCTCAACTTTGTGTTTACTTGTCATTTGCACTTTACTTACTGTCTTTCAGCCTGAAATGCATCTTCCTAATCTATCAAATACTTGTATTTCTGAATTATGGGGAGTAAAATCATAAATAAATGAACAGTGAAAGGACTTTTTCATAAACAAAATGCATTGAAGTCACGTACATTTTGTATTTAAGGTTGTTCTTGCCTATAACACCAAGCAACTCAGGAGCATTTGTTTAACTGGCCAAACCCGGTGGATGAAACCAGTCCATGGTTTGCCTGATTAAATAGGGGAAAAAACTAGCTAAAGGCCCATAGACTGATGGTACTACCTAGTTTTGTCTTACGTGACGGTTAAATATTAATCTGTCAATTGCTTTAACATGAACTAAAGTAAGCAAAAAAGATATGCAAATGTCACTATAAATTAAGTAAAACTACTTGTGTTGCCAATGAGAGGGACTAGAGTCTTAACCCTACTGCAGTGCATTTCACTGCGCCAATTTCCGCACAGCCGACTGGTTTAGCAGGTGGCCTATGCACTGCAAGGCTTTGTTATGGGGAGCAGTAATTTAGGGAGCTTATATTCTAGAAGCACCTGTACGTTGGTGGGGCCTTTATTCCTCGTGGCCTTTACTCCAGGTGGCCCATATGCCACCTGTGCTTCATTTTATGTTGGAGAATTCAAAGTGACAGGATCCTGACAAGGTTGAAATTGCACACCGTCTCCATTATCACTCCCACTGAATGCACTGTGGCTGTTGGCAGCCTCGCAAGCAAATGGTTTGACTTTATCCATAAAATTCTCTCCCCTCGTACCTAAAAACCTCAAATCTTGCCAATTCTAAAATTGCCCTTGAAGCTTTGTTTGCAACAATATTTGCAATTGTTCAAATGGAGCAAGGTTTTAAAAAAAAATATTGAGTATAAAAAAAATTATATCCGTATTTAACCTCATGGTAATGGAAAACGTGTATTTACATAAATTCGTATTTTGTCAGTGATATGAAATGTGCTAGGATTTCACTTAATTGTAGGTTTACTAGAAATTCAGGTACACCATACAAATTCATAGTTTAGTTGTGAGTGGTTAGTGGTCAATGGAGTGGTTATTGATGCTGTGGTCAGTATACACAATTGAGAATCAGAAGCTGACAAGCCCAAATCTGAGTTGGAGTGTTGACAGCCAGTCATCTTTTTGGGGCTAATGAAATGTGTTTGACTAATAGGAAGTGAACCGATTCTAGTGGCTATAGAAACTGACCCTGTCATGGTAAAGTGTGATTTGTATTGCTAGCTATGGGTTGTGCATTGAGATTAAACTGTCATATGCTTGTTTGAGCAAAAATGCACTTAGATTTTTTACACGCTTTTTATTAACTCACTCTGTCTGTTGTTGTCGTTGTTGTTGTATTCTCAAATCTTGTAACTCAATTTTAACCCACTTCCCAATGTGTGGTATCGACAGCAAACTTGGTATACTTATGTCATACTGATGACAATACTATATTTTATCATAAAAAACAAACAAATATATATTTTAAAACATTATTTTTAGATGTTATGTTTCGGCTTGGGTGTAATTGTCCATGGTCAACTGACGTTGACTGTAAATCGCCTCGGTCCCTTAAGTTATGGCAAGCTTCGGGGCCACTTCCTGGAGTCGTGGAGTTATTCGATTACTAGTACATTTCATGAAAGCGTGTTTTTAAAAACGTTTTTTTATAATTACTTTTTGTAATTGTTCTATGCAGTAGTCTGATACTCCAGCTTATAAGAGAGTATTTGTTACTGAAGGCACTTGCAAAGCAAGTGCAGCCCAGTTTGTGCCAATCCTGTACTCGACAATTTGACATTTAATCTTACCTAGTGACCTGTTTTAAAGTTACCAGTCTCAGGGCACCTTGTGTGCACCAACCATATTTTTGTATTCAATTGATAATTTAATCATGGCCGATTCACAATAATTAAACAAATTAATAAATTATCATTTGAATCATACAGTGAGTGCGGGAGGGGCACGCTAACTCTTATAGAGATAATGAGTATGTTTGAACGTGGTGGTGACGTGGCCCAGCGTGAGTGCGTTTGCCACTTGTTGCAGAGGTTTCACATTTAGAATCCGGCAGCCCGACCCGAATTAATCCTGCCTTGCAGTGTCGTCTTTCAAAGAAGAGTAGACCATTTTGTGTCAACATCATGATTCTAATTTGAAGAATGACTCCATGTGTCTCAATTGGGAAATACAAGTTTCTTGTTATTTTGGTTCAGAATCTTAAAACAGATGACAGCCACTATGATAGGTCTTTTCTAGTCATTCCTCTCATTGTAAAGCCAGAAGATACAGGGTCCCCGTACATATTGTGTTATGAGATTTAACTGTATGAACCTTGGATAAAACTGCAAGGTGTCCCAAAATGTTGTTTATCTTTGTAAATATATTCACTGAGTGAAACATTTTCGTGAAATTAATTAATCCTGAAAATCAAGACAGCATTGTTAATATTTTGGTAAAATTATACAGTTGATGAACATATTCACACTTCACACCTGAGTTAAAACTTCACACTTTCCCTCCCACTCCCACATGTTTCACACCTTTGCTTCCTCACCCCACAGCTCAAATTTACACTTTCACAACATCCAGCTACACCCCTTTCATGCCTCCCTACCCCCTCCCTTTACATATACTTCAATGTCAACCAAATGTAAAGTTAACTTGATTGCTAAATTTAACCTCCTGTCAAAAAAGAAGCCAGAGCCACACGCTAAAAATTTAGATGTTAACTTTCTCTCTCGCTCTGTGCATCTCTTTCCGATCTCTACTCCAGTGACTTTCTGCCCTGCCTCCTTCCCCCCCCCCTTCTCTCTCCCCCCCCCTACCAGAGGCGTAGCTAGGGGGGGTCAGGGGGGTACATATGTCCCTGGGCGCCAAGGTAAAGGGGCGCCCAAATGAGGCTTACAACGTTACATTATAACTTATTGCGGCGGGCGCGGCAGCCTGAAACTACTGCACAAATCTACACCTCAACCTTAAAGTTTATATATCCCGCCACACACAGCCTACATGTCACGTAATTACATTTTGGTACGCGCGCCTATTAAGATATTACATGGAAGAACGTACCAAACAACAGACAGGCGCAGTCTTACAGCCTTAGTCACTGGCCTGTTTTTTTGTGGCGGAAACTACGACGGCCTGAAACACGCTGGAGTGCACGATCAGAAGCTGTTAAAGCTATCTATGAAGGACTGGATGAACTAGTAGGGCTGCTAGACAAATTATCGGAGGACGTAACTATGACGCCTGAAACCAGAAGTAATGCATAACAGTTACAGGCATGTGTATTAAATTTTTACTTCATAGTTTTATTACATTACTGGAATGTCATTCTTGGAAAAATGTATCGTGTTCAGAAGCGCTTACAGGATCCTACTATGAATTTCAAGGAAGCAGCAACTGATCTTGATTCTTTGGAGCATGAATGTCAAGCTTCGTGATGATTTGAGCCAAGTTGCTGTAGAAAACGCCAAAACAAGATGCACAGCCTGGGAGATCGATGTGGACAGCAGAATTAGGCGACGTCGGAAGATGCCAGGAGAACTGGCAAGAGATGCAGGACTTTCAGCAGCAGAAGAAATTGTGCGCGTTATGAAGAGCATATTTTATCGACTTCAACAGGAGATGTCAACACGGTTTTTACGACTAAAAGACCTGAACACAAAATTTGGATTTCTGCTGGACGTCAAAACGCTTCTATCCGACACAGATGTCGATGCAATTTGTCGAAATTGCACAGATTTTGGAAATTTCTATGACACCGACATCAATGGCCACAAACTTTTCACAGAAATTGGAGATTGCAAAATGCTGCTCAGTAACCGGAATGAAGTTCTACCAGAAACTCCTTTGGATCTTCTTGGTTTATTGTGTTTCATGGAGACGACATATTTCCGAATTTGCGAATTTCACTGCAAATTGTATTAACAATAGCAGTTTCAATTGCAAGCTGTGAGCGGTCGTTCAGCAAATTGAAACTTATTTTGTCGAATTTGCGTGCTTCAATGGGACAAGATCGTCTCAGCGATCTTGCTCTTCTTAGTGTTGAAAGAGAAACATTGGAAAAACAGATTTTGATTACGTGATTGACCAGTTTGCGACAGTGAAATTAAGAAAAATTTATCTTTTGTAGACTGTCAACCTAGGCTCTAAGGAAAGCTGTCTCGGGTGTGGACCAATCAACTTCAAGGACAGTGCATACATTATTAGAGTTATGTTTTTGTTTGCATTATGACTGCAGGTATTGTGGTCTATGCAAACATGACTCCTCGTAAAAAAGGTGTCAGTTTTGTTTCCAGATAACAGGGTAAAAAAACTATTATCATATGTCAACCAGTCTACGACAGTGACTGAGTGAGCCATGTAATATAATTTCTATAAATTTGCTTCTTTAAATACAATGTTTCCTTAATTTTAATCATTCCATATTCGATGTAATAGAAAAATGTGATTAAACGGGTGGGGGGGGGGCGCCAATTTTATAGTTCGTCCCCGGGCGCAAAATATCCTAGCTACGCCTCTGCTCCCTACTGCCGAGGTCTATATAACGTCGTGCCACGGCAGATCTCTCGCCTACTTCAGCAGTTTTTTTCTTGCTGTGGTTGTCCCACCTGATGACGATTGCTTGTGTTGCGATGGAAACGTGATCTATTATTTTTCTACCTACGTGACTTTACCGAAAGAACCAAAGAGTATATACACCAGTAGTTTAACATATATTGTTATTTAAAAACGTTTGAAGCTTATGTAATAAATAAACAATGTCCCCTTTGCTATAAGATACTACAGGTTTAAGTCTAACCATCAGCCAATGTGTCTTCTGGACCAGTGTTTTCCAGCAGCGTTTGTGTAAGCAGCTTTATAAAGCAGACTAATGGTGAATGGATGTTGTGTTTCTGCATAGAATTTGCCTGTGTCCATCTTATGATGTGCAGCATAGCGCTGCTGGCTGTGCCAGTGTTGATGTCTTGTTTTGTGTCATGCAGATGTGAAGGAGGGCTCCATGGCAGAGGGAGGGGAGCCCTCCCCTCCGCCCTGCCCCAGCACTGGCACGGAGGAGCCGTCACCTGGCCAGGGCCCGAGCCCCCAAGCAGAGTGCAGGTGAGACGACATGAGGATCTGTGAGCTTCCATTGTTTTCAACAGTACCTGTAAGACAATAGCCACATTGACACCTAATCTCTGCCTTCTCATACGAAGAATTTCGTTTTCTTCCACCTTTTAAAAAGCAGATGAAGATGCACCTTTCTGGCGAGCCTTCGAGTAAATTTGAAATCTGAGCTAGGCACCGCACCTCTTGAGTCACATTCGAACTTTGTCTTTTTGCGGAATTGCACGTGTTACTAGTTGTTCATGATTATCACTTGCCTTCAGATCTACAGCTTCTTGAGAATGCAGTAGAGAAAGCTACTCTGTTAACAAGTCTCGCAACTGATATATTGCCAGTGTGGGTTGTAAATACAATTCTACTACAACCACTACAACAATAGTTTCTGACTTGGTCCTGGAGCTTGAAAAACCCAATGACATCAAAATGAACATATTGTTCAGGAGAATAATTTGTTAGAATTTCTGTCTTAAATGCTTGTTGTGGCATGCATACTTCTGTTAGATTTGGCCAGGTGATATTCAATTCATAATCTAAGGGTCCAAGTTAAAATTCTATTTTGGGTTGCACTTTCCCCATTGTGACAGCTCTCCTGAGTAGATTAAATTAGAATGTTAAATTGAAAGTCACAACTGTGGTTGGATAACCTGGCTCCCACTATACAATTTTTAGGAATGTCCAAATACTGGCTTAGGGATGCCAAAATGATGTGCACCACCACATACTGCTTGATTGTAGACACTTATTCGTATTACACTACTAGAATGTGGAATATAAAATACTGTTTTTGAAGTTTGTTAGAAAAGATGTTTACGGCAAATGTAAGTATTTGACAATTCATATTGAATCATATGTACTGATATATTGAATGATATATGCAAATCATAATTATAATTGGTTAATAAAATTTTGTTAAGTATATGCAAATGTTACTTTAAAGTGAATCTAACCATTGAGGTGGTAATTAACAAGGCTGTGCAAACAAATCTAAATAATCCATTCTTGAACTGAATTGTTACCTCAAATCATGACAACCCCTCAGATTGTATGGGAGAGTTGAGGTTAATTGTTCTATGCCCATGCTTTATGGGTACGTGTTAATGTGTTTTTATACAGATAATGAAAAACAGATGAGTGAGCCTTTTGTTAATGTTGTTTCAAAACAAGGGAGCACAGAATACTTGCACTTTGCTAGGTGGTATTGTCTCTCAGGGGGTGTTGGTATTGATAGTAAATGCAACATAAACTTTGTTTTCTGTTCTTAAACGAAGATGAGAAAATGGTTTCCTGGAAGGGGTAATTGCATTGGAACCTCAAATATTGTGTAACTGTAATGCCAAGTTTTTGGATAACATTGATGTGGGCAGGTCAACAAAACACCTAAAATGTGTGATTGATTTGTGTGCATTTCGTGTATAGCAATTGTGCACGATATGGGAATTATTTATGCAACCACTGCATATGCTGTATTATATGTGCACATTCCATCGCCAATGACCTCCTTAGAATCACTGGAAAGACTTGATATACACAAAACAGTCATGTAGCAGAGCACCGGATCAATAGGTTGTTTGTTCAAACCCGAGTCGGCCATCCACAGTGTCATTCTTCTGGGTCAGTAAAGTGGGAATATGTTTGTGGTAAGTCAGAACTTGTCTACCTATTTACTTTACATGCCTTCATCATGGCATTGTGAAATTTCAATCGCCAGCTATGGTCTACCATTGGAGATGAGCACTGATCAGTGGAAATGTTTCTACAGAGACACTTTTATTTCCTTTTTTCTGCATTTATTACAGTTGCAAGTGAAGTATAAAACCAGAGCAGCAGAACCAGAAGATAACCTACGAGAATGCAGACAATACCCAACTCGTATAGCGCAGCTGGGAATTACTCTTCACGATATAATTAACTCTCTAATTAACTGTTGATGATGCATTCCAGAGTCGGCATAAGTTATACCCCCCCCCCCCAAACCTCGTCTCGATATGTAGTGATATTTAATAATCCAAACAAGTATGTAAGATATAAGGTTATAATATAGATATGTACAAATGGCTGACTCTTGAATGTGTCTGTTTGCATGATTAATTATTATTGTTCTTGTATAACCAGGAAAGCCTCACTGGGCCTCATGACTTTTCAAGGAGTTGATTGCTGTGTGTAATCCCAATTGAGTAATTTGGGGGTTAGTTTTCAAAGTGGCAAATTTTGAGCATGACTGGCTTCCTACTCTTGCAAAAGACATCATAGGATTTTTTTTGTGTCCACGCAGTTGGTAATGCATATTTTTTTTTGGTTAATTCACCCGCATTGAATACCAGGGAGGCATCTGAATTCAAACCTCTGCAACAATTGGTGAATGCGCGACTGCGAGGCCATATCAACGGCCCAGTGTCTGCCTCCGATATGTTATTGTTGGCATGTTTTAACGTGTTATTTCTTTCGTATTCCAGTGTGTGAATTAATGTGCAACTGAGCATGGAATTATTCTTGCTGTACAGCTGTGCTGAAACAATAATGCACGCTGTTTGCGAAAGCGTAATTTTATTTGCTAATTGTTTATACTTATAATGTTAGCAAAGATGACTCTTGATTTAACATGCCACCTCTACCAGGTAATCTATGTATTCAACTCTATATTTATATTCAGTAGGGTATACTATATTCTGTACAGATTTTGGATGCTACCATTACAAATCCCTTCTTGGGGCATAGGTGACTAATGTTGGGGGATGCAGGGTTGTATTGGGAAAACATTACAGATCCATATTCTCAATGTTAGGGTTCATGATATAAAAAAACTGCACGAATTTGGCTTGGAATGTTGAGAGAACATTCCGAGGTAGTCTCGTTAGTCACTGATTAGCATGGTTGGCTACGCACAGTTTGAAAGAAGTTCAACATATATACATTTGGCTGAATATTAAAGAATGCAGTTTCGCTTGTATTTAATTGAGCATGCCATTGAACATCTCTTAACACATGCATACATTATACATTTTAGCTTCAAAGGCAAAGAGGGTTTATATACAAAATTTTACATTTTAAACCAAGCTAAACATGTTACAATGTTACATTTTAAACAAAGTTTGAACGAGAAAATTGAACCTGCCAATTATGATGACCCTATTTGCAAAGCCAAAAATCGTGTTAAATAATTCAGGGTCATATTGCCTGTGTGTTCTATCTATTGTGCATATTAGCAAATAAATACAAACATGCATTAGTCAGAGCACACAACAAAACAGAGCTAGAAGAGATTGAAAAGACAGTTTCAAACTGAAATATGCAAACAACTCTGTTGGCAATTATAAAAGGAGGAGGTTTGGTTGATTGTAACACTGTCAGCTGGTCCTCAGGAGTAGTTTCTAGTCTTGTTGAAAAAAGCCGTTGTTTTCATGATGTTCAACAAGCTTCAGCTTCTGACGTAGAATTTAATTATCAAAATACGCACCATTTTGACCCTTTTCAATTTATTTTGTTGATCTTGGTTTAAAATGTCACATTTTGTATACCTTATTTGATTGGAACACATTTCTCATTTTTAGTTATCAAGTCATGTTTATAGGCTTTAACGCTGTGTTTGTTCTTGTTATATGTTGAAATTTTGAGCATCTTTAGTGGAAATTGGACATTATAGGCTCGCGCTGCAATGTAAATTGACGGGCAAGGAAATTACGCACTATATTAATTTTTTTACGCGATCTAAACCAAAAACCTCTTATGGATGATATTGGTCGCGAAAGCCTACGTGTTAAACTATATTATTATTTATTGTGGTTGTGCAAAATTGCTCGTATGCGAAAACATATCAAATGTTTTAACCTTTAGCATATTAAGCTATTGAAGTTCTCGGAAGATAAGACTTCAAAGTACATTCATTGCATAAACACCCGAATAAACACATGCTAAGTGCATTGATTGCATTGGCACACCTTGATGAGCTTTTCTGATATGACTGATATTTATTTCAATGCACTATCTTCACAGAGGCCGTTTCCGTACATCATTGAAGATGTTCAGTACTTTTTGACTTCAGCGCCACTTTTAAGCCCGAAATTAGCCATTAGGGTACGATTTGACTTACAAATTAAGTATATTTTTAAAAATACAATCTTAGCATTATTGATTAAGGTATTTTAATATTTATAATAAGTATTATTTTGATATTTATTTTAGATTACTATCGGATGATGCTCCTCAAAGTTCATATACCAATTCATGTGACTCTGCTTCCATGCTGCCAGCCAATTGTCTAATGTTAATCTTAACTAAACTATTAAAGTGTTTTTATTTTACCAGATAAGGCCCACTGAGCTAGATAGCTCTTTTTCAGAAGTGACCTGGCCACAAATGATAGGTCAACGAAGTTGCTTAACATGTGGAAATGTATTTCATCCAAATACTATAATTGCATGTTTCTAAATGTGGAGGGAAAAACCGGAAGACCCAGAGAAAAAAATCCACACGACCACGGGGAGAACATGCTAACTCCAAATATACAGGCGTCATGTTGGGATCGAACAAACGGCCTTCGGTATACTAGGCGAGGTAGTTAACATCTCGCCACTGTGGCCCAATTCCATTTGGGGAACACTTCTGCTGACAAAGCTCTGGGGGCGGACACCAAGAAGAAGGGCGGCCTCTTAGTGCCTGCTGCTGACATCAGAAGACTTCCCTTCCCTTTACCTATAAGCCGCAGTTCTTTTCTGCACCTTGTTGAGGCCTTACTGGTCAAACAAGTGCAATAATAATTAAAACAATAATGAGGAATAAAGTCACTTATTTTGGGGCTGAGCTCAGCTTGTTGACAGAGATGAAAAGTGAGGTCACTTAACCTGGGGTGCTTCAAAGAGGGGCCGGAGTGTTTTGGTGATAGCACAGGCACCATGGATGGTGCCATGGATGGTATCTGCAAAGTTTTTGAGTTTGTCTCTTCATTTGTGAATGGAGTGCCAATTTCAGGGCAATAGCGTTTGATGAATTATATACAAACTTTTCATCGTGAAAATTTTCAGATCTCCATGATGAGAGACTGGCATGACTGGCATAATAAAGATTTTTTTGCTTTGGCCAAAAAGGAGTTCAACAGTAAGGATATAAATGACCATGCAAATTGCACTCTGTAAGCTATAATTTCAAAACGATTCAATGAATTGACTGCAAATGATATCGTTAAGCAGTTTTGCAGTCATGAAGGATATGCACACACCACATTGACTACATCTTGCATTATTAGCAATACTACTGCACAATGGATGGTTTTAATAAGATCTTTACTGCTGTGTTCATCATTGTGATGGTCTTTTCTTCAATATGGAAGGCATTTATGGTTGATTTATCATGGTACATTGCAATTGACTGATTGCCATAGCCAGGGCTGGTAAATCTTGTTTTCGGAATTTGAATGGTTAACTAATTAGTGCTTATTCTTGGGTCTTTCGGTAAAGTCACGTAGATAGGTTCAAAGAAAATAACAAGAAACTACGACGTTTCGATCGCAACACAAGCGGTCGTCTTCAGGAAAAGGGGGGTTAGCTTCCAAGGCAAACTGTTTATAAGGGTTTGAAATGAGCGTAGCCCAAATGTCAGCAGTCAATGATAATGTAAGTGGTGGGCAGCCAACCCGAAGGTGGTTGGTTTTCCACCAATCAAAGGGCTGGCAGGTGAAAATTAGCATGTTAAAGAGAGAATCTGGTTTAATCACAGGTGGCTAAACTGAGATTTTATTTAGAAATCTCAGTGTTGTCGGCTCAGAGCCACTTCACGACCTTGGTTTTGACTTGTAATTCATGGGCGAAAGCAGAGTTCAATACAACCCAATAAGGTGTCATGTTGTTTATATACGTTTGCTATATATGTCTTTCGTGATACACACACCCTTGCAAATAGGATTTTACATCCGACGGGATTATTCAGGTTCAATATTTTAATGAAAAGATGAGACAAACCAAGTGATAACTATGGTATTGCGGGAGGGATCATTCATGGGGCCCGGGGTATTGAGGTGTGAGGGGAGGTGCTTAATGAAATGAGAAGGTTGGCAGAGGTGGAGTGTAAAAAAGGGGAATGGGTATTGGGAGAAGGGTAAATTTTTGAGCTGCAGATGGGCTTGTGGAGAAAGTGCAGGGAGATGATAACAATAAAAAAAATACATTTAATTTATAAAGGACTTTGCTATTATATACACGAGGCACTGTACATACAAATAATTAGAAGGGATCAAATGTGGTGTGAGACATTGATTGTGAGGGCAGGGTGATGGGAAACCATATGCTCGGACTAGGAGGTGAGAAAGTGAGCTGCGGTTACATGGTGAGGAGGGTAATGGCAACACATTGGAAAGTATGTGAATGTGTGTTTTCGGGGTGAGAGGCTGGTGAGAGGGGAAAAGTGGTTTGTGGTGGATTTGGTCTGATGTCGGTGTCTTACTCCCACTCAGTCCATCGGAATTATCATTTTATCAGCTGCGTAACACCGAGTGAAAGTTACCTAGCCCCCCTGACACTTCATACAAAGCTCCGGGTCCTCATGGCCACAGTTATGCCCTCCCTTTTCTATGCTTTTGAAATGTGAAACCCTCTAAAGGAACAATCTGTGGCAGTTTGAAACAATCAGGCTAGCCTGCCTACGATACATCCTGTGTATAACCAGACTGCATTGTGTGAGGAGTTCACAGATCCTGGAAAGAGCTGGACACAGTCCTATCGGTGAGCTCCGGCAAGTGAGACTGCTTTGGCTGGGTCATGTAGCCTGTATGCCCAGCCAACGCATGCTCAAGCAGCTTTTGTTTGGCCGGATAGAGGGGGCTAAATGGGCACGGGGCACGGGTTAGAGAATAGATAGACTGATGTGTTACAGAAGGATGTGGAGCTAATTGGAGTTGCCGATGACTGGTACCAACATTATCAAGATCAGCCTCTGTGGGAGGTTCGTGCTGCGGGGGAGTTGTCGGCAGTTGCCCTCCAGCAACAACAGAGGGCAGAGGAGCGACGCTCACAACAACGAGCAGAGTGCTGGGTGGCCAAAGCGCAGAGTTGTAACACAGTGGGGAGCACAGTTGGTGCATGTGCCAGCCATCTGTCAACCCATGCCACCTAGGTCTGTTCTGTGACCTGCCAGCGGGCCTTCGACACTTCACGTGGCCTCAAGGTCTACCTCGCTTGGCACAAGCACCGTGGTGACGCCATCACCGCTTAGTACTGAAGGACGGTTATGTTATAATGTGGGTGTGGTAAAAGAGGATGGTGCCATTATGGGAACTGTCATAAAATGTGGGGAAACATGTTTTTGTAAGCCACCATATGAGTGCTTGAAAAACATGTAGAAATATTAGTATGCACAGACCTGAATCTGAATTATCCAGGATAGTCTTACAAAGCCTCAAGACTGCTATATTTGGCATTAAGATGTTTGTCCATTTTCCTTTAAGAGTGTTTTTGAATGTGAGAGGAAACTGGAGTCTTAACACAAACAAGACACGCTCACGCACATCGCATTTGTTCACGTTGCTGCATGCGTTTGTTTGGCGCCCAACACAAATGTTCACACATTGCCGCATGCATCTAGCTGTCCACTCGTTGGGAATTCAGTGTCGGGGGCGAAGAGTGCCTATAGAGAATCTTAACGTGCAAGGGGAATACCACTTCTAAATCCTAAGACAGGTTAGAACATTTTCCGTTGTGCTTTTTTATAACTACTTTGTGGCCCAACCATTGGGAGTTTCACAGCACAGACAGTTTGGTCCAAATTTGAAGAAAATACTGGCAAATTACTTAATTGGGACTATATATAGCAATCATCACCTCCTATTGACCAACCCCAACTTCATAGTGCCGGTTTACAGGTGTGCTCAAGCACATGGCAAATATCCTATTCCTCACATTTACGACAATTCTCTTACAGGTAATTCTCAAGCTCTGATTTTGGAACATAAACTTCTCTTGGGGGAATGCAAGTTCAGGATTTTCTATATGAGCCCCACAGCAGACAATGCTCGTTGCTTATCAACATAGGTTTTCTGGCCACTGCAAGAATTAAAGACTTGGAATTCAAGCAGCCCCACGAAAAAATGTGTTTCATGGAAATAAACAATGCAGTGAATGGTAAGCTCGTGATTACTAATTGCTCTGTGTGATATATAAGGGTTATTTTTGGTTTTCTATATGCAGATTCAACATCACAACTTTCCTTATTTGTTCTCTTTTTCGAGTTAAAGTCCTTGTGATCGGTCAACCATTCCTAAAATTTCTGTAGGGAGTCAATGAAACGAGCCCCCATTTCTAAGGCCAACCGGCAGTTGTGCTATAGAGAAACTGGTTCTGAACATAGGAATACGAAGTCTGGTCCACTGGCTCAGGGAGACAATGGTGATGAGCACATGTAAACGTTTGGACAGAAAGAAAAGGGACAAATATACTTCCGTTCTTAAAAAGAATTCTCCCGCTATTTTCACAGAATAGTTATTGAATTCTAGATTTGAAGCTTTCGTGACTGCAAGGATTCATACTCTTAGATTTTTCGGTAAAGTCACATAGGTAGAAAAATTCAATAAAAAATAATATATCACGACGTTTCGATCGCACCACAAGTGGTCCTCAGGCAGAGAAAAAAATATCCAGCAGTGGAAGTGCTGAACCAGGAAGAACAGAGAGAGAGAGCTGTTACAAAAAGAGGTTATTTTTGTTGGCCAAGGGCAAGCAGGCAGGGTCCGAACTGGAAAGGAATTCCATCCTTGCACGCAAGCACGTCAGTTGTGTTAATGGGGGAGATTAGGGAGAGAGAGATTAGGGAGATAGATTAACATGAAATGAGCTTCCGTCGCCACATAAGAGTATCGTCTCCACACATGTGCACAGCAGCAGTGTTAATGGGAGATTAGCACTATGTTGATGGGAGGGATTAGGTAGAGAGATTAGGGACATTAGCAAGTTAATGTCATGTCTATGTGTAACACAAGCCGCGGCGCTGCCAACTGCGCTGTGAGAGGAAAGTGCGTCAATGCAAGAGAACCACCGCAACGGTGGTCGCGCCAGTGAGACACACAGCCAGAACCATCGATGCATCGAGGCTAAGGGAGCAGAGGTGGCCATGTAAGTGAGACCCCAGCCCGTTAATGCAGAAGCACCTAACAGGGCAATGCAACTCGGAGAGTATGAGATAACAGCCAAATGGCAGGAAGGCTGGAAACACCACAGCAAGTTACGACTTTGCTTGGTTAATAACATCCTTCCAATTATTGCTCAGCTTATACCCATCTTCTCGGTTGAAATTCTCTCTGTTTATATATCTGGATGGCTTCATGGACAAATCTTTAATGGTAGCCCGAAGGTTTTCAGAGTAACTTCGTCTCGGAAAAAACAATATCGTGCGAGCCCACTGTTATAACAATAATCCGCCACGTTCTGCCGTGTTTCAAATCTGCCTTGTGTTCGCGAACACGGTCCGAGACATGTCGTTTCGTTTCCCCGATGTAACTGCTGCCGCAGACACAACTTAGTTTGTAGACACTAGGGTATTGCATGTCAGGAATGACATCCTTCACAGATGGGATCAAATCACGGATTTTGTGTACTGTATTGAATCGGACCTGGATCTTGTGTTTAAGATTTTGGAAATATTTTTGGTAACCCCTGCTATGTATGGCAAGGTGATGGTTTTTATTGGGTCCTCAGATGGTTATTTCCCAATGGTTTGGGTAATAGCTTTACGGATTGTGTAGTCTGAATATACATTCATCTTGAGGGCTTGGCGTACGTGCTCCAGTTCACTGGCTAGGTGGCGCTGGTCGGAGATGCAGCGGGCCCTATTGTGCAGTGTTTTGATGAGGGAATTCTACTTATTTGCACACGAGTTATTAGCAGGAGCATGCTCATAAATCTGCACTGTACGGAAAAAAGGGGAAAACCTATTCTCATATTTTGGTACTGGCAAAGGAGGTCCCATGATGTACTTTATTATTTAGTAGTCGTACCAAAGCCCCTAGTTTTTGCTCCATGGGACAAGAATAGATTGTTTCCTTTTATAATATTTAGAGAACAAAAAAAGATAGGAAAGTAAAATGTTGGTACCCTAGTCTCAGTACCAACATATTAGCTTTTTTTTCAATTAACTTTCAGCAACAGGTCTTTTTGTTACAGAGTATATCAAGGTGCAGAAAATATATACATGTTTCATCTTTGGTCAAATATTGTATATCCCAGCAGAAGGACAAGGAAATACAAATATACGTCCTGTGTATTTTCCATTCAATGCATTCACGTGTGACTAGTTCTTAATGGTATGTGGTGCTGTCCCACGTTAAACAATATTACTGTCAAGAGATAGCTGGATGTGTATGTTATCCCGTGTTTGTTTCCTCTTGCTGACAAGCTGCAATTTAAGTAATTGAAGTAACACAACTCTGAATACCTCAGACTTTACATTTGGTAATATTTGTGGAGGTAAGAATGTCTATATAGGTCAGTTGGACAGAGGACATACTGGGTAAGCAGTATACGAATGACCCTTACATTTTCCTTGTAACACAAGTTTTAAATGTAATAATTTTTCTGGTTTAAGGAAATTTTAACAAAAAAAGTATTTTTATTCTTATTTGTTAGGGCCTCTGATTAGGCACTGTGGACACCATACTTTATCTATAAGCAGGATTGGGGGATTAAGGATAAGAATACTTCTACAAAATATGAATGACATTTTTGCTGTGTTTGTTAGAGCAATGGGCTGCCAATCATAAGCTCACTTGTCATGTTTGAACCTGCCTTATCCCTTCAAGGTTAATAAATGAGCACCCTGCATTCATCTTAAAGACCAGCTCATCTGTAGCGTAAAATGTTTACTTTTTATCTCCCATCCAATGAATGCCATCTATTTAAGCATCGGGATACCAACTGTTTTGAATTCAATAACTATTCTGTGAAAATAGCGGGGACATGATTTTTAAGAACTGAAGTATATTTGTCCCTTTTCTTTCTGTCCAAACGTTTACATGTGCTCATCACCATTGGCTCCCTGAGCCAGTGGACCAGACTTCGTATTCATATGTTTAGAAGCAGTTTCTCCATAGCACAACTGTCGTTGGCCTTAGAAATGGGGGCTCGTTTTATTGACTCCCTACAGAAATTGTAAGAATGGTTGACTGATCACAAGGACTTGAACTCGAAATTTTTCGATTATGTTTTGGATGTTTTACTACACAGCACCACCTGGCCAGGTACAATTTAGTTGACCATGATGTGGGCTCATGATTTCTGATGCCACGCCCTCACATCTCACTATGGTGGGTCCTCACTTCGGGGTGTGTGTGGGACGTTGGTGCGCTAGGGTTTATGCAGTGGATGCAGTCAGGCATATCATTCACACCTGCTAATGATTTTGGAGTGCACGTTTTTTTTCCCTTGGATATTATAATCTCTTCTGTTGTTGGCTTTAGAACTCAACACTGTCTGTTTTATTTAATACTCTTTTACACATTGAGAAATAAAAATAATTAAAATGTTAAAGATCATGATTGTCAAATCTCTTACACGGATGCAATTCAATTTGATATTAAATGAATGATATATTGTATCTTTTAATTGAAAAAATCATTGGTAACCATTGCATTTTAAATTATCATTTGTTTCTCGACTGCCTGATAATAGAAGGCACCTTTCTCAATAATGCACAAACTTATGTGCACATGCACATTTGACATATCATGTGCCATGACATATCCATTCACCCCTAGATAAGCTGCTAAAGTCAGAATACACTCTGATTTGGGTTAATCACTGAGCATGCAGATCGGCTATGAAAATAGCACTCATTGTGATGTGCCCATAGTTACAACATAGCAAACTTTAGTACAGCATGTGTTACTGTATGTTCATATACATATATTCACGAGGGAGTTGACATATTTTAATGCATTTAAACGTTGACATGTTTAGTCTCAAGTATCCTTTAAAATAATCAGCATCTGTATTGAAGTCAATATTAAACAGTGCACATCACTGTTAGCTGTTGATGGAATTTCCACATTTATAGTGAAGGATTCAGCCAGTCAGACCATTTCCTCCAAATGGTTCCTCATTTTATTGACCCTTGAGGGTTAATTGGGTCAGTCAAACTCAATCAGGATTTGAACTTTGGCCCTTCTGATTGTGATTTAAGTGCTCTGTGACAGTAGGATTTGCACCGTATGTGTTGTCGATGTGTGCATCATCACAATGAAGTATTTCCCGGGGAACAATTTGTGCTAAACATTTACACAACAATTTATTCACATGCTGAAAAGTTACATTCAAAATAGTACAACATCAAGTCAGGTATATGAGGTGCCTAGGATTTTTTCTCCGAGTGTAGTGTCTGCAGGACAGCTACAGTGATTAGAACATTAAATGGACAAAGTAATGCCCTTGGTTTAACCTCGGGCATGGGCATTGTAGGTCATGAGTACGCTAAAGGCTTAAACCCAGGCGCATGAATCCCTCAATTATTTTTGTAACTTTTGTTCTCCATATCTGTTCCTTGGACAGTTACTGAAGGTGAACAGAGATCAAAGTGATCAAATATAGGTCGACGAGCAGGTCCGAGTGCTTTTGGAAAACTGAACTTGAACAGTGAAAAGCAACCTACCAGTCAAAATATGAATATTTATTTATACTGGAGGAAGCCGATGTGCAGTCTGCCTCAATGTGAAATTGTTTAATCCGTGTATGTTACCTGCTATGACATGCATATGAAACATAGATATTGACTAAGATTATGTTACAAAACATCCTACCTCCTATTTGCATGGTTGGCTATGTACGGTGCGAAAGAAGTTCAACATATATACATCCCGAGGTGTTAAAGGAGGTGCAACGATGGTTTGGTCCATTCGACATGGACCTCTCAGCTTTGGGAACCAACCATCTGTGACATTTCTGCACCCGATTTCGATTCCCAGGAGAGGTCACGACCGACACGTTCTATGATACGTTGGACCGGAGACGGTCTCTACACCTTTCCTCCGTGGTCCCTCATTCTGAGGGTCGTGGTCATAATTAGAAGGGGCAGGGCTTCAGTGCTGCGGAGTGCCCCACATTGGGCCAGGCAGCACTGGTTTTCGGACCGTCTAGAACTAAGTACAGTTCCTCCGAGGATGCTCCTGATTTGGGAATACTTCTTCAGCAGGGTGACGTACGCTGCCCACATTTTTTCGTTTGACTGCCTGGACGGTGAAAGGGTGAGATTTGCCCACCAGCGTTTTTCATAGCAGGTTTAGGTTATACTGCTGAAATCAAGGACAGTCCCACAGGAAAGGTGTATACTGATCATTGGAGGTCCTTGTCTGATTGGTGTGTCAGGGCTGCACAGGACCCCCTGTGAAGCGGTCGCCAGTCATCGCTAGTCACTTACAGGCAGCATTGGGGATTGTCATAGTGTGACTGCGTTTATAAGAATATGCCTGTCGGTGATCCCTGCCTTCCACTAAGCATGTCCTCGATGTCCCAGTGGGGTCCATGGCAGCGCTGTCTCGGCTCCCGAGGACTATGGCTCTGGAGAGTTAGACGGCAGCCAGCTTCATTGTCCCCTTGGGATCTTAGATGCACTTATACACACCGTTCAAGTCTATGGCCACTGCTTAAGAATGATTTATGACTCTGAAAATGGTATTCTTGTGGTGAATACATCTGCGAAAAGGTTGGGAGAGTTACAGTCCTTGTTGGCCCATCCCCCTTTGTGGATTATCTCGCCACAGTTTCAGTCTAAGGTAGCATCGACATTTATTTTGCAGCAATAGCTGCATTTGCTTACTTTGTCTGGCCCCGTTTACATCAGGAAAACAAACAGAGGGCTCTCCATACCAAGAGCCTTGAAATTCTATCTGCAAAGGAAATCGGGCTGGCAAGGATCGCAGTAGTTCGAATTATACGGGAACGCCGTCGGAGGTAATTCGGCCTCGAAGGTCTGAATTTCTGTATAGTTGAAATAATGTATCAGGCATTATCATGTGTTCACCAAAAAGGATTCCCTGAAGGTTTTAGGGCCCATTCCACCAGAGTGGTGGCAACATTGTGGGCCAGGGCATCAAACGTGCCATTGGATGTTTTTTGCAAGGCGGCAACTTGGAGGTTGCCGCATACATTTGCAGGGCACTACAGGGCTTCGTAAAATGCCTCATTCTGGAAAGGAGTTCAGCCTGTCGCTCTTCAGGAGTACCAGCTAAAAATTAGGAATAACTAAGTGACCATTAGCAGCATGGACAAATAAAACATGGTTTCATATCTTGGTGTAAAGAAATTCAAATCTGCTGATCTCCCTCCCATTCACCCCCTCGTCGAGGTACTCAAATAATTAGGAGGGTTTTGCCAGGGTTCATCGCTTTATAATGATCAGGTAAGTCTTACGTGCTAGTTCTGTTTCTTTCCAGTTTTAGTTATACTTAAGTTTGTGAGAGTCTTCACTGCTCTGTTTCGGCATCAGACTTCTCTCTCACCCTCTTATTCTTTACGTGGTTCCTGTTGTGTTCGTGGAGTGATGATGTGACGATCCTTATGTGTTCATCTACCTTAAAAATTGGCTTTGCCGTAAGGGGAATTGCTAATGGTTATAAATCAAGTTTTTACCAAGGTACATAACTTAATTTTAACGAACATGTTTTAAGTAAAAAAATAACTAAATATGTATATTCTTTGGGTCTTTTGGTAAAGTCATGTAGATTGGTTCAAAGAAAATAACAAAAAACTACGACGTTTCGATTGCAATACAAGCGGTCGCCATCAAGAAAAGGGGGTTAGCCTCTAAAGGCAAACTATTTATAAAGGTTTAAAATGGGTGTAGCCCAAGTGTCATCAGCATGCGCGAGGCAGCTAATGTTAATGCAATTAATGGTAATCGTAGAGTGCAACGATGGCGCTGGTGGTGGGATTCCACCAATTAAAGGGCTGCCAGGTCTAAAATGGAAACATAGCCAGTTATGACTTAAACTGGTTGATAACGTCCTTCCAGTGATTGCTGAGTTTATACTCATCTTCTCGGTTCACATTGTGTCTGTCTGTAGAATGGATGGCTTCATGAAGTAATCTTTGTTCATAGCCAGTGGGTTTGCAAAGTACCTTCGTCTTAGAGAAATACATTTTGTGTGAGCCCACCGCATTAAAACAATAATCAGCCACGGATGATGTATTGGCCCTACCGTGTTTCAGATCTGCCTGATGTTCATGAACACGGTCCAAGACATGTCGCTTAGTTTCCCAAATGTAACTACTGCCGCAGACACAGCTTAGTTTGTAGACGCCGGGGTATTGCATGTCAGGGATCACATCCTTCACAGATGGGATCAGATCACGAATTTTATGTATTATGTTAAATCGAACCTGGATCCTGTGTTTGCTCATGATTTTGGAAAAATGTTTGGTGACCCCTGCTATGTATGTCAAGGTGATGGTTTTGATTGGGTCCTCAGATGGTTCTTTCCCAACAGTTGGGGTGATAGCTTTACGGATTGTGTAGTCTGAATATCTATTCGTCTTGAGAGCTTGGTTTACGTGTTCCAGTTCACTGGCTAGGTGATGATAGTCGGAAATACATTGAGCTCTCTAGGGTGTAGAGTTTTGATGAGGGAATTCTTCTGGGATGGATGGTGGTGGGAGTCGGGTTTTAGGTAGGCATCCATATGGGTTGCTTTCCTGTATAGATATTTAAATAAATACCTTAATCTGTATGTACGTATGTCTCAAAAACCTCTCGGGTACTTCCTGACAAGGTACAAAGTTGAAATTTGGTACATAGGTAGTTTTTAGGACAAACAACAGGAACAATCTTAAAATCCAAGATTTTTCATTTTAAGGCCCCCAAATCTTGATTTTAAGTGCCCCACAAACATGTTTGTGCATATCATTCAGAAACTGTTCAAAATATAAGATTGCGTTTTTTCCGTTCGACATAGCGTTAAACACAGCAAATTAAGTTAAAGCGGAGAACCCTTGTTCTATCGACTATTCTTTTTTTAAATATTTCTGATTAAAGCGGTTTTGAACGAAAAAGTACACTTTATGATGTTCAAATCTGAATAATTTGAAAACGGTAAAAGATAGGAGTTTTCCCCCAGAGTATTAAGTTAATTTTTTGTTCTTTCTAATAAAATAAGATAATCTTTAAATATAAGAATTTTAATAAAGCAGTCAACATTTTTTCGTGGATTTTTTTTTAGTAGTTGAGTGTCTAAACATAGATTAAAAACGAGAAGAAAATCAAGTTAGTTATTATATTTATATAAAACCTTTGCCTGGTGAAGACGGGCTTTATGAACTATTAATTTAGTAATTACAGGTCGAGACGATTTCATGACCATCGTGTACTGCACAGTTTGTTAGAAGTGGCTTACCGTCACCGTGTAGCAGAGGATTATGGCTGAGGTTAACTGGATGTGAAAGCCCAGAGATATTTTCTGACAAGCTTAAATAACTTATATAGTTCATTGATAAAAATACATATAAAAAACGAGAGATGGGTAGCAGTAAACGGCACGAGTAAAGCACTTGGACCTGTTTAAGAGTATGGCTCACGGAATTCGATGCAGCATCTCATAAGTGCACTGCAAACGGTAAAACTTCAGCTATCCGAAATAACGAGTGTACTGTTCGGGTGAGTTGAAAAGTGGCAAGCTTTCAAACAAATAAAAACCTATGTAACAATATAAACGCCGTGTATATGTGAGTGTGTATTAAATATATCCGCGTGTGATCATTGTTTTATTACCCATTTATCTGGCAACAAAACTGACACCTTTATTTACAAGGAGTCATGTTTGCATTGGACCACAATACCTGCAGTTGGAATGCAAACAAAAAACACAACTTCGATAATGTATGCACTGTCCTTGAAATTGATTTGTCCACACCCGAGAGACAGCTTTTCTTAGAACCGAGTCTCACATGGTGTTGGCCTTTTGGCGTCATCTCGTCCAACACCATGTGAGACTAGGCTCTAAGAAAAGCTGTCTCGGGTGTGGACCAATCAATTTCAAGGACAGTGCATACATTATCAGAGTTGTGTTTTTTGTTTGCATTCTGACCGCAGGTATTGTAATCAATGTAAAAATGACTCCTTGTAAAGGTGTCAGTTTTGATGCCAGATGAAAGGGTAAAAAAACAATTCTCATATTTTGCTACTGCCAAAGGAGGTTCCAATGGTATATTAGTGTGTGTAATTATATAAACCAAAAAAACAAAGTACTCGCTGTTTGTATTCTCTGTTGAGTACTGTATTATAGCTAACTCCGTCAGTTGGTCTGCTCTGTTTACCCATCATCCTCCCCCATCCCCCTCCTCCATTCCCCATTTATTCAGCGACCTAGCGGGGCTCAATGTAAAATCAACTTTTCCAGGATCCGGCGAACTAGGGTTTTACTGTATCGCTTTACAATGGCTAGTACACATGCACGCCAGTTGTATGGACTGTATTGCAGTGGTCAAGGTTGGTGTGTTTATACTTCGCATTTTTAATAAGCTCATCTAGATTTTTTTACACAAGATTAGCATGGAGCTTTATTTCACATCTTACCATGTGCAGCTGAATTAGTGCAGATAGTGTTCCGCATAGTTTTTGTTTATTTCAGTAGCCTTTCCTGATTACTGATAATTCTGGCTTACTTGCATACCTGTAAACCCCTTATCAGTGCTTACCTTATACTGGTAGGAACGAAGTGAACCAGCCTACATTAGATTATATCGTCCGTCCGTCCGTCCGATGTCCGATTAGGTGTAGCAACATCGCCCCGTACTGCTAACACTTGGCAGGACCCTACAAAAACCTTTAGACTCAGTGACGCTTTCCTGGCTAAACAAGTGTAACATTCCCTTATAATTCCCTGAGATTAATTAAAAAACCTTTTGACTCGGTGACGCTTTCCTGGCTAAACAAGTGTAACATTCCCTTATAATTCCCTGAGATAGCTTTTAATTAAAACATTTAAATAAAAAATTAACTCACAGCGGCCTAAAGCCTACAGCTAGGCCTAAAGCCTAGACCTAGGCCTCAAACTCTCCCTTCGTATCGTACCCCTGCGTGTGTGAAAGGGAGTTAATGTTTAACAATGTTACATTCCCTGATGTTTTTAAATTGAAACATTTACATTTTAAGCTTTTACATTAATAATTAAACATTAATAATTAACACATTTAAATTAAAATTAACTCACAGCGGCCTAAAACATACAGCTCGGCCTAAAGCCTAGAACTAGGCCTCAAACTCTCCCTTCGTATTGTCCGATTAGGTGTAGCAACATCGCCCCCTACTGCAAACACTTGGCAGGACCCTACAAAAACCTTTACACTCAGTGAGGCTTTCCTGGCTAAACAAGTGTAATAATACATTATGTTTATATTCTTTGGTTATTCGTTCCTACCAGCCCACCCCGCAGGGACCTGTTTCCAGACCAATTCTGACCTTATTGGTCACTCCGTGCCCTTAGAAATCTCAACGATCATTCTACAAAGTCCCATCACAAGGTGGGAAACACAAACAAAAAGAAAAAAATGCCGTATTGAAATGGCTGTACACCGCATGGACCTGGACTCAAATTCCTTGTACAAGAATACGGGTAAACTGTATGGGTTGACAGGTATGTATTCGAGTGTGGCTTCGTGACTTTTCCTTTGTTAAACCCAGGAGAAATTGTGATGCAGAGAACAAAAGGCTGAAAATAGATTTACTGAAAGCCAATAAGAACGTTGTTAAATGTACAAAAATATGTTTCTATATCAATTTAATATATTTAATGTCCTGGTTATAAATTGATGCCAGCAGTAAGTTATTATCTTGTAATGGCTAATCTGTGCCTTGTATTTGTCAGAATTGTTGGTTATCACAGTATACTACAATTTGGGCAACCTCAGTTCAATCCCTGGCCAAGCTTGCCAGTGAGGGTTAGATTAAAACCTGGTCTCGGGCTGACCTAGGTAGGTTGACATCAAATTTAGAAGCTGGTGCAATATTTTATTATTTTTTCTGAGAAGAAGAAAGTTGCTCGGCATAATGCTGGCTACCACCACCTCCCTTTATATGATATGTTGGCTTTAATCGGCCAGAAGGGCTAAATATGGGATCTGTTCCTTTGATATACCCTTTTTTCCCCTGCTCTGCTTCTGTAATCATATTTAAAGTTCAACTTGAAAGCGGGAGAATTTGTTCTTTTATTTCTGTGCCAAGGCGTGGGCTGAAATTGCCGTGCCATCCTAGTCCCTCCTGCTGCCAAGGAAGGACCAAATGTGTGAATATACGCACATTTAAAATAATATAACGCATATGGCTATTTTTATGTTCCTTCAGACAACAGCATCTATAAATAAGACCTTCCACCATTTTATTTGCAGGATTATGTTCAAGGCAGTAAGTTGCTGTGGTTTACCAGATCTAACAAATTAACACACCTCCATTGGTGACCCTGAGCAGGTCATGGAATTCACCATTACAGTAAAACCTTAGATTGCGAGTAACTTGGTCTGCGACAGTTTTGCAAGACGAGCAAATTTTTAAAATAAATATTAATTTGATCAACGAGCGAGTTTTTGCAATACGAGTAGTACGTATATGCTTTGTCTGCCAAGCGTCACGTGATCACAACTGATATACGAGTGCTTTGGATTACAAGCACGTTTCCGGAACGAATTATGCTCGCAATCCAAGGTTTTACTGTATAATGGAAAGACCCCGTGTGCACAGGCTGACAACTGTTGAGTTGCTACTTTGTGGTATGGTTTTTTATTGACTGGTGGGATGATGATGCAACACCTGACTGGGTTTAGAACAATGAAATGCTCTTTAATAGTTGGGCACTCTTCAGTATCCCTGCCAAGTTTGCGTAAGTGTTTTAGTGAAATATAATTGTATGGCCTCTTATCTGCTATCCTCTCATGTTCATTTACATATCCTGATGTAATTGAATTCATTATGCTTTTGTTAATTTAATCTGTGAGGTTTGGCTGTTTAATCAGCAAAAGCTCAATTAAGCTTTATATTCATCAACTGTGGTCGGCCTTCTCAACTGATGTTTTCCAGCAACATTTGCTGATGAGACTCAGAATGTCAAGATACATGTTGCTTGAAAACAGTTGTTTGGAAGGTCCAGTGCCTGGTGGATTAAAACATAGTTTTATGTCTTGCAGATGAAACAGACCCACCAGCCCATTATTAATTGATAATTTTATTACCCACTCTTTGCCAAGATCGCACAGTTATTGTAGACCAGGGGTCCTCAAACTACGGCCCGCGGGCCACATGCGGCCCACCGAGGGCATTTATCCGGCCCATGGTCACTAATTGGGCTGCGCTTGTGAGCACTAATTGGGCTGCGCTGGTGAGCACTGATTGAGCTGCGGCGGTAGACAATGATTGAGCTGCGGCGGTGGGCACTCATTGGGCTGCGCTGGTGAATGGTTCAATGGGCCAATTGACTGGACTTGCCCCCCAGGCCTAAGGCTGCCAGCCCTCCCCTGGCTGCGCTTGTCTGGCTCTCCCTCCCTCAGCTCCCTCACTTGCCCCTCGGCTCCACTCCCAGTGATATTCCTGTGTGCTGAGTAAATGATAGAGGGGTAATAACAGAGTGATCTCTGATCTCTGGAGGGGCTGCCTGCTGTTTTCCCGTGCTGGTCAGTGACAGACAGCCGAGGAGTAGGAAACCCAATTTAAATCACAGTAAGTGCATTTATATTCTGATTGCTATTCCATTTTATGAGGTTATATGTTGTATGTTGTGTAAGCCCCGGTTCATACTGTTGCGATCTTTGAGCAGTGCGAGTTCAGCCATATGCTTGTATGGCTGAACTTGCATTAGATTCGGAAGAAAAAAGGCACATGTGCCTTCTTTTTTCCTGCAGTGGAATCGGATCGCATGGGTCTTCTCCGCCATGCGATCAGATTCCTATGCGAGTTCGCAGATCGCACTGCGATCTGTAAACAAAACTGCAGGTGTAATTAACTTTTTAATGGCACCCGCACCAGTGTGAGCCTGGGGTAAAAGCGGAGTTCCCCCAATCAGACTGCATTGATGGGCAGTGCAGTCTGTATGTCTCTGTGTGTGCAAAGTTATTGCTGGTATATTGTTTTTGTAGCGCTGTATATATATTGGTATTTTACTAATAGCAATTTTGACTCCCTAGGAAACAATGATGTCAAGAAAGAGAAAAATTGACTCGGAGTGTAGGATATTCAAAAAACAGTGGACTTATGATTACTTTTTCATGCAGTACAAGGAAAGAGCTGTGTGTCTGATATGCCAGAATATAGTGTCTGTGTTCAAAGAATACAATTTACGTCAACACTATGAAACTCAACATAAAGATAAATATGATTGTTTGGTCGGAGAAGTGAGAAAAGATAAAATATTGAAACTGTAAAATACATTAACAACTCAGCAAAATACTTTTGTGAAGCAGAAGCAGCTAAATATTTCATCACTGCGAGCAAGTTTTCAAGTTGCCAAGCTAATAGTGTGCACTGGCAGACCATTCGTTGAGGGAGAATTTGTTAAAGAATGCCTTCTTTCTGTAGCCAAAGAGATGTGTCCAGAGAAGGCTGATTTATTTAGTACAGTGAGTCTTTCAGGACCTACAATTACACGGAGGATTGAAGAAATGGGAGACAATTTCCATCAACATTTGCAAAACTCCACAAAAAAACTTTCCTATTTTTCCTTGGCACTCGACAAAAGCAATGATATTCGTGATTCTGCACAACTTCTAATTTTTATTCGTGGGACGAATGACTATTTCGAAGTCACAGAAGAGCTTGCTGCACTGCAAAGCATCAAAGGAGCAACTACAGGAGAGGATATCTATAAAAAGGTTTGCCAAACTGTGAATGGTTTGGAGCTGAACTGGGCTAAACTAGCCAGTGTGACAACTGATGGTGCTCCTAGCATGGTGGGGTCTAAGAAAGGAGTAATTGCTCGCATTAACCAAGAGATGGACAAACATAACCATTCTCATCCAATAGCCATACACTGCCTCATCCACCAACAAGCGCTGTGTAGTAAATCACTGAAGTGGGACTCTGTTATGAAAATTGTAGTATCTTGTGTTAACTTCATTAGAGCTCATGCACTAAACCACAGACAATTTCAGGAATTTCTGTCTGAGCTAAATGTTGACTATGAAGATGTTCTGTACCACACAGAAGTCCGTTGGCTGAGTCGAGGGAGAGTTTTGAAACGTTTCTATGACTTACTTCCACAGATTACAGCTTTTCTGCTTTCAAAAAACAAAGAAGTACCAGAGCTCAATGATGCAGAATGGAAATGGCGCCTTGCCTTTCTGACAGATGTAACAGAGCTACTCATCAGTTTCAATGTGCAACTTCAAGGAAAGGGAAAGCTCATCTGTGATATGCAATCACATGTCAAAGCATTTGAAGTAAAATTAGGCCTCCTCATCAAACAAGTGAAGGAGGAAAACTTCTGCCATCTCCCCACAACTCAAAATCTGTTAGCGGAAAAACCATTGGTTGCATTCCCAAACAAAACATGTGTGGATTCACTGGAAAAATTGCAAAAGGAGTTCCAATTTAGATTTAAAGAGCTTCATCTCCATGAACAGGACATACAGCTTTTCCGTAACCCATTTTCTATTGACATTGAAAATGTGGATACAATTTACCAAATGGAACTGGCTGAACTGCAGAATTGTGACTCTGAAAGACGCATTCAAGTCAAGCAGCCTTCATAATTTCTATGCATCTCTCCCCTCTGAGACATATCCTCATCTCAGGAACCATGCACTCAAAATGGCAACCATCTTTGGCAGCACAAGTCTGTGAACAGACTTTTTCCAGAATGAAACATTTGAAATCTCCAACCAGATCTAGACTAACGGATGCACACTTGCATCACTTGTTACGACTAGAAGTGACAAATATGGAACCGGACATTGACCATCTCATTAGCCAAAAGCAGGCCCATAGTTCCCATTGAAATACTGGCAAGTTTGTTGATTTAACTTGTTCTTCATTTTAAATATTGTATTTTTCCCGTTTTGTTTCTTCACTTCAAAATAAGATATATGCAGTGTGCATAGGAATTTGTTCATAGTTTTTTTTAACTATAGTCCGGCCCTCCAACGGTCTGAGGGACAGTGAACTGGCCCCCTGTTTAAAAAGTTTGAGAGGACCCCTGTTGTAGACTGAATGTTAGCTGTCATGCAGTAGTCACATAGGCTCAGATATGCGCGTTATTTTCTAAACAAATAATCCATACGAAAATCATGTTTAAAGATGCATAGACTTCGCTTTGGTTTATTTGGTTATAAATACATAATCGATTGTTGATTAGGTTGCGAGTTTTACTGTTAATTAAAACCATCACTGTGTCATAAAGCCATGGGATAATTTTGGTTCTGGCAATAAGAATTTCCAGATCATAAATTGTGACAACCCTTGCAGACAGGATGCTATAGATGCAGTTTTCACGAGTCAAATCAGAGCCCTTGAGATAAATATTTATCTCGCAAAGGAGACCTGGAAAGTATTACAAAGATATTTACCAGCACCGTGTAGAATTTAAAACTGTAATGGAAATAGCATTAACATAAGATATATAAATAATCAAAAACATGAAAATAAAGCTAAACCCATTATCCAAGTTCATTTCCCTGGGGAAATTTTCAGCAATAGGAAACGTATCGAGCAAGTACAATAAATAGTATTGAACAGAGGTGTGGACTCGAGTCATGTGACTTGGACTCGAGTCATGAATTTGATGACTTGTGACTCGACTTGGACTTGCATAACAATGACTTTGTCCCACCTATGAGATGTGGACTCGAGTCATGTGACTTGGACTCGAGTCAGACTCGAGTCATGAATTTGATGACTTGCGACTCGACTTGGACTTGCATAACAATGACTTTGTCCCACCTCTGGTATTGAATACGTTCATGTCTTTGTTATAGCGCAAGACTCACAAAGGTGCCATGTTTCACAGACAGTCCGCAGTAGTATCACAATAGGGGGCGCTATTGCTATGCTTAGTCTCAATTGAGTAAATTTTGGTGATTTGTTTTCAAGATCAAATTTAACATCCACTGTGAAGCAGACAGCGTATATTTAATGGTTAATACACCCCCGGTAATAATGAGGGCAGCCTGCCAGATTCAAACTGTGAACCTCTGCAATAAGCGGTGAACTTGCTACTGCTGAGCTGTGTCACTTGCCGAATAGTGTGTGATGTAGAGGCCGACCTAAATTCGGTTTCGTTTTAGGCGCCGAAAGTTGGCAAATGGCCACTTTCGGCATACTTTCGGTTTCGGCCGAAAGTAAATTTTTAACTTTCGGTTTACTTTCGTTTTCGGCCGAAACTGATACTGACTTTCGGTCCTCAACCGAAGATTTATTTTTAGAATATAACGCTAGTGCAAAGTCTATCAGCCGGTCAGTCGGCGCTAGGCAATCCTATGCGATAGGCTGCAAACACACACGTCAGCAGCAGCAGCTTGCGAGCGAGGTTACAGTCGCAACCATGGTCTGGGGCCGTCAATAAATGACGTCACGCACCTGGGGGGCAGCGACTGCGTAGCGATTCGCGCGCTGCACTATGAACCCGGCGGCCCGAGTTCGATTCCCACTCACGGCCGGTGACGATTATTTGAACCGGTCCTGGGCCTCCCCTAGGTTTACTCAGCCTCAAACGAGTAAGTGGTGTGGTATGTCAACATCGCCACTGGGGAGACAAAGGCGGCCGGCCTTGGTGAATCCACGTCCCGGGCGAAGCTGGGTAGTAAAGCTAGTATTTCATAAATCATGTGTTCGGTAACTTCGGTTATATACCTTTCTGTTTCAGTCTTGGTCGAAAGTGTAGTAAAACTTTTGGCTTCGGTTTCGGCCGAAAGTAAAGTTAAACTTTTGGTTTCGGCTTCGGTTTCGGCCGAAACTAAATTTTTAACTTTCGGTCTGGTTTCGGTTTCGGCCGAAACCAGAAATTCATTAAAGGTCGGCCTCTAGTGTGATGTCACCCTATCATTCATTAATGATTTATGAGTATTGTGAGTGTTGCAGGCAGGATTTATCCATTGTTTTCTTAAAGTGTTCATATCTGTCATGATGGCTGTCTTGGGAACCCCCCAATACCTTACTATTGGCTTGAAAAAAAATGCATTCAAAGGTTGAGACTGCTTGTTTAAAATATGAATGTTTGCTGGATGCAAATATTTTATCAAAAGTAGAACTTTTTTCAAATATTTTCCAACAATTTGTGAATTTATTAACACATTTTCTTATCATTATTGGATTGTTTTATTTATTCCTGGTGTACAGTATATATTAGCAAAATGTCCTCTGTGCCATATATCTCTTTGAAGCGTGCCTATGCTGTAATAATTAACTTGATTCAGAAGTGTTTCATCCTTCAGCAGACATTAGCATGGATTATCAAAAGTTTTACTCTCTTCTGGCAAATGACGGAAGTTTAAAAGTTTATGCATTATTAATTTCCACCTCTGGCTTGGTATTTATAGTATAACTAGCCTTTTGACCATCCAAGGACAGGTGTATTTCAGTAAATCTGAAACTTGCAAGCGAAACGCAGACCGTGACGTGATATTCATTGCATCAATTCATGTGAAATTTGCAAGGCCATGGTGACAGACTTATTTCATTGAAAGGTTATTATCCCTTGTTCATCATGACGTCCTTTTTACTTCTATGTCTCAATAGCGTTACGGAGATCGCGTGACGTGAGGTCTGCATTTGTAGTGAGGGTTGTAAGTTGACGCTCAGGAGGGGGGAGGAGACGTCTCGCCCCCCCATGTGGAGTGACGTCACCCGCTAATGATTATTAATGAGGGGGGGGGGATCCATGTGGAGGACGTCACCTGTTCATGATTATGAATGAGGGGGGCTGGTCGACGTGGAGTGACGTCACGTGCGAGACACACAGACATTCTTGGCTCATTATAGTAGTAAATATCTTCAAAGTATGCCTTTGCAAAGTGACAGCAGTGCGATTTTCTTCATAAATAGCTTCTCTCTTAAAAGGGATTCATTTTACAGTAACCTGTGCTTTTGCTTCCTGCATTATGCACACTCATAAAACCACCCACTGTCATCCATAGGATTACTCTTTAACATAAAATCGCATGGAAGGAAAATGTGACCACCAAAGCAGCAGCTGCATTTAGAAAATATCGACAGTATTTCCTCGTTATTCACGAACTTGCTATCCACAATTTTGGCTGTCCGCCAATCGCATCTGGAACTCTACACGACTACACCGAGAGAGAAAAAGTGATGGGAGAGAAGGTGATGAGATAATTTTAATGTATTTCATCGCTTATTTACATATTTATTGAAAGCAATTCACGATCCGCGAAATGTTCTATTCGCGAGCGTCTCCAGGACGTATCCCTCGCAATTAACGAGGGAATATTGTACTCAAGTGGAGCTGATTTGTGTGAATTCCCCCTGCAGCAATGACACCCTGGGCCACCGTTGCGCCTTCTGCCACTGCGGTGGGGAGAGTCTGCTGGGCCAGGGCGACCTGACATGCTGCGGTCCCACGCCTGGCTTCACGCCGTCTTACCGCCGCTCCTCGCCTCGTGCGCGGCGCGACGAGGGCTCGGACACAGAGCGACCCGCTGCACGCACCCGCCGCTCGGACAGTGCAGGGGCTGGGGGGCTCACGGAGGTGACCCCCCCACGCTGCAAACGCGGCAGCTTGGACACCGCAGAGTTGACCGGTGGGGAGAAGAGCCCTCGACAGTCGGGAGTGGCGCGGGGCAACAAGCGGTAGGTTTTAATGTTATGATGTTGCGTGTGTGTCATGCCCTAACACATAAGCTCTCTCTTTCCCGAGTGTGCACCAATGCATGTGAATGTCTGCCTGAATCGTGCCCAGAGGGTTTTTTCCACTACAGTATTGTGCGCTGTGGCCTTTTGATGTGTGTTTGTGTTTTTTTGTGGCATCTTTTTTAGTTGGATAGTTTGAAAAGCCATCAAAAGGCTCTATTTTGTAATCTCCTTTTAGGCAAACCAAATAAATAAGCCATTCCCCCCCCCCCCCACTTCGAATGAGAGTGGCACTCATTACTGTTAGCGGTCCTGAGCCAGTCTTGGAGCTTGTACATTCCTCTAGTAGGGAACAGTATCCGATTAGCTATGTACGGTGTGAAAGAAGTTCAACATGCACACTTGTAGGGAAACAGCTTATCTTACTACATTGTGATAGTAATTTCATTGACTTTGTCCTCCAGGGGGTGGAGCTATGAGGGGCTGAGTGATCCCCCAACCATGGTTTTAACTCAAGAGTGTCTGAATGTGAGAAGTGACAAATCTGATTAATATGATCTCAGAATAGCCAGTTCTTAACCATGCCATCACATTGATCACCGAGTTGCAATGTGATTAACACAGGGTCTACAATGGTCGTTGGGCTTACCTTGACAAGGTATAGCCTTGCCATCATTGGCATTAAAATAAAACTGCAGGAGGTGGTTGGGCTACTCAAGGGGGCCAGTGCCATTTATCAGATTACTGAGCCAATACTGCTGAGATTCTGCATTCAGATGTAGACAGCCACATAATATTAAACCAGGCTTTTATATGTAGCAAGCTAATGATCCGATGCTGCCAGTGACTACCGAAATAAAACATTCAAATTTAATTTGGTACATCATCCAGCCTTTACTCAACTCATTGACATCGTTTTCCCTGGTTACAGTCCTTCTGCCCATTCTTCTTGTGAAATTAATTCCCTAGCAGTACCACTTATCCAACAAACAAACGGCCCCATGACAATGTCTCAGGTTGCAAATGGGAAGTTGTAATGAGTGTGGTGCTGACTTGAGGTGTTGCTCCCTTGGTTTGGTCTCGTCTTTATATTTTGTTTTACCAAGAAGGTCCAAACTGCATTGGCAGATACTTAAACACTGTTACAACTGTGGTGCAGTGTGTGTAGTGAACGAATGGCATGTTTCGTTTGGGTGTCACCAGTGGTCCAGTTTTAAAGAGTGACCTGTCCTGGACACTGAAGAGGTAACATTCCAGTGTTGTGTTTAGAAATTAAACATTAGGAATGAGACCAGTCACATACACGTGTAGGGTAGTAACTGGCCTATTCTTTGGGTCTTTTGGTAAAGTCACGTAGATAGGTTCAAATAAAATAGCAAAAAATAACAAAAAACTACGACGTTTCGATCGCAACACAAGCGTTCGTCATCAGGAAGAAAAAAGAGGGGGAAAGCTGCTGAGGCAGACTGTTATTTTCTTTGAACCTTTCTACGTGATTTTACCGAAAACCCCAAAGAATATGAATTCCATCAGTCACGAAAACTTTAAGTCAAGATTTAGTAACTGGCATATTAACTCATTGCTGTCAGGACTATTTATTGTTTGTAACTGGACCATTGGTGAAATCACCAATATTTTTAGCACAATACATTACATTTGTAGCCTTTTTACAAGTAAAAGCTTCTCTGACTCGAGAAAGACATTGAAAGGGCTTTGGTGATACCTTTCCATGGTAACAGTGTGAACTAGTTGAATATTTAAGTGCATACATAGCTCATGAATATAGGTACAGTGAAAAGTAATATACACCACATCTGGTTCACTGAGCTGTGGTAGAGATTCCCTGTATTTGTCCAATGTCCCTGTGCATTCATGCACATCACTGAGTTGAACTTGATGTGTGATTTTATGTGGGGAATTTCTGCCCTAACGAATAAAGACAGGTGCACTATAGCCAGCCACAGGCAATCTTTCCCATGCGTTGGAGGAGGGCTTGTTTGCCTTGCATACAATTGAAGAGAACGAGGGTGAATATTGAACTCGGTGGGATGCTTGAGAATTAAGAACCAGAGGAAGACTTTTTGGCTGTAGAGTTCACTGCATCATATGCAACCATGGTAAGTTGCGGGGAAAACCCATGATAAGAGTAAAACAGCTTTGACCATGTCTACTCGATAGTGGAGCATTGTTGAGTGAACTCCTTGTATTCTACATCATGGGACCTCCTTTGCCAGTACCAAAATTTTATAGTAGTTTTTTTCTAGATTTGAAGTTGTCATGACTGCAAGGATCCATACATACTTGTTGGTTCTTTCGGTAAAGTCACGTAGGTGAAAATAAAAATAACTTAATTAGATCACGACGTTTCGGGCACAACACAAGCGTCCGTCATCAGGTGGGGACAACCAACATCGAAAACAGTTGTTGTCGACTATATTTTCTTTATTTGAAATTTCTTCAGGTGCTAAAGTAGAAAACCTAGGGAAATAAATCAACATTGCGAACAAAATCAATCAAGAACATTTTTATATTAATCATGAAGCCAAAATTAGGGATTTTTTTGTTGTTGAAAAGTTGGGCTGCTCCATTCATTAGCCCGAAAAATACCTTTGCCTATGAAACTTGAGAGGCCAGGTTACATTACTGCCCATGTGGATGTAAATGGCCGTGTGTATATTTTGAGTGCTTATGGATATGGAGGACGGAGACGTGTGCTACTAGCCCTTCTGACCGCTCAACCGGTGGCGTTGCGTGGCTCTGGTTGGTTCCGGCTCAGGGAGCAGTGCAAGTCCCCGCAGCGCACGCCGCCCGGGCCCCCACAGAACGAGCTGCGTGGGGTGGGCGACCTGTGGGACGAGCTGAGCCGCGTGGGCCTTCCTGACGACGTGGACACACAGATCCTGTTCAACACCACAGGTGAGGCTCCACACACACGGAGTCAGCAATGCCAGTTTGAGGGGGTGATTCTTGACATAAAACTTTCGTGACTGCAGGAATTCATATTCTTTGGGTCTTTCGGTAAAGCCACATAGATAGAAGAAATAATAAAAATAATAACAATATCAAGACGTTTCGATGGCAACACAAGAAATTGTCATCAGGTGAAAAATAAAGCGGGAGAGTTGCTGAGAATATATGGTGGGAGCGCTGCTAAGGCTAGGGAGTTATAAAGTTTTGAGATGGGTGTAGCCTAAGGGTCAGTGGGCAGGGCTAGAGGTTAAATTTGCATGTAAATGTAAAATCAGAGAAATCTTGACAAACGAAGCTGTGGGGGTGGCCATTGTATTGTGAGAGATTAGCATGTCAATGTAAGAAATTTGCTTGTAAATGTAAGCTTTGAGAGACCTCGAAAATAGCCATTGCCACATGGAGGTGGAAAAGGATGGCAAGCCGCCATTTACGAATGTAGCCCAATGGTCAGTGGGTGGGGCTAGAGATGAAATTTGCTTGTAAATATTTTCCGAGCGTCACGTGATCACAACTGAGCCAATGGTTCTTCTCTCTCTCTCGCTGCGGGATTGTGGGTGTCTCAGTCGGCGTTCCTCACTCGTATAGTCAACATCTGTGCGAGCGTATGCTGTTTACTACAGTATAGTGTTGTGACCACGTGTGTGTGCGTAAAGCATTTTTTAATTTTGTGTCCAAGTGTAGTGACTGTTCTTTAGTAACTGTACTGCAACAATGGCCCCCATGAAGAAAAAGGTTGAAAAGGAAGGCGGTAAGAAGAAGGAGATGATTACGGTGGAAGTTAAGAAGGAAATCATCGAAGCACGAACGAGGTATGCGAGTGGCCGATATAGCAAGATTTTATAACAAGTCTACGTCGACGATTTGTACAGTATTAAAGAAGAAATAAGGGGGCTAGATGCAGCAAAAAAGGAGGCACGAGAGTATCAAAGCAACGGCCACGTGTTCTGGAAGATGTAGAAAAGTTGCTTCTCGTGTGGATAAACGAGAAGCAACAAGCAGGTGATACTGTGACCGAGAACTTTATCTGCGAGAAGGCAAAGGCCTTGTACGCCGACCTCGTAAGTGAACTGCCAGGTACGTCGACAGAAAACGAAGAAGGCTTCAAGGCGATTAGGGGATGGTTTGATAACTTTAAGAGGAGAAGTGGCATCCATAGTGTTGTGAGGCACGGAGAGGCTGCGAGTTCGGACGCTAAGGCAGCTGAGGCATTCACTGCCAAGTTCCAGAAGCTCATGGTTTCCGAGTGTTACGTGCTGCAGAAAGTTTTTAACTGCGATCAGACGGGGCTTTTTTGGAAAAAGATGCCAAAGAGGACCTAGATTACAGCAGAAGAGAATGCAATGCCCGGTCACAAGCCCATGAAAGGCCATCTCACCCTCTTGTTGTGTGCTAATGCAAGTGGTGATTTTAAAGCCAAGCCCCTGCTCGTGTATCATTCCGAGAATCCACGAGCCTTCAAGAAATGCAAGGTGCAGAAGAGCTAGTTAAACGTTTTGTGGAGGTCGAACAGCAAGGCTTGGGTCACTCGTATCTTGTTCGTTGAGTGGATCAACGAGGTCTTCGGTCCTGCAGTGAAGAAATACCTTTTAGAAAAGAATTTGCCACTCAAAGTCTTGCTGGTTATGAATAATGCTCCTGCTCATCCTCCAGGCCTTGAGGACGACTTGCTGGAGGAATTCGAGTTCATTAAGGTCAAGTTCCTTCCTCCCAACACCACTCCATTACTCCAGCCCATGGATCAGCTGGTCATTTCCAATTTTAAAAAGCTTTACACCAAAGCACTATTTCAGCGATGCTTCGAGGTGACCGAAGGAACAAACCTTACCCTCAGAGTTTTGGAAAAATCATTTCCACATCGTAAACTGCCTCAAGATCATCGATAACGCCTGGGATGGGGTCACCAAGAGAACCCTTAATTCTGCTTGGACAAAACTGTGGTCTGATTGCGTTGAGGGGTTTGCTCATGAACAGGAGCCGCCAATTGTCGATGAAATTGTGTCCTTGGGGAAGACCATGGGACTGGAGGTGAATGAGGACGACATTCAAGAGCTGGTTGAGGAACATGGCCAGGAGCTGACCACCGACGAACTGATGGATCAGCATTGCGAGCAACAGCAAGAGATTATGGAGGAGATCTCGTTTGAGCAGGAGGAGAAAAAATTAACCCGTAAAAACAAAGTTTTTCACTATAAATCCTTTATATGCGTGGCATCGGTTTTATTTTATTATTCATTTCTGTTTTTCTTGAGTAAGTGTTTCATTTTTATCACATTGGTATTTTAAATTAAATATGAAATTTTTTTTTCCTAAAAAGTGGAAAATTTTGGAAAAAAATTTTCACGAAAATAAATTGTCACGCACAACGAGTGTGTGTGCAAAATGTCAACTCGATTGGATCACGGGAAGTGGGTTAAAAAACGACGGAAAGATTTGCACGGTCGTAAGCGCGCAAGCAAGTGAACTTAATATAAAGGATTTAAAAAGACGGAGGAATCCCTCACTTCAAATGAGATTAGGGAGATGTGTAAAATGTGGGAAACAGTGCAAAATTTTGTAGAAAAGTTCCACCCGAATAAGGCTAAAGCAGTGCGAGCGATGAATCTGTTTAACGACAATGCACTGTCACATTTCCACGAAATCCTCAAAAGGAGGCAAATGCAAGTGTCATTTGATAGGTTCCTTGTTAAAGTCGCATAAAATAAAAAAGATTCCAGTGCGCCAACAGATGTCAGCGATTCCTTTAGTGACAGTGAAAGTCGTCCTACACAATAACCCTCCTCTCCTCTCTCTCGTCTCCCTCACACCAGCCACGATTAAATGTAATTAATACATTTGATTACTTGATATAAAATTAAAAAATTTATATAAAAAGGTACAGTATTTTGTATTAAAAATTTGTATATGAATATTTTTGGGTTGTGGAACGAATCATCTGAGTTTCCATTATTTCTTATGGGGAAATTCGCTTTGATATACGAGTGCTTTGGATTACGAACACGTTTCCGGAACGAATTATGCTCGGCAATCCAAGGTTTTACTGTAACTCCCTGCCTTAGCAGCGCTCCCACCATGTATTCTCAGCAGCTCTCCCTCTATATTTTTTACCTGATGACGATTACTTGTGTTGCGATCAAAACGTCGTGATATTGTTGTTGTTTTTATTATTTTTTCTATCTACATGGCTTTACCAAAAGACCCAAATAATTGAGGGGGTGACTTTTGAAAGTAATGGGTTCCCATCGACTACCAATTAAAAGTCTAGTTATGGTGTCTCCCTGGTCTGTCTCAAAATTCCACATTATTATGGTTGGGGCCAGGTGCTATCTGACCACTACGGACTTGACAATTATGACCCCTGGATGCATGATGAACTGAATGGACCCTGGCCTGGATTTGAAATTGCAACAATAATTCCAACCATCATGCTTCTTATTTGTATACTTTTCAGATTACGTTCTTCAAATTAAATGTTAATATCTGAAATATCACCACTAGACTGTAGGATTGTAAATGCAATTGCATGGCATTCACTGCTGCTCTGTTACTTGCAACATGTTACTGTCATCCTTTTCTTATTGAAGAAAGCTGTAAGTCCTTTTCAAGAAACTCCTTAATTGGCATGTTTTGCCACAATTTATTGTTTAGCAATGTCCTAGAGCAGGGGTCGGCAACCTACGGCTCCGGAGCCGCATGCGGCTCTTTACGGGCTGCTTCTTGACGATATGTACGTATGTACAGTATGTACTCAGATGCATTGCGGCTCTTGAAATACTGAATTTTGTACCGAATTGGAAAGAAATGGCTCTTCTTGTTATTTTGGTTGCCGACCCCTGTCCTAGAGTATACAACATTTAATACATTATTCACTGTCTATTTAGTTGCCAAATTATATAACATAATTTTTTTACAGTACTTTCAAATCAAGTTGTCCTGTTCATAATCAACGTTTTTGGGTTTAGATCGCGTTATTTATAAATGTGTCGTAACCCTCCACCACCCGACACGGCCAATCAGTAAAAAAGTGTCACGTTGAAAAAAAACAAATAGTTCACTGCTTTAGCCCACCGGTGTGTTGAAGCGTGAAACCACAACATTTACAATTTGAGTACGACGTTTCGCTGGTAATTGCATTCAGCATCATCGGGCAATTCGCTGGTAATTAATTGCCTCCAGCATCATCGGGCAATTCGCCCGATGATGCTGGATGCAATTACCAGCGAAACGTCGTACTCAAATTGTAAATGTTGTGGTTTCACGCTTCAACACGCCGGTGGGCTAAAGCAGTGAACTATTTGTCTTTTGTCAACGTGACACTTTTTTACTGATTGGCCGTGTCGGGTGGTGGAGGGTTACAACACATTTATAAATAACGCGATCTAAACCCAAAAACGTTGATTATGAATAATCAAGGTGTCCTGGTTGAGTTTGTTAAATCAAAGCCAACCCTGAATGCGTTTGACTTTCTTCCTGACTTACCTGATATGGGAAAATACCAACCCCACAAGAATCCGACATTGGTCGGCAATGACTGCCACAGCTGTATTGACAACAGCATGAACTGATACTACGAATATTCACAAAATACGTTGCTGAAGTTGCTTCTCTTCAATGGGAGATTGTCATTGTGTGCAGTGATGAAAGGAGTAGACCCCCCCCCCCCCCCATAAACTTAATTCCAAGAAGGGCCTGTTGTGAAATACGCATTGTTTTTCCATTCGTGGTACAAGCAGGTGCTTGCATGTCATGGACAGGATTAGAGGTGTTGTGGTGTTGATGGATGGGCGGGAGCTTTGGGTCAGTGTGAGGTGTCGGAAGTTGGCAGCTGCCCAGCTGTTTAATGGTTGTGCTGCACAAGTTGTGCAGGAGGAGTTGGCAAGTGGTTTGTGCCGGTTGGAAGCTTATTGCATATACATAAAAAACCAAGAGCTGTATTGAAATAAGCTGGAAGATTCAATGGTTTAATTCTGCAGTAAACTGCTCGAGCGTAGGTGGTTTTGTAAGCAGTCTGTTTCACGCTCTACAATGTTTGCGCTGCGTTGTTGTGATTCAAATTATTTTCTGCCTTTAACAGTTTTTCTGCTGTGCAGTTCTTTTTTTGTTATTTATTCATTTGATGTATTGAATGGCTTTTTTCTGCCTGGTGGGTATATAGAAATTACTTTGGTTTTTGTTATGGGTATTGCCAATTGCATGACTTGCAATTTTAAATAAAACTTGTCATGGAGATGGTATAAATGTTTATTATTTTGGGGAATGGTTATGGTGACACTGCCAAATATTCTGTACTTGTGTATGATCCCAAAGTTCCCTAACAAATTCAGTGTGATTTGCAAAATCCTTTGTGACCATGGTGTGCACATATAACAGAAATATATGTATTTCTCCTGTTTCATTGCTATAGTATTTATTATTAGGCAAAAGTTGTGTCGTTAAAACCTGCCACCACCCGACACGGCCAACTAGTAAGGGTTGTCACGTAAACATAACATGCCAATTCGTCACTAGTACAGCACACCGGTGTGTTGGAGAGCCAAGCCGCAACATTTACAATCTGAGTACGACGTTTTGCCAGTAATTACAACTAGCTTCATCAGGCGATAGCCAGATTTGTGGACAAGTCTAACTGTTTCCTTATACAGTGAGGGGAAAAAGTATTTGATCCCCTGCTGATTTTGTACGTTTACCCACTGACAAAGACATATGATCAGTCTATAATTTTAATGGTAGGTTTATTTGAACAGTGAGAGACATAATAACAACAACAAAATCCAGAAAAACGCTTGTCAAAAATGTTATAAATTGATTTGCATTTTAATGAGGGAAATAAGTATTTGACCCCCTCTCAATCAGAACGATTTCTGGCTCCCAGGTGTCTTTTATACAGGTAACGAGCTGAGATTAGGAGCACACTCTTTAAGGGAGTGCTCCTAATCTCAACTTGTTACCAGTATAAAAGACACCTGTTCACAGAAGCAATCAATCAATCAGATTCCAAACTATCCACCATGGCCAAGACCAAAGAGCTCTCCAAGGATGTCAGGGACAAGATTGTATACCTACACAAGGCTGGAATGGGCTACAAGACCATCGCCAAGCAGCTTGGTGAGAAGGTGACAACGGTTGGTGCGATTATTCGCAAATGGAAGAAACACAAAACTGTCAATCTCCCTCGGCCTGGGGCTCCATGCAAGATCTCACCTCGTGGAGTTGCAATGATCATGAGAACGGTGAGGAATCAGCCCAGAACTACACGGGAGGATCTTGTCTGATCTCAAGGCAGCTGGGACCATAGTCACCAAGAAAACAGTTGGTAACACACTAGGCCGTGAAGGACTGAAATCCTGCAGCGCCCGCAAGGTCCCCCTGCTCAAGAAAGCACATACATGCCCATCTGAAGTTTGCCAATGCACATCTGAATGATTCATAGGACAACTGGGTGAAAGTGTTGTGGTCCAAAATGGAGCTCTTTGGCATCAACTCAACTCGCTGTGTTTGGAGGAGGAGGAATGCTGCCTATGACCCCAAGAACACCATCCCCGCCGTCAAACATGGAGGTGGAAACATTATGCTTTGCGAGTGTTTTTCTGCTAAAGGGACAGGACAACTTCACCACATCAAAGGGACGATGGATGGGGCCATGTACCGTCAAATCTTGGGTGAGAACCTCCTTCCCTCAGCCAGGGCATTGAAAATGGGTCGTGGATGGGTATTCCAGCATGACAATGACCCAAAACACACAGCCAAGGCAACAAGGAGTGGCTCAGGAAGAAGCACATTAAGGTCCTGGAGTGGCCTAGCCAGTCTCCAGACCTTAATCCCACAGAAAATCTGTGGAGGGAGCTGAAGGTTTGAGTTGCCAAACGTCAGCCTCGAAACCTTAATGACTTGGAGAAGATCTGCAAAGAGGAGTGGGACAAAATCTCTCCTGAGATGTGTGCAAACCTGGTGGCCAACTACAAGAAATGTCTGACCTCTGTGATTGCCAACAAGGGTTTTGCCACCAAGTACTAAGTCATGTTTTGCAGAGGGGTCAAATACTTATTTCCCTCATTAAAATGCAAATCAATTCATAAAATTTTTGACATGCGTTTTTCTGGATTTTTTTGTTGTTATTCTGTCTCTCACTGTTCAAATAAACCTACCATTAAAATTATAGACTGATCATTTCTTTGTCAGTGGACAAACGTACAAAATCAGCAGGGGAATAAATACTTTTTTCCTCACTGTATAGAGGCGTAGATGTGGTGACCACGCTTTTGCGCTCTTGCACAAAGTGCGGGGGGGGGGGGATTAATAAGTCAACGTACATTATGCATGTGCATTATGCGAGCCCTTTGATCTTGTCCTTCCTGTCTATTGTGTTTGTGTAAATAGCCTACCAACGGTAATCCCTATTGAAGTATGGTACCCTTTTTCGGCATGAATTTAAAGCATGTATTATATTTGATTGTCTTCCATGCAACACTAGGGCGGTAGCTATCCGAACAGTTAAAATTATTTTTATTTCTTTAAATTTCGATAGATTCTCTAATTAATCTTGGCCAGTAGTAGCTAGTTTTACACAACTTCAACATTGATAATTGGTTCTTTACCCTTCTATCTGGCAACAAAACTGACACCTTTTTACAAGGAGTCATGTTTGAATAGACCGCTATACCTGCAGTCATAATACAAACAAAGAACATAACTCTGATAATGTGCACTGTCCTTGAAGTTGATTGGTCCACACCCGAGACAGCTTTCCTTAGAGCCTAGTCTCACATGGGTTGGACCAGATGACGCCAAAAGGCGCACTCTTTTGGCGTCATCTGGTCCAACCCATGTGAGACTAGGCTCTAAGGAAAGCTGTCTCGGGTGTGGACCAATCAACTTCAAGGACAGTGCACATTATCAGAGTTATGTTCTTTGTTTGTATTATGACTGCAGGTATAGCGGTCTATTCAAACATGACTCCTTGTAAAAAGGTGTCAGTTTTGTTGCCAGATAGAAGGGTAAAGAACCAATTATCATATTTTTACTGCCAAATGAGGTTCCCATAGTGTAGAAACTTCAACATTATCATAATAAATTGAGTGTCATTGTTGGCATGAGTGTTCTGCTACTGCTGACAGTTTTATTTGGGAGTATTTAATATTTCAATGGTTCGATAGAGGCGCACACACTGTTATAGGGAGGCAACACTATTTATTAACACAACTTGTAATTACACTACACATAGGGTGGTCACCACCGACCTATCCTCGCTAACACTGACACTCGGATAACAACTGGCGTCGCCAAGCCAGGAGGGCTACTGCTTGGCCACGCTGACTTGAGGCTTGGCTTCACTCTTCATGAGGCGTCTTCATCCCGGACCCAAGCAGCCCCGCACCAGGTGCGGGGCCCCCTTATATGCGTCTCGGCGTGGCCAGGCCACACCCAGGCCACCGCCCACCTTCTCGAACCCTCGAGAAGGCTTTGCTCCTGGCCACGTGGCCCCCAAGGTCCCCCCTGGGGCCCCCACCTTGATCCGGTCACGTGTCCGGCCGGGTTCATACAGAGTGCCACGGCCTCACACAACCCCCGTGGCACTGACCGACAGCCTCCCTGACCCGGCCGTGACGTCATTCCCACATACACATGTAGTGATGCCATGTGTGTGTACAGACTCACACGGTAGTGATGTAACAAGTCACTAAAATATTTCTCTGATGTTCTTTTAGTCTCGTGCTGATCATTTGTCCTGTTTGTCCAACATAACATTTTCCACATGTGCAGTTAATCCCGTACACACCTTCTGTTGATTGCTTCGGTAATACATGTTTTGTACCAGTTATTAATTTATGCATTTTATTTACCGTGCCAAATCTGACTCTTGAGGTTTTGTTTTTCCAAGCATCTGGCTAGTTTATCAGTTACTCCTGCAATGTACGGTATTTTTTTTTCGTTTTTATTACTTGGGCAGTTTCAATGCTCATGTTATTTGATTTGGTTTTGCATTCAATGCCCTGTTGATTTGTGCATAATTTTAACCGTTCATTTGCAGCCCTTCTTTAACATGTTGAATTTCACTTCTTAGACTGTCACCATCTGACACTTTCTAAGCTCGATGAATGAGCGTCTTGATAAGAGCAGATTTCTGTGCGGAGTGATGGTGTGACTGCATTCAGATATTCTGCTCTGATGGGGTCGAAATGGGAAAATAACAGTGTTTACTGAAAGAAAACGCATACTGAAGTTGGTACGGCTATTTTAATACACAATAGACAGGAAGTACAAGATCAAAGGGCTTGCATAATGCACATGCATAATGTACGTTGACTCATTAATCCCCCTCCCCACTTTGTGCAAAAGCGCAGAAGCGTGGTCACCACATTTACGCCTCTATATAAGGAATGAAACAGGTGGACTTCTCCACAAATCTGGCTGCTGCCTGATGAAGCTAGTTGTAATTACTGGTGAAACGTTGTACTCAGATTGTAAATGTGTTGTGGCTTGGCTCTCCAACACACTGGTGTGCTGTCCTAGTGACGAATTGGCATGTTCTGTTTACGTGCCAACCCTTGTTAGTTGGCTGTGTCGGGTGGTGCCAGGTTTTAATGACATTTATATATTTACGTGATCTAACCCAAAAAAACTATTTTATGCATTCAATTAATGTTATCTGATTTTAGCCCTTGATAACTGTTTTTTCTTTTGCAAGTGAGACCCAAGTAAATAACCGACTCCTTAGGCAGTGGTGTGCAGGAACAAAAAAACCCACCACATTAATCATTAACACTGACTATTGGTAAAACATTGTTTTGTATTTCGTTTAATAGGAAAATGTTTTGTTTGCTGACTTTATGGCAGTGGGCCTTCTTCATAAATGCCCAAAATGGCAGCCTCATATGTACATTTCCCTTATAAGGCATTGTTAATTATTAATGTGAAGTGTTTTTGAGTGAATAATAGATGGCTATATGTTAAAAATATGCCAATCCAAGAAGTAAACACCTCTTTTCTAAACATATTTTTCTCGCTTTGTTTCAAGTAACATGGTTAGAATGTATGCCATATGTGCTGTCCGACTAATATTATTTCATGAATGTATAATTTCTAATATGCCTCTTCAAGTTATTATTTCTTGTTACATTTATTTTTCTCAATGACCACATCTGTTTTTAAGTCTCTCAGGCTGTACTATTTTCTTGAAGACCTTGCTTGTGATAAACAGAGGCCACTAAAAGCAAGCTACAAAGTCCCTCTTTAAATGGAAATTTGGTTGTTTTTTCATGTTGCTGTAATTTTTTTCAACTGCCATAAACTTGAAGGTTCGTATTAATAATACATTATTTGTGCTTCAGCTCCATTATCCAAGCCACAGCATTAGTTTTTTTTTACTGCGCCTATACTTGTGTAGTCAATGGCTGTCCATTGTGACGAGACCCTCGATCCTTTTGCTGGGCTGTCAATACAATCCATGTACATGATAATTTAAACTTATGTCCACCACTATCCAGTTTTGATGGTAGTGACTCCCAGCATCATAGAGTGTAGATGTCACTTAGATGCATTGTGACTCCCTCTTATTGACATTTATGGACGAGTGGAAGTTCGTGGTCCTTCAACATTATAAACAACACAAATTGGTGATTTCTAATTTGTGTTGTTTGTAATGTTTTAGTTATTTCTAATTTGTGTTTTTTGTAATGTTGAATGTAGTGATGATTCTTACAATTGGTAGTAGGTACATGTAATCCAGTGCTCAGGAGGTTTGGTTTTGTAGCTTAATCGGAGATAGTTTTGAACTGAGACACTGCGATGTGTGTTCTACGATGGAATGTCAGTTACGTATCATAAACGACACTGCTTCTCTTACTCTTCGTCTGTGTTGTGTCCACCTCTCACCCCCATACATCCCCAATTTCTCACTCCATTCATCTCCCATCTCCATACTTATCCCATATTACATTTCCAGTCTTGCTCCTCATATCTGGCGTCCATCCATCTCCCGCCTCACTCCCTACTCGGGGAGCTAAATTCTGTTTAGTTTATTTATTTATCATGTTTCAACTTGAACTATTTGTGGTGTTGTGTTACGCTGTACTCACCATTGCGGTGTGTTGATGCTCTCTGAGGAATAATCATTGAACATTAAAATGGAGTGAAATAAAGCAAAAAGGGGTGTAAGAATGGGGCGAAAGAGATATAAAAGCAGAGCGGGATATCGAGAGATGGGGCTTCGTGGAGCCACACAGCTACAGGGCATGCTGCCACCTCCTATGTGCATGGGTGTCCTGTAAGCCATGTCCTGCAGGGGGCACCAGATGCTGCAGATTTTTGATTGTTTTAAAAATTAACAAAAGCAAAACATCTTCTTGGTTCTTTCGGTAAAGTCACTTTACCGAAAGAACCAAGAAGATGAATCCCTGCAGTCACGAAAGCTTTAAATCGAAAAGCAAAACAATTCAGGCTTTGCTAACATGTTAAATATAAACTATTAACACCCTTTCTCCGTACATCTCCTTTCTCAATAACTTTACATATCAAGTCTTATCACCTCATGCATCTCCGCACCAACCTTCGTCTTGCTCCATGTGTCCTATCACTAATGACAACGATGTAGTGAGTAGCAGCATTCTGTTTTCTCAGGATGGCTAGTGTCCCACTGTGTTGAGATGACTGCCATGTTGTGAAGACTCCTGATATGTTGGACTTACTCCCTCTATGTCCCTGTTTGTCACGATCACTCCCATTGTGTTGGCACGATGCCTGCTGAGTTGGGATGATTCCCATTGTCTCACTTGCTGTTATTTTTCAACACTGCTATCTCTGGTTTAAAAAAGAAAGCTGTCTCTGGTGTGGACCAATCCGTTTCAAAGACAATGAATATATTATCAGAGCGTTTTTTGTTGGCATTCTGACCACAAGTATTGTGGTTAATGCAGACATGATTCCTTGTTAAAGGTTTCAGTTTGGTGTTTTAACATTTTAACACAACTGTTTGATGCCGGAAAAAAGGGGAAAACCTCTTCTCATTTCTTAAACACTCTCGAGTCATTTGTGGAAATGCATTGCTTAGGCAGGAAACATTTAAACGTAGCATCATTACTTTTGATTTGACCCAAAGTAATAATTATATTTTAAACCTGGAAGAATGGGCTGACCCAGCTGTTTACTGGGATTATAATTCAGGACCTTCTAATGGTAAGTTGAGTTCCTTTGCCATCACACCACCCAGCCGTATGATTTTCCAAAAGACCCCCTACTAGTGCACACATTATATAAGTACTTTAATGGTCCATGAACCTGTGGACACATTACTGTTTGCGCCATAAACAAATGACTTTGTGGTTATTGTGGATTTTAAACTTAACTTTTAGTAAAAATGTAGGTTGTTTGTAAATGCGGTGTATATAATGTTTGGTGAATGTCACTTAAATTGGAATGTGTGGTGTGTTGCCAGGACACTGCTGGGCCCATCACTGCTGTGCAGCTTGGTCCGAGGGAGTGTGCATGGCGGAGGATGAGGCGCTGCTCAACGTGGACAAAGCTGTGCTTGTGGGTCTCACGCAGGTAATGCCAAGCGAACGTTTTCCTTTCCATTTTCGTGTCACTTTACATTTTCAGGAAAGACATTTATTTTAAATCGTAGACAAACATACACTGCAGATTAAACCTTACTTTATTTTCTTTTTCCACTCATATGAATTTCCACTGTGTAGTATTATGAATTTAGATACCTTTGTGATGTTTATTGAAATATTTTTAAAAATAAATAATATGTGATCAGGAAGTGGTCGTATCCACTTGTAGTTATGGTTTACAAATAGTAAAGTTAGCAAACATAATCCATAACTCAAGAAAGTTTGCAAAACAGTAAAACCCCTTTTTGCAAATATTCTTTATTTTTAAATGTTCAAGAAGGTAATGCTAGAGGATACCAATACAAAACTGGCTCTCACCTTATAATGAAAATTACAAGTTATGTTTTATGGTACCCAGTGGTGAGTGAATGATGGCTAGGTCAGAGGCGGGATGTCATTTAAATATGTATACAATTTTACATATGACATCATAATTCAGCATACTGAACTGCGATGTGATTATACTGAACTTTAATGTGATCTGTATCACTGCATGTTTTTCATATACATTGTCTTTAATCCTTGAGTGCAGCCCTGTTGTAGTGGATTTTGGCCAGGGCTTCCAAAACCAGATGCCAGATATTTTCACCTTCTTGTTTTGCCAAGAATTTGCTTGAAAGTCATGTTGGCAAAGTGTCCAAAGATCAATGTGTGGAATAAACCAAGATAAATGATTCTAGCCTTGGCTTTGATCGTGCTAGACTTTCCCAGTGTGTGCTGTGCAAAATTATTTGATTGTTTCTCAAGGATAAAAAAAGTAAAATACACAAAAAAATGCGTGAATCACAAGAACTTTGAGGCAGGCTTATGGGGAATGCTGAGGGTCATGTGTTATGTATGTATGTTGAACTTTTTTTGCACCCAATGTAGCCAACCATGCTAATTGGAGGTTCCCGGGAAGGACAACAAACTAAATAAAAAAATATCTTCTAAATAATTGAGTTTCAATCTAGATTTTAAAGTGCATAGGTGCAGTGGCTTCCGAATATCCAGATGGCGTAGATACTGACCTCTAGGGCAATAAGATACCGATAAGAGTGGGGTACAGCAAGTAAGTTAGTGATCTTCTAACAATGCTGTTTTGAATGTTACTGTTTCCAATTAGTGGATACTGCACAATGGTTTCCAAACACAACTTAATGCACAAATCGGAAGTCAGTATATTTCCTCCCTCAGATGAGTCTTAAGTGGTGTTTACCTTAATTTGGCAGCTCTAGGTCAGTGGCAATGATTCCACATTCCAATGACAGGATGTCCCCTGTTAACTTCCGAAAAGGTAACATTCATGTTTGTGATTTTGGAAGGTTGATGGGCTGAGTTTCACTCTTATGGGATTTGAACTCAACCTTTCAAGTCAATCATTCTTCTGTAAGCACGTGGTCAGATGCACAGATATACCTACAAATATTACATTTACTTAATTGTTAAGACTCAAAATACTAGCAGTATAGTAATTCAATGTTCTGTCTCATTGGCTATTCCTCCACAGCGGTGCGCCTACTGCCGGCGCCTGGGGGCCACTATCAAATGCTGGGAGGAGAAGTGCCGTCAGTTCTACCACTACCCTTGTGCGGCTGGTGCTGGTACCTTCCAAGATATTCAATCATTGACGCTCCTGTGCCCAGATCATCTCGAGCAAGCTGTTGAGCTCGGTGAGTTAATGCACACTAGTCCTGTTAATACCTGCGTGGTAGAAACTGAGCTCAAGTCAAAAGTTAAAATGTCCCCATTGTCAAAAACAAGCATTTGGTAGTACTCCAATGTTGGCCCTGAGCCATTAATTGGAAATTAAGATTTTTATAGGAGGGCCCACAATATTCAAAAAGTACTGTTGACTTCCCACAAAGTGATCCTGGATGTATGATGGGTCGGCCTATTAAACTATTGATGTTTTGATTGTCAGTTGAGTTTTCTGCCAAAGTACAGCATAGCCATTGCTTCGGTGTTTTATTGCCTCTTGGCGGTGAGTCTCAGTCCTGTCGTGTACCATTCGCAGTCGGCGAAGAGGCAGAATGCGCCATCTGCGACAGCCCTGGAGACGTCTCAGACCAGCTGTTCTGCACCAGCTGTGGGCAGCACTATCACGGGGCCTGCCTGGAAATAGTGCCCACCCCCTCCAAGCGTGTTGGCTGGCAGTGCCCTGACTGCAAGATTTGTCAGACCTGCAAGTGAGTGTCATGGGTACACTGTATACATGGGAATGTGTGTTTGAAAGGTGATTTCTACTGGGTGACTTAAATGTTTATGAGGCTCTGAAGTTTCTGCTGCTTCAACATAGATTTTGTGTTTGTTTTTGTTAAGTATGCATCAAAACAAATTTATATATGTATTAGTGGGAAGTACCCCGCGTTGCCCGGGGGCAAAATAGATTAAAAAATTAGTCTTAAAAACATAACATATACATACACGAAACTATTGTGAAAGCTCGGCGTGCCGTATGTCCATTTGTCCGTCAACAAAATTATTAAGAAGTCCAAAAAGTTATAGAAAGTGGGGGGTAAATAGTTGATCTAAAAGGTTTCCGAAAATTGTCGACCCCTCCCCCCTCAAAATTAGTTTTTACGCCCACGTAGGCATATATACCTACATACCCTACATACAACAGAGTTCGTAGTATTTAGTGACTATAGTCGTATCTGACTCTACAGTCGTATCTGGCTCTATAGTAGTATCTACTGACTTGATAGTCGTATCTGCTGACTCTGTCGTATCTACTGACTGTACAGTAGTATCGACTGAGCCCAGTAGTAGCTACTCACTGTATAGTAAAATCCACTGACTGCAGTAGTAACTACTAACTGTAGTATCTCCTGACCCTACAGTAGTATCAACTCTATAGTAGTATCCACTGACTATAATAGTAACTACTAACTCTATAGTAGTATCTGCTGACTCTGTAGTAGTATCTGCAGTACCTATAGCAGTATCTACTGACTCTATAGTTTGGGCTACTGACTGTAGCAGTATATACTGACTATAGTGGTAGCTACTGACTATAGTATTATTTACTGACTCTATAGTAGTAACTACTGACTCTATAGTAGTATCCACTGACTATAGCAGTAACTACTAATGCTACAGTAGTATCTACTGACTGTCGTAGTATCTACTAAATCTACAGTAGTAGAGTTAATAGTAGTGAGCGACTTCCGAGACACATCGTGCAGAGAGCTTCTTATTTATTCTCACACTGGGCGTTATACAGAACGTATCTACATGGCTACACATAGCCGACCCTTCGACACAACTCCATCGTCGGCGTCTAACTACACAGCTGTCTGACTAGCGTAGCGACGACGACGATGATGAGAGCCGTGCAGAGTATCGGCCACGCGGCCGGACGTCGAAGAGAGATGACGGCGAGCAGCGACGCAGCCAGGACCCAGGACCCGCAACATCCCCGAACCTCTGGTTCCGTCCCCCTTATATACCTCCCGGCGTGGCCAAGCCCCGCCTCCAGCCACGCCCCCTTCCTTGATGGCAGCTATACCAAAATCAATAGAGATCCTACCAACCGCCTGGTTACGAAAATCAACGATATCACTGATTCATCATCTTTAATTGAACCAATCAAGCGGCTCTCTCTAAAACCCTCTGCTGCTAGACCACCCAGATTTTATGGCTTACCAAAAATACATAAAAAAGGTACGCCACTCCATCCTATCGTCTCCACCATTGACTCACACACTTACAAACTGGCCCGATTTCTGTCTGAGACCTTAGATCCATTCACTGGTAACACCACCTCAGCTGTACTTAACTCATATGGATGCCTACCTAAAACCTGACTTCCACCACCGTCCAGCCCAGAAGAATTCCCTCATCCAAACTCTATACCATAGAGCTCGTATTTCCGACCATCACCACCTATCCAGTAAACTGGAGCACGTACACCAAGCCCTCAAGATGAATGGATATTCAGATGACACAATCCGTAAAGCTATCACCCTAACCGTTGGGAAAGAACCATCTGAGGACCCAATCAAAACGATCACCTTGCTATACATAGCAGGGGTCACCAAAAATATTTCCAAGATCATGAGCAAACACAAGATCCAGGTTCGATTCAACACAGTACATCAAATTAGTGATCTGATCCCATCTGTGAAGGATGTGATCCCTGACATGCAATACCCCGGCGTCTACAAACTAAGCTGTGTCTGTGGCAGTAGTTACATTGGGGAAGCGAAGCGACATGTCTCGGACCGTGTTTGTGAACACAAGGCAGATCTGAAACACGGTAGGACCAATACCTCGGCCGTGGCTGATCATTGTTTTAATGCTGTGGGCACACACGAAATAGATTTTTCCAAGACGAAGGTACTCTACAAACCCACTGGCTATCAACAAAGATTCGTTCATTAAGCCATCCAGATATATAAACACAGACACAATTTCAACCGAGAAGATGGGTACAAACTGAGCAATCATTGGAAGGACATTAATAACACGTTTAAGTCATAACTGGCTGTGATGTTTCCATCCTACCTGCCGATGTTAGCAGTTATTTCCGACTCTCTAGTTACTTTACCAGGTTAAATGTCTTTACATTAACAGGCTAAATGTCTCACTAACACAGCCACCGGTTGCTGTGGTTCTCTTACATTGACATGCTAATCTTTCACAATACAATGGCCACCTCCACAGCCTCGTTTGTTACGATCTTACATTTACATGCAAATTCCATCTCTAGCCCCGCCCCGTCCACTTACCCTTGGGCTACACCCATCTCAAACCAATATAATACCCTGCTTCAGCAGATCTCCCGCTATATTTTTTCCTGCCTCAGCAGCTCTTCCGCTAGATTTTTTCACCTGATGACGATTGCTTGTGTTGCAATCGCAACGTTGTGATATTTTTATTTTCTTATTATTTTTCTATCTACATGGCTTTGCCAAAAGACCCAAAGAATATGAATTCCTGCAGTCACGAAAGTTTTAAGTCAGGCGTAAGATTGCGCGTGTATCTTGCCAGTAGTGGATAGACAATGGCTGATGATGACAGTGCTCTATATATGTATATAGACACCTATATAAATCCGAAATAGAATAGTACTGCATATGCACATGTTTACAAACAAATTTCGTCACCAGGATAATGCTCACTTGACTTTCACACACCTTGTTAACGGAGAGGTAGTACAACGCGTGTTCTGAGTACCTACCGTGAAACGGGGTCACTTTAAGTAAATCGACTGGGTTCTTTTTCAAATATTATAATAATGCAATAAATATACATAAAACTAAACTACTTATAAAAGCTAACGTTATTAAAACACTCGATTCAGAGAAGAGAAATAGAAAAAAAATACAAATTATGCCAAAATGTTATAATATAACCACAGCTACAAATATATTGCAATAATGTGTAATACATTCAAAACCCATTGTCCTATTTATGTGTTAAACAATCTTTAATATCGACTGACTTCTTTTTTTCAACATGTAAAGGGAAATGTAAAGATTTGCACATTGCAAGCCAAAATACCTTATAAAACATAAATGATGGGAATGCAAATGCAGAAGTTAATTTCATGTGGACAAGTAAATAGTTGGTCTCCCTTGCCCAGCGAAGTTAGTTGACTTTACCAAGTAAGGCGCACTGACCTATATAGCTCTTTTTCACAAGTGATCTGGCCACAAATTATCGCTCAACAAAGTGGCTTATAATGTGGACATGTATAGCAGCCACGAACCCCACTAAAGTTGAAACCCCGAAGGTGGTGGTTGTTGAAGGGTTTCCCTTACACAATTCTTGGTGGGAAAGAAGTTGCTGTTCAGGATTGCAGCAACAGGCCTTGTTGGAACAACAGGATGAGGGAAGAAGGGGAAAAAAAAAGACTTGCTCATCAGCCCCAAACAGTCTCTTTTGATAATTTCGCGGGAATGGAAACGGTGGCACTGGCAGTCTCCCAGAGCACGAGTCAGAAGCAGTTTCGTTCTGGCCAGACTTGCCAGAAGACTGTCCCAGAGAGAAGGGGGGATTGGCGTGCTGAGGGCTGCTGGCTCCGGCACGTGGCAGACTGGGGGGGGGGGGGGGTGGTTGATGCAGTTTGCCTCGGGGGAGGACCACTCGGGGATGAATAGTTCCGGAGTATAATCAGGCTTGGATTCAGGCTGGAATTCACCAGGTCATCCCCAGGGCCTGTCTGGGGAGGATCGAAATTCCCACTGGACCCATGTGGGAAGCGGAGCCTTATTAGCAGAAATGTTAAGACTCCTGGAAGTGGAGGTTATAAAAGGTCTCGAGGGTGCAGCGGCTTCTTAGCGTTAATCTTTATGGGGTTAGAGCCATCTTCTTAGGTTTTTTCGGTAAAGTCACGTAGGTCAAAATTAATGAAAATAAAATAAAATAAAAAACAAAAATCACGACGTTTCGGAGGCAACACAAGTCTCCGTCATCAGGTGGGACCGTCACAGCCAGATTAGCTGCATCAAGGTTAGAGCCAACCTGCATCTCAGGAGAAAAAAACATGACAATGGCCAACTATGAAAACTGGGTTTAACGTAAGTACTGAAACCCTGCTTGTAAGGGTTTTTACTGTATTTCTTTTTACGTTAGAAAATTTACAATAAAACAAATATATAAAAAAAAAACTTAAGCCAATTAATCATGTAATGCACAATGCAGTGCTACAGTAATTGTAAAGTACAGTTATGAATTTGAACTGCCTGGAACGTGATGTTTCTGTGCTGTGTGGAGATACAGATAACAACATTGTTTTGCATGATGTTAAATATTGGAGCTTCGGAAGTGCTGTTTCAGATTTTTTTAAACATTCCTTAATAAACACCGCTATCATATTCGGGACAATAAATCTGCCCACGTTATTTTTAGGAGACGCTGTAGTGGCAAGAAGGTTTGCTCGAATGGCACTGGGGACATACCTGTTCATGGTCCTAATTGATAGCAGTAAATATTATTGATGCCCTTTTCCTCCCACTTCCAACTCAACTTAATCGAGCTATCCCAGGAGGATACAAAATGCTTCACAATCTTTAACAATAACAAGCGGCAATGCATTAAAATCCAAGTAAGTTACCTGAAGATATGTTTTTTTAACTAAGGTAGAAGCTTTTATTATTTTTCACATGCTATGGGACAAGTAGAGAAGTAAAAGTTGGATACAACAATGATGAGTCTTTCTCTCCCGAGGCACTGATCTGAGGGTTCTGTAGCCAGAACAAAATTTACCCTAATTTTGGTGTAATTTTCAGTTCATGCATGTTAAAATTCAGTCCACCATTACCCAGTAATTGTCTTGTGTGACTCTTCATGCGGCTGAATCTGCTTTGGACCCATTTTTGCTCACTTGAAGAAATTGCTGCTTTCCTTTTCAATTGTACTGAAATCCTTCTTGAGCCATGCATTATTAAACCGAGTCGTACCTGGTTCTGGTTGTAAGGGAGTGTAGTTAGAGGCTTTTATGGATGTTATTGGTTTAGGTTGGATTGACGTTGTGTTCCATAGCAGCCAAACCTTCTGGCTTCATCTCGTCTCTGTGCATGTCCCTGTCTTTAAACGCTGAATGCATTTGAATGCCTTAATTAATTTGAATAAAGATGACTAAACATACTAAACTAAAATACAGATGTCCAAATCTGATGTAATTGTTGGTATAAATGGAATTCATTTTACAAAGCATGTTAATTTTAAGGATGGCCTGCTTGAAAGAGCTTGTGTAAGCGTAAACATGGGTATGGGGTTGTACACACAAGCACACTTGAAACATTTGTGATTATGAATGTAAGACATTCTTAGGGTTAAGCATTTATAATAGTCAACCTGTCATTTTAGCTGTTAACCATGTCGTGATATGTGAATAGCTTTGGAATCGCTTTATTTTTGGGGTTATTAAAACTTGAGCATTTGTTGTAAAGTTAATGCTCAGTTAATGGAATGAATTGCCAAATTGTAGATTTATGACACCAAATAGTACATAAGCACTGCCTGTGGTTGGACTAAAGTGTAACACAGAGGGCTGTCCACCGATAATGTAGAGTTTGTGTTGGATGTGGTTGTATGGATTAGCTAGAGGGTGGCATGCTGTGGCTAAGAGCACACGCTTGTTAAACATTTCACTCGTTTAATGAGGTGAGATCTTATTAAGATGCAAAATGACAATGATAATTGCGACTTATCATCGTGCTTTGTTTTTTTGGTTTTATTTGAGAGACAGATATGTGTGGTTTTCAAAGGTAAAAACTGATCTGGATAACCTGTTTTGGTATGTGTGCTTTAATAGGGAATCTGGCGATGACAGCAAGATGCTTGTGTGCGATACCTGTGACAAGGGCTATCACACATTCTGTTTGCGACCGCCCATGAATATTATCCCTAAAAACAGCTGGAAGTGCAAGGTAAGTGAAGAGCCTGTAGCACCCCCACTATGTTTACTCCTATCACGCGGAGGCACACTCTGTTCTGCACCATCTTAATAGGACACTCAAAAAATCAACTTAGTATTGACAGTTGACTGTAAATAAGACCCAACATCCTATCTTAAAAGTAAAAGTTAAGCGGACATTTTGAGCTATTTTATGCAGCTAAAAGCTTAACTTGTAATCAAGATGCTTTTATTTTAAATCGTGGTTTCGGTCAACTTGGCTCATCCATAATGGGTCATATCTTTCTCAGGAAGGTCCTGCAATTGCCATGTTTGGCCATTTTTATTTTAGATGGTTTGTGTGTGTAAGTCTACAGCAGTACCTGTGTGAAACCACCACATAAGGAGAGAGGATAACACTCGCACTCCATACAGATAGGTCCAACATCCTTGTGATATTGCCTCCCAGTGGCACCTCTTTTTACTGCTGGTGGGCATTTCGCACAATGTTGTGATTCAACAACCCCAACCCTTGAGTCGCTGAATTACAGGTGAATGACACCATTCCTACCCAGTTTTAAATCATGTTAATTTAATGACCAATTATAATAATTATGGTTTACTCAGATTTTGTTTTCACTATTTTACGTGTGTTATTGTCACATACATGGTGAGTTGTGGTCTTCTGGTTTGCATATTGCACTACAATCCCAGTGATTTGGATTATGTTATTATGGTGCACAATGTCAATGGAATTTGGTATTTTAACCTGGCCTGGGTGCTCTCCCAATTAACTCCTCATACAATGGATAACTCCCTCTGTTGTGCCATGCTTATAATAATCAGCCCTTTCTAACAGTTGTCCCTACAATCTATAAGATTAAATGGGAAATGTTTGGTCTTGTCTTTGCCAGAACTGCCGTGTGTGTGAAGACTGTGGGGCCAGGAGCCCTGGGTTGAGCGTGAGTGCACAGTGGTACCAGAACTACTCGCTCTGTGAGACTTGCCACCGGCAGAGAGGCCACAGCCAGCTGTGCCTGCTCTGTGGGAAGACGGGTCAAGAGGATGCTGTCATGCTGCTCTGCCAGCTCTGTCAGAGGTGAGTGCATCTGAATCTAAAGTGCTCATGAGAAAGTATCCCCCTGCTTAAATGAGCATGGCATACTAATGTCCATTGACTGCTTCTGAGCTTGGCAGTGAATATTTCACATTCATAATTGGACAGAGAACATTTTGCCACAATTGTGATTTTATGAACCTCGAGGGATGATTGCATTGTGGACATAATCACGAGCAGGAGGTTGCAATGCGTAGAGCACATGCAAAAGGTTAGAGGAGATATGTTTTTCAATGCAGGCATTGAATTGGCACCAAGAAGTCTGAAACCGAGAGAAAGCTCAATCGCCAGATGTTGGGGTGGGGGGGAACGACTGACTAGAACACTGGCTGTACATGTTGTGATAGTGGAAGTTATATTCATTGCATGTAAGAATGTCGAGATGTGCTTATCATCAACACCATTAAATGTAAGACATCCATAATCATTGTAATACATTCTGCACAATTGATGTGCAATTGTTTGCTTGTAATTTTACAGCTATGCACTTAAGTGTTGTATGGAATTTGGTGACACCTGTTAGTGCTCTCCAGTGCCTTCCACGTCTGCGTCATGGTGATAGTAGGTGACTTGGATTCAATTCAGCAGTCGTGAGCTTTTAAGTTGTATTAACTTGGAAATATTTAGTTGATTGCTATTAGTAAATGCAGTTTAATTGCAGTTTATAAAAAAAACTAGCGGGAAGTACCCGGCGTTGCCTGGTTCAAAATTTTTTTTCAAACCTACTCTTAAAAATCTTACAGCTGTGCATACCAACTGTGGTGGTACCTGCTATCACTACAGTAGTACGACTATAGCACAAAGTACTCACCTGACAGAGTGGCGTGGTGAGGCCTCGTCCCATGCAGAGCCTCCGGCCTCGCCTAGATTGTCCAGCCGGCCAAGGTGGCACCTTGGCAGGCTGGGGCTGGGCTGCTACCCCTGACCACCCCACCCCGCAACGATCTCCCCGGCCGCTCTGCAGTAATATCTACAGCCTTTTGTGGTAGCATCTACCGACTGTATAGTAGTAACAGCACGCATTGGGGTGGGGGGGACATCACACAGTGAAGAATTTACCTGAGCGTTTAGTGTATTTTTATAGCATTTTTTACGCAAAAGAAAATGTCCCCCTCACTCCAACCGAAGGCGTGTGACTTGGCATGGGCTGTCCTCCCCACGAAGGGCACGCGAGTTGGTATGGTCGTGCACACGTAATAAATAAATAGAAAGCGTACAGAAATCGCACTAAACCGCTAATTAAACTAATTTAAAGTTGACGGATGTGAAAAAGGAATTGTGCTTGCTCACGGCGGGGCTTACGGCATGGTACCTGGCTATTTTTATTTTACGCAAACCCCACCGTTGGAGAGCCAAATCCTTCGCAAGCGCGCAAACACACAGAAACCCACATACAAACAATGACACAAACCCACAGACAAATTTTTACTTTTATATATATAGAAGATTAGTGTTTGTAGTATGCCGGACGTTCCCCATAACTGGAAAGGCTGTCCCAAAAATCCGTCTGAGAGGTTTTACTGTACTGTAGGCCAGGTAGCTTACATGTCGAAAGTGGGTTGGCAGCACTGAGTTTTAATTTTAACACCCAAAAATGAATCAAGTTGTTGAGTTTTTTTATTTGATGGCCTCAGTCCAGTCACCAATAACTGCATAGCCCATCAAGTATACAGTTTTCACTTAAAGTTTTTTTATATTGATTAGTTTTCAAATATTACCATGAATGTATCACTTTTTGCATGGCATATAATTCCCAAGATGTTTTTTTTCCTCAATGAGGCACTTAATTGCCTGCCCTGAGCCATTGGTGGAATTCTACTTGTTTCATGATGGGGGCCTATTTTTCTATGGAACAATAGTCACTGTTTACCCACAAGGTGGTACTTCATAGAACCCAGTTAGGTGATCAGCTGAGTTGATCTTAGATTGACATCTGAACTCTCAACCTTCCAATTCGTGACCCGAGTACCCAAACTGCAGTGCCCAACTTGGCCCTATCTCCAGTAACTAATTAGTTTTCGTTACCGCTGACACTTTCACTTCCCGTCCGGCGATGACCTTCTGGCCAGTGATGAAAGGACATGACTGTGTGGCAGGTGGGTGCACAGGGGCTGCGACCCGACCATGGCTGGGGCGGACGTGGCAGTGGACAGCCAGCTGGAGGAGGAGTACGCATGTCCTGGCTGCTTGGGACCGGCCAGGGAACCGCACCACCCCATGGACATTCAACCCCCTCACAACGACTCCTCGAAGTCGGGTATTGCCAAATGTGTCGCACACCATTAGGAAAGGCAATGAATAGATGAACCCAACAGCCGTCTCTCGTAGTGCCCTCTTTGCAATGTGATGTCCTGTGAGGTTTAGATTTGTAAAGGGCCCGAATACAGTCAAGTCTTTAAACTTTGCTTCGTGCTCATTTCTTTCTTGTTGGTTTCAGTGCCTGCATGTGAAGTAAATTTTTTAAGCACATTCAGCCTAGTATTGTTTGCAGCTGATTTCCATATTTATTTTCAATCATTCAGTTGTACTGCCTCTCACCGTTGCTCTGTTGCCTTTCATTAATTCCTGGAAGGTGCACATGGTTACAACGACCATTTGACCCACTTGTTCTACCAATCTCCCTTCATCTCATGTGCATTGTGATTCGTTGTCACCCTGACATTCAAGTTACTTGGCCTCCTTCACAGCCTATATTACTAAAGTCTATTCTGTGCGTTTACATGTTGTCATTGTTGTTCATGTAACATTTACTGTGATAAACGTTTAAGGTTTATTAAATAAATTGGAGCGTGGAAACAAAATCAACATGATATATCAACAGCTTATATTGTACAGAAGTTCCTGTCCTTTAGATATATGCACATGCATATTCTAATGCTAAACATGTGCTTCTGTTCCAATAATGTAGTAAACGTTTCTGTATTTGCATATTGCAAATATGAGTTGTATCGATGCATTTAAAGTGTTTGCTATCATCATCAGTCATATTATCCACTGCCTCTCCTGTCGCCGCAACTCCTCATGGTCCCACGATCCATCTTGCTCCAGTACACAAAGTCATCCCATTGCTCCATCTCTTGGGCGATTGTCCTTGCATGTGCAACGTTTCTCTTGGCTGTCACTCCATCACCATTCCCATCTATCGACCATTAACCAAACCTTCTAAACAATGTGCCCTGTCCCTGCCTACTTACCTACATTAAGAAGTGTCTGATTTGTGTTTTCTGTCTTCAATCTTTTTGTCTCTTGGGTGTAATTTCCAGAATGCATCTCACCATGCTGTTGGTGCACTTTTCAGCTTCTGTTCAATTTTCTTTGTCATTGGCTATGTTCATGTCATGTACCCATTGAAAATGTTCCCCTGAAGCCACATTGGTATTTTTTTTTCATACAACTCAATTTATAAAAAGAACTCCAACCTGCTCGTGCATGCCCCTTTGGTTCGTCATTTTGATTTGGATTCGCCTTCATTTTCTATCATCATCTTGATTATAATAATCACCTTCAATGATTGATGTACTTTGCTGTCACTAATTTTATTAGGCTTCACTTTATTCATAAGTGGCTCTTGCATATTACATCAAATTACGCAGCAATGGATTAAGTCACATCTTGAAAATCAGAAAATGGTTTCACATTGCCTTGTATAATCAGATCATTCTGGGGAAAATAATTCCGAAGGCTGCGCAATAGATAACATTAAATATTGTTGCTTATCTGTTTATTATTATTAACTAATTTAAACCTCTGCTTGAAAACATAAGATTGTGTCGCCTTGTATTGTTAATATACCTGTATAATAGGCATATGTGCTTATATCAAAGGAACATATACAACAATTGTAATCCTATTTTCTGTAAAGAAATGTGCATGAAATTATTTTATTTGTGTGCGCTGTATCTTTAAACAGGAGCCGTTGATCTGGACGTCTCGTCTAAAGCGGATCCCTCTGAAGTTACAGAGCAGAGTGCAGAAAAGGAACGGAAGGATGTCTCCACTCAGGGTTCTGCACAACCACAGGAAAGGGAGCAGGTCAACACCAGGACTACCCCAGAGAACGAGGCCAATCCGGAGTCAAATGCCGCCTCACACAATAACGATGGAACTGAGCATAACGAGTCTGTGTTGGAGAGGCTCCGATTAGATGAGGAGCCGTGTCCGGATCAGCAGCCGTGTCCGGATCAGCAGCCGTGTACGGATCAGCAGCCGTGTCCAGATCATCAGCCGTGTCCAGATCATCAGCCGTGTCCAGATGAGCAGCCGTGTCCAGATGAGCATCCAGCCAAGCCTGTGGAGCATGCCCTCCCAGAAGAAGCACTGTCGACTCCAGAAGACACACAAAAATTTAACCCCCCCTCAGACCCATCATTACCGAGCAGCGGAAGTAAACCTGAAGAAAAAGAACCTCCGCAAGCGGAGGTAGAGAAACACTTGCGGGAATCCTGCAAAGACGAGAAACCCCCTGCAGAGAATGAGCCTCGAGCAGAGCACTCGGCAGTGAATGCCGAGTGTCCTGCGGAAGTTAAGACGGATGAAGAATCTCTGATGGAGAAAGCGAAAGATGTTTTGGAGGTGAACATAGCAGAAGAGCCTCAGCAGGACGACACTACAGATCAAGAAGTTCCCGCACAGAGTGCAGAGATGCCACAGCCCATGGAGGTGGATGTTGCGGCACGGGATTCTCAGCCGATTCCAACTGCTGAACCAGACGGGCATGCAGACCCATATTGTTTAAAGGATGGCATTAAGCTGGAAAAGGATTACTGCGATCAACCCGCCGCAGAAAGTTACACTGAAATGGACAAGCTGCTTCTGTCAAAAACAGAAGCTGTCCAAACAGCCAAACTTTCTGTCAACGCAGCCAGTCCTCCCAACATGGTCGATGTGAACATGGAGACCGAGGATCCAACGACACCGGATGTTGGGGCCCTCAAAATTGATGGAGAGCAAAGGTCTGCATCAAATGTTGGCACTCCTCCTGCACATGAACTGAAGCCTAAATCTGAGCCAGAGAATGTGCAGGTGGATCCGGACGGGTTCTCAGATCTGGTGGATGGCAGCAGGTGCACCGGCTTGGACTCTCCTATGATGGCGGATTCCAGCTTTGCAACGGAAGGGCAGGACTTCCCCATGCTCTCTGATCCAAGCCTGACGCTGGAAGAAGATTCCTTGAGCCCCGAGTTCTTTCTCGACTCTTGCAGCTCGGATGTGCCTTACTACGCGACCGCGCTCACGCCGCCCACGCATGGCATGGGCAAACCCATGATGGGCAAGCGTAGATTCTCACCAGGAAGGCCGAGAGTCCGGCAGGTGTGTGTTGCGTGCGCTACACTATTTACATTTGCCCAAATTGCCAAATATGTCATGTTTAAAGTAGTCGGTCAAATAGAGACCAAGCTTATATGAGCAATCGGGCAGAGATAATTTTCTGTGCCGAGCTAGTTGTGCAAATTAAAGTTTTTCACAACAGGACAACCATCATTGATATTTCGCAAGTACGACTGTACTTTTTTATGGATCGTGGAGGTGATAAGCTGTGACATCCAGAAATGAAACAGTCCATTAAGTAAGCTAACCACAACACTGACTGGCCAAATGTTATGTGTAAGGCGATGTCTATGTTTGGTTGAGTAGAGAGTGCTGGAGCCCATACCTGTTTGACAGGGTTAGTGGATCATACAGATATTAGAATGTGTTGTGAGACTTTTAACTTTCTGGGGTTAAAAGTAGCAAGGAGATGGCAGTGCCACAAATGAATGAATTACTTGTGTGGATTGTTGAGTGTTATCCTTCCATGTATCTGCCAGATACTCAAATGGTGCCCCACATACACACATAAAAGTGTCCACCATCCTTAAGCAGAACGTGTTCAAACTTATTCAGGCTTTCTTGGATAAGGAAACTTCGTTTATAACTGTTATGCTTGTTATTTATTTAAACAGATTTCAGAATTTTTCCGATATTGTTTTCGTGACTGCGTGTTTTTCTTCACAATTCAGAAATATTTTACATTAGGTGCAAAAATATAGTTGTCTTTGTAAAATTAAGTGCCATGGAAATTATAATGTTCTGTTACATTGAACTTGGAGGGTAGCAAATGTTTTCAGAGCTCTTTTGCCTGTGTGCTTGCATATGTACGTTAAATCTTTTGTTTCAAGAGCATGACATTAATAAACCAATACATTTAGCTGGATGGTCCAGGGGGCTAATGTCCATGTTGGAGCACTGAGTCTGCACTGCTGAGATCAAGGGTTTTAATCTGGGAATTAAGCTACCTGAGAATGATCCAGGTCCAGTTGCAAGTTCTACCAAATTGCAGCAGATTGATGGTCTCACTCCAGACACAAAATATGATTATACAAAAGTAGTTAGCTTAAATTGCTAATTCCAGCTCTTAAGGAAAAAAGTTTCATCATAAGATTTAGCAGGAAACTCATGAAAGCTAAGGGTCGGTGCGATTGCCTTAAAAACAGACACTTCAGGGTGTGCGTTGAGTATGGGGTGACAAAGAGGACTGTTGGAGGGACTTGGAGAAATAATTTTGAGGCATCATCAATTTTGAGGCATCATAAAGGGTAAAGCACTGCTCACTCTGGAAGGACTTCATCTGATTAAAACATTACATGTTGCTTTTGCCAAGAAAAAAAAGCATTATCTCCAACATTGATGGACAGCTGGCCAATTGGAACGGTCATATAATGATGTATACAGTTAGTAATTGTTGAATAAAGTTCATGTTCATTTTGTTTAATCAGGAGAGAACTCCAGGGACCTGGGTAGTCTCATTTGCAAGAGAGACCGGCCAGGTGGCTCAGTAGTAGACCCGAGCGGCTTGGCAAATTTTGGTTGGGTTGAACTCAATCGATTATTACTTTGGGGTCAATAAAATCAATCCTTAAATATTTATTTAAAGTGCTTTTCCTAAAACCAAGCCCCTTGTACATAAAATTGGCTTCTATAAAACAAATGAAATCATGCAGATCGGTTGTCATCCAAGCATTTTGCAAAATTAATTGAAACATTTTCTGTGAAAGCTCGGGCGAACAGGTAGATTTAAAGTTCTTCTTAGGTTTTTTCGGATTTAAAGTTATTGTTTTAAACTTCGGAAGGTCAGGTTATCCCCAATCTGAAGTTGAAGTACTACTACTTTGTGAGGAAGTCAATTGTGGTTGTCCTGGGGATATACTCACCCCCGCCATTCTAATGTGGAACTTCCACATTCTTGGCTCAGGGTTGTAAACAGGAGATAACCACCAACTCGTACTCATTTGAGTAAGGAATCTCTTTGACTTGAATCGTCTGCCTGTGCTATCCGTGTTCTGAAAGTAACATACGCGCTCCAATGGGCCCATGTCGTACAGGCTGCTGATGCATGTGTCCTCGCCATGCAGGGCCGTGGAGGTGGATTTCCGGGTAAGCGGCGGCCTCGTGGTGCCGGGAGTTCGGGGAGGGGCGGCCGGGGTCGCTCGCGCATCAAGACGAGCTGCAGCCCCATCATCGTGCCCGGAGTGAGTACGCCCCCTCTGCTTGCTGTGCCAATACCTTTACGTTACCATGCATGTTGAAATAAATACCCAAGGCTTGGGATATTGTGTAAGGAGTTGGCGTGTGGCGCATCTTGCTGGCTTGACCAACAGGCGGAATGTGTTCTTTGAGGAAGAAAAAAAACTTTTGATTAAGAAGCTGATGGGGATCTTGACTTAAAAGCTTTTGTGACTGCAGGAATTCATATTCTTTGGGTCTTTCGGTAAAGTTACGTAGATAGAAAAAATAATAACAATAAAATAATAAAAATGAAAATAAAGTGAGTAAATGAATAATAATTAAAAAAAATATCACGATGTTTCGATCGCAACACAAGCAATCGTCATCAGGAGAAAAAAGAGGGGGTAAGCTGCTGAGGCAATCTGTTTTAAAGGTTTGAAATGGGTGTATCCCAAGAGTCATAAACGAAGTCGGCGGGGCTAGTGATGTTAGCATGTTAATGGCAAATAGCAGCGCCGCTGTCACATCGAGGACACGAGCAACGGCGGCTGTGTGAGTGTGAGACATTTAACCTGTTCGAAAACAACTGCCAACATCTGCAGGTAGGATGGAAACATCACAGCCAGTTTTGACTTAAACTGGTTAATAACGTCATTCCAATGATTGCTCAGTTTGTACCAATCTTATCGGTTGAAATTGTGTCTGTTTCTATATATCTGGATGGCTTCATGAACGAATCTTTGCTGATAGCTAGTGGGTTTGTTTTCTCCTGATGACGATTGCTTGTGTTGCGATCGAAACGTGTTATTAAATTTTTTTATATTCATTCACTTTATTTTAACATTTATTATTTTATTATTATTTTTCTATCTATGTGACTTTACAGAAATACCCAAAGAATAAGCTGGTGGGGGTGGTGACAATTTTAAAGAGGATACAAAGCCAACAGAGCTCGGAGACTCCAGTGTAGTAGATGATGTGAGTTTCGTCTTAGGTTACAGTCAGGAGTGGAGCTGTGCTTTACTTCAGTATTACTGATAGAAAAAGTTTTGGCCAAAGGGAAGAAAGAGTTGAGCTGAACCTTATCACCTCCTCAGTGGGCACATCGATTGTGGCCCACGAGCATCATGATATGATGCTCCAGACACCAACGTCCGTCGATCCTACCGGATCACCACAACCTCCTCTCCCAGAAAAAAATACATTGTTTTCCATAACCCAGGTAAACTCAGCTTACTGGCTTGGAAATGTTTAGGAATAGGTTATTCACAATTTTTTATTAAACTCTGCATGTTTTCGTTGTTACGGTCCAGGATACAGTCTATATTGCAGTCACTAGTGCACATTTGTGTTTTGGTGCAGACTGGCTACATTTGCTATGTTTGTTTGTAGGAACTTGTTGTAACAGTCATTTTGGAAATTTAGGTAAATGGAGCACCAATAGAGAGATCCAGGTTGATTTCATGCCTTCTAAAGTCTATGGGCTCTGAGATAGCTCCATAGATCTTCATCTGATCCTGGGAGTTATTTGTTGACCTTTGTTTGAATTTTTGGTTGTGTGGCCTGTGAAGTTTCTCACTCTAAAACGGTCTTCCTGGTTGCTATAATATCATCCAGGAGGGTCACGTTTTCCCAAGAGCAGAGCAATACTGTGAACTTTACTGGGGTTTCAACCATAAAGTGTTATCTCCCTTTGTGAACCAGAAATGTGTTCCCTGCCTGCTGTCCTAATCATTTCAATTTAGATAGTTGAAAATCATACAAATAACAGAATCAGAACAGCTATTTGTCTTGTTTGGCACACATTAGAAGCAGGAGGCTGCTTCTGAATAAATAATTTGGGCTTGATGTTTCTCTGAATCCGATATTAGCCTTTGAATAGGCATCAAAGTAAAGTGGTACCTCGGTATACGTCGTTAATTCGTTCCAGAAGGTAGGACTTATACCGAAAATGACGTATACCAAACAAATTCTTCCCATAAGAAATAAAGGGAAAGGAAATAATCCGTTCCAGAGTATAAGAAATTATATTTTATATGGCATATTATACATTAATGGGGTTGTATAAATAATTTAGACACTACGTATTACTAAAATGCATACATAAATTAAAATAAATGCATAAATAAATTCAAATAAATTGAAATAAAATAAAATTTAACATCACTTTACCTTGCTTAGAGGAGTTGATAGCCTACGAGGATGGTGGTGAGGAAGGGGAGGAGATGTTATTTTTTGGAAGGAGAGTCCCCTTCCATTAAAACTACTGTACAGGCAGACTGAGGAGCGGCGCTTTGTTTCAGTCGTGAACGGGGTACACGCGGGTACGCGGGGACTCATCACGACCCATACAAGTTCTAGCAAGCGCGTCATATCCCAAGCAAGACGTCGTATCCCAAGACATTTTTTTCTCGTCAAAACACGACGTATTCCAAAGCGTTTGTATACCGAGATATGACTGTATTATTAGAAAAGCTGCGATGCCCACTCTGCAAGTACAGTAGCTGTTTGGTTGGTGAGCCACACAAGGGGGTCTCCTTACAAGAGATTTGGATCGTGGCAAACATGGTCTTCTAAATGTATATCATGAGACATCACCACCTCAATTCTCTGGCTAGGAGAGACCTTGGGCGTGTAATAAACCCACTCCGGGCGATATCGTATTTTCTTGTCTTGTCTTTATTCGTTTTCCTTTACACAGCTCTCTCACACACCACTGGGTTCCTTTTTCCCGTTACTCCCATTACTCGAGCGTGGCGTTCGCTCGCTTTCCTCGCTCCCTCACACCGCTGGCTAATGGCATTCGGGAGACAGCTTCCGGCCTGCCACGTGGCTGCTGGCGTGCCGGAGGCACAGACATGGTCTCACTTCGAAGTTCTTCGCACTGACCACGAACTGTCTCTCTCCACCCCTTATATCACCTGGCTCACGTGATGCTACGCAGCCAATCATAAGCCTCTCCCCCTGGAATCTTCTAGATGTTGCTATACAGCCCCAGGGCTACGCCCTTGGCTCGACGTCCCATTGGCTGCGAGCTAAGGCTGGCAGAGCCTATCACCATCGCCCAGTTACCCCCGGGTGCATCTTCATATTACAGGCGTATGGATTTTGAGCATTAGTTTTTATTGTGCACTACCCACCTTCCGGGGAGCTTTTGTTGTTATTGGTTGAAGATGGTGAGGAAAGTGCTAACAGCTTACTATGGAAAAACTAGGTTCCTACCTAAACTTGGGTTTTGTAGGCAATCATCGGTACATTCTTCCTCCACCCTTCTCTGATAAAATAAACCTTTATGAAGGAAGTTGTGGTTTTGGTCAGTCTGAGCCATCATCGAGGGGTGACCGAGTTGTCACTTGTGCTCAAGCAGTAAAGTTGCTTAGTTTTATCTTTATTTAATGATGCCTGTTTGCTTGGCTTTGTTAATAATGATACTGACGTCATCAGTTGCAGAGTCACATGGGTGGATATCATGCTGCCATTCGCTCATCCGGGCTTACCTCAAGCACACGAATGCCAGAAAAATATTTTTTATACATTTCTGGTGGCGTGTGTGGCTCTGGATGGTGTTCAGGATGGTGAGCAATGTTGACAGCTATTATGAAAAATAGGTTCGATGAAGAACAAATCTCATCTCTTTCACAGTGCTATTCTGCTAGATAGGCCTTTGGGATCATTCAACATGATCAGCATTTGACATGTGTATACAGTGCATGCTATGGGAGGTGATGAGTGGGGAACCACATTTACCTTTTTCTGAAAGCACTACAGGGTTGATCAAACCTCTCCTAGCATCAACAATTTATTCAGGGGTGAAGGAGATGGGAAAACAGTTATTTGCGTACATTTAAAAATGCTGATCATGTTTAACAACCCCTTACAGTAGAGGCTCATTAATGTGACCACAAAGATATTGGATGCAGGTGTTGCTGCTTACCAGTAATTTAATGAATATTTAATGACACCATTATCTGTTGCTGAGCAACTGGTATAACATTATCAGAAAATATATTTTTTAAAGCTGTCGAGCATTTATGTTTTGCCTGCCTTGTGTATATCTATCAATCTAACTATCAAGCCACTGACTCCATTCTGACATTACTTTTTACATGGAATAGTGTGTTTGTGTAGCAGTTTTTCCCGTGGTTTAATCTGTTATTTGCTAACTCTGCAGTCAATCGGTCATGTAGATCAGAGTCAAAGTGTCTCCCATTTCAACTAAGCGATGAGGTGGCGCTCATCTGTTTTCAGCCGAGCTCGTGGTGAAACTTTCACATGGCTGTCAAGAAATGCATTCTCGGCTTCAGTACAGCCTCTCTTCAACGATTAGGACATTAACTTCCTCTCTTACATTGCTTTGTACCCGACAGCTGCCAGTGGCAGAAGAATCGCCAACCAAAGAGGACGAGGAGGAGAACACGATGCATAATACCCTGGTGCTCTTCTCGAAGGAAGACAAGTACACCCTCTTGCAGGTGGACTGTACTGCACATTCTCAAAAGTTTAACTTTGATTATTGGCCCAAACGGTACAAGTTGCTCACAAGTCATCCTCGAAGCGTAAATGAAGTAACAACCCAACATTTCGTTTAATTTTATTTAATTACCAAAGCAATGGTGCAGTTTAAATCTGTCAACTAAAATAACCGATTGATTTGCCTTTTGGAATCAAAATGGGCTTGGCTGTCACTGACCTGTGCTTTGGCTTTGTATGACAGGGGGGCTTCAACCATGCACCTTGCACACAAGATAGATGCTTTAAAGAGTGCAACTATGATGTTTGCCCTCTGAATGACTTAATGTTGTCTTTTTTCATATTAACGAAGTTTCACATTCACATGCAACAGTCCAGGACATGCAGCCTAGTTGTGCATGTTCAAATTAAGCTCTTTTGGTATTGGTTTGTTTTATTTTTATGTTGACAATTGTTCAAAACTATATATTCAGTACAACCACTTGCAGATGGAATTCTGGGTAAACAAGAAAGGCTACCAAAATAAATAACTAAACATTTACAAAGACACCAGAACAACTGACCAGACCACTGTAAGAGCACACATTGTATGTGCTTATTATGACTAGACCTTGTAAGATGCTGCCCTCCGACTATTGTAGTCCATTACATGCCTTTCTGGACCCATGCACTCAAACACCACGTTTATAGAGTATACATGCTTTGCCAGCGCTCTCATGTTCGTTTATATACTTATTTCAAATTTGCGTTCCACAAAAACAAACCCTTCAAGCGCATGAGAATCGGTCTGTTCCTTGGGTTTGTTAATGATCCTTCTACCTCTGCTTCATGGTGATAGTAAGTGACTCGGACTAAAATTGTACAGTGCATTTCATGTTATTTTCACAGAAAATATAAAATTGTAATTCGTCTCAAACACTGGCCATTATTCCTTCTCGCGACATGTCCTGCCCATCTACACTTATTCTTATTATCAGTCCGTTAGATCTATAACTTAATTGATATTAATGTAATTTAACGGGCTAGTTAAATTACACTCCTGACCAAAAATATACACATTGAACCCTGAGTGGGGTTTACAGGCAATGATGTCTCTAAAGTAATTTAGACTAATTCAATGTAGCTGGTTTGTGAAATTAGTCTACAGACTTAATATATACACATTGAACTCTGTCCTCTGGGGACTGTCACACAACCTCTTGAAGGTTACCTCTAAGACAGTGACAGTGGATTTGATTTAAAGGTAAAATAATACAAATTCAATATATTTAAGTTGTATTATTCATGTATGTGAAATCGCTATTAATATACATTTTATGTTTTTAAAATATGTTTAAGTTGTATTAATAGGGATTTCACGTATATGTGAAATTGTCTTATTATAATTGTAATGTACCATTCAAATGTGTTAATGTTCTGCATTTGTTAAATGTTTTAAAATATTCTGTACAGTTGTGTTGTTGTAGGAATTGTTTTAATAAGTGAATAAACATGATCGCAGTGCATATAATCTTGCCCTCTGCCAATGTTGATTGATCTGCACTTGCTGTGTGTGTGTGTGCGCGCAGGACATGTGTGTTGTATGTGGAAGCTTTGGATTGGGAGCTGAGGGTCGCCTACTTGCCTGCTCACAGTGCGGACAGTGTTACCATCCTTACTGTGTCAGTGTTAAAGTAAGTTCATACTTGCATGGTCATCAAAGGCTATGATGTGTTAAAACAAGAGGGATTCGTGTATTTAAAAGTCAGTGATTTACTGATCAAATGAGTATTGAGGCAGTGCTCATTTCCTGTTTACAGCCCTGAGGAAGTGGTGGACATTCCAGGATTTTATGGCAGGACTTAACAAAGTGGTACTCCTTTTTAAATCCTTTATATTAAGTTCGCGTGCTTGCTTGCTTGCGTGCTTGCTTGCTTAGGACCGTGCAAATCTTTCGGTCGTTTTTTAACCCACTACCCGTGATCCAATCGAGCTGACATTTTCCACACAGACTCGTTGTGCCAGACAATTATTGTTCGTGAAAAAAAATTCCCAAAATTTGACACTTTTTAGGCAAAATTTTTTTATTTTACATATATTCAAATAGAACGCATTCATGGCTTTGGCTGAACGTCAGAGTGTAAGAGCCCAGAGCATAACCCCTCCACAGGCCGTGGCGGAGTAGCGCAGTTGGTAGTGCCCTCGCTTCCCATGCCAAAGGTCGCGGGATCGATCCCCGCGTCCTCCACAGGCGAATATATTTTTAAATCCTTTATATTAAGTTCGCTGCTACGCATATAAAGGATTTATAGTGAAAAACTTTGTTTTTACGGGTTATACTTATTAATATCCCGGAGATATGATGGGCTGAGTTTAAATTGCTAAGAGAATTTCACACGGTGGACAGTCTACATAGTGGTGGGGAACCTGTGGCCCGTGGAGCCCCTCGTGGTAGCCTGGTCTAAGTATCTCTCGGGTGATGCGTGGAGGTCATGACTAGTTTACAAGCACGGTATCAAGTTTGCGGCCCAATGAGGTGAAGGAGGGCCACTCACATGGCCTTTTAACTAATCTAGATTGCCCATGACTGCTCTACGTTATGTCAAGTGTTTTTTCTGACATTACATGTCACCATCCACATTCATAGTCATTCAGTTTTTCCATCTGATACTCACATCTGCTTCACATGAGATTCAAGTGGTTGTTATGTCTATTAATTAACGTCAAAGTATTATTTTCTTAATTATATGCATTTTCCCTCCCGTCCATACTAGCTACATGTTCCAACAGCAGATAATGTTTCAAAATACTCTTACGGATAAATCGTGGTAGTTACATTTCTCACTGGCACTCGCTTTTGCTTTGCAGGGGATTCAAGTCAGTATTTTTATGTATTTTTTTGACCACATTTTCTGTTCTGCAACTTGACATCATTGTATCAATAAGTCCGACAACCAAACCTATTGTGCGCCAAACCTGAGTGAAGCTAGCAAGTGTTAGGCACATGGTTGTCTGGTCTTCTTTTAGCTCCAAAGGGTCTCTGGATATGCTGCACTGTCACAGTGGGGCAATCGATAATGAGCACTCGCATCAGATTCAGTACTGCAACAAGATCTCTGGTTTTCTAGGTCTGTTCATTGCTAATATTGCCGTTTGTCACATTTCAAAGAACTGCCAATCTGTTTGACATGTAAGGACCTAAAAAGTGTCCATACAATCGGCAGGAGATGTTTACAGCAATTGAATGTATATGATTGTGCGGTTATGTCACGTGCAGAAAATAACACAGGCATGCTTTAACTACAAGTATGGATTGTCAATTTATGGAACTAATGCTCCATGCCTATAAAGTTGTGCAATACTCTTATAAAACTTAAGGACTGTCTTACGTAATGGCACTTCTGCCACCACTGTTATCATTACCACTATGTACGTATAATAAACAACGTTTGAGTAAATGGAATTTCTGAAAGTGGGACACTGCGCTGACCATCATTTGGTGCCAGAAATGTTTACTTGCATAGTCCAGTCAAGGTGTGTACATACTTAGCCTTCGATAAAAAATCCACATTCTTCCAGCTAACGTATTGTTATCACAAGTCAAAGCGAAAGTTTCACTCGTTGCTGGGTGGAAATTTCACTTTCCCATTGAACCATCTTCCTGTTCTAATTTGGGCCCTCTGCTGCAGCGCCAACTGGCCAGATGTGACTTTTATGTTATCCTTTTAAAAATTAATTGTTAATCAACATTGCGGCTGGAGTGTTTGATTTTTTTATTTTCAGCTGTGTGTAGTGTGCGTATATTAAGAATTCTAACCCACGTGTATCTCTGCACAGATAACAAAGGTGGTGCTGAGCAAGGGCTGGCGCTGTCTGGAGTGCACTGTGTGTGAGCTCTGTGGCAAAGCCTCTGACCCCGGCCGCCTGCTGCTCTGTGATGACTGCGACATCAGCTATCACACGTATTGCTTGGAGCCGCCGCTGCACACCGTGCCCAAAGGTGGCTGGAAATGCAAGTGGTAAGTGCACGCCTCTGTATAATGTGCACCATGGCAACATTGGTAATAATTAAATGTAACTAAGTTGATAAACCATCAGAAGTTAAGTGAAAGTGTCATCCAATCAAAATAATAATTGGGCATTCCTCGTTTCAGTTGGTGGTCCTGGGATAGTGTTGAAATTCCTCATTCCTATGGAATTGGAGTGTCTATGTAGAATTGCCTGTCGACTTCCCGCAAAGTGATACACACTTCATCGACCCTCGTGTGATGATGGGCTGAGTCAATTTACAATTCATTGTTGAATTTACAACAGTACGATTGTCAGTTTAACGCTCGAACCGAATCTGCACTCCAGCTGTATAATACCGCGAATGAAAAGTAAATTATGGTCATCCTTTTATGATACTGGCCCATGCCATGTTAATATAGAATACCCACAGCTGGCATGGTTTCACAAAGCAGAAATGAGCACCGCCCCTCTCTCATTTAAGCAATCGGTGACCAGTATCTGGTGTCTAAGGAAGCGGGACGCACTGTTTCTGCCTCCATCGACTTACACTTGCTGCCGTATATCATGACCCTTTTCTAACACAGGTGTGTGAATTGTGTAAACTGTGGAGCCACATCGCCGGGCTTCAAGTGCGATTGGCAGAGCAACTACACTCAGTGCGGGCCATGTGCCAGCCTGCTTACGTGCCCCATCTGCAGCGAGGCGTACCAGGACAATGAGCTCGTTATCCAGTGTCGCCAGTGCGAGAGGTAAGGTTGGGGTCCAGGCCTTGGAGAGGGGGGGGCACTTGGAAGGCAGTCTGGAAAAAATTGCCTTCATGCTCGTGATATCATATGACTTCCAGTTTAGTGGAGTGTTATCTCACCGATAAAAGTCATGTTTTGTCTGTGTGTGTGTGGACGCCTATCCTTGTAAGCTGTTAACTGACAAACTGTTGGGTTTACGTTTCAACGAAGTGTAGTGACTCAGTCGGAGACACGGTTCTTAAGGCACCTTTATTCTAAACGTCGGGGAACTACAAGCGCCCCACGTGCTTACACGTTATTCACACATCCGTCTCTTTCGACGGCCCTATCTGGCTAGAACAGTTGGCAGGCTGTCTGGCCAGCGGCGTCTAAGATGGTCGAGACGGCGGCGATGAAAGTGACGAACAGCGAGGGGATCGACTTCCAGCAACAGCCCCCCGAGCCCCTGTCCCGGGCCCCCTCTCTTATCCTCCTGGCGTGGCCTCACCCCGCCCTTGCCACGTCGCCTTTTCTAGAACCTACTAGCAGGTTCTCGGGCTTCCAGATCGACCGCTTCCTGGGCTTCTCCTTCGATCTCCTTCTGCTGACGTGTGTACTGCCCCCTGCTGTCAGTACCACTTGCCCGTCAGCAACCCGCGTTATTACACTACAAAAGTACACAGATACAACAAACTAAGCCCCCCCCTCCACGAAAACTCCCTATTTGTTTTTTCCCTTGGCCCAATGTAAACTAAGAAAATCACAATTTGTAACAATGTACTCTGATCGTAATGATAACTATGAGCGCCAAAGCAGCATCTGCGCATGCGCGGAAACGCCAACTAGCGGTTTCCCCGAGCAACGCCAATAAGCTTGCTGAGTGGGGAGGCGATGGAGGCTAAAAAGAAAAAAAATCACAACCACAACCACACGCTGAAGTAAATCCTGAAAAGTGTGACGTCCTCTTCTCCCCCCACCCCAATGCGTGCCGTTATTACTATAGAGTCGGTAGATACGTGATATAATCAGTAGATACTAGTATAGATTCCTTAGATACTACTATAGTCAGTAGATGCTACTGTAGAGTCGGTAGATGCTACTTATTCTATTGTATGTAGGGTGCGTAGGTATATATGCCCGCAAAATATTGGGTGTGGGGTCGTAGAAAATTGGGGCAGGGGGGGTCGACAACATTTGGAAACCTTTTAGATTAACTTTTTACCCCCACTTTCCTTAACTTTTTGATTCAGGACTTCTGAAAGGCTCTTATAATTTTGTTTACGGACAAACGGAACGCCGGGCTTTCATAATAGCTTAGTATTTGTTAATATATATTATGTTTTTTAAGAGAAGACAGTTTTGAAATATGTTTCCCCCGGGCAAAGCTGGGTAATATAATGTGCTCTAATGCTTTTTTACAATACACACTATGCACTAAGCAAGACGCACCCCCCAACCCCCACCTCTTTCTGGGATGGGAACAAGCAAACATGAGCAGAATTTCTTGGGTTTATCCACACATTGTTTTTTTGTCTCGTCAGCCTATAGACTCTTCAGACCCATAATATTTCCTCGTTCAAGAGTTATATGTTGGGAGGTTCGTATGAAAGATGAATACTTTGTAAATGAAGTCCGAATTTGCTTATTCCTTTCCAAATAATTGATGTTAATGCAACAAGCAGATGACATTGAAGGCGTCTCTTTCCTCAAATGCAGGTCTATGTTACAGCTATTGTAATATATGTAAAGCTCAGCTGAACAATTGAGTTTCATTGATCTCCTTTCGTCATCCTCTGACACATTCTTAACAGAGGAGAGGAAGCAAAAGGAAGTCTAAAAGTGAGCTACTGGGAACCGGGGATGAAAACATGTTCCCTTGTAAGCCAGGCCAATTTACTTAGTTCATTGTGCCTTCACGAGTTGATTGATTGCATTACCATTCAGACTAGTAATGAGGAGAGGCCCATAAAATGTTATCACCACAACTTCACGGCAACACATTATCTTTTCAGTATTTCTCAACTGCAGGATACAAATATTACTTAGCTTTATTTTATTAATATTCTATTATTCCTCGTAGTTTCTAAGAATCCCAGGCATTTGTATAGATGTTAATTAAAAAAAAAATCTATGTTCTGTTGTCACTTATTTTATATTGGCTTATTCAGGTTGGATGGTGCTGTGGCATAGTTCTCTATTCACAATCAAAATGTTTCCACTTAAAATCCTGCTTGGAAGTCAACTGAAACAAAAAAACGCTTTCTTCAAAGTGTGTTGCTCTCACAGATGTAACATCACCACTGGTTGAGGAGTTCTCCTTGTGTGCTGTGCCCACTTGAAGCTGGTGGCCTAGGTTGGGACTGGCTGAGCTGGCTGTGTGCTGTGTGCAGGTGGGTACATGCCAGCTGTGAGAACCTGCTCTTGGAAGATGCGGTGGAGGAGGCTGCAGACCAAGGCTTCGACTGCTCCACGTGCCGGCCGTTTGTTACCGTGCCTCAAGGTGGGCACCTGTCTTGTGTTTGCTCCCACAGTATTCTGTTGCTGTTGTCAGTGGTGGTTCTGGATAATGTGTTGCAGTTATTCAACATTTTTATTTGGTATAACTATTTTAGAAGTTTGTTGGAAAAACAGATTCACATGCTTAGTGGTATAGTGCTGGCTTCCAGCAGAAAAGGGTAACTGCGGTGTATGGCAGTACTCACATCAGCAGGCCACGATATATACGAGAGGGGGACATCTAGGGTAAAGGTCACAGAAGGGGCCCATCTGGAAACCCCGGGAACCCACTTGTAGGTTCAAGAAAGGGGGCGTGGCCGATGCGGAGCAAGGCCACGCTGGGAGTATAAGAGGGGCCCTTGAGCTGGACGTTGTGGCTGTTGCTGGAAGTGGGATACCCGTCGTGCTGTTCAAGATCGTCGTCGTTACCATCTCCTTGTCGTCACCATCTCCTCGTCGTAGTCTGTATCTTCACCATCCTGGGGTGCCGTAGTCAGCCTGCCAACTGTTCTAACTAAGTACTGCCACCGACAATAGACGGTCTTAATTATAATAGTGTGCACCCACGTAGGGGTGCGTATTATCCTGATGGTGCTCATTAAATTAAAGAAGTGCCTCAAAGTATTACTGATTCCGAGTTGAGTCACTACACATTTGTAGTGGCATAGCGCTGGCTGCTGGCAGAAAAGGGGATCTGTGGCGTGCGGCAGGCCTGACGTCAGTAGGCCAGGATATACACGAGAGGGGGATCTCGGGGAAAGGTCACAGAAGGGGTCCACCAGGAACCCGCTAGTTGGTTCCGGAAAGGGGGTGTGGCTGGGGCGGAGCGAGGCCACGCTGACAGTATAAAAGGGGCCCCTGTGGGGGACCTCGGGGCGGTTGTTGGAGAGGGATCCCCATCATGCTACTGAAGTCCATCATTCTTCTCATCGTCTTCACCATTCTTCTCGTCGTCGTGTCTGTCTCTACCATCTCGGGGCGCCACGAGTGAGGCAGCCTACCAACTGTCCTGCTGGCTGAGTAGCGTCGCCGATAATAGATGGACTAAATATTAAGTGTGTTAACCCCGATGGTGCTCATTAATAAAGAAGTGCCTCCAAGTCTTATCTTCGAGTTAGTCACTACACATGTACAAAAACATGTATGCAAACCTTGTAGATGTTGAAGGCTTGAAAAGGAATTTCTGAATTACATTGTACTATTTGTTTATGCCCATTAACCTTGAATGTTTATTCCCATAGTTCCTGCCTCAAGCGATGAAGAGTCTCAGGAAAATGAACCCGTGACTCCTATTGTACCATGCATCAAAATCAAGGAGCCAGGTATGCCAATGCTACTACCGTTCATTGACGTGTCCTGGCTGGGTATTTCAGTCATGGTGTATGACATTAATGGTGTGACACTTGACCACCGCATACTTGCTGCTGCCAGCATCTGCCTCTGTTGCACTGTTTTAACATTGTGATCTCTAGAGTCTGTTCTTGTTGCATTTTCATACCTGTCTACCCATACCGTTTACCCATATACTTGTACAGGGAAATTTAGTTTTCAGGTCAATACGGTATATAGCCGTTTCACTACGGCCAAAACACATGTTTTTGGCTTTGTGTTTCTCCCTTGTGATGGGACTTTGTAGGATGAACGTTGAGATTTATAAGGGCACGGTGTGACAAGGTCTGATTTGGTCTGTAATAAGTTAGGCACTGATAAAAAATATTTTCACATTCTAATTAAGCACTGTTCAAAAAATCAGTTGATATGTTTATTCTGGACGAACACATTAGTTCAAACACAGCTGTGATAATGCAGTCAGATTTCTGGAAACAATGCATACTTTTCAATGGGAAAAGACCGCTGAGTGTTGCTATGGAAAAACTGGATGTTTAATATGCAGGCTTTTCCAGGGTACTCACTTGTTCTTTAAATATGGCTGACATGAAAATATACTTTACTAATGGTAGCTACTGTCAAAGTGCTTCATTTCACATACTGTTTTCTGACCATGCTGTGGATATTTGTCCTGCGTTTGTGCCCTTTGAAGAATTCAATCTTGAGGTGGACAGTGTACAGTTAAATAGTGTTAGACTTTATCCTTTTGGGAAATTTTATAGTCAAGAAAATATGTCTCCTCTACCAAATCAGTGTGGGATGTTGCTTATGAGGCAGTATGATAGAAATTCCACACTTGTGGTGGAAGCCACTCACTTGATAGATTTAGTTTACACTAGTTCTCATTTTGTTAACCCCAGAGGAATAAAGAGCTGAGTTGAACCCCGACTGGAATTTAATTTCACGACATTCCGATAGTGAGTGAAACATTTTATTCATGTACATTGCAGGGTTTACTAAGTATATTACATCTTTTGTTCAACATGAACATACATTGTATACTGTGAGAAGTGTTGAAGCCTTTTTTATGCATTTTAAAAGCACTAAAGTATTAATTTGCGGTGGATCTACTGGTAAATGTGTGTGCCTCTTAACAGCCAGCAGCCCAAACAATGATTCAAATTTTTTTCCACACGTGAATGCTGGAGCTTCACCATGGCCTCACGAGGTGCTGTGTGGGTAGTGGTGGTTGTTGAATAAGGGAGTGCGCTCCGAACTCAGCGACCGCAATTCAATTCCCGCACACTGCCAATACCAGTGACAATTATTGCTTCTGGGCCTTTCCCTAGGTCGACTCGGCCTCAAAATGAGTACCTGGTACAGTGTGTAAACATCGCCACTAGGGAGACAAAGGTGGCCAGGCATGGTACTGGTTACCCAGCCCTTTGTGTGCCGTAGTGGGCCTTCGTAGGTGCTACTCACTAACAGCACTTGCCCCAAAAGTCAAGTTTAGGCTATAGGGTGATCTTAATATTTTTCTTTGTTTGATAAAACCTTTCCTGCCTGCATTTATTAAAATATTTGTATGTTGAATGTTCCCTAAGTGAAATGATATGTACTCTGCCCGATTAATGATAACTACTCATTGAGCCTATATTTTAGCATTAAAAGGATTTTCTCGTATTTCAGCCTCTTTAAATCATGATGGAACATCGAGTGCCTGAAGGATTTACAGATGAAAGATTATTTTTACATGTATTTTATTAAGAAAATATCAATTTCTAATCAGAATTCTTGATGCATCCTTTTTAATTTTTATACAACTTGGCCATCAGCCCAAACGAGGGAGCGCCACAAGTCAGGCTTTGGTTGTTTTGTCTCTGAACAGTGATCGCACAATTTTAAATGCATCTCATTGGTGTCTAATACTGGGTAGTTAAAGGGTATTTTATTTGCATATTCACAATTCGTTTTTCTTCTTTCATCACAGATAATTGAGGTGGGTTATGTATGCGGCATATTTAATTTGTGGTTTATAAAGCGAATTTGCTCTTAATATTCAGAGCACGTGTTCTTGATTCTGTAATACAATGGACCTTTACAGTTTCATTTTTCTACGTCTACACGAATAATAATCTTGTTTTGATTGTGAAATGTGTTACTAAGTCAAAAGACTTTCGATGTTTGGACATTTGCTTGTTCGTGTTTTTACATGGAACATGATGTCCCATATCGATGTTAAAAGGTCAACAACTTGTTGCACACCTATCCTCTGGCCAACTTGCAGCCCTGTGGGTTGAGATGTAGCCTTACACGCTCCTGAAACCACTGCTTCAAAAGCCCAGGATTATGGTTGGGCATCACATTTTTTATTACCATATCTCCGCTGCATTAATATGTCAAGAGTACAATTCTGAATCTGGCCAAGTGGTACTGTTGATAATGTACATTGAGGTTGGGAATTGAAATCCCGGTGGGGGGGGGGGTCTGCTCAGCGTATCAGTCATCAGTCTTCCGACGATAAAATGAGTAACACTTTTATCAACACACTGTCCCCTATCATAAGAATATGGATTTTCTGCTATTGGCTGAGGGCTGGTATTGGAGATAAGAGCTGCCAATTTGCTAGTTTGACCAGGGAATCACTGACACTCACGTTCACGTGCTAATGCTACATCGGTGTGTCCGGACCCCTTTCGCTCTGCCTCTAGAGCCGCCCAAAGTGTACTCGCGAGACGGCGTGTACCTGACGGAGACGGGACTGACGCAGCTGCAGAGCCTGCTTGTGCCGCCCGTGCCGCGCAAGCAGCGCCGGCCCAAGCTGCGCCTCAAGCTGCCTGGGCAGCCCGACCTCGTGACGGAGCTGCAGAGCCCCATTGAGCTGCATCCCCAGAGCAACCCTCTGGAGCAGGAGCCACTGCCTGATGACATCAAGGGTGAGTGGCAGGGATGTGGTAGCAATGACATTTATAATTGAGTACGACTTTGTGTGAAGGCAGCAGTCGTTTGCCATCTGGCATGACTGGATCTGAAATACGAATGAGGAATTTCCACTAACAGCTTGGTGCCCTCATTGGAGATTAGCAATGACCCCTGCTTTTTCTTTTTATGGAGAGACTTTTACAGAGGAAATCATGAATACCTTTCACGTGAAAGAAAATGAACTGGTTAATGAAAACCATTTGGACCACAGGTTCCGGAACATTATGCTACCACTTTTTTTCAACATGTTTAAAAAACATGTATGTTTAAAAAACAAGTATGTTTAAGTTATTTTGCACCATACGTAGCCAACCATGATAATCGGAGGTGCAGGAAACGTTGAGAGATGTGTCGTCTTAAAACATGAAATATGGCTTTAACGATTAAAATTATATTCCTTTAATCCTTGAAGACATGCTTGTTATGCTGGAGCACGAGTTTATGTAACGTAAAGATCAAAACGCTGTGTATGTGACAAAACCATGTTTTGTAGTGGCAGCCATTGACGGGATATCAGCATTGCACAGGGAGTCATTTCTATGAAGACCATCCCAAGTATGCACTATACTTGACCACAGATTCTCCATTAGCAGCGCTAAGGCTTCATGTCTGTTGCTGCTCCACCACCCCCAATGTCCATTAATGCTGATAATGATGTAATAACATATTTATTGCCCAGGAAAGCCTCACTGAGTGAATCTTGGGGATATTTTTCAGGAGAATCCTCTTGTTAAGTCTGTTTGTAAATAAGAAGAAACTTGCGTACCTGGAGAAAAACACAAAACCATGGTTTAGTATTGTTTATTATTTTAAATAAATATTTGAAAAGTCACAGATTGAACCACTAACTTTCCCCCATTGCTGAAAATCAAGGTATAAAGAATGTCCTGCAAAACATGATGGTATCATTGCTGGGTCGTTCGCAAATCATATTTTTGCATAATTGTATTAGGTATTTTTTTTCATAAAAGACTTCACTCCCTGTGTAGATAAATAAAGAAAACTACGGGAAACATTCTGTGAAACACATTAAAAAAGTTATTAACCATAAAATATCATGCATGAAAGATTCAGAGATGCCTGCTGACATGAGGACAGATGGATTTTTAATGAGAAGATTGTTCAAATTGATAGTCAAAGTAGCTAAAGTTGCATTTTCAGAAGCACATTGTGTTTATATTGTGGGCGAGAATTGATGTCATATCTGATCTTACCGCATTTGGCTTCTTTCGTTAGTCTACTGAGTGAATTTAATAATATTTTTTATTTTAAATGTTAATTTCGGACAGCATTGTGGCCTTAAAAAATGTATTTTAATTCATAAGTGGCTGTGTGTGATTGCTTTAGCGGGCATATAATAAAAAATACCTCCGACACTCAGTGAGTTTCCAGATAATACAGGCTGTGCATAAAATGATACTCTTATGCGGCGACGGAAGCTCATTTCATGCTAATCTCTCTCAGTAATCTTTCTTTCCCTAATCTCCCCCATTAACACAACTGACGTGCTTGCGTCCAGGGATGGAATTCCTTCCCAGCTCAGACCCCGCTTGCTTGCCCATCGCCACATAAATAACCTCTTGTTGTAACAGCTCTCTCGCTGGATCGAAACATCGTGATATATTATTTTGTTTTATTTTTCTACCTATGTGACTTTACCGAACGATCCAGAGTGTGCATAAAATGTCTGAGATTTTACTAAAATATGAATGTGTTATTGGAGGATCAATTGGGACCTAAAATAATCCATGTCCCTGGCAACTAAATATTATATAATTGGAAATCAGTTGAGCTAATTATCCTGATACAATATTGACTTATTAAATTTTGTATTCAACTCAATTATATTAATATTGATGTATTTTCAGTAATACATTTGAATACAAATTAAAGGGTAAGCTTCATATTAAAATACATACTTGTTGTGCTTATGTCCATTGGCAGTCTCGAGTCCGTGGTAGAAATGCCATATTCCAAAGACAGAAATAAGCGGTCTGTAGGGCAGCCACTGTTTACCTTTGACAAAGGGATGCCAATTTTATTGATTACAGAGAAACGACGGGTTGACTCGACCACTGACTTTGATTTGAACATCTCACCTTCCAACTGAATTGGTGCTACGCTACTGTGCAGTCACTGATTCTATAAACCATATGCACCTACAGGATGTTTAGTTTCTGATTCGTTGAGGTTATTTCATCTGCACTTCAGAGAAAAGCATAGTCACGCAGCACAGTTAAGACATAGCTTTGAGCTCTATGGAGGATGTCACAATCAGGTCAAACGGTGCTCCTATGGGTTTTGATGGACACGTGATGATGGCATTCATTAATCAGAGGCCGAGACCATGGAGTGCGACAACAAGTCAGAAACGTTCACCAGCCCCGAGCGGGAGACACAGGAGGACAGCGCCGTGCCGTGCAGTAAGGAGGTGGACAGTATCAAGAAACGCAAGCGCAACCCCTACCGGCCAGGTAGGGCACATTCCACTCGTACCTACCAAATACAATTGCCCACTCGACTCGCATCACGTAAAACTGGCTGGGATAGTTGTCATAATGCTGCTGGATGTGAATAACTAATTCTCAACTATTTCAAAACGTGAAATGCATACTCCTTAATTAACGTAAATTTATGTTATGAAAATATTGTTGACTAGCGGGAAGTAACCCGGCGTTGCCCGAGGGAAAAATATATTTCAAAACTTATTTTAAAAACATAACATGTACATACACAAATACTAAGCTCATGTGAAAGCCCGGCGTGCCGTTTGTCTGTCTATTTGCCCATGAACAAAATTATAAGTGGCTTGCAGAAGTCCAAAAAGGAATAGAAAGTGAGGGATAAATAGTTGATCTAAAAGGTTTCTGAAAATTGTCGATGCACCCCCCCCTCAAAAAATACGTTTACCCCTGCGTAGGCATATATATCTACACACCCTACATACAATAGAGTGAGTAGTATCTAGTGACTCTATATTAGTATAAGACTCTACAGTAGTATCTGCTGACTCTATAGTAGTATCCACTACTGACAATAGTAGTATCTGTAACAGCCATCAGACAGAAAGTGAATGTATTATTTCTGTGTGTTCATTTGATGTACATCTGCCATACATTTGTTGAAGATTGGGAATGCTTGATTTGGAATATTCCAACTGTGTAGAATCCCCCTTGGTTAGACACTCCGTTGGTTGAATTCATGACGTCACTTATGGTCTGGCAGTATAAAAGGGAAGCCAGGAGAAGTGCCAGAGGGAGCGAGTGGACAGTCTTTGACCGTGTGATAACGTGGTAAAAGGCGAGATATAACTTTGGAAATTGTTCGTTTTGTGCAACTAAGAAATAAAGAATTTTTTTTAATTTAAGACATGTCAAACACGCGTAAGACTTATTGCTCCACCAGGTTAAGGAGTAGCTTATTTTCTGGTACAAGAAAGCTGTGCCTACATTAAGTCAAAGACTCGACTCATGTAGAAGGAAGCCTTGCAAGAAAGAAGTGAGAACGCTCTTCATGTCTCGCTAACAAAGCAACAAGTCCTAGTCTAAGAAGAAGGTACCATTATCTTTGTATGAGAGAAGATTGTTACCAAGAGTGAAAGACAAGCAAACGTTAATGAGTTACCGAAGCCTGCTAGCTACATAAACAGAACTGTGATCTGTATTCACTTTACCAAGCCAAGACAGTGCATATTTTAGGAACGGATCTGCAAAGGTTATTTCTTTGAAAAACGCCGAGTTTTTGATACCTTTTGCAATACGTTGTAAGCTGAGAAAACAAGATGGCGGACGACATTGCAAAATCAGCTACAGTACAAGGCAGCACAAAGGCACGAAGCTGCGTGAGAACATGGCAAGCAGGAAAGCGCGGCGTTGGCGGGAGAGCGGCGGTGCAGGTACCTAGCCAGGGCGCCTACGGCCATATAGTCAGAAAAGTCAATGGAAAGCTGGATCACAGAAGTATCTGAAGATACAAGTGAAGATAGGAAAGATGAAGATAATGTTGAGCCAGGTGACAGCATAACATTAGTATTAGTTCCACGGAACAAAAACACAAGTAAACATCGCTCCGTAACTGGAAACGACTCAATAGTTTCCTCCAAAAGCTCCACAATTTCGGCACGTGTACTAGAATAAGCAGAACACGCAGCTCTGTTAGCCAAGGCAGCATCTTTAAAGAAGAAACAAGAAATCAAGCTCTTAGGTTTTTTCGGTAAAGTCATGTAGGTAAAAATAATAATAAAAGTAAAAATAATAGAAATAATAATAGAAATAAAATTATAAATCACGACGTTTCGGAGGCAACACAAGTCTCCGTCATCAGGTGGGACCGTCACAGCTAGATTTACTGTATCAAGTGAGGCAAAATTCCAAGAGACAAGCTCTTAAATACAAGTTGAGGGTGGAGGAGGGGGGAGGGGCTTATCTAAATGTGGTAGCCAATGAATGGAATGTGTTGGCGGGGGTGGGCGGGGCTTAAAGAGAACAATAGGTGCAACATGTTGTTTTACCTGGTGCTGGTTGACAATCCAAATACAAAAAGGAGAGTACTGTTAAACGTTGGGGATGTCAACACTCTGTAAAGTAGAATAGTACCTGTCAAATAAGATGGTCCAAATATGTGTAGTTAAATCTTTTTTACATGGTTAATAACATCTTTCCAATGATTACTATTCTACTTTACCAAGTGTTGACATCCCCAACGTTTAACAGTACTCTCCTTTTTGTATTTGGATTGTCAACCAACACCGGGTAAAACAACATGTTGCGCCTATTGTTCTCTTTTAGCCCCGCCCACCCCCCCCCAACACGTTCCATTCATTGGCTACCACATTCAGATAAGCCCCTCCCCACTCTTCTCCCCTTAACTTGTATTTAAGAGCTTGTCTCTTGGAATTTTGCCTCACTTGATACAGTAAATCTAGCTGTGACGGTCCCACCTGATGACGGAGACTTGTGTTGCCTCCGAAACGTCGTGATTTATAATTTTATTTCTATTATTTTTACTTTTATTATTTATTTTTACCTACGTGACTTTACCGAAAAAACGTAAGAGTGAATCCTTGCAGTCATGAATGCTTCAAATCTAGAGGAAATCAAGCTTGAAGAAGCTGAACGGTGTTTGGAGAATGTGGACACTTTGGATGGCAGGCATGATTATTTAAAGACCAAGACAAGATCCAGAAGAGCCTCAGGACCGGATGAAGAGTACGGAGACAGAGCATTTGAGAAAATTCAGCCGGCCCATGCTATAGGAGCATACGAGGACTCTAAATCAGCCCCTACAAGAGGTAGACAGGCTGGTACAAGTACAGCATACCACAGATCATACCCAAGTGAACACCACCAGAGGCCTGAAAGGAATGAAATGGATCTTTATCAAGTGATGCAGCGTCAGAATGAGATTACAGAGATGCTTGTAAAACAGCAAGATTTGTCTCACCTTAGAGAGACATTCCTGTGTTTAAAGGTGACCCACTTGTCTACAAGTCCTTCATCAGAGCTTTCGAGCACACCATTGACAGCAAGACAGAGAGTAGCCAAGACCAGTTTTATTACCTGGAACAATTCACGAGTGGAGAACCACAAAATCTCGTGTGAAGTTGTGAACATATGAGTCCAACCAGAGGCTACCAGGATGCCAGGAAGCTACTTCAGAAGCACGATGGTGATGAGCTGAAGATAGCCAGTGCCTATATGGAGAAAGCTTGGCAGTGGCCTCAGATCAAAAATGAAGATGGAAAAGCGTTGCACACATGCATTGTTGTTGATTGGATATCGAACACCATGGAAGACATTGAGTACATGGATGAAATGGATAATCCCACGAACATGCGAGTGGTCATCTCAAAGCTTCCGTATAAGATGAGAGAGAAGTAGAGAGGGAAGGCCTTCAATGTTCAAGAACGACAAGGAAGAAGAGCCAGGTTTACAGACTTGGTGGACTTTGTCGACAAGCAAGCTAAAGTTGCAATGGATCCGCTGTTTGGAGACATGCAGGATACCAGAAGAGGTATTGCAGGAAAGGGGAAAGACAAGACTGCAGACATAAAGACCCACCAGAAGAGTGGTCTTAAAGGAAGCAGTTTTGCTTTAAGCGTCATGCCTTCTGAAGAGGGGAAAGCACAAGACTCGCCTCAGAAAAAGTCAAGATAAGCCTGCTAATACCTTCCAGAAGCCCTGCTTGTTCTGCGAGAAAAATCACACTGGATTCTTGCATTAAGATCTGAGAACAGCCACAGAAAGACAGAATTGAGTTTCTGAAGAAAAGAGGACTTTGCTTTGGATGTCTTAAAAAAGGGCACCTTAGTAAGGAGTGTAAGAAAAGAATGACATGTCAAGAGTAACTTAAAGCATCCAAGCATGCTGCATGTCATTAAAGAAAACGGTGTCACCTCGAAAAGGAATGAAGATGGCAACACTGAAGAGAAGACAGTCTCAAGTGCTATTGTGTCCCTTAAACATGAAACTTGTGGCTACACCAGGGCTGGAGACAGATTATTTATTCTCACCATTGTTCCAGTGAAAATCAAACCCAAAAGAAATGAGAAGAGTGTGGAGATGTATGCATTCATAGATCTACGGAGTTCAGCGACGTTTTGTACTGAAACCCTGAGGAAACAACTCAACGTCTGAGGCTGGAAGAATGAAATCCTCCGAACACAGCTATATCCTGTCAGACATGGAAGTACGTTGACTTGAAGAGAAAGATTATATTTATCTGCCAAAAGTCTTCACCCACAGTGACATTCCAGTGAAGAAAGAAAACATACCATTACAGAAGCAATGGAACCATGGCAGGTGATAAATAGTGAAGGTGACAGACCCTACGCAATCAAGACCACACTTGGCTGGGTAGTGAATGGACCTATGAGAACAGGAGATGCCAATGGAAGATGGCAAAGTTACACAGCAAACCGTATCTCCATCTCAAACATTGAAGAACTGTTAGTCCAACAATACAACAGACTTCTCAGAACGCAGTGGTGAGGACAAACCAGAGATGTCACAAGAAGACCATCAGCTCATGCGATCTGTGACAAGGTCAGCAGAGCTGGTCGATGTACACGATACCATTGGTTTGCCATTGAGAAATTAGAATACAAAAATGCCAAACCGCTGCGTTGCAGAGCAGCGCATCGTCTCAAGAGGAAGCTGAGGAAGAGCCCAGATTACCATGAAGACTACAAAAGCTTCATGAGAGACATCATTGCAATGGGCTATGCTGTGAAAGTGCCTAAAGAACAGCTAGATCGAGAAGACGGAAGAGTGTGGTATATTCCCCACTATGGGGTGTATCACCTTTGAAGAAAAAGAAGATCCGTGTCGTCTTCAACTGCACTGCAACATACCAAGGAACCTCATTGAATGAGTAGTTCCTCCAAGGACCTGACTTCACCAACACTCTCATTGGTGTGTTGACCAGATTTAGAGAAGAACCTGTGGCTATGATGGCAGACATCAAGTCAATGTTTTATCAGGTCAAGAGTGCCGGAGGATGACGCTGACCTGCGTTTCCTGTGGTGGCCTGATGGTGACCTGAGTTAAGTCACAGAGGAGTACAGAATGACTGTGCACCTGTTTGCAGCCACGTCATCACCCAGCTGTGTATCCTACGCACGAAGAAGAACAGCTGAAGATGGAAGAAATGAGTCAACACCAGAGGCGGGTTGACACAGTATGCAAAAACATCTATGTCGACGACTGCTTGAAGTCTGTGTCATCTGAAGACCGTGCTGTCGCTCTGTCAAGAGATCTCCGAACTTTGTGTTCTAGTGGGGGATTCCACTTGACAAAGTAGGTAAGCAACAGCAGAGTTGTCATAGCATCCATCACAGAAGAAGAAAAAGCTATCGAAGTCAAAGATTTAGGCCTGAGTCGGTGACCTTCCCATGGAGAGAGCTCTCGGTGTCCAGTGGTGCCCAGAGTTGGACATGTTCTAGTTCGAGATGCACATACAGGATAAACGAATCACAAGACGAGGCATTCTCTCCATGGTCAACTTTATTTACGACCCTCTTCGTTTTCTGGCACAGCTCATTCTGCCAATGAAGCTGATACTGAGAGACCTGTGTAGAGATAAGTGTGGGTGGGATATAGAAATCGAAGATGGGCAAGCTCAGAAGTGGAAAAAATGGTTGACGGAACATCCGCAGATTTCTAGTTTTGATGTAAGCAGATGTGTCAAGCCCGCAAGTTTTAGATTCACAAAGTTGGCACAACTACACCACTTTTCAGATGTCAGTGAGGATGGCTATGCCACCATGTCATATCTCCTGCTGACGAACGAAGAAGGTGAGAAACACTGTTCCTTCTTAATGGGAAAATCCAGAGTAGCACCTTTAACATGGATTACAATCCCCAGAATGGAGCTGACTGCAGCTGTGGTCGCAATAAAGGTTGACAAGATGCTCAGACAAGAACTTCAAGTGCCGCTCGAAGAGTCTCCCTTTTGGATGGATAGCACTCCGGTGCTGAAGTACATAGATAATGAAACCACTCGTTTCAAGACCTTTGTGGCAAACAGGATTGCTACAATCCGCGAGGCCACCTCAGTGAACCCAGCGGATCATGCTTCGAGGTTTAAAAGCTGAAAACTTAATCAAAAGTGAATAATGGATTCAGGGACCCAAATTCCTGTGAAAGGCTCCTAGTAAATGGCCAGAACAACCAATTCAAATGAGTCAAAATTCAGAGATCAAGAAGTCGGTAACAGTCAGCTGGCTCAGTCATATCTGCTGACTCTAACAGTATTTACTGACCGTAGTGGTATCTACTGACCGTAGTAGTATCAACCAACTCTATAGTAGTAAATACTGACTCTACGGTAGTATTTAATGACTAGAGTAGTATCTACTGAATCTATATTATCTATTGACTCTATAGTAGTGTTGTGTAGTGTTGAACGATGCGAAGATGGAACTTCTGTAGGGGCTTACGCTGGTTTATTAACAAGGGTAACAACTCAGACCAGAGGTAGGTGTCCGCTACACTCGGTCCTTCACGTGGACCCCAGGTTCTACTCTTGTTCCTAGCTTCGGCTATCCCCTTGGGCTCTCTCACTCGAGTTGGGACGGGGGTTCAGCCAACACCGCCCGACCGAGGATAGCAGCACCCCATGTATCCCTAGCCGGCTCTCACGGACTTCTTCAAGCTCTACCCTCGGCTATCCCTTCGGCTCCCCCACTCGTCGAACCCGGACGGAGGTTCAGGCAACACCGTCCGGTCACGAGCGGGAGAGACCTTCTTCAGCCGCTACACATCCCGGGCTCCCACAATGACCCCGCTTTTGTCACGGGGTCCCCCTTAAGTATCCCCTTGGGTGGCTCCTCCCCCTTTCCCGGACCCGCCCTCGTTCTTCTCTTATCTCCTTCCGGTGCTTATGACATGACATCGAATAATGCGGTCCGAGTACCCATTCATCTTGAGCGCTTGGTGTACGGGTTCCAGTTCACTAGCTAGGTGGTGTTGGTCGGAGATGCAGTGGGCCCTATGGTGTAGGGTTTTGATGAGGGAATTCTTCTGTGCCGGATGGTGGTGGGAATTAGGTTTCAGATAGGAATCTGTGTGGGTGGCTTTCCTGTGGACAGTGTCCCAACGAGCCGTCAGGCCTCTTCTCAAACAGAACATCCAGGAATGGTAGCTTACCATCCTTCTCCACTTCCATGGTGAATATTATGGATGGGTGTATGGAATTAATGTGGTTGAGAAATTGGTTCAATGCTGGCAGGCCATGTGGCCAAATGACGAAAGTGTCATCTACTTATCTCTTCCACAAGGAAGGACGTAGGGTAGATGTCTGGATGGCATCTGTTTCAAATTTCTCCGTGAAAATATTCGCTATCACTGGTGATAAGGGGGGACCCATGGGGGGGGGGTACCTTAATTTTGTTTGTAGAAAGTACCATTCCAGGTGAAGTAAGTGTTGGTAAGCCAGTGCCTAACCCAAGTTGGTACATCAGGATTCAGTCCATCTTGGACCAAGTCTTCAATTATTGCTAAGGTGTCAGGTACAGGAACCTTGGTGAACAGAGAGACTACATGAAAGCTGACAAGCAAATCATCTGGAGACAGTGAGATGCCCTTGATTAGAGAGACCAAGTCAGCTGAGTTATGTACTGCTGAGGTAGTCTTGCCCATGAATGGAAGCAAGGTCTCAGACAGAAATCGGGCCAGTTTTAGGTAGGTCAGTTGATAGTGGAAACGATGGGCCGAAGTGGAGTACCTTCTTTATGGATTTTTGGAAGACCATAGAATCTGGGTGGTCTAGCAGCAGAGGGTTTTAGGGGGAGCCACTTGAATGGTTGGATTAGAGAAGCCGAATTGTTGATGATATTGTTGGTTTTTGTAGCCAGGCGCTTGGTAGGATCCTTGTTAATTTTGGTGTAACTGCCATCATTAAGAAGGTCCTGGATTTTGTTGTTGTATGTGGTTTTATCCATGATGACAGTAGCATTGCTCTTGTCGGCTGATAGGATGACTGTCCTCTCTCTTTTTCAATTTGGCAAGTTCAGAGCGCTTGTCTTTGCTGATGTTACTAATGGGTGTTTGGGGGTGACAGCTAAATTCATCCCTCTAGCTAGTACCGATTTTAGTCTATCGGAGATTGTGCTGTAACTCTGATTGATAAGTCTTGTTAACATCCAGCTTTCTAATGTGTGGCACTGGTTTCTTTTTTGACGAGTTGTTGAATTTAGCAATAAGGTTAACCTTGCATTTGGAGGACATTGTTGCGGCAGAAGAAGCAGTCATATTATCTACAAGGTTCCAATCAGATGTGGACATTTTTTCTGTTAATGATCCAGGTCCGATTTAATACAGTACACAAAATCCGTGATCTAATCCCATCTGTGAAGGAGGCCATTCCTGACATGCAATTCCCTGGAGTCTACAAACTGAGTTGTACCTGTGGTAGCAGTTACATTGCGGAAACGAAACGACATGTCTCGGACCGTGTTCGCGAACACAAGGCAGATCTGAAACATGGCAGAACCAATACCTCTGCTATGGCTGACTATTGTTATAACTCTGTCACACCCCGCTTATAACCGCTCCGGCATGGCTGGCTCCGCCCCAGGCCACGCCCCCCTTCTCGATCTTTCGGGAAGGTCCGGGCCCCCAACAACGTGACCCCCAAGTTTCCCCCTGGGGCCCCTGGCCCCCCTTTATCCGGTCACGTGTCCTGTTGGGTTCATGCGGAGTGCCACGGCCTGACACGACCCCCGTGACACCCACCTAAGCCCCCATACGGAGCCGCCAAGGTAGGGACGTCATATGTCCCTACTATGTCACTACAGCAGTATCTGCTGACTCTATAGCAGTATCTACTGACTGCAGCAGAATATACTGACTATAGTGGTATCAACAGACTGTATTATATACCGACTCTATAGTAGTATCTACAGACTGTAGTAGTATCTACAGACTGTAGTAGTATCTACAGACTGTAGTAGTAACTACTGACTCTACAGTAATATGTACTGAATCTATAGTAGTATCTATTTACTCTATAGTATTATACTGACTATAGTAGTATCTGCTGACTCTATAGCAGTATCTACTGACTCTACAGTAGAATCTACCGACGCTGCATTCGTATCTCCCGACTCTACACTAGTATCTACCTACTCTACAGTGGTATCTATCTACTCTATAGTCGTATATTCCGACTCTATAATAGTATCTATCGACTCTATAACAGTTAACTATTAACTTAATAGAATTCCGTGGTGAGGCCTAGTCCCGTGCAGAGCCCCCGGCCTCGCCTAGCTTGTCCAGCCGGCCGAGGTGGCGTCTTGGCCGGCTGGGGCTGGGCCGCTACCCCTCCCCACCATCCCCCCCGCCCGCACTACAGTAGTAGTATCTACGAACTATAGTAGTCGTATCTACTGACTCTATATACGGAACTGCACACATTGGGGTGGGGCGGGAAGAAGAAGGCATCACACTTTGAAGAATTTACCTCAGCGTTGTTTATTTGTTGCATTTTGAACGCAATGAGAATTCCCCCCCCCCCCTCCACCGAGTCAGCGTTCTCGCGCATGCGCAGATGCATGCTTTGGCGCTGCTTTGTGCTTATAAAAGGAATACATTGTTAATTTAACTACTATACATTTGACGGATGGGAAAAATAAATCACGATTTGTTGGTCGGGGGCTTATTGCGTCGTAAGTGTGTAGTTTGTTTAAACTTAAACCCAGCAGTTTATGAGTTAAATACCTCACACACGGATACACAGACAAAAAATGACATTTATAGGTAAGATACCTGTGTATTAATGTCTCATCAAACCTCCATACGATAGGTTCTTGAAGGGAATTTTTCTGTTTGGGTGGCTTGCAGGGATCGGGGGCTTCATGGTGCGGCACCGTGGGCGTGGGGGCGCCATGCGGGGAAGAGGCGTGTCCCGCCGGGGCACAGGGGGAGCACGATCTGACTCGCTGACCAGCCCCATAGCGTCCGACATCGGGAGGTCTGATGACGGTAAGATGACGTCTTTACGTTCTCCCCCCCCTCCTCCGAAGGCGTTATCATGAATACTCGTATTCCCAGCTTACTGAAAGTTCTGTTTATAGATGGTCCCTCTGTTTTTTCAGTGACCAGTGAACATCTCCCCGAGACGCCCATGGATGAGATAACGGCAACTCCGGAGCCAATTGAGAAGCAGAAGCAGAGGCGCTGGAGGAAGAAAAAGAGTGCCCTGGAGGATGCTTTTCCCACGTACCTGCAGGTTCATGGCCACACACATCTCCAGAACTGCCTCTATAGAGATGGATGCACACTGAAGGGTGGTGGGTGGCATCTAATCCATCACCAACAATGCCAGCATTGGTGTTCACAGCAGGTTCTTAAAGTGTTGTTAACCCTTTCCCGTTCCGATACATCTGCAAGTTGCAGGGCGGGTCCCATTCACCTCCGCATCTCAGAACGCGCAATCTGCTGAGCATTAATTTAATTTAGAGACATAGCGCTGTTTTTAAACACATTGTACTCGCCCCAGATAACTATTGCGGCACAACCGCACTCTATGATAGCTGGCGCCAAACTGTGCCACACCCTCCCGCATGAACTTGTGGGAGCCTCAGTACCGATAAAGATAATTTATTTTAGTTTTCCGGTTTCGTTTTTACAATGTACATGTACATCTTTGTAATGAGAGAGGATTAATATATCAGTAGCGATCACACATTTTGTTCTTCAGCCTGAATCACAAGGTGGTCCTTTGCAGATGTATGATATGTTTGTATCAGAAAATTAGGTTTAGTGTGAACTTTTGCTTGCTCATATTAGAAAATTATCAAATTCCCAATGCTTAGTTAAAATCACTTTAAATATGTTCCTTAAAAGATAGAAATTGGAAGTTCATCTTGCCCATAATGGACAAGCTTGCTGCCTTGTTGATTTTATTTGCTCCAACTAAGATTCCATTGAAAAAGATTAAATCTCTGAACCAAAACTTAGCAATAATAAAGCGAATATAAATTTAAAATAATCTATAAACCATTCATCTTAAAATGGACTGGAAATCAGTATTTTTTTAACACTTGGCATGCATTTGAAGGAGTTGTGCATTTGTGTGCATGTGTCAACATTTGTATGCTTAACAGATGCTACTAGCTAGTGGCAAGTGGCTGCATGCTTATCAAAGCAATGCATGTGGACAGGCATAAAGAGTGGAAAATTAGAATGGACAAACATTTCTGATGCATTGGTTACAATGCTCTGTTGTTCACAGCTACGTAAGTGCAGTGTTTGGTCGTATTAAATAGTACACACTGCACAGAATATGTTCACAGCTTGCATATTGAAGGTGGGAGTGAGTTTTCTTACGTTTTATAAGTAATGTATTTGATATTCTTGTATATTTTCAGTGTACATGACAGAACTGCATTGCATACTTTGTCTATGATGGTGAAACCCATATCCTGAATATTACATTTCCCTTTGTGTGTGTTTGGGAGACAGGTAATTTTGAATATATAGGGTTGTATACACTGTTACTATTTGTGATGTTTTGATTTTGTATTGGAACTTTATGGACCACCATACTGACATTTGCTACCTTCTCTCTGGCTCCTGCCACAGGAGGCCTTCTTTGGGAAGGGGCTCCTAGACACAAGCAAAGAGAAGCGCTCCAGCCTTGATCTCTTCTCCGACGAGGAGTCGGCACAGCCAAGCGAGGGCGCTCAGCAGAAACCCACACCCCCTGCGCAGTCGGAGACCCCTGAGGTGGTGGCCAGAGACGAGGCAGGGCCCACGGACGATGGAACTCCTGTGCAAGCCGAGCGTCTCCGGGAACCCTGCCCCACGTCAGCTCCCATCAGTGCAGGCACGGCCACGGACCAGGGCAAGGCGCAGGGTGAGCCAAAACACGCTGCCTTCGCAATACGCAAATGCGGTCCAGGCCTCTGGACGTGCAAGAAATGATCAACTCGCATAGAAGTTGTTCAGTGGTCTATTGTCCATACTTTAATTAACTTTTTGTTTGGCCAAGCATGTGAAAAATTACCAATACAGGGGGTCATGCATGCATATTGTTATTTCATGCTTAATATTAGCTGGGAGCATTGCAAATATGACTCGACATTCCCAACAGTTGCTTTGCTTATGTGGTGTGAAGGCTGTGGGATTCTGGTAAGGTAAGTAATGTAAATACATTAACGTATGATCTACAAGTATAATATACAGTAACAACCAGAGTTTAAGGAGAATTTAAAAAGGATGCTTACTCTATATGCCAAAGAGAAGATTCATCCAAGGATTAAAACTTATAATTGTAAAATATGTGGACATTGAATGAAAGGCCATCCCTATGGCATAGTATTAGCAAATAATTGTTTTAACCGTTCAGAGATTGTTGTGACGTGTTTGTAAGATTTAAAGCAGTGTTTTCTGGAGAGGAGGTTGTTGTTCTCAAAGACAGTAGTACATAGGTACAAAGCTTTGAAAGTCCATGATGAAGATTATCTAGGCAATTTATTGGTGATATCATTTAGAGAATTATAGAGATGCAGCAACATGTCGAAAGCACTTCAGCTGTGCATAAATGAAAACATAGGTTGATAATGAAGACACTGCAGAGCTGAGAGAGGACGAAATACTGGAATCGCATAAAGATTCGTTAAGCTTAGAATCGATGTTGAATGCTTGGAGAGCATTTTTTTAGTTTTTGTGTGCATTGTTGAGGAGCGTTTGAGAAACGGAGAGCTGTGTGTGGAATTTCACGTGTGCTGGCAGAGTCCTGTTGTCCCTTGCTCTTGCCGAGTGCTTGGTTGTGTGCTCTCCAGTGCCCAGAGCAGCTGAGGACCCCCTGGCAGCCCTCTCCGAGGTCCTGTCCAGTGATGAGATCCTGGGCATCCTATCAGGGGGTCTCAGAAAGTCATCAGAAACCACAGGTGACAAACTAAATTCACCTGTTATTGGTAACATATAAAAAATAAAGCGAATAAAGAGGCCATAATAGCATCAATCATCATGTCTTCCAGCTTCCCTGCAGTCTGTTCTTGCAGCAATTCAGGCATTGTTCAGATGGGTATCTTTCAGTCCAAAACCTTTTGGCCCCTAGTTATATCCTTTCACGAGCTAGCTGACCTTTGGTGCACCCACTCTAGTGCAAGTGCCTGGGAAAATCTAGACACGAAGAAATCCCCAGATATGATACTTACGCTGTGGTCTTGTGAAGATGAATAGCATCAACCACCGAGCTCCAGTACATTCATTGTGTTCATTCTCTGTCAGATTTTTATCTCGAAGTACCAGTGTGTGTTTTACACTTCTTTTTACCCAAGATAATTGCCATATGATTCATGACACTTTTTGCCAGGTTTTTGCAGTAGGAGGTGATGATTGCTCTGTATTCCAATTGAGTAATTTGCAGGTCATTTTTCAAATTTGACCCCTGACAGGCGGCACACAATTATCTACTCTTTCTAGCAAATGACGTCCACTGTGAAGCAGACGGCACAGATATTTATGGTAAATACACCGATTGTAATAACCAGGGTGGCCGCTGGTTTTAACCACAAACCTCTAAGCCGCAAACGCGCTACTGCTAGGCACTGTCACAGCGATAAAATGTACAAAAAAGCAATTGGCTTGGCTTCTTGGAGGACATTTATTTGAAGCGTCCTCGAAGGTTTGACATTTCAAAGTTTTCTGGTCATCGGAAAATTGCATTTCTTAGTAGTGATTCTATCACCTTCCCTAATCCCGAAGACTGATAGGTGGCCTTGCCGTTCCCAATAGCAATCCTTTGTGTTGTATTTGTGGGTTGCAAACGGAGGTGGCATTTGCAGCAAGTATCTCTGAGAGGGAGAGTCAGAAAGCTGTGAATTTCAAGATATTTATGAAAACACACCATGAAAAACTATCCCATATTACAGATCCTTGTTTTAATCTGGGATTTTATCTATACACAAGTATCCCCCATTGACTTCCTGAAATGCTTTTTTCACGCACATTTTTTGTGGTAAAAATATAGCCTAATTTTATTGTCATGGAAAAGCTGATTTTTCTGGGCTTTTATGTATATAGATCTGACATGTAATTAGAAAAGGACAGAGTTGATGATTGTACCTTTGAGTGCGAAGTGCTATTACCAGCTTGATTGGGTGTCCTTTCGTGTTTAATTAGTTCTGCAGGTGTTCACGATGGTGAAAGCAGACCAGAATAAGTTTTTTTGATGGCCATACATTGGAGAGCCCAGTGCAACACCGGCCAGGATTTTCTTGTCTTAGATGTCTCAATGAGATGGACCCACACCTAGAATGGTTCATGTCCTGGACTTTGCAACCAGGTTAATATTCTCAAGCAATGTTTCCCATCGCAGGCTAGCAAAACTAGAACTCGTTTCTGACCATCGTACAGGAAGCATTGTTGAAAGTAGGTCCAAAATTTAATTTGTGAGACTGATGCACTGGTAAATCTCATTGCTCATACAGAAGTGCCAGACACATGTTTCTCAGAGATAGGTTGCTCCAGTTGAAGATAGCCCTCTTTCAGGTTACCATCATAGGCCTTGTGTTAGAAATGCAAAGAAGAATATGTTCATTGGTACCAGATGTTTATGCAGTTTTGAACCAAAAGACACCCATGCCTGTCATTGAAAGAACATATAAAAATATATCTTGAATGGCCTCTAGCGTTATTTGCATTAGACCAACCATTTCTCCAGGACTTAGCTTTTGCACCCCCAACCTGTCACCCTTAGATAAGTATTCAGCATTATGGTGCATCAGCCGAGAGCTCGTATGTACAAATCACAGTAGTCGTAATTAAATGCCTTTGGCCTATCATACTGTGTGGGTGCCAACACAGCATATGTCTTTCTTGTAAAGATAGTCGTCCATAGGAGAGGCATGCATCTTCCCTTGTCCTGAAGTAGAGGCCAATACCAACTTTTCTAAAGGTTTGCTTGGATTGTCATGCCACTGTAAGAACCAGACATGAGTCAAATGTTTGTTATTTCTAGATTTGAAGCTTTCGTGACTGCAAGGATTCATACTCTTAGGTTTTTTCGGTAAAGTCACGTAGGTAAAATAATAATAAAAAATAAAATTATAAATCACGACGTTTCGGAGGCAACACAAGTCTCCGTCATCAAGTGGGACCGTCACAGCTAAATTTACTGTATGATTGATTACGTTCTTCCATTCTCAGGTAGGGTGTTGACTGTTATGTTAGCCGACTCTTTGTGTTGTATTGCATTATATTTCTAAGTATACTAGGTTTGTTTTCTCTTTCATTTATTCCTGATGATGATTGCTTGTGTTGCAATCGAAACGTCGTATGCTATTATTTAATTTGTTATTTTCTCTTTATACGTGACTTTACTGAAAGAACCAAAGAGTATATTTTATACATCAATCGATCGATCTTTATTTTACATGCCAATATCGCCTTCAATGAAGTAGGTATTAGTGCACATTACAGCAGATCGGGAACGGTCCATGGGCACAGCAGCAACAGGAATGAAAAACGAAACTCGTCACGACCGCAGCGGCTAACACAGACTGAGCAAAGTAAATTTCAAAATACATGTTTCAGCACTGGATGCTTTACTTGCTAAGAACAACATTTTTGCATGGACCATTTTTGCTCAGGCCATTTAGCAAGCAGCTGATTTCAATTTAAGATTTCTATATCCTTCCTGCCAAAGGGACCAATTTGTATTGCTTCTGCCAAAGATGGCTCTGACTTGGCATATGTAGCCAACTGCGCCCAAAACCGCACATGTATAGAGGTGGTAGACACATTTTGGTTAAAAGTATAGTCTTCCAGATCCCTTAGTATATTCGAATAACACTTGTATTGTTATCCCATTTTTTTCTTGATATGTGAATGCTATGGATACTTATTATATTTGGTAGCATGGACTTCAGCCGTCCCGTTTGGTTAGCATTAGTCGCGGATGCGGTTTATAATGCATCTACTTTGTTAAGAGTAATCTCCAGTGTTTCGATGAGGTCTGAAAATAGATTGTGCATTTCGCATTAGCCTGCTGCATGGTGGCAAGAGCTCTGCCTCGATGTCCTTTCATGTGGCTGCTGTTATGAGACAGTTACTGAATTACTGTCCTGCATGGCGAGTTCCAGGACGTTTTTGGCTGTCCAGGAGACCAGCACTGGGGTGGCTGTGCCACCCATTGGCTAATAAATGAAAAAAGTTCCTTGGGGCCAAAATGTTTAGTGGTTAAAAGCTGCTCATATGGTCAGTGGAACCTAGTTGTTGATTTCACGGATAGCAGTGGAGCAGGAACATACATGTAAACCTTCATTAACTGAAGTACCCTAGCGTCAATTCATACCATTGTATTATTATTTGTAAGTATTTTTACTGGTAGGAACCACTAGGTTCCACCAGCCCACGGGATTATAGTGTCCATCCGTCGTGCATCCAAAAATGAGAGGAGTGGGGCTGGGCGGAGAGGGGAGGGGCCGGGTGGGGAGGATGGGGAGGGGCTGGGTGGGGAGGGGAGGGTGGGGAGGGGCTGGGTGGGGAGGGGAGGGTGGGGAGGGGCTGGGTGGGGAGGGGAGGGTGGGGAGGGGAGGGTGGGGAGGGGCTGTGTGGGGAGGGGCTGGGTGGGGAGGGAGGGGCTGGGTGGGGAGGGAGGGGCTGGGTGGGGAGGGAGGGGCTGGGTGGGGCTGGGTGGGGAGGGTGGGGCTGGGTGGGGAGGGTGGGGCTGGGTGGGGAGGGTGGGGCTGGGTGGGGAGGGTGGGGCTGGGTGGGGCTGGGTGGGGCTGGGTGGGGCTGGGTGGGGCTGGGTGGGGCTGGGTGGGGCTGGGTGGGGCTGGGTGGGGCTGGGTGGGGCTGGGTGGGGAGGGGCTGGTCACCCCGTGGTGCCCTTATAAAACTCAACGTTTAACCTACTCACGCCGGCTTGTGCCCCCTCAGTCGGGCATATTTGCGGAATACACCACGCTGCCGTTTACCCTGGCCATTGACCGAGCAACCCAACGTTCCTACCAGCTCCCTCCGCAGGAGGAATGTGTTTGTTAATAGTTCTATTTAATTATTGAACCACTTGTTATGTTGTCATTACGAGTAAGGGGTTCCTTTTATGATGCTTGATCACCCTCTCTCATTGTTGTGCATGCTTTTTTTTATTATACATGTTTACTTTCTGCCTTTTGCTGAATTTTGCTCCATTCTCATAATTATAATCACTCATTTTTGGTTTGGGTTCTCTAGGTTCCGATTTAGACTCTTTTCACCTCGTGAACTCGCCTTCTCTGTTCGGTAAGAGAGCAGAGCGCCCTGGGTTGCGCAGCTGGCGCTGTGTGTGTCCTAGTGGAGAGCGCCGACTCTCGTTGCCCCCGCTCTGTACCGTTCCTACGCCTCGTTTCCAAGGCATAGTTTAGTGAGTGCTGGACCTGCATCGATTTGCCCAGAGTTGAAGCTCCATCCATCCCCTCCACTACTTTCAAACCAGCCCATCTTCATACTGCATGGCCACTGACTGGGAGAAACAGTGCGAGGGGGCTCTGCAACCTGACCCCTCGTACGGTTTTGACATCATGGTTGACTCTGACATTATTTGCCTTGTTCAAACCATACATCGTGTTAGTTTTTAAACTTTGTTGCAATCAGTTACATGGGATCGATGGGGAACGTGGCTTATAGCAGTATTGGTACAAAGTCAGCTGGGCAAGGTTCCTGTATGCATTTACTGTGCTGTGGAGACACTGGATTAGTTGTAGCCAGCAGCACTCTCCAACTCTTTATATTTCGTTTTTTTTAAGCATGGTATTATTTTGTGGAAGTGGTTGGTTCGTCTCTTTTTTCTGTCTTAAATGGTTCACAGTAATGCACAATGTAGCGTTACTCAAACCATTTAATTTATTAAACTCTGGAGGTAACATCTTCATACGCTCAAATAATTCAAGCGATTGTTTTGTTAAGTTGATTTTCGTCCGAGCACACTATAAAACATATCAGCGCACTGATCCGTGAATTTGTATTTGCTGTGCTTTTGTCTGTTCTGCTTCTGCTGCTATCGTAGGTTGATCTTTTTCTAAGCATCTCTTGCATGTGCGTTGAACCTTGGCACAATTGATGTCTCCTTCTTTAAGATAAATTTTCTCCTGCCGCCTTGCTGCGCCCCCGCCTGCCACCCTCGCGTTGTGAACGTGGCGTTTAACTAATGGCTTGTATTGTGTTGTTCTCGCAGCCGGGCTGGACTTGGGCTCCATACCAGATGAGCAGAGCAGCTCTGCCCAGGGCCCTGCTGCTGCTGCTGCTGCTGCAACGCAGCGTGGCCAACAGCTGCGACCTGAACCACTCGACAGCCTGCTGGGCACCTCCGACCTCGACCGCATCGTCACCGATGGTCAGTAATGGTTGAACCTTATTTTCTGTACAGTGTCAGAAGAGCATTAGTGTTTTCTTTCACACATGCCGGACATTTTTAATAATTCTGAAGGCAGTGTTTCCGAAAGCTGTTGTTAAAGCAAATGTCTATGATAAAAGTACGTCGAGTTCAGTAGTGCTCATCCAGTGTAGTTCATAAAGTCGCGGTGTTTTTATGCTCAAACAGGCATTGGGTGCTGCACATTCCAAATGGTAGCCCTGAGCCAATGGTGGAAAGTTCGAATTTTGTGAACTAGTTTTTTTCTCCAGGACAATGGTTGTGGATTTCCTACAAAGTATCATATATATATTCTTTGGTTTTTTCGTTAAAGTCACGTAGGTAAAAAATGTATTAAAACAAATTAAATTAAAATTACTGAGGCGTCTGTAATTTTGCTGGAGCAGTCACAACACCTGATGACGGTTGCTTGTGTTGCTTCCTAAACGTCGTGATTTAATTAAACATTTTTTTATTTAAATTATTTTTTTACCTACGTGACTTTACCGAAAAAAACAAAGAGTAAGGATCCTTGCAGTCACGAAAACTTCAATTCTAGATATTATATATACTACAGAACCCAGAGGGATGACAATATGTTTAGCATACATTCTACAAGAATTTGAACTCCCAATCATCTTTGTTATCCCAGAGTGCTCTTCGGCCAGATAATTAACAAAGTAATAATGACAAATGGATGGCTGGCTTCTCCCTTTGCAGAGCTGGCAAAGATTGAAGCGAAGGATGTGGCTGACCTTTTTTCTGCAATCAGCCCAGCAGGGGGAAGTCAACCCCAGCCCCCAGTCCAGAACACTCACGGTACTCCCAATGCCCACGCGTGTTTGACCGCTTTCGTGTGTGTGCACGTGTGCACGCGTGCACTCATCTAATGTACAATTTAGGAAAGTGTGGAATAATTGAATGGAAGAGCAAAAACAGGAAATAACATTGCAGCCATACAATGTTACCTTTTTAAAAGAATGTTTTGAAAGTACATAATTAGTAAAAAAAAAACGTTTCTACAAAAAAATGACTGGCTTACTCTGTTTCACGCACAAGGTCAAAAAAGCATTCTTACAATCGACAAACTCGGAAATGGCTTCACAGATGCCGCCTCAAAATCTTGTATGTTATATTTTGTTCCCCAGATAAGAACTTTGAGAACTGCTTATTGTCCATAGCCATGCTGTAATATTACAGTGTCATGGTGCTATGTGCACTGTCCTAAAAATGTATGTTTTCTCAATCGGTCAATTTAGAGTAATGCAAGGCTATTAACCCTGCTTTCCGTGATACGTTTGGTTTCTCTGTGCTACGTGGTTCCCCAGGCATTCTGGGTGCAGCAAGGAACCTGACAGCACTTTCACAGTTTCCCGCACCTGGTCGCTCGGAGCCCTCGCCCATGATGCCACAGGCTTCTTTCCCAGAGTTTAGGTGAGACGTCACCCACACAGGCTTTTTCTATAATTGGTGTTTGTGAGTGCCTCTAACCAAGCTTTTTCATCAGTTGGGTTCATTTGTGTTGTTTGTCATCTCAAAATTGTTGTTTGTTGTTGTAATCTTGGCTGTCAAATGATAGTCCGTTTTCATTAATCTAGTTTCAAGGGGAGCAAACTTCCCTGAGAGCATGTCACTTCATTGCCTATATATAAAGTACTAAAATAAGTGATAAAAAAAGCCAAAATGTATAAATATGATTTGACATTGGCTGTCAGCTCTTTTTGGAAGACTGATGCATTACAGGAAAAGAGAGCTTGGCATACTGTAGCCGTTATGTAATATATTTTATATGGACATAGGTGAATATGAAGAGTTGATTTCCCAGTGAGCATTTAACTGGTTTGAGAGTGCTGTAAAGTCGTGATAATATAAATGCAATTATAAGTATAAGCATGCTGTCCAAAAATTATAGAGTTATACATTTTTTAACAACATATAAAAAGAGCCCACAATGTGATTATTGTACTTCAACATGTGTGTTCATATTCAGCAAACTGCAATGTCATCTTTCATGTCAGTGAGTGCCACGTGTGTCACTGGTTGTTTCAGTAAGCTTTTGAAGGAGCCACTGTCATCGTCTGGTGATTTGAAAGTAAATTAGATTGTCTTTGGCCATGCAAAGATGTGATTTGAATAATCTAGATCTGGCATTGGCGAACCAGTTATCCCTAAACCATTTTGATCTTAAGAGCTTATTTTTATACTTGCGTCAATGTATTTCAGAATATTGAGAATATATTATAATATTTGCTTGTTCTATATAATTAGGGAGATTGTCCTAAATATGTATTCTTAAAAGGTTAATTTGAATTCCATATTGATAAGTCACAAATGTGTCTGATTGGCATACCATTTCATATGGATGGAAATTGCGCTCTCTACACATCCAAAGTAATTGGATCATTCGGAGCACTATGCCTACACCCATCTGCCCACACTCATCTGCCCTTTGCCAGCTTGTACACATGTGCACATAATCTCTAATGCTGGTTGCATTATGTTGCTCTTCATGTTTTGAGTGGCTTTCCTGATAAATATAAAAATGAAATGTGTCAACAGCATCTCAAAAATGCAGTGTTTGTCAGGAAAATTATCCTAATAATAACTTAAGAAAAGGCACCCTTATTAAAAAGAGTTTTTTGACACACAACTTTTTTCCTGGATAAATGAGACCATCGTTATATTCATCTGGGCAGGTGGCACTAGTTAGTCTGCTTGACTTGCAATAATTGCAATTAAACTTCGGGGCAATGATTGAAAATTAGTGCAAATGTCTGAAGCCAAAAATGGTCATCCTATGCCATAGGAATATAGCAATATTGTGGCTGCAGGCTTTCAAGAATGCCAATGTATACAGGCATCACCAAAGTGCTTGTATCATCTGGGAGAATCTTTCAACTTTTTATATTAATTCAAGTTCTTTGTCGATAAATAAGCAATAATGCTACATTAGTCTGATGACTTCTCCATTTCCATGCTGTTTTTTTAATCACAATTTTTATTGTATACTGTGGATGTGTGCGCCCAGTGGTTGCAGGGAAAAGGTGTCTTCGTTCAGCCCCTCTTCCAACCCTGCCAGCCCATGGAGTGCGGCAGGAGCGCCCCCAGCTGTGGCCGGAGAGGGTGAGGGGGACGGCCTCTCTTACAACCAGCGCAACATCCTCAAGTGGGAGAAGGACGAGCTGCTGGGCGAGATGGCGACCACTTCGCCTGTGCTGTATGCCAACATCAACTTCCCCAACCTGAAAACCGAGTACCCGGGTACGCGTGAGCAGGCGATGCTCCTTCTTTATTTCGGCACACAATGTTTAACACCGCTGAGCCCAGGACGAGCTGCTCCCATTTTCCGAGTTATTTTCATCCTCATGGTTTGAAAACTATTCCCCATGTCTCGATAAGTAAATTCAGCCATGGCCCAAGAGAATCTTTTGTGCAAATTTGGATGCCTTGGCCTATGGTGTTAGAACATCTGCAATCAAGAGCTCTGAAGACACGAGTTGGTGAATCACATGAATTTACACTTGTGTAGGGTGGGACATTCCATTGATTTGTCAGATAATATGGATTTTTAAGCTCAAGATATATGCAGTAAATACCTTGTGTAAGAATTGATGCTTTTAAAATTGTCTTTTTAAAAATAAAATTTGTTCAAGTCATCCCTCTAGCTGCTAGAGGCACTAACATTCACTACAATATTTAAACAAAATATTTAGTTCTTAAATAGGCCTGATCCTAAATTGTGACTCGAATTGCTGGGGTAGAATCATTCTACCGCGATTGTTGTGTGTGCTAAAAGCCTACCTGGGAGACTTGGGGGATGTCCAGTATGTGGCAGTAAATAAAGTAGGGTCCTGGTGAGTCATTGCTTATTTTGGAGAGTTGTCTGCACATGCACATGTGCGGGTTTTGTTTGGGGACTCGAGTAATTGGGGGGGGGGGGGGTGGAACCCGTGATATTTGTGCTGTTTTATATAAAGGAATAGTTTATATGAAAGCAGTGTCCCTTTTTTCTTTGTATACTTGTGTTCTTGCATGTGCAGACTGGCCCACAAGAGCCAAACAGATTGCTAAGCTGTGGCGTAAAGCCAGTGCAAGTGAAAAAGCTCCATTTCTGGTAAGCACAAAGAACTGGCGTGCACAATACACCACACTTCATTGTGTGAGTAATGTGCAATACAGTAAGGTTTATGTATGGCATCGCCTAATTTCGTGAATATCTCAAGATAGGGTGCAGCTTGAGTAGTGGTTCTGCATTGAAATGTAAATGAATGGCTGGAAATTGCATGAAGTGAATACACAAGTTAATATTACAGTGTACATATCCACATGAAAGACCATTAATTGGTACATGTCAATCTATACAGGGGGGGAGACGTTCCTTGTTTAAATATAACTAAAAATAATCACAAGTGTCATTTTCTTGGTTCTTTCGGTAAAGTCACGTCAAAGGGAAGTAATAAAATAATAAAAATAAAACATAATAAAATAAAATAATTCTCACGACGTTTCGGCTACAACGCAAGCAGCCGTCTTCACCTGAAGACGGAGAGAGGGGGGGGCAGGGGCGGAGAGAGAAGGAGGGGGTAGAGAAATTAGCATGTCAATGAGTAGCACGATGAGTGGTACGGTGCGAAAGCTTGAAAAAATTAGGAGGCAGGGAGAGAGACACACTAAATTAAATAACCTAGCAAAATTTCGAAATGTAATGCAATGCAACACAGAGGGTCGGTCAACACACAATTAACGCATAGCCTGGTTGATTACGTTCTTCCAAAGACTGCTAAATTAGAAGTTAAGTGAAATTTGAAAAAACACGGACACGAAGACCGATACACAAGCAACGAAAAAACCCAGAGAGAGAGAAAAAAAAACTTAAAACTTCCCCGTAGAAGTGGTTCAAACTTAATTTGGAGCTTTCGTGACTGCAGGAATTATTCTTTGGTTCTTTCGGTAAAGTCGCGTATCAAGATAAAATAATAAATAAAATAAAATGCTCGCATACGACGTTTCGATTGCAACACAAGCAATCATCATCAGGTATAAATTAAATAGAAACACAAATCTAGTATACTTAGAAATGTCCGACTCTTTGTTGTATTACATTACATTTTTTAATCGGTGAAATTAAAGTGTTTCCATTTTCGAGAACATTAATTTCGCAGTTTCAGTTTCTATTGGTAGACCCTGGATTGGAAATTTCACATTGCTGTGGTGGGGGTAATAAGATTATACAGGGTGTTTAAAAAAGATGGACCCTATTTGAAATCGCTATATCTCTGCAACCACGAACCGCCCATGAATGAAACTCTTACCATTTGAAAGGGCGGGGCATAGAGTTTCAAATGATTACCGCTAGATGCCTCTCCCAGCACACAAACAGCCCCTAGTCTCAGTCATTCACAAGATGGTGACCCCGCAACACAAGGGGCGTTTTGCGTTCTGCAGTTCAGCAAGACTGAACCCATAATTGCGGTGCAGCGTGCGTTTCAAATGCGTTTTGGCATTGATCCGCCAATGTCAAAGAGCATTCGTCGTTTGTACCGACAATTTGAGGAAACAGGCTGTTTATGTAAGGGAAGAGCACAGGGTGACCACGCACCTCAGAGGAAAACGTGAGAAGAGAGGTGTTTGGGACTAATTCAACTATCGTCTCGATGTTTTCTGTACAGCAGGTGGAGGGCACATAGAGCATTTATAAAATGGTTAGTAAAATGTGATAACTCATTAAACCGTTTGTAACTTTTTGTGTAATTGTAACATGTTGCCATCGTGAAATAGACTGCTTTGGTAAATTTGGTCCATATTTTTGAAACACCCTGTATATTGTATGACAACCACTTTTTACTGGCTACATTTTAGCAGCCAGAAAGGAATTATAATAGGTTTTAGTTATCTCTAACTGACCATCTACAATATCGGTACGACTGTATGGGAAGTCAACAGTGGTGCTATCGAGAGATGTGTAGTCTTCTGATGTACATGTAGTACCATTACAAATATAGAATTGGCGGTTTGATATAGGGGATTATACTGTGTTATATTATACTATCCATCTACGTCTATGCTCTTGGCCTTCACCAACCTGCACTAACAAGAGTGGTGAAGTATGATCAAATAAGCCCCGCAAACCTATATGGTGCGGAAAGTGTATCCAGAAGTGGACTGACATTAGACCTGTGCACGTACATTGACTATTAAATCTTCTCAGTTCTGCCTGCTTGTTCAGCTGTACCCGTGTTTGCTGTGCAGGGAGCTCATGGCTCTGTCTGCAATGTGTAAATTAGCAGGATTTGTTGGTGGGTAGACGGTCACACAGATCCAGCTGGGGTAGAATAATGCCATCCGGCAGCATGCATGCTTCTTGGCAGTACCGTAATATTAGTAGTGTATGGTAGTGCAAGTGATGCTATGAATGAATATTTTACTGGTAGGAACCTCCTGGTTACACCAGCCCACAGGGGATTATTATGTCCGTCGTGCAGGGTGGGGCTGGGTGGGGAGGGAGGGGCTGGGTGGGGTGGGGCTGGGTGGGGAGGGTGGTTCTGGGTGGTAAGGGGAGGGGCTGGGTGGGGCTGGGTGGGGTGGGGCTGGGTTGGGTGGGGTGGGGCTGATCACCGCGTGGTGCCCTTATAAAACTGGGTGGGGAGGGAGGGAGGGGCTGGGTGGGGAGGGTGGGAGGGGTGGGGAGGGGCTGGGTGGGAGGAGTGGGGAGGGACTGGGTGGGAGGGGTGGGGCTGGGTGGGGTGGGGCTGGGTGCTCTTATAAAACTAAACGTTTAACCTACTCACGCCAGCTTGTGCCCGCCCTCAGTCGGGCATATTTGCGGAATACACCACGCTGCCGTTGACCCTGGCCATTGACCGAGCAACCCAACGTTCCTACCAGCTCCCTCCGCAGGAATGTGTTACAATAAGAAGTTCAGTTTAAAATATATGAGCATCGGTAAACATTGACAATAAATAATAATGTATTAATTTGGTATAATTCTTTTGTGGATATGAGCCCGTTGTACTGTGGTTAGAGCGAGTGGCTCATCCGCAAGTCCGTGAGTTTGAACACTGTCGGGGATTAGTCCAGCTCAGCCCATCATCCGTCCAAGGGTGAATAAGATGGTTTGGACCAATCAGTTTCAAGGACAATGCATATATTATCGGTGTTTTTTTGTTTGCACTTTGACTACAAGTATTGTGGTTAATGCACACATGATACCTTGTAAAAAGGTTTCAGTTTTGTTGCCAGAAAAAAGGGGGAAAACCCTATTATGAATATACTTGTTCTTAAAGTTGATGGTCATCATTTGGAAATTGTCACCCCCAGAAGGGAAATGCATTTAATTTTACAAGTGTGTATATTTATATATGCAATCATTCATGTTCTGGTAATCCATAATTTTATCCTATGTAAAAATGCTCGCTCAATCTTTCTAAGCAATGAATTCGATGATGCTTCCCATACTCCCGTACACCAAAACTATTAAGAAGGGGTCCTTAATTTAAGCAGCGAAGAGCCCTTTTCTATTCATTAATTCTGTGCCAAAGATAACTGCATTCGTGAGAGATGTTATTATATTTTCACACTTAAATTGTGAATAATGAAGTCGGCCTACGAGGCCATAATTCGTACACCGAGGTTTGTGTATTTAAATTAGGTTTATCTCATTTATAGTGGGTGAACATGACAAGGGTTTTTTTCTAGCTATATTCCATATTTTGCATTTTAATTGAACATTATATTGTACATTTTTGTTGTGCATTGGAATAATGTAATTGTCTTACAAATTGTGCGTATTAATCGTAATTCCAATTGTATGTCGTGCATTTATGTATTTGGGTAATTTGTTTACCTTTCTTGTACTTGGCACTCCTATCATTTTTTTGTTTTGTTTGTTGTTACATTCTTACCCGCCCCAACTGGACATCTGTGAAAAATATCTTTATAGCTCATCGGATTCCTCCAGTATAAATACATATCCTGATTCTGACAGTAGATTCTACATTTACATTGTACATTTCTATAGGTTTCGTATTGTGCATTGTTTTATTTATTAGTATTGTGTGTCAAGTTGTGCATCATTGTTGTGTATCAGGTTATACGTTCTAGAAGTAAAACATTTCTTTGCAAGTATAATTTTTTGTTACTTGTTATGTCCCATATTGTACAATGTTCAATTGCGTGGTTATCTTCAACATTCTGTAATATGACTGACTGGACCCTGGATTGTGCTACCTTATTTTGTATCATTGTGCATTCTAGTTGCGCATTCCATTATGCCTTCCTGGTGCACATCAGGACTGTGAAGACACCACTGTGGTTACTGGAGGTCACAATCGTAGCTGCATTTGCCTGAATAAAACCGAGTGTTGCTTTGGTATGGGGACCCAACAGAGTGCCACCCCCCCTCACCCAGTCTCAGATTTGTTTGCCGAAGCGAAACGAGGTGGCGTCTCGTGAAAATTAATGTTTTTGTGGCTGTGGCGTTTCCAAAATGGCAGCAAAAAGCGCGTGACAACCGTGCGGCGGTGCGGATCAGCAAGGCGCAGCGGGCAGGCGAGACGCTGCTGCGGAAGCCCCTGGAGCTTGCGGAACCCGTTGGGGGGGCACAGTCCGAGCAGCACGCCAAGGAGCAGCAGCGGCTCAGAGAGGTAGAGCAGGAGCAGGATTGGAGGCAGAGGCAGGTCAGTAACCATAGCAGTGAGAGGAGATTTCAAAAAATTATAAAAAAAAAAACCAAACAAAAATCATAACCGCTTGCCAATTGGGGAGAGATTCTCCCCAGCACCGGTGCAGGGATGCAGGCTGAGGCGTGCCACTCTGAAGCTGTAGGATTTCTCACTCCTCCCCCCACCCCGTGTCTGCATGAGACTGCATGAGCCCGCATGGACACTGAGCACACTTAACCACTTCTCCTGCAGTCCAGTGCGTTTGACGTGGTTAAAGGAAATGTCTTGACATTTGCATGGGCCACATTTAACACGAGCATAACAGAAGTGGCCGTGCTTCTGTTTACGCCTTTTCTTTATTGGTGATTGGTTTTTTTATGTACTTGGTAAAAAAAATGTAGCTATCAAGCTTTGGTCACATTTAGTAAATGAGTTTTTTCCCAAAATCCCCAAAATTTCTCAATTATCTGCCACCCTAGAATGACTGGTGTAAAGCAAAAAAATAGGCTTCCTTTGCATGAGTTACCAGTGTAAATGCTTCTTATGCTGTGCCTGCATCCCTGCAAGAATATTTGGTTTAATTTGTATTTAAAGCTGTTCCAGACATCTTTCACTGACCTATAGTTGCTCTCATCTTCCTCCATTTTGCTGTGAAATTGTGCGATCTTTGAGTACCTGTTGCTCTGCCACGGATGTGAAAATACCGTTTAAATGCAACTTTGAATGCGTTAATTGATCTGTGTTTTTGGTGTAATGTCTAAACTGGTGGTGGTGGTTATTTTTTCAACTCATAAATATGCAAATCATTTAATTAATTTCAGTTTAATATATGCTACTTTGTAAAAAAAATTAGCACAGGCTGAAATTATGTACAGCCATCACCATAAACAAACACTGCCTTATAACTGAAAAGTGCATAAGTTAACACTTTTTTGCAACAGCCATTTTTCAGTAAGTGGTAAAATATTTTCAGCACTTGGTTTTACACATAATTCTCAAGTTGTAGTTGTGTAGTTTTCACATTTTTAAATGTCGGCCAAAAAGGCTAGTCAAGCGGCGAAGTAAATGCGAGTTGTTACTATTTTTTTCTGCATGGCAGCAACTACGTTTGCAAAGCAAACAGCAAGCAAAGTTGGAAGCGACACAGCGCCTGGAAATGGCAAAGCAGGAACAGCTTCTGCAGCAACAACGTCATCCACAGGGAGGCCAGACGGACAGCCAGGAGACCAGCCCGGCCCGAGGGGGAAAATTGGAAATCAATATGTCATCGCCCCCGCATGGAGGGCAGGAAGGCTCACAGCAACAATCGATTGGAAGTCAAATGCGTGGAGATGAACAGTCCTCTGCAGGAGGAAAAGTGGAGCCACAGGTGATCACTGCCAAAAGTGGGAGTCGGGGAAAAGTGCTTCCTGATGGGATGTTTGAAGGGCATGCTGGTGCAGCACGACAAATTGGAGACCAGGGCAAATATCAGCTCGAAACACAAACGTCAAGTGGCCAGGCAGGATCAGTAACAGATGGTCAGCATCAGGAAAGAATACCTGCAGCAGAAAAGAATGGAATGCTGGGACTGGCGACTTCTTTATCAGAGACATCTGCTGATGGGAGAGTAACACCACAGTTGAAGCACATGTCCCCATCTTCAAACATGTTTGTGAGACCTCAAACTCCTGGAACCCCCACGTCATTCAGTCAAGGTGATGTATTTGTGAAACCACAGGCTCCAGGGCCTTCCAGGCTTTCTACTCAAGGCTCTCAGTCACCCGCTCAGTCGCCAGTGAACTCCAGACCAAATTCTCCCTTTGATACATACTCTAAAATGCCAGGAACCCCAAGGCCGTCATCTCACAGTGACATGCCGGCTGAGCTTTGTCCAAATTCACCAGATCCATTTTTAAGACCAAGGCCGCCTAGTTCAACCAGCATGGAACCATGCTCCTCTGGGAATATAGGAGTTATGAGGCAAAGACACGTTTCTGCAGATGATCCTTACAGCAGAATGCCTGGCACACCACGACCCATGCATGCCACTGATGATCCATACAGCAGAATGCCTGGAACACCACGGCCTATGCATGCCGGAGATGACCCATACAACCGAGTACCTGTTCCTTCTCGGCCTTGGCCAGGCAGTGATAATGCATATGGAAGAATGCCTGGAACCCCAAGACCTCACTCTTCTTCAGAAGTGTATGGAAAGCCAACTGTAAACACTGCTGCTGACCCATATGCTAGACAACCACTCACACCAAGACCAAACTCCTTCCAAATGAAAATTCTGCCTGGTCAAGGAGTCTCGCCATCTGCTATTGGTCCATCTAACCATGAAGCAAACCAAGTGTTTAAAGCCCCTCTGCCACCTCACATGAGTCCATCTACTCCGAGCTCACCTAGAGCAAGTTCCCACGACAGACCCTCCATGCCTCAACGCACTGTTGAGCAAAGCATGCAAATGCCTCCATCGCCAACAAGACAAATGGCTGGTGATCCATATGCTCAACAGCCACACACACCTAGACCCATGATGATTGATCCTTATTCCCAGCCCCCACTAACACCAAGACCTCCAAACAATGAGTCATTTGCTCATCCACAGCAAGTGTCTCAGTCATCATCCTATTCTCACCACCAGTCTACATATAGAAGTTCTCATGGCGAGCTATATCCTCAGCAAAGGCTTCCTCCAGGACAGAAGTCAGGGGAGTCACAGCAGCCAACAATGTCTTCACCCAATGACCCTTATTCCCACCAGCCAGCAACAACTCGTCCAGTGCAAATTGACCCATATTTACAATCGTCATCAACACCACAGGTGTCTTCTGCCGCTCAGTATTCCCAGCATCAAAACTCAACAAATCCTCCTGTTTACAGTGGCTACAATATTCCTCCGTGTAGCCCCCGGCATCCTTTAATTGACCAATCAATGGGCTCTCCTCAGCCTCCACAAGCATCAAACCTTGCACCCATGCAGTGTATGCAGCCTTTGCAAGGGCCTCGAATGATGGTCATGGCTCGTTTTCCCAACCCTGCATCAAAACCTGGGCCAGAGATGCCTCATCACAAGGATCCCAGCCTTCAGCCTGCCGTGAGTGCAGGACAAGGAGTACAACAGAATATAGGATGCCAGTCTCCCCAGACATCAGGGTCAGCCACCCTCCAGGGTGAAACCTTTGGCCAGGCTTCTTTAGGCCCAAGGCAGATGTCAGCAGAATCCATAGGACAACCTAAGCCTTTGGGAAGTGGTGGTATGGGCGATCACCAGGCATTGAGTACGTCGATGCAACCCCAAGGTCTGGGATCCTCACATGCTGTGCCCAGCATTCCAACGTCACAGTTTGGACCTCAGCCCCTCGCGGTGTTGCAGCCCAAGGAGTCCCCAGGAGGTGCAGCTTCAACAGAGCAGCAGAGCATGGCGGCAGCACCGCATGATGCTGAACTGGAAAAGCAAAAGCAGGTATGGGAATTTAACTTCTGACTTTGAAATAAATAATTATTTAAAGGAAGATGCCACAATCAAATAAATATTTTAAGCTAAAGCAACATCTCTTCATAGCGATGTGGCAGTTTAAATCTCCCATGAATTTAAAACTGCGGATTCACTTCTGTCTCTCATATAAGTGCCTCTCAGACTGAGCACAGCCTTTTGCACATTTACATTTTTCTGGCATAAACCCAGTTATATTGAATTAACATAGCCAGCCCCAATCATGCATTACGTCTCGTAACGTAGATGTAGTACTTCCACGATCCACTGCCCGTCATGAGATGGAGGCATTTTTGTGTGCAGCAGTTGCACCACAAATATATATGTCACTAGAGTGGATGTTGGCTCCCCCTGTGACCAACTGTGGCTCAATTATTAATTTTTGATCCTCTTCAAACTTGCATCTGATGACCCAGGACATACAGCATAGGTATATATTGCCACAGTAGCAAGATGCTATCTTCCTCACCTGGTATGCAGGAGGTTGTGGGGTTGGACCCAAATTTGACACCTGTATATTTACAGTTTGCATGTTCTCCCCATGGTGGTCGCTTGTATATTTTTCCTTGTCCTCCGATTTTCCCCTCCACATGTAGAAACATAGGGTTCAGATAATTTGTCTACTAAAAAATCCAGCATGGTATAAGTGACTTAGATGTGCCAGGTTGCTTCTGAAAAATAGCTAATATCTTGGTGGGCATTATTTGGTAAGTAAACTAATATTTAATTCTGGGCACCGACTAAGACTTAAAGTGCTCAAGATTATCAAAGATAAAAAAAACATGTTTTCAGAGCATAGAGGGCTCTGCAGTGTTTGGCCAGAGGCCAAATTTGAATGACTCCAGAAAGTAGTTTTGCGATCATTCAGGGAAGTTCCCTCGTGATTTAATTCTCTGTTTACTCTGAGAATTGTGGAAGGAAAATTTGTAATCTCATAACATAAATCCACGTGTGTAAGTAGAAAATATTTCACTATCATTTAAAAATGGCACTTTTCTTTGCTGACTGGCTGACTTCTTTGTAATTTCAATTTGATGTATGAAGTTGATATAAAAGCAAAAAATTATATGTTGGCCTTTCGGCATCTTGGCATTGTTTCGGTATTTTCTTTGTTCATAATAATACAGCATAAAGTTTGTCGTAAGGAAGTTGCGTTTCTTTATTTCAGAGCATAAACATGATGCTTGCATTACACTTTCAGAGACAGAAACTTCGTGAGTTGCTGATTCGCCAGCAGCAGCAGAGGAAGGCGCTACATCAGGAGAAGGCATTACAGGAGCAGATGGTGGTGGAGGGAGGCAGTATTCCTCTGAGACACTGGCCTCAGGATGATGGGGCCCATCAGCATGAGCCACCACACAACAAACCTCCACCACCGTACCCATCACAAACGGTGGGCATTGCACATTTTGCTGTCAATGCCAATTCGCTTACTCTCGAAAGCATTCCCATCTTATAATGCCTGATGTGGTGGCGTATGCATGTAATCCATAAACTTGGAGGCGGAGTTGATGGATCATGCTAAGATCATGTGCATGAGATACTTCTTAATGTACCTACGACATAAAGCAGTGCATCAAGCTGTTTCCATTGCTTTTTATTTTCAATTGCGTGGTGTTTCGGCTCTCTAGTTTCCTCCCATGTGCAAAATTTACCTGATGATTTGACTCGTGTATTTTTCTTACAACGCATAGCCCAAGGATTGTTTAGCAAAATCGGTTGTACTGTACTCCTATGTTCCTGTGTTTGATGCCCACCTTCTCCAACGCGCATTGACAAGTGTGGGAAAGTACGGTCAATTGACTGGTATGGCATGATGAGGCCTTCTTCCAGCAATGGATTAACACAAGGACCCTACACGTAAATTCCAAAGCGGAACCCTTATTTTAAACTAAATCAGTCTTTATTTTAATGTTTTATATATGTTTATGAGTGAAATACTGGCTTTTACATGATTTTGGTTTTTGTATTTGAATGTATGACTTTTTCATGTAATTTTTTTTATGTATTTTTCTTCTTCTACAGCCTTTTGGAGGTCAGAGGAATTTTTCAGAGTTGGCGGTCGGAAGATTTCAATCGCCAGGACTATCTGGAACACCACCGAGTTCTCTTTCCGAAGTTCACTTCAGACCACAGGTTCCTGGTGAATTTCAGGGTCTGGAGTTCAGAAATGCAGGTCCTAGGTATGTGTCGCATTTGTTGATGATTATACGTGGTTCCTTTGGAATGTTTTAATGTGTAATTGTTTATAGCTATCACTTTTGATCTGTGCAAGCTTCATCGCATAGCATATGCTTTATTAATGTTGCATTTGCTCCACAGGTTTCAATTGCACCAACGAATGCATGTTCCTGAAAACTATCCTGGTCAGCCTCCGCACATGCGAGCTGCGTCCAGTCCTCAGTATAACAATCCAGGCTCATTCCCCCAGCAATTCCAAGTACACAGCATTCCACCACATGGCCATCCACCCAACAGCCCACAGTTCATTGAGCTACGACACAACGCTCCCATATATCGCATTCGTCCACCTTTCAGTGCAATACCACAGCAGCATCGTGCGATGATTGACTCTCGACAGCAGATGCAGAGTCGCCCGCAAGGCACGCAATATGCGCATGCATATCGGCCGCCAATGAATCCGCACATACCCTTGAGTGAGCCCACGGTTTCTGCCAGTCAAGGCCTAACTGTAGGTGCAGAGCTATCCAATCCAGCTTTGCCACTGCAGCATGGATCGCAACAGCATCCCACCTCTACTATGCCACAGCAGATAGTTCAAATGATGCAGCAACGTCATTTTACCCCACAGCAGGCACAAAACTTAATTCAGCAGCAGCAACAGCAGACTTTCAATCAAAGGCTTCAACAACAAAACCCCCTTCTACCAGAACAGCATCCATCCAATCCTACGATGCCACAGCAGCAGCAACAGTCTGTTCCTCTGATGCGACAGCAGTCGGCTAACATCATGTCAGAGCAACAAAGCCAAAATGCAGCTATGGTTCAGCCTCAAAGCACAGAGACACAGCAAACTGATGAGTGCACCCAACAAGAAATATTGACTAAGGCTGCTCCCGAAAAAGGTGTGGCACCTACATCTCAACAGCCGGAAGCTGTTCCTACCTCAGGGAGTGTAGTTGAACAGCATACTTCTGACGTGAAGCCTGGAGACCTCGGAGACAAAGAGCTGGATGACCTGGCAGCTGTGAAGGCACTGGGTGATGAAGATGATGACCTTGAAAATTTAACTCTCGATCCCATTGATGGAAAGGGTGGTGAGAGTGATCTAGATACTCATCTGGATGATCTGTTGATGAAGGGGGGAGAGTTTGATCTGCTTGCCTACACAGACCCTGAGCTTGGAATGACCGACAAGAGAGACATGTTTAACGAACAACTTGGACTTGGAGACTCAGTTGAGGAAAAGGGTGGTGACTCTGGGAATGGGGCGATGAGTCTAGATGACAAAGAATGTGTGGAGCTGGTTGAGAAAGCCTGCAGTTCGGCATCACTGTTGCCAGATTCAGTATCTTCTGTGGTAAAAGAAGAAATTGTTCCAACTTGTAAAGATGAATGCAAGGAGAGTGACCCAAAATTGAATAGCAATGAGTCTGATTCTTCTGTTGTGACTTCATGCACCAATAAAAATGAGACACAAAGTACAGTTTCAGCTGTTTCATCTTCTGATCCACTTGAGCAAACTGCAAAATCTGTGAACGTGCTCTCCAAAAATAAGCAAGATGAAACTGTGAACACGAAACAGGAATCGTCTTGTGGAAATAATAGTCCTGAAAACACAGCTATGCCAGTTGTATCAGCAGCACTAGATCAAACAAACATCTCAACTATTGCTTATAGACAATCTCAAGGAAGTACTCGCTATAATACACCCCCACAACAAATATCTGAACTTGACAAGGTGCATATCGTAAATAAATCAAACCAGATATCAACAGTCTCTAAGCCACTTAACTCAAGTCCAACATCCAGCTGTGTAGGAATCAGGCAGCCAGTGAACAATCAACACGACATGGGATCATCACAAATCCCTGTTGGCTCGCCAGCTAACGTGCACCATATGACGTTGAGTTCCAAGCCTTACCAACACATGAACATTGCACCTATGAGCTGCACCTCCAACAGTCATCAGATTCCTGTGGGATCTCCTGTGAGTATGGCTCTGGGCTCACCAGCCCATGGACAACAAAAAACTATGGGATCTCCAGTCCCAGGCCAGCATCTACCTTCTGGGTCTCCAGCATCTGGGCAACACTTGCCCATGGGTTCCCCAGCACCTGGACAGCATATTACCATGGGGTCACCTGCTACAGGGCAGCACATGACTGGCGGCTCGCCAGTTTCCAATCAGCATCTGCCAATGGGATCTCCTGCGCATGGACAGCACCTGCCGCTCGGGTCTCCCGTACACGGTCACCACATGACTATGGGGTCCCCTGCAAGCATGACGGTTGGCTCTCCTGCAGGTGCACACCTTGCAACTGTGGGTTCACCTGCCCCTGGTCAGCAGCGCTTGGCCATGAACTCGCCTCATCCGACAGTGGGATCTCCACACTTCACTGTGGGTTCCCCTTCCAGCCAAAAGCAGATAAATTTGCAGCAGCCAGGTGTAAACACAGGCATGATTCCACAGGCCAATTTTAATCCATCTCATTCATCAGGAATGCCTCCTGCAATGCCCCCAGGACACCAAGGCCCTTTCACGCCATCCCACTCACTGCCACCACCTTCTCAGATGTCTTTACAAAAAGAGAAGTCTCTGCTGCTGGATGAGCAGCCTCTTCTCCTGCAGGATCTCGTAGAGCAGGAGAAAAAGGAACAGCAACGTCAGCAAATGCAAGCCATGCTGCAGCAACAACAGCAGCGTCAGCAGTCCATCACAGGATCCATGTTTCCCAACATTGGTAAGTTTTTTTTTTAACTTACAATAAGGCCAAATGTTGCTCGGATTGAGTGCTTTTTTTAACATGAATATCGACATGTATATGCAATAATAGCCACGTGTATATTTTCTGTGGTGTCTTGAGTGGCCAAAATGTTAAGGATGGCATTTCGCAAGTAATTTGTATTCTTTTTTTTGTGCAGACCTCGATAAATTCACTCCAGATGACATCACTGATCCAATAGCCAAAGCCAAGATGGTGGCTCTGAAGGGCATTAACAAAGTCATGACGCAGGGGGCCATGGTAGTCCCATCCATTGCCAGGTATCGTCTGTCTTTTCATAAACTGTGATCACATCTTGAATTATCTGTATGTTGGAGAATCAATGAGAAGTGTCACTAAATTATGATTATGTTTTGTTCAAGGCCCCGCATTCCTGTAATGACACAACAGATAATGGGAAGCAGTGACCCTCCACCTTCAAGTGGACAGCAAATAGTACGTATGCCTCTCATGCCTTCTTCATTTACTAGTTTATTGGCTTGGACTGAATATGCACACCAGCTTAAAACGAATATAAATGCATGAATGTTATTCATGGGATGTAAGTGCCCTTGGGCTGTAGGCAGACTTGCCGTATATGGACGAGGCATTTCTCAAGGCACTCGAGCTAGCTGGTCACATGGCTGATGGTATTTGCCTCATTGCTATTAGAATACCATCTGGGAGATGTTCAAGTTTCAATTTAAATGCAGATTTTGACATTTTACCTGCTTTGAATTCACAGACCTAAAATTATATTTGGCTTTCAAATAGTAACAGAATACAAAATAAAGCAGTGCACACTAGGGCTTTAGAAATGCAACACCAAAGGGAAACATACACACATGCGGTGAAATATATTGAAATAAAAAATGGTAAGATGAGAATAATTAACTTTAACGAATATATTTTTAATCTTCTCAGTCACCATTTCTAGGCATATATATAGCTCTCAATGTTTATTGTACACTGCTAGCTGAGATATGCACACCATTAAACAAGAATGTAATTTGTACCTTTTAATACGGTTACATAATTCATAGATAATTTACACAATGGATAGGATGTAATGGGGTAAGTGTTAGAATATCTGAGAGGTATCTCAAGTTTTCATCCTAAAGGTCAGGTGATCTCCTGATCAAGCAGCTGTTGGGGGGGGGGGTAATTCTAATGAGGACCATCGAGCCAGATGCAACTGGAGCATGCGTATGATCTATGTATGATCTAGATTTCTAATAAGTTGGTACCCATTTTATTAACTCCATAATAACGTTAAGCTGCAGTCGCCCTTGAATTCGTAACCGTTCAAATGAACCCTTGACTCTTGCATGACACCACTCGGCCAAATGATAGTCACAAATTACGTGTTTATTGTTTACATAAAACTTAACATTTGTGATATATGTATTTTTATCAGGAGGTTGGTGGGTCGAATATGATGCAGATGGCTCGACCAAATCCACCAACATTTGGAGCTGTTATGAGTAAGTATAGTAGTGGCTATGCACATTGATTATTGTTATGTTATTGAATGTTTAATACATGTCATGGTTTACTCCGAATCTATTATGTGTATATATGTTGAACTGTTGCACAGTATGTAGCCATCTGAGCTAATTGGAGGTGTGGGGGAAGGACAAGAAAGTAAACACGAAAATATATTCTAAAGAAATGTTTTTTCAATCTAGATTTAAGGCCACAACTCAAGTGGCTTCCTAATATCAGAAGTAAGAGCGTTCCAGGTGGCTGCAGAAGCGCATCTGAAAGCAAGTGATGCAGTGACCATCTTTGTTCAATGGTTAGCCAAAAGCCGCTGCAAGGATAACCGGTTTTGTGTGATGGTTTAGGCTCCTAGACGAGATCAGCAAGGTTCATTTGTAGTAAGTCTTTTGTGTGTAACATGTGCGACCTTATAATGTATTATTGACTGTTTTTCTATCTTGATCTAGCCGATGCAGACGTTGGTCAGTATAGGGAGTGGCTTCTGCACACCCAAGCCCTCCTTCAGATGCAACAGAAGTTTCTTGAAGATCAGATTGGCGCGCACAGAAAGTCAAAGAAGGCTCTGTCTGCAAAACAGCGTACGGCCAAGAAAGCTGGGCGTGAATTGGCAGAAAAAGATGCAGAGCAGTTGAAAAATGTCACTGAGCAGCAAAGTATGGTGCAAAAACAGTTGGAACAGGTGAGTGGAACATGAAAGCCAAATGTTTTTTTAAAATTCATGATGAATCTTGACTTAAAGCTTTCGTGACTGCAGGAATTCATATTCTTTGGGTCTTTCGGTAATCAGAATCAGAAAGGGTTTTATTCGCCATGAAAGTTCGCACAGACAAGGAATTTACTATGGCAGGAAGGTGCATACATTCAACATGTAGGAATCTTAAAACTTAAATAAGTGGTATACAGTCTAACTATACTAAAGTTACAAAGTCTAACTAATACTAAGGGGCTAAAGTATGTAAAATTTTGAATAAGTATACAATATAAAATGTGAATTAGCCGTAATATACAATCTTAAAATACAAATAGGGTCACATGTTGTAAATATGGCAAGGTGTAATTTTGTAGATAAAATGTTATAGTAAGTGTAAAAGTCATTTTAAAGTCACGTAGATAGGTTCAAAGAAAATAACAAAACTACGACGTTTCGATCGCAACACAAGCGGTCGCCTTCAGGAAAAGGGGGGTCGGCTTCCAAAGCAAACTGTTTATCAGGGATTGAAATGGGCCTAGCCCAAATGTCAGCAGCCAATGTTAATGCAAGTGGTGGGCAGCCAACCCCAAAGGTGGTTGGTTTTTCACCAATCAAAGGGCTGCCAGGTGAAAATTAGCATGAATATTCATGATGAGTTCAAAACCAATCATGAAATGTTGCTTTATTTTAGGAAAGTTTTTTTGTATGTGTCTCGGGCTATACATTTTGCATCTGATGCTTAATTGTGTTTTACGAGGGTAACTAATTGGTAATGTAAAAGATAAGGCCAAGGTCTTAGGTTCTGAGATTAAAGCTGACTATTTAACCTAATAATGTTCATTGCTTGTGGTAATTTGATTAGAAAGATATACTCTTGTTTTTCTGCTTCTAGAACGACGAATAGCTTGTTGTGAATTTGTGCTGCCTCTTACTGTTGTCATTGTGTACTCATTTGTTTCTCCTTTGTGGTTTGCAGCTTCGTAAGCAGCAGAAGGAGCATGCAGAGCTCATTGAGGAGTTCCGTACAAAGCACCAGCAGGCACATGCTTCAGGTGCTTCTAGTGCTGGGATGAGTGGAGCTCTGCAGGGTCCCCCTAACATGATGCCGATGGGACCTGGGCAGCAAGCTGGCATGGGGCCTCTTGGTCCTGGTCAACAGCCTGGAATGAGACCGATGATGCCTGGGCAGCAGGCAAATATGAGGCCCATGGGCTCAATTCACCAGCAAGGAATGAGCCCCATGGGCCCTGGTTCACAACAAGGCATGGCTGGCATGGCTGCTGGTCTTCAACAAGGCATGGGACCTATGGGACTTGGATACCAACAAGGCATGAGGCACATGCCACCTGGTCTTCAACAGAGCCTGAGGCACATGGGCCCTGGTCATCAGCAAGGCATGAGGCAAATGATGCCAGGACAGCAGCAAGCCATGATGTCACTTGGACCGATGGGGCCGGGGCAACAGCTGAGCATGATGCTCTTGGGGCAGATGGGTCCTGACCAACAGCAAGGAATGAGATTGATAGGACCAGGGCAACAGCAAGGAATGGGGTCACAGGGTCAGATGGGTCCTGGGCAGCAGCAAGGTATGAGGCTGTTGGGACCTGGTCCACAGCAGGGAATGCCACCAATGGGGCAAATGGTTCCTGGTCAACAGCAAGTAATTAGAATGATGGGTCCTGGGCAACAACAGCAAGGCTTAGGTTCAATGGTACAGATGGGGCCTGGCCAGCAGCAAGGCATGGCGCAAATGGGACCTGGGCAACAGCAAGGCATGAGGCTCATGGGACCAGGGCAACAGCAAGGAATGAGGCAACTAATATCTGGACAACAGCAAGGTATGAGGCCCATGGGTCAGATGGGCCCTGGCCAACACTTAGGAATGAACCAGATGATGGGTGTTTCACAGCAGGGGAGTGGACAGTTTGGTCCAGGGCAGCAGCAAGGAATGAGGCTCATGGGCCCTGCACAACAACCCATTGGTGCAATGGGCCAGATAGGACCTGGCCAGCAGCACACAATGAGACAGATGGGGCCTGGTCCACAGCAAGGGATGGGGCCTGGGTCACAGCATAATGAAATGGGACAAAATCCATCGTCCGTTAATTTTCAGTCAATGGGGGCAATGGGAAATCAACATGTGACAGGGCAGAGGCAGCATCCAAGTGTAGGAGGTATGGAACCAGCATTACCAAGTGGAGCTGAACATCACAGTGCAATGGAGTTTGCACTAAAGCAGGAGCATAGCCCCATTCATCAGGGAGGTGTTGGGTCAATGGGACCTGGACAGCAAACAAGTGCTGGGTCTGTGGATGCTCGACAGCAATTGAATTTAGTCCAAGAACATCAACAAGCTATGAGTGGCATTGGGAGATTAAAGAATGTCCCATCAGAAACTGCTGGCTCTGAACTTCAACAAAACATTGGAATTTCTGAACAGCCTTTTATGGGGCATTCTCACCAAGAGAAGCAAATAAACATAAAATCTATGGGTCAAAATATCCCAACAGTAAATGCAACTGGCATTAAACCGAGTGCGGGTGGAACTTTTGGTCAAGGATATCCACAGAGTGTTAGACCAGGATTTAACTCTCGCTCATCACCAATTATATCTGGTCACTCGCCTCGACCTGGATCAAAGACACCAGAAAATGTAGGGCTAGGGTTTCAGTCAACAGTGACCACAGTTGCACCAAACGTTTCTGACACTAACCAGGCAGATAGAGACCTCAAGAAGTTGGGAACCTCACCCAGAGCTGAATACGAACTTCAGCAATTTGGCAACACCAATACATCTGTTCATCAACCTGGTGCTGCTGGAACACAACAAAACGTACATTTTAAAACCAGCCAGCTACAAGCAAATGCCCAAGCATCTAGTAGTACAATTTCTGAAAGTTGTGTACCCAGAGCTAATCTAGAAATGAATAAAGACAATGGAGGCCAATCAATGGCAGAAAACAAGGCATGTGCAGCAGGAACGCAGAGCCCAGTGTCAGAAGTCTTGTCTAAACCACAATACACAGATGTGGCGGATTGTCAGAAAGGTGAAAAAAGCAATTCCTTACCAAATGTAATACCGACTTTGACACACGCGATAAATCCTGCATCAAGTAATAAGCAGCAGGGTTTTTCAGGCTCCTCACAATCAAGAAATATGTTTCTGCAATCGCACCCTGGTGTCCAGGCTGTACCGTCAGGCCAAGGCAAAAATGATGGGCACGTAACACCAGACCCTGTTCACACACCTGGCACTGGAGGTCATATGGCAGACTCGCCTAGCCGAGTGTCAAGCGATGGTGCCACAAACCCAGGATCAACAAATCAAGAGCAGGCTGATGAATCAAAGCCCATTGGCATGATGGTATCGGGAACTGAAAATATGAAGACCGAAGCATCTGCCAGCGAGGAAAGTCGAAGTGCAAGTGGAACAAATTTTGACAATAATCCGTTTAGCGACACTTTCCAGGACCGTGAACGGAGGGAGAGGCTGAGGTTACAACAGGAGCAGCAACGCATTCAACTTATGCAGGAGGTTGAACGTCATCGGGCCATGCAGAATTATGAGGTTGAGTTTCAGAAACAGCCAAATATTGTGTCAAATGCTCAAAGTGAAGTAGCAGATGGACCCTTAAGGCATCAAGCAATGTTGAGTGCAATCCAAGTGCAGAGTAACCAACCGACTATCCATTTAGAGAGGGCACAACAACAGCAGCACCAGCAACGCTTTATGGGACCTGGACACCTTGCTCATGGCCAGATGTCAAGACAACAACAACATTTGATGATGGGAGTAAGGCCTGTTCATGGTAATACTTCTGTTGATGGAAACCAGTCACAGATGGCAAAATGTTTTGGCCCAGAGACACTTGATCAAGAAAGCAGACTACAGCAACCTCCAGTTCCACAATCCCCAGTCCTTGCACAACCTCCAGGATTTGTGAGCCCCACGCATTCTGGGTCTGTTAATTTCCCCCAGGGCCCTGAGATAGTCCACCCTGGACAAGGTGGTATATATCCATATCGCCCAGGGTTTCCTGGTAATGGAGCAATGTTCCAGCAGCATGTTGGACCCTCTGGGCCCCGTGGTCCCCACCAGAGGCTGCCCTTCAACCCTGGGATGGCATTTCCTGGACAGCCTCCAAGGCAGCCAGGGTTGAATCAGCCTCAGCTTGGACAGGAGGTCGGCACAATGCCTCTACCTCCAAATTACCCCGGAGCCAGCACGTCACTCATCCAGCTCTACTCCAATATTATCCCCGAGGAGAAGGGAAAGAAGAAGAGGATGCGGAAAAAGAAAAAAGAGGATGAAGCATCCTGCACTCCCATGTCACCAGGTACTCCGGGCAGCAACCCAAGCATCCCAAGCACGCCCACAACCCCCAGCACACCTTTTGCAAATGAATTAGGTCATGGGCCACATCCTGGGACTCCTATGGTACTCCAATCACCAGGCTCGTCAGGGATTGGGCCTCATCAAATGGTGCCGCATTCCCCAGGTAGTCACTACAGTCATTCATTAGGGAGGCCCATGCCTGCTGGAATTACCCGCATGGTTCATGAGCCTTGCAGTGCTCAAGACGGCATGCACCATCTGCAACTGAAGCCTGAACAAATGGAATTGGGAAGCTGTGGCGGAGCACAGAGGCCCATGGGCATGATGACGGGAGCTGCTGGCATGTCCCTCACACAGTTCGGAGCAGTGAGAGCGCATCACCTGGGGGGTGGGCCACATCACAACCTGGCAGACTCCGGACACATGGTCTCAGGGCCACTCGCTCCTCCCCATAGCCCGATCCGCTCCATGTCCACTGTGGATTCATCCATGGCAGAGACAAAGTCCGAATCTGGCAACGAATTGCTCAAGAAGCTGCTGCAGGCGCGGCACGTGAGGCTGCAGAATGTACACGCTCAGTACCAGCTGCCCATGGCTGGAGAGGTTCCTGCAGCGTCAGAAGGAGGAGGTCTGCTACCCCAGCAGCTGCCTGTGGACAGGAAGGAGGAAGGCAAGCCATCTATGGCTGTCGGAATGCCCCCTGCCAGGCACCACGTGCAGCCCAGGAAACTGGATGTCGATCACAAACCTGACAGCATGATTGTGAGTGCTTTGATATTAGTTAATTTGCATAAAATTTTACATTGCATTGTATTTACACTGGGCATTCAAGCACACTTGTATAACCCAGAGCTTTGGAAGCAAGTTTTATGGTAAAATACTGTGTTTCCATGAATGCCTTAGAATTGTATGAATAAAATAAATTTGAAGAAATAAATAACAGCCTTGCTGCTTGCATAGATAAGTATAAACTCGTATAACTAAAATAGGAAACTTGTATCGAAGGTTCTTTTCAAATAGCAATTTAAAACCATGTTGCTTTCAAAACATTTGTATTTAAATAAAAGCAAAATCATTCAAACGCATGAATAAGGCATGTAATGTCATGAGAAAATTATTATTCATCGTGGCACTAGATATAAATGCTTCCCATCCTTTTGACCATTGTGAGTGTTGGCATGGCCTTGGCTCTGCATGAAGTGCTTGTTGCTGCTCACTTCCCTTGAAACCTGAGACCAAGCAATGCTTGCCCTTCTCTGTCCTGCAGCTTGGGAAACTGGAGCCATCGGTGGCGAGCTCCCAGCCAGTTGGGTCTGCCAACTACCCTCCCCAAATGGGCTGTGCCCATGAAGGCATGGAGAGGAAGAGGGAAGGGAAAGGCAATGCAGAGTGGAGGAGGGATGGCAGAGAGGATGTCGACACGGAGCCTGACCCCTCCTGCCCAGAGCAGCGCATGCGGAAGGTGCCCAAGGGTGTGGGCAAGGGGGCGACACGCAAGAAGCGCAAAAAGGAGGACGAGGAGAAGTGGAAGCCATACACGAGCACAGATGCCCTGATGTCTCAGCTCAAGCAGGTTTCTACTATGCTGGCTGCAATGCCATTGCATGCAGTTAAATGTACACACGCACCTGTTTGAGATTCAGATGAAAAATGCCTCATGCTTGCCTCCAAACACAAAAATATAGTTGGCATATATATTAGGCGGTGGCCCTTCATCAGAGCAGAGAGAATAAAACTTTCCTTATTAAGAGCAATGTCATGGCACTCTCCATTGGTGCTTTTGAGATAATGATGGAATGTATTTCTGTGACTGGTGCCAGTGTCTTAACAACACAACCGTGCTCAATTGTGAAAAGTGGGATTAATTTTAAGATGGATTTGACTAGGAGTTGAACTGTTTAATATGTAGGCTTTCGCAACCAATATCATCCATAATACAGGTTTTTTGGGGTTTGATCGCGTAAATATATAAATGTATCGTTAAACCCGCCACCACCCGATACAGCCAATTAGTAAGGTTTGTCACATAAATAAAACATGCCAATTCGTCACTAGTACAGCACACCGGTGTGTTGGAGAGCAAAGCGACAACATTTATCAATCTGAGTACGACGTTTTGCCAGTAATTACAACGAGCTTCAATCTGGTGAAAGCCAGATTTATGGAAAAATTCCCCTGTTTCGTTCCTTAAATAGAGGGGTAGATGTGATGGCATCACTTGTCAACACTTCTTGAGCGATGTGCGGGGGGAGGTTAACAGAGGTGGGACAAAGTCATTGTTATGCAAGTCCAAGTCGAGTCGCAAGTCATCAAATTCATGACTCGAGTCTGACTCGAGTCCAAGTCACATGACTCGAGTCCACATCTCATAGGTGGGACAAAGTCATTGTTATGCAAGTCCAAGTCGAGTCGCAAGTCATCAAATTCATGACTCGAGTCTGACTCGAGTCCAAGTCACATGACTCGAGTCCACACCTCTGGAGGTTAATGAATACATATAAATGACAATGGGTATCCATTGCCGGTTGGGTTATTTATATGGTAATCGGAGTACATTATGCATGCACATTATGTAAGCCAATTGTTCTTGTACCTCCTGTCGATTGTGTATACTAAAATAGCCGTACCAACGGTAATCCCTATTGAAGTATGGTGACCTCTATAGGCATAGAGGACTGGCAACAATGAAGACAACCATATTTGTTCTGTTAACGCGACAAACCTTACTAATTGGCTGTGTTGGGTGGTGATGCGTTTAACGACACATTTATATATTTATGAGATCTAACCAAAAAAACCTCTTATTTAGGATTTTAACCGTTTGCCATGGTATCACCTGGACAGATAATCGAAATGTGTACATTAACTGTATGTTTTTATATTCGGTGGTGCTTTGGCCATATAATGTTGTTGTTACTACACATGTACAAGACACATAAACCCGTAAAGGTGTATGATTAAATCTTACAGCAGTGTTTGTGTAAGTAATTGTATGTTGAGTCTGTTATCTTCTTGACTATTGATGATCATTATTGCAGCAACTGGCCTTGCTGCCACTGATTGAGCCGACCATCAAGGTGAACCTGGGGCTCTTTCCACCCCATGGCTCTAACCGGCTCAATGGCGACAGCCAGCTAAAGGGCTCCTTCGGGAGCGCTGTTCTGGATGGCGTTCCAGACTATTACACGGAGCTCATATTCAAGGTGAGTTTTAACCTCTCCCCCAATTTTCTGAGATAAAAAAAAAATGATGATATAGTCGTCAATGTGGATCTAGTATTAAACGTGTGAGCAAAAGTATTGACATTTGCATGACCTTGAGGTTAGAATGTTATACGTAGTGCATTTGATTGTCTTTGCACAGTCACATGATTAATTATTCTGCAAAAAATCTGATTTGTTTTAGCTTAATTTAAGTGTCACGGTTTGGCGAAAATAAACTTGGACCAATTAATTGTAATATATGTAATTAAAGACCTTAATCTGTGTCTCAAAAACCTACAGGATACTTCCTGACAAGGTAAAAATAAAAATGTGGTACATAGGTAACTTTTAGAACACAAACAACAGGAAATCAAAATCTTTTTCATTTTAAGACCCCCAAATCTCAATTTGAAGTGCCTCATAAAACATGTTTGTGCGTGTCATTCAGAAACCGTTTAGAATATATGATTCCGTTTTTTTTCTTTTGTGAGAGCGTTAAACGGCAAATAAATTCAATCGAACCATTGTTCGATCTATTATTGTTTTTGAGATATTTCGGATTAAAATGGTTTTGAATAAAAAAAAACGCATTCAATGTTCAAATATAAATAATTATTAAACGAAAAAAATAGGAGCTTCCCCTCTTAGAATATTAAGTTAATTAATGTTGTTTAATAAACAAATAACTGAATCTTTAACTTAATCAGTTTCCGATGGGTACACCTTGATAAGAAGTTTGAATCAAGCAGTTAACAATTTAAGTTTTTTTTTTGCAGAAAAATACTTCTTTTTTGGAGGAGTTAGTGTCTGATCATAGATACAAATTGTAAAAAAATCATATCAGGTTAATTATTATATTTATTGAAAACTTTGGCCTGGCGAAGACAGGCTTTATGACCTTGAAAAATATGTATTGAGGGCTTCATTCCTTGGTTGGTGGAAAAACAACCGTGTTGACAGGAGGTTTGGGCATTTAGGCCCTTGATAACTCACCAAACATAAACAGAATTTGCCCCCCACCCCTGCCAGCGCATGAATTAGGCCTTGGAATTTGTGAAGTGCAATTTGATTGCAGAAGTTGAAATGATGAATAAGCTTCAGTGTGGTGTTAACGTGCAAATTGACTGGCAACAATGAAGACTGAAAGGCAGATAATGAATGGTGTTCTCTCTTCACACTTGTCACCCCAACAGCAGACGAATCTGAGTAATCCCCCCACACCGCCTGCTTCGCTGCCTCCTACTCCGCCTCCACCTGGCACGCGCCAGAAGCTTCTCAATGGCTTCGCCACCGCGGAGGAGCTGACCGGTGTGTATCTGTGCCACGGCAAAGATGTCTCACTTAGGCAGAGTTCACAATATCCCACACACAGCGCAGTAGCATCAAACGTGTTAGAACATTGTTCGAAGCAAAGATGTCCGTGCATCTGAGATGCTGAAGGATGACATGATAAATGTTCCTTAACTACATACACAGTTATTACTGTAACGGCCATATTTACAAACTGCGAGGTAATTGGTGAATGGAGCGTAGATTGGATAAATGTCATGAATGTGTAGTATCTGGTGTTGTCTTCATGCGACTGTTGCCATGCTGTGCTGCCCCAGGGAAGTGCTTGGAACTGCGTCGGCCGCCTCAAGCATTCCCTTTCCCCTACGTGGACGGCTTTGGACAAATGACTCCGCAGGGCCCACGCGCGGTGGACGTCCCCGCGTCACTGCCCACGCCGCCCCACAACGGCCAGGAGGACGTCAGGTGGCCCCCCCTGATCCTCGCCACTGCACAACCCTCGTTCCCCCTCGCCTGCTGTGATACCTTGAAGACACTGCCGTGCCCGCTCCGTCGTTACCCCACAGCCGTTTAATCAGGGCCTAGGCTTCAACGTAAACGCGCTCGCATGTTTGCATCTCGCTAGGATCGCAAATAAACATATTGCAGTGACTTTGAACTCTTGGTGAGCAAGAAACGTATTTGGTCATTTTCCTGGGTTTGTAATTTTTCCTGCTCGTTTCGCTCACCGTAACTGATAAAGAAACACATCTTGCTTTGTTGGCCCCATTAAAGTATGATCACCCTGATCCCTGTGTGTGGGTGAGGTATTACTGCCCCAAAATTATGCGTATTAGACACTTATCTTGAGTTGCCCAAGAAAGCATCACTGAATCTCATGATGCTTTCACGAGTGTTTGTCTTGACATGTTAGATTGGTAGCTTTTAAAAGTATATTGGCATGTTGAAGCAAACTAAAGTACCCAAAGAGGTGACGTCGCCTGCAATGTGGCCCCACAGCCGTCCCCAGGAGGCCCTGGGGGAGCGCGAGTCTCCCGACAGCATCATCTTCACGTCGTCCCCGGAGAGCGTGACAGGCACGGAGCCACCGCGTTTCCCCGTGATGGACGAGCGTCCCGACACTTCCGCCTCCCCCGTCATCCCGCTGTTGCCCAGCGCCGGCACCGGTCAGAGCCCACGCACATAAACGGGGACCACCGCGTGCGTCACTGCTTTGCACACCGAGCTGCCAAGAGCGCACACTGCCATTAGTGCCTTGACGCAAAGCGTTAGAAATCATTAACCAGTCTTGAGGCCTCAAGTCCATTCCTCGACTCTGGGTGAGCTTGAGGATAATTTGTTAGCTCTCTACTTTGACCTTTCCCTCAGGGCTGTGGACTCTGTCCTAGGACTTGGATTAGACGCACCAGCCTTGACACTGTCCGCAGCTTCGAGGATCCAGCCTTGACTTTGACACTGTCCTTGACTTTGACACTGTCCTTGACTTAAGGGGCTTCCAGCCTTGGCCTCAGCTTGTCATCCTGGGTCTCGGCCTCAATCCTCCACTGCCTCTCACCACAGCCAGCTAGCTGTCGTTAGAAGCAGTTGACATTTAATGTTCAATTCCATCATCCCCTCAGTCTATAAAATAGCTATCACTTCATGGGAAATCAGCATTGGTTGTCTTCTGCAGAGACTGACCCTTACCATAGGAATTTATAATTTTCACCACTAGCTCAGGGCTAACAGCGAATAAGGTATTGTTTGAGTGGAGAGTTAACTCTACTGATGGCAAAATTAACTGCTGTCTCTCATAGCACCACTCAACCGGATAATTTGGGTATGGGTAATAGTAGAATATATCACATGTACATTTTATTTTAACGTATTATTTAATCTCTCTCTAGGAATTGCTATCTGTGATGCAGATAGATTGATGATTTGTGCATGTTGCTAATCTACTCGCGTTACCCATGGATGTGTAAACAGCACTGGGGAGGAGCGTGAGAGGAGGGACTTTGACTTCCGCACAGCCTCAGCCGTACAACGGCAATGACCACGTCTCCGTCACGCTCACCCTGTCCACCAATGCTGCTGATGTAAGAACTTTACTGCGTTCTTGGCGACCTCACCTCGTGGTCTGGAATTAGCTTATATCAGTTTTGGAGCTGCTCACACAATGCCTACTCCCCCCCCCCCCATCTACTCCCTTTCCCTGTTATGTGTTGCTTGCGCCTCTTTCTTAGGACATAAATATTGTGGTGTCGGCTGTGGCACACTTGCTGCGTGTCACGGTGCCCAACAGCTATGAGTACAGCGACTGTCCCGTACAGCGACTACCCACGCACCCACTCCTGGGCACCATGCATCCCGGCCAGCACACCGAGCACGCCGGTATGCGCAGAGCTGCTGCAGCCACAGCAGCAGCATCGACAGCACACGGCCGCTCCTGCAGCCTCGCCTGCATGGCCAGTGTCAGTGACCCTGTGTTCATATTGTGCACATGCAGATGTGTGTGGAGGAAAGAATCACAGTTCATTGTCTTCTACAGTTATTCCTAAACAATAGTCAGAGATTACTTTCTCATGTAGAGTAGTCATTCTGTCTTCGTGTTTAAAATGCCGCCATATGGACCGTCGACATAAGTTAGAGTCTTTGACTTAATCATTAGATTGCACGTTCAAGTGCCTGTCAGGTGGCAACTTAGCCCACTATCCTGTCCCTGTTAATACATTTGAAATGTTTTATGAAATCTAAATTGGCTCGTGTATCAACGAGATCCCGCTGCAGGAACGTGGAGTTATCCCTTCTGGCATGGCTCTGAGCACCGCACAACACACCAAAACTTGTTTTGTTGCAACAGAGCTATCTGTCCAGCAATGTCATCTGGCTATTGCTAAAACCTGTTCAAACCTAAAAACCAAATACACTGTTTATAGGTCATTAGGAGTTGAAAGCCCCGTTAAAACGAAATGGAAATGGTTAATTTCATTTCATGAATACCATTTAATGAAGAGCTGTGACCTATTGCCATTGAAAACGTTAATGTATGTTTGTGACAATTATAAAATTAGCAAAAGAGCGAAGAGATTGATCATACAGGTATTCATAAGTCGTTCTGATTACAAAAAACTTTCTTTGCACGACAGATTGTCTGATTTTGGCCATTTCTGAGTCATTATTACATAGACAAATGGGACAATGGTATCACAAGGAATGTTTTATTAAATTGACACCATGATTTTGAATGGAATTAACAACCATTGTTCTGCGTGGAGTTGGATTGCGTATATAAAGCACTCTGAAAGCACTGACTTTGATCGAACTGTGTAGCCCCGGGCCGCATGGTGGGTGGGAAACCAGCCGGCATGCAGGCACAGCTGCATAAATTGCAGCAGCAGCGGCAGCAGGCTCAGCAGCAGCATGCGCAGCAGCAGCACGTGCAGCATCAGCAGGCGCAACAGCAGCAGGCGCAGCAGGCACAGCATGGGCAGCAGCAGGCACGCAGGCAGTGGTGCCGCCACTGCGATGTGGTGGTGCTGGGCTCGGGTGTGCGTGTACGAGCAGCTGACCTCCCCTTCTCTGTCAAGGTGTGTACTCCCCTCTCCTCCCAGTTGTGTGCTTCCCTTCCCAGGTGCAGGTTCATATTCCCTTCTCACAACTGCACACTCTTTTCCTTAAGTTCCACAGGCCTTGTTAGCTCTCGCTCAAAGTGTACTTCAAGATTCAAACCTACGTGCCGTCTCTTTACAGCTTTTGCCTGTTATCAATGGCATGGAATTTCTCCATCTACTATGGTTGTGCCTCCCCCATGTAACTAATAAAAAAATAATTGGCCAAATATCCTCAGTAAGACCCTCCTGGATTAAGTTATTGAGACTTTCATGAGTACACAGTCTGACATGTATAAGAAAGTTGGTACATAAATATTAATGCACGTGCATTAAACTTTTTCAACAGCTGAAATAAGCACTACTTTGTTGTCCAAAAAACCCAGAATGCATGGGTTTTGGACAGCCCATGTCACAAGGAATGTTGTGTTATTCTAGTGGGATGGAAAGGGAAAACAGCCCTTCCAGTGATATTTTTACTCATGCTGTGCGTTTCTTTGAACAGGGCTCCACCAGTGTTTTCGAAACCTCCAACCAAGAGATCGTGTTCTGCAGCAGCAACTGCTACTCACAGTATGCAGCAGCCCTGCAGGCCTCCCTCAGCCAGGCCAAGGTAGATCATTGAAATGCACATGCAAGATATACATTTGCTGTATTGACACAAACATATTGAGACAAAACAATTATACTTTTCTCGTCCAGAAATGTAATTGTCTCATTGATAGGAAATGTGGCATTGCTCATTCAGTGATCCTTGACCAAATTAGTGGAAATTACACATTCCTTTATAGCACTCTTTTCATTGGAGGAGCACTACATGCTCATACAAATCTCATGAAATAGGACAGGGTTCACCTCTTAATACATATCGCGACTAAAATATGCAGGTTAGCCTTGAACTCAATACAATGCAGTGTGTGTTAGTAGAGCATTGATCAGTGCATTCCAAGATGTGTTGAAGATAGTTTTTTTGGTGGAGAGGCAGGAAATGGGTTAGTGGGGAAGATCAAATAAAACAAAAAATGCACTTTTTAGAGATGGAACTCGGGTCTTCTGCTGCACACATGGCAATGACAGAGAAAAGAGGCAGTGGCACGAGGAATTCATGTGGTCAGCTGGCCAGCCTTTGTGTACAGTAGGTACAAATTGTTCTTTCTTACAAGCAGTAAGCACTGGGTTCGGTTAAAAATATAGAGAAACAGAAGAAGAGAGGAAGTAGTTGGTCCTGGACTACAACAATGGAAGGGATTGTAACGAACGTTTGTGTTTTTCTCTTAGGAGAGCCCTCGCGTGAGAATAGGCGACCCGGTGACCGATGAGAAGGACAGGCTCAGAGCAGCACCACAAACGTTTGGGCCCCACACGCCAGGGAGAGGTTCCAATGCCCGCCACCAGCCGGGGCCCACACAGCAGCCTGTGACCCAGCCCGGCACAGCACCAGCGTCACAGCAGCCCCCGGACGGAGCACAGGCACCACCTGGGCAACCCCCCCAGCCGTACCAGCGCGGGGAGATGTGCCTGGACGTGCGGACGCTGCCCAAATACCCGGAACCCGACCGCAAGCCCGGCCTCCATGTTCCAGTTCAAGTTGCGGCGGCGGATTCGCAGCCGCCGGCGCCGTTGGATGGTGGCGTGAAGCTGGAGATGAAGGAAGCGGAGGGTTTGGCGGCAGCGTCGACGGTGTCGGCACCCAGGTCGAACGTCCATAGCAAGATCCACAAGTCCCGTGCGCCACGCGCAGTGCACGCAGCTGACATGCCGGAGGAGCCCAGGCTGGCCTGCTCGCCCGCACGGCCGCCCATGAGCTCCCCGCCACGTGCACCCCCCCGCCCCATCGTCGTGCAGCCGCCCGCCTGCAAGAAGTGGAAGGGCGTCCGCTGGAAGAAGTGGCGGTTGCAGGTGACGGTGCTCTCTCACAGCGGGGTCTTGCGCCCACCAAGCGAGGACGAGATTGAGGAACTAATGCGCAAGCTGGGTACGTCGTTGCGGCCCGAGCCAGCACCCCCAGACATGCGCAGCTGCTCCTTCTGCCACTTGCAGGGCGACGGTGCCACTGACGGCCCCGCCCGCCTGCTCAACCTTGACCTTGACATCTGGGTTCACCTGAACTGTGCCCTGTGGTCCAGCGAGGTGTACGAGACACAGGCCGGCGCCCTTATCAACGTGGAGGGCGCGCGCCGCCGAGGCCTCGGAACAAAGTGCGGTGCCTGCCTGCGCATGGGAGCCACCACCAGCTGCAACCGGCCGCGCTGCCCCAACGTCTACCACTTTGCGTGTGCTCTGCGCATGCGCTGCATGTTCTTCAAGGACAAGACGGTGCTGTGCCCTGCGCATCGGCCGCGCAGCTCCACCGGGCAGGAGCTGGGCTGCTTCGCTGTGTTGCGCCGCGTCTACGTGCAGCGCGACGAGGTGCGGCAGCTCGCCAGCCTGGTGCGGCGCGGCCCGATGGGCGGCGGCACGTTCCGCGTGGGCAGCCTCCTCTTCCACGCGCTGGGTCAGATTCTGCCGGGCCAGGCCTCCTCGCCGTACTTCCACAGCCGCACGGCGCTCTACCCCATCGGTTACCAGGCCACGCGCCTCTACTGGAGCACGCGGTACACCAACAAGCGCTGCCGCTACCTCTGCTCCGTGAGCGAAGCGGAGGGACGACCCCGGTTCACGGTGCGCATCGTGGAGCAGGGCCACGAGGATCTGGTGCACGCCGCCTCCACGCCGCAGGGTATGACCAAGCAATGGCCGTGTGCGACCCCGTCGCCTCCACCGCCGTGGAGTGGACCCCCAGTTGCACACCAAGCACCCATGAAAGCTCTTGGTGGTTTTTTAGCTGCATGTAACTCCACAATGTAATGTGACGACATGTCTGCAAAAGCCACTCATTGACAATATTTGCACGTTTTCATTTGCCACACAGTGTTACACAAGTCCTGCACATGTCCACCATTCTATATCATAACTGAAAGCACTATCTTGAGTTAACCTGCATATGCACAATAGCATTGAGCCCCTGCCTGGTTCGTCTGTGTGTCCTTTTCCAGGGGTGTGGGACAAGATCCTGGAGCCTGTGGTGCGGCTGCGTAAGGGCGCCGAGATGCTGCGTCTGTTCCCCGACTACCTGCGAGGGGAGGAGATGTTTGGCCTCACCGTGCAGGCTGTACTCCGCATCACCGAGTCGGTGAGGCATCTTCGTTAACGGAATAAACCTACGTCCTCGTCACCGCTCTCTTAGATCTGTGGTATTTGATCAAAGGGCTTTTTTTAGGTGTAATAGCTCGCTGCTTTGGTGTTTGTGGGAATTATGTATATAATGACTTATAATTTAGAATTTGTTTTATGTTGGTCTGCTAATGTAGGGTGAGGAAATTGGTGTGCTGAAAAACGGTCTTCCTTTTAGTGATTGAACTGCAGTTGGTTTGGTTGAAGAGTTTGCTTCCTATGGCATACTTGTTTTGTTTTGTATTTTGAATTACAAGGAGTGCATTAGGACACCTTCTATGCTCTGCTCTTGACGTGCAAATGAAACAAAGAAACCAGATGCAAATGTGTGATAAACGCTGAAGATCATGGCTGCAATCGCTCTAAGCCACTGCCATTGGAAACAAGCATTCAAAACACTGCCAGTGATGGTCGGGGATGTTAAGCATTTGCATAAATACTAAAAAACACTGTAGAAGTAAAACATTATAATTGGGGTTTAACCAACAACACAACAGTGGAATGGAGCTTTAGAATATCAGCGAAATATATTGAGAGAGACGTGCGTGCAACGCGATAGAGGGAGTGACACGCAGCACAAGAGAAGCATTGAGCATGATTGATATACCATAGAGAAAAACAGCAGGAAAGGCAGTGAGAGAGAGAAAAGCAGACTTCACAATATTCACACTTTTCCATTTCATCTTGCTATTATTTCACATTTTCCTGCATATAAAATACAATTCGGCCCTGAAAAATATTCTGATGGATTTACTATGCTACATAATGACAGAGGCAGGGACAAACTGAAGACAAACCTTTCTTGTTCAGCACATTGTTATCAACTTCTTGACAAGTGAAATATATAAGACATGCAAGTGTTAGGCAAACTCGGGAGCAGTCCTTGTATACATACGCAGTGCCGGAATCTGGCCTTTGGGTGCGTGGTGTTGACGGGCGCTCACGCGAGGGTGCTGTGTGCCGAACCCACGTGCGCGTGCAGCTGCCCGGCGTCGAGTGCTGCCAGAACTACATGTTCCGCTATGGGCGCCACCCGCTCATGGAGCTGCCCCTGGCCGTGAATCCCTCGGGCTGCGCGCGCACCGAGCCTCGTCTGCGCTCCCACTTCAAGAGGTGCGGAGCAACATCCCCACCTGTCTACCCTCCTCTCTACCTTGGGGACCCTCCTTCTACCCCTCCTCTCCACTCTGCCCCCACTACCGCCCCCCCTCTCCAACCCCCTGCCCCTTACAGTAGTTACCCGGTTGGCGGCATTCAAGAGTGTTGGCGCGAGTCTTCTGTTGTTGCTCTGGAGACAGAGAGATTGATGATCGATGTTTGGTCGCCGGGTTGATAGCATCCGTCGTGATTTCTCGCATAACAGAGTGGGGCTACATGAAGGCTGGCCATAGTTGTAGTATTAGAAAGGTCTGACAGAGTCCTTGTGGTTGATCATGTCTTGTTGCTCCCGTGCTAGGCCTCACACCCTGAATAGCAGCAGCAACTCCAAGTCGTTCCAGAGTACGATGTCGGGCGAGCTCTCCGCCCCCTACAGCAAGCAGTTTGTCTACTCCAAATCGTCACAGTACCGCCGCATGAAGACCGAGTGGAAGATCAACGTGTACCTGGCTCGGTCCCGTATCCAGGTGTGCGCACGCTTCGACTCGCAGCCGTGACGGCAACAAAGGCCAGCAGGCACACACGGCTTAACGTAGTTGTCTAAGCACAGAGTTGGCACTGCTGGGATTCTGGTTCATATCTGGGTAAACTTGGAAATTACTTAAGTTTATGTTATTCCATTTCAGAGGACAGCACATGTTGCCTTTTAACGCCATCAAACACCCACGAATATTGGTTGAAAGTTCTATTGAAGTGATTACTGAAGTAGTGGTAGTGTGGTTTCTTAGTTGACTGTTCCCTGACATGATTTGCTGCCCATAAATGCAATGGGTATCATGCCACCTATAATATTATTTAAATATGAATTAAATAAAAAAAGAACTGCATTGGTGGCAGTGTACAACCATTTTTTTAAAAAGATGTGACTATTCCTTTACATAGTCATACAACATAGAAGGCTAATGATTAAGGCAGTAAGGTTATATTCCAAAACAGGTTAATGGTTCCCAACCTGTACTCTGCAGACCACTGGTGATCTGCAAGTTATGGGAATTTGGCCGTGGATCTGTGCTGCATATTGTGTTTTTCATACAACACCAGATTTTATTCACATTGATACTTCAGACTTTTATTGTGCCTTTTAACTCCAGATAGTCAGGAGACCAGTGTGCAGTGTTTTAGTGGGGTTGGGAGAGGGGGGCTTGTGATGGATGCACGTGACCTGTGTGCACAGGGCCTGGGACTCTACGCATCGAGGGACATCGAGAAGCACACGATGGTGATCGAGTACATCGGGGAGATAATTCGCAACGAGGTCGCCAACCGGCACGAGAAGCTATACGAGTCCACGGTACCTGCCCTCTTGGCCGTCTGTTCTCTTGCCCAGCATCTTTCATCCCATGTCACCAGTTGAGAGCTGACTGGAAGCATTACATACTCTACAGGTTTCATTCCTGTAATTATCTGCGTACAATTTTTAGTACTTTTTTCGGGGTGACATACACATTTTTGATCCATTGAGTGGCAGTGACAGAGCATCCGTCTCACATTCATAACTTTTAGAGAATTAAATTATAGTTGCTTGGCTTGTAATCCCTCATGGGTCATTACAATGAGATCCATTATTTTGTATATACAATGGATTTAGACTACAATGGGGATAGCAACACCCAGTGATCAGTTACATTATTGGACACTCGTGCAATTCTGGAATATTCAAAGCACAATAATGGCCTACACGTGAAAAGGGTCAACTTGTAAATTACTTGGTACCTCTGATTTGTTTTGCGACACATACTTACAGCAGAAATATTGTTTTTAATGCTGCCTGCTCATAATTGCACAGGAAAATAATGGCTTTCTGTGAAGCTTCGTTGTTGTCATTGTGAATGTGTCGTTTGAATAACCCCCTGTCTCTGGGTGGTGTTGTGCACTACTAGAACCGTGGTGTTTACATGTTCCGGTTGGACAGTGAACATGTGATCGACGCTACGATAACAGGAGGGCCTGCCAGGTAAGGGGCATACTCGATATCTAGGCAATGTGAATTTACATGAAAACATAGAAGCTATGCTCAAAAGGCTAATACCAATCAGGGCACTGAGCTGGTACCATTGATAACTGATGTTGTGATTTGAGGGTCCCACCTAACCTTGTCACTATTGGCTATAACGAGTCATATCCTGCCTCCGTTAGCTCTGAAGACCGACATTTTTTTAAAACTTATTTTAGATAATTGGAAGACACTGAAATGTTCTCTATCAACTATAAAGGAACACCATTCAGTGATGGGTAAGAAGATGAAATGGTCACTAAAAGTGGTGCTTTTTCACCAGAAACCAGACCAACTCCATTTTGCCAAATTGGCACTGTGTGTGTGTTTTGCACGTGTTGTGCTAATCGTATTGAAAGCTTCTCATTATCAGCACTTGTGTGATCTCTTCACGTGTGGAAACATAATATCTAAAAGTTAAACAACATTGAATTAGGCCATAAAATGTGAATTTTGAATAGTTATTTTCCAGTAGCATATAATTAAATCGTGCAAAGATTTGGCTGGATAAAAAAAAACCTCGTTGTGTCTCGTCAGCAGGATGTGGCCAATTAAAACAAATGCTGCTGAGCAGTCTGATGTAATGGGAAAGAGCCATCCATGACTCAGCGGTGTGTCAAACTGGGGCACACAACGTATGTGCTGCTGTGGAAAATCAGGAAATAAAAACTAAAAATTACTCGTGTGAGTAACTTGCGCAGTTAAAAAAACACTCTGAGTAGTTTCACAAGTATTTGTGTTGCTGCTTGAAGTGAAATTGAAAAGTGTCTTCTTGCTCAAAGAAGCAATGGCCGCTGCCCGTCTCCATTGGCAGCTATATGACGGAGACCAGCCTCCAAAGAACCATCACTCTAAATTAACCGCAGGAAATCTCATCGGGCCGAGTCAACTCAATCTGAATTTTAACTCACAACCTTCCAGTTGGACGTCGAGTGCTTGGACCACAGTCCTATCTAGCCAGATTTGGTGGTTAGGTTGTGGATAATTATAATCCTAGTAAGCAGTGTCCATTTAAAATCCAATTATATAATAATAATTGTTGCTGTCATCTTGTGTTCCACAGATACATAAACCATTCATGTGCTCCCAACTGTGTGGCCGAATTGGTGACATTTGACCGGGAGAACAAGATCATCATCTCTTCCTGCCGGCGCATTCAGAAAGGAGAAGAGGTGAGAGAACCACATTTTATGAATAAATGTCCTCATTATCCTGGAATCCCTCAACTTATTTTCAAAATGGTCCTACATTGGAGTGTTATGCAAATTCATTCATGCATGTTTTGCATGCAGGATAAAAGGTTTTTTCAATAAAAATGCATCCAATATTTACTGAAATGGGTCTCTCCTAATAAGCAAATTTTCTCCTTCCACATCATTGCACATAGGAATTCTGCTGTACCTTGCTGTTTGATTTTTACATATCCCACAGTATATATCTGAATAGTGCTGAATGTGGTGACGCGTATCTGTAGGTTGTTTGTTTAGACAAAACGGTGTCTGAGCTTTGTAAATCTGAGACGCCCTAACTTCCCATGAACTGTAAAGTGATCAGAAGGTGGAAATTCACCAAGTGGGATCAAAAACCGGTTTGTGAACATGTTGAGTGTTTTTCCTCTATTGTGTTTATTCTTTGCGTTTCCTCCCAGATGTAAGTAACTGCTTTTTAAAGGCACTGGCTAAATATCCAATGGATAGCCCACCTCAAAAAAGTATTGAGACTCACAGGATTGAAAAAAATATATAAATATCTGATTGTTATTTAACACTTAGGTTACAGATTCCAACCCTGGTTTCATCACCTGCTCATTCTTAATTAATAAGTATGACTTTGTGGGAGATCAAGGGTAGTTGTCCCTTGGTAAAACTGCTGTTGCTATAATAATTGGAATTCTCACCACAAGCTCAGGGCTAACAATAGAAAAGTGCTGCCCAGTACTCAGTTGGGCGGTAGTGCCCATGTCCAAAGACTGGGCTTTCTAAGTCGGCCGACAATGCTAAACAGTGGCCTTCATGTCTCTTGTTGCCCACAGCTGACCTACGACTACCTGTTTGACTTCGAGGATGACCAGAACAAAATCCCATGTCACTGCGGGGCCATCAACTGCCGTAAGTGGATGAATTGATGTGGCGGCAGCAGACCCAGGTTGCCGGGATGGTCAGCGTCTCGCTAATGACGGACCCTTTTAAGCCGGACACGTTTTTTTCTGTCGTTGTTTTTTTTTGCCCCAAGATGCAGAACCATCTGCAGACCTTTATAGAATTCTCCCAAATATTGAGGAAGTCTAGTTGAAATTTATTAGCTTTTCGATGTGCAGCGGAAAGTCCCTAAGCAGAGATTTTATATTGAAAATAATAAGAGCAGCCTGCTTACCAAATGTTCTCCACCTTTAAGGTGTAAAAAAAAAAAATTGGGCAAGTCAAAAGGGATTTTAAGAGCAAAGAAATCTCACAGACTGAAGAATGTACTAAGGGACTACTTGCACTAAATCGACCTAGCTGCTTGCTCATCAGTTTCCACTTGGCTTCAGTTTTGTAATGAAAGACGTTATAGCAAGCTTATTTATATTCACAGGCAGGGATTCGCGTTGAGAGTTAATACAAGTGACAGTGGGGTGCTGTTTCTGACAAAACGTACAAAAAGAGAAAAATCATTATAGAGTTTATCATGTACAAAGTACTGTAAATATCATGTGTGTAAAGCAGGAAATGGGCGTGGGATCGAATCGACCAAACGTGCTTACCTGGCTCAGCTAAGAGTACTAGTGGGAACAGGTGCGCTGGGGTGGGTCGGTTTGTGGCTGTTACTGTGAATTTACTAGAGGTGGCTCTGTAACAGGTTTTAATAAACTATTTTTCCATGTGTATGTTGTAGGTAGTTGTGTCTGAGAAGCTTGCCATGACATTTTTCTGACCTTAGTTTTAGGCTCATTGGAATGCTAACACCACTATTGTGCAAGGGTGTGCGTGTGCATATTCCTTTAGGTTATACTGGATTGTTTTTTCCGTCTTGCTGTAGTTATGTGTTTGTCTTTTTATTTGCTTTCGATGGATAATTTGGAAATTGTTTTGCGTAACATATTTTGCTGTTTGCTGTTAAGCAGAATTGAAAAATTGTGTGTATAACTGTTTAAGTGCTAGCAGTGGACTGTATACAGTAATTACATGCCTTTTTCACAGAAATTGAATGTATATGGCATGTTTTATTTTGTACTGGACAATGGAATTCAATGTGTACATAGTTGTCTGTATTAAAATGTTTAACCCTGGGGTTTTCCTGTACAGAATGGTGATATATCACTCGTCCAGTGGGTATCGCTGGTTGTTGCCATGTATGTATGGAATCATGTCTAAAACTCTACTGAAGAGGTTCTTGACTGTGTGAAAGAAATAAAGCAGTGATTATTAAATAACCTTGCATTACTAATCTTTTAGCAAAGCCCTTTGATTTATAGATTGTAATGGCATAATAGAAAATTACTTGCATTGCCTCAGTCCTTGTTGTTACACCAATGCACCATTTTTGAGGATCTTAAAGCCCATTGAAAGGTTGCTCCAGAATCCAAAAGGCTCTTCTAAAGTGTTTGAAAGTGTCCTTTTAAAAGTCTGAAATTCTATCACGATGGCCTTACATAGTAGACAGAAGACATTGAGAGAAAGGAGAGTGGAGTGGACAATTGTTTATAGCTTGTTTTTCTAATCCAGGCAGGATGGTGCATTGGTAACACTTGTGCCTTTAATCGCAGGAAGTCCCTGGGTTAGACTCCTGACTCGGGCATCCTTTGTGTTCGGAATTTGTATATTCTCCCCCTGTTCTGCATATATTTCTTCCAGGTTCTCTGGTTTTCTCCCATAGCTAAAACAAATCAATAACTGGTGTTGGCCACACACCCCCATGCTAAAACAGTACCTGTAAATTAATTTCGACTACAAATAACAATACCCTCTACTGTGAAATTGAAAGCACCCTCCTGAAAAAGTCCTGACACCTGATGAGGCTTTCCTGGATAAACAAGCATCGTAATAATAAAAGAGAGACCCCCATCGCATTCCAGCCATATTTGTATGCAGATACATACAAATTAGCGGAGCCTTTTCAAAGCTTAATATGCGTTTTGCAACAACTTATATTGTAAACTATAAATAGCAGCACACACGTGGTTGACTCGTATGGCTCGGCTTTCCATTAGATTACCCTTTGCTCTTCTACCAACGTGAAATCAAAATGACACATTCCTGCCGAATCAGCTCAATTTTGGGATTAAAATTACTTGTCCATATATATTTGGGGCAATCTTGTTATACAGAGCCATTTTATTTACATATTTGTTTAGTCTTTGCCAGATAACATAGGTTTAACTTTAAAATGTGTGTGGCATTACCTGACAGTGGATGGAAGGTCCTACCCACTGCACATGAGATTACATCTGGAAAAAGATGAGGAAATCGACACCATTTACAAATCGTTTATTAAGCATTTTGCAGAGCACAGTTACGCTGATTCACCTACAAGAACTACTGCCGCGACACGAGATTCGCACACAAGGTACATTGCAACACTTTAATTAAAAACACTGGTAAAGGCATTTTTATGAAATTTACATTTCAAAATGCGAGGAAATAAAAAAATTAAATACTTACGGTGTTTTAAATTAAGCACCTTTTTGGCATTAAGTAATTTTGTAAAAAGGCGACTGTTTAAAATCACTTAACACATTTAGGGAAATTAACTACAGCCATTCCATTTGGCAGCTTAAACAGCTGGTGATGAAATATTCAAGTTGTAAACGTTTACTAAACAACCCTACCTCAGTGTTATGTATGTCTTTCCTTGCATTGTTATGAGGAAATGTGTACAGCATCACAGGTATTAAAAGTATTGCGTCATGGAGCCCACATGGAGCCCACAAGCAGCCCTCGTCTTCAGATTGAGGTCCACCGTGCTGCAAGGGTGCCTGGCACCAATCTGGAAGCCATTTGTGCTCATTCTCCTTTGCTTGCACTTGGCCCTGCTGAAGTCCGAAGTTCGATGCAGCTGAACGAGGACGTGTGTGCCTTATTTACAGCATCCTGGCACCGCCAAGACATCAGCTCGTTGCAGTTTACGTTTCACAGTGAATTTGTTCCTCCCAACAACACCTTGGCTTCTGCTTGTTCGCTTGTGGCGGCAAGAACCTCGTACCTCTGTCCATCGGCACTGGGTTCCAAGTGCGAGACGGTCGATCTCCAGGCCATGCTCACTCCTCCACTACCTGCCACTGCTGCTGCTCTGAGCCATTGCAGATCTCCATGACCACACGCCCCTTGACGTCCGTCATGCTCTTCACCTGCAGGCATTGGCCCAGTGACACCTGGTAAAGCCGATTGAACTTCTGGAGAAAGACAGCGCAGAAGGTACTCCGATCAGATCCGCTGAGGTTATGAACATTTGACTCAATCATGAGGTTGCAACATTGGACCTCCTTTGCCAGTACCAAAATATGAGAATAGGTTCTCCCCTTTTTTCTGGCAACAAAACAGGTGTTAATATGTTAAATCACCAAACTGAAACCTTTCACAAGTGTAGTGGGTACTTCTCACTGGAGGCAACATGTTTATTACACGATAATCGGTACAGCCCTGACACGAAGGGGTAACGGCCCCTTCCACCCGATACACAAGGAGGTAGGTCCTCCCGGTCTAGCGTGACCTACACATCGGGAGGGTATCTTAGATAAGGGTCCTATGGCTAGCGGGTCCTAAAGTGGCTACTCTGACCTGACCCAGCCAAGGTCCTCGGGTCCGGCTCCGACTCCTAGGTCTTCAGGGTGATCTTCTGTCTTCAAGTCGACGACAACTGCCGGTCCCGGCTTTTATACCCATTCCCGACTCACTCCGCCCCTAGCCACTCCTCCCTTCTGGAACCTTCCAGAGGGACCTGGAGTGTGATGTCATCCCCCAAGCCCCCTCTTGGGGGTCTGGGGTTTGCACCTCCGGTCACGATGCTCCCTGGGGGTTACCTCGGCCCAACGGCCCAACTATCTGGCTCAGCCTCTCTTCCGTCCCCTGTTGACACGGGGCCGTTACTACAGGCTACGAGTAGCGGCGATTGCACAGCGCTCAACAATGCCGCTACACAAGGAATCATGTCTGCATTAATCACAATACTTGTGGTCAATGCATTGGTCCATGATGCAGCTGCTCACCCCGAGCTCTCATTACTCTGATAGTGCTTGTCTTTGTGCTGTACGCCTTTTGGCGTCCTCTGGTCTTAACACCGATTTGACACTAGGCTCAAAAGAAAGCTGTCTCTGATGTGGACCAATCAGTTTCAAAGACAATGCATATATTATGAGTGTTTTTTGTTTGCATTCTGACCACAAGTATTGTGCTTAATGTAGACATGATTCCTTGTAAAAGGTTTCAGTTTGGTGGTCGAATATCTTAACACCTGTTTGTTGCCAGAAAAAAGGGGAAAACATATTCTCATGAGGTTGCAAGTCGAAATTTCGATCAGTTTGAGTTGATTTCCTCCAACTTTCCACTCACATTTATTACACAGTCAACAGTCGTCATCCTATGGATATACTGGCCCAGTTATGGATGTGTAATTTACACTTGGCTTGGTAGTACCCCATTGCTCATTTTGGTAGAGATACAATGACTTGAATTCTTTATTACAAGCAGGCATGACATGCTATTCTGTTTGTACACATTTACAAAATGCAGCCACTCCACTCCTTTGTCCCATGGTGTTTACCAACACCTTTTAACCTCAGATTTCTATATCCAGATCCTCTGTTTAGCTTAAGACTGTTAGAACTTTTTTTACGTCCAAGTAAACATCTACAAAAAAGGCTAAACGATTTAAAAAATGTTAAGACAGAAAAAGCTCTCCTTATGAAATGATCATTATTGAAGGTGAATTTAGTTCATTATGGCTTATTTTACCGAACTTTTCCCTATTTGCCCTTAATGTTTGTTTTCTCGTGGTTTTGTTTTGCACTTTTAGATGTTGTGACATTTAAGTTTTGAATCAATGAAATCATACTGGTAGGAACCTCCTGGTTACACCAGCCCACAGGGGATTATTGTGTCCGTCGTGCAGGGAGGGAGGGGCTGGGTGGGGAGGGGCTGGGTGGGGGGTGGGTGGGTGGGGAGGGTGGGGTGGGGCTGGGTGGGGGTAGAGTGGGGGAGGGGCTGGTCACCCCGTGGTGCCATTATAAAACTCAACGTTTAACCTACTCACGCCGGCTTGTGCCCGCCCTCACAGTCGGGCATATTTGCGGAATACACCACGCCGCCGTTGACCCTGGCCATTAACCGAGCAACCCAACGTTCCTACCAGCTCCCTCCGCAGGAATGTGTAATTTGATGCTGGACAGTTCAATATGCAGTAACTCTGAAAGCATTTGGGCAATCCCGATGGTACAAGCTCATTCAAGGACATTGAGCCATAACATATATATTGTTTTCAATAACACTTCCCTACAGATGCCTCTTTTTCAATAACTTGAGTACGAAATATGTATATTTTTTGCTCAAGGACAAAGCTAAGGGTTGTGAAACTACTTAGTGTTGGCAATCCACATAGTTCTCTCTTTCAAACTTTTTTTTTCACATTGAGATGCATTTAAACAAAAACTAACCAGACAAAAGTACAGGTTTTGGGAAATTTCAGCCCATCAATAACATTTACAGCCCATCACTAAAAAAATGACACGAGACCATTTTGCATGGACCTGGGCCATGCCTTTAAATCTCTCATTCCAAACGACTTTTTCTTCCGACAGCGCCGCAGTGAGTGCACTGGCATTCGTTCATGTAATTCGTCATATCCAACTTGATGGCGTGTGATGAAGTCTGGCATTATAATTCTTGCTTACTTGCAAGGGGCACGATTGCCAGAAACCAATGCACGAAACAGCAATGTGGAAAAGAGTGCAGTGAAGTGTGTGGTGCACGCTGCGCTAAGAATCCGGTGGCCCGAATTAGATTCCCGCTCACTGCCGACACCAGTGGCGATTATCTGAACCGGTCCGGGCCTCCCTAGGTCGACTCAAACCCAAATGAGTACCAGGTACGATGCGTAAATATCGCTACGACGGAGAGAAAGGCGGCCGGGAGTGGTGTTGGCCACCCACCCCCTCGCGTGCCGTTCTGGCTTTCATAGGGGCTCGCTAACAGCACTTTCCCCAACAGTCTGTTAAGGCTATACGGGTGATCTTTATCTTTGTATCAGTGGCGGTACATGTCAGCAATAGGAATATAAGGGTGGTCAGCCACATAAGTGCTTGCTCTTAAGACATGACCCATATATTCACAAGGTTGTTTAGGAATATTTGTTTTGTGTGTATATGTGGGGCACAGTAGTGTAGTGGTTCGCACACTGCTGCAAACCTGGGTACCTGAGTTCCATTCCTGCTCATGGCCAACATTGGTGACAAATACATTCACTCGTCCTGGGCCTCCCCTCAACCTTGAATGAGTACCTCCTGCAGTGTGTAACTATCACCACGGGAGACACGAAAGCAGTCGGATGTGTTTGAGCCACACCACCCCCTCGTGTGCCATATTAGCCTTCATAGTTGCTCACTAAGAGCACTTGCCCCAACAGCCTATGGGGGGAACTTTATTGTATATACAGTACGTGTTTGTATTTGATGGCACCATACCCCCATGGTCCACTGCTGGGAGCCACCAGAGCCGTGACACTTCATGAGACGAGGGGAGGCACGTGGCTCCATCTCCGGCATATCCAGGCACAGGAGACTGGCCAGCTGTAGCTCCTGGCCCTCGTTATACACCCACACCTGCGAACAGAAGCACCCAGCTGGGAACTAACCCCAACAGGACGAATCCAGCCACTTGCATCCAGCAAACACATTACACTAAATACACACCCTGCTACGAGCACACACCACGAACCACGTACACACTTGACACCAATACCCGCCGCCATTCACCACTACGTGACGGTGATGTCACCACGGCACTGAGGCCAGGTGAAGTGTCAAAGGTTCGCTGACAGATCTCGGGACAGACCCAGGTGCCATGGGTTGGCTGACTGAGATGACTGGTAGATGCACTAGCTGTACCCCCTACTGTGCCAACTTGCCATATTTTAGCCGCCCGGCACTCTGCTGATTGTTGTGAGCATCGCTTCTCTGCAGTCTATTAACAGGACCCTGCGGGGTGGGCTGGTAGGAACGAATAACCAAAGAATATAAACATAATGTATTATTACACTTGTTTAGCCAGGAAAGCCCCACTGAGTCTAAAGGTTTTTGTAGGGTCCTGCCAAGTGTTTGCAGTAGGGGGCGATGTTGCTACACCGAATCGGACGATACGAAGGGAGAGTGTGAGGCCTAATTCTAGGCATTAGGCCGCTGTGAATTAATTTGTAATTTTAATGTTTTAATTATTTATGTAAAAGCTTAAAATGTAAATGTTTCTATTTAAAAACATCAGGGAATGTAACATTGTTAAATATTAACTCCCTTTCACACACGCGGGGGTACGATACGAAGGGAGAGGTTGAGGCCTAGTTCTAGGCTTTAGGCCTAGCTGTAGGCTTTAGGCCGCCGTGAGTTAATTTTAAAATTAAATGTTTTCATTATTTATGTAAAAGCTTTAAATTTAAATGTTTCTATTTAAAAGCATCAGGGAATGTAACATTGTTAAACATTAACTCCCTTGCACACATGCGGGGGTACGATACGAAGGGAGAGTGATAGGCGTAGTTCGAGGCTTTAGGCCTAGCTGTAGGCTTTAGGGCGCTGTGAGTAAAATTTGAATTTAAAAGTTTTAATTAAAAGCTATCTCAGGGAATTATAAGGGAATGTTACACTTGTTTAGCCAGGAAAGCCTCATTAATTTAAATGCTTTAATTAAAAGCTATCTGAGGGAATTATAAGGGAATGTTACACTTGTTTAGCCAGGAAAGCGTCACTGAGTGTAAAGGTTTTTGTAGGGTCATGCCAAGTGTTTGCAGTAGGGGGCGATGTTGCTACACGGTCGGACGGACGGTCGGACGGACGGACGGACGATATGATCTATTGTGGGCTGGTCCACTTCGTTCCTACCAGTAACAGGACCCTGCGGGGTGGGCTGGTAGGAATAATACTTAGTACCGGTACAGGGATATCGACTGGGTATAGAGGAGTTAAAGAAAACATTACTGTATTCTAGTGTTTAAAGTTTCGCCGTGAGGCGCCGGAAGCGACGGCCATCTTGTTTATTTCACAGATCGCAGGGGGAGCGGGCGGCCATCTTGTCGGACAGGGTCATGCCAAGTGTTTGCAGTAGGGGGCGATGTTGATACGCGGACGGACGGACGATATCTATTGGTGGTCTGGTCCACTTCGTTCCTACCAGTATAAACCTGCAACTAAAACACACCCTGATAAAAGTCCGAACCCAACACATGCGCGCATACAAATACTTTGGGAAACACCCACACGCAGCGCATACTCATCATGCATCCAACACAATGAAAAACACCAAGCAGCACTGCTTCATTGCTGGCATCAACTCTCAGCAGATTGGTCCAGAAGCAACTGCGTTCAATGCTTTCCCAGTCAGCTTCCTTAATCTACACGTGTACATATACAGTTTGTCAATCCACTGCTGGATGAGGGCACCAAAACAACATGCAGGTCGTTGGGCTTATTTTGACCATACTTTAACACACTCGTCCATGTGAGTTGGTGACAGTACAGGGACTTACAAGTACATCGATGGATTTTTCTGCAGTGGCCTCTGCTCTCTACTACATAGCCCTGTTTAACTATATCTAAAATGTGTAGCATGGAGTAACCCATCCAAACACTATCCAGGCTCAACCCTGATCTCATAAAATCAAGCCCTAACTAACAATCGGTCATATTCCAAATGGTTTGGGTCGTAGGTAACAGCCTCTTTAGCTGGTGGCCACCACAAAGGGCAAAAAAAGGAGATTGTAGGCCGATTTGTGCTCTGCATTGGGCTCGAGGCTGCTGGATGAGCAGCCTACCACCCCCAGAGGCTGCTAGGTGAGGAGTATGCTGGGCTACAGAAGCTGCTGAGTGAGGAGGCTACCAGCATCGAGGCTGCTGAGTGAGGAGGGTGCTCACACCTGCTCGATGTCGCCACTGTCGCACGGGCGGACAACAACGAGGCCGCCCTTCTCGCTCGGGTCGTTGTGCGCCACGAGGCACTTCCCCGTCTGCAGGTGGCGCAGCTTCACAAGAGAGAGCAAAAGACACACGGGGCACAACAAGAACACAGGCTACATAGCGACACCACAGGCATTCGTGATATTGCACTGTACGCGGTAGGTATGTAACAATATATACCACCTGTGAACCAATAAATTGTTGTAATTCTCGGTCGCAATTCCATAAAAATGGATTGCTTCCCTGGATTAGTCTTGTTTGCACTTTCTGATCTGTGATGCCGGTCTTGTGTATTGTCTCTTGTTGTGATTGTACTACTTGTGATAGTGGTCTCTGTTTTGTTGTAATGTCTGGTTTGTTCCATCATGTCTGTCTCACTGCAGAGCTGTCACCTCCACATTGAAATACATGATCAAATGCTAAATTAAGGACTCAATTATGTAACTTTGAATATACAGCATTACATTGGTACATCTAAAACCTAAAGCAATTAGCCATCGGATTCCAATATATTTTCAGTCAGCCTCTCACCACTGGTGACAGTGCGGAGGCAATGCGAGGATACAGGGAAGGCAAGTGTAATGCTCCCAATTTTCACTGCCACAGTCATTATAGATCTGGGAAAGCATAACATGATTTACTTAAATCACCTTTTTCTGGTAAATTTTCATATTTCAACTGATTGGAATACTCCGCAAAGATTTGGCCAAACTTGTGAATGCAAGACCCTGATGAAAAACTTGAGACTTGCTGAGGATTCCCAAAAGTAGAATCATTGTCAATCATTTCTTTGGTATCTGGCCTCCATCAGAAAGTTGCGAGTTCAATTTTTGGTTGGAAGTCAATTCAGCCAATCTCTCTCGACTAAAATAATTGAGTACCACTTTGTGCGAACTTGTAATACAGATAAACCAACTATGGAAATTCCACATTCTCATGTTCAAGAACATATGTAATTTCCATCACTGGCTCAGGATACAGAAGTGCACAACTGATTTTGAAAGACACTTTACTTTATTTCTTTGAATTCTTCACACGTGTGTAGTTTTATTAAAAAGCAAAGCTGATATTTGCACAGCTTTACTGCTTCCCACAGTGGAAATGTATTTGAACCGATGCATCATCCTCATAATAAAAAGGCTTCTGAAATTCATGTTCGTCACCAAATATGAATGTTAAAGGCGCAAGACTCACTGCAGAACCCATGCAATGTCACACTGCTCCCACTGCTCCCAATATTGCTTGTGAATTGAAAAAGCCTCCAAACTTTGGAAGTATGAGCTGAAATTAGTTCATTATAACCATCAATATAACAGTCGCAGATCATTTTCAGCTTGTGCCAACAAAGACTATAAAATGTAATTAAAAGTTGGACCCAGGTTCTGCAGGCAAAATGTGTTCTTGCTGTTTTGTCCCACACACTTATTGCAGCTGCCCGTTTTGCTTCCCCTCGCCATGTGACACTTATCACTGCACCAATGAGTCCATCAGGTGAGGGGCAAGGGCGAGCTGTACCCGTCCACGTTGCACAGGCTTGGGCCGCTTGTGCATCTTGCTGAGGACGGCCTGGGGTAGCTGAGGCCGGCCCACCTCGATTTCGGGGTACACGTTTTGCAGGTACCAACGGAAGGACCTGCAGCCAAGCCGCTCTCGCAGAGCCTTCCTCTCGCTCACGTCACCGTACTCGCGCTCTCGCAGCTCCGGCCGCAGAGCCAAGTACTGCTCCTGTGAGGCGCAAGCAGACACACATGGGACACGTGTATACACACACGGGGCATTTCAGGGGGCTTTGTTCCTGTAGCCCAGCAGATGTGCTGGTGTACACACAGATGACACATGAAAGGAAGTATTCACAAGTCCCAAGTATCGCCTGCTTCGGGTTTGAGAGGAATGCCTTCCAAGTCACACCGCTTATTGGCTTTGTGCTAACACGCCTTACCCCATTTGGGTGAGGTGAGACCAAAAGGAATGAGGCAGGGTGGGGTGAGGGGGTTGGGGAGGTTTGGAGCGGGGTGTGATGGATGTGATGTCGTCTGGGGAGGTGATTGGGGTTATGGGGTAAGAGTCCTATTGGATGGGGAGGGCTTGGATTGGAATGGCATCGGGTTTGCCGAGGTCGGGACGAGTGGGGTGTCATTACATTGGGCAGGATTAGATGGGGTATGGTTGGGAGGGACAGGTTGAGGAGCTCAGGATGGGTTCCATATGCTCTGGTAGAGCAGGAAGCTCGTCATGGTCAGTGTGCATTGCATGAGCACCTTAGAAAGTTGGCAGTACCTCACAATGTTTTCTCGGGTTTGGCCAGGGTTTTTTGTAAATAACGGCAAATCACTACTGTACATACCATTGTAGATTATCCTATCCTAATGAACAAGGTTGTACTACACATACCCTGCAAGAATTACCTCACAATCAAGTCTCGCACTGGATACATTGCATACACTGCATCCTCCATATTGGTGCACATCAGACCGGCAGAGTTCAGTTTTCACATGAGCAACCCATTAACTCTTGACTTCATACTCAGTCATTCGCCCATCCTCACAAAGCCAGTCCGCTGTTATCAGCTACATATTATAATCTCCCCACCGCTGTTAACCTAAATCTTGAATAATCTAACCTTATATTGCTCTCAGAGTGATTTCCACCTCTAACCACCCCTTCCACAACCCCCAACCACAACCAAAATCAGCCCAACCCCATAAGCAGGGCCTTAACAGAGAAAGGGGGTGGGGTGTAAGCAGGAAAATGTTGGACCTAGAGGATGGTGGAGGGGTTTAAGCAGGAAGTTGTAGAACCTAAAACCAGGGAAAGCTGCAAGAAACAGGTGGTAAAGAGGAATGTGTGTGGTCTAAATAGGAAGAGGTGGGGTCAAAAAACAGGAAGGGATGGGGCCTACAGAGGAGTTGGGCAAGGACCTCAGGGGCCATCCGCTTAGTACGTATGCATGGAGGGGGGGTTATCCCAAACGGCGTACGCTTGCGTATGGGGGGATCTACTGACAATGGACGTACGCATAGGAAACGGGGGGGGGGGGGGTGAAGCCTCGATAAAAAATTGTCTACATTGGCCTTCAAATGAGCCACAGTTCAGTTTCTTCAACTGTCAAACACGTACTGCTGGGAGAAGTAGGGACTGTGGGAGAGGTGTCCCCTAACAGACAAGAGTGCGGCCTCAACAAGATACTACATAGGAAGTGAGAGGGCCTAAACAGGAAGTGACAGAGGAAGGGACTGGAATAAACAGGAAAGGGCCTAGCCTAAAGAGGAAAGGGCATAAATGTGAAGGGGGTGGTGCATATGCAGGAAGGGGAGGGTCCTGAGGAAAGGGTGGGGCCTGAAGAAGAAAGCCAAGTGATCTCTGATTAAAACAGGAAGCCCCAAAAAAATGCAAACCTGCCAATCTCTTAAAATAACATCGACTTAAACGAAATAAATGCTGCTATAGAGGAATGCTTCAACAATGAGTGTTTTCTGTTGATTTAAGGAAATGAAAGCAAATACTCCCGTGCAACAGGGAGAACAATTTATGCCACGGATGCAGCCACAGGCCAATTAGTGTATTTTAATCAGTGGCAACACTTGTTCGATTCCCTGACTAGGGCACCTTTATGTGATGGATTTTGTACGTTCTCGCCCTGTTCTGTATGGGTTTCCGACCGAGTTAAAATAAAAATACAATGCGATTGGTGTTGACCAAACAATGCAGGACCCTCCTCAAAGTCTTTGGCCTCAGTGTGGCTGTCCTGGGTAAATAACTCTTAATCATCGTAATGCTAATTATGCTCGATGTGGAGTAAGTGTAGTGTATTGCTCATGGTTAATTAAAACGAGCAGAGTAAGTGCTAGCAGAGCTCCGGCATGTGCTGTGTGACGGCGCTGGTGCCGCCACTGGGAGGTGGCGCTTGCCTTGTACTCGTCGAGCCACACGTGCGCCAAGCGCAGAGAGTTGCGCGACATGGTGTCTGCACCGGCAGGCGAGCCGTAAGGACGTCGCTTGCGGAAGATGTGTCCAATCCGTGAGCATGGGATGATCTCCAGGCTCCCCCCGCACATCCAGATCTGTGTGGGGGAGAGTGCCGTGTGAAACGGCGCTAACTCAGCACTTTCCTACTGCTTCCTTACTACGTACTTGCCCTGTGACACAAAGGCAACTCTTGAGGTTATGAAGTGAAATCTTATTCGGACAATAGACTGTGTGGTGCTGTGGCCGTGAGCATGGTTCGCAATTGGAAGCTTGTGCATTAAAATCAAAGGCAATGTTCAACACATCAACCCTTTTGGGGATCAATAATGAGTATAGGTTCATCTTCTTGGTTCTTTCGGTAAAGTCACGTAGAAGGGAAGTAATAAAATAATAAAAATAAAACATAATAGTGAGAATTATTTCTTTTTATTATGTTTTATTTTTATTATTTTATTACTTCCCTTCTACGTGACTTTACCGAAAGAACCAAGAAGATGAATCCCTGCAGTCACGAAAGCTTTAAATCGAAGTATAGGTTCAATTTCGATTTAAATAATTAACCCATTGTTCTGAGCAAAACCTCACCTTTGCCTTAGGGTTTTTGAGCTTCCTTCTATTAGCTGTGTGCTACCAACACAAATGGAAACAGCATTGCACTCATTTTAACAGAAGCTTTAACTTACGAGTTGTCGTCAAGTGATAGTGGAATCAGTGTGGTTGTGTATTCGGTGGTAGGTTGCGACTTGGCCGCACCCTAAAAGATATCTCCAGGTTCTCCCCACCCCAGATGTCCATCCCACCGTCGTACTGGCCCAGCTTGTTGAAGTACTTGCGGTCCATGGCAAACAGCCCCCCGGCCATTGTGGGAGATCTGTGGGCAGATGCGTTATGTTCATTTGTGCCAATATTAGAATCTGTACACTTGGCAGCTTAAACCAAACTAAAATAGAAATACACCGAGGGAGATGAGAATGATATTCATTTGTGGTGATATGGTGAAACCTTGCTCTAAAGTTCCTCAGGGAAATGGAAAAATCAATCCAACAATTTATCAGGGATCAGTATTTCCTGTCATATAAAGCAACTCTTTCATACGGCCTATGTCTGATAATCTACTTGTGTTGCTGTCTAACTGTCTCTTATTTTATATCTCTGTTAAAGTATCTCTCACTGCATACCTCATGTTTTCTGCTTCTCTCTACATCCCCATGCCATATCTTACGCCACACATCCCACAGTGCCGGTCTTTACTTCCCTTGCGTCACAAATCTTCAGTCTCTCACTTGACACATCTCCCACCTCTCACTTTATGTGACCGGTGCTCAGTAATGATACAGCCACTATAATGTATCGTGAGTGAGCTTCAAGCCACTTGGAACAGGAAATAAGGAGAGTGAGAGATGAGTGGGATATTCGGAGTGAGAGGAGGGAGATGCTTGGAGTGGGAGGCAGGAGAAGCATGGAGTGGGAGGCAGGAGAAGCATGGAGTGTGAGTAGAAGCATTGCTTCGACTGTTGCAGATTGTTGGGCCTTGGCGCAGAACCATGCAATCATCCGAGAGCCAGGCCCCAGACATCTTTAGCGCCGGGCTGTCAAGTGAGGGTCACATAAAAGGAGGAGCCACTGAGCCTCGAGCTAAAGAATGTAATTATTTGAGGATTTCTCACCAGGTCCTGGGCACTGGAAGAGATTAAAGTTGTTAAAAATGTATTAATAAAAAACCGTGCAAACGAAACAATACTAATGGGAATGTAAACCTCAAATAAAAATCATTGCTTCTTGAATTAAATTATGAGCGAGGTTTTGGAATCCATCAAACTGCAGGGAAGTGGGGGGGGCAGTGAATGGCTGCGTGCCCAGTGTGGTGCACCCCCCGGGGTCTCACTTGATGGGTGCCATCTCCCCATCGGGGCCAGACAGGAGGCTGGAGGGCACTGGGTCCCAGCGGAAGTGCAGCCCCCAATTGAAGCCGCCGCGCACGAGCGGCGAGGCGGAGTACAGGAAGGTGTCGGGGTTCACGATGTCGATGATGGGGCACACAACGGTGGTGGGGTTCTCGGCAACACGTGCCAGAAGTGGCTCGAGCCAGGCCACGTTCACTTCGCAGTGGCTGTCCAAGAACACGAGCACGTCACCTGCACACGGCCACAACCACCGCTAGGGAATAAAGCGTCGAGTACGGGACATCCGCACCGATCCACGCGGTGCGAATAGTTGGAAGATCCGTTTTTGTGAATCCATGCAAGCATTCAAACGCACCATGGCTCTTTTGGATACAAGCTTCACACCAGCAGTATAGATGTTCTCTTTGTTTATGAACGTACAAATTAAAAGGCACAACACAACTTACTAGGGTTTCATTTTCAATTGTTATATTTTAATACTTCTAAACTGCAGTGGCGCAATAGTTCGTGCACTGCCCTATGAACGCAGTGACCTAATTTTGATTCCTGGACATGGCTTAACATCAGTGACGAGTGTTATCTTAAACTATACAGTAAACGTAGTGATTTTATTCATGTTTATTCAACAGTAAATATTTAATTTTTTGTGTTATTGAATAATTACATGTTAAAAGTGTTTTGTGTTCATTTGTGTAATTTTATTAAAAGTTGCGTATGCTTTTATCAGTTTAACACGTAGGCTTTCGTGACCAATATTCATAATACAGGATTTTTTTGGGTTAGACCGCGTAAATATATAAATGTGTCGTTAAACCTGCCACCACCTGAGACAGCCAATTAGTAAGGGTTGTCACGTAAACAGAAGATGCCAATTCGTCACTAGCACAACACACCGGTGTGTTGGAGAGCCAAGCCACAACATTTACAATCTGAGTGACGTTTCGCCAGTAATTATAATTAGCTTCATCGGGCGACAGCCAGATTTGTCGAGAAGTCCACCCGTTTCATTCCTTATATGGGAGGCGTAGATGTGATGACAACACTTGTGCGCTCTTCTTGCACGAAGTAACCAACGGCAAAACACTCACTCAGATTGTAAATGTTGTAGCTTGGCTCTCCAATACACCGGTGTGCTGTACTAGTAACGAATTTGCTTGTTCTGTTTATATGACAACCCTTACTAATTGGCTGTGTCGGGTGGTGGCGGTGGGGTTTAACGACATATATTCACGCGATCTAACGTAAAACAAACTATTGCACTTTTATCGTTTGCAGTTTGTCAGACACCTTTGAGAGGTTTTAGTACTATTGTAAACACATTACTGTAATTAGCTTTCCAAGGTCAGGTAATGTTAGTTGATGTGCAGTGTGTGATGTCAATGTAGGCTTGGCAATCGTTCTTGCAGGCCTGGTGACAAATTCTCAGCCAATTGGAGAACAGCAACATCCAAGTGCACTGAAACTGTTCTTGTTAAGGTTGTTAATGATATAAGATTGAACACCGATGACAAAATTTGACAAAAAATTATCCGTCCTTGTGCTTTTTGACCTTAGTGCAGCGTTTGACACGGTTGATCACAATATTATTTTTGACAGATTGCAGAGATGGGTCGGCCTCTGGTACAGTTGCAAATTGGTTTAAAAGCTATTTGACCGGCAGAGAGCAATTCGTATCCATAGATGATCTGTCATCCTCAAAGACAGAAAATACGTGTGGTGTTCCACAAGGCTCCATTCTGGGACCTGTTTTATTCAGTCTCTATATGCTACCACGAGGCGATATCATCGGGAAACATGAGATTGAATTTCATTGCTACGCTGACGATACGCAACTACACATTTTGCTATCTCCGAATTATGTAAGCCCCATCAGCACCCTTATAAAGTGCATTGATATTAAAATGTGGATGGCACTGAATTTCCTGGCACTTAACAAAGACAAAACATGAGTCCTGGTAATTGGAGCAAAAGCCCAAAGTGATAAACGTCTCAAAAATGTTTGCTCGCTGACAGAAAACGCCAAACTGCAGGTTAAAAACGTAGGTGTTATGTTTGATCAGGATTTGAACTTAGAAGCCCACATCAGATATATCACCAAAACGGAATTTTATCATCTTAGAAACATCGCTAAAGTGCTGCCTTTTCCCTCTCGGTTAACTACTGAGAAATTGATTCATGCTTTTATTACCAGCATACTTGACGACTGCAATGCTCTCTTTTCCGGTCTTCTGAAAAATTCAGTGTCACCCTCAACTTATTCAGAATGCAGCAGTATGGGTGGTCATGAAAACCGGAAAGAGCTGCCACGTGTAACACCTATTTTACGGTCCTTGCACTGGCTGCCCGTCAATCATAGGATTGATAAAAAAAAATTCTATTGGTTTTTAAATCGTTGAATGGTTTGGCACTAGCATACATGTCTTCTATGCTTTGTAGATATGAACCAACAAGATCCCTCGGATCCTCCGGTTTTAGCCTTTTAGTCATCACAAGGGCCAGGACTAAAACTCAGAGAAGCGGCCTTCAGTGTGTATGGTCCTCGCCTGTAGAACTTGAAAGGGGATCTGAGAGCTTCACAATCACTAAGCAGTTTTAAGTTAAATCGAAAAACTCACCTTTTTAAACTTGCTTATTTTAGAGTTATTTCTTAATATGCCTTTGACAGTAATTTATTATAATGCAATTTTGTTTTGTATGGAATTTGCTTTTATTCTTCTTGTGATTTAGTCTATTAACAATGTTTTTTTTTTATCTGCACAGCACTTTGAATGGCATCCATTGCACGAAACAGTGCTATAGAAATAAAGACTTGATTGATTGTGAATGTGTATCACTGGTCAAATGAAAACCTAAAAACAGCATAATTTTGAAGGTGGTTTTAGGAATCCATATCCAGTAAAACCTTGGATTGCGAGCATAATTCGTTCCGGAAACGTGCTTGTAATCCAAAGCACTCGTATATCAAAGCGAATTTCCCCATAAGAAATAATGGAAACGCAGATGATTCATTCCACAACCCAAAAATATTCATGTAAAAATTATTAATACAAAATACCTTTTTATATTTTTATAATTTAAATTTAATAAAGTAATCAAATGTATTCATTACTTTTAATCGTGGCTGGTGTGAGGGAGACGAGGGAGAGGAGGAGAGGGCGATTGTTGCAGTACAGTTGTAATAAAGAACTCTTTCACTGTGTCTGTCTCCGTTGTCCTTTATTGGGTTCTTTACACTTGTCCCACACGGCCCCCGCTCAGAGCCTCCCCGCTTGGCAAGCTCGACAGCTGCCGTCGCTCCCGTAGCCTTTCTCCACTCCGATGCAGCTCCGCTGCAGGTTCCCTTGTGCAGTCCTCCGGCTGCTCTCACTGCAGCTCCACCGCTGCTCCCTTGCTCGGTCACCGCTGGCCGACGGTGCCGAGTCTCACCGTGTGGCGATCTCGCCACTCTCCACTCTCCGCCCTGCGTGGCCTCACTCTGTGTCTATTCCCAAACTCTCCTCCCGTCTCTTCCGGTTCTCTCCCTTAAGACCTTACCCCTCTCTCTCACGTGACCTAACCCCTCCCCCCGTGACGTCATATCCGCGAGGCCGTTTACGCCCGCATTACACCACCCTCCCCCGTAGAGAAAATTCCAGCCGACCTCGGCTGAACAACAACAAGTAATGCGAGCGAAATACAACCATCATACAAGCAAGGACAACGAAGCATACAATAAATATAACAATAACAACAAGAACACGAACAGTATAAATCAACGAAACGTAAGGGACTTCGACCGCGTGCGGGTCGCCGGTCCGTCCCGGACGGGCGGCGGCCCTCCTGCAGACCGAGAACGTGACGGGGTTTTAAGAGCGACAGGATGAAGTCCTCCTGTCGCTATTGGAGGCCCGCCAACGTCCCGGTCCCGTATCCCTGAAGGCCCAGAGTCGGGGGTGTCCCGCAATCGTGTCTGCGGCGGGGTCGGAAGGGCGGCGGGGCTCGGAGTCCCCGCAGCCGTGGTAGGCACACCCCGAGCAGAGTCCCTTGTCTCCTGCAGTGTCACGGCCGGCTTGTCTGTAAAAGGCACGACAGGCGCTCTTGCAGGGTCAACAGGCACGGGCAAGGGTGAGTCGGCAGCAACAGACCCCGGCAAGGCAACATCAGGAGATGACGCATCAGTTCGAGGGGCCACATATGGTTTCAAGCGAGACGTGTGAACGAACCAACGCCGAGATCCAAACCGAACACGTGCAGACTGTGGGTTGGGAACCTCGATGAGGCGAGCCGGCCCTTGCCATGGTTTATGTAATTTAGGAGAGGTACCTGGCCGCACCTGTGGGCAATGCAGCCAGGCCATGTCCCCCACCTTCCAGGGGCACTCCCCCTTTGAGCGTCGAGCACACCGTTCGTTCCGGGCCTGGGCTTTGGCCGTAGCCATGCGGGCCCCTTCCCGCGCCTCAGTGACACGGCGAACGGTGTCCTGAATGTAATCAGGAAGAGGCTTAGCAGGTCCCCTCACTCCTGTTCCCAACTGCACATCCATCGGCGGCATGTTTTCACGACCGTACATAAGGAAAAACGGCGAATATCCTGTAGCCGCATGCGGCGTCATCCGGTATGCCGAGAGTACCCCAGGGATATGCAAATCCCAATCTGATTGTTTTTCACTCACCGTGTGACACAGCATGGCGGACAAAGTCCGATTTAGCCGTTCGACCATACCATCCGTTTGTGGGTGGTAGGGAGATGTCCGTATCTTTTTAGTTCCAAAGCCGCGCACACTTCCCCCAACAATTTAGAAGAAAAATTTTGGCCTTGATCTGTGAGGAGCCTCTCCGGCGCCCCCTTGTCCATAACATACCCAAATAGAAAGGCGTCTGTAATGGACGCCGCTGACTGGTCGGGCAAGGGCCAGGCCATCGGCCAGCGGGAGAGGTACTCCACCCCAACCAACAAGTATTTATTACCTTTAGCGGATGGCGGGAAGGGTCCCAAAATATCTAACGCCACCAATTCATTAACTCGAGACACCTGAATAGACTGTATCGGCGGCACATATGGGTGTTTAGGTGGCTTCCGCCGGGCACAATCGGGACACGCGCGAACGTGACCGACGACATCTGTTGTCATGCCGTGCCAAAAGTAATCTCGCTGCAACGTCAATAGGGTCTTCTGCACCCCCAGATGTAAGAGCGTGTCGCAATGCAGAGTCCTAATCAATTCGTACCGCAAGGATGCCGGTACAACCAGATGCCAGCGTTCCTGTAACCCTTCCCTCCACATCAGCAGACCATCGCGGAGAGCGGTTTCCGGCGTACCCCCCGAACCCGGTCCCCCACTCTCCTTCGCAGCCCGATTCCGTAAGGTCACCAATGAATCGTCCAGCATTTGTTCCCGAATCCACACAGCCCTTGGAAGATTCAAAATCCCATCAGCCGGTCCCGGCACCATTGGAGCCTCAGGCACCTCGACCGCCATCGCAACAGGCTGAGGGGGATGCTGGATCGGCGCACACCTATGCGTCCCGGACGCGCACGCGCAAGGGGATCGCTGCGGCAACCTAGAGAGCGCGTCCGCATTCGCGTGACGCACCCCCTTCCGATGGTGAATTTGAAAGGAAAATTCTTGCAGCGTGTCCAACCAGCGCGCCAGCTGGCCGGATGGTTGGTCCACCTTGAGAGCATACTGCAAGGCCGCATGATCCGTGCGCACAATAAACGAACGACCGTAGAGATACGGTCGAAATTGGCGGAGAAAGTAAACAATAGCCAAAAGTTCTCGGCGAGTGACGCAGTAGCGGGTTTCTGCGGGAGACAAAACCCGGCTACCGTACGCCACCACGCGCTCCACACCACCTTTGGACTGAGACAACACGGCCCCAATGCCCGTGTCACTCGCGTCCGTATCCAGAATGAAGGGGTGATCAAAATCCGGATAATCCAACGTCGGCGCCGTAGCCAACCGATCGCGCAGGCCTTGAAACGCCGCCTCTTCTGGCGGTCCCCAAGCAAATTTCCGTCCTTTACCCGTAAGGAGGTGCAAGGGCCTCGCGATCGTCGCAAAATTCGGAACAAACCTACGGTAATATAAGGCAAACCCCAAAAACCGACGCACATCCCCCACCGTGGCCGGGGTTGGCCAGTCACGGACACACGCTGTCTTGTCCGGATCCGTGGCCACCCCGTCCGCACTAACGATATGCCCCAAATAGCGCACGGACCGTTGCAGTAGGTGACATTTCGTAGGCTTAAATTTCAAATTAGCGGAACGCATCCTGGCGAACACAGCCTCCAACCTCAGTAAATGCTCGTCAAATGTGCGGCTGAAGACGATAATATCGTCTAAATATATCAGACATGTCTCCCACCGCAACCCCGTTAATACCAGCTCCATCAACCTTTGAAATGTGGCAGGGGCAGCATTCAACCCCATCGGAAGACAATGAAATTGAAATAACCCCTGCGGCGTACGGAAAGCAGTCTTTTCCCGCGAGGACTCGTCAAGGGAAGCTGCCAGAATCCCGAAGAGAGATCTAGCGTCGAAAAGAACTTCGCCCCCGACAAGGCATCGAGGGAGTCGTCCATACGCGGCAGGGGGTACGCATCTGCCACGGACACTTTATTTAATTTCCGAAAATCCACACAAAATCGCAATTTCCCGTCTTTCTTTTTAACCAAAACAACAGGCGCGCCCCATGGGCTGTTAGATGGAGATATTATGTCCGCAGCCAACATGTCATCCACTGCCCCTCGAACATGATCTCGCTCCGCCGGACTCATCCGATGCGAGTTTAACCGAATAGGGGCAGCGTCCCCTGTGTCAATATGATGGGAAAGCAATGAGGTGCGTCCCAAGTCCAAATCGTCAGAGCTAAACACGTCAGAATAACTCCACAATAACTTACGAAGCGCGCAACGTTGGTCCCCGGAAAGGGAAGGATTTTCCCCACACAATTCGGCGATCCAGCGATTATCTGCGGCCCCAGGGCCCGAAACACCACCAACCATGACCTGGCTGCCCAGATAATCCTGTGCCGTAAACGCCGTAGTGGCATGTGCCACAACCGTACCAGCCGGCACACACACATTTTCGGTACTTCCATTAAGCACCTGCAAAAATGGCTGCTGGTCCGGCCGGACAATAGTTTGCGCCCAGACGAGCGCCGATCCGCCCGTTATGGTGGCGGACGGCGACAACAAAACCCCAAATGCACCTTGACGACCAGGCACAGGTTTCCAATATCGCAAAGGGATAAGCATCTGTGAGCCAGGTGGAATGTCCACAGATACCTCGGACAGCGCCTGCACCTGGCCGACCGGAGCAGGTCGCCCCCAGGGCGACGGCAGAAATGTAATTTTACGACCCCCCGGTAATTCAATGCAGTTTTCATTAATTCTAATTAGAATGGGCATTTTGGCCAGAAAATCAGTTCCCAACAAACAAGGAACTGCAAGGGACCTCGAAATTAACACAATTCCCGAGGCCGACACTCCCCCGATAGATATATTGGCGTCCACCTGGCCCACAATGCTCATGCTACCCCCGTTCGCAGCGACGCAGGAATCGTAAACTGGACGCACGGCCTCTGGTGGGATGCCCAACAGATGGAAAATTACATCCGATATAATGGTCGCGGACGCTCCGGAATCCACTAAAATACGCACATCAACCCCCTGTATAGAACCAGGTACAGTGGACGAACCAGTAGCGGCCGCGACGACCCGCCGTGCCAATTTACGCCACTGCGTTACCGAGCGACATGGCCCAGTCGATGGCCTCTCGTTATTAACAACACCCGGATCGCGCAACAACGGTGATGAATGAGGTGTCAAGCCTTGCCGGGTGTCTGGTGTGCACCGACTTGCCTGTCCTGGAGGATCCTTCCGCGGCGCGTCCGCTGTCGAGGCCTCCTGCTGGGGCGGGCCTGGGATACGGGCCCAGCAGTCCCTGGCGTAATGGCCCTTACGACCGCAGCGGAAGCAGTCGATGTCGTTACGCTGCGCCGCAGGCCCCCCGTCCCGACGCTCCCGCGTCGGCGGCGCAGATCGCGGCCCCGGCCTACTGCGGGCCGACCACTGAGCAGAGGCGGCTGTCAGCTCCTGCGGGCCCCCCCCGTCAGGAACGTACACCGCCTTCTTGGGATCCCAACCCACGGCACCTCCCTCGACGATGGGCCCCCCCGTCCACGCCGTGACTTGCTTCCAACGGCGCAGGTTGAACTGGGCATCCAGACATTTAGCGGCCGCCCGGGATGTCAGCTTTTCGTGGCCACACACCGGCATAGGGATCCCCAAATCCCGGGACAGCTCGAGCATTTTTCCCAAAATGAGAGGTTCAAGTAGGTCAGGCTCCGTCTCCGGGTATGCGGCCATGGCCAACTCCAAGACAGCATCCCCGTATGCCACCGGCGACTCCTCGGGTGCTCGCTGGCGTTGAACAAACCGGCGATGAGCATCATCCGGTGGCTCGTATGCATCTGCCATCTCGTCGAAAACTCCTCTCAACGTTTTCTTCTTCTCGGCCTTTATAGAACGGAAGAATCTCACCGACTCGTCGTCGAGAAGAGTCGGTAGAACCTCCAATGCCTCAGCGTCAGTCCACCTTGCAGAGCGTACCGCCGCCAAAAATCTGCAGGCGAAAGCACTCCAATCACCACCGATGGAGAATTCTTTAACGGTTGTGAGATGACGACTGCGACTCCTTGTTGCGCCGTCCTCAGCAGATGACTCATGACGCGGCATATTCAAAATGGCGTCGCATCGCAACGTGTCCAAGATGGCGGCCTCCCGCCGCGGAGAGCGCAAGATGGCGGCTTCCCGCCGTTCTTCCCCTGCCACGCCCAAGATGGCGTCTTCGTGCCGCGTGGCAGATGGCGCCGACAGCGCAGGCAAGGCGGCGGCCTGCAGACCACCATCGGCCCTCCCCAACGCCGTCCTCGGCGTGACGAGCTCGCACAATTGCGCCAGCACGATTTTCAAGGTCTCCAGCTGCGCCCCCATCTGTCTCCATTGTAAGTCCGCGTCCTCCGGCGCAGACGGGTCCACCGACGCGGCGACATCTTGGACTCCCGGACCCGTACTCGTTCCCGCACGGATCTCCTCCTCCATCGCAGGCAGGTCCACCGCCTGAGGAAGGTCGTCGTCGTCGGATGATGTAGCAGATGATGGCGCAGGAATATTCTTTCTTCTGAGCTGTTTTGACATTCCGTTTCACTTCTGACACCAGTGTAATAAAGGACTCTTTCACTGTGTCTGTCTCCGTTGTCCTTTATTGGGTTCTTTACACTTGTCCCACACGGCCCTCGCTCAGAGCCTCCCCGCTTGGCAGCTCGACAGTTGCCGTCGCTCCCGTAGCCTTTCTCCACTCCGATGCAGCTCCGCTGCAGGTTACCTTGTGCAGTCCTCCGGCTGCTCTCACTGCAGCTCCACCGCTGCTCCCTTGCTCGGTCACCGCTGGCCGACGGTGCCGAGTCTCACCGTGTGGCGATCTCGCCACTCTCCACTCTCCGCCCTGAGTGGCCTCACTCTGTCTATTCCCAAACTCTCCTCCCGTCTCTTCCGGTTCTCTCCCTTAAGACCTTACCCCTCTCTCTCACGTGACCTAACCCCTCCCCCCGTGACGTCATATCCACGAGGCCGTTTACGCCCGCATTACACAGTTACTAAAGAACAGTCACTACACTTGGACACAAAATAAAAAAAATGCTTTACGCACACACACACGTGGTCACAACACTATACTAAACAATAAACGCTTGCACGGATGTTGACTATACGAGTGAGGCACGCCGACTGAGACCGAGCATGGGAGACGATTACCCACAATCCCGTAGCGAGAGAGAGAAGAACCATCGGCTCAGTTGTGATCACGTGACACTCGGCAGACAAAGCGTATACTGTACGTACTAATCGTATTGCAAGACCTCGCTCGTTTATCAAGTAAAAATGTATAAATGTTTTGCTCGTCTTGCAAAACACTCGCAGACCAAGTTACTCGCAATCCAAGGTTTTACTGTACTTGTTTTGATTTGGCAAAACTGGAATGGAAATATTGATGAATTACACAGTCTATAACAAATTAACCTTATGGCGGGACCCCGGGGTCCCATAAGCCCCCGGCTCTCGCATAAACTGCGTTGCGACGTCATTTTATGTCTGAAGGCGAACGATACGGCAATTTATTCCTCTCAACGAGCTCTACATGATGCGCTAATCCAAGTTTAAAAGTTTTGTTTATGACTACGGCAATTTTGGCAATGACGGGTGCTTGGTGAAGAACGAGAGGACTGATTTCTGGTGGGTCGCGGCGTTTATGTGCGAGGTGGGATGGAGTCGGGAAAAATACATTAATTACGATTTTGACTGACGTTTATTCGGGGCCCCGGGGTCCCACCATCAGGTTCAAATGGCAAAAAGCCATTACATATTTTTTATGGAAATACCATTTCTACCCCTCCAATGCACGTATCTCTGAATACAAATTATGGGTTAAATCCAAGAGCTAAAAATCACCGAAAATTTGGATGAACGCACAGTGTACACGTTACTCACCAAGTATCATTATCCCATGTCCTGTGTGTTACCTGTGGCGTGGTTGGCCCCGACCATGCGTCCACGAATGAGTCCTTCGCGCTTCTCATTCCGAACCAGCTTAACTTTATTGGGAAACTTCTCCTTCAGCTCCTTCTCCAGCCCTTCCCTCAAGTCTCCTGCAGAGCCATGCCGTGAAGCACCACACACGCGTACATTATTGCACGACACCGTGTCACTAGTTGAGTACTGAGTGCCAGGGCGGTGCATATTATCAACGTTTCAAACAATCTATGTATATAAAAGTAAAAAATTGTCTGTTTGTGGTTTTGTTTGTGAGTTTGTGTGTGATCGCGCGCTTGCGAACGATTTGCCTCTCTAACAGCCAGGTACCACGCCGTAAGCCCCGCGGTGAGAAAGTGCTATTCCTTTTTCACATCTGTCAACTTTCAATTAGTTTAGCGATTGAGTGCGATTTGTGTGATTTCTTTATTTATTTATGACGCATGCACGACCATACCAACTCACACGCCTTTGATGGGGGGAACGGCCCATGCCAAGTCACACGCCTTCGGTGGGAGTGAAGGGGACATTTTCGTTCGCGTTAAAAATGCTATTAAAATACACTAAACGCTGACGTTCATTCTTCACTGTATGATGTCTCCCCCACCCCGATGCGTGCAGTTATTACTACTATACAGTCGCTAGATGCTACCAATATCTTCTAGATTTGAAGCTTTCGTGACTGCAAGGATTCATATTCTTAGGTTTTTTCGGTAAAGTCACGTAGGTAAAACATCAAAATTTATAAAAATAAAATAAAATAAAAATCAAGACGTTTCGGTGGCAACACAAGTCTCCGTCATCAGGTGGGACCGTCACAGCCGGATTAGCTGCATCAAGTGCTGCATTACCTTGATGCAACTAATCCGGCTGTGACAGTCCCACCTGATGACGGAGACTTGTGTTGCCTCCGAAACGTCGTGATTTTTATTTTATTTTATTTTTATTAATTTTGATGTTTTACCTACGTGACTTTACCAAAAAAACCTAAGAATATGCTACCAATATCGGCCGTAGATATTACTGCAGAGCAGCCGGGGGAGATCGTGGCTGGGGGGGGCAGGGGTAGCAGCCCAGCCCCAGCCTGCCAAGGTGCCACCTCGGCTGGCTGGCCAATCTAGGCGAGGCCGGAGGCTCTGCACGGGACTAGGCCTCACCACGCCACTCTGTCAGGTGAGTACTTTGTGCTATAGAGTCGATAAATACTGCGATAGAGTCAGCATGTACTACTGTAGTGATAGCAGATTCCACCAAAGTCGGTATGCACTGCTGTAATCATAGCAGGTACCACCACAGTTGGTACGCACTGCTGTAATCATAGCAGGTACCACCACAGTCAGTACGCACTGTTGTTAGATTTTTAAGAGTAGTTTTGAAAAAAAATTTTGGCCCGGGTAACGCTGGGTACTAAAGCTAGTAAATATTTACTAGAGAGAACGTGACATTTCCTACACTCAGCAGAGACAGATATCAAAGTGATTTCCTGCTCAAATGAGCATTGAGGGTGGTGCTCATCTCCTGTTTACAGGCCTGCTGAGTTGGTGGTGGAAATTCCAAATTCCTTCAGTGGGGGCGAGTTTATCCATAGACAGCCACTGTCGACTTCCCCACAGTGGTAGTCATTTCATTGACCCCAGAGGGTTCATGGGTTGAGTCAATGCCCAACTAAGATGTTAACCCTCCGATTGCGAGCTGCCCGCTCTACCGTCCCATTGTTTGTTTGAGCAGGAGACTTCATTCGACAGGAGAGTGAGTGATGGATAATAAGCTAGAGAACAAATACAAAAGCAGAGGCTCACCAAGGTCGCTGAAGTCATCTACGAGCAGCACCTCGTGCAGCAGGGCAGGAGGCGTGCGCTCTGTGACGCTGTGCACCGTGCGCATCAGTGCCGATACGGCCTCGTTATAAAAGCAGATGACCACGCTGGCCGTGGGCAGCTGGGCTGGGTACGACTTGGTCGCACACCTGGGGGCATCGGTGTCCATTCAGGTAGGAACATCCAACAAGGACACGTGCATTTCATAAGCCACAAAGCTTCAAGCATTAGTGAAATGTTTTTCATCATAAAATACGGTGCGAAATAAGTTTAAACTACATACAGCCATGACCAGTTTACTGCTGGATAAAGGCCTCCGCCAAGCTGCTGCAAGGGATATAACAAGGTCGGTAAATTCTATCCATTGCTTCCCTGCTCTGTGTCTTTTACCGTGGGTGCCGTGTGTCGGGGATGGTGCGGTGGGGGTCCAGGCGGTTGCTGATGAGCAAGTTGAAGGCGTGCTTCTGGTAGCCCAGGTCCCGGGTCTCCTGGTCCTCTCGACTGTAGATCATACCTGCTCCACACAAGCAGGCAAAGGCAAATTACAGGTGTTGTGCACGTGTATCTGTTATGAAAGTCTAAGTCCACACCGATATGTAGTCCATGGTATTATGGTGAAACTGGCCTTTGTCATACCAAATTGGAAATGAGCACCAACCCAGGCTCGTAAGAGGAGGAATTAATTGACTGAATTCATAACGCAACCAGCAGAGCCGGTGCATCACGAGGCAATGTCACATTACTACAGGTCTCAATTGTGAATTGCTTCTGAAACATGACTTTAAATATCTGTATTGCATACACTGTATCACATAACATAAAATAATACGTTTTAGCTCTGTCAATCCACTACTGGATGAGGGCCTCCCGACACCTCTCAGGAAGAGGTTGTTTGACCATACCTCATCGTGTTGGTCAGCGTGGGTTGCTAAAGGTGGGTGGAGGCTGTCCAGGACCAGTTTAGATATCATTAGGACCGATGTAAGCTGTGGCCGAGAATCAACCTCGGGTGACCCAGTTCATAGTGCAGTGTACTAACCACAGCACCACCACTCTATATTGTCGTATACAAAAGCAATGGTCTAAGTGTTTTGACCAAGAGAAGAATGTTCGTCACATCACAGTTATACCGATTAGGCATAAATAAGTACATAACCAAATTTTATGTGGTGGTTATTTTTTCTGCATCGGTTGGTAACGAGGCTGGGGCCATCAACTTGGTACATTTTAAGAACCCAGGTTAAACGGCTGAGCTTGGATTCCAACTCAGGATCTGAGCAGTGCCTGTTCAGCCATCTGATCCCTGATCCACTTAACCACCTCAGCGCAAAAAAATGTAATTTCAACAATGTGCAAATGCCAAAGCACTTTCTGTGCTGCTTTGGTAAACCGTTTTACTTGTGTAATGCGAGCGTATGCTGGGGGTCGCCGATCGGTGGGGTGGGCTTCGCCGCCTCAGCCTCTAAGTCAATCAGGTAACAGGAACTATCGGGGTTAAAGTTCAAGGGCGGAGCCCGGGGGTGCTAGTGGGTACCATCTCGAGAGTTCATGAGGGGGTGTGGTGAGAGGCGGCGTCTGGGTGACGCGGAAAGGGGTTATAAGGAAAAGCCGGAAGGGGCTCGTGGTCAGTGGGTAAGGTCAGGAAGCGGGGCCACGTCCCGGGTCTCCGCGAGCCATCGGCCACGAGTTGGCGCGGAGACGGGCTGCCAGCGGTGCGCGGGAGCGAGAGAGAGAGCGGTGCGAGTGCGGGACACCAGCCCACATGGCGCGACGTGGGGCGAAGGAACTGTGTGGAAGAACGCGGAGCTGTCCAGCACGGGAACAAATAAATAAAGAAGACAGTAGCTTGTCGTCGAGCTGATTTATTACACTTGTATTAGCAACCCACTGCACGAATTCAGCAAGCACTATAAATCTGACATGTTATCACTACAGCAATTAAAATTAAAATGTAAGGTGTCTTTAATGGCTGAAAGGAAATAACACCTCATCTTCTGAATGAGCCTCGAAAAACAATAAATTATAACAGCTATCTTAAAGTACACCAATGCATGTGTAGTGATTTCCACGGAGGCACACACTTGAACTTGGAGGCAACACCTTTATTACTACACCCCAACAGGGTAACTACATTACACAGCGATATAGGTGGTAACTACCACGGTTAACTCAGATCCCAACGGGATAACGACTAATCTGAGTTAGGTCAGTAACGTACTGCCTGACTCACGATGCCGAAAGGGATGACCGCAGAGCGAGGAGACGTAGCACCGTGGGTTGATTCCTGAAGGCAGCCCGGATCAGCGCTCGGGACTTCCCTTTTATTCCCCTGAGCGTGGCCTGGCTCCGCCCTCGGCCACGCCTCCTAGATCCTACTAGAAGCTTCTGGGCCTTATGTCACGTGTCCCTCTCGCCACCCCTTGGCCTCCCTCGCTACCCTCTCCTGGTCACGTGCCCTCTCGGGTTCACCCAGACTGTCATGTCCTGAAGTGCCCTTTCTGGCCGTCACGAGAAGCATTGCCCTCTCTGGCCATCACGAGAAGCATTGCCCCCTCTCGCCTGCTTCTATGCCATACACACTCTGGTGCCAGAGAGAGATGCTAACATGCACAGTACCACTCTTCTTCCAATAGCTAGCGCTAGACGCCATAGTGACTGAAAATACGTCACTGCCAGAGGTCGCAAACGGGTTTTGATTCCTTACCCGTACCCGGCCGCACCAGGGTCGCAAACAGGTACCCGTACCCGATACCCGGCCGGGTACGAGTAGCCGGGTATCGGGTAGAGTACGGGTATCGGGTGTCCGATTGCGACCTCTGGGATGAAGCCATGTTGCAGGCGCAGGTGGGTTGATTCTAGGAACTTTAATTGTGAGAAGAGACAAGACGTTGGGGAAATGAGTGACAAACGGTTACTCACCAGTGACTCACGGCCTACCCGTACCCGTACCCGGCCGCACCAGGGTCGCAAACGGGTACCCGTACCCGGCCAGGTACTGGTAGCCGGGTATCGGGTAGGGTATCGGGTATATGGCAAAAATATGAACGATTTCTGGATATTAATTTTGTTAACCTTCCTATCCTGGGATTTATTTTCACCCATAACCATTATTTCTTAAGAAGTGATAACCATTTGTGAATGTTTCAATTAAATATCCAATTCCTCTAATGTATTACCACTGTCAAGGACAACCTGGAAAGCACTTGACCAACAACCTTTTATTTCTGCCCACAAAATATTCTGTATGAAGCACTCATCCTACTATTTCCTGTCTCTGATGTACAATAATTGTTCAATACCACATTCATGAACACTGTCCGGACTCCATCCTGGATTTGAACCCAGAAAGTCTAGAGTTCAAATATTTTTAGGAGTCAGTCATCCTACCAGGCTCAAGAAAAGGAGTCATGTTTTCCCCCCAAGAAACTGGATCAATCGCTGGAATGTCGAATTTCCAAATCTGGCTCAAGAGCCACAAATTGAGGTGAGCATCACCCTAAATAATGCCCTTTGATCGGGAACTCACCAACTTGTTTAACTCATGGTTCTACTGTATAACATGGGCCACAGACTTTGGACTTTGTATGGGTACATTTCCACAAGGGCAAATGTCTCTCAATACCAATGTTGCAAAAGACAGCTCAGAAAGAAGAGATTTGAATTCGGACCTTAAGGCACAGCGGCCAATGAAACATAGGTGATGGCTAGTACGATTTTGTTTAATATCAGAGTACGTAAACTAAATTAACTGCATGAAAGGGCAAGGGGTGGGGGGAAAGCTACTGTCCTGTAAAAACAGAGAAAAAATGTCATTGTGACCACGAATCGTGATCATCAAATGGGGTGTGGGGTTCTGGTTGTCGCAGAGCATATGTCGATCTCATTGGCTGCGCGAATGTAAACAAGGTTGGCGACGGGTGCAATTCCTCGGCACTTGCGTGTTCTCACTCGTAAGCGTTTGATAGATTTTTGGATTTTCTTAAATGTTTTGTTAGAAAAAAATCGACAGGTAAAAAGGGCGCTATAATGTATATCAGCGTTCTACAGGGTAGTGCTAAGCGTGGTCCGACTCAATTATGAATGATCTAATGGACAGTAGAGGGCAGAAGGCGGCGAGTGAATCAGCCGAGCAGGCAAACCAGGCGGAGAGACATTGAAAAGGCAGAGGGAGCAGTGGAGGAGGAGGGAGCGACCTCCCACAGTTCAAAGGTTACTTTTGAGTTGCACTCGAGACCTGGGCTGCTCGAGTAGAGAAGTGTACAAACAAGAGAGTAGCATTCGATGTATGTTAAACTTATTTCGCACCGTACGTAACCAACCGTGCTAATCGGAGGTGCAATGTTGATACAAACTCGAGCAATAGCATTTAAGATCTTAAAAGTAGTGAGGGCAGTCTTGTAACGAATTTAAGCCTGAATTGGGAGCCAGTGAAGGGAGTAGAGAATTGGAAATACAATATTTGTGGGTACGAGTCACAAGTTGGTGCTGCACATGTCCCGTTATGTGTGCAAAGCAGCTAAAACAATATTTAAACATGCCTGAATCATTTATTTCCACACACAAAAACAATCCCACAGGAAACTTAAAGCAAGGCCCGAAAGTTTAAATACCACAACCGCTATCTAAATAAGAATACCTTCTGTGCAACAACGTAGTAGCCTAGGCTAGTGTCTCATCCAGGACAGCTCCTAGTCCCGAAGGTTCAGTCTCAACTCTCGTGATGCGAAAACTCCACATAATCCACAATGTGATCCACCAATCCCACCCCACAGAGCACCGGATTACAGGCGCGTCTACCTCGTGTAAAAACACCACGGTATAAAGTTACCAAAATGCCAAGACATTTTCCAAAGGTACTATTTTAAGATTTTCAGCACCCTGCTCAATACAGTGCTCGAACAGTAATTCCCAACATTTTATATAAGCTCTCAACAGTCCCTGCAAACAACATACAGCTGCCATTATTAGCCAACTGTTTCTCATCGCTAATGTCAGCCAATCCCTGACCTGAAGCAAAACCAAACTCACATTCATCAACAATGCCTGAAAAGGAATATATGATTTTATATATTCATATATGATAGGCTATAGATTTAACAGAAATTTAATATTATTACTGAAGGCTGGTAACACTCCTACAACTCACAACTTATTCAAATAAGTGCCCTGTTGGTATTTTAATAAACTGAGTAAAGTATATTCTTGGTTCTTTCGGTAAAGTCACGTAGAAGGGAAATAATAAAATAATAAAAATAAAACAATACAATTCTCACGACGTTTCGATTGCAACACAAGCAATCATCATCAGGTGTGAAACCACAGCAAGAACATTTTGTGGTTTTCACACCTGCTGACGATTGCTTGTGTTGCAATCGAAACGTCGTGAGAATGTTATTGTAAATTTTTTCTTATTTTATTATTTCCCTTCTACGTGACTTTACCGAAAGAACCAATAATATGAATCTCTACAGTCACGAAAGCTTTAAGCTGAGTAAAGTATTTTATATATTGTAATAATAATTGTCTGTCATTGGATCAAATTTGTCACATCTTGTTTGGACTTATTCACTACATCCAGATAGAAAGGACATAAGTGTGTCATTCTTGCGAATAGGGCATATTTTATCCATCCTATTAACTTAAAAAAAAAATATATATATTATATTTGAACAAAACAGTGAGTTATATAAGCATTAAATGTATAGTATATCCATAATTTTTGGAGCCAGTTTGGACTTGCACAAATGTAGCAATATTTCCCATGTTGCCGTTAACATGCACTCTTACTGTAAGTCATTACAAAATAATTTTGTACAACTCACAGCATTTTTCAATTTAGCTGTATCGTATTTAGATGCTACAAACTCCATTAGAGTTACCATGACAATTAAAAACGTAAACCAAGAACTGGGAGAAATAATGCGTGAAGAAGTTTTAACCAAAGGTTCTCTGAGTGCACACTGCCTATGGGCGTAATGACTGCTTGAACCCATGTTTACATCGCCGTGGCCATGCTCCAACACGTATTGTGCAGTGCATGAGTGAGCACTAGAGGCCAATTTAAAATCGCCGCCTGCCACAGAGGCATTAAGGCAGGTGCAGAGTGCTCTATGTCTACAGGAAGACAATTCCATTCATTTGATTGCTTATACATCTGCTACTCATGCAGTGGCCGTCCTGTGGATAAACTGACCCCAAAATAGGAATTTGGAAGTTCCACAACTGGCTCCATGCCAATAATCGAGATGACCACAGCCCAACTCTCAACAGCGTATAGAGGGGGCTTTGACTTGACGAATGCAATGGTTTTGAAACCTATCTAGATACAGTGCTTGCTACTCTGTGTAAAGGATATTACATAGTTGCTGCTCGTTCATACGTGGCCTAATGAGACAGTGACTTCAGATTATCGTCATATGGCATTCACCAGGATATACGCAAGAAGGTTTGTGTCTGTTTTACAGAAGCCACCTGGACGAACTTTGAGCCTTTGGTCTCGTGATCTCATGGTAGGTGCACGGCGCTGCAGTGTTCCCACCTCGTCCAACCTCTCAGACAATACCCGCCGTTTATTAAACACATTCCTGCAGAGGGAGCTGGTAGGAACGTTGGGTTGCTCGGTCAATGGCCAGGGTCAACGGCGGCGTGGTGTATTCCGCAAATATGCCCGACTGTGAGGGCGGGCACAAGCCGGCGTGAGTAGGTTAAACGTTGAGTTTTATAAGGGCACCACGGGGTGACCAGCCCCACCCCTCCCACCCCCCACCCAGCCCCTCCTCACCCAGCCCCTCCCTGCCCACCCAGCCCATCCCTTCACGACGGACACAATAATCCCCTGTGGGCTGGTGTAACCAGAAGGTTCCTACCAGTAAAATTACTTTGTCAATCATTTCAATTCCATTATCTAGACTCACAAAATCTAATCTCTCCATTATTTACGTAATTATATGGCAGTATACAAGCACACTGCTCTTGTAACTAAATTCCACAGTTTAAAGTTTAAGTGTTCAGTTCTGTTAACAAGTAAGTTATTGCTCTTAGCACGATTGTTTCCTTCATGTATTATAATATTTATTTATCGAGAAAAGTTAGCTAATTTAAAGATAATAATAAACTCTGTGTTTCTAGGAGGGCCCTTTGTTGGGATGTGAAGACAATTTCTTAAACGATTAAAACTGTTTGGTTTTACCAGCCCACTGAGCTGTATAACTATTTTTCATAAGTGATCTGGCCACAATTGATTACCCAACGATGTGGCTTATGTACATATGTATCTCAGCCAAGTACTCTAACGCATGTTTACCATGCAAGGTAGATATTGAGCATTAAACGTGTTGCATATGTAAAAAAATGAGAGCACGCTGAGAACGGTGCAACTAACGTTAAGTTATTATAACTTTAAGTTGCTCGAATGTTCCCAAACATAACCTCGAGTTGTTCTCAAAGTTAGTGTTTGCTTGACATTCCACTGTCAGTATTTATCCCACTTGTTTCCTGAATTTGTTTTGTTTAAAAATACCCAACTCCCTATTTTTTCACGTTTTGTCAAAGCTGCTTTTGTTTTGTCCAAATGTATAGAATAAGAGTAATTGTATTTTCACCACACAGGGGAAAGGGCACTACCGTGGATGTTTTGAACAACTAGTATTATTCCGGGAAAACAAATCGAGAAAAACTTAAACCACTAGATCGGTGAGTGGGAGAGGCAAATGGATTCGGTTGCAAGATATAGGTGGCAAAAAAACGTGTTATCGGTACAAGAGTGATTGCACGAAGTGAAAAGTCAGTAGCTGTCCAAATCTGACATGGAGATGATCACAAAACAGCTCCAAAGCAGTTCGTTTTTTTACCTTCACACTCCTTTGACTCTCAGGCTGCAACAGAAACTGCTCACATGGAGCGATTCACACCGTGCGCTGAGTGCACGGGCGTTCCCCTTCCCTAATGGTGGGTGTGATGTGCGAACCCTGTTACGTTCAGAAGCGCACGGCAGAACGTGCCCATTTGTGTGTACGCAAACCATTTATTCTAGTAAATAAGTAAAAGCAATGAGTAACAAGTGAACTTTAGCTCTTTGTAGGGCAGTGAGCTTTATATTGCTCTAGTAAACACATTCCCACTTTGTAGATGCCAAACAAGAGCACCCTTTTGGCAACTGATTGGATATTGGGGGCAGGGGGTTTAATCCGTAATGAATAATTAGCTTGCAGCTGAATAAAATGAAGCAATCTTAGACAAAAGGATAGCAAAACATCATAACGTTGAAAATGTTGACTTCATGAAGCAATTATATAATGGCTTTCCCGAGATATAGGCTCCATACGTAGACACAGTAACAATGCTATGGGAGTCCTAATGCATATGTAGTGACATATGCAGGTATGGGTGCGCTATATAATAGCCAACCATAACAGGGGCGTAACAGGGCTAAAGGTCAGAGGCGGGGATCAGTCGGCAAGCTTCGGGAACCTGCACAAGAGTTCTAGAAGGGGGCGTGGCCAGAGGCGGGGTTTGTCTACGCCGAGGAGTATATAAGAGAGACGGGACCGGAGGTTCGGGGCTGTCGTGGGGGTTCGGGTCTTGGCTGCCATCGGTGTCTTCGCCGTCATCTCTTCATCGTCTGGCCGTATGGCCGATCTGCTGTACGGTTCCCATCGTCAGCCAGCTATATAATTATACGCCGGCAATCGGGCTGTATGAGTGGATCAGCTATACGTAGCCCAGTGTATATGTCGCTCAGTGATTCTGCCTGTAAAGTGTGAGAAATAAACAAGGAGCCCTCTACACGTCGTGTCTCAGAAGTCCCTCACTACACATACACACAGCCAACATTAACTCATCTCTGCTGGAGGGTCTGGAGCTGCTGGTGACCATTCCACATTCTAATGTCAGGGGAAAGTCCATCCATCTAGTAACCTTTTGAATAGGAAGGCAAGTGCTCTTAACATTCCCTGGCACACACCATATGCATACACCACTGAGCGAGATAGAGCAAGGGTTCTCAAAATGTTGCTCGACCCCCAAAGGGGCCTCGGCTGTCTTGACTCCCTTGAACGAACAGTCTGTTTTTTTTGTATTTGAGATGAGGAAATTCCTGACTAGCTAGTGGGGAGGTGAGAGGGGCTGTCGAGGAATGAGGCGGGGGGGGGTATGAAGCCAAACTAGCGGATTGTACTGCGCATGTTGCTCTGATCCCGCACAGCCCCCTAATAATAGGCCTCAGACCCCAGGCTGATAAAGGGCATACATCTGGGACGCATTTATTAGGAAGCCGCAGGACATTTGCGCTTTTAAATCTAGATTTAAAATTAATTTCTTGTGAACTGCTTTTTGTGTTTAGTTTGCTGTCCTTCCCCCACACCTCCGATTAGCATGGTTGGCTACGTACGGTGCAAAAAAAGTCCAACATACATAAGTAAAAGTATATGGGACAAGATAGGGCAATTTCATGATTCACTGGGATATGCGTTTGTTGGAAAATGAAAACTGTTTGACCTGGTCCACCTCAGGAGAGGTTCTATGGCTTCAATGGGTGGGTGAGAGTGATGTCCTAAGTCATGCATTATCATTACACCAAACAAGCCCTCATACAAAGTGACAGACATCCAAAGATGAGAAGAGTGTTTACATATGAAACCCATGTCATGTCCCATTCAAGGGCCACACAATCTACAAATCAGGTCTGCTGGTGCCCACATAATGCACGGCTGCTGGAATGTAGTAGCCATGTAAAGTTATTTCATTCACTATCTGTAAAACAGAAGCTGCATTTGAAACACTATCTTTCATCAAGAGTTGTGCAGTGAGAATGCATGTTGGGTTGGATGCACTGTGAGGCAATGCTGTTTGAAGGATGTTTCCATGGATTTTTAAATAAAGTCACGTACGGTTATGTAACTGTCATGTGAAGAGCACTAGCACAGGGTATCCCAAATGCCACCATGATCCAGCCCTCTCTGTAGGACACAAATATCCAGACAGAAGATTTCCGTGTTAATTTCAATCAATGAGAGGTGACAAAATGGCTCCGAGATCAGAGCACTTAATTGGGCACCGTTGAGATACTGGGTTCGAATCCAGTGTATATTATCAGTGATGTGGTAGAATTACAAAGAAAATTAATAAAATGCTGAAAAGTGTGTAAAGAAACATGGAGAAGTGGATGCTTGAAATGACACTGAGTGAAGAGGAACACATTGATTATGGCTGGTGGGCTAGGCTAATAACGGAGACAAATGTGATTCAATCAGCTAGTGTGTAGAATCTCGATGGACTGTACATTGCAAAACCGTGAGATATGGTGAAGGACTGGGGGGACCTTAATCCAGCAGTGGATTGATCATTGCCGATTATGACGATTACCCCTTCCTATTTATGCATTACAAGCCGTTCTATAATTCTACCAGCGTAATGCATGTGTAGTGAGTCCAACTGAGTCGCAGACATTGTCTTGGGAGCAACACTATTTATTTCACCAACTCAACATAACACAACCTACACTTGGGTGTTGAATGCCCATCTAACCACGCTACGGCAGAGCTAGACATGGTTCGCTATCCCGGCCCGGACCACAAGCTGGGTCCCGGACCGCGTGGCTAGAGGCTTCTTTTACCGGACGTGGATCTTCTTCACCAGCAACACAAAGAACCCCGAGCCCATCACGGGGCCCCGTTATATCGGCCCGGGCTGGGGTTGGCTCCGCCCCTCGCCCCGCCCACCTTCTAGATCTCTCGAGCTCTTTCCCGAAGGCTCCCGAGAGCTCTTTTATACCACGTGACCACCCAGCGGCCCCCGTCAACCGGTGGCCCCCCTCCAATATCATCCGGTCACGTGTCGGCAGGTCAACCAGCGTATCATGCCCCAATGTAACCCTGGCTGGCTGACACTCCCTCTCGCTCCCTCACTGGGAGCCCGCACTGCACACTGTACGTGGTGCCTCCACGCTGACTCGCGCTCACCCAAGCCCCGCTAGGGCTGGTACTACGCCCAGTAAGCGGGCTACACATAATGCCAACACATTATCCGCAGTGGCTTCGTAAGCCACACAGTGACATTCACAGTCACTACACATGCAAGATCTTAATTAAGACAAACATCCCCTTTCCTTCTGCAAGGTGAATAATACTGAAAGCAGCTATGAGCTGAAGAGTGGAAAGTAGTGTTAGCATCATGCAGATACTTAGTCTACCCAGAAATAAGGTGTTCCTGCCACACGAGCAGGCACTTCGTTCAGGTCGAGCTGACCTAACACACGTCCACACCAGCTACAGATACTGTATAATAAATGGCTCCGTTGCGCATGGCTTGGATGTAAATTCCCTGCTGCTGGGCTTAAAGTGGCGTGCACTCCATGGCACCCTGCTCCTCCGATCCGAGTACCAGAATTAATAAGAGCCAAAAAAATCACATTAACAAATATGCATGTGTACACGTGTAGAACGGCAAAAAAAACACTGGCAAGTCTGATTGTGATATTTGAATCCTTTTGAGACTGGAATTTAAGAAGGAATGTTTATAATGCCATGTGATTACTCGTGTGTGTTCATGAGCAAGCCAGAGCCCACCAAATGAGCAGAGAACAAGAAATGCATTGTTGTTACTCAGAAGTCTAACATTGCATTATTGTTTCGGCTTATTGGCCGTGTGCTAATTGAATACAATTTTGATTTTTCTTGTACATCGTGGGTGAACCGTACATTTTTTAGATTGTAATTACTGATCAAAATATCCCTTTGTCAGTTTCACATTTCACCAGTCTTTTAAAGCATAACTGTATTCTACTATTTTGCCCCTGCAGTCAAGTCATATGTGTGTGTATGCCCTGCTCATGCAAGCCTTTTATAATTATCCCTGCTGGGGACAATGAGCAGCTTTCTCGGCAGTGCAGTGAAAGTGAGCCTGTACGTACAGCACTTGCTCCAGCTGATGGCTCGAGCATAACCAGCACGATTATTGCAAAGGGGAAACAAGCAAGCAACATCCAGATGTCATCACAGCCAAGGTCTCTACACCTTGCCATCACCTCCTCCCTTCTGCCAGAACATGCAACCTTTGCACAATTGCTGATAACGATGTTGATGATCATTATGTGCTGATGAGGATTATACCCGTTGGTGTTTGCTGCTTCGAGACGACATGCAGCAGTGTGAGTGTGATGAAAGCCCAGCGAGGATGACTGCCACAGCAAGCTCATGAGCAGGAGTGTGATGAATTGTGGCATCACAGGACTGTCAAGAAAGGTGATGGTGCAGGAATACCTTCATCCAGCAGTGGATAGAAAAAGGCTGCTGATGATGTTACTGGTAATGGTGGTATTCATGATGGAGATGGAGGAAATGTTTATGATGATGATGATGATGCTTATAACAATAATGACATTGATGGCGATGATGGTGATCACGGTATGGCACATTACACTTTAGTTATGTAAATTACCAGTCACCTCCCCTTGTTTGTATGTATTTGTAGTGGATTCAACTGAGTCGCAGACGTACTCCTTGAAGGCAACACATGTATTAATACCAACACAAAGGGATAACTTCCCCTTTACCAGATAACAACCTATGGTGGTGGACCACCAGTCTAACTACACTAGTCAAGCCCCGGCAGGTTTTTGAACTCGCAACTCCGTGGTTTAATGTGCTCAAAGAACTTGGTTAGTTTTGGGGTTGTTCCTTCCATTAACTACTTGATGTGGGCATGCTGGGTTGTGGATAGGCTGGGATTACTGGGCCACTTACCATTGAGACTGGTGCCTACTCCACGATCAAACAGCGGTATTGATCTGACTGCGGCCTGGCCCAGCACTGGGTCACAATGATGCACGGTGCATTACAACTCTGTTCACCCAGTGTAACCAATCAGTGTATTCATGACTCAGGATCTACTGAAAACAATAACTGGTTCCCAACTTGCGGAATCAGTAAGCGATTCTGAAAACAGTTACCGTTTAACCAACCCTAATGAAAAGGATGCGAATTGTAAGCGGTTAATTCAAATGCAAGTGTCTCCCTGTTCAAATGAGCCTTCGAACGCGTTCATCTGTTGGCGGTCACGGTTGGAAATTCCACATTCCCCTAGACTCTAAAATTTACTCTAGAGGAAGACAGATTTTTTTTCCCCCATGAGATAATTACCCTTTACCAGATAACAACCTATGGTGGTGGACCACCAGGCTAACTACACTAGTTACACTGGGAGTAGCTACAACGGACAGGACCCCGGCTTGGGTCCAAGTCCACGTGTTGGTGACTCTTCTCGGACGTAGAACGTAGAGCTTCAGGATAACAACAGAACGCTGAACCCCGGTCCCTCTGGAGACCCGATTTATATCCTCACTGGTCGTGTCTGGCTCCGGCCTTGGCCACGACCACCTTCTCGAATTCTCTAGCAGGATCTCGCCCCGACACGTGACCACCCCTAGCCCCCACTTGGGGCACGTGCCTTCTAGGGTCAACCAGATTGCCATGGCCTACATTAACCCCATTCAAGGCCGGCACTCTCACACCCCTTCCTATAGGGGACAGCACTGCACGCCGAGCGTGGTGCCACTCCGCGCTCTCTATCAGCGCTCACCGAGCCCCTCTAGGGCTGGTACTACACCCACATATACGGGGTGTCCGCGTTGTAAATACATCGCACGCCGTGCCTCTGTAGGGATGTCGCTACATATTTAGAACTGCATTCACACCGTACGTAGCTAACCATGATAATCGGATCAGAGGAGTTACTTGGATACTATTATTCACATTTATCATTGGTTAAGCTTCCCGCAGAAGTGATACCCGGAAGCGTTACATTCCGATTTGTAATGCAGCATGATGCAGCATGATGTAACTCAGTTCGCTCTTGCAAAAGAGGCAGTGCTGTTTCATGACTCAATGGGTTTATTTCATCTCCTGGCTAAAAATAGGATACAACAATAACCCAGATGTGGCCACAAATTCCTATCCGCAGATATCCACATGGATAATACAGCTTTACACACGTAATAGGAACTGTAAAGAGTTCCACCAATACTACCACAATTAAGGAGTTTCACTGAAAGTGCACTTTATGAAGTAATATCTTAAGGTGAAGATATGCTGTCTTGACATCAGTCACGGGCAGATCAGATAATGTAGATGCAGATAATCAAGTAGAGCTTAATTGCATGGCCGAGCACAATAGCTATGTAGTCACGCAGCCTTCCCTGTGTTGAGAAGAGAGGTCACAATCCCCAAGCCTGTCGCGATGAGCAGTGCATTATCATTGGATATCTCAATTACATGTGAATATATTCAAAGTTACACTGCATCTGCCCGAAGATCAAGGCTGCAACAATTATTTTTATTAAAAGTATTCTCCGATAATTAATTTTATGAGGTATTTGAAAAAGTATACGTGTGTTACATAAAGTGTCTGCGCGTATAAATGAGCTTTGGGTGGAGCTTATTTCCACTCTCCTGATTGAGAGGCAATTTAACTAAAGGAGAACCGCTGATCACTCCCCACAAAGTCGTAGCTGAGGGGCGATGGACTAAGTCAAGCCCCGACAGGTTTTTGAACTCGCAACTCCGTGGTTTAATGTGCTCAAAGAACTTGGATAGTTTTGGGGTTGTTCCTTCCATTAACTACTTGATGTGGGCATGCTGGGTTGTGGATAGGCTGGGATTACTGGGCCACTTACCATTGAGACTGGTGCCTACTCCACGATCAAACAGCGGTATTGATCTGACTGCGGCCTGGCTCAGCACTGGGTCACAATGATGCACGGTGCATTACAACTCTGTTCACCCAGTGTAACCAATCAGTGTATTCATGACTCAGGATCTACTGAAAACAATAACTGGTTCCCAACTTGCGGAATCAGTAAGCGATTCTGAAAACAGTTACCGTTTAACCAACCCTAATGAAAAGGATGCAAATTGTAAGCGGTTAATTCAAATGCAAGTGTCTCCCTGTTCAAATGAACCTTCGAACGCGTTCATCTGTTGGCGGTCACGTTTGTAAATTCCACATTCCCCTAGACCAGGGGTCGGCAACCTACGGCTCCGGAGCCGCATGCGGCTCTTTACGGGCTGCTTCTTGACGATATGTACGTATGTACAGTATGTACTCAGATGCATTGCGGCTCTTGAAATACTGAATTTTGTACCGAATTGGAAAGAAATGGCTCTTCTTGTTATTTTGGTTGCCGACCCCTGCCCTAGACTCTAAAATTTACTCTAGAGGAAGACAGAATTTTTTTTCCCCCACGAGATAATTACCGTTTACTTCCCACATAGCTGTTTCCGCTTATTGACACTTAGGTGCAAGGTGGTCTGTAATACGACCCTTAAATGATATTAAATATGCTTCTGTGAAATCTAAAACCAACAAGGAAAACTGGCAGGTTGTTTTTGCTGACAAATACTGGGTAATAATATCTCACCGACAGACTTTCAAGAAAGCCATTAGGCAGGCTATAACACGAGAGATACAGGTGGGTTTTGTATTCACAAAAAAGGCTCATCAGCATGGAATACCTAGCTAAGGACTGTCATAAAAGCCCAAAGGATAATGGATGAGAAGAGCTAATTAATGTGTTACTTTAAATATGCAGTAACAATGGCAAATAATATTTCGATAAGATTAACCAAAGTTTAATATATTATAACAGTTAGTGGTGATGCATCACGTGGCTGGTGCTTGTGGTTAACTTTCTTGTTTCATGATTGGGAAGTTGGTTTAGTTCAGAATCCGTATTTATACTGGAGGAATCCAATGTGCTATAAAACTCTTTTTCACAGATGCCCAGTATACCGGAGGAATTCGATGAGCTATAAAGTTATTTTTTACAGACAGTTGATTCAGCCGCCATCTCCTCTCTACAAAATCCTGATAACCACTATTTCGGAGGGCAATATGTTACTGATAGAATGGCCCCAAAGAAAATTTGAATTTACAATAATGGCTATGGGCAGGAAAAAAACACCACGAAAGGGCCATCCATTTAGTAGTTACGCAAAAATCTGTCAATTTTACCCCCCCCTTCCTGTACGCACGCGGACTTTTTACACCCCCCCCCCAATCCTATAGAACGGCCGATATTTAATCCACGCAGAAACGAACAAGGATTAATAATATTAACGTGTTTAAGCAAACAGACAGTCCACCGATGGCTGCATTTACTACTATAATGAGCCAAAAATGTCTTTCATTTAATTGAGTTATTTTCATTTATGATTATTTTATTATAATTTTTTACCTACGTGACTTTACCGAAAAAACCTAAGAGTATGTGAATCCTTGCAGTCACGAAAGCTTCAAATCTAGAAGCAAGAATGTCTGTTTGTGTGTAACGTGCGTGACGTCACTCCACATGCCGCACCCCCCGTCATTAATATTCATGAGCGGGTGAATTTTTACACTCCCGCAGAAGAAGGTTGAGCGGAAAGAACAAAAAATTATCGCAAATTCGTTTTAAGTTTGACGTTTCTTTATTGAAAGTGAATCTAATAAATAATTCTACGCAGCAACAAAGTGGATTTGGTGTCTTTATTTATTTCTTCATCACATCTTTGGTTCTTTCGGTAAAGTCACGTAGATAGAAAACATAATAAAAAAGTAAAGTGAATAAAAATAAAAAGAGTAAAAATAATCAACGACAAAAAAACACTAATGTAGACTGTAGCTTGGTTCTTAATCGGAGTGAGTGTACTGGCAGTCTATAATGTAGACTGTAGCCTGGTTATTAAGTTTGGTGAGTATACTGGCAGTCTAATGTACACTGTAGCCTGGTTCTTAGCCGTCGTGGTTTTTGTTTTAATTATATATATTTTTCTTTTATTATCTTTAAATTACTGAAAGAACCAAGGATAAGTCTACATTATAGACTGCCAGTACACTCACTCAGGTTAAGAACCAGGCTACGGTCTACATTATAGACTGCCAGTACACTCACTCAGGTTAAGAACCAGGCTACGGTCTACATTATAAACTGCCAGTACGCTCACTCAGTTTAATAACCATTGCTACAGTCTACATCATAGACTGCCAGTACACTCACCAGCTTAAAAACCAGGCTACAGTCTACATTTTAGACTGCCAGTACACTCACTCCGATTAAGAACCAGGCTACAGTCTACATTAGTGTTTTTTGTTGTTTATTATTTTTTATTTGTATTCACTTTATTTCTTATTATTTTTCTATCTACGTGACTTTACCGAAAGAGCAAATAATATGCATTCCTGCAGTCACGAAAGTTAAGTCAAATTTTCTTCAGCACTTAGCACTAATTTAAGTTTCTACATTATGGTAAAATAGACATAACTCGTTTATTTTCCAGATATTGTATCGACTTCCAATTTATTTAAACCCCAGCAACCGAAAGCAGAAGAGAATAAAGTATCAGAGCAGTGAAGTACAATTTTTTCGTAAATATTACAGCTTCCGTCCTAGGACGGGCAAACAAGCTGGTTATTATCGAGGCTTCGCCCCCTCAATGCGTACGTACTAAATGGATGGACCCTTAGTCTGGGGCGGGCAGAGAGAGAGAGAGACAGACAGACCCACATCTTCATTGGGTTCAAATTAAGCTTGGAGCCAGGGCAAGAAGGCCAAGCCAGAGCAGAGAGAGAAAAAACTTCTTCATAACCAAGGACACGAATCCTTATGGTCCGTGACCCCCACCGAGTAACGGCGCTCGGGGGTCACGGAATAAACTCACAACCACGACCCCCAATTTCGATTTAAAGTTTTCGTGACTGCAGGGATTCATATTCTTGGTTCTTTCGGTAAAGTCACGTAGAAGGGAAATAATACAATTATTTTTTAATAATAAAATTTATTTTTTTATTTCCCTTCTACTTGACTTTACCGAAAGAAACAAGAATATGAACGACCCCCAACTTCGCGTAGGCAGCCAACACAGTGACTCTGCGGTGCAGACACTGAAGCCCCCTCCAGAGAAACGTGGAATTACCACCCTCGCTCCAGCGCAAGCGATTGAGCAAAATCGCAATCTCTAAACTTGCGCCAGGGATCGCGAGCGGTAGCTGAAACCGCGTGGCGGGTTAAAGCCCCCCTGACAATACGGTGAGATACTGTTAGGTTTTTTCGGTAAAGTCACGTAGGTAAAAATAAAAATAGAAATAAAATAATAAATCACGTTTCGGAGGCAACACAAGCTTCCTTCATCAGGTGTAAAAAGGCACAGCAAAATAACTGTAGTGGGAGTTATTTGTGATGGGGCATTAATAACAAATAAACTCCCACTACAGTTATTTTGTTGTGCCTTTTTACACCTGAAGGAAGCTTGTGTTGCCTCCGAAACGTCGTGATTTATTATTTTATTTCTATTATTATTTCTATTATTTATTTCTATTTTTTTGCAGTCACGAAACCTTCAAATCTAGAACACGGTGAGAGATGACCTCTGACCCATCCGAAACCGAGCATCTTCTTGTTTCCACTGATCGTGTAAAAAAAAAGAGAGCTGACCTCTCGCCTATCCGATACCGTGCAAACCCAGCAGCACGACGATGACCCCCAGCTCACCCAGCTCAGAGGAGCCCTGCTGCTGCTGCTCCTGCCTGCGGCCACTGCCCCTGTGCCCCTGCCGCTGCTGATGCTGCTGGGCCCTCCGAGCGTGGCCGTCCCCACCCCACGCGGCCTCCCGTGGCAGCTTGGGCTGCAGCCGCCGCCGACCGCTACCGCCAGCCGCTCCCGCAAGCGCCTCGGACTCCTGCTGTTGATGATAGTGCTGATAGTGTTGTTGCTGTTGTTGTTGTTGCTGTAGTGGGCCCGGCTCGGCGAGGCGCATGTAGAGCACAATGAGCAGGGCCCAGGCCAGCGATGTGGCCAGAGAGCCGTAGCAGAAGCAGCGGTGCGTGCGACGAGCCATGCCCGCACGCTGCTGCTGCCGCTGGCCGCGCTCAGCTGGGGCCGGGGTGGGTGGGTGGAGGGGGGCACCGCGGTGTCAGATCGGAGGGGTTTCCTCCGGATAAAGCGGCGGTGTCAGATGAGAGGAATTAGCTTTAGATCGGAAGAGATCACACGTGGTTATTTTGGTGAATTTTGGGGGGAGGTGAAAAAAAACAATGGTTTAATTGACATCCTTTTCGATATTGTTGTTTGACTTGCATCCCACTGGGATTTTTGCACACAGCGTTGGTGTACGGTGTTTTATCTGCAATATTTTGCTGTCTTTTCTTGGATTTTCTGTTTGTACTTAGTCACATATTCACTTTAAGATGTTTTTTTGTTCATGTTTTTGTTTGTTGCGGTTGCATCCGATTCAAGAGCCAAATGGCTCACAGGGCTATACCTAATAAATAAACTTGAACGTGTTCAGGAACGCATCCCCGACGTAAACCGGGGTTATGACTGTGCCTGCAGATGACCAGTGGTGTCGGATTAAGACTCCAGTCAATTCGTCTTACCGCGTTTACAAATTTACCCCCCCCCCCCCCCCGTTCAAATACTCATGAACTCGTTCGACGCTGCACGCACCCGATGATTGTTAAACACGTCCCGCGTGGCGCGCTCACGTCCACGATTGAAGGGCTATAAGATTAGCGCTTGCATAATCAACGAACCAAATTGGAGGATTTAGATTCAATGATGCCACATTGGAAGGTTCACCTCAATATTGTTATTGTGCCAGATCGAATGATTGACCCCTAAAAGATAAGGAGGCCTGGCATGGGTTCAAGCAGGCCTGACTGCTGACGAGACACTGCATGTTGGGGCCCGTTCAGTCTGCCGGGCTTATATGCTTAGAGAAAAGGCCGTGTAGCCGATGGAATGTGTCAAATATAATTGTATTTATGTGGAGGGATAAATATGTAAAGAGAGACGAATTGTCTGCGTATTCGTGTTGTTATGTATATGCTCCCCAACGACGCGTAATGATTATTTTGTGCCAGCTAAAATATAAATTCTACCAGCTCGGAGGTTTTGCCTCCACAATATAGCGCCAGATGGGGAGGGTTTATCTGCATGTCGCTTTCACCAGATCAGATAACTTGCCTCTGAGAAGATAATAGCTATTGTTGTTCGGCATTGTTTGCCACTTGCTCTACATGCACAGCCCTTATCGTAAATCCACTGTTGGAAGAGAGCCTCCCCCTTCACCATGGGATTATTTGGCCCTAATTGATCAGGCTGTGGGAGCAAAAAATACCGTATAACACTGCCCTCTGCAGCCCAGAACGAGTAGGCAGCCCACTCGCTTTAAAGCTTTCGTGACTGCAGGGATTTATCTGCTTGGTTCTTTCGGTAAAGTCACGTATAATGGAAATAATGAAATAATAAAAATAAAACATAATAAAATAATTCTCACGACGTTTCGGCCACAACGCAAGCAGCCGTCCTCAGGTGAAGAACAGGTCTGTCGAGAAGACAGAGTCTGAATGAAACATCCCAGACTTGGAGCGTCTATTTAAGCTGGATTGGAGGGGGAAGAGCGCCTTGACAAAATAATTTGCATATCAAGAGGAATTTAGCATATTTATGGGAAATGCAGATATAGGATTAGTACTACTTGTGAAATGCGTAGGAGGTGGGCGGGGGTTTAAAGTCATATTATGCCCGTGCATTATGCAGGATTAGCAGCATCAAAGGGAGGGGATAGGGGTAGCATTAATAAAGGGAAGGAATGTTAATAGTATGTAGCTGCAGTAACTAAACCACCACGTAAACAACTAAAGTATAAACTACATAGTATCATCAGTATACTAAATATACTCTCCAATAAGCTGAGCTACTAACAGTAAGTAATACATTACAATTCTATGTCGCAAAAAATATAATATGCTTCCAGCTAAACTTTATTCTCTTACATCACACGGGTCTACCCCGTACTATATACAGCGCTGTCTCCCTGACAGACCTGGTCTGGACGGCTGCTTGCGTTGTGGCCGAAACGTCGTGAGAATTATTTTATTATGTTTTATTTGTATTATTTTATTACTTCCCTTCTCCGTGACTTTACCGAAAGAACCAAGAAGATGTAGCCTGGTTTTTAATAGGAGTGAGTGTACTGTCAGTCTATAATGTAGACTGTCGCAATGGTTATTAAGAACCAAGAATAAGTCTACATTATAGACTGCCAGTACGCTCACTCAGGTTAAGAACCAGGCTACAGTCTACATCATAGACTGCCAATACGCTCACCAGCTTAAAAACCAGGCTACAATCGACATTTTAGACTGCCAGTACACTCACCCAGCTTAATAACCATTGCTACATTCTACATTATAGACTGCCAGTACACTCATCAAACGTAATAACCAGGATACAGTCAACATTAGTGTTTTTTTGTTCATTTTTATTCACTTTAATTTTTATTATTTTTCTATCTACGTGACTTTACCGAAAAAAACTAAGAATATAGACGTCTGTTAAAAAGAGCTTCATAGCTCATCGGATTCCTCCAGTCTAAATAAAGATTCTGATAATTTACTGCACTGGTCAGTGCGGGTTGGTGAAGGCAGTTGGCATGGACATCGCAGCATGGCTCAGTGCAACAACAGTGTACTGCCCTCTGCTGACAATGTTTGCATGATGAACTAGTTTGTCAGTGGCCGCATCAGTGGCACGAAAGCGATGCTGCACGTATTAGAAAACTGCCTAAACAGGGAAGTTGAACCTCTGTAGGCCCACCCCTTCCTCTTTAGACCACGCCTCCTTCACGTATATGCCCCGCCCCTTACTCTCTAGGCTCCGCCCCTTTTTATTCGGCCGGTTCTAAACCATAATTCACTGCTGACAAGTGTTTTAATTTGCTTCTGTAGGTTTAAACAATATATTTGATACATAAATGTGACGATTTTTTTTATTTATTTATCCTTTACCTGAGCCATTTTGCTTTTAAGAGCTTGCTTGGCATGGTTGCCCAGACCAGATTGTTCATACTCTTAGGTTTTTTCGGTAAAGTCACGTAGGTAAAAATAAATAATAAAAATAATAGAAATAATAATAATAGAAATTAAATTATGATTTATTATTATTAATAGAAATAAGAATATAAGTAAAATATTGATTTATTATTTTATTTCTATTACTATTATTTCTATAATTTTATTTATTTATTTTTACCTACGTGACTTTACCGAAAAAACCTAACAGTATGAATCCTTGCAGTCACGAAAGCTTCAAATCTAGAACAGATTGTTGATCCGTGCTTGTGATATTTCACACCATTGGGGTGTTCTGAGGCGAGTCATTGGAATTGTCGGAAATACATGACATTTTTTTAGCCACAAATCCAGTCAGGTTTGTTTTTCTCAGTAAGACATTTGGATGGAAACTCCGTTGTTGTTTCTCCAATAATCTGTTTTCCAAATCCAGTAAATAAAACATCATCACAATATTCAAGCTCACTGTGCCCTACACTGGTGAACAATCGTAAAGGAAATACATATCAGGTCAGCGATTTGTAGGCATGACTGGGAGTTTCCTGTGCATTCACACAGTAAAAATTGGTTACCTGAACTCTGAAAGGCCACTGGCGATACCAATTACAGTATTTGGCTGCTATAAATTGCCACTTAATTTGGCTATCATTTGTGGCCAGGTCGCTTCTGAAAAAGAGCTATATAGCTCTGTGGGCTTTACCTGATAAAATAAAAATAGTTGAGTAGAAAATTAAAACGTTTTAGTTTAATGCGCAGTCGTGTTCGCTTGGTGTATATATTCAGTATGCCAGTTATCGTATGAGAATATACATATCGGACACGTCTAAAAGTGAAATGAGCTATGAGTCATATTTACAAATAAAACCAAAATTAATGAGATAATTCTACATTGGGCGTTCAAATTGTGATATTTGGACCCCTTTTGAGTATGTCCTGTACAGCAGTAACCTAACCTGCTCTACCACCCCCAACAACCCAGCAATGTGGATATCTCACGCACGTTTGTCTCCGACGCTTTGCAGCGCGCAGTAATACGAGTCTGAATTCATTCAGATGCTGCTGTTATAAATAAACTGGCCCCACACGTGGGGAACGGCGGGATCTCCACCATTCAGTTTCATTTATTTGGTTTTACACTGAGCCATTCGGCTCTTGATTCGGGTGCAACCGCAACAAACAATAAAATTACAAGATACATTTAAAATTTACTGCACGCATATTTAAACATCCCCTATAAAAAACAATTACATCTTCCAGAAAAAGCACCATATGTTTATGCTGTGTACAAAATATGTGCAAAAATCCCAGTTTGATGTTAGATCACAATAACAATCACAATACAATCTAGATAAAAATTCTAAGTATACAGTAACTCTAAACTGCAACATACAAATATGGCTAAAGTGCTAAACTAAACCTTTTTAAAAATCACTAAAATAATGCTATAAAAACCACGTAACAATGATCATTAGAAATGCGATTGAAAGTTAGCAATAGCGACTTACATAACATATATTACTAAACCTAGCATCCTTAGCTAGCTGCATGAGTCAATCCATAATAGCAGGTGTATCAATAGTAGTCGCAGTACACTATAACCAAACCATTGACTTGAGGTCTGTTCCCTATCGCACGTGGCCACACCCGCACACCGGTGGTGCCGCTCTCCCGGACTGAGCGCGCTGGCCGCTTCATTTCGTAACAAAATAATGCAAATAAGCAGACGCAATACGTGTCCCTCATACGACTATCTGCCTCGCCACACACACAACAAGTTTGGGGCCGTCCATAAATGACGTCACGCGCCTGGGGGGGAGGGGGGTCAGACATTTGTGACGATGTGTGACGAGTGGGGGGGGTTTGAGAAATGTGACGTCACATCAAAATGGGCAACTTTAAATAAATATAGACAACACGTTCTGCTTAATTTTTTAATTAATGTTTTCTCCTACAACATCACAGTGCAACGCCACATTAAATAGGCACTACAATGACAATAGTTTAAAGCGATTTGAAGCATGTTTTATTTGGGGGGGGGGGGGGGCAGAGCTTTGTGACGTCATATTTGAGGGGGGGTCTGACTTTTGTGACGCCGTGTGACGAGGGGGGGGGGTCAAAATCGTCAAATCGCGTGACGTCATTTATGGACGGCCCCTTTTGACATAACCCCATCGACCCCACGGCCTTCTAGGCGCGCGTAATTTCATTTGCAACTTTTCAATTACAAGCCAAGTGGACAGGGTTTAGACGTTCACTGTCTCATCAGCAAAGTAATTTGTTACTTAACACGATGGTGAGCTGCCAAACGATGGTAAGCTGCATAGTGTGCTGATCTTTAAAGGTGCATTTCAAAAATGTTGATACTCCTACTGATGCTCCTGCTGTTGTGGAGTGACTCATGCAGCCAGCTATGGCTACAGGGTTTGGTGGTACATGTTGTTTATTGTGAAATTCGGTCAGTTCCTATGATCACTGTTACATTGCTTATGGCTTTATTTTGGTGATTTCGAAAAAAAATTTGGTTTGTAGTACGCTTTAATCTAAGTTGTCTTGTGGTTGTTGTTGTTGTTTGACTTGCATCTCACTGGGATTTTTGCACAGCGTTGGTGTACGGTGGGGTTTTTTCTGGAAGACTTTGCAGTTTTTTCCCTGGATTTTTCTGTTTGCGCATAGTCACATAGTTACTTTAAGATGTTTTCTTGTTCATCTTTTTGTTTGTTGCGGTTGCACCCGATTCAAGTGCCGAATGGCTCACAGGGCTATACCAAATAAATGAAAAAACTGAAAAACAGAAGTTATAAACAAGGGGCCTTTACTTTGCCTTCCGTCCGATACGGGTGGGGGGGGGGTCCTGGTTCCTTTCGGAAGATGGTCGTCCCGACTCCCCCAGCGATCATCACGATCCATGTGGTTAAATAGCCCATAGGCGTCCACTGCACATGACATTTTTCATTTCCCCGTTGCCTTCTGCCAAACACACTGAAGTTAGTGGGTGGCACCAATCTCTGTCATAACATAATAGAGGTTTTAAATAAATAACTCAGCTTCCCCCTCCCATTGGAGGGACGCGCACGAGGGGCCCACCTACGCGGCTCAGCCAATCGGCAGGCGTCTAGGCGGGGTATTTAAAGCGGCGCAGGGGGCGGGGGGGGGAGCACGTGGTTCCGGGTACTCAGCCGAGCGTCTCCTCGCTTCGTGTCCGCAACTCCCTGGCCGCACCCCCCCCCCTCCCCAAGGGGTCATCGCCGACCAGAGAAGAGGACGAGCGGTCAGCACGGCGGTGTCTTCACCAGGGAGTGGACGTGCCACGGGACTCTTGACCGGCGATCAACGCTCGAGACCCTCCTCCTCCTCTCCACCCACCACCTCCTGCCTCGCTTGCACAGGTCACACATTGTACACCGACGATGCGCGCTGCCACCACGTGGCACCCCCCCCCCCCCAGACCTTGCACTTTGCAAAGTCTTACGCTGACAACTTTAATTTTACATTCGACAACAATGGATTGTATAGCATCTAAATTTAAATCGTATCTTAAGACCCCCTTACGAAAAACTGCATGAGGGTATAAGGTTGGGGTGGGTTGGGGGGAGGAACACGGAAGAGCAGAGGGCAGTAAACAGCCCTGAGCGAAGCAACCTGGGCCTAGCACCAACAACATCGAGAGCCACCACATGGCATCTTTAGGAGGGCCTAGATCCTATGCAGGGAAAGTCCAATTCTGCAACATTCAGTCTCGGCAAGCTCGCACCCTGCGCCTTGCACCGGCGTGTGTTACCTTCTAGCTGAACTTGGCATCGCCTTGCAACCAAGCTGAACGTTGTCTCAACTTACACCGCGAAACTCGCCCGTGGCTCCAGCTGGTGGTGGCACAACATCTGTCTGTGTGCGTTACAGGTAGGCCCGGCACATTGAGCTTTTTCTTTTTAATTCAAGCAACAGTTGTGGCAACTTTAGTCATTCGACGTGAGTACGCACTGCACTGACCAGCTCGTTAAAAAGTGTTTCCCGAGTAAAGGCCATTGAACCGAAATAGTTTTTTTCAAAGGCCACTTGGCTGCTCGTGTATGCAGAGAGCCCATGCAGCTGTCACTGTAGAATGATGCAGATAGAACCCATGATAATATAACGGAGTGGATCCTTGACTTTCGTAAAGGTCTGGCTGTTCACCAGCATTTGTTCAAGCAAGCGTGACCGCTCCTGAAGCACACTGTCGAAACCGGTCCAAAGTTTGCTTGTGTTGAACCATTGCTGATTGTATCATCATAATTTCATCCGTGCGGTAGGATGTATAAACATCGCATTTATATATTTTATGTGGAAGGTGTGTGTTTAGGAAGCGATAAGAATAGGTGTTCCCCTTTTTTCTGGCAACAAAACAGGTGAAGATGTTAAAACACCAAACTTAAACCTTTTGCAAGGAATCATGTCTATACGGGGTAGTATTTCTTGTGATCTCTCATTTACTTGATACAGCTGTCGTGGCTGTGACGGTTCCACATGAAGACTGAGGCTTGTGTTGCTTCCGAAACGTCGTGAATTTTTTAATTTGTTTTATTTAACTTTTATTAATTTAAATGTTTTACCTACGTGACTTTACCGAAATAAACCTAAGAGTATGAGTAATCATGTCTGTATCAACCACAGATACTTGTGGTCAAAATACAAACAAAAAACATGCTCTGACAGTATATGCATTGTCTTTGAAACTGATTGGTCCACACCAGAGACCGCTTTCTTTAGAGCCATGTCTCAAACAGTGTTAGACCAGAGGACGCCAAAAGGCGAACAGCACCAAGACAATGCCACTATCAGAGTAATGAGAGCTCGGGTTGAGCAGCTACATCATGGGACCTCCTTTGCCAGTACCAAAATATAAGACTAGGTTTTCCCCTTTTTTCTGGCAACATGATGTAGCTGCTCACCCCGAGTTGTCATTGTCCTAATAGTGCAATTGTCTTTGTGCTGTTCGCCTTTTGGCGTCCTCTGGTCTAACACTGTTTGAGACATGGCTCTAAAGAAAGCTGTCTCTGGTGTGGACCAATCCGTTTCAAAGACAATGCATATGCTGTCGGAGTGTTTTTTTGTTTGTATTCTGACCACGAGTATTGTGGTTGATACAGACATGATTCCTTGCAAAAGGTTTAAGTTTGGTGTTTTAACATCTTCACCTGTTTTGTTGCCAGAAAAAGGGGAAAACCTATTCTTATATTTTGACACTGGAAAAGGAGGTCCCATAATTTAGGAAGCTGCTTACGGTAGTTATTTTGCCTCGTATATGAAGTGGAGTTGGGTTAATTCTCAGCGGGTAATAGTATGTGCATGAAGTGAGGTGTAGAGTCGTTGCCATTTGGCATTAACGTTTATATTTTTCCTACATTGTCAAACGATTCGTTTTTAATGATCGTGTGACGGTGAGAGGTTTTGTTAATTAAATACCTTGTAATCGGATTGCATGTTAACAGTAATTTGCGTGGCATTTACCAAGAAGCATTGTGGTCACATCATTATGCAAGTTTGCCTTTGTGCACCTACAGTACACGTCTCTTGTTGCTCTCCAGAATCAGAAGTGTATTTACCAAGTAAAGCCCATTCACCTATATAGCGCATGTTTAAGGACAACTCAGCAAATCATGCCTCTACGTGAAATCGTATTGGTGGCCAGTGTAATCGGACCGCACTTGTTGCAGCCATGCAAATTTTTGGAAGCATAAAATGTTTTTTCATGGGCATTTGTTTTTGTTCCATGTGCTCCATGGGGCCATGCAGATTCCTATAGCAAGTGAGAGCAGCTTTTACATGTGGGAGGGATGAGACAGATTTTTTCAGTTATCTCGCATTTTAACCACGAGTAATGAACTCGATGTTGCGCCGTAGATAAATTGGACGGTTTACATCTAATGAATCACTCTTGCATTTAGTTAACCACAAGACATTTCTTATCCATTGAAGAGTCCCAAATGCAAGAATGAGTGTTTGCCGTGGTTTGTGCCCCACGGGGTAGATTTAACAACATAGGTGTGCAGTGCATGCACAAACACTTTTCTAGACCACCAGCTCCAAAGAACGAAATGTGGCTGCTTTGTCATTTAGACCACCAACTCTGAAAAAGTAGCATCCATCCTAACTCTTTTTAAGTTGATGGTCTTGATAATACTAAACTTTTGTCCATACATTAGTACTGTATATACCTTTCATGATAAATCTATTTGTTACCAACCTGAATTCATTTTTATCTTGCATTTAAACCCTGAATTATAATCACAGCATTGCTTATCGGTTCGATTTCAACTAATAAAAAATAGCTCAAGGAGCAGAAATGTCCTGTAGCGGCAATTGGAATTAAATTCATGTGCACACGTGCTCTGAAAGTTAAATGACCTTTTGGTCCATTCAGGCCACGCCACAAGGCCTGGTGCATCTGCACTGCTATTTGGCCTGTATAGGTCTCCATTGTGCAAATCACGGGAGTGATTAATGTGGTCACGAGTAGCATGCATATTTTCACGTCTTTGTGGCTCAATAAACATTCACGAAGTTTGTTTGGCAACCTGCCTTTTAACAGAGCCAGTTTGCACAGGATTAGTTCCTCGATTCACGCAGCTGACTTAAATAGTACATTTATACTGGTAGGAACCACCTGGTTCCACCAGCCCACAGGGGATTATTGTGTCCGTCCGTCGTGCATCCAAAAATGGGAGGGGTGGAGAGGGGAGGGGCTGGGTGGTGAGGGTGGGGCTGGGTGGTGAGGGTGGGGCTGGGTGGGAGAGGTGGGGCTGGGTGGGGAGGGGCTGGGTGGGGAGGAGCTGGTCACCCCGTGGTGCCCTTATAAAACTCAACGTTTAACCTACTCACGCCGGCTTGTGCCCGCCCTCACAGTCGGCCATATTTGGCCGACTGTGAGGGCGTTCCTACCAGCTCCCTCCACAAGAATGTGTTAAGCGTGAGGTATAGAATGCCCCGATGTGGTTCGGATGACAGTGGCGTTTTGTAAACATGAATCAAGCTATTTTTGGCTGTCACTTGTTTATTATAGATTGTGGTCATGCACCTTGGTATAAGTAATTAACATGTAACTTGTTTGCTGTATTTTGGAGAAGCTATCCCGAAGGAAAAAAATCCTATTCAATAAAATAATCCTGCCCTAGTTTAAATAACTGCTACAGATTCCTGCATTAGCTTGTGAAATATTTACATCCATGAGTGCTGATTAGTTTATCAAACTTGGTTTCAGAAAATGCCCTTCATACTGAAGCATCGTACCATAAACAAATGTTCTTTTTTATAGCGCAGGACTCCTTTTGAATTGTATATTTTATTGTTAGCATTTTCACTTCAATAAGCAACAGTAAACTGAGTCGCTTATAATTTTCCTGTGCACCTTTATAAAAATGTTCTTCTAAATACCTTCAAGAGAACGCGAAAGCAAATGCGTCATATTCATGGTTAAGGCGTATTTTGTTCACAAAGTATTTGCAAAGTAAAATTTGGGTCCATTTATTTAAGGTTGCAATTGGAATCTGTATCTGATGGATTAGATGACACTCATTTAACTTTGGGTTCCGGACATGAAGTTTTTTGTATTGGATATTTGGCTAGTCATATCAGCTGTGTATCTGTTACATAGGACAAACATAATTGTCTTTGTGATTTAACGTGTCAATGACAGCAATTGGGAAATTATCTATTCGGTATCTCTATCCAGAGCCTTCGCGTGATATCCGACAATTGTAGAATAACAATAAAAGAACACCCACTTCCAGACATCGGCTGCCCTGTTGCCCTGCTCTGTCAGCATTTACAGTTGTTGGGATTATTGAATGTCTTTTTCAGACAATTGCATGCTGATGAAGGGGACCGAGCACAATCTTGCCGCTCCTTGGCCCTCCGTTGCCACGTTGTTTTCCAGTGCAGGATCATTTGCGCCTCCGATTCGCACGGGTGGCTACGTATGGTGTGAAATAAGTTCAACATACAACAGAAGTGGGCTTGTGGTCGTGTGGAGTATGAAGCATTCTTTTTAAATATTCTTGGTTCTTTTGGTAAAGTCATGTAGAAGGAAAATAATAAAAGAATATGAATATAAAACAATAAAAATTCTCAGGACGTTTTGATTGCAACACAAGCAATCATCATCAGGTGTGAAATCCACAGCAAGAAAATTTTCTTCTCTTGCTGTGGATTTCACACCTGATGATGATTGCTTGTGTTGCAGTCGAAACGTCGTGAGAATTTTTATTGTTTTATATTTATATTATTTTATTATTTCCCTTCTACGTGACTTTACCGAAAGAAGTAAGAATATGAATCTCTGCAGTCACGAAAGCTTTAAATAAAAATTCTTTTAGATGTTGATTTTTTTGCAAAAATAATGCAAACTATGATTTATATAGCAATGGAAGAAACGTTGCAGTAAGTATTGGAGGATATCTCTATTTCCAGTTCAAATCCTGGGTCAGATCGCCATAGCCCTTCATTGCTACTGGATCAATACAATATTTTGATGGGTAGTCTAGTGGTTGTCCGATGGAATAACTTTCCCCACCATAGCAATGTGGGTTCTTTGTTATTTTCCGACAGACCTGTTCTTCGCCTGAGGACTGCTGCTTGCGTTGTGGCCGAAACGTCGTGAGAATTGTATTTTATGATTTATTTTTATAATTTTATTATTTCTCTTCTACGTGACTTAACCGAATGAAGCAAGAAGGTTTATATACTGTTTTACAATAAAAAGTTAAGATGCTGTTTCTCAACCGGTAATTTTGAGAATTCCCTCAAGTTAATATTGGATGCTTAGTCAGCTCGTGGTAGTCCTGGCACTTGGAATTTTTAAAGAACTTCGTAAAGTTGCTGTCAACTCCCCCCTCTGTTTTTATACCGTGGGGTAGTCTTGTGTGCAAGCTTATTTTAACGGACACATCACGCGTCCCACTTTTTTGTGCCGGCCCTCGGCGCATCACAGATACAAAGATCCGTATAAAGTTTATTCGGCTGCATAGTTTGCTTTTTTCGTGTAATCTTTTCTAGTTGGACGGAATGCCTACTCCTGTATGACGATGCCTCCTTTCCTGGGGGAGGGTTGGGTGCAGGCAGAGTTAGTAGAGGGCAATGGCACGATGTTGAGTGCCACAAAATTCTGGCATTGAGCCAAGCATGTGCAAATACAATTGGCCTGTGTTGTGGAACGTTGTCCTGTCCCGGCTCCCCCGGGGCAGTTCCTCGGTCAGGCTCATGTGCATGGCCGACTTGTGGAATTATCTCTTTTGGCAGTAGGTGTGATTTTATGTTTTCAGACTAGCCCGTGTGGACATGTGTGTCCACAACTGGGAGCGGTAGTGTAGGGGTTAGAGCGCTGCGCTACGAACCCAGCGGCACGTGTTTGATTCATGCTCACGACCAGCAACAGTGGCGACATATTTGAACCCTTCGGTCTCAAATGCATACCTTGTGTGGTGTGTAAACATCACCACTGGGGGAGGCCAATGCAGTCGGGCGTGGTGCTGGCCACCCACCCCCTCGTGTACCGTGCCAGCCTTCATAGGTGCTCACAGCACTTGCCCCAACATTCAGTTGAAGGATGTGTGTACGTATTTGTTCTTTGTTTGGTCATTTTGCAGCTTCCGTTGCATGTTGTATTTAGTGTGTAATGTACGGTATTGTGGTTCTTTGTCTTTTGTGCGGTGTGAAGTATGATATTTGTGGTTTAAGTGTGTGTTACGGTGTGGTGTGGATATATACGCCCGCGTGTGTGTGGGGGTATAGTATTTGTTCAGGTGTGTTATGGATTTGTGGAATGGTTTGAAATATGTATCTATACACTCTGTATGAGTGCATCACATTTTCCCCAACAATGTGTATACTGTATTGTAATAAGAGTACTGTATACACTCTTATTTTAGTAGAAGACGTATGCAGTCGCTACATGTAAAGTTTACCCCCAAAGATTCTATTATATCCATCCTTTTACTTAGCAACATGGCGTTGAAGCCTGTGTGAACTGGTGTACATGCAATTGCTACGCACTAGTCTGAAATGTACATTGAATTGCATGTTATGGTAGATTCCAAGGTGTTTTTGTGACATTGTTGTGGTTTTTATGTGTTTTTTTTTTTGCTCTGAACTGTGGCTCCGTGCTGAAGTGTTCGGTGTGATTTCTCTTCTGCAGGTGTTGCTACCGTTAGAGTGCGGCCGGCAGCGAGCGACTCTAACCATGGCCGAGTCCGAGTACGTTCTGGAGGAGGAGCTCTCGAAGGTTCGTACCTGGTGAACAGTTCAGATGCCAGCTCCGCCAATGCAGCTGCATCGTGCCTCCAATGTGACCTCAACATGGGCTCGGTTGGCTTGACACCCCAGAAATCCTGCCTCCCTAAGTAGGATTTGTATTTGTTCCTTGCCCTAAGTATTTAAAGCAATACAGGGTAACATAATTACTGTTTTTAGTGAGAGGAAGGTTTTTGGATTTTGTTTATATGAAACGTTTTATGAAATTAAATTAGCAATGGGCCACAGTTAATCTTAGCCGTAGGCCAACTGGAGTGTGTGTGAATACAATAATATAACTTGTGCATTGTCTGATCTCACAATGACACAATGTTGTCGCAACGCACTTTTCTGATAATATTCCCTAGAGTGACGAAGCATATTTTGTTTATGTGGTGATCAGGCCACCATTGCCACGTAAATAATTATAAAGCTGCTGTGTTGCCCTCGATACTGACATTGCTAAAGTTCTGTAACGCAACGGTTAAAGCTGTACGATTTCACTTGTTTTTAAATAGTTGCTTAGTGATGTTCCATTATGTTGGTGAGCAATATATTTTTTTTAAACCTCTGCCAATTGACTTGTGAATCTGATGTATGTGTGAGCGACTTCTGACACACCTCTAGTAGAAGACTTCTTATTTATTAAGAGCACACAGGGCGATACACTTCGTAAAGCGGCTAAACCTAGGCTGTCCAAACACGCAGCCCATCTCTGTGCTGCGCTACGCTGGCTGGTTGACGAGCGTAGCGGCGGCGACCGAGCTGGTCTTGCAGAAGAACAGCCACGTGGTCGATGACGATGGCAGCGACGCAACCAGGACCCAGACCCCACACTAACAGCCCCCAAGCTCTGGTTCGGTGCTCCTTATATCTGCCTGGCGTGGCCAAGCTCCACCTCTAGCCACGCCTCCTTTCTAGAACCTACTCGACCCTTCGGGATGGTTCCCGGAGCTTCTTGACTGATTCCACCCTTAACCTTTTCCCCAGATATGCCTCTTCATAATAAGGCATTATGTAATGCAGCTATAACCATAATTACCCTTTCAGGCTGGCAGGTGCCACCCTGTCATTCCATATGTATTACCTCCACTGTAATTGATATTCTGTAGTGCAAGTGATCCTGAGATGCATGCCATCAATAATCCTTTAGTGTAATATAGTCAGAAATTGAATATATATAGCCATGTTAATGTATGTCATGTTAATACATTTTAATAATTATTTTTTAATGGTTAACATCTAGTTTAAATCGTATTGGTTGTTGCTGTTAGATAATAACACATTAGAAGGCAGCTCGGGTGACTGTTATTTTGACTTCCTGGACTGATTGATAAACAAATTACTTAATTTGTATGTGAGATTGTCCATCAACTTGGCTGTGAGCTGAAACAATAATTCGTAAGTTAAATGCTTGTACACCTGACAATTTAACTTTTTTGAATGTTGGGTAGGCCTGGGTCTTAACATAAATTTGGCAAGTTATGTGGCCTAACCTAAAATCTGTTAGGAATCCTAATATTGGCTACAAAAACTGTTAAGGTGGATCATAGTCGGTTAGAATTAATTGACACCCAGTGACTTGGGTTCATTTCCCATCTCTGCACATTTTAATAAAAAAGAAGAAAATACATTTGTGAATCCGGACTGGGGCCTCTTGATTACCTTTGCTTTAATACCTAAAATGGAGTGGTAGGCTGCCTTGTGGGCAGCAGAGGGTAGTCCAGCTGCGTCGCCAACACGCACGGGCTGGCGTGAACGGTCATATAACTCCCATGGTGTGGGGAGGTGCTCCTTCCAGTAGTTTGGCCAAGGGCTGTACATGTGTCGGGCAGGACTTGGGAGACAACAATTGTGGAGGCACCTTTTCTTAACACGCCATCTCGACTACACACACTCGATATAACACTAGCCAACTAGGATCGACCACGCTAACTAAGGTAGCTGGCAGGCTATCTAGCAACGCGATGACGACCACTGACAGACGGCAATGGCGATGAGACTGTGCCATACCTTCCTGCAGTTCCGTTCAGATGACGTATATGTACATATATGTATGTCATCAGAACATTATTGAAGAAGAACTGTACGTCATTAGTTTGGTTCATTGGACACGGTTAGTCGAGTTCCTGTTTCAGTTCATACACTCACGAGTGACATGACATGTAATTTCTATGCCTGTAACTAAAAGTTTAAATTCCTGTCCCATCCCATCAGGTTCCCCCCCCATCCCATACCTTCCCATGAGCTTCTGACTGCTGGCAGAGATAACGTGATGGCAGGCAATGGCATACACTATTGCACTGTTTTTTTATCTTGAGAGTTAAGGGAAAGTTGGCAGTGGTGTACAAGCATAAATCAAAGCCTCCAGATGTATTATTAATACTGGAAGCCTTTCATAATATCACTTTCACATCACACGGCCACCCAAAGAAATCTTGTAGTATCACTGATTATATAATTATGAATGTACAGAGGACTACTGTACTGATATTATTCGGGCTTGTTCATAAACTTTAAATTTGTTATCGTATAACATTACTGACTTATATGGCCAATAATAGTGAATTAATGTGGGAACCTTTGCGCTGGTTATTATACCCTCGTATCTTTACTTAATACCTTTTTTAACAAAACGGTTGAGTTTTACCATCACATAAAACATTGGTTCAATTCCATAGACCTCATGGACTATTGAGGCAAGCGTTTGCAAGTGTTCACCAAGGACAGGAATGGGGTTGCCAGCATCGCGTACGATCCCAATCATCTCCACAGCGCCGGTGTTCACAAACATCGCATCAGTTACTCCTCTTCGGCAGCATTGATCCATGGGAGACTAAGTCCACTTTAGCAATGCCAACTGCCAATGCTGTGTGGCAAGGAAGTTAAGAGGCCGGTCGTTGGGACGTCAAGCACAGCGCCGTTGCGTCCTCCTACATGTGTACATCTACTACCTCTGCATGCTTGTGCAAGCCGGCTTTATAAAGAGCAGGCTCAAAAGGACATGAGCATCCTCAAGATGGTATTTAGTCCAATTTACTGGAAGAGAATCCTGCAAGGTATTTCAAGACGTGTTATTGTCCAGTTGCACACGAAGCACTATTGCTGTCTAGACGAGGATGTCCTTTGCCACTATCACTACTGCAATGATACATTACATTGGAAAAGCAGCTGTCAGTATTATGTTTTTAGTATGGCTTTTATTGCTTTCTTCATTGTGTTATGGTTGGATAAAAAAAAAAAATCCCTTACCCCCCCCCCCAATTTAAGTTTATATTGTCAACTTTGCCCTACTAATGTATGACATAGTAACAGGTTTTTACCCTTTTAACTGGTACAAAATCTGACACACGAAGAATTAACTTTACACATTTTACACCACACGAAAGGGAGTCTGGGTGGGGTTGGAGTGAGGTGGCTCTTCGTAACCCCTTGCCACGCTGCTGTGAGGCCATGGGAGGTATGCACTGCATTAGAGGCCTGAGTGGGTGTGATATGGGCCGTGTCGGGTTTCTGCTGCATGTCGTGTCCCTGTGTCAGTTTGTGAATAACACCGGGTCAACATGCACTGCTGTTGTCTTGCAGTGATGTGGGCACCATTACAGATTTGAGGGAGTTGTTGTCGTGCTTAGAGTAGTGGAGTGTCGGTGTGGGCGAGCTCGTGCACAGGAACAGGGTTATTCCTGTATCAAAGTGCATAGTTGAAACCAATTGAGTTAACTTCCACACAACTGGTCAAAAGTCATCTTTTCTTATACCGGTATACTCGACATGCCGAACAAGCTAAGCAGGATTTTGGCCAACACCACTTGACATGTTTGGGGGCGCCCATCCCCAGAGAAATGGCATTCCCTTAATGGCTCGGTCGGCACATTGTGTGTTTCAAAGAGAATTTGGTGTTCACCTATAAGAACGTGTGGATCCTCATCAAAGTAATTGTATTTTATTACGAACATTTGTCGAACAGTATTGACATTATGGTTTAGAACAGAACACATGGAAGAGCAGCCAGGTGCTCGATAAGCTTATGAGAAGTTGACAGCTGTAGCTAAAAGTAACTAATAAAATATTTACCACTGATACTTCAAGTTTGCACTGTATGATCTCTATACAACACTTTATTTTCTAAAAGACTGAGTGATGAACAGAACAAACAAATAGGAGGGAAGTTCTGAAAGGGAAACTGTCAGAACGATAATATTGAGGCCTAAAGTGTGCAGGTTAAAGGGATACGCAATGGGCATCCATCGGCCATAACCTACATGTTTTGCGTAATATAAGAGGGCATTGAATGCCAAAACCAAATAAAATAATACGAGCATTGAAACTGCCCAAGTAATTAAAACGAAAAAATACCGTACATTGCAGGAGTAACTGAAACTCGCCAGATGTTTGGAAAAACAAATCATCCGAGTCAGATTTGGCATGGTACATAAAATACAGAATTGAAAATCTGGTACAAAATATGTATTACCGAAGCTATCAACAGAAGGTGTGTACAGGGTTAACTGCAAGTTGATAAATGTTATGTTGGGAAAACAGGACGAATGATCAGCACGGGACTAAAAGAACATCAGAGAAATATTAAATTCTCCAAAATACAACTGTCAACAGTAGCAGAACACGCTTGCCAACAAGGACACTCAATTGATTTTGATAATGTTGAAGTTCTGTGCAAAACTAGCTACTACTGGCCAAGACTAATTATAGAATCTATCGAAATTGAAAGAAATAAAAATAACTTTAACAATTCGGATAGCTACCGTCTTAGTGCTGCGCGGAAGCGAATCATCAAATAATACATTATTTAAATGTATGCCTACAAAGGGCAGCGTACTTCAATAGGGATTACCGTTGGTAGGGATATTTTAATAAACACAATAGACAGAAAGGACAAGTTCAAAAGGCTTGCATAATGCACATGCATAATGTACGTTGCCTCAGTAATCCCCCCCCCCCCCACATGGTGCAAGAGCGCAGAAGGGTGGTCAACACATTTACGCCTCTATATAAGGAACGAACCGGTTAGACTTCTCCACAAATCTGGCTATCGCCTGATGAAGCTCGTTGTAATTACTGGCAGAACATCGTACTCTGTTTGTAAATGTTGTGGCTTGGCTCTCCAACACACCGGTGTTGCTGTACTAGTGACGGATTGGCCACGTTCTGTTTACGTGACAACCCTTACTAGATGGCTGTGGCGGGTTTTAACGACACATTTATATATTTACACGATCTAACCCAAAAAAACTCTATTATGGAATGCAAGTGACATGTTTTATTTAGACATTTTTGCCTAATGTGTAATTGTTCACCCATGAGTCCACCAGCATATTTGGGGAAAACACTCAAAGGCAAACTACTCGTGGTTCCATGAAGCTGTCGATAACATTGGTTTGTCAGAACTCTTGGTATCATCTCCTGATGGTCCTGAAAATGCCCATTGGTCGTATGCTTGCCACTTTTTTTTCTCTCCAGCCATAAACACATTTGCAGCTGTTATAGGTTATTACACACCAGGAAACTACAACTGTAGTCTATTGATATTTTTCGGTCAACGCCATTTTTTTGCTTAAATTTAGTTCTGAGACATGGTGTCCTTTGGCTCATGTTTTTTTCTTGAGACAATTCATTATACCTTCCTCTGCAAACGTGTGATAGGATAGCGCATGTAGGTGATGTGATTTTCATGGGCGTTTTGGTTGCATGTGCTCACGAGTCTGGGGCTTCTAATGAGGCTTGGAGAAGTGTGGGAGGAGAAGGTGCCATCGTGGGGCAATGTCTTTGTGTGCTTTCTGCTCTGGTGGCTTAAGGTGCCAGGTGGCTGTCACTGGGTCTTGATTTGTGCAAGTGAGACGATTTGCACCTGCAAGATTGTTGTCGGAACATGTCCATTTAATAACACAAGTATTTTAAACCACTAACTTAAACAGAATTTGTTCATAAAATATCCTATTGTGAATCCTAAGTGGGTTTCGGTCAGATCAGTGTGGCTGTGGAGAAGAACCGGTTCTCCTGGTGTCATCTCTCTGGCCATGCTCTCTGAACCTAAAATTTGAGAGCAGGCCAAAGGGTGAGGCTTTGAAACATAAATACTTTGGGTGGGGCGGACTCTCCTTTAAAAAAAAATGTTAACTTGTTCGGTTAGTTTTGAACATGTTGGGGTATATGGTCAGAATTAACAGCCTCGTGTAAAATGTTTGTTTTGTTAAAGAAAGACACAAACTAAAATCGTAAAAATTTAAATAATACATGCATAGGCTACGTGTCCCAGGCTGTTTGATATAGTTATGAACCCTCTTTAATGCGCGAGGAACCTCTCGTGAATACTTGCTTGTTGGGTTCAGATGGCAGGGTGACGCAGTGTGCCCCTCCCAACAAGAAATTCCTGGGTTCTGTTCCCTACTCTGGCACCAATCTGTGCAGAGTTTGTATATTCTCCCCTTGTTTTTCATCGGTTTCCTCTAGCTTTCCAGTTTCCTCCCATAGCTAAAAGCGTGCAATGTTACCGGCATTGGCCAAATATCCCAATGCTAGCAACATCGCCCCCACTACAAACAACATTTGCATTACCCTCCTGAAAAGTCTTGCAACTCTGAGGCTTTCCTGGGAAAACAAGCATAACAATAATTTGTGTTCCTTCCAAACCATATACGAGGGACATATCAACCACCCAGCTTCGCTTGACCCCTGCTGGCATGTTTTTTCTGTGTGGTTAAATCACAGACGACATCCACGGAGCTTCAACACCACGAACTCGCAGCTTCGCTGATACAACGATGGCAACGGGGGGTTATCCTAAGGTTGCCAAAATAGTGTTTTGGTATTGGGAAAAGGGATATCGTTTGCTGCACATTATCAATTGGGTGGTGGTATGCCTGGTGTCAGGCTTGCAGTGGGGGTGACTGTTGTGGCCTCCTATATAAGGGATCTGTTTGTCATCATGGAGAAAGCTGCCTATGGTTTTCTGTTTCGATGGCTCTCTTCACCTGCCTGACAGTAGGTTAACGACTGTGTCGCACCCCCTTCCCATCCCCAAATGACGAATTGTTACGATTCAATCGCTATTCAATTCAACAGGTCCCTGCGGGGTGGGCTGGTAGGAACGAATAACCAAAGAATATAAACATAATGTATTATTACACTTGTTTAGCCAGGAAAGCCTCACTGAGTGTAAAGGTTTTTGTAGGGTCCTGCCAAGTGTTTGCAGTAGGGGGCGATGTTGCTACACCTAATCGGACATCGGACGGACGGACGGATGGACGGACGATATAATTTTTAATTGAAATGTTTTAATTAAAAACTATCTCAGGGAATTAAAAAACTATCTCAGGCAATTACAAGGGAATGTTACACTTGTTTAGCCAGGAAAGCCTCACTGAGTCTAAAGGTTTTTGTAGGGTCCTGCCAAGTGTTTGCAGTAGGGAGCGATGTTGCTACACCTAATCGGACGGACGATATAATCTATTGTAGGCTCGTTCACTTCGTTCCTACCAGTATAAATTTATTTTTAGCTCTCTCCATTCCCTTGTATTATTTTTCTTACAGTTTTGTCATCTGTGTTAGCCTTATTCTGGTTCCATAATGTGTTTTTTTTTATTTCAATAAATAGATTATCGTGCACAATTTGATGCCCAGTATGGATGCTATATTGTGAACATTGGCAATATTGTGCCCATACTTTTGCCTGGTGGTCACTTCAGTATTGCAATTTCTTAGTCGAGTGTTGGCAACGAATGGTGTTAAACTTGCTTATAAGTACAGTATAATACTGTCTGGCCATTGTGTGTTAAATGCATAATGATTAAAGTGCAAAAACATTTGGTTTTGTGGGTTATTGTGAACATTCTTTTTTAAGAGCTCCTTTGCATCACCGCAGCCTAAAGCCTACAGCTAGGCCTAAAGCCTATAACTAGGCCCCAAACTCTCCCTTCGTATCGTACCCCCGCATGTGTGAAAGGGAGTTAATGTTTAACAATGTTACATTCCCTGATGTTTTTAAATAGAAACATTTACATTTAAAGCTTTTACATTAATAATTAAAACATTTAAATTAATAATTAACTCACAGCGGCCTACAGCTAGGCCTAAAGCCTAGAACTAGGCCTCAAACTCTCCCTTCGTCTTAATTTGGGAGCTTTCGTGACTGCAGGAATTATTCTTTGGTTCTTTTCGGTTAAGTCACGTCTAAAAGTAAAATAATAAATCAAAATAGAACAACACATTACAACGTTTCGATTGCAACACAAGCAATCATCATCAGGCATAAAAGAAATAGCAACAAAAATCTAACTAGAAAACTATAGACCGACATACAAGCAGACAGACATCACAACGGCACACATAGAGAGGAGTATACAGGCACACGAAAATTAAATAACCTAGTAAAATATTGAAATGTGATGTAATACAACACAGAGAGTCGGTTAACACACAATTAACGCATGGCCTGGTTGACTACGTGTTTCAAAATTTGCTAAGTTAGAATTTTAAGTGTGAGCAACAAATATCTAACTAGAAAACTATAGACAGACATACAAGCAGACAGACATCACAACGGCACACAGAGAGAGGACACAAATCGGCTGTGTGAGCAACAAAAATTGCATCACATTTCAATATTTTACTAGGTTATTTAATTTTCGTGTGCCTGTATACTCCTCTCTATGTGTGCCGTTGTGATGTCTGTCTGCTTGTATGTCGGTCTATAGTTTTCTAGTTAGATTTTTGTTGCTATTTCTTTTATGCCTGATGATGATTGCTTGTGTTGCAATCGAAACGTCGTAATGTGTTGTTCTATTTTGATTTATTATTTTATTTTTAGACGTGACTTAACCGAAAAGAACCAAAGAATAATTCCTGCAGTTACGAAAGCTCCCAAATTAAGATTGAACCACTTCTACGGGGAAGTTTTAAACTTATCCTTTTTTCTTTCTGGCTATTTGTTCTCTCTGCCTGTGTCCTCTCCTTGAAATTTCACACTTAAAATTCTAACTTAGCAAATTTTGAAACATGTAATAAACCAGGCTATGCGTTAATTGTGTAACCGACTTTCTGTGTTGTATTACATCACATTTCGATAATTTACTAGGTTATTTAATTTTCGTGTGCTTGTCTCCTAATTTTCAGGCTTGCCTCCCGTGCCGCGTTTGTCCTAATTTTCAGGTTTGCCTCCCGTGCCGCGTCTATCATCTCACTTACAATAGGAGTACGTTGGCGTGCACCCATTGATCTCCCCGCCCTCTCCCTCCCCTCGTCCCCTCCCCCTCCTCTCTATATTTAAGGGACCGTCACAGAAACGACCATCTCTTTGTGCCGATTTGTGTCCTCTCTCTGTGTGCCGTTGTGATGTCTGTCTGCTTGTATGTCTGTCTATAGTTTTCTAGTTAGATATTTGTTGCTCACACTTAAAATTCTAACTTGGCAAATTTTGAAACACGTAGTCAACCAGGCCATGCGTTAATTGTGTGTTAACCGACTCTCTGTGTTGTATTACATCACATTTCAATATTTTACTAGGTTATTTAATTTTCGTGTGCCTGTATACTCCTCTCTGTGTGCCGTTGTGATGTCTGTCTGCTTGTATGTCGGTCTATAGTTTTCTAGTTAGATTTTTGTTGCTATTTCTTTTATGCCTGATGATGATTGCTTGTGTTGCAATCGAAACGTCGTAATGTGTTGTTCTATTTTGATTTATTATTTTATTTTTAGACGTGACTTAACCGAAAAGAACCAAAGAATAACTCTCCCTTCGTATCGTCCGATTAGGTGTAGCAACATCGCCCCCTACTGCAAACACTTGGCAGGACCCTACAAAAACCTTTAGACTGAGTGAGGCTTTCCTGGCTTAACAAGTGTAATAATACATTATGTTTATATTCTTTGGTTATTCGTTCCTACCAGCCCACCCCGCAGGGACCTGATTTTTGACAAATTGCTTCAAATTGAGGCATGACCTTGAAGACTTCACAGGGGGTCAACGCCATTCATAAAAGGCTATCCTTTGTGGCATCGGTCCCCTTGCACACACTGCCCGTATGCTGCCCTCTTGTGTCAGTTAACCTAAAACTGTAATGTTTTATTAGATTATTTTAAATGGATTTTGCTTGAAGTAAGTATGGGCATGTTCTTGTTCGGTTCTTAATGTAGTGTGGATTGAGCTGCTGTTGCGATGGCCATCCTCTTCATGACATTCTTGTTAACAGGATCCTTTATTCCCACTGGTATATTCCTGGCCAAGCCATTTTAATTCAACGTAGGTGAAACACCCATGAGATGTGCATTTATCACTATAATACTACTGCGGCCAAATTCTTTGTTCCGACTCGTGTGTAGCACTGAGGTGAGATTCGTTTTTGAGCTAATGTATGATGCCTCGATCTTGCACGGAGGAAGGAAGGCCAAGCCCAGTTTATTGATTGCAACAATGCTAATGGAACTTCCTTTAGAGCGCTGTGGAAAACACTGCTCGTGCATGGATCCGCACCTTCCTGTGTGCGCCCGGCAGAAGCTGCACTGATCGGCCAGTGTGCGGTGCACTGCCCGTAGTTGCATAGAATCGTGTATGGGGTGCTACTTAAAATTGTATTTATTATTTACAGGCGCTGTGCGATGCTTTTCACTTTCTGCTCTGATGCTAATTACTCGCTTGAAAATAAAAAGTAGGTTGTATCTGAGCTTGGCTTTCCACTTTGAAAAATATAAAAATATGGGTGTTGTGGTGGACCATATTGTGACTTTTTCAGCTCTAATCTGTCATAGATAATTTATGTGAATTCAGCTTTTTGGAGGACAGCCATGGTTTTGTGTTCCATACCTTAACGGTTCTAAATAATCTTTGTTTTATTTTGCTCATCTTAAATTGACTACTGTAATGCACGGTGCTGTTTTTTTGGGTCCCAATTGAAATGTTTACAAATTTTGTTAAACTGAAACCCTTATTTTTGCAAGTGCAAAAATGGGATTACATGTTCACCACTCCTGAAGGAATTTCTTTCCCCATTTGAAAGAGAAGTACATGTAAAATCCTCTTGCTAACCTCTACAAGGCTCCCTATATAGCAAGTACGTTTTTGATTTGAACATATCTTGTTGCCCATCCCAAAAAAACACACGTGAACGAGAACACTCAATAACATGACAGACCTGGCTACATGACCATTTTTTTTACCCTACTTCATGTTTACACGGAGGGGTGCTTAGATCAGCAAATAGCTTGCAGCTTCCACATGAGCAGTTTTGTTTCCTCATCAGCAATGTATATGTTTGCTGGAACATGTGCCTTAAGTGTCACCAGATGAAACCTTTTTACTTATTTCAGACCTTATTTAAAATGCCAAACACCTGGTATGGTAATACGATTTACATCGTTTTGCCGATGCGTCGCACTTGTATTATTACTGTGCCATGACTTGAATTGCGTCGTCTCAACCTCGACTTGTGGCTGACGGCATCATCCAGCCTTTCTCGTATCTGTCGCCTCGGCCTTCGCCTCCGCCTACCCTGTGAATTGCTTTGAGTTGACATCGTTTCGATATTCGTTGCACATTTCAGCAACGCATCGCCAAACGTAAACCGGGGTATTACTGTACCACTGTTTTCACCAAAATCTTTAGGTTATGTATTTGATCATTTTTCGATTTAAAGCTTTCGTGACTGCAGGGATTCATCTTCTTGGTTCTTTCGGTAAAGTCACGTAGAAGGGAAGTAATACACTAATAAAAATAAAACATCATATTTTATTATGTTTTATTTTCATTAGAAGATGTATTTGATCATGTTGATGCTTATGGGGTGAAGTGTTTTGGATTATGCTATCTGTGTGGGGTTTCAATGTTCAAACCCTTTTAGCACCCCTCTGCTGCAAAGGTATGAGGCACTGTATGCATAATATAACTGCGATTTAATGAGACATGGGCAAGGTACTTGTATCCCTTCAATCGATCATGCCTTTGTTTTTGCCCAGTTATTTCATTCCTGCCCCCCCCCCCCCCGTGTGCAGTGCCGGCCTTCATAGGTGCTTGCTCACAGCACTTGCACCAACAGTCTGTTCAGGCTCGACAGGGAAATCCTTTGTCTTTCTAATTAACATCTGCATTTTTGTCTTCGTGGGGGAAGTATATGGTTCTTTCTGATTGGCTGCAGAGAATAACAGTGGTGTCCTCGCCTAGTTTGTGTCTGAGAGGTTCTGGGAGGAGTTTTTGCTTACTCCAGTTAAATTGGAGGGTAATGTGTGTGCGCGCCAACCCTCATGGGGGAAATTTACTCGTTACATAAACAATACAGAACCCTATCATACACAAGTGTTTAACTTGGCGAGGTTTTTTTTGGATCCTTCGGGAATGTAACTTTATTATTCTGTGAGCTTTTATTCAAAGGCTGGTGTTAGCCTGTCTTATGATCGATGTTGGTTCACTGTCTTTCATGTTCATTATAGATTTGCATTCTTTTGGCATTTCGCATTTTCAAAGAATCTTCAAATATTTAGTTTTCATTAGAAAAAAAATCTAGTTTTGAGTGGCCGTGTTTTTTTTTACTCTGGCAGTCGGCACAGTTCATCCTGGTGCATGAAAGTGATATTCTGGCACCACAAGTCGTGGGGAGTACACGGTGCCAGTGGTTCGCATGCAGAGAGGGCTTCTTGCTGCCCCGTGCCTGACGATTGTTGGCGTAATGAGCACAGGTTGTAATCTTGGCCAGGCTGTTTTGTGGGTTTGCGTTCCTCGGCTACTTGCGCAACGTGGCTTGGCGCCAGCCACCGCAGCCCCCCCACCTGCATGGTGCAATGTCGTGGCTATAGGTGCCTCCCGAGGGCTGGCCGGAGTCGTCGTGTTTCTGGCAGCAACTGAGCGTCTGTTTTGGCTACGAACTATGGCAGAGAAACCTGGTAGATGTGATATCCTGAACCCAAATAAACACCCTATTGTTGTGAAATCGTTTCTCTGGAGAGGGTGTTGGATATAATATGAAATGTTATCGAATTTTGTAAGAATAGAAATGAAGAGGGGGGCGCGATATTCATTTGCATAAGTATTGTATAATAATGATGGTGATGTGGTTCCTGAAAGTGGTATTTTCTGCAAGTGTTTTTTGCTGCAAACAACCATTCTGCAAGTGCTCACAAATTAAATAATATTTTCTGCAAACGTGCCAACAGCACCCCCATTATAAGCGTGTGGATTGGAGAAGAGTTATTTTCGGTGCCATCGTTATTTGTGGTTTTGCAGTCGGCACACGGCTCTGCTGCAGCTCTGGTCTGGGCAGTCCATGTGAGAAGCCGTGGTGGCAGCTGTGAGTGCCGTGGCCCGTAAGTGGCGCTGTAATACAAAAAGTTAAGACTGCTCGGAGTATATAAAAAAATGTATTTAAATTTTTTTACCCACGTGACATTACCGAAAGAACCAAAGAGTATGGATCCTTGCAGTCACGAAAACTTCAAATCTAGACTGCTAGGAATAATTGGCAACTCTCATTCGCTCCATGTATGGCGTGATTTTTGCGTTAGGTTATATATATCTCTTCAAAAATCGACAACATTAAATACACTTAATATCCTCAATTATCAACAACGTTTTAATTATGAGAATAGGTTTCCCCTTTTTTCTGGCAACAAAACAGGTGTTAAGATGTTGAACCACCAAACTGAAACCTTTTACAAGGAATCATGTCTGCATTAACCACAATACTTGTGGTTAGAATGCAAACAAAAAAAGTACTCTGATAATATATGCATTGTCTTTGAAACTGATTGGTCCACATCAGAGACCGCTTTCTTTTGAGCCTAGCCTTTTGGCGTCCTTTGGTCTAACACTGTTTTGAGACGAGGCTCAAAAAGCTATCTCTGGTGTGGACCAATAAGTTTCAAAGACAATGCATATATTATCAGAGTTTTTTTTTTGCATTCTGACCACAAGTATTGTGGTTAATGCAGACATGATTCCTTGTAAAAGGTTTCAGTTTGGTGTTTTAACACCTTAACACCTGTTTTGTTGCCATAAAAAGGGGAAAACCTTTTCTCATATTTTGGTACTGGCAAAGGAGGTCCCATGATGTAAACGTATTAAATAATTTTCAAGAATTCAAACTATTACATTAGTTGCACATATTAAAATAAGTTATAGGTTTGCCGATCCAGGGCACATTAAATCAACAGGTATAAAACATTAATTTATCAAACATACATTTTCTGCGTTTAAATGTCGTTTTTTACATGTATTGAAAATCAAACACAGCAACAGATCATGCCATATCCATGTGCTTCAAATGAGCAGATTTCTCTAAATGCATTTGCATTGGAACTGTGAACCAGTCTCGCCCACTAGGGGGTGTCCTTGCGAGGAGACGCGAGTTTAGGAAATGTGAGACATTGGATGGCTGTATTCAGGAAGAAGTGGTGTTTTTCACTGCTATTGATTGACTTGTTTATTTTTTGTTAACGCGTTCCACATTCAAAGTGTGTGGCTATGCCTATCAGTCTAGTGTGAATGGTGTGGTGACTCTCTTGTAAAGATGATCGAATATGCATCAAACCTGTATATATAGCCTCTTGTTGCAAAAGTCCTTTCTTGTTCAGCAGTTCTACGTCTGTATCTGTCTACCTGATGACTTGCTTGTGTTGCGATCGAAACGCCGTAATTTATTTATTTTTTCTACCTACGTGACTTTACCGAAAGAACCAAAGAGTATGGATTCCTGCAGTCACGAAAACTTGAAATCAAATAAAGAATGCATCAAACTGCAGTGTTTAGTATCGCTATTAGAGCTCCCAATTTGAAAGCCGACCAAAATATGGAGAAACAAGCCAGAGCTATAATGACCATTTACAATTAATGCAACTCCTTTTGCTTTTACAGCTATCCATCAGCTTCCAAACCACTGGTATGTTGGCAAGTTATTTGATGTATGTATGTTGAACTTTTGCACCGTATGTAGCCAATCGTGCTAATCGGATGTGCTGCTGTGGTGCAAAAATAACAACTTGACACCATTCGTTAATAATACTGGATTTCAGAAGTAGGCCGCGACGCCCAGCAAAGCCATGATCTGCTTTATGAATGTTTGTGATCCTACAAGTGTGATAACACTCCTCCTCCTTGTTGCAGGACCTGAGCTCATTTGCCATGCCTGGGCTGGAGATGGAAGCAACCAGCAGGGAGAAGGAAGCGAAGGAAGCGAGGGAAGCAAGCAGCCGGGAGAAGGAGAGAGGATATTCCCACATGGTACCAGACTTACTTGGCACACCCATGCATGCACCAACAGCCATCACTCGCGATACCACAACTCTCACCTGCTACCCCTCAATCAGCGCCACTGCTAACATGAACTCAATTTTACACATTATACAAATGTATCGGTTAGTTTTATCTTCCACCATTCGACTTGTATTATTTTTGAATGTTGAATAAAAGACGCTATGTCAGCCTGAAATGCCGTATGTTATTGGTAGGTATCACTTGCTGTACAAATGTTATTATCGTTCGTTCAATGAAAACGGTTCTGGGCTTAATGACCATTGACTGTAAACTGTCCACAGGTCTGATTCCACATTGGTGTACTGATGTTGAATCCACGCAAATAGTTATCTTAGAATATCCGAGGTGGGCAAAAGCATTGCTGGATCAAAGCCATTATGAAATGACCATGGACTCGCAGAACTATTTAACAGGAAATACTGGATGGTCATCTTCCAGGGAAACATTGGCAATAAGTGAATCTGGTGGAGGCAGTGCTCCTTGGTTGAACGAGTCTCGGTAGGATGGCACGCAGTGGCGGCTGGTTTGTTTGGGGAGCTGAGGCCGCGGCCCATGTAAAATAGCTTTTAATTGATCACTTTCCCAAAATGTTGTACACTATTTTCATTTGTAAATATGTTGATTAAATTGACTAAGTTAAGTTATTGGATTTTATAAAAATTTAAATTACATTTTTAAAGGTTGAATTTAGAATCCTATCCAGGGCACAGTCTTCTCGTGCCCCAGGTTAGGTGGCTATTTCTGTGCCACTTTGACCGGTTCGATGCATTCCTCCTTTTAGATTAGTTCTAGATTTGAAGTTTTCGTGGCTGCAAGGATCCGTACTCTTGGTTCTTTCGGTAAAGTCACGTAGGTAAAGAAAATACAAGATAAAAATAAATTAAATCACCACGTTTCGGGCGCAACACAAGCGTCCGTCATCAGAGGTGGGGACAACCACCGCAAGAAACAATTGCTGAAGTCGGCCAGGGGGGGGCTGATTGTGACAAGGGATTATATAGATGAGGAAGGGGGGAGGAGCCAAGGGGAGGGCGTGGGTCAGAGGAGAGTGGCAAACAAGATCCCAATGATGAGCCCACAAAAATTGGGCGGCTGCTTAATCACATCCATGGCCAATCACAAATTGTCATTTCAAGGTCATCTGCTTGGGCTTGCGCCTCTGGCTCTTAGCCCTTTCTCTCTCTCGAGTCTCCTCTAACTGTATCCTCCGTTTTTGCAAAATATTGTCATTGTAATATCTTTGCTCAATGTTTTTGACTAATTAATTTCCTCAATATTAATTGAATACAAATGATTAAAGTTGGCCTATCATTGGCTATATGAAAATGGCTTTTACCAATGAAACTAATGTAATTTTTACATACATTTCTGGATAAGTTGAAGGCATTGTTATATTGTACAGATTTAGAAATTTGTAATCTATACCATACTCGTCATTTACTGTACAACCTGAGTTATTGTAATTAATTCCTTATACCCACGAGCCTCGCTTCCACCCCCGTGCTGCTGGGACCACCCCACCAAAAATTTGAGCCACCAGTCGCCACTGCTGTAACGCTTTTGCAATTAATGGATCCTTTTGTGGTTGCGATCGCGGTCTAAGGGTGCCTTGTTGTGAAATGGTTGTGCAATGCTGAAACACGAGCACCTGTACAGTTGGACATCACTAATGTGGTTGTTGCTAATTAATATTTGTACCAGATCATACACGTGAAAAGTCATGGCATAATTCTGCCTGACACCACTTTCCCTTCGTCATTCCCAATCACTGCCACACCAATTCATCATGTTATTATCACCACACCCACCTCCCTCAAAGATGACGTCTACACTGCAGAAGAAACCCCATGTTTGTGGAATGGTCTGTAATACATATTAATTATGCTTTGGTTATTTCGGTAAAGTCACGTAGGCAGTGGAAACTGCTGGATTATTTTATTTTTTCCGCCTGAGGACGACCGCTTGTGGTGCGATCGAAACGTCGTGATGTTATTTTATATTTTATTTTTCTACCTACGTGACTTTACCGAAAGAATCAAAGAGTATGGATTCCTGCAGTGACGAAAGCTTCAGATCAAAATATTAATTAAAAATATCTATCATTCCTGTCGCAGTTCTATTTAGTTGACCAATGTTTTTGGGGCTTTGCCGTTTTTCTCGTAAACATGTTGACAATGGTTATTCTTACGTAATGTAATTTTAGCTACTGAACACCATGCGAGGGATTAGTTTGAGCTCATACCATATATTTCACTTGTTAGTACCACCTCGGGTGGCATAATTTTTAGTCATTCCAGTTTCGTTGTGTGGCCAATAACAGTGAATTGTGACAATCTGAAACGAGTGAACTTCGAATATTACACCTAAAAATCAGTTTTTCTGAAAGTGACAGTCCCTCGACTCTTGGCATAGCACAGCCTCTTATTATTGTACTGATAAAAGGTTGATGGAGAAGGGCTTTTGCTAAAGTGTGTGTGTGTATACTCAACGGAGGCAAAAACACTTCCAATACATGCAGTAATACAAGCATGTTACTGGTAGGAACCTCCTGGTTACACCAGCCCACGGGATTATTGTATCAGTCGTGCAGGGAGGGTGGGGAGGGGCTGGGTGTGGAGGGTGGGGAGGGGCTGGTCACTCCGTGGTGCCCTTATAAAACTCAACGTTTAACCGACTCACACCGGCTTGTGCCCGCCCACAGTCGGCCTTATTTGCGGAATACACCACGCCGCCGTTGACCCTGGCCATTGACCGAACAACCCAACGTTCCTACCAGCTCCCTCCGCAGGAATGTGTTTAAGAGACATTTAAGAAGTTGCACTTGACTTAATTTAAATAGCTTTTCCATAAAGGATAGTCATTACAAACTCTAAAACATTGCCAATTGGCCAGAGGGGGCTTTGAAATTATAATGCTGCCCCCAAGTGCCTCTGGTTGGAGTTTCTGTTGTTGTTGGGTATCTCTATTCATGACATGGGTCATGAATTACAATCGTACTGCTCATACTTCACTGCACTTGGAACATACTTTCCATGTTGCAAGAGCTGTGCTGGTGGTTGCAGCTGTATGCTGTTAACCCTGGTTATAAGGGGCACAGTCCAGGCTGTACCCAGGGTTGTTTGTCACTTGTAGGATTTAAAGGCACGTGTTTGCTTGCAGACAGAAAATTTGAGTTTTATTCACGTCACCTCTGCATTTCAAAGGCACCTGGGGCTATTACTTGACGAGGGTGCATTTCTGCTGTTGTGTTAGCAGTCTGTGGAAATTGTTTGTTTTGCCTTTTACATATGAACTTCTTTGACACCGTATATAGCCAACCGTGCTAATCGGAGCTCGTGCAGTATAGGGAAAGGAAAACACGTGGGATGGATGGGAAAATCACTGAAGTAGTCTTGCACAGATCTTTGCAAAAGTCACAGCAATATTTGTAGCACTCGGTATTATATAATTTTCATTCAAGCATTTATTCAATGACACATTTCCTTTTACATTCCAAAATACATTAACTTGAATTGCTGTTTGTACAAAATTATAAAGTCTCAAACTGCTCTTTTTAAATACACTCGACAAACTTGTTTCCAAATATATTCATACCTCGGTACAAAATTAAACCGCAAACTATGATTATGCCCAGTCTTTGTGCAAACCAAGATCCTCATTTTAGGGTGCCTCGTCAGATTAGTGCCATGAGCACTGTTTTCCTAGTAGTGCTTGGTGCTGCTGTTGCAATACGCTGTCAGCACGCCAGCACGTAATTGGTTCCGTGTGCATTAAACGGCGAATAATCCAGTGCTTATTGGTGCGGGAAGGGAGCGCTGCATATTGGAGCCCCTGAGTCATAAATAGAGCCATTGCACCCCAGGGCACGTTGTGCCGAGGGCCGTGTGCGCAACTTTCCGGTGCCACGTGGGGAACTGCGTGCAGTCTCTTCTACCATGCGCACGGAGAGCTCTGTAAGCGACTGTTTTCCAGCATGCATGGCACCGCGCACATCACCAGCAGGAAGGCACTGCAATCGCGCGCACAGCAGCAGCACCGCCACACACAACTCTACCACTGCCTGGGATGGCAATGCAACACAAGGCAGCAGCAGCAACATGCATGGTAGAATGTAGCTTGTCTTCATTTTGGCTGAAGAAGACATTTTTGTTTTGATATCTCATCTTTGATAGATGTATATAGCTTCTTAGTCCAATGTGATATACAATAATTATAAAATTGTACATTGGATAACAGTGAATAAAATAGTGGTTATTAAAAGTGGTGGTGTAGTTATGGTGAGAGTAAGGAGGACAGGTATAAGTGGTTGGGGAGGGGGGTAGGGGTAATGCTAGGGATTTGGGTAGGTCCTACCTAGGGGGGCTGGGCGGGGAGTCGCAGTAGGATAGGGAAGGGAGAAGAGATGAGTTTAAAGGGGCGAATGGAAGCAGGTTGGTGAAGATTATTGTATATGCAGTGGGAGTTGGTTCCGGTGAAGGGGAGCAGGAAGGGAACCGGAACAAAAGCGTGACTGGGCACAGGGTGAGTGATGCAGATGTAAGAAATACAACTTTGAGGCTTGTTAAATAGTGTACTTTGCCAACTATAAAATCGGCATTGCAATGTCTTTAAATTGTATTTTATTGAACAAGTATTTCTGGTTGATTTACATAGCAGACTCTTGAAGCTCTAATTCTATGCTGGTTGGAATTTTATTTTCATGATCACATGTTCACTCTGTGTGCGGTATGCCTATAACATGGACTTGGAACCTTGTGACCTTTATGATATTTTTTTACAACCTTGTCTTTATTTGGAATGTCATATTTGTGCCTAAATTTGTTTCTATTTTACATTACCTCGGTTTGCGTGGCCTGTGCCATTTTTTTTTGGCTCCCTCCCAGAATCTTGTTGGACTTCTGAGCCGTGCGTGCGATTTCCAATTCAGACGGATTCTCCTTCCCTTGCTTTCTACGACTAACATTGCAACTTGGGCAGTTAAAATTTGATGGTAATAAAAAGATTATTGTTGTGGCTTGGGTAAGTATTCCCGTTCGCCCCTGTCATCACATTTATTTAATGTTTGTAATTCACAATGTGGTTGCGCACTTTGTCGCCAGGTGTCCCTTTTTTTTTTACCACTGAAGTTCCCCCTTTGTTTTCCAGGACATGGGCCGCAGAAGAGTGGAACGCACGGTGAGTAATGACGGAGACTCAAGCATGCAACCCAAGTCACCTACCTCCCCACTGAGCCCCCGCGGCGCAGAGGGAATCGCGGGGCCTTCCTCCCCGCGGCACAGGCCCAACTTCGCCGGCCTCATTCGCCCAGGCCATCACTACAGGGAGAGGGGTGCCACGAAGGAGCCCCAACACAAGGATTGCAGCCAGGCGCAGCAGCTGGTCTCCACGTCCCCTTTGGGAGCACGGTTGTTGAACCGCAGCAAGAAAGGTTGGTTTAGTCTTGGTGCGTGTGCTGTTTTTGATCCTGCGCTCCATGAAAGGGGATTAATGTAATCTTGCATATGTTTAGGGTCAAGTGTGCACGGTTGTGCCCGTGCACTCACATGGTCATATGTAGCCCCCACACATTGGCATGCCTTGCGTTTCTTAAAACAAAACATAATACTTGGATTTAGCCTTTTAAAACTTGATTTGAAGCTTTTGTAACTGCAGGAATTACTGCTTGGTTCTTTCGGTAAAGTCACGTAGAAAGAAAATAAATTAAATAATCGAATACGACGTTTCGATTGCAACACAAGCAGTCATCAGGTAGAACTAAATTTGAGAGAGACGAAACACAGACACTCTGTCTCTTGTGTCTCTCTGCTTGTGTGTCTGTCTGTGTGTCTCCGTGTCTGTGTTTTGTCTCTCTCAAATTTAGTTCTACCTGATGACGACTGCTTGTGTTGCAATCAAAACGTCGTAGTCTATTATTTAATGTATTTTCTTTCCATGTTACTACCAAAAGAACCAAAGTTTTGCCTTTTCCTCCACTATCCCAGTCTCGCTTTAATAGCTTGCAGTTGCATGTATTGAGTAGTAGTACAGCCAATATCCACTTTGCCTCTGATTTTGCAGGGTACAACTTTTAAATCTTTTAATCTAAGATTAAAGAGTGCTCATGCATTGGCGCTCTGTCCATTTGTCTGTAAATAGAGATCACTAACTCTTGTAAAGATAATCCAATGTAAACGAAATATTATTATTATTATTAAGTTCTGTTTTCTCTTAGTGATTTAATTTATAGACAGCCAGGCAATCTAACAAGCATTCACCAAAACTCCTCGACAAGGATTCTGAAATAAAAAGTACCATGCATGCAGAAAAAGAATACATCCATAAATGGATAAGTCTATGAAATATACTACAAGAACTGCCATTCGCCACTAAGTGGCGGTAACGTCACCGTGGCGCTTGTGCTGGCTATGTGCACTTTAAGGCCCCGTGAAGTGTCGAACGCTTTCTGGCAGGAGGTCATGGAACAGACCCAGGTATCGTACCATGGGTTGACGAACTGAGATTACCGGCAGATGCACCACCTGTGCCCCCTACTGTGCCAACTTTGTGTGTTTTTTAGCTGCCCGGCGCTGCGCTCGTTGTTGCTCCTCTGCCCTCCGCTTTGCTTTCTTATTTTTATCAAATAAGTGTGCAAACAGATGCATAGACTCAATTTCAACACTCTCCGATGGTGCTGGCTCCATAGAGGAGCAGTGCTAAGGAAATGTGCCCCCTCTCGGCCAGCACTCTGTTTACTTAGTTAGGCATCGTGCAGTTTCTTCCCAATCACTTGTCTGACGGCCAGTGGTGCATATTCAGGCAATGGGAAGTGGTCCGTGGAACTGAATACAATAATTTGTTTTGGACAACACGCATCTTCTTCACTGCATGGTGATTCGTGGAAGGGTTGGTGGTGCATAGGTCCAGAACGTTTGTGGAACCGCTGGATTATACGATTCTGCTCCTCCCCCGATTTGGTGGAGGTGTGACTTGCCGATCGGCGGATACATGCACTCAAAAGCCATCTCTGCTGCTGCTAGTCTGTTCCACCACTGAAAACCCAGCTTCCTCCAGATTCATTCTGAAATGTAGTTTTGTTGTAAGTGCACTTAAATCACTACTTGATGTGATCAGTGAGGGCAACACTGCCAATCTTTGATGGGATGGTTTTGATGGACACTGGTGCTTACTAATGGCGCTTGGAGTCTCGGCAAGGTAGACCATGGTTGCTGTGCTCTTTTGTCATACACGTGACAGGGCATGGACAGAGTGCGACCTCGTCTACTGCGGCATCCTCCTCTTCCCGCCCTCCGCGTGTTGGGTTCCCGCTGGAGGCGTACGACCACGAGCCGAAGCGGCCGGAGTTCCGCCGCCGCGCGTACTCGTCACCTCCCGAGCCCAGCCAGCGCCCACGCGCCTACACATTGGTTGGTTGTGATTGCCGACCCGTTTAATAATAAAAACGCCTTGTGGCATGTACGCATGGGAGACGTAGAGCACGCACGTACATCGGGAACGTTTCTGCAGGCTGGGGGCGCACAGGGCAGTTGGTGTGTACACGTGCATACTGAGCAGTCGCGTGTACACATAGTAATGTTCCCACTTTTGATGTCGGCAGGAGATGCTTCCTCTGTGGCAGAAGTGTCCATTGGAAAAGCTTTCTGGACAAATCTAATGGCAGTTATCTTTCTAAAGTTAATGTTTAGTAATCGTCATAAAAAACAAGTCTGCAGAGCGGTGGTTAGCACATGATCGTGATTAACATGGTGGCTGGCGTTCACTTTCTGATATTAGAACCAGTCGAGGCTCCTCCCCTTTAAAACCATGTGCCAACACACTGAAGTATGGTCAACCGCCCGTGACCAACACGTCATTTGAGCAGTGACTTAACAAATGGGTGTAAATTAATATTTATCCCAAAATAAAAAAATTATTATAGTTGAATAATATTGATATAAATAGTGATATGGGAATATAAGGACATACTTTTCCTGGTGCTTTTTTAGATTAATTGTACAAGTAAATTAATATTTACTTTTGCAAGGGATGTGAATGATATCGATTAGGTCACTGATGTGAATGGACGTCACACCGGTTTCTCTGTGAATGTTTAGGACAACAAGCGCGGTATTATGCTAGCTTTCATCACTTTCACGTTTCTTTGCCCTATGTATAAATAATAGAAGTACATGCTTTACTAGTTTTCATCTCGCTCAATAAATAACAAAGTATGTATACGACCATCGTGTAATAAAATATAACAACACTAGCATTTAATATACTGCCAATGTTTTATATATTTATACACACACTTTAATAGAGCTCTTTTCATTAAAGGGCTTTTTAGTCTGATCATAGCTTATGGTGGAAGGCCAAATGTATGATCTTGAAGCCCCAAGGGTCCTTGTATGTTGTGGTACATCAGGAATGGATGGTATACACATTGACAGGCCTTGAAGAACTGTCAAATGTATTTGGTTACCCTCAAAATTTAATAATGGTCCCAGCTTAGGCACACCGCCACTTTGCTTTGAGAAGGAACCGGATGACCCTATGGACTTGATTTTTGTTTGTATATGGAAGCAACTTCTGATGTCCAGATAAATAACAATTGAAACTGATGAGCATATCTACTTTATTAAGTGGTTAACACACTTTTTTTAAACATTTAACTTACCATTGTATGTTTGACCATGTTTACACTACATTTGTGATAAAATTCGATCTTATTTACCTGCATTCTGACTGACAGATTTCAGCTTTTTGAAAGCCTAATCCCAAGATCTGTTCTTAAGATTTCCCATCTCTAAACTGATTTACATTCCATAAAAAAAAACTGTCACAACTAATGTGAAACGAAACAGTGCTCCATGTTTCTTGATGACCAGGAACAACAACATTCGAAATGTTCACTTTCCGTGTCTGCCCAGAGAATCAAAATCAGAATCTTTATTTAGACTGGAGGAATCTGAGCTATTAACCACTTTTTTTTTACAGATGTCCAGTAGGGGCGGGTCAGAAAAAATTATAGGCGGAGTCCATCCCCGACCAAGATATACATTTGAAACTTCTAATCATGACACCACCTGGCAAGACTTCAAATCAAAATGATGGATTATAAAAGTTAACTTTATTTATTATTAAAAACATTGGTAATATAATCATCAGCATAAAAAAATGACAACGACATGTGTAAAATCACAGCTGGATTTAGGATTTTCCATGTTGCAACCATGCCCCCAAGGCCCTGCGGTACAACTAGTCTTGCACTTATAGTAGTAGGTTTTTACCCTTTTAAACTGGTACAAAACTGACACCTTTATTCAAGGCATCATGTTTGCAATAACCACAACACAAGTAGTCAAAAAAGCAAACAAAAAGAAGCAACTCTGATCATGATGATAATAATATGCACTGTCCTTGAAGTTGATTGGTCCACACCCGAGACGGCTTTTTTTAGAGCCTAGTCGCCATTGGTGTTGGACCAGATGACACCAGAAGGCATACAACTCAAACACAGTGCAATATCAGAGTATTGAGAGCTCGGGGTAAGCATTTACACTGAGATCTCTTTTACCAGTGGCAAAATATAGTAGTAGGTTTTTACCCTTTTAAACTGGTACAAAACTGACACCTTTATTCAAGGCATATTATAGTCTTGTACTTATTCTGTAGGTCCTGAGTGTACTGTAAAAATTTTAGTTTCCAAGCCTTCCTTATTCTTAGGCTTGAGCATTACATCAGAAATTATGTACATTTCAATATATAATTGCTTTATGCTTGCGTGTACTTGCTCATACTCGGGTACCTTCTGGCCATTGTTCACTGGATTTATTTGAGCTGTTCCGGGTGTCTGGGTGTCTGTAAGGATGGTGGGGGGGGCCTTCTCAGGAATGTGTCTGCTTCTGCGAGCTTGAGGACAGACCCATTTATCTCCCCGTGGAGCCACTCGGCATTGCGGCTCGCGCTCTTATTTATAGTGTTGCTGCTGCGCTGATTGGTCGAATGTCCCTTGAGCAGCGGTGCGGTTGCATGTGTGGACTCTGAACCATGGGGCTGCAAGGGCGATGCTTCCTTTGTCGCCATTGAGTCGAGCAGCGGAGTCTTGCCGTACACCCCTGGAGCGGCGTGTGCCAGGTTTTGGTTGATGCTCTGCGTGGGAGAGCTGCTGTGTGTGCCTTCCACTTGTTTTCTTGGTGCGACCCCCCCCCACCCCCCAGTACTGCGTGTCGTGTTTATTTTGTGCGTGTGGCACGCACCTTCGGGGCCATGTCATATGCTGTTAATAGTGCTTTGCTGTGTCCTCGGCAGAAGGGTTGCGTTTTGTATCGAGCATTGCATCGGCACCCTGCATGCATGGCGAGAGTCCATTTACACGAGGTGGCTGGTGGTGCTCTGTCTGTGGCAGGAGCATCGCTTGGCTGACAGGTCCGAAATCATGCTGGAGAAGCTGACCCTGGAGGAAACGCGTGAGTAGTTCTCCCACTTCTTGCGGGGCCGTACCCATTACTTGTTATTGGTGGTGTTCTTAACAATTCATGAGCAAAATAGCTTTTCTGTGTAAAAAGAAAACGGCTCTTGGTTGTAATATCAATAGATTACAATGCCTAAATATATTATTATTTTTTTTCTTCAGATTACCCGAAATTGTTAATGCACGGATTTATAGTGAAATATCTGAAGCACTTTTTAGTATCCTATGTTACCTATGTGTTCAAAAAGTAGTGATGAGGCAACTTATAAAATAATTGCCTGCAACCCATATAGTTTGCTTGGGACTGTGATGCATATCTAATTGATGTCAAAGTGCTCCTTGGCTGTGCCGGGCATTGGTGCCGCCGTGTGCATAGTGTGGTGCCCGCAATGCTTCCTTGTACATTGCTCTCCATGTCGCTGTTCTCTCCATGAAATATAACACCATCTTTTATATACAAAAAGGAAAATGTCTGAATGTCTAGGACTCTGTGAAGAATGCCTTTTTGTTGTATGGGAGGTTTGGCCAATTTACATTGACTGTGTGAGGAAGAAACCAGAGGTCTTGCAAAACTTTCTCACTCAAGCATGATAATTAATGCTCTGTTTGCATCCCTGAGCCAATTGTGTAAATGTCATATTTATATGGTAGGCATGGGTGCATGTACTGGACAACAATTGTTGCCTTGCCACCACAAACTTGTACTCTGTTAATGGGCTGCAGAGGATTGAAGGGCTAAGTTCGATTGTATGGCAACGACTTGAACTCAAAACCTTCCAATTGTGAATTTCAAACACTGCATTTGTCCAATGAATAGCCATTCAGTTTTATATTATACAATGAACATAATTTTATCTGCATGTCAGCTGAAACTCTAGGACCCACTTTAAAACAAATAGGCTGACCTTTTTGTATCGTTGTCGCAGCCTCTCTTCCTCCATATACAATTAACAACTTGACACATCTGTCAACAGCTGCCTTGAATAGAAACTTTATAGGAGGTGACTTTTCGGGAAATAGCCATTCAGAGGCCCTCCAATTTAGCACTGACTACGTATGGTGTGAAAAGAAATTCGTACGTAGAGGCCATAAAGGTTACACAGTGCACTGGCCTCTGCTGTGAAGAAGGGCAATTACCTGAATTATATCTATGATATACTTTTTTAGGGCCATGTTATTGGCGAATGTGTGTTTTTTTGTTATCAAAAATAAATTTCCACCTTTTATTTATCACAAAGTAGATGCTTCCTTAACAGGCAGGCGTCCCGTGTGTGCAGAGCTTGTCTGCTAGAAGCCCAGTGGTCACGGCTGCTGTGTGGTGTATTATTAGCCTGTTTAACACGTAGGTTTCACGACCAATATCATCCATAATAGAGTTTTTTTGGGTTGGATCGCGTGAATATATAAATGTGTCGTTTAAAACCCGCCACCACCTGACACGGCCAACTCGTAAGGGTTCTCACGTAAACAGAACAGGTGTGTACAGGATTAACTGCACGTATGGTAAATGCTATGTTGGGCAAACAGGACGAATGATCAGCACGAGACTAAAAGAACATCGGAGAAATATTGAATTATCCCAAATACAGCTGTCAGCAGTAGCAGAACACGCGTGCCAGTGTGAGGAAACAGGTAATTTTGATAATGTTGAAGTTTTGTGCAAAACTAGCTACTACTGGCCAAGACTAATTAGATGATCTATCGAAATTGAAATGACTTTAACCGTTCGGATAGCTACTGCCTTAGTGCTGTGTGGAAGCGAATCGTCAAATAATACATTTTAAATGCATGCCTACAAAGGGCAGCATACTTCAATATGGATTACCGTTGGTAGGGATATTTTTTAATACAAACAATAGACAGGAAGGACAAGATAAAAGGGCTCGCATAATGTACATTGTCACAGTAATCCCCCCCACGCAGAAGCGTGGTCACCACATATACGCCTCTATATAAGGAACGAAACAGTTATACTTCTCCACAAATATGGTTGTCGCCTGATGAAGCTAGTTGCAATTACTGGCGAAACGTCGTACTCTCATTGGAAATTTTGTGGCTTGGCTCTCCAACACACCGGTGTGCTGTACTAGTGACGAATTGGAATATTCTGTTTGTGACAACCCTTACTAGTTGGCTGTGTCAGGTGGTGGCGGTTTTTGACGACATATTTACGCGATCTAACCCAAAAAACCTTTTATGGATATTATTCTTCTTCTTCTTGGTTCTTTCGGTAAAGTCACGTAGAAGGGAAGTAATAAAATAATAAAAATAAAACATAATAAAATAATTCTCACGACGTTTCGGCTACAACGCAAGCAGCCATCTTCAGGTGAAGAATGAGACACTACCAAGCTAGGAGCTTATATATAAGCTGGGTTGGAGGTGGAAGAGCGCCTTAACAAAAAGAATGTGCATATGAAGAGGAATTTAGCATATTCATGGGAAATGCGTAGGAGGTGGGCGGGGGGGTTTCAAAGTCATATTATGCCCATGCATTATGCAGGATCAGCAGCACCAAGGGGGGGTGCAGGGAGTAGCATTAACAAAGGAAAGGAATGTTATTGATATGTAGCTGCAGTAACTAAACAACCACGTAGAAAACTAAAGTATAAACTACATAAAAAAACTAAAGTATAAACTGCATAACACCATCAGTATACTTACTATACTCTACAATAAGCTGAGTTACTAACAGCAAGTAATACATTACAATTCTACGTCGTAAAAATTATATAATATGCTTCCATCTAAACTATATTCTCTTACATCACACGAGCATATACCGTACTATATACTGCCATAGATAAACCCAACATTAAATTATATACTGTATTGCTATAAACCACTCTATACCTTTGTTGTTATATTACACTATGTATTATACCTTTGTTGTTATATTACACTATGTATTATTATTTTACCCACCCTAATGTGTATCGAAATGGTTTATTACGTCCTTCCAATGATTGCTAAGCCAGAATCCATCTTCTCGGTTAAAATTGTCTCTGTGTTTGTATATGTGGATCGCCTCATGAACGAATGTCTCATGATAGCCAGATGGCTTGCAGAGAACCTCTGTCTTGGAGAAGTCAATGTCATGTGAGCCCACTGAGTTGTAACAGTGATCTGCCACGGCTGAGGTGTTTGTCCTACCGTGTTTCAGGTCAGCTTTATGTTCACGGATGCGGTCCGAGACATGTCGTTTGGTTTCCCCAATGTTACTGCTACCACAGAGGCAACTTAGTTTGTAGACGCCAGGGTACTGTATGTCTGGAACCACATCTTTTACAGACGGTACCAGATCACGGATTTTATGTACTGTGTTGAATCGGACCTGGATCTTGTGTTTAATCAGGATTTTGGAGATCTTTTTTGTGACCCCAGCAATGTAGGGTAAGGTGATGGTCTTGAAAGGCTCCATGAACACATTTCCAGAGTTCACTGGAAATGTGTTCATGGTCGGAGATGCATTGGGCTCTATGATATAGTCTTGATGATGATATTATTATTCTGCCACTTCACTGGAGGATGAAAAAGAATTTCAAATCTGCAGTGTTCATTTTATTTTGTTTACTCATCATAATATTTTAATCTTACTGCAGATTTGAGTATCTAAATTGCTAGTCACGTTTACGTAAAAACAGTTTGCTTTAACTAACTTTCTGAAAAAGTTTATTGTCCTGATGGTAGTATATATTTGTTTGTAATCAACCAGATGACATGTCATGAGTTTCCCAGATAAAAAAGAAGATGGAGCAAAAATTCCACAGCATCAGCACGTCGGCATTCGTTTTGTGCCTTATATGATTATCGAAAGCGCACTTGATTCGGCAGGGGTGTTATTCTTTAACTGTGTGCTCGCTCATCTGTGATTGCCATGCATTGGACACAATCAGCTCATTGAGGCAGATCTCACACACACAAATGCCCATTTATTTTCCCTTTTCTGGGCATGATTGAAGGAGTGAGTGTGGCTGGCATCGGTGCGTTGGGAGTAAAGTGGCCTGATGTTTGACGGCATTTTAAAGGTCCCCCAAGGACAAAAAAGCTCTTGCCCTAAAAAAAGCTGTCACGTAAGCCAGCTTTTAATGCACGTTTATCCCATCAGGCCACTCGGTTACATCTTACAAGCCAACACACATTTTTAACTGATGAGAAAAGCATTGAGCTAGAAAACATGTAGGCGAGAGCTAACGTCCTACTTCATGGGATCTCTGTTGCCTGTACCAAAATCTGATAATGGGGTTTTTCCCCTTTTTTCTGGCAAAAAAACAGGTGTTAAGATGTTTAATCACCAAATTGAAACGTTTTACAAGGAATCATGTCTGCAGTAACCACAATACTTGTGGTTAGAATGCAAACAAAAAACGTACTCTGATAATATATTCATTGTCTTTGAAACTGATTGGTCCACATCAGAGACAGCTTTCTTTTGAGCCTAGCCTTTTGGCGTCCTCTGGTCTAACACCGTTTTGAGACTAGGCTCAAAAGAAAGCGGTCTGGTGTGGACCAATCAGTTTCAAGGACAATGCATATATTATCAGTGTTTTTTGTTTTCATTCTGACCACAAGCATTGTGGTTAATGCAGACATGTTTCCTTAACACCTGTTTTGTTGCCAGAAAAAAGGGGGAAAAATATCTATTATCAACGTCATACTTGTTATTATAAAAATTATTACATTGGAGAGAATTGTAACATCCCGAAATTATCACCAAATTGGGTTTTTGAGTGAAATATAAAAGTGTTCAATTTTTTTCGAGTGTTGGTAGTGGACTCGCCTGACAATCTGTCACTAAGCCTTAGTGTGGTCGTTTGTTCACATAACACCCAGCACAACGGAAGAAAGACGACAAAGATCTCCCATAGCCTCAACAAACTTTTCGGGCAAGTGCCCTTCGTGTACCAATGAATGCCGGCACCCCTTTCTCTGCCTAGTGGTGATGTTTACACACTGCGCCTTTAACTCATTTGAGGCCGAGTCGACCTATGTTAGGCCCAGGACTGTTTCCGATAATCGTCACTGGCATTGCGCAGGAGCAGGAATCGAACTCTTCGCTGGGTTCGTAGTGCAGCCTGTTTAACCACTGCACCACCGCTCTCCGAGCAGAACACACCCCCTTGATTCTTATTTTGGAATGTGGTATGACGTCTTCCCTATTTAGCCGTTTGGATTTTAGTTTGTAGTGATGTAACTAGCATTCATCTCCTGTCAATTGGCAGAATGATCGCATTGACTTCTGCAGATTGGTCCGCTTGTGCACATCTGTCAACCTCTGGGGCACATAATTTATTGATATTAAATGCAAATCTCAAGAGGATACATATAGATCCCGCCCCCACTGCGACAAATCCTCGATTGAGGTGATCCATCGGCAAGCTTGCGAATGGACGGCTCTATAGTGGTGTCTTCAGGATTTAGTGGGACACTCTAAATGGAGATGAAAACCGCAGTTGATTCTGATGGCCCCAAATTGAGCCAAAAGGTCTCTGTTCTCATTCCCCCCCTGGCTCTGCTTGAGAGTGACATTTTGTCGCTCCCCTTAGGCCCAGATGTTCTCAGCCAGATCTATAATTTATGTATATTATTAGTTTGGACGTGCAGTTACGATACTTCTAGATTTTAAACTTTTGTGACTGCAAGAATTCATACTCTTAGGTTTTTTCGGTAAAGTCATGTAGGTAAAAATAATAATAAAAATAAAATACTAATAATTGTTTTATTTCTATTCTATAAATAATAATAGGAAAATAATAATAATTATCATTATTTTATTTCTATTAATATTTTTTTTTTTACCTATGTGACTTTATCGAAAAAACCTAAGAGTATAGTTACGATACTCCAGAATTATTATCTTTTATAATTTTCAGCTTGCTTGCATCGTATGATAACACGTGTGTGTGTGTGTGCGTGTGTGGGTCTGTCTCTATTTTTGTAGAGGGTTCCCCAGACACTGTTTACGTGAGGTTCATGAAGTCGCGCAAGTGCTACGACATCATTCCCACCAGCTCCAAACTCGTCGTCTTTGACATCTCCTTGCAGGTCCCATTGACGCATACTACTGCACGCGACAGTGCCTTTATATCTCTTCTGTGTCATGTGTATGTCTCTCATATCGCTTGTGCCTCCTGTCACTGCTGCTGAATGCATCCTCTTGTTATATCATCTAAGTGCATCTAATGCATCTCCTATTCTCTTGATTTAATCTGAAACATCTGTGTTCACTCTTCCTATTATTTTAACAGAATAAAAAATAAATGGGTTAATTGATGGATCGTTATACGTCTAGTGTGTATGAGTGCACAAGCATCTGGTATTGGGGGGTGTGTGCACGCGCGCACTGCCTTATGCTGATGTGGTGACGTATGCTTCAGGTGAAGAGGGCTTTCTTCGCCCTCGTCTCCAATGGAGTGAGGGCAGCACCTCTCTGGGACAACAAGATGCAATGCTTTGTGGGTAATAAATGCATCCACCTGTTTCCTCGCACTGCAACAAACGAATTTGATGATGGCCAGTGGATGAAACTTGTCGATTGGCAACCCAATGGAGGGCAGCTGCCCGAGAGGACGACCACCATAGAAATGGGGCACTGAGATGCTTAATGGGTAGGAGTGAAGAAGTATTATGGTGAGACATGGCGACGAGTTGGCAAGGCCTTCATCCGGCAGTGGATTAATCATGGCTGATGAGGATTAGAAACTCAGGATATTGTGTATTAAAGTGGTACATGTGCACATGACTTCTCCTTTGTCTAACTCAAGTGACCTACAATACACCATGCATTCAATGAAGATTATTTGTTCCACTACACTAATTTTACAAGTTAATTTCATCTATTGTGTCCTCCAGCTTTGTTTTGCACTCTTCTCGATACCTGACAGTAGTGTATTTTATAAGACAAATAAAATGTTTCTAAAGAAATCGTAATGGAATGCAACACCGTTTTTCTGATCGGTTTGGGTGAAAGCGTGTTTCTAAGTTGAAATATAGTTCAGTCTGACATACCTTGCTGTTCTTTTGGGAGCTTGGGTTAGATGCCCTTTTGTGTTTTAACTCATGTTAGCCTTTTTTATTTTCACAGGAATGCTGACAATTACAGACTTCATTAACATTCTTCATCAATACTACAAGTCTCCAATGGTAAAACACTGCTGCAGGACAGTGCCGCAGCATTACACAACCGTTCGTAAAACGATGATTGTCCTCGTGAGGGACAATTCTAATTCTAATGACCTCCTTTGTGAGAAGTTAAAACTGCTTGTTCTTTGGGTACACTAGCCGCTGCCATAATAATTTGTAAAATGCCACCACTGGCCTGGATCTTGCAATGCAGATGAGAGCCATCCCACGTTTTTTGCCAGGAGAAGCTTTTGTTTTTGTTTACTTTACTAGGGCAGTGAATGTTACCAGTTATTCAGCATTGAAAGTCACACTGCTCCTGGTTGTTGGGTTGTGTACAGCCCTTGGATTAACCTGATCTGATGTATAACAGCTCGGAATGTATGGATGCTAAGAAGTATTGACTCTCTTCCCATTTGCAGGTGCAAATTTATGAACTGGAGGAACACAGGATCTCAACATGGAGAGGTAATTTGTGAAAGACACGACCGACCAAAAGGGGCACTTTGCACTGTGAAAAGAAAGCGCATTGACTCTTTTAAGCCGTTGTATGCCATGCCATCTTTCTAAACTTGAATAGTTTCCTGAGCATTGTTGGCAGTGGTGTGGAAACTGGCTAGAAATACTCCTTTACTGTCACTAATCAACACTTTTATAACTAAAAACACTATCCGTGGCCATTCTGCTCTGAATGGAGGGCTATGGAAACCCAGTACATGTAGGCTGGTTTTGGAAATTAAGCCCATGTCCTGCTTCATTTTCAAATGTTGTGATGCTCAATGATACATTATAGATGTTTTTTGTTTCCCCATGTGAAATGTAATGTTAATCTTTTCAGGATGTGTACAGTTTGAGTTTTCCCTCAAATTGTAGAAAAGTAAAGGTACCTCGCAAAGTTCTTTATTGACTGTCCTTGTACTTTAAACCTTGACAGCTATGCATATTTTGTGTTTTGAACACTGGTTCAACATGCCTCCTTTGTGTTTGATTTCACAGAAGTTTACCTTCAAGACTCATTCAAGCCTTTGGTATCTATATCTCCTAATGCAAGGTATTTCCATTAAGTTTCTCTGACGACTGGTCCTCCAACCTGTAGTTGTCCACAACCATTTATTTTGAGCCCCTCTTGGCCAAGAGGAATAGTTCTGGCATAATCCAGAAGTTGCGGTAATCCGCACCGACACCGTTATTCCAATTTAAAAGTTTAATTTATGACGGCTTGAATGGATGCTCGCCATTTATTACTGTCATTAAGAAATCTTATAATTACAGTGAAGTAGATTTAATCCTCTTAAACTCCTGGTAACCATGTACCAAGTCCAAAATTCACATTAGTCCTAAACATGGGATGAATGCTGTTAGCAAGCAACAATTTGAGGCTGATATAGCATTCTAGATGGTGGTGTGGCCTACACCATGCTCGGTCCTCTTGATTTGCCCATTATGAATGTTTAATTGCACTACACCATGTCCTTATTTTAGTGACGTTCAGATGAAATTCCATTTCCATGCCATCACGAATAATTGAACCCTGGTCACTAGGATTATAGCATAGTACGTGAACCATTACACCATTGTTCTCTAAGCATGTACACACGAAGGCAAACATCCACACACATGAACAGCAGTCACCGTTCGCCACTGCATTGTGTCATGGTTTGCTGGTCCCTTGCAGTGTCTTTGACGCGGTATACTCGCTCATAAAGAACAAGATTCACCGACTGCCTGTGCTGGACAGCGTAGCGGGGAATGCACTGTACATCTTGACTCACAAGCGTATCCTCAAGTTCCTGCAGCTTTTTGTGAGTTACCACTGTGCTTGTGTGCTCTCGGGTGGGGTGGCAGGGATATTGATTTTTTCCTGTGCACAACTACTTGGCCAGTAATTACATCGCGTTTATATTCCCAACAGGTTACCAATTTGATCTTCGTGCTTAAGGATTTATGTCTCTCGATTTCCCATTAACCTGGCTTGTGTGCTCGATGAATTTGTATCCTGCAAGGTTGATGGGCATATTTAGTAAATTGGCATGTCCCCCCCTAATTTGTTTTTCTGTCTGGTTTATCTGAGAGTTCAGCAATTCTGTGCAGTGTTCTCTAGCTCTCATGGTTGTATGTAATTTGGGCTCGGATCTTTGCTGACGTCTGCGCAATCTGTTTCTTGGCAAGTGATAGTCCAATATATCAAACATTAGCATTGCTCAGGGCCGACAAGACTTGTTTTTACAAGTGAGATTGAGCACACACAAATGTGGAACTTGCGCGATGTTGTATGTAAATACAATACGGTATGTATCATCATTTAGTCGACTCCGTATTTAACCTGTGAAAGGTGTGAAAATCTTGTATGGGGTTGTGTGTGAAATTAGAGTGAATATACATGCCTATGTAATTTCGTCTAGTGTGTGAATGTGGTCCTTGATTTAATGTTTGTACGCAGTTGAAAGTTGAATGTTCACTGCTAGTTCTTAACTTTGTCTTGGCTATTAACTGGTTTGCCATTGTCCAGCTGCGGTTGTGCATACTCATCGCTGGTTGTTTTCTGAAGGAATGACAGCACTTACTGTGCATTTATTTGCCAGACTTTGGCTATGCCTCATTTGTCGTGGTCGTGCCTGCATTGCCTTGGCTGACTGTGTACATGCTGTGCCTGGGGGACTGGCAGGCAACGGAGATGCCTAAACCGAGCTTCATGAGTCAGAGCCTGCAGGAGTTGGGTATCGGCACGTATAAAGACATCGCGGTGGTGAGCCCCAGCACGCCCATCATCAAGGCCCTCGGCATATTTGTGGAACGCAGGGTGTCTGCTCTCCCCGTTGTGGATGAAGATGGTACGTTCACACCCCTCGGCAACCACTGGCCCCCACACAGCGCTTTGACTCCACAGAGATTGTATGCGTGGGACACCTGAGCAAGGCGAAACAGTGCAAGCTGGTTGATGAGGGCTCTCTGCGAGCTTTCAGTTCTCTTGTGCATATCAGGAGGGGGGGGGGGGTTTCTACCAGTTGGTTTCCTTCCAGACTGAAAGCAGAACCTTCCTCGTTGAGTATTGATTCTATGCAGTTTTCTTGGGTAAAATGGCATGCCATTTCCCACGTACAACTTGATACATTCAAAGTAGGACAGGAGGTGGCATTGCACCCTTACGCTGTATTGTGCTTGCATAGGCATGTGAGCTTATGCGTTTGTGCATTTGCTGCATTACTCTGTCTCTGCAACTGAATTGTGCACGCAAAAATGTTTAATTTGGTTATTTTCCTTGAATCTAACTCTCTTCATATTCCAGATCAATGTGTTGAGAAAAAAAATATGTAGTGGGGACCACTTGGCTTCATTCATCTAATTCTCTGGAATGGTTTTTTAAACGGCTGGTTTATACATCCATGATTTAAAGTTGAACTCTTAGAGTTTTACTGCTTTAGTTTAACAATGCCCTCCAGGTTACTTCCCTGGTGCTTTAGTACCGTATGGCGTTACCTTTTGACGTCCCACAAGTCCTGCACTGCTGTATCTGTCAGGCCACTTCTTTTGATCCATGTTCATATACTTGTTTCTCGAATAGCAATTTGATGTTTTAAATCACTGCTGTTTTAATGTAGTTACAATATGAATATGATAAATGCTGATAAATTGAAACCCCCGCTAAATTGCCCTCCACTTTCATTGCATTCTACTACATGACTCATTCATTATCATTGCAATTGATTTCCAGGCATTAAATTAAAAAAGTTGTTAGCAAATTACAAGTGTGTCAACCCTAAGACTAAACTTTTCTTTTTAATTGTTAGTGTTATCGAATGTTTGAAGTGACTGAAAATTAGCATGCGGTTACCAAATGCAGCATTTTTGGAGCTTGACCTGACGATTGTGCAGTTGTTACAGGTATACTGTTGGCACAGAATTCAGACCTTCATTAAATGTTGTGCTGTTTCCTGGGCTCTTCCTCTCACACTCACGATTGAGGGTGTTTTTTTTATTTGGTTGGGACCCAAAGGGGTTTTCAGTAAACAAAATAAGCATCCAAAGAGCCTAAAACTGAACTCTCATTATTTCAACTGAACCGTACCCTGTGCAAGTCCCTATGTGGGCAGCGGTGCAGAGACAAATATCGGAGTGAAATGACAATGAGTTCTTGATGTCTGTCAAGTTGGTGATTGTGTGCATTTCTGTTGTTTTCATAGGAAAAGTTGTTGATGTCTACTCGAAGTTTGACGTCATTGTGAGTTTTGCCTTCCTGTGTTCCATTAAAGATGCCACCAAATAAGATACATGGCAGATACTCTAAATTAGTTAGAGCTGGTGCCTGAAAAAAATTTCACGTGCAGATATCTACTTTTTTACTATTATTTTGGGAGCAGTCATTGTTTTGTGGTCATTTTGTCATCAAAAATAAATTCCTGTCAGCAAATTCCATCAACATAAATGTGGGGCCTGGTGTTGAGTCAACTTTTTGTTAAAATTAATGTTTCAAGTCTTTACCAAAGTGTACAAGTGCATTACATTTTGAGAGTTAATTGGACTGATACTTGCAGTGAGTGAATAAATGTGTTTTTTTATAATTCTCGAACAAGGTAATACCAAATATAAACACATTTACCTGCATTTTCTCGAGGCATTGCAATCCCAGAATGAAAAGGCGTTTCCATTGAAGTATATAAAATATTGGCATCTTCTAGTCATCTTGCTGGTTTTGTAGCGACGGCACATAGCCTAGGCATAATGTCATTGGTGTTGGTCCTCTGTCGGTTCATGAAAGAATATGGCAGCGGAGAAGACCTACAATAACCTGGACATCACGGTGACACAGGCGCTGCGCCACCGCTCTCAGTACTTCGAGGGTGTAATCCGCTGCTTCCGCCATGAGAGCCTGGAGACCATCATCGACCGCATCGTCAAGGCCGAGGTGTGGTGCTCGCATTGCTCTTGGCTCTCGCACCTGACTGCCTCTCCATGTGCCCTGTTGGTCATGGATGGACTTTGTTTTTGTCCGATGTAATTACGCTGGCCAGTGCTGGTTGGTGATTGGGGAGGTGGGGGTGGCGGGGGGTGCTCAGGACCATTTCAGATACCACTCCACTACAGATGTTGGCCGTGACTAATGGCTGGCATGGGCTTTTATTCAGGAAAGCCTTGCCTCGTCTTGTTGGGATGTTTAAAGTGTTGATCAATGTTTTCTGCTCGGGATTAAATTGGAGTACATGTATTAAAACTTGCACGTGAGGGGACATCCAATAAGTGTAGATGGTTGAGCAGGCTTGCTGCACTGCCATCTCTTTTGATGTTTTAGCACAGGGTTGTTCTGACATGTTATTGCGACTTGCTGTGAAGAGTTTTAAACTGGAGTTTCTTCATCTCGTGACACGTCCAATAGCAATATTTGAATAAAATTGTGTCTCCAAAGTTCTGAAATGAATATTGGTTATTTTAGGACCGTGACACATGCGACCGCCTAAGGGAAGTTTGATGCAGCCTGGTCGTTGGCTTGCCTGCAGGTGCACCGACTGGTGGTACTGGATGAAAAGGAGGTGGTGACGGGCATCGTGTCCCTTTCCGACATCCTGCAGGCCTTGGTGCTCACACCTGCAGGTATAAACGCGCTGTGGTCCTAACACATCCGTGCCACTGCTCCCGTACCGTCTCCTCCCTCCAGCGCAGGTAGGGCGAGCGAGCGCCTGCCCGCTGAGCTGTGTGCCGTGCTCTCCCTCCCCCGTCACTACCCACCGCATGGAAGATCCAATTGGTGGAGTTGGGAGCACTTGAAGCACGTGTGTGTGTGATTTGCACCTGGGGTTGTGTGCTTTGGTGTTGTGCACTTTGGAGCATAAACAGAACAAATGCATGTTTACACATTTATCTTTGAGCCTGTGGGTTGTGGTGTTTGTTTTTTGTCCTGTGTTTATATTACTCCTTTTATAGGACATTTGCTCTATTATTCACAATTGTTTGAAGTAAATGTTAATACAATTAGTTGATGCTCTTTTATAGGATTAACTATTTTGCCCACTTATTGCATAAAGTAAAATTGTGCTATTAATTATAGGCTTTTTTAAGTCTTAACGCACTTATTTAGCTGTAATCGTTTAAAGCAAAATGACATGAGGTGAAGTAAAGTGGTTAATAATAAACAGTTGTACAATCATATCTCATGTTATCAATTTAAAATAATTATTTTTTTGCGAATAAGCCATGAACAAAGTCCTGGGTAAATTTGAAATGATCATTGTTTGTATTTGTCTTAATAACAGGACACAAGCCCTATTATAATATACAAAATAGTGCAGCCCAGCCAAAAGGCTTCTATGATAATGTAATTGAGCTTAAGAATGTTAAAGGCTGACAGTCGACAGGAGTGGACTTTGGATTCCAAATTACTTTTTGCAACCTTTTTGAAGGATGTTCACCACAGCAAAGTTTACATATAATGGAAAGTAAATGTTTTTAACGTGCCTTTTTAACACCTAGCTTCCTTACTTAGCTACCTCTTACCCAAATGATCTTAGACTTGCACTCCTTGCATGGTTTGCAGGTTATAATGAATTATGTATAAACTGAGTTGTATTAGCTAGTGCCTCTTGCGGCACAGTTGGCAAACAGATGTGCTACATTTGAGGGGTTTTAATTGCGAATAATGATTTCTGAAATTATATCGACTGATTGGAAGTTCTTTTTTTTTTAAATACAGTTGCCCATCATTTCAATTAGCCTAGAAATACACAAGTTAGAACCTTCTCTGAAAAGCACCAGGATTTAAAATACATGCAGCATGTGGGTAAGTTTGATTTCAAATACATGCAGCATGTATTTGAAATGGGTAAATTTGGTAGTTAAGCTGTTGTAATGACTTGCACTAACTTTTTACAAAATGTGTTTTTTTATATCAACTTTGTATGTATATTGCATACTTCCACTGACAACTTCATGGCAAAGACCGTCAGTCCACTGGACAACCACTGTTGACTTCCCACGGTGGCACTAATTAGACCACAAAAAAGATTAATGGCCAAATAGACCCCTAACTAGGATGTGGACTTGCAGTCTTCAACACAAGCAGATGTTTAAGATGGGTAGCTTTCTTAGGAGGTAAAAGCCTCCGAAGACAAGTTTGTGTATGGAAATAATAAGTACAATACTGTGACAGTGCAATTGTGCCTTGATAATTATTTGATTACAACTTTTCTTTTTTCCAGGTATTCCAAAGAGAAATAGATGGGAAATGCAAGACTCCAGCACGAATGTCTGAGTTGGCCGTTCATAATTCCTCATTCCATCACTCTTGGCCTCTAGTTTGCAACCCATATAGTCTGGCTGAATGAAGTTGTATTTTGTGTTCTCTTAGCTATGGAATAAGAGAGGCTTGTATTGAAAATGTCAAACTGCTGATGAAGGCTAGCGACAGGTGCAATGCGTGTCGCTTCCTTGAGATTTGCCCGCTGAAATGTCATAAATATTCTTTCACTGCTGGCTTCTCTGCCCATGATGCTGGCTTCTCTGATGGCGCATATGCTCAGCCTCTCAAAATGTTCAGCCATAATTATAACATTTTTAATTGGGCATTGCAAAAATCGGGTAATCCCCTTGGGACAATTGTGAATTGATATATTTTTGTAATGGCTCATATTCCTCTTCACTTGAAGATGCCTATACATAGATCCATCTAAGCCTGACTTGCAGCCCTACCACATCTAAGGAACTATCTGTTCAAGTTAAACTGAAGTAATGAGCATATATTATTGTGGGAGAACTATAGCACTTTGAACTCTTTGGGGATTGCCTGAATAGCAATATTTACTTGGAGTCGTATCATTGGTGCATGACTCTTTTAGCCTACAAAAGCTTTCTTGTAAACGGTTAACAGGTTATAAATATTTACACGATCTAACCCAAAAAAACGTCTATGGATGATATTAGTCGCGAAAGCCTACGTGTTTAACCGAGGTTTTATTAAATCAAAATGCCTATGCACACACCCGGCACTTGAAGTATCTGTAAGAGATTAACTTGTCTTGAATTTGTGTAACATTGAGAGACATTTACTTTACGATTTGGACCTTCAGTCATAAAATGTCTTTGTATTTCCTGCAAGCCATTCAGCATTGTACCTGCTACAAGTGTTTATACTAGGGCATGTGTGTGCATGATTTGAGCACAACATTCCCAATGAGTGCTGATAATTGATGACTGTTTTGATCACAAATGCCTTTCTCTGTATGTGATATATTTTTCTGGGGTTGTACTGTATAGTTCTAAATCTATTTGACTCCAATTTATGTAGCAGTAGAGTCTTCACTCACGTGAGTGTTGTGGCACTTATTGGGTTCGTATGTGAAGCACTAGGCATTCAATGTATGCAAGTCAGTCATTTGAGAGTAACTTTTAAAAATTATGTTAAAGGGGAATTTTCTGTTGTGATGTTTAGCCATGTTGCACCAGGCTGCCTTTCACCTACATAAATTGGAGTCTTGAATGTTTCTGCCTTCATTTAGAAGGTAAAATTTATGTTCTATAACAAACAGTATTACAGTATATGCCTTATTTGGTTTTGAATAAATATTCCAATTGCATAATTTTCCTGGTCAAAGTGTAATTTGTAACACGTGGTCCGCATCTTGAAGTTGGGTGCATAATAATCACTGAACTTTAACCAATGCTTCTGGTGCAGGGATGTTTTGGAAGAATGTATTTTTTTTATTACAGTAAATGTGTACTTTTCTATATTTGTTCAGGAGAGAAATGTTTAAGCTCAAGTAATTGTGGTGTGATTTTGCATTTATAGATACGTTTATTTTTAAGAGCAGAGAAGGACAGGATTGTTTTGGTTTTTATTTTGGGTCTCCTGGGGAATGTTCCTTTACGGATGTTATGTTTGACATTAGTGATACTGTATTTAGAACGTTTTCCTGTTGCTATAACTGGCGAAGGCATGTCTCTTTACAAGACTCATTCCAAATATGTATTTTGGTACTTCATGCGATGGTTCTAATTTATGGAGATTTTTTTAATATGAATGTTTAATATACAAATACAATTTAGTATCAACCATTAATCTTATGTTCTGATGACATGCCGATTTGGCACTTGGCTACGTACGGTGTGAAATAATTTCAACATACATGATTACCAATGTTAATAAACTACAGTAAAACTAGAATAACCTAACGACTAAGGCTGCACATTTGGCCTAAAGATAAATTTGAAAAATAGTTTATTATTGCAAGTAGATGGTTATTGAAGTGAGCTGGATTTTGGAATAAAGTGCTTTTTGGAAAGCTGACGTTTATAATTAAGAATAACTTGCATGTATTTAAATAAAACGTATTAATTGGTGTTTATTACTTTATGCAAAAAGTCCTAAACATGATGTTAACAAAATAATAACTAGACAATGCTGAACAGCAATAAGATGCGTGCTTTGAATTACACTGACAATGGAACACATGGATTTCGGAACATGTTCAAGTTGAAGGCATCCTATTGGCAGTTTTAGAAAAGTGTTTTAAGGACCTAATGTTAGAATGGAAGATTGCCTGATTGGCATGCCCAAGAGGTCATTTCCCGTGAAATATTGAGCAGTGAAATTGTCTCGTATGCAAGGTGCCATATCAACTCGCATCATAGGACCATGAAATTGTGACGGCTTTGGGAGGCCATCAGCCAGAATATAATGGATCGGGCATGAATGGTGTAAGTGAATAAATGTTAGTACATCAGCCTGGTTACACTGCAAATTGGATTTGAAATTATTGTGCTTGCATCTTTAAAATATTGAAATTCAAATGTATAATTTGGCATTTGACCAGTGGTGATAATGCAGTGCATTTTTTTCTATGATTAAGTTGCAACTTTTATAGTGCACTAGCGGGAAGTACCCGGCGTTGCCCAGGGGAAAGATATATTTCAAAACTTCTCTTAAAAACAACATACAAACACAAGTACTAGGCTATTGTGAAAGGCCCGGCGTTCTGTTTGTCCATTTGCCCAACAAAATTCTAAGAGGCTTGAAGTCCTGAATCCAAAAGTAATAGAAAGTGGTGGGTAGAGAGAGACAAGACAGACACGGAGACACAAAGACAGACACACAAGCAGAGACAACACAGACACCGAGAGAAAACAAACTTAAATCCTCCCCGTAGAGGTGGTTTAAACTTGTGTGATGTCCTCTTCTCCCCCCCCACCCCAATGCGTGCAGTTACTACTATAGTCTGTAGATATTAATATTATAGCGCTTAGTATTATTGTAGCGCGGGTGGGGGTAGCGGCCCAGCCCCCAGCCTGCAAGGTGCCACCTCGGCCGGCTGGGCAATCTAGGCGAGGCCGCAGGCTCTGCATGGGACTAGGCCTCACCACGGCAATGTTTAGTACTAATTTCTTGCTTCATTCCCTAAACTCGCGTACAGAGCAATTGTTGGGGCCGCTGGTCCCCGAAGTCCCTCCCTGCTCCGTGCCTATGGCAGGGGCTCTGCCGTTCGCCGACCCCTCGCTACTCTGCGAGCAGCTGCTGCCGTCGCTGGGCTCATCGCGTGACGGCTCCCCTCCCTGGTCCGTCCCTCCGCGAGCCCGTGTGAGAGGCATAGCTCGCCGCACGCTCTCGTTCACCTGTAAACGCTGCGTTGTCTCTCCACGAATCACGCGCTATTAAACGGGGGTCAGGGGTCGGAGGACGAATGACACTGCCCTCACACTGCGCGAGTCCCTGTGGCGATAGACAGAGCGGGGACCTGCGGACGCACCGACCCCTTCCCCCACACTACGAGCGCACACACCTGCACAGACGCGACACCCACTCTCGCACCGCTCTGCGCAGCGCTCCCACGAGGCGAGCCGCTGTATACGCAGCACTACACGCGTTCACACTGCTCAACGAGATCCCACGAGGCCACGATTCGCTATTAATGATTTATTGTTTGCTACCTGGAACTGGTTGTTGAGTCTGTATGAATCGAAGAGGCTGGCCTATTCTCCTACCCCTGGACCTATTCCCTATTTATCGGCTTACGATACCCTTTCACCTTGCTACTCACGGTTCGAAGTATTCGGCGTCCTGTGGGTTTTCCTCTATGCTCGTCTGGACACGTTACGCGGACGTCCGGAGGGCAGAGCTGGGAGCCGACTTGAACGCGGGCCTCTTGAAGAGAAGTGAGATCGCTCTACCTCGCTACGCTCCCTTTTATCCTAATTCCTGGACTCAAGCCCCCCCCCCCCTTCCCACGTACTCTTCGCTCCCCCTCCTGCCATGTGTGGGGCAGGTGCTTGTTCAATTGCTTTCTTATGCAGGGTGCCTTAGTTATGCACATTATGCGGCGGTTTCCATCACAAAGGCTCGCCGTGGGAATCTGTGTACGGGCTCCCCGCGTGCCTCCGCTCTCCAGATTATTCATACTTTCAGCTCCATCCTTTAACTCCCCTAACAATGGTGCCTGCGCGCTCAAGCATAATTATCCCAATCAGCAGCGACTACGCGCAAGAGCCCCTGCGGTCATGCTAATCACGCCGTCCCTGCCTGTGCGGGGCGCCTTGGTTATGCAACTCAGATGCGCTGCGTGTTTTCTAATGATGCTCCTCCATCACAATGCTTATGCGCGGCGCTCAATCCAACTATGCTCCTCCATCACAATGCTTATGCCACTCTTCTTGCCCCGTCGATAACTTGCGAGTGTGGGGGGATGCGTTTCAACCGCGGTGGCCGAATGCCCTTCGCCGCGACCATACCATCTTAAGGCCGGTCGCAGTGCCGCAGTGCAAAGTAGCGTCGGGGGAGGTCGTCCAATTCCCTGGTCGCCGGAAACCGTGAAAGTCAATCCCGATAAGGGCTTCTCGGATAAAAACCGGTCGATCAGGTGACCTCCCCTTCCAGCTCTATGGGTGGGGGGAAAATGCGTGCGGGTGTGTTCATGTGAGGTGAGGGAGACGCGGGGTCGGCTCCGTCGCTTGGTGGTGGCGAGGTCGTAGATGGGGCGCCTGCTGAACGGCTTCGTGGCTGCGGCATCACATAGCCCCCGGAGGTGCCAGTCCCCGTCCCGGGTTGACTGGAGCACCCTACGAGGAAACGCTGCGGGGTCCGGGGGATCCGTCCGGACCTTGTGGCTGGTCTCGGGGCGGGTGGCTCCGTCCTCTGTAGTTCCTGCGGCGGCCTCCTCCTCCACTCCAGCGGCTCTCCCTGTCCCTCGGTACCTGCGGGCTGGGGCACAAACTCAGCAGCAGAAGGGTTTAGGAGCCGTAATCCGCGTCGTCTCCTGACTGGATCGGTTCGTCTCGGGGGCCCGGCGGGGCCCATGTAGTGTTGCGAGGCCCCCCAACACGAGGGGTGCGGGTACCCCGGGATTTCGGGGCCTTCGGGCGAAGGGGTTCTCTCTCGCCGGGGCCGCTTTCCATGGTTTTAAGCGGCGGACGTTGACCACCGTCTCTCGACCCCTCTCCCCGCCATAGATTAGTACCGTCCAGGGGGAGATCTGCCGCACCACAGTCCAGGGTCCTCGCCAGTAGGTCATCAGTTTCCCCACCTGCCCGGCCCCGACGCGAGGGGTGTGTAGCCACACCTTAGCGCCGGTCAGGAATAAGGGGGGTTCCATGCGGGCCGGGCGCCCTGTTCTTGCCGCCGATGCGCGGCTTCCCCTTGCGGGTATGCTCGGCCTCGGGCTTCTCGCAGGGTCTCCATCAGGTGTTCCACGGGGCGGCTTCCCTCCTCCGGCTGGGGGGAAGGAACGCCGAACAGCAGATCTGCGGGTAAACGAGACTCACGGCCGAACATCATCAAAAATGGGGTTTGTCCCGTCGACGTGTGTACGGTGGTGGCGTAGGCGAAAGTGCGTAGGGGAGGTGTTTGTCCCAATCCCGTTGATTTGCGGCCGCCATACGTTTGAGTTTCCCCGCTAAGGTCTGATTCATTCGCTCCACCATACCGTTCGCCTGGGGGTGGTACGCTGTGGTTCGGTCCTTCTGGATTCCGAATTCTCGGCACAGTGCCTGGAACAGCTCGGCCTCGAACTCGCTACCCTGGTCGGTGAGGACTCGTTCTGGGATCCCGTGCTTAAGTACGTAATGCTCCACGAATGCCCGGGCCACCACCAGGGCCGTTTTGTCAGGGATGGCCACTGCCACGGGGTAGCGGGTGAAATACTCTACTGCGACTAGGATATACCGGTTGCCTCGATGGGACCGTGGGAATGGCCCTTGTAGGTCGATCCCGACCAGCTGGTTCGTGCGGCTGACGCGGAACGGCCTTAGGGGTACCTGGTATCGTGCCGGTTTCGGCCCGCACTGCTGACAGGCGCGGCAGCCCTGTACCCAGGCGGCCACGTCTTGTGCCAATTTGGGCCAGAGATACTGGCGACGCAGGGTCTCTCGAGTGCGTCGTTCCCCGTCGTGGCCCCCGAGTGGGTGGTCATGCACCAGCCGTAGCAGCTGGGGTCGTACCGGGGCAGGAACACAGATGCACCCCGGCTGGCCGGCCTCGGTTAACTCCCGTACCACTCCGTTCTGCACACACAACCGGGCATACAAACCGCTCCAGGGTCCTGGTAGGGCGCTCTTTTCCTCCCACAGTGCCGCCTCCACTGCCGCCAGATCCGGATCTCACTGCTGGGTCTGTCTCAGCTGCTCGTCGTTCAGGCCCGGGAAGGCGCAGCCGACGTCCTCCTGGATCCGTCCGATCGGGGCGGGGTGATCCGCCGGGTCCCGAGCCGTGGGTCCCACGCTTGCCGGGCGGTCGACGGGATCCTCGGTGCCACCTGTGAGGGTCTCTGTGGCGCACACTGCACTCTCTCGCTGGGGGGGGGTCAGTGGCCGCGGCCCCTCGGGGGTCCGTTGCCTGCCGGCAGCGTCCCCCCGTGAAACACGGGCAGGCCTCCTCCGCCCTTGTCTCGGCGTACACCGTGGGCCGCCTCGACAAGGCGTCCGCGTTTGCATGCGTCTGGCCAGCCCGATATTCGATTTGCAGGTTGTACTCCTGCAACTGCGCCAACCACCGGGCCATCTGCCCCCGTGGCTCCTTGAATGTAAGAAGAAACTGCAGAGCATAATGGTCAGTGCGTACGCGACATTTCCTGCCGTATAAATACGGCCGGAACTGCTTACATGCGAAAATCACGGCGTACAACTCTTGGCGGGTCACGCAATAGTTCAGCTCGGCCCCACTCAAGGTCCGGCTGGCGTACGCGATGACTCGTTCCGTCTCATCCTGTACCTGTGACAACACCGCGCCCAGCCCGCTGCTGCAGGCGTCGGTGTCCAAAATAAAATCGGTGGTAAAATCGGGGAAAGCGAGGGTGGGGGCGTGGGTGAGGTGATCTTTGAGAGTGGTGAAGGCCGTCTGGCAGGCCCCCGTCCACTGATAGGGGTGCTTAGGGGAGGTGAGTTGGGTGAGGGGGCGTGCAATCTCGCTGAATCCCTTTACAAATCGACGATAATAGGTGGCGAGCCCCAAAAATGATCTGATCTCCGTCAGATTCCTTGGCCGTGGCCACTCCACTACGGCGCATACCTTCTCCGGATCGGTGTGCACGCCTGCCTCGCTGACGCGATGCCCGAGGTACCCCACCTCGCGTTGTGCGATGTAACACTTACGTGGCTTGAGCTTGAGATGAGCCGCTCGCAGTCACTGGAATACCTCTCGTAACCTGGACCAGTGCTCAGACAAAGATCTACTGAACACTATCACATCGTCCAAGTAAATCAGGCACTGTTCCCATTGCAAGCCCCGCATCACCAACTCTATCAGCCGCTGGAACGTCGCGGGCGCATTGGTGAGTCCGAACGGGAGTACTCAACTCGAATAGTCCCATCGGGGTGGTGAATGCGGTTTTTGGCCGATCCTCCTCCGCCATCTCCACCTGCCAGTACCCGGACGCGAGATCGAGGGTGGAAAAATATCGCGCTCCGGCGAGGCTGTCAAAAGTGTCGTCGATGCGGGGTATAGGGAAGGCGTCGCCGAGCGTGACTGCGTTCAGTTTACGGTAATCGACGCAGAACCGGGTTGACCCATCCTTTTTCGTTACTAGTACCACCGGGGCTGACCAGGGGCTCGCCGAGGGCTGAATTATGTTATCGCGAAGCATGTCCCCAACCGCCTCTTTGATCTGGGTGCGTTCGGGTGCGCCCACTCGGTACGCAGGGAGTTTGATGGGTCGGGCTGCACCGGTGTCAATTTGGTGCTTAACAAGGTCGGTCCGACCCAAGTCCGAGTCGTGTTCGCTGAACACGTCGGCATACTCCCGCAGTAACTCGCGCAGCCGATCGGCCTCTCCCTTAGGTAAATCCGCCCATGGTACATGTAACGCGTCGAGCAGGGGAACGACCTCGGCTCGGGGAGTCGGGCCGACTCGCCAGGCCAGGTCCTGGTCACCCTCAGGACGACCGGGGTCCTCAGCCCAGAGTGCGAACACCGAGTCGTTAGAGTGGCATGCGTGCAGGGGGTGTACGGTGGCTATCGGGGTGCACCGTCGCAGTATCGCTGGGGTACTGTGGGGGTTAAACATCCGCATAAACAATCGGTCCCCATCTGCGTTTACCAACGTGGCGGATCCCACGACCCCATACCGTTTTGCCAACTCCGGGTGAGGAGTTAGCATTACCTCCCCTGATGGTCGGAGCGCGGGGTCGGTGGGGGATGTTGCCACCGGCACCAGCATCTCGGTGAGCGGCCCGATGGTGACTGCCGTCGCCAGGATAGCGGCCACAGGTGCGAAGCGGGGGCGCGTTGGTTCTCGTCCCAGAAACGGTATCCGCTCGCCGTTGCTCTCCATGGTGGCGCATCGCTGGCGGGGTTGCACGTTGAGTCCCAGCTGTTCTAAGAGGTCGGTACCTGCGATACACTCGTGACACAACGCACTCGACACGTAGAACTCCTGGGTGCACACCTGACTGCCAATTCGGACCTCCAGGGTGGCTCTCCCCAGCAACCCCATTCCGGCTCCGCTCGCCGTGTGCAGCGCGCGGTCCGGTGCCTGCAGGTGAAGTACGTCGACCCCGATCGCGCTGCAGTGCGCTGCGCTCACGAGCGAGGCCACCGCCCCCGTGTCCAGCAGGATTCGGGTACGCATTCCGTTTACCTCCCCTTCCACCAGCGACGTGGCCCCCGTGATCCCCGCCACCAGCTCCCGCAACCAGTCGCCAGGAGTCATTGTTTCTGTGGGCGTTGTTGCTGGAACCTGTGTGGAGATCACTCGCTCGCCATTATTCTCATTATCGTCTATTTGTATCGGGACCGCGTCGATTGCACCCCTAGTTGGTCCGCTCTCTAGGTGGCGTTGGAGTTTAACCCCCACGTCTGCCTAGCTCGGGTGAGTTCAGGACAGTCCCTCACTAGATGCCCTCGGCGATTGCACATATAACATGTCCGAGGAGGGGGGGCGGCTCCGTAGTGGGTCCCCTGTCCGCTCCCTCTCCCTCCCCCAGTACGCAGTTGTCCCACATCGGACTCTAATTGGGCTACCCTCCCGGCCAGCCCCCCTACTGTCGAGCGTAGTTCCCCCATCTCAGACTGGAGGGTCTTCATATTTTTATTTGCTTCCTCGCGTACTTGGGTTACCCTCTCACCTACTTGGGTTACCTTACCGTCCATTCGGTCTACCCGGCCAGCAATATCTCCCATGCTGGTCTGTAACCCGGCTACCCATCCCGGGGTTGTCTCGCGGGGTCTCTGGGGCTCTCTTGCCCGTCTCCTTATGGGGCTGGGGGGCTCCTCCTCATCCTCCTCCTCGTCAGGGATGAGGCTCGCCACGGTGCACTCCTGTCCCGACCCTCGGAGCTGCGCGCTTTCGCTGGAGAGCTCCTCACACTCAAGTGCTTGCTCAACTAGGGTATCGAAGGGGAGGCCTGCGCTACCCCTTTTGGGCTGCCACCATGCGGTGCGAGCTAGGTACCTGAGTAGCTTGTCTGCAGCTAGCGCGTCAATGACCTCCTTCGCGAACTCTGGACGGGCGATCTGGGTAAGTGATCGCACGTCCTCGGCGTAGTCTCGGAAGTCCTCGCCAGGTTGGCGTCGGCGCGCCTCTAAGGCCGTCTTTGCCCGTATCGCGTTGCGCGTGCCAAAACGCAGGTCTAATCTATGCATTAGTTCTTTTAGTTGGGTTTGCGCGCTTTCGGGTAGTGCCTCTACAAAGTCGGCTGCCCGCCCATCTAGGTTCAACGTAAGTTGTCGTAACGCCTGCGCGTCCGACCAGCCATTAAGCTCTTTAGCGCCTATGATATTGCGGGAAAACGCTTTCCATGTAGGGGTCCCCTGGCCGGTGAACACATGCCTTACCTTTGCGTGGAGTAGCGCGCCACCTTCCCGTGAAGATGTGAGGGTTCGTACGACTTCTGACACCAAATTGTTGGGGCCGCTGGTCCCCGAAGTCCCTCCCTGCTCCGTGCCTATGGCAGGGGCTCTGCCGTTCGCCGACCCCTCGCTACTCTGCGAGCAGCTGCTGCCATCGCTGGGCTCATCGCCTGACGGCTCCCCTCCCTGGTCCGTCCCTCCGCGAGCCCGTGTGAGAGGCATAGCTCGCCGCATGCTCTCGTTCACCTGTAAACGCTGCGTTGTCTCTCCACGAATCACGCGCTATTAAACGGGGGTCAGGGGTCGGAGGACGAATGACGCTGCCCTCACACTGCGCGAGTCCCTGCGGCGATAGACGGAGCGGGGACCTGCGGACGCACCGACCCCTTCCCCCACACTACGAGCGCACACACCTGCACAGACGCGACACCCACTCTCGCGCCGCTCTGCGCAGCGCTCCCACGAGGCGAGCCGCTGTATACGCAGCACTACACGCGTTCACACTGCTCAACGAGATCACACGAGGCCACGATTCGCTATTAATGATTTATTGTTTGCTACCTGAAACTGGTTGTTGAGTCAGTATGAATCGAAGAGGCTGGCCTATTCTCCTACCCCTGGACCTATTCCCTATTTATCGGCTTACGATACCCTTTCACCTTGCTACTCACGGTTCGAAGTATTCGGCGTCCTGTGGGTTTTCCTCTATGCTCGTCTGGACACGTCACGCGGACGTCCGGAGGGCAGAGCTGGGAGCCGACTTGAACGCGGGCCTCTTGAAGAGAAGTGAGATCGCTCTACCTCGCTAGGCTACTTTTTATCCTAATTCCCGGACTCAAGCCCCCCCCCCCCCCTTCCCACGTACTCTTTGCTCCCCCTCCTGCCATGTGTGGGGCAGGTGCTTGTTCAATTGCTTTCTTATGCAGGGTGCCTTAGTTATGCACATTATGCGGCGGTGTCCATCACAAAGGCTCGCCGTGGGAATCTGTGTACGGGCTCCCCGCGTGCCTCCGCTCTCCCGATTATTCATACTTTCAGCTCCATCCTTTAACTCCCCTAACAATGGTGCCTGCGCGCTCAAGCATAATTATCCCAATCAGCAGCGACTACGCGCAAGAGCCCCTGCGGTCATGCTAATCACGCTGTCCCTCCCCTGCCTGTGCGGGGCGCCTTGGTTATGCAACTCAGATGCGCTGCGTGTTTTCTAATTATGCTCCTCCATCACAATGCTTATGTGCGGTGCTCAATCCAACTATGCTCCTCCATCACGATGCTTATGCCACTCTTCTTGCCCCATCGATAACTTGCGTGTGTGGGGTGTGTGTGGGGGGATGCGTTTCAACCGCGGTGGCCGAATGCCCTTCGCCGCGACCATACCATCTTAAGGCCGGTCGCAGCGCCGCGGTGCAAAGTAGCATCGGGGGAGGTCGTCCAATTCCCTGGTCGCCGGAAACCGTGAAGGTCAATCCTGATAAGGGCTTCTCGGATAAAAACCGGTCGATCAGGTGACCTCCCCTTCCAGCTCTATGGGTGGGGGGAAAATGCGTGCGGGTGTGTTCATGTGAGGTGAGGTGAGGGGGACGCGGGGTCGGCTCCGTCGCTTGGTGGTGGCGAGGTCGTAGATGGGGCGCCTGCTGAACGGCTTCGTGGCGGCAGCATCACACAATGCGTGTTTTGTCTCGCGAAAAGAAATAAATAAATCCCACTAAATCGTTAATTAAACTCATTAAATGTTGACGGATGGGATAAAGGAATAGTGCTTGCTCACCACGGGGCTTCCGGCGTGGTACCTGGCTATTTTTTTACGTAAACCCCACAGTTTTTGAGCCAAATCCTTCGCAAGTGTGCGTCTAGACAGGCAATAAATGACGTTTATAGGTAAGACTAGCGGAAAGTACCCGGCATTGCCCGGGTGAAAAATATATTTCAAAACGTCTCAAAAACCTTACATATACATTCACAGGTACTAAGCTATTGTGAAAGCTCGGTGGGCCGTTTGTCGATTTCTCCACCAACTAAATATTAAGAGGCTTGCAGAAGTCCAAAAAGTGATAGAAAGTGGGGGGTAAATAGTTGATATAAAATGTTTCTGAAAATTGTCGACCCCGCCCCCTTAAAAATATTTTTACCCCTGTGTAGGTATATAAACGTACACATCCTACATACAACAGAGTCAGTAGTATTTATTGACTCTGTAGTTGTATCGACTGTCACAGTAGTATCTACTGAGCCAGTAGTAGCTACTGACTGTCTAGTAATATTTACTGATTGTTGCGACTACTGACCGTGGTAGTATCTACTGGCCCTACAGTACTATCTACTGACTAATAGTAACTACTGACTGTAGTATCTACTGGCCCTACAGTAGTATATAACGACTCTAGTAGTAACTACTAACTCTATAGTAGTATTTGCTGACTATAGCAGTATCCACTGACTATAGTAACTACTAACTCTATAGCAGTATCTACTGACTCGATAGTAGTATCTACTGACTGTAGCAGTATTTACTGACCGTCGTGGTATATACTGTTTTAGTATCTACTAACTCTATATAGCAGTATCTACCAACTCGATATCAGGATCTACTATCATTACAGCAGTGCATACCGACTGTGGTGGTACCTGCTATAACTATAGCAGTGCGTACCGACTGTGGTGGAACCTGCTATCACTGCAGCAGTGAATACTAACTGTGGTGGTACCTGCTTTCACTGCAACAGTGCACACCGACTGTGGTGGCACCTATGATTACATCAGTGTATACTGACTGTGGTGGTACCTGCTATCACTACAGTAGGACATGCTGACTCTATAGCAGTATATTTCGACTCTATAGCACAAACTACTCACCTGATAGAGTGCCGTGGTGAGGCCTAGTCCCGTGCAGAGCTCCCGGCCTCACCTAGATTGCCCAGCCGGCCGAGGTGGCACCTTGGCAGGCTGGGGGCTGGGCTGCAACCCCCGCCCCCCAACCCCCACCATCCCCCACCATCCCCCCTCCCACACTACAATAATACTATCTAAGTGCGATAATATTAGTATCTATCGACCCTATAGTAGTAAGTGCACACATTGGGGTGGGGGAGATAAGGACATGACACTTTGATGAATTTACCTCAGCGTTGTGTATATTTTTTGCATTTTAAACGTGAATGAGAAATCCCCCCCCCCCCACCGATGACGCGTATGCGTTGCTAAGGGCAACCCCCGGGCAGCTTTAGCTGTGTGAGAAAATAATTAATAATAGAAATATCACTAAGTTGTTCATTTAACTACTTTAAAGTTGACGGACGGGAAAACGGAATAGCGCTGGCTCACCACGGGGCTTACGGCGTGGTACCCGGCAACTTTTTTTTAAACGTGAACCCCACGGTTCGCGAGCCCAAATCCTTCGCAAGTTGCGTGCACGCAGACCCAGAGACAGACACAAAATTACGTTTATAGGTAAGAAGGACGAGCGGGAAGTACCCGGCGTTGCCCAGGCGAAAAAGACAGACACACACATTGACTTGCACACACTTACAGACATTGACCCACACACACAAACACATCAATTTACACACACACATATGGACTCACACACAGACATCGACTTTAGATACACACACATGCAGTTACATACACATATTGACGAACACACATACAACAACTCACACACACACATCGACTCGCACACACATAGACTCACACACACATCGACCAACACACACATATGGACTTACACACAAACACATATCGACTAAGACACACACACATGGACTTACACACACACATGGACCCACGCACACACATCGACTTACACTCACAAAAATCAACTCACACACATACATAGACTCACACACAACGCTCTACACACACATATGGACTCACACACACAGACATCTACTTTAAATACACACACATGGAGTTACACACACATATCGATGTACACACATACAGCGACTCACACACACACATCGACTCACACACATATGTAGTGGTGATACGCGCTGGTAGTAAGGATCGTGGGGTAGCGCGTGGTGATTGGCTGTGGGTTGGTGACGCGCGCTGACGGTGAGGGATCGTAGGTCAGCGCGGGGTCATGGGTTATGTGATGGTGATTGGCTGTGTGTTGGTGACGCGCACTGACAGTGATGGATCGTGTGGCAGCGCGTGGGGATTGGTTATGTGCGCTGGCACAAGAAGGGATCGTGTGGCAGCGCGTGATGATTGGTCGGTTAGGGTGGGTGCTCGCATCGCGGTCCGCATAGGCTCCGTCTCCTTGGAGCGGAGGGTTATATAAGGCGGTGCGCGCGGGCGCTCGGGGGGAAGTTGGTGACCAGTGAAGACGGAAGACGGAGGAGGAAGAGATAGGGCCCTGAGACACCTAGTCCCGCTGTCCTTGTAGGGACCGGGGCCCTGTGTGGCTCAGAGGCGGGACCTTGGGACCCGGGGGCCGGACGTCCGTGTGAGGACCGAGCCACGGGACCCAGTGGTCGTGATCCGTACCCAAGCTGGGGTGGGTCTAGAGCAGGGGTCTGCAACCTTTAAGACATAAAGAGCCACTTGGACCTGTTTCCGAAGGAAAAAATAAACTGGGAGCCGCAAAACCATTGCAACATTTAAAACAAATATAACACTGCATATGTTGTTTCTTACCTTATTGCTATATACAGGATCGTGCAGTCAGCTGTCAATCTGAATAAAAAAAGGACTTTTTCACTTAACAATGTAAAATATATTTTTGCAAATTAATAGCTAAATTACCTGGTTAATGGGATTTTTGCTCCTGAACCTCAGTGCACAGTGTCTGCACATCAGGGCTGTAAGACGTCACCTTCATTTTCACACAGGCTTGCAAGCTGTCATCTGTGAGGCGTGATCGATGTTTGTTTTTAATATAGTTCATGTTGGAGAAGACCTGCTCACATACATATGTGGAGCCGAAGATCGACAGGACTCCAAATGCATACTTTTTCATGTTTATATAAGTGTTGGGGATGGCATTCCATGTTTCGAATACAAGTTTGTCCTGTTTGGGAAGGTTTTCAATATCACTCCATTTATGATTCTGAGCCAGAATGGCCTTCTGACGGGCAACATCCTCAAGAGTAGCGGTCAAGCATTTGAACTTGGACACCCATATATCTTTGTCGGCTATATCGGCCAGTTCCATCTCAAGATCAGGTTGACTTACACCTGCAAATGCAGTCATATTCAATAGGGATGGATCGATCGCCAGGGGAGTGACAGGGAAGGATAATGTCGTTTTTTCCTCTCTGAACTCACAGAATCGTTTCCCAAACGAACTTTGCATTGTGGTGATTGCAGACTTGAAATATTCCAAATTTATCGTATCATGACTTTGTTTGAACTCTCTCAAAGAGGGAAAGTGAGACAGTGTACCTCTCTGTAAATCTTTGACAAACACTGTCATCTTGTGCTCGAATGCCAAAACCTCCTCCAGCATGTGCAGGGCTGTGCCTCCTTTCCCCTGAAGGGTTGTATTTAGCGTGTTTAGATGTGCTGTCATGTCTACCATAAAATGTAATTTTTCCAGCCACTCTGGCTGTTCCAGCTCAGCAAAGGTGAGCTCTTTGCTGCCCAGGAAGGTTTTTACTTCTTCCAAACATGTGACAAAGCAACGGCAACGTTATTGCCTGTCACCGGGCGGGCAGTGTGGAGCGGAGCGGCGACCTGTCAGCAGCGGCAACGCCACAGCAGGTGTCACAGTGCGCCTCCTCCCCTCGCTAGAATCCGCCCCGGAGCCGCGGTCAAGGTTCAAAAGAGCCGCATGCGGCTCCGGAGCCGCAGGTTGCCGACCCCTGGTCTAGAGGTTCCCCCGGATGCTACGGAGCTGGAATGCCCGTGTGTGTGTAGCCGGGTGGAACGTGTAGCGTGAGCAGTAGTTACCACCCGTGTCAGGTGGAACGTGTAGCGTGAGCAGTAGTTACCACCCGTGTCAGGTGGAACGTGTAGCGTGAGCTGTAGTGACAACACGTGTTATTGTGACAACCCAAGTGTGAATAAAGTGTGCTACCCATCAAGTGGTTTCCCGCCGTAGTTTACTATACTTCAACTGGCGTCAGGAGTGAAAGTCTTCCAGGCATGGATACCAGGAAGACTCATCAGACTCACGAGATTGACCGCGAGGATAACCACGACGACGCGGGCCAGCAGGCATCGGTGGGAGAAGAGGAGGAGATGCCTGCGCCACAGGACCCCTCATGGCCGCCAGACGAGCGGCTGGGGGCTGATGCCGGACTCCGCGAGGCGCACTCCCGCCTGGCGGAGCTGCTACTCGCCGCGGCGTCCATCCTGGCGGAGATCACCACGTCGGGAGGAGCGGGGACGTCGGCGGACATTCAAAAGACTCGCCTCGCTGATTCCCGCCAAAATTACTTTGCAGTTCCCGCCATTTCTACCGAGCGGACATCTTTTGACGGGAATGGCGAGCACCACGTGGCGGGGGTCCTCCAAGCGCGGCCGCTTACGTCATCGGCGCGCGCTGCGGGCCGCCATCTTCCACCTACCATAGGGGCCGCCATTTTGCAGACCGACGGTGCGGCGGGGGAGAGCCACGTGGCGGAGGACGACATCATCTTCCAGCAGCGCCTTCCCACGCTGACAGCCTTCAAGGCGGACGGCGGGGACTGGGGCGCATTCCAACGGAGGTTCCTGGCGCATCAAGAGATGTCGGCCTGGTCCGACGCTACGGCGCTGCGGGCACTGCCGGCCATGTTGGACGACGACGCGCTCGCGGCCTTCGGGTCCGCATCGAGATCGGCGCGCTCCACGCTCAAGGCTGCGCTGGGCCTCATGGCCAAAGTTTACGGCCCACCTTCGGCCTGCCGCCACCTATTTTACGGCCGACGGAAGGCGGACACGGAGACCGCGCTCGCCTACCGCACGGCGTTGCTGGCCCTCGCCGATGCCGCGTTCCCTCGTATGGACGAGGAGGGGCAGGACGCTATGGTTTTGGAACAACTGCTCAAGTTGGCACAGGACCTGGGGGTCCCCATCAACACAGCCGACAAAGTGGATATATGTTCGTTGCGTGTTGCAACGAGTATTCAAGCGCACGAGGTCCTGCAGCGGAAACAAGTGGTCGTCTGCACTGCTGCCGGGGTCTCAGCTCCGGGCCCGGTGGTCACCGAGCCCCAGGTCGTTCACCCACGGGAGGAGGCGTTCGCGGCTGCACAACCGGGGGATTGGAGGTCGGGGGGTCGCTCGCCTCTGCGATTGACCCGCAAGCTGGAGCAACCGAGACCTCCGACGTCCCTCATCACGTGCTACAACTGCGGCCTTCGGGGCCACGTGGCGTCCGGGTGCCGCGCTCCACGTCAGCGTGCCACGGGACCTCGGCTGGACGACGACCACGGCCCCAAGTCGTCCCACCTACCCCCGGCAAGTCGCGGCACTTCACATGCTCGGCCTACATACACGACACACATGGGCTGTCGCTTTGCGGCGGAGGATGGGCGATTGGGGGTCGGGGAATCGGTTCGGAGAGGGGGGTTCGTACGGTGCGACGGGGACATTAAATGGTCCGAGTTGGGCCACAGAATTGTGGCCGCGGCGGCGGGTTCGTCGGTCGTTACGGGTTTCATAGACGGGGTCGAGGTCAGGGTGTTGGTGGACACGGGAGCGTCGGCCACTATAATTTCAGACCTCATTTATAACATTCTCCCCATCCAATGTCGACCTCTGCTTCCGGTGGACGTGCCATTATACGCGGCAAATGGGGGCTCATTGGGTATTATTGGTCAGATTCGGGCGTCCATTTCCATAGGTGATATTAAATTGGCGGGACCTATTTTCGTCTCCTCTTCCTTAGCGGTTCTTTGTCTGTTGGGCACAGATTTTTTGGCTAAGATGCCCATTAAAATTCTCATGGATCAACGTTGTATTGAGCTGCCATCGGGTCGCCGTATTTCTTTTTTGTCTAACCCTACTGAAATACGGACGGCGTGCGCGACGATCCAAGCGCTAGCGACACAGACGGTGCACGTGCCCCCGGGTTCGCAGATGTTGATACCCCTCCGGTTGCGGAAGCCGTTGGGTGGGGAGACTGCGGGACAAGGCGTGCTTTTGGGTCCATCGAATAGAGCTGTCGGGGGTCTGGATTTGGCGGTGGCTCAAACGTTGGTTCGGGCTGACGGGGACCCGTTCGTTATGGTGTTAAACGCGGGTTCTAGGCCGGCCATTATTCCGCAGGGCACCGTGCTTGCTCACGCGGCACGGGTCCCTGCGGAAGAGCGCCTTGTTGCACATGTTGATCCCGTCCCGGCGCAGAAAATTGCATTGGGTGATGACCTTGAATGGGTCGATTCGCTGTGTGCGGACTCGAGTGATTTGTCAAGGGTGCAATTGGGTGCGCTGCGCGCTCTGCTGATCGAATTTTCCGAAGTGTTCAGCACGCACAAATATGATATTGGGTGCACGGACCTGTGACGCCACCACATTGAAACAGGCGATGCAGCACCAGTCCGGCAGAATCCCTTCCGGCTGAGTCCTGCCGAGAAGGAACACGTTCAATCGGCCGTCAATGACATGCTGACGGCCGACATTATTTCGCCCTCATCCAGTCCGTGGGGAGCACCTATCGTTCTGGTTAAAAAGCAAGACGGCTCCTTGCGATTTTGTGTGGATTTCCGTCGCCTGAATAAAATCTCCGTGGCCGACGCGTATCCGCTCCCCAGGATGGACGAGTCCCTGGACGCATTGTCCGGGGCGCGGTATTTTTCTACACTTGACTTACTGTCGGGATTCTGGCAGCTGCCACTCGACGATGAGTCTAAACCTAAGACAGCATTCCGGACCCCAGGGGGCCTGTTCCAGTTTAATCGGTTGCCCATGGGACTCCACTCCGCCCCCGCGACGTTTCAGCGCCTTATGGAATTGGTTTTGTCGGGTTTGCAATGGGATACTTGCTTAATTTATCTTGACGATGTCATTGTTTTCAGTAAAACCTTTGAGGAACACCTCCAGCGATTAAGAGGGGTGTTCTTGCGGATGCGTTCGGCTAAGTTAAAGTTCAAACCGGCGAAACTCCACCTTCTGCGAAAATCCGTAAGGTACTTGGGCCACATTGTCGATTCTTCAGGGATCTCCACCGATCCCGCGAAGACAAACTGTGTCAGTTCATGGCCAACGCCCACGTCGGTTTCTGAGGTCCGCAGCTTCATTGGTTTTGCGTCATACTACCGCCGATTCGTGGAGCATTTCGCCACCATTGCCAAACCCTTGCACGCTCTAACAGCCAAAGGAGTCAGGTTTCGATGGGGGCCAGAGGAGGAGGCCGCGTTCTGCTCCCTTCGGGACGCCTTGGTGGGTGCCCCGCCCTTACGTTACCCTGACTTTACGAGTCCCTTCTTGCTGGATACTGATGCTAGTAACACGGGCATTGGGGGTGTGCTCTCACAGGTCGTTGGGGGAGTTGAACGGGTGGTTGCCTATGGTAGCAGGGTTTTGTCGCCTGCGGAACAGCGCTACTGCGTCACCCGTCGCGAGTTGCTGGCTATTGTTTTTTTTGTGCAGCAATTTCGGCCTTATCTCTATGGCCGTCATTTTACGGTCCGGACGGACCATGCGGCGCTTCAGTATTCATTGAGGGTCGCCCAGCCCTCGGGCCAATTGTCACGGTGGTTGGAAGTCCTCCAGGACTATCAATTTACGACCACTTACCGTAAGGGGTTGCGCCACACCAACGCGGATGCCCTGTCGCGGTTGTCACCTAGTCCTGAATGTGCGTGCTTGATGGGGTCGGGGCGCTGTAAACCGCTGTGCCCGAGAGTGAGTTGGTCGCGGCCACGAATACGCCGATGGTTGACGTTCCCGCTAATCCTACGGGCAGGGACTCGCTACTCTCACTGTCTCTCGTTGAGTGGGGCCGACTCCAGATGGCTGACAGCTCCCTGCTCGCGTTGCGTCGTAGGGCGGGGGGTCCCGAGGAGGGTCAAATACGGGCTGGCTCCTGGCTGCTCAAGCAGGGCCTGCTAATGAGGTGGGACAATATGTCCCGGCGGCACGCACTCGTCGTGCCTTACGCTATGCGGGGCAAAGTTGTTTTGGCTGCACACGAACGCCTCTTACATCTGGGGGTAAACAAAACGCTTGCCCTGATCCAGCGGGACTATTATTGGCCGGGGATGGGGAGCGATGTGGTCAATATACTGAAGGGGTGTGTGGATTGCGCCAAACGGAAACCACCGCCCATTGCGCTGAATCCACCGCTGCAGTCTATTCAGGTCTCGCGCACCAACGAGCTCGTTGCGCTGGATATTTTGGGGCCTTTTCCTGTCACGCCTAGGGGTAACAAGTACCTGTTGGTTGGTGTGGAATACTTTACCCGATGGCCTATGGCGTGGCCACTCGCCAACCAGTCAGCGGCGGCCATGGCGGATGCTTTTGTCCAAGGCTACGTCTTGGACAAGGGGGCTCCCGAACGCTTGCTGACCGACCAGGGAAATAATTTTTCGAGTAAATTGCTGCAGGAGGTGTGCGACCTTTTGGGTACTAAAAAGGTGCGTACCTCCCCGTACCACCCACAGACTGACGGGATGGTGGAGCGACTCTACAGGACTTTAACCTCCATGTTGTGCCAGCAGGTGTGCGAGGCACAGGTTGACTGGGACTTGCAGGTCCCGGGGGTCCTCGCCGCGTATAGAATGGCCCCCCACGCAGCTACGGGGTTTTCCTCATTTTATCTGATGTATGGTCGGGAGGCCGATCCGCCCATGGAGACTCAGCTGGGACTTTCCGCGCCACGGCCCAATTCCAAATTGGCCGTCCATATTAAATTTAACATTGCAAAACTCGCCGATGCACGGGAGGCTGCACGGCTTAATTCAAGATCTCGGCAAGTCGCCAATGAGCGCTTGCGTGCACGGAAGGTGTTTGTGCACGATTGGAAACCGGGCGATAAGGCCTGGCTGCACTGCCCTCATGCACCTTTGGCTACATCACCTAAATTGTTGAGGCCATGGCGGGGACCCGTGGAGGTCGTGCGGGTTGCACGCCCCCAGTGTGTTCAGATAAAATGGGGATAGCGCCGGTGGTACGTTCACCCCTCCCGGCTTAAACCGTTCTCGCCACCATATGGCCTTCCTGTGTGTCGTGATGACCGAGCAGGTGATGTGACCGACGACCCGGGAAGGGGGATTTCTTCGCCTGATCCTCACATGTTTTCGCCTGATCCGCTCCCAGGTGTCCGGGAACTGACAGCTGCCGACCACCGGCGACCGGATCCCCGGGGCATGGCCGGTTCTTCCAGGCCCGAACCGTGCCTTCCTGGGCTGCCGGTGCCACCGGACGGTCGACAGTGTCTCGTCCCATACAACGGACCGGTCAGGCGGACTCGCGCTAGGTCGCGCAACTTTTCCTGACCGAATAAATGGGGTGGGGATGCGGGCCGACGCGGCCGGAGCGTCTCGTCACTACGTTCCCCGTCCGCTCGGCCACTTTATCACCCATTCAAGGAGCGTGCGGAAGGGGGATCGGTAGTCAAGGAGACACTGGACACGTTTTTTTCGGAATAACTTTATTGTGTTGCTCGTCGGTTTCTACATAGGTTGTTGTTGTGTTGTTGTGTTGTCTTGTTGTGTTGTGTTGTTGTGTTGTCTTGTTGTGTTGTGTTGTTGTTTTGCGTTGTTGTTGTGTTACGGGGCACACTTCGGGAGTGGGGTTTTTTTGTTGTTGGTTTGTTGTTGTTTGGCAGCCGGGCCGGCTGCGAGCTATGTGGGGGGGGGGGGGGGGGGGTGATGTAGTGGTGATACGCGCTGGTAGTAAGAATCATGGGGTAGCGCGTGGTGATTGGCTGTGGGTTGGTGACGCGCGCTGACGGTGAGGGATCGTAGGTCAGCGCGGGGTCATGGGTTATGTGATGGTGATTGGCTGTGTGTTGGTGACGCGCGCTGACAGTGATGGATCGTGTGGCAGCGCGTGGGGATTGGTTATGTGCGCTGGCACAAGAAGGGATTGTGTGGCAGCGCGTGATGATTGGTCGGTTAGGTTGGGTGCTCGCATCGCGGTCCGCATAGGCTCCGTCTCCTTGGAGCGGAGGGTTATATAAGGCGGTGCGCGCGGGCGCTCGGGGGGAAGTTGGTGACCAGTGAAGACGGAAGACGGAGGAGGAAGAGATAGGGCCCTGAGACACCTAGTCCCGCTGTCCTTGTAGGGACCGGGGCCCTGTGTGGCTCAGAGGCGGGACCTTGGGACCCGGGGGCCGGACGTCCGTGTGAGGACCGGGCCACGGGACCCAGTGGTCGTGATCCGTACCCAAGCTGGGGTGGGTCTAGAGGTTCCCCCGGATGCTACGGGGCTAGAATGCCCGTGTGTGTGTAGCCGGGTGGAACGTGTAGCGTGAGCAGTAGTTACCACCCGTGTCAGGTGGAACGTGTAGCGTGAGCAGTAGTTACCACCCGTGTCAGGTGGAACGTGTAGCGTGAGCTGTAGTGACAACACGTGTTATTGTGACAACCCAAGTATGAATAAAGTGTGCTACCCGTCAAGTGGTTTCCCGCCGTAGTTTACTATACTTCACATACATAGACTCACACACACATCGACCTACACACACAGATGGACTTACATACACACATGGACCCATACACACACATCGACTCACACACACAGACACATCGACTCACACACACACATCGACGCAGACATGCACATCAAATCACACGCACACATGGACTTAGACACACACATTAATATTATAAAATGTGCAAACTTAAGTGTAAAATTTTAGTTGTCTACACGCACACACATTGACTTACACACACACATATCGACTTACAAAAACACAGCGACTCACACACACACATGGACTTACACACATACATCGACTCACACACATCGATTTACACGCACACACAATTGATTTTTTATTTTTACTCCACACACACACATCGACTCACACACACACATGCACCTACACACACACAAAGAAATGGACTTACACACTCACATGGAGCCACACACACATCGACTGACACACACACACATCGACTCTCTCACACACACATCGACTCTCACACACACATCGACTCACACACACATCGACGCAGACACGCACATCGACTCACACGCACACATGGACTTCGACACACACATAAATATTTGAAAATGTATGAACAAAATAAAATAAAAATTAGTTGTCTACACACACAGACCACGCACACATATTGACTAACACACAGACATCGACTGACACACACATATCGACTGACACACACACTAATGGACTCACACGCACACATGGACTTAGACACACACATTCTAATTTTAAAATGTAGTAACCTAATAGTTAAATATTAGTTGTGTACACACACCACGCACACACATAGACCAACACACACATCGACTGACACGCATACATATCAACTCATGACCACACACATTGACTCGCACACACACCGATTGATACACACGGACGTGCACACACACTAACATCGTCGCAGACACGCATATGGACTCATGCACACAAGGTCTTAGACACAATAATAAATATAATAATATTTACCAAGTAAATTTGTAATTTTAGTTGTCAGCACACAAGCAAAAATATTATATTTCCAAGGTGATTATTAACATTAATAGTTTTCTATGTACGTGAGTTAATGTAATATTTGCAATGTGCTTATTTAAATAATAGGTTTCTATGAACGTGAGTTTAGCGAAAGAAGCAAGAAAAAAGTACTTAACATTGCCGTGGTGAGGCCTAGTCCCGTGCAGAGCCCCCGGCCTCGCCTACATTGCCCAGCCGGCTGAGGTGGCACCTTGGCAGGCTGGGGGCTGGGCCGCTACCCCCCCCCACCATCCCCCCGCCCGCGCTGCAACAATGCTATGTAAGCGCTAGCGCTATATGATTAGTATCTAGCGAGCCTATAGTAGTAAGCGCACACATTGGGGTGGGGGACATGAAACTTTTAAGAATTTACCTCAGCGTTGCGTGTATTTTATTCGCATGGCGAAAGAGAAATCCCCCCTCCTCCGATGACGCCTGTGCGTTGCCAGGGGCAACCCCCTGTCAGCCGAGTGGCGTAATAAAGCTAAATCGCTAAATAAAGTACATAAACGTTGATGGATGGGAAAATGGAATAGCACTTGCTCACCACGGGGCTTACGGCATGGTACCTGGCTATTTTTTAATGTAAACCCCACGGTTTGTGAGCCAAATCCTTCGCAATTTTGTGTATACAGACAGACAGACGGACATATATTTAATATTGATTTAGCTTTGAATTTGTATAAATTAACTTTCAGTTTCATTAACAAGACCATACCCTCAAATATATATATACATACACGTTTGTCTTTCACGCGTACCAGTTGACTTGCATTCGGTGCAACAAATCCAACCCACAGATATTTTGCTGGTTCACATGCATATGCCACACAACTAAATATGCAACTGGAGTCTTTTGCGGCTGAGATTAAAATACATCTCGTAAAACGTGGCCTCTTCAGAGCCTAATGCAGTTGCCAAGTATCCAGACAGATTTTCGTCTGAACAAAAGGGGTTGCTTGTAAATTTAAGCAGTGTGTATTTACACAAATGAGCATCGCCTCCATTACAAAAAACCTGCTTACCGGGTGGATGGACCCAAGAGAAAAGTTATTCATGTCAACCTACTAGGATGGTCAACATGTCTGGGTGGGCTGGGCTCAGTTGAAAGCGGTTCCAATAGTCCTCGTGTTGCAATAAATGAGATTATACTTAATCCACGAAAATGGCAATTGAACACGATTTAAAATTGTGGCAGTTGTGAAATATTGTGTTCCGATGTTTTAAATTTTAGGGTTTTCATTTTAGCAAATAAAAAAGACTTCTGACATGCAATCTGTATTTGATTGTCTGCAGACATGACTTACAAGTTATTTGCTGGCACAGTTGGATGATATAATCATTGCTGTCATGCCTTTGTCTGACTCAACAACACATGCATATTTCCTTTAAATAAAAAAAAAGTTTTTCCCTGACGGCATTTCAGATCGTACTACAATTACTACATTCTAGATCCTATGATCATTTTCTGTGGCCCCCAGAAACCAATTGACTTGGACTTTGGCCTGCAAATCCCGTCATGTTCGTCACTTCTAATAACGAGGCAGACAAAACGCCTACGTCTTTGTCTTACCACAAACATGCATTTTTATACAACAGGCACAGCCTTCTGGAGTCGCATATAAAGATGCATTTTCAGCATCATTGGTTTTCATATAAGCCTCCAGAAGTTCCATGGAGTTACATCAGCTACAACAAGACTTCGATAATTTGCAATCAAAGCTTAATACCTTAAAACTGGTCATCATCGATAAATAGACAAATGGAATGTTATTCTCTCGCTGCCCCAAACCTGTATCACCACCACACTGTACAAGCCGACCACTAACGGAACAGCTCTCAAATGAGCCGAGCCCACCCACGATTTCTCTAACAAAGATTCGTTCATGAAGCCATCCATAAATATAAACACAGACACAATTTCAACCGAGAAGACGGGTACAAACTGAGCAATCATTGGAAGGACGTTATCAACCAGTTTAAATCATAACTGGCTATGATGTTCGCATCCTACCATCTTCCGATTTAGTGCTTTATGCCCATTTCACAGGGTTCACACCAACACAGCCACGTCGGGCGCCGACTACCCCTCATTTGCGGCTCTGCGTTTGCCATTAACATGCTAATCTCTCATTAACATGCAAATTTTCACCTGGCAGCCCTTTTATTGGTGGAAAACCAACCACCGTCGGGTTGGCTGCCCACCAATTACATTAACATTGGCTGCTGACATTTGGGCTACGCCCGTTTCAAACCCTTTTAAATAGTTTGCCTTTGGAAGCTAACCCCCCTTTTCCTGAAGACGATCGCTTGTGTTGTGATCGAAACGTCGTAGTTTTTTGTTATTTTCTTTGAACCTATCTATGTGACTTTACCGAAAGACCCAAATAATGAGCCCACCCAAGTTATCAACTTGCTAATTGAGCAAGTTGATAACTTCAATACTGTAAGCGTTATCCTAGATTCGACTCTCTTTAAAAACCCACAATGATCACATGGCCGACTGGATATCAGTGAAAAAGAGCTTCATAGCTCATCAGATTCCTCAAGTATAAATAAAGATTCTGATTTTGAATAAGATAAACAAAAACATTGAATTCCTCGACAGAAACACTGTACAGTATTGCACATCCACTCTGCCTGAGAAGAGCTAAAGCCACCATCCTGCCCATATTTGATTATTGTGACCAAATCTACTGCCTAGTTTCCGAATCTACCCTCGTGCTCTCCATTTTGCCATTGACGCCCCCCTATAGAACTCATTACAATCCCATGAGGGGCCGTCCATAAATTACGTCACGCGATTTTGGCCGATTTTTGATCCCCCCACCTCCCCCCTCTCGTCACACGGCGTCACAAAAAGTCAGACCCCCACCCTCAAATATGACGTCACAAAGCTCTGCCCCCCCCCCTAAAACCGTATTTCCATTTTGAAAATAAAGCATGCTTCAAATCACTTTAAACTATTGTCATTGTAGTGCGTATTTAATGTGGGGCTGCACTCTGATGTTGTGGGAAAAAACATTTATTAAAAAGGAGGCATTGGAAAGCTGAAATTTAGCATGAAATTCACTTGAAAATATTCATTGTCTAACTAAAACTGCAGATGTTCACAACATTATATTGAAATTCTCGTATAATTATCAAATAGTTATAACTATAAAAAATACGTTAAACTTTGTAGTAGAACCAAGCAAAATGGAGAGTACAAATATAACAATCACATATTCATTCCACAGAATGAAAAGCCCTGGTAGAATCATTAGAATAAAAATGTTTCATAACAATCATTCAAAAATGTTACAAAATGTGTGCTCCATTCTCCCATGGAGAAGCAAAATGGTCCTTCATGGAATAAAAAAAACTATAGATTTTTTGCGCGTAAAATACTAAATCGTGCACACGATATACTGAATCGTGAGCGGTTGAAAAAAAAATCATTTCCATAAGGGAACTCCGTAGTTAAATTAAAGATCCTAAATGGTTAAATTCAGTCACTCATAGTTCATAGCAGGACAATGGCGAAAAGAAGCATGACGCCATTTGCTGGGTACAAAGAACTACAATTTCATGGAGGAATAATTAATCAAGGAGAATGCGTTGGCTATTGTACACTTGCCGAATTACGTATGTTTAGTTATTATTCCATAATTATCCCTCCATGCTCAAAAATGGCTGTTTGATATCTTTGTACCCAAAAACTTTTCTCTCTATATTATCATAAATGTTATCGTAACATAATAGTATAAAAATGTAATACTGATATTAAACATTAATATTGAATAAACAAATGTGTGCGATTAAAAATTATGTAGATTGATATGACAGGAATAATAGTACTGTACTTACTTTTTTAAAATTATTATTCGATACTATCAAGCGTTTTTAATATAACGACTGCATTAACATTTTATTTGCACTTCCTCTTCCTGACGAAGTACTGTATTATTCTCTATAAAATTGTGACGTGGTTTGACTTCCGGTTCTTAAGTTTAACAAAATATATTTTCTAAAAATAAAAGGTGACCTTAATAAATTTAAATAATCAAAAAGTTAACAATGAAAATTAATCAAAATTAGTGTTGTTATAACAATTATACTGGTAGGAACGAAGTGAACCAGCCTACAATAGATTATATCGTCCGTCCGTCCGTGTAGCAACATCGCCCCCTACTGCAAACACTTGGCAGGACCCTACAAAAACCTTTAGACTCAGTGACGCTTTCCTGGCTAAACAAGTGTAACATTCTCTTATAATTCCCTGAGATAGCTTTTTAATTAAAAAAACCTTTAGACTCAGTGACGCTTTCCTGGCTAAACAAGTGTAACATTCCCTTATAATTCCCTGAGATAGCTTTTAATTAAAACATTTAAATTAAAAATTAACTCACAGCGCCCTCAAGCCTACAGCTAGGCCTAAAGCCTAGAACTAGGCCTCAAACTCTCCCTTCGTATCGTACCCCCGCGTGTGTGAAAGGGAGTTCATTTTTAACAATGTTACATTCCCTGATGTTTTTAAATAGAAACATTTAAATTTAAAGCTTTTACATAAATAATAAAAACATTTCAATTAAAAATCAACTCACAGCGGCCTAAAGCCTACAGCTAGGCCTAAAGCCTAGAACTAGGCCTCAAACTCTCCCTTCGTATCGTACCCCCGCGTGTGTGAAAGGGAGTTAATGTTTAACAATGTTACATTCCCTGATGTTTTTAAATTGAAACATTTAAATTTAAATCTTTAACATTAATAATTAAAACATTTAAATTAAAAATTAACTCACAGCGGCCTAAAGCCTACAGCTAGGCCTAAAGCCTAGAACTAGGCCTCAAACTCTCCCTTCGTATCGTCCGATTAGGTGTAGCAACATCGCCCCCTACTGCAAACACTTGGCAGGACCCTACAAAAACCTTTAGACTCAGTGAGGCTTTCCTGGCTAAACAAGTGTAATAATACATTATGTTTATATTCTTTGGTTATTCGTTCCTACAAGACCACCCTGCAAGGTCCTGTTATTTAATTAAGTAGAACGTGTTGTTTATATTTTTTTGAAGTTGCGAATTTTGATGTGACGTCACATTTCTCACCCCCCTCCCCTCGTCACACATCGTCACAATTGTTTGACCCCCCTACCCCCCCTAGGTGCGTGACGTCATTTATGTACGGCTCCTGAGCTCAAATCTGAACCCCCTGGATATCCGGAGATACCACCACTGGGCCGTCGTCATCCTAAATGTGCCATTAAACAAATCTGCCAATTACCTAAAGGACCACTTAGTTCATATAACTCCCTCCCGTAGCCTCAGAAGTGCTTCCTTATTCCTGTATAAACAAAATTCCTTTCAGATTGTAAAAACTCTGGAAACATATTTCGGCGCTACTGCTCCAGTCATATATCGTTTGGTTCCCTCCATCCACTCTCCTTTACCTGCCTATTCTACAAAAACGCAGGGCTGAACTTTCACCCGCACCCAACCTTTTTCTGGTGCCTCTTTCTCTCTTTGTTTTTGTTTGATAAGTTGACCCTGCTTTTACTGCTGCGCTCAACGCTGACCCCGCCTTGCATGGCCCCAGGGTCATTGGGGGCGGAGGGAGCCCGCCCATCCCCCCACTTCCCCCCATCTCCCCCATCTCCCCTTCCCCCCCACCCCTCCTTCCCCCCCTTCCCCCCCACCCCTCCTTCCCCCCCACCCCCACTTCCCCCCCACCCCTACTTCCCCCCCCACGGCCCACCCGTCTTCCCCTCCTTTCCCCCACCCATCTTCCCCCCACCCCTTCCCCCCACCCCTTCCCCCCTACCAACCTCCCCCCACCCCTTCCCCTCCCTCCGCGCAAGGGCGTGAGTATGAACTTTACGACAGTTCCGTACACAGAGCGGTGCTGCCGTAAAGCGAGTACGCATGCGCAGTTCGTCGTGGCGGGTGCTCTTGCTCCAGTCGGCGTCACCCGGTGTCCCGTGCCTCCTCCTCGTCGTCCTCGTCCTCACTCCTCCACGTTTCTTCGCGTGTCCGCGACAGCGCAGCCGTGCACCGCGATGCCGCAGCCCAAGTACCGCAAGATCGCCGTGCTCGGCTACCGCTCCGTCGGTAAGAGGACGCGGCGTGGCGGGCGGGCGGGCGGGCGGCCTTGGCCTTGGCCTCGGGGCCCAGCGGTTGCGGCGCCGCCGCTCCGTTTCCCCATGCCTCTCGCTCCCCGAGCAGAGCGAAGCGGCACCTGAGTGCGACTGTGACCTCCCCCCCCCCCCCCCTCTTGCAGGAGGTGTGCGGCACGCACCGTGGCACAGCCGTCGCCTGCTTGTGAGGGGCACTGTCTGTGTCGTTCGGCGTGTCAGCGTGGCGTTGTGAAAATCCCACAGCGCTTTAGCGCGGCGATTGCAAATCCCACAGCGCATGGGCGTGGCGCGTGTCGCCGTGACCCACGGTGGGTTATCGAAGGGCTACGGGGTGTTTTAAAGTTTTTTTAGGCATTACCGGTAACCACATGAAGAAAGCGGGTTACCTGGTTGCACATTCAGTGTAGTAATGTCTACAGAACTCAACGCAACATTTGTTTTGACTTTTTTTTATTAATGGGCTTGCAATTAACAGCGGTTGCCCTTTAGATTATTCATCGCCTGTCTGAACTCAGCAATATGAGATGAGTTTATCAAAGTCGATCAGTAAGTCGCGTGTAGTGGGCTAAACTCTCTGAAGTCGTCTTGGTCAGGGTTAAAGAGGTCGCCAGATGCCCTTTGGAGCTTCAAATCACGGAGGAGGAGACCCCCTTCAGACGTGACGTGAGCAAGCAAATTGGCCAGTTTCAGGTTTACACTTTTAACTTTTAACTGAGAAACGAGGAACCAAAATGTAGCATGCTGTGGCTTAGGCCACCGTGAAGTTTGTGCCGATCGGTGCATTGATAAAATTCTACTTGGATCGAGAACCGGTTCCTGACTTTTAGTGCCGGTAATCATCTGAGAACAGTCACCGGTTTACCGTTTAACAACCCAGCTTAAGGCTTAGGGCAAGGAGCGTGTCTTTATTGCACAGCACTTAAGAGGCACTACCATTGTAAAGCCTACAATGTATCTCGGTACGCTGAGGTATGGAGCATGAAGATATTTCTGGGATACAACACTTGACCATGCTGTGAGGAAATAATACAGCACTGCTATAGCAAATCACACTCGACATTGCGTTACACACTGTGTATATCATAACATATGCGTTATTATCATCTCAACTCGCAAAACCCATCCATCCAGTTCACTATGGAAGTGGAAGCTGCTCGGACGGGGTCGAAATGGTAAAATAACAACACAAAGTGTTTACCGAAAGAAAACGCAGCTGACGCCTATCTGAATGCAGAGTTACACCATCACCCCGCACAGAAATCTGCTCTTATCAAGACGCTCATTCATTGAGCTAAGAAAGTGTCATATGATGACAGTCTGAGAAGTGAAATTCAACATGTTAAAGAAGCGCTGCAAATGAACGGTTACAATGATGCACAAATCAACAGGGCATTGAATGCCAAAACCAAATCAAATAACAAGCAAAGTACGTTGCCTCTGTAACCCCCCCCCCCCCACGTGGCCCAAGAGCGCAGAAGCGTAGTCACCACATCTACGGCTCTATATAAGGAACGAAACGGTTAGACTTCTCCACAAATCTGTCTGTCGCCTGATGAAGCTAGTCGTACTCGGATTGTAAATATTGTGGCTTTGCTATCCAACACACCGGTGTGCTGTACTGGTGACGAATTGGCATGTTCTGTTTACGTGGCAACCCTTACTAGTTGGCTGTGTCGGGTGGTGGCGGGTTTTAACGACACATTTATATATTTACGTGATCTCACCCAAAAAACCTCTTATGGATGATATTGGTCGCGAAAGCCTATGTGTTAAACTATATAACATACGTATAACCTGTATATTTGCTGATGTACCATTTCGCACAACCGCACTGCCATTGTAAATCATACAGAACTTAGATATAATGCAATTTTACGTTGTACAGCCCCTTACAAGTTGTTGTATATCCTACTACACGTACGCATATCACAACACGCTGATATACGGTACTTTGTATACATGGTGTACATTTTAGAAGTACTGTATATATAGCCTGGACAAGTCTGTGTATCGTATGAAAAAATAAGAATAGGTTTTACCCTTTCTGGCAAGAAAATAGGTGTTAAGATGTTCAAACACCAAAATAGTTCGCATTAACCGCACTTGTGGTGAACATGCAAACAAACATGCTTTGTTAATATATGGCATTGTCTTTGAAACTGATTGGCCTACACCAGAGACAGACTTATTTAGGGCCTAGTCTCCCTAGTGTCAGACTAGAGAACGCCAAAAGGCAAACAGTACAATCAGATAATTTATAGTTGGGGGTGAGCAGCTTCAAAATTGGACCTTTTTTGCCAGTATCAAACGTATGAAAAAATAAGAATAGGGTTTTCCCTTTCAGGCAATAAAACAGATGTGTTAAAATGTTCAAACACCAAATAGAAACCTTTTTGCAAGGAATCAAGTTCATACTTTGATACTGGCAAGAAAGGTCCCATTTTGTAGCTGTTCACCCCGAGCTATAAATGCTCTGATCGTGCATTGTCTTTGTGCTGTTTACGTGATCTAACCCAAACACAACCTTTATTATGGATTCTATTGGTTGCGAAAGCCTACGTGTTAAACAAATATCACAGACTGTTGGTGTTTTTATGTTTCGTTTGCACTGTCCGTGATGTACTGTCACGAAGTGTACGATATTCTGAAAAATGCTGCGCAGCACATCGTACATGGATGAAAGAAAAATTCCACTTTTTAAAAGTCTACCTTCAAACCTCCCGGCGCCCATCTCATTTTCATACAGCACTGAAACAAGGGGTGAATGTTTAAAACACTTAAGCACAATGCCTTACACATTCCTGTAACAATGCTCTACTAAAATGGACTGACTTGATGGCACGTCTCTGAAATGTAAAATATATACCACCCATAACTGCAGCATACCCAGTTGGCTAACATTGACACATGCACACGATAGTGCAGGGCACATTACTGACAACGTGCCATGGACAGTGTTCTCCTGTACATGACCCAGTGGAGAGTGACCTCGCCCCCACCGAATCCTCCACTCTCTACTTGCATTCCTTCCCTGCACGTCTCCTCCGGTCCAGCAATGAAACCCTTCTCTTCCATACCCCGAGCATTGAGTCAATGGAAGTCGCTCCTCCTGTGCGGCTGCACTTGCTGTATGGGACGCCACCTCTCGAGCTATAATAAAACTAAAGGGGACATGACAGAATGTCTGCAGACCAGGCAGATATCGTGTTCAGTTCACGACACCCGGAGTCGTATTTCGCAGGTATGTGTGTGCAAAGCTAAGAGGGACTTGAATCTACGAGAGCTCTGATAACTCTTTAAACCGTCTTTACTACTCTCTGACTATCTTTACATCTCTCTGTAAGATTTATTTCTCAATACATCTTTTTTTACTTTTGGGGTTTTAGAAGGGGTTTTTGTTGACAGTTACCAGCCGCTGATGGTCATCATATTGGACTTTTGAGTTATCCCTTGTGAGACAGCAGCCGTGAAACATACCTTCCCCGTCAGGCTGTGAAGATCTATATTTTTCACAGGTGAGTAATTACAATATGCTGCTGAAACGACAAACATCGCCTTCTTTAATTGCTCATGGCCAGCACAACTGAAGCAAGTTTCCCACTCCAAGAAAAATCTTTATAGAATGACGATAAATGGTCAGAAGTTTTACAGGATAGTCGAACGACTTCAATAATAACAGCCAATTGAAGTGGTTAAGATTACAGAAATGTGAAAACCAGCTAAGGTGTGGTTGTGGCATCTCTAACGGCCCAGTACCTGTTAAGGGAGCAATTGCAATTTCCAGAATTTGATACCTGACCCTCATACTCACCTGACAATCACTATACCCTCACCAGATACTCACCTGAAACGAGACCCTCATCAGACACTAACAATAACACGAGACCCTTCCATTTGTCACACTCACCAGACACCAGCAGGTACCTGACGACTACCAGACATTGAACACTTACCACTTATCACACACCAGATGTTCACCACTCGACACTACTCACAATACATAACTCACCTGACACCACTCATCATAGTCTCATCTGACACTTGACACTTACACGCAACTACCACTCCACCTACTTGACACCACTCACTAATCTCACGAACCACACACGCTCACCACACTCAACTAAAACCAGAGGTGCATTGCTCAGACACTCACTCGCCTTAACTCAGTCTGATTAAAATCCCAACAAAGTTATGGTCGGTAAACGGGCATACTTCCAGAATGACATACAAATTAAACTGCTTATGAAGCAGTTTCATTTTTATAAGGGACGTATGGAATAGCATTTGACCCATGCATGACCTGTGACTTAGGCCAGAACAACTGTCCCCACCACTTGCAGCAATGAGCGATTCCGTCACCTGCTGATTAAGTGCATTTTTGCATGTCGCAGACACTACCTATACAGCACTGCAGTGCCAGTGCTGTGAACAGTAATGGATTTGTGGAGAGTATCTGGCGAGTGTAAGTGGTAAATGTAAGTGTGTGATTTGCAGAGTGGTGAATGTGTAGTGTCGGACGAAGATGACGTCACCCCCTCCGTAAGATGGGTCATCCTATAGACGTGTCAGTGGGTATGTCTGTCATATGATTGACTCGTGTAATTTTCATTGTACAGGGTACTGTGAGAACTTGGTTGACTGAAAATTTGTTTTACCTGTGATTTCTTAGCTAGACCGAATGTGCCCCCTACTGGACTTAGCACGCTATTACACCTTGCCAGTGCTTAAACACATTCCTGCGGAGGCAGCTGGTTGGAACGTTGGGTTGCTCGGTCAATGGCCAGGGTCAACGGCGGCGTGGTGTATTCCGCAAATATGCCCGACTGTGAGGGCGGGCACAAGCCGGCGTGAGTAGGTTAAACGTTGAGTTTTATAAGGGCACCACGGGGTGACCAGCCCCTCCAGCCCCTCCTCACCCTCCCCTCCCCACCCTCCCCACCCTCCCCACCCAGCCCCTCCCTCCCCACGCAGCTCCTCACCCTCCCCTCTCCACCCAGCCACACCCCTCCCATTTTTGGATGCACGACGGACGGACGGACACAATAATCCCCTGTGGGCTGGTGTAACCAGGAGGTTCCTACCAGTAAGAGTACAATACAGTACTGTACAACAGCCAATTTGCATTACGAACCCTTGATTTGTTAGTCATAAGTGAGTACTGTGTTGATTGTTTGGTTCCAGGATTATCAGGTGAGTATTTGGAGAGGGTCAGAGCCTTTGCAGTTATGGGGAATGTCCGGCATACTGCTGTTATATTCCACGAATACATTATGTGCTGTAGAGAACAGTTTGACCGGACACACAAAGCACATTCTTGAAACGGTTACATTCTTAAAATATGTATTCTGCAAAAACAATAATGCTTTGCTACTTCTCATGTTGTTTTGAAAACGTGTCCCTTCAGATGGTTGACCCACAGCTTCCCACTATTCATCAACATGCTTTTCACGTTTGCGGTAATTCTCACTGTGTTTTTGCTTTTTTATTTGTTTTTCTCATGATATTTGAACTCTGCTTGTCCTACAGGAAAGTCATCTCTCACCATCCAGTTTGTCGAGGGTCAGTTTGTGGACTCCTATGACCCCACCATTGAAAACAGTAAGTATGTTAATACACTGCAAATAACAAACCTCTTTGTGATTTTTATGTGTAAAGTGTGTCAATGATCATTGCTTAGTAGATTACTGAAGGAGTCTTCATTTTATATAGTGACCATTCTGGACTCATTCTCACCTAAAGAATAAAGAAAACTATGGTGCCCCCTGACTTTTCATTTTTGCCATAGAGAAAAAGAAATCTACATGTAATCACAACATACCATCCACTGAAATGGACTCGCTGTTTGCCAGAGGTGGCAACCGGGTACCCGATACCCATACCCTACCCGATTGGTTTGAGTCCAGAATGGTTCCGTACTCGGCCGGGTACGGGTACCCGTTTGCGACCCTGGTGCGGCCGGGTACGGGTAAGGAATCAGAACCTGTTTGCGACCTCTGCTGTTTGCACATCGTGATGCTGCCTATATGGCACTAGAGTGCAACGTATGCTACAGACTAGTAGATTAGTAGTGCACACCTGGTGAGTGTGAGCGGTAGGTTCATGTGAGTGGTGACTTTCAGGCGAGTTTGTCTTGTGAAGATGAATGGTTAGTGGTGAGTGTCAGGCAAGTCTGATTTGGGTCAGGTGAGTGGCAAATGTACGATGTTTGGTTCAAAGTTCATTTATTAGGTATAGCCCTGTGAGCCATTCGGCTCTTGAATCGGGTGCAACCGCAACAAACAAAAAACAAAAACGTGAACAAGAAAACATCTTAAAGTGACTATGTGCAAACAGAAAATCCAAGAAAAGACAGCTAAATATTGCAGAAAAAATCACCGTACACCAACCCTGTGCAAATATCCCAGTGGGATGCAAGTCAAACAACAACAACCACAAAACAACTTAGATTAAGGCCATCAGTCTAACTCTGTACTACAACAAACAAACATGGCCAAACCAAAAAACTTTTCGAAAATCACCAAAATAAAGCCATAAAAGCAATGAAACAGTGGTCATAGGAACATACAGAGGTGAGCGCCTTGGGAGTGGTGTGACGTGAGTTGTCAGGTGCGGGGTTAATGTTGGGTGATTGTTGAGTGTAAGTGTAATGTGAGTGGCAATTGTGGTGATTGTTTTGTGTAAAAATGGTCGATGAAGGCTTCTCCTCTTACCCAACTCCATTTTCCACCTCAGCTCATCCTGTTTTCATAACTTCAACGTAGTAAAGGTTGGCTTCCCCATTGGCGGTCCGAAATAAATAAACGGTCTTGTTGTTTGTGTTCTTATTTTGCTTAGCAAAAGCAAAATTGGCAAATACAATAATAGTTTAATTGCCCAAAGCTCTGGTTTATTCCATATGTTTGATAATGTAATTATGAAAAGTAGTAAATCAATACTTTGTGGTTCTTTTGGTAAAGTCACGTAGGTAGAAAAATAAAATAAAACAAAAAATAATAATATAGTAAATCAAGTTAAAATAATGCTACTCTTTTACCAGTGTTGAATGAGCAGTCCAATCTTAAGGAATACACTTTTATTTAATTTGTATGTTTGCTAAAGAATGGCAATTCTCCCGTCAAAGTACACGAATATTTTATAAACACACAGCACCAACTTGAAAAAGTTATTTTCTATTGTAGCCCCAATTCTACTTTTACTGTAAATCACATTCGACAAGGGAGTTTGTACAATTTAACAACCAATTTAACAGGGGGGCTTGACCATACTTAACAGAACATTTTAGATGCTCTTATTTCATCTCGCCCACAGATCACCCGGAATGTGGTGTTGCTACACTGCCTACAGGCTTTATTAAATTTGTTTTTGTTTAGAAATCTCCCTCTTTCTTTACAGCATTCACGAAGAATCTCACTGTGAATGGACAGGAGTTTAACCTCAAACTGGTGGACACAGCTGGTCAGGTGAGAATGTAGTATCAGTTTCATTAGCCCATTTGTTGTATTCATAACTTTTAATCAAATGTTATATTATAATTATATTGCAGTTGGCGACTGGATGTAGAAGTGTGACAAGACCATATCGGATCTGGTGTGGCTCTATTATATACAGCAGGCCAGCCATCTCATAAGTGTGTAGTGACATCGCGGATGTCACTGTGTAGTGCCGGCCCTAGAGAGGTACAGCGTGCGATGTACAGACATTGCGGACACCACTAGGATGTGGGTGCAGTACCGGCCCTAGAGAGGCTCGGTGAGCGCTTACTGACAGTGCTGGATAGCACCACGCTCTGCGTGTAGTACTGACCCCTACAGGATAGGGTGTGTGAGTGCCAGGCACGGGAATGGGGTTATTTTCGGCCGTGGCACTCTGGTTGACCCCAGAGGACACGTGACCGTTTAAGTCTACACAGGGCCCCCAAGTGGGGGCAGGGGTGGTCACGTGTCGGGGTCGAGATCCTGCTCGAGGATTCTAGATGGTGGTCGTGGCTAAGGTTGGGGCCAGCCACGTAACAGAGGATATTAGCCGGGTCCCCGAGAGGGACCGGCTGCTGTTGTTCATCCAGAAGAATCTACGTTCTACGTCCACCTGAAGACGGAGGCTTGTGTTGCTTCTGAAACGTCGCTATTTTAATTTTATTTTAATTTTTACTTTTATTAATTTAAATTTTTTACCTACGTGACTTTACCGAAAAAACCTAAGAATATGAATCCTTGCAGTCACGAAAGCTTCAAATCTAGAATTATTGCGTGTTATTTTTTATGCTGTTCAATTTAAACATGTGTGGTGTCCATCTTGCAAATTACCAAGAGATCAATGGGGTTGTCGAAAAATTTACATTAGCTATCAACTCCCCTGTGCATTATTCTTACTCCTTACCAGTTTGTAACATATTCGTTCAAAATAGGGTTGGTTTTTTGGAATTGGTCATTTACAATTTCTACATATGTGGCCCGAGATGATATCTACATTGATGCTACTGCTCTGTTTTTCACCATGTTATTTGTTCTGCCTTTAATGTGAAAATTTCCAACCAGGATGAGTACTCCATGTTCCCTCAAACCTACTCCATGGACATTCACGGCTACGTGCTGGTCTACTCTGTGACGTCCATCAAGAGGTGAGGAGGCCGCACACGATCCTCACGCACTCATTACACACAAAATGCTTGCCACGAATGAACCACAATACCTTACTGATCTCGCCAAGGAGCATAAACCATCGCGCAAATTCCGGTCACCCTCACAGCAGTGGCTTTTGGCACTGCGCGCGAGCAGATGCGCTTCTACAACCGTCTGGAACGCTCTTCCGATATTAAGAAGCCACTGGAGCTATGCACTTTTAAATTTAGATTGAAAACTAATTTCTTTAACTTCTTTTTGTGCTTAGTTTTTTGTCCTTCCCCACACCTATGATTAGCATGGTTGATTACGTACGGTGCAAAATAACTTCAAATACATACACATTGACATGTGTGGTCCACTTACACTGTAAGGGCAATGGCCACCAGTCTTTGGATTAAATTTATGTACGTGTTATCTTTTGTTCTTGCAAACATATTGCTTTCCACCTCATGTAAACCTGCATGATCTTTGCACTGGAAGAATCATATAATAATTAGATTTATTACAATGTATTGCATATTAATAGTGGAATGTTATTCCTAATACTGCTCAGAGCCAGCGGGACATGGAAAACATCTTCGGTGAGATATGCGATTATGTTTGCAGTGGTGGTTGCATGCTGTCCCTTTGTTATTGTAGTTTTGAGGTGGTGAGAGTGATCCATGACAAGCTGCTGGATATGGTTGGGAAAGTGCAGTGAGTACAAATCTTTTTTACTGTTATAACTGTTTGTTTACAGAGTATTTCTCACTTTTACTAAACACATTATGAGTGGAGACATATGCGCGAAGAGTGTGGTGTAGAACAAGAGAATTACAATTGAACGGAGATGCTTTGCACATTGCAGTGACAACAGACGAGTTATATGCTGTATAACACAATTTCAAAAGAAAAAAGCACTCTAAAGTTATTCATGTCTTCAGATGGGCAGACTTATATACTACTTTACATTATAACTCGAAGCGCATAGGGCATCTTTTAAAAAGTTGAGTGCACATGGCTGCAAAAATCCCAATTGAGTTATTTGCAGGTAATTTTTGGAATTTGGAAAATTTGGACCATATTGTCGAAACACATTGGCCAACTCCTGTAGATGACATAGGATCTTTTACATCCACTGTGAAGCAGACAGTGCGCATATTTTATGGCTAATACACCCGAATTATTAATCAGAGCGTCTGCTGAATACACACCCTGAACCTCCGCAACAAGCGATGAATGTATTACGCTAGGCCATGTCATGTGAAGCAGCAGGGATATACGCCCAGGATGCATTCCTGAAAACCAGAATGTAAATTTTAAGTACTTAAATCGAAGCAAAGAGATTGTTTAGGTACTATACCAAGTTACAATCCACCATCCAGAGGATACTCAGTAACCCATTGCACATCTATAGTCTACAACCATCGGTGTGAAAAATAAATGTGTATTATTCATATATTAAGATAATATTATACTATATGTATCATTTGTTGTGTTTATCATATAACATAGATTACGATAGTCAGGAACATAACGTTTCGGCGCCATCGGGCACATGCACGTCGCCGTGTTGACTAAAAAATGCTGGTCTTAACGGTAAATCTTTGTAAATCTCGAGTAGGGTATGGCGAGGTACCACAGTACGTAAATCGGGTATCAATAACACTGGTCAACACACTTTTTCTGGCATAAGGTATTCCAAATCTGGCATCAGTTTTTGTCTATCACATCAGGTTTTTGAGATATCAAATATTGCATTTTCAATAAAAACTGCAGAAGAAAAATATTAAATAAATGTGGATATCTACATAAAATGATATTATAAACACACTATCCTAAAAATACAGCACCATATTTTAACACTAAGGCAGTCACTGACTCGCAACAACTTGCAATCATAAGTGACAGAGTTAATTTCGGGTAAAATCAATGAAAATGGGGTATGCCGATAGCATAAAATGAGATGTGATAGAGCAGATCTGAGATCAGATTTGGAATCAGCACCCTGAAATTAGTCTAAAACAGCTGCAAAAGTCCAGGCCAGAAATTTTTTTTTTTGTTGACCAGTGTAAGTTGCAAACCTGAAAAGAGATGCAACTACTTACTGATACAGCTAAGTTGGTCAAATCTGTGCCAAATAAAAGCATCCTCATGAAATGTTTCTCTCCCTGAAATAAACTAGCAAATGTGGTGAAAAACATTGAAAAACTATATTTAAACGTTAAGTGTAAGTTGTGGCATATTAAATGTTTATTCGCAGAGGGTTTAATAATTGTGTGGGTTTTTGTGAATTAAGCTCCTCACTACATGTGATTGCTGTGTTCTTAATTAGATCTGGTCTGGTTTCCTCCTAAACTGGTATTAGTAGCGTTTGGATTAGTGGATGTAACTGTGTGCACACACTTGCATCATAATTGTGGCTAATTTAGGCCTGTGATGTTTATTGCAATAGTGTGCCCCTGGTGTTGGTGGGGAATAAGAAAGACCTGCACATGGAGAGGCAAGTTACACACACTACCATCGGTATGCATGGGACACGAATTCTGTTCTCATCGAAGTCTCGATTGATCCCTATTTTATTCTAGATTTGAAGCTTTCATGACTGCAAGGATTCATACTCTTAGGTTTTTTCGGTAAAGTCACTTTACTGAAAAAACCTAAGAGTATGAATCCTTTTTTTATGTTCCCCTCGTCACATTCATGCATTTTTTCTTTATTCTAAACAGAGTGATCAGTTGTGAGGAAGGCAAAACTCTGGCGACCTCATGGAATGCAGCTTTTATGGAGTCCACTGCTAAAGAGCATCAGGTTAGTGGTGGAACCCATCGTCCTTTTACATTTTCCCGAGTGTTTAGCCCTTGCAATCCCATTATGATTTGTAAGCCCTGACTTTTTTCAGCAGTAAGAGAAAACTAAATAGAAAAACTAAATATTTTAATGTTTCTTCTGAATAACCATTTGTATCTGAAAATAAAAATGATGAAATTCGAACATGGGCAGAATTTGTTTTAAAAACAATTGAGAGTCGACATGCTTTAACCAATAATAATTTCACGTGACATTGGCCATGGGCAATGGATGGCTTTGCCATTTGCGTGGGGGGGGAGATGATGATAATTGATTGCGATGTTTAAGCAAGTTATGATTTGTTCACTTGTACTCGTGCAGACGGTGGTAGAGGTGTTTAAGTGGATGATCCAGGAGATTGAGCGGGCGGATGGCAGTGCTCACCCAGAAAAGACCTCCTGCTTCCTCATGTGATGAACTACTGCACCTGTCCCTCCTGCCAATTAGTTACAATGCTTTGGCTAATTGTATGTTATGTTTATTCAGTTGATCTTTGCTTTGTGCCCACATTAGAGAAGTTTGCATTGAGCAGTTGTCTTGAATTATGGGTGTGTGCTGTGTGACTCTCAGGTGCAGTTCTCTACTCTAGAATTATATCTAGTAATGCTAACGTTGTGCCTTTGAAATTGCTAAACGAGATCCACCCCTTTTTTCAGTGGTACATCCCAAAGGGTCTGCGTACTCTTCGTTGGGCCCCTTGCATGCTGTGCACTCATCACCATGGCCAGTGAAAATCTGCAGAAACATATAGCCTCATTTCAGATTTCCTAAAGCTTTTGGAGTAATTTTTGAATTTAAGCAATAAATAACTATGCGTGTGCGGTTTACATAAAATGTACAAAGGTGCTCTTTCTTATAGCAAATAATGAATGTTTCGTGAAGAAAATATAACATTTTCCAGGATTCCTATAGCCCTGCTGGTCACACAGACGTTTCCCACTGATTGCTTGTCTGTTTCACCTTTAGGTGAATAGTACTGTTTGCCTTATTTGAAAACTGTCTTTTCAAGAAGCATTTTGACCTGTTGGTTTCATATTGTGTCACAATTGAGTTTGGGTACTGCTAAGAAATAAATTATTCGCCCTTCATTGTAGACAATGACATGCATTGTGTTGCTCTGCCGAGATTCATTTAACTAATCTTATTAACTACATCATAATCCCCTTCTTTACCAGACATTTGTGTAGCGTGTAAAGTTGTACATGACTTCCGTCCAGTGAGAATACTGCTCGGATGGTAGTGCAGGTTTCGTCTTGTGATAAGATTTGACTTCAGAAATTATGGTGTGATGAAAATGCCTTAACATGTTGGTTTTGAAAAAGGCGTGATGCATTGCAGCTCTTGCTTATGCTTGCTTTAGTTGATGGACATGCAGAGCAATCGAGCACGAGAGTGTTGGGCATCTTTTGTTTTAAACATGGTTCTAACATTACTTTCTGAACATGCGCTTCGTGAGATGTGATGCTGCACATTTGAATTCTGATGTATGATCAGTGTATGCAAAGCTTTGTGCTTTGGTTATGGAATTTATGGAGATAAACCATCATGCACCTCTACATCGGCATGAACACAGACGTTGAAAAAATATATTTTTAGACGTTTATAATGAATATACATGTGTATTGTGTATAATTCCAATATATCCTGAAAATAATATGTGTGTGTTCACATGTATACTTATAGTATATTCATTTAGTACATAGGCCCAAACACATTTTTAATCATATGCAGGTTAGCTAGTGGCAAGCCTGGGGACAGCATTTTTACATCACTTTTTCGAAATGTCTATACCTTTTTCAGATGTATTTAAAAAGAGGGAAATTAACATTAATTATACAATAAAACAACATACTGTATGGTTAACAATTTATTGTAAATAAATGTTATCATATTTCTGCATTCCGTTGTATTTATTTTTTACAATCGGTGGGCTGGGATCATTGCTTAATAAGTATTCTGTACACTATATCATTGGCACTGCATAAAATGAATAGGTTTATATGATGGTGATAAAGCGTTTTGTATTTCCATTGTCCATGGCACCTCGAGCTTGCGAGCTGTGACTATAGCATTGTCGCAGTGCTTGAGGCCCATTGCTTTGTTTCTGAATGGAGAACAGCACCGATCTAGCTGGTGGAGTTATAAGGAGCCTGATGACGAGTCTTTAGACCTCACTTTTAGAAGCATCATCTTTGAGATATTTGTCCAATTATCCAATACTTTTCATAGGAGGAAACCAGATACAAGTGCAACTGTTTTTAACCCTGCTAATGTAGGGGGGCAATATGACAGATGAAGCAAATGCAAAAAAATATATTACTGGTAGGAACGAAGTGGACCAGCCTACAATAGATTATATCGTCCGACCGTCCGTCCGACCGTGTAGCAACATCGCCCCCTACTGCAAACACTTGGCATGACCCTACAAAAACCTTTAGACTCAGTGACGCTTTCCTGGCTAAACAAGTGTAACATTTCCTTATAATTCCCTCAGATAGCTTTTAATTAAAACATTTAAATTAATGAGGCTTTCCGGGCTAAACAAGTGTAACATTCCCTTATAATTCCCTGAGATAGCTTTTAATTAAAACTTTTAAATTCAAATTTTACTCACAGCGCCCTAAAGCCTACAGCTAGGCCTAAAGCCTCGAACTACGCCTATCACTCTCCCTTCGTATCGTACCCCCGCGTGTGTGCAAGGGAGTTAATGTTTAACAATGTTACATTCCCTGATGCTTTTAAATAGAAACATTTAAATTTAAAGCTTTTACATAAATAACATTTAATTTTAAAATTAACTCACGGCGGCCTAAAGCCTACAGCTAGGCCTAAAGCCTAGAACTAGGCCTCAACCTCTCCCTTTGTATCGTACCCCCGCGTGTGTGAAAGGGAGTTAATGTTTTACAATGTTACATTCCCTGATGCTTTTAAATAGAAACATTTAAATTTAAAGCTTTTCTATAAATAATAACATTTAATTTTAAAATTAACTCACGGCGGCCTAAAGCCTACAGCTAGGCCTAAAGCCTAGAACTAGGCCTCAACATCTCTCTTCGTATCGTACCCCCGCGTGTGTGAAAGGGAGTTAATGTTTTACAATGTTACATTCCCTGATGTTTTTAAATACAAACATTTACATTTAAAGCTTTTACATAAATAATGAAAACATTTAAATTACAAATTAACTCACAGCGGTCTAACGCCTACAGCTAGGCCTAAAGCCTAGAACTAGGCCTCACACTCGCCCTTCGTAGCATCCGATTCGGTGTAGCAACATCGCCCCCTACTGCAAACACTTGGCAGGACCCTACAAAAACCTTTAGACTGAGTGGGGCTTTCCTGGCTAAACAAGTTTAATAATACATTATGTTTATATTCTTTGGTTATTCGTTCCTACCAGCCCACCCCGCAGGGTCCTGTTTACATGATAAGAATCGCATGACTCGTGCTAAACGGATAACATTAATGCTTCCTGTTCTCCATGAGCAAGGGCCCCCCCAAGGGTTTCTGGAGGCCCAAGACAGAATGCCACATTCCACCATGCACAGAAATATGCAGGCCTGTTGTGGGGCCCTCTTTTGCGTGAGATTCGGGGCAAATTGCCCCTTTTGCTCACTTCCCTCTCTGGACAGCCCTGTCCATCAACGTTATCCGTGGTTAAATACACTGGATTTTGTAAAATATAAAAAAGCCATTTTAACAGCCTAGCATTTTCCAATGCCCATTAGACAACTTCACTTTTAAGTTTTTCCCGTGTAACGCCAACATTTGCAATACACTGGCGTTGTGTCCATTGTTGATATTGCATGCTGCAAAAAAGTGCGCACACGTTTTTTACACTTTAGGGAGTTGGTTTTTAAAAAAAAATCCCAAACCCTCAACTTATCTTTACAACAAAACATGTGAATAGGATTAATTTGCCACTTGACTCCTCATTCATTTTGTTGACAGTCCTATGCCTGATCACTGCTCATCTCGAATGCTGATGTATTCTCATTGAACGAGCTCAGCCTTGCAGGCAGGCTGAACTTGTGTAATAAACGACCCTGTCAGGCTTTCTTGGTCTCCGTTGTCGTTTATTTAGGTTCTTCGTATCGCACCCCGCTGGTCCTCAGCCGGACCCGCGCCGCCTCCGCCGCGCGCCCCGCACACGCTCCGTGTGGCCCGCACTCGCTGGTGGCCGCTCCGCTCTCTCCGTGTGCCCCGCACACGCCGCCAGCCACACCGCTCGCTCCGTGTGCCCCGCACACTCCGCTAGTCACTCACTAGCCACGTGTGCCCCGCACACTCTGCTAGTCACTCACTAGCCACGTGTGCCCCGCACACTCTGCTAGCCCCTCACCGCTAGCCCCGTCTACCCCACGCACACCGCTGGCCGACGGTGTGCGTAGGTCTTCGACCACGTGGCAGATGGCGCCATCTCCCGCACTGCCCAGCGTGGCTTCCCCTATTCTCGCTCCGTTCCAACTTCCCGATCTCTTCCGGCTCTCTCCCTATATCCTTCCCATCACGTGACCCTGACTCCTCCTTCCCATACTGCCCCCGTCTCCGCCCCCCGTTCACCTCGTCTCCCATTGGAGCCAAGGTGAGCAGTGGCTCCTCCCACACGCTCCGCCGACCAGGCTCCACCCCCCAATGCTCTGGGCCGTGTGATTGGCGCGGAGGCCAGCAACCACCCCGTTTATGCTCGCATTACATGACCCCCCCCCCCCCCCCCCCCCGATGAAAAAGCCAGCCGTCCCCGGCTGCAGCAGAACAATAATAATGCGAGCAACAACATGACAATCAGGAATCACCCCAGACACAATGGAGATTATAACAACAACACAATTAACAACAACAAGCAATAAGAATTAAGGAATGGAAAGCAATGCACACCAACGGTAACCAACACGCAAGAATGGCCGACTCGCATAAGCCAGGAATGCGGTGTCTTAGAGCGTGTCTGTGTTGCTGGTCCATCCGCCTGACTCAAGTCCAACTTCCGAGAACAACTGGTAGAGCAGGAGTGACGAACAGGTGCTCCACTCCCCCTTCAAGTCCACATCCGGTTAGCACAACCGGTAACACCCAGTGTGGCATGCGCCGAAGATCTGTGACGAGAAGGAGAACCCAACCTCCTGAGGCACAGCACAATGAAACGCCCATCCGCATGTCGTACACGACAGCCACCCGGCCCCAGGGTAGTGGAAATGATCTAACCCCGCCCCGCGTAAGGAGAACCGCAACAAATACCCAAAAATCGACGCGATGGATGCCCCAGTATTATTTACACATGACAACACAAATTGTCCTGCTCTTGCCCATCAGCAGTTCTCCCTTGAGGACCAGCACAGACATCTCACGTACACAGCATCTATCCACTGTCACTCTCAACACAGCCACGCTCCCCAGCGGTAACATTTAACTCGCCTTCGCCCTCACCGTGGTCGTCCAACCACAGCAACGTCGACTGGCCATACACTCGGCCAGTGCAATTTCGGGGACGAGACAATGGCACATCGCAACGACTCTGCCACGCTCCATCCCGTACTATCCCATCACCAATGGACACACCCCAGCATCTTATAGTCTGACGCTTTGCAGACAAGGGAAGGTTCATCCCTTGGCAAGGCCAGACCCCATCGACCCCCCTACGGGGCAATGTATCCTTATACATTCAATAACGTCATAACCCAGAGCGGAACAAGTCCGCGGCCCTTCCCGCTGGAGGACCCGCAAGGGGAATCCCCGCCCCATGCTAGCCAGGTCTCCCCGTTCGCTGCCACGTAACGCAACCTCTACTTCTGAATTCTGTGAGCCCCCGGCCCACCAGGTTCACAGTCTGCCACCGCACGACGGAACCCCGACTCCCCGAGCCATATGAGCACACGGCCCATTAGTTTGAGACATACCACGGAGTGTCTCGCCTCCGGGCTGTCAGGTCAGCCATCGGCCATAGGCCGATGTGACCACAACTCGTGCATCACCCACTCAACAATGGCAGGCGTATACTGGTGAAATATTTGCCCCAGAATAGAACCCAGCCAGCATCTCTGTCCTAAAATGCTGGTACAATGACATGCCCCTCCCCCCTTAGTCAGACACGGGCCACTATGCTCCTGTTACCCTGATGGGTGCCAACACGCCAGCATTGCGCACAAGACGCAATGCACGCACACTAGTTAGAGCGCAACACGAGAGTCAAGGGATGATATCCATAACCGCATCCCTGCGGCTCGACGTGTATACTCAAAATGGTGGCGGCACGCGCAAAGCGCCCCACCGAGGTTCTTCCCCATGCGCTTAAAATGGCGGCCCCCTGCGCCAAGCGCATCCCCGCGATTTCTCGTGCGCGCACAAAATGGCGGCCCCACGCGCCAAGCGCATCCCCGCGATTTCCCGCGCTAGCCAAAATGGCGGCCCAACGTGCGACCACTTCGGCAGTTTTTCCCGTGCGTGCATCCCAGCTGCCCCTCGCTGGGAGTCACAGCACACATCCCCTGTCATGTTTTAACAACCCCCAACGATGCGACACATAGCCGCAGCTCGCTGCGCACAGCAGTCGTATCGGGGAAATTTTTAACCCATAGTTGACCAAGACACATTGCTCATACACAACCCGCAATGCAACCCCTGGCCACATGCAATCAACAGAAAGAGCAACGCCACTTGGCGGCAATTCACGGCCCCATCCCTCAACACTCGCAATTTCCTATGAACACACATGCAATCTCGTGTGCACGAACACCCATACAACCAAATTTGAGGGTCCCCCACGAATTGACCAATTTCCGAACAGGTACGCACAACTAATAACAATCCCGAACCCAATGGTCAAACAATGCACCGCACTCCGTATCCATACAGAAAGACAGTCTATACAGTACGTACAGTCAGCATATCGCGATTATAAGCAGCAAAGTTCCACACCGGTCGTACTTTATGCACAATCGCAAGCAGAGCTGCAGGCAGACAACACACCGTTAACCCTGTCGCACCGTGCAGCAAAAAAAATCATCAAAATAAACATGTCGCACACGGCAGCCCACGGGATGGTAACAGCGCGGGACACTCGACGCAACCGAATTAATAATTAACTTCGCCATCAAGATAACATCTCCATGCCGCAACGCATAAACACTATTTGACACCGAGCAAACAAGCAGATAGCGCGTCCATCCTCAACACACACACACACAGCCCGAACCGCGCTCCGCATGCTCGAGACATAACAACCAATCGCCCCCCCGGCACACGCTAGATGTGTGAGGTGTGTGTTAGGGCCGGGTGCAGCGAGCAGAGGACGGCAGGGTGGTAACTTGAGACGCCTCGCAGAACTCGGACGGTGAGCGCGGCGTCCTCCCGCGACTGCTCCGGTGTCTCGCACACAAGCCAGGATGGGGGTGCTCCCACTGTTGTGTCTATACCCTTTTTTTTATTAAGAACAATTAAAAAAATATATATTATTTTTTTTATCTATATATATTTTTTTAAATTCAATAATGAAAACAACCCACTACTCCTCACAAGCACACCAGGAATCTATGAAACATGGAGGGCCATTAAAACGGTAAGATTTCAGAGCACAGAGAGGTCGGAGACATCCAGATGGACAAAGGTCGATGGCCTAACCTCCCAAGACATCTGGAGATGCACGGATAAGGCGCAGAGCAGAGAAAAAAAAACTGTTGCAACTCGCATTTTCCTTAACGTTTTCCTTACCGAAAAGTAGAAACTTAACAAAAAGAATTAACCAGCAAACAATAGGGGCTTTTTATTAGTAATTCCCTTATATTACTCGTATTCACCGCATATATATTATTTAGAATTATATGTTTCTATCTACATGACCTTCCTAAAAACTAAAGAATACGAATTCCAGAAAGCTTAAGTGGAAACTTAGTTACACTTAACCTCAGGACATTAAAATATAACTCAGAATAAAACACCAATCCCTGGAGAACTAAACTTGGCGAAGCCCTCAAAATAATGATGTAACGAGGATCATTACGAATATTCATTAAACATAGACGAATAATAACCACGATACTAAGACCGAGGGAACTCATAAGAAATATCAAGAATAAATGTAACACACAGGACCACATAAGGTATTGCATAAATCTCCTCGACCACCTTTGTCTTCCAGCGGGGTCTGGCCTCAGGATGACTCACGCAGGGCAAGCAAGGAGGGAGCCAAAAGGTCACAGGGGGGAGTCTGTGCCTGACATTCCGAGGACATCTGTTTTTCCTGTTTGTTGTTCCTCTCGCAAGAGATGCGCAGAGAGGGGAGTCACGTTTTGAGTTTAAGCACAAGCGCACATCACGAATGAGCAGTCTGGTTCGAGTCGTGCTCAGTCTTGCAACTCGGCTTGCGACGCGGCGTTGCGACGGGGCTCGCAAGGGAGCTAGGGCGGATCGTGCCTCGAGGAGAGATGGGACGACGAGGGGTCGTTAAAGTGACAGCCTGAGTGCAGTCGTGTTCGAGTCGCGCTCAGTCTCTCGACTCGGCTTGCGACGCAGCGTTGCGACGGGACTGGCAAGGGAGCTGGGGCGCGTCGTGCCTCGAGAAGTGATGGAACGAGGAGGGGTCGTTCGAGTCGCAGAAGTCTGAGTTCAACCTGGGTCGAGGCTGGGTTACAGCCGTGCTCCGGCTGGCGGAGCGTCGTGAGGGAGCAAACACCGATGCCGATAGCAGGTGTCGCTTCTCGCAGAACGAAGTTAAGTGCGAGTGAAGCTGGCAGCTGCACGAACAAAGGAAAGCACGGAGAAGAGAGAGTGACGACAAGCAATCAACCTGTAAAAGGGCGGAAATCGCCAAGCGTCGACCAAGCGAGCAAAGCAGAGAGCGTGAAGCAGTGGAGAAAGCCTGATCAAACTGCTGTGAGGAAGAGGACAGCGCCAACGCATGCGCCGTGTGTTTGATGCACACACCGACCAACGACCAGTGAGAACAGACCAGACGTCCAGAGCGACGGCGAGCATCGTGCCGACTCAACAATCGTCCAGCAGTGGAGAAGCCGGGGGCTGCCACCAAGAGAGAGAAAGAGCCATCGAATGCGCAGTGTGTTTGATACACACACCGACCAACACCCAGTGAGAACAGACAAGACGTCCGCAGCGACGACGGAATCATCGCGCACTACGTCGGCGAGCGTCGTGCAAACTCAATCGAGCAGTGGAGAGAGGAAGGCAGCATGGACTCGCTGCGGCCACGCCCAAGCGAGAGGAACTTCGCTGGCGGCGGGTTGTATCCTCCCACACCACACAAGCTAACGACACAACTCCCGGCTCTAAGACATTTAATTAATATTACAAGGGGACAACGCACACACAGCACGCACACGAATAAGGCTTTCTAAAAGTTATCTTTGCGTTTCAAAAAGGGTTGCCATTTCAAGGTGGTGCGTTCAATATCAACTGATCGTGCAAAGCAGTTGCTGCCGTCGAGTTACATGAATAAGAAATGTTTTAGTCATTCATTTTCGTTAATTGCATAATCTTGCCCATGAATTTATTGGCGTATACTTGCTTTTGCATACTAGAGTGTCATGTGTTTGTTTAGAATTAAAATTGCTTAACACCAAGTCTCGAGTGTTTCTTCCAAGTCCATGCAAAACTGTCTTATTCCTAAGAACTGTAGCCTGCGATGAGATATTAAGTTGGGGACCTAACATAACATAACACACTAGGATAATCGGTAAATGTTTAATCAATGATAATCGTGTTATTCCGATTGATACAACTCTGGATAACGAAGCTAAGCCTAATTATCACAACTGCTCACATTAACATAATCGCAAGCATCCATATAAATTACTACGATTATCTCCGTGATTATCATAATTTATGCATATATAATACACACATTAACATAATTTATGCGATTTGCGCATTTTTCGGAAAATTATTAATTTTTATTATTTTTATCAAAATTTCATAATTCCAACACATATATTGAGCCGTTGTAGCCGTTGTAGATGGCCTGATTTAGACTTGCCGTGGGTGGCAAACAAACACAATGGGCGTGGCTACGTCGGTACGCGGAGCAGGTGCTCGCAGCGACGTCCTCGCCGTACGCTGGGATCCCCCACAGCCCCTCCCCTCGGGGGGAGATGGCTATTTAAGGCGGTGAGCCGAAGGGCTCTGGGTCTAGTGTTAAGCTGGAACCAGTGAAGAAAGAAGACCAGCTAGACCGGCCCTGGAACTCCCTGGGATCGCTGTCCTTTTAAGGACCGACCAGGCAAGCCAGCGGCGTCGCCCCCAGAGCCCAGAACCGACGCTCTTCTAAGAGCGGGGTCTGGGTATTCGGGGTGCCGTAACCTAGGTGTAAGCTAGCTGTGAGCTAGGCTGTTGTGTTCCGTAGCAATACGGGTGAAGGGGCCGATACCCCTTCAGTTACTGTAAGCTTCCGAGCTACGTGCTGGTGTTAATAAATAAGCGTGTGCCTCCAACTACGTGTCAAGTCTCCCTGGAACCATACTACATCTGGTGTCAGGAGTGGTTCTACAAGGATGGAGACGCGACGCACAGCTCGTACCAGAGAGACGGAGGCGGAGGAAACCACGGCCGACTTCGAGCCAGAGATGGCTGCGGGCGGACCCGAGCAGCAGGAGCCAAGTCCACCTACACCGCAGCGTCAGGACGAGTGGGGACCATCGCCTGAAGGACTGCAGCTGGCACACTCTCGACTGGCCGATTGCTGTATGCTGCACCTGCGACGCTGGAAGAAATTACCCGGCTAGGTGCGGGTGGAGCTGCGCGGGCCGATGGCGGCCGGCATAAGATGCCGCTTCCCGCCATTTCCAAGGACGCTGAGTTTGAAGTTCCCGCCATAAGTACAGTGCAGGCTGACGGCGAGGCGGGGCTACGTCACGTGGCCGATACTCACCAACCACAAGCCACGTCGGCAGCGGCAGACAGCGAAACGTCACCACAGCAACCGCCGTTGCCACGCGACCAGCCCGCCAAAGCTGCACGGAGTGACGGAGAGCATTTTTCGCCTACGGACGCTGCGCTGCAACAGCGACTGCCACCTCTCAAGGAATTCGTGGGAGGAGAAGGCGACTGGGGTGGCTTCCAGAGGCGCTTCCTCGCCCATCAAGAGATGGCGAAATGGACCGACGACGTGGCGTTGCGTGCGCTGCCGGCGATGCTTGACAACGATGCCCTCGCCACTCTCACCTCGGCACCAAGGGCGAAGCGCACCACGCTGCAAATGGCACTGCAACTCCTCGCCGCGGTCTATGGACCACCCTCGGACTGTCGTCAGCTGTTTTATGATCGCCAGCGGGGCGCCAAGGAGTTGCCCCTGGCGTACCGCACGGCACTCCTGGCCCTGGCGAAAACGGCTTTTCCACGGATGGATGAGGATGGGATGGACGCCATGGTCACGGAGAAGCTGCTGCTGCTGGCCGATGATTTGGACATCGTCGTCTTGGCTGAAGACGACGCGGAAATGTGTTCATTGAGGGCCGCCCGGCACATTCATGCCAACCTGCTGGCCCAACGTCGGAAGGCTAGCAAAGCGACGGCCAGCCACACCGTGGCTGCGTCCTGTCTCCCAGTGGAAGACATCTGCGCTGTGGATCGCCCGACGGAGTGGAGGTCCAGAGTACGGCCAGCTCGGGACGGACCGAGCCGCCGGGATCAGCCCAATTCATCAGCAGCACTCACGCGCTGCCTCGGGATGCCGGGCTCCTCGGCAGCATGGTGCGACGCCTCGCCAGGACGTCGCGCCTCGACCCAAGTCTCCCCAGCAAAATCCGGCGAGTCGTGGCACCCCACATGATTGGCCCACACACACACCTGCCACTCACACACCGCAACTAACGGGGGTCAGAAATTATCCATTGTCACGCCAAAACGTACCTCCGGGGGGTGTGCGGTCCAACCGACCCAATGGTCCGAGTTGGCTCATCGTGTTGTTGCCGCGTCGTCGGGGTCGTCGGTTGTTGTGGGACATATTGATGGGGTCGAGGTACGGGTCTTGATTGATATGGGAGCATCGGCGACTATTGTGTCAGATTTGATTTACAACATTCTCCCCATTCAAAGTCGTCCCTTGCTCCCTGTTGATGTCCCATGTTACGCTGCTAATGGGGGTTCATTGGGCATTATCGGACAGATCCGCGCGCAAATTTGTATTGGGGACATTAAATTATCCGGCCCGATATTGGTCTCCTCCTCGCTGGCGGTTCCGTGCGTGTTCGGGACGGATTTCTTGGCCAAAATGCCCATTCGTATACTAATTGACCAAGGATGCATTGAACTCCTGTCGGGGCGACGTATAGCCTTTTTGTCATCCCCCGCTACCACTGTCCATGCGGCGTTTGCAACGGTACCGGCGCTGGTTGCGAGGACGGTACGCGTACCGCCGGGAGCTCAAATGCTCGTACCTCTTAGGCTGCGCCGGCCGTTTGCGGAGGGCGTCGGGGATCGGGGGGTTCTATTGGGACCATCGAGGGCCGGGGTCAACGGACCCGACTTGGTAGCGGCCCAGACCCTGGTAAAAGGGGACGAGGACCCCTTCATCGCGATCCTCAATGTGGGGTCGCGAACGGCCGTGGTTCCTCAGGGGACCGTGCTCGCGCACGCGACGCCGGTGCCTCGTGAGGAACCAGTTGTTGCTCAGGTGAGCGCCGGTTCACCCTCGCTACCGCATTCAGATCGTGATGAGGGGTGGCTCGATGCGCTTTGCGCGGGATCGGTGGACCTGTCCGGTCCACAGCATGAGAGGCTTTGAGTCCTCCTTCGCGAATTTTCAGACGTTTTTAGTCTAAATAAATACGATATTGGCTGTACTAAATTGCTGAAACACCATATTGACACGGGTGACAGCGCGCCAATCCGCCAAAATCCCTTTCGGTTAAGTCCCGCCGAAAAGGAGCATGTTAAATCGGCCGTTGACGACATGCTAGCTGCGGATATCATATCCCCTTCCACCAGCCCTTGGGGAGCGCCAATCGTTCTGGTTAAAAAACACGACGGATCATTGCGCTTTTGTGTGGATTTCCGTCGGCTTAACAAAATTTCTGTAGCCGACGCATACCCGCTTCCCCAGATGGATGAATCACTTGATGCCCTGGCAGGGGCGCGATTTTTCTCCACATTGGATTTATTGTCCGGGTTCTGGCAGCTCCCTCTGGATGACGAAACAAAACCGAAAACTGCTTTCCGTACGCCGCAGGGCCTTTTCCAATTTAATCGCTTGCCGATGGGATTACATTCCACGCCGGCAACTTTTCAGCGATTAATGGAATTGGTTCTGGCTGGCTTGCAGTGGGATTCGTGTCTGATTTACCTAGACGATGTCATCGTCTTTAGTAGAACATTCGAAGAACACCTCCAGAGGTTGCGTGCCGTTTTTCTCAAGATGCGGGCTGCTAATTTGAAGTTCAAGCCCCAGAAGTGTTTCTTGCTCTGCGAATTGGTGTGCTATTTGGGTCACATTGTGGGCCGTTCAGGCATTGCCACTGATCCCGCCAAAACGAAATGTGTTAGCTCCTGGCCGACTCCCACCTCGGTGGGTGAGGTCAGGAGTTTCATCGGATTCGCATCATACTACCGCCGGTTTGTCGCTGATTTCGCTACCATTGCAAAACCCTTACATGCCTTGACAGCTAAGGGGGTCAAATTTCATTGGGGTAAGGAGGAAGACGCTGCTTTTCACTCGCTCCGGGACGCCCTAGTCGGGGCTCCGCCATTGAGTTACCCCGATTTTACAAAACCCTTCTTGCTCGATACAGACGCAAGCAACACGGGCATCGGGGGCGTTCTCTCCCAGGTTATTGGGGGCGTGGAACATGTGGTTGCGTACGGCAGTCGGGTGTTGTCTCCGGTGGAACAAAGATACTGCGTTACCCGTAGGGAACTATTGGCAATCGTGTACTTCATTCAACAATACCGCCCATATCTGTACGGTCGGCATTTCACCGTCCGCACAGATCATGCGGCGCTGCAGTATGCTTTGCGGGTTCAACAGCCATCGGGACAATTGTCTCGATGGTTGGAAATCCTTCAGGATTTCGATTTTGCGACTACCTATCGTAAGGGCACTCGCCACACCAATGCGGACGCTCTGTCCCGGTTACCACCCACCTCTGAGTGCGCTTGCCTGCTGGGTTCGGGGCGTTGCAGACCTCCGAATGTCAGCTCTAATTCGGTTTTAGCAGCCGCTGCCGATGCGCCTTCCGTTGCCGGTCCTATCGAGCAAGAAGGGAGGGATTCCTTGCTGGGGTTGTCGGTTGCGGAGTGGGGGCGCCTCCAAATGGAGGACACCTCCCTCCTCGCTTTGCGCCGTCGCATCGGGGGAATTGTGCAGGGGGGTGAAAATGTCGACTCCTGGGGGTTGGTCCAGGGCCTTCTCATGCACTGGGACGACAAATCCCGTCGACACCGGCTGGTGGTGCCTTCTGCGTTGCGGGGGAGGGTCGTGTGGGCTGCGCACGAGCGACTCCTCCACTTAGGGACCCACAAAACCCTTGCCACACTCCAACTAGATTTTTCATGGCCGGGCATGGCAAGGGATGTGGAGGACCTGTTGGGGTCATGCACCCAGTGCGCGCAAAGGAAGCCACCAGCCAAGGGGTCTAACCCACCCTTACAGTCTGTAAAAGTTTCCCGAGTTAACGAGCTCGTCGCACTAGATATTCTGGGCCCATTCCCCGCTACGCCTAGGGGGAATAGATACCTGTTAACCGGGGTAGAATATTTTACGAGATGGCCTATGGCCTGGGCCCTCGCCAATCAGTCAGCAGCAGCCATCGTGGAGGCCTTTGTCCAGGGCTATGTCCTCGACAAAGGTGCTCCGGAGCGGCTGCTGACCGATCAGGGTAAACATTTTTCGGGGAAGCTTCTCCACGAGGTGTGCGAGCTCCTGCGAACGAAAAAGATTCGTACCTCCCCATATCATCTGCAAACGGACGGAATGGTGGAGCGGCTGCATCGGACCATCACGTCCATGCTGTCCCAGCAGGTGTCTGAATCCCAGACCGATTGGGAGCTTCATATCCCGGGGGTTTTGGCAGCATACAGGATGGCTCCCCATGCGGCGACCGGGTTTTCGCCCTTTTTCCTAATGTATGGCCGCGAGCCTAACCCACCTGTTCCGACTCAGCTGCGGATTGCCACGCCGCATAGTAAATCCAAATTGGCCGAACATGTGAAATTCAACGTCGCTAAATTGACAGAGGCGTGGGAGGCGGCCATGCAGAACTCTGAACTCCGCCAGAAGGCAAATGAGAGGCTCAGGCTGGCTCGGGTGTACGTGCTTCAGTGGAAGCCGGGTGACCAGGCGTGGTTGCACTGTCCCCAAATCCCGCTAGCAACCTCGTCTAAACTGGTGCGGCCGTGGTGGGGGCCCGTGGAGGTGGTGCAGGTTTTGCGCCCACAATGTGTGCGTATCTGATGGGGGAAACGTCGGTGGTTTGTGCACCCCTCCAGGTTAAAACCGTTCGTTGCACCCCATGTTCCTACTTCACACACGCGTGGCCAATCATGTGAGGGGTCCACCGACTCCCGGAGTACGACTTCTCTGCTGTCATCTGACTTAACACCGTCTGTTCCACCTCCAGGCGCACCAGGAGTGACACGCTCACGACCGCCAACCCCTCCCGGGGGGGTCGGGGGTCGCTCTGCAGCGGAGCCGGACACCCTCACACCCGGACTGCTAACAACCGCCACTGGCCAAACCAGAGGGGTCCCTTGTGACGGCTCCGCTGCAAGGACGCGCGCCAGAATGCGTAGACTTTTGTGAGGCCGGCTGCCAACGCGACTCTTGCGAGCGACCGCCCTCGGTTCTTGTATATATGTTGTTTTTACGGGATGGGGTATTTATTCGGTCGGGGTGCATCGTGTTGGTTTGTTCTTGTTGTTGTTGTTGTTGTTGTTAAACATTTGTGAGGCACACACGGGTTCAAAGGGGGGGATGCATCTTTATTGCTATTTTGTTGCAGCCGGGACGGCTGCGAGCTGTACAGGGGGGGGGTGATGTAGAGCTGTTGTAGCAGTTGTAGATGGCCTGATTTAGACTTGCCGCGGGTGGCAAACAAACACAATGGGCGTGGCTACGTCGGTACGCGGAGCAGGTGCTCGCAGCGACGTCCTCGCCGTACGCTGGGATCCCCCACAGCCCCTTTCCTCGGGGGGAGATGGCTATTTAAGGCGGTGAGCCGAAGGGCTCTGGGTCTAGTGTTAAGCTGTAACCAGTGAAGAAAGAAGACCAGCTAGACCGGCCCTGGAACTCCCTGGGATCGCTGTCCTTTTAAGGACCGACCAGGCAAGTCAGCGGCGTGGCCCCCAGAGCCCAGAACCGACGCTCTTCTAAGAGCGGGGTCTGGGTATTCGGGGTGCCGTAACCTAGGTGTAAGCTAGCTGTGAGCTAGGCTGTTGTGTTCCGTAGCTAGATGGGTGAAGGGGCCGATACCCCTTCAGTTACTGTAATCTTCCTAGTTACGTGCTGGTGTTAATAAATAAGCGTGTGCCTCCAACTACGTGTCAAGTCTCCCTGGAACCATACTACACATACAACACCGCCCCGGCAGCAGCAGCGTCGGCGTCCTCTCCTTGCGGCTCCTTCCCGCAAAACAGCTGCTCAGCAGCAGGATGCGCACCACGCGGCGCCTCCGAGATGGCAGCGCACGGCTGCCTCTCTGCCGCGATGTTCAAGATGGCGTCTCCATGCGGCGGGGCAAGATGGCGGCTTCCCGCGGTTCGTCCCCGACCACACCCAAGATGGCGGCGTCTTGCCGCGTGTCGGAGTGGGCGGGAAGCGTCGCACAGGCCCCAATGGCGGACGGCTCGGCCCCACTCGAAGGCTCCCTGCTTGGGCGATCCGGCATCGTCGCTGGCGCCACCAGGGTGAGTAATTGCAGCAGAACGGCCCACAGCGAATCAAGCTGGACTGCCACGCCTTCCATGGTCGGGACTGCTACCGCCGGAGGAAGATCCTCTTCGTCTTCTGAAGATGGTGCCGGTATATTCTTTTTCTTGAGATGTTTAGACATCACGTTCCCCTTCTGACACCAATGTAATAAACGACTCTGTCAGGCTTTCTTGGTCTCCGTTGTCGTTTTTTTAGGTTCTTCGTATCACACCCCGCTGGTCCTCAGCCGGACCTGCGCCGCCTCCGCCACGCGCCCTGCGCACGCTCCGTGTGGCCCGCACACGCGCCAGCCACACCGCTCGCTCCGTGTGCCCCGCACACTCTGCTAGTCACTCACTAGCCACGTGTGCCCCGCACACTCTGCTAGTCACTCACTAGCCACGTGTGCCCCACACACTCTGCTAGCCTCTCACACACCGCTAGCCCCGTCTACCCCACGCACACCGCTGGCCGACGGTGTGCGTAGGTCTTCGAACACGTGGCAGATGGCGCCGCTCCACCACGTGGCAGATGGCGCCATCTCCCGCACTGCCCAGCGTGGCTTCCCCTATTCTCACTCCGTTCCAACTTCCCGATCTCTTCCGGCTCTCTCCCTATATCCTTCCCATCACGTGACCCTGACTCCTCCTTCCCGTACTGCCCCCGTCTCCGCCCCCCGTTAACCTCGTCTCCCATTGGAGCCGAGGTGAGCAGTGGCTCCTCCCACACGCTCCGCCGACCAGGCTCCGCCCCCCAATGCTCCGGGCCGTGTGATTGGCGCGGAGGCCAGCAACCACCCCGTTTATGCTCGCATTACACTTGCATAAGAGCAGCTTGTCAAAATTGCATTGTGTGCAGTCGCTACATCGCACACGCAACACATGCCCTGGCTAGAGTGCACATATTTGTGCATCTCAGGAAGTCACCGTGAGACATATAAATGCTTATCTCCATAAAATAATGGGATTCATTTATTTGCACCAACCTCTAATATTTGTAATTTCTGATTAAGATGACTGTGTAATCTGGACATCGCATACACTGCACGAGATTGTAGGGAATAATTTATTCACGAAGCGATCCTAACCCCAACCTTAACTCCTCTTGTGAAAAATCATAATAAAAATTAAGTATTTTGCCGTGCAACTTTCACGATTTTAATGAGGGAAATTATAGTCGTTCCGCGTGCTGCCTATCTCTGCATCATGATGATGACATGGTGCAGCCCCAGAGAGGGACTGCCCTGACCTAAATGACTGTGCAGCCTTCTTATTTGCGGACACCACAGATAATACGAAGTTTTAACACCCAGTGACCCTTTTGAAGGAGCTTCACTGGCTACCAATGCATAAGAGCATCACGTTCAAAGTCGCAGCACTTGCTTTTATAGCAAAGACATCCGGTCAACCAACCTATCTGAGCGGTCATCCACCCATACGTACCATCACGAAACCTACACTCATCTTGTATGGATCTGCTGTGTGTGAAATCTGCTCGGCTTCGGGCAGCAGAGTTTTGTCATCTGCAACCCCGGTGGTCTGGAACAGTCTGCCAAATGAAGTCTGGTTAGCCTTGACAATCGGTGCTTTTAAGAATGGACAAAACTTGTATGGTCTCTTCCGTTTAATTTTGTTATTTTCTCTGTGACATATAATGATACAGAGGGTGTGGCTGGTGACCACGTTACACACTTGCGATACTCTGTCAACTCAATTATGTAACAATTTGGAGTGATCAACCCCAATACATAGGTATATAAACAACCATCTCGGTTACCAAGACACAGAAAATACATCCAAGATTTTTACCTATAATTAGCACGGTTGGCTATGTTTCTTGCGAAATAAGCTCAACATACATCTTTTAGGTGATTGCCACCAATAAACATTCACATACTTTTATTTATTTTATAATAATGACAATACGGCTAGTCACCCCTACCATTGTCAAAGATGGCATCGCACACTCGCGTGCGTGCGCCCCAAATTGAATGCAAACTGCATGCGTGCAGACGCTTCCAGAATGTGTATGAACAGCTCTTTTTGCTTTGTGTCGGCTGAAACCGTCGTTTCATCAGTTTTCTTAGGTGAGTGAAAGCGATGAGTGCATGTGTCCCGTGGCTTTGCTGCCTATAAATCCCACATTAACCACACTGGCACGGATCATTCCGGACGGCGTCACCTCCACCATCTCAGCCATGTCGATGACAACGGGAAAGGTGCGTCCCATTAATGTATCTTATGTACGTGTATGAGTGTGGTATAATATTAACTGATAACAACTGTAACGCCGTAACATGGAGAGCCCCACGGCAAGGGTGTTATTAATGCAGCTTGTGAACAACACGATTGTAAAGCGAAACATTGGCCAGGTTTCAATGTGTTTTTGTTAAAGTATTTCAACCACATTTCAATCGCTTTTCTTTGCAGATTCCAGAGAAGTTCATCGTCAATCAAATGATCAGTACGTTTGATATTCACAGCGATCTTATAGCGCAAGGGTATCATGACATCGCTGTTTTTATGGCCATATTTTGTAGTTGATTTTTTTACATTTCAAATTAAACACTTGGTTTTGTATATTTCCCAGTCTTCTTGCAAATATCTGTGTAAATTAATGAACGTTTATAGTTGTGTAAAAATTACAGATGCTTTTTAAAACAGGTTAAATTAAATATCTTGAAGGTGAGGCATGGAATCACCATACAGGTAAACATTAACACAAGAAGGGAAGTAATAAAATAATAAAAATAAAACATAATAAAATAATTCTCACGACGTTTCGGCCACAACGCAAGCAGCCGTCCTCAGGTGAAGAATGAAACACCACCAAGCTTGGAGCGTATATTTAAGCTGGGTAGGAGGGGGGGAGGTGGGAAGAAGAGCGCCTTGAAAAAAATATTTGCATATCAAGAGGAATTTAGCATTCAACATGTTAAAGAAGTGCTGCAAATGAACGGTCATAATGATACAAAAATCAACAGGGCATTGAATTTCAAAACCAAATCAAATAACAAGTGCATTGAAACTGCCCAAGTAATTAAAACGATCAAAATACTGTACATTGCGGGAGTAACTGATAAACTAGTCATATGTTTGGAAAAATAAAACATTCGAGTCAGATTTGGCACGGTACATAAAATACAGAAATTAATATCTGGTACAAAAGATGTATTACCGAAGCTATCAACAGAAGGTGTGTACAGGATTACAGTGAGGAAAAAAAAGTATTTGATCCCCTGCTGATTTTGTACGTTTGCCTCCTGACAAAGAAATTATCAGTATATAATTATAATGGTAGGTTTATTTGAACAGTGAGAGACAGAATAACAACAACAAAAGTCAGAAAAACGAATGTCAAAAATGTTATAAATTGATTTGCATTTTAATGAGGGAAATAAGTATTTGACCCCCTCTCAATCAAAAATATTTCTGGCTCCCAGGTGTCTTTTATACAGGTAACGAGATTAGGAGCACACTTAAAGGAAGTGCTCCTAATCTCAGCGTGTTACCTGTATAAAAGACACCTGTTCACAGAAGCAATCAATCAATCAGATTTCAAACTCTCCACCATGGCCAAGACCAAAGAGCTCTCCAAGGATGTTAGGGACAAGATTATAGACCTACACAAGGCTGGAATGGGCTACAAGACCATCGCCCAGCAGCTTGGTGAGAAGGTGACAACAGTTGGTGCTATTATTCGCAAAGGGAAGAAACAAAAAAGAACTGTAAATCTCCCTCGGCCTGGGGCTCCATGCAAGATCTCACCTCGTGGAGTTGCAATCATCATGAGAACGGTGAGGAATCAGCCCAGAACTACACGGGAGGATCTTGTCAATGATCTCAAGGCAGCTGGGACCATAGTCACCAAGAAAACAGTTGGTAACACACTACGCCGTGAAGGACTGAAATCCTGCAGCGCCCGCAAGGTCCCCCTGCTCAAGAAAGCACATATACATGCCCCTCTGAAGTTTGCCAATGAACATCTGAATGATTCAGAGGACAACTGGGTGAAAGTGTTGTGGTCAGATGAGACCAAAATGGAGTTCTTTGGCATCAACTCAACTCGCCGTGTTTGGAGGAGGAGGAATGCTGCCTATGACTCCAAGAACACCATCCCCACCGTCAAACATGGAGGTGGAAACATTATACTTTGGGGGTGTTTTTCTGCTAAGGGGACAGGACAACTTCACCGCATTACGCATCAAAGGGACGATGTACAGGGCCATGTACCGTCAAATCTTGGGTGAGAACCTCCTGAGTGAAGATGTCATAGAAAGCAATGGGAGCACGAAATCAGAAAAAAGGTTGATGATTTGCCATTCGCATATAATACCCCATGGGCAGAAGTAAATAATCAAAACAAATGAGACAGATAACTATCTTAATTTGGTAGACTAATTCTATGCAGATCTCTCGTAAACAAAACATTCATCCCATCAATAACTGTTTCTCAGATAAAGATGTTGGAGTTCCAAATGTCACACTTTGTTATTATTCCGCTTGATTACCTAGGAAAGCCTGAGTCTCAATGTTCTCTTTAAGGAATGTCCTATCAATTACCTCAATAGGGGGCTGACGAGTGTTATGGTTTGCAATTAAGCAGTTTGCAGAATAATTGTTCAACCACTATTCGCTCCCGTAACTACATTGCCCTTCCATCAAGAGCAGCTTGCCACCACGACGGTGATTCACAGCACAGATCGGTCTGACTGCTATTTCGTTCATGATTTATATTTAGTGACTTGCTTGTCATTTTCTCTATTCTTCACTCCTATCGTTCTTTTGTAGTTTTACTGTTGTAACTTGCTGACCCGCCCAATACTGGACATCTGCGAGAAAGAGCTTCATAGCCCATCGGATTTTCTCCAATCTCGAAAAAAAAAAGAATTCTCATTCCGAATTCGATGTTGCGTGTTTGCAGATCATCTTTTTCGAGGGTGAGAATTTCCAGGGATTGCGCTTGGAGGCGTCGGGGGAGGTGGAGAGCTTCTTGGAGCGCAGGTTCCCCGGCTGCGTTGGCTCGGCCCGCGTGGAGAGCGGCGCTTGGCTGTGCTTCGAGCATGCGCACCTTCAAGGGCAGCAGCTGGTGCTGGAGCACGGCGAGTACGCGCACCTGCGCAGCTGGGGCGACCGCTGCGAGGAGATGGGCTCGTGTCGGCCCGTGCACATGGTACGTCTCGGCTTGCGCCAGGGGCCGGCGCTCTCAATTGCCAGCAAGGAGCCACCACCACCCACCCATTGTGCTGCGTCGCGCACCGCACATTATTCGCACTGGGTTATCAGAATTATAATCTTTATACTGGAGGAATCCGATGAGCTATAGAGCTCATTTTCACACGTACTAGCACGCCTGGGTGGATTATCATAAATGTGAACACTCATTACGTAGCTGATAACACCTATACACATTCCTGCAGAGGGAGCTGGTAGGAACGTTGGGTTGCTCGGTCAATGGCCAGGGTCAACGGCGGCGTGGTGTATTCCGCAAATATGGCCGACTGTGAGGGCGGGCACAAGCCGGCGTGAGTAGGTTAAACGTTGAGTTTTATCAGTGCACCACGGGGTGACCAGCCCCTCCCCACCCCACCCAGCCCCCACCCAGCCCCCACCCAGCCCCACCCTCCCCACCCAGCCCCTCCCCACCCTCCCCACCCTCCTCTCTCCACCCAGCCCCACCCCTCCCATTTTTGGATGCACGACGGACGGACGGACACAATAATCCCTTGTGGCTGGTGTAACCAGGAGGTTCCTACCAGTAATATCTATATATATAAAATCGCAAATCTGTCTGTCTGTCTGTGTGTGTGTCTGTGTGTGTGTCTGTCTGTCTGTGTGTCGCCGGACCATACGCAGTTTCATTGGACGAAATGTGAGGGATTTGCGAGACACGATTGGTCCGTTTGGTTTTCCACGGCGGTTGCCCCTGGCAACGGGTAGCGACGCATTCGCTGCGGGGTGGACGCCATTTTTAATTCCCGTAAAAAATATGCGCACGCATTAACACGCGACTCTGAGGTAAATTCATCAAAGTTTCACGTCCTCTTCACTCCCCCCCCACCACAATGTGTGCAATTACTATTATAGGGTCGGTAGATAATAAAATTATAGCGATTAGACAGTATTATTGTAGCGTGGGGGGGGGGGGGGTAACGGCCCCGGTACCCAGCCTCAGCCGGGTGGGCAATCTAGGCGAGGCCGGAGGCTCTGCACGGTACTAGGCATCGACACCCCACCACACTATAGGCCGTACATATTACTGCACAGCGGCCGAGGAGATCGTGGCTGGGGGGGGGGGGGGCAGGGGTAGCAGCCCATCTGTGTATATATGTAAGGTTATTAAGAAATATATTTTTCACCCGGGCAACGCCAGGTACTTATGCTAGTATGTACTATATAGGACCGCAGAGCTTGGACAATTGTCGGCGCCGCCTCATCGCAAGGCTGCCTTCCAGATTGTCTGTGGTTCCTCCTCGCCGCCTCTGAGTTGTTTTCTCTCTCTCGCTCTACATGTTGCCATAATTCTTATTAACTAATATATACAGAGACATGAGTTTATATCGCCAACAAAATTACATTGAGTGCCATCAACCCTACTTTCGAACACGTGATTTCTGGCAGCATTCGTTTCACCAGCCAACGGTGGGGTTTTCCTGCTTTAACAAACAAAAACATTTGCTGGTATCATTGGCTCACACTCATTGATTGACTTTATTTCATCACCTTATGTCATTACGTTCTCGCAACACATTTGCTCGCACCACTTTATTTCTCTCTCTCTCGATATAGTCGCGTAGCGTTCCATATGCCATTCACGGACAGCCAAAATAGCGGATAGCACGTTCCCGAATAACGAGGGGAAATACTGTATTGTTTATTTTCTGTGCAGTTTGGGGAGAACTTCTCCATTGAGCTGTTCGAGGGAGCGGATTTGACGGGGCAGTGTGTGGAGCTGAACGAGGACTGCCCCCTGTTGGTGCAGGTCCCCACGTGGGGCCGCCGCGCCGTGGCCTCGATCCGCGTCCGAGGAGACGGAGCGTGAGTCGTGCCCCCCACTACTCCCGCGAGCCCCCCACATCCCCATGCTTAGAACGGGAGCATGCGTGCAAAGCCCGCACAACACCAACTGAAAGCATGACAACACTCGGGATTTAGCTTTATGAGCTAAAACTGGCCACATAAATAGGAATGTGGCATCTTCACCGCTGGTTCTCGATCACTAACGTGAGTTAGTCCTTGCCCATGAGGACTGACTTATTGTTTATGCTCCATGGTACATCGTCTCTGTCACAATCTTGCATGGCTATGCTGATCTCCTTCTCATGTCGCTCGATTTTCATCCACGTGCCCTCCATCTTGTCCACAACGATGTTGAACATTGTCAATTAAAAATAAAATTGTTGGTTTGCAGTTTTAATTCAGTTATCTGTAATGTTAAAGGAAATGTCTTGCCATTGTTTGTTTTAATCCTTTTGCCCACATATCAACAGATAATAATAAGGGAAATATGTGGATGCGACTGGCCTAACCCCACAGATTAAAACAAAAAAATAATAGGGCTAAATTGACAAATGTTATAAATGGGTTATGTGGGAAGTTTGGATTATTTTGTCAGTCTCTCCCATGCTGAGCGACACAGATCACTTATTTAGCCATTGCAAACCCACCGACCGGCTGGAAGTTTTTCTCTTGATCGTCTTCTTCCACAGCACAGCCTGGGTGTGGCGCGCGTAGCCTGAGCTTGCCTTGTGACACATTTATTGACGACACTTCGGTAACATCGAGTGCAACTGACGAGAATCCCCGTGTATTGTTTTCCGGCAGTTGGGTGCTGTATGATGACAGTAACTACCGCGGCAGGCAGTATCTGCTGGAGCGGGGCGTGTACCGCTGCCCAGCTGCATGGAAATCCTCCAGCGGGACGGTGCTCTCCCTGCGACGCGTCAACAACTACCTCTCGTAGCACATACGGATGTCCTCTGGCCATAAAGGCTCTTTACAAACACTTAGGATAACTGCAAGTACATGGCATAAGTATCTAACCTTCCACGACCTGGCCCAGGATGGTTGATTGGATGTGATGTCTGTTGGCCCAGTTTATTGTGGTGGCGAGACAGACCTTATCCCAGGCACAAATGAGGTCGCGGATATATTCACAGTACTGCATATATAACCATTTCAAGTTATCTCTGTTGGTCATTTCCATAACAGAGGTGCCTGGGTGACTCACAATGCTATGCCTACGTCATAATAGAGCCAGCACCACATTTCAGCTTCCCACCCCATATAGAACTGTTCTAAAATGTGTTACCAAGTTGATAGTATCACTGGGTCATCAGTGATGGCCACAAAAAACTCATTATAATTATTATAATTTGATTGTACTTCATTTCCTCTGGCCCATCACTGGAAGTAAACAATAAACATATGTGAGATAACAGCTGAGGCATACCACTCATCACCACCCCATTAACACAATCTGGTGATCAGACTTATGTACAGTCACAACTGTTTCAATGTGCTTCTTCTATGCTGATTCCCTGTGACCTGCAGCTTCCCCGCTTGCAGTTTATGGGACATTAACTTTGTAGCTTAAAGGAACACAATTGGGATATATCAGAATTAATACTAAAAAAGCCTCTACATGCATACATTGTTATAACAATTCTGAAAAATTAATAGCTACAATGTGATTTAGCAGCAAAATATCTGGTCAAGAAATATAGTAACACATTATTTCTGGAAGAGAGCTGTTATCTTAATTCTACAATGATAACCTCGCAAATAAGACTGTAATCTCCACGATGCGCTGTATACAACATACCAATGTTTTACATGCATACTTCCCTAATGTTATTTTTCACTGTAAATTTGAGTCTGTTGCACGGGTTCTTAAGATCAAGCTCTCGGTTACGTATTGTAATTAAGTGGAAAATGTGGTGGACAGATTTACTTGGGTAAAATCCCATGAGACTCATTTGGTAAATTAGAGCACATTCCAACATTTACTTTTATATTTTCACAATCTATAGCACACACACTGATCATAGGTTGCTGTCCTCTAATTCCTTTAAGCCATTTTCCATCAATTTATCATCGTGCAAAAAATATGCACAGTGAACAATGGTCTAACATTTCGTTTTCTTTTAAAATACCTATCATTGTGTGCTTTGTATAGCATTTCAAAAACTTGGAAATGTCTTCATATTACAATTCACACAAGCAGTGGTTACGCAATTGCCACACATCCTCATGCCGTGTGCCGCATCAAGGTCAAATGCAAGCACACGTGACCGGACGAGTCCATCCATGTTCTTCAGCGAGAGCTCGCGGCTGTCACGTCACGTGACCGACAGGTGTGCTCCCTCACTCGTGTCGAACTCAACGATGCAGAATGACACTCAGGTCACCAAGTCGTTTTAATGCCTACAACTGGTTTTATTTTCCTACTTCTAATTACATCATCAGTATTACAATAAAAAATGTACTTGAGATGAACTGAACAGTGTATGAGGTTTGGTTTTAAATTCTGTCGTGAAATGCTATTGATGTTTGGGTTAGAGTTCCATACACACCAACGACTTACACAAACTTTATTTAATGCTTATAAACGGGGGTGAACATCTCTTTTTGCAAGATAAATTGTCTTCCTGCACAAATTAGTGTGGCACGGTGCCCATATCTGTTCGTAGTCATGGGCCACAATTAGTCAATGAGCCCAGACTAGATATTTAATGTTGGTTTCACCTGATGTATGAATTTTGAACTTTTGCACCGTACGTAGCCAACCGCACTAATCGAAGGTGCTGTTTGCAAGATCGCTCATATTCCTATGCTTTCCTCATAGTCTGCTTAAGTTTCATTTATTTGGTATAGCCCTGTGAGCCATTCGGCTCTTGAATCGGGTGCAACCGCAACAAACAAAAAACAAAAACATGAACAAGAAAACATCTTAAAGTGACTGCGCAAACAGAAAAATCCAGGAAAAAATAGCAAAAATCTTCCAGAAAAACCACCGTACACCAATGCTCTGTGCAAAAATCAAAGTGGGATGCAAGTCAAACAACAACCACAAGACAACTTAGATTAAAGCCATCAGTCTAACTCCGTACTACAACAAACAAACATGGCCAAACCAAAACACTTTTCGAAATCACTAAAATAAAGCCATAAAAGCAATGTAACAGTGATCATAGGAACTGTGACCGACATTTCACAATAAACGACATAAACAACATGTACCACCAAACCCTGTAGCCATAGCTGGCTGCATGAGTCACTCCACAACAGCAGGAGCATCAGTAGGAGTATAAAAACATGTTCAATGCACCTTTGAAGATCAGCACACTAAATCAAAACACTTTGCAGCGGTCATCCAGAGCGAAACATTTGATTTTTAGGCCACTGAATAGCAATGGCAGCTAGGGGTGTACAACTCCTCTAGAGCAGTTGTGAGTGAAGATCTCATAGGTAGTGATTCAAGTTGCAGTTTATTGGCAATAGCATTCCAGACCCTGGGGGCATCAATAGCAAAGGCCCTTCCTCCAGTATTTTTACAGCAATAAGGAATGTGAAGCTGGTAAATGAGCGAAGACCTTAGGTCACATTTGTTCTTCGAAACAGAGAGGAGATCCAGCAGGTAGTCTGCAGATTTTTTTGTAAGTACATCGTGAATAAATACGATCTGATGCACAAGCCGTCGAACATTAAGAGATGTTAAGTTTGACCCAATGTAGAGATCACAGTGGTGAGTCCTATATGAGCAGTTCTATGCAAATCTTAAAGCCGAGTGATAAATTGAGTTAAGCTTCTTCAGTACAGTACTGGGGGCTGATTTATATACGATGTCACAGTAATCAAGTAGAGGCAGTATGGTAGCTTTTATAAATTCCAAACGGAACATTGGGGGGAAGCAATGCTTGTGTCGATACAGAAAACTATATTTTTTGTCTTTTTACCAATATAATGAATGTGATCTTCAAAATTCAGTTTTGAATCCAGGGTGACCCCAAAATACTGAGAGATCTTGAATTGCTCTATTTGATAATTATTTCAGGAATGTAATTGGGGAAAAATAACTTCCTGCTTTAGTCCTGGTAAGAAGCATAGCACCTTGGTTTTGGAGGTATTCAGGGCTAGTTTAAGAGCAACTAGCTGATGTTGTAGTTTGTTGAAATCACCCTGGAGCTTAGCAATCACGTCATCCGGAGAGCGGCCAGCAGTAATCAGTATCGTGTCATCTGCAAAAAGATTTACCCTGGAATGATCCAGGTCAGTGCCCAAGTCATTGACATAAAGAGAGAACAAGAGGAGGCCGAGGATGGAACCCTGTGGAACCCATTTTGTTATCTTAGCACTGTTTGACCTCCAACCATCTGTGAATACAGTTTGGGTGCGAGAAAAGAGGTAATTTTTTAACCAATTTACTACGTGTTTGGAGAAACCGAGGCAACTTAGTTTACTAAGCAGGGTGTTGTGGTCGACTGTATCAAAGGCTTTGGACAAGTCAAGAAAAAGACTGGCGCAGTACTGCTTATTATCAAGACTACTGTAAATGTGATTCAGAGAGTCTAATGCAGCAGATGTGGTGCTTTATTTGTTTCGGAACCTAGATTGTTGAGATGTAATAGATTGTTGTCCGACAGGAAACTGTAATTTGGTAGTTCAATAATTTTTCAAAAATGTTCATAAACGGGGACAAAATTGAGATAGGTCGGTAGTTATTTGGATCATTTTTAGGGCCCCCTTTGTGAAGTGGATGAACATAGGAATGTTTCCATTCTAGAGGTACTGATGCTTCTTTGATGGACAGGTTGAAAATATGGGCTATAGGTTTGTATATTAGGTGACCAACAGTTAGCAGAGCATAGTCGGGCATACTATCTGCTCCGGTAGAGGAGGACCCTTTGAGGTAGGACAGTTGTTTCAGAACATTACTTTCGTGGATTGGCTGGAAACTAAATTCGTTTAATGTTTGGACAGGGGTGTAGGAATTTACATGAGCAGGGGTGACTCCCAATACATTATCAAAAAGGTTACCAGCTTCAGAAAAATGAAGGTTAAAATTGTCAACAATTTTTTTGGGCTAACTTGGAACTTCCTTACCCCAACCACCTCTGCTGTCACTTCCCTATTCAAGTCCAAGCTCAATACCTAATGTTTTCCTCTTTCTATGACTGACTGCCTTTGTCTACAAAGCATAAATCCACACTGTTGCTGTGATGCCTCTTGAGATGTGATCACATGTGTAATGTAGCCCTCAGAGACACCGTCTTGTTCAGTTATATATATATATATTATTATGAATGAAGTCCGCCGACTCACTGATAGTTTAACGGGTAACCGCGAGTTGACTATATACAGCTGGGTAACTTGTGACTACGCGACGCTCCCTATGTAGTTGGCTGACTACATAGGAGCGGACGCGTAGCAGTCACGGAGACAATATTTAACTCGATCCTTCCAAAACTATAAAGGGCCCGATCCAAAATGATGAAGACGACCCGCTCTAAGACAACGACGACGGTTCTTGATTCCCCCACAGCAGCCCAGAGTCCTGCTCCACTTTTATCCCACTCCCGGACCCGCCCACGCCCCTTTTCCCCAAAATCTCTCTCACCTCATCAGGGCCTGTCTGTCCCTGTCTCAATTATTATTTACGACCACTTAGGTCCCGTGCTATCCTTACGTGAGCCTGTCAGTGCCCGTCGCGTCAATTATTAACCACGGCCATCAGGCCCCGTACTGTCCTTACACACGTCTATAATATGTACATCCAAATTGTATTTTATTGCAAATCAAAATTATGTTTTATCTGAAATTATTTTTGCTGGTACAAAGTTACGAAATTTCATTTGCAAAACACATAGCAACTATCACCCCCTCGAGCAAACACATGACGAGATCTTCCAAAAAAGACACATGAGACCCAGTAAGTCTCTCCTGAGTAGACAAGAATACGAATTATAAATAGGTCGCAGAATCCGATGCCACGTTTAACAATAGATATGAATGGGCAGATGAAAAAAGAGCGTGTGTGTGATATGTAAACATCTGCACCCTGATGACAAAGGCGACAAGGTATGGGTGCTGGCCATACCACCTTCTTGTGTACAATGATGGCTTTAATAGGTTCTGACCAACAGCACTTGTCCCAAAATTCTAAAAGGCTAAACGGGGACCATTGTATTTGTGTGGAAGAAGTTGAGCAATATTCGTGATTCTCTGATGGCGTGTGGAAATCAGTACCTGAAACGTTCCAGCGCCTCGCCGATGTTGACTTGGCTAAATTAGAATACCTACAATGGTGTGTAAACATCTGCACTGGTGAGACAAAGGGCGTGGTGTTTCCATAGCCCCACCTCATGTCCCGTGTTACCTTAGATTTGGAGAATTATTTGTTTATTGATTGTGTAAATGTGTGCCCATGTCTATATGCGTGTAATTAAGATCACGTGTGTTTGTTTGGGATCAGGTTTTGTATTTAAAATTTCACATTTCACAATGACGGTTGTGAATTTAAACACCATTTGTGGGTAAAATCAGCATTTCGTGTGTCTGAGGTTAACACATTCAGTAGTCCTTTGTAGAAAGTCGACAGTGCTTGTCCTGTGAAAGGTATGGTGCCCACCATGAGAATGTGTAATTCCCACCACAGAGTCAGGCCCATTAATGGGGATGAGAGTCCACTCCACTGTTAGCTGGAACAAGGCTTACACTTTCACGTTGAGTTTTTTAAAATGCATTTATATTAGGATAGTGACGAGTCCCAAAAACATACCAATCATACACACCACATACTCTGTTATTTTTAAAAACATAAATCCCTTTAGGTGTTTTTATTTGACTGCACAAAGCCATGGTGTGCAAGGTGTAGGCAATGTTGGTATTCTATTGTTGTAGAACGGAAGGCGCCACGTCACGAGATGTACATTACAACACGAACACACCTGTCCGATACAGTCTAATTATAACACTTCACCTGCCTCATGTGTACACTTGCTTTTCTGTTTCTCAAACAATTGTAATATGACTTTGTACAGTATTTAACGTTTGAATGTAAACAGAGGAGTAGCATGTATAGTCTAAACTCGGAAACGTGCCCTGGGACGTCTGTATGGTTACAAAAAGTATTTAACTGAGAAATGTTAAGGAGAAATACAGAAACAAAATTAAGGGTACAATGTAACGTAACTTTGTTTCCAGCAGAGGCAACGTTATTATTTTAAAAGCTTGTATAAATATAGTGCAACATAACAAAACTTTCACAAATGAAAACAGCAATTATTTAAATTTGCATTCACATAGTCATCCCAAGAATAATACAGGGCAATATGAAGACAATACTGTATATGTGAGTATATAAAACGTCTGAAAAATCATGGCTATGTTGTAAACATAAAAGTTAAGCGATGGTGTTTTATATTAATTGTTGATATTTTAAGCCTGCAAGTCCAAAATTATAACTGAGGCCACAATATATGGGCAGTCCTCAGCTTACGAACTTAATTCATATCCTGAAACCCGTTCGTAAGCGGAAAGTTCATAAGTCGGAATACAAAAATGCACTGCATTTAAGTGCCCATACGTTTGTGTTATGAAATGGTTTACGGTTCAACAAAAAGGGAAGCATTGTTGAACTCATCATTAAGAATAAATATACATTTGCATTTTTACACTGTAAAAAACTATTGTCTAGTAAATAAAACATAAAACAAAGTAACATATACACAATTTTTATTTTCACTTACATTGAGGCCCGATGCTAGCTTGCTTGTTGGAAGGGGGCAATGAGTCACCACAATTGTACACACACGGGGCACGCGCGCATCCCTCCACTGATGTTCATCTTCAGTGGGGGCATAAATAACCACCACCACTCTTCGCCTCTGGTTGATGGGAAGGTAACCCTACAGTAGGCTGTGGCTTACAGCTTCACACACCTCACCACCACACTCTCATGCCCGCTTCATTCTTTTGTTTAGAAAAATCGCCACTCACTGTTGTTTAGTATTCTCATGCCCCAAGTAGAGGACTGTCCACCCTTCATGGTGACTGGAGCCAGAGCGAGTCCACCAGACCTCCTGAATACCATGGAGGTCTAGGCGGTACTGGTCCAGCTCCCAACAGAAGAGTGGCAGCCTTTCCTCTGCAGTGAGTGTTCGAACATTCCATATGTCCGCTCGAAATGGCTCTTTGCTGTTTCTGGAGGAACTCCGAGGGTCAGGATTCAGTATCCTAGCTCCGCCAAATGGTGTTTGGCAAGGAGACGTCATAGACGCCTGTCCCCCCGGTGCCTCCGGCACAAGGTTCGTTCTATATTTTGCACGTAGTTCAGTGGTAGTTGAATTCAAGGCGGAGGGGTTACAAGCCCCTCACACCCGTCCAGAGCCCATATTTGGCTGCTGTGGTGGCTACAAGCGCCATGAGGGGAATAGCCGATTGTTTTTATTGGTATTCCCTCCATGGTATTGCTCACATCCACCACAGTGTTGCCGTTCGGCACCACTAAGGAGGTAGGGGGGGTTGTTTTTGCCACACACAAGCACTCACTTGCAGCATGAAACCGACTCATTATATCATGCGGAGGATCGCTCCTCTGGACAAAATAGTTCCACGGTTCAGTTTTCAAGTGCAAGTTCGCGTTCGAAGTCAATGTAATTTGTATTTATTTCATGGAAGCTGGTTCGTAAGTATGGGTGTTCGTAAGTCGGGTGTTCGTAAGTCGAGGACTGCACGCACATTTTATTATACTCTTGTATATGGCAATATGTTCAGGAGTTAAATGGCAGTGTTGAGGTCTGCTCGTCACGAGAGGGCTTCGGGATTTCGTTCGTGTAGTTTTTCTATTCCTCCAATGAAGGAGGGTCGACTAAATGGTCCACCACATGGTCCATAGTTTGGGTTGTATGGCGAGAGTAGCACTGTGGCTTGTCTCTAATTTTCCTTTATGAAGATGTGCGTATTGTCCTGTTGATGTTCTGATGTGGTTGATGGCTACACCAGTGTCTTCGAGAAATATGAAAGCCAGGAGGTGTGATGTTTGGGTGTGAATGTGACCGACATTTCACAATAAACGACATAAACAACATGTACCACCAAACCCTGTAGCCATAGCTGGCTGCATGAGTCACTCCACAACAGCAGGAGCATCAGTAGGAGTATAAAAACATGTTCAATGCACCTTTGAAGATCAGCACACTAAATCAAAACACTTTGCAGCGGTCATCCAGAGCGAAACATTTGATTTTTAGGCCACTGAATAGCAATGGCAGCTAGGGGTGTACAACTCCTCTAGAGCAGTTGTGAGTGAAGATCTCATAGGTAGTGATTCAAGTTGCAGTTTATTGGCAATAGCATTCCAGACCCTGGGGGCATCAATAGCAAAGGCCCTTCCTCCAGTATTTTTACAGCAATAAGGAATGTGAAGCTGGTAAATGAGCGAAGACCTTAGGTCACATTTGTTCTTCGAAACAGAGAGGAGATCCAGCAGGTAGTCTGCAGATTTTTTTGTAAGTACATCGTGAATAAATACGATCTGATGCACAAGCCGTCGAACATTAAGAGATGTTAAGTTTGACCCAATGTAGAGATCAGTGGTGAGTCCTATATGAGCAGTTCTATGCAAATCTTAAAGCCGAGTGATAAATTGAGTTAAGCTTCTTCAGTACAGTACTGGGGGCTGATTTATATACGATGTCACAGTAATCAAGTAGAGGCAGTATGGTAGCTTTTATAAATTCCAAACGGAACATTGGGGGGAAGCAGTGCTTGTGTCGATACAGAAAACTATATTTTTTGTCTTTTTACCAATATAATGAATGTGATCTTCAAAATTCAGTTTTGAATCCAGGGTGACCCCAAAATGGTGTGTAAACATCTGCACTGGTGAGACAAAGGGCGTGGTGTTTCCATAGCCCCACCTCATGTCCCGTGTTACCTTAGATTTGGAGAATTATTTGTTTATTGATTGTGTAAATGTGTGCCCATGTCTATATGCGTGTAATTAAGATCACGTGTGTTTGTTTGGGATCAGGTTTTGTATTTAAAATTTCACATTTCACAATGACGGTTGTGAATTTAAACACCATTTGTGGGTAAAATCAGCATTTCGTGTGTCTGAGGTTAACACATTCAGAAAGCCAGGAGGTGTGATGTTTGGGTGTGAATGAGGTGTTTATTCTGGATGCCCGCGTTGTTCCACTGTGTTCGCTAACATTCCTCTGGATCTGGGTGAGATTCCTCGATAATAACAGCGTAATCTCAACTACATAACTCCAATGGACACTTCATGACAATGTGAACACTTTATACGCGCTCTTGTAAATTGAACCAGCATGAAATACGATACGTAAACAGTTTCAGTCTGTTCATTGACAATGAACAAATATATAGTTGTGAGTCACAGCACCTGGCCTGGTTTTGTGTTATGGAACCAGACTCTATAGCCTGAAGTCAAGTTTAGTCGGACTCCCGTGGTATATATTTCGTAAAGACGGGGACCAGGTGATGGGGCGACAAGAACACGATCAGCATCCGCGTATACAGAGATGCTCCGGCATAGCAAAACTCGATAGGGTATTTATGTACCAATTTAACAATCTAAAGGGTCAACAAATATGAAATGTTGTAGACCTACACACACAGTTTAATATCTAAAAAAGCTGATCTTAACTGAAGCTATAGTCTAGTGTTCAGTACAACATATATTAGTGGTTTTACTTATTTGGCACGAGGCGCGCGCCGGTGGCTCCAGGCCATGGGCACTGGCTCCTCCAAGCTGCGCGGCGGCAGCAAGCAGGCGGTGCGCGACCGCATGTGGGATGCGCACATGGGTGGCGTTTGCTGCGCCAGCGTGAGCCACGACGGCGAGCTGTTGCTCACGGGCGGCGAGGACGCGCGCGCTGCACTGTGGAGCACGCGCACCTTCGCTGCGCTCGCCGTGCTCGAGGGCCACGAGTCGTACGTGACAGACTGCGCGTTCGCGCCCGACAGCTCCCACGCCTTCACGTGCAGCGCCGATTTCGCCGTGCGCGTGTGGCAGATCGATGGCGGTGGCGGAGCGCTGAGCGTCAGATGCGCGCACGTCCTGCACGGCCACACGGCCCGCGTGAACCGTTTGCTGGTGCACAGGGGCCACTCGGTCTACAGCACGTCTGCCGACCGCACGGTGCGCCGCTGGAACGCGGCGGACGGAAGCTGTCTCGCCGTCTGCGAGGGTCACACGGACAACGTGCTGCCCCTGGCGCTCTACCTGGCGGAGGGCGACCCGGACAACGCCGACGAGGTGCCCGGGCAGGTGGTGCTGGCGGCTGGCGGCATGGACGGCACGGTGCGGCTGTGGGACGATACCGGCACGGCGCTGCACTGCCTCGAGGGACACACGGGTCCTGTTCTGTGCCTCGCTGTGCTGCAAACGCGAGCCGCCCTCTTCTCGGGCAGTGCAGATGGCACGCTGCGCCGCTGGGACGTGCTCAAGGGGGAGGCCGTGTCAGTGTTCGTTGAAAACCTGGGCAGCGTCATTTGCATGCAGGTGCGCAGATCATTACAAGTGTGTGTTTATAAATGTATAATTGGAAGGGCACCTGAGAAGCGTTATCCTTTTGAGCTGAATCGAGAAATATATGTGAATTGTGGAGATGCAAATCTCTGCTGTGGGACCTAAGTTATGCTCCACTGGTCCTGTTCGTCCCATGGCTTCATCTCGCACTTGGACGTCCTGCAGGTGGCAGGGCGTTACCTGTACGCAGGTGGCAAGGATGGCATCGCGCGGCGCTGGGAAACGCGATCGCAGATCTGCGCACGCAGCTATCAGCCGCATACGCGCGCCGTGAGTGCGCTCGAGGTTCATCGCAATGTCCGTAAGTGTCGCTCGTTACACTTCCACAATCTACGGGGCACTGGGGCTGCAACGCAACTTCGAAGTGGAACTTGTGAATGTGCTAAGAATGGAATTGAATACAGGCGTTTGGTGTGTGGGTGTGAAGTGTTCACAGGGTGTGGAGATGGGAGCGCCTGCTCCTACAACGCTCAAACAGGGGAGGTAATGAGGACCTTCAAGGGGCATAACTACATTATCAACTGCATGAAGGTGAATTCCACGGCTGTATTGTGAGTAGGTAAATTTAATTTATACTGTACTGTTTACATAGTTATTATCGTGTATTTATGTAAAGATGTATTAGGTAAGTTAACCCCTAAAGTCAGAATTAAATCAACAGATTTTTTTGGGTACGTATTACATATTTTTTTAAAGTGGTGTACTGCACTTGTTCTGTGAACAACAAAAATACAAGGGATACGATACTAGGCATATTCATTAATGGGCAATATTTAGTAAATAGCTCACCTGGCCTTAGTGTACAAACCAAGGAAGGGGAGCTCAATCGGGTTGGTAGGTGTGGGAGTTGAGTAGGCAGACCTGTCAACCCATGCGGTTTACCCGTATTCTTGTAAAGGGAAATTGAGTTTTCAGGTCGATACGGCATACAGCCGTTTCAATCCGGGCAAATTTGATTTTATATTTGTTTCTATTTCTCTATTATGATGGGGCTTTGTAGGATGAATGTTGAGATTTACAAGGGCACGGGGTGATCAATAAGGTCTGAATTTGGTCTGTCATAAGGTAAGGCACTGATAAGCATAGATTTTGACTTAAAGCTTTCGTGACTGCATGAATTCATATTCTTTGGGTCTTTCGGTAAAGCCACGTAGATAGGAAAAAAATATGGTGATAGAATAACAATATGGTGATATTGCTATTATTTATTTATTTTCTTCTATGTGGCTTTATCGAAAGACCCAAAGAACACTGATAAGCGGTTGACAGGCTACCCTGCGTGAGCTGTTAGTGTTACTGATGGAGCACGCCGAGGGTTGCCCTAACACGCAGCGTCCTCTCCAAAGAAAACAACATAGGTAAAACACACAAGCCTTTCAATGCACACACTTGTATGTGTACTCAAAAGTATAGAATGCATTATTTTGACCCCGGAATTAATCAAATTCGATGTGCTTAATAAAAGTGGGTGGCTTGCATAAAGAGAATGTAAAATTTCGAAAGGAAGCCAGCCACTTTTATTGAGCGCGCCACATTTGATTGATTCCGGGATCAAAGTAATTTACCGTACTTCTATATTTGAGTGCAAATAAAAGTGTGTGCATTGAAAAGCTTGTGTTTTTTTTATTATTATTACCTAATAGGTTTTGTGTACTTGCTGCTTCTAGCGCTAAGGAAGAGAGGGAGGCACAGCGGCCGCTCCGGCGTTCCGACGACGACCGGAGATGTGATCAGAGGCTGTCCAGCAATAGCTGCTACCATTCGTAATTTCAAAAAGTGTGTGTGGGGGGGGGGGGTGTAAAATGTACGATTAATTATTAATGATTAAAATGTATTTCAAAACACGAATAAGATCACGATCGGCGGGACCTGGACCGTTTTTTTAATCAAATCTTGAATTGTCACGCCAGGTGAGTCTGTGCAGAAAATTTCAGCTCGTTAGACTTCGTAGATCCGAAAATATTAAGCGTCAAAGATTGAAAAGGATTTAAACAGACAGCACGGAAAGTTAAATTAAAGTGTGTAATAATAATTAAAGGGCCGTGCATGACCTTGTAGGGAAGCTGTTGTGCCGACCCACACGTTCGTTTTTACGCGAGGATTTTTCAGTCCCCCCCCCCAAGAGTCACAATTGTAAGTGGTGACTCACCCAACTAATATGAAGTGTTGCTTCGCATGTGAAGTTGATTGGCTAAGGTAAACATTGGTGGCCCATCTATTTTGTAACAAATGAACATACAGAACTCACGGTGACACTTATAATCCATGATTCAAAATCCATGTAACTTGTTGCATACGATACAGGTACAGTGTGAGATGTTTATGGGGGTATTTTGTGAAGTGTATGAGGGGAATGCCTAGTTCCAGCGAAGCTCATTGAACTGGATGTTTGTTGACTAAGCGTCACGGTTGATATGACATGCGCAACAATGTCTCTAGACGTGTAGGGAAGGACCTGTATGTGATGCTCAATGAGTACCCACAGCATTTTAAAACTTAGGATATAGAACTACCGGTGTTTTTCCAATCGTGGAATTTTCATTTCACAAGGAAAACTTTTAAACTTCACACACACACATTGACATATTTTGCTTTTGTCTTCTAAACACAATTTTATTAGAGGGTACTTACCCGTGAAGAGAATCTGTAAAGTGGAACTCAACATAAATATGAGCAAATTAACGTTCATAATCGAATGTACATTTAATGTTGTGAAATAAGATCCACAATAAGACAAATTGAGGTAATCGCTGCCAAGCTTTACACAGCCACTAAAATGGAGTAATCTGTCTACTGTGTGGTGTGTGGATGTGCCTGGTTCTGTGTGATTCAGGTAGCAGGGGATACACTCTTCACAGGATCGCAAGATGGAAGCATGCGGGCATGGAGTCTGCAACGGGTTTTTGCAGATGCACAGGACAAGCAAGCTGAACAAAATAACGACGTGGCAGATCAGTCGGAGAATAAACCAGATGAAGGAAAGGTTGTGGATGAGGTGAACGAGTTAAAGGAAGATGGAGAGAATGCAGAAAACGTGTCAGACGACGTGGCAGATAAGTCGGTGCGTACATCGGAAGAAAATGGTGCACATGAGGTGAATGAGTCAAAGGAAGACAACACCAATAATTAATCAGACAGACGAAAGCAAGGAAGGATGAGGCTAATTCAGGAGCAGACCTCAAGACGAGGTGCAGGCAGTCATATGGTGAAGCTCATACTCTTATATAAGCGCACAACTTTATCTATCTGTGATGAACGCTGCACTTTCCGTCGTTTTCATGCAGGGGGCGCTGCAAACCTACGCACCCCCTGTATGAACGACGGAGGCGCAGGGACAGACGTTCGATTACGTTGGGATCGATCTGCAGACGGCGGTCTTCTCGCACGGCCAGCAGCTCTATGTCGCCTTATCTCGATCCCGCAATCCCAAATAGGTGAAACTCGGCATTGAACCGAACCCCCGGCAAGGCCATCTACTTAACGACGAGAGAAAATTCACACGAAATGTCCTTTTCATTGAAGTCTTCCAGATGTAAAATGATATAAGCTTTTAATGAAGAAATACAATTATCTAATTCAAAACATAATACAATTCAAAGATGTTTCATTTTAAAACTTCAAAAAAGAGCATCGGGTGCTTGCGTGAATGCGTCGTTCGTGTGAAATTTTTTCGTGACTTTCCTGGCCGAAGGCCGTAAATGGTTGTAAGGGGGCGCCTTAGGCGCCCCCGAACAACTCCTAGTTGAAAATTACTTGCAAACGTCGATTTTGCGTGCGTATATAGCACCAGTACCGTCCAACTAGATGAAAAAAAATGGCAAACAAATTTCAAGGAATACTTGAATTTGTCTGATTTTCCTGTCCATCTTATTTGATATAGATTTATATAATGCCTTATGCCAAGGCGCGTTACAGCAATTATACATAAGATGGTAGTGGTTGAGATAGAGAGTGGGATTATTAAAAGTGGTGGTGTAGTTATGGTGAACAACATGACAGGTTGGATTGGTTAAGGAGGGGTTATGATAGGGTTAGGGGTTGTGGTAGTGATAGGGGTAGTGGTGGGGGTAGTGATAGGGGTAGCACCTAGCTGTAGTTGGGCGGCGGGGGCAGGGAGTAGCAGGATGTGCTATGGAGAAGAGATGTGCACAGGTGCTTTGGGGCACAAGTCACACAATGCACCCACGATATTGAGGGTGTGAACAAGTGACAATGAAGGACACAAAGCAGGACCTGGAGAGAATTATACACGTCAAGCTCACCATGCGAAAATGCTAACCCATTACAATCCTGAGATTTGACTGCCTGGTGGATTAAGCTACCTAGAGATTATCCTCGGGTCCAATTAAACCAGCCAGCTGCGCTGAGCCAATGTTTGCCTTCATAATCATGAATTATTACAGTGCACATTAGGGGGATAACATAGGTTAGCTTGGGCTGCAATACCGTACTGTTATAATTCATACTAGTGTAGTATGGTTCCAGGGAGACTTGACACGTAGTTGGAGGCACACGCTTATTTATTAACACCAGCACGTAACTCAGAAGCTTACAGTAACTGAAGGGGTATCGGCCCCTTCACCAGTCTAGCTACGGAACACAACAGCCTAGCTCACAGCTAGCTTACACCTAGGTTACGGCACCCCGAATACCCAGACCCCGCTCTTAGAAGAGCGTCGGTTCTGGGCTCTGGGGGCCACGCCGCTGGCTTGCCTGGTCGGTCCTTAAAAGGACAGCGATCCGAGGGAGTTCCAGGGCCGGTCTAGCTGGTCTTCTTTCTTCACTGGTTACAGCTTAACACTAGACCCAGAGCCCTTCGGCTCACCGCCTTAAATAGCCATCTCCCCCAGAGGGGAGGGGCTGTGGGGGATCCCAGCGTACGGCGAGGACGTCGCTGCGAGCACCTGCTCCGCGTACCGACGTAGCCACGCCCATTGTGTTTGTTTGCCACCCGCGGCAAGTCTAAATCAGGCCGTCTACAACGGTTACAACGGCTCTACACTAGTATAATCAATACTGTTACCATGAATACATCAGGTAGAGCTCAATATATTCGAATTATCCTTTAAGTCTTGTACACACATTGTGGCATTATCTAATCACGGCTATGACATTATGGGGGCCCCGCATCCCACACCTCATCTCCACGATGACGTCTCAGGCTTGAGGAGACGGATGTGGACAGAGGGCACAAGCTCTGGGTATAAATAACCCTTTTGTGGGAGTTATTGTTGTGAGGCTTCATCGGGTGGCTTAAGGTTCTTTCCTCTGAGCTGAGTATGCATGACTAAGATGCGGCAGTATCAATAAACATTTATTACAGCCAAACCTTGCACTGGCTGCTTCTGTTATTGTGTTGAATTCACGCGAGTGTGGATTTGGTGTGGCCTATATTCCCCTCATGGGCAGCAGAAGGTAGGCTGCAAAGGTAAGAGGAGTCAATTAATCTTTACTTGAGTGCTTCTCTAATTTTTTTGTGAATTAAATATCACATTTGAGATACGCAGTGATAACCTTCCCTGAGAGCACCATTGTAGGTGCTGCTTTGTAAGTGAGATAACCCCAATGCCAGTCCACCTCGGCACTCAATCGTTGAGGAAAAGTGATTTATGACTGGATGACCATGGTACATTGTGAAGGAATGGGCACCATGTATAGCAACAACCATTCAGGGACATTTCCCACCAAGCACAGAGGCTGCGCTCATCATATGCCTCGTGAGTCCTCCCTGTTAACCCCGGGTCTGGGAAAGTGACATTGAGGCAATACAAATGCGTTTCCCTCTCAGACGACGAGACCAGTTGAGCTGTTGTGTGGGCCCCCATAACAAGGATATAATCGCTCAGGAGAGTGAACTCGGGTGGGCCAAAGTGACATTTGGTGGTTCTAGGGCCCCACCTCAGCACCACCCTAACGTTGGTCCTCACTCCTATTATCTCACCTTCCAATTGTCTGCAACTGTGAATGGATCTATTTGCGCGAAGATGCATCCGACCATCGAAGCCTTTACTCAGATTACAGGAGTATAGTTGAAGTTGGCGTCGATGGAGCTGGAGTGAAGCCTGAACTGGGTTCGCTGGATCAGTCGGGAGACGGAGCTGAAGTTCCGGAGCAGCTCCACTCTTTCCTGCCTCCATTGCGATGTTTATATATATGTTGCGTGGTAGAAAAGGACGCTGAAGCCGGTCGTGTAGGGGCTGACGACAAACTGTTTATTTAGGGCTTACGCCTAACTCGGGGGAAGGGGTTAACACAAGGGTTATTAACTAAGCTTCCCAGGGGAAGGGGACTGGGAGTTCCCTACACCCTACCAGGCTATCGGGCTCTTCCCACAGCACTGACCGAGGGTTCATCCAACTCGGCCAGCCGGGTAAAGTAGCCCTTTAGCCTGGCTCTCTACCCTCTATCCCGGAGCCCCCTACTTCCTAACCACTCACTCCTCTGGCTCTCGGCGAAGACCCCGTCCACGTCACGGGTCTCCCCTTAAATACCCTGGGGGGCATGACGTCACTTTACCCTGACGGCATTCCCCCGAGGCGAGTGTGACCTGACGTCAGCACTCCACTCCTCAACATATATATAATCGAAAAACCTAACTTCTTACACGAGTACATGGTGTATAAACTTCAATCTCGGTGCACATCTGCTGTGCTGCGAGGTGGCCAGGAGATGGCAGTAGAGTAAGTAGGCTTGTGGCTCTCGGAGTGACGTACAGTATATATTTTCTATTTTTGTTTTAAAGATTAATAGTGATAATCCCATGGAAAGACTGACCCTGTCAACGAATTATTTAATATCCTTGCATATCTGTCCAAACAAGCGCACACGATGATCATTGAGACCCAGGGTTTAATGGTTAAGTTACACCAATCTATTTGCATAATTTTGAACAACACCATCACTTGATGTAATTGTTCAGCTGGAATCATTGACAGAAACTTTTTCGCAATATTTTAACCCCACCCACTTTGATAAAAAAAAGGTTTTGCCAATGCAGCATGAGGAGTGGAGATATCGGCTCTTTTAATTGTGGAAATAATTTTTCATGAATGGCAAATGGCGGAGTAGGGTGAATTTTCTGCAACGATGGCCATCATTCTGCCAACAAGAGGCAGAATGACCATCACTAATGCTTTCCAACTTGAGCCTCACAAATAACTGATCATTATTTATCATTTATACCGCTCCTCCCATGTAGCATATGGTAAAGCGCCAACTAAGGAAATGTTTTAATATTAAGCTCATATATCCAATGCAAATATGTGTTCACTTAATTAAATTGTACTCTTACCAAATTCCTCACGGAAACTTCACAGTGAATTCTCATTTGCAATGTCTGCACTTGTGCAAGTCCTTGAGAAAGTGCCATTAATTGGTTGTTTATATGTCTCTCTGGTCCTTTGCCAATCTACTGCTGTAGCAAGTCCTTGCTACACCGCGTTGGTAACGTGGGTTTGTTGCACCACACTAGTTGGTGCGGGTTGGTGAAGAGGATGCCTAGGATCGGTTAAGATATGATCCGCCATTGATATTAGCCATGCATAGGAATCGAACTCTGAAAATGTAGTTTATAGCACAGCGCACTACTCACTGCACCATCACTCCACCCATATGCAAATATACAGCGTTTATATAAAGTTAGTTTAACACATAGGCTTTCGCGACCAATATTATCCAGAATAAACGTTTTTGGGTTAGATTGCGTAAATAAAAATGCGTCGTTAAACCCGCCACCACCCGACAGCCAATTATTAAGGTTTGTCGCGTAAACAAAACGTGCCAATTCGTTACTAGTTCAGCACATCGGTGTGTTGGAGCGTAAAGCCACTACTTTTACAATTCGAGTACGACGTTTCGCCAGTAATTACAACTAGCATCATCAGGCGGACAGCCAGAGATGTGGAGAAATCCTCCTGCTTCGGTCTTAAATAGAGGTATAAATGTTACGTCGTCACTTGGGAGCCAAGTAACGACATACATTACAATGACTATCCATTACTGTAATGGATATCCCTCCATTTAACACCGAAACAGGAGGATTTCTCCACAACTCTGGTTGTGCGCCTGATGATGGTAATTGTAATTACTGAAGAAACGTCGTACTCGAATTGTGAATGTTATGGGTTTACTCTCCAACACAACGGGTTGCTGAACTAGCAACGAATTGGCACGTTTTGTTAACGTGACAAACCTTACTAATTGGCTGTGTGGGGTGGTGGCGGGTTTAACGACACATTTGTATTTACGTGATCTAATCCAAAACAAACCTCTATTATGGATATATAAAGTTGTGTGGCAGTTCGCGTGTGTGTGCGATTCCCTGATAGATCTATTTTGCAAAAAAAATGACAAAATACTTCCATTAAATTTACAAAGACCAAACACATCACCAACGATAATGGAACATTTTGTCTGGCGTTTTCAATCCCAAGTTTGAGAATGAAATGCTGTTTGCACCCAAGCAAAAGGCAAACACGTCTCATCAATGCTTCATACGCAATTTTTGTCAAGCGTGGGCCCGAATTAATATAGTACATCTCAGCGTTAATTGGTGATGTGGCTCTGAATTTGTCTGGCTACAAACATGGGTATTTGAGCAAATGTAATCAATGCAGGCTCCTTGCTTGCTTAGAAAACGGTTTGGGTAACAGAGCAGCACTGGTGCATTCTATGTTGCGTTCACATTATAATAATTATCAGCTCACATGCATTTCAGTTTCTGGCAATTGGAAAACCCGCGGTAAAATGTATCGCGCCCCCAGACCGGAGCCAGGAGCAGCTACTGGTACAAGTGTAATGTGTACATTATGACCAATAACCATGGAAGGCTTGAGGGCAGGGGTGCTTCTCCACCCATGGGAACAGAAACGTTCTTTAAACAGTGTTTTTCTTCTGATGGGAAAGCTGCTCTTTACTGCTGGTCTGGGCCATTTATAATATTGTATACAACTGATATACAAATGTACGTTGTGGTCTGAGTTATTTGGTGGCTGTTTATTTGGAGCAAAAAGGGATGTTTGAAATAAAAGTGCAAGAAAGCTGTGTTTGTAGGATAACGTTTCAAAAGGCTCGTGACACGGGGTCAATAAGAATACGGTTAGTCACGAGCAGAGCTGTCTCCAGCACTGTGAGATGCAATGCCTGTAAGAGGGTTTTTAGGAACGTATAATTCAACACTATAAATATTGCTCGGTGGCTTACATACGCAAAAGATTGTTTACAGTGCTTGTATACTTGAATGGTATATTATCTACAGAATAGTGCATTGCAGAGCCCTGAGCAGACCTTCCTGTGTTGGCCATAGCCCATTTGATTTAAAGTTGCTGTGATTTTTACTATTGGTCTTGATTTTTACAGCACGTTTATTAACACCATTAACAAAGCTCCAACTAGTCGGGTTTCTGCTTTCTGTCTGCAAAAACGCATGCACATTTTTCCCTTCTCATTCACAGTTTACAGATGCAATTAACTTCATGATTTATTGGTCTGCATGTGCAGACAAGGTCACCAAAGCGATGGAAGCTAGACCGGTAGTGCAAATGACATGCGAGCACAACATTCCTCGATATACAAGAACACATTTACAGCTATTTATCAATCCACTGCTGGCACTGACCATACTTCACCATGCTGGTCAAGTGCCAGATGGTGAAGGGTTGGGAGGGAGAGGCGTCTGGACCTGTTCGTCTTCATGACGAGGTACGTGCTTGGAATTATAGTGAGATACATAAAGAGGAACTCTTGGATCAGAGACTAAATTCAAAGCAGAGACATTGGCTTGTGAAAAGTAGGCTTTGGCAGGACACGCTGCAGCAGGGCATATATCACGGCTGATGGTGAGAGAGAGCCATTGTGATATCTGTATAGAGATTTATTCTGCGGTGAAATTGCCACAACAATGCCTAATAGTGCTTCATTTTGGCAAACAGCTATGGCTTAATATTGTTCAAACATTGCAACGAAGAGAGAAGAAAGGTATTCCTGATGAGTACTTTTGGATTATATGAAGTGATAAGTTGCCAGGACAATCACTCCTTAGTCTTGATAGAGTCTATAGCAGGGGCGGTTTCTTCATTAGGGCGATTGGGCGACGCACCACCAATGTCATTCAACCACAGAGTCACGCTAGCCGTCACTGTGCCTCTGGATATAGTCCAATCAGCGTCATGCTACGTTCTGTGGAGTACCGCCTCTTTTTGGGCGATTTCCCTCCGGCTGAGAATCGCCCCGAGTGGTCCCATAGACTTACATTCAAAGATGTTTTTTTTCGAACGGGGGCGCTGCAATGCATTCTCTATGGCTTCCGGGAGGGCTCGCACTAACGTGCTTACGTCATCATACGTAACCACGTTTCATCCAACAAAATTATTTTTCGCCACCTAGTGGAATCTTTAATAAAAGAAACTTGAGTGTATTGTATTAATAGTGAGTATAGAAACAAACAAGATGTATTGTAAGAGTCACTTTATTTTTTATTAATATTAAAGAAGTGAAGTTGCCTTTACATGCTTAAGCTGTTAATTTATCCTTTGCATGGGTGGACCTTATCCTTATCAATCATCCAGACATTTGCCCCCCCTGAGAGATTTTGCAGGAGCCGCCACTGGTCTATAGGGTCATTTGATTGATATATTTTTACTGAGATGTATTTTGCACAAAACGGGAAATCAGCCATTGTGTCTTTTTGTTATCAATAGCATACGCTTTTTATTTTGGTATTGAAATTCAAAATGAGATTTATGAATACACGCGTGTTGTGTTAGTAATGCCATCTTCAATGAAAACCAATGTGATTACCAAGAGATTTGCAAGTGTTTGCGTGTACATTCTACCAAAATGGGGCAGAATGACAGCCAACCACTCTTCATGAATTAGGACCCCCCACATATTTGGCGTTCATACCACACACCCTGCAAAAGCATGATGTCTGTGTAAATTATGTGGAATGTCCTTCCCAGGTGTGTGAATGTAAGACCATGAACACATTCTTTTGGATTTAGGGGGACTTAAGGTATGGTAAAACTATTTTTTAAACCTAGGAATGGTATATTTTTATTTAACGACTCTCTTCATCTTGCAAATTCAACTGTTTTATGTGAGCAACGTTTCCCCTCTCTGCCCTCTGGAAATGTAAATCTATGTTTGAATAAATAATTTCACAGCTATCACCGCAACAGATAAATAATACTCAAAATGATACTGTTGTCCGACCTACATATTCCAGAGCTGTGTGAAAAATGCGCACACACAATTGGAAGATTAATTGTATTTCTGTGAAACATATACACCTCCATGAAGAGTGTCATTCAACATCAAAACGAAGGTAAAAATGATTTAGTTCACAAGGGTGAGATTCCATTTTGTTTTGTACTTTGGCCTGACTGTCCCTGATCGGTCTTGACAGTGGGTGGGGAATATCAAGCGGAGAGCACATGTGCTACCCATATCCAAAGATTTTCTGCCATCTGTGTCTAAAATAAGTAATATTTAAAAATACTTTTAAGGGGGGACGGGGACCCTTTCATCGCGGTCCTCAATGTGGGGTCGCAGGCCGTGGTAATTCCTCAAGGGACCGTGCTTGCTCACGCAACGCCGGTGCCCTGCGAGGAACCTGTCGCCAATCACGTTGGCACTGCCACTCTGCCGCTTCCACATTCGGACACCGATGAAGGGTGGCTTGAGGCGCTTTGTGCGGGATCGACGGACCTGTCGGATGTAGAGCGTCAAAAACTTAGGACACTCCTGCGCGAATTTGCCGACGTGTTCAGTCAGAACAAATTCGATTTAGGCTGTACCCATTTGCTGCGTCACCATATTGATACGGGTGACAGCGCGCCCATACGCCAAAATCCCTTCCGGCTGAGTCCCGCCGAGAAGGACCATGTCAAATCGGCTGTTGATGACATGTTAGCCGCCGACATCATTTCTCCCTCTACCAGCCCGTGGGGAACGCCGATCGTTCTGGTTAAGAAACAGGATGGATCGTTGCAGTTTTGCATCGATTTTCGCCGCCTCAACAAAATTTCCGTTGCTGACGCATACCCGCTTCCCCGTATTGACGAATCGCTGGACGCCTTGGCGGGGGCGGGATTCTTCTCCACATTGGATTTGCTTTCGGGATTCTGGCAGCTTCCTCTGGACGATGAATCTAAGCCTAAAACTGCATTCCGTACACCACATGGTCTCTTCCAATTTAACCGGTAGCCGATGGGATTACACTCGGCGCCGGCGACTTTCCAGCGATTGATGGAATTGGTTTTGGCTGGATTGCAGTGGGATTCGTGTTTAATCTATTTGGATGACGTTATCGTCTTTAGCAGAACATTTGACGAGCATCTCCAGAGGTTGCGGGCCATTTTCCTCAAAATGCGGGCTGCTAATTTGAAATTTAGACCCCAAAAGTGTCATTTATTGCGCGAATCGGTACGTTATTTGGGGCACATCGTTGGACGCTCGGGTATTGCTACCGATCCCGCCAAAACGCAGTGCGTCAGCTCCTGGCCGACTCCCACTTCGGTGGGAGAGGTCAGGAGCTTCGTTGGTTTCGCGTCATATTACCGACGCTTTGTCGCGGACTTTGCCACCATTGCTAAGCCCCTGCACGCTTTGACGTCAAAGGGGGTCCGCTTCCATTGGGGACAGGAGGAGGAGGCTGCGTTCCGCTCCCTTCGGGACGCTCTGGTTAATGCCCCTCCCCTGGTTTATCCCGATTTTTCAAAACCCTTTGTGCTCGATACCGACGCGAGCAACACAGGTATTGGGGGCGTGCTTTCCCAGGTGGTTGAGGGCGTGGAACGGGTGGTCGCGTACGGTAGTCGAGTGTTGTCTCCAGCGGAGCAACGATATTGTGTCACCCGTCGGGAACTGCTGGCAATTGTCTATTTCATCCAGCAGTACCGGCCATATCTGTACGGGCAGCGTTTCACCGTCCGTACAGACCATGCGGCGCTACAGTACGCCCTGCGAGTCCAACAACCATCGGGACAATTGTCTCGATGGCTGGAGGTTCTCCAGGATTTAGATTTTGAGACCACGTACCGTAAGGGCGTTCGCCACACCAACGCGGACGCTCTGTCGCGCATGCCAACCACCCCCGAATGCGCATGCCTCCTGGGGTCGGGTCGGTGCAGGCATCCTGGTGAAATGCCTGTTCCGGTCTTGGCGGCTGCTGACGACGCAGCGTCAATGCCGAATTCCATCGCACAACAGGGATCTGATTCCCTAGTGGGGTTGCCTGCCACGGAATGGGGGCGTTTGCAGATGGAAGATACCTCCCTCCTTGCGTTGCGCCGCCGCGTCGGGGACCGGGGGCGGGGGAGGGGTGATGCCGACGCATGGGAAATGCTCGGTGGGTTGTTAATGCATTGGGACGGGAAATCCCATCGACACCGGCTGGTGGTCCCTTCGGGGTTACGGGGTAGGGTGGTGTGGGCCGCTCACGAGCGCCTCCTCCACCTGGGAACCCAAAAGACCCTGGCCTTGCTCCAACTTGATTTTTTTTGGCCGGGCATGACAAGGGATGTCGGGGATCTGTTAGGGTCGTGCCCTAGGTGTGCGCAGCGGAAACCACCAGCGAGGGAGTCGAACCCGCCCCTGCAGTCTATCAGGGTCTCCCGGGTGAACGAACTTGTCGCGCTGCATATTCTGGGACCGTTCCCCGCCACCCCCAGGGGAAATAGATATTTGTTAACCGGGGTGGAGTACTTCACGCGCTGGCCTATGGCCTGGCCCCTGGCCAACCAGTCGGCAGCAGCCATCGTGGAGGCCTTTGTCCAGGGATATGTCCTTGACAAAGGTGCTCCCGAGCGGCTGCTGACCGACCAGGGTAAAAATTTTTCTGGCAAATTGCTCCAACAGGTCTGTGAGATCCTGGGCACGAAAAAGATTCGTACCTCTCCATATCACCCACAAACCGACGGGATGGTCGAGCGGTTGCATCGTACCATCACGTCGATGTTGTCACAGCAGGTTTCGGACTCACAGACAGATTGGGACTTGAAAATTCAGGGGGTCCTGGCAGCGTACAGATTGGCCCCCCATGCTGCGACGGGATTTTCCCCCTTCTTCCTTATGTATGGCCGCGAACCTGACCCACCTGTTCGGGCCCAGCTGCAGATCCCAGCGCCACAGGGAAAAACTCAATTGGCCGAACATGTTAAATTTAACCTGGAAAAATTGACAGAAGCGCGGGATGCTGCCATGCCGAATTCTGACATGCGGCAGAGGGCTAATGAGCGCCTCAGACTGGGACGCGCGCATGTGCTACAGTGGAAGCCGGGGGACAGGGCATGGCTGTCCCCCAGGTACCACTCGCGACCTCCTCAAAACTGGTGCGGCCGTGGCGGGGCCCCGTCGAGGTGGTTGAGGTCCTGAGACCTCAGTGCGTACGCATTAAATGGGGGAAGCGCCGGTGGTTTGTACACCCCTCCAGGCTCAAACCCTTCGTTGCGGTGCGAGTTCCCACTACACACGCGCGTGGCCAAACATGTGGGGGGGCGACCGACTCAAAGAGTTCGTCTCCGCTGCTCTCGCCTGACGCGTTGCCGGCTGTCCCGCCCCCAGGTGCACCGGGAGTGACGGGCTCACGCCCGACGACCCCCACGGGGGATGCCGAGGGTCTTGCGACGTCAACAACAGACTCACTCGGAGATGGACACTTGCCACCCGACGGCCTGCCGGCCGGGGTTATCCCGTGTGACGGGCCTGCGGCGAGGACGCGCGCAAAATGCGCAGACTCTTGTGACGCACGGAGTGAAAATGGGAAAAAAAGGAAAAAAAGAAATTCTTTTTTTTTTTGAAATATTTTTTTTCCTGTGTACGTTCACATGTTATGCTCACTGTGTGCGGCGTCGGTGGTGTGCTCCTGGCACATTGCATTGTACGAATGTTGTGTTCGCTGTGTGTTGTGTGTGTGCTGGGGGGTTTCCTGAAAAAAATGTATATACGTTGGTTGTACGGATTTTGTATTTATTCGGGGGTGGGGTGCGTCGGGTTATTTTCCCTTCCTGTTGTTCTTCTCGTTGCGTTATTGTTGTAAAAATGAGGCACACGCTGGGGGATCGAGGGGTGAATAAACTTTTATTGTCAAGGTTGCAGCCGGGACGGCTGCGAGCTGTACAGGGGGGGGGGGGGGTGATGTAGGGTGTAGGGGTGTTACGGAGGAGCTGTATGTGTAGGGGTGTTAGAGAGAGAGCCGTTATGCATGGCAGCTTATGGGAAACAAACACAGTGGGCGGGGCTACGTGAGTGCACGGGGGGGTGCTCTCAACGACGTCCGTACCAGGCAGCCCGGGGCCCCACCCCTCAGCGGGGGTGGAGTATAAAGGGGGATGTGTCAGAGGGCTCGGGGCAGAATGTTTAAGTAAACTCTTGAAGACCGAAGACTGCCTAGCTAGAGCCCTGGACTCCCCTGGGACGCCGCCCTTGTCAGGGCCGCGCAGGACCGAGCCAGCGGCGTGGTCCCGTGAACCAGAGCCAGGACTCTGGGACCCGTAGCCCGACTGACCAGTGTCGGGCCAGACAGCCTCCCCTAGCCCAGTATTTGGAGGATTAGGAGGCAGGCTAGGGGTAGCGAGCCGTGTGTTCCCAGCTATCCGGGTGAGGGGGCCGATACCCCCTCCAGTACTGTATGTCCCCAGTGACTGTTGTGAAATAAATACGTGTGCCTCTACTCGGGTGTCCACGCGTCCTCAACCGTACTACACATGTGTGTACGTCTTGAAAGATAGCAATTTTTTTTTATAAAAGGACTAGCTTTGCTACCCGGCTTCGCATTCTCGACGCCCGGCCGTCTTTGTCTCCCCAGTGGCGATGTTCACACCACGGTTACTCGTTTGAGGCTGAGTCGACCTAGGGGAGGCCCAGGACCGGTTCAAATGATCGTCACAGGTGGTGGTAGTAAGTCGGAATCGAACTCGTGTCGCCGAGTTCATAGCGCAGCAGACTAACCACTACACTACCGCTCGCCCCACACACGCGCCCCCGTCCATAGGTACACATACACGCGCTTGCTACAGACACACATCTTTAACGGTGCGTACGGCAGTAAACGACAGGAATAATAAAGCAATGCTGCGCGAAGAACGTCTTAGACCTGCAAAACATTTGTATGGCACTTTACTCACGGAGGGTTGGGGGGGGATGCGTGATGAGCAGGCACACTGCGTTACGCTTCCGCACGCGCGGGTCACATGACAGATGTGACGTCACAACTCACTTGCCGTGCAAAATATATGCATTATTGCGCCCCCCCCCAAAAGAATACAAAAGTAATGTTTTTATAAGTTTTGCATGGTGTACATTCTGGAAAGTACCCACATGGCAAATTTAACGTTTTTTGCATGTCGGGAAGTACGCTAAACATTTTCAACAGACACACATTCACAAATTTCCGTTTTTTATATATATAAATAGCAGTAAAACCCGGCGTTGCACGGGTCTTCACGTGTTGTCTGAGTTGGAGGCTTTGTATTTTGTGGATTGCATGTGGACGCGTTCGTAAAAACAAAGTTTTTCACTATAAATTCTTTATATGCGTGGCAGCGAACTTAATATAAAGGATTTAAAAATATATTCGCCTGTGAAAGACGCGGGGATCGATCCCGCGACCTTTGGCATGGGAAGCGAGGGCGCTATCAACTGCGCTACTCCGCCACGGCCTCGATGAACGGGCCAATCGCAGCGCTAGGAAAACCAAACGGACCAATCGTGTCTCGCAAATCCCTCACATTTCGTCCAATGAAACTGCGTATGGTCCGGCGACACACAGACACACACACAGACAGACAGATTTGCGATTTTATATATATAGATTCAGTATTTTAAGTTCACTGCAACACAGACAAATGGCTTTAACATATTGTATGCGTCATAATACAGTGCAAGCTTTGTGTATGCATATTTGCGGTGTTTATATATGTGGGTTTTTGAGAAATGCATTTCAGTGCCAAGGCGAATACCTAACAAACCTCAACTTAGCAGCAAAATGCTTTGTAATTTAGTGAGTTACCATGCTGTAAAGTACCCTTTCTTTATGTCATCATAAAGGCCCTTCCCAGTAAACATGTCAACGTTGGGTCAACGTTGGCGTGTGGTTGGAACCGTTGGACCAACGTTTCATGTGTACTGGGTTGCAGGCTCATGATCAGTCATATCTATCGATACGAACTATTTAAACTGCAGGATTTGTACAACATATCAAATTACTGCTGCTATTGTTTTTGTTTCAATGGTATGCTTACGGTACAGTGCATGGGGCTGCTTTCTGCATCTATATGCTGTATTTTAGGTCTTGTTTAGTGTCAATTCTTTCTCCTAGCAAATCCATTGAACATACATGAAGATTGTTTGAGTTTCTATTCCTGATAAATGGGTAAATTATTAACCACTGGACAAAATAAATAACATATCTAAGCCTTGAAAATAAGTCATGTGAAAGCTGGTTTAGCTGCAGCTGGAAGGCAGGTAAAGAATGAAGTACTAATCATTCTCTCACAATCCTTCCATGACCACCTCTCTCTCTCTTAATCTTACCGGGGATAAAAACATTTTTGGTAATCTAACCCTTAGTTTGTAATGATTCACTCCCGTGCCAGGCCACAATTCAATGAATTGTGACAATCGAGGGCCATTATGCAAGAAGCAGTTCTTTGTCTTTTGTATCTTGCTATAGATGACTCTTTGGTCTACTGTCTAATTTGTACTGCCTCGTCTACTTTCTATTTGTCTACTGTGTCTCGTTTGTACTGCCTCCTGCGTACTAGCCGTGATCTCGTTCGTCTGTCTTGTTCTGTTTAGTTCTTACAATGAATAAAACAAAAAAATCATGTTTGCACGATTAGAAATAATCGATCCTTGCGCATAGAATTTGAGATTCGCCTATCGTGAGAATAATATTGATTAATTATTATTAAGAAATTAATATTTAATACATGAATCAGCGTTTAAAAATACTCTTAGTTCCTTCGGTAAAGTCACGTGACTTTACCGAAAGAACTAAGAGTATGAATCCTTGCAGTTACGAAAACTTCAAATCTAGAAGTTTAAAAATACCTCAATTAATCAAGCAAATGTATCTTTCCTACTCGCACTCTCCTTCCTGCTCGCTCCTACATTAACATTAGCTGCTCCGCCCACCTCTAAACCTTTATAAAAAGACAGCCTTGGCAGATTCCCCCTCTTTTTCACCTGAAGACAGTTGCTTGTGTTGCGATCGAAACGTCGTGATCTATTATTTTTACACGCTTTTTATTAACTCACTCTGTCTGTTGTATCCTCAAATCTTGTCACTCAATTTTAACCCACTTCCCAATGTGGTATCGACTGCAAACTTGGTATACTTATGTCATACTGATGACAACACTATATTCGATCATAATTGTCTACGGTCAACTGACGTTGGCTGTAATTGGCTACGGTCCCTTACGTTATGGCAAGCTTCGGGGCCACTTCCTGGAGTCGTGGAGTTCTTCCATTACTAGTACATTTCATAAAAGCGTGTTTAAAAAAATAAGTTTTTTAAAATATTACTTATTTCTATCTATGCTCGTCAACCAGCCAGCGTAGCAGGACAGAGATGGGCTGCGTGTGTGGACAGCCTCGGGTGTAGCCGCGTTACGAAGTGTATCACCCTGTGTGCTCTTAATACATAAGAAGCCTTCTACTAGACGTGTGTCGGAAGTTGCTCACTACACAGCTATTAACACATTCCTGCGGAGGGAGCTGGTAGGAACGTTGGATTGCTCGATCAATGGACAGGGTCAACGGCGGCGTGGTGTATTTGAAGTACCGTTGATGACTCTTGGACACCGTTGGTGAGGCACACGTATTTATTCCGTACAAGTAGTCACAACTGTGGACATACAATACTAGAGGGGGTATCGGCCCCCTCACCCGGCTAGCTGGGAATACACTGCTAGCTATCTCTGACCAACCTCCTAGTCCTCCACTAACGGGCTAGGGGAGGCTGTCTGGCCCGACACTGGTAAGTCGGGCTACGGTACCCGGAGTCCCAGAGCACTAGCTCTGGTTCTCGGGACCACGCCGCTGGCTTGGTCCTGCGCGGCCCTGACAAGGGCGGCGTCCCAGGGGAGTCCAGGGCTCTAGCTAGACGATCTTCGGTCTTCACTGGTTTAGCTTTAACATTCTGCCCCGAGCCCTCTGACACATCCCCCTTTATACTCAACCCCCGCTGAGGGGTGGGGCCCCGGGCTGCCTGGTGCGGACGTCGTTGAGAGCACCCCCCCCGTGCACTCACGTAGCCCCGCCCACTGTGTTTGTTTCCCATAAGCTGCCATGCATAATGGCTCTCTCTCTAACACCCCTATATCACCCCCCCCCCCGCATAGCTTGCAGCCGTCCCGGCTGCCAACATACAAAAAAAACGACAATAAAAGCGCATTTACCCCCTGAGCGCGCGTGTGCCTCACTATTTTTCAACATAACGCGAAGAGAACAACAACAAGAACCAGAAAACCCCGAAGGGAAAACAACCCGACGCACCCCCCCCGAATAAATACGAATTCCGTAAAAGCAACGTATATACAAATCGCAAGGAACCCCCAACACACACACAACACAACACAATGTGCCAGGAGCACACCACCGACGCAGCGCACAGTAACCATACACGTGAAAAAAAAAAAATTCTTCTTTTTGTGCATCACAAGAGTCTGCGCATTCTTGCGCGCGTCCTTGCCGCAGGCCCGTCACACGGGGCAACCCCGGATGGCGGACCATCCGGTGGCAGCTGTCCATTTCGAAGTGAGTCTGCGCTTGATGTCGCGAGACCCTCGGCATCCCCCGTAGGGGTTGTTGGGCGGGAGCCTGTCATTCCTGGTGCACCTGGGGGCGGGACAGCCGGCAACACGTCAGGCGAGAGCAGCAGAGACGGACCCTTTGAGTCGGCCGACCCCCCACATGTTTGGCCACGCGTGTGTGGAGTGGGGCCTCGCACCGCAACGAAGGGTTTCAGCCTAGAGGGGTGCACAAACCACCGGCGCTTCCCCCATTTGATGCGAACGCACTGAGGCCGCAAAACCTCGACCACCTCGACGGGGCCCCGCCACGGCCGCACCAGTTTAGAGGAGGTCGCGAGTGGTACTTGGGGACAGTGCAGCCATGCCCTGTCCCCCGGCTTCCACTGTAGCACGTGCGCGCGACCCAGTCTGAGGCGCTCATTCGCTTTCTGACGCCTGTCGGAATTTAGCATGGCAGCATCCCGTGCCTCAGTCAATTTCGCAAGGTTAAATTTAACATGGTCGGCCAATTTAGTTTTTCCCAGCGGCGCGGGGATCTGCAGCTGTGCCCGAACAGGTGGGTCAGGTTCGCGGCCATACATGAGGAAGTAGGGTGAAAATCCCGTCGCAGCATGGGGGGCCAATCTGTATGCTGCCAGGACCCCTTGAATTTGCAAGTCCCAATCGGTCTGTGAGTCCGAAACCTGCTGCGACAACATAGACGTAATGGTTCGATGCAGACGCACGACCATCCCGTCAGTTTGCGGGTGATAGGGAGAGGTACGAATTTTTTTCATTCCCAGGAGCTCACAGACCTGTTGGAGGAGTTTGCCGGAAAATGTTTTTCCCTGGTCGGTCAGCAGCCGCTCCGGAGCACCTTTGTCCATGACGTAACCTTGGACAAAGGCCTCCACGATGGCTGCTGCCGACTGGTTGGCCAGGGGCCAGGCCATAGGCCAGCGCGTAAAGTATTCCACCCCAGTCAACAAATATCTATTGCCCCTAGGGGTGGCGGGAAATGGCCCCAGAATATCCAGCGCGACAAGTTCGTTCACTCTGGAGACTCTGATAGACTGCAAAGGCGGGTTTGACTCCCGTGCTGGTGGTTTTCGCTGCGCACACAGAGGGCATGATGCCAACAGATCTGCGACATCCCTCGTCATGCCTGGCCAAAAAAAATCAAGCTGGAGCAAGGCGAGGGTCTTTTGGGTACCCAGGTGGAGGAGGCGCTCATGAGCAGCCCACACCACCCTACCCCGTAACCCAGAAGGGACCACCAGCCGGTGTCGATGGGATTTCCCGTCCCAATGCATCAGCAACCCCGCGTGCATTTCCCATGCGTCGGCATCACCCGTCCCCCGCCCCGCCTCCCCGGCGCGACGACGCGACGCGAGGAGGGAGGTATCCTCCATCTGGAGGCGCCCCCATTCATTAACAGGCAAACCCAGCAAGGAATATTTTCCCTGTTGTGCGATAGAATTTGGAAGCAATGTTTCGTCGTCGGCGGCGGCCGCCAGGACCGGAACCGGCATGTCCCCTGCTGGCTTGCAACGTCCCGACCCCAGGAGGCATGCACATTCGGAGGTGGTTGGCATGCGCGACAGAGCGTCCGCGTTGGTGTGGCGAACGCCCTTACGGTAGGTGGTTTCGAAATCAAAATCCTGGAGGATCTCCAACCATCGGGACAATTGTCCCGATGGCTGTTGAACTCGCAGGGCGTACTGCAGTGCCGCATGATCTGTGCGGACGGTGAAATGCCGACCGTACAGATATGGGCGATACTGTTGGATGAAATAGACAATTGCCAACAGTTCCCTACGGGTGACACAATATCTTTGCTCCGCTGGAGACAACACCCGACTGCCGTACGCAACCACCCGTTCCACGCCGTCAACCACCTGGGAAAGCACGCCCCCAATACCCGTGTTGCTCGCATCGGTGTCGAGCAAAAATGGTTCCGAAAAATCGGGGTAAATCAAGGGAGGAGCTTTTACCAGGGCGTCCCGAAGGGAGCAGAAAGCAGCCTCCTCCTCCTGACCCCAGTGGAACCGAACCCCTTTTGATGTTAAAGCGTGTAGGGGTTTGGCAATCGTCGCAAAATCAGCGACGAACCGTCGGTAATACGACGCGAAGCCAATGAAACTCCTGACCTCTCCCACCGAGGTGGGAGTCGGCCAGGAGCTGACACACTGCGTTTTGGCGGGATCGGTAGCAATACCTGAGCGCCCCACGATGTGCCCCAAATAACGCACCGAATCGCGTAACAAATGACATTTTTGGGGTTTGAATTTCAAATTAGCAGCCCGCATCTTTAGGAAAACCGCCCGCAACCTCTGGAGATGTTCGTCAAAAGTTTTACTAAAGACGATAAAGTCATCCAAATAAATCAGGCACGACTCCCATTGCAATCCAGCCAAAACCAATTCCATCAAACGCTGGAAAGTTTCCGGCGCTGAGTGTAAGCCCATCGGCAACTGGTTGAATTGGAACAGGCCGTGCGGTGTACGGAAAGCAGTTTTAGGCTTTGAATCATCGTCCAGAGGAAGCTGCCAGAATCCCGAAAGTAAATCCAGTGTGGAGACGAATCGCGCTCCCGCCAAGGCGTCCAGCGATTCGTCCATCCGTGGGAGCGGGTATGCGTCGGCAACAGAAATTTTGTTAAGGCGCCGAAAATCAACGCAAAACCGCAACGAGCCGTCCTGCTTTTTAACCAGGACGATCGGCGCTCCCCAAGGGCTGGTGGAAGGAGAAATGATGTCGGCGGCTAACATGTCATCAATAGCCGATTTGACATGGTCCTTTTCGGCGGGACTTAACCGAAACGGATTCTGGCGTATTGGCGCGCTGTCACCCGTGTCAATATGGTGACGCAGCAGATGAGTGCAACCGAAATCGTATTTGTCCCGACTGAAAACGTCGGAAAATTCCCGCAGTAGCGTTCTAAGCTGTTGGCACTCTGAATTTGACAGGTCCGTCGATCCTGCACAAAGCGCATCGAGCCACCCTCCATCACTGTCCGAATGTGGGTGCGGCCGGGGAGCAGTGCCGACGTGATTCGCAACAGGTTCCTCGCAGGGCACCGGCGTCGCGTGAGCAAGCACCGTCCCTTGAGGAACTACCACTGTCTGCGACCCCACATTGAGGACCGCGATGAAAGGGTCCCCGTCCCCTCTTACGACGGTCTGGGCCGGAATCAAATGAGGTCCACTAACCCCGGCCCTAAATGGTCCCAGCAGAATTCCCTGGTCCCCAATGCCCTCAACGAAGGGCCGACGAAGTTTTAGAGGCACCAACATTTGAGCTCCCGGCGGCACACGAACTGTTTTAGCGACGAACGCTGGTACTGTTACGAACGCCGTCCGAGCCGCAGTAGGGGAAGGCAGGAATGCCATGCGTCGTCCCGACGGGAGCTCAATGCATCCCTGGTCTATTAAAATACGAATCGGCATTTTGCCCAAGAAGTCCGTCCCCAGCAGTCACGGAACCGCCAGCGAGGAGGAAACAAAAATCGGGCCCGACAATTTGATATACCCGATACAAATTTGCGCTCGAATCTGTCCAATGATGCCAAGAGAGCCCCCGTTAGCAGCATAGAATGGGACGTTAACCGGCAGTAAAGGACGGCTCTGGACAGGTAGAATATTGTAAATGAGTTCGGAAATGATGGTCGCCGATGCCCCCGTATCGACCAGGATGCGTACCTCCACCCCGTCAATGTGTCCCACCACGGCCGACGACCCCGACGACGCCGCCACAACGCGATGGGCCAACATGGACCACTGCCTGGGTTCGATTTGAGTCCCCATAGTGGTGCGTGTTGGCCCGTCGCAGCGCAATGTCGGCCCCCCGTTCGTTGCGGTGTGCGAGTGTGTGACGAGTGTGTGCTTGGGCCAAACATGAGGGGTGCCACGACTCTCCGGATTATGTTGATGGAGCTTGGGAGGAGGAGGGCCGGCGACCTGTCGAGGCGTCGTCCCACGCTGCCGAGGAGAGCGGCACCCCGAGGCGACATGGCCCCGGACGCCGCAGTTGAAGCAACGTGGGAGCGCCGGCGGCGATGACGGACGGTCGAAGCGGCTCGACCCATCCCGGCCCGACCGTGCTCCCGTCCCCTGCTGCCATCGACGGTCGACGGCGTAAACCTCCTCCGCCGGGAGGGTGGCTGCAGCCACCGCACGCCCGGCCGCTGCCCTGCTGGCTTTCCGACGCTGTGACAGCAGGTTGGCGTGGAGGAGCCGCGCAGCCTGGAGGGAACTCATCTCCGTGTCCTCCTGTGCAACGACGGCGATGTCCAGGTCGTCTGCCAGCAGGAGGATTTTTTCTGTGACCATGGCGTCCACGCCGTCGTCGTCCATTCGAGGGAAGGCCGTCTTCGCCAGTGCCAGGAGACTGGTCCTGTACGCCAGGGGCGACTCCTTTGCACCCCGCTGGCGATCGTAAAACTGCTGCCTGCATTCCGCTGAAGGTCCGTAGACCCCGGCCAGCAACTGCAGCGCCATCTGTAGCGTGGTGCGCTTCTCCCTCAGTGCCGATGTAAGGGCGGCGAGTGCGTCGCTGTCGAGGAGCGCCGGCAGCGCGCAGAGAGCCTCAGCATCCGACCACCGTGCCATTTCTTGGTGGGCGAGGAAGCGTCGCTGGAAGCCGCCCCAGTCGCCCTCCGCGCCAACAAACTCTTTGAGCGGAGGCAGCCGTTGGTGCAGCACAGCGGTCGCCATGGAAGCTCGCAGGCTGCTGTCCCCGTAACTCGGCTGCGCTTCGGCGCGAACGGCAGATGGTATCGCCTGTCGCAGCCGTGATGACGCTCCCTCCGCTGGCGGTGACGCGGCAGCCCCAGCGAGAGCGATGTTGGACCCGAGGTTCAGGCCGGCCACGTCCTCAGCAGCTGCTGCGGCGATGGCGGGAGATTCAAAGTTTGAATCCGTTGAGATGGCGGGAAGGCGCATCGGACGTCGGTTCTCCTCGCCCCGTGGTGGTCCACCAGCCCCCAGCCGCGTGATGTGTTCGAGTGTGGCGGCAGCGGCGTAAAGCAGCTCCGCCAGCCTCGCATGAGCCAGCCTCAGCCCTTCTGATGCCCCGGTAAGAATGCGTCCGGCCCCGGCTGCACGATGTCTTGTTGAGCCGTCTCGGGCTCGACAATTTCAGCGGTGTCCTCCACCTGCGGTACTCCGGCTCGAGCTGTCCGGCGCGTGTCCATGTTCGTAGTTGTTCTGACATCAGATGAAGTACCGTTGATGACTCTTGGACACCGTTGGTGAGGCACACGTATTTATTCCGTACAAGTAGTCACAACTGTGGACATACAATACTAGAGGGGGTATCGGCCCCCTCACCCGGCTAGCTGGGAATACACTGCTAGCTATCTCTGACCTACCTCCTAGTCCTCCACTAACGGGCCAGGGGAGGCTGTCTGGCCCGACACTGGTAAGTCGGGCTACGGTACCCGGAGTCCCAGAGCACTAGCTCTGGTTCTCGGGACCACGCCGCTGGCTCGGTCCTGCGCGGTCCTGACAAGGGCGGCGTCCCAGGGGAGTCCAGGGCTCTAGCTAGACGATCTTCGGTCTTCACTGGTTTAGCTTTAACATTCTGCCCCGAGCCCTCTGACACATCCCCCTTTATACTCCACCCCCGCTGAGGGGTGGGGCCCCGGGCTGCCTGGTGCGGACGTCGTTGAGAGCACCCCCCCCGTGCACTCACGTAGCCCCGCCCACTGTGTTTGTTTCCCATAAGCTGCCATGCATAACGGCTCTCTCTCTAACACCCCTTCATATTCAGCAAATATGGCCGACTGTGAGGGCGGGCACAAGCCGGCGTGAGTAGGTTAAACGTTGAGTTTTATAAGGGCACCACGGGGTGACCAGCCCCTCCCCACCCAGCCCCACCCCTCCCACCCCCCACCCAGCCCCACCCTCCCCACCCAGCCCCTCCCTCCCCTCCCCACTCAGCCCCTCCCCACCCTCCCCACCCAGCCCCTCCGCACCCTCCCCACCCAGCCCCTCCCCACCCTCCCCACCCAGCCCTTCCCCACCCTCCCCTCCCCACCCAACCCCATCCTCCCCACCCAGCCCCTCCCCACGCTCCCACCCCCCACCCAGCCACACCCTCCCCACCTGGCCGCTCCCCACCCCTCCCACCCCCCACCCAGCCCCACACCTCCCACCCCCCACCTCTCCCCAACCACCCCCACCCCTCCCTCCCACCCCCCACCCAGCCCCACCGCTCTCCACCCAGCACCACGGGGTGACCAGCCCCACCCCACCCAGCCCCACCCCTCCCACCCCCCACCCAGCCCCACCCTCCCCACCCAGCCCCTCCCCACCCAGCCCCTCCCCACCCAGCCCGACCCCAGCCCCACCCTCTCCACGCAGCCCCTCCCCACCCTCCCCTCCACACCCAGCCCCTCCCCACCCAGCCCCTCCCCACCCAGCCCCACCTCTCCCATTTTTGGATGCACCACGGACGGACGGACACAATAATCCCCTGTGGGCTGGTGTAACCAGGCGCTTCCTACCAGTATTAAACCTTGGTTTAGCTGTAAGTCACGCGGCATTGGTGTAGACTACTACGAAGCATACATCACAACAACTGTAGGAAGGGCTTGCTTTTGAGTCGCTACAGTAATGGTTTGGCAAGTTACGAGATGACTCAGCCCTCTAATGCAAACACGTTATTGTTTAAACTTTGGAATAACGCGCAGTCGTTTCTTCTAAATCACCCTTGTTAATCATTGCAAAAGTAGACTACTGCCCGAGCACAGGATACAAACCTGGCTCACTGGCGAAAAAAAGACAAACCTTGACTTTGAATGAGAATCCGCTCAGAATTGTTAACCGCTTTTGAACAAATTTAACACAAAATTGCGTTGCGTCCTTTTGAGCTCCGACCTGCCAACTCCCCCCCCCCCACTCCATCAGTCCCCCCCCACTCCATCCCACCCTCCGACCCCCCCCCCCACTCCATCAGCCCCCCCCACTCCATCCCACACGCCGATCCCCCCCCCCACTCCATCAGCCCCCCCCCCACTCCATTCCACCCTCCGATCCCCCCCCCCCACTCCATCACCCCCCCCACTCCATCCCACCCTCCGATCCCCCCCCCCCACTCCATCAGCCCCCCCCCCACTCCATCCCACCTGCCGATCCCCCCCCCACTCCATCAGCCCCCCCCCCACTCCATCCCACCCTGCGATCCCCCCCCCCCACTCCATCCCACCCACCCCCCCCCCCACTCTATCCGACCTCCTAACTCCCCCACTCCATCCCCCCACTCCATCCGACCTGCCAACTCCCCCCCCCCACTTCATCAGCCCCCCCCCCACTCTATCAAGTATCAGCCCCCCCACTCCATCAGTCCCCCCCCCACTCCATCCCACCCTCTGATCCCCCCCCCCACTCCATCACCCCCCCCACTCCATCCCACCCTCCGATCCCCCCCCCACTCCATCAGCCCCCCCCCACTCCATCCCACCCGCCGATCCCCCCCACTCCATCACCCCCCCCACTCCATCCCACCCTCCGATCCCCCCCCCCCACTCCATCAGCCCCCCCCCCCACTCCATCCCACCCGCCGATCCCCCCCACTCCATCAGCCCCCCCCCACTCCATCCCACCCTCCGATCCCCCCCCCCACTCCATCACCCCCCCCCCACTCCATCCCACCCACTCCATCACCCCCCCCCCCCACTCTATCCGACCTCCTAACTCCCCCACTCCATCCCCCCACTCCATCCGACCTGCCAACTCCCCCCTCACTCCATCAGCCCCCCCCCACTCCATCCCACCCTCCGATCCCCCCCCCACTCCATCACCCCCCCCCACTCCATCCCACCCACTCCATCACCCCCCCCCCCCACTCTATCCGACCTCCTAACTCCCCCACTCCATCCCCCCACTCCATCCGACCTGCCAACTCCCCCCTCACTCCATCAGCCCCCCCCCCACTCTATCAAGTATCAGCCCCCCCACTCCATCAGTCCCCCCCCCACTCCATCCCACCCTCTGATCCCCCCCCCACTCCATCAGCCCCCCCACTCTGTCCCCGGCGCGCCCCTCCCCGGCTGCTATCTCGAGCCGCAGCTGCTGCTGCTGCCCGTGCTGACGTCAGCGCGGGCAGCAGCAGCAGCCGTGAGCGGAAGAGGCGCGCGTGGTGCGAGAGACACTCCGCGTGGTGCTGCCAGCCAACGCGTGCCCTCGACTCTGCGTGCCACCACCCACCCACCAGCTCGGTCTCTTCGTGCCGCCACCCACCACCACCACCCAACTCTGTGTGTCGTCTCTCCGTGGCTCTGTGTGTGCCCCAGCCACCGCCCACCGTCCACACGTCTCCGCCGCTGTCTCAGTGTACGGGAGCTTCAGTGCGACCACGTGCTCAGGTGAGTGTGCGCCGGGCATTAAGTAAGTTTACTTGCAAAGTGTAAACCAAAAATTACTTTTGCCACTTTACAGCACATCAATCATATGTACTTACTACCCTTTCACATCACTCGGTACGCCTACAGCACTCCCATCCTAAGCGTGCTCGCATTGAAGCGCATCACCAGCACAAAGTGTGCGAACATCACGCCAAGTACGTTAACAGCAGTCGCAATGTGGCACATTAGGAATGGATCACTCTTTTAAGTATATCCTTGTGCAGCAAGGGAGTAAAGTGTGGTTCTGTGAAGGTCCTGATGTGCTGTGCAGTGCATCAATGCATGTGTGTACAGCAGCATGTGATGACTGAGTCGGGCAACAGCAACTTGACAGTGCAGCGCACGTGCAGGCACAGCACGCGACATCACTAAATGACTACAGCAATATGCACCCATAGAGAGTGCACCATTGCCAGCACTCTCACACAGCGTTGGTGTACGGTGTTTTTTCTGCAAGATTTTGCTGTCTTTTCTTGGATTTTCTGTTTGGACTTAGTCACATATTCACTTTAAGATGTTTTCTTGTTCATGTTTTTGTTTTTTGTTTGTTGCGGTTGCACCCGATTCAAGAGCTATACCTAATAAATGAACTTAAAACTTGAACTCTCACACAGAGAAGCTGATCACCACCACCACTCACTATGCTAACATCACACGCGCTCACAGTGTTAACAGCGCGCGTAAGGCATCGCCCTGCTGAACGCCCTCTCCTGCGTTGGTGTTCGCAGTGGATTCACGGACTCTGACGATGCGAACGCGCGTCTAGACAACGTGTGCCGATACTGTGTGCGTGCGTGCGTGCGACGCCGACCCCATGCACTCACACACAGTGTCAAGCGGACAGGCGCACGATCTGGGCTCATGAGCACTGCGTGTCACTGCTGGGTGGCTATGGGTGCCGTGTGTGTGTGTCTGGGTGTTCGGCGTCTACCTGGGCCTTCATAGGTGCCCGCTAACAGCACTTGCCCCTACAGTCTGTTAAGGCTATATGGGGGATCTTTATCTTTAGGCGTCTACCCAGTAGGAATGGAACGTTGCGCCGACGTTGGCATGTGGTTGGAACCGTTGGACCAACGTTCCATGTTTACTGGTCGGGTGTTTGGTATCTATAGGTGCTGGGTGTCTATGGGTGTGCTGGTTCTATGGGTGATTGATGTATGGGTGCTGGGTGTCTGTGTTGTGGGTGTCTGTGGGTGCTGAGTGTGTGTGTTTCTCGGTGTCTGTGGGAGGAGCGGTGGTGTAGCGGTTAGCGCGCTCCGCTACAAACCCGGCGACCCGAGTTAGATTCCCGCTCACGGCCAACACCCAGTGACGATTATCTGAACCGGTCCTGGCCCTCGCCTGCGTAAAAAAAAAATCGACACTAGGGAGACAAAGGCGGCTGGGCATGGTGCTGGCCACCCTCCCCCTCGTGTGCCGTTCTGGCCTTCATAGGTGCTCGCTAACAGCACTTGCCCCAACAGTCTGAAGGCTATGCGGGGGATCTTTGTCTATGGGTGCTTGGGTGCCTGTGTTGTTGTGATGGTTGTCTATTGGTGCTGGGTGTTTGTGGTGTTTGTGTTGTATGTGTCTATGGGTGCTGTTTGTCGATGGGTGTCTGTTGTGGATGTCTATTGGTGTTGGGTGTCTATGGTCACAGGCCCTGCTCCCTTGCGTCTCTCTGCCGTGGGGCTTCAGTGCTGTGGCTTAATGTGGACGTGAGTTGACTATGGGTGCTCAATCAATAACACGGGACGCACATTAGTGTTTTTGGGTACAAAGGCTGCACGAAGCACATATCAAGTGTGGGCATATACAGTACCCATGCACATACGCAATGCTCAAGTTACACTTCCCAAAGGGTGTTATGTGTGCTCGAGTTTATTTGTGTTCTGCCATTAGCCCTTATCTGTCCACTGCTTGGTGAAAGCCTTTTAACACCGCCTCCATTCCTCAGGGTCTTGCGATGCCAAATCCACTCCACATGAACTGACCTCAGTGCTCTGCACTGGTCATCCTCTCACGTGTTTTGTTAACTCTCTTGGCTGAAATGCCATCACCAGGCTCAGCCACCAGTCAGCATCCCTTTAGGTGGCATTACCGAATCAAGCTGCCTTTATTTTAGCGGTCAATATGATGTCTCCTCTGCTTTGTTTACATTTTGAACGAAGCATTTTGAACCTGGGTCCGAGAGGGGTTTCCCGGATATTTTGAAGAGCTCTAAAACTTAAATATATTTTTATTAACTCAATTTGTTTAGTGCTTTTTTGTTGTAAGGGTGATACTAAAGTTGATCGAAAGCAGGAAAAGCCCTCTACCGGTTGGCACAAGTACAGCAATGCGTGGCTATACACAGGTACACATGACACTCACACGTATGTAGGATAAACACTCGCATATACGGAACAAGAGTGTAAAGGGTACACGCTGTTATATAACACTGGTATGTAACTGCTGGGCCTGAAACTATTTCACATGTCAGTACACAGCAAGCATCTAAATAAACTTGAGAGCTTGAAATGTCGAGGTTGAGAATAATGTTGTTGGCTGGATGGAGAGAGACAAATAGGTTCTAAGAATGGCAAAGATGGAGCAGGGGTTTTGGTTAATAAGAAAAGACAATGTTAACATTTTGGCCATGTTGGTCGGCATGTACGTCTGCAGAAATATCTCAGAGTGACGATAGAAATAAGGTAATGAAGAGGGCGCTAAAGACAGAAATGGATTGATAACCTAAATAAAGTCAGTAGCGTCACGGCAGAATAATTCTTCGGAAAGCAAATGAGAGGAGCATTTCATTGAATGCTGCCCCACTTCTCTTGTGAAGAGGCAGCAGGGTTGAGCATGTGAGTTTCAAGTTGATTTTGTTTAACCAGGTGGGAACTCATAACAAAATAACAAAAGGGGTTCCACAGGGTTCCATCCTCAGCCCCATCTTGTTGTCTCTTTATGTCAATGACTTGGGCACTGAGCTAGATCATTGCAGGGTAAATCTGTTTGCAGATGACACGATACTGATTACTGCTGGCCACTGTCCGGATGACGTGATTGCTAAGCTCCAGGGTGATTTCAACAAATTACATCAGCTAGTTGCTCGTAAACTAGTCCTGAATATCTCCAAAACCAAGGTGCTATGCTTCTCATCAGGACTAAAGCAGGAAGTTATTTTTCCCCAATTATATTCCTTACATAATAATCAAATAGAGCAAGTCAAGATCTAGAAGTATCTTGGGGTCATCTTTGAATTTTCAAGATCACATTTATTTTATTGGTAAAAAGACAAAATAAAAAATTGGTTTTCTGTATCGACACAAGCACTGCTTCCCCCCTATGTTCCGCTTGGAATTGATAAAAGCTACCATACTGCCTCTATTTCATTACTGTGACATCGTATATAAAGCAGCCCCAGTACTATACTGAAGAAGCTTGACTCAATGTATCACTCGGCCTTAAGATTTACATTAAACTGCCCATATAGGACCCACCACTGCGATCTCGACATTGGGTCAAACTTAACTTCTCTTAATGATCGACGGCTTGTGCATCAAATCTTATTTATTCACGATGTACTTACAATAAAATCAGCAGACTACCTGCTGGATCTCCTCACTGTTTCGAAGAACAAATGTGACCTAAGGTCTTTGCTCATTTACCAGCTTCACATTCCTTATTGCCGTACAAATTCTGGAGGAAGGGCCTTTTCTATTGATGCCCCCAGGGTCTGGAATGCTATCGCCAATAAACTGCAACTTGGATCACTACCTGTGAGATCTTCACTCAAAACTGCTCTAGAGGAGTTGTACACTCCCAGCTGCCACTGCTAATCAGAATTGCCTGAAATCAAATGTATCGTTCCGGATGACCGCTGCAATGTATGATCTTGATGTTTGATTATAGTGTGCTGATCTTTAAAGGTGTATTGAAAATTGTTGATACTGCTACTGATACTCCTGCTGTAATGGAGTGACTCATGCAGCCAGCTATGACTGCAAAGTTTGGTCGTATATGTTATGTATATCGTTTATTGTTAAATTTGAATCAGAGTTCCTATGATCACTGTTACATTGCTTTTATAACTTTGTTTTGGTGATTTTGAAAAGTTTTGGTTTAGCCATGTTTGTTTGTTGTAGTACAGAGTTAGCCTGATAACTTTTTAATTGTCTTATGGTTGCTATTGTTTGACTTGCATCCCACTGGGATTTTTGCACACAGCGTTGAAATACGGTGTTTTTTCTGGAAGACTTTGCTGTTTTTTCCTGGCTTTTTCTGCTGCGTGTAGTCACTTTAAGATGTTTATTGTTCATGTTTTTGTTTGTTGCGGTTGCACCCGAGTCAAGAGCTACATGGCTCACAGGGTTATACCTAATAAATGAAACTGAAACTCAAGAGACCAAGTTAGTCTCATTTGCAAAAATAGATTTAATTCAGCACCCCCACACTTGTTAGTTACAAAGCTGTAGCATGCGGTAGTTCTTCACGATGATAGAGAGATGGAACAGTTTCTCTTCACATCAATGTATACAGGTGTAATGTAGTAACTCGGCGGGAGACGACTTCACGGGTAGCACACTCTTTATTTCACCAACTTCGGTTCACAGGCGACTAACACCCACTGTAGTATCTCGGGTGACTAACACCCACTTGGTTACTCGGGTGACTAACACCCACTTGGTTACCCGGGTGACTAACACCCACTTAGCTACTCGGGTGACTAACACCCACTTGGTTACTCGGGTGACTAACACCCACTTAGTTACTCGGGTGACTAACACCCACTTAGCTACTCGGGTGACTAACACCCACTTGGTTACTCGGGTGACTAACACCCACTTAGCTACTCGGGTGACTAACACCCACTGAGCTACTCGGGTGACCAACACCCACTTAGCTACTCTGGCGACTAACGCCCACTGAGCTACTCTGGCGACTAACGCCCACTGAGCTACTCTGGCGACTAACGCCCACTGAGCTACTCTGGACACACCCTGCCGGGGTGTCCGTCTCGACTGTGGGTCCCCCAGTCCCGACCCACGTGGGCGTCGAACCACGGGTCCCACAGTCTCGCCTCCGAGCCACACAGGGCCCCGGTCCCTACAAGGACAGCGGGACTAGGGGTCTCGGGGCACTATGTCTTCAACTCCGTCTTCGATCTTCAACTGGTTAACAACCCCGAGTGCTCTCGCGCGTCCCCCTTTATACCCCACCTGCGGACGTCGCTGAGAGCACCCATCCTATTTGACCAATCACTGGGCGCTGGCTACGATCCTGTTTTCCCACATCTCAGCGTGCCTCACCACCCACGCGGCGCCGCCCCGTCATCCGTCACTCCCGGCGCGCGCGTCCATACCACGCCCACAACGCGTGCCCAACCCCGCACCCCGTGCCGCCCCGTGATCCATCACTGTCACAGTCGGCGCGCGTCAACACCACCACTACATCACCCCCTACCACATAGCTCGCAGCCGACCCGGCTGCTATAAAAATATACAACACCCCCTCCCCCCAGTGTGCCCCGTAACACAACAACAAGAACAACAACCAACGTAACAACACAACACAACGCGAACACTGCCATCCGCAACCATCAACCAATGCCACTACACAACAACAGAACAATATATACAATCCGGCGAGTGACAATACCAAATGTGTATGCAGAAAAGAAAAATAAAAAACATTTTTTTTCCATTTTATTATTTTTTTTCTTCTCTTCCGACTCGTGCAGCGTCCCATTCTTTCCGAGCGTCCCTAGAACGGGACATTACCCCGGCAGAGGGGGGAACACCGGGCGAGCTCGGTGTTGAAAAATGTCTTCATGAAAAGTGTTGTGCCCTAGCCCGAGTCCGCCTTGCCGGTCCGTCGTACGGCACCAAACGCGGTTGACCGTCCGGCGGTGCCGGCAGTTCAGGAAGGCACGGGCCAGGCATCGGGGACCCGCGCGTGCCGCGGGATTCCGGTTCCCGACGGTCAGCAGCCGTCAGGCCCGAGACACCGGGTTTAGTTGGGATGACTTGTGGGCCTGGTCGTCGTCCCGACGTGGTCCCGTGGCGCGCTGACGCGGGGCCCGGCACCCGGCTGCGACGTGACCCCGAAGGCCGCAGTTGTAGCAGACGACGAGGGATGTCGTAGGTTTCGGTTGCTCCAGCTTGCGGGATGAACGTGTGGGTGAACGACCTCCCGTTCTCCACTCCCCCGGACGCGATACAGCGAAGGCCTGCTCCCGATCCGCAGCTGGCTGAGGCTCGGCGATCGTGGCGGCCAGTGCCGCGTTCTCCGCCAATTTGCAGACGACCGTCGGCTTGCGCTTGAGGACCTCGTACGCGTGAATACTCGTGGCGATCGCCAGGGAGCAGATATCCATTTCGTCTGCCACATTGATGGGGACTCCCAACTCGTGGGCCAACGCCAGCAGCTGCTCCGTCACCATGGCGTCCTTCCCCTCCTTGTCCATGCGGGGAAAAGCTGCGTCCGCCAAGGCGAGCAGCGCCGTGCGATAGGCGAGCGTTGTTTCCCCAGCCACCTTCCGCCGATCGTAGAATTGGTGGCGGCAGGTCGAGGGCGGGCCGAACACCCTAGCCATGAGGTGTAGCGCGGCCTGGAGCGTTGAGCGAGACGACCTTGGGGCCGATGTGAAGGCTGCAAGCGCGTCGTCGTCGAGCATCGCTGGCAGAGCGCGCAAGGCAGTGGTGTCGGACCACCCCGACATTTCTTGATGTGCGAGGAACCTTCGGTGGAAGGCTCCCTAGTCGCCTCCGTCTGCCTTGAACGCCGACAGCGCGGGCAATCGTTGCTGGAGGACTCGGTCGTCGTCGTCGTCGGAACGATTTCCCCCCGCGCCACTGTGGTTGTACAAAATGTCGGCTCTGTCAGCAGTCGCACCCTGGAAAGCTCCGGCGCGCGCCGATGACGCGGGCCGCGCTGAGTGGAGATCTCCGGCCACGTGGTGTCCCCGCTTCCCGCCAAACAATGGCGGTCCCTCAAAAACGGCGCCAACCTCAAAACTTTTGGCGCGAAGCGCCTTCTGGCGGGAACCCTCCAGCCGCGCCGCCTCCTCCAACCCCGCAGCCGTCCCTCCGCCCGCTGGAACGGAGATCTCCGCCAAAACTGCAGCGGCGGCGAGCAGCAACTCCGCCAGGCGGGAGTGCGCGTCCTGTAGGCTGGTGTCGGAGGCGAGCTGAGCGTCGGCCATCGCCGCAAAGTGCTGCATCGGCGGCAACTCCTCGTCCTCTCCTCCTGAGGTTGGTGTCTCCGGTACGCCGTCGTCTTCCCGATCTCGCTCGTGGGTACGGGTAGTCTTCCTAGTATCCATTCTTCTTGAAGACAGGTTTACTTCTGACGCCAGTTGTAATGTAGTAACTCGGCGGGAGACGACTTCACGGGTAGCACACTCTTTATTTCACCAACTTCGGTTCACAGGCGACTAACACCCACTGTAGTATCTCGGGTGACTAACACCCACTTGGTTACTCGGGTGACTAACACCCACTTGGTTACCCGGGTGACTAACACCCACTTAGCTACTCGGGTGACTAACACCCACTTGGTTACTCGGGTGACTAACACCCACTTAGTTACTCGGGTGACTAACACCCACTTAGCTACTCGGGTGACTAACACCCACTTGGTTACTCGGGTGACTAACACCCACTTAGCTACTCGGGTGACTAACACCCACTGAGCTACTCGGGTGACCAACACCCACTTAGCTACTCTGGCGACTAACGCCCACTGAGCTACTCTGGCGACTAACGCCCACTGAGCTACTCTGGCGACTAACGCCCACTGAGCTACTCTGGACACACCCTGCCGGGGTGTCCGTCTCGACTGTGGGTCCCCCAGTCCCGACCCACGTGGGTGTCGAACCACGGGTCCCACAGTCTCGCCTCCGAGCCACACAGGGCCCCGGTCCCTACAAGGACAGCGGGACTAGGGGTCTCGGGGCACTATGTCTTCAACTCCGTCTTCGATCTTCAACTGGTTAACAACCCCGAGTGCTCTCGCGCGTCCCCCTTTATACCCCACCTGCGGACGTCGCTGAGAGCACCCATCCTATTTGACCAATCACTGGGCGCTGGCTACGATCCTGTTTTCCCACATCTCAGCGTGCCTCACCACCCACGCGGCGCCGCCCCGTCATCCGTCACTCCCGGCGCGCGCGTCCATACCACGCCCACAACGCGTGCCCAACCCCGCACCCCGTGCCGCCCCGTGATCCATCACTGTCACAGTCGGCGCGCGTCAACACCACCACTACACAGGTAATAACAATGAATACGACTCATATAATGCAGAAATTACCAAAACACCTTCATGCAGTGGACAATCCACCCACATAAAATCGAGTGTCTTATGTGTGGCGAGATGTTAACTATCCTCAGCTAGTATGCAGGAGGTCGTCGGTTCGATCCCGACCGTTAACGCCTGTATATTTGAAGTTTGCGTGTTTCTCTCCCCGTGGTCGTGTGGATTTTTCTTCGCGTCCTCCAGTTTTTCTCTCCACTTTTAGAAACATGCTTTTAGAGTATTTGGCTGCGATAAATTTCCACTTGATAAGCCACTTTGTTGAGCTATTGTTTGTGAGTCTGAGCCAGTTCCGCAACAGACTCAAAACAGTGTTGTTTCAGAGAGCCTACTTCAACGTGTGATGGACTGGACTCATACGAGTTGGCAATATGAAATGTTCTTAATCACTTCTGAAAAAGAGTGACTGTATATAGCTCAATGGGCCTTAACTGGTCAAATGAAAACTGTTTAGTTTGTTTTGGGTGGATTCTGTGATTCTTCCTGATGTGCATCAATCACTCAGTGTGTACCCCAATGAACACTCAGCAGTTGAGTTTATTTGCATCCAATAAAATGTGTTTCTGTAGACACTGTTAAGTTAGGACAGAGGTGAATGTCATTACAGTATGCTAAAGAATAAAATAATAAAAGACGAATAGACAAAAAATTATATATATCGCATGAAATGCAGAACTCATATACACAGCAGTGTGGGGGGATCGATGTCACGGATCCTTTTATTTGCGGGGTTATACGCTAGTTTAAGTTTCTTTTATTCACACATTTTTTCTTCTTATCCATAAAAAAAAGTTATAGTTTCAGTCTCTATCTCTATCTGTGTATAGGGAACTATTATTTTACGTTCAGAAATTTGTGGCTAACCTACAAAACTTATTTCATTTACCCAGCGAGTATTTGGTAGAATCTTTCATGCAAATCAATTTATAACATTTTTGACATGCGTTTTTCTGGATTTTTTTTGTTGTTCTGTCTCTCACTGTTCAAATAAACCTACCATTAAAATTATAGACTGATCATTTCTTTGTCAGTGGGCAAACGTACAAAATCAGCAGGGGATCAAATACTTTTTTCCCTCACTGTACGAGGCATTGGCAGCATGCTCGCTTAGCAAGGAATGGTAGAGAAACGTCTCGCAAGTTCAGAAAAAAATTCTGCAGCGCTTCGGTACAGGAGCCGGTAAAAAACATAAATTTACGTAATCCCATACATTTCTCATGCAGATACTAAACAATACTGCTTTTTCTTATTTAAATGTGCATACCATAAACCAGTGGATCAAGTGCTTAGCTCCCTCACTGCAGGCGCGAGTAAGTGGGCTTCACAGTTTTGCCTTGTCTTGCTGGGTCGAAGGTGAGTTTGGTTGAGTAGGCGTGCTGTCAGATTAAGCAGGCTTGATGGAAACACCATTGCGAGTGCTTAGTACGCACGTACAGGCACCTTTTTTTTTTTACAAAGTGTAGTACATTTTTTAGTGCAGTCTGTCTGGAAATACCCCTCCCCTACATTGTGTTCAGTCAATCCATATTTATTTTGAGGTTAGGCCACGTAGCAGCTATATGTCAAAATTCTTGTAATATTTTGCCGAAAAAATGTGACATTCAAAAATGCTGATCATAAAACTACGACATGGACTTAACCCAAACACAAATATGCATCATAGTATTGTCTACCAAAGTCTGCGTTGTTGATGCAATGTTGAACGCTGTAGTAAGTCAGAGGCGGACATAATGAATGGTTGCAATCTCGCAAAGCTGCTGCAAGATTTGCAGCCCTCGCATGCAATCTTGAGGGCAATGTAATTTTTTGTATTTCCAGGTGGCTGTGATCTCAGTCAATGAACCCTAGACGCCCCAGCCCACCACCTACAACACTAGCAGACTTATGACATCGTAACCTCCCCAGCACATCGTGTATAATGATAAGTTACTGTAATCAAGAATGCATGACATTTATCATAGTTTCTACCCAGTTATGACACACAGCACATAATGGTGACAGTTTGTGTGACTTCTTTTGGGGTTAGAGCCAATACCAAATATATTTATCAATAGATTTATGAGCTATGCGTTCATATTCATAGCTGTATATTCAGCAATGTTTATTCTTAGTATCCGTTATGATTAAGTGGCAATCTATTACTGTGCAGTTATTGATATCAATGATTACGTAAGAAATTCAGTGGTGGCTATGCTCACCTGTAATATAGCACTCTGGAGGCTTGGGTAGGTGGATAACACAAATGTTGCAAACTCCCTTCCTGTGGGCACTAAGGTGCCATACCCTGGCTTGCCAGGAAAAGGCAGTACAGAAAATGTTGGACCCCACCTGTTGCCCCCTCACACGCATGGGTTTTTCTGGGTGTTACGGTTTCCTCCCACATGCAAACATGAATTGGCTGATGACGCTTAAATATATAGAGGATGGCAGAGCTTGAAGGGGAATTTTGGCACCGGCTCACCACGTGATTGCTTTTCCTGCTATTCTGTGGTTCTTCGCACCTCTAAATCGTTCTCTCTCTCTCTCTTCGTAAGTATAACAATAATAATCTTATGCATCCAGGTAAGCCACACTGAGTCGTATTACTCTCTTTGAAGAGGGTCCTGCATTGTTTTTTTATAATCTTCAGATGTTTTCCAAGATAATGAATAAGTGTTTATACAAGTGGGAGGAAACTGGAGCACCTGGAGAAAACAACATACGCGAGGGGGCACAATTAGTCCACTTGCTGTACTGCCTTTTCCCAGCGAGCCAGAGTATGGCATCTCGAGACCCATGGGAAAGGGAGTTGCACAACGCCTGTGCGATCCACCAACGCTGGCCGCCTCTACAGTGCTGGATTATCGGCGACATGCATCGCCAACCACCGCTGTTCCGCCAGTAGCTGTCCCCTTGTAAAATACTATTTTGACATTTCAAAAAATAACTGCAAAATTACATCATTATAACTTGTGTTTAAAGAACAGCCTATCGTTGCTCTACTTAATCAAGTGACATTTGCACTGTAAACAGTGGGCAGCTTAGCGTCTTGTTTGTCTCAAAGTTTCAAAACGTCTCTCATGTCCAGACCACCAAGTCGTAAAAGTGCACCCATTGCCCCTGCACTCGCGCACTCAGGTCTGCTGTTTCGGTCTTAACTTCTATTTATGTTGAGAAGAATATTATTTGTTTACATTTACTCTGTTTTGACAGGTGGATAAATACTAAATAACCATGGTACTATGATTGAATAATCAGCTGGCATAGTCTTAGTGGAAGTTTAATGAATATATAGTATCAAATGTTTAATGGAATTTGTTAACGGAATTGTTTAATGTACGAATTTGCGACAATGTATTATACAGCAGATGTTGTAGTGAACTATACACTGAGTAAGGATGGTTGGTAAGGCATACTTACTCTTCCTGATAATCTTTGTCCGATGGGAAACCTTGGAAAGGATATTTCACCATTGGAACCTCATTTGCCAGTAAAAAATATGATCATTGTTTTTTTACCCTTCTATCTGGCAACAAAACTGACACCTTTTTTACAAGGAGTCATGTTTACATAGACCACAATACCTGCAGTCATAATGCAAACAAAAAACATAACTCTGATAATGTGCACTGTCCTTGAAGTTGATTGGTCCACACCCGAGACAGCTTTCCTTAGAGCCTGGTCTCACATGGGTTGGACCAGATGACAAAACGCAGACACGGAGACACATAGACAGACACATAAGCAGAGAGAGAGAGATAACACAGAGACACAGAGAGAGAAACACACATAGGTACACAGAGAAACACAATGGACATGCTCTCAAACATCACCAAAGACACATCTCCCATAATACCATGCATGCATGTTATGTGGCTGTATTATTGTTTAAGCCTGTTGGGGCAGCCATGTTTTAAATATTTGAGTCGGTAGCCAGGCTACTTTATTGTCAGTCAAATACCAATGGTTTTATGTGAAAAAAAATGGAAACAGATGTTCGTATATCAAGCATTCACAAAAAGCCAGGGCGTTCTACGCTGCCAGTGGCTCCATCTGTGCAGGGTCACCAGCCAAAATCAATGCCATTACTGTGAAGAATCACAAATTCTGCTGTTTCTGTCACTCATAGTCCTTGGTTATGCCTATGGTGAGTTGGCAAATACAAAGCAGTAATATATGCCCGTTTCCTCTTTATCAACACTTCTGTCTGCTCAATTTTTTTTATTTTCACCTGTAAGTGTGTACATACAACATAAGCCATTGTATTCACATGGACTCAATTACCCACATCTGGCATATTATACAACATATAACACACTGAATAGACATCAGTGTATCCGCAGACAAGACTACAAGCCATACAACATTTTGGCAAAAGGATTCTTTATGGAATCTGGCTGCTACCAAAAGTATTTTCCAAGGGCAAATCAATCATAGGGTCACAAATGTCTGTTTTTTTCAAGGTGAGGATAAATGTTGTATTGTATTTCTTAAATTTCTTAAATACAATACATCATGTACATCTATGTAATGTACTGTAAACATAAATATGATGTCAAAATGATGTCAAAATGTCACATGCCTAGAAGCCCCTCGACAGCGGAATACCAATTGCTGTACACATCAGACGGCTCACTCGCAAACGCTCTCATCATCTCCGGCAACTACCAGTCCAGCAGAGGAGCTGTGCATGCTCTTCTGCTTATGTTTAAAATTAACCTGCGCCATCCTATTTGGCTGCTACAAACATCGCACCAGTTTCCACATATGCAACTCGCCATATATTTCGGTAGGCAGCAGCACGTGGTGACCTGATCGCGTCACGCACTGAGACATCCAGATTCGGTTCACGCAGTTTTGCGGTGTTCGGCCCATTTACTCACCTACCTACGCACTCAGCTACTCGCATACTAACTCGCTTATCCACTCATTCATGCTTAAAAAAGAATAACCAATGTAAAGATAGCGCATTACCCGTGAATGGATGACATCATCCATACCCATTGATGTAGATGTAAGGCAGAGCAGGTAAGAGTGCTTATCATGTTAGGATTATGTCATGATGGCTTAAATGCAATGGATGGGCTCATCCATGCCTGGTGTGGTCACTGCACGCCTTATTATGGTCATCGTGACCGTACATTCAAAAGGGCTGCCAGAGCTGTCCAATTTCCAAAAATACAACCCTAGCCAATAACCCGGCCACTACAACTCTCCCTGCTCTCAACCCACGTTGATTCCCATTCGTTTCACTTAAATCTGTTTGTTAATCCTATTCAGCCAAACTCTGGGAAACTTATTCGAGAATACTTTAATTACATAGTACTTATAACATACCACATTCCTTTCTGTCCACCATCTGATGTAATGTTATTTAAACGACCCTTTTCCAACCACGTGGGTGAGATGGCAGAACAGTACGAAGAGGGTTGGAGAGGTTTAAAGGAAATGCCTACAAGACTGGCATTGGTCATTTTGGAAAGGGGAAAGGGAGGACTATCAGATTCATACTCTTTGTTTTTTTCGGTAAAGTCACGTAGGTAAAACATTTTAATAAATTAAATCACGACGTTTCGGAGGCAACACAAGCTTCCGTCTTCAGGTCGAACCGTCACAGCAAAATTACTGTATCAAGATTGAATTTAGTTACATTTTTTACCTACGTGACTTTACCGAAAAAAACAAAGAGTATGAATCCTTGCAGTCACGAAAACTTCAAATCTAGAATTAAGACCATCATATTGTAGGTAGGAGAAAGATGGACTTCAAGCAAGTCCCTAGTTTTAGTATTTAGGCACAATAATAAGTGAGGGGGATGGGTGCGAATTGGAGAGATGAAAAAAAGTCAAAGCAATCTTTGAAATACGTAATCAACCAGGCTATGCGTTAATTGTGTGTTGACCGACCCTCTGTGTTGTATTACATTACATTTCGATATTTTACTAGGTTATTTAATTTTAGTGTGTCCTCCTGATTTTCAGGCTTACTTGCCGTGCAGCACCACGTCTGTTGACCACTCATTGATATGCTAATTTTTCTCTAACCCCCCTCCCTCTCTCTGCCTCCGCCCCCCCCTCTGTCTATTTAAGGCCACCCCACAGAGACGATCACCCCTCTCTGTTACCTGTGTTGCTCCCGCTATGTATCTTGGTGATATTTCTCTGCTAATATGTCTGTCTATAGTTTTCTGGTTAGATTTTATGTCGCTATTTCATTATACCTGATGATGATTGCTTGTGTTGCAATCGAAACGTCGTATTCTATTATTTAATTTAATTTATTATTTTATCTTTAGACGTGACTTAACCGAAAGAACCAAATAATAACGGTTTCAGGAATTTTACGCGTTAGAAAGATGGCAGTAATCCTGAAAGGCAATCTGTCAAGCATTGATGCAGAGACGTGGGCACTAAGGAAGGCAGAAGAAAAAGTGCTTGAAATGACGGATGTTGATATCGATGCTGGGAATATCTCTAAGGGGAAAGGAGGTGCCATGAATAAGTTTGAGCCTTATTGGGGGTTACTTATTCTTGAGAAGGCGAGGAAGGTGAGGCTTAGTTGGCTTGGACAAGTTTTTTTTTATCAGAGGCAAAGGAGATGAAATTAGAAGGGGCGTGGAGATGTTGCCAGTGCAGGGCAGAAGGAGAGTAACCGAGGATGTGGAACGAGACACGAGGACAGTGAATTTGACGAGAGAAGATGTTAACTACTGTGCATGGAGAAACAAAAATCCGAGCGGCCGTTCCCATGCAGCAATAGGGACTTTCTGTGTTTACTTTTATGTTAGCGAGCTGGACCCTTAATATGGCAACTAGAAAATAAGCTTCGGGCATTTTAATTCAGGTGCACGTGCAGGCGTGCACGTGTTGGAGGAGCTGTGGATTATCCCACGTCAGTGACACAGCAGTGTTGAACTTGTCCTGGACCTCTTCTTTGTTGCCTGAGCATTTCGTGAGGACCTCATTTGGTGTGTAAACAGCACAGGGCAAAGGAAGCCAGGCGTGGTGCATGGCAGGCCCACACCTCCCTCGGTATGTCCTCACGAACACTGCAGCCCCTGCGGTCTCAAAAGTATCCACACGTCCGATTCACGCGGTTGGCTACGTACGGTGCGAAAGAAGTTCAACACGCATACATGCAAAGGCTTTTGTCATTGTGTGGGCATATGGTGGTAGTTCACATGCGTGTGGTTGTGTGCGAGTCCTTACATAGTACGGCTGCTGCAGATCCCGAGATGCGTGCAGCGATGACCCCACTGGAATTTAGTGGTCACAGTCATGTGGTGTTTGCACGTGTATACATGTTAACTTTTAGTTCCAACATGCTCCCAGTTAAATTATTCACGTATATTTACTTTATACATAAAAAAAAACATTAGGAAATGGGTGATTGAAAGAGAATTGCACAACATTGGCCCTAAGTAAAATGTCTCTTATAAATATGTTCTTTGAGCATGCCGCCCTTGACCACGTGGGTAAACTGTGAACGTTGTTGACACGTCGCCTTCGGAAGGTTTTCTTGTGGACATTGGCGCCGCCGAACTGTAGCCTGCCCCTAGTCGATGGCGACATGAATATGTACCTGTACCGTTCTGGGTCTGCAAACCTCACGAGCACACATCTGCCCGACCGATTATAACCAGCGCTGAAAGTCAGCCACCTGAGCCGTTTCTTGTGGAATGTTAGGAATGAATTGGCACGCGTGGATTTATCAAACGACACTGGCACGTGCCACTCAGACAGCGATTCAGCCAATTCAAGTCCCCCGTGGGGGTACTTTCCTTTCTCGGTGAAGGTAAACGAACAGATAAAGGTACAGCCCTGCAAGGGCCTGTTTGCTGGGGTGGAATGGCATCCACTCGAGGGAAATCGAGAGGGTTATCCGATTCGGGTCATCCAATGCTGACCAGATGTTGTTGAAAGAGGTTTTGCATCCCCCCATACGTTACCCCACCACACAACACCTGCCAATCGACTCAGCTGTGGATGCTAATTGTACTGTTTGGTGGGCAGAGGCAATAAAGTTGTTTCAACTTCGTTGCCTGGCAGACTGAATAGGATACCACTCTGGATTGCAAGTCAAATGTGCTTAACATTAAACCGCGTGTACAATGACACACCGACACACAAATACACAGGGTTGTACATTTATGTTCGTTGTTCTACTTTGGGGCCGTCCATAAATGACGTCACGCACCTATGGCTAGGGGGGGGGTCAGACATTTGTGACGAAGTGTGACGATGGGGGGGGGGGGGTTGGGAAATGTGACGTCATATCAAAATGCGCAACTTTAAATAAATATAGACAACACGTTCTACTTAATTAAATAGACTTTTTAATAAATGTTTTCTCCTACAACATCAAAGTGCAGCGCCACATTAAATACGCACCACAATGACAATAGTTTAAAGCGATTTGAAGCATGTTTTATTTTGGGGGGGGGGGGGGGCAGAGCTTTCTGATGTCATATTTGAGGGGTGTCTGACTTTTTGTGACGCCGTGTGACGAAGGGGGGGGGGGGTCAAAAATCGTCCAAAATCGCGTGACGTCATTTATGGACGGCCCATTTACTGTATGTGCGGTGAACTGGCAACTGGGTTTTTGTTGTTGCGGTTTTTACAATGTGGTTACCGGTAATGAAAGAATAATGGAGTTTACAACCCTTTATCTGTACCTGCCGCAGTTGCACAAAGGTCTGCGAGCCATCAGACTTCATCGACGTTGCGATGTGACTGGAGGCCACACAGGAAGCCCTGGTGGACACATACGGGGTTTGCAAACCCTCGAGTATTGCACATATAAAAAATATCTGTGCGACAAATATTAATTTAAAGTGCTCTTATTTTCCCACAGCGGTTAGCGTGCTGCGCTACGAAACCCGGCGACCCCAGTTCTAATCTCCCTCACGACCAACACCAGTGAGGATTATTTGGACCGGTCCCTTGCCTCTCCTAGGTCGCCTCGGCCTCAGATTCGTAACTGGTGCGGTGTGTAAACATTGCCACTAAGGAGACAAGCGTGGCTGTGTGTGGTGCTGGCCACCGACCAACCGGCCTTCATAGGTGCTTGCTAACAGCACTTGCCCAATCAGTTTCTTACAGGCTATATGGGGGATCTTTGTCTTTAACCCATTGGTGTATATGTATTGGGTATCCAGCTGTCCAGGCCTTTTGCCAGGATATTTAAAGCAATGACCACGTGACCTAATGTGTGTGCAATTAGCCCATAAAGGGAAATCAGCTGTGTGGGTGATGATGAAGTCACAACCCAAAGCCGTGACTCTTGAGTAACGCATGCACACACTTGCTCACAGCTAATTTTATTTGGCACCAACAGGTCTTCACCATGTGACACAATCAATATATTTCTCACGTAGACTCTAGGTAATGTAATGATTCTGATTGTCTTTCGGTAACTTTTAGAAGGTAATAATACAAGTGACGAATGAAACAAAAACAAACCTCTTGTTGGCATTCCTGATCTTTAACCTCACCTGACAAACCTGTTCCTCCTCAGCCCCCTCACCAGAGATAAGTGGCGGACGATAAGACCTCTGTCTCTCTTTACCCTACCCCCACCCGATAACATCATAGAGCAGGCGGAATGTTAGATATATGGCCTGCAGCTTTCAGGTGACGAGTGCGTGGTCGTGCACATGTAACGACTTGTGTGGTCCAAAGCAGCCAGGGATATTGTGCTGGTGTGCTGGAGGATGGTGGCCCACCAGCTTACACAGGTGATTGAATTGCACGTGAAGTTACTGTCATAGCTGAATACGTGGTCAACAGCGACAATGCCCACGTGCCACGGCGCGTGCTTTGATCTTTGCGCATTCGGTGTCTCAAAGCGGATTTTTTTTTAAGCGAGAACAACATTTTAGCTAACTCATAAACATTTTATTCCAATTACGCACGGTAACTCGCGAGTACAGTAATTCGAAGAATTTGCCGTGCGATCCCTCTTGACCGCAAAAAAACGGGTAATTGGATGCCATTCCAACTATGGCCTTTGGGAAAATTCGCAGATATCAGCCGACTAATGCAAATTAGGGCCTCGGGTAATATGTGTTCTAACGGACCATAAAGCTCCCACAGTTGGGAGTTGTGGATAATAATGTCGTGGATAGGTTGAGTTTTGGTGTTTCATTCTGGCAATCGTATTGATCCATGATTAATGCCCTTTACCAAGCATCTACTGATCCAGTAAAACTGAGCCAAGGGCCCTCCTGTAACGGAGCATCACAATCGTAGGTATTGAGAGGCAATAGTTATTGTATGTGCTTAGCCGCTGCTGAAGTGCATGTGTGGTAGTTACTGCATGGCTTTCATACTGGTAGAAACCTCCTGGTTACACCAGCCCACAGGGGATTATTGTGTCCGTCCGTCGTGCATCAAAAAATGGGAGGGGTGGGGCTGGGTGGAGAGGGGAGGGGCTGGGTGGGGAGGTGCTGGTCACCCCGTGGTGCCCTTATAAAACTCAACGTTTAACCTACTCACGCCGGCTTGTGCCCGCCCTCACAGTCGGGCATATTTGCGGAATACACCACGCCGCCGTTGACCCTGGCCATTGACCGAGCAACCCAACGTTCCTACCAGCTCCCTCCGCAGGAATGTGATTAAATGGCGCGTCTGAGGAGTGACGCAGATGTCCTACAGGGTTATGTCATCGCCAAATTCTGCGTTAATTCGAGGTAAGCCTGCCTATGGGCTGGTTAGAGTTTGAGTGACTGCAATGAACACATGTGAATTACATAATTCGCTTGGAGAAACGTCTCAATTATTCAGAGTTGCTATTATGTTGGTGTGCAAGAGGATTTGCTGCTGCAGATGAGGAATCACATTTCAAAATAATATGTAAATAAAGGCAGGATCAAAACAAAACTGGTGCATTGAGGATGTAAAGTATTAAGGTTACTAACCTTGCATCGGAGCTGATTTCTGTTGAGAGTGATTCCCAGTCTGGAGACCTATGACACTCATCTATTTATAACAATGTGTGTGTCTCATGCAATCTCTGTTATGTGAAAATTTACATTATTAATAGAAAGCTATTTGTACTTGGTTTAACAGTGCATGGGCACATGATGGTGAACAGTACGATTTTAAGTTGCGACTTGAGATTGGGGACAGTGTATTTTAACGAGCGGTTGACGATCATCTCCATCTGTGTCGTTTTGCGTATGTGCACAGAGCATCGTTTATATATTGTCTCTTCGTCCAGAATCCCGGCAACTGTCACATTTTCTGTATGAAGAATCGATAAATATTATCGATTTATTAATGTATAAATTTGCGGTTACTCATTACAATAGAGTATAGGTTTTGAATACGCAAAGCCTGCTAGTCACAAAATCACATTCACGGCACAGTTTTCCGGTTTAGCAAAGGAACACGTGTGCGGCAGGTGAGTGGACTTGGATTGTAGTCTCCACTGACTGGGTCCGGTGAATGTGGCCTTGCTTTTGTGGCTTCTGGCATTTGTGGATCTTTGCACCACGTGAAGCCAGGCCTGGTCACTAATTGAAAACATTCTCTCATAATGCAAGCTCTGTTTGGGCCACTGGCAAAAGAAGTCCGCTTTTTAGAGAGCATAAAAACTGGCCGGTGCATCCCCAGGTACAGGTTCGGTGACGAGTGCCATCACGCGACCTTAATTACGACTCCACTAACTCTTCCCACCAATATTGCAGTCGTTATAACTGGACCGCATCACCATACACCACCCGCACGCTGCTGGCTTACTTTTTACACTCCCCTGTCTTTCTTCAGATGTGGTGTAATACCTCACTTTACCAATATAACATAAAAAATAAACCACAAGGTACAAAACCAGTAAAAAAAACATTTCAAGAGGCCTTCTGAACTTTAGTAGTGCAATCTTTGCACTCTGAAACAATCAAAGACTTTATGATTACTGTACTTATGGGTTGGTGTAAACAATGAAAATAAGTAAATATAGCTGTTGCATTGTCCTTATTGTTACACATGTAGGATTGTTCATGTCATGAAAGTTAATAGACAAACCTAACATGCAGCTTGTCGCAGCCAATATTATTGATAGAAGTTTTTTTGAGTTAGGTCACAGTGATCTGTGGGGAATGTCTTGTGGCACAATTTTGCCAACATCCTTATGTGAATTTGCTTATAGACAAACGTAGGCATACATTTGATGCCATCACTGGTTGAACCATGGTGTCTAGAATAACACGTTACTAAACCATAATCAACACATTTAAGGATGAGGATTTGCATTGAATTGGCACATAAATGTCATAGCAGCTTCTCGGTGCAGAACAAAAGCAGAAAACGCATGAAAGAGACAAACATATCTACAAAATACTGTTCGGCTTCGGATAACAAAACAACAACGAGCTCGTGCAGTGAGAGGCAACAACCACCGACATTTGGTGCCGGAAACATCGAGGAAAAGCCCAATAAAAAAGATGGGATAAAAGACCATGCTATTTCTTCCTTCATCAGTCCACACCCCAACCCATCCAATACTTCACAGTATCAGCACTCCCACCACCACCCCCCACAGAACAGTTCCAGCAGCTGAACCAACACAAGCGTGATGCAGCACAGGCAACAGACTGAGTGCACACCATTGAGATAAAGTTTGGGCAAACCACGGGAGAATTTTCAGCCCACCGTGATGTAGCTTCTCCTTGACCTCCGAAGAGCTTCCATTCAATGAAAATGTGCATCCTCTTAATAGGGGTCCGCGTGCAACCCCAAGTGTGACCTGTACATATGTGGTGAGAGCCTTCCAAAAAATTAAATGATTCTAATTTATTACTTAAAAACTGAAACTGTGTACTTACGTACAAAGAAGGTTGATGGCTGTGGTTCGGGATGGACTTTGAACTTTTGTCACAAATGTAAGTAGGAAGTCAGAACATGGGGGTACAATAGGAGAGGAGTTGGAATATTTAGGCAATAATGTTCATACTGTCTGGTTCTTTAGGTAAAGTCATGTAAAATTATGAAAGAACACGACATGTCGGGCGCAACACAAGCGTCCGTCATTAGGTGAGAAAGAATGATATTGTGCTGTGGCTTTATATAGACACGGGAGGGGGGGGGGGTAGAGTCGTGACTGCAGGAGTTCAACCGGGGGGAGAGGGGGGAGGGTTTGTGGCGTGCAGGGACGGGTGGGGGCTGTTGAAATTAGCGTGTCAATGAGCTTGAATTAGTCAACGAAAACAGCACGGGTGTAAGAGTGAGAATCACAGCAGTTAAAACTTGACGTGGTTTATCACGTCCATCCAATGACTGCTCAATCTGAATCCATCTTCTCGATTAAAGTTTTGTCTGTGTTTGTATATCTTGGATGGCTTCATGAACAAATCTCTGATGGTAGCCCGAGGGTTTGCAGAGGACCTTGGTCTCGGAGAAACAGTGTCATGTGTGCCCACAGCGTTGAACCGATGATCCGCCACCGCTCTACCATGTTTCAGATCCGCTTTGTGTTCGCGATCCCGGTCTGAGACACGTTGCTTCGTTTCACCAATGTAACTGCTGCCGCAGACACAACTCAGCTTATAGACACCAGGACATTGCATGTCCGGAATCGCATCCTTCACCGATGGGATCAAATCACGGATTTTGTGTACTGCATTGAACCGAACTTGGATCTTGTGTTTGTTCAAGATTTTGGAAATCGACCGAAACGTCGTGTTCTTTTATTATTTTTTCTTTCTACGTGACTTTATCGAAAGAACCATAGATTATGGATTCCTGCAGTCACGAAAGCTTCAAATCAAGAATGTTCATAATATGGAGGAGTGCCAGAACGACGTCAAAAACACATTCGATTTTAGCAGGGTAGGTTTTGCTTCTGTTAGTTGTTTTTATTTATTGGTTGTTGGCAATTTATTTCTGTGGTGCTATGAGTATCGTGTTGTGAGATGAGGAATCCATACGGAAACCTCCCGGAGTAGTGCACCCTGTGAGTGAGAGACCTGCACCGTAGAAGGGGATTATTCCACAGAAAAAAATACATTGCAATTGTAATGTTTTCCACTGTATAGGACAAACTTTCCCATACACTCTGCCTGGAGATTATCGCATGCCAGTCAAGACAATATTTTGAATTTTCATACCTGCCCCCTTACTCCCCTCTCTTCTGCTTTTCCCACCCCCCGCATTTTCATTTTTGGAAAGATCAGCCATCCCTGTAAAATTCCAACAACAAGCTCTGTAAATAAGGATGTGCATAACCTGCCCACGCCGGACAGTATGTGTATTGTTGCAATGTACCATATGTCAAAAATATGAATAAATAAAATATTTCAAAAATAAATTACATATAGAATTTAATGAAATAGAAGATTATAAACCGGATGTTTTATTATGTTTTTGGTGTGTGTGCGCAGTCATTGTTGACCGGACTGAGACCATCATTTTACTGCACGAGAGAACGTGGATAATAACACACAGCAGCTTGGAATTTAACCCCGATTTTCGACAGGACTGGTTTGGCACTCTGACCTCTGATCCACTTGGCGAATTCTAGCTGGGTAAGTTTTTTTTTATGAAGTATATAAATCAAAGTTTGTGGTGAGATTTATATCAGGCACATATTTCAGAGTTGTACAAGCTCATGCATTCACAAATTATATATGTGTACTTTTCCAGCATATAAATATGTACGCTCAAAAGTACACACAGACAACACGGTACTTACATATTTGCTCATGGGTGTTGCTATGTGTATAGGAACAAATACATGCACAGAGGTGTACATTATTTGCACGATTATATGCACAACTGTGTAACCACATGTTCATATTTCAATACTAAAAATACGCTCGCAGAAAGGTAAATATGTACATATGCCTGCACACATAATTGCAAGGCATGCACACACCCAAACACCTTTGATATAACAATGTCTATGTAGTTGCACAGGCTTAAAACCAACCACGTATGAGATGGACTGGGAAAGAGAGGCTGGTTTACAACAACATTGGCCAGGTTATGACAAACATCCCCAGAATTTGACCACTGTTCTTCGGGCTAAGTGCCAGGAGTACAGGGTGGTGTGAATGTGAATAGTAAGACATGGGCAGTTGGTCCAGCAGCGGAAGTTTGATTAGAATGGAAAGAGTGGCCTAAAATGGATTTGCTTACAAATGCCTTTCTTTCTACAATTTAATATTTGATGTCGATTTTCCCTGAAGGTTCTGTTTAAGTAATACAATTAAACTATCGAATGGTAATACAACATTGAGGTGAGTTCAAAAGCACGTCATAGTTTGGGCTGTAATTGCTTCTCGGTGTTGAGAATCCGTGTTAATTGGAAAACGGATTCTCTTTATTAACAAACATGGACCAATGTCATTTTGAAGGAAGCCATTAGGCTGCCTATTGTGAGCACTGGGAATGTGATGCCCACCCATCTGTCTGTCCATTCGTCCTTTCATCAGTTACCACTTGTAATATTTACATTACAACTAAAAATAAATCGCTCAGTTGATCTGTACAAATTTACCACACAGCATAACAATCTTAGTTCCCAGAACAGTATAGAATTTTGGCATTTTGTTATTAAAGATGTGAGCATGAATAAAAATCACGTGCACGCTAGTTCGCCATGAGGGCCTAACCTCGGAATACCATGAAAACTGGAGGCTCTCTCATTGAACTGCCTTGCCAGAGAAAACACGATTTAATATGAGTGTAATAACAGCCACAGAGGGTTCACGTGGGGATTGGCTTGCCGGTCCTGCTTGTAGCCAATAAGGGTTGAGATAGGGACCATGGCCCATGCGTCATCATGACAGGCCATCAGGGGGATGGGCTTAGCCATTCGGGGCCCCAGCTAATGGGGAGCCGGATGAGGGGCGTGGTCCCGGGATTGACAGGGAACCATCGAGAATGGTCGGAGCTGTCCATGGATGATTGGCTGGGGGAACCACGTGACGAAGGTGTTAAGAGCGAGGGGAGGAGAACGATCGTGAGCAGACTGGAGCAGGAGGAGAGCAGGGTCACGCGCGGACGGGGCCGGGGGTTGCCACTTGCGCGGCGGGGACTTAGTGGGTGGTCTGTCCTCTCTCCGTTGTCTGCCAGCAACGGAGAGTGAGTGAGCAAGGTGTATCGTCAAGTGAAAATAAAAAGGACCGATTCCGAAGCCGTCTCCTGAAGGATTATTACATGAGGATAACGAAGATAGCTCGGCACGTTTTGATCAGAAAGAACATAATAGAGAGTGGAACATTCGATTCAACAGTTTAAAAGTAAAAATTAGCAGGTGCATATTCTTGGTTCTTTCAGTAAAGTCACGTAGAAGGGAAATAATAAAACACAAGCAATCATCATCACAACTTATGATGACACAGTACTTACGACGTTTTGATTGCAACACAAGCAGTCATTACACCTGATGATGATTGCTTGTGTTGCAATCGAAACGTCGTGAGAATTTTATTGTTTTATTTTTATTATTTTATTATTTCCCTTCTACTTGACTTTACCGAAAGAACCAAGAATGTGAATCCCTGCAGTCACGAAAGCTTTAAATCGAAGATTAGCAGGTTGTGATTTGATAGGGGTGGTGGCGGGGACGAATGTATCTGGCTGTGCTTGTTTTTCATCTCCAAGTCTGCACTTTCAGTTGTCATCCCCGACGGAGTATAATTGTATTCTCTCTCCTCGGATAGAAGATTTAGAATTTTCAATACCAGGGTTAAACCTGGTTATTACTTGAATAGGAGACTGCTTGGTAATATGAGGTATGTATGTGTAGGGTTGAGGTGCCCAGCAGCTATATGAACAGCAAATAATTATTGAATCAGTCTTTGCAGATATTTAAGTGTCTCCCCTTGTATGCGTGGCAGGTTTTAGCCTAGAATAGTGTAGAATATAGAATGTATTACACAGCTCCTAGGGAGTGCGTGGATTTTTAAAATATGTCAACTACGATGTCATTTATATACAATCAATCTTTTTTTTTATTTTACGTGCCAGTATCGCCCTCAATAAGGTAGGCATCCGTGTACATGACAACAAAATGGGAACGGTTCAGGAGTATGGGACAACAAGAATAAAAAAACCCATCACGACCTCAGCGGCTCACACCGACTGAGCACACAGTACATTATAATTCAAAGAGTAATGTATGACAAATTCAACTTTGATGGACCATTTATAAAACAGCAGCCAAACAATCTGAAAAGATATATCCATGGCTTTGTTGATACATCTGCAGTCTTATTCTAGTTTGTAACTTACATTCTCTTCATCCCATAATAGTAACACTTTTTAAAATATATAGTTTTCACTCAAACTATTGTTCAGTGGTGTTAATATCCAGTTATTAGGACTGGACCAGTGGTGAAAATGCCCCCGCTCATTTTTGTGGTGGTGAGTGTACAGGACAACCACTGCTGGCTTTCCAAAGTCTGGTACGCATCGTATCACCTCCGAGGGTTTTTTATTCAGCCTTCTGACCACACCTAACGTCATTTGCGAGTGATATCTGAACCGGGCCTGGACCTCCCCCTTTTCCATCCTACACTGACCGGCATGGTATCGTATGGTCAGGCTGCCACATGACGGACAGCATAATGGGGGTTGTAAAGTTTTTTTTTATCGTTCTAGATCAAGGTTAGTTGAAACACAGAACTCTTTTTGTGGTCTGTCCGCTTTTAGTGGTCTGCAGTGTGTACGAGAGGGAATCACTCCTCTGTCAGTTTGGCACGCGCCATATGAACGTTCATGTGAAAAGGATCGAGTGCTCACCTTGAACACCAACTTTAAACACGATGTTACTTCTGTGTTATGAGTGCTCTAAAAGGTTGGGTCACATAATCTACACAATTGATAAAAATGGACCCACAAAATACGAAGCTAAATAAAACATTCCTGTATGAGCTGTCAAAACAACAGTACTACTGGATACCACAGCATCGCTGGAGACTGTTATGTCCGTTTAACAGTGTATTGGTTTATTTCGACTAAAAGTTAAAAATAAGGAATGCATGCAATAGGTCTCTTTCAAATATCTGCCCTTCCACTTAAAAGTGCTTTGTTGGGTCTGCTGCGCCTCATAAAAAAGTAAATAATACTAATTTAAACATCCCTTCAGCCACATGGCCTTCTGGGAGTGCATAATCTCAGCAGAATTGGTTCAACTTTAGACTGGTTTTGACATTCAGTGCCTCATCAACAGTCAGGTCTGCTTAAACTAATGATGGTGAACTGCCAGATGTTTATAGGCAAGAACCTTCTGGTTCGATGTAAAATTACGTAATATTTATATCACAAAATAATGATTATCTTTGTTATATATACTGTACTCCCATCATGACGCGAAATTTTACTTTGTAAAAAAGAAAGTTAAAGTAATTGTATCCTTCAAGAGACACTTGTCATCCATTAGTTTAGTTTTAGTGTCCAAATGTCTCTTTTTATAGACACAATACACTGTAACTTGTATGGATGTTTGTTGAAGTTCTTTCCTAACATATGTAGCCAACCGTGCTTAATCGGAGGTGTGCCCTGCAAACTTTGGTGCAGCATTGAACCAATTGTGCTTTGTGATGTTCCTGAAAGTAAAAATAAATTCCAAGAATGCAATGCAGTGCTCTGCAGCTGCCTGCCAGAGCTTATATACATAAGTGGCAGGGCCAACGTAGCGTACAACCTCATGAAGCAGACATTTGGAGAATGTCGGAGTCGAGGGTGGGGGGCATTGCCAAGGGGCTCGACTGTATCTTGTGTGGTGTGGAGGACCCTTGGTCCACTGTTTATTGAGAGGCTTGGCACGTGCCACTTGGTTGTGCTGATTAATTGGAAATAGCAAGCCGGACTAATTCTGGCCTGGTCAATCTGATCATGTAGTGGAGGCTGGCAAATATATCCATATAAAGAGCGACCATCTTGTGGAGGTGATAACATACCAAGAGATGCTACCAAATCGTTGCCCTTCCAGCAGCATCCCAGTGATGGAGTATGTCGGTACCAGTGGCAATGAGAGGAAAGTCATTAAACGTGAATTACTCTTGAAATACTCTAAAGCCCTTTCTCAATTTACCTTGAGATAAAAGCCTCCATACGCCGCATTGGTTATTGGCTCGTTTGACCATACTTCATAACGCTGGTCAGTGCGGGTTGCAAACGGGACCGGTTTAGATATCACTCTCCACTGATGTTAGCCATAGCCAAGAATTTAACTCGGGTCTGCAGCTTCATAGCACAGTGTTCACAGCACTACCACTGCTCTACCATTTTTTAACGAAAATACTACTATTTCATACCAAATAGCTTTAAATATTGGGATGACAGTACTCTTATCCATGATGAAGCGGATGATCCCATCGCTAATGAGATAATTTGTGAATCGGTACCATGTTCGTCCTGTTGACTGTCATAAAATGTAATCTTTGACAATTTACCAGCAATATTGCTGGTAAAATGGATGCAGAAGGAAATCATTCCAGTTGGACAGTGTACAGAACACTAGGGAATCACGCATTGATGACATTGGTGATGAGAGATGTCTATCATCATCATCATTGTTCGTCTTCATCATTATATTTATCTATCTATCGTCATCATCTCTTGACTTTGTCATCCATCTTCGTCATTCCTTATCATCTCCCTCATCCATTATCATCAACGCGTGTTACAATTGTTACTGCACCCACGGTAATAATTGGTGGCCACTGGATTCTAACCTTGAATCTCTGCAACAAGCGACGATGCCACTGCCCAATTTCTATTCACGTGGAGGACCTGCCAACGTATGCTTGTTTACCAATATACCGCGTAATTCACAACCTACAATGCTCGAACAAAATTTCCTGCAATCCTGGTAGTGTTTCACCAAACAATATTTGTAATGATCATTTTTGACTGATAACTTGTTCAAACATTGCATGTAGAATGACACATTTGGTCTCCAAAAATTTTATTGGAGGGATTCATCTTTCGTAGACTATTTTTTTAAATGATGAATAATAAATTATCCCTTTCTGGACATATTTACAGTATTATTTGCTAATCAGTGCATGATGGAATGTAAAAAGGCCTTCTGCATTCAATGTGTGCTTTTCAACGTTTTAAGCAAAATACAGCAGAAGGCAGGTGTTTGAAACGTGTTCATCAGCACCCTTTAGACGCCATTTTTTGAAATTCAACACGAGCATGGAGTGCTGTTTATTCAACCCCGCAGCAGGGCAGCTGGAATCGTGGGTGTTTTAGTAAAATACTGCAATTGCCATGTTACGTAAAGTGCCAAGCTAGTGCCATGAAAGGCGTTGTAAACAACAACTCTGTAAGAAAAGTGCTATAATTGAAGGTGCCAGAAGATTCTGGATTGTGTGAGAGTGTTGTGAAGCTAGGGGAGCAGTCGTGGGGCATCTCTGGGGGGCAGCTGTTGAGGGGTGACGACGACAGCGCGCCAGTGCCACGGACTCTACTACCCCCATGGGCCCCAGGCTCCCCACACAAATGTCTCCATTGTTGGTTCCTGATCCTGGCCATCAATGGCTGAGAGGCAAAGCCACACAAGCACATCCAGAAAAGGCAACAGCAACAAAAACCCATGATTGTTTTTTGTTTTCCTTGAACATACGCTTAGCACAAAATGTTCTTGAAAATTGTTCTTGGTATTTATGCATACCGAGGCAATGAGACATTTATGGAATAAAACAGTTTTGCACCCCTAAAACAGTTTAACTGTCACAGTTTTTTGACTAATTGCTCTGTTTTCCCTTTTTTGATTATTCGTCTGAAAAAAAAAGACATGAAACAGTTTTTTTTTCCACGAAGGAAGACTGGTTCATTAGTTCTCAATGATTGCAACTACACTTTTAAAAATTTACTTAAATCCTGGAATGAATCCGCTTCAAACAGAACATAGCTCACCAGAGCATCATATGTTGAATTATTTATTGTATGCCTCAGCATTGCTCATTAAGTTTTGTAACTCCTGGCATTTGAATTTCAATGTCTGCTGAAGTCAATAGGTTAGATATGTGCAAAGTAAAACAGCACATACATTCCCTGTGTTATCTTGCCATTAACACTGTGTGTGCTGTTTCAAGGGTGCCTTGTATAGGCTGCGATTACACCATAGCAAAAACATTCCTTAAAATAATAAAAGAACAAAAGTACTTGAAAAACTGAACTTCTTTAACGGGATGTCAAAGACCTTTTTTTAATATAGAGTGTGTTGTGCATGTTTGAAATTTGATTAAGCTTTATGCTGTGATGCAGTGGGGGTGGGGGGTGGCTTTTGAATTAGACTCGGGTTGGGTAAGAGAAATATGTGTGCAGCTGATAGGCTGGCCTGGCACGCTGCTCTCAGCTCCGCGCAAGTCAGGAATGCACAACTCACTTCCACTCTGGCTGGCTCTATGCTGCTGGCTGCACGCCTCTCAGCGTGAGCGGCGATACTGGGTAAGCACATACGGACACGAAGTCTTGCTCGTTCGGTACACACGGGCACAACACGCACGCACACGATATACGTCCACACACTGAGGCGAAGAGAGTCGTTCTGGTCACAGGAGTAGTGGTAAATGTGTAAATTTTGGTTAAAGTACGCGATTTTGCTTCGAGATCAGAAATAATTGTAACGTTCCAGAACTGTTGTTTTCGTCGCTGAAGTTAAAGGATCTTACTTCCTATGTTCATATTGTGCCCTGTTTGTCATAGGTTGTTAAGCCATTCTGAAGTTATGCATACAGTATTTCCTCTCTTTTCAGCAGGAGTTTGGTTGTCGTGTTTCCCTATCTATATGGTTGTACAAAAAAACTGGTTCTTCTCGTGAGGTCTTTAACCAATCTAAATATGCAAGTATAACAATACATGTTATGGAATTTTTCACGTTCAAATAATGCTGTTTTGGTTTGAAATTACAGTTACACTCAAATTAACCGTGAAAAACTTAAAAATGTCAACCAGGACAAATGAACCAAAGCTAACTTTTCACCACGGCAGACGTAACTGTGTCAAGACTTGTTCAGGCTGTGTTAAGGTACACCCATACCCCAGGCACCTCGGCTTATCTTAATGTTTCCGGTTGTTTTGATTATTCTCTATGTCGCAGTTTAGCCGATGAGTGGCTGCGTTGGCCAGGAGCGTCCTGCAGCCTGGCAAAGGAGATGCCGCTGCCAGACTGCAAAGGCAGCTGCACCGGCTGATAAGATAGAATACTGTATTATTGTGCGAGCTCTGCGTATAATGGAAGGTAGCGGTGTGCAATTAAAAGTGAAGTGTTTATGCAATTATGTATTATAATTATGAGGTGAATGTATGTAGATTATTCTAGAATGAATGGATTTCTTCGTAGTTTTTTTCTCTTTTTTGGCATTTCATTTATGTATAATTGTTAAGTAAACAGGGTGACTAAAATAGGGGTCACTAATAATAGCTGACATTCCTGGCAATAGTCTTTCCAAGCACATAAATGGCAGTGGTATTGATATTCGTGCTTGTGCAACACTGCCAATGCAATATCTACAAATAAAACGTTTAACAACTGAACAAATTTATTTTAAACCCTAATTGCTTGACTATGTAGGGCCAGGTGATGTGAAGACACTTTTCGTTATTTATAAGACCACAGTGTCCTCATAGCTGTGTCGGCCAAGGCCTCCTCCTCACAGTTGCCCCCGATGTTAATCTTGTACAGATTTCTCCCTCACATCGCCTGGAAATGGGAGAAGGCACGGTTTGGGTTTCTGCTCACTCGTGGTGCGAATGATCATGTGAGCAGTGAGATTTACAGGGCCAAGCCTTGCTTCATTCCCTGCCACGCGACCCGAGTTTTAAACGTTTCACCCCGCCACATGAACCACCTGGCTACTGGGCCGTGCACCGTTATTCTTCTCTCACATGGATGTTTGAAAAACAAACACGGCATAAAGCCTCAGGTTTATTCTTTGAGCTCGGTTTCAAAGCAGGACCGTAATTAATGTGAAGACTCTTTGTTTTTGGATAATATCATTTTGGGCACATTCTGAAGTTCTGTCAAGAACACTATTAGTGCAATGTTTTATCCAGCTACTTTAACTGCTGCTAACAAAACAGTATTCCTGTCAGATTGGTATGCATTGGCATGTTTTCTACTCTTTTGCCTGCTATTTTACAGCAACTGCTTATGGAAAATATAATAAAATGTTGATTTATAACGCATCTTAATGCCAGCTGCTGTGCAAAAAGGTGGGCATGTACATATTTGTAGCCTTTGAAAAAAGATAAGCTTTTTGTAGAGCTCACATTGTGGTGAAGGTAAGGACAGACGTTTCATAGAGGCCGGCAGTGAAGGAGGAAACGACTCGCGTGCCCAGCCAGAGGGAGGCAGTGTCGCACCCAGACGCAGAGAAGAAGCTGCCACTTGAAGCACCACATGTCTTGTGATGACAATATTTCTCCATAATTAAAGGTTTTTTTTGGGTTAGATCGCATGAATATAAATGTGTCATTAAACCCGCCACCATCCGACATAGCCAATTAGTAAGGTTTGTCAGGTAAACAAAATGTGCCAATTCGTTACTACTTCAGCACACCGGTGTGTTGGAGAGTAAACCCACAATTCGAGTCCGACGTTTCACTGGTGATTGCAACCGGCTTCAACCGACAGCCAGAGCCAGTTTCTCCATTCTAGCATTGGTGCAAATTCCGTATTCCTTAAGCGAGGGCCAGTTTCTCCACAGGGCAACCACTGTTGAATTGTCACAGCACCCAACAAATTCAACTCCCGAACCCTTCAATCACCTGTCTCCCCTGTATTTGTCAGTATACAGTACAGTAGTTAAATTTCACCAGCATACACAATGATTAGGCACAGTTAATTGCAAGCAATAAAAACACGACTCCAATTATACTGGCATATCCAACTAATCTATAGCAGCAGAGTTTGCCTGTGTCTTTGGTATTATAACGTTTACACCCTTTTGGGAGCCTCATGTTCTATGTTTTTCGACAGATGCCACAGAGAAGATTGGATTTTCATTTTGTACCAAAAGTTGTCTCCACAACAATTACCGGCTCAATGGCAGTCTAGGCACGGGTTTACTCTTGTCAGGTGTAGGGTTCTACCTAAACACCAGCCTTCCGCTTCACCAGATTCTGTCTAAAGTCAAACGACGACAGTACCAGAGATAATGGCACTGCAGTAGTGCCCACACGATCTCGTCGCCACGCTGCGCTGGATCCACACTCATTTGCCTTTCATCAGAGCAAGCAGCTCTCGTTCTCCTAAGGGCAACTCGAGTGTCGTTCACCTATCCTGATTCTGCACCTGTTTGTCCTGTGGGGCCCTTCATCCAAGGGAGAACAACTTGTCGGCCTGCTGATGTTCTCTGTTGTGTGTGTATATGCCATTCATGATTCATTCAATACACTGTACAGTTAAAAAAATACAAATTCACGGGCCGCATTTTCGTTTTGTCGTATGATATTAATTGTCGAGATATTTACGCTAATCGGAGACAACACGATAAACACAAAAATCAGTTCTAAAGAAATTAGTTTTAAATTCTAGATTAAAAGAGTCTATCTCCAGTGGCTTCCTAATATCGGAAGGAAGAGCGTTCCAGACGGTCAAGAAGCGCATTTGAAAGCGCATGAAGTGGTGACTGTCTTTGATGGATAGCCAAAATCCGCTGCTGCGAGGATGACCAGAGTTCACGTGATGGAAACAACGGACATGACAGGACTGACAGGCCGGTATTTATTAAGCACCCATACCTAAAACCTTCTATAAGAGTGACCCCTGTCATTCTTTATTGCTTGTGTCCCTAAACTCTTTACCCACCATTCCAACACACGCTGCGTTGGCCGTAGTTTCCTCAATGTTTTCGAGTGCAGAACAAATACTCTGCTTCCATCAGGGTTTTAAACATGTACAGTACTTAAAGGTAACATGTTGGAACATCTCGGGCCGATGGTAGTTCAAAAACTTTCCATATTTTTCAACAAAAATGGAAGCCCTGTTATGTTAGTGAGTCGGAATTGACCTACTTGCTGCCAATTCCTGGGAAGGGAATGATTTCCTCCTTGTAACATTATGTTCCATTGTCAGCTGGAAGAGCACACGGGATTTTCCTACTGTAGAGGTGTTTGTTAGCAGATGTTTTTAGCCCTGTGTTTTTCACTGCTATGGAAATATAAAACTTTGAAATGTGCTGCGTAGTTTTTTTCAAGGACGGATGATGAATAGTAGGAGACTATGTGGAAAGAATTCTTGCAGAAAATATGGCAGCTTCTAAATGTGTCATCCTCGATCAGCCTTGTACTTTGCAGTTAAACACCAGCATATTTGTAGACTATATAGTTGATTGCTTATTTTTTTTTGAATATAATGGGACTCCAGATACATAATTTAAAATTCATCAATTGTTACGCTCGGTTTACTGTGCAGAGACTCCGCTAAGACTCTATGCGACAATGTTGGTAACACATATGTGAGTGGTGGCATGAGCTACGGATAATAGCATATTTTGTATAAGTGCATACTGCCAGCCTGTTACTAAGGCTTTGCCGATAAACCGGATTACCTGTTTTTTGTACTTTCGTCATTACTTTTCCTCTTTCACTGTACAACTGTGGCATAAGTTTTACGTCAAAAGACAAAGAGATTTCCGTTTGGAACTCAAACAGTGAGCAGGGTATCACCCCATGCCAGAGGTTGATGGCACAAAACTACCTCTAAAATCGCTTCTTATGTACATAAGGTGGCCTACTATTTCATATGAGCCACAAAGAGTATTCATGGTTTGGCAATGTATTTTTTTCAGAGCTAGAATAAATCAAATTAGGTAAAAGCAAATATTTAAAAGTAACTCTTTTTGGTGTGCAGTCATTGGTGCTCAGGCCGAGACAATACTGTAACTAACTAAACTTCAGAACCCATTTAAATTATAACTAGCATAAGTACCCGGCGTTGCCCGGGTGAAAAATATATTTCTTAATAACCTTACATATATACACACCCTCACCACTCACCCTCACCATTCACCCTCACCACTCTCCCTCACCACTCTCCCTCACCACTCTCCCTCACCACTCTCCCTCACCACTCTCCCTCACCACTCATCCTCAACAATCACACCCTCACCACTCACCCTCAACACTCACCCTCACCACTCACCACTCACCCTCACCATTCACCCTCACCACTCTCCCTCACCACTCATCCTCACCAATCACACCCTCACCACTCTCCCTCACCACTCTCCCTCACCACTCTCCCTCACCACTCTCCCTCACCACTCTCCCTCACCACTCTCCCTCACCACTCATCCTCACCAATCACACCCTCACCAATCACCACTCACCACTCACCCTCAACACTCACCCTCACCACTCACCACTCACCCTCACCACTCACCCTCACCATTCACCCTCACCACTCTCCCTCACGACTCATCCTCACCAATCATACCCTCACCACTCACCCTCACCACTCAACCTCCCCTCACCACTCACTAATCACCACTCACAATCGCCACTCACAACCGCCCTCACCATTATATTTTTGCCCCAGTCAACGCCGGATATTTCCCATTCGTAGCAGTTTATATCAACTCTATAAGCAACTTATATTAAACAGGAAGCGCGATCCTAAAGTAATTTACAACCTTCGATTAGTCCTTTGTGCGATTCAAAGAATCGATTCCTGGCATGTTGGGGGTTTACATTTTGAATGATAGAGTTTCATTTTCATTGTTATTTTATTTTTTTATTTTTTCAGGAGTTTTTAATTACATTTTTGCCCCGGTCAACGCCGGATATTTCCCGTTCGTAGCAGTTTATATCGACTTTAAGCAACTTATAGTAAACGGGAATCGTCCGAATCTAAAGGAATCTACAACCTTCGATTTCTTTGCGCGATTCAGAGAATCGATTCTTGGCGCGTCGGCTTTAAAAGTAATTACACAGTTGTTTTTTTATTGGTATGTAATGTTTGAAAGTTTTCATAAGATTTTAAATGTATTTTCCCCCCGGGCAACGCTGGGTATATCGAGTTTATACCACAAATGCGTGCGCATATTTTTAACGGGAATTAAAAATGGCGTCCACCCGGCAGCGAATGCGTCGCTACCCGTTGCCAGGGGCAACCGCCGTCCAATGAAACTGCGTATGGTCCGGCGACACACAGACACACACACAGACAGACAGATTTGCGATTTTATATATATATAGATGGTTGCCTGCCCGGATTCTACCTGGCTTTAATCTGTAATATAGTACTTGACCCAACATCCACCTGGCCACCTCACTTTAAATATGTATAATATGATAACAAAGCAAAGGAATGGGTGCTAAATGTCTATTCATCAAACAATTTATAGATAGGATTTTTACTGGTAGGAACCTCCTGGTTATACCAGCCCACAGGGGATTATTGTGTCCGTCCGTCCGTCGTGCATCCAAAAATGGGAGGGGTGGGACTGGGTGGAGAGGGGAAGGTGGGGAGGAGCTGGGAGGGGAGGGTGGGGAGGAGCTGGGTGGGGAGGGTCTTGAGGAGCTGGGTGGGGAGGGTGGGGAGGGGAGGGTGGGGAGGGGCTGGGTGGGGAGGGTCGGGCTGGGTGGGGGGTGGGAAGGGCGGGGCTGGGTGGGGAGGGGCTGGTCACCCCGTGGTGCCCTTATAAAACTCAACGTTTAACCTACTCACGCTGGATTGTGCCCGCCCTCACAGTCGGCCATATTTGCGGAATACACCACGCCGCCCTTGACCCTGGCCATTGACTGAGCAACCCAACGTTCCTACCAGCTCCCTCCACAGAAATGTGTTTTTTCACATGCACTTGGAAGGCCTGCAAGCTCATTTTAATATTTGAATATCCTGATAAATTATATTTGCTGGAACTGGTTTTCATTCAGTATAATTGATCTGTTGTGTATATCAAGCAGTTGCCTTGGTTTTGATGTGCTGACAGTCAGTGACGAACTATATATTTTTCCAAATTATTATTTAAATTGCAACGCTTGATGTTTTGTCAGTTAGTATTTGGCAGAGGTGGGACAAAGTCATTGTTATGCAAGTCCAAGTCGAGTCGCAAGTCATCAAATTCATGACTCGAGTCTGACTCGAGTCCAAGTCACATGACTCGAGTCCACATCTCATAGGTGGGACAAAGTCATTGTTATACAAGTCCAAGTCGAGTCGCAAGTCATCAAATTCATGACTCGAGTCTGACTCGAGTCCAAGTCACATGACTCGAGTCCACACCTCTGGTATTTGGACTCTTTATACATTCCAAAATCTCTTCCAAAATTATTTTCTGTTCATATGTACTTTGGTCATAACTCGAAAAACTGTAATATATAACAAAAAGTGGAAATACTTTTTTATTTTAAAACCCTTTGTTGTAACAGCGCATTAAACAGTTTGTCAACTTAATCATGCACTGTACTGTATATGCAAAACGGTGTCTTCATCAGCAAAACATTGCAGCAGGAATCTCAGCATGTTTGCTTGTCAAGATAGCATCACTATTATTACACATGTTATGAAACCGGAATTGTGATGCCTATTGGCTGAACGTATAAACATCAACATATACGGAGGACCACGAAGCTTGGGCAGTTTTTGGCACTGGCTCACTGCCTGGCTGCTGCCTTCCCACTTATCTGTGGTTCCTCGCGCCTCTGGGTCGTCCTCTCTCTTCAAAGTAAAATAAAAACCGCGTGTGTTGCAAGTCTAGAATATCACATTTAAGAGCCCTGAGATTTTGACAACTATTTAGGCAGCAAGACAACAAAGCTACTGGAAAGCAGTTGTATGCATGTTAAGGTTCATCAGTATGGTATAGCCATAGTTGGCCTGATGTTGTCGTTTGTGCCGGAGAGACTTGTGTTGAGCAGTCCTCACCCTCCACTGTGGTGGACAAACTGGAGCCACCGTGTCGCTCCGTGACGGGAAGCAGAGGGCGGTGCAACAAAATTCACTGTTGTACAATTCCCATGCTCCCACATCTACACTCCCCACCTTGAACAACCTGCACTCACCAGCATGGTGGAGTATGGTCAAATAACCCCCATGACCTGCATGGCGTGGGGAGGCCTCGTCTAAGCAGTGGATTGACAGGAGCCCGATGTGCACACGATGTTGAATGAGGCAACGCACACCAGAATGTCGAAACGTCCTTATCTTAGAGCAGTGGTTCTTAACCTGGGGGTGCGACATGCCGTTTCTGAGAACCAAAGAGGTGCAGGCTGCAGTAAAGGTGAAGAACCACTGTCTTAGAGGGTCACTGTATTCACACCATGTTAACTCGATGGCAAGGGCAACAAGTCCCATGGTGACGGCGAGAAGTTTCCACACGGCTGAAGCAAACCATTGAAGCATCACCAGTGACGTCCGTCCTACGTCGTGTGCTAGATGCACACAGTGCTGGCGCTAGCTACCTTTACTCGTGCCCAAGGAAGAATTCACAGAAGTTCCCCCCCCCCAACGTTTTCCTCCCCTGCCGCCCGACAGCTGTTGAGGGGGGGTCCACCCTTGAATTGCACTTTTTGCGCCCCTCCGCCCTCCTGTATTTTCTACCCCAGGAAGCCACCTGTGCCGCTTACCTCTAACGCTTCCTCTGGAAGTATGGGATCTTTTTGTTGCAATTAGTGTACTTTATATAGCCCAATTAGCGTACAGTATACGACTGGGTGCCAGGATGGTGCAGTGGTAACACTTGTGCTTCAGAGCAAGAACTGCCTGAGCTCAATTCCTGATTCAGGTGCTTTTTCTATGTGGAGTTTGTATTTCCTCCCCCTATCCTGCGTGGAATTCTTCGCGGTTCGCCAGTTTCCTCCCATAGAAAAAAAATGTAACTGGTGCTTGCCAAACATTCAAGTGCTCAACAATTATCTGCAAATTACTCAATTAGGATTCCAAAAAAGCAACACCACCCCCTACGGCAAAAAACGTTGCAGACTGTGAGGCTTTCCTGGACAAACAAGCAGAACTATGAACGTAGCCCCGTGCAAACGTGGTCACCTCATCTCATGCGTTTCTTTTCTCTCTCAGTAGATGTAGGACAGAGGGGAACTGAAATGTAATGTAAAAACTCAATAACGTGAGTCAAACATACTCTTTGGTTCTTTCGGTAAAGTCACGTAGGTGAAAAAATAAATAAAAATAAAATTAAGAATAAAATCAAAAATAGAAATAACTAAATTAAATCACGACGTTTCGAAAGCAACACAAGCTTCCGTCATCAGGTGGAACAACCACAGTAAGAAAAAAAATTACTGTAACAATTATTAAATTACTGTAACAGTTATTTGTGTTTCTTACTGTGGTTGACCCACCGAACTACGTGACTTTACCGAAAGAACCAAAGAGTATGGATCCTTGCAGTCACGAAAACTTCAAATCTAAAGTGAGTCAACTTTTGTGTTTGTTATTGTCAACAGAGCGTGCCTGGTGCCGCATCATTCGCCTGGCGCGTGCAACACGACGCAGACGGCATCGCTCACAACCGCTGCAACTTACGACCTTTAAGGTAACCCTGACCTTAATCTTTTCAGATCTCCGGAGAACTGCTTTCTATCTCTAAACCCCACTCGTACATACTTGTACATGAGAGGTCTTGTATTGGTGGAATATTTAGATCTATATTTTTCCTTAGTTTTTTTCCGTGAAATAATGCAGTCATGTTTTTGTTATGTTTTCGACCGGTTCCCTATTCCTGTAATGTGTGAGGCATGTTCCGATACTTGCTGTTTGTATCACGATCGATGTAACCATGATTGCAACTAAGATCTTGTATCGAGTAGGAACATGTGTACCATTGCAGGACGCCCACAAAATAGAGCCGACCAGCTTATTGGGCCCTTCCTGCCGAAATAAATCAAATCTAATATAATTTTACGCAGCTCTGTAAATGTATGTATGTTTAACTTCTTTCGCACCGTACGTAGCCAACTGTGCTAATCGGAGGTAAAAAGCTATAGAAGTCGTTCTAATTGAATGTTGCGTAGAAGAAATGTAGGGTAATTTTTGAGCTTGCTGAGCTTAGCTCGCATCAGTGCGTTCCAAAGGGGCCATTGTGCCCCACGTGGCGCACACTGCCCGCAATGCCCACTGGCGGTGGGTCCACTTGTGCACAAGCAGTCTCCGGCTGAGAGGCGTCCGCGCAGTGGGACGGGACCTCCCCTATCAGGGCTCCCCATCACCATGGACCTGTACTGCAGGCATGTGCAGTGCCATTTAACACATTCCTGCTGCGGAGGGAGCTGGTAGGAACGTTGGGTTGCCCGGTCAATGGCCAGGGTAAACGGCGGCGTGGTGTATTCCGCAAATATGTCCGACTGTGAGGGCGGGCACAAGCCTGCGTGAGTAGGTTAAACGTTGAGTTTTATAAGGGCACCACGGGGTGACCAGCCCCTCCCCACCCAGCCCCACCCCTCCCACCCCCCACCCAGCCCCACCCTCCCCACCCAGCCCCTCCCCACCCTCCCCACCCAGCCCCTCCCCACCCAGCCCGACCCAGCCCCACCCTCTCCACGCAGCCCCTCCCCACCCTCCCCTCCACACCCAGCCCCTCCCCACCCAGCCCCTCCCCACCCAGCCCCACCTCTCCCATTTTTGGATGCACGACGGACGGAAGGACACAATAATCCCCTGTGGGCTGGTGTAACCAGGAGGTTCCTACCAGTATAACAACAATAAATATTATAATAAATTTACAGACCTTTATTTATTATTCACGTTTTTATAAGGTGCAGCAGACCCAACAAAACGGGCTTCAAAGAGCGCCGTACAATAGGATGTATTTTAAAATAATTAGTTTTTCTAACATATCAATCCACTGTGGAATGAAGGATCTGTTTGTGGTATGTCAATATGAGTAAATGTTTATTTTACAAGGTACCTACAAAAAAGTATTTGTCTTGATCCATTAAGTCACTAAGTGTGGGATCAGACTAAACCCTACTTTAATTGGCATGTTACTGAATTGGTAGTGAAACCTCAGTGGTGCGTAGGGTCGCTCATAACTGAACGGCTTTGCACGGCAGGAGTCGTAAACATAGTGGCTTCAGTGGACCTGTGGTTCAAGTAGAAATTGGTGCATCACTGTCAAGTGAAAGAGGTGCTAAGGTTGCTAAGATTCATAGCAGATAGGATGTGTGAAATTTCTGGGAAGGATTAAGGAAATGCAATACTAGTGAAACAGACATTGCTGATTATTATCCTAGGAGCAGCAGACCAAGAATAGCGCTGTCCGTAACAAATGCACGGGGATGGGAGGAAAAGCTTCAGGCCGCTTGGTAAGGTAATAAGGACATCAGGCTTTGTGGGGAGCAGTCGTGGGGTATGTAGTGTGCACTGTGCAGCCTGTCCCCGTGCGGTACAAATTTGCCTCAGCACACGCCTGCAAGTGGCCATTAGTCTGCCAGTAGGGGACGATGTTGCTTTTAGTTGTTATTTTAAGTACAGCAGAAATCCAATAATCCACGTTGACAGGGGGGGAGCGGGGGGTGGCGGATATTTCGCAGATCCTGTAATCCATGGCACGTGTGTGTGTTGTGTGTAGATGTATGTAATAATAATTTAGGACATTTGGTATTCACGCTATTCTTCTATCACATGTCTATGATGAAGGCGCTATATTTCACAGGCATAGTCTGTGCTACTTTTACGGTAGGGGGCAATGATTGCAGTATGTAATCCCAATTTAATAATTTGGGGGTAATTTTACGAATCCGGCAAAATTGTAACATGGTGCCAGCACACAACGACCTATGTCTTTCTAATTACGTAATGGGATATTTAATGTCCACTGTGAAGCAGACGGCGTGTATCTCACAGTTAAAGCGCCCGCAAGTATTAATCAGGGCGGTCTGTCGGGTTTGAACCGCGAACCTGTGCAACAAGCGGCAAATGAGCCACTGCTGTGCCGGGTCACAACCGCTGTGGTGTATGCCTGCGCTTGCATTTTGTTCGAGTTAATACTGTATTCAGGTAACAGCACGTTTCATAGAACAACCGGCACACAAAATATACAGCAGTTTATTTGTATTTTCTGAAGATAGTGTCCTTGGGCCTATATCATGGACATTGTTGTACTGTATTATGCCCCCCACATTATGCTCTCTTTGTTCATCAACCCATACCTAGCAGTGTGGTAAAGTATGGTCAAATAACTCCCACAACCTTCACGGTGTGTGGGGAGCTCCTCATCCAGAAATGGATTGAAAAAGGGGCTGTACATGCACAAGATAGTAACGATGGGGAGGGAGTAGCATGCAGAGATGATCGACTGCGGAGGACTGGTATTTTTAGCAATCGCATGTAAAACATGTAAGGCTCTTTGACAGGCGCAGTAAACCCTTCCTGTTGCACACGTGGCTATAGCTGCTTATATTTCCGTCTACCTAATGCTCAATCACATGTACCCCGTGGTCATCTTCAACATTAAACAAATTATTTGGTGGTACTGCGTTGGCAGTGGTGCACTTGCACAAATAACGAAAAAACCCAACGCATTCACCAACAACCCTACCCTTAAAAGGAAAACGTTTAACCAGTAATATATTTCATAGGTGACGTTTTGGGCAATGGCCACATAGAGAGGGCAGAGAGGTAGAGTGCTCATCTCTTCTGCTTATTGTGTGAAGGTTTAGATTCCATCTGAACTGGAAAGGTGACATACAGGGGATCACTTGCGTTGAGCCGGAGGGATGTGTTTTCTCTGAAGAGGTAATGGCACTGAGACTTATGACGTCAGCTATGCAGCTGGTTTCCTTGTCTCACTATTGATGCTGCCAGGAGCAAACATGAATATTACATCGGGTAATTTTGGAGGGCGTATATGAGTGTCTATGTGTGCGCGCATGTCCTGGGTAATTTAGTGGTCTGGCTAGGATGTTTTCGCCAGGACTTGTTCTGCAGGGCTTTTGTAATTTACTGCTCCATTATGCAAGCTGCGTTACAGTAGATGCACGCTAAACAGGAATGTTGTAGTTTTGAGTATCTATAACTGTTGGTTGCATTTCACCTTTTGTCAATTTAAAATTGGGAATTGGAAGATGTATTCGGAATATATTTCAGACTGCTTCTCGTGGATTAAAAGCAGCTCCTTTGTTATGTGTAATTGAGTTTCTGCAATTTTAAAATCATCGTATTACAGTACTTTAAAATGGTCAGGTTTGTGTGGCTCAGCTTTGCTGGATAGTACAATGTCAAACAGGTACCGTTTGTGTTTATCTTTTTCAAGTGCTGTGCTGTTGCAAGTGTTCGACACGGGTGTATGGTAGGGACGTAGAGATACATCATGAATTCAAATCGATGATTTGACTCCCGATAGATGTGTGAAGTTGTGCATGACAGAATAGCTCATTTTATATTTGTGTTAATGTTATATGCAACGAGCCCACGTGACCCCTGCAGTCAGTAAATAGGTGTTACAAGTCACATAAATGTCATTGATTCTCAAATTCATGACAGTATATCCGAATCGTGACATTTAATTGCATTGCAAGAGGGTGGTCGAATCATCGCGGTGTAGTGAGTGACCTCCAGTCATCCTCGCAGCAGCGGATTTGGCTAGCCGTTGAATAAGGACGGTCACTGCATTGCACGCTTTTTCAGATGCGCTTCTGCGGTCGTCTGGAACGCTCTTCCTTCTGATAATAGGATGCCTCTGGAGCTATGCACTTTTACATTTATATCGAAAACGCATTTCTTTAGATCTGTTTTTTTGTGTGTGTTGAGGTTGTTGTCCTTCCCCCCACACCTCCGATTAGCATGGTTGGCTATGCACAGTGCGAAAGAAATTCAACATAGATATCTGTGTTTTAATTACAGTGAATGAGGCCACAGCCGTTTTATTCACCGCTTAAGAGATTGCCAACATGGTTTAAACTTATTTGCGTAAGAACAGCTTTCTTTAGCCTACCAAGCCGTTTGGATTAAAGCTTGCTGCCTTTAATAGCATGCACTTCTGGACTCTGCTCTCTACGTTGCTTGTTTGGAGACTGTTCTGTAATTTGACTTAGAATTACATTGATTGAACTTGACGAGGAAGTGGTGTGGAATCTCCCCGGGGTTGTAATGGCCATATTTGTATAAATTTAACCGTGAACTTGTTTTGTGTTAAAAGGCTGACATGTATTCACAAATCACCGAGATTCAACTGCAAATTATGATTACCTCTTAGAGCACCTCACGCATAGTCTTCTCAGATTCACCGGTAATGGAAGTGATGTTCAGGGATGGAACGGGGGGGGGGTGGCGTGAATCTCGTGGCTCTCGCCAAGTGTTCTTTCGTTCCGCGCATAGGAGTCTGGGCTGTGCGCACCGCCAGTTCTAACATCCTCCTTTGAGCCCAGCGTCAAAGCCACAGCTCCGCCCTCGCGCCCACCCCATGTGCTGCTTAATCTCATTACAGGCATTAAGTGAGCTGTTAAAACTGTAATAAGTGCACTCGCTCCCCGCGTCTTCTTGAGTCTATAACGAGCCGTCAGTGGATGATCTCCACTCACCCCCCCCCTCGACGCCACCTGAAATTCTCTTCGGCACAATGAATGAAGCGACGATGGCGCAAAACCCCTTCCTAACGCGATACCTGCAAGCCGCCGGGGCGCTGCTCCCTCAAGGTGCGTTAAAACACGACGTTAGCGTTGGTAACTCTGCGGGTCGCGCCCGAAAACGAGTCGAGTAAGAGAGGAGACTTTCGGGGTGCTGGTATTGAGAGCAGTTCTCATGCTGGGGCGGGGGTATAATGAGGGCTCAAGAGAAATACGGAGGGATTGTCGAAGAGTTCCGGAATTACTTGAGAGGTGGGAAGGGAAGAGGGGTAGTATTGAAGTATGGGAAGGAGGCGTACAGCTGTTGTGCAGATGGGGTTGTAGCTATTGCAGGGAGAAAGAGGAATGTAGCAATAGTCTATGTTTTATTGAGCTATGATTGATAAATAATTACCTTTACTTAATAAATGCATAAGTAAATATTATGCAATACATAAAGTATGAAGAAACATATTTGTTTCAATGTAATGTAACTATATTAGGTCCGGCAGTAGTTGCCCATGCCTGTAATTTAGCACTGTGGAGACTAGGGTTGGTGGATTGCACAAATGTTGCAAAACTCCTTTTTTTGTAAGCGTCGAGGTGCCCATACCCTTGCTTGCTAGGAGAAGGGGGTACTACAGCAAAGTCTGGACAAATATCATCTGTCCCTTCTCTACGGGATAGTATTGCCCCTTCACAAACGTGGGTTTCCTGTGGGTGCTCCGGTTTCCTTCCACATGTAGAAAGACTCATTGACTGAAAACATCGTAATATATATAGAGGACTGCAGAGCTTGGCCAATTATTGGAGCCGGCTAGACGCCTGGTTGCCGTCCAGCTTATCTGTGGTTCCTCGGCAATTGTGGGTTTATACACTTTGGTTCTTTCAGTAAAGTCACGTAGGTATAAAGTAATGACTTTACCGAAAGATCCAAAGAGTATGGATCCCTGCGGTCACGAAAACTTCAAATCTAAATTGTGGGTTTGCATGAATAACACCGCTATGTCAATACACACGTGAGTCCGCAATTAATGATTTTAATATGTGAAAAAGCAATTCCAATGTTTTTTTTTGGTAACTGATTAATCAAAGTAAAAATAAATGGCAGATGTCAGGCAACTACTGCTGCCCAGGTACTATTCCTCAATAGCGGCCAGACACCTGCGCACGCCCAGAGAGGGCGCGATGACCCATGACTGTGACACCAACGATGATTTTGATGTCAATATTAATGATGCTGCCGATTTTGGTTAAATTTAGAGATCTCTCATCTGTGACCCGATGGCCTTCGACTCCTATTATCCAATTTACCGCATATATGATCTTCCAAATATCCTCCATCATCTGCTAATTTCCCTATAAGTCATTTCGGATAATTATGATGTTGGTGCTGATGATAGTGATGATGCTGCTGCTGTTGATGTGATGATGATTTTGATAACGATACTGCTGCTGATTATGATGCCGATTTTGATGATACTACCACTGATGGTGATGACAAAGATGCAATCGCTGTTGGCGGTAACAGTTATGGTGACAATGCTGCTGATGGAGCAATGCAGTGGCACTCTGTGCTGTATTATAAAGACAAACGCACACAGAGACACGGCGACTCAGAGACGGACACAGCCAGACACAGAAACAGATACTGAGGCAGATACACAGATACATTGAGACAGAGATATAATTGTGTCACGGTTGTTGATGATGCCACCTCAGCCTAAATTGGTAACATTGAATCATTGAGCTTGAATGTTCTACTATAGGCCCTTTGGCCCAGGCCCCTGGTTTATGATTCGTTTAACTGGCCTTTCACAACAGCCCTACTCTGACACCTCCCATCTCAGTACTGTGTATTAGCATATACCCACTGGCTTCGGATGCAAGGATGCCCGTGTGAGTTAACATCACAGAGTCCATCAACTGTTGCGATATTAAGCCGGCACTCACAAACGTGGTGACATGTGCGACGAATCTCGCTATGGTCACCCACCATGCTTCAACAACTTTCACACACAACCCCAGTGTTTGGTTAGGTTTTCTGTGTTAGCAACCATGACAGGAAAGAGTGCATATTTTCAAGATGTGTACCTATCAAGGGACTATTTACACTATTCACATAATGGGATGTTCTAAGTCAAACTTCTATTAGTGTACATCGAATTAATGTCATCGTCAATTTGTTCAGAATCCAGCTCAATCCATGTGTGTCTGTGCTTTGTCAGGAGTGATGCGATGGGCTATGAAGATATGAACAACGTTAGATCTTTATCTCATCCTCATTGATGTTAATGCTGAAGCAGTGGCATGGCCCAGCGGCAGCGTGTTCACCGCTTGTTGCAGGGGTTCACGGTTTAAATCCAGCAGCTGCCCCTGATTATTACCATCAACGTAATAACTGTAATAATTCTACGCACCATCTGCTGCACAGTGGGTATTAAATATTCCCTCACGTCATTTACAAGAGGTAGGGTCATTGTGAGCTGACGTCAGGGTCCAATTTTTTGCCAAAAAAAAAATTACCTGCCAAATAACTAAATTGGGATTATACTTGGCAATCATCACCCCCTTACTGGCAGACATGCCCCAGGTCACTCTTGCAAATGCGACTATCCTTGCGTGTTGGGTTCTCACTGCCTGGTTAAACAGAATAAACGTAAACCTTGAAATGGATGACAGTGAAATAAACAAATTATCCTTATGGCGGTACCCCGGGGTACCAAATAACACAGAATGGCCGCGGCAATTAAATACTTTATTTTTGGGACACTATTTTATTCCAGGGGTGTACTTAACTCTGCAACTGGGGTACCAATCAATCCGAAATCAGTGCTACTCCGCGATGTCGAAACGCAGCGAGGACGATTGCGCTGAAACTCTGAACGCTCGCAGTACACACCGTAGTGATGCATCGTGTACAGCTCGTCGAGATGAGTCGACTGCCGCATCGCCGACCATCGACAGACTAAAAATGACTGTATCATGGACATTATGCGAGAGCCGGGGTCCTATGGCACCCCGGGGTACCGCCATAAGGTTAAAATATAATAGCATTGGAGGCGTGTCTGCCATGTGTTCTGCAACCACCCCTTGGGTTGAGGGTCGGAAGTGAGGGACTGCTGGACATGAGTCAGTGCGTTCCTGCAAACCCTTCCCACCCAGCCGTCATCGCTGTTCAGTATCCCACCGCAGCTGAGCACAACTCATTATGGTCCAGTACACAAAGCAAACATAATCACCATGTCCCCTTGGATGCATTTGGCCCAATTCGTGTAAAATATGTAGTTTCGCGCTGTCGCATACCCTTGAATGCTCATCCTGCTGACAAACCGATTCTCACGCACGCACAGGCACACACGCACGCTCATGCGCGTCTGTGTTGGCCCCTCCCTACCACCAAGGGGGGAGTTTAATGGTGTAAAGCCAAAGATGCTTGGTGCTACTTAAAACAATGATGTTGAAGAAGATGATGATAGCGATGCTGAGGATGATGATGATTATGGTGATGATGGGCGCCAAACTTCCACATGAATTGTGATGGAATGGGCTGGATGGCCCCTCTGTGTTCCTCGCATCAGCAACACTCCCAAGGCATTCCGTGTGACAGACGAAAGGCTCAACCATTGGCGAAGGGGTTTGCTCTTACGAGACCCCACCATAAGGGGCCGTCAATAAATGACGTCATGCACCTGGGGGGGGGGGGGTCAGACATTTTTGACGATGTGTGACGAAGGGGGGGGGGGGGGTTGAGAAATGTGACGTTATATCAAAATTCGCAACTTTAAATGAATATAGACAACACGTTCTACTTAATAAAATATAATTTTTTAAATAAACGTTTTCTCCTACAACATCAGAGTGCAGCGCCACATTAAATTCGCACTACAATGACAATAGTTTATAGCGATTTGAAGCATGTTTTATTTTTTTGGGGGGGGGGGGGGAGAGCTTTGTGACGTCATATTTGGGGGGGGGGGTCTGACTAGGGGGGGTGGGTGGTCAAACATCGTCCAAAATCGCGTGACGTCATTTATGGACAGCCCCTAACTCTGTTCTGACCCCACTCATTTTGGGCCATTGCATAATTGCCTAATGAATAATGGTGCAATTATTTCGTTGAAGTGTTGAATGGTCCATGATTTGCACATTTCATAATGTGGTAATTTTTTCTCCTAAAAACAGCTGTCATTTCACAAAAAGTGGCAGAATGGACAAGTAGTGACGGTACTCCTCTCCTCAAGTAGAATTAAGCTTAAATATATTTTTTAGAATTTCCTGTTCATGTATTTTAACATTACTCGTATCGGTTATCATTAGCGTGAGTGTTGAGTTTGATTATAATAAAGCAAATGTATAATGAGTGGATAACGTGTATCCATTTATTGTGCAAGCTGTGTGGGATAACTGACATCACCAGTAATCTGTAGCTAATACTTCTCCACTCTAATCACAAGCTGATGACTGATTCTACTTCCCTCAACAGGGTGTCCCTACTGAAGCTCATTTGTGGGGTGAACACGATCAGCTGCCGATCAAAGTACAACAATACCGTTTGGCATCCACAGTGGAGTTTGGTTTCATTTGTAGAGATCGCATATTACAAAGGGTACGCAAGCAAAGGTTACTTGTCCTTAGCCAACAGAGTCCAGGTGTATCTGTTTGTGATGTTCTCAGGTGCCTGGCATTCCCACAGGTGGTAGCAGAGCCAGTTCTGTATGACGTGCCAACAACACGGCTGCCTGGAGCCCGCCCACTTGCCAAAGGGTTTGCACCGCGTATTGGCTGGAGGGCTGCTTGAGTGGCGTGTTGTGGTCTGGGAGGCACTGGCTAAAGCAGCGTGAAAGATTCTGCACTCATTGGGTCATAAGAAGTGGTATTGAGCAGCGTAAGCTCAAAGTGCCCTCCTTGTGCAGCATTTACCAACACCAGGAGCAACCGTTAGTGGCAGTGCCAGTTAGGATGGACTCTCAGCATGACGCCAGCCTTGGTGAGTGGCCAATCGTGGCATTACCCCAGCAAAAGCATCCGTATGCCTGCAAGAAACCAATGTCCTCATTCATGCGTTGGTAGAAAAGCAGTTTCTGGCAATGTTTGACCGGAATATTTTTTTTTAAATACAGTTTTTAAATATGTATTGCTGTTTCTGCCAACACGTCAATGAGATCCAACACGTTTGGTTTGCACGTGTCTTTTTACAGAGGTTTAACGCGTGTGAATTTACACGTGGAGTGCTTCTATTTTGTGTTTTTGTGTATTTAGATATCTAATCATGTGTATAAGTTTACGTGTATTAATAAATTTGCGTCTTTATGCATATGCGGTTGCCTGAGCCGTAAACACACGTGTGTTTTTCGCTTGGTTTAAATGTGATATAGTCTGGTGGTACGAGTGTGATGAGTAAGCGTTCATGTGTGCGTACATGTGCGTGTGTAATTTCCAACCTTCCTTTCAAGGATGTTACATGGATGCTGTGAGATACACAACTGCAATTGAAGCACTGTGCTCTTCTAAAAGTACAACTGTTCAGTAATCTGTACCTTATTTTAAAACAAGGTAGTTTGTATTGTATGAATCTTTCTGTTTTAGCACGGAAAATTAACGATGGGGTGGGTCTCATTTTGTGGCTGTGCAATTCTGCCATTCCCTTTGAGTTTGCTGCCGAATGCTCACAGGAAACCATCCGTGGACAGTTTTTTTGTATCACCTAAAGCACTACTGTAGTATTGTATCGTTTAACTGTCCGTTCGCATTGTTGCTGTTCATACAAATTACACCTATGATGCTGTGCTTAAACCTTGCATAAAAGAGGGAGTACGCCTGTGGTGAATTATTGATGAGCATTAAATGTGCAACACTAATGTTATGTGTTTGCCTTTGAGGCAAGTACTCTATACGTGTATAGAAGAAAAAACGACCGAGTGTGTAAATGTCCTGACGTGTGTGCATCTGCACGTGTAACAATAGAGCACTACTCAATGTTCCAGTTGACTCCTGCTCCTGGCCCTGCATACGTATGTATGTTGAACTTATTTTGCACCGTACATAGCCAACCATACTCATCGGAGGTGCGGGCGGGGGGGACAACAAACTAAACACAAAAGTAGTTTTAAAGAAATTAGTTTTCAATCTACATTTAAAAGTGCACAGCTTCAGTAGCTTCCTAATATCGGAAGGAAGAGCGTTCCAGACGGCCCCAGAAGCGCATCAGAAAGCGTGCGATGCAGTGACCGTCATTGTTTAATGGCTAGCAGCCAAAAGACGCTGCGAGGAAGACAAGAGTTCACGTGATGGTTTATGCTCCTTGAGATCAGCAAAAATATAATCCGATACATGCAATAAAATAAATAACTTAAACCTGTTGAAGCAACATTCGATTTTCGACACTAAACAATTGCAATGATATTCGAGTAAAACATGTGTAATAACACGTGTTCCACTTTCCCAATGAATCCTTCCACATCATATCACGTAGAACTGTGGCAGAGTAGTAAATGCCCTCTGTCAGAAGCTGGCCGCCTCTAGGTGGCAGTACAGTCTATAACCTGTACCGGAGTCCCTTGATTAAATTATTATCCACTTCTCCACAACAAGGTCCCCCTATGTAGGCACAACAGACTTTTGGGGGCAAGTGCTGTTAGCGAGTAGCACTTATTATGAAGGCCGGCACAGCACACGAGATGGGTGGGTGGCCAGCACCACGCCCGGCCTCTTTTGTTTCCCGAGTGGCGATGTTTACTAAATGCCGCACTCGGTACACTCGTTTGAGGCCGTCAGCGGGAATTTAATTCAGGTGGTTGGGTTCGTAGCGCAGCGCACGAAACGCGACACCACCGCTCCCCGTTAATAACATACACACTTGTGTATGTATGTGTTGTATGTCCAGAGCCCCCATTTGGCTGCTGTTGTGGCCCTCCCCCCACGGCACTACCCACCATAACGTTGCCATCCAGCACCACGAGGAGGTTGGGATTTTTTTTTTCTTTCAGTCCTCTGTCAGGAGCTGGACCGGTACCGCCTGTATCTCTGTGGTATTCAGGAGGTCCGGTGGACCGGCTCTGGCTCCTGCCACCATGAGGGGTGGACAATCCTCTACTCTTTTGAACAAAAGAATGAAAGGGGCGTGGGAGCGTGGCGGTGAGGTGTGGGAAGCTGTAAGCCCCAGGCTACTTTGGGCTCGCTTTCCCATCAACCAGAGGCGAGGAGTGGTGGTCGTGGTTACTTGTGCCCCCACCGAAGACGAACATCCATGGAGGGATGCAGGCAAGGTCGATGAGTCAGATGCCTTCTATGACCTCCTGTCACAGGTGCTGGCTAAAGTGGCCCCTCGGGATAGAGTCATCTTGTTGGGTGACTTCAATGCCCGAGTTGCTCGTGATGCTAGCACCTGGTCTGGAGTGATTGGAAGACATGGGCCAGATCAGCTCAATAACAACGGTAGGAGGCTGAATAATTTTGGTGCAGCCCATGGGCTTGTAATTACCAACACGCTCTTCTGGCATCGGCTTATCCACACAACATCATGGATGCAAGCCGGATCCAAGCTGGACTACAGTTTGACGGAACAGCGGATGCGGCCCATGTCCTTGACACCAGGACCTACCGTGTAGCTGATCTGCCAACTGACCATCGACTTGTCATCTGTAAGATGTGCATGCCATTCTTCCACTCCGGTGGTGGGTGTACACCCAGGACCCTATTCAAACCCATAGTGGCATGGTCTCAGCTAGCTGATGAAAGTTGTAAGCGAAAATTTCATCATCGCTTGCGGCTGGGGTTGGCATCGTCCCCCACTCCTCCTGATGTCGAGGGGAAATGAGCTCATGCAGCTGCAATGGCTGCTTTGGGTACACGGTCCAGACCTCCTCAGAGACTCTGGCTGATAGAGGAGGTGTTCAGAATGGCTGAGAAAAAACGACAGGCCCATTCTCATCGTCTACTGCACCCCACGTCAGAGAATGAGGAGGCTTACCGCAGGCTTTGCACAGAAGTTCAGAGAGCCGTGAGGTGCTACAAGGATGGTTGGTGGTCGCAGGTTGCTGAGGAAATGGAGTCTGCCTCAATGGCCTGCAATAAAAAATTGATCTTTAATTCCATCAAAAAAGTAACCTGCAGCGCCACACCTATTTCCATCATTAGGGGAAAGAATGGTGATCCAATCTCCGACCCCCAGGAACAGGTTTGCAGATTTGCTGAGCATTTATGAGGTACTGGGGGAGGGGAAATCCCGCGGCCTGGAAAACATCGTGGGACAAAGTGGGGATGACCCTGCTGAGGCTGCGGTGCCTCAAATATTGGAAGAAGTCACCCCCTGTGAGTGGCTGGCTGAGGTGCCATCTGTTGAGGAAGTACTGAGGGCAATCCAGAGCCTGAGACCAGGAAAGGCACCGGGCAGAGATGATCTCCCAAGCGAAATGCTGAGGGAGGGTGGCGTTTGTGCACAGACTGCCCTATATAATATCATAACAACAGTCTGGACCACTGGATGGGTTCTGCTGGATTAAAAGGATGTCCTGGTGGTCCCCCTCTTTACGTGGCCTCAACTTGCACACAGCCTGGCACAAGCGTTGTGGTGACGTCACCGCCACTTAGTGGCGAATGGCGGTTGTTGTTGTTGGCTTTTTGTGTTTAGTTTGTTGTCCTTCCCCCCGTACCTCTGTTTAGCACGGTTGGCGACGTACGGTGCGAAATAAGTTCAACTTTTTATATCACCTGCATAAGAGTGTGCATTGCCAGGCAAATGATAATCCTTGAGAGCTGGAATAAGCGGAATTAAGCAACAATCCACAAAGGCTATTAAATCTGCACGGTTTAGAGCCTCATTTTATCTCGTGATATAATGGAACCCAATTCAATCCAATCCCATGCCATGCAGGTTCTTTTCTGGATCTGATTGATCAGCAGCACATTTTGATCGCAAACGGGTATTTTCATCACAAGTGTAATTCCCCCCCCCACCGCAGCATGTGTGCTGTTGTGAGTGTAGCTGGCTCAAATACACGCCCTATTGGAATCGAAGTTCCCAGGTTTAGTTTCCAAGTTAGTGAAGTGTATGCATTTTTAAATCCTTTATATTAAGTTCGCTTGCTTGCTTGCTTGCGTGCTTGCATGCTTGCTTGCTTGCTTAGGACCGTGCAAATCTTTCGGTCGTTTTTTAACCCACTTCCCGTGATCCAATCGAGCTGACATTTTGCACACAGACTCGTTGTGCTTGACAATTAATTTTCATGAAAAAATTTTTCCTAAATTTTACACTGTTTAGGGAATTTTTTACAAATATTTAATTACCAATTGCTTAATTGTGGCAGACAATCAGAGGACGAGAGGACTGTAGCCGCCCGTTTCATGATGACGCAAATGTTGACTAACCACATGGCATGAAATCCCTGTCCCCACGCTGTACAATGGAGACTATTTATAGAGCAGTTAAATTGAAGCCGCCAGGTTCTTGAAAGTGGTAAAACGGGTCAACGCTAGTGCCTTCGGGAATATACGGGGCATGTCAAGAGGTGATCTTTCATTTTTAAATCCTTTATATTAACTTCACTTGCTTGCTTGCTTACTCAAGAAAAACAGAAATGAATAATAAAATGAAACCGATGCCACGCATATAAAGGATTTATAGTGAAAAACTTTGTTTTTACGGGTTCATTTTTTTAAATATAGTAAAAACTGTATTTTGCATCTTCTAATAAGATGAATTTTACGAATAAAATATTGTAAAGAAGCGTTTTTTACCCCCCTTTACACTGTTTATAAGCACGTAAACTACACTTGGGAATTAAGCTCAGCAGCACCTTGTGATTAAACAGGAGGGAGGTCGGTGTGTAACCCCGTACACTACTGTGGCTCTGGCCATTGGGGGCGGCTGTTAATGGCCGTGCGGGCCTGTAAGCCTATCAGCCAATTAGGATGTGACCCGATCACAGTGGGGTGACATTCCCATTCCATCTGATCCTTTCTTTTAAATAGTAATTTAATTTTGTAATCCTATATCTGAATACATGTGTACGAAGTTTATATATGGATGCAATTTCAGGTATCAAAATGTTTTTGTTCTGCTTCCCATGTTTGCCTACCATCTTTATATTCATGAAACTGAAGCACGCCCTGAATTCACGTGTTCTTATGGAACACGTTATGAGATAAAACATTATGATGGTGTATTTTTCCAATATCAACACCAAAGATGTAATCGTAGCTGCAAGCATTGGCATCTTGCCCTTTGATGTCTTGCTGCTCTTGATAGGTCAGTCCTAGCTGTTACCCTGACAGTTTTTAATGCTGATAATAGGGTTCTATAAAACTTGATTTGAAGCTTTCATGACTGCAGGAATTACTCTTTGGTTCTTTCGGTAAAGTCAAGTAGAAATAAAAATAAATAAAATAATAGAATACGACGTTTCGATTGCAACACAAGATGATTTATCTTTATCAGATCTCTATTTAAGGCCTCGACACAGAGGCATTGGGTCTCTGTGTGTCTATGTTGTGTGTCTCTCTCTGTGTGTCTCTGTTTTGTCTCTCTCTACTTGTGTGTCTGTCTGTGTGTGTCTCCGTGTCTGTGTTTTGTCTCTCTCTCAAATGTAGTTCTACCTGATGACGGTTGCTTGTGTTGCAATTGAAACGTCGTATTGTATTATTTCATTTATATAATTTCTACGTGACTTTACCGAATAACCAAAGAGGGTGCTTTGAATGTGTCTATCGTCTGGATGATTGTTTGACTAAGGATGTGTGGTCTGTGTTTATTACAGGTGACTGAAATAAATATTTATATAACTCCTACGATCAATCTGGTGACCCAATCCACTCTGGTAAAGTGGTTTGATCCAAATCGGACTTAAATGGAATGTATGCCTCATTCACCGAACGAATAATGTGCTAAATTGATAATATTACAACAACAACAATAATATATCTAAACAAATGTGTTTCTTTTGATATTTTGATAAACATTTGATTTGTAACCAATAAATACATATGTAAATAAATTGTGTGTGGGTTTAGATGTCCACAGTACAGTGGAACGTTGCTAAAGAAGGGTAAGGAATGAACTGCAGGAGATGGTTATCCGTTTCGATTTTTTTTACCGAAGGACACTTTTGGTGTGGATAGTTGAGGGGTAAGGAGTCAAAAACCATGGGAGCAACACAGCATACGTAGTTGCCACCTGCTGAGCAAACAATGAGCCAGGGGATAGAGAAAGGAGAGGCTGCTGGAATGTAGAGTTGGATGGAGGTTATCCACGTGTGGAGATGGGAAGGTTGTAAGAGACGCATCGCTAAACACACCTCCGATTATAATGGTTGGGCTATGTGCGGTGTGAAAGAAGTTCAACAAACATGTGTTTTTCCCGCACAGATGTCTCATTTGTGCAATCACAATCCCAAGCACCCTGCCTTAATCTGTTTTGTCACAGGAGCGATCTGAGATGGGTCAATACAGTTATGTTTTATGTTTTATTTTGGCACAGGTAAAACCCTTTCGGCAATAAAATGCTCATTTTCGATCGGGTTCCTGGATGCAACAAAAACACGTGAACAAAGCAATACAGAAACAACTGTACATGGTCAAGTTCTGAATGTGAACTGCTAAGTGACACGAGTAGATGTTTACAGCACATGACACAAATGTGGGTAAATAAAAACACATAAATAATAACTATACATTAACAAGCAATTTTATATTAAATTAGCTAAACTTTACATATTTTAACATGTGAAATTACTGTAAAGACAAATTCATCTGAACAATATGGGAAACAGAACTAAAAATATAAAAAAATAAAGAAGCTTAAATATCTGATGCTTTTTTTTTCTCCCTGGCTTCTGTTACCCGATCTCTCTGCTGTCCTCCCGCGTCTGGCTCCTCCACGGACCTCATCCTCCTCCTCCCAGCTGTTGACGAGTACCTGGAGTTAGAGAGACGGTGGAAGACTCCCCGCTGCAGTCGCCCCTTGCACACAGACAGCTCCCATAGGTACGCTACATCTGCGTTACCATCCTAAACCGAGAAGCCACTGGAGCTATGCACTTTGAGCAGATGTTCAAATAATTAGAAAATTCATTTATTTAGAGCTACTATTGTTGCATTTAGTTTGTTGTCCTTCCCCCGCACCTCCGATTAGCACGGTTGGCTACGTACGGTGCGAATGAAGTTCAACATACATACGTGCAACAATCTATCTTTTATGGTTCGTGAAGGACCATTGTATACCCTGTGTTGTGGCCGTTGTAGATCGTTGTCAATCTAAACGCTATTAACATAAAAATGTTGTAAAATTGTGTGATTAATATAGGGGTTAGTTATCCCTGTATGTGTCAAGTTTAAGACACACATATACAGTTATCCATTTTGCTCAACGCCGAAACTTTGAGTGGAGGCTTTGTGGGCTTCTATGTCAGTGCATATATGTAAAATGAGTGTCTGCACGTTTGTGTGACTCCATACACGTGCGCGCTTGTGTGTGTACGTGTGTGCTGTGCGTTTCTGCGTGGCAGCAGGAGTAAGCGCTCGGCCAGCTGTCCAGCGAGCAAGGAGCGTCTCGTGTCGCTACTGCCCAGTGGTACGCAATGTTTGTGTGTCGCTGTATGCTGAAATCTTAGGACACGCTGATTAATCGCAAGTGACAGCTATTGCATGTAGAGTGAGTGGCCCGTAATCTTCAGGATGCGGGCCACTCTGTATTTCACAATTCATAAGCAGTCTAAGAACACTGCAACAGGGACTGCCAGGAAGGTAATGACATCATCCAAACTGTTAAGAAAAGTAAGTGGGCATGGGCAGGACATGTCGCTGCAAGGGATTAATGATGACGCACTGGCAGGGTGCTGAGTGGATTGTTACATCGCAAGATCGTGAGAGTTGGCATATTTCTAGATTTTAAGTTTTCGTGACTGCAAGGATCCATACTCTTTGGTTCTTTTGGTAAAGTGACGTAGGTGAAAAAATTAAATAAAAATGAAAAATTAAGGATAAAAATAAAAAATAGAAAAAAATAAATTAAATCACGACGTTTACAGTAATTTTTGTTTCTTACTGTGGTTGTCCCACCTGATAACGGAAGCTTGTGTCGCTTCCGAAACGTCGTGATTTAATTTAGTTATTTCTATTTTTTTTAGTCTTAATTTGTTATTTTTATTTTTTTTTTTCATCTACGTGACTTTACCGAAATAACCAAAGAGTATAGTTGGCATCTGTTTGGTGGAGGCCTTCATCTAGCAGTGAAATTGTTCATGGTTGATAATTGATAATGTGGTTTTTAGCTTAAATGAAGTTATATGCTGCATGCGCAATCATAGTGACACTCTTTCAATGGGCACAGGAGTGAGTTTTTACATTGGGCACAGGAGCCCTTTGAGTAAGGACTCCTGAAAAAAGGCACACTCCCTTTCCTAGTACTGTGATCAATCAATGACCGATGTATATATAGCTGAATTTTTTTCTTGATTTTTTTTTAATCAATGACATCAAATTAAAACTGCACAGCTCAGTGTCCCATTTAATTTGATTGTTTTGGGACAGGCCCTGCGGTTACTGTGTGAGTCAGCCTCTCCGTGGCAAGCAGTTGAAGAGAGGCGATGCATGCACAAGTGCCTTCCCTCGCTGTCAAATCGTTTCCATAGCGAGCGGCTGACGGAACGTCGCCCAAGGGACTTGGCGTGTGCCGTTGTCCCTCGTGATGTTTGCACAGTGATGTCGTGAGCTTGAGGAGATGCACGTTGTGGTTGAGGTTTGCGTGATGGGATCAAGGTAAATCCACAACCGGCCGGAAGCCCTTGTAACCGCCTCCACGCTCCTGTGCGCAGAATTCTGGGTCCTAACTTGACAGATTCTGACTTTGCGCTGATATTGCATATCCGGGCCATGTGCTCGTGATGTGGTGCACTTTGCCAAGTTTAATTCTCAGTTCAAGATTTTTCATGCAGGTCTTTTTGCATCGCTACGCTGATCTGTTCGGAAAATTCTAGGTTTATTTCACACACACAATTTTTGTTACATGAGCGTTTTGTTAAAACATGCGTTTCAAATGTTTATGTTGCGGGTTTTGTTTCCAGTTTCAGAGCTGAGAAAATTGTTTGAAAGTGGACAGATTTACAACATGAATAGGTAAAGGTTTTTTTTTTTATATGTATCTTGTAACTTCATTTATTCGTTGAAACTTCGTTACGTGTTTGTCTCAGACGTTCTGCATCTCTCGTCTCACCCTTATCCATTGACACTGCTAAGTGTTCCTGATACAAGTGTCCCACTGATTTGTGTTATCGTCATACATTAATAAAAAACAAAACTCGATCCCTAAATTACATTTGCCATGTAGTTTCTACTTCCTCTTGTTTTGGGATATTTTTAAAAAGCACGATATGTTCGGCGACGGGATGGAACATCTCGCTTGTGAGTTGAGCGGCAGCTTCTCCACTGCTTCTCTCACTCAATCTCACTCAGTGGTGATAGCCTTTGCCACTGCTCATACGTGCATGTGTTTACATATGGTATACTCTGGCCATATGCGTGTAGAGTGATTGCATAATCAATCACTACAGACGTTTATGCTCATTCATAATGTTGCATGCTGGAGGATTTGTGTGCGGGGTTACACGTGTGTGTGTGCGTGCGCTGCAGGAGAGAACGCCTGTCGCGTCGCGTGGATGCCATGACTGACGAGGAGAACGTGAGGACCAGGGTGTTCACCAGGCCGGTGCTGGAAGGGGACAGCTCAACTCGACGCGTGGCAGCTTCCCCCACATCCGCCTGTGTGGACCACACCAATGGATTCGGTATTGCACGCATGCGTGCATGCTCAACCCTTCCGTGTGTGACGTCCACCGTGATTGGACCGCTATGATATACATACTGCTTTGCAATGTTATTCAATATTTTTCGACATATTTTGGGTGTTTATTTGACGACTTGTAATTCTGGCTTGAGAGTGTTAATGAGTGTTCTGTAATTATAAAGCAGGTCATCCTTGGTAATTTCCAGTATAATTTACAAAATTAATCCTGGTATCTTAACTGCAAACTTCATTAATGCCACGTCAAATTTCCAGTTTATATTTTTTAACCAGGTGAGAATTTAAAAGACCAGGATAGTCTCATTTGTAAATGTAACCCGGGTCACCAAAATGACAAATCACCACTGGCTTACCCAGCCATTTGGAGTTGGTCAGTGGGCACCGTCTGTGTTACCAAGCGAGAGTCCATTGAGACTCTTGTTGTATGGTATACAGAGGAGAAAATGTGGTGTAAAGTCAGTGTGATATAAAAAACAAACTTTGGAAAGCAGGCGCGAAGCGTCCAAGGATGTGTTTTTTGAAATGTGAATTCAAAATAAATATTTAAAATGTAACCTATACAAACTAGCATACTGTGTAAAATATAAAAAAAATATCAAACTGTAAAAAGAAAATGACACAGTGTACAACGAGAATTATGACTTCTTACAGCCCTTTTGGTAAAAATACTGCAGGTCACAACAGCACACTCACTCTCTCGCCACACTGCAGGTCACAACACTTGCTTTCTGCTTCTTCCATTGCACTGCTCCACTTTGAAATTCCCTCCCATCGTCACTTTTACTCAACTCATTCATAACCTTGCACAATTCAGGTTTTTTGGGTTAGATATTATGGATGAAATTAGTTTCAAGAGCCTACGTGTTAAACTCCTATCAAAAGACAACGTTGATAGTGCTGGTTGTTTCTGGCCACTTGACGTTTGTGGCCTTTGGGCCCTGTGCTCAGCAATTGCGTTTTAAACAACAACAACAACAAATATTGTGCTGGTGTCACGATCTAAAGGGGCCCAAGCCATCCAAATGATAAACTCAACTGCGACTAAAACTGCAAAGAAAATGTAAACTGTGAATAACAATTGTGCTGGTTGTCGCTGCTGGCTTGTGCAGGTCAAAAGAGGGAGACGGAGAAGGGGCCAGATACGAGGGAGGCGGTGCGTGAGCCGGATGATCGGAGCCAGCAAGCGGCATCTACCCCCGGCGATGCTGAGTCACGAGCGGAGCGGATCGCGCGTTACAAGGCAGAGCGGCGCCGGCAGCTCGCCGAGAAGTACGGAGGAAGTGAAAGCTCGAGAACTCGTGGCCCCGACGCCGTTGAAACGGGGAGCGAACAACCCCGCAGAGCACGCTCACGTGCACGGGAATCTCCTGTAAGCAGAAGCTCAGATGACAATGAAGCAACTTTGGCAACATCCACCACAGGACTATCCTCGAGAAGGGGACAGCATCTTCCATCTCTTGATATTGATAACAAAGTTAATGATAGTGCAGCTGGAGAAATAGCTCTTCAGGAAGATGCAGTTCACACAAATAGACACGGACGGGTGATTCCCCACGATGCTGATCCTGCGGGAGGGGAGAGTTTGCTGGAGAACTACACTTCAACGGCAACCTATTACTATCGACGGAGCCCAGGTGGAGGAGAAAGCAGGGTGCCACCTTCTCTTATCCCAAGTAATCAAAATGAGATGGAACCAAATTTGAGTTTTGAGCAGAAGCCAAGTGATGCGCGCCAACCTGTAGCAAGGAGCCACAGCCTGGAGCCGAGCCGGAGCAGCCTGCGTCGTCGTTCTGCTCAGCCTGTCGGAGACACTGACCCCAAGGTCAACACAAGCCCCTCGTTGAACGCCTCCATACTGGATTCACCAAGCAGGTCTCATTCTGAGCTCTCGGCCTCTCCTTGCCCTGACTTGCTCAGCGCAGAAAGGTGAGCGTGCAAGGTTGTGATGAGATTGTTCTCTTTGTGAAAATAATATAATCGGTTGTGCGGTGTGCCGTGTGTTGAGCTGTGTGGAGTCTAGCTGTGTGTATGGGACCGCTTCTGTGACGTAGAGTGACGTTTTCTTTATGGATTAGCATGTATTAGAAATGGAATGTTAAGGTTTGGAAAATGTGTGTCTGTTAATGTGTGGTTCAAGTGTTTTCCATGCACAATGTGTCATGTTGTTTGTTTTATAATTAATTTGTTCAACATCACTCGAACATTGAAGATTCTGGAGAAAAAAAAGCACAACAGCAATGAACAAAATCCAATACATAATTGGAAAAAGCAGCATGAAGTAAAATATACCATCACCTTTGGTCAAAGACAGAATCACCTAGTGTATTCATGTATGAGAGTGCTGGTAGTAGTTGTGCGAGTGCTCACACGTTTGCATGTGTGTGTAGGACATAGGAGTGTGTGTGTGTGCAGATGTATGCAGGATCACTGTTGTATTTGTGTACGTGGACGCGTGCGTCTACAATTGATGAGTTTGGTGTGTTTGCCTTTCACGCTGCCTATCAGTGGCTTGGGAGGGTCTGGCCGAGTATCTGCAGCATTGTGGATGCAGTGCTGCTTATAAAGGCACTTGCTGTGGTTTCTTTAGTGTTTAATGTGAATGTAAATGGCAGGGTATATATGTCCAGCAGGAGGTATGCCAATCTATAGTTATGCTAAACAGAACGCCGTGGTGGCGAGATGTTAAATCCCCTCCCCTGGTATGCAGGAGGACGTGGGTTCAATCCCGACCTTGACGCCTGCTGTATATTTGGAGTTTGCATGTTCTCCCAATGGTCGCGTGGATTTTCCTACAAGGCCTCCGGTTTTTCCCTCCACATTTAAAATCAACATCACGTGTTTAGGGCATTTGGCTGCGATACATTTCCACGTGGTAAGCCAACTATGTTTTGGACAGGTCACTTCTGAAAAAGAGCTGTATAGCTCAGTGGGTCTTACTTGGTACAATATAAAATAGTTTTAATAGTTTTTAACTAGAGAGGATATTCTGGGTTGTGTTAATGGTGTGTTTACATTCCACTTTCATGTGTGTAACACTGACTTGCTATTAGATATCCATCTCGTTTTTTCTCTCCTGAATTCATTCTGCTTGAATGAATTCAGGAGAGTAGCCTCAGTAATGGAGGGGACCAATATTGCAGATCCTATCATCTGCGGAGTTATCCGTGCATTTTGTTCCACTTATCCATGGTAAAAATTTGTGGATAATTGCAGTTAATTGGAGGTATGTGCTGCTCAACTCATCCTGTGCGTGAAATGGTTTTCTTTATTTATTGAGGAGACCCCCTCCAGCGTAGAACATATTAAGTTTTGTTTAATAATTTCATGTTTTTCACTGCTAGGGAACACTCTGTTCCATTGTAATTAATAAAGCTGCTGAGAGTGAGCCTCGCAAGGCAGTGCGCATGGGTTGAAGTATGTATGTACGTATGTATGTTGAACTTTTTTCGCACCATACATAGCCAGCCACGCTAATCGAAGGTGCGGGGGAAGGACAACAAACTAAACCCAAAACGCAGTTCTGAAGAAAGGAATTTTCAATCCAGATTATAAAGTGCATAGCTCCAGTGGCTTTCTAATATCGGAAGGAAGAGCGTTCCAGATGGCCGCAGAAGCACATCTGAAAGCACACGATTCAGTGACTAACTTTGTTCGATGGCTTTCCAAAAGCCGCTGTGAGGATGACCGGAGTTCGCGTGATGGTTTATGTGCTGGCACACGGGCACTCGGGAGCCTCGGTTGTGTCAGCTGTGATGCCATGTTCCATATGGCCCGACGACTCGTTATTTGTTTGTGGAGGCTGCGCATGCCTTGTTCTTGTGTCGTGGTGCTGAATGTGTGAGTGCTGTGCTGTAATGGTAAATGGGGGCGATCGACGCAACTCAAGGCCCTCTCCTGTTTCTCCATCTTGCTCTAAGACGACTCTTGAGAAGCCATCACAGCCTCTGTGATGGCATCCAGGAGCAGAGCCATCGGGAGCCGGAGAGTCCATGGAGGCAGGAACGTGTGCGGCTGCATGGCAGTGACTTCACTCCAAAGGAAGAGGCACACAAATTGTTTCATGGAAAAGTGATCTCTGGAGAGACTCCTTCAAAAACAAACTTGAGGATAAGAAACTTTGAGAACAGTTCCTGGTCTGGCAGAAGAATGACGGAGAGTGATTCTCTTCAAAATAGAACAAGTGGAGACCAAATCAACCAAATTTGTTGCGAACCCTTTGAAAGGTGTGCGACAAGTAGGAAGTTTGACACCCAAGCACACTCCAGGCTGAGAGTCATGCGTCAACACTCTCAGCCGATTGCAGATCCTGCCTCAAACTACATGAGTTCTCACTCTACAAGGATCACACCCAGGAGAGACCAGTGGCTGAGAAGAACCACATCCCTCTCAAACGATCTCCCCTCTTGCTCCGACAACACGTCTGGATTGTGGGCCAGTGAGGTGGAATGGCCCAGATGTCGGCCAGCAAGCGCTGAAGGGTCGCCAGCGTTTGTGAAAGTTGGTGTTGAACAGGAGGGGGAGGGAGGCACGAAGGGGGAATGGGGGGAAAGTTCTCCTCTTGATACACGCATCTCCGTGTCCAAGTTGCGCAGGCTGTTTGCGGCCGCGAACGCCCGCGTGACAGACAGCCCGTAGGTTTTCACCACCTGTGAGCTAGCGGCTCTCTTCTTCTGTCCGCACGGTCCTCAGGCACGTGATATTTAGTGTCAGCTGCGCTTTGTTCAATTGAGTTGGTGCATAATCTGTCTGCTGCAAAGGCAGCATCGCAGACCCTAGCGTGCCCTGTGTGGACACAAAAAGAAAGCCGCCGTGTGGAGTTCCTTTCGTTGTTTGACTGTTGTGTGAGTGTCGCTAATTTACTGCATGCACAGTGGGACATACTTAACATAAAAACATTACTGTGAACATGAACAATACTTCCAGTCGTAACCAAAACAATTGGAGGAATATTGAAATTTCATTTTCAGAGTGATCTACATGAACTCATGCCAGTGCCAAATATATATATATCTCTCACATTATTTCGGTTAGATTTTTTCGGTAAAGTCACGTAGGTAAAAAAAAAGAAAATAAATTAAATCACGACGTTTCGGAAGCAACACAAGCAACCGACACTAGGTGTTGACTGCTCGAGCAAAATGAATGAGGCGTCACTACGTGATTTAATTTATTTTCTCTTTTTTACCTACGTGACTTTACCGAAAAACCAAAGAGTATGGACCCTTGCAGTCACGAAAACTTCAAATCTAGAATTATTTCGGTTGTTCAACACAGTAGATGTTAAGATTGTCTCACTGTCACCTCACTATTGATAACATGTTTGTTTATGCACGTGAGCCCACTGCAGCACACATTATGTGTGTGTGTGTTATATTGTGTGCGCACACTGGCACCGCTGTTATGGGACCCCCCCCACCTAGTTAATTACAAGCAGTAGCATGTGTGCTTTGTTACTGAAGTTTTTTTAACTGCTGGTTTTGTCTGGCTCAAGTGGCCTGCAGTGTGCTGCTGTGATGCATGTCCACTGAGAATGCTCCCTCTTTCGTTTTAGACCGTGAATTTGTGTTGTTATGCACTCTTTCTTTAAAGTCCCAGTCAATGCACTTATAAGTGGTTTGTACTTACAATAAAGTTTTGTTTGTACAGATTAAGACTGATGACATATTCAGGGCAATTGCTTCGTGAGATCTTGTGCTGTGTCAGCAGTTGACGTGGGCTCTGTTATCTCACTGCGCAACTCTCACCGGTCGGGGTCGTGTTTCATGGTTGACATGAATGAAGTCCACATTTCTTGCAAAATACTGCTATTTTGATATCACAATTCCGTGAACCTACATACTGTGCAATCCAGCTGTTGGCCGCGTTTTTGCTGTGATGTGGACTGCGATGGCTCCATGCATTGCATTTGACCCCACTGGCCGTCCACCGTCTTCACTGTTGTCGTTTGCATGCGTTCACATCGTGCGCTTGTGTTGATGTGTGTGCATGCATACGTGGTGCTTTGCGTGTTGTCATAGGCTTTTGCCGCATGTCACTGTGCTGCTCTGCTAATGTCCTGTCTTGTTGCTGTACCTCACCCCACTGCATGCCTGCAGTAGTAGTGGCGGTAGCAACGTGGCACGCTCACCCCGCTCGCCCCGCGGTGCTGAGAGGAGGAGCTCGGAACGCTTCCGCACGCAGCCCATCACATCTGCCGAGCGGGAGGACAGTGCACGGTACCCAGGACACACAGAGGAAACCCTTGCCTGGAGGGGATAACACTCAAATGTCAACACAGATAGATTGAAGAACCTATTGCTGCATTCATAGCCAGACACATACTCGAAGGTCAAAACCTGTGGATTGACAAAGGGCAATAAATAATTAGCATTACTCAAGATCAAAGATTAAGATATGATAAAAAAAATAGTCAAAGTCTGCTAAATCAGCATGCCTGGAAAACATCAGTGGCATGCATGCTCAAGCAAATATAACAACAAGAAAACCGCCAAGCATTTCGGTAAACATTAAAATGTGTAATAATAATGTATAGCCCTTTGTCAATCCACTGCTGGATGTAGGCCTCCCCACCAGCACCCTGATAAACATTCCTTCATCGTTGTCATTGTCCTCATTAGAAGCAATATCAACTCAGCAATTACAATGGCAACGGCAACATCGTTTTCATCATCATAATCATCATATGCAGCAACAGCATTCGTTTTACGTTATCATCAGCACCAATTATCACAATTCTGTCATGTCAACTCAACCCTTAACACTGCACACTTTTGGCCATTCTGCAATTGTGCGATGAATCGTGGCAGAATACATATTGTTTTGTACGTAATGGGTTGTACATGAATTGCCACGTGTGGCATGTTTTTGTTTATTTATGGAATCGGCCATCGTTGTGCAAAAAAAGTGGCAGAATGACGGTCCAAAATAGGTACATGAATCGGAACATACATATGTTCACATAATACCCTGTAAAAAAACAGGTGTATTCTTCTTCTCATGCTTGTTTACCCAGGAAAGCCTCCCTGAGTTAGGAGGGTCCTGGCAAGGTTTCACAGTAGGGGGCGATTATTGCAATGTAGATTAAATTACACGTGAGTAATATGCAGGTAAAATTCTTAAAATTTGGACCATGAAGCTATCACACAATGGCCGACAGTCTTGCGAATAATGTCACGAGATCTTTAATGCCCACTGTGAAGTAGACGGCACGCATTTGATATGTTAAATACACCCGCAGTAAAAACCAGGACCGCTGCTGGATTCGAACCTTGAACCTCTACAACCAAGTGGGAAAACGCGCTCCTGCTTGGCCATGTCATCACCAAATGTTATTGTTCATTGCAAAATAATTATTAAGCCACCTTGGACTTTGAAGGCATGGTACATGTCACGTGACATTAAACATGATTCATATCACAATTGTTAATAGTAACATTGGAAAATATTTGTACGTTTTTATGAGGTTATTGTGGTTGTTTTGTGGTGAAATTAAAGATAAATGCATTTCGGTGTGAGTCGGATCTGAGAAGCAGCAGAGTATAAAATAAGGGCTTGTTTGTTTTTCAGCAGCAGACCTTTCATCGGCCTGGATGGGTCAGAAGGTGAGTTCCCAGGAGTTTAGCCATGCAAGTGGAGCTTTAATATCCACCCATATGTGGACTTTTTATGGCCTGTTGTTTGTGCCGATGGGTGACCGGGCTTTTTCTCGTGTGGCCTCCAGGCTGTGAAATTCACTTCCACTGGACATTCGGTCAGCTGACTCCCTCGGTTTATTCAAATCCCGCCATAAGACGCAGTTTTTTCAGGGATTGATTGGTGTAAACCTGCATGGTTCGTTTTGCTCTATACAGGACCTTGTGACCTTCGGTTGAAAGGTGCTTTAGAAGTGTAAATGATTCGCTCACTCGAGAAGAGAGAGAGAACGATTCAGAGGCACGAGGAAGCACAGACAAGCAGACGGCAGTGAGACCCTGCAGTCCTTCTATACATTAAGATTTTTTTTTAAAGACAATGAATGACTGTTTATACATGCGCGAGGAAGCAGGAGCACCTGGAGAAACCCCCATACAGAAAAGATGAATGATGAGATTATCCCACATTTTGCTGTGCTGCCATCTCATGGCAAGCCAGGGTACAGCACCTCGACACCCATGGCAAGGAAGTTTCGCAACACTTTTATTAACAGAGACAAAATGTCAATGAGGCCATTTAATTATCGATGCTGGGACCGTAATGTATCTTTTTCAGACTCATGCAACTTTTATTTATTTCAGCTTTGGTATGAGAGTTTGCTTGGCTGAAGGCTCAGTGTAAACAACTCATCCACACTGTTGACGAAACAGGTCAGAGGTTGTCAATAATAGGGAATTATAGGTATATTGGAAAAGTTTTTTTTATCATTTTTGGCAATATCATTACTGCTGATGTAAAATGAGACGGAAGGGCAAATGCTCTGTTGCGTCTATTACAGTTAGTGAAAAAGTGCATTACAGTTAGTAAAAATGCTAAACTAAAATAAAATGTGCATTGCACTGATGGCAGCTCATGATGTCTTGCAGGAGAAGAAGAGAAGGTGGATGATAAGGCAAAGATGAGTGTCGCTGAAAAAAGGTCACTCTTCAGGGTGAGTGTGAGGGAATAGATTGCAGCGGCTGGTTTAGAGGAAGGAGTGGCGATGCTTTAATTTTATTCACGACAGTTTCCAGTCTGGTACATCAATACCCCGATTTACGTCTCCCCTTTTTACGTCGTTTTGAAAATATGTCGTTACCTTATTATAAATACTACTACTACCTTATTTGCATCACCTCAACCCAAACTTATGTCGTTTACAGCATCATCCTTCCTTTCTCGTATCCGTCGCCACAACAGCATTTGCCTCCACCTGCCCTGTGAATTGCTTTGATTTATGTTGTTTCGATATTCGGCGCACCTTTCAGGAACGCATCCCCGATGTAAACCGGGGGTATTACTGTAATTAAATATAACTCTTCTCTTGTCACATCAAAAGTTAAAGGTCACCGGTTTTGAACGTATTATATGGGTGATATCTCTCGAGAGATGCGAGACAAATCACGTAATGGTGGTGCTTAATTCCTACTCACCTGCCACCCAATATAATGGATGCTGGCTGTAGTTGAAGTATCAACTGGTCTATTATTACGATTATTACCAATCACTTCTGCCATCATCACACACATGTGTGTGCCCTGATGGCAGCTATTCCACCTGTTTAGTTTCAGTTTCATTTTTCGGTATAGCCCTGTGAGCCATGAGGCTCTTGCAACCGCAACAAACAAAAACATGAACAAAGAACATCTTAAAATGACGACGCGCAACAGAAACATCCAGGAAAAACCAGAAAAAAGCACCGTATTACAACGCTGTGTGCAAAAATCCCAATGGGATGCAAGTCTAACAATAACAACCATAAGACAATTTAGTTAAAGTTATCAGGCTAACTCCATACTTCAACAAACATGGTTTAACCATACGTTTTCGAAATCACCAAAAGAAAGCTATAAAAACAATGTAACAGTGATCATAGGAACTGTGATTCATAATGGATGCTGGCTGTAGTTGATGTTACCAAAATAGCTATTGTTACCACCATTGTTTGGTAAATTTAAGTTGTGTTTAAACCCTCAGAGGGGAAAAAAACCCTGTAAATAATAGCTCGCTGCTCTTCTAATGTGCAGGTTTTCAAGGGTGCTGCCATTGTTGACCACGTGATACATTTTCCATGTCACAGCGTAATTTGCAGAAAATTAAAATCTTACATGCGCTTTCCATGGTCATGCACCATTAAGTGTGTAATGCTTACCGATTCACAGTGACATAGGTCACAGGATAACTCAAACCTCGTTGCTTATTGAAGCACTCTTGTAGTTTTTGGCAGTACTGAGGCTTGTATGGAGAGGATGCTAAGTATTTCATGGTAGAATAGCATAGGCAACTTGGAGGTTTGAAATAGGGCATTTCACAAATAGCATAGTGCATTTCACACATTCAGGGAAGATGTTTTCCATGGTGGGTGTGCGTGTGTGTATGCATGGTGATGGAGGGCAGGCTTCTTACACAAGTATAGCAATGGTCACCTATGGGTCACACACTGTGTAAGGGCCCACCTTGGGGTGAGCTTTCAAACTTATATAATATTTTTTTAGAGCTGGCAGAAGAAGGATGTGGCTGCTATATACATTGGAATTTTACGTGAAGATTTATTGATTTTGAGAGGTATATTTATGTATGAAAAATAAGAATAAGTTATACCCTTTCTGGCAATAAAACAGGTGTTAAGATGTTCAAACACCAAATAGAAATCTTTTGCGAGGATTCAAATCTGCATTAACCACACGTACTTGTGGTGAATATGCAAACAAACATGCTCTGATAATATATGCTTTGTCTTTGAAACTGATTGGCCTACACCAGAGACAGCCTTCTTTAGGGCCTAGCCCCACCAGTGTCAGACCAGAGAATGCCAAAAGGCGAACAATACAAAGACAATGCCACTATCAGAGCATTTATCACTCGGGGTGAGCAGCTACAAAATGGGACCTTTATGCCAGTATCAAAATATGAAAAAATAAGAATAGGTTCGTGGAAAAGGTTTCCATTTTGTGTTTGAACATCTTAACACCAGTTTTATTTCCAGAAAGGGTAAAACCTATTCTTATTTTTTCATACTTTGATACTGGCAAAAAGGCCCCATTTTGTAGATATATTTATGCTGACATCAGTTAGTTTCTTAAAGATTTCCCACAGCATTTGTGTTGGTTTTTTGCTACAATGTCCACGCTTTTGAAGTTGAGTAATGGGCTATGATTTACTGTATGCATGTTTCAAGACTTCTGTTCTATACATTTGCGAATGGTAAACGTTGATCTCAGCAAAATGTGAACGGAAACATGTTGTTTCTCACGTTGAAAATCTCTTTTCGTGTTCTGCTGCAGTTATTTAATTTGCTAAAGCGGAAAGGTATTTTAATTCCAGAATTTCCTCTGTGGAGAAATCATAAGAGAACACACGAGTCACGTTGACATCAGAAAAGATCAAACTAATTGTGATCCACAGAAATGGCCAGTCTCCTGAAACCGATATTTTAGACGCCAATCGTGACAACCTTGCCGCAATGTAGCACAATGATAGAATATCGGTATTGGACAGTTCACTGCGTGTGCTTGCTCTTGCGTGCTGGACAGGAGCAGATGGCAGAGTTTGGGTTACAGCAGAAATCTGAGATCTTGTTGCAGGATGCCAGCTTACACGGCCGTGCAGGGTAATCCTACACATGTAATCTCCTTTGCCTAAATTTAGAAGTCTGCCTGAAGCTCTTCGTAGTTCTTCGGCTGTTCACAAAATGTACGAACGTGATAACACGAAAAGTCTGATGCTAAGTAGTCATCTTGTGATTTTGAGAAGCTAGTGGACGAAAGATTGCCACGTGAGTTGTTGGAGATCCCTGCAGCTTGTGTTACCATTGCCATTATTTTTAGTGGGCTGCATAGAAATGCGTCCGCCACATTTGCCTTAGGGCAGCGGTTTTATTTTCTGCCGCCACCAACGTTTGAGAGAGCGCTGCACACCACAAGCACACTCGCTCGCCTTTCACTACCATTACAGCTTTACGGCAAGCTTCGTCAGAGTCTTGTGTAACTGAAAAAAAAACCACGATGGTAGTGAATGACATGATGATGAGCATCCTCCTATACTTGCGCAGATTTTTTGTAAATTTATATTCTTATTCAGGAAGATTATGGCTAAAAAACACTTTATTTCATTGGTGTGTTATCATTCTCGATTATCTTAAAGTGTGGTAGTACTTTGAGCAAAATTATTGGGATGTGTTTCTGACTCAATGTCAAAATGTTCACCTTCGTTTCTCCCTTTGTCATGCACAGGAGCTGGAGAGGACATCTGTGGAGCTGTGTGCTTCACCCAGCGGCAAGCCACGTAGCCGCAACGCAGCCGTGGAGAGACGGCTGCGAAGAAATCAGGAGCGTTCTCGCACCCAGCCCGTCGACTACAACCCTGTCAGCAGGTGCAGGCACGGCACACTCCACACGCTCAGCACACTCCACACGCTTAGCACAGCCTGCACATATCAGACTCTATATCCAGCCCACACACAGTACGCACACGCTGTACACACTTAAAGCAGCATCTTAACACTCTACATCCAAACAGCATTCTCACGTACACTCTACTGTGCATGCAAACACTCTAAACGCGATACACCTAGCTTACATATAATACATACACACATACTTCACCTAACCTTCCAAAACAAACTCCTCACATTATACCCCTCATTAGACATACAATCCATCCTCCCCAATGCGTCCATCGTAAACACCCTATACACATTCACGCCACATCCAGTCTGTACAACCTGTGTGCACCAAATTCTATACCCACTGAGTGAAGCCTGGACACATGCCACACACACTACAACGAAAATAACATGCGCTTGCCACACGTGTTGTACACAAATTTCCCAAACGACGAACACGGCTTGTTCTATTTTCCAATGTATGCTGTTTACTTAGTGTTTTTTTAATACATTTAAAGTTTTTGTCATTGTATTCTGTTCGACATCTTTCACACTGTGCGTGTTGTTTTTGTGTTTGTACCCCATGTCTCCCTTGCAAAATATACTCTTTTGAGTGGCCTATCACCTGGTTACAAAGGTCAATAATATATTGGTTGATGAAACATACACACACTATGCCTAACATACACATAATCCTTGCTTAATACTATTGATGATTGCGTTGTAAAATCAACTTTTTTTACTGAAACTTCTTGTAATTTAATTTGAAAAAAAATTGTTTCAGTTTAAAACTGTTGTTTATAGCCACAAAGGCTAGTTATTATTATGGATTGTGGCATTAACATCTGGAGTTTATACGTGTAAAGCGATTTTCTGTGGTAAACCTGTACAATATGGAACGAGATGTGCAATTTAGTCTCCATTTGCACGGTGAATAATAATGGCTATCTTTAAAACCGTACTTTATTAGCAAGCGACCCTTTGTACATGCCTGCTTACTGAGTGAGTTGCCGCTCTTGCATTGTTTCAGGCTCGCAGGGTTATCAGTTACCGCCGTGGATAGAGTCTGTTAGTCTGGAGCAGTTGCCTGTATTGATGCAGCCGGTCTGGAATGGCATCATGTCCAGGCTTTACCTTTGCTTGAGGCTATGCTATCGAGGGCCCACGCAAGTATTTCTGGGTTGAAATTGTGTAACAAGAAAACCATGCATTGCTATCCTATTATAAGACGGATATCATTCTAAATACTGGCATATATTGCTGCAGTTTGGCATATGGCAGAGGACCTATGGTTGATAAACTACATTTATAGGGAATATCATTACAGTGGATTGCATAAGCTCCAATACAATTGAGGACAGGTGTCTTGCAACGGATGCTAGAAATTTCATGGCAAGATAGAATAAGCAATGCAGAATTCCAGGAGAAAACGTGACAGGTAAGTTTTGTAGATATGATCTGGCAAAAAAACAGTTGGGTAGGACGTGTGTGAAGGACAGAGGGGGGCTGATTGGCGATACAGCCATTGGAGTGGTCTCCACGAGTTCGGCGACCAAGGGGAAGACCTTAAGATCAAAAGGTGGGAGACTGTGAGGGCGGATCTTAGAGGTCACTGCGTGTTGACTGTTCAGCAGGTACAGAATCTGCCAGTGGGTAGAAAGCGTCGGCGAGGTGAGGTCGTGGTATCAACGGCTTTGGCCACGATGAGATCTTGTCAATAATTACGTCAGCTTAAATGGCAGCGGCAAGTGCAATTAAAATTAACAACATTACAGTGGCAATTTAGCGATCAAATTTATGCAATTATTTAACAGATAAACAAGGTCTGCTTTTAAACAAGCTTAGTGCTGTGGAATGGAGACAACCAGGGTCAGGATATCCTAATAAAGGATTGACTCTTGGTGTCAATTTACCTTGATGCTGTGCCCTCTTGCACTCCCCCATTCTCTCTGTGATAGCAGCTGATTGCAAAGCCAAACATAGCTCACATTTGATGCCAGGCACCAAGGCCTGGCGCCAGGCACCAAGGCCTGGCATCAGCCATTGCTCTCCCTTTTGCAGCATATGTATATTTTTACTTTTGCATTCTGGCCATCAGGTGTTGAAATGTCCACTATCTACTTTTAACAAAATGGGGACATTAAATCTGCATATGTGCATTGCGTATTCCTCAAGAGCACAAATTACACACTCTGACGTCTTCTCATCCACCTTCCCTTCCACACTTGTGCTATTGCCTGCCCTTGGCAGCACACACCGATGCTAAAATTAGGTCAGGGAAAATCACGACTGGAAATGGATTCATCTGCTGGGCTGAAGTTATGCGACCTTCTCTCAACATTTGGGGTTTTGTTTCTCTGAGAAAAATATAAGAGGTTAAACATTTGGCCTTTTTAAATGCGAATACAGTGATACCTCGGTTCACGAACGCTTCTGTTCACGAACAACTCGGTTCACGAACAGAAAAGTTCATAAAAATATGCTCTGGTTCACGAACTCCGCTTCGGTTCACGAACAGGAGCCGCGGCCATTTTAATGCTATTTCCAGGCTGTCACATGGTCGTGACTTCCTGTAGGAAGATCGTGGAGAGAAGAAGAGACACAGAAATAAGTACTGTGAGTACTGTGAAGACACTTTCAGTGACTTTTTGCTTTTTGGTGTGCTTTTTAGCACATACAGTACTGTACTGTACTACTGTACTGTACAATACTGTACTTACTGTATTGTACAGTTCACCCGTTTGAGTGCTTACTGAAGTCATCTCAAGCAAGGTTAGTGTTCTCTCTTTATACATTACTATACTGTACAGTACTAATGTGTATTGTAATTTGTTTAATATTTTTGTGCTTCAAAAACCAAAAAAAAGGTCAGAACGGATTAACCAGATTTCCATTGAACCCTATGGGAAAATGTGCCTCGGTTCACGACCAATTCGGTTCGCGACCAGAGTCAGTTCACGAATTAAGTTCGTGAACCGAGGTATCACTGTACATGGTCATGCAAAGGATATAGTTGAACATGAAACTTGCCACCAAAACACTGACCTAAATTCCATAAATTATACAAATTATTTTGGTGATGCTGTGTTGTTAGTGGTGCACAAGCACATTAACAAATATGATATTTATTTTGGGTAACTTTCCATAGATACTCTTTGGTTTTTTCGGTAAAGTCACGTAGGTATAAAAGAAAATAAATCACGACGTTTCGATTGCAACACAAGCAATCGTCATCAGGTGGGAAAATCACAGCAAGATTTTTTTTGCTGAAGTGGGAGAGAGATGCCATGGTAAGAGGTTATATAGGTAAGAAAGGTGGGAGGGGCAAGGGGGGAGAGAGAGGGGGGTAGGGGGAGGGGAGCACTGTGTGGACGCTAGGAGAGGGAAGTGAAGCTAGACGGGGGGAATTGGGCAGGGGCTGGAACTGGGAGGCCGAGAGAGCTGGGGATGCGGGGGGGGGCAAGTTAACTCGGAAAAATAGACTAGTACCCGGACCAATAGGCTAGTACCCAGACCTGGCAGATATGATAGAAAGCAGTTAGGGTCTTACCTGGTTAATAACATCCTTCCAATGATTGCTGAATTTGTATCCATCTTCTCGGTTGAAGTTATGTCTACGTTTATATATCACGGATTTTGTGTACTGTATTGAATATTTTATTTTATACCTACGTGACTTTACCGAAATAACCAAAGAGTATCGATTCCTGCAGTCATGAAAGCTTCAAATCAGGATTTCCATAGATAATTGTTTTACCTTTCATTAACCGGCGAAACGAAATAACCACCACTCATAACAGCAGCAATTGTGCTAATACCTCTTCACTAAACTTTCTTAGCGATCATGTTAATGTTAATTATCGCAAGTTTTTTTTTTATCCAACACTACTTAATTGTCTCCTTTTTTTATGTCAAATCCAACAACCCTGGGTAACAGCGATCCTCCCTCCCACATTCACTGCTTAATTTGAATTGTCCCCTATCTCGTGTTGAGTGCTTTTCTCTTGGCTGTCAATTTGTTTTAACATGTACAGCTGATCCCACTGTAATTTTTTAGCCAAGTTATTTTTAACATAGACTTTGGATTTATAGTGGCCTGTCATGTTCTCACGAAGATAAAGCAAAAAGGATCAGATTTAAAACATTTGAGTAGCGGAATCAATAACATTTCTTATCCTGCATTGCACATTGAGCCAGTTATCTTAAAATATCTATCTCTTTATTCTTACTATGTGAAATAGTGGCACCTAAAATGTGGTAATTGCAGGAAAGTTGATTGAAAGCCTTCTAAATAACAGTTTGTGTTCTTCTAACAGACATCGTCAATCGTTGTGCAAACCTGTTGTCTGTGACTTGAGTTTTAATCACAGCTGTGCTGTGTTCCTTATTCACCTTTTGGCAGAGGTGTGGACTCGAGTCATGTGACTTGGACTCGAGTCAGACTCGAGTCATGAATTTGATGACTTGCGACTCGACTTGGACTTGCATAACAATGACTTTGTCCCACCTATGAGATGTGGACTCGAGTCATGTGACTTGGACTCGAGTCAGACTCGAGTCATGAATTTGATGACTTGCGACTCGACTTGGACTTGCATAACAATGACTTTGTCCCACCTCTGCCTTTTGGCAATCTTTTTAGGTTTTATTACAGTTCCAATAATGTTAAATGATGAAGTCCCCAAATGCGGTTTGTATGGCTTTTCCATATCACTTGACGAATAAAAGTGTCACAAGCCTTTTAATTGGTTCGTTGGATAACTTCTGACTCCCGCGCACTGTCTGTTGTCTTGTTTTTTTTCTTCAACACGTTGAGGCATTTGCAAAACATATATTTCATGACATCAGATGGCTTCATGAGCAACAGCTTCCATTCGTAGCAGATTGATCAAACACCAACAGCTCGCATCAACTTCAGCAGTTTCCTTCATCAGAACCTTTTGTCAACATGTCTATCAGTTGCCTGCTTTCACAACAGCTGCTCTTATCTTAAGAGCCCCCTCTGTCAACATGAGCAGATTGTATACCCACGGCAGCTCGGCCTCGGTTTGAACTAAAATTTATCGTAAATTTAAAGTTATTTTAATTAATATTTCACGTCGAACATTACTCGTTTTCAGGGGTGTCCATGACATCTGTTGAATTAACATAGCAAACATTTGATGACACGGTAGACAAACATCTAAAGTCTATAACTTACATCGGCTGTATTTATACAAAGAAGATAACACCCAGACAAACATGTAAGTACATATATAAATAATTAGGCGGTGCACGCCATCCGTACTCTGCCTGTAACAGTGACAGATGTTGTGTAAATGTGTTGTAAATAAATATTTGAATAAGTCGAGACTGGCGGCATGTTTTCAAGTGTCTGAGAGGTCGTTCCATGTTGAAGCAGATGTGCATCTCATTTAATAATGAAAGTAAAATAATAACATTTTTATTTAAAGCTTTCGTGACTGCAGGGATTCAGATTCTTGGTTCTTTCGGTAAAGTCACGTAGAAAGGAAATAATAAAATATAAAACAATAAAATTCTCACGACGTTTCTATGTAACGTTACCGAAAGAACCAAGAATATGAATCCCTGCAGTCACGAAAGCTTTAAATCATCTGATGATGATTGCTTGTGTTGCAGTCGAAACGTCGTGAGAATTGTATTGTTTTATATTTTTATTATTTTGTTATTTCCCTTCTACGTGACTTTACCGAAAGAACCAAGAATATAAAATAATATATTTAATAATTAACTGAGTGTCCCTCCCCTCCCAATACTGACCACAAGAGGGCGCTTGTGAATCCTACAGTCTGACCCCTCAGCAATAGTCAACCTAAGGCCACTTACCCCACATGTCCCTTCTCTCTCAAGGCCCTGCACCAAGAGCAGCCACTAGAAGGTGTTCACTCTTCATCCACAAAATCCATGCGAATACATTATCCTCTGAAACATTGACTCGTTCTTCAGTAGCATGATCACTTGGCTGTTGTGTACTAATTATGCCACACTTGGTATTTTCAAGCAACAGTTTGACAGCCAATCTCGTTTCCCTCTGTTTTGGTGACCGCAGAAATGATGTTTCCACCATGATGGAAGGAGTAGATGGAGAGGACGACACATCCCGGCTGAGTTTGGTGCAGAAGATGGCTCTCTTTAACCAACCGTCCAAGCCGTTGCAGCCACAACTCTCCTTGCGGCAGGAACCCGAAGTGTGCAACCGTCGCACCAACCTCCGTTACCAGACACAGCCAATCACAGCCAGAGAGGTGCAACAGGTGAGATCGGACAGCAATTTTGTTCGTAAGCAAAATGGGGAAACGATGAGAAGGAGGGGACAGCCATCATCACCGTCTATCATTGTCACAACCATTCATTGTCATGTCACCAGTGAGATAATCTTTTATCATAATTCATGAGCGCAGGCTCAAAGTCCCAAAGAATGCCAAGCAGCCAATAACAACGGCACTATAAAAGTTGTAATCGACACGAGTAAACACGTTTGTTGAATTGAGCAAGGTTATTATATAAGAGCTTGGAAAAAGAGACAATGGGAGGGGGATTATAACGCAGTGCAGTGCGAGGGAAGAAGCAGAAAGTGTTGTGACTTGCATAGTGGTGGCTGAATACAGTATGGATAAGACAAAACAGTCCGAGTGGTAGACCAAATTATCAACATGTGTAGAGGAACTAAATTAAATTAAAATAAATCACGACGTTTCGAACGCAACACAAGCGATCATTATCAGGTGGAAATAGGGTAAAACACATAGCGAGGGAACACATAGGGGGACATCACACACATAGCACATAGAGAATGGTAAACTGCACGGAGGCAAATACAACAATAAGATGGGAGACGAGAACTCAACAAACCTTAGAAAGATAATGTGATGCAAAACCAGTCGGCCAACAACACAGTTAGACACTAACCTGGTTGACCACGTATTTTAAAACAATTATTTCAAAATATTTATTTTAATTTAATTTAGTTTTATTTTATTTATACATATGTGACTTTACCGAAAAAAAACCCAATGAGTATAGTAATTTCTGCAGTCACGAAAGCTTTAATTCTATATTAATGTGTAGAGGAATCAAGTTGTGAAATTCATAGGAACCATGGTAGTAGCAAAAGAATAGTAATAAGGAGGCGACTGTCCACAAGTGAGCGAGTGACTGGATTCAATTAGTGAGTGCTCAATCATCACTCAACCTGTTTGCTGTACGTAATATCAACATAATTTATCATTAATCTGCATTCATAATCATAATAAATATAATTGTCATGCTCTTTGGTTCTTTCGGTGAAGTCACGTAGATAGAAAATTTACAGATCACGACATTTCAATCGCAACACAAGCCACCGTCATCAGGTGCAACAAACACAGCAGGAGGACTGCTGTGTATCTCTTGCTCTTCGGGTTTTTTTGTTCCTGTTGCCCTGCTCTCTAACATTGACATGCTCATCTTCTCATTGGCACACCTCCGGTGGCTGGGCCGTCTCACATTGACATGCTAATCTCTCACATTTACGTACAAATTCCTTCTCTAGCTCTGCCCACTTACCCTTGGGTTGAACCCACCAAAATCCTATATAAACTCTTGTTGCAGCAGCGCTTTCTCCTACGTCAGTAGTCCTCCTGTTGTGTTTGTTTCACCGGATGACGGTTGCTTGTGTTGCGATCGAAACGTCGTGATCTATTCATTTTCTACCTACGTGACTTTACCGAAAGAACCAAAGAGTATGGATTCCTGCAGTCACGAAAGCTTCAAATCATCATTGTCATGGTCATCAATAATACTGATTACCATAAATTTTATCATACACATATTATGATAATTTAAACACATGTCACTGGCTGTTTTTCTATCTTCCTTTTTTACTTGAAATTACATTTTTTGTGAAACTCTCTTCCCGTGGGCATCGATGTGCCCCACCATGGCTTGCCAGCAGAATGCAGGACAGCAGAGTGTGGACAAATATCATCTGCCCCTTCTGTATGGGATAGATTGTTGCTCCGTCACACTTGTTGGTTTTCTCTGGCTGCTTTTCTCCCACATGTATACACACTCACTAATTGGCTGAAAACATCTTAATATGTAGAGAACTGCAGAGCAATTGATGGTGCCAGCTCACCGGCTGGCAGCCTTGCAGCTTATCTGTGCTTTCTTAGCAATTTTGAGATGCAATTTACATGAATGACGCTATATAAAACTTATCACCAGATTTTTTAAATATTTTAGTTACTGTGGATAAGAGTAGATTTACTTTATAGAGTATATGCCGGATTAGATTCTGCCTATATGTCCCAGCCAAACTGCAGGTGGGAGCCTTCCTATTTGAATTCCCTCGAATCATCTCTTTTTCCCACATTCTTGGTTGCTCAATTTAAGAAATGTATTAACTCGTATTTATTACAACTTTAATAGTGCTGTTGTTGTTGGCTTCTTGGCATATTTTGAGACTTTGGGCCTGTGCTCAGCAACAATGATTATAATAAATAGAAACCTGTGCATATTTTGTGTGCAGTTACAGATACTGTTTTTACCGTGGTGCAGTGAACAGCCGCTGCTTGTGCATGCCGTTTTGAGGTGCGGCGCTTCTACTGTGCGTGCTGTCGCAGCGGTTTCCCGCGTAGCTGTGAGTGTTCCATCATAGCGCAAAGTTGCGTGACGGAAAGCCGCTGTTTTAATCGAGCATCGATCGCCGTACGTCTCAGGGCTTATCGCAACAGAAGCTGGAAGAAGCTGGTGGCCATGACGCGAGGAGGTCTGGCGTGGCCGCCGCCACCGATCACCATGGGAGCCGTCGTCTCGGCGAGCACGACGGCTCACTCAGCCTGGGGAAGCCTCCTGTGGACAGTGTTGGTGCCGCCAGGACCCGGCCCCCACTCGGTCGACCAGTGCCCCTCGCCAGTGAGTTACTGCCCACCTTGTCATGACCCACACACCATGGGTACGATTAATTCCTTATCGTCGTAACCAGGGGGAGGCAAATTCGAGGCTTAAGCCAAGTTTTATGCAGATTATCTAAAGTTGCCCTCGGATGATCCATGAGCCATGTTGTGTTTATCTTGTTTTAGAATGGGATTACTCAATAAATATATTTATTTACCAAATATGAAGTAATAACCAGCTTTAATATCCGGGGTGCATGGAAATGCACTTGGCTATTTCTACGAATACTGAATACGTGTACATATTTAGCAAATCCAAATTGAAAGCAGAATAGTATTTTTTCAAATCTGTCTTCATCCTCGGTTTAGCCAGACTGGATTGTGTGAGAAGTTCACAGATCCGTGAAAGATCTGGACACAGTCCCATGAGTGAGCTCCTCTAACAAGCGAGGCTGTGCTGGTTATTTAGCTCGCATGCCCAGCCACCACATGCCCATGCTGCTTCTGTCTGGCCAGATAGATGGGGCTCAACGTACGTGGAAGAGGCTAGAGAAGAGATGAACTGATGTGGTACAGAAGGATCTGGAGTTGATTGGACTTGCCAATGACTGGCCTCTGTGGAGGAGTTTCCTAAAGAACACTGCTGGGGAGTTGGCAGTTACTCTCCAGAAACAATGGAGGGCAGAGGAGCGACTAACATAACAACGAGCGGACCACCAAGTGGCAAAAATGCAGAGATTTGGCAATGGGGAGCACAGTTGGTACATCTACCAGTCATATCAGTCAGTCAACCCATGGCACCTGGGTCTGTTCTGTGACCTCCTGCCAGCGGGCCTTGAACACTTCACATGGCCTCAAAGTGCACCGAGCATGGCACAAGTGCCGTGGTGACATCCCCTCCACTTCATGGTGAACGGTGGTTGTTATACCACAGCCACATTTTCCAAATATGGGATTAGGCCCTGATTGGTCAGCCCTGTCTCATGCTGTTGTGTAGTTCATGTGTAATCTTCTTGCTGCACTTTAGACTTGGAATGTGCTGTATTGTGAGGTGCTAACACAGGCTCTGGCTATTTAATCAGGCAAACTAACACACAAATCATATCCAGAATTGAGCGGAATGGTCATTTTCCTTTTAACTCTAGAACCATAAGGAAGAACCCAATCTAGATTATTGTTGTTGTTATGCTTGTTCACCCGGGCCAGCCTAGGATGGCAGCCGTGCTGTGTGCATGGCCGTGATGCCATAGTCACGTACGTGCCGCTGCCAAGACTGTGCCAAAAGTGCCACTGAAGCTCGCGTTGAACAGAAACGTGTGTGCTGTTGTGGAGGATTATGGGTAAATAAATAAATTAATATATCTAACAGTCAGTCACTGCACATAAGAATACAATATTTTTATTTATTGTATATATTACCCACAATCTCCTACGAAAGAGCATGAGTGTAATGTGTTTTGTAGTAAATACATGTAGCAGGTCTTGTGTTTCATAATAAATATCTGTAAGGAAATACCATAACTGTTCCAATTAAGTAATAATAATATTTTTATATGTAGTAATAATCAAAATTCCTATTGTAAATGTGCTGGGCTGGGTGGCCGCTGTGATTACTGGCTGGGTTACACATTCAGCTCAAAGATGGATGCAGAGTTTTTTTCCATCAGCCCTTTATTTGTGCAGTTGTTATGGAGACCCTTTTGTGAGGCAACTACATGTGTGCGGAAAAGCAGGGGAAAAAAAGATTTTACCACTTGAGAGAGAAGGCTGTGCTTGTGTGCACACTGCCAGCTCTTGGCAAGCGGATGGCTTGCGAGAGATATTAGGTTCCATGTTGGCAATCATTGGCAACGTCAGTCACCGTCAAGATCCCTGAGGCTCTTACTTCTGCATCATCTTTAGGCGTTAACTCTTTCGGATGCCATTTTAAAATAGGCCACGAGCCGTAACTCGATACGACTGTTATTGCATTAACACCAGAATTTCAGAATGAGTAAGTTATAGTGAACGTGTACGAGGGCATATATATTTGCTTGAATATATACCTGTATAAATACGTGCATGCTTCCATTCATAGCACGTGAAACACTAGTCTCAATCTTAATAATTGTTTTGAAGCTATGTTATTATTCTGATTTTTCATAGTGAATCACGAGATATGTGTCACATGAGACCGATATCAAAGTATTTATGAAAGTCCTTAATGCTAACGTGTGCGTAGAGCTCACGCTCGCTCACGCAGCATGTCATTTGATTTCTATCAGCTCTGCAAATTTCATATTTTGGCACGAGTGACATGTGACACACTCTTTGGCAGGACACTTATAAAATACGCTTCTAATGTGGATAATTAGGCTTACTGAAGCAGCCTGAAGTAGGTTTGTGATGTAATTTCACAGAACTCTTCTCTGACACATGGCAGTGCCACTACCTTTTTACAACGGTTCCGAAAGGAAATTCTGTCACCTCTTGACCTGGGACCACCAAAAGGACAATTACTAATATAATTAGCCAAGAATATGTGTGTCCCGCGTGTGACGTCACTCCACATGAGGGCCACCCCCTCATTAATATTCATGAGTGGGTAGATTATTACACTTATGCAGAGGAAGGTCGAGCTGAATTAAATAATGTATTACGCAAAGTCGCTTCAAATATGACGTTTCTTTACAGAAAGTGACGGTAAAAAATAAATATACACAGCACAGTGCTACATCCGTAAGTAACGTCACTGCAAAAGAGCCCCCCCCCCCCCTTAATTAATATTCAATTTACACTAACGCACAAGAAGGTCGCGCACTCAACATGCCGCATCCCTCTGCCTCATTAATAATCATGAGCGAGTGACGTCACTCCACATGCCGCACACCTCCACAATAACCATTAGCGGGTGACGTCACTCCACATGGGGGAACCCCCCTCATTAATAATCATGAGCTGAACAGTTTTTCTATTTTAGATTTACAGTACTGCAATATACACCCGTCCTTGGACGGGCAAGAGGCTAGTTATAATATAGTTGAGAAAAAAGAAAAAAATACCTATTATTTAATGGCCTAGTGATGCTTTAATAAGTACGTATATGGTCTCAGCATGTTGAGAATGAAGAGCCTTTGATCAGTACTTTTGGTACATTCGTCGTATTTAGAATAATGTTTATAGCAGGCAACCTCTGGGAATGGGCTTGGCCTGTGCATATCATTCCTCTCATGCTGCTTTTTTAAGTTGCAAAATGGAAGAAATTGAATTAAGATTGTGACCAATATGTGGTTCAAGAGCGTTTTATTTGAAAGGAATTCCGCATTGTGGAACAAGTTTCTGATTGGAAAATATTTTTAAACCAAATAACTGTAACAAAATGGATGCTTTACAAATGGCTGATATTTTTCGTACAGGTGGTGGTGAGTCAGAGGGTACTCCTGCTATCTCCATGGTAACACGGAACACATCGACATCGCCATGGCGACGATCTCCATCATTAGGCAGCAGCGAATGGACACCTGGCAAGGAGAGGAGCGGGGAGCTGAGGTGCGCGAAGGGCGAGAGCCCACCGTCACGTGAGGGCGTGCGTGCCAACCGAGCCAGGTACAGCCACCGCCACTCCACACAAGTTCACACAACAGCATCCACTGGCCTGGCTGACAACTTCGAGTTTATTTGGCACCATTGTTACACGGTTAACTAATTGCAACCATCTTTTATCATAAGGCAATAACACAGATGGATAAATACAGCATGTCTACGTAACAGGGCACAAATGAGACTGGCTAATTATGGACTGGCCACTTCATGCTATTGGTTTTCTGTATAACATGAAACTAGTGAGTCTGGCTGTGTGCCACTGTTCAAATAACAGTTAGGTGATACGACTCACGGTTGCCTGTTCACTTCAGATGGGCGATTCTCGTGGTTCTTAGATTAGAATTGCGATTGCATTCTTATGATTGAATGCAATTTCCTAATGGGATTGAATGGAAGGAAATATTTGGTTATAGGCATAAAAGAAGATGTATCACTTATTATGGGCATTATTAGAAGATAACTCGCGTAAAACAAAAGCAATTGTGCACAGCATATGGACATTGTATCACCAGCATTGTCAAGTGATGTTGGTTTCCTGTGCTCGGTAAAATCTTTGTATTTTGGATAAATATGTACAAGGCGCCCAAGTAACACATTCATTTCAATACAATTAACATGCTCAAGAGCAAATAAATGTAAAACACCATAATTCAATGCGAGTATGTGAATGTATTATGAATTAAGCCCATGCTATTTCATGTTCAATTTTGAATCACCCTCAACATGGATGGCATGTTTCTACACCCATGCATTCTTCTTATACATCGGATAGTGTAGCAACTACAAGTAGCTTGTGTAGCTGAAATCATATTGCATATTTTAAGGTATAATTAGAAACTGTTGCTCTACCCAGTTCTGTGCTTTATTTTGAATCCTATTTACATTACAGCGCTGTGCAGAGGCACGGTAAAGTGTTACACTTTTCATGAATACAATGTTGTAATCGTGATTTTGCTCCTGCACTGTGATATATACACAACACATTTGGAGAGGTGTGTGCCATGCATTCCTAATGCATGGTTCTTCCTTACCACCACCACCACAGTGTGTGAATACATAGCAGGCGCGAAATGGTTTGTAGGAATAGGAATACTGTAGAAGTGTGAATATATGAACACTGCACACAGTGTATAGGGCACTGCACTACCACCACTACTGTACATCACACTGTTATAGTCACTGTCTGTGTGTGTGCGTGCAAAGCACAGTGAAAACATTGCACCAGTGCACTTTTACTACTGGGTAGGGCACGCTAAGTGCATAGGGATTGAATAATGTACCGAGTCAGCTGTAGTCTAAGAGCTGTGGTTTTATATGCGTCACAGCAATGAGGTGACTCATATTTATTTGTGGTCACAATTCAGTTATGGGAATTCTGGATTTCTTCAGCAGGGGCCAAGTCTCTCCAGATGACAACTTCCCACAACATAGAATTTCAATCCTTGAGGGTGATGGCTAAGTTGATTCCCAACTGAGATTTGAACTCGCAGCCTTTTCATTGTGACTCTTGGGCTGGAACCGTGGTATAGCCAGGACAGATGTGCTCCTGTGAGATGGTGAGAAAAGTACTCGTGCCATTTTGTGTTTACTTATGTTGAAGATGTTGGGGAACAGCATGAATTGTTGGTCCTGTTGAGCTACACATGAAAAATGACAAATTCTTAATATTCGGGATGCATGCTTCCAATACCGAGGTGAGCCAGGCCGAGTTGTGTTCCCATGAAGTGCGTGGGCTCGTTCCCTCTGGTTGCATGCCCCTCGCCCCTTTCTCCAAATGCCCACCCTTGTCTCCCCCTCCTCCCCAGCAGCCTAATCTGTGACCCTGGGAGAGCACACCCCCTATGGATAGGAGCCTAAGGGAGGTCACGGCTGGTGGTCAGGAAGGGATGCTTTACACAACTTCGTTTAGACAGGGTTTTGTGTAATCCAGGGGTGAGGATACATTGCTATAAGTTAGACTTGTTAGTACATTCTACCATGTGGTCTCAGTAGGGTGAGCGATATCACGGTGTAGGCATCGTGTTGCCGTGGTGACCTTGTAACATCACGGCTGGTTCTGCAGTTGATGTGTGTGAACATGTTGTAACTCCACTGCAAGGGTGCCCCCAGTGCACGCTTCTGGATTCACGCAAGCGGTCATGGTTCTGCTTTCAAAAAATAGGTACACACCAGCATGGCTTTGTCTTGGAAACAATCCAGTTCCTCAACCCATTTCACGTGCTGTTGAAATGAGGCATGAATTAGCCAGAGATTTAGAGGCAATATGTCAACAAAATGTATTTCTCCAGAGTTTTTGTTCCTAAACCATTCTTCTGAATACAATAAACAACAGATGAAATGGGGTGCCACACCAATACACTTATGAGAGACGTAAAAACGCACTTATAAGGGATACCCCAAGGTTAATGCATCCCACGTTGTTCTCAATTACTTTCTGTTGAACTTATACGAAACTTTAGACATGCATCCTTGGGGAATCCATTTTACCTTAAAAAATGTATAGTTTTTCTTCACTTACCTCAATGTGGAACCATGGATGGCATTCCAAAGCAATAACGAATGCATTAGCCTTTCGCAACCATTCGCAAATAGCGTCTTACAAAGCAATATAAATTTCAAAATTGTTTCTACACAAGCCATCCTTCAAAGGACCAAACTGATGAAGATATGAGGGGACCAGATTTGGGTTCTACGCTGGATTGGGGGGGGCAACACAGTCCAACATAACTGTGCGGTGGCCTCTGACCTTCTCAGGCCAGTGCTGTTCATTGCCACTTGAAGGAGGGCTTTTGCTATCTGACAAATACGAATAACATTCATGACATTCCCATGAATTTATATTTTAAAAAAATGAATAAAGGGGCATTACTCTAGCTGAACATAATAAAACTGAGTATACGTTAAAAATTATTTGCTTCGAACAAAGAGCCATATTAACAATGGTTTTGTCAACAACAACAAAATGCACATTTTAAATGTTCATATTTGCTAAAAAAATCATCACTGGCCTATTCAAATGTGCAAACATGGTTGATACTGCCCAATTAACCTCTTCCTGACCCAATGTGTGATGACTTGGAAATGGGAGACAAATGCGTACTTGTAACCAGCAGGTATATATTGCAGCAGGCATAATTTCTGTTTACGTCCTGAAAGTTGCTGAGTTCCCACAACCACTGAAAATTGAGCCAGCCTAACTCTTACATGTTAAACTGGGAAATTGGCTCAGCCTTGCCAGTCCAACGCAGCTCCAATGGTGCCACGGAGATCACTTTTAGTGGGCCACGTGGCGCTGTTTGCTAAAGAAGCTACACACATGAATCCGGGTCGCTCTTGGAAACAAAAATGGGGTCAATAGAGAACAGAGCCAAGCGGCCGATAATGCCTCTCGTTTGGGTCAACTTTAGAACCGTGTTTTTTACACACTTTTATTGAACTTGTGTTGTCTGCATATATTATTTAAAAGCTTTGACGCTAAATATCTTCGGATCTACGAAGCCTAACGAGCTGAAATCTTTTACACAGACTCGTCTCAGTTGACAATTCCAGATTTAATGAAAAAAAAACGGCTACAGGTCCCGCCGATCGTGAACCTCTTCGTGTTTTTTTTACAAATTTTTGATCATTAATAATTCTACATATTCTTTTGTTCTTTCGGTAAAGTCACGTAGATAGAAAAATATATAATAAAAGTAAATTTAATAGAAATATCACGACGTTTCGATCGCAACACAAGCAGTCGTCATCAGGAAAAGGGGTTAGCATCTAAAGGCAAACTGTTTATAAAGGTTTGGAGATGGGCGTAGCCCAAGTATATCAGCAGCACCAACAGCATGGGCGGGGCAGCATTGCATCACTTTATTATTGGTTTTTCTATCTACGTGACTTTACCGAAAGAACCAAAGAATATGAATTCCTGCAGTCACGAACGTTTTAAGTAAAAAATGCTTCTACAGTTTATTTAGAATACTTCTGCATTTTACCCCCTCCCCCCTTTTTTTTGGAAATCACAAATGGTCGTGCCCAGCGAAGAGGGCAAACGTCTCGTCCAATCACAGCCGCTGTTGCTTCGCATTCTATGACCAATGAAAGGCGCCTCATCATGGCGTCATGGCGCCGGAGCGGGCGCTGTGCTACCTTCTTCCAGAGCGCGAGACCAACCAGTGCAATATTAATAATAATTACTACTATTAATATTATTAACATAATTACATACTTACAATCGTAATAAATAGCGCTGTCATTTGCTTTGTAACGCCCGTTCTGACGCGCTGAGGGCACCGTGGTTATGCTGAAGTTGCGTGAGCAGGTGGGATAGCATCAGCCAATACAAGCATATGCTGATTTTTTTATGGAACGAAAAAGATTATTGATTTTCTCTGGTCTGAAGGGAAGGGTGGAGAAGAAATTGGAGACAGAGAAACTGAGCCCAGGGAGCTGAACATATCTTTTTATTATCAGAATGATTCATCCAAGAATGCCACACTGAGTCTCAAGACACTTTTCCAGCAGGGAACTGTCAAATGTTTGCAGTAGTGGGCGATGTTGCTTTGTGTAATCCCCAATTGAGTAGTATTCAGGTTATTTTTCAGCATTGGGATGTTTGGCCAATACCAGTTACGTTAAATGTGTGAAACTAAACTGCTGTGCCATGTTATTCCTGGAACAGTCTGGTACATCTCGGGTGAGATTTCTATTTGGCCCTGGAAATGAAACAATTTTGTGAACGGTCCTTGTGATTAAGGAAGCAAAACGCTGCATAGGCATTCATAACAATCCCCATAGCGAGGCAAAATTGGTGATAATGAAGACTAACCTCACAGCAAGGCAGTTTCAATGCAATGATGACATTGTAGACAAGATGATTCTTAGGAATAGGTTTTTACCCTTTCAACTGGTACAAAAATTGACACCTTTATACAAGGGATCATGTTTACAATAACCACAACACAAGCAGTCAAAAATGCAAACAAAAAGAAACAACTCTGATGATGATAATGATATGCACTGTCCTTGAAGTTGATTGGTCCAGACCCGAGACAGCTATTGGTGTTGGACCAGATGATGCCTTTTGGCGTCATTTTGACTGCTTGTGTTGTGGTTATTTCAAACATGATCCCTTGTATAAAGGTGTCGGTTTTTGTACCAGTTGAAAGGGTTAAAACCTATTACTATATTTTGCCACTGGTAAAGGAGGTCTCATAAGTGTAAAATGATCCTTGATTGTTTTGTCCCTATCGTCCACCCGGCTGACAAGTTTTGATCGTAAAATTATGAAGAATACGTTAAATTCCAATCCCTTCTTAGTATGTTGGAGTATGTCCATTTGCGATGGAAACATTCATTTCTATGTATATTCGAATACCTTTTTGTAGACAGAATGCAGACTCTTCTGTTTTAGGAGTATAGATAACAAAGCCCATGCGTGACATTGCACAGGGAGTCCTTCCTCCAATAGTGGTTTGACAAAGGGCCATGTTTTATTTTTGACATAGTTGTGTAATAATTATGTAACTCCTTTACGTGCATGCTTGCATACACCACATCACATATGTTAACTGATAGAGGCAAGCACGAATGCGCACTGTAGTGACAATTCTGACAGTAGCGAATTTAATGACAAGACTAACGCGGAGCATTTTATGCAGTCTGCAATTTATACTCTTGAAGAGTGTATAATTAATCCACACAAAGAAATCATTTCAAAACAATTTCAGTAACTTAACGTTTATTGTAAGTCGTAGTAGTGAGAGTTGAGAGGTCAGCTGTATTGTTTAAAGACGGGTGCTTTCGGGAAGGAGTAATGTCTGTGTTACCTTATGGGTCAGAGAGAAGGACTTTCACAGAGAATCGTCTGGCCTTTGAATATGTACACGTGCGGGGGATGTTAGGAATGTCATGGGCACCTTGAGGTCAGCGAGCAAAGGGAATACCCAAAGCCAGATGGTGGGATAGTGTCAAAGTGGACTTTTGAGGTGCAGTGTTGACTTCGTCAAAGCTGCAGGATGCAGAAGACGGAAGTGATTGAGTATGTCATGTTGATGCCTTGTGAACACCTGCTGTGTGAATAGATGAGGTTTCACTGTTATTACCAGGTGACACATGCATGAACGCGAGTGTAATGTACACGTGTGTGCCTTGCTGTAACAATATATGTCAATGTAAACATATCTCCACGGTACATTTCTGACAGTTATCACAAATGAGAATACATGATTCACGTAATATGCACACCATCCTAGTTTAGCCACCAATTCTAAAATCTGAGTTTTCACTTTGTATGTAGAAAATGTGTATATTATAAAGCAGAAAGGTCATAGATGTAACGTGCTGCAACGATTTCATTGCCTACCCCAGTCACTTACAAATAAATACAATATCACATGTAGAATTATCTCTTTAAAATGTTCCACCAATTGTAGAGGATCTTGAAATGCCATCACATTTGGACATGGAATCAATTCACATTAATTGCTACCTTTATCACCGACAGTGAAAATTTGGAAGTAGTAGAGGCCATAATATGTTTAGGTAGTGATGTGTGTAATGCAGGGAGCTCTCAGAAGATAGTCAATAGATATATGTTAGTTAATTCATGGACTATTAAAACCACTTTAGAAGTACAGAGACGAGCATTTGAGGTAATTGTCACATAAATGTCCCCACATGCGTTTTAGATCTAAACATAAGAAGCAGCTAGAAAAGAATCTGTACTTTTGGTTTTGATGTTATTCCAACTTTGAGTGTTCTTAAGTTCATAGTAATTGCATGACAAGATCAAAACGCAATGTGGAAGTTTGTTGTATAACTTGGGACAAGGCATTTTGGATATATTCGGGGAGAAAATAGATCCAATGCCTGTTGTGTATAATGAAAGAGGACAGATTATAGTAACAGGCATATCATTGGGCACCCAGAGGTGGAGACATATGCAAAAGCATAAGGTGGAGTGTGGTGTTAAAAGCAGACTTTTGAGATCCAGTATCATCTCTGTAAAAGTTCCACGATCTGGCAGATGGAAGGAAGTGATTGTAAAGTTGGCAGCATCAACTACATTAGCCATGGTGGCCTCTTGACCTCCTGGTCCTGCTCCTACTCCTAGCTCTCATACTTTTCCTCTTACGTGTCGTAACAAGGGCTGTCAAACTCCTATGCTATGGTCTGCCATCCCCTTCCTCGGCCACCCATGCTGCTCATTCCCTCCCCCTTTTTAAATTCGGCCTTCAGATTATTTTTCTGAAGCCTTTGACTGATCATCCTAGTTAAAATGTATATTCGTTGTACATAGCTTCCTGTTTGGTGGTATCCTGTGTTGTGCATGTCCTAGCTTCTGTAGAACATCTGGATATGCAGCTGAATAAATCCAAATTGTATGCTATTGATCTGAAAGAGATAGAGAAACTGGTTTTCATAAGTCTCGTAGAAGGGGTAATTTCCACAGAGACAAATGCTTGAGTGGTTTCATTTAGATGGGCAGTGTGAGTGGGTGTTGGATGCAGAGGAAACTCGTGGAAAAGGGAGCAGGTGAATGTGGTAAGAGATGTCGAAAAGTTAAAAGAATTGGAGAAGTTGGAAGATTTTGGTAAATTAATGAGAGGGATAGGCAGGCCAGTAATATAGTACAGTATTAATACAATGTGAGCGAAAAGAGAGTCCGCCGTCGAAAGGGAGAGCAGATGGAGGAGAGAGCAGGTAGAATTTACTATTTAGACTAGAGGAATCCGATGAGCTATGAAGCCCTTTTTTCACAGGTGTCCAGTAGGGGCACTAGGGTCAAAAAGTTACAAATGAGAGAAGAGAGTGGGAGACGAGAATGGGTGAAAAGGGAAAGTATATAGAAAATCAAATAGCAGAGGAATTCTGAGAGTAAGAGGCGCGTGGGCATGGGCATGTGGAGGAGGTGAGAGCACACGAGAGAGGAACCAGGTGAGGCTGCACATCGTTGTGAGAGAGCTGGCATGCATTTGAGCAGGATTAGGTGTTTGAGGAGAGAGAGAGTAGAAGGGAGTGAGCAAGCGAGATGGATAGTTGGCTGAGGGGAGTTGGGCAGTGGGTCGGTGGGCCATTGGGGAAAGGGAGAGTGCGAGGGAAGCACGTGTTGTTGTAATGTTAGCCCAGACCCTCGCATAATGCGATGCAGCTGCAGCAAAGTCAAGCCATTTCTGCATGTGGGAGCACTTTGTGCTGTTTGCAGGGACTTTTTGGCATAGCCATTAACCAATGCATACGACTGAAAAAGGGTTTTTATTGTGTACTATGTTTCTGTCTTTGTGTACTGAAAAAGCGAACTGTTTATTTTTGTGTACATATTTTACATAATGCGGTTATTACCTTTCTTGTTTTCTCTCTATGATTGTTGAAAAATGTTTGTGACAGGGCTTTAATTACATTTTTTGCATCGGAAATATCGTCGGAGGAGCGAGCGGTGCCATTTGTTCATCATCAACTGCACGCAATTCCTTCTGCACAGTTTTCGATGCGTTCTTTTGCTTGTATCTGCTTTTTCTGGGAGAAGCAACTTCGTTGCGACCGAGCATTGAGCTGCAGTGAGTCACGCGCACATGATGAGGAGGCGATGGGCTCCGTGGGGGCCGTGTGGGCGGATTAGCGTGCAGCTGCTGGAGACCCTTGCAACTGCCACGGGCACGGCCTTGGTTGTGTTCGTGCATCTCAGATGGAGCTGAATCCCAACTCCGCACCGATGGGGGGGGGGGGGCTAATTCGTAACGTGTGCATGTTTGCAGAGCTTATTCCACGAATGTTCTCGTTTTTTTTCTTCCAACTTGAGGTATGTCTTTGCATAATTTTCTTCAATTGCATTGGCAATGGAAAAATACACCATGTTGTATCAAGACTCAACTCATGTTCACATGACGGGGTACATCGTTGTTTAATTAAGTACTAGGCAGAAATGTAGTGTTGTGTATGTTACCAGATGACAACTTATACCATGAATATTTTGCGGACAACAATAGCAACGTCCATTCACATGTCCTCACGACCCCCAGAAACGCTTTTAAATAATGCAGGCCTCAACGCTGTCTCTTGTCTATCACGTAGGTTACACCACCTTGTTTTCCTTCTGCAAAACACATTCCTGCGGAGGGAGCTGGTAGGAACGTTGGGTTGCTCGGTCAATGGCCAGGGTCAACGGCGGCGTGGTGTTTTCCGCAAATATGTCCGACTGTGAGGGCGGGCACAAGCCGGCGTGAGTAGGTTAAACGTTGAGTTTTATAAGGGCACCACGGGGTGACCAGCCCCTCCCCACCCAGCCCCACCCCACCCAGCCCCTCCCCACCCAGCCCCTCCCCACCCTCCCCACCCAGCCCCTCCCCACCCAGCCCCTCCCTCCCCACCCAGCTCCTCCCTGCACGACGGACACAATAATCCCCTGTGGGCTGGTGTAACCAGGAGGTTCCTACCAGTATTATTTGGGCCCCTCCTCCCCCCTGCAAGTCACTAGGGACCTATATCCCTCTTTCAATCTGACTTCAATGGTGTCATTGTTCATGTGGTCAGGCTTGAACGTTGGAATCTTAGCATAATAACCTCATTATGTGCTTAAAATCATGATATTGTTTGATGGTATGAGTTACGATCATGTGTCGGAGACCGGGTTTGTTAATATTGATGCTAAGATTTAATATGAAAATGTTGGTTTGTCATGCGATGCACATTAATTTCAATGATAGTGTTAATGGTAATCTGCTGCACCCAAGTGTCCTCCGTTCGGACCAGAGATCACTTGAAGGGATTTAAGAGATAGTATCTGCTTCCATGGGCCATTGTTTAACATAAACGGTTACAATTGGTTTACAATGGATACTTTGTTGCATGACACTGATAACAAATTTGGCATTCACTGGAGAATAAGACAAAAATGTAGTGCGCAATAAACACATTCCTGCGGAGGGAGCTGGTAGGAACGTTGGGTTGCTCGGTCAATGGCCAGGGTCAACGGCAGCGTGGTGTATTCCGCAAATATGCCCGACTGAGGGCGGGCACAAGCTGGCGTGAGTAGGTTAAACGTTGAGTTTTATAAGGGCACCACGGGGTGACCAGCCACTCAACACCCAGCCCACCCCTCCCACCCCCCACCCAGCCCCACCCTACCCAGCCCCTCCCTCCCCACCCAGCCCCTCCCTCCCCTCCCAGCCCCTCCCTACCCAGCCCCTCCCTCCTCACCCAGCCCCCCCCTACACGACGGACGGACACAATAATCCCCTGTGGGCTGGTGTAACCAGCAGGTTCCTACCAGTATGAGATGCCTTAGGTGTTGTGTAAAATTGCAGTGGGTGACAGCCTCTGTTTAGACATGAAATGTCAATGTTTATGTCCTCAGCATTTTGGCTGAGGTGGTGGCAGAGGCCGAGAAATGTCAAAACCGTGACATAGGAAGCTGTGGTATATTGTAATGTTTTTTTTTTACCAGTCACACTGCTTCTGGGAAAGCAACTGTATATCTGATCTTGCCTTTAACTTCAGCAGTATCACCACTGAAATCACGTACGCTAACTGCCCGTAGATAACCAAGAAACTGTTGAGGTGAAGTGGGACATGCTGTGGTTGGACTAACCCTCGCAGAAACATTGATTTCCTGAAGACATGCAAATTGAGTAAAAAAATAACAACCGATTATTGTGCATCTGTACTGCTGTCGTGACATCCGCAATTTTTTATTTAGCAAAAAGGCAATTAAACTGGAAATAAAATGGAATGTTCTGTAAGCTGTGGGTCACAAGTACAGTGGTGTCACTGTGTTCTTGATAATTGTTGCTTCAATTTTTGTTGCTTCACTCAACTATTGGCGTGAGCCTCACATGCAATTAGCAAAGGTTCTATTGTGCCTTTGTGAGATGTTCCGTACGGTGACAGGCGAATGCATACTCTTAGGTTTTTTCGGTAACATCATGTAGGTAAAAAAATAAAATAATAATAAATGAAAATAACTAAGGCGAATGCATACTTGTAGATATGAAGGAAGGGGGGGGGGCATCAGAAGATGTTGGTAATTCTCGTGCTCCCAGTGTAATTGTTGTGATAAACTCTTTCATTCTCTATAAACACTGAGGCTGTGGTTTCGGAGGAAGGTGAGCGGCGCATTGGTGGCTGCAGATGATGGCTTTTGTAATGACATTGTTATGAGATGGGAATGAGGAAGGAAACGGGCCCCTTTGTGCAGGCGGTGGCGGTAGCAGCAGCAGGGGGGTGCGGCTCGGCTCGGCTGCCCAGCCCCGGCTGATCGCACAGGCTGCCCCTCCCCCCACTGTGGGTGCGTCCATTCAGTGAGCAGGGGGGCAGCAGCAGGGCCAGGGGCAGGGCTGTGTGAGCATTGTGCCGAGAGAGAGAAGAGAAAGGAGAGAGAGAAGGCAGAGAGAGAGAGAAGGCAGAGAGAGAGAGGCAGGCGTGAGCGTGCACGGCAGCCTGGACCGGCCACTCCCCTCTCGTCTCGCACTCCGCACAGATACCCGTGGACCCGGGGTCTCGTTGTGAGTCCTGCACGTGGTTATTTTGTAAGTGCTCGCTTCTCAGTCTCGTGATTATTTTAAAGTTAAGCTGTGTGTGTTTTTTTTTAAATGCTGTGTTTGTAAATAATGCGTTTGGCTGATGGTGTGTGGGTTGTTTTTTACGTGCAGCTATTGCTTTAAACAAAGCCCATTGTCAATATGTTGAATTGTGAGGGTGGTGTCTGTGTGTAGTATTCGGTTATGCATTAACATATATTGCGGGCTCTTTGTGTAGCGTAGAACACAGTGGCTATGGAGTGGCCGTGTGTGTATACAGGCTGTGTGCGTTATGTTGCCCTAACAAAAGATCTCCGGTCTAATTTAGTGTGGAGATATGAAAGAAATGGCTCATTCTTAAACATCTTTGTCTTTGTGCACTGGCCGCTTGGATATTTAAGTAATGTTCCTGAAAGTTAAATTTAGGTGGGTTTTCCATACGCAATAGGTTTACGCGTTTTTTTTTATTGTTCACCGTGCTACTGGTATCCTTTCGCCTTATTAAGGATGTTAGTGATGTCTCTCTTCACTGCATTACAGGGGTTCCCTTTGTGGATCTATTGCTTTGCCTCCCTGTTCGTGAATTTCTGCCCAGTCAGTCGTCTGTGCCTTTAGCCACTCCCTCTCAACCCCCCACTCCTCCTCGAGGGCTGATTCACCCCCCCCCCAAGCAATTCATCTCAAACAATGCCCTTCTTTTCTGGGGATGTGCGGATTTGGCTTGTGCGCATGCGTTTTGGTACACGTGATTTGTAAGTGAACGCTTACTTCGATTGTGTATTTGAAGGTAATAGTCCAATGGGCATTACCTGGTAAAATAAAAAATACAGTTCAGTTATATTTGTATTTTTCGTGATTTTCTTACCTTTCCTATACTTTGTGCTCCTATCTTGTTTTCATATTTGTTATGGTGTTATGACCCGCCCCTCCTGGACATATGTCGAATAGAGCTTTCTAGCTCATCAGATTCCTCCAGTGTAAATAAATATTCAGATTTTTATGTGAAATACATTTATATGTGTATGTGTAGCATAAAACCAAAGTAAACTTGTTTAAGTGTAGATATTGGTTGAAGATCGAAAGCTTTGGGTTAGTATTTTAATTTTAAATTGGTATAGAATGTAATTCAAATATTCTAGCTACGTTTGGGGTATTTTTTAAAAACAATTTTCCACAGTGACCTTTTATTTAACTATTAATGTTATTCAAAATGTTTGACCTATGGTGAGAACCCATTTCTGCTTTGCTTATTTTTTAGACATCATCTAATCACCTTTTGGAACCCCCAAAGGTCACATGATGAATCAAAGCATTCTGGTTTGAGTCTTAGCAACATTTGGGAAACACCAGCTGAAGTAGTTTTGAATCCTAAAACGAATGTGTTTGATTTCTGCAAAGAATAAGAAGCCCACTCCATAATTGCTGTCATCTTTCCATCACTGATAGAAAAGGTTGCCGCTATTTCCATGTATTTACTTCTCTCCGTTTCTGACCTTCCTGAATCATATATATATCCCAGCTGCCAATTTTTCTGCAAGTTTAGCAATGTTCGATTCTCCAGACAGAGTCAGTGCGTTGTAAGTAGTGATGGTCATAGCTGGAAGGTGCCCTGTTCATGCCAAGTGATTTTAACAACCTCTGCTCCTACACCTACTCCACCAATGCCATGGCTGGTGGATTCAGAGCTACTGGGGGCCATGGTTAAGGTGCATCGGTAATGAGGTGGAGGTGTTGACCCTACCTCACTACACTGGTCAGTGCGGGTTGGTGTTTGGAACAAAAGGGTGCTGCCCATATCCCGTACTAGCACGACTGAGGTCTTCACAGCACTCAAGCCTCTTGATCCCAAAAAGGCAGTGCGCTGTTGAAATGCCTCACTGCCACGAATCCAAAAATTGTATTGGCCAAACATCACAAGTAGTCCCCCACCTGAAAAAGTTATTACTGATGTAGTGACTGGGAATGTGAATGTGTGGTGCCGGGCCTGTGAGGCCACGGCGGGATGTATACTGTTGTGTGTACACCCCGGACACGGGGTGTAGTACCAGCCCTAGTGGGGGCTTGGGTGAGTGCTGGCGAAGCGTGATGGCACTACGCACAGCATGCGGTGTGGGTTCCCGTTGAGAGAGCGAGAGAGTGTCAGCCAGCTGGGGTTACGTTGGGGGCATGATACTCTGACTGACCTGGGGACATGTGACTGGATGATACTGGAGGGGGGCCACCTGTGGAGGGGGCCAATGGGTGGTCACATGGTCCGGGGGGAACTGTCGAGAACCTTCGGGCAAGGGCGAGAGAGATCGAGAAGGTGGGCGGGGCGAGAGGCGGAGCCAGCCCCAGCCCGGCCCGATATAAGGGCGGCCCTGAGAGGGGCTCTGGGTTTTTACTGTTGTAGAGGCAGGAGATCCACATCAAGCTTGAAGAAGCCTCCAGTCACGCGGTCCGGGACCCAGCTTGTGGTCCGGACCGGTATAGTGGAACCGTGTCTAGTTCCGCCGTAGCGTGGTTAGTTGGGTGGTCACCACCCGAGAGTGTGTTGTGTTAATATCCTGGAGGATGTTGTGCTAATAGTTTAATAAAACGTGTTGCTCCCTAAGACAAAGTCTGCGACTCAGTTGGACTCACTACACTAATACAGAGAGTTGTGGCAAATTGTCACTGATATATCAGTTTCAATCAAGAATGAACAGTTAAGGTTAACCAGATGTTATTTCTTTGAAGATGGAAATGTATTAAAACACATTATTACATTAGGTAAGCAATCATTGGACCTCCTTTGCCAGTAGAAATATATGATAATAGGGTTTTCCCCTTTTTTCTGGCGACAAAACAGGTGTTAATATGTAAAAACACCAAACTGAAACATTTTACAAGGAATCATGTCTGCACCGTTTGAGACAAAACTGTAGGAGTACAAATGCATCCATGAAAATCCATTGCTATTGTGCCACACATCTGTGTCTGTCACATCAGTGGAAGGCTACCCTTGATTGCCATTGGCAGAACTGACAGTAGGGAGATGGCAGATTTGCAGGCATTGATCCATTGACTGTATTAACGAGGCAGTGCAAAGGGTCTCAACAACCATCTGCTTGCTATACTGTACCCCTCTTCCTGCAGCCTGAGGCCTTTAATTCCATCGTGTGGAGAGTTTTTTTTTGTAACAAAGGCATAGCTTGAAAACGGTATGATTACAGTGTTTTTTTACATTTTTGGATGTGTGCTTTGTGTATGAGATAGTGCTTTACAAACTACATGGTGATATTTTTGTAAATTATCGTTTCATGGGCACCATGAGAGCACATGGTGCACTGTACCATAATTCTGGGAATCCATAATAAGGACCCCTATTATTGAGCTTAAAATAATCACAGTCATAAGTTCACATATATTTGTCGTTTATTTAAAACCAAGTAAAATACCCACTGCACTTTCAGCTCAGCGATCTGTGTTGAATTCTTGGTTACGGCTAACATCAAAACAAATCAAGTGGAATCAATGTTTCTCCATCCTCGGTGAGCAGTGGGCGTTACCTGATAAATGGAATAGTAGTTGTGAGTTAGAAATACTGCTCCTGAAACTGGAGATTTCCACAAAGGGGTGTGGGGTGTTTACATCAGTCCCACCAAAAACAAAACACCAGCTCTGGTCCTTTATTTAATTGAAACAAGTATACCTTCACTCCTTTCCCTGAGTAATAGGATGGTGGCTGAGGGTGGAATTGTTCTGAACACCTGAGCAGTGCAATCATAATGAGCCCTGGGTTAGTGCCAAATGTCCCACTGCATCGGAAGAGTGGCAACGTCAATTCATCGGCTGTGTAAAAATTTTTGAAAGCTGCCATATCTGTCACGAAATGTGAAGCTGTGGATATTCTCAGCCACAGTTATTTTGTCATTCCTATACATTACAAAAAATGGGATCTCCTTCGAGGATGCCTGCACTGGTTGGATAATTCACAATCATTACTCTTTGCGAGCGCTCTGGAAACAGAAGTGCCAGCACGCGTATAACACATTTAAAATCCGACCGGTTTCAGTCCCAGTCCTATGTGTGCCACCACACCCAACTGCTCACTTAATAACCAGTATTGAAAAGGTTTTGTGTCGCTCAATCACCAAGGAGTGACTGCACCTCGTTGCAAGCCACACTTGTAGAACCAGTCTGAGACTGCTGTAGAAAGGGCTTCAAATCAAGAGCAGACAGTATTGGGAACATTTAACTTTTTAATTTAAATTACACATTTATTTTTTTACCAATTCACAATACATGATCGTTTGCCTGTTTATCCTTGGTTTTTCATCTAGATTGGCAATACTGGGAAGATCTGGAAAAAGACTTATCGTTGGGCTTCTATAGCAGGCACAAGTGCGTTAGATAGTTCATGTAGCCTGCATACCCAGCCACATTGTGCCCGTGCATATCTTATTTGGCTGGATACCAGAGGAGTTAAATGGACTGCACAGTCAGGGCTAGAGGAGAGATGGGCATATGTGATTAAGGAGGATCTCGAGCTTAGTCGACTTGTTAATGGACAGTGTCGGTGATGTCTTGTTATGCTACGGAGTAGCTGTGAAACATCTGCCCTCCAGTAACAACAAGTGGAGGAGGAGCAATGCTCACAACTATAAGCAGTTCATCAGGTGGCTAAAACAGCAACTTGGCATAATTTGGAATATAGTTGTGTGCCTGCTGTGCTATTAATGCAAAGTTCCTGCAGTGGTGTTACTAGAGTAACATCTATCTTGGTGTGCCTGAAAATCACTTCAAAGTATTTTTTGTCCTCAACAAAGTTTAAAACTCGTGTGTCAACCAGCTTGGCTACATATGCACAATGACTATTTTGTTCATGTTGTGGCCTTGAGACGCTTTGTCTGATAAAAATTGTGATACAAATACTCATATGTTGCATGTTCAGGGAAGTGGTGTCACAATGGATAGCGCATTGTACGTGGACACGTTGACCTAAGTTTGTATTTCCAGCCGTGATTAACATCAGTGGCGAGTGATTTCTGAACTGGTCCTGAACCCACACACGACACCAATCTGCACTGACCAGCGTGGTGATGTTTTGTCAAACAACCCCAATGACTGACAGCGTGGGGAAGTCCTTCGTCCAGCAGTAAATTGATATAGGGCTGAAAATTATTATTAAATTAATCCGTGCAATGTGGTGAGGTATGGATTGCTGTCCATGGCTTGGCTTCCAATGTTAGTTCTAGATCTTATTGCTACATTTGACATCAACCACTCTGATGTCCTTGAAACACTGTCGCAGCTATTTAGGCATCTTGTGGTTAAAGCTGCCCATTTTATTTTGGCATGGGGGTCTGGCTTACCTTGCATATCACCACCGGAGACAACACAGTAAATGCTGAGAATAACTCGGGTCAAATTTTGATATCGCAGGATGTCAGGAGTCCCAGAAACTGAGGGACGTCCGTGCCAGGTCGTACGTGACGTGGCATGTGTCGTACCAGGACACCCCATGGCTGCCCCCAGACAGTGATTCTATAAATTGTTTAAATCAAATGGAGATTTTAGGTTGTTGACATCATCTCCAATAGAGGTTTACAGGGTAGATGAGACGAGTTAGCCTGCTGTGTTCGAGTGCATTGTCTGTACAATCAGTATCACCCACATTAAATGTTTGACCTTCGCGCTGAATCGCACATCCATGTGTGATATGCAGGTGAAAAAGGAGCTTCAATTCAGCCTGCAATGTTGTGGCTCAAAGATTTTATTATTTACATTATGCTGCCTCTGGCAATACTCTTGGAAAGACAAATTATGCACATTGAAAACACTGATGTTATCTTCTCTTATACGTAGGATTCATGGATAAGATTATTTTGGATAAGATGAGTTATTCTTCCTTGTATAAATGCATAATGTAATTTTTTTATTCAATCATCATTACTAATGTGAGCTGTTATGTGCATTGTCATATAATGACATAATTGTAAGTAAACATATATAGTCCATTAGCCTATTGGTCTGACATAAAACATTATTTTTCATAAGTATAATCAGTTTAAGCAAGCAAATTTTTGAACAGATCCAAGCATCGGGCTGTCATCGGCACAGTTGGTCCCTTGGTTTTGACCTAACAGGCCACAGAACTTACGTGGATGGCCCTTGCCAACGACATTACAGTGTTTGTTTAACAGGCCTGACTGGTGATGTGACTCAAAAGGTCAAAACTGGTGTATACTTTGCTTGCTTAAATAAATGTTGCAGTAAACATTTTTCTGGAGGGCCAAAAGGTCATTTAACCGAAAATATTAATTTTTTATTGTGGGGAGATGGGCTTTTGTTTGCTTAAATAAATGTTGCAGTAAGGTAAACATTTTTCCGAAGGGCCAAAAGGTCATTTAACCGAAAATATTTTATTTTAATGTGGGGAGATGGGCTTTTGTCTGTTTATGTATTTATATACAAAATATTTTTTTGTTTGTTAAATTGGACACTGAAATATATTCCATGCAATATTATAAAATACAAGTTTTTGTTAGGATAAATGACTTGTCTTTGTGTTTTTTAAGCAATCAAGAGTTGAGCGGTGGGGATGGAGGGGTTGGAGAGGACGAGGAGGGAGACATATCTCAGCTGAGCCTGGTGGAGAAGATGGCCTTGTTTGACCGGCTATCTCGACCACTGCCAGCGCAGCAGGCCTCCTCCCCATGCCAGGCCTCGGACACACGCAGCCGTCGTACTGGCTCCCGATACCAGACTCAGCCAATCACAGCAAGTGAAGTGCAGCAGGTGAGTGCAGGGATGGTTCAAGTGCACAGCATCTATCACAACTAAGGCTGTTTATTTCAGGATTTTTTTTGCCTGCAGTCTTTTTTAGCTTTCAGTCAAAATATTCTATTGGGTAGTCGCACATCGAGAGAGAGAAAAAACATGTACATATACGTACTCTTTGGTTCTTTCCGTAAAGTCACGTAGGTATAAAATACAATAAATCACGACGTTTTGGGCGCAACACAAGCTTTCCCACCTGATGACGGACGCTTGTGTTGCGCACGAAACGTGATTTATTTTGTTTTATACCTACGTGACTTTACCGAAAGAACCAAAGATTATGGATTCCTGCAGTCACGAAAGCTTCAACTCAAGATATACATATACGCATTGGGCTTTGGCAGGACATGTCACGATTAGGGATGATACCTGCTAGTCAAGAATCAGTACTGAGTTTTCGCCAGTGAATGGAACACATCCGAGAGGGCATCTACTGAGGATATGGAATGATGAAATCGGTCTGTGTGCAAATGCTGGATGGATTGTTACATCTCAGGTGCATAACAGATAAACTCTATAAACCATTATGCTCTTACCTGATCAATTTTGGGTAACAATGTAATTTAAATAAGTAATCTGTTTCAACATCAGAATAAATACAAATTTTCCATCTGGACTAATATTTTGCAACGGCATTTCTTTAAGTAAGGTCAGCCCTGGACTGATGTTGACCTCTTTGAGTTGTAACAGCAGGGAGTGGACTGTTAAGCAAATGTAGCTGGAGGTTGTCATCTGTGCAACATTGGAGGGAACTGGCACAAGCGATGAAAGGATGCAAGGTGTGGCGGCATCAACGGAAATTGCCCAAGATTACCTCTTAACCTTGAAAGTTAATGGTTTATTTTAATGATTTTCAACATTAATTTATTTGGACGTTTTTGAAAACCTATTTAAAATACAGCAGAATGATATTCTAGCGGCGCATTGTCATTTTGCTTTGTATTTCATATTATTCCTTTTTTTGCTATTAACTTTCTAAAAGTTGTAACCTTTTTATATAAGTTTATTAATCTATATGTAACACAGTGAAACCTCATTCTAATGTTTTTAAGGTGATGAGAAAAATCTCATTCAAACACGTTGGATTCAAGAAATGCTATTTTCTACCATATAAGCACACGTAGGTCATGCTGCCTATTTCCGTCTCTACTCATATCCTCTCTCACTCCATCCCTTTATTACGCTGTGTCCTCTTCACCTGCTTCACAAGTCTCCCAAGCCGTTCGCATCCTCACACCACACACAACTCCATGCCGTGTCTCCGCTTTGCCACGTCTCTCGCACTATGCCCATCCACATCTCGCTCGACGCATCTTTCTCCTGACTCCACACAATCCCTTGTCTTTCACTCCAGTAACCTCCCTCTTCCGCATTGTCTGCTAGGGGTACACAATACCTGATTATGCGGTAAGTGGTAGGAGGATGCTTGTGGTAGAACATTTTTACATTGTTTCATTCGAGATTTTTGGGACCACAAAAACAATACATGAGGGAAAATGAAAGAAATAGGATCGTAGAAATGTGGCGTAACTCTTCAAAAGTAAATAATGCTTCGTATGTATCGTATGCTTTTGTGTGACCATTTGAGAAACATAAAATATGACTTCATGTTTTCAGATCCAGGATGGTGCAGCCTCAGGATCAGTGAGTGAAGGTGGCCCTGGTCAATGGACTGAAGCGGTTAAACAGAACTTCTCCCAGGGTTCAGTGCAGCTGGTCACACAAGCATCCTCCAAGCTTGGCCGGCCTAGAAGTTTTTCTGCTGGACAGGAAGTTACCGAGGCTTCATCCAACAACAATTCTAGTTCGAATCTAACCAGGACTGCTGGAGAAAGAGAGCTGCATGGAGATGACATGCCTGGAACTACTCTGTCAGTGTTCCAGAGCACATTTAAGGAGAAAACTCAAATGGAACAGGAAACAATGAAAACATTGCTATCTGGAAAGCTGCGTCATGATCACGGGAGATTGGGAGATACAAAGCAGTTGGAGACAGTGACAATCGATAACCCCAAGAGCTTTTCAAGCCAGCATTTGACCAGAGACCAATCGGAGAAAGCGACTACAAAACAGTCCACGGTTACACAAACAGATCATTCTGAGAGGAAAATGAAGTCTGAAGTTGCTGCTCGGCACAAGGAGGATGAGGCTGGGCAAGTGAAGCAGAGTGAATATTGTGTCGAGGCAACTGAAGAATCTCTAGCCCCTGACAACCAACTGGGTGTGAGCAGAGACGACAGGAGAGATGGGCTGGAGCATCGGGACAGGAGCCAAGGGGGTGGAGAGTGGAGGGGTGGGGATGGAAGGAGTGAGGATGGGAGGAGGCTGGGGAATCGGGCCACGGACGCGGACAGCCCAACACAGGGCAGAGCTCTTCCAGGACATGGTGAGTGCCGTTCATTGATTGTGATGTTTGTTAATGTGCAGCAACAAAGCAAATACATTACTTATCGCTGAACAGTTTCATTTGTTAGAAAGGCATACTTGAAGTTAAACTGTGCTTTCAATATACTGGTACAAGCTTTTTGGTCTTCTTTTTTTATAGAACTTCTCTCTTTTTTTATTTGACATTCAATAAGTGTGATGTGTTTATACATTACTCAAATGTTTAACCCTCTGTAAAGAACACGTGTAATAAGAGGGTTTATAAATGAGTTATTATTCACGCGCTGGGCCTTCTGCAGCCTGCTTCATAAGTGCGTGCAATGTATCCTTCCACTTTGTATAAACAGTGCCTCTGCTTGGTGAATAACTTGCCAACGCACGTGTGCTACAAGTTTACTGCAGAGGAATGAGTGTTAATTTCCACTTCATAATTACACTGTTTTGTTTTTAGTCTGTAAGATTAAAACCACTCTTCCTGAGAGTATGGTTACAGTTGATCTGCCCATAGGTTGCTACTCGTCGCACATGAAGAGGATGTTTTTGGTGTAATTGATAGAGGGAGTGAAGCGGTGGCGCACTGATTTTCACGCTATACCGTGAACCCGGCGACATAAGTATGATTCCCAGTCTTGGCCAAGTTCAGTGGCGAGACATACACATTCGTACTGACCGGCGAGGTGAATTATGCTCAAACAACCCCCAAGACTCACATTGTAGATTGGATTGACAAAGGGCAGATTGATTGTTATTTTTTTACACAATTAATAAACTATGAATGTAAATTATAAATCCTTTTGAAAAGCATACAAATCTATAACACTGAAGTGGGCAGATGCGAGTTGTTTGAAAAGGGACCCCTTTTTCTAGATTAAATCATTACACTTCCTGTTTATAAGGTGGTGTTCAAGGCCCCTCAACAAATGGTGCTTGAGTCGAACCACAGTGGGCAGGTCCATGAGCCATTTCTCCCAACCACAGCTGGGCGCGGCACATTCTGACCACTCTCGTGCCCAGCTCGGTGGCTTACAGTTTTAGCTTTGTACCGTTCGCCTCTCACGAGCATCTTGACTATCTTCAGCAGCAAGCGAATGTTCCCTGATTGTAAACATTAAAGAGAGTCGATTGCAAGAGAGGCAGACCTACTGTGACGTTGTACAAAGATGACACTTGAACAAAAATACGTGTATTTGTTAATGTGCGGTCTCAGAGAATTACTGTAACCCATCTGGTAATGTTACCTGGCTTCCATGAGGCACTTGTCTGTGCCAGGGTGCAATGAATGCTCATGGTCTGGTGTCACATCTCGACTAATTTTCCAAGAGGCTGTTTACTTTTAGTCAGTGGAGGTTTCAATTTTTTTTACTCGCACATTCTGGTGTATTCTATGCAGGAGTATATTCATTGTAAATTTCACTTGTGTACCACTGCCAACGCAACAACCCAAAATCATATTTCGCTGTAATTTACGTGCATTAATGGCTGCACAGGAACAAATATTTCGCGTGTTTTTTCATGTTGATAAATTATATAAACTGAATTGTTGCTTCAATAATGTACACAGATTTTTCTGATCAAACTTCTCCGACGAGGGAGACTGTTGGAGACACCTCTCCCAGTGGCATGGCTACTGCACCATGGCGACAGACCCGTCTACAGCAAGTTACCAATGACAAGCAACAACTTTCCAGCCAATCGGAATTGATTTCAGGGAGCAAAACAAATACACCATCTGGAGGCAGCAATGCCATCGGGAAAAAGAGTGAGCTACCGACAACACCGAGCCTGATTACCACCACAATGTCCATCAAAGACAGGTACTACTACTGGGATGCACATCTGCAAACATTGGCCACTGAAATTATTCGCTTTTTTAAAACTTAATTTGAAATAAATGGATGAGGAAGCCATATAACTTTTCAGTCAATGCATGCCATTTTTACGTCTTTAAGCATCACCTAAGTGTGTGTTTCTGCCATTGCTCTGTTCCGTTATATTTGATGCTCATTGCATGCATTGATTGCCGATGAAATATGATGATGTAACATTTTGTTCTCTATGCTGATTGTAGTCTATTTACAGAGAGGAAGCAGTGGGTTTTTTGTCCAAAGGGTTTATTTCTGGAACCACCGGATGGTACCGAGTGTATCTAAAACAAACCATACTGGATTCCTTCATGCAGCCAATTTGTGTTGACCGCATTAATCTGCACCAGTGGTGGAGCAAAGGCGGAGTTCGGAGGGTGGATGAAGGATTGAACAGAGGCTGTGCATAAACGTAGAGCTTGTGTAAGCGATTGACCATGAGGCACTAACTAACTAAAGACATTGTTAAAGTAAGAGTAAGAATACAAATATATAAATAGTTCATGTCTTGGAGATGCATATCTGGCCCTTGTTCCAGGCTGTCTGGCAACAATTTTAAGAATCGTTCAGGAGAAAATAATACTTTAAACTGACTTTCAGGCACATTGCCATATGTCAATGTCAGTGACATTGTATTCGAAAGTACAGAGTTACGTCACAGTCAATGTTGAACTTGGTGCCAGTGATGTTAGTGTTTCCACACGCAAATACCCTATGAAGCTTTATTTTAACTGTTAAAAAAGCAATATTGACTCCTTTTCACTGATGGCATCACTCACTTAAGAAACGCTGTTTTTTTTACATGCTTAAACAATGCAATAATAAAACGTTATTCATTGCCACAGTGCATTAAACGTTTTCAAGTACTATACATTTTTGTATTTTGAAATTAACAATGTACACCTATTTTTAAACACAGTTAATTGACCCTGACTGATAGGTTAATTCATTCTATATTTGAAGTTTTCGTGACTACAAGGGTCCATACTCTTTGGTTTTTTCGGTAAAGTCCCGTAGGTAAAAAAAGGTTAATTAAGTTTTATTTCAGTTTCATTTATTAGGATTTACCCTGTGAGCCATTCTGCTCTTCATTTGGGTTCAACCGCAACAAACAATAAAATTACAAGATACACCTAAAATTCATTGTACACAAATCTAAACATCACATCACGTAAACAATAAAATTCTACAGAAAAAGCACAAACCGTCCATGCTGCGTACAAAAAGTGCAAACAATTCCATTTCGATGGAACACAGTGATGAGCACTGACATTCTGACTGCGATCTTAAACGGTTGCCATTTTGGTGCTTGCACTGTCAATCCGATGAGACTGAATTGATCGTGTACTGCGTACCTTTTTAGCACGTTTAACAACAGTGCAACCGGCTAATTGTGGGAAAGGACGGGGCTACATTTGTATCGACATACAATCTACACTATCTATGCAACAACAAACCATTTTAAAAACAGCAGTCTTTGTGAAGTTCATCGACAACTTCTGTGACTTGTGGTGCACATCTTTGAGTCGTCATTGTTTACAATTAAGCTACTGAGTGCAAAGATCCTACAACCTAGAATCAGTTTCTGGAAGGAATTGGGAATGTTTGGTTACCAATGGGATTATACATTTTTTGAACTAACATTCTATCTTTTCTTAGACTGGAGCATGTCATGCCTCCACATGCCCTATGCAACCTAGGGTGTGGCCTTGAACATGCCACAAAAGCCCACCAAAGATTAGAAGTTTTTTTTTGATCATTTGCGTAGGGCCTGTGTCAAATACTGCAGGGATGCTGGGAACCTTGGTTTTAAAAGCTTCACCAAAGTATTCACGGGCTCATCTGTGGGTTTCAGCCGCAGCGAGTAAGCGGCCTTTTTGTAAAGAGAGATGAACCACATTTTACAGAGTTTCGTAGTAAAAACCAAGTACCGTATGTTTTTCAGTTTATTTTATAGCTACTGTATAGGGTGATCCAAATGTCTTGTGACCCCCCCAATTGTTTGACCCCTAACATGTGTTTTTTGCCATTTGCATGTTCATTTCTGTTTTTAAATAAACCTTACTTTAGCTCGACCAACCTGTACAATAAAAAATTGGACAACTGAGTATAATTTACGTTTACATTTTAAATGCGTTATTTTAATCTTGGGATTACATTATTCGAAAAGTTACATTCAAACAAAAAAATAGCACCTGGTTTTTTTTACTGCACAATTCTTGCTCGACTTTAAACAAGTGCTTTCCTGACTTTGTCAATGTAACTAATCTGGTTAGACTGGTAGAGTGAGGTCCCATTTGTTTACAGGATCACTCACTTCAGCTTACCAGACAAAATAACCACAAGTATTTTGCTACAACTATCGATTTTTTACATTTGTAAACAGTGTTTTTATGTTCTTTTTTAAAACACTCCTTAACTTTTTATTGCTGAACTGCCATCACACCCACAATTGGTACATTTTATTTATGTCATTGATTTACCTGTAGTACAAATATACAATTATTAACGTGCATAGTTTTTCAAATTTATGCTTTTTGACCCCCACAAATGAATACAAATAAACTATACATAAATCTTCAGTTTTTTCTGTTTTCTGCTCTGGATGAAACACTGTTTTTAAATGTTAGCAAATTTTCTGCGTCGGTATTATTGAGCTGCAAACAATGTGTCTTAAGTACATTAAATGAGTCATCTTGGCTTTTTATACTTCTCATTAATAGGTGTGTTTAGTGTACAAATTATTTTTCTATCCTCAGTGCATACTGTTAAATGTCAGTGGCGTTTACCTCCTTGTGTTGGACAAACTGCAAGTCCATTCATGCTCTTATGTCTCTCAGGCTTTTCTGTATGTCTCCCCATGGATTTCCATAATTTACATCTAGAGCAATACCCTCTATATTTCAACTTTCCTTTTGTCCCCCCCCCCCCATAAGTGCGTGGAGGTCTCCCTGTGTGTCCCATGTTTCTCCCGTCGTGTCTCTGAGAGTCTACTTTAGCAATTTGTATACGTATTGCTCCAAGTACATCCTTTGTGTCATGGACTCTGGTGTTTTAGTACTGTTAAGGCTTGAGCTTATTTATACTTCAACAAGAGCAAGATTTCACTGTGTGGACATACGTGGTGTTTTTAAACAGATTATGTGTTTCTTGAGCCATGCCGTGTATGGCAATAATGTAATTGCTTTGGGGCCTCTCTGCAGGCTGAGCTCATTGCAGAAGAGTGGTAACGAAGACTGGAAAAACCGCTCGAACAAGCGTTCGGGTGACATGAAGATCACAAGGACTGAGCTCTTCAAAAAGGTATTTCACCATAAGGGTGTTGTAGTGCCTACATCTGTATCATCTTAGATTGTTGCTGGAGCATATATTTAAAGTCTAAGTCTGTTTAACTTGTAGTGTTTCCAGAGCTTTCATGTCAGCTGGGAAACTGACATACTATTGAGTCCTAAACTTGATATTTAATTCCCAGACTGCCCACTCTTCTGTGATTACTGTCAACCGTTCTTCCGTGATAGAAAAAGCTGAAACTATTTAAGTAAATCATTGTTCTCATGTTTTCCTCTCCTATCTGAGCAAATTAGATTCCAATTCATTTATCCCATTTTTTTTCCCATTCCCACAACATTTGAATAGTCAGATCCAAAAGGCATTCTGTCTTATAGCCCCTGTCTAGCTGATGCCATGGTTTGCAAAACCAAAGCTTCCAGGGAGTGAGGGCCATAGTTTCGGCTTTGTCCATGAGGGGAGATGTACCATCCTGGTCAGTGCACGTTGGTTAAGATAGCTGCTTGCCAGAGGAGCACACTGCGAGGCAGCAGCGCAGAGTTGCAGTTAGTTGACTGCAGAGAGAACTACAACAACAGATGCATTTACCTACTGGAGTAATAATGACGCATCATTCACAATAATAGTTTCTCTAGTGGTTAACTGTGACAGTCATACTGGAATTACAGTTTACAACTTAGTGTAACTGTACTATGAGAAAAATTTCTCGTGATTGTAATTTAATGCAAAAATGTTTATTACTGCTTTGTACTGTTATTTTATTCAGTGATGTTGCTTTATTTGTATTATTGTTTATTATTTAATAAGTTAACCATTGCAATTGCCAATTTAGAATTTATTTAATATCAAGGTTGTTTTTTATATTTAAAAAAGAAATTCTGAGGCTTTTTTGGAGTTCAATAATAGATGATGTAGCCGATGTAATTCCATGGCAACCAATGGATGCCTTTCCTTTCATAAGGCAGACACTTAATAATTTTTTTAGTTCCCTTTAGGCATTCCAATAGGTCAGAAACATTTCACCTTGAGCACGTTTTAAATTAGGGAAATATTTACGGTGTAATATTCAACCAGCACTGGAGTGGAGCTCAGCCTGTGTAGAAGATGGACAGCATTTGTTTGTTATCCAAAACATTTGACTGAAAATGACCAAATCAGATAGAGTTGGCAAAGGGAACATGCCTTTTACGCAATTGATGTTTTCCATGTGGAAAGTGATTTTTGCTTGGGTCATTTGATACCACAAAGAGGGGGGGGCAGGGCTGTGGTGCTGTCAGCTATGATATTTGAGATGAAATGTTAATTGCCTAGAGCACAAGCCCCATCTTTTGCTGGATAAGTGAGCCTAATTGAGGGATAAATAATACATTATATTTATATTCAACAGTCATTAAACAAGTGTGTGCACAGGATAATTACTGAGAGCTAAACAAAAGTGTCATTCATTCTACTGCATTATCTTTGACAACAGTTGCTCGGCATAGAGTATTCTGGTTACCAGACTGTAGACTATCCTTCGTCATTAAGTACATTGGGAATGGTACACTTGGTTGAGTTTCTTTTGAAAATTAATACTTACAAGCTCCACCACCCATCCCATCCCTTCATGGTATGATGATCCATACTCTTTGGTTATTTCGGTAAAGTCACGTAGGTATAAAATAAAATGAATAAAATCACGACGTTTCAGGCACAACACAAGCGTCCGTCATCAGGTGGGACAACCGCAAAAAACAATTGTTTCAAAACAAGCTTGCTGTATTGCTTTAGGCTCAAATCTTTGCAGTTTTTCCTTTCCCATAATCTGCATCTTCTCAATGTCTATAACCCTCTGGGCATGCAGGCAGGGTATCCCAGTGCTCCTGAGTCAGATGCAGGAGCTGGCACCTCTCAGCTCTTGGTAAGATGATGAACTTTTCATCCACCCACCACTTTCTGCGGCTGTTCCGTGTGCTCTATACGACAACTGTTCAAAAACAACCGCTTTAGTAAACGTGTTTACTTGTTTACTGAAGCATGGAAACTTGGGATGCCTTGCCAGCTGATTGACATAATTTACAGGATCGTGTGTCAATGGATCCCAAGCAAGTAAGACTTGACTTAAAGCTTTCGTGACTGCAGGAATTCATACCTTTTGGTCTTTCGGTAAAGTCACGTGGATTTCTATCTGAGACCTTGCTTCCATTCACTGGCAAGACCACCTCAGCTGTACTTAATTCAGCTCACTTGGTATCTCTAATTAAAGACATCTCACTGTCTCCAGGTGATTTGCTTGTCAGCTTCGATGTAGTTCTTTGTTTACCATAATTCTTGTGCCTGACATCATTGCAATCATTGAAGATTTGGTTCAACAAGGACTGAATGCTGATGTACCGGCCCTGGTGACAAACTGCCTCACCGACACTTCACCTGGAATGGTACATTCTACAAACAAGTTGAAGGAACCCCAATGAGTTCTCCCTTATCTCCAGTGATAGCCAATGTTTTCATGGAAAAAATTGAGACAGATGCCATTCAGGCATCCATTCTACGTCCTTCCTTGTGGAAGAGGTACGTAGATGACACGTTTGTCATCTGGCCACATGGCCTGCCAGCTCTAAGCCAATTCTTCAACCACATCAATTCCATACACCCAGGCATCAAATTCACCATGGAGGTGGAAAAGGATGGCAAGTTACCATTCTTGGATGTTTTAATCGAAAAGAGACCAGATGGCTCATTGGGACACTCTGTCTACAGGAAAGCCACCCACACGCATGCCTATCTAAAACCTGACTCCCACCACCATCCAGCCCAGAAGAATTTCCTCATCAAAACTCTACACCATAGAGCTCGTTGCATTTCTGACCATCACCACCTAGCCAGTGAACTGGAGCATGTACACCAAGCCCTCAACATGAATGGATATTCAGACTACACAATCCGTAAAGCTATCACCCAACCGTTGGGAGAGAACCATCTGAGGACCCAATCAAAACCATCACCTTTACATACATAGCAGGGGTTACCAAAAAGATTTTCAAAATCATGAGTAAAGACAAGATCCAGGTTCGACTCAACACTACATAAAATTCGTGATTTGATCCCATCTGTGAAGGATGTGATCTCTCTTTGTGTCTCTGTGTGTGTCTCTATCTGCTTGTGTGTCTGTCTATGTGTCTCCATGTCTGTGCTTTGTCTATCTTTTAAATTGAGTAATCTTTGGAAGAACGTAATCAACCAGGTAGGGTGTTGACTGTTGTGTTAGCCGACTCTCTGTGTTGTATTGCATTATATTTCTAAGTTTACTATGTTTGTTTTCTCATTCATTCTTACCTGATGATGGTTGCTTGTGTTGCAATCGAAACGTCGTATTCTATTATTATTTAATATATTTTCTTTCTACGTGACTTTACCGAAAGAACCAAAGTGTACTGACCAATACAGTTTATGCTCTTTCATTGACAAGAAAATAACATCTTGGATGCAATGGTGATGTTCTAGTATACCACCTTAGTACTTCCTATTAACGTCACTTTTATGACAGTGTTACATTGTTACATTGTTATTTGTATATGGGGACGTTGTGAGCATGTGCGTCTTAGGAAAATCACCAAACCCCTGAAGCGTTCACAAGCTTGTTGATGTGTATTCTTAATGCAGTGAACAACTGCACATTGAGGTGTCAGTGCAACCTAAAACTTAATCCAAGTAATTTCCAGAGGTTCATAAAAATCCTTGAGATTCCTGGATTGTCTCCTATCTCTGCCATATTACATGGCGTCAGTGTACACAAAATAATGCACAACACTGGACACAGTAGCTAACATTAGACAGTATATAGGGCAGTCAGTCCTCTACCTGATATATATGTAGTGGTGGTATTGACGTGCGCCGACTGTGACAGTGATGGATCACGGGGCGGCGCGGGGTGCGGGGTTGGGCACGCGTTGTGGGCGTGGTGTGGACGCGCGCGCCGGGAGTGACAGATGACGGGGCGGCGCGGCGTGAGTGGTGAGGCACGATGAGATGTGGGAAAAGAGGATCGTAGCCAGCGCCCGGCGATTGGTCGAATAAGTGGGTGCTCGCAGCGACGTCCGCAGGTGGGGTATAAAGGGGGACGCGCGAGAGCACTCGGGGAGAGTTACCCAGTTGAAGACCCGAAGACGGAGCTGAAGACTTAGCCAGTGGCGTTAGTCGCCGAGTAGCTAAGTGGATGTTGGTCATCCGAGTAGCTCAGTGGCGTTAGTCGCCAAGTAGCTAAGTGGGTGTTTGTCACCCGAGTACTAAGTGGATGTTGGTCATCCGAGTAGCCCAGTGGCGTTAGTCGCCGAGTAGCTAAGTGGGTGTTTGTCACCCGGGTACTAAGTGGATGTGGGTCATCCGAGTAGCTCAGTGGGCGTTAGTCGCCAAGTAGCTAAGTGGGTGTTTGTCACCCGGGTACTAAGTGGATGTGGGTCATCCGAGTAGCTCAGTGGGCGTTAGTCGCCAAGTAGCTAAGTGGGTGTTTGTCACCTGAGATACAAAGTAGGTGTTAGTCACCTGTAACCAAGTTTGATAAAATAAAGAGTGTGTTACCCGTGAAGTCGTCTCCCGCCGAGTTACTACACTACAACTGGCGTCAGAAGTAAACCTGTCTTCAAGAAGTATGGACACAAGGAAGACTACCCGTACCCACGAGCGAGGTCGGGATGACGACGGCGTACCGGGGACACCGACCTCGGGAGTAGAGGACGAGGAGTTGCCGCCGATGCAGCACTTCGCGGTGATGGCCGACGCTCCGCTTGCCTCCGACACCGGCCTCCAGGACGCGCACGCCCGGTTGGCGGAGTTGCTACTCGCCGCCGCCGCTGTCTTGGCCGACATCTCCGTTCCGGCGAGCGGGAAAACGGCTGCGGGGGTCGTGGAGGAAGCGACGGTGGAGGATTCCCGCCAAAGGGCGCTTCGCGCCAAAAGTCTGGAAGTTGCCGCCGTTTTTGGGGGGCCGCCACCGATTGGCGGGAAAGACGGACGCCACGTGGCCGGACACCTCCGCGCAGCGCAGCCCACGTCATCGGCGCGCGCCGGAGCCCTCCATTTTGCGCCTGACAACCGAGCCGACATTTTACACAACTCCAGCGGAGCGCGGGAAAATCTCTCCGACGTCGACGACGATCGGGTCCTCCAGCAAAGATTGCCCGCGCTGTCGGCGTTCAAGGCGGATGGGGGCGACTGGGGAGCCTTCCAACGAAGGTTCCTCGCTCATCAGGAGATGTCGGGGTGGTCCGACACCACTGCCCTGCGTGCGTTGCCAGCGATGCTGGACGACGACGCGCTTGCAGCCTTCACATCTGCTGCAAGGTCGTCCCGCTCTACGCTCCAGGCCGCACTACACCTGATGGCGAAGGTGTTCGGGCCGCCCTCCACGTGCCGCCACCAGTTCTACGATCGGCGGAAGGTGGCTGGGGAAACGACGCTAGCCTACCGCACGGCACTGCTCGCCTTGGCGGACGCGGCTTTTCCCCGCATGGATAAGGAGGGGAAGGACGCCATGGTGACGGAGCAGCTGCTGGTGTTGGCCCACGAGTTGGGGGTCCCCATCAACGTGGCAGACGAGATGGAGATCTGCTCCCTGGCGATCGCCACGAGCATTCACGCGTACGAGGTCCTCAAACGCAAGCCGGGGGTCGTCTGCAAATGGCCGGGGAATGCGGCACTGGCCGCCACGATCGCCGAACCTCAGCCAGCTGCGGTGCAGGAGCGGGGCTTCGCTGCATCGTGTCCGGGGGAGTGGAGAACGGGAGGTCGTTCGCCCACACGTTCGCCCCGCAAGCTGGAGCAACCGAAACCTACGACGTCCGTCGTCTGCTACAACTGCGGCCTTCGGGGTCACGTCGCAGCCGGGTGCCGGGCCCCGCGTCCGCGCGCCGCAGGACCACGTCGGGACGACGACCAGGGCCACAAGTCATCCCAACAAAACCCGGCAAGTCGCGGCACCTCACACGTTCGGTCCACAAACACGGCACATTCGGGTCGCCGCTTCGCGGTGGGGGGTTCGCGGCTGGGTGCCGGGGGTTCAATTCGGCGAGGGGGGTCCGTACGCGGCCCGCAAGCAGTCGAGTGGTCCGAATTGGCCCACAGGATCGTGGCTGCGTCAGCCGGGTCGTCCGTGGTAACGGGGTTCATTGACGGGGTTGAGGTCCGGGTGCTTGTTGACACGGGTGCGTCGGCCACCATCATCTCGGACCTTATTTATAACATTCTTCCCGTCCAAAGTAGACCCCTTCTGCCAGTAGACGTGCCATTTTATGCGGCGAATGGGGGATCCCTGGGGATCATCGGCCAGATTCGGGCGACTATTTGCATTGGGGACATTAAATTAGCGGGCCCTATTTTTGTATCATCATCGCTGGCCGTTCCCTGTTTGCTAGGTACGGACTTTTTGTCAAAAATGCCCATTAAAATTCTTATTGATCAGGCCTGCATAGAGCTTCCGTCAGGTCGGCGGGTTGCCTTCTTGTCGAGCCCTATCAAAGTGCGCACGGTTTGTGCGACGGTGCAGGCGCTGGCGACTCACACTGTACGGGTACCCCCGGGATCGCAAATGTTAGTACCCCTTCGGTTCAGGAAGCCACTCGAGGTGGGTGCGGAGGCACAGGGGGTGCTGTTGGGGCCGTCAAACAGAGCCAGTAAGGGCCTCGACTTAGCGGTTGCTCAAACCGTGGTGAGAGGGGACAGTGAGCCGTTCGTAATGGTCCTGAATACGGGGTCGCGGCCGGCCGTAATTGCGCAGGGAACGGTGCTGGCTCACGCCGCGCCGCTGCCCGTTGAGGAACGGCTCGTGGCTCAAGCAGATTTTACTGTCGAGTCGCATCCTCAAAGTGATGAGGGGACTGAGTGGTTGGACTCGCTGTGTGCGGGTTCTGCTAACTTGTCCGGGGTGCAATTGGGAGCATTGAGGGGTTTGCTCATCGAGTTTGCTGACGTGTTCAGCAAACATAAGTACGATATCGGCTGCACTGACCTGTTGCGCCACCACATAGCTACAGGGGACGCGGCCCCTATTCGTCAGAATCCCTTCCGGCTCAGCCCGGCCGAGAAGGAACATGTGCAATCGGCGGTTAATGATATGTTGGCGGCCGATATCATTTCGCCCTCTTCTAGTCCGTGGGGTGCTCCTATTGTCCTAGTAAAGAAACAGGACGGGTCCTTGCGGTTTTGTGTCGATTTCCGCCGCTTAAACAAAATCTCGATGGCGGATGCGTATCCGCTCCCCAGGATGGATGAGTCGCTGGATGCCTTGGCGGGAGCGCAGTTTTTTTCCACACTCGATCTGCTTTCTGGATTTTGGCAATTGCCACTCGATAACGAGTCTAAACCTAAAACTGCTTTCCGGACACCTGGGGGCCTTTTTGAATTCAACCGTTTGCCCATGGGCTTACATTCCGCTCCCGCCACGTTCCAGAGACTCATGGAATTGGTTTTGTCGGGCCTCCAATGGGATACCTGTTTGATTTATCTTGACGATATTATCGTCTTTAGTCGGACTTTCGAGGAGCACCTCCAGCGACTGAGAGCGGTGTTCCTCAGGATGCGTTCCGCTAAGCTTAAATTTAAACCGGCTAAATGTTTTCTGCTTCGGGAATCGGTCAGGTATTTGGGCCATATCGTGAGTCGTTCAGGGATCTCGACGGACCCTGCTAAGACGCATTGCGTCAGCTCATGGCCAACGCCAACCTCGGTCACGGAGGTTCGTAGTTTCATTGGTTTTGCCTCCTATTACCGTCGTTTTGTCAAGCAATTTGCCACCATAGCCAAGCCCCTGCACGCTTTGACGGCTAAGGGTGTGAGGTTTCACTGGGGGGCAGAGGAGGAGGATGCGTTCTGCTCCCTCCGTGACGCTTTGGTGCAGGCTCCCCCCTTGTGTTACCCCGATTTTACACAACCGTTTTTGCTTGACACGGACGCCAGCAATACGGGTATCGGGGGGGTGCTCTCACAGTTGGTTGGGGGGGTTGAACGGGTGGTCGCCTACGGTAGTAGGGTTCTTTCCCCCGCAGAACAACGCTATTGCGTAACTCGTCGTGAATTGTTAGCCATTGTGTTTTTTACACAGCAATTCAGGCCGTATCTTTACGGCCGTCATTTTACGGTCCGGACGGACCATGCGGCTCTACAATACGCTATGCGCGTGGCGCAGCCATCGGGCCAATTGTCCCGATGGTTGGAGGTCCTTCAAGACTACCAATTCACGACGATTTACCGCAAGGGGTTGCGGCACTCAAACGCGGACGCCTTGTCGCGGTTGCCGCCGTGCACGGACTGCACATGTTTGTTGGGATCAGCGCGGTGCAAACCCCCGGTCGCCGGCACCCCGGGAGTTGCGCTCGCCGCCACTGACACCCCGGGAGAGGACGCCCCCACGGGGAGGGATTCGCTGTTGTCGTTGCCCCTCATTGAGTGGGGCCGCCTCCAGATGTCCGACAGCTCCCTACTTACGCTGCGTCGGAAAGTTGGCGCTCCCGAACAAGGGGAGGCGCGGGTCGGTTCCTGGGTGTGCAGACAGGGCCTGTTGATGAGGTGGGACAACATGTCCCGGCGTCACGTGCTCGTTGTGCCTGTTGCTATGCGGGGTAGGGTTGTTCTGGCAGCTCATGAACGGCTCATGCATCTGGGTTTTCACAAAACGCTCGCCCTAATCCAGCGAGACTATTATTGGCCGGGGATGGGTAACGACGTGGCGAATATTCTTAAGGGATGCGTAGGGTGCGCCAAAAGGAAACCGCCACCATTGGCAGCTAATCCACCGCTGCAATCCATTCAGGTTTCGCGTATAAACGAATTGGTAGCGTTGGACATCTTGGGGCCCTTTCCGGTTACACCAAGGGGAAATAGGTTCCTGCTGGTTGGCGTGGAATACTTCACCCGATGGCCTATGGCATGGCCGCTCGCCAACCAGTCGGCTGCGGCGGTGGCGGACGCCTTTGTCCAGGGTTATGTGTTGGACAAGGGCGCCCCCGAACGCTTGCTGACGGATCAAGGGAAGAATTTTTCGAGCGTTTTGTTGCGCGAGGTGTGCGACCTGTTGGGTACAAAGAAAGTGCGTACTTCCCCCTACCACCCGCAGACTGACGGGATGGTTGAGCGTCTGAACAGAACGATTACGTCTATGTTGTGCCAACAGGTCTGCGACGATCAGGTTGATTGGGACTTACAGGTGCCGGGGGTACTCGCGGCCTATCGAATGGCCCCTCATGCGGCGACAGGGTTTTCTCCATTTTTTCTTATGTATGGGCGGGAGGCCGATCCGGCCATGGACGTCCAACTGGGGATTTCCCAGCCACGTGCAAAATCTAAATTGGCAGACCACATCAAATTTAATATCGCCAAATTGACTGAAGCGCGGGAGGGGGCAAGGTTGAATTCGCGGTCGCGGCAAATGGCAAACGAGAAATTGCATGAGCGGAGGGTGCATACGCATGATTGGAAACCAGGCGATAAGGCCTGGCTGCATTGTCCACATGCACCGTTGGCTACGTCCCCCAAGTTGTTGAGACCTTGGAGGGGACCGGTGGAAATTGTGCGGGTTGCACGGCCCCAGAGTATACAGATTAAATGGGGGAAACGCCGTTGGTATGTGCACCCCTCCCGACTGAAGCCCTATGCGGCACCGTGTGACCCCGTTCTGTGCCGTGACGACCGGGCGTGTGATGTGACCGTCGACTCGGGGAGGGAGGTGTCGCAGGCTGATCCTCACGTGTCTCCACCTGACCCACCCCCAGGTGCCTCGGGCTTGACGGCTGCTGACCGTCGAGAGCCTGAACCCCGGGGCACGCACGAGTCCTCGATGCCTGGCCGATGTCTTCCTGAACCGCCGGCACCACCGGACGTTCGACCGCGTCTGGTGCCGTACGACGGACCGGCAAGGCGGACTCGGGCTAGGTCTCAACAATTTTCATGAGGACGGTTTTTTTTGTGCTCTACACCGAGCTCGCCCGGTGTTCCCCTCTGCCGGGGTAATGTCCCGTTGTAGGGACGCTCGGAAGTAAAGGGGACACTGCACGAGTCGAAAGAAAAAAAAAAAATTTTCCATTTATTTTTTTTGTATACACATTGCTATTGTCACTCGCCGGTTTGTATATATTGTGCTATTGTCGCGGGGGCATTGGTTGAGGGTTGCGGATGGTGGTGTTCGCGTCGTGTTGTGTTGTTAGCTTAGTTGTTGTTCTTGTTGTTGTGTTGTGTTACGGGGCACACAGGGAGGGTTTGTATATTTGTGTAGCAGCCGGGGCGGCTGCGAGCTATGTGGTAGGGGGTGATGTAGTGGTGGTATTGACGTGCGCCGACTGTGACAGTGATGGATCACGGGGCGGCGCGGGGTGCGGGGTTGGGCACGCGTTGTGGGCGTGGTGTGGACGCGCGCGCCGGGAGTGACAGATGACGGGGCGGCGCGGCGTGAGTGGTGAGGCACGATGAGATGTGGGAAAAGAGGATCGTAGCCAGCGCCCGGCGATTGGTCGAATAAGTGGGTGCTCGCAGCGACGTCCGCAGGTGGGGTATAAAGGGGGACGCGCGAGAGCACTCGGGGAGAGTTACCCAGTTGAAGACCCGAAGACGGAGCTGAAGACTTAGCCAGTGGCGTTAGTCGCCGAGTAGCTAAGTGGATGTTGGTCATCCGAGTAGCTCAGTGGCGTTAGTCGCCAAGTAGCTAAGTGGGTGTTTGTCACCCGAGTACTAAGTGGATGTTGGTCATCCGAGTAGCCCAGTGGCGTTAGTCGCCGAGTAGCTAAGTGGGTGTTTGTCACCCGGGTACTAAGTGGATGTGGGTCATCCGAGTAGCTCAGTGGGCGTTAGTCGCCAAGTAGCTAAGTGGGTGTTTGTCACCCGGGTACTAAGTGGATGTGGGTCATCCGAGTAGCTCAGTGGGCGTTAGTCGCCAAGTAGCTAAGTGGGTGTTTGTCACCCGAGATACAAAGTAGGTGTTAGTCACCTGTAACCAAGTTTGATAAAATAAAGAGTGTGTTACCCGTGAAGTCGTCTCCCGCCGAGTTACTACACTACATATATTAAAAAAATCCCCTCAAAACAAAAATATGCACAGTACGATATTGTTCTCTAGAATTACCATGCTTATTGGCAAGACGCTTTAGGCGTATACTGAAGGTTTAAACCCAGCTATGAATATGTGAGGAACAGCGTTGAGAGAAGGATTGCATCCTGGTGGTTTGGTGGAGCTCCTTTAGGTAGCTTCTGAACAGAGAGGAACCACAGAGAACTCAGTGGCATTACGGAGAGATAAACTTAACTTGAACAAGTCAAAACATATTGAAGAGTTGATGGAAATAAGTAACCATATATATTTCAAAACAGCTGAAACCTGGTAAAGTCACGTAGAAGGGAAATAATAATAAAATAATAATAATTAAACAATACACCGCCACTTTTTTCAAATTTTCTTGCTGTGGTTTTCACACCTGATGACGATTTCTTGTATTGCAATTGAAACGTGAGAATTTAATTGGTTTATTTTTTATTATTTTATTATTTCCCTTCCACGTGACTTTACCGAAAGAACCAATAATATGAATCCCTGCAGTCACGAAATCTTTAAATCGAAACTGAAACCTGGTAAGACTGCTAGGGTGGTGGAAGAACCACTTATACATTAATCAAAGCTATTTGGAAAAACGGGTACCACATGATTGGGTAAATGTTATTTTACCGCATTTATCTCTTATACATTCTGATATTAAAATAGAATAATACACCTTCATTGGCCACTGCTAACTATGTTGATCCATCGATCATGGGACACTGTCTAATGAGATATGCAATGTTTGTGGATGTTCAAGCAGCATAAACTAAAACTTTTATGGGAAGTTAGACTTTGAAGAAAACCACATGATCATTATCATCTATTTATCCTGCTTTATCCTTCATGTTACAAACTTTACCAATCTAGATAACATACAAAAAACGAACAACCCAAAGAACTTACAGAATAGGGGCTGTTTTTTTTTTGGTGAGCTGTGACTATTCAGGTATGGACAGGTCGAATTAACTTTTTTAATTGCCCTAAAAGTATATTTTCTATCTCAAGTCATGAGCGCAATGTGAACACAATTCATGGGAAGTTGATGGTGAGGCTCAAACTGACACAGGGAGGCCACAGGCACCCAAGATGCTCTCCAAGGGCCCTTGAGGGCCAGAACCTGGAGCAGCATCCTGCTGCTAATGATTAATGCTTCATGGTGTACCTCACTCTGTTTACGTCCAGGCGAAAGCACACCAAGCCTCCAGTGTTCTCATGCTGGTATACCAGTGCACGCACTGCTATCGTTGCACACAGATGCAGGTGATATCGTCTTTCGTGCGTTCCCTGGATTGTTAGCATGGTGTTTTGTGCTACAGCCAATGCCACGGTGTAGTTCGGTCACTATTTACGTTGTAGACAATCACAGGCATTAATTTATATATATATTTTATTTCCCTTCTACGTGACTTTACCGAAAGAACCAAGAAGATGAATCCCTGCAGTCACGAAAGCTTTAAATCGAAAATTTTAAATCACTGGTTTTTACCTGAAAGGATCAATGTGGATTATTATGGTACATGGAAATTATAGCTGCATTTTCTTTTCTGTAAAAGTATTCATAGTTAGTTCAAAGTAATATGTTGTTGAGTTTATGCCGTTGTTGAGTATTCCATTATGAATGAAAAATATTTATCCTGCTATAAAGGAAAGCATTAACGTATATTTTGGTTCTGGTAGCAATTATAATAAATTTGGCATCAAGAAAGCTCATGGTTTTTAGTATCATGACATATTACAAAGCACTATATGGCATATACAACAATGTTCAAGTAATGTATTGTTGTTTATATAAATCATATCTAATTGTACTGAAAACAATCTCCGGGTGCTTACATCACTTTCGTATTGCCACGATACTCCTTGTGAGCATGGTGGTGGAAAATTCCATGTTCCTCTAGAGGCTTGTTCTCTCCATAGAAAAAAACCCTCTTAACGAACTCAAAGGGGGTATCAGTTTTATTGACCCGAGAGAGATGATGGGCTGAGTCGATTTCCAACAAGGATTCAAACTCTTAACCAGCTGATTGTGCCACTGCCGCCAATGACGCTCGCCATGAAGATATGCCAATAAAATGAATGCTTTTCAATTCTGTTTACAACCCTTTTTGTAAATGAATGAAAAAAAAATCTACTTATACATGTTTATAAATCAAGTTGTTTAGATCCACCATGCGAAGGTGTCTAAAAATGTATCATTCTTTAATAAACTGAGCAGTTATCATATATTAGCATATTTTGTGTTAATAATCGTGTTTCATGTCAGTTCCTCTTAACATTCATATATATTTTAATGTATTCTTAATGTATTCCTTGTGCAGCATTTATATAGAATATTACTGGCCCGAGTTGTATTTCCAGTGTATGCATTATATTAATGCCTTATCGTTGGAATATCCAACTGATGATTCACAATTACAGATATATTCACAGGTTTCTTTAATGGATGCTATATTGTGCTTGTAAATTACATTCAGGTAGCTCCCTGGTTTTATCTTTCAAACCTAAGCTTTGCTCTTTATCTCTTAAATTATTGCTTCTGATATTCGTTTCCATGCTGTCTTTGCTATTCTCCCTTCTCTGCACTATGTTGACCTCTCCAAGGGACCTGTATTTGCTTCCGTTTTTAACCCTGCTCTCTTTGCGATCCATCAAAACAAGTACGCTATCCACTACGACAAGGTGAGGTCTAGTTTAGGCCATTTTATATCAGCAGCCTTTTCCACTTAATCTCTTGTTCTTGTGTGATATATTGGCCAGTACACTTAACTGGCAACGGTTTTGATTTGACAGAGCATCATTATTTCTTTTGGGATGAATACTTGATGCCCTGATTTTCAAGACCATAGTCTTCATCAGAGCAAAAGCGATTAACATTGAAACTTGAAACTAACAGGAAATTTGATTCACTGAAGAGGTCGTGCATGCTTCTGGGAAATTCCATGAATATGTTCGAAATCAAAAAATCTTCTCTACCAGGATGCCTCTCTCCCCTTCCAGTGTGTATATTATACTGTACGGACACTGCAGATTGTAAATTGAAAAGACAATTTCATGACAAATAATTGAACTTGCATAAACATATTTTAAGGATAATTGCTTTGAAGTGCTATCCATTGAACTGATAATATGAATAAAACATTCTAAGTCAAATAAATTTCCTTCCGACCCTCACCAACCATTCTTACAAAAAAATGTAATGGGGTGGGGGAGGGGAGGTTGTTTTTCTAATAGGACAACCACTTTAAACTTTCCACAAAGTGGCACCAATTTTTTTTTCCCCAGAAGGATAAAGGGCTAAGTAAATCCCTGCCCAGGATTTGAACTCCCAGCCATCAATTTGTGAGCAATGAATTCCTATCACAGTGCCACCAATCCAAATGTTAATATACATACATGATCAACCTTAATGTATAATAGATTTTGGTTTGGTGTTGAGTTATATATCTCTGAGCCACACTAACATATCTTCCAGATCAAGAAGGTTCCTTTATTACTCCATTCATAAAATAAAAATTGCACCGACAATTTAGGACCCATCAAAATCAAATGTATCCCTTCAGAGGCATCAGCTACGAGCACCGCTCGTGATCACAATCCTAACTGCCCTTGTTGCATCTTGCTTTAGTAGTGCTACGATAATGGCTTGTTTCTCTCTTTGCTGCTTTCCTGCTCGTGACTTCCTCTGCCTCCTTTGGCTGCGTCGCTGCGTCTTGTGGCGGCTCCCAGGCACGTGCCTCCTATGTCGTGTTGGAAGTTGAACCTCAAGCTCACAAGGCTCATCGGCCCTGGCGGCGGCAGGTGACTTGCACACCACTGGCTGCAGTCTCCCGCGTTTCCCTCCTCACGGTGTGATGCTCAGATTTTTCCTCCCCATGCTCACATTTGTAGCAGTTTTCTCATCCTGCATGAGAGCATCCAGGCGCTTGAGTGAACCTCTGTCAAACTTTTTATTTGTCAAACGTTAACGATAGCATTACAGTTTGAATACTGTAACATAGGGATGCAACAATGACATCACTTAATTGGCAGTTTCATGGCTAACATTGTTAATTTATATTCTAAGCCACAGGTTTCCATAGGGTGCATGATAAAGGGAGCCTTTCTTTGCATGTTGAGTACTGCGTGGTTTTCTCCACGGTTGTTCGGCTAGTGAATCCTGTTAGAAGGTGAATCGAAAACATGTCAGAGTGCACAATGTTAAATACGAAAACTATAAACGACGTAGGGGCACGGATAGAGTGTTCTCCCCTATTGTTGAGCTTGCCTGACGCACATCGGAGTAATGATAAAAATGCAGTCTGAATCAGGCGGAGCTCTTGCTCGAAGCTTTGTGCAATGTGCTGTGAACCCGGCGACCCGTGTTTGATTCTCAGCCATAACTAACATCAGTGGAAAGTGGTCCCAGAACCCCAGCTGGTTTATTCTTCACTAATGCACACTGACCAGCAGGGCCCCATGACTGACTCGGTCGGCATAGGGAAGCCATCATCGAGCAGTGGATTGACAAAGAGCTGGATATGTACATTCTGTTATTTTTTTTATCATTACGTGAATAGCTGTGGTTTTGTTGATTATGAGGGTTAATTGTGGAAGGTTCTGCTTTAGCACACTTTTTGAAAGTGCTTTACTTCTAGAGGTCCAGTTATGCCCTGTATATGTATTCTTATTTTATTCAAACATGTTTTGTGATGTTCATCTCTGGCACTTTACCTTTATTTAGTAGTTTGTTTTATTTCCTCATATATTTGGTCGCATTTTTCTATTCATATGTTTTTTTAGTAGAATATACATTTCAATTATCTTCAACTTGTAATAGTTCGAGACCCGCCATGTTAGCCGAGCATCTTTCGTCATGGTACTCTAGAAGCCAAAATTTCTGCTTGATTACCAGAGACAATACGAATCCCACTATTACATACTTGCCCTCTGTGATAGAAAAGGTTGCCACCTTTCAGAAGTATGGAGTTCCCTTTTCTCACCTCCTTGAGATCAGCTGTTCCAACGTCCAACATGGACATTGACAGACAAAGGGAATAAAACTGAAAAGTGTACAAAGAAGCATGGATAGGTTCGTGCTTTGGAATTGCTTGAGACGAGAAGAACATGTGAAAAACTAAAATTATCTCACTTAGATGCCACATTAACTGCAAAGAAATGTAAATTTGATAAGGAAGAACACTTTGCTGGAAGCAATGATTGCCTGTGGTTCAGACTAATGATGCAGAGGCAGAAAAAAGAGGGAATACGCCTGAGAGAGTATTTGCCGTGCAGATAGAGTGATGAAATCGGCTTGTATGCAGGGAGCAGATCGATTTTTGAATCACGAGACTGTGAGACATGGCAATGGCTTGGGGAGGCCCTCATCCAGCAGTGGGTAGATCATGGCCGAAGATGATCTATTTGGTGCACAGTTTTTTCCAGACATTTTAGAGCTCATGTTTTAATAAGAGTAAGTCTGGGCTCTTTTGTCATGGACAAATACACTGATCTTCATGGTTTGGCTAGATTCTTGAATTTGGCTGGGAAGAATGTTTTTGTTCAAAAAATAAACTTAGAAATGATTAGAAATATGTAACGATAAATATTAAAACAAGATATATTGGCTCCACATGTAAGAGCTGTTATGCCGGTGGTGGTACAGTCATTCTCCTATCCAGTGACCAGCCTCTTCTATGCAATGACCAGTCAAGGTCCAGCCTGCCTCTAATTAGCTTCTAAGTAGGCCCTTCCATTCGTTAATTTCACTTACCATGCATGTGATGTGTATTCTAGATTAAAACCCATTGAGGCCCACCATGGTCACAATTTTGAGCAGAACTGTTGTGATCCACAACTCTGATTAGCACAGTTGGCTATGTACATTGTGAAAGAAGATCAACATGCATACATACATTACATTTGTAACGAATCGTTTCTATTTTTTTCTGCTTGTTCAGAAACTGGGGCTGGAGGCTGATTCAAAGATGTCCATCTCGGAGCGGAAAGCCCTGATAAGCGAAAGTGAAATGGCGTGGCAAGTGCGGGGTGCAGGTGCTGCCAACGACTCCGTGCAGTTCACGGTTGCTGGCCGCATGGTTAAGAAAGGCAAGTGCCAATTCGTTTAAGTGAGGATGCCATGCCGTACCCAGGACCAACGGTTCACACGTGTTTAAAGTTTCGAGCCAGGGGTAGCAAGTCTACATTCTCATGGAAAGTGCAGTCTATTCATAGGACAGTCATTGGTAACTTCTCACCCAGAGGCGTGGTGGGCTGACATTGTAGTTGACCAACATATGACTTTCAAATTGTGCATCGGACACTGCCACTGCAGAACCGTGCCTCAATGTAATCATAATACCCTGTTGCTACTAATACAATTTGGTGCATGAGGGCATTGCATACCAGTGTCATCGCCCATAGTCTTCAGTATATATTTTGTAATTTATAAAGGAGGGCATAAATCTCAAGACTTTTCAATTTCATGATTCATAAACCCTGCCTCAAAATGCAGATCCCGTGAAATACTTTTAACGGGGACTTCCCTGTAGGAATGCTTTATTGAAGAACCCTGTCTCCACATGGCTGTGCACACACTATTTTTTTTAACCCCTTACAACCACATATATACCAAGGCAATAATACTGTAATAGCAAAATCAGGAGGATTTATATTGGCAATGCAACTGCAGGATATATCGTAAAGAAGGAAGTAATGGCTAGGTGTGGTGGCGTCACTGGCAGTTGTCTTGATGACCTCTTGACCTTTGCTTTCAGATTTTTTTTTCGTGCTGACAGAATTATGCTGAAGCCAGCATACCAAGGAGATCATTGTCTTAACTGCGTGGCTTTTGACTCTTTCCCCCGACATTGTTAACTGAAATACCCAGTGCAAATTTATACACATGCAAGTAATAATAAAGTTTCCGTTGGGATACAAAACAAATGTACAAATATTATAAAGTGTGCCTTATGTTTCTCTAAGAAAATAAATCAATGTTTTAGTATCAATGCCTTAACTTGCTTCCAGGAGACCAACAGACTATGTTTCAAGCAACTTGCCAGTACTTGTTCATTCCTGGCTGAAGAAATATATAAATTTACGTTGTCTTCTTATAAATAATTCCTATTAACAAGGATATTTTATATGCTTGAAGGACACCACACCCACTGAGAATTACATAAAACAAACTCGGTTTGTGACAAAGATGGGCATGGTTTTGTCTCTCCCCATGTACACATGTTGTGGCACAAGCCGCAACATTTTATCTTTATGTTCTCAAAGTATTCAAACAAAAATGTGACTTTTTCCAACCAAGTGCTTCATGCATCCTGTTGGTGGCGGTCCATGCAGGTCTGGTGTCATCCTTGCCTGACCCCTTGACCCCACGATCTAAGGCGGCCGAGTCAGCCATCAGCAAGCCCGAGACGGGTGAGACACCACACCTCCACATTCACGTGTACCAAGTCAGAAGGTTGTTTTGGGATAATAAATAATGTGATACATCCCCACCGCTGGCAAAATACTCTTCTGGTTCAATCTAGATTTTAAGTTTTCGTGACTGCAGGTATCCATACTTGTTGGTTCTTTCGGTAAAGTCACGTACAAAATAAAATAGATTAAATCACGACGTTCCGGGCGCAACACAAGCGTCCGTCACCAGGTGGGACAACCACAGCAAGAAACAATGACATGCAGATTCAGTTGTTTCTTGCTGTGGTTGTCCCACCTGGTGACACACGCTTCTGTTGCGCCCGAAATGTCGTGATTTATTTTATTTTATACCTACGTGACTTAACCGAAAGAACCAAAGAGTATACTCTTTTGGTTCACAGCTCTGCCCACTAGACCACCTTGTAGGTAACGCTATTTTATCTTGAACTAGAAAATGTATTTTTAGTTAACTCTTTACTTTTAATTCACTGTGCTGATATTTGCCTGGCATTGATATTCGTCCGTGTGTGTTTTTCTAGAAATTATTCCTTCGGATTCAATGGAATCCGATAAGAAACTGGACAAGCTGGAGTCATTCCTGGATAGAATCAATACCAAGTGTACATGTGGGTGAATTATATGACTAACCTGTTATCCACGACTTTCTATACAGCATGTTATATGCAATTATGTTGTGATGTGTGATCTGGGCATTGAATGCTGCTGTTGTGCATTACATGTAAAGAATTTGAGCTAACAGTGTACGGATGCAAACTTCCCATGGCTGGCAGAAGTCATGTGCTTAGCATTGTCATGTTGTATGTAGTGATTCAAATAAACTCACAAAACACCTCCAAGGATCTCTGTAAACCTGAAATAATGTAACTGAATAAATACCAAATTTCCTGTGATGATGTGCCAGTGTCTCAGGCCTGCATTACTGTAGTAGGGACTGATTAGCCCTGTAGATCGTGATATACCATTATCAAACTATATTAATTGGGTGTTATTGACAATGAGGATACAGTTATTATTTAGTATGATTACACAAATTATGTCACAATATTAGGGCTTTAACATATTATAATGGAAGATTTTCTCTTTTTAATTATCCCTCTTCTTTGATATGTCATGAAATGCAACTATTACAGATTCAGTTATAAGTGATTTAGCCACCAATTTTATTTGCCTGGGACTTTGCGAATTGCCAAGAAACGCTGTGGCATTTACGTCTATATTTACGACAGTGCCAAGTTTAAATGAATGTGAACAACCTACGTCGATTCGTGAATTGACACGAGGTTCCTTGCTGCTGCCAATGTTTGCTCAGTGGAGTCACGGACTGCAGTGGTGAGCGTCACCGAGGAGGTTGTGAAGGAGGTGCTGCAGCCCGACGACGATGAGACTTTTCGCCGCTTTTACAGCAGCTCCACATCCTCTGTGGCCGTGGAGATTCGCGAGGAGGACTTGGATGTTCTGTACGACTCGGAAGCTCCCAGGTAATCAGGCCCTTGATTGAGCATTTAGGCTCAAGTCATGCCATTTTTATACCATGCGTAGCATATGTGTTTTGTGTGTTTGGTTGGCAGGAGTGGGGAGGGGTTGTGTCGCGGTTAGTTCTGTGCGACTCGGTGACCCGAGTTCCGATTCCCACTCGCAAGCAATAACAGTGGCGAATATTCAAACGATCCTGGGCCTCCCCTAGGTCGACTCAGCCGCAATGAGTGCCTGGTACGGTGTGCAAACATCTTCACTCGGGAGACAAAGGCGGCCGGGTGTGGTGCTGGCCACCAGAGGTGTGGACTCGAGTCATGTGACTTGGACTCGAGTCAGACTCGAGTCATGAATTTGATGACTTGCGACTCGACTTGGACTTGCATAACAATGACTTTGTCCCACCTATGAGATGTGGACTCGAGTCATGTGACTTGGACTCGAGTCAGACTCGAGTCATGAATTTGATGACTTGCGACTCGACTTGGACTTGCATAACAATGACTTTGTCCCACCTCTGCTGGCCACCTACCCCCTTCGTGTGCCGTCCCGGCCTTCATAGGTGCTTGCTCACAGCCCTTGCCCCAACAGTCTGTTAAAGCTAGTCGGGGGATCTTTGCTTTTGTTTGGCAGGATCAGTAAATTAAACATTTCAAAATGTCTGTGCACCCGCTCTGTCGGCTCTCTTTGTCCGTGTGTTTTCATTATGTGACCCACTACCCTTCTCTTGTTGACTTCCTCTGGAAATTTTCCACCATTTCTGACCAGCTTGGACTTACACACCTGTGAAAAAGAGCTCCATAGCTCATTGGGTTATTCCAGCCTATATACAATGTCTTCTGTGTCTTGCTCGAAAACACAGCCAACACAGCATGCTCAAGCTGGACAGCAGTTACGATTATAGGCATTGAACACGCGTGTAGCTTATTGTGCTTCATAACAATGAAAGGAAACGAAGGCATTTACTTTGTAAGTCAATCAAATGTTTTGGTAATTCATTAGCTTTGAGGATAAGAATGATCTTTTGCATTTCCATCACGTGTTGTGCATTGATCACCATTCAGCTGCTGTTTTTACATTATCCTGGCCCCTCTCCCCTTTGAATCCTCAGCCCATGTCCTGTTTTATGTTTCTCACATGGCAAGCTTGGTGAACATGACACTCAAGGCATCGCAGTAAATTTCTCTGCTCCACGATGCCATGAAACCGTTACCATTCCACCTCATATTTTTCTTTAGGGACAATGAGCTGTGTCCTTGTGAAAATCAGAGGTCGATATCATGTTATATAAAATATATATGCAGCAATATCAGTGTTAGAAACCTTTACAGTATAGGGAGCCCTGGCACTGCATGGAGACTTTATTCGCAGCCTAGATATATTATTTGTGTCTTATGCTACTGTGGTAATCCGTGCATAACGTAAAAAAAAAATTGCTAATGCTTTTTCCCCTACGCGATGTAGTTTCAGAATAAGAGTGTGATGGATAAAGGGAATGTTTTGTTGTGTTAGTGTGCACATGAATCTATGCTATGCTTCATCTTTCACTCTCACCTTCTTATGCATGAAAATAGGGAAGTGACCAAAAATTAAAACTGTTTATATGCTCTGGCATTTCAGTAAAATCCTGGTGCATTTTCCCTTGGGGCAATTTGCATTTCTGACATTTGCAACCGTGACTTTCAACTGTGATTTGACAACTGTTAATTTGCAAGTGTAATTTATGTCTTCTTTGTATTCTTTTTAAACTACACTTCTTTTTTTCAATTTCTTTTTTTATTTTTTGTTATTTTTAAAAAATGTATCTACCTATGTAACTTCCTCTAATTTTCCAACATTGCTTACCCAGCTTAGTCTTGACACCTGTGAAAAGGAGCTCATTAACACATTGAGTTTTCCAGTGTAAATAAAATGTTTATACAAGAACCGATATTGCACTTTCAAGGTGGTACCTTTATCTTGATCCAACAGCTATTTAAGGGAAACTCTGAATGCAAACTATTTTCTTATTTACTTATTGGATTGTTCACCCTTTGAATGGGATGTGTGATGCCTTAGATTATCTAGCTTTTAGGTAGGTGTCCTTAAAACATTGACACTTCTGTTAGCTAAGACCCCATTATACACACCCAACAGCAACTTCTATATGGAGGCTACTCTCATGTTGGGATGATTTCCACTGTTTTACTTTGTCAGGATGATCATGCTCATGATGATAATAATGGTAATCATGATGATGTGTTGTTGCACGGTAGATAGGAGTCTCTTGAAAGTCGTTGCCATGGCAGGTATAGTGCCTCGTAGTCACGAAGATAAAAGGAGTGATGTAGAAGTTGGTGGAATATACATCCTATTCGTCTAGGGTTTTGTGTGCTTCACCTGACCCGATTACCTTTTAAGTTACCTCCTGGATGTCCATCTTTTATACGAGCCGTTACTCGGATATTAGGAGTGACGTGGATGTGGCGAGACATTTATCCCATCATCCGTGTGTATTCACGCTTTGCCGTCAGATTAGAGGAGTCGAGTTTTCAGATAAACACGGATAGTAGGACCCATGTCCAATGCCCCCCACACCAAATTGGAAGAGCAGAGTTCCACCGTATTGATTTTGACCTGAATTGCATTGATAAGTTCACAAATCAGACACAAGACAAAAATAACAGCAGAGAGTAACTTGTGGGGAATTGTCATGGAACGATGAAACTGATTTGTGGCGTGCATATGTGCGTGTGCCTCAGGCTGCTGTCAGCCATGTCAGAGCACCGGCGATCGGTGCGGCCTGCACGCAGGACGACCGCCTCGCGTAATCCCATCAAGGCTCTGGCCCAGAGAAACGACATCAAGACCGAGTACACAGAGCAGCGGCTCAATGTGGCCACGATCGAGGCCAACCGCCTCCGCGCACAGAAACGTACGGATGCGGAACTTTTTACAAGTTTAATTAGCACCTTGTGAGCAATAGGCAATTTAGAAAATATTTTGGTTGCACACATTTTTCTATTTCACAGCTTTTGAGTAACTCATAGTCATTCCACTTAGCTTCATTGTCTACTGAGTGGTTGTTCATCAAATTATTTGTTGAGCGGGTTTAAACTGTCCTGATTTTACATGGTGACATGGCATAGATATTGTATCAATACAAGAAAGGAAGGATGCCATAAAGACTGAAGGAATGCAGCAAAGATGAGTCTGATTTTACTCAGTGTTGAGTTTTGCATGTGTTTCGAAGGGGGGGAGGGTGGTAAGGGAGCTAGGAACCTTCAGCTCAGGGAGGGAATGTGAATGAGCTGTCTTGGTGGGGAGGGGATGTTTTCACACCAACTGAATGGATTTCCATTTTCAGCCCAGTGGGAAAAGGATTTGGAATTTCTAGAGCACTTAAAATTCCCCAGCATCTCAATGCACCTTGCACCATATCTCATCTCAGCCATTCCATTGCACAGCTATTGTTGAGCTAAGGGGAGCCCCTGTGCAGAACAAGGTGAACCTGGCACTGGTCTGTATGGAACATTTAGGTAATTTGAATGTAATCTATAAAATGTTGGCCGTGACACCAGCACAGCACACATAGCTATTTCCTGTGTCACCGCCACTGGATCTAATGATAATACAATTTCCCTTTGCTGTAAAACATTCATTCGATATTTAATGTACAAACTTTAATGTTAAATAGAAGTGTCATATGGGAATGACTACCCTGTCTTCTAAATGCTTTTAAGAGGGTTCTGATTTACTCGTACATTCCTGAATATAAATGGTCTCTGCTCTGTTTCTTAAGACTAATAATGCATACTTAACATATGCTTCAGAAAAACACACCGAGTTTTGGTGGTCAGTGTTTGTTCCTTGGCCGCGCGGTGAAGAGGTCTCTAATCTGCATGTGATTAACACTGCTGAATACCCCCCCTGCTCTCGGCGTGTGCTCAGTGGCAAAGCACTCGAGGCTAGCGGACGCCGCGCTGGCCGGCCTGGCCAGCAAGGAAGACTTCAGCAGCGTGAACCTGCGCAGTGTGGCCACCGCCTCTCCCTCTTCCAACAACAGTGCCCTGCCCTACAAGCCAGTCATGCTACTGCAAGTCAAGGGTAAGAGCACGAGCTCACGCCAGCAGCGTGAATGCCTGGTAGCAAGAAGAACGGTGATTTAACGTGGGGATTTGGTTAATAGGTGTTTTCATGAACTGACGATACATAAACCATCACGCAAACTCCGGTCATCCTCGCAGCAGCTTTTGGCTAACCATCAAACAAAGACGGTCACTGCATCGCACGCTTTCAGATGCGCTTCTGCGGCCGTCTGGAACGGTCTTCCGATATTAGGAGGCCACTGGAGCTATTCACTTTTAAATCTAGATTGAAAACTACTTTCTTTAGAACTGCTTTTTGTGTTCAGTTTGTTGTCCTTCCCCCGCACCTCCAATTAGCATGGTTTGGCTACATACGTTGGGAAAAAGTTAAAAATACAAAACTAAAACACACACAGCAGAGATATTTCATCTTTGACTGTATGGGCATGATACCACAGCCAACTAAATTTAACCGTACATTTTTTACTTTAAATAACATTCAGTCCCTTAACTGCTAAACATATACAACATTAATGTGATTAAGTTGATAATTACAGTGCTCATTGACACTAAAAATATATATTTGCACATATGTTTATATGTATAAACACGTGTACATCCAGTTCACCATGGAAGTGGAAGTTGACAGATCTCTCCCATTTATGGATATTCTGCTCGGGCGTGGCTGAAATGTACTACTATAATGAGCCAAGAATGTCTGTGTGTCCCGCGTGTGACGTCAATCCACGTCGACCAGCCCCCCTCATTAATAATCATGAACAGGTGACGTCCTCCAAATGGACACCCATTATAGCGGGTGATGTCGCTCCATATGAGGGGGCGAGGCGCCTCCTCCCCCCTCCTCAGCTTAAACTTATAACCCTCACTACAAAGGCAGAACCCTCACGTCATGTGATCTCCATAATGCTGTTGAGACATAGAAGTAAAAAGGACGTCATGATGAACAAGGGATTATAATCTTAAAAAGAAATAGGTCTGTGTCACTGCGGCCTTACAAATTGCACACGAATGGATAGTCTGACTACACAATCCGCAAAGATATCATCCCAACCGTGAGGAAGGAGCCAACTGAGGATCCAATCAAAACATCACCCTGCCATACATAGCCGGGGTAACCAAAAATATTTCCAAAATCATGAACACACACAAGATCCAGGTCCGATTTAACACAGTGCATAACATTCGTGGTCTGATCCCATATGTGAGGGACAAGATTCCTGACATGCAGTATCCCGGTGTCTACAAACTAAGCTGTACCTGCAGCAGCAGTTACATTGGGGAAACTAAGCGACATGTCTCGGACCGTGTCTGTGAATATAAGGCAGATTTACTTTAATGCGGCTGGCTTACACGAAATTGATTTCTCTAAGACAATGGTACTTTGTAAGCCTACTGGCTATCAACAAAGATTCGTTCATGAATAAATCCATATATACAGACACAGAGACAATTTCAACCGAGAGGAAGGTTATAGACTGAGAAATCATTGGAAAGATGTCATCAACCACTTTGGGTCATGACTTGATTTGTGTTTTCTTGTCAGCCTCCACCATCAGCAGTGTGGGTGTGTGGAGCGAGGTGCAATGCTTTGATTGGTGTAGACCTACTGGTAGTGTCAGAGCTTTCTCCTACTTTAACATTAGCTCCCCCACCCATCTCTAAACCTTTATAAACAGCTCTTTGATTGGTGTAGACCTACCGCCGGTGTCGGAGCCCTCTCCTACATTAACATTAGCTGCCCCGCCCATCTCTAAACCTTTATAAACAGCTTGCCCTCAGAGGCTAACCTCCCTGTTCCTGATGACGACCGATGCGATCGAAACGTTGTGATATTTTTATTCACTTTATTTGTATTATTTTATTGTAATAATTTTTTCTATCTACGTGACTATACTGAAAGAACCATACAATAGGTACTGCTATTTTAGTGCACACAAATGAGAGGAGGTACAATAACAATGTGCATACATAATGTCCATGCATAATGTACGTCGATTACCATATGAATAACCCAACCGGTAATGGATGCCCATTGTCATTTATATGCATTCATTAATCCCACCCCTTCACACGTGAAGGGCTCACAAGTGACGTCATCACGAGGATTTCTCCATACATCTGGCTGTCCTGATGATTCTAGTTGTAATTACAAACGAAACGTCGTACTCAGATTGTAAATATTGTGGATTTTTTTCTCCAACACACCAGTGTGCTGTACTAGTAACACTTTACTAATTGGCTGTGTCGGGTGGTGACGAGTTTAATGACACATATTTTTGTGATCTAACCCAACAAACCTACATAATGGTTTATATATATGTATAAGCACTGTTGTGTGTACTTTTTTGTGAATAGTGTGTTTATATACTGTATACATATAATTCTAGTTCACTCATTACTCATGGCACTTAACAGTGTAAGTCGTTAATCTGTCCCATAACCATATAAATGATGATGCATTACTCAAGGAAATGAGTATGCAGTCACCCTCAATGTGCATGCATTGCTACGGCAGATTAAACTAAAACACTGCAGATGTTTTTCCAATTGACTTCATGCACAGTTGAATAACAATTACTATCAATCACTAATAACAATTACATTACCACAACTTCCAATGCACCAACCATTGCAATGTTAGTTATTTCATTATTTATAGTTCTGACAACCTCTGCATCATTTAGTTTCTCTAAACACATTTAAATGTCGTTTAAAACCAGTCTAAGTTTCCAACCTGCTGAACTAGATTTTTATCTTAATTGTCTTCTGTTTAAACTGTATTTGGAAATGTTAAAGTTTAAGGGACTCCACTTGAAATCCTTGACTTTTATATTTGCGGATAAGCCAAGGCAAATCTTTGATCACGAGTCAGAGATATTCCCCCAGAAGCTAATGGTGTGTGATGGATATCCTTTGGTTCCAACATTAAAAAAAAATGTAGATCACTGTTTCCATTGCTGTACCATTGGGACTCCTATCAAGTACAGATGCATCTGATACAGATCAATGACAGTGTGTAATCTAGACATTGCACTTTATTGGTCATGTTATAGATGCATATTCATCAAAGTGTGTTATGATAATGTAAAGATCTGCTGATGATTCTTGGGTATATCAGGTCTGGGCTTGGCATTGACACTGGTAATTCCTTTTATGTGTCCAGGAAAGCCTCACTTGAGTCTTGAACTGCCTATCAAGAGAGTCGTGCATTGGGATGTTTGGCTTGTGGGAGGAAACTCGAGTAACTGAGAAAAAAAATAGCACGTGATGGGGCATAACACTCAAAGGTCCATACAGATAGATTCATTATTTTGTTAAACTGCCATCTCCTGGTTATCTTGCAACCCTAGCCAATTCGAAGGCATTTTACCAACCAAGTACCACACAGACTCAACCCAGCTTAATTCCTGAGACCCAATGAGGTGGTGCACATTCAGGGTGATTTTGTACCTGTGGGAGTCAGTGTCGAGGTCCCTTTGAAGGAGGCTGTTGTCAAAAGTGGGAACAACTCCTAATAATGACCAAGAGGTGAAGTCCTTTTTTGGACAACTAAAACAAAGCAAGGTAGTAGTATAGTGCGGAGTGTGGTAGACTGATCTGTTATCCTGTAATGTATGTATCTGTAACATCAGGGTACGTCTCTCGACTTAGTGCTAGTGTATCTTCACTACTCCACATTGCCTCACTTTGCACACAGACCGGCAAGTAAGCCGTGGTGTCGTCCCATCACTTACCGGTGAATCACTTTGCTGCTGTTGTTATTGCTACTGCATGTGAAGGCCGGAGACATGTCCAGACCAGGCTTGTGGAGCCTCGAGCTATTTCCCTCAACAGTGGAGACTGCTTCCTCCTGCTCACGCACCAGCATTGCTACCTCTGGATCGGGGAGTTTGCCAATGTCATTGAAAAAGCGAAGGTATGTGGTATGTTGTCATGGCTCGCTGTCAGTGTTTGGCAGTGTGCTGTCACTTATTCAGATTTAGACTAACAGTTATTATGTATGCCACTTATATGGCTCACAGCAAGGAGGGCCTTTGTTTGATTCATGACTCCAGCGTCTTTCTGTTTGGAGTTTGTATGTTCTACCCTTAAATCTTGACTTAAAACTTTTGTGACTGCAGGAATTCATATTCTTTGGTTCTTTCGGTAAAGTCACGTAGATGGAAAATAATACAATAAAAGTAATAAATAAAAAATTCATCAAAACCAAAAACTCACGATGTTTCTATCGCAACACAAGCGGTCGTCATCAGGCGGAGAGAAAAGGGGGGGGGGGGCAAGCCTCCAACTGCAACTGTTTATAAAGGTTTGAAATGGGCGCAGACGAGCCAAAGCTGTGAGTGGACGGGGCACTGGCGAGAGGGCGCAGTCCAAGTGTGTCAGAAGCATGGGCGGGGCAGCCAATGCTAATGCAGGAAAAGACAAAGGGGGATAGAGAGGGGGAAGAGCTAGGGGAAGAGAGAGGGGGCAGAGATTGTAGAAGAGAGAGGGGGCAGAGATAGTAGAAGAGAGAGGGGGCAGAGACAGGGAGAGAGAGGGGGCAGAGACAGGGGGAGAGAGAGGGGGGGTAGAGATGGGAGAGAGAAGGGGTAGAGATCGGGAGAGAGGGGGGAGAGAGGGGGGAGAAATGGGGGGAGAGAGGGGGGAGAGAAAGAGGGTAGACATGGGGGGCATTGCACCTCGCTCCACATATCCACACCGCTGACGGTGGAGGTTGACAAGAAATTACAAATCAAGTCATGATCAAAAGTGGTTGATGACATCTTTATAATGATTGCTAAGTTTATAACCGACTTCTCGGTTGAAATTGTGTCCGTGTCTCTATATGTGGATGGCTTCATGAACGAATCTTTGTTGATAGCCAGTAGGCTTGCAAAGTACCATCGTTTTAGAGAAATCAATTTCGTGTGAGCCAGCCGCATTAAAATAATGATCAGCTACGGCAGAAGTACTGGTCCTACCATGTTTCAAATCTGCCTTATGTTCACGAACACGGTCCGAGACATGTCGCTTAGTTTCCCCAATGTAACTGCTGCCGCAGATGCAGCTCATTTTGTAGACACCGGGATATTGCATGTCAGGAATCTTGTCATGAAAGTTTGAAGTCAAAATTTAAGGGTAGAACATACAAACTCCAAACAGCAAAACGCTCGAGGCATGAATCAAACAAAGGCCCTTCTTGCTGTGAGCCATAAGTGGTATACACAAACACGACCACTTGTGTTGCGATCGAAACGTCGTGAGTTTTTTGTTTTTTATAAAAAAAAAAAATTCCATATACGTGACTTTACCGAAAGAACCAAAAAATATGTTCTACCCTTGTTCTGCATGGGTTTCCTCCAGGTTCCTTGTATTCCTTTCATAGCTTTAAAAACACAATGTGACTAGTACTGGAATAATATTGCCATGTTGAAAATTTACTATCAAAGTACTCAATTGGGATTACACACAGCAACATTGCCCCCTCCTGAGACTCGTTGAGGCTTTACTGGGTAAACAGCGCATAATGATAATAATGATGATCCAAACTAGATTTGAACAATTTTTTAAGTTGCAAAGTTGGTGATGTATAATATGAAATCTACCATAAAATTCAGCGTGACCATAATGATATAATCGATACCTAAAGAAAAGAGATAGCTAAGCCAATATGCCCATCACCTGAAGACGGTCACTTGTGTTGCGATCGAAACGTCGTGATCTATTATTTTTTCTACCTGCGCGACTTCACCGAAAGAACCAAAGAGTATCAAGTGAGAAATATTTAGCCCTGGTTAGATCTTTATTGAAAGTAGAAAATTAACAGGTGAAAATGGCATATATTTTCAAAATAGTTTTGCCGACAGAACATGTTTTGCATATTCCTCTGCTGGTGCAGGCGAGTGACTTGGCGACGTACATCCAAACCAAGCGAGACTTGGGCTGCCGAGCAAGCAGCATCACCATCATCGAGGAGGGTATTAACTGTGGCAGCAACCGTGCCCGCAGCTTCTGGGACCTGCTCGGCGGCCGCGTTTCTTATAAAGGTACCTGGCCTGGCATAGACAAAACTGGGCGCACACACCGCACGGCGTGTGCAAACAGTACACTTCCAGCAGGCACTCGACACTGCACAGCAAACACAAGCGCACTGCATGTACACTACACACCAAACATACTGCATGTTGTGGGTGGCAGGGTGGCGAAGTGGCACCACTTGGGCCTCACAGCCAGAAGCATCTGGGTTCGATTTCAGACTCGAGCACCTTTCTGTGCCGAGTTTCAATGTTCTCCCCCTGTTTCTCATTGGTTTCCTCCAGGTTCTCCCAGTTTCTTCCCAAAGAAAAACAAAATTACGTATCTAGTTTTGGTCAAATATCTCCGCCAAAAAATGAGATGCAAATTACTCAATTGGGATTGCACATTTCAACATTGCCCCCTTTTTGCAAAAAAAGCTTTGCAGGACCTTCCTGCAAAACAGTCTTGGGACTCGATGGGCCTTTCTTGGGTAAACACGCTTCTTAATAATAATGATGTTAAGTGCAGACAATGAGTGGTAGAGCAGATGTCGCATGGCCTTTGGTAGAGCATCTTGTGCGTGTGCGGCATGCAGGTACGGGCCCCCCTGAGGAGGACGAGCAGTACGAGAATGACGTGGTGGCCACCAACTGTGCATTCCGGCTGCAGGGGGAGCGGCTGGTGCCGGATGACGAGTGCTGGGGCAAGGTGCCGCGCTGCACCATGCTCAATCCCTGCGACGTGAGTACCCCCAAACTTTGCCGCTTCGTCTATGTGTAGCTCCTACTGGAAGTACCATATATCAACTGCGTGCGGTTGGCATCGGTGCTATGTCACAGTGAAAAATTGAGGACAAGTTGGTTGTATGTAGTTAATAAACTTAGTGGGAAGAGGAGTTCTCAGGATATATATCTGTATAACCACTTAAGGACAGCAGTTGTGCATAACTTTACAAAAAAAATACGTTGTGAAAGTTTTGTTGGATTATGGTATGGGCAGCTTTTGAACAGGGAGAAGCAGAATTTCTGAGAAACAGGTAACAGAGGAAAGGTAATGTGGAAAAAACTAAATATAATGAAGAGCTTTATAGCATTCTAGGAAATGTATGTATTTTTTTACAATATGGACTGATACAAGTTCAAATTCTGGCCTGGTGTCATCTCAGCCCATCATACTTCTAGACCATTTAAAATTAATACCACTGATTTTCCAAAAAAAATTGCCCTACCATATACCTCTTTGTATATGCTACTGAATGCTATAATTTCTAAATATTCTGAATCCTTACAATTCATGACATTTATCCATTATGACAGAGGAATTGAAATGAATCAAGAATGTGAACGTACACTAAAAGGCGCAACTTGAAGAGACGTTACATGTGACTAACCCTTCTCTACAGCCTTTGATGGTGTCTGGGCATTCTTCAGTATACACATATATTTACCAATGCCTCAGCCACCCTCGTGTAACATGAGCATCTTATCTCACCCCCTGGGCTTGTACCGCCAGGTGGTGGTGTTTGACTTTGGGAGTGAGGTGTACGTATGGCACGGCAAGGAGGTGACGCTGGCTCAGCGCAAGGTGGCCTTCCAACTCGCAAAGCAGCTTTGGCTTGGCCCCTATGATTACAACACCTGCCGTATCAATCCACTTGGCAGTGACATTCCACGGTACGTCATGCACTTTTTACGGTCCCTGGGGGCCGTGGGAGGAGCAAAGGATTTACGGGGGCCTACGTCCATCTGTTCTGTATAGTGTTTTTAGATGTCAATGTATTTCATCACGGCTAGGCATTAGGATTATGTGGTAAATTAAACACTGCCTAGCAGCTAAGCAGACTACTGTAACAGAAACATCTTTTCTTGATTTGAAGCTTTCGTGACGGCAGGAATCCATACTCTTTGGTTCTTTCGGTAAAGGCACGTAGGTAGCGCCGCAGCTTGTGTTACACATAGACATGACATTAACCTGCTAATCCCCCTAATCTCTCTGCCTAATCTCTCCCATCAACATAGTGCTAATCTCCCATTAACACTGCTGTTGTGCGCATATGCGGGGACGATATTCGTATGCAGTGACGGAAGCTCATTTCATGCTCATCTCTCTCCCTAATCTCTCTCTCCCTAATGTCCCCCATTAATACTCTTAGTTCTTTCGGTAAAGTCCCCCATTAACACAACTGACGTGCTTGCGTCCGGGGATGGAATTCCTTTCCAGCTCAGACCCCACTTGCTTGCCCATCGCCACATAAATAACCTCTTGTTGTAACAGCTCTCTCGCTGGTTCAGTAGTTCCACTGCTGGATAATTTTTTTCTGCCAGAGGACGACCGCTTGTGTTGCGGTCGAAACGTTGTGATGTATTTTATTTTATTTTTCTGCCTCCGTGACTTTACAGAAAGAACCAAAGAGTATAGAAACATCTTTCCTATGGATTTTACAGTTTTCTTAGCACCTATTTTGGAATGCCCAAAATGTAGCTTTCACCTGTGAGCAATGATGCGCATGCTTTGTGTTTTTTCGGGCAGGATGGGGGAGGGGCGCCCTGAGTGGTCCATTTTTGGACGCCTGACACAGCACAATGAGACGGTTCTTTTCAAGGAGAAGTTCTTGGACTGGGCAGATGCAATGAAGCCACCCAAGAAAAATGGCGATGAACTGAAGGTGGAATATGCTGCCTGCGTATTTGCTAAGTGTATTAATCCCTCCTCTCCGTGTCTCTCTTTGTTTTTGTCATTGCCTCGCATATTTCTCTCTCTCTTCGCTTGCCCCTCTCTCCTCAACTTCTATCTTCCCTTCTATATCTCCTCAACTCCCCTTCACCTTCTCTTCTGTTCCCACATACCTCTCCTGGTTACGGCTTCAGTCCTCTCTGACCTGACAGTTTTATTTTTCTCTGCCACCATTTTATCCAACCCCTCTAACAGTCCATCTCTCAACCGGATGCCCTTGCTTTCACTTCTTCCTATATCTCTTACTTCCCTTGTATAACCCTTTTCTTGTTTTGCCCCCCTTCATTTTAATGCTTTTTAACCTCAATGTTTTTTTTTACCTGGTTAAATAAAGGTGAAATAAATAAATAGTTATTGTGCTGTCGTTCTCATTTAAAGCCTCCCAGAAATACGCTCGTTGTCAAATTATTGGTTGTATATGTTGAATAGCTGTAGTTTTCAAGTTTATGTAAAATATTGCGACATGTGAAGTTTTTTTTAGCTTAGAAGTGTGAGGGGAAAGTCATGAAAAAGAAGCTTTTGTGTTTGAAAATGCACTCTGTTCTTCTCAGAGTCTCTTGCTTTACTCCCTTTCTTTACCTCCTTACCTTTCCATACCTCTATTTTATCAGCTTGCCTGCTATCAGACTGTGGAAATTATGCTCTTATAATTTGTCTCTTTTCTTCAATGATTTTAACCATGAGAACAAATCATGCCTCTACATAGAATTGCATTGCATTTTAAAACATAGGCTTTCGCAACCAATATTATCCAGAATATGTTTTTTGGGTTAGATCACGTAAATATAAATGCATTTCACTGCAAGGAGTGAATTTGCTTGTGCCACGCCACGCGTGTTTGGCCTCGTGTGACCCTGCCACCCTTCCCCCATGCTTTTACCCCCCACCCCCACCACACAGGAGGGTGATTCCCAGAGCCCGCACATTAGCAGCATCACGACGACCAGCCCTACCTCCCCGATGGCAACGATAGAAAATATGGTTCATACCTCGCCTGAAGGTGGCGGCGTGGCTGTGGTGCAGCCGCAGGCGGGGGGCACGGTGCTTGAGGGGGTTGACGTAGGGCGTGGCCACGGCACGGTGAAAGGGGAGGACGCGCGAGCCTTCGAGCTGAGCACCGTGGCCGTGGAGGCCTGGCACGTGGCTGAGCATGGGTACAGCTCTGTGGCGGCCACCAGCCGAGGGCAGCTTCACATGGGAGATGCCTACATCGTCAAGTGGAAGTACATGCTGTGCCCCGCGGGTAAGGGATGTGCACGCCATATGCATCCTTGTGCCATGAGCCATTGTAGCTTGCTGTGAACTCTTGACGGGGTGTTCGAGGTGTTCACTTGTTCTAATGAGATCGATTCTCCTGCATGGTTGTTGACCATGATCATCAGAGATGGTCCTCATTGACGGTAAACTAAATAAATATTCAGCAGTTCAACTATGGCCATCATAGTAACAGCCATATATAGAGTCGTATGTTAATTAACTTCACCTGGCCAGGCAGCATTATGCCAAAGTTTTGCAAGTTCATAGTCTAGCTTATGAGATCAGATTCTGTTCAGAGATGGAGTCAATCGCATTGGGGTCCATCAGCTTTGTGGGGAATCGGCAGTGGCTGTCTCATGGATCAACTGATTTCCTCTCTAGCAATGTGTAATATTCACCACTGACTCTAGACTAAAAATGGAGATCATGTAAGTGTGGAAGTGTGGTGATATTTGGTGCATTATTAATCTGCTATGTATTATGGTTCAGCTGCCACAGTGCAATTTCATTCCATTGATTGACATTTATTCTGTATAATTTTTAATTAAGTTCCCCTCCCCCCTCCACCATGCATTTGTTAATATCACTCCTATGCCTGGAGCAATGCACTCGACATACATTTGCAACCACAATGTCAATTGTGATTAATTTACAGTTGTTAAATAACAACAGAAAATTGTCTGTTTTGCAACTTGTCTTGATAGATATGAGGCATTATTGAGATGGTTTAAAAAACATTAATGATACATTGAAAAAATCCCTTGTTGTCTCCACCACCCAACAATTGGCATCATCATAATGCTGCCACACATTTCTTGTTCTCTTATTTTACAACCACATTCCCTTGCATGTTAATCACAATTAACGTACAATACAATAATTACAAGCCGGTCTTATGGTCACCTCGGCAGAATCCTCGTGCTCTGTCTATCATCTCAGAATCGGCAGCCACACTGCCATGGGTTCTGCCCAATGAGTCCAATGGTTACTGAGGTTGGTCATGAATTTAATGACAGTTTATTTCATACAACATTTCCACCAAAGTATAAATTCCAACCATGGAAGCTTCTGCCTATATTATGAATTGGGGACCCATGGTCTTTTTTTGCTCACTGGAATTACTGCAAGCGGTTAATGATGACAAGGATGAGAAGTGACATTTCTATTTGTATCTGCAAATCACAGCATTGTGCTTCTCAAAAGCTGGTAGTTCTATTCCAGTAATGTAATTTAATTATTATGTAAGTCCGTGTGTGACCTGATGCCTTGCCCCGTGCGGTGATGCAGTGAGCAAAAGGAAGAAGAGCGAGGCGGTGCGGAGTGTAACGGCGGGCCGCGAGCGCTGCGCGTACTTCTTCTGGCAGGGTTGCAACGCGGGCGTGAGTGACAAGGGGGCTTCGGCACTCATGACCATCGAGCTGGACACAGAGAAGGGGCCACAGGTGAGCCATGCAGGGAGGACTTTGTCGGGAGGGGTGTGGTACGTGCAAATGACACAAATGTATTGTAAGGAAAAAGAGAGTTCAAGTTTCATTTACTAGGTATAGCTCTGTGAGCCATGCGGCTCTTGAGCCAGGTGCAACCGCAACAAACAAAATATGAACAAAGATCATCTTAAAGCGACGACGCGCAACAGAAACATCCTGGATAAACCAGCAAATCTTCCAGAAAAAAACCCACCGTATTACAATGCTGTGTGCAAAAATCCCAGTGTGATGCAAGTCAAACAATAACAACCATAAGACAATTTAGATTAAAGTTATCAGGCCAACTCCACACTTCCGCAAGAAACAATGTAACAACAGTAATCGTAGGAACTGTGATTCAAATTTAACAATTAACGATATACATAACATGTACGACCAAACTTGCAGCCATAGCTTGCAGCATCACACTCCCAGTGTATGATGTGTGAGTGAATCAGTGTAAGATGAGTGAGTGTATCACGGCCTCCTCCCCGCCATCACGGCCTCCTCCACGCCATCACGGCCTCCTCGGTGAATGAAACATTCGTTTTTTTTCCCCAAACATTTGTGAGCGCACATGTAGACGTACACACACATTTGCCCGTATGTTTGTTTTTTGTGCGTGGCCATGTGCGCCGTCATTGCCAGGTGCCAGTTCAACAGGGAAAGGAGCCACCCTGCTTCGTGCAGCTCTTTCAAGGCGGAATGATTGTCCACCGAGGACGGCGGGAGGAACTCGACAACAGCCAAGGTATACTTTACCAACTGGCATGCACCAAGCGCACTCACGATCCATTACCAAAACCCTTTTGCCACATGGCCAGTGCGATGTGATTCCAAATGTATTGGGTCACCTGCCCGAAAGGGTTGAAGTTTAAGCAACCCATATATTCATATTAATACAGGATAAATGAGGATAAATGAGAAATATTGTATATACAGGATAAATATGAGCAAAACAAAGGTAATGTGCAACATATCCAATAAATAATTACAATATGTCTACCTGGGGTGCTATTAAAGGTGGACTGGGATCAAAGTGATACATTAAAGAAGTAGATGAGAGCAGGGTTGGAGTGCTTTTGGAAATCTGAACGTGTTAATAAACTGATACGATATATGAATCAAAAATATGGACATTAACAAAGAAAATGGAACAAAACCATAAAAGTTCATTTATTAGTATTTTTTTTCTATCTACGTGACTTTACCGAAAGAACCAAAGAGTATGCATAAAAGAGGCAAGGAGAGATGCTTCCGCATGTAAGAAAAAGTAAGTTGGCTTCGGGAGAAATCGTCACGTGAAGGTATGGATGGTGCCCATTAGTCGAGATTAAGCGTACCACTAATTGTGATCAGAAGACAGTCACTGTGTTTAACTGGGATCAAATGTCATTCATGGATAAAAGTAAATCTCATAGGTTCTGGGATTCCTGTACTCAGAAGCATTACTAGGCCATGTGAAACAATGTATGCACAGTCTAGCTGACAGACAAATGGACAAATGAAGGTGCTTGTATATAAAATTACATTTGATGTCAACAGCGTAAGTTTGCTGCTGTCTCTGCAGGCATGACGCGGCTGTTCTGTGTGAGGGGCGAGTTGGTGGAGGAGGCTTTGCTTCTCGAGGTGGTGTGTGGGCCAGCCGCCCTCCGCTCCCGGGCCTCCTTGCTCCTGTTGGAACCTCGCCGCCATGTTCTCACCGTGTGGCATGGGTGCTGCTGTCCGCCCTCCAGTCGCCGTGTTGCACGACACACTGCCAAGCGTCTACGCGATGTGTGAGCTGCACACCCACGCCTACATATATATATTGTTTTTCACTACTTCATGAATTTAACCAAGTATGTGTTGTGACTGCCAGACTAACTTTAAAGATGGACAAATTCAATGTATTTTAATGCTGATGAGTTTTTTTTTACAAAGTAGACCACAGATGCTGTTGCATTTGGTGTGTGCTTCCCCGCATGTTGAGATGCTGTCAGCTCAGTGTGCCACACTTCTACTGTGTGGTGGCTGCAGGTGCCCCCCAGAGATGAACATTCCTGGAACCACAACCTTGAGCCTAGAGGAGTGCGAGGAAGGTGCTGAGCCTTCCGCCTTCTGGAATGCCCTCGGTGGTCATGACCGGATGGCTTACCAAAGCCTGCTACAAGGTGCACATGCATTACAAACAGGGTGGATTGTGGGCCAGAATGACCCAGAATGCTGTGGTGGGAGTTAAAATTTCAATCCGACAACATTCCGGAAGGAACCGGGGGCACGTGTAGTGGCAGGGAGTCGATATTTATATGTAATTCGTAAGTATCTGTCCTTCACACTGTTCACATATTCCAAACAGTACATGGGAAGAAAAGGTGTTATTTAAATGAATGTGCTAAAACAGAGATTTTTTAAACTTAATAGTCAGTGCTCGTGTGCGCTCACGCTCAGTTGGATACGGTCAAGATCGGGGCTGGGAGGGGGCAGTCTCAGGGGCAACAAGGCCCATTCCCCCTGGGTCACAGTCAGGGCACTACCATCATGGAATGTAGAGGTTTAAAAATTGGAAATATTTTAAGCATAAATACTATTGGTAACATGTAGTTGGTGGTCAGTTGTTACTGGCAGTGTGTAATATCCACGACAATTTTCTTTGACAATGTATTCACGGTTGGTGCAGACAAGGGGCGGGAGGGAGACTCGCTGAAACTCTACCGCACATCAAGCGCGTCGGGCGAGCTGGTGCTTGTGGAGTGCACCTCCAATGTGAGCGTGCCTGGGGCACTATCAGCCATGCCCTTCCTGCAGGACGACCTCTATGGAGTGGAGCAACCAGGTGAGGCTCAGGACATAGCACGATGAAATAAGAGGTGGGTCATTCCATGGCTCTGTTTTGACAACGTCCGTTGCACTTGCAGGATCTGTGGTTAGTCGATTCCAAATGTAAGCAGATTGTGCTATATACCTTTCTACTTGCACATATTTAATAATTTTTAAGCTTGGTAGACATTGTTCAAGTGTCCATGAATTCCACCCTGCAGTTACTGTCACCTTGTAGTGCTCATTCATAAGGAATGGTAAAAGTATAATGAGAATTGTAAATCCTGTCCTTTATAAAATAAGAATCATTTACATTTATGTGAAATATATAATCCTGCATTGATTTGCCTGACTTTTTAAATTAGATAACTTTATCATGGGATCTCCTTTGCCAGTACCAAAATATAAGAATAAGTGTTCCCCTTTTTTCTGGCAACAAAACAGGTGGTAAGATGTTAAAACACCAAACTGAAACCTTTTACAAGGAATCATGTCTGCATTAACCACAATACTTGTGGTCAGAATGCAAACAAAAAACGTAGTCTGATAATATATGCATTGTCTTTGAAACTTATTGGTCCACACCAGAGACATCTTTCTTTTGAGCCTCGTCTCAAAACGGTGTTAAACCAGAGGACGCCAAAAGGCCTTTTTTTGGCGTCTTCTGTTAGACCAGAGGATGCCAAAAGGCTCTCTGGTGTGGACCAATCAGTTTCAAAGACAATGCATATATTTTCAGAATAGGTTATTTGCTTGCATTCTGACCACAAGTATTGTGGTTAATGCAGACATGATTCCTTGTAAAAGGTTTCAATTTGGTGTTTTAACATCTTAACACCTGTTTTGTTGCCAGACAAAAGGGGAAAACCTATTCTCATAGATACATATAGTCGTACATTTTTTAAATAACTGTTGAACATTGTTAAACAGTGAGAATCATTACTTTCAAAGGAATTTGAAAGGATTTGTTTTATTTTCTTTATTTTAATAGTCATATATAATGTGGTTGTGATAAATACACATTAACTAATGCATGCCCTGTTACAAAAAAAATCAAGAGCATGTACTGTACTCCATGTACTGCAAGCTGTGTTTATTAGTCATGGTGATTATAAACAGATAACACTTTTAACATCCACAGATCTAAGACACAACTTACATGTAGCAGTAACATATAAAATTGTACGTTCACCAGCCGTCACACATTACACAGATTAGATTTGACACGTGGACCCCAGCGCCTGTGTAACCATACTGCCATTTGCGTCCGTCTGTGTGTGTGCGCGTGAGAAGCATTGTTTGTGCTGCAGACCTCTCGCGAGGCTTACGTGTGGCAGGGCTGGTGGCCAGTTGACCGAGAGAGCACGGGCTCGAGCAAGATGCGCTGGGACACCGACCGGCGGGCTGCAATGGAGGCAGCCCTCCTCCTCCACAAAGGTCTCAGCACCTTGCCAGTGCACCACAGTTGAAGACCAGTACAGACTGGTTGCCAATGACCAATTCATTTTTTTTAGCAATGGAAGAAAACGGGATAATCCAGAAGAAACCCATGCAGAACAGGGGGAGAACATACCAACTCCACACAGAAAGGCACCCGAGTCGGGAATTGAACTCGGGGATTTCATGCTGAGGCACATGTGTTACCTCAGCGCCATCCTGCTACCGATCGTATCTAGAAATGTGTCTTTTTATAACATCTTTTTGCAGTGCATTAGGTAGCAGGAGAGTTTCTGTAATTGTTATTTTACATGGCTAAATGTATTAATAAATGACTGTATTCTACAACGATTAATAATTCCTTGTGATACTAAATTACAATTCATTGATCATTTTCCTGTTGATGATGGTGGGCAGCAGAATCCAGCGGAAAGGTGAAAGGGACGGCGGCCTACCTGGTTTATGCTGGACTGGAGCCACCATCTTTCACCAACCTCTTCCCATGCTGGGAGTCACACCCTGACGTAGCTGCATCCAGCCAGGAGGTGCACACACACACACCAACATCTCGAGTTGGTGTAGTTGGGGCACTGAAAACAAATCTCCTAGACAGTTCGAATTGACAGGAGTTAAGAATTAATCGCTAGTCAAACCGAATCCAGGATTTGATCAAACAATGGAGCTGCTGCACTCCTTCCTATCGTTTTGTCCTGAGCCAATGGTACAATTTAATATTCCCAGTGTGGGTGACGGTCTCTCCATAGGATGATTTTGGCTTCCGACAATATGGCACTTAATTATATTTTTAAAAATACATTTAAAATGTTACTTAATAACCACATGAGCGAGTGTGGGGGCCACCCTTACATAATGCATGTGGAGCCGCTCCACGCTCTCTAAAACTAGTCTCCGCCATATGTGGAATGACTCCACAAAGTGTGGAATTGTGTCGGATTCACAAATACGCGTGCGAGTGTCAGATGGATCTCAAGACCTAATGGTTGGCCCTGTGCTGCCATTATGCCTGGGTATCAGGATGTTCTGGTGAAATGACCACGGGTTCGGCCCACTTCATCCAACTTAATGAGACCTATATATGTTTTGTGGAACATTTCTGCTGTCAATTCCCACTGTAAAATGTATGTTAAACTTCATTCGCACCGTACTTAGCAAACCGTGCAAATCAAACGTATATTCCTCCTAAGGCATATATTGTACCTGAGATCTGTAATGTCTACTTCTTGTTTTTCTGCTGCAGTCTCTGCTCTCAAGTGTTCCATTTATTTGTTATGCTGAGTGCAACATGTTATTAATCGCCCTATGCATTCAGTTCTGCATATTTTTATTATACATAACTTAGAATTTATGACATTTTGTGTGCTATTTTATGATTGAAATTGTCCAGGTCTCTTAATGTAATACAGTGAATTAAAATATTTTACCTCAAGGTAACCAGTTGGGCGATTAATGACAGAGTTCCAAACCGTGTCCGATGTTACAGTTAAGTTTTGTGGATGGATTTGACCTCATACAGGGCCACGTGCCTTCTCAGTTGCTGGACCCATTGAACTAACTTGCTGCAGAAGCAAACGTGCCTCAATAACTCACGTGTTACCTGGTAGCTATGTAGCATATTGGAGTTGTTTGGATGCAAGAGTGCATTCTTTTAAAACGTTTAATAAATTGTTATTATTCGATTTGCAGAACACAGAGGTTAGAGAGAAGTGCACCTTGCTGGAGGATGCTTTGGCCCAGCTGAGCCAAACCACCTACTCGTTGGCACAGCTCACAACGCGTCCGCTGCCGCCGGGCGTCGACCCCCTCAAGCTGGAGAGATATCTGACTGATGTAGATTTCCAGGTCCGTGTCTGCACAATTTACATTACACTTCTACGTGATGTTTTAGATTTGAGGTTTCCGCAGCGTTGAATAAAGTTAATATTTCACCCTTTAATCGGTTATGATGATGACGCTTGTGACTTCATCGCCAGTAATTTCTTAAGTCGTCCTCGTTCTACCGGTAAATCTGTAGATCTCAAAGGCACACAATAGACACCAGGTGGAAAGTGGGCGAATTATGCAACTACTAGTGATGAATTTACACGTACAGTCATACTGGAATAAAATTAAAATGTCAATTTTATATTTTATTGTTACATTTATATACATGGTGTGAATATGTTGTTTGCTGATAATGTATTTTCAGTCGGTGCTCAACATGTCAAGGGAAGAGTATCGCTCAATACCACTGTGGAAGCAAGCCACTCTGAAGAAGGAGGTTGGGTTGTTTTAAACTAATGTCAGGGATGAGCGGTACAACTGTGATATTGTCTGATATGATAATCATATTTAAATGTTCTTGCATTAAGAGCTCAGAGATAGAAGCATCCGTGTAATGGACATCCCAGCTCTGCTTTGACTTGGGAAATTGGCCCATTTACAAGATGTAATTTGGCTAGAAGTTTTTATTATGCTGCTCAAAGAACACAAAATGGGCAATGTAAAAGGGATTACTAAAACCCAGTTTTTATTATTAAGTACTATAGACTGTTGAAAATAATTTTTCATATATTTTTTTCTAAATTGTAGTTCACTTAAAGTGAAAATGTTCAGATCATGTCATACTGAGGTTCAGTGTTGAACTTAACAGGTGAGAATTGACTTTTTGGATTTAGAAAATGCCAATTACTTTGCAGAGCGATACTCCTCTGGGCATGCTATATGCTGAGTTTGGACACGAGACCATTTTCCTGAGGCAGTCCATTTTCTGTGCAATTATTATTTTTTTATCACAATGTGACAATTTGAGATGTTATTTTTCCTAGAGCACATAGAATGCACAGCTCGTTTTATCGTGCCCATTACTGTTGGGAAAACCATGACCTGGAAAGGGCCTACCGCTGTTTTGATATTACAAGCAATTGTACATGTTATTTGTCAACATTTTGAAAATGCATTGTTTTACATAATTACATTTTTCAACACTAAATGCTACTTGGAATAACAGCCACTGCCACTGACTTGTCTATTATAAGCACTTTTGTTAATCCTCATATGTCCTTGTTTACTGACTCAATGTTTAAAATCAGAGGAAATGTCCACTTTAAATGGTGTATAAAGGACTCATTCAGTTTAACTAATGATGTTTGGCCACTGGTTACTGCTTTAAGATGTATCCGTGTAACCATTTTATTCTTTTCATGTCATTATTTTAGGTTTATAATCAGTTAACCTATTATAAACCATATAATAAATGTTTGCCTGAAATTTGAGACATCTATGGATAAAAGAGGCTGAGTAAAGTGTGCCCATCTCTAAAATCTTTAAATACCAGTCATTTGTGTTGTCTGTTGTACACAGTTTTTACAGCCAAATGAAATGGTCTTTAGAATTTTCTAAAAAAAATAACGGCAGTGTTTTACATTACTAATTACAGTCATGGTAAAATGTTCAAGTGTACTGGAAAATATTTCAAATTGGAATAATTTTGGATTTTTATTAAGCTTTTGTTTTTATAATAAAGTATTAACATAACAATACGTGGCACTTTAAGATGCCTTCAGAAGATCTTAAACGAAAGCCTACCAAGTAGAACCTATGCAATGCTGTTTTTATTGGACTGAACTAAGGCTTCTGACTTTACTATTATGTAGTGCCTTTCTTCAATTGGCGCAAATTTAGTAGACTTCACATCCTTTCGACTAATGTTATATTTACTGTTTTATTGTTATATACAAATCTGTAATGATTTTAATCTGTCCATATAAATGTAATGTGTTTTACTCTTTAGGTATGTATTTTAGAATTAAGGCTAAAGCTTTTGGCACGACTGAGTAACGATGTCTTTTTGTTTAATTACTTCCAGTGTGAATATCACAAGTGGAATTGCAACATTGGTTTTTGTTTCATCGATACAACAAAGTTTAATAAATTGTTCTCGTCTTTCGTGGTGTAATTCATTTCTCTTTTTAATCATGATTTTGGCATGACTGAACATTACCAATGCAAATAATGGATCCTCAAAAGGTATAGAATAACTATAACCATATTTACAGGATTAAACAACTTCTGGGTTCTTTCGGTAAAGTCACGTAGAAGGGAAGTAATAAAATAATAAAAATAAAACATAATAAAATAATTCTCACGACGTTTCGGCCACAACACAAGCAGCTGTCCTCAGGTGAAGACCAGGTCTGTCGGGGAGACAGCGTCTGAATGAAACACCACCATGCTTGGAGCGTGTATTTAAGCTGGGTTGAAAGGGGGGAAGGGCGCCTTGACGAAATAATTTGCATATCAAGAGGAATTTAGCATATTTATGGGAAATGCAGGTATGTGATTAGTACTACTTGTGAAATGCGTAGGAGGTGGGTGGGGGGTTTCAAAGTCATACTATGCCCGTGCATTATGCAGGATTAGCAGCATCAAAGGGAGGGGATAGGAGTAGCATTAATAAAGGGAAGGAATATTAATAGTATGTAGCTGCAGTAACTAAACAACCACAGTATAAACTACATAGTATCATCAGTATACTAAATATACTCTCCAATAAGCTGAGCTACTAACAGTAAGTAATACATTACAATTCTATGTCGCAAAAAGTATAATATGCTTCCAGCTAAACTTTTTTTCCCTTACATCACACGGGTCTACCTCGTACTATGTGCTGCCATAGACAAACCCAACATTAAATTATATACTGTATTACTATACACCAGAGGTGTGGACTCGAGTCATGTGACTTGGACTCGAGTCAGACTCGAGTCATGAATTTGATGACTTGCGACTCGACTTGGACTTGCATAACAATGACTTTGTCCCACCTCTGCTATACACCACGTTTTGTTGTCCACTCATTGATATGCTATTTTTTTCTCTAACCCCCCTCCCTCTCTCTGCGTCCGCCCTCCTCTGTCTATTTAAGGCCACCCCACAGAGACGACCACCTATCTCTGTTACCTGTGTTGCTCTCTCTATGTATCTTGGTGATATCTGTCTGCTAATATGTCTGTCTATAGTTTTCTGGTTAGATTTTATGTCGCTATTTCATTATACCTGATGATGATTGCTTGTGTTGCAATCGAAACGTCGTATTCTATTATTTAATTGAATATTTTATCTTTAGACGTGACTTAACCGAAAGAAACAAATAATAACATCTGTGAACTTGTTTCATAATGTTGAACAATGAAGCTGAGTTTTTATCTGCACACAAACATTATTATTGTAATGTTTGTCAACTTATGTGTTTAACAATAGTAAACAATGGACTTGAGTTGTTGTAGTTACCATAGCCATGTTGAGGCCTTGTGCCATGTGTAGTCCCCGTCCTGGCCTACATTGGCGAGGCGGCGGAGTTGGCACATTGCCAGGCTAGGGGCTGGGCCGCTACCCCCCCTCCCCAGCATCCCCTGGCCGTGCAAGAATAATGCTATGTAAGCAGTAAAATATTATCTACGGAGTCTGTATTATAAATTGGACGCATCGTGTTGGGGGGGGAGGGCGAAGAGTACATGACACTGTGAAAAAAATATCCGCAGCGTGATGTGTGTATGTGTTGGCTGTAAAACGCGTAAAATAAAATGTCCCGTGAGCTCGAGCGAAGGCGCATCAGTTGGTAGGGTCCGCCCCCCCACGTAATTGGCGTCGACGGCGAGCAATACGTAATAATAGAAACCGCACAAATGTGTTAATTAAACTACTTTAAAGTTTACGGATGCGAAAACGGAATAGCCTATTCCTACCACGAGGTTTAGGGCGTGCCGCCTGGCAAATTATTTCGGTCTTAAACCCCACCGTCCGAGAGCCAAATCCTTCGCAAGCGCGAGCGCACGGAGACTTTTATATATAAAAAAAAAGAAGAAAGAAAAAGATAACGGGGTGACCAGCCCCTCCCCACCCAGCCCCTCTCCACCCAGCCCCACCCCTCCCATTTTTGGATTCACGACGGACGGACACAATAATCCCCTGTGGGCTGGTGGAACCAGGTGGTTCCTACCAGTATTAACTTTTGTGTATTCTTCAATCCATCTGTTCCTCTTTTTGCCTCTGGGTGTAATTCCAAACATGCATCTATCCCATGCTTCTTTGTACACTCTTCAGTTTGTTCCATCTTCATGAGTGTCCATGTTTTTTTTTAATCTACGTAACAATGGGTAATCTATATTGATTAAAAACGTTGCCTTTCACCTGTCAAGTTCTGCTTTCCAAAAGCACCCGAACCCACTGTTGTCCACCTTATTTCATCACAGTTGACCTCAGTCCAGCTTCAATAACTGGCCTAGGAACGCACATTGGGAGGTGTTTCCAGTTGCCTCGCGCACCACACCTCCAACCGCCCCTGGGCATAGAAAATGTGGGGTCCAACTTTGAATCTGATGACCAATCAGAGTTAACATTGCACATCTACACCAGGTATCCTTAGAGAATCGTTGCAGACAGGCCACCTGACTGGACTAATTGGGGGGGTAGAGGCTTTCTGGTGACGAGGCTTTTCTGGCATATTTCAAACAATCAAATAATTTATACCTTATACTGCTCTTGTCAGACCCAAATGTTCTGTGTTGGAGTGATCACATTTCTGTAATTGAAAAAAATATTATATTGGAAAACCGTTTTAAAATGGTATATTCCAAATATTTTCACCCATTATCTAAACAATATAAATTCACACTTTGTAAACATTTTATATTTTAACACAGTATTTGAAGAAAAACATTGGAAACTTCCACACAATAACCACAACCATCAAACTATCTCATGTAGAGTAACCATGTAATTATTTGTTCTCGGACTAAATATGCTTGAAAATCACTTTTATTGAATCGGCATACAAATTTAACATTAATGTTTAAGTTATGTTACAACTTGTATCATTATAGCACAATACATTGCATAGACAAGTCACAGAATTATAATGATGGCAGATACCAGGGGCTTTACAGAACAATGCAGTTGAGACCTATGAGCCCTGACGGTGAGCTATGAGCACAGTAGTGTGGCATACAGACATTGCATTGTACATTGTGTGTGGGGACAAAGGCACTAATACTAACGTTCATAATAGAGGTTTGTTTGGGTTAGATCGCGTAAAGATATAAATGTGTCGTTACAACCTGCCACCACCCGACACAGCCAACTAGTAAGGGTTGTCACGTAAACAGAACGTGCAAATTCGTCACTAGTACAGCACACCGGTGTGTTGGAGAGCCAAGCCACAACATCTACAATCCGAGTACGACGTTTCGCCAGTAATTACAACTAGCTTCATCAGGCGACAGCCAGATTTGTGGAGATGTCCACCTGTTTCGTTCCTTATATAGAGGCGTAGATGTGGTGACCACGCTTCTGCGCTCGTGCGCAAAGTGGGGGGGGGGATTAATGAGCCAACGTACATTATGCGAGCCCTTTGATCTTGTCCTTCCTGTCCATTGTGTGTATTAAAATAGCCGTACCAACGGTAATCCCTATTGAAGTATGGTTGGTGCCCTGTATAAGCATGCATTTAAACAATGTATTATTTGATGATTCGCGTTCACGCAGCAATAAGTCGGTGGCTATCGGAGCGGTTAAAATTATTTTTATTTCTTTCAATTTCGATAGATTCCCAAGTCTTGGCCAGTAGTAGCTAGTTTTGCACAGAACTTCAACATCAAAATCAATTGAGTGTCCTTGTTGGCACGTGTTACGACCAAGTCGCTGTCCATTCAAAACTCACTTTACGCAACCCAGAAACCAGCACAGACGGGTAAACACATTGAAATGTATGCTTCATTTCTTAAAAAAAAAACATGGGATGCATGTGGAACTGACCGTGTAGCAAAACCAATCCAGTTTAGCTTTACTTCTGGTATTTTACAATCATCTCTGATGCAAAATTAAATTGATCAAGTTTGTCTTCAAATTCTGTAAGTAAATCTATGCAATGATAACAGAAAACGTATTTTTCCCCACTAGTGTTCAACAACTTCCACGATAGTTGTGCATGCTCCCTCACAACAACAGTCACATGACTGTCATTCGACCACACTTTATTCTTGTACAATGTAAAAAGAACATTAAACTGCGCATTTACTTCATCAGCGTGTGAGAAGTATGGTTCCATGACTTGCTTAACTTGAAATCGGCTAATTTTTGCAAACTTGTCTTTCCTCCTAATATATACAGTACTGGCAGACCGATAGTTGTAAAGTGCAACTTATTCATGTTTAATTGTAAAACATGTTTTCTTTCTTGCTTTGAAGCCAGCCAGATTGTCAGAACATTTATGAAGTGGGTAATGAGCCAAAATGTTCATATTTCATGTTTAAAATTTACCTTTGGTCATTTAAAAAAATTAACCCAGTTTACAAAGTCAGAGATGGATCAACATCCCTTGAATGCTGTATGTAAAATTGTATCTTTAAAGTCAAATATCAAATATATCACATGCATATGAAGCAGCTGTTACAAAACATTTACTGAAAAAGATCAATCGTATTCCTAGAAATATCATATAGTGATCGCTCGCACATTCTTAGATGTCTTTGGAAATTGTAAAAATATAGAAAATGTTACAAAAAGAAACAGACCTATACATTTTCTAATTGGCTTTCTCCTCATTTTTGACACGATGTGCTTGTAAATTAAAACAATTGCAATTAGAAAATATATCCCTTGCATTCAGACACCGGATAAAAACTGCATCTTGAACCTTTTTGTTAACGGTGGCATTGCAAAAAAGCTTCATATTATGATGGTGAGTTTTCAACAAGGTTTTCCTGTTTTAATGATAAAACAGGATTTGGTCCCATTTTTTTTACGATATACCCTGTAAGTATCTTATTATTTAAGTGATGTAGGAACGCTGTTTAGCCTTGAGATTATTGTGACAATCACTGGATCAGTGCAGGGAGTCAACGGTTAATTTCTATTTCTATAACCTCACCTAAGGATGCCTTCCTAATGCTGTATTGATTAAAACACGATGGAGCCAGTTCATGGAGCTATTATTGGCAGAATAGTTGTTTTTGTGGAAAGTAGCCACATTCCAAATTTTGCAATTCATTCGGGGCAAATTCCCCATTTTAAAGAGGCCATTACGCTACTGCACAAACCACAATGGCAGAATGAGCCAACGTTGGCGGAAACGTTTTTCCATCGCACAGAATCCCGACAATTGCACCCTGGGGGGGATTAAGCTCGTGGACGTGAAAACTTGTGTACTTGTCAATCCACTGCTGGATAAGGGCCTCCCGAGGTCATACGGATCAGGAGGTTATTTTTGCCATACTTAAATGCTGGTCTGTGTGGCTTGAAGACTGAGCATAAACATGACAGCATGCTGTGGATTCTGCAAAAATATTTTCAGAAGTACCGGGATAATTTGAGCACCTTTTCGTTCCTCTCGAATTGTACGGGAAATGCCATGGACATTCAGAAACGGAAGTTATAAAAGTCATATAAATTATAATTGTCTGTTATCATGTTGATCATCACAATTATTGCTATCAAATTATTTTTGTTCATCATTATTATCATCATATTCAACATTGCCTTCAGTTTTTTTTAACTAACGTTAGGCTGCCATTGGATTTGCGCTGCTATTCTGCTCCTTGGTGGAGGAGAGATGAAGCCTTGATTGGTTGACTCGGGCCACCGGCTGGATAGTGTGCAGATGGCAGCAAGCACGGCCTTGATTCTCCTTCAGCACTCCCTCCAGCTACCGATTGGCGGTGGATTTTATGGGGGAATGGAGTTCCATCCATTCTGCCCGGTGAATTGAGCCAAAACCTTACACATGAATTTGGTGCAATATCCAAATCGTACAGGAATTGGGACAGCATGGGACAAATTTCTAAAAAGAAACCACGAAGGCCCTTTGTCGTGATTGAAAGGTTACATTTGAGAATAACCCTATACTACAAAATAGAATAAAAATAATCTTCCCTAGTAAAGTAATGATCAAGCTAGAACACGCAATAAAATGTAACTGAAATTATGACATTGCATTTCTACAGACAGAATTGTTTAAACACTGTTTAATTGATCATTTAACGTAATTAATGATCACCTAGTATTTAAGGTTTATCTCATGTTCCATTTCTTTTAATCAATCGCATAAAAAAACTACGAAGTTAAAAACCTATGAAAAGCTTGGCTCTTACCAAATGTAATCACAATAGGCAGGGCACATTATAGGTGAAAAGTGGATGAGTAAACAATGGGAAATTAATTAGTTGTGTTAAATTATGGACATTCTAGATTTGAAGCTTTCGTGACTGCAAGGATTCATACTCTTAGGTTTTTTCGGAAAAGTCACGTAGGTAAAAATAAATAATACAAATAATAATTTTATTTCTATTATAGTAATTTTATTTCTATTATTATTTCTATTCTTTTTATTTTTATTATTTATTTGTGCCTACGTGACTTTACTGAAAAAACCTAAGAGTATAAATTATGGACGCTAAAATGCACTTCTTTAACCTGTATATTTTCATACCTCTAGAGTCTAGAAGATAACACATCGTAACTTTACGATGGTGAAATGTAAAAATGTACCATTTACTTGATCTTTAACAATTCTTTTCGATAGCATAAGACATGATTCTGCCTTTTAAAATGTACGCTGTCCTATTCGGTGATAAAAAATATATACTTCCAGTCCTATTACAGCTGTCGCTGTTAACAAGCAGAGCACAAGTAATAAAGGAAACGACAACAAAGACAATCATTCACTGAGCTAATCCATAGCTTCGTTGACTTCGATTTCACTCACCAGGAGATTTCTATCACTACCGCTTCCCTCTAGAGCCCGGCTACCGCCACCTCCACGTGTATATAGTGCATTCTGGAAAGTGGAACAGCCCTGTGGTCCCCTCGTGCCAGGACTGTCACTGGCACAGTCTCCACGGAGCCTGCGGGCTTCGTTGCGGCGGTGCCGCCGACTGCGGTATATCCAGCAGATGAGCAAGAAAGCCCCAACCACGCCCAGCAACATGAGGACAAGGCCCAAGACATCCAGAAGAAAGCCGTACGTCTTGACTGTTTTGGAGAAACACGCACACACAAACGCACATGGTTTGCTTTGCATTTCCGTTTCAATGTACGTACATATCTTCCCATGTACCTTCATATATGTGTATACATTCGCATGTTTGAACTAATACTACAGTATATAGTATATTAATGCTGCTCTAATATCCAAAATAAAATAGCCTGGCAATGAGCATGATGCCTGAGAGAATAAAGGGCATACGCCACAGTTTGTGCACTTTCCATCAACTGTACCAAAGGCTTACTACATGCCCATTTGGTAATGCTCAGGACCACCAGATTGCATTCTGGAAATTAAGATGTATATAGACATTTTTTTTATTTGAGGCATTACATGCATACAACCACAAAACATGAATTCATCCAAAAAGGTATGAAACAGAATCCTTTCAAGACAATAGCATAACTCTAATTCATGCACAACAGTGAATTTGTATTGTAGTAGACAACGAAAAAATAATATTTTCAAAGCAATGATCCAATATTGTTGTTGTATACAGCTGCTGGACAAGTGCTTTCACGGTACAGAAGTCATGCTTTCTAAAGTGTGACACATTTACATACATGATTAAAATTAGGTTTTTTTTGATGACTTATCAATCTACTGCTGGATGAAAGGCTACCCAAGTAGCTGCTTACCCTCACAGTCCCACAATGCAACAATGCACCCAGAATGTCATCGCCCCATCTCCGTCGTGGACGTGTTCTTGGGTGTCTTCCCTCCTTTGCCTCCTGCTCAGTAATTATTCTTGCCCATTAGCCATCACTTTGTGACATGTCCTGCCCAAGCCCACGTATTTTTCTTAACGGTCAAATCTGCAGATGTATTGAATCTGCATATGTTCACAATCCATTGTTGCTCTTTCTGTGTCTCGGTGTATTCCAAGCATGAATCTCTCCATACTTCGTTGTGCACTCTTGCACCTCCGATTAGCACGGCTGGCTATGTACAGTGCGAAAGAAGTTCAACATACATACACTTTTAAGCTTTTGTTGGTCAGGGACTATGTTTCCGAACCATATGTCAGGGCAGGCAATACACAATAGTTAAATCTTTTCCTCTCCAGACATTTACCTTTCCAAAAGCGCTCCAGTCTGCGCTCTTAACCATAAAATACCGTTAATTAGCATTAAAAAGTGTGTAGAGAGTGTGTAGAGGTTCATGCTTGAAATAATACTGAGTGACAGATATCATATTAACTGTTGAAAAGAGTAAGTTTCCTTGGACAGAACACATCACGCGAAGGAATGGTCGTTGGACAAGGCTTGTGATGGAATGACAGCCAGAGGAGGGAACACACTTGGAGAGGAAGACCACCCACGTGATGGCACAATGATATCAGATCACGGATTGTGACATGACGGATTGCAACAATGTAGAGGAGCCTGCATCCAGCAGTGGATATATCTAGACTAACGATAACTTGCAACGAGTGAAAATAACTTACTTTTCATATGGGTGCTGTGATCTGAATCTTTCACTGCCAAAATAAAATCAATTCATTAAGCATCGCCGCAGTGAAATGTTCTTTTTTGCATGTATAGCCAGCATACTTTAACCCTTGTCCACTTCTGATATATTTTATGCGAGACCTCCATTGCTGCAAGTTGGCTAAAATATCATTTCTGCAATATTTCAAATGATGAGTAATTTTTTATTGTATATTATACAATCGTGCACCAAACACAATTGCATATGTTTGACATTTAAACACTACGTGTACAGGGCAGCAACCAAGATGCTATACTCTCCAAATTCAAAACCTCCCATGTGAGCATTAGATGTAATTTAATTCTGTGAATGCTACAGGCATTTACATTTACAGAGTTTAACGGAGTTAACAAAACTATATATGCTGATGCCTGTGACCTGTTATGTCTAAGGCTATGTATGATTTTGTTACAGAGGTCATGGCTGTCATAGAAATATTGAATTTGAACAAAGTGCATGCCATTTTGAAAATAGCTGTAGAAACACATTGTATGTATGTCCAACTTATTTCCCACCATACATAGCCAACAGTGCTAATCGGAGGTGCGCATGTACGAACATATGTCACACATTTCTGGTAGGTGACATCTGTGTGACCACACCCACCCCAACTTCAGCAAACATGCAAATGGACACGCATCGTTCACATACTGGTCCACCTCTCCCCATCACACTTCAATTTACTGCCGATATTTAGCGATTGCTCCCTCCTCAAGGTTATTATTTGTTTGCTCTTTCCCAAGGTGAAGCCGATCACACCCCTATAAATAGTATATGACAGGGGACAGTCTAGGAGAAACAACCCTATACTTGGGTGACTAAAAATAGGTGAGCACGACATAAATAATGCACCTTCTACTATTGTATCATTTTAAAACAGCATCACTGTGAGGAAAGTGAAGATAATGGCCCCTTTTCAGAAGGTTCCAATCGGAACCTGAATAAAGTTTAGTTTGTTGTCCTTCCCCAGGACATCTGATTAGCACGGTTGACTATGTACGGTGTGAAAGACGTTCAACATACATTTATACAAGGGGTCACCGAAAAATGTAGACACACAAACGGTACCTCGAGGCATCTTGCATATGAGGCCAAGGCCGGGGGTGGTGCATGTAACCAGCTCCCACTTCCCAGTATTTGTCACCATCCACGCACACAGATCGGCATCCATGAGGCCCTGTGGATCGCCGTGCGCCCAGTTGGTGTAGCGGAGCTGTGAGCCATCCTCCCAGCGCAGGTCACCAACTTCATTGAAGGGAGGATAACATTCATTATATGATCACCTATCTATGCCAACAGGCACACAAACCTGTAGTCTCAATCTGTGGTTCCCACACAGCAGCAAATTATACTTCTCCTAGGTCTCCGCTTCACTAAACCACACTGACCAACATAGTGAAGTATGATTAAAACCTAGATTTGAAGCTTTCGTGATTGCAAGGATTCATATTCTTTGGTTTTTTCGGTAAAGTCACGTAGGTAAAAAATAAAAATAAATGAAAACAACTAAATTAAATCACGACGTTTTGGGTGCAACACAAGCGGGTGCTTGTGTTGCACCCAAAACGTTGTGATTTAATTTATTTTATTTTTTACCTACGTGACTTTACCGAAGAAACCAAAGAGTATGATTAAAACCTCCCATGACTTACATCATATGACATTCATGAAGATTTGAATTGACAATGCGCTGTAAATGATTTTTTTTTTCTTGAGTATAAGTGAAAGAGATGGCTAAATGGCTGTTGATAATCACAACTTTACCACGAACAATAATTCAATCCAATTGAATTTGTATCACACTTCACTGAAGCGGGCAATGCATTTGTTTCTCCTGATTGGTATTGCATCCTCTTACACGTAAATCTGCTTACATGAATACCTTGAATCATTTATATTTAGACCATCAAGTGTACATGTACCATCAGTGTCATAGCTGAGGCTGAGCCAGATGCTTGATATGTGCTGTTGGTAGGGCTGCAGGTTTTCCCACACGAAGGTATTCTCCTGCTCATCCTGAATGGACAGTGGTTTGGCCTGGGAATCTGAAAGACATGTGTGTGCTTGTGTCAGAATACATGTCTTTGAATGAACACGGGAAAGGTACAAACATAAAGTGGTAAAAATAACCCACACAAAATTCAACTAATAATAATGAGCTAAAAAGTGTTGGCAGACACAATATTTCTCTGCCAAAAAGTTTTTATCTTAGAATTTATGTTTAAATTTTTGGTTGGGCCATGTAATAATATGGCCAAATTTGTGTCGTTAATATCCTCCACACCTGACAAAGCCAAACAAATATAATTGCCACGTAGTGTACAAGCATTTAGCGCTCCAATTATCATTATTTCAGCTAATCCACAATGTGCCCAAAATAAATATTGCTGTTTTCTCTTTGACTTTATATTCACCCTAATATCCACCAGAAATAAAATCTGTTTCATGATACTGGTAAAAAAAATATTTGTGTTTTAACTTGAAAATAATTCGAATATATCCATAAATGTATACGTTTCCTAGAGGTGTGCTTACGGATGGAGGCACAGGCTTGTGATGCACCATCCTGGTATGTGGTGCGCTCCGGATAGAAGGCGTAGCAGTTTCCACGAAAAGGCAACCAGGACGAGCTGTTGATGGAGTGCGGGCACTGCCCCTGGATGGCACTCTTAACGGGAACCGCTTCTAGGTACGTGACACAACGGAATACAGCCATAACTGTCAACATCCAAAACATAATAATCACTGATACATTGTATTGCAACGTTACAACTACATAAAATACATACTCTTTGGTGATTTCGGTAAAGTCAAGTAGGTAGAAATCAAATAAAATAAAACAAATCACGACGTTTCGATCGCAACACAAGCAATGTTCATCAGGTGGAACAACCACAGCAAAAAAATGCTGAAGTAGGCGAGAGAGCTGCCGTGGCAAGAGGTTATATAGGTAAGAAAGGGGGGAGGCAAGGGGGGAGAGAGAGAGGGGTGGGGGTGTGAAGTAGGGGAAGGGGGGCGCTGCGTGAGCGCTAGGGGAAGAGGACGTGAGGCTGGGGGGGGAAGTGGGCGGGGCTAGAAGCTGGGGGGGGGGAATAAAAAATCTACTGGTAAACGGCATGTAGGATGGAAACAACCACAACCAGTTAAGGCATTACCTGGTTAATAACATCCTTCCAATGATTGTTCAATTTGTATCCATCTTCTCGGTTGAAGTTATGTCTGTGTTTATATATCTGGATGGTTTCATGAACAAACCTTTGATAGTTGTCCGAAGGTTTTCAGAGTACCTTGGTCTCGGAAAAAACAATATCATGCGAGCCCACAGCGTAATAGCAATGGTCAGCTACGGCAGAGGTATTGGTTCTGCCCTGTTTCAGATCTGCCTTGTGTTCGCGGACACGGTCCGAGATCTGACGTTTCGATTCCCCAATGTAACTGCTACCGCAGACACAACTCAGTTTGTAGACTCCAGGGTATTGCATGTCAGGAATAACCTCCTTCACAGATGTGATTAGATCACGGATTTTGTGTACTCGCTGCGGTTGTTCCATCTGATGAAGATTGCTTGTGTTGCGATCGAAACGTCGTGATTTGTTTTACTTTATTTCTACCTACGTGACTTTACCGAAAGAACCATATAGTATGGATTGCTGCAGTCATGAAAGCTTAAAATCATTACTTTAAATACACTACATTGTATGGCACATTCCCCATATAATCTGCACTTCAAAGTCAGTGGCAGAAGTATGAATCACACCCGTATGTGAATCACACAGTGGCAAGGTAACCAGAGGCCTTACCTTGTCGACTCATGCAGATGGCACCCTTGAGGAGCGTCTTGCAGCCTGTCACCTTCCAATAGCTGTCACGATCGATATAGACGCAGCCCTCGATCGTCTGGGGCTCGCCTCGCATCCAGTGTGTGTAGGGAACGTGATCATCAGAAATCCATTCGTAGCCTACGCCACCTGACTGCGCATACATACAAAAAGCACGTGCATGGTCGCGCACATGCCAGTAGAAGCACGCACACGTTTATCAACAAACAAAAGTCTTAATGGTCATGGAAGTAAAATTTCGGGACTGGAATCATTGTAACATATACAATTACTTATTTATCTAGAAATGCACGCTGAATCCAATAAAACAAAATTTATAAGGGGTCTGCATTCTATGTGTTATATTAAGATGTTTACAGCCAATACACATCTAGGCATGTAGGAGGAAAATGGAGCACCAGCAGAAAAGCTACGGGTGCGAGAGGGCAACATTCTATTCCATACAGATGGGACGAATTATATTATTCCACACTTGCTGTACTTCCTTCTCCTGGTGAGCCAGAGTATGGCACACGACATTGGAAAGTATTGCCGAATATATATTTTTTATACGAGGTCAAGTCAAGAGTTTATGGAACAATCCCCATTCTATGAGATTTGTTTTTTTACATCAACCACATGGTCTCAAGGCGTGTTCTGCAGTGGGAAGAAAGAGTTGTGTATAATTCATTCCTGCTTACTACATAAAATTACGGCTACAGAAGCCATGGAATGTAGAACAAAATTAACATTCTGAATCAAGTGAAATTAGATGCACATATGAAAGCATTGAATAAAAATCAAGCCGTAAGATAAAAAAGTGTAACAACATGAATCTTGATTTTTCATTATTTTTTTCAAATATTTATATACTTCAGCCAACCCCATGACTGACCAACGGAGATTTATAGAGACAAAACGCATGCGATAACATCTTCATACTACCAAGTGTGTGCTTTCACATGGCTCACAAACAAAAACGTGGACGTGTAAATTTACACATTCTTTTCATACGCTAAAAGAGTAAGAAGACGTGTGTGTAAAGTTTTATCAACCTGGTTCAAACTGCCGTCAATAACTCTTCGTTGATGGACGATAACGTTTGGGGAGAGACACCCTGCATGTGCACAATACGGGATGTATTTTTTATAACGGAGGTGCAAGTCAAAAAACTCCGTACATCAAAGCTGGAGAGGCCGATCCACAGCGGCGATGCCACGCGGTCGAGCACGAGTGTGAGGAACGCCTGGTGTCGTGGGTCCATGATGCTGGCCAGCACCGTGTCACGGCGCTCGCACAGCCACGCCGCCTCAGGCCACGACAGGCTGTACAGCACCATCGTGTACGTTACATTATCCATCCGCAGTGTGTCCACAGCGAGCGGGTCTGGGATCGGCGACGGTGATGGAAGTGCCGGGTCTAAGATGTGCACACACCCGCGCAGAAAACCCTCGGTCATCGTGGAACGGAGGGAGGGGGGATTGACAACAGAGTCTATAATAGTCAGGATAAGAGTTATGTTTGACTCGTCAGGGGAACCGATATGTGAAAATAAGGGTAAAAAATTATTTACTCAGATAAATGTTCCAGCACTAATATGCACAATGGTAGGCAACAGCATAAGGCGAAATACTGAGGAGGAAGACCGGCATATGAGGTGCTTAAATGGCATGTGGCTAAGGACTAGTATTACACTCCAGACTGCAGGACTCCATCAATATTTGTTGATTGCTAATAGGCTGTAAAATCTACAGCGATTCATTGACTGGAAACCCTTTTAAAGCAGGCAGTTATTTGAGTGGGGAACAGTGTCATGATTCTAAACAAAAGTATGGAGGGTAGCTACCTGAGCTCAAGTGCATACTCTGCCGTCTCTGTTGACAGGCATTCAGACATGGCAGAATAGAATAAATCACGACGTTTCGGGCGCAACACAAGCGTCCATCATCAGTGTTGCGCCTGAAACGTCGTGATGTATTTGATTTGATTTTATACCTACGTGATTTTACCGAAAGAACCAAAGAGTATGGATTCCTGCAGTCACGAAAGCTTCAAATCAAGAATGGTAGAATAGTTTTCGATCAACAGCTCTTACACATTGGAGTTATTGAGGAATTTATTTGACAGGGCCGCCTGCAAGTATGCAGCAGATGTCAAGAGCCTGCTGTGGCAGCCATGGGTGCAAGTGGCTTGGGACCCAAATTAAAGTAACATGCACAATGGGTCCTAGATGTGATCAGGGTGTGCCTGGCAGGCCATCAGGCCATAACTAAAATTCCACGCCGTGCTGTAGCATGGAGACGACATACAGCCCAATTCCCACCCAGAATGCAAATAGGCACCCCTCTCGCACACCCTTGGTGAGAAAGGTTATTTAAAAAAATCACACTGAAAAAATAAATAATCGTACGTGAATAAAACAAAAAACATTGATTCTACCTTTGTATTTTTGGCAGATAAAGTTGTGCTCCTCCTGCACGCAGTTCCGGCTGTCCCACTTGCCGGTAAAATGGAGTGGAGGGCCATTCCACACCAGCACGCAACTCACCTGCATCACCAGCCACAACCAAAATAGAGAACAACAGCAATGTAATATTTTTCGATTTAAAGCTTTCGTGACTGCAGGGATTCATCTTCTTCGTTCTTTCGGTAAAGTCACGTAGAAGGGAAGTAATAAAATAATAAAAATAAAACATAATAAAATAATTCTCACGACGTTTCGGCCACAACGCAAGCAGCCGTCCTCAGGTGAAGACCAGGTCTGTCGGGGAGACAGCGTCTGAATGGACGCTGCTTGCGTTGTGGCCGAAACGTCGTGATAATTATTTTATTATGTTTTATTTTTATTATTTTATTACTTCCCTTCTACGTGACTTTACCGAAAGAACCAAGAAGAGCAATGTAATAGCATAGGTCATCACAGTTACAATTCTGAGTTGGGAATTGTCAACTGCTGCCGGTGGGTTAGATAATCTTAGGATGTGTGTAAACATAATTTGCACCATTGTCAAAAACACCATTATACTAATGCTCCACCACTGTATACCAACTGCTCAATGCTCTCCAGTTAAGTGGCAAAACGAAAATATTAAAAGTTCAATAATTAACGATCATTCACCTCGACTCATTAAACGTAACAGGACACAACGATGACTCAATGTAGATGTAGCCCAACTTTAAGGAAACTATAAACAGTAACACTTATCGCTGACATTACAATTAGAAATTGCAAAAAATCTCAAGCAGGCCTGATGGTTTCCATCATATTAGAAATGCACTTTCAATGTTGTCATCTTAAAATTCTCAATTTCAGGTCAAGAGGTCATTATGGCCAATGTCGGTGATGGGATAACACCCTCGTCACCACTTCCTTCCGCTATATCCTGTAGCAGAGTCAACACCAGGCCTCAAAGGCCTGCTTTTCCAGCTACCTACCATCTGGCTTTTTGTCTTCACCTTGGTCTCTGACCTCTGGGTGCCAATCCAAAATAATTACCCATCTTGCTCCCTGTCACACATGTATGTATGATTTACGTGGAGACTGATTTATGTAGCCGAAGTAGTGATTAATCCATCCGTTTTCAGTGGAATGACAGCCTTCCTTTCACATACATAATTGTCCAATTGTTCCCATCTCAAATTCAATCTGTATCGTCAAAGCTGTCCCTCCAAAAATTATATGTTTTACAAAGAAGCTTGCAAATGTTACAGGATTTCGATTCTCACAATTTCCAAAACTTGTTGCAACACTGCATATACTTAAACCTTTATGTCAAACACAAAATGCACGAATGATACGTACAAAGTCAATCTTGTCATTGCTCCCTTGGTCTGCTTTGTCTGTCTTGACCCAAGCAGGGTGCATCCAGTTGGTGAATGTGACATTGCGTTCTTCCAGCCATGTGAATGCTCCCACGCTCGCACGCACATGCAGTCCCACCCAGTAGCTGTCTTGTCCCGGTGCCAATTTCAAGATGATAAATGCTGTAAACACACATTCACAGATGTGGCACAGTAGGAACACTTGCGCCTTTGCAGCAAGAAGGGCCTCGGTTCGATTCCAGACTTTGGCACCTTTATCGTTGGAATTTGTATGTTCTCCCCCAGTTCGGAATGGGTTTCCTCCATATTATATGAGTTTTTCCCATAGCTAAAAAATATACAATGTAACCGGTTTTGGACAAATATCTGAAGAATTACCTAGACATTACTCAATTGGGATTACACATATAAATATCGCCCCATAATGCTAAAGCTTGGCAGGACCCTCCTGAAAAAGAGTCGGAATTCAGCAAGGCTTTTCTGGAGAAAATAGTGTATAAAAATAACAAATTCACAAACATGTCTGCAAAGCCCACATGTTTGTATGCAAATCTGTCACTCAAGCCCATCACAACATATAGAGTAAAAAAAAGAATATAAACACCGATTGTATTTGACTACCATTTTACATAGTCCTAACGATAAAATTCCACTTTATTTTCTCATATGCATGTTATTGTGTGCATTATGCAAGACCTGCAATAGAGTCAGCAAGTGTGCAGAGGTTGGTTCACTAGGACAGACAGGCACCTTGCTCGAGATGGTTTGCAATGGTGGCCAGGGTTGCATCCTGGCTCTCGCAGTACTCCTTAGCACCCATCCACGTCCTGGCCTGCCCAGGCCCATCCACAAATCCCAAGCACTGCACCACACAGCACACGCCAAGCACACACACACATTGTCGTCTCTCCAGTCAACCTAATGGACATTTTTTTATTAAAATATTTTAATCTGTTACAAACCAATGCCTAAATAAACGCATTTTTAGAAATACTTAAAACCATTTCCAACAATGGATCAAGTTGCAGTGAAGAGTGCGCAGCTGCATGCAGCACTACTTGGCCACCTTATCTCCAAACACATGCCAGCCATCAGGACAGTTCCCCCAGGCCGACGTGGCAGGGTGTAGAGGAGTCATTGGAAATGACATTGTGACATTCCAGCGCTTGCACACTGCTGGGAGCTTCATCCCACAGCGCATGTCCCCCCAAGTACCTGAGAACCATCAGAACACATCCCCGTCAACGACAACACTCTTGCTATCTAATTAAAACACAGTTAGGATTTGGTAATGTTGCATTTGCAGTGGTGCACAGGCCACTAATAACAACACAAAAAGTTAACACATTTGTTATTGACATTGCCTAAATACGATTTCAAAAACAATATGGATATAATCAGGCAATGTCCTATGAAGAAGTCGTTCCCTGAAACATTGCCTATTGTATATTTATTTTCATTTTTAGCCACTGTTGTTGACAAATGTGTTGAGTTTTTTTTATATTTCCTATCTAACTATGTCCTTAACAATGGTATCACTGTGTTTAAAGATGCAGCGTTATCTATTCAACATCTCGGCCCGTGGTTATTTCCATTGGCAGCCCCTATCCAGTGATGTAAATTCCACGTTCATGAGGTGGAACCTAGACTCTCTGTAAGACAATTATGAGCATAAAGTGGGAATAATTTTTACCAAACATTGGACATCATGATAATTGTTTTTTTACCCTTTATCTGGTAACAAAACTGACACCTTTTTTACAAGGAGTCATGTTTGCATTGACCACAATACCTGCGGTCGGAATGCAAACAAAAAACACAACTCTGATAATGTATGCACTGTCCTTGAAATTGATTGATCCACACCCGAGACAGCTTTTCTTAGAGCCTAGTCTCACATGGTGTTGGACCAGATGACGCCAAAAGGCGCACGTGGTGTAAAAAAAAGGTGTCAGTTTTGTTGCCAGATAAAAGGGTAAAAAACCAATTATCATATTTTGCTACTGGCAAAGGAGGTTCCAATGGTGTAAATCGACAACCTAATGGCAGCACTATCAAACGTGATGCCTAATTTTGTTTTGTAAACAGTTCTATGTGCAAAAGCCGTTATTGACTGAATACACATCATCATATTAAAAGAACCGGCCTCACCCTTGTTGGCAGACATGTAGACGCAGGTCTGGAATTTGCGGGCTGCATTCGGTCTGCTGTCTGCCCATGCCATGAACGTCAACAATGAACCATCCGACCACCTACCCACACATAAAAAAGGGACATTACTGTCTACTGCCTTGTATGCACAGTGACTTATGGAAATAATTTCAGAGATTTGTAGAGGAACCAAACCTATATATGCACTCACTCCATGTTAGATTGTCATGTTGTTTCATGATGATAAATGATATTCATGATAAGTGGGTGACTCCCCTTGGCTATGTCACTCTTGATACTGGCTTTATGATTTTCAGGGATTCACATTTCACCCGAAGTCTTAAAAGTGCCTTTGGTACTGGCAAAGGAGGGCCCATGACGAACGAACATTACATTACTATTGTGTCAATATCGCACAGAGAGTGACCGCTCAAATTCTCGCACGCTCATTCATGAACGGAATCTAACTATGAAGCAGTACCATAAATTAAGCTGTAACGTTCACGTATGCTGTTGACTTTCTGGTGACAGACGCAGCTTGTGAATGTGGGGGTGCCCCTCTGTATCCCTGGTCGGACAAGCGTGGGGCAATGCTCACCCAGCCAGTGGTGGAACCTGAACGTCGCGTGAAGGCTACGGGACGAGCACAGCACTCCAAAGCTAAACTCACACCCTTCAGCAGCTTCGTGTAAAACCAAGTACGTAGATAAAACCGTGCTCATCATTTGCACTTTGCAAGAACGTGCAAATTGGTGTTTATGTACTTTTCCATATCACAATTCTGGCTAATCGCCTGATGAAGCTGGTTGTAGTTTACAGTGAAATGTCGTACTCGAAATGTAAATGTTGTGGGTTTACTCTCCAACACACCGGTGTGCTGAAGTAGTAACTAATTGGCACGTTTTGTTTACTGACAAACCTTATTAATTGGCTGTGTCGGGTGGTGGCAGGTTTAATGACACATTTATATTTATGCGAACTAACTCAAAAACATTTTTATTATGGATTCATGATCATATGAGCATTGGTTGTGAAACAATGTATACTTAATGCCTAAACAGTGGAAATGTTTGCTGTAAAGTATCATGATCAGTGTTTGGAATACAGTATAAGGATTTGAATGTGCATTGCTCACACTCTTATACCATGTGCAGTATGAACTCTCTGCAGTTTACATGTTTTTAAATTATATTTTTAATGATAGAAATCCTTCAATGTGCTTCTTACATTGATGGGCATATTATACAAAACAAGTAAAATAAAAGGCCCAGTTCCTGAAGTGTAAAAGTCTGTATTTCCACCCGTTTTATTTGAATTATGGCCCCTTTTCTGGACAAAAATTGTGAAATTATTCCCCATTATGCATCCCAATGTGTTCTGCCACGTCTACAATGCTTCACTCCAAGCCTACATTATGTACAGTGAAAATAACCAAATTGTGCAGGGCTAGGGTCGGAGCCAGGATAGGGCTGCACAATTGCAAAATTGTTCAGAAAATCTGTACTGAAAGCTGCACACTATGGCTTTAAGGTGAGTTTTAATTAGCGGTGGTTAGGGGATAAAACTTTTACACATATTGACAGGAATGGTTCTGCACTTAGTAATACAATTCCATACTATCTTGGCACACTCTGACAATGTTTTGCAGAAGTAATTATTTCCAAAAGATACTCTCTATTTATTATAATTGGTTCTTTACCCTTCTATCTGGCAACAAAACTGACACCTTTTTACAAGGAGTCATGTTTGCATAGACCGCAATACCTGCAGTCATAATACAAACAAAAGAACATAACTCTGATAATGTGCACTGTCCTTAAAGTTGATTGATCCACACCCGAGACAGCTTTCCTTGAGCCTAGTCTCATATGGGTTGGACCAGATGACGCCAAAAGGCGCACAACTCAAAGACAATGCACCATCAGAGTATGAGAGCTCGGGGCAAGCATCTACACTATGGGAACCTCATTTGCCAGTAAAAATATGATAATTGGTTCTTTACCCTTCTATCTGGCAACAAAACTGACACCTTTTTACAAGGAGTCATGTTTGCATAGACCGCAATACCTGCAGTCATAATACAAACAAAAGAACATAACTCTGATAATGTGCACTGTCCTTAAAGTTGATTGATCCACACCCGAGACAGCTTTCCTTAGAGCCTAGTCTCATATGGGTTGGACCAGATGACGCCAAAAGGCGCACAACTCAAAGACAATGCACCATCAGAGTATGAGAGCTCGGGGCAAGCATCTACACTATGGGAACCTCATTTGCCAGTAAAAATATGACAATTGGTTCTTTACCCTTCTATCTGGCAACAAAACTGACACCTTTTTACAAGGAGTCATGTTTGCATAGACCGCAATACCTGCAGTCATAATACAAACAAAAGAACATAACTCTGATAATGTGCACTGTCCTTAAAGTTGATTGATCCACACCCGAGACAGCTTTCCTTAAGGAAAGCTGTCTCGGGTGTGGAAAGCTGTCTCGGGTGTGGACCAATCAACTTCAAGGACAGTGCACATTATCAGAGTTATGTTCTTTTGTTTGTATTATGACTGCAGGTATTGCGGTCTATGCAAACATGACTCCTTGTAAAAAGGTGTCAGTTTGCCAGATAGAAGGGTAAAGAACCAATTATCATATTTTTACTGGCAAATGAGGTTCCCATAGTCTCTATTTATTGTCTACAAATTGATAATATTTTTCGATTTAAAGCTTTCGTGACTGCAGGGATTCATCTTCTTGGTTTTTTTCGGTAAAGTCACGTAGAAGGGAAGTAATAAAATAATAAAAATAAAACATAATAAAATGAAACAATTCTCACGACGTTTCGGCCACAACGCAAGCAGCCGTCCTCAGGTGAAGAATGAGACACTTCAAGCTAGGAACTTACATATAAGCTGGGTTGGGGGTGGTAGAAGAGCGCCTTAACAAAAAGAATGTGCATATCAAGATGAGTTTAGCATATACATGGGAAATGCGCAGGGGGCGGGGGGGCTTCAAAGTCATACCATGCCCACGCACTATGCAGGATCAAGAGCACCAAAGGGGGTGCAGGGATTAGCATTAACAAAGGAAAGGAATGCCAATGATATGTAGCTGCAGTAACTAAACAACACCGTAGAAAACTAAGGTATAAACTACATACAAAGACTAAAATATAAACTGCATAGCACCATCAGTATACTTACTATACTCTACAATAAGCTGAGTTACTAACAGCAAGTAATACATTACAATACTACGTCGTAAAAGTTATATAATATGCTTCCATCTAAACTTTATTCTCTTACATCAACCGAGCATATACCGTACTATATACTGCCATAGATAAACCCAACATTAAATTATATACTGTATTGCAATAAACCACATTTCAACATAACACTATGTATTATTCTACCTACCCTAATGTGTATCAAAATGGTTTATTACGTCCTTCCAATGATTGCTAAGCCAGAATCCATCTTCTCGATTAAAATTGTCTCTGTGTTTGTATATGTGGATCGCCTCATGAACGAATCTCTCATGATAGCCAGGTGGCTTGCAGAGAACCTCTGTCTTGGAGAAGTCAATGTCATGTGAGCCCACTGAGTTGTAGCAGTGATCTGCCACGGCTGAGGTGTTTGTCCTACCGTGTTTCAGGTCAGCTTTATGTTCACGGATGCGGTCCGAGACATGTCGTTTGGTTTGTCCAATGTAACTGCTACCACAGAGGCAACTTGCTCGAGTAGATGTAGCTCTCAAGGGCTTGAGTCACATCGCTGCAGACGTAGCTAGATCCGAAATCTCTGCAACCCTCAAAAACGCCAAGATGCCAGCTAGCAACATCAGCAAAGATGAGCGTTTTGAATTAGCTCAATTAAAAAAGAGGGATGACATTGTCATCCTCTCAGCCGACAAAGGCAATGCCACTGTCATCATGGACAAAATAGAATACAACAACAAAATTCAAGAACTACTCAACGATGGTAGCTATACAAAAATAAAAAGAGACCCCACCAACAGCCTTGTCACTAAAACCAACAATATCATTTCTGATTCAACCGCTTTATTTGATCAGACCAAACAGTTCTCGTTGAAACCTTCTGCAACCAGGCCACCAAGATTATACGGCTTACCAAAGATACATAAAGAAGATACACCTCTTCGTCCCATTGTCTCTACTATCAACTCCCCCACCTATAAATTGGCTCGTTTTTTGTCTGAAATCCTACGGCCTTTCACTGGAAAAACCACCTCTGCGGTACTAAACTCTACTGACCTGGTATCGACAATCAAGGGGATTGCCCTGTCCCCAGACGACCTGCTTGTCAGTTTTGATGTGGTTTCCTTATTCACCAAGGTTCCTGTACCTGACACCATCGCAATCATTGAAGACTTGGTTCATCAGGGACTGAATGCTGGGGTACCCCCCCTGGTGAGACACTGCTTAACCAATACATACTTCACCTGGAATAAAACTTTCTACAAGCAAATTGAAGGCACCCCAATGGGCTCCCCCCTATCTCCGGTTGTAGCTAACATCTTCATGGAGAAATTTGACATGGACGCCATCCAGACTGCCACTCTACGCCCGACCTTATGGAAGAGATACGTAGACGACACTTTTGTCATCTGGCCACATGGCCGGCCTGCTCTAGACCAATTTCTTGACCACATCAATTCCATACACCTAGCCATCAGATTCACCATGGAAGTCGAAAAAAATGGCAAGCTACCCTTTTTGGATGTCCTAATCAAAAGGAGACCTGATGGTTCAATGAGCCACTCTGTCTACAGGAAATCCACCCATACGGACGCTTATCTAAAACCGGATTCCCACCACCATCCATCCCAGAAGAATTCCCTCATCAAGACTCTATATCATAGAGCCCAATGCATATCCGACCATGAACACATTTCCAGTGAACTCAAACACATACGCCAAGCTCTTAAGGCTAATGGTTACTCCGACTACACAATCCGCAAAGCCATCTCTCCAACCATCAAGAAGGATCCTGTTGAGGAGCCTTTCAAGACCATCACCTTACCTTACATTGCTGGGGTCACAAAAAAGATCTCCAAAATCCTGATTAAACACAAGATCCAGGTCCGATTCAACACAGTACATAAAATCCGTGATCTGGTACCGTCTGTAAAAGATGTGGTTCCAGACATACAGCACCCTGGTGTCTACAAACTAAGTTGCCTCTGTGGTAGCAGTTACATTGGACAAACCAAACGACATGTCTCGGACCACATCCGTGAACATAAAGCTGACCTGAAACACGGTAGGACAAACACCTCAGCCGTGGCAGATCACTGCTACAACTCAGTGGGCTCACATGACATTGACTTCTCCAAGACAGAGGTTCTCTGCAAGCCACCTGGCTATCATGAGAGATTCGTTCATGAGGCGATCCACATATACAAACACAGAGACAATTTTAATCGAGAAGATGGATTCTGGCTTAGCAATCATTGGAAGGACGTAATAAACCATTTTGATACACATTAGGGTAGGTAGAATAATACATAGTGTTATGTTGAAATGTGGTTTATTGCAATACAGTATATAATTTAATGTTGGGTTTATCTATGGCAGTATATAGTACGGTATATGCTCGGTTGATGTAAGAGAATAAAGTTTAGATGGAAGCATATTATATAACTTTTACGACGTAGTATTGTAATGTATTACTTGCTGTTAGTAACTCAGCTTATTGTAGAGTATAGTAAGTATACTGATGGTGCTATGCAGTTTATATTTTAGTCTTTGTATGTAGTTTATACCTTAGTTTTCTACGGTGTTGTTTAGTTACTGCAGCTACATATCATTGGCATTCCTTTCCTTTGTTAATGCTAATCCCTGCACCCCCCTTGGTGCTCTTGATCCTGCATAGTGCGTGGGCATGGTATGACTTTGAAGCCCCCCCGCCCCCTGCGCATTTCCCATGTATATGCTAAACTCATCTTGATATGCACATTCTTTTTGTTAAGGCGCTCTTCTACCACCCCCAACCCAGCTTATATGTAAGTTCCTAGCTTGAAGTGTCTCATTCTTCACCTGAGGACGGCTGCTTGCGTTGTGGCCGAAACGTCGTGAGATTTGTTTCATTTTATTATGTTTTATTTTTATTATTTTATTACTTCCCTTCTACGTGACTTTACCGAAAAAAAACCAAGAAAATTGATACTAACCTTATTAACCCAGAGGGATGATGGGTTTATTTGACCTCCGGTCAGGATTTCACCAGGCGACCTTTACATTATTTTAAGTGGCATGCTTTGTGGCAACACTGCGTAGGCAGCTAAGACAATAGAAATATCTTGATCTCACTGCAGGGGCTGGGATAAAGATGTAAAAACACACAAAACCAAATTAAAATACATTTTAGCCTAACCTGCCAAAAGCCAACCTGATTGTGGGTGGATGTGGGACTCACTGAAGTTCACTGTCACCATCCAGCATGCTGAGTCCAATCCACCACTGCTGCAGCGAGGCCTTTGACAGCTGTAGATGTATACACACGTGCACATGTACAGCAGCAACAGCTCTCCAAGTCAGAATCATAATGGAGGCAGAGCTCTTCTGAGTATGGGAGTCGTCTGGCATGCTGCAAATAACTAAATAACATATAATTCCAAATGTTAAATGACACTGACATGTCACAAACTCCTATATTTTTTACTCAAATGTATTTAATGCACACACATGCACAGCTACATACACAAAGACATTCCCACATACACAGGCAGTATGTATGTTGAACTTCTTTCGCACCGTAGCACAGTGATCTCTGTGTGGCTTTATAAGCATTGGTTCCCAACCGAAAGATTGTCGTGTACCCCCTACCAGACCGATCAACTGTCCGCGTACCACCATTTAATTTTGTACATGTTTATACCACGTACGATATTTATTCAATAATTTAAAACATATGAACAAATTCAAAAATAGTTACAATTTGATATTTTACATTTTAATAACACTTTACAGTTTCATCCGAGTCCCTTACCATCGCCATGAAGCAGAGGTGGAAGGCTGAGGTTCGGTGGATGTGGAAGACTTGAGAAATTTTCTTAAGGGCTTGTAAAAAATTTTTTGTTTATATGTAAATGAATTGTGAAAAAATGCGAGCGCTGCAGCACGGGGATGGCCTAGGCGTCCAAAGGCACCATACATTTAACAAACCATCGTCTTCAAAACACCATTTTCTCGTCAAGGAGTAGAAACCATCATGCAAACTCCGGTCATCCTCATAACAGTGGCTTTTGGTTGGCCATCAGACAAAAACGGTCATCACATCGCGTGCTTTCAAATGCACTTCTTTGGACATCTGGAATGCTCTTCCTTTCGATATTAGGAAACCACTGGAGCTATGGACTTTTAAATCGAGAATGAAAACTAATTTCTTTACCACTTGCTTTTGTCTTTAGTTTGTTGTCGTTCCCCAAACCTCTGATTAGCACGGTTGGCTATGTATGGTGCGAAAAAACTTCTATATACATACGTTTCTGTCAAGTGTCTGCTGGTGGAAGTTTCAGCAGTGCCAAGTTGCGTCTCATTCATGGATTTAACAAGATTGACTTTTACAGCTCTCGGATGGGCACACCAAGTACAAACATTCAATGTGAAATTGAAAGTAACAAGTCTGCTGTGTATATATGTGTTTCGAAACTAACAGATGTGAAAAGTTAAGTTCGGCGTAGAGATAACATTTCTGTAAATTCTTCTTGGTTACCTTCTGCATGGTGTGCAACAGGTATAGAAACTCGGCCCTGTCACGCACGGAGGCCAGCTCGCCGCCCATCAGCGTGCAGGACAGGCGGGCATGGATCCAGCTCAAGGGTTGCTGCACAAACAGGTACTCAGCGCCCTGGTGATGCAGCCACTGTGTGTCGCCGCTCACTGCAACGCAAGCGGGAAGCACAGCAGAGCTCTCAGTACCCAGCACGCCGTACGTGCGGACGAACCTCGTGGACGACGGGGGTCAGTGGAACACAGTCACGTGTTCAGCGACGGTCGAGAAGCACTATGCCTGCAACAGATGCGTTACTCAACGTAAATCGGGCAGCACTGCATGCGTAATACTCAGCTTGTCCGCACACAACGCAAAAAATAGATGTGGCTTCCGCTAACCACGTACACTCCACACGTGAAATAACAAGCAATAACTGCATGATAATGTGTCATTTATTGTTAAGAATTAATAACAATTTACAGCCCTTTTTAAATCGACTGCTGGATGTCTACCCATGCTGTCAGTCATGAAGGTTATTTGACCATACTTCACCTCACTGCTCAGTATGGGTTGGTTTAAGGGGTTGGACTCACACCGGGTCAGTTAAAACTGGCCACTGATGTCAGCCATGGCCAGATATCAAACTCAGCTCTCCGGCCTCACATTGCAGTGCGAGAACCATTGAGCCACTGCCCCCCAACAACCAATGCATAATTCTTAACTGATTAGAAATGCAGCTGCCAATTCGATACTCGGCTTACAAGCAGTGCGAAGCTGATTAACATGTAGATGGGAACACAGTGATTGCAGCCAATCACAAAAACATTCCTGCGTAGGGAGCTGGTAGGAACGTTGGGTTGCTCGGTCAATGGCCAGGGTCAATGGCGGCGTGGTGTATTCCGCAAATATGCCCGACTGTGAGGGCGGGCACAAGCCGGCGTGAGTAGGTTAAAAGTTGAGTTTTATAAGGGCACCACGGGGTGACCAGCCCCTCCCCACCCAGCCCCACCCCTCCCACTCCCCACCCAGCCCCACCCAGCCCCACCCCACCCTCCCCTCCCCACCCTCCCCTCTCCACCCAGCCCCACCTCTCCCATTTTTGGATGCACGATGGACGGACACAATAATCCCCTGTGGGCTGGTGTAACCAGGAGGTTCCTACCAGTAAAAACAACAGCAAGTGTATGAATAAGCTAATCCATGATAGTTGGTTCACTAACCATCCAGTTTTTGCCTGGACAGTCAGGCTTTTGATCGAGCTCCACAATGTCTGTATCTATATATGGTGAACTTCTTTAGCACCGTATGCAACCAACATGTCTGGTTGACACCTTCATCTGGACATCAAATTTCCACTGTTTGAAATATAACGGCATCGTGAAAAACGTGTACGAACAACCCGGTACGGAGTGGCGTGCTTGACGGAATGTGGAGCCTAGCACTTTCCCTGCGTAAAGCATGACATGTGCTTAATGGAACCGGGTTAGCCAATTAATAAAGATTGATTTACTACATTTGCAATAAAATAAGTAATGTAGCAATAGACCCTTGGGACCAACCGTCGAACCAACCGAGTAATATAACTACACCACATTGCAGTAGTAATTTGTTTACTGGGATAAGTAAAACTCCGTTTTATCAAGCACCATTCACACAATGCCTCACAGCGCTTTACCACATTAAAACTAGGCGGAAAACAACCCGACAGAGACAGTAAAACATACGCACACTGCTAACGATGATAGATTCCATACAGGCACTCATATACACGGGGTGACTGTTATTTGTGACAAGATTTTCACTACGTTTGTAGCTAGCTATACAATAGCAGCTGACCGGACCAGGACTTCCTCATATTAGTTCGGCTAACAGAGATCTTACTACTTTGAGGTGTTTTGACATTTGCAACACTGCGCTGTAAAGTCATACAACATAATTTGCGAACGTTACATAAAATAAAATCAGTGCCATCCGTGTTACATTTTTAAAGTTCTTTTTAAAAAGTTATTCCTACACCACAGTACCAGGAAGAGAGCCCATTGGGACAAAGTATCCCGATTCATGTGCTCTTGTTTGGCTGCGTGCTTTTGCGAAATTCCGCCGATAGGTGCAAATTATGCACAAAAAAAGATTCTGCCGAATGGAATGCACATATTTCTGCCCCCAATTTGCTCTGCGGAATGGGTGGGGCCCAATTGTGCCGAAACAAATTAGGGCCACGTGTGCTGACAATCAGCACGTTCACCCAGCAAACCCCACCGAAGCCAACCAACTGAGTTCTTTAACATAGCCAAAGATTATCCTGTATAGCCCCAACAGACTGTAGGAGGCAAGTGCTGTTAGCCAGAAAATGAGTACCCTAGTGCCATGTGTAAACATTAACACTAGGGAGACAAAGGCGGCCGGGCGTGGTTGCTGGCCACCCATGCCCCCCCTATGCTGTTCTGGCCTTCATAGGTGCTCGCTAACAGCACTTGCCCCAACAGTCTGTTAAGGCTATATGGGGGGTCTTTGTCTTTGTCTCTGCCCACATAGTTTGGGACAGTAAGGCATAATAGGGGGCAATCATCTCAAGTCAGTCGACCCATGGCACCTGGGTCTGTCCCGTGTCCTCCTGCCAGCGGACGTTAGACACTTCACGTGGCATTAAAGTGCACATAGCCTGGCACAAGCGCCGTGGTTATGTCACCACCACTTAGTGGCGAATGGCGGTTGTTGTTGTTCTGCCCAGAATTGTAGCACAAGCCAAAGGTGTCTTTGCAAAGATTCAATATGATGACATTGATTATGCTATAAAACGATGTTGATAATGATAAGTGGATGACGATTATGAGTATCATGGAAATGATGATGCTGTATGATGATAACTTTGGTAATGATGAAGATGATCACGATGATAGTGATGAACATCATGACGGTGCAGCTGCTCCAGCTTATGATATTCCACCTCCCCCCATTTGTTCATGATCCACCAACTACGATCGGCCCCTTTCTCTTGGCAATCCACCTATCATTTGTCTCCAAAATTCTGGACTGCAGGTGTGCAGTCGTGCCAACGTGAATACCAAATAGCCATTTAAAGCTGAGTTGACATAGAGATGCCATTGAACAGATGCCATTGATGTAAGCCATGGACAAAAATCGAGTTCAGGTCACTGGTTTCACAAAGGCCCTACGCATCATCATCAGTTCAACAGCATCCGCACGGGCAAAATAACATCATTACCTTAAACTTCTTCGTGTGCGTGACTGGCACAATTCTGTTCCTTTTCACGCTGTTTTAACAGCTAAAACCTACTTGAATTTATTTTTGGAAATGCCATGAAAAAAACTGCAGAATGGACGAGCCGAAGACGCACCATGACAAGGCGAACTGGAGCGTCACGCCTACACAGCCTCCCACCAATGGTGAAAACTTCCAGCCATTGTTTGGCACCACCCTCACTCCACGGGTGCAAAGATTAGTAGCAGTGGAATCAGTTCTTGTGAGTGTACAATCGGTCCCCCGTGAATTCAAAATTTTGGAGAGTGAACGATGTTTCACCAGCACGGCCGTCATTTCGTCAAAATGTAGCAAAATTATGGTCAAAAGGGCAACAAAAGTCGGATCCAAAAATCTTAGTCTAGGAAGAACGTGTAAAATAAGTTACAAAAAAGTGACACCAAGCAGTGTGTAAGAGTAGTGAACTCAAGTGATATGGTACACACTGAAATAGACGTGCATTCATTTACTGATAAATGACAGGATCAAAGAATGAGGCAACGCACACTATGGGTCGTATCATGGGACCTCTCTTGCCAATGTAGGGGTGTCAGGGGAAGGATTCCCACCAATAGGAGGGTTAGTGGGAGGGGTGATCGAGTAGATATAAGGGGAGAACGGGCGGGAAGAGGGGGCCTTTTGGCGGGAACGAGATTGGGACGGCTGGGGACAGGTGTGGATGGGAGAAAAGGATTAAAAGACGAAACCCCTGCAATCTTGTGTCGGCTCTCCTTTACATCAGTATCAAATAATAAGAATTAGGTTTTACCCTTTCTGGCAATAAAACAGGTGTTAGGATATTAAAACACCAAACTGAAACCTTTTGCAACGATTACTCTTTGGTTCTTTCGGTAAAGTCACGTAGAAAGACATTAAATAATAATAGAATACGACGTTTCAATTGCAACACAAGCAATCGTCATCAGGTACACATGAATGAGAAAACAAACCTAGTAAACTTGGAAATACAATGCAATTCAACACAGAGAGTCGGCCAACACAACAGTCAACACCACAGCTGGTTGATTACATTCTTCCAAAGATTGCTAAATTTGAGAGAGAGACAAAACATAGACACGGAGACACACAGACAGACACACAAGCAGAGAGAGTGACTCACACAGAGACAAACAGAGATAGACACACACATAGGCACACAGAAAGACAACGTCTCTGTGTCGAGGCCTAAAATAGAGAAAGAGGGGGGGGGGGGGCAGAGGGGGAGTTGTGTGAAATTCCTGCCCATAGGGGGACGGAGGAGCTGGACACTGGACTTCTAAACAAACAAGCATGGAGCATTGTGTGGAATTACTGCCCATACCGCCCGGAGGAGAGAATGGACCCATAAACAAGCACAGTAGAAAGCAAATTTAGTAAAATTAGGAAGTGTAATGCAATGCAACATCGAGTCTGATGATGGTTGCTTGTGTTGCAATTGAAACGTACGTTGTATTCTATTCTATTATTTAATTTAATTTCTTTCTACGTGACTTTCCAGAGAGAACCAAAGAGTAATTCCTGCAGTCACGAAAGCTTCGAATCTACTTTTGCAAGGAATCATGTCTGCATCAACCACATATACTTGGGTCGTATACGTTCATATAAAAAATGACAGGCCAATCCTTTCCTCCTTCCCAGCTCACAGTGGTTATACTGGTACATATGAGTGAATGGGTACAACACTCACAGCACCATTTGAAATAATACAATTGATTAATTCCTAACATCTTAACTATCGTTATGTTTATGGCACTCTGCGCATATCTGCTTTCAGGCAGGCCTCCCGCCTCCATCTGTCTTAATATATCCGGCATCAGCCATTTTCTTACCCCGTTCGTTGTCATGCCTTCATCACATCTTGTTTGGATTATTCCAACTCTCTTCTCTACGGCCTCCCTGAAATCCTTGCTTCAAAACTCCATCAGAGAGAGAGAATGCCACCACCAGACATCTCAGCTACAAATTAAAGGATGAGAACGTCACTCCTGTATGTCTAACTGCCTCCTAATTCAATCAAGGGTCAGTAAAAAGATAGTTTTCGTCGTCAATAAAACCCACACCATTTAGTGTACATGACTTTTGTTTTGGCAACATTTGCAGCCTTCTTGATCAAGTTCTTCAATAATTTCCTGTAGTTAATTCCCACTGGTTAGTATAATGACTGTCATCAGTAAATCAGAGATGGTTAATATTTTCCCCATTTATGTGTATGCATTTTTCCTCCATATCCAAAGTTCAGAAAAAAGCAGTCTTGTAACGCTGCTGATTTATTTCATTTGTGTGAATCCCCTTCTAATACGTGCATTATTACTTTCTTTCTGCAACCTCAAAGTAGCTGTTCCAGTTTTATGAATGGGCTTTATTAAGTTATAAATGTTTTGATGCGGAGGTTGGATGACTGCATACATTTCAAAGGATTTAACGAGTTAATTTCCTATCAAAGGGATATCAGTTCATAGTCTGGACGAGGGTCAACTGGAGTCAATACAACAGGTACTACTTTACTCTTTTGTTCTTTCGGTAAAGTCACGTAGGTGAAAATTAAAAAAATAAAAGATAAAAATAAAAAAATTCTCTTTTCTTTTATTTTTTTTTATTTTCACCTACGTGACTTTACCGAAAGAACCAAAGAGTATGGATATTTGCAGTCACGAAAACTTCAAATCTAGAAGGTACTACTTTGTAGACATTCTGCAGTGGTTGTTTCAGGGATAAGCAGGCCCTGCCATGGGAACATGGACTATCCACCACTGGTGGAATGTTCGTCGCCAATGTTCGGGATTCACCAGAGAAAGACATTGTATACTAGAGCAGTGTAGCTTCAACTAAACAGGAAGTTTTTTTATCTTGATTTGAAGCTTTCGTGACTGCAGGAATCCATACTTTTTGGTTCTTTCGGTAAAGTCACGTAGGTAGAAAATAAAATAAATCACGACGTTTCGGGCGCAACACAAGCGCCCGAAACGTCGTGATTTATTTTATATTATAACCTCCGTGACTTTACCGAAAGAACCAAAGAGTAGGAAGGTTTTAGTTTAAAATTCTCGTCGGGGTTCGCCTCAATCCTATTGTCGTTATTGTTGAACCATCGTCACGCCACAGTCGAAGACAAAGGTAGCCACTACGGGGAAAGTGAACAGAGGTTGCTCGAGAGCAGAGGGGGCTGAGATGGGTGGAGAGCACATGCAGGGTTGGTGAGAGAAAATGGGCACACAGAGGTCAGCAATTGAGATGGGAACGACACTGTTAAAGTTAATAATAGTGTTTCCCCCCCTTATTTCTGGCAACAAAACTGAAACCTTTATACAAGGATTCGTGTCTGCATTAACCACAATACTTGCAGTCAAAATACAAAAAAAAACACACTATGATAATATATGCATTGTCCTTGAAAAAGATTGGTCCACACCAGAGACGGCTTTCTTTTGAGCCTCGACCCAATTGGCGCTCGAGCAGAGGACACCAAAAGGCGTACAGCTCAAAGACAATGCACTATCAAAGTAATGAGGGCTCGGGTGAGCATCTACATAATTAGACCTCCTTTGCTGAGTCGACTTATGGGAGGCCAGTACTGGCAAAGGAGGTCTAATGATGACTGTAAAAGTTGTCATTGGAGGTTGTGTGGTAACTGCTGCAGTTGCAGAAACAGGCAGAGGGAAGAAGGCAGTGGCAAGGTGAGGGGGCATTGCTTGCGTTGGCCTGTTGGCCTTTAAACATGAAAATGTATACACACAGGTCCCAGCGTGTGTACTGCTGCTTTCTCAACCCCCACCAATGTTCCTCACTATCTAGGGCTTTGCACAACAGCTCTGCTATTGTACACACAAATACAAAGATGCCCCTTATAAAGATAATAGACTGTTGGGGCAAGTGCTGTTAGCGAACACCTATGAAAGCCGGCACGGCACACGACGGAGTGGGTGGCCAGCACCACTCGCTAGTGGCGATGTTTACACACCGCACCAGGTACTCATTTAAGGCTGAGTCGACTTATATGAGGCCCAGAGCCGGTTCAGATAATCGTCACTGGTGTTGGCTGTGAGCAAGAATCGAACTCGGGTCGCCGGGTTCACAGCGCAGCGTAGCGCTCACCGCTACTCTACCACTCACCAAACACACACACATACACACACGTGTGTGGATATTGGATGGATCAGAGCATGCTTGACCAGATTTTTCTATGAGCCGGGGTCCTCGCTCCTAAATCTGAATTGGACGCTGCCTTCAGAGTGGACAGGAACACTACCCATTTTCCTGGCAAAGTGGCACCTAAAATTGTTCATGAGGGGGGTGTTGTATAAAGTTACCATCAGCAGGACCTCAAGTAAAATCAAACCACACTTCCTTCACGAATCAGCTGTGTTGTCTCAGTTAACCCTCACCTCTCCTTCAAGAATATCTACCTTGGCCAAGAGGCACACCTGCCTTGCGCATGGTTGGCACCGCGTGCTTGCATCTTGTTTTTTGGATGGGGATGTTCTTACATCTCATCACATGCATTATATTTACACCCAATTTAACTGGAATCCATAAGTATGGTGTTTGAAAAAGAACAAATATTTGTGTTCATACTCTGGCGAGTGATAGGCACAGATTGAATGGACATATCTTATTTTACCTACCGAGTATCTATGGAACTGCAGCCAGTTTTAGGTTGCACTAATGTATTATATTTTGAACGTTTTAATATAATCAGGAAAACAGGAAACTAAGGGCCACATAATTGGTCATGGCTGAAACATTAAAAAAGTGCATTGTAAGCAAAGCAGAGCAGGGGAGCGAGAGGAGGGGCTGGACCCCTGATGGAACACTGTGATAGGATTTGTATATACTCATGATGGTACATCGCGGTGGATCATGGGTAACATACACACAGAGAACATTCCTGTTGCCCACCAGAAAATAAATATTGTTTACAGTCTATCAGCTCTCTGGACCAATGTTTATCAGCATAGTTATATTTAAGCAGGAAAACTCTGGGTCAGTATAAACCATTTATGCCACAGTGTGGTCTCGCTTTGCATGGGGTACAATGCTCCGCTCCACATTCCGTCAAGCACGCTGCATGACAGGTTGTAGGACACGCTTTTCACAATGCCAGTGTGCCAAAATACTGGACATTGATGTCTGGTTGAAGACATCGAATAGACACTGTACAGCTAGATCAAAAAACAGTCCGGTCAAAACCTGGATGACTACTAAGTCTCCACTTGCATAGAGCCAGCCAAAATGTAAGAATTCCACACATGTTATATTTGTACAACTGCATAAGTAAAACATTGGCTCACAGTGGGAGGAGAGTGAATAGTGGGAAAAGGATAAGCAGCCAGAATGCGGTTACATGGGCAGGGACAGTTGGGGTTGGCTTGGAGTAACAGAGCCGGATTCAGTTAAGTAATGTCCGTGAATATGTTATTGTGATAATCAGTTGAGGATGTTGGTCACAAAAAGACAAATATGCACTCACGTGAGATTTCATCCTTGTCTCCTTTGGAACCTGCAAAGCAGAGATTTCAAAATACATATCAATTATGTGTGAGTGATAAAACGTGTTACCTAAACCGATTATTAGCTCATGCAATTCCAAACTTGTCGTGCTTGGGAATCGGTGCCCAGCGTTGAATTTGTGTAGTTTTATATATTTCGTTTTGTATAACCTGCCTGCAAAAGTAGTAGGGATATAGGAGTTTTCAAAGAAGGTTAAGTAATCAATTACCTTAACTGCATAGAGGATGGTGTGTTTTATGTTTTTTCAAACTCTAATGAGGTCTGGGACTGTCGATAGATGGAATCTAAAAAACATTAACTTACGTCACTATTCCTGATTGATACTCCACCTATTATGCTATAATTTAAACACACATAGGACTGTTTTTCTGTAACTCTTGTCCATTGACAATGGACTCATAAAATATAATTCTGAACAATGCTTAGTGCAACCTGTACTTTTAATGCTAATGTATATTACCGTATGGCGATTACGGTAATTTCCTATATTCTAAACATTACATTCTCCATTAAAAGTGCAGATCCATAACGTGGATATTCACTTCATTTTAGCATAATACATTTCCTGCCTCAATGTGTAATTCTTTGTCTGACAAAGTGTTTAAGCATGTTTGTTGTCGTCTAGATAAAGCATGTTTGTTGTCGTCTAGATCAAGGTAAATTTGCAGCAACATTATTGCATTGGGGCATGTCATATATAGCCATTTATACGTTGCAGTATATCCTGTACCCACACTTTTATTTGTATTTACCGGCGAAACGTCGTACTCGAATGGTAAATGTTGTGGGTTTAATCTCCAACACACTGGTGTGCTCAACTCGTAACGAATTGACATATTTTGTTTACCTGACACACCTTACTAATTGACTATGTCGGGTGGTGGCGGGTTTAACGACACATTTATATTTACGCGATCTAACCCAAAAACCTCGCTACTGGTATTACTTTTTTTATACTTAACATTTTTAATGTTTTTTTTACCCGATTTTTTTTCTCTTTAAAAACCAAAGGGTTTCAGGTAAGTGGCGGAGCGTGGATATGTGGAAGGGTGCGGTGTGCATGCCAGTGTCGCGTTGTCGGCGCTTCAAGAGACCCGACCTCTGGGAATCTTGCAAATCCACTCGAGGCGCGTGTCGCACCGCAGCTTGCGCCACTGCTTTCCCCGCGAGCCCAACGCGGCGCAATCCCGCACAGCCTCGTCGTCCTCCGCATGGCCCTCTTCAAAATCCGAGAACGACAGCTAAAGCCAGAGAGAGCAACTGCTTTTTTTTGTGTTTAGTTTGTTGTCCTTTCTGCACCTCCGATTAGTGGTGGTTGGCTACGTACGGTGCGAAATAAATTATGATTTAAAGCTTTCGTGACTGCACGGATTCATATTCTTGGTTCTTTCGGTAAAGTAACGTAGAAGGGAAAAAATAAAGAACCAAGAATATGGTGCGAAAGAAGTTTAAAATAGATATATACGTGTTTGGTGTTTCATCAAAAACCAAAATAGTAATATAATTCATGTGAACATGTAATTACACCGATGCACACTTGCCATTTTCCTTCTCCTACCGCTGTTGTATACCATCCTGAGATAAAATATATGTCTCTACGTGTGCGAGGTAGGGTGACGTGACTGCCACTTACTGCAGTGCCATCACTCCATTTCCACGATTTGATAAGTCCCGGATTGCGGCTATTCAGTCCAATCCAGAGCCACCGCTCGTCTTGTTCTCCAGATTCTCTGAGGAATACAGTGTGGGAATAGGTTGATAATGGAGAAGGGGAGATGCCATATGGAGATAAACGACAACTTAAAAAAAAAGTCTGCACAACTTAGCTTGGCATGGTAGGGTGTGTTTGTTCAGCTCTATTGACATCGTGAAGATATGCGTAAATGGTGATGAAAGCTAGTCTATGTCAGCAGCACAGTTTATAAATGCTCCCACACATTCCAAGCAGAGTGTGCCTGTTGCCACAGTGGATCAAGCAAATAGGTCACGGGCCAGCGTGGGCTCGACAGCCATTGGAAAAGCAAGTGCGGGCAAATCCCACAAATCTTGCGAGACAAGAAAGGCAAGACTGAAGAGGCAAGGTTCGGATTTCAATGCGAGCAACTCCAACTTCTTACTGGAGTGGGAGCATATCTGTGTGTCCTCCATGGGGCCGACAGTCACAGAATTTCACAAACCATGGAATTTCACAGCAGCCACGGACATGCCCAACCACCTTGTCCTCCACTTGTCCTCGCCCCACCTGAAGGTCATGATGACTATGAAGATGATGATGACTGTCTTCACAAATTGCATTCTTTTAGATGCACTTCTGCGGCCGTCTGGAACGCTTTCCATCGGATAATAGGAAGCCACTGGAGCTATGCACTTTTAAGTCGAGATTGAAAGCTCGTTTCTTTAGAACTGCTTTTCGTGTTTAGTTTGTTGTCCTTCCCCTGTGTAGTAAGTTCGAGGAGACGAGGTCGGAGTTGAGGCACACTCTGTTTATTAACTCAGTGACAGGCACAATAGTTGAAGGGGTAACGGCCCCTTCACCCGTACTATGGGAAACCCACCCTAGTACTATCTGTCCTGTTCCCCAGTCCTCCTCTACTGGGCTACGGGAGGCTGACTGATCTGGCCCTGGCAAGCACAGATCTCGGCACCAGCTAAGCCGGCCTTGCCCTGACAAGGGCAGAGGTCCGGGAGCTCTTGGGCCGCGCTGCTGGCTTACCCAGCTCGGCCCTGACAAGGGCAGCGAGACAGGGGAGTCCCAGGGCCTAATCTCCGAGTCTTCGATCTTCACTGGTCAGCTTCGTGTCGTACTGCCTCGAGCTCTCTGGCTCCCCGCCTTTTATAGGGATCCCCTCAGAGGGCTGGGGGCGTGGGGGATCACGGATGCGGACGTCGGTGCGACCACCCGTGTGTGTGAGTGCACACACCCCTGTGTTTCTCGTCCGCCGTTTCTCCCGTAATAACCCCTACATCACCCCCCCCTGTACAGCTCGCAGCCGTCCCGGCTGCAACAATTCCTCAACTCCCAAGAATAAGGATTAACCCCCGTCAACACACGTGTGCCTCGTAACCGTAACAATAACAAGAACAAGTGTAACAACAACAACAACAACAACCGACGGTCCCCTATACGTACCCACTTCCCCAAAATGCAACATATATACCGAACGTGGTTCCCCATCCCCATGCACACAACAGGAAAAAAAAAACCCAGGTGAGTGAGCCCACCAGCGGCGGAACGCGCGCGGAAAGCACTTTACAATAACCGGCGCGTCTTGGCGCGTGTCCGTGCAGCGGGCCCGTCACAAGGGCCCGACCTGGTAGGGTCGGCGGCAGGTGGTGAATGTACAGGTGCGCGGCGCACCGGCATCCTGGACGAGCCAGCGTCGACCTCCTTTGAGGAGGCTGGCGGCAGAGAGGGCATCAGTCCTCGGACCCCTGAAGACGGAACAGTTAGCAGCGGATCAGAGGCAGACGGCGACCCCGCCCTCCCGGAGTCAGTGGACCCCCCACATGTTCGGCCATAGTCATGAGAGGAAGCATGTGGAGCAAAGAACGGCTTCAACCGTGAAGGGTGGACAAACCACCGACGTTTCCCCCATTTAATGCGAACACATTGCGGCCGCATAACCTGCACAATTTCCACGGGGCCCCTCCACGGCCTCAACAACTTCGACGAGGTGGCGAATGGCACCTGGGGGCAGTGCAGCCACGCTCTGTCACCCGGGTGCCATTCGTGCGTGTGTGACCGGCGCGATCGCAACTTTTCGTTTTGCTTCTGGCGCGAGGCAGAGTTTTGCATGGCCGCCTCCCGTGCCTCAGCCAACCGGAGGACGTTAAACTTAACATGGTCCGCCAACTTAGATTTAGCGTGCGGCGCGGTACATGTCAGCTGAGTCGCGACAGGCGGGTCAACTTCGCGGCCATCCATTAAAAAAAACGGCGAGAATCCGGTCGCCGCGTGAGGAGCCATTCTGTATGCTGCTAGGACTCCAGGGATCTGAAGGTCCCAGTCGGTTTGGGACTCAGATACCTGGTGGGATAGCATGGACGTAAGAGTCCTATGCAGGCGTTCTACCATCCCATCCATTTGTGGGTGGTAAGGCGAAGTACGAATTTTCTTCGTACCCAGAAGCTCACACACCTCGTGTAAAAGGGCACTAGTGAAATTCTTTCCCTGATCGGTTAACAACCGTTCCGGAGCGCCCTTGTCAAGGACATATCCGTGAACAAAAGCCTCCACAACGGCCGCTGCTGACTGGTTGGCGAGGGGCCAAGCCATAGGCCATCGCGTGAAATACTCGACGCCAACCAGCAGGTACTTATTACCCCTTGGCGTGGAGGGAAATGGCCCCAAAATATCGAGGGCGACAAGCTCATTAACCCGGGTGACCGAAATAGACTGGAGCGGTGGGCAGGCTCCCCTCGCCGGCGGTTTGCGTTGAGCACACTGGGTACAAGATTGCAAGAGATCGTCCACATCCCTTGCCATGCCCGGCCAAAAGAAATTAAGCTGGAGCATGGCAAGGGTTTTGAGGGTGCCCAGGTGCAGGAGCCGCTCGTGAGCGGCCCATACAGCCCTACCCCTCAACGCGGAAGGCACCACCAGCCTGTGGCGGCGGATCGTACCGTCCCAATGCATGAGGAGGCCCTGGCACAACCCCCATGAGTCAACGCCCGACTTTCCCTGAGCGGATCCTTCCGCGCGACGCCGTAGCGCCAGGAGGGAAGCATCCTCCATTTGGAGGCGCCCCCACTCCGCACATGACAAGCCCAACAGGGAATCCTTCCCTCCCACCGCAATAGGGTCAACGTCCGAAGGGGCCTCAACGGCGGCCGCTAGGACCGGATTGTGGCCGTCGTTTGCCGATTTGCAACGCCCCGAGCCCAAGAAACAGGTGCAATCAGAAGCGACCGGCAGGCATGACAGGGCATCGGCATTGGTGTGGCGAATCCCCTTACCGTAAGTTGTTTCGAAATCGAAATCCTGAATGATCTCCAGCCATCGGGACAACTGCCCCGATGGCTGGTGAATACGCAGGGCATACTGCAACGCCGCATGATCTGTACGGACGGTGAAATGCCGGCCGTACAGATATGGCCGGTACTGTTGGATAAAGAAAACAATAGCCAACAGTTCGCGGCGGGTGACGCAGTATCGCTGCTCGGCCGGAGACAATACTCTACTACCATAAGCCACAACGCGCTCCACGCCACCCACAATTTGTGACAGCACGCCTCCAATCCCGGTATTGCTTGCGTCCGTGTCGAGCACGAAGGGCATAGAAAAATCGGGGTAGCTTAACGGCGGGGCTCCCACCAGGGCGTCCCGAAGAGAGTTAAAAGCGGCCTCCTCCTCCGGCCCCCAATAAAATTTGACCCCTTTGGACGTTAAGGCATGTAATGGCTTAGCGATGGAAGCGAACTCCGCGACAAACCGGCGGTAATATGAAGCAAATCCGATGAAGCTTCTAACCTCCCCCACCGAGGTGGGAGTTGGCCAGGAGCTGACACAACGCGTTTTGGCGGGATCGGTTGAGATGCCTGACCGGCCGACGATGTGACCCAAATATTTTACAGATTCGCGCAGCAAATGGCACTTTTGTGGCTTGAATTTCAAATTAGCTGCGCGCATTTTGAGAAAGACGGCCCGAAGCCTATCACGATGTTCCTCGAACGTCTTACTGAATACGATAACGTCGTCTAGGTGAATCAAACACACCTCCCATTGCAAGCCAGCGAGAACCAATTCCATCAGGCGCTGGAACGTCGCGGGAGCAGAGTGGAGCCCCATGGGTAACCGATTGAATTGGAAGAGGCCGTGCGGCGTTCTGAAAGCTGTTTTGGGCTTAGACTCGTCGTCCAAGGGAAGTTGCCAAAATCCTGAGAGTAAATCCAAAGTGGAGAAGAATCGCGATCCCGCGAGGGCATCCAGCGATTCGTCCATTCGAGGAAGCGGGTAAGCATCGGCTACCGAGATCTTATTTAACCGCCGGAAATCAACGCAGAACCTTAGGGATCCATCGTGCTTTTTAACCAACACTATGGGTGCACCCCAAGGGCTGGTCGAGGGAGAAATGATGTCAGAAGTCAACATGTCATCTACAGCCGATTTGACATGATCCTTTTCGGCGGGACTTAACCGAAAAGGATTTTGTCGGATAGGAGCGTTGTCACCGGTGTCAATATGGTGGCGCAGCAAATTGGTACATCCGATATCGTATTTATGTTTCCTAAAGACGTCGGAAAATTCCCGCAAAAGGGTGCGCAATTTAGCACGTTGTGAGTCGGACAGGTCAGGTGACTGAGCACACAGCGCCTCGAGCCAACCCTCGTCAATGTCTGAGGGCAGCCGCGACTGAGAATCGGTGGCCACCTGGCCAATGATCGGCATCTCCGCAGGTACCGGGACTGCATGTGCGAACACGGTTCCCTGCTAAACCACCGCCGTCCGTGTTCCGACATTTAGAACCGCGATAAACGGGTCCGCATCCCCTTTAACAATAGTCTGGGCCGTCACCAAATCTGGGCCATTCACCCCGGCCCTAGACGGGCCCAGCATAATGCCCTGGTCTGAGACCCCTTTAGCGAATGGTCGACGCAACCGCAGGGGCACCAGCATCTGTGCCCCCGGGGGTACGCGCACCGTTTGAGCCACGAGCGCCTGTACCGTTGCACAGGCAGTATGCAAGGCAGGGGTGGAAGGCAGGAACGTTATACGTCGGCCCGATGGAAGCTCGATGCATTGCTGGTCAATCAAAATTTTGATGGGCAATTTGGCCAAAAAGTCTGTCCCCAATAGGCACGGAATTGCCAGCGAGGAGGAGACGAATACCGGGCCAGATAGTTTAATGTCCCCGATAGAAATTTGCGCTCGAATTTGGCCGATAATACCTAACGAGCCCCCGTTCGCAGCGTAAAACGGTATGTCGACAGGGAGCAATGGGCGACTCTGAACGGGCAGGATATTATAAATCAAATCCGAAATGATAGTCGCCGAAGCTCCCGTATCGACCAGTACCCGTACCTCCACCCCGTCAATATGCCCCGTGACAACGGACGACCCCACCGATACAGCTACAACCCGGTGAGCCAACTCGGACCATTGGCCCGGTTGGAGCGCCCTCCCCGACAAGCCGCGACCCGACGCACCAGCACCCAAACCCCGAGACTCGTGTGTCGGACCATGTGAGAGGGAAGTGGGTGTGCATGCAGGCCGAACGTGTGGGGTGCCATGACTTGCCCGAGGATGTTGCGAAAGCTTGTGAAGAGGACCGTCCGCAGCCCCAGGTCTCGCGCCACGCTGTCGAGGAGCCCGGCATCCCGACGCCACGTGGCCCCGGAGGCCACAATTGTAGCACGTGACGAGCGCTCCCGAAGACTTGGGCTGCTCTCGGTGGCTCGGTACGTCCCGAGCCGGTCACTCGGCAGATCGCCATCCCGCAGAACGGTCCGCGGCGAAGGCTCCCTCAGAGTCGGAAGTGGTCGCCGCCACGGTGTGTCTTGCAGCTGCTTTGTTAGCCTTCCTCCGCTGGGAAATGAGATTGGCATGAATGTGCCTTGCAGCCCGCAATGACGACATGTCCGCATCATCTTGTGCTAGGATGACGAAGTCCAAGTCGTCGGCCAGCAGCAAAATTTTCTCGGCCACCATCGCATCGATCCCTTCTTCGTCCATATGCGGGAAGGCCTCCTTCGCCAATGACAGCAGGGCCGTGCGATAAGCAAGTGGTGATTCCTTGTCGCCCTTCTGTCGCTCGTAGAAGAGCTGGCGACAATCAGAAGGCAGCCCATACACCGTGGCCAGCAGCTGCAGCGCCGACTGAAGCGTGGAGCGTGCCGACCTGGGTGCAGCAGTGAGGATGCCCAGGGCGTCGCCATCCAGCATCGCCGGGAGAGCACACAGCGCCTCGTTGTCTGTCCACGCAGCCATTTCTTGGTGGGCGAGGAACCGGCGCTGGAACCCACCCCAATCGCCGCCGCTTGCTACGAACACCTGCAGGGCGGGCAGGCGTTGTTGAAATGTCGGCTCCGTCCCCGATCCTCTCGCAGCACTCGTACCGTCCCCATGGACAGTATGAGCAATGGCGGCCCCTACTGGAGGTCGCGCCGTCCGTGACGCGCTGGTTCCAGCTTGGTCGGTGCCGGCGTCCGCTGGTGGTGACGTGGCAACCCCTGATAGGCAGCCACTGCGACCCGCCCCCGCCGATGACGTGGCGCCCGCTGGTTGGGCCCCGCCACCCGCGTGACGAGCTGGGGCCCCTCCCTCGGCCCCTACTGTCCCCGTGGCGGGAATTTCAAGCCTCCCGCCCATCGCAGAGGCGGGGGTTTCTGGCGGGCGTTGTCCATCTTCCCGCCGCGTCGCTCCTCCCGGCCCCAGGCGAGTTATCCGCTCCAGCATGGCGGCCGCTGCATACATGAGCTCCGCCAGTTGCGAGTGGGCCAACGCCAACTCGTCAGCCGACGTCCCGAGCCTCTCCGACGACCCCGCAGGTGTTGGAGCCGGCAGCGGTTGTGCAGGTACGCCGGCGGCGACGTCTTGCACCGCCTCTCCCTCGTCGTCATCCTCTCCTGGGTCTTGGGCACGAGTCGTCCGTCTCGTATCCATGCTTGGACCACTTCTGACGCCAGATGTAGTAAGTTCGAGGAGACGAGGTCGGAGTTGAGGCACACTCTGTTTATTAACTCAGTGACAGGCACAATAGTTGAAGGGGTAACGGCCCCTTCACCCGTACTATGGGAAACCCACCCTAGTACTATGCCCTCTGTCCTGTTCCCCAGTCCTCCTCTACTGGGCTACGGGAGGCTGACTGATCTGGCCCTGGCAAGCACAGATCTCGGCACCAGCTAAGCCGGCCTTGCCCTGACAAGGGCAGAGGTCCGGGAGCTCTTGGGCCGCGCCGCTGGCTTACCCAGCTCGGCCCTGACAAGGGCAGCGAGACAGGGGAGTCCCAGGGCCTAATCTCCGAGTCTTCAATCTTCACTGGTCAGCTTCGTGTCGTACTGCCTCGAGCTCTCTGGCTCCCCGCCTTTTATAGGGATCCCCTCAGAGGGCTGGGGGCGTGGGGGATCACGGATGCGGACGTCGGTGCGACCACCCATGTGTGTGAGTGCACACACCCCTGTGTTTCTCGTCCGCCATTTCTCCCGTAATAACCCCTACACCTGCACTAAAATTAGCATGGTTGGCTACATATGGTGCAAAAGAAGTTCAACATACATACAGAGCTGCGTATTCTTTACATTTCACACGTAATTTATCTCGTATTTCAATGCACTGGTATCTTCAGTCGTAGAACTCCTACGTGTTAGTGAATGTCCGTGCGCTGCCGTGCTTCCGACAATGTCACCCTGCGGTGCACCGCGTACCCCAGGAGGCCACGGATGAGTGTGGAGACGGCACGACCCTCAGCTGGGTCCCTCAGGCTCAGCAGTGTGGCCCCCAGCTCTCGGCAATACCCCTCCGCTTCCTCCCATGACTTCATGTTCCCCGCATCTGCAAAGTGCAGCAACTGCAGACAAAAATGAAGACAAAGGACCCACGTATAACCTTAACAGACTGCTGGAGATCTTTCGATTTAAAGCTTTCGTGACTGCAGTGATTCATATTCTTGGTTCTTTCGGTAAAGTCACGTAGAAGGGAAATAATAAAATAATGAATATAAAACATAATTAAATTCTCACGACGTAAGCAGCCGTCCTTCACCTGAGGACGGCTGCTTGTGTTGTGGCTGAAACGTCGTGATTATTTTATTCTTTTAATTTGTATTATTTTATTATTTCCCTTCTACGCGACTTTACCAAAAGAACCAAGAATAAGACTGCTGGAGCTTCACGTGCTGTGAGCGAGCACCTATTTTAGGAGAACCCTCAAATTAAGATCTTAAGCAGGGCTTTAATCCAGCCGGTGTGTGGCAGTATGCGTATCCAACTCTGGAAGCCCTTTTCTGATCCATGCTCAGACGTGCCCTGAGAGCAGCATCGCGCAAAACCGCACCAAGGCAAACAGCGCGCCTCAGACTTGCGACCTCCATCACACTCCTGGGCAAGCAGCCACCCATCCATTTTAGAATGCAAGCACTGCATCGAAGCATCAAAGGATATATTTCTGAAGAGTATTGAGATTCACCCTGGTTAACAGTGTTTCAACTACAATAAGGTAACTGGATGACTTAAGCAAAATGTACTTGTGATACTGCAGTGGCAGTGCTACATAAGCACAAATAACTCAATATGTTCATCACTAACACTGTTTTTAAAGCAAAACATATGTTTCAATCGATGAAGAAGGGCCATAGCTTGAAACATTGCCCATTGTGTATTTTTCTCGACCACAGCCATCATCCCTTCCAGCCAAAAAAGGCCCCTGAACTTGCACATGTTCTCTGATCCAGACATTCCCCTTTCTGTGCTCTTTACATCAATTTCAGAAAAGAAAAAATATTTGGCAATGTGCTGAAAAAAGAACACTTTAAACAGTGTATATTACCTCCTATTGCAATGGATATCACATATATTATGGTGGAATTTAATTTAATGTTAATGTATCAGTAAGCATGCAAATCAAAGATATCGGGCCGAATCACGTTGACCGAAGGACGGTTTTTACTCACATTTGACGGGAGAAAAAAAAAATTGCAAGTGGATATCGATGATTTTCCATAGAAATTTATAATAATAGCAGTTTCCTCCCTAAAAATAACCACAGCCATCACGTTAGTTGGATCATATTATAGATTAAACACGGGTGTGGTTAAACGGTAGTAGGTGAGTGCAGTGGCCTACCGACCCTGTAGCAGTACGGAAGGGTGGCTATGGAATCCCATCGAAGGGGGCACTGCCCAGTGAGGCTGGGAGTGGGGTCCGGCGCGAGGGAGCCCCCTTGCTCTGTCCCAGATATCTTGCTCGCTTTCTTGCACACGCGCTTGGCACGGAACGAGACGCAGTCGTGCACTTCCCACAGGCCAGCTGCTACCCCAGTCACCATGACCACGCACTCTCCCCTGTGAGCTGCACACAAGCATGCGTGCACATGCACTCTTTGGCATCACAAAGACATCATCATAATCATCGTGGCTAATACGAAAGGAAGAAGTTAAGTAGGATGGGCTACTTTTGGAAAATAGTATTTTCATGAGGAATATGCTAAGGAATCTGAATTACTGGATCAATGGGTACTGTTAGCAACAACATAGGGAATGGAACATTGTCATTGAGAACAAAATGTCAACACACAATGAGCAACTTGAAAATTAAAGCTTCTTGCTTAAAATAAGTTGAAGGATCCAAGATAGGAGCCATGAAAAAGAGAGTTTTTTCAACGAGTTTTAAATAATAATGATAATGTCCATCAGCATTTTGCAAGAATATTTCAGTTATCTTGTCATGATTCTTTTTTAATGCCTTCCCTTTGTCAATACATACAATAATGCCTTCCCTTTGTGTCGGCTGTCGGGGTTTCGTGACTTCACCACACTAGTCAATGTGAGCTGTAAATCGGCTGGACATAACTAAATGAATATAGAAATGCCCATAAATCAATGTCCACGCCTATTGCCGTTCAAAAATGTGGAATGAAAAAGAAACGTGTGCATAAGATATCGGTGATATAAGACAATAAAACCGAAAGCAGGAACATGTAACCAAATAAGAGGTGGCATAATCAGACAATGGTTAATGTTAAAAGTGCATTTGAATAGAAATTTGGCAATAGCAAGGCAAGGCCTTTATTTTGCATTGAAAGGGAAACTATGGATTATTTGTGAGTATTTAGATATCTACACAAGAATATGTGTATATTTAAAAACTTTTTTTGAATAGACTTGCATATTAATATCCACGGGCTTTACAGATAATGAAGATGTGTTTATATACTGAAAAACAATTAAAAAGAACGGTCAAAGTCCAATAAAAATTTGAATAAAAAAATTTACATCACAATTCATGACGCAGTTTTTTCTTGTCCACTACATTGCACGAATTAATTGTGTGCACCAAACTATTCTATTCACAACGGAAACGACAATTCTTTGCACTGGAACTGCAAAGTGATAGCGAGGACTTGACATTTGTTATCATTTCAAGGTCGTTTACTGCGTGATGCAAACATCAGCATCAAAACGGCATGGAACAAAATTATGGGCTTCGAGCAACGTGCCCGACAAACACCTGATGAGCGACCCCACCACCAGACTGCCTGGCTTCCACCTTCCACGGAAACAATGGGCAGCACTTAACTGTCTTCGCACAAACGACGGAACCAAGTGGAAAATCAAGGCTCTCCTGTGCGCGACGTTGGCTACGAATTCAAAACCATGGCCTGTATAGCTTCACGCTGCCCCAATTTTCCAAATGAAGGCAGTGCATCTGCAATTCACCAACTCTCAGGCAAAGCAATATAATGGCTACAATCACTCACAAGTGAATCCCTAATAAATGCTCTTCACAGGCCCATGTGGAGGACGGTGATGGTATAAATCGTGACCGCGCAGTGGCAGCAGAGCAGGTGTGTGCACACACCTGGCTCATTTCGGTTCCAGTTGGTGAAGGTCACGTGCTCCCCACCCAGCCAGCGGAAACTGTCCAAGCCACCCGTGTTTCGCAGAGACGTCCAAAATGAGTCACCTACGCGTGGCCCAACCAGACTGCTCACAAACGCCTGCTCAAACCTGGAAAAACAAAACAAAACAAAGATCATAAACTTCACTGTCAGGCCTGCAGTTATTGATTCATCTTGCTTTGTTTGATTGTTTTAGATTGGTTTGCCACGACAAACCAGAGCTTCTCCCATTTTTGTTCTGCTCGGAGGGAGACCTGTGCCCTCCGATTAAGTAAATAATTTGAGGGGGGGGGGGGGATCAGAGTTCATGTTCATGTCTGGGCTCTAACCAGTACCCCGTCTCCCCCACCCCTCCCTGGGGAAGCTAATGATCCATCTAGCGGGTATATTTCTGCGAGCTAGAACTCTACGAATTCCAGTCTCAAAACGCAGACGCTAAATAAAATAAATTAATGCATGTTTCCAGTAAAGTGATACGGCGAGTCACATGGATGTTACAGAGACAGGAGAGACAGGAGCAGAGGGACAGACATTGGTAACCGAGCTGCTTAATGCTCCACAGATGACAGCCCAGAGATTAGTACCCTCACCGAAACCCAAAGACATTGAAGTAAACACTAGTTTGTACTTTTGTGAACAGCACCAAAACACATTGATATTGTGCTTAGAAACATATCAATCACACTACGTTAATCCGTGGAAAACAAAACATCCTCATACAAATGATTACCACGTTGGTGAACATTAACTCGCTATCAGGCCTCAACATTCCAACGTATTAAATTTGTATCTGGAGGGAAAAAGACACATTCTTCTGCTCCTGTGTGCGCAGAGTCTGCATGGCGAGCACACAGGCCACATCAGCATCACCACTGCCAAGTGGGCTAGTAATCATTAAATCGTAATTCTGTGGATTAGTGCCAGGTTATCTTTAATGAAATAATAGGAGACAAACTTATTTACTATTTAAAATAACACATCAATAACACGTACATTAATGCAGGGTATTTAAGAGGGTTCGCTTTCAATAGAGGTGGGCCGAAATTACATAAACCATAGGGTGGCACAGACAAGACAAACCATAGGGTGGCTGTGTGGATCAGGGGTCAAAGACAAAGACAAATATCCCTCGTATAGCATAAACAGACTATTGGGCAAGTGCTGTTCTTGAGCACCTATGAAGGTCAGCACATCACATGAGGGGTTGGGTGGCGGGACCATGTCCGGCCGCCTATGTCTCCCTAGTGGCAATGTTTACACAACATACCAGGTTCTCATCTGAGGCTGAGTCGACCTAGGGTAGGCCCAGGACCAGTTCATGTAATTGTCATTGGTGCTGGCCATGAGCAGACGAGAACACACACATGCGTGAGCACACACACCAAGTGAGGCTGCAGGAGGGTGTAAGTAACCTGCTCATGACGGACACCAAGGTGGCCTGCTGCTGGGAACAGCGTGTCCACGCATTCTGGAAGTCGGTCAGCTCTTCGCCAATGAGGTAGCAGAATCCGTTGTGGAAATCCCAGCCCTACATGTGATAAACACAACTATGTTACAAGCGCATCGAAACATAAAAGCCACATAAGAACCCATCATGAGTCAATAAACATCAAAAACAAACATGTGGAAACCTGACATCTAAAAACATCAGTGTTTCATCGCTCAAATGAGCATTGGCCAGTGCTTATCTCCACTTACAGCCTTGAGCCAGTGGTGGAAATTCCACATTCCTATATTCTGTGCACATTATCCAAAACGGAAATTGAATTTTCCCAGCTCTAAATCCACTCAGGTCGTGCATGCGGTGGGGGTGGGGGGCGTAAAGATGCATCACCACGCACATTTACGCGCAACATGGCATCAGACCGAACCCATGAACAACCTGAGTGGATTTAGAGCTAGGAAAGCTATTCTGACCAACTCTCGGAGTGGGGGCACTTGTAGGCATGCTTCCACATCTGGATTGTGTTAAGTTCAGAGCAACCGTGAGGATGAACACACACGTGTGTTTATGAGCACATTTTCTCTTCTACGACCCATGTGAATGCGCTGTTATGTTTTTATATTCGTAACCATCCTGCTTGTAGGTCGAGGTTACGTGTCCTTTCCCATCTCTAGAGTTTTCATCTGCACCAAGTATTATTCAAAGCAATTGCTGTGATATGCATGTTACCTACAGCTTATGAATACTTTGTTAATAATTTGCGCGTATTTACGTGCATATTCCCTGAGAACAAGCACAAACTCACTGTTAAATCACTGCACCATAAATGAGGTTTCTGCAGTGAGTGACATTTAAAAATGTTGTTTTTGTATCATGAGGCCTCCTTTGCCAGTACAAAAATATACTAATAGGGGTTTTCCCCTTTATTCTGGCAACAAAACTGACACCTTTAACACATTAACCACAATATTTGCAGTCAAATGCAAACAAAAAACAATACTCTGATAATTTATGCATTGTCCTTTAAACTGATTGGTCCACACCAGAGACAGCTTTTCTTATAGCCTAGTCTCACATGATGTTCGACCAGATGACGCCAAAAAACTGAAAGTATTGTGGTTAATGTAAACATGATTCCTTGCAAAAGGTGTCAGTTTTGTTTCCAGAAAAAGGGGGAAAACCCTATTAGTATCAAGTTGTTTTTGTATCATAATCAGAAAAAAGAGCATTTCCCACTATCATTGTAATTTTTTATGTAAAGGACATTATATGTGTGGTGTAAGAGATATACTCTGTTGTCCAGAGTGCAAATTTCATTGAGGGAATCCAACAATGTTAGTTTTATAGCCATAAAAAGGAAATACGTAGGGATTCTGTACAAATTGCAATGATTCAGCACGACTAATCATTTGGCTCAAAAGCTGAGGTTCAACAGTTCACCATTGTTGAATATATCTTAAATAGTCTACGAATGTGTGAGATGTGTAAAACTTTCACAACTTGTCATGAACATTGCCACTTATGTTAGGAAACGACCAATCATAACCCAACTTTTAAACAATTCACAATTCATAACTTCATGGCTTTCCCACCTGATGACGGACGCTTTTGATGCGCCCGAAACGTCGTGATCTATTTTATTTTATAGCTACGTGACTTCACCGAAAGAACCAAAGAGAATGCCTCCTTTCCCCCTGACTTACCGTAATCCTATTATTCTGTACAGCCTCTTGAGATACGGTTGACTTGATTCAATTAAAAGCAAACACAAGTCCAAACTGCCTCGTAAATCGTTTATTTCTCAAATTCTAAGCAAATATGTTCTACTGCCGATGTAAATAGCCTTGGCAAAGTGTGTATCTCCTTGGCAGACTCTTGCTATTTGCTTTGTGTCCCTCTCTTGATTGTAAAAGCAGCCTGGCGAGCACTGGCAGATGAGAATGCTGTTCTGCGCACTACAGGGGCGCTCAGACCAGCTGTGCCAATACAAAATTCAGCAAGGACCCCTGAGTGAACTGCAGTGCCCTTAATGTCAACATTGAGTAGGTCAAGGAATCCCTTTGTGTCAACTACTCAAGGTCTCATGGCTTGCAGCAAATAATTTTGTCTACTGCCACAGCTCAGCATAAGGGCAAGTCCAGTCGACTCATAACAGGTATCCTGGGAATCACATCAAACTGCCTTACAGCTCCAAGACAAATAACTTACACTTGAACATTGACTAAATTCGATTGGTCAAACCCCAGGTCATCAGAGATGTCTCTGCCCGCGACAAATTCATCACAGCAAGCGATCACAAACTGGTGCGATGGAAGTTTCACTTCGGCACAGCCAAAGAGAGGCCAAAACTTATTACAGGCAAAAACACAAGATAATTAGCATACTCTTTGGTTCTTTCGGTAAAGTCACGTAGGCAGAAAAAATAATGCTGAAGTTTCAGCAGTTTTCTTGCTGTAGTTGTCTCACCTGATGACGGACGCTTGTGTTGCGATCGAAACGCCATGATCTATTATTTTTTCTACCTACGTGACTTTACCGAAAGAACCAAAGAGTATGGATTCCTGCAGTCACGAAAGCTTCAAATCAAGATAATTAAAATAAAAAAATATAGGTGAGTCAATTTTAGACTAACGCTAAGAAAGGTATTGAAATGCATATAGGAGCAACGCGATGAAAAGTTACCACTTGTGTATACAGAACTTTTCATTTGTAGGTTAAAAGAGCCTGCCTTGTGAAGGTTGCTCTCATTTTCAAATCTGTAAATGACGAGAAAAGCCGACCATTACAGGAAAAAACCCTCTCGTTATCCCTTTTGTCATCTCTCTCGTTATCCCTCTCGTTATCTCTCACCTTGGGGCATTCCGTTGTGGCACCGCCCTCCTGCGAGTCCGGCTGGGCGTCTGACAAACTTCCCGGTGCCCGGCACACAGCCGCCTTCTTGGCATCGCATGGTCCATCTTTCCAACGACCTTCCTGCCAAGCACATTTTTGAGAAATAAAAGCAAATGCTCGCTCACCAGACACAAAATACTTCACTGGCTGAGTGGCTGAAATGCAGAGAAAAAATCATAACATGTTGTGGTATAATCATGCAGATTGTGCAATTCAAACTTTCATCACAGCAAGCACCTGTGTGTTTGCCTGATGGTTATGGAATTGATACCGATGGAGAAGATATCATTACTTTAAAGTGTTAAATTGTCATTTTTACAGGTTCCTTTATGCTTTCATACGGGAGATTGAGTCTTTAAAATCGTATGCCTCATCCCATTGTAGTATTCCTATACATTTGTATGTTCAGTCATGATTCTAAAATAAATGCTGAATCAAACCATATAATATATGGTCAAATTAATATGAAGTCCTAGTGAGAATACATTATTTACTTTCTGATGTCTAACAATGCAGCTGATCAAATGATGTGATAACCAAATTCATCTGTCAATAAAGAAGCCCCTCTGTCTCCTGCAAGTTTAATTTTAGGTAGAGTGGGGGTTAGAATAAAGCTGTTTTGTTTGAAAATATCCACGATATATGGACATCTCTTTCAACACTAAAATAGGGCTCAAAATATTTCAGTCATGACTTTATATTTTTGTTGAATGGAACAATGATAAAGATGAATGTTCACTTTGGGAGTTTCTATTATGTACTGTAAGATATTGTAAATATATGTAACAGTTGTTTTCAATTCTATTTCTGATGCTTTGCAGCAGAAATATTTATTTATTTATTTTCAAACAGGTCCCTGTGCAGAAGCGATGTATAATTCCACAGGTTCTTACTTGGCTGTTGAATAATCACTAACAATGCTACAGCACACCTTTGCTGAGACATCGTACCAAATACAAGAGGCCAAATTCATGTAACGTTTTACACACTCTTTTGGAAATTCCGCAAAAGCGTTTCTGCCTGATTCATGCAGAATTTTTTGGCCCCATTCTGCAAAAACATCCTGCAAAACAAGCAGCAGCTGTGGGGAAGGTCTTCGGCTTAGGGGATTGGAGCTGTGTGTGTATTATCAACAGGCTCTCCCTCCTCATGCATCGAGCCAACCAATCAGGCACTGTCTGACTCACACATGTACACACAAACGAAATGTGTGCCGAGGCTTGCACTGCTCTCCACCTAGCATAAAGCCAAAGATGGCAACTTTAAAACATTTAAAACATTATGACAATGATGATGAATATAAGGGAGATGACAATGATGTATGTGAAGATATGGTTGATAAGGATGATGACTACAAATACAGTGGTTATAATGATGAAGATGATGACCGTGAAGACAAATGAGATACAATTCTCACGACGTTTCGACTGCAACTTACACACAACGTGTGTTGTCAAAGATCAAAGACAGTGATAAAGGCTGTAAAGACAGTGATAAAGGCTGTAAAGACAGCAAACTTGCCTAACAGCAATGCCGAGTACAGTAAAACCTTGGATTGCGACCATAATTCGTTCCGGAAACGTGTTTGTAATCCAAAGCACTCATAATATCAGTTGTAATCACGTGACGCTCGGCAGACAAAGCGTATACGTACTACTCGTATTGCAAGACCTCGCTCGTTTATCAAATTAATATTTATTTACAATTTTTGCTCGTCTTGCAAAACACTCGCAGACCAAGTTACTCGCAATCCAAGGTTTTACTGTAAAAGGAGCCTGAGGCTCCTTTACTTTTGATAATAAAAACTATCTACATCAATATGTCAATCCACTGCTGGATGAAAACCTCCTCAAGCCATGCTGATGAGGGGTTGTTTTACTAATACTTTACCACACTATGCTCCGCACACAGATAACCAAGAGGTAAATGTCGAGTAAGTATATTACACAAGGACGTTTACAAACATTTGAGTTACCTTGCCCCAGAGAGAGACGCAGCCCTCTCCTGGGCGGCTGTGTGGATGGCGAGGATGCCAGAACGTGAAGGTGACCGGCGTGAAGTCAGACCATTCAAACACCATCTTCGTCTTGAGGTCATTAAGACCCAACCACACTTCTTCACCATCTGCAGCAGCAGCAGCAACAGAAAAGGTTACTCACTCGCCCATCAATTGCACATTTAATCTTTCATAAAGTTGCGGTAACAATGTATGCACATGCTCTACGTGATTCTAGATTGCGTCAATTATTTGCATTGAATTCTGAGAAGAGAGGATTTCTTTTTTTTATTCAAAAGTTGCAAATGCTAATATATTGGAGGAACATTTTAAGTGTACTGTAATTATGGGTTTCATCCATGTCGGTGGTAAGAGTACAAATGACGATAATAATATTATGATGCAAGTTTAGCCAGAAAAGCCTGATTTTGAACTCTGTTTCAGGAAGGTCCTCCCAATATCTTGTTGTCGTAGGCGATGATGCTACGTGTACCCGCAATGGAGTTTTTTACAGGTCATTTGTCAGCATTGGAATATTTGGCCAATGCTAGTGACAGTGTATGTTTTAGCTATGGGAGGAAACTGGAGAACTCGAATTAAACCAATGCAGAACAGTGGGGAGATCATACAAACCCCACGCAGAAATGCATCCGAGTCGCGAGTCTAACCAGGCAATTCTTGTTGTGAGGCACAAGTGTCACCACTTCACCAACCATTTTCTCATAATATACACAAGTAGGCATGAGAAAACATTCGTGCATTGAATAGACGTGGATGATTTATCATTGAATTTTTCTCAAAAGAGAAGTACGGTGCAATAATAATTTGCATTTGTAAGGCGCATTACATCCATAGATCCCAATATGCCTAACCAAATTGATATTTTATTGCCACCGAGCAATAGACCCACATGGACCCACAGCAAACAAGACCACTTGCTGCTCCCTTGTAACTTCCCATTCCTCTGCTGCCAAGTTAATTATCCTGTATACTCATTATCCATCTTATGGACCTTAACATATTTGACCGGTAAGATGTTAAGCACCTCAAAAGGCGAACAACATTAGCGGGAAATATGTTAGCACTGCTTGGAAGGTGGAACACCTTTCCAATGATGATGAGCTGGTTTTTGTAATGGGGACTGTTCAGTTTGCAAGTAAGGGCATGTTAATGCGTTTTACCAACCACTAAGCACATGCTGAACTAGGAAGTCGACATCTGCCAAGCCGTGTAGGCTCAGAAGGTCGCCACCTCCTAACCGGCATCGTGCCAATGCATCCTGCCACGTTCGTTTCTCTGCATCGCGCCAAAAGCAGCTCCCGTTGAATGGTACCCAGCCGCGAGGGCACACGGTCGGTCGATTCTCCCAGCTCTCTGTAACGACACCACAATCAGTTACCTTTCGAATTCACTCCCATCAGAAGTGTAAAAGCTGTTTCCTCTGATATTTTTAGAAATTCTGACTTCAATCACTATGACGTAAAATGTAGATCGAATTGCCTAACTACTTAACAATAACACATCTTCTTGGTTCTTTCGGTAAAGTCACGTAGAAGGGAAATAATAAAATAATAAAAATAAAACATAATAAAATAATTCTCACGACGTTTCGGCTACAACGCAAGCAGCCGTCCTGCTTTACCGAAAGAACCAAGAAGATGAATCCCTGCAGTCACGAAAGCTTTAAATCGAAATAACACATCTGTCCATCTTATGCAATGCAATGAGTGTGAATCAAGCTACAGGTTATTTTGCAAATATAAATAAGCATTGGCCAATGTCAAGTGATTTAACATGCACAATTTTCCAAAAATCTGTTAAGGAATTTAATGCAATATATCTTCATGAGAATTTTTGTGAAGCACGTAGGCTTTCGCGACCAATATCATCCATAATACAGTTTTTTTAGGCTAGATCGCGTAAATACGTGATGGTTAGTCAATTGAATTAAGAAATATGTAGCACCCAATAATGGTAAACATCCTCTACGAGTTTTGTATCTATAACCCCCGGCCATCACCCCCTCTGAGGACGTGGTGTGCTGCCCAAGTCCACTTCACAGTCAATTTGATGTCTCCACCTTGCATTTACTATCCCATTAATGTGTGGTCCTCAATGTAATTCCAAGTATGCACATTCTCCATCGCTCTTTGTGTACTGCTCAGTTTTTGTTCTACTAGAATTTGTTTGATACTGTCCAAGCTTCATATTCGATTTTTGGGTTAGGCCACGTAATAATTTGGGAAAAATGTATGTAGTGAAGCCCTCCAACACCTGATATGGCCAAACAAAAAATATGTCGTGTGCTGTACAACCATTTAAAAAGCCAATGATTGTTTAATTTCAACCGGTCAGTTACACATTCATTCTCACAACTAACTTCAACAATAAGAATGCACCAACCATCTTCAGGTCAAAACCCAAGTAGTCAGGACATTCACTTCCATGCTTCTGATTGATATATCACAAAGGTAATATTCACAAATTACATATCTTATTTAGGCACATTATAAAGTTATATTCTTGGTTATTTTGGTAAAGTCACATAGATAGAAAAGAAAAAAGAAAATTAAATAAAAATTAAAAATAAATAACAAAAATAAAAGCAAAAAACCACGACGGTTCGATCGCAACACAAGCGATCTTCAATGGCGGAGCCAGGATTTTCAGGTAGGGGGGGCAACCCCTCCAGCAATGAAAAATCATAAGAGTTGTTAGTAAGTAAGGACTTGTCCCTTGCTTTTTATTCGACGCGTGTGCGGCGATGGAGCAGCCATCGATCGAGGGTCGAATTCGAACCGTGTGTGATCAGCATTGCGCTCGCTGAAGGTGAATGCCTTCAGGGAAGTCGTGTACTGTATACGCAACTGCGCACAACTCTGTGAGTCACTTATAACCGCTTTGCCGTTACTTATTGGCAAGTATGGACTCAGACTATTGTCCTATCATCTCATAGAGTCCCTGGCACGTAATAATGTGTTCCAGAGTGGTAGTGGGGGTCGCAAAATGCCGATTTATTACTAATAAACCCCAATGATCCGATCGAAATTAGGGATTTTGATCGGATCATTGGGGGGGCACATGCCACCCCCCCCCCCCCCCCCCCGCAGTGGCGGTCTTCATCAGGCGGATAAAGACCGCTTGTGTTGCGATTTGTAAACAATTATTTAATTTGTTAAAAATTCAGCCTCGGTTTATGACAGATTAAATGGCTGCGTAAATGTCCACAGAGTGAAATGCCTCAATTAAATGATAGAACATTGAGATAATTGTGATAAAAGGCACACACCGTTGGGTATCTGTACGGAGGTGATATTGAGGCGTTTCTTGCAAACATAGGGCAGTGCAGCCGCACACTCCTTGGTTTGCCACTTGCTGAAAAACTCGGCACGGAGAAGGGCACAGTTCTGTCCATCCGTTTCTGAAGGGTGTCCTGCAGGAGCACAACATTTATACACACAATGAGACACCGACAAAGATCTCCCATATAGCCTTTAACAGACTGTAGGAGCAAGTGATGTTAGCGAGCACCTATGAAGGTTGGCACGGCACACGAGGGGGTGGGTGCTCAATACCATGGCCAACCACCTTTGTCTCCCCAGTGGCGATGTTTACATACCACACCAGATACTCATTTGAGGCTGAGTAGATCTGGTGGAGGTCCAGGACCAGTCCAGATAATCGTCACTGGTGTCAACCGTGAACAGATGCAGGGTTCACAGCGCAGCATGCCAACCATTACGCCACCGCTCCCCACATACACACATTCAAACACTATGCTACGGAATTTCAAATTTATCGTGCGAGTATACTGTCAAAGGGAACTGACGTGGTGAGGAAGCGGAAATCTGAAACAAATACAACTGCTTGCACCTTGGTCCCAGTTAAGGAGCTTTAACGGTGAGCCATCAGACCACTGCCAGCCACCATCCGAGTCCAAGTCATTGAGTCCAATCCACATAATGGCTCCAAAACCACTCAGAAAGCCTGCACACAACAGTGAAGTGATTGAGGGAAAATGACAGTTGATGGAAGAAAATAAGTAAGACACATTTGCACCTGAAAATGTCGTAATGCGTGGCAAAATTATCTACTGACACGATACACCAAGCAGTACATTTGCACGATGCAAATTAGCAGTTACTAGGGGCCGTCCATAAATGACGTCACGCACCTGGGGGGGGGAGGGGGGTCAGACATTTGTGACGATGTATGATGAGGGGGGGGGGGGTTTGAGAAATGTGACATCACATCAAAATGCGCAACTTTAAATAAATATAGACAACGCGTTCTACTTAATTAAATATACTTTTAATAAATGTTTTCTCCTACAACATCAGAGTGTAGTGTCACATGAAATACGCACTACAATGACAATAGTTTAAAGAGATTTGAAGCATGTTTTATTTGGGGGCGGGGCAGAGCTTTGTGACGTCATATTTGAGGGGGGGTCTGACTTTTTGTGACGCCGTGTGACGAAGGGGGGTGGGGGTCAAAAATCGTCCAAAATCGCGTGACATAATTTATGGACGCCCCCCTATCAGATGCACTAGAACATTGGCTGAGTACAGTTCAGCGTTATGGTGTGTGGCTTTCTATAGGGTGTTAGTATTTGCATTTTGTAATTCATAAAATAGACTGAATGACTACATGAAATGCATTCCCATGTTCTACAGAGTGTGGGTACCACGCTAGAAATAATAGCGAATTAAGGTTACTGATAATGGCAGTAATTTATAATCATTGTAGAGGCATACTTATCATATCAGGAGATAATGCTTCTATTTTGTAGCTGCACATACGTGGAATGCCCTTACCTTGGGCCCTACGAAGAGCTCATTCCATTCCAGCCATTTAAATAAATATTAAGGCATTTATTCATTGATTTATTAAGGATTATGGTCAAAAGTTAGACATTAAATACGTGTGTTTTCTCTTGTAGATAATAAGCTGGTTCATTACGTTCTGGAAACGTGTGTTTGAAGGTTGCGCTTTGAGACCTGGGTTATGAAATGTGCATGAAAAATTATGACGATGTGAATTTTAAGTGACGTTGCAATGGAATGTATTGGCACTGACAACAGCAAAAAAGCAAATGAGATGTTGTTTTAGTTCTGTTTAAAGTGAACCCTTTATGGAAAGGTGTGTATACAAAGTGTATTTACGGATATCCATCCTTCAGTGTGAGCCAGTTTTCCAACAGACTTACAACAGTGTTATTCGAAAGAGTTTACCATGCGTGTTCAGCGAGCAATCGTGATTGACTGGACTCCCAAAGAGTGCGCGACAACAAACGTTCAAAATGTATTAATGAACAGCAGTGGCATTGTAGTGAGATCTCGGGATGTCACTGTGCTGTGCCGGCCCTAGAGAGGCACGGCGTGCGATGTAACGACATCGCGGACACCACGATGGTGTGGGTGTAGTACCAGCCCTAGAGGGGCTCGGTGAGCGCTGGTTGATAGCGCTAGGTGGCACCACGCTTGGCGTGCAGTGCCAGCCCTACAGGACAGGGTGTGGGTGTGCCGGGGTTACTAAAGGCCATGGCACTCTGGTTGACCCCAGAGTGACACGTGACCGGTTAAGTCTACAAAGCAACCCCAAGTGGGGGCTAGGGGTGGTCACGTGGTCCGGGTCGAGATCCTGCTCGAGGATTCTCGAAGGTGGGCGTGGCCAAGGGCGGAGCCAGCCACACCACAGAGGATATAAGCCACCGGGTCCCCCAGAGGGACCGTCTGCTGTTGTTCATCTTGAAGAAGCCTTCGTCTACGTCCTACGTTCTACCGAGTCTCCAACACGTTAACCTGGACCTGATCTGTGTTCCGGTCCATTGTAGCTAGTTATGTTGTAATTAGTGTAGTTAGCCTGGTGGTCACCACCATAGGTTGTTATTCTGTTGAGGGGCAGCTACCCCGTGTGTTGGTGTTAAATAAATGTGTTGCCTCCAAGAGTATGTCTGCGACTCAGTTGAACTCACCACAACATTAATAACGAACGTGTAAACAAAGCAGAGCACCAGAAGTTGAATGCTTGCTGGTGTGAATGCCCCTTACCAGCAATGTAGGTCTGCTCGTGCATCTCCGTGATGCTAAGGAGGTCGGAGCCTTGCTGGAGGCAGCTGGTGCGCGCCTCGTGCCATGAAAGCACAGCATGTACATTAAACTGGTAGCAGTTTCGAGTCACAGGATCTGTGTCCCAGAACACACTGCAGTCCGGAACTGCAAAAGCCATTGAATTACAGTGACAGGCATGACTATATGCATCTAATTAACAGCCAAATTTGAAAATCCCGAATCTGTTAACGATAGAATATCATAAAATCATCTACCAATAATTGAAAATGGCAAGATGCAGTGTAAAAACAATCGGGAACTTGATTTATAAATTTTTTTATACAGAAATGAAATAAAAGCGGCACATTGCTTTGATTAGAAAATACTGGAGAGCCACACAAAACAATGAACACAGCAGCTATTTGTACCCCATCATATGAAAGGGGATAATATTCAGAATATTACAGTAACCGTGCTGGTGAGACACTGCTGCATAAAATCCTGAGGCAACAGAGAGGAAGTAACCGCAAGTTGTGAGACACCTTGCTGTATGGTTATTAGATTAAAACGACGACAACCGCCACAAACTAAATTTCGGGAATACTCCCACACGTTCAAATGTCCACAATGCAGTAGAAAAACAACGCAGTGCAGAGGTCGCAACCGGGTACCCGATACCCGTACCCTACCCGTACCCGGCTGGGTACGGATACCCGTTTGCGACCCTGGTGTGGCCGGGTACGGGTACGGGTAAGGAATCAAAACCCGTTTGCGACCTCTGACGCAGTGGCATCACTGCAATCATAGCTACCCAAGAGTTCATCACAGGCTAAATTTATGTTTAAATAATTTAAATATTAGTACATTTTCATTTATTTTGTTCCTCTGTATTAAGCACAAACACGTTCAGGTGATTACTCTGTGTGTTTAAATGTAAATCCCAATCATGTGTAACCAAGTTCTTGTTTACATATAGAATTTCGAAAATGTGCCTATCGGTCAGGTTTCTGTGATTTCAAATATTATTTTCTGCAATTAGGTTCAGAAACTCATCTTGACGAATGTTGATTTTTTTTAAATCGAACTTTTCACACGCAAAAATCCGCTCTTTCTATTTTCTACGACTGGCAATATCACCTTGTTGTTGTTATTTGGAACGAGCCATTTTAATAAGCCAACCAACCACATAGTTCAGTTGAATATTTGTGTAAAAACTATCTGAAAGAAAACCTGTGTATGGCGCAGAAGATGTGGAATACCAGTCATGACTTAAAACAAATGTTTGTAGCACATAAATTGGCATTTTGGGGGATTTAAATGCAATATATGTTTAAATGTCAAGTTAGAACACATCACTTTTATTAAAACACTTCAATGTGAATGACACCATTTTTATATCACGGTTTTTAAACATAAAATAACATTAGCAAAGAGCTCATAATGGCCATGATGAGGTCACAAGGGAGTCAAAACTATTTTGCCTGTAAGTGACTTGTTGTCACCTATACTATCTGAGAAGTGAACAGCCAAAATGGATGGAATGTCAACATAAAACACATTGTAGTGCCCAATGGTAAATAAGTTGCCTGATGGCCCTGTATTTGTAATTTGAGTGTAATTAGTGGACAGAAAGGGTGTTTACTCACGCTTGACAGGACAGAAGCCCCAAAGTTCATCGGTGCCATAGTCGGCTGATGTGGCGCACCACAGATGCCAATCATCACGCCCATCCCCTGTGCAGGAGTGATACCACCGGTGGTCATACTTGTACGGGATAGCGCATGGCCGACCATGGGAATTCCCTTGGATAGTATATATTTCTGCATGGGAGGAAGCGTGGGATCAGAAATCAAAATAACAGTGTGTACAATTGCCAAAGAAGAGATGAAAGGAAGGGATACAGTATGAAGACTGAGATGTGTATTCTCAGCCGTTCTCACCATGGTACGATCGTAAGCACAGGTGATCCTGAGTGCCATAGATCAGCAGTCGCGTTCCATTCTTAGGGTGCAGCTCAAATGGAGCCTGGGCACCAATGGCTCCACGCAGACTGAGCTTCCCTCTGTGTGGAATGATCAGCTGTTCATCATCTCCACATGCCCAACGCAGCTGCATCTCCTCCACATCGCATTCATATAAGGCAGGCTGCTCAATCTTCTAGCACACGTCACATACAACCCAAAACAAACTATATTATACATAATATAAGAGTCGACACATACATGTACACATGAACATGTCTATCTCTCATAAGCAAAGCTGCCCATATTCCTGAAGGCATAGGGTTGGAGGCCTGGAGTAAAATTACACATGAGGCCCCCTCTTATTCATTAGTGACAAAAAACGAGTCTCATTATGGGGCCTTCTTTAGTGTATTAAGCAAATGCCATGGCATTGTCAAATATTGTTGGTGACAGCGCTCCATCTTTAAAGACGGGCCCCGTTAAACCCAAAGAAGCAATTATGTGTCCTAAATATTCTTGTCACCTGATCATCTTCAGCGTCCGTTTCTGATGCGTTCAAGCTGGGTGATTTACTTGCAATACTGCTACTCGGTTGCACCGGAGCCACCCCGAGACAGCGAGACATCCCCAAGTTGAAAAGTCGCTGGCGAGACACCCATTTCCACTGCTGAGCAGGCTCTGATGAGTTACAGCTCCCTACCAAGCCCAGCCCTGAGGACTCTCCCACGAGGCATCCACCCACGTCCGGAACTTGGATAGCAAATATATCTGAATATTCCTCTCCTGTGGATGAAAAATTATATATATTTAAAAAATAAAGCACTTAAGACAATTACGGTACATACTTGCTGTTTTGTACATTAATGTATATTTTTTTGTAAAACCAGTCTGGCAATACCATTTTTTACATCCAGTATTCCTATAGTATAATCACCACTACCGATATTTCATTAATATCTATCTAATATCGGTTCAAAATATTTGGGGGAAATCAGTCACATGTATTCCCACGTGCGCCACTGAATGGGAGGCGATGGGGCTTGGTGACATCACCGTCTTCAAAAGACCGCGATGAAAGTAGTTTATGTGAGTCGATTAATGGTGCCGTGGTGTAATGGTTCGCAACCCGGACTGGTAATCCAGAAGTCGCCAGCCAGTTCGATCTCCCGAGGGACGTCGTAACTGAAACAATGGGCGCAAGTTTCTTAAATTTCCTGCCATCTGTTCACAAAGCAGAAGTAAATGGGTACACCAGTTTGTCGATCGGCAGATCGCGTGTGGTGGGGTAAAGCATGGGTACTCGCACGACTTCCAAGACGTCTGTCCAGCATGGAAGAGTAGGCCAAATTCCCTTAAGAGGGGCTTCTCTGAAGCTCACACTGGTAAAGGCCCTTCTGCCTGCAGCGTGTCTTGCTGGATGACGCTGCTGCTGTATCGCAGCGAGCCATTAGCGGCCACCATCTGTGCTTGGTTAAGTCTCTGCAGTCAGCGGATTTGCATTTCTCTTGCAACGCGACTGTGCAACCACCCAAGGCCGTAATTCTAATATATATTGGGGCCACACCCCCCCCCCCCCAATATTCAAATATGCGCAAAATGTCCCCCCCCAATATATTGCTATAAAATAGATTTCTGTTTATATGATTGTGGTTATGGTTGTACTTTATTAATTCCTAATCTCTGCCATTACATACAATGCAACAAGAAAAGGTAAAACAGAAAAAACAGAGCAATGTAATACAATACACTATTAGACATTGTTAAAAATGAAGAAAAAGTCAATCCCATGTGTTAGTTAATTTTTTCATATTTTAGACAGGAAATTCGTTTTCAAATTTAGAATTTTTTTTTCTGGGGGGGGGGGGACCCCCAGACCCCCTGGAAGATTTGCCCCCCCCCCCCCCCCAATGTTGACTCCATGGCTACGGCCTTGCAACCACCTCATTGTCCTCATCATCCTTGCACAGCCATACCCATGGCAGCCCGACCACTGGCATCTTTCGTCATTAATACTGGACAGCCAAAACGTCTACGCATGTGGACTGCATTTACGTTCAAAACTCCGGGGGCCACGCTCTTGCAGCGCATCGACCGTGTTCACCATCGCCCCTATTGGCGATGCGCTCTGCCCCACGCTCACGTTATTTGTTGGAGAAGAGAGACGCATGGGGAGGAGGAGGATGGGGGCGATAGGGCCCCGCGTTCCGCCTATGGAGCGGACACTTGAGAAGGTGCTGCAGCAGCAGCCCGGCCATGTGCACATCAGAGCACCTCCCCCCACGGATACTCAGCCACACTGCCCCCATGTGTAACCCACATTTCTCTCGGCTGCCATTCATTATATCTTCCCTTTAGTGTGTGATGGGGAGGGAGTACCCGAGTTCCAAGTATTAGGGGCGGGGGGGGGGTATCTTCTCCAATGTTATAATAAATGGGGGAGGGAGGGGGCTTATTTCACGATCCCCATGCATGAAATGTAAATGTCCGAATTCTTCCTCGCAACGCGTTTTATTCTCACGCTCAGATGAAAGTTATCTGCCGAGACCTGTGTTAACCTGGCCGCCCTTGTTGAAGTGCGTGTGTGTGAAGCCGTGTGTGGAGGGTTAGGAGTGGGGGGGGGGTGCAGCCCCCCACTTTCGTGAAGCCGGGTCAGTATGTGTGGTGGTGGTGGTGGGGAGCGGTGGTGGTGTGTGTGGTGGTGTGGTGGTGGTAGGGAGCGGTGGTGCAGCGGTTAGCGCGCTGCGCTATGAACCCGGCGACCCGGGTTCGATTCCTGCTCACGGCCAACACCAGTGACGATTATTTGAACCGGTCCTGGGCCTCCCCTAGGTCGACTCAGCCTCAAATGAGTACCTGGTGCGGTGTGTAAACATCGCCACTGGGGAGACAAAGGCGGCCGGGCGTGGTGCTGGCCACCCCACCCGCCGTGCCGGCCTTCATAGGGGCTCGCTAATAGCACTTGCCCCAACAGGCTGTGAAGGCTACACGGGGATCTTTGTCTTTGTGGTGGTGGTGGTAGCGGCGGTTCGGGCGATGCACTTCAAAAGAGATTCCTCCACATTGGCCATCAACAATCGTCGTATTTTTTAGGCTACAGTCTACATTATAGACTGCCAGCACACTCACCTAGCTTAATAACCAGGCTACAGTCTACATTATAGACTGCCAGTACACTCACCCAGCTTAATAACCAGGCTACAGTCTACATTATAGACTGCCAGTACACTCACTCAGCTTAATAACCAGGCTACAGTCTACATTATAGACTGCCAGTACACTCACCCAGCTTAATAACCAGGCTACAGTCTACATTATAGACTGCCATTACACTCACCCAGCTTAATAACCAGGCTACAGTCTACATTATAGACTGCCAGTACACTCACCCAGCTTAATAACCAGGCTACAGTCTACATTATAGACTGCCAGTACACTCACTCAGCTTAATAACCAGGCTACAGTCTACATTATAGACTGCCAGTACACTCACTCAGCTTAATAACCAGGCTACAGTCTACATTATAGACTGCCAGTACACTCACCCAGCTTAATAACCAGGCTACAGTCTACATTATAGACTGCCAGTACACTCACCCAGCTTAATAACCAGGCTACAGTCTACATTATAGACTGCCAGTACACTCACCCAGCTTAATATCCAGGCTACAGTCTACATTACAGACTGCCAGTACACTCACCAAACTTAATAACCAGGATACAGTCTACATTATAGACTGCCAGTACACTCACCCAGCTTAATAACCATGCTACAGTCTACATTATAGACTGCCAGTACACTCACCCAACTTAATAACCAGGCTACAGTCTACATTACAGACTGCCAGTACACTCACCAAACTTAATAACCAGGCTACAGTCTTAAGAACCAGGCTAGAGTATTATTATTTTGTAATATTGTTCTATTTACGTGACTTTACCTAGGGTGGCCCATCTGCACGACGCGTTATGTTTCGTATCAAAAACGGCGGTGCTAACAATGACAGCAACGCTAATTGATGAGGACGTTAGTTAGAGAGAGAGAGAGTGAGAGTGTTTATTGGTGAGGACGTTAGCTAGAGAGAGTGTGAGTGAGTGAGAGTGTTAGTGAGTGAGTTTATTGATGAGGACGTTAGCTAGAGAGAGTGTGAGTGAGTTTATTGATGAGGACGTTAGCTAGTGAGTGTGAGTGAGTTTATTGGTGAGGACGTTAGCTAGAGAGAGTGTGAGTGAGAGTGAGTGAGAGTGTTAGTGAGTGACGTTAGCTAGAGAGTGAGTGTGAGTTTATTGGTGAGGATGTTAGCTAGAGAGTGTGAGTGAGAGTGTGAGTGAGTTTATTGATGAGGACGTTAGCTAGAGAGAGTGAGTGAGAGTGTGAGTGAGTTTATTGGTGAGGACGTTAGCTAGAGAGTGTGAGTGAGTTTATTGGTGAGGATGTTAGCTAGAGAGTGTGAGTGTGAGTGAGTTTATTGATGAGGACGTTAGCTAGAGAGAGTGATAATGTGAGTGAGTTTATTGGTGAGGACGTTAGCTAGAGAGAGAGTGAGTGTGAGTTTATTGGTGAGAATGTTAGCTAGAGAGTGAGTGAGTGTGAGTTTATTGGTGAGGATGTTAGCTAGAGAGTGTGAGTGAGAGTGTGAGTGAGTTTATTGATGAGGACGTTAGCTAGAGAGAGTGAGAGTGTGAGTGAGTTTATTGGTGAGGACGTTAGCTAGAGAGAGTGTGAGTGAGTTTATTGATGAGGACGTTAGCTAGAGAGTGAGTGAGTGTATTGATGAGGACGTTAGCTAGAGTGAGAGTGAGTGTGAGTTTATTGGTGAGGATGTTAGCTAGAGAGTGAGAGTGTGAGTGAGTGAGTTTATTGGTGAGGGCGTTAGCTAGAGAGTGTGAGTGAGAGTGTGAGTGAGTTTATTGGTGAGGGCGTTAGCTAGAGAGTGTGAGTGTGAGTGAGTTTATTGATGAGGACGTTAGCTAGAGAGTGTGAGAGTGTGAGTGAGTGAGTTTATTGGTGAGGGCGTTAGCTAGAGAGTGTGAGTGTGAGTGAGTGAGTTTATTGATGAGGACGTTAGCTAGAGAGTGTGAGTGAGAGTGTGAGTGAGTGAGTTTATTGATGAGGACGTTAGCTAGAGAGTGTGAGTGAGAGCGTGAGTGAGTGAGTTTATTGGTGAGGGCGTTAGCTAGAGAGTGTGAGTGAGTGAGTTTATTGATGAGGACGTTAGCTAGAGAGTGTGAGTGAGAGTGTGAGTGAGTGAGTTTATTGATGAGGACGTTAGCTAGAGAGTGTGAGAGTGTGAGTGAGTTTATTGGTGAGGACGTTAGCTAGAGAGAGTGTGAGTGAGTTTATTGATGAGGACGTTAGCTAGAGAGTGAGTGAGTGTATTGATGAGGACGTTAGCTAGAGTGAGAGTGAGTGTGAGTTTATTGGTGAGGATGTTAGCTAGAGAGTGAGAGTGTGAGTGAGTGAGTTTATTGGTGAGGGCGTTAGCTAGAGAGTGTGAGTGAGAGTGTGAGTGAGTTTATTGGTGAGGGCGTTAGCTAGAGAGTGTGAGTGAGTTTATTGATGAGGACGTTAGCTAGAGAGTGTGAGAGTGTGAGTGAGTGAGTTTATTGGTGAGGGCGTTAGCTAGAGAGTGTGAGTGTGAGTGAGTGAGTTTATTGATGAGGACGTTAGCTAGAGAGTGTGAGTGAGAGTGTGAGTGAGTGAGTTTATTGATGAGGACGTTAGCTAGAGAGTGTGAGTGAGAGCGTGAGTGAGTGAGTTTATTGGTGAGGGCGTTAGCTAGAGAGTGTGAGTGAGTGAGTTTATTGATGAGGACGTTAGCTAGAGAGTGTGAGTGAGAGTGTGAGTGAGTGAGTTTATTGATGAGGACGTTAGCTAGAGAGTGTGAGTGAGAGTGTGAGTGAGTGAGTTTATTGGTGAGGACGTTAGCTAGAGAGTGTGAGTGAGAGTGTAAGTGAGTGAGTTTATTGGTGAGGGCGTTAGCTAGAGAGTGTGAGTGAGAGTGTGAGTGAGTGAGTTTATTGATGAGGACGTTAGCTAGAGAGAATGAGTGAGAGTGTGAGTGAGTGAGTTTATTGGTGAGGACGTTAGCTAGAGAGAGTGTGAGTGAGTTTATTGGTGAGGACGTTAGCTAGAGAAAGAGTGAGTTTATTGGTGAGGACGTTAGCTGGAGAGAGTGAGTGTGAGTGAGTTTATTGGTGAGGACGTTAGCTGGAGAGAGTGAGTGTGAGTGAGTTTATTGGTGAGGACGTTAGCTAGAGAGAGTGTGAGTGAGTGAGTTTATTGGTGAGCATGTTAGCTAGAGATAGAGTGAGTGAGTGTATTGGTGAGGACGTTAGCTAGAGAGAGAGTGAGAGAGTGAGTTTATTAGTGAGGACGTTAGCTAGAGAGTGTGAGTGAGTTTATTGATGAGGACGTTAGCTAGAGACAGTGTGAGTGAGTTTATTGGTGAGGATGTTAGCTAAAGAGAGTGAGTGAGAGTGAGTTTATTGATGACGTTAGCTAGAAAGAGTGAGAGTGTGAGTGAGTGAGTTTATTGGTGAGGACGTTAGCTAGAGAGTGAGTGAGTTTATTGGTGAGGACGTTAGCTAGAGAGAGAGTGAGTGTGAGAGTAAGTGTTTGTGAGTTTATTGGTGAGGTTACACGTGAAGCTCACACTCGGGAGGAAACGAATTGGGGGGCTGGGCTGGGGGGGGGGGGTCCCGGATCCCTTCCCCACATGGGACCCCCGGTGCTGACCGGAGGGCCCCCCCAGGGCCCCCCCCCAACACCCACCGAGTTCATTGTCTGTCGCGTCTCCGGTCGTGACCTGCTGCTGCTGCTGCCACTCACCTGGAGCCGTGGAGCAGCAGGCGAGCGGCGTGAGTAGCAAGACGAGAAGCAGGGCACAGGCAGCGTCCATCTCCCCAGCCCAGAAGCCAGAGCTCTCCTCTAACCCCCCCCCACACACAACACAAAACTCTTTCACTCCAACGCCGCCTCGTTCGTCTGCGCACTTAGCACTGGGCCCTCCTTGATTGTTCACTCCTACATGCACTTCTCATCACGCGTTACCGTCTGCCTGCCTGCCTGGCGGTGGTGGTCGTGAGTGTGACTGCGAGTGCTTTGCGTTCCCGTGGGAGGTTGGTTTTTTTAGTTATTTGCTCAGTCGCTGACCATTGGATGCGCACGGGCTACGTGGCGCGTCACGACTCCCGGCATCAGCAGCCGCTGCTGCTGCTACTGCTGCTGCTGCCCCTGCTCCTGCTGCTGCTACTGCTGCCCCTGCTGCTGCTGCCCCTGCTGCTGCTCCTGCTGCTGCCCCTGCTGCTGCCCCTGTTGCCCCTGCTGCTGCTGCTCCTGCTGCTCCTGCTGCTGCTGCTGCCCCTGTTGCTGTTGCCCCTGCTGCTGCTGCTCCTGCTGCTGCTGCCCCTGTTGCTGTTGCCCCTGCTGCTCCTGCTGCTGCCCCTGCTGTTGCTCCTGCTGCTGCTGCTCCTGCTGCTGCTGCCCCTGTTGCCGCTCCTGCTGCTGCTGCTCAACTCTCGGTCGGAGAGTTGCAGCTCAGTCACTGCCACCCACCCCCCTGCCCCCTCTGGCTCTCGCTCTCTCTCTCGCTCGCAACAACGCAGAGCCAGCGGCTGCACGGGGCCAGTGGCTGTCCGCCAGAGGAGAGAGAGAGAGGGGCAGGCGACAAGGCGGAGAGGCCAAGACCCGCTCGGCAGTCATTTGCTCATCATCCTGTCGAGACTGGAACAAGTTTGTTGGACGCAGCTGTTGTTATGCCAAAGCCCCATCGGTGGGAAGGGGGGGCTCGGTGACAACTTGATTTGCGTGTTTCCCCCTCCTATAAACAACAACAATGACGCGTGTTAATGAGCATGTTTAAAAAAAAACCAGGCCCCTTTTGAACAATACAATCGTGCTCATTCACTTGCTGAGAAGTATACAGAGAGTGAATGATCTAAAATCGGGTGCTAAGAATTGGACCGTATACGCAGCTGGCGCGCTGCAACGCCTCTTGGAGCCGAACCAACATCGCGATGTCTGTCTCGCAGCTCGGTGTGAGACCCACACGTGTGATCGAACCCCCTCCTGCCCAGCATCACACACACACACACTCACACCCCCTCCTCACCAGCATCACACACACACTCTCACCCCCTCCTGCCCAGCATCACACACACACACTCACCCCCTCCTGCCCAGCATCACACACACACACACTCACCCCCTCCTGCCCAGCATCACACACACACACACTCACCCCCTCCTGCCCAGCGTCACACACACACTCACCCCCTCCTGTCCAGCATCACACACACACTCTCACCCCCTCCTGCCCAGCATCACACACACACACACTCACCCCCTCCTCACCAGCATCACACACACACACTCTCACCCCCTCCTCACCAGCATCACACACACACACTCACCCCCTCCTGCCCAGCATCACACACACACACACTCTCACCCCCTCCTGCCCAGCATCACACACACACTCTCACCCCCTCCTGCCCAGCATCACACACACACACACTCACCCCCTCCTCACCAGCATCACACACACACACTCTCACCCCCTCCTGCCCAGCATCACACACACACTCTCACCCCCTCCTGCCCAGCATCACACACACACACTCATCCCCTCCTGCCCAGCATCACACACACACACACTCTCACCCCCTCCTCCCCAGCATCACACACACACACTCTCATCCCCTCCTCCCCAGCATCACACACACACACTCTCACCCCCTCCTCTCCAGCATCACACACACACACTCTCACCCCCTCCTCCCCAGCATCACACACACACACACTCTCACCCCCTCCTCCCCAGCATCACACACACACACTCTCACCCCCTCCTCCCCAGCATCACACACACACACTCTCACCCCCTCCTCACCAGCATCACACACACACACACTCACCCCCTCCTGCCCAGCATCACACACACACACTCACCCCCTCCTCACCAGCATCACACACACACACTCTCACCCCCTCCTGCCCAGCATCATACACACACACTCTCACCCCCTCCTCACCAGCATCACACACACACAGACTCACCCCCTCCTGCCCAGCATCACACACACACACTCTCACCCCCTCCTGCACAGCATCACACACACACACTCTCACCCCCTCCTGCCCAGCATCACACACACACTCTCACCCCCTCCTCCCCAGCATCACACACACACACTCTCACCCCCTCCTCACCAGCATCACACACACACTCACCCCCTCCTCACCAGCATCACACACACACACTCTCACTCCCTCCTCCCCAGCATCACACACACACACTCTCACCCCCTCCTCACCAGCATCACACACACACTCACCCCCTCCTCACCAGCATCACACACACACACTCTCACCCCCTCCTCACCAGCATCACATACACACTCACCCCCTCCTCACCAGCATCACACACACACTCACCCCCTCCTCACCAGCATCACACACACACACACTCTCACCCCCTCCTGCCCAGCATCACACACACACTCTCACCCCCTCCTGCCCAGCATCACACACACACACACTCACCCCCTCCTCACCAGCATCACACACACACACTCTCACCCCCTCCTGCACAGCATCACACACACACACACTCCCACCCCCTCCTCACCAGCATCACACACACACTCACCCCCTCCTCACCAGCATCACACACACACACTCACACCCCCTCCTCATCAGCATCACACACACACACTCTCACCCCCTCCTGCACAGCATCACACACACACTCTCACCCCCTCCTGCACAGCATCACACACACACTCTCACCCCCTCCTGCACAGCATCACACACACACTCTCACCCCCTCCTGCACAGCATCACACACACACTCTCACCCCCTCCTGCCCAGCATCACACACACACACTCATCCCCCTCCTGCCCAGCATCACACACACGCGCCTCGCAGCCACTCACTGCAACTTTACTCCAAAACGCGCACTGCTATTGCCAGAGCGTTCCAACTGCGTCGCTCCACTGCGGGCAGGAACAACGTTCGTTCAAGAACTCCGTGGGTTGTTCAATACACGGAGATCGATGTGATTGTGCGCAGTGGAGTGAGAAAGCGGGAAACCCCAGGGCTGTTGTCGTCGATGAGTTGATGTGAGCCGCGTGGGAGGGAGGAATTGGGTCTGGCAGGGTTTGTGGAGTCGCGTGGGGCACCGGGGGGGGGGGGGGTGCTGGAGGAGGCTGCTCCTTGTTTATTTTTCTCCGCGTGCTGCGATTTAATGGCTGTGACTGTGTTTTTTTGCGCACGTGTTTACGATGTGTTTTTCAGTGGTGTCCTTTAGATTTCAAGAGGAAGGGCTCTATTTCATGATGGCGTCCCAAAGATATCTGCAATGGTTGAGCGAGCGAGCCATACGCGACTTTCTTTGGCGAATTTATATTGAGCCCCACTGTTCAGCCTTAATGTGTTTTCATTTTAATGTCATGAACTATAGTAACATTTGGAAAGGCATCGCAGAGTATGCTTTACTCGGGCATACATTTAAGGCCCAAAATGGTGGAATAAAGAGTCGGACACAAGCTTTTGAAAAGATTAACTTAATGAAAAGCCATATCATCAGCGTGAATTTCACACATATGTGCGTAAAGAAGAGCAATTCTAAACCGTCCTCATTGGTTATTTCGGTAAAGTCGCGTATGTACAAATAAAATACAATTTAAATAAATCACAAATAAAATTAAATCACGACGTTTCGAACGCAACACAAGCGCTCATCATCAGCTGAAAATGGGGCAAACCACGTAGCGAGGGAACACACAGAGGGACATCACACAGAGCACACAGAGAACGGCAAACTGCACGGAGGCAAATACAGCAAGAAGATGGGAGACGCGAACTCAACAAACCTTAGAAACGTAATGCAAACCCGTCGGCCAACAACACAGTTAGACAATAACCTGGTTGACCACGTATTTCAAAAGACTGCTAAATGTTGTGTTCATCTTCTGGGCTGAACATACCAACGTAAACAGAGGAAAAGGACTCGTGAATAGACACGAGGTACAAGGTAGCAGAGATACATACACAGAGAAGAACACAGGGAATGGTGTTTTGGGCAGCACATAGGGACAACCAGAACAACACTACACCAAGGGACATACACACATGGAGAGGCACACACAGAAAGACGCTCGGAGGAATAACGCACAGGGACTTATATAGGCTGTAGAGGTGGGGGAAGGGAAGGGGTGGAGAGAAGGACCAATGCAGGCTGTCTTGTCTCACGGCAGATGTGGAGCGTATGTACACAGGAATTTCCTGTTTTTGATGCTAATTTTAGTCACGTGACCAGGAAGTTGCGATTTTAGATTTCCACTGAACCACGCGGGCGTCGGCCATTACACAGATAAGTCAAGATGGCGGCACCCATCGCGTCTCAGTGAGGCCAGACGCAGTTGTCCATCGTGGGACTTTGAGAAGCATTGTCTGTAAGTTTGTTTATATTCCTATAATATTGGCAATGCTGTTGTAATGTTGGAATGACCGTTATAGTGATGTAAATGCCTTTATGGTACCGTTAAGTTGTTGTGGTAAATACGAGGCCTAGTTAGCAACGAAGCCTGCAACTTTCCTTATTGTGGATGTTACTTGTGATTTAGTAGGTCGAGTCAGACTTGTGCCCAGGTGGCTATGTTGCGATCCTGAGAGCAAAGATGACGAAGTATCTCATCCACAGTTTAGTGTTATGTGTAATGCTGTACATTTGGGGTGCAGTGGGATGAATACACGATGTGCCTTTATGCAACGCACCGGCTTGTGCTCTTGTGTAGTTGTTCAGTGGTAATGTAGGGGCCTGGTCCGTCCAGGATCTATTGTTATCTAAGACAATGTTCTGATGCTGTGGTGTTCATTGTGTTGGTGTTTCCGGGTTATAACAGATGCTGTATCTGTGTTTTCTCACCAGTTTTACCTTGTTAAAATCAATAAATGATGATTGGAGTCGGACGTTCATCCTGGCTCCGAGGGTTTATTGAACGCAAGGTTATCTACTCGACTAGCGGTGCAACGCAGCGCACAGCGAGGCCGAGATACAGGCAACAAATCGTGGGAAACAATGGGGAAACAAAGTGAAATTTATAAGTACATACCATTTACGAAAGAAACTTGAACTATGGCAGGACACGTCGCTTAGAAGAGGTATTATGGCCAGCGATCAAGACGACCGGCTGAATGGCAGCCAAAGGAAGCGATCCATCGCATTGCTAGTATCGAGCGATGGAATTCGTTCACGTGCAGTTTTCAAATGGGTCGTTGAATCGGGAGACTGTGCGAGGGATGGCGAGGGCTTCTGAAAGCGCAATTCGTGATGTATGTGTTGTGTGTGTGTATACATATACCTGTGCGTGTGTGCCTGTGTATACGTTGTGGGGAGCTGTAGTGTAGTGGTCAGCGTACTGCGCCACGAAACCGGCGGATTCCAGTTGGATTCCCACTCACAGCCAACATCGATGGTAACAAAACTGAATCAGTCCTGGGCATGGTGCTTTTGGCCATTCATAGGTGCTCGCTAACAGCACTTGCCCCGACACTGGTGAAGGCTACACGGGCATCTCTGTATTTGTGTGCATTGTTTACGTTTCCTTCTCTCCGCGCATATTCTGTTGTCCGCGGCAAGAATCGATCCACAAAACTCGAGCGATCTGCGTTCACCCCCATCTCCCGCTATCTTCACCATGGAGCGATGATGATGATGGAGGTGATGATGTTTTTGATCATGGTTTTGATGATGTCGCTGCCGATGATTATCTTCGTTGATGCTGCTGTTCCTGGGCGGTGTCCGACGAGTGCGACGGTGACCCCCCGTCGTGGATTGACGATGGGTGAATAAATGATGATGGTTTTGTGAATGATGAAGTGATTATGCTCAATAGCTTATACCGTCGTGCAGCCTCCGGACTGGCACAGTTATTCGCGCTGTGGGTGAACGAGCCTGGCAGATACAACTCGCACAAGACGACCACCGTGGAGACGGAAGGATGCGAGAGAGAGCAGTGCATGTGCAGGAGTGAGATCGCACGTGGGCATCACATAGCAGGGAGGGGTGGGAACGGCACGGGGAGACCAACGTGTTCAGGGAGAGGAACATGATGGGTAGAGAGTGAACGACGGCCGTCGTATAGTCAGTCAAAGAGTTTTAGTAAGTTTCGCCATGCTGTCTGACTGGAATGAATACAGACACCTGTGGTTTTGAAAATGACTTATGAACAACCTATGAACCTAGGGGGCCGTCCATAAATGACGTCACGCACATAGGGGGGAGGGGGTCAGACATGTGTGACGAGGGGGGGGGGGAGAAATGTGACGTCACATCAAAATGCGCAACTTTAAATAAATATAAGCAACACGTTCCACTTAATTAAATAGACTTTTTAATAAATGTTTTCTCCTACAACATCGGAGTGCAGCGGCACATTAAATACACACTACAATGACAATAGTTTAAAGCGATTTGAAGTGTAAAGGAGAGCCGACACAAGATTGCAGGGGTTTTGTCTTTTAATCCTTGTCTCCCATCCACACCTGTCCCCAGCCGTCCCAATCTCGTTCCCGCCAAAGGCCCCCTCTTCCCGCCCGTTCTCCCCTTATATCTCCTCGATCACCCCTCCCACTAACCCTCCTATTGGTGGGAATCCTTCCCCTGACACCGCTACATCACCCCCCCCCCCCCCCCCGGAGAAAAAATAACCGTCCTCGGTTCTGCCTCCCCCATGGACCATTTAAGTCTCCCCATGCCTCCCACCACTGACAGTGACGACAGCCCTTTACCCCCCCACAACCATACAATGCAATATAACACAACAAAATCAATGGCGCGGCCTGCCCAGGTTTCCAGCCAGCGTCCCGTAACAGCCCGGACATCCACAGGCAGCAGATGACCGTGGCGGCCCCCTCCTTCGAAGGCCCTCTCGTCGCGGTCCCTGGTTCGGTGGTGCCGGTGTCGCCTTTGTAGGGCTATTACGGAGGGGCTGTATGTGTAGGGCTGTATGCATAGGATCACACGGGAAACAAGCACAGTGGGCGGGGCTCCGTGAGTGCACGGGGAGGTGCCCGCAACGACGTCCGCACCGAGCAGCCTGAGGGGTTGCCCGGAGTTGTGATCCTCCGGGGGGTATAAATGGGGATGAGCCGGAGAGCTCGGGACTCAGTATTAGCTAAGGAGGGAAGACCGAAGATCGTCTAGCTAGAGCCCTGGACTCCCCTGGGACGCCGCCCTTGTCAGGGCCGCGCAGGACCGAGCCAGCGGCGTGGTCCCGTGAACCAGAGATAGTACTCTGGGACTCCGGGTACCGTAGCCCGACTGACCAGTGTCGGGCCAGGAAGCCTCCCCTAGCCCGTTAGTGGAGGACTAGGAGGTAGGTCAGGGGTAGCTAGCAGAGTATCCCCAGCTATCCGGGTGAGGGGGCCGATACCCCCTCTAGTATTGTATGTCCACAGTTGTGACTACTTGTACGGAATAAATACGTGTGCCTCACCAACGGTGTCCAAGAGTCATCAACGGTACTTCATCTGGTGTCAGAACAACTACGAACATGGACACGCGCCGGACAGCTCGAGCCGGAGTACCGCAGGTGGAGGACACCGCTGAAGTTGTCGAGCCCGAGACGGCTCAACAAGACATCGTGCAGCCGGGGCCGGACGCAAGTGGGGTTAGTGGACCTCATTTGATTCCGGCCCAGACCGTCGTAAGAGGGGACGGGGACCCTTTCATCGCGGTCCTCAATGTGGGGTCGCAGACAGTGGTAGTTCCTCAAGGGACGGTGCTTGCTCACACGACGCCGGTGCCTTGCGAGGAACCTGTTGCAAATCACGTCGGCACTGCTCCCCGGCCGCACCCACATTCGGACAGCGATGGAGGGTGGCTCGATGCGCTTTGTGCGGGATCGACAGACCTGTCAAATTCAGAGCGCCAACAGCTTAGAACGCTACTGCGGGAATTTTCCGACGTTTTCAGTCGGGACAAATACGATTTGGGTTGCACTCATCTGCTGCGTCACCATATTGACACGGGTGACAGCGCGCCAATACGCCAGAATCCGTTTCGGTTAAGTCCCGCCGAAAAGGACCATGTCAAATCGGCTATTGATGACATGTTAGCCGCCGACATCATTTCTCCTTCCACCAGCCCTTGGGGAGCGCCGATCGTCCTGGTTAAAAAGCAGGACGGCTCGTTGCGGTTTTGCGTTGATTTTCGGCGCCTTAACAAAATTTCGGTTGCCGACGCATACCCGCTTCCACGGATGGACGAATCGCTGGACGCCTTGGCGGTAGCGCGATTCTTCTCCACACTGGATTTACTTTCAGGATTCTGGCAGCTTCCTCTGGACGATGATTCAAAGCCTAAAACTGCTTTCCGTACACCGCACGGCCTGTTCCAATTCAACCGGTTGCCGATGGGCTTACACTCAGCGCCGGCAACTTTCCAGCGTTTGATGGAATTGGTTTTGGCTGGATTGCAATGGGAGTCGTGCCTGATTTATTTGGATGACGTTATCGTCTTTAGTAAAACTTTTGACGAACATCTCCAGAGGTTGCGGGCGGTTTTCCTAAAGATGCGGGCTGCTAATTTGAAATTCAAACCCCAAAAATGTCATTTGTTACGCGATTCGGTGCGTTATTTGGGGCACATCGTGGGGCGCTCAGGTATTGCTACCGATCCCGCCAAAACGCAGTGTGTCAGCTCCTGGCCGACTCCCACCTCGGTGGGAGAGGTCAGGAGTTTCATTGGCTTCGCGTCGTATTACCGACGGTTCGTCGCTGATTTTGCGACGATTGCCAAACCCCTACACGCTTTAACATCAAAAGGGGTTCGGTTCCTCTGGGGTCAGGAGGAGGAGGCTGCTTTCTGCTCCCTTCGGGACGCCCTGGTAAAAGCTCCTCCCTTGATTTACCCCGATTTTTCGGAACCATTTTTGCTCGACACCGATGCGAGCAACACGGGTATTGGGGGCGTGCTTTCCCAGGTGGTTGACGGCGTGGAACGGGTGGTTGCGTACGGCAGTCGGGTGTTGTCTCCAGCGGAGCAAAGATATTGTGTCACCCGTAGGGAACTGTTGGCAATTGTCTATTTCATCCAACAGTATCGCCCATATCTGTACGGTCGGCATTTCACCGTCCGCACAGATCATGCGGCACTGCAGTACGCCCTGCGAGTTCAACAGCCATCGGGACAATTGTCCCGATGGTTGGAGATCCTCCAGGATTTTGATTTCGAAACCACCTACTGTAAGGGCGTTCGCCACACCAACGCGGACGCTCTGTCGCGCATGCCAACCACCTCCGAATGTGCATGCCTCCTGGGGTCGGGACGTTGCAAGCCAGCAGGGGACATGCCGGTTCCGGTCCTGGCGGCTGCCGCCGACGACGAAACATTGCTTCCAAATTCTATCGCACAACAGGGAAAAGATTCCCTGCTGGGTTTGCCCGTTAATGAATGGGGGCGCCTCCAGATGGAGGATACCTCCCTCCTCGCGTCGCGTCGTCGCGCCGGGGAGGCGGGGCGGGGGACGGGTGATGCCGACGCATGGGAAATGCACGCGGGGTTGCTGATGCATTGGGACGGGAAATCCCATCGACACCGGCTGGTGGTCCCTTCTGGGTTACGGGGTAGGGTGGTGTGGGCTGCTCATGAGCGCCTCCTCCACCTGGGTACCCAAAAGACCCTCACCTTGCTCCAGCTTGATTTTTTTTGGCCAGGCATGACGAGGGATGTCGCAGATCTGTTGGCATCATGCCCTCGGTGTGCGCTGCGAAAACCACCAGCACGGGAGTCAAACCCGCCTTTGCAGTCTATCAGAGTCTCCAGAGTGAATGAACTTGTCGCGCTGGATATTCTGGGCCCATTTCCCGCCACCCCTAGGGGCAATAGATATGTTGACCGGGGTGGAATACTTTACGCGCTGGCCTATGGCCTGGCCCCTGGCCAACCAGTCGGCAGCAGCCATCGTGGAGGCCTTTGTCCAAGGTTACGTCATGGACAAAGGTGCTCCGGAGCGGCTGCTGACCGACCAGGGAAAAATTTTTTCCGGCAAACTCCTCCAACAGGTCTGTGAGCTCCTGGGAACGAAAAAAATTCGTACCTCTCCCTATCACCCGCAAACTGACGGGATGGTCGAGCGTCTGCATCGAACCATCACGTCTATGTTGTCGCAGCAGGTTTCGGACTCACAGACCGATTGGGACTTGCAAATTCAAGGGGTCCTGGCAGCATACAGATTGGCCCCCCATGCTGCGACTGGATTTTCACCCTTCTTCCTCATGTATGGCCGCGAACCTGACCCACCTGTTCGGGCACAGCTGCAGATCCCCGCGCCGCTGGGAAAAACTAAATTGGCCGACCATGTTAAATTTAACCTTGCGAAATTGACTGAGGCACGGGATGCTGCCATGCTAAATTCCGACAGGCGTCAGAAAGCGAATGAGCGCCTCAGACTGGGTCGCGCGCACGTGCTACAGTGGAAGCCGGGGGACAGGGCATGGCTGCACTGTCCCCCAGGTACCACTCGCGACCTCCTCAAAACTGGTGCGGCCGTGGCGGGGCCCCGTCGAGGTGGTCGAGGTTTTGCGGCCTCAGTGCGTTCGCATCAAATGGGGGAAGCGCCGGTGGTTTGTGCACCCCTCTAGACTGAAACCCTTCGTTGCGGTGCGAGGCCCCACTCCACACACGCGTGGCCAAACATGTGGGGGGTCGGCCGACTCAAAGGGTCCGTCTCTGCTGCTCTCGCCTGATGTGTTGCCGGCTGTCCCGCCCCCAGGTGCACCAGGAATGACGGGCTCCCGCCCAACAACCCCTACGGGGGATGCCGAGGGTCTCGCGACATCAAGCGCAGACTCACTTCGAAATGGACAGCTGCCACCGGATGGTCCGCCATCCGGAGTTGCCCCGTGTGACGGGCCTGCGGCAAGGATGCGCGCAAGAATGCGCAGACTCTTGTGATGCACAAAAAGAAGAATTTTTTTTTTATTTTCACGTGTATGTTTACTGTGCGCTGCGTCGGTGGTGTGCTCCTGGCACATTGTGTTGTGTTGTGTGTGTGTTGGGGGTTCCTTGCGATTTGTATATACGTTGCTTTTACGGAATTCGTATTTATTCGGGGGGGGTGCGTCGGGTTATTTTCCCTTCGGGGTTTTCTGGTTCTTGTTGTTGTTCTCTTCGCGTTATGGTTGAAAAAATTGAGGCACACGCGGGGCTCAAGGGGTAAATAAACCTTTATTGCAATTGTTGCAGCCGGGACGGCTGCGAGCTGTGCAGGGGTGGGTGATGTAGGGCTGTTACGGAGGGGCTGTATGTGTAGGGCTGTATGCATAGGATCACACGGGAAACAAGCACAGTGGGCGGGGCTCCGTGAGTGCACGGGGAGGTGCCCGCAACGACGTCCGCACCGGGCAGCCTGGGGGGTTGCCTGGAGTTGTGATCCTCCGGGGGGTATAAATGGGGATGAGCCGGAGAGCTCGGGGCTCAGTATTAGCTAAGGAGGGAAGACCGAAGATCGTCTAGCTAGAGCCCTGGACTCCCCTGGGACGCCGCCCTTGTCAGGGCCGCGCAGGAGCCAGCGGCGTGGTCCCGTGAACCAGAGATAGTACTCTGGGACTCCGGGTACCGTAGCCCGACTGACCAGTGTCGGGCCAGGAAGCCTCCCCTAGCCCGTTAGTGGAGGACTAGGAGGTAGGTCAGGGGTAGCTAGCAGAGTATCCCCAGCTATCCGGGTGAGGGGGCCGATACCCCCTCTAGTATTGTATGTCCACAGTTGTGACTACTTGTACGGAATAAATACGTGTGCCTCACCAACGGTGTCCAAGAGTCATCAACGGTACTTCACCTTGCCTGGCGCCGCTGTCTCTCCGGGCCCCGCTCGTGCCGCCGCTCCGTCAGGCCTCACATGGGGTGCTGTAGGTGACAAGGGAACACAGGGCACCGAACCCCCTGCCGGTCGGCGCGTGGTGGTCGGCGACCTTGGCCTGGGTAGGGATGATGATGATGTTGGCAGTGATGTTGGTGGTGATGTTGGTGAAGATGACGGTGGAGAGATGTATGGCTTAAGGCGGGTGGGGTGTACAAACCATCGTCGCTTACCCAGTTGGACCTGGACGCACTGCGGTCGGAGTGCTTTAATGACCTCGACCGGCCCTTTCCAGGGTCGGTGCAGCTTTGGTGAGAGGCCGACCGGCACCTGAGGACAGTGTAGCCATGCCTGGTCCCTGACTTTAAAGGGCTTTGCTGTCACTGTCCTTTCCCGTATCCGTACATTACTCTCTTGGCTCGTGGCCGATGCGGCCTCGGCTGCTTGGCGGGCCTCTCTCAAATAAATGAGGGAGGTCTTTAGTGCCTTCGGCCATGCGTTAGCTCTTGCGGGAATGTCCGTCAGCTGCACCTCAATAGGCGGAACGGGATCCCGTCCGTACATCAGGAAAAACGGCGAGAACCCCGTCGCCGCGTGCGGGGCCACCCTGTACGTCGCTAAGACTGATGGAATGTGGAGGTCCCAGTCGGAATGGTTTTCGTCCACCACTTGGGACAGCATGGCCGCTATGTGCGGTTAAGCCGCTCTACCATCCCATCGGTCTGGGGATGATACGGAGATGTTCGGACCTTTTTAGTGCCCAGGATAGAGCAGACGTCCTTCAATAGCTGTGAGGAGAAATTCCTGCCCTGATCCGTGAGCAACCGCTCCGGTGCCCCCTTATCAAGGACATAGCCTCCCACGAAGGCATCGGCGATGGTCTGTGCCGTTTGGTCCGGGAGGGCCCACGCCATCGGCCACCTCGTGCAGTACTCGACTCCGACCAACAGGTATTTATTTCCCCGTGGCGTGACAGGCAGTGGTCCCAGGATGTCCAACGCAACCAATTCGTTGACCCTGGTCACCGTGATGGGCTGTAGGGGCGCCCGGCTTACCCGGGGTGGCGGCTTTCGCCGCGCACATTCGACGCAGGTAGCGACCCATCGATGCACGTCAGCGGTCATACCTGGCCAAAATACCGACCCTGTAATGTGTACAGTGTCTTCCGCCCCGCCAGGTGCAGCAGCTGGCGGCCGTGTACGTCCATAACCAATTGTTGACGCAGCGACTCCGGAACTACCAGGCATCGCCGGCGCCCTGTCGGGTCCCATCGCATGAGGAGGTCCTCCCATACGATGTACTCCTCCCCCCCTGCCTCTGCTGAGGCGCGTAGCGTTTGCAGTGGGGCTTCCTCCAGCTGTAGCCGTCTCCAATCGTCCAAGGTCAGCCCCAGGTCGTGGTCGGTCAGCTGGACCTCACCCTGTGCGCCCTCCGCCGTGCGTACGGGAGCGATGACCGTCCCTTCCGGCCTCGCCTCCTTGCAGCGTGCCTCGCCTGTGGTGCATGCACAAGGGCCCTGGGGCGCCATTCGGGACAATGCGTCTGCGTTGGCATGTCTGGTCCCTTTGCGATGCACTACTTGGTACCTGTACTCCTGCAGGCGCTCTATCCATCTAGCCAGCTGGCCCGAAGGCTGGTCGATGCGGAGCGAATACTGCAAGGCCGCGTGGTCAGTGCGGACCGTAAATTTGTGACCATACAGGTAGGGTCGGAATTGCTGCACGAAGTGAACGACTGCCAGGAGTTCCCTACGTGTGACGCAGTAGCGCTGCTCCGCTGATGAAAGCACGTGACTACCGTAGGCGATAACCACCTCCCGACCCTGCTGGACTTGCGACAAAACACTGCCGATGCCCACATCGCTGGCGTCCGTGTCCAGGATAAAGGGGAGGCCAAAATCCGGAAAGGCCAATGGTGGTGCATCTGTCAGACGTGAGCGCAGCTGCTGGAATGCCTCTTCCTCCAGAGGGCCCCAATAAAACATCTGGTTCTTCGCCGTCAACACGTGCAAGGGCTTGGCAATGGTTGCGAAGTTGGGTACAAACCGGCGGTAGTAAAAAACGAAACCCACAAACCGGCGTACCTCTGGAACCGTTGTGGGAACAGCCCAGGCCCTCACGCAGGCCGTCTTTTCCGGGTCTGTAGCCACTCCAGACTCACTGACGACGTGGCCCAAGTAGCGTACCGACGACTGCATAAGGTGGCACTTCGACAGCTTGAGCTTCAAGTTCGCATTCCGGAACCGCAGGAATACCTGACGTAATCGGTCAATGTGTTCCTCGAATGATCGGCTCAAGACAATGACGTCATCCAGGTAGATGAGGCACGTTTCCCATTGGAGGCCTGCTAAGGCCAACTCCATTATGCGTTGGAACGTTGCCGGCGCAGTCTGGAGGGCCCATAGGCAGGCAGTTAAACTCGGAAAGGCCATGTGGTGTCCGGAACGCTGTTTTAGGCCGGGAGTCCGCGTCTAGTGGGACCTGCCAGAACCCGGACAATAAATCCAGCGTACTGAAAAATTTTGCTCCCGCCAGTGCATCCAATGAGTCGTCGATACGTGGTAGGGGATATGCGTCGGCCAGCGTGACGGCATTGAGGCGTCGGAAGTCCACACAGAATCTCAGTGACCCGTCTGACTTCTTGACTAGGACCACCGGTGCCCCCCAGGGACTCGAGGATGGAGAAATTATGTCGGCCCGCAGCATCTCCTGCACCGCTTGTTGAATGTGCCCTTTTTCCATTGGGCTCATTCTATATGTGTTTTGGCGCAGGGGTGCTGCATCTCCCGTGTTGATGTGGTACTGCGACAGATTTGTGCGCCCTAGGTCGAACGGTCCCCGGCTGAACACGTCCGAGAACTCATGCAATAACGAGTGCAGCTGGTGTTTCTGGTCGGGCGGCAATCCTGGCTCAGGCCCCGCCAGCTGGTCCATCCACGATTCGGCCCCTCTGTCCTCGGACTGGCTGATGCTGCCTACAAGCTCGGGCTCTGTCCCTGGGGCTCCTAGTGACAAGGGACTAACGTGGGCCAGAACTGTTCCTTCCTGCACCGTCGCTGTTCTATCGGAGGTGTTAAGCACCTGAATGAACAGATGCTGGTTCCTCTGTATAATAGTTTCGGCTCCCACCAGCGCATGGCGATCCATGGCAGCTGACGCCGGAGACACCAGGATGGGTGAGTCTGGTCGGGCTGTCACGAGGGGGGACCGATATCGCAGCGGAATTAGCATCTGGGCTGCCAGGGGGATGGCTGCGGCTCATACGTCGGGGGTCCGTTCCCAGCTGCCCCACAGGCAGCCTGTGGCGACGGTGCAGGTTCGGCGGTTGGTGTCGCTGGACCCAGTAGCGCCGCGGCAACGGCTCGGCTGTTCCCCCCCGCCGCGCCAGCCACCCGGCCCACGGGTGGCGCCCGGCCCATGACCTGCTCGTGTGCTTGGATGGTCCGGGCAGCCCACAGCGAGGTGCGTTCCTCCGGCGTCACCACGGGCATTACAACGCCAGCACGGCAAGCGTGGGCGATGAGGTGCTCGACCACGAGGTCCTCGAGCGCTTCTTCAGCCAGGCGAGGGAAAGCCCTCCTCGCCAACACGAGCAGCGCACCCCTGTAGGCTAAAGGGGATTCTCTAGCCCCTCGCTGGCGGTCCTGGAACTGTTTAAAGGCTCCTTCCGCCGGACAATAGATCTCCCCCAAAGCATCGTAGGCCGCCTGTAGCGTGGTCTTGCTGTGCGAGGGAAGGGAGGTGTAAGAGGAGAGTGCCTCTTCGCCCAGAACGGATGGCAGCGCTCGTAGTGCCTCTTCGTCTGTCCACTCGAGAGCGTGGAAGGCAGCCTCGAATCGGCGGACAAACCCCTCCCAATCTTATTCCTCGGCCACGAACTTGTCGACGGGCCCCAGCCGACGCGGCCGTCCTGCCACCTGCTCTCCGTGTTGGGTGTTTAGCCCTGGGGGTTTTGGCGGGAGCGGCGGTGGCTGGCGTGACGAGGTTGGTTGCGGCTCCTGCCCGGCCGGCTGGTCGGCCTCCGGGTCCCGTGGCCTCTCCTCCCGTAGTACGCGTGGGGGTGGGGGTCCCGGTGCTGGCGGGCCCCCCATAGGGAGCCTCTGCAGTAGCTCCTGGAGTGCCCTCTCCACGCGGGCCATGCGGTCCTCCATGGGGTCCTCCAGGCCCCCTGCTGCTGCTTCTGATAGCAGGCCCCCTTGTTGCCCGGGATGGGAAGGATCCCCGGCCCCTGCTTCCTATTCTCTTGGCTCTTTTCCGCGGGGATTCTTCTTTGTAGCCATTGTAGATCCCACCGCTGCCACCAGATGTAAAGGAGAGCCGACACAAGATTGCAGGGGTTTCGTCTTTTAATCCTTGTCTCCCATCCACACCTGTCCCCAGCTGTCCCAATCTCGTTCCCGCCAAAAGCCCCCTCTTCCCGCCCGTTCTCCCCTTATATCTCCTCGATCACCCCTCCCACTAACCCTCCTATTGGTGGGAATCCTTCCCTGAACACCCCTACAGAAGCATGTTTTATTTTGGGGGGGGGGGGCAGAGCTTTGTGACGTCATATTTGAGGGGGGGTCTGACTTTTTGTGACGCCGTGTGATGATGGGGGGGGGGGTCAAACATCGTCCAAAATCGCGTGACGTCATTTATGGACGGCCCCTAGATAAAAAAAATTCTAAACACTTCGCTAAATGCCACCGGACGGACAAATTGCAGTATTCCAGCTGATGCAGATGGTGGAGAGTGTCACTTCAGATGACTCGTGCCTTGTCAGAGTCTGCGCTACAGGGCGTGCTGGGGTGGGCCCTGCATCGCCAAGTGTCCCATTTGGGCCACCAAAATCCCACTTTTTCTCGCGGGCCGTATACCTGTTACGGTGCCCTGACACCACACAAGACGACTCTCCACTGCCCACCAATCCGAGAGGAACTTGAGCCGGGTTGGCTCTCCGAGTGATGGGTATCAGTGGTGACTTGTACTGGTAGGAACCTCCTGGTTACACCAGCCCACAGGGGATTATTGTGTCCGTCGTGCAATGAGGGGCTGGGTGGGGAGTGAGGGGTTGGGTGGGGAGGGTGGGGAGGAGCTGGGTGGGGAGGAGCTGGGTGGGGAGGGGAGGGTGGGGAGGAGCTGGGTGGGGAGGGGAGGGTGGGGAGGAGCTGGGTGGGGAGGGGAGGGTGAGGAGGGGCTGGGTGGGGAGGGTGGGGCTCGGTGGAGGTGGGAGGGGTGGGGCTGGGTGGGGAGGGGCTGGTCACCCTGTGGTGCCATTATAAAACTCAACGTTTAACCTACTCACGCCGGCTTGTGCCCGCCCTCACAGTCGGGCATATTTGCGGAATACACCACGCCGCCGTTGACTCTGGCCATTGACCGAGCAACCCAACGTTCCTACCAGCTCCCTCCACAGGAATGTGTTTAAGTGTGTGGTGGGGACCAGGAATGCACGTATGTTGAACTTCTTTCGCACCATACCGAGCTAACCGTGCTAATCTGAGGTGCGGGGGAAGGACAACAAACTCAACACAAAAAGCAATTCCAAAAAAACGAGTTTTCAGTCGAGACTAAAACGTGCAACAGCTCCCAGTTGCTTCCTTAGCAAGTGCCTGGTGAGTGCTCAGTGGCACACACATTATCGAGTGGCGAATGAGTGGAGATTTGCCTCCCCTGTCCACTCGGCAGTATAAACGGGTCGGTCGGCAAGTGGCGTGTGGTGGGGTAAAAATGTGGTTACGCTCACCTCTTCCGACACGCTTGGTCCGCGTGAAAAAATTAAGACCAAATGCGTGTCGTTTAGAGTTCTCTCGGTCAGCATTGGCGTGAGCAAGCGATTGCAGGGGTGCGCCTTTACCACTGAACTAAGGCAACTCGGGCGAATGTACCACGCAATGCAGCTTGGGGTTAGCATCTTATCCCAATGCAGACAGCCACAGAAGCGGTGGCTGATGGAGGTGTCCACATTAACGCAATTGTAGAGGAGTAGAGGAGAGTGGTGGCGTCGTGTGCGCTGTCCGGTGCGATGACATCACGGGACGTGGGGTCGCACGCGCTGGGCAGTGCACGTGACGTCACGCCTCCTAGGGTATTTAAGGGATACCCCGTGACGTAAGCGGGGTCACTGTAGGAACAGGGATAGTAAACAGGGTGAAGAGGGAACCAGGGATAGTGAGAGGGATCGAATAGGGAGTCTGGGGAGAAGCCGGTGGTAGCCGTAGAGGTGCTTCTCTCTCCGGTCGGTGGAGTCGGTAGACTCCACGATCCGACACGAGAGAGAGAGACCGGAGCTAGCCGGCTGGGACCTGGACTCAGAGTAGGACCCCTAGCCCCTGGGAGTTGTGTACCCTGTGTAGTATTGATAAGTGTTAATAAACCCTGGCGGAAGCCCCTAACTCACCTCCGTCTCCGAGTACGTCCGTCGGAACTACTCAACAACTGGTGTCAGTAGTTTACACCATCGCCACAATGTCTAAAGCGGGCGCACGGCGTAAGGACCCACCGGCACATCACTTGGAGGGTGCCGAAGGCAGAGAGGAGGCTCCAGCAGCGACCCCGGAGCCCGGGACCCCGGTGACGGTCCCCTTGGAGACGAGCGGGCCGGAGCGGGAGGAGTCGGCTGCGGGGAGTGCCAGCTCACCGCCGCCGCCAGAGACGGAGAGCGTCCCCGCAGCTCTGCTGCAGCAGGTCCTGCAGGCGGTGGGGCAGCTGACCGTCAGGTTGGCCGAGGTGGAGGCGCGGACGCAGCCAACCGGCCCGCACTCGGGACGGGAGCAACCGTCAACCGCCATCATTTAAACCGCCGCCGTTTTCCCAGCGACCGCTCCACCAGAAATGGCCGCCATGTTGGCTGCGACGCAATCCGCGGCGGCCATGTTGGCTCGGGAACCGTATGCGGCCGCTGCTACGGCTGCGACGCGGCGGCCGGCGGACATTGTTGCTGCGACACCGCAAATCGGCGCCATGGCTGCCATGACGACCGCGACGCCGCGTCTCTCCACCGACGCGGCCGGGGTTTCTCGGCACGCCGCTCCTGCGGGACCAGCCGCCAGCGACGACGCGGCTCCACATCAAGCTGCGCCCGCCGGGGGGGCCCCGGGTAAGTACGCGCGTGCCGTCCTCGCCGGGCCGCCGGGGTGGGCAGCGGCGGCTGCTGCTGCCCCGTACATCGCCGTGCCGCCGGAATGGGCCGCGGGTGCTGCCGCGGCTCCACCTGTCGCCGCACTCACGGGGCCGGCCACCGGCGATGCCGCTCCTCTGCACCTCGCCGTGCCTGCGTCCCTTGTCATGGATGCCGCCGCGGCTCCGTGTTATTCCGCCGCGTCTTCGGCGTGGCCCGGGGAGGCCGCAATGCCGCCGCCCCTCGCCGCGTCGCGGGAGGTTGCCGCGGCTACGGCCGCTGTACCGCACCTCGCTGCGCCGGCGGGATTGGGCCGCGGGGGCCGCTGCAGGCCCGAATTATACCGCCGCATCTTCGGCGTGGCCCGTTGAGGCTGCAATGCCGTGGTGCCTCGCCGCGTCGCGGGAGGTTGCCGCGGCTACGGCCGCTGTCCCGCACCTCGCTGCGCAGGCGGGGTGGGCCGCGGGGGCCGCTGCAGGCCCGAATTATACCGCCGCGTCTTCGGCGTGGCCCGTTGAGGCTGCAACGCCGTGGTCCCTCGCCGCGTCGCGGGAGGACGCTGTGGCTTCGTACGCCGCCGCTGACAGGTGGGTCGCGAAAGCGCAGGTGCCTTCACACCTCACTGCGTCTACGGCGTGGCCCATGGGGGCCGCAACTCAGCCGCACTTCGCTGCACCTACGGCGTGGCCCATGGGGGCCGCAATTTAGCCGCACTTCGCTGCTTCTACGGCGTGGCCCATGGGGGCCGCAACTCTGCCACACTTTGCTGCGCCTACGGCGTGGCCCATGGGGGCCGCAGCACCACCGCACCTTTCCGCGTCTTCGGCGTGGCCCGCGGGAGCCGCAACGCGGCCGCTACTCGCTCCGTCTCCGGCGTAGCCGGGGGGTGCCGCAACACACCCGCCTCTTGCCACGTCTCCGGCGTGGCCTACGGGTGCCGCAACGCTGCCACCGCCGCACCACGTCGCGTCTGCCAGGTGGCCCGCAGGTGCCGCTTGGCTTCCACACCTCGCGGCGCCGCGCGGCTAATGGCAGCGCCGGTTACCCGACGTCGTGCTGTTTGTCGCGCAAGGGGGCGACTGGTCGGCCTTCCAGGACCGGTTCGACGTGGCATACATGTCGGTTGGCTGGTCCATGGAGGAGGCCTTGCCGGCGCTTCCGACCTGCTTGGACAAAAGGGCTCTGCAGCCCTTCAAGTCCATCCATCCGGCCAATCTGGCTACGCTCCCGGCAGCCTATATCCAAATGGCCAACGTTTTTGAGCCGCCGTCCTGCGCGCAGCTAAAGTTCTCATTGCGGCGGCGGGAGGAGGCGGAACTGCCGCTGGCCTTCCGCTGCTCGCTCCTGGCCCTGGTGCAGGCTGCATACCCTGACCTGTACGGCAGGGCACTTGATTCTATGGCCTTGGTGAAGCTGCTTGACCTGGCAAGGGAGCTAGGAATTGCTCTGTCGATCAACAATGATCGGCAGATCACATCCTTGGCGGTCGCCGAAAACATTCAGGCGCACCTCTCCCTCTGCAAACGGCCTCAGATGGCAGCGTGTGCGGGGGTCCCGGCGCCGGACGGGGGGGCCACCTCTCAGGGGGTGGACACCCTCGCGGCCTTGGCGATGCCCGAACGTCGAGGAAGGGGGGCGGGTGGTCGCCGTCCGGAGCAGCGGGGGCTGCCGGGACCTTCCCGTCCGCAGGAGGCGGACATGGTGGCCTGCTTCCGCTGTGGTCAGCGGAGCGGGGCTGCCGGAATGCCCCGGGGGCCTTTGGAAAAGGGACTCCACCTTCTCCCAGACCCTCGTTGGCATCGGGTCCGGAGCCCCAGGCGAGTCGCGACGCATCATCTGCGCGGCCGCTCTCTTCACCTCATGCATCTAGCGGGGCTAGGGCCCATCGTCATGGGGTTGTCCTCGAAGGGTCGGGTGCTCCATCGTCATCACCCCCTCAATGGCCCAGACAGACCTGCCACTGGGATGCGCTTGCGCATAGGATGGTGGCGGCAGCTGCCGGCTCCTCAGCGGTGGCAGGATATGTGCAAGGGGTGCACGATCGCCTCCTGGTGGATACGGGGGCATCGGCCACCATTATTTCTGAGGCCATTTTTGGGCTGCTACCCCGCAGCGTGGGTCCGTTAAGGCCGGTTCGCGGGGCTTGTGTCGCCGCGAACGGCGGCAGTTTGGGCATCTTGGGCCACGTTGTAGCGTCGGTTCGGGTTGACGAGATTGAGTTGGCCGGGCCTATTTTGGTCTCCAGGACCTTGGCAGTGTCATGCCTCTTGGGGACCGACTTTTTGTCTAGGATGCCCATCCGAATTCTCGTTGACCAGGGCTGTGTGGAAATGCCGTCAGGGAGGCGGCTGCAATTCCTACAATCGCCTACCGTCCTGTCTCCCTTGGTCGCCGGTGTACGGGCCTTGAATAAAGCGCCGGTGACCGTACCACCGGCGTCACAAATCCTGATACCCCTTAGGTTGCGCAAACCGCTCGAAATGGGCTCCACGGAGACGGGTATCCTCCTGTCCCCGTCAAGCTACTTTTCAAGGACGAAGGGGTTGGTGGGCGCCTTGACAGCCGTGTCGGGGGGCAGGGACCTTTTTTTGCAGGTCCTCAATTCGGGACCCTTGCCGGTCGTAGTCCCGGCCGGCGCCGTCCTGGCACACGCGACCCTGGCCCCTCCACCCGAGAGCGCTGCCCCGGATGGAGGGGTCGTGGCGGGCGTGATGCGCACGGGGGACCCCGACGCATCATGGATCGCCATGTTGTGCGACGAGAATGCCTCGTTGTCCTCCGGGGAACGTCGGCAACTCCGCGACCTCATCGAGCGGTTCACCGATGTGTTCAGCCAAAGTAAGTTTGATCTGGGTCGCACTACTCTTTTGGACCACCACATAGACACGGGCGACGCGGCCCCTATTCGACTTAATTCCCACCGCTTTAGCCCAGCGGAAAAAGATCATGTCCGCTCGGCTGTCAACGAAATGTTGGCGGCGGACATCATCTCCCCATCTACTAGCCCTTGGGGTGCCCCCATTGTGCTAGTCAAGAAACGGGACGGGAGTCTCCGGTTCTGCGTCGATTTCCGTAGATTGAACAAGATCTCGGTGGCTGATGTATATCCATTGCCTCACATGGATGATTCCCTGGACGCCCTCTCGGGCGCTCGGTTCTTTTCGTCTTTAGATTTGCTCTCCGGCTTCTGGCAATTGCCACTGGATGAGGCCTCTAGACCCAAGACAGCGTTCCGCACGCCCCAGGGGTTGTTCAAGTTCAATCGGCTTCCTATGGGTCTCCATTCGGCCCCGGCCACCTTCCAGCGTCTCATGGAGATGGTCTTGGCGGGGCTGCAGTGGGAGTCTTGTCTAATCTACTTGGATGACGTTATTGTTTTTGGCCGTACGTTTGGCGAGCACTTGCAACGCCTTGAGGCGGTGTTCGTCAAAGTGCGTGCTGCTGGCTTGAAATTCAAACCCCAGAAATGCCACTTGCTACAACCATCGGTGAAGTATTTGGGACACATTGTTAGCACGTCAGGTGTCGCCACGGACCCGGATGAAACGGCTTGTGTCCGGACGTGGCCGACTCCCACATCTGTCGCGGAGGTGCGTAGCTTCGTTGGCTTCGCATCGTACTATCGCCGGTTTGTCCGCGATTTTGCGACAATTGCAAAGCCACTGCATGCCCTTTCCGCCAAAGGCCAAAGGTTTCACTGGGGCGCGGAGGAGGAGGCGGCTTTTGCGGCGCTTCGCACGGCCTTGGCGGATGCGCCGCCCTTGGGGTACCCGGATTTTTCGAAACCCTTCCTGCTCGATACCGATGCCAGCGACACGGGAATTGGGGCTGTCCTGGCCCAGGTGGTCGACGGGGTTGAGAGGGTGGTAGCCTATGGCAGTCGTGTTCTGTCCCCGACGGAACAGCGATATTGTGTGACCCGGAGGGAGCTTTTGGCCATAGTTTATTTTGTTCAGTTGTATAGACCATATTTGTACGGTAGGCTGTTTACGGTCCGGACCGACCACGCGGCCCTGCAATATTCGCTGAAGATTAGTCAGCCCTCGGGTCAGCTGTCTCACTGGCTCGAAGTGCTCCAGGATTACCCCTTTGATGTAATCCACAGGAAGGGGACACAGCATGGAAATGCGGACGGTTTATCCCGATTGCCGGCAGGCGGGTGTGCTTGCGCCCTGGGCTCTAGCCGTTGCAAGGCCCCAGGGGACGCCGCGGCCCACTTGGTCGCGTCGGCCGAGGCGGCCACCCCTCCAGGTGCGGCGGCGCCCGCGGATTTCGGCCTTTGACTTCCCCGGGAGGTATGGTCCAGCTTGCAGATGGAGGATTCCTCTCTGCTGAAGCTACGGCGCCGTGTCGGACATAAGGCCCGGAGCTCAGCTTCGTCGGCTGCCCCGGCGATCGCCGTGCATGACGGACTCCTCATGCGTTGGGATGCCCAATTGGAACGCTATTGTGTGGTTGTGCCCACTAGCCTGCGTGGTAAATTAACCCGAGCCATTCACGAGAAGCTTATGCACCTTGGCTACCACAAGACCTTATTGACCCTTAAGCGGGACTATTACTGGCCGGGTGTTGAGGGTGACGTGGCACTGATTTTGAAGGGTTGCCACGACTGCGCGCGGAGGAAGGCCCCAGTTGTCCGGGACCGGGCCCCGCTGCAGTCCATCCGGGTTTCTCGCGTTAATGAGCTCGTGGCGCTCGACATTTTGGGGCCATTCCCTGCATCCCAACGGGGCCACAAATACCTCTTGGTGGGCGTTGAGTACCTCACACGTTGGCCCATGGCATGGCCTTTGGTCGATCAGTCGGCCTCTTCTATCACCGAGGCCTTCGTCCAGGGGTACGTGTTTGACAAGGGTGCGCCGGAACAATTGTTGACTGACCAGGGGCGGAATTTCTCGTCTAGGTTGCTCAAGGAGGTGTGTGACCTCCTTGGCACCAAGAAAATCCGCACCTCGCCCTACCACCCCCAGTCAGACGGGATGGTAGAGCGCTTGAACCGCACCCTTACGTCCATGCTGTGCCACCAGGTGAACACGTCCCAGTCAGACTGGGACCTGTTCGTCCCGGGGGTCTTGGCGGCGTATCGGTTGGCCCCTCATGCCTACGGGATTTTCGCCTTTTTATTTGATGTACGGTAGGGAACCGGAGCCCCCGGTGCACGTCCAGATGGACGTTGGCTCCTCCAAGAAGGGGTCGGCGGTGCCGGCCCCTTTGAAGGTCGCGCTTGACCGGCTGCGCGAGGCGCGACAGGCCGCTGCCGAGAATTCCGCAAGCCGGCAGGCGGCTAATGAGCGGCTGCCCAAACACCAGGCAGCTGGCCTCCAGTGGGTAGCGGGTTAAAAAGCGTGGCTGCATTGTCCCCAGGTCCCCGTTGGCACATCGGCCAAATTGCATCGCCCTTGGCAGGGCCCCGTAGAGGTTGTGGAGGTCCGCCGGCCGCAATGCGTCCGGATTCGGTTCGGTCGCCGGCAGTGGATAGTGCACCCGTCCCGGCTCAAACGTTATGTTCCATCTACCCTGGGGGATCCACCCCCAATTCCGGAGCGGCCGGCTGATGATGTATCCGGCGTGCCTGACCAGCCGGGTCTCGTTGACGGAGGTGACGTCTGACCTGTGTGTGTGCCCCCAGGCCCCTCCCAAGTGAGGCCGTTAGAGACCCCCCGGTCACCGGAGGCCACGGCGGTGGGCCTGTTGCCCGCTGACGGGCCACCTGCATGGGTGGCGGACACCGCACGGGGGAGCGGGCCAGCAGCGCATACCCGCTCGAGGGGGATGCGGCTCCGGTGACGGCCCTGATGGCCGTTCAGCGGGCCCTGCCCCTGGCGCCCATTCGGCGCTATCCGGCGTATGAGGCCTTCAGGCTCTATTTGTTTTGTTTTTTTGTTGTTGTGGTTGTTGTTGCTGTTCTGCTTGAGGGGCCGTGCTGCCCTAAGGTTGAGTTTTCTAGCAGCCGGTTTTACCTTCAGGCACACGAACTCGTGATTATTCGGTCTTCGGTCCGGTGTGGGGCCCCGCTTGCGGGGTGATTGCAGCCGGGTCGGCTGTTTTTTTTCACAGGGGGGGGTGATGTAGAGGAGTAGAGGAGAGTGGTGGCATCGTGTGCGCTGTCCGGTGCGATGACATCACGGGACGTGGGGTCGCACGCGCTGGGCAGTGCACGTGACGTCACGCCTCCTAGGGTATTTAAGGGATACCCCGTGACGTAAGCGGGGTCACTGTAGGAACGGGGATAGTAAACAAGGTGAAGAGGAAACCAGGGATAGTGAGAGGGATCGAATAGGGAGTCTGGGGAGAAGCCGGTGGTAGCCGTAGAGGTGCTTCTCTCTCCGGTCGGTGGAGTCGGCAGACTCCACGATCCGACACGAGAGAGAGAGACCGGAGCTAGCCGGCTGGGACCCGGACTCAGAGTAGGACCCCTAGCCCCTGGGAGTTGTGTACCCTGTGTAGTATTGATAAGTGTTAATAAACCCTGGCGGAAGCCCCTAACTCACCTCCGTCTCCGAGTACGTCTGTCGGAACTACTCAACACAATGAACGCTTTCATGCAGTCAGATACTCTTCATACTTCCACAATCCACATCCAATGAACCTCGGCTTTCACCCTTTTTCATGGCGATTCAGATTGTAAAGCAGGTATTTGTTATAATTACTTTTTGGTTATATTGTTAATAACGTATACACGTAATTATATATAAATGAACGCTACTTAAATAGTATGAATCCACAATTTCAGCCGTTATTAATCGACCAATTGATGAAGGGCTCCACACGCCATGTCGGTCTCGGGGGTATTTGACCATACTTCACCACGCTGGTCAGTGTATGTTGAAGGGAGGGTACAGGACCCGTTCTGATATCACTCGTCACTGATGTTAGCCAAAGGGATCAAACTCGGGTCGATGGATTCATAGCGCATCGTTTCACCACCGTATACAATGTACTGTAAATGCAAGTTAAACGTACAGTCTTTTGTTATTGTTTCACTACTTGTAAGCATGCCGGATCTCTCCCGTAACTGAGAAGGCTCTCGTGGAGCCTTAAGAAATCTTACTGCTTTGTACAAGTTCATACGTGTGTAGGACTCGTACAAGGGTTGTCTTTCTCTCCTCTTTATTTTCCTCTTAGAGTCCACCTTCGCCGCGCCACCGCTCCGCGTCTCGGTGCGGCCTCGCTCCGCTCCGCGTCTCTCTGCTGCGCCACCGCTCCGCGTCTCTCCATGCCCTCTACCTCACTATCGCTACGCTTGTCGTCTCTACGGTTTCTCCTACTCTGCATCCTTCCGATGCATGGCTACCCTGGTTGCTCACTGCGTTTTCGCTACCACTGTCTCTCCGTGCTTTACTCTACTAACACTGTCTCTACGCTTTACTCTACTATAACTTGCTCTGCGACTCTCCGGGCACCGTTACTGCAGCTCCATCCACAACGCCGACTCGTACAGGACTCCCTTCTCTCCGTTGCGCTCTGGCTTATATCCCCACACCAATTAATCTCCCTAATTATCTCTACCCCCCGCTTATCGCTCGCCCCCTGGCCCCCCGTGTCACGTGGCCTTGTTTTCGCCGCCGGAGCGATGCCAGCTAATGCCCAATTACCTTTCCAGCCAATCACTGGCCTGTGTCTTCCCGGCTACCCTGACACCTGTTTCAACCCTTAACGACCCACTTCGCCTAAAGTCACAACAACAACCATTACCTCACATCACCCCACTGTACTGTGCTTGCTTGCATAGCAACAGAGGCGGGGGATGCGTGGCGCGCTATACTCAAGCCCTACACGTGTGAAGTACCGATAATTACGCTGGACACCCAGGTTGAGGCACACGTATCTTTATTACAAGTTGTCGGTACAGGACAGCACTAGAGGGGGTAGCGGCCCCCTCACCCGGATAACTGGGGATACACTCTAGCTAATCCTGACCTACTCCCAAGTCCTCCACTAACGGGCTAGGGGAGGCTAACTGGCCCGACACTGGTGAGTCGGGCTACGGTCTCCGGAGTCCCAGGGTACTGACCCTGGTTCACGGAACCACGCCTCTGGCTCGATCCTCCGCAGCCCTTACAAGGGCGGCGTCGAGGGGAGTCCAGGGCTTCTAACTAGAAGATCTTCCTTCTTCCTCCTTCGTTCCCAGACTGAGCCCCGAGCTCTCTCTGTCCTCCCCCTTTATACCCCTCGTCAGGATCACAACCCCCCAGGCTGCCTGATGCGGACGTCGCTGCGGGCACCCCCCCCCCGTGTACTCCCGGAGCTCCGCCCACTGTGTTTATTCCCCGTAGGATCCTATGCACCTACAGCCCTCCCGTAACAACCCTACATCACTCCCCCCATTACAGCTCGCAGCCGTCCCGGCTGCAACAATTCCAATAAAGGAACATTTACCCCTCAACCACCCCGTGTGTGCCTAATTTTTTTCAACAAATGCAAATTGAACAACAACCACACCCCCGAAGGGAATGTCCGACGCACCCCCCCCCCCCCCCCCCCCGTATAAATACGAAATCCGTAAAAGCGCGTATATACAACTAGCCAGGAACTCCCCCAGCACACACACACACCCACGACACACAACGCACCCACAACACACACACCCCGCCCACACACACAATGTGCCAGGAGCGCACCACCGACGCAGCATACAGTAACCATGAGACGTGAAATAAAAAAAATAAAAATTCTTCCTTTCGTATTTTATAAGAGTCTGCGCATTTTAGCGCGCGTCCTTGCCGCAGGCCCGTCACACGGGGCAACCCCGGACGGCGGACCATCCGGTGGCGGCTGTCCCTTTCGAGATGAGGTCGCGATTGAAGTGGCGCGACCGTCGGCATCACCCGTGTGGGTTGTAGGGCACGAGCCCGTCATTCCCGGTGCACCTGTGGGTGGGACAGCCGGCAACACATCAGGCGAGAGCAGCGACGGACCCTCCGAGTCGGTCGACCCCCCACATGCTTGGCCCCGCACGTGTGGAGTGGGCCCTCGCACCGCAACGAACGGTTTTAGCCTAGAGGGGTGTACAAACCACCGGCGCCTCCCCCATTTGATTCGAACGCACTGAGGCCTCAAAACGTCGACAACCTCGACGGGGCCCCGCCACGGGCGTACGAGTTTAGAGGAGGTCGCGAGTGGTACCTGGGGGACAGTGCAGCCATGCCCTGTCCCCCGGCTTCCACTGCAGCACGTGCGCGCGAGCCAGCCTGAGGCGCTCGTTCGCCTTTTGACGCCTGTCAGAATTTTGCCTCGCAGCATCCCGCGCCTCAGTCAGTTTGTCAAGGTTAAATTTAACGTGTTCGTCCAATTTAGTTTTGCCCAGCGGCGCGGGGATCTGCAGCTGTGCCGGAACAGGTGGGTCGGGTTCGCGGCCATACATAAGAAAGAAGGGTGAAAACCCCGTCGCAGCATGGGGAGCCAATCTGTATGCCGCTAGAACCCCTTGAATTTGTAAGTCCCAATCAGTCTGCGAGTCCGAAACTTGCTGCGACAACATAGACGAGATGGTGCGATGCAGACGCTCGACCATCCCGTCCGTTTGCGGGTGATAAGGAGAGGTTCGAATTTTTTTCGTTCCCAGGAGATCACAGACTTGTTTTAGGAGTTTCCCGGAAAAATTTCTACCCTGGTCGGTCAGCAACCGCTCCGGAGCACCTTTGTCCATGACATAACCCTGGACAAAGGCGTCAACGATGGCTGCTGCCGACTGATTTGGCAGGGGCCAGGCCATAGGCCAGCGCGTAAAATATTCGACCCCCGTAAGCAAATATCTATTTCCCCTGGGGGTGGCGGGGAATGGCCCCAGAATGTCCAGTGCGACCAGTTCATTTACTCTGGAGACCTGGATGGACTGCAAGGGCGGGTTCGACTCCCGTGCCGGTGGTTTGCGCTGCGCACACCGAGGGCATGCTGCCAACAGATCAGCGACATCCCTTGTCATGCCCGGCCAAAAAAAATTCAGCTGGAGCAAGGCGAGAGTTTTCTGGGTACCCAGGTGGAGGAGGCGCTCATGAGCAGCCCACACCACCTTACCCCGTAATCCCAAAGGGACCACCAGCCGGTGACGGTGGGATTTGCTGTCCCAATGCATGAGCAACCCTGCGTGCATCCCCCAAGCGTCGGCCTCACCCGTCCCCCGCCCCCTCTCCCCGGCGCGACGACGCAGCACGAGGAGGGAGGTATCCTCCATTTGGAGGCGCCCCCATTCATTAACGGGCAACCCACACAGGGAATCTTTCCCGTGTTCCGCGATATCATTGGTGACCAATGTTTCGTCATTGGCGGCGGCCGCCAGGACCGGAACCAACATGTCCCCTGCTGGCTTGCAACGCCCAGACCCCAGGAGGCATGCGCATTCGGAGGCGGTTGGCATCCGTGACAGAGCGTCAGCGTTGGTGTGGCGAACGCCCTTACGGTAGGTGGTTTCGAAATCGAAATCCTGGAGGACCTCCAACCATCGGGACAATTGTCCCGATGGCTGTTGAACCTTCAGGGCGTACTGCAGTGCCGCATGATCTGTGCGGACGGTGAAATGCCGACCGTACAGATATGGGCGATACTGTTGGATGAAATAGACAATTGCCAACAGTTCCCTACGGGTGACACAATATCTTTGCTCCGCTGGAGACAACACCTGACTGCCGTACGCAACCACCCGTTCCACGCCGTCAACCACCTGGGAAAGCACGCCTCCAATACCCGTGTTGCTCGCGTCGGTGTCGAGCAAAAACGGCCTCGAAAAATCTGGGTAAATCAGGGGAGGAGCCTTTACCAGGGCGTCCCGAAGGGAGCAGAAAGCAGCTTCCTCCTCCTGACCCCAGTGGAACCGAACCCCTTTAGATGTTAACGCGTGTAGGGGTTTGGCAATCGTTGCAAAATTAGCGACGAAGCGTCGGTAATATGATGCGAAGCCAATAAAACTCCTGACCTCTCCCACCGAGGTGGGAGTCGGCCAGGAGCTGACACACTGCGTTTTGGCGGGATCGGTAGCAATACCCGAGCGCCCTACGATGTGCCCCAAATAACGCACCGACTCGCGTAACAAATGGCATTTCTGGGGCTTAAATTTCAAATTAGCAGCCCGCATCTTTAGGAAAACCGCCCGCAACCTCTGGAGATGTTCATCAAAAGTTTTACCAAAGACAATAACGTCATCCAAATAAATCAGGCACGACTCCCATTGCAATCCAGCCAAAACCAATTCCATCAATCGCTGGAAAGTTGCCGGCGCTGAGTGTAAGCCCATCGGCAACCGGTTGAATTGGAACAGGCCGTGCGGTGTACGGAAAGCAGTTTTAGGCTTAGAATCATCGTCCAGAGGAAGCTGCCAGAATCCCGAAAGTAAATCTAGTGTGGAGAAGAATCGCGCTCCCGCCAAGGCGTCCAGCGATTCGTCCATCCGTGGGAGCGGGTATGCGTCGGCAACCGAAATTTTATTAAGGCGCCGAAAATCCACGCAAAACCGCAACGAGCCGTCCTGCTTTTTAACCAGGACGATCGGCGCTCCCCAAGAGCTGGTGGAGGGAGAAATGATGTCGGCGGCTAACATGTCATCAACAGCCGATTTGACATGGTCCTTTTCGGCGGGACTTAACCGAAACGGATTTTGGCGAATTGGCGCGCTGTCACCCGTGTCAATATGGTGACGCAGCAGGTGAGTGCAACCCAAATCATATTTATTCCGACTGAAAACGTCGGAAAATTCCCTCAGTAGCGTTCTAAGCTGTTGGCGCTCTGAATTTGTCAGGTCCGTCGATCCCGCACAAAGCGCGTCGAGCCACCCTTCATCGCTGTCCGAATGTGGGAGCATCTGGGAAGCAGTGCCAACATGGTTCGCGACAGGTTCCTCGCAGGGCACCGGCGTCGCGTGAGCGAGCACCGTCCCTTGAGGAACCACCACCGGCTGCGACCCCACATTGAGGACCGCGATGAAAGGGTCCCCGTCCCCTCTTACGACGGTCTGGGCCGGAATCAAATGAGGTGCATTAACCCCGGCCCTAGACGGTCCCAGCAAAACACCCTGATCCCCTACGCCCTTAGCGAAGGGCTTACGAAGTTTCAGAGGCACTAGCATTTGAGCTCCCGGCGGCACACTAACTGTTCTGACGACGAATGCCGGTACCGTCGCGAACGCCGTCCGAGCCGCCGCAGGGGAAGGCAGGAACGCCATGCGTCGCCCCGACGGAAGCTCAATGCATCCTTGGTCGATCAAAATACGAATTGGCATTTTGCCTAAGAAATCCGTCCCCAGCAGGCACGGAACCCCCAGCGAGGAGGAAACGAAAATCGGCCCCGACAATTTGATGTCCCCAATACAAATTTGCGCTCGAATCTGTCCCATGATGCCCAGAGAGCCCCCGTTAGCGGCATAGAATGGGACGTTAACCGGCAGTAAAGGCCGGCTTTGTACAGGCAGAATATTGTAAATTAACTCCGAAATGATTGTCGCCGATGCCCCCGTATCGACCAGGATGCGTACCTCTACCCCGTCAATGTGTCCGACCACGGCCGACGACCCTGACGACGCGGCTACCACGCGATGGGCCAACACGGACCACTGTTTGGGCTCGATTTGAGTCCCCGCAGTGATCCGCGTTGGCCCGTCGCAACGCAACATCGGCCCCCCGTTCGTTGTGGTGCGAGAGTGTGCAACGGGTGGGTGCTTTGGCCAAACATGTGTGGTGCCGCGACTCGCCGGATCATGTTGCTGGAGCTTGGGAGGAGGAGGCCCGGCGTCCCGTCGAGGCGTCGTCCCGCGTTGTCGAGGCGAGCGGCACCCCGAGGCGACGTGGCCCCGAACGCCGCAGTTGAAACACCGCGGGAGCCCCGGTGGAGACGATGGACGGTCGAAACGGCTTGAGCCGTCCCGGCCCGACCGTGCTCCTTGCGCCTGTTGCCGTCGATGGTCGACGGCGTAGAGCTCCTCCGTCGGAAGGGTGGCTGCAGCCACCGCACGCCCGGCCGATGCCCTGCTGGCTTTCCGCCGCAGGGACAGAAGGTTGGCGTGAAGGAGGCGCCTGAAGAGAGGTCATCTCGGCGTCCTTCTGTGCGACGACAGCGATGTCCAGGTCGTCTGCCAGGAGGAGGATTTTCTCCGTGACCATCGCGTCCACGCCGTCGTCGTCCATACGGGGAAAAGCCGTCTTGGCCAGCGCCAGGAGGCTCGTCCTGTATGCCAGGGGCGACTCTTTTTCACCCCGCTTGCGGTCGTAGAACTGCTGTCTGCATTCTGCAGATGGTCCATAGACCCCAGCCAGCAGTTGTAGCGCCCTCGGCAGAGTAGAACGCTTCTCTCTTGGCGCCGATGTGAGGGCGGCGAGCGCGTCGGCGTCGAGGAGCGCCGGCAGCGCGCAGAGGGCTTCGTCGTCCGACCACCTTGCCATTTCTTGGTGGGCGATGAAGCGTCGTTGGAAGCCGCCCCAGTCGCCCTCCGCGCCAACAAATTCCTTCAGCGGAGGCAGCCGTTGTTGCAGCGCAGCGTTCGCCTTGGAAGTCTGCAGGCTGCTATCCTCAGGACTCGGCTGTGCGTCGGCGCGAATGGCAGATGGAATCGCCTGTCGCAGCCGTGATGACGCTCCCGCCGCTGGCGATGATGCGGCTGTCCCAGCGAGAGCGGTGTCGGACCCAAGGTTTAGCCCGGCCACGCCCTCTGCAGCTGCCGTGGCGATGGCGGGAAATTCAAAGTTGGAGTCTTCCGAAATGGCAGGAAGGCGCTCCGGTCGTCGACTCCCCTCGCCCCGTGGTGGACCACCAGCCCCCAGCCGCGTGATGTTTTTCAGCGTGGCGGCAGCGGCATACAGCAGCTCCGCCAGCCTCTCGTGAGCCAGCCGTAGCGCGTCTGGCTGCGGCTCCTCTTCATGCCGATGCCCCGGCAGGAACGCGTCAGGCCCCGGCTGTACCATGTCTTGGTGAGCCGTCTCGGGCTCAACGATTTCAGCAGTGTCCTCGTCCGGTACTCTGGCTCGAGCTGTCTGACGTGTTTCCATGTCCGTAATTCTTCTGACACCAGATGAAGTACCGGTAATTACGCTGGACACCTAGGTTGAGGCACACGTATCTTTATTACAAGTTGTCGGTACAGGACAGCACTAGAGGGGGTAGCGGCCCCCTCACCCGGATAACTGGGGATACACTCTAGCTAATCCTGACCTACTCCCAAGTCCTCCACTAACGGGCTAGGGGAGGCTAACTGGCCCGACACTGGTGAGTCGGGCTACGGTCTCCGGAGTCCCAGGGTACTGACCCTGGTTCACGGAACCACGCCTCTGGCTCGATCCTCTGCAGCCCTTACAAGGGCGGCGTCGAGGGGAGTCCAGGGCTTCTAACTAGAAGATCTTCCTTCTTCCTCCTTCGTTCCCAGACTGAGCCCCGAGCTCTCTCTGTCCTCCCCCTTTATACCCCTCGTCAGGATCACAACCCCCCAGGCTGCCTGATGCGGACGTCGCTGCGGGCACCCCCCCCCCCCCCCCCCGTGTACTCCCGGAGCTCCGCCCACTGTGTTTATTCCCCGTAGGATCCTATGCACCTACAGCCCTCCCGTAACAACCCTACACGTGTATAGCTGACATCAACAGGATGGCATTTATAAATTTATTTATTTCTAAATATAACACGTAAACACATGTCAACACATTAAAATCAATAATGCACTTATCCAACGATAAAATGTATGTTTATATATACACTTAACGGAGTATATTCTGTCACTAAAAGCTTTCCAAACTTGCATCGAGTTATTTATTGCATTTATCCCACAATATTCATTACATAAACACGTTGCAAGGAGTAAATCAGAATTGCAACTTCAAGATAAATCAACACTTCCACGATTTATATACTGACTTTAATGGCAGATAATTTAATGAAACATTACTTGATAATGATCCACTCTTCTACTTTTCGGCAGTCGTGCTCGGTAGGCTGTTTCTAAGCTAATCGGTATTTTGATGCACTCTTATTCATAGGCCAGACAATCGACAATTTTTCAGGCTTCTCACGAAAGTCTGAAAAATAATGGTTGGAGTCATTTGTTTCAACCTTCTGACTTCAAGGGGGCAGACAACTGTAACACATCCCTGCGGAGGGAGCTGGTAGGAAGGTTGGGTTGCTCGGTCAATGGCCAGGGTCAACGGTGGCGTGGTGTATTCCACAAATATGCCCGACTGTGAGGGCGGGCACAAGCTGGCGTGAGTAGGTTAAACGTTGAGTTTTATAAGGGCACCACGGGGTGACCAGCCCCTCCTCACCCAGCCCCACCTCCCTCCCACCCCCCCACCCAGCCCCACCCTCCCCACCCAGCCCCTCCCCACCCAGCTCCACCCTCCCCTCCCCACCCAGCCCCTCCCTGCACGACGGACGGACACAATAATCCCCTGTGGGCTGGTGTAACCAGGAGGTTCCTTCCAGTATTAACATTTACATACCACGTTTTTTAGTGCTTCTATATATCTCAATAATTTGCTTAAATATAAATTTACATTGATGAAAGCCAAGCAGTTGGTTAAAAATTAATGGAATTTTTGATGAAATTATTTCTGTTCATGAAATTGTTATATTTAATGTGCCCATCAGCCATTTTCTATAGAAGCCTGAATGCAGAATTCTCCATGCCACCGCATTCATGGTTCTTCGATGCCACAAGTATAAGCTGACAGTACTGTAAACACATGGTAACCCTCTCAGACAAGTTCCCTCTGACTCCCTATTCTGTCACCAGTCTTATCCATCTACAGTCATCCTTTCTGGCAAAGCGTCCTCACCCAAGTTAACATATTTAATATTTATTTGTTCTATGATCCATGTGTTCCTCTTCCTGCAACAATGCAATTCCAAGCATCATTGTTTTCATACGTGCAAAACGGTGATCGTGTTTTTATACAAAAAAGGATTTTCAACAGCAAAACATAACAGGATTCCCAGCATGCTTTTTATGTTAAGATCACATCTTGCGCATATTCTGCAGAGCCTTGCAACGGCCACCAGTTCTAGAGAGCCAAGATCGAGGCATTTTTAATCTAGGCAGGAGAATAAAGCAACTGGAAATAAGGTTTCTTATGAGGCCTTATGAGTACAGTATATTAATTACTACAGCCTGCCTGCTGCCGCTCTGTCATCACAGCACCCACTGAAGACCACGTGGTGCGAGGTCTTGCTCTCATCAAAAAAGGAAACAATTCTTAGTGAACCCTGATTTTAAAAAACATCAGTAAACCGATGAGACTTCAATTGTATCAGCACTTAGGAACTGCTGACATGTTTATCCCAGCAGTCGCCAAACCTCCACGTGCATTTGTTGAATACGTCATTGGAAACCTTTTTGGAAAAAATAAACTCTAAGAATTGGAACCCACTTTATTCTGTGACTAAGGAAATTCCTAATTTTTTATACAATATCACACCTTTTATCTTCTATATTCATGGCAAATTCCTCTAATTATCCATTGTTATGCATCACTTGGAAGCAGTCTTGAGGAACACATTATTCTTCTAATATCCATTGTCATTCTGCAGATGAGAGGAGTCACCCAAAAGTAGTGGCAAATTCTTCTTACGAGCTGCATGTATCTGCGGGTGTCGGTGCATTTGAGAGGAATTGTGGAAAATGTGAATAGGATCTGTAAATAGCGCCCCCCCCCACATACCACAGTTTAGTCCCACTGTATCATAGTGCTCCTAACCACTGTAGATATTTCCATTTTAAAGATGGTTATGTTCATTGCCCAAAACAGAATTTACATGTATTTTTTTTTTTACTCAAAATCAGTCAATCTAATTTTAGAAGCATGTTAATTTATGGTGGCTACACGAGATGTGTGTCAAGAATGATTGGTAACATCAAAGGGATGAGAGAAGAGTGGTCGTGAAGATCTGCTGCAGGATCTGAGGGATGAGTTTGGTGTCCATGGCAACAAAGGAACGGCCGGCTGGCAGCATGCGCTGTAGCCTGCCAACGAGAAGTGGGCAGCAGCACATGCATCACAGTATACAATGTGTTCTCGAGTTTAAAGGTGTACTTTATGCAGCAATTAAAAACAGATCTGAAGATACTGCATCACATACATGAATACAACAAAACATATTGAACGTGCAATCAGAACTAAAAATAAGTAACATTTAAAAAAACTTTTTTTTAAACACGCTTTTATGAAACGTACTAGTAATGGCAGAACTGCATGACTCCAGGAAGTGGCCCCGAAGCTTGCCATAACGTAAGGGACCGTGGCCAATTACAGCCAACGTCAGTTGACCGTGGACAATTAGACCCAAGCCAAAACATTACATGTAAAAAGTAATGTTTAAAAATATATATTTTTATGATAGAATTTAGTATTGTCATCAGTATGACATAAGTATACCAAGTTTGCAGTCGATACCACATTGGGAAGTGTGTTAGAATTGAGTTACAAGATTTGAGGATACAACGACGACAACAGCAATGACAACAACGACAACAACAGACAGAGTGAGTTAAAAGAAAGTGTGTAAAATAACGATAAACATGGTGCTCTTAAAGGTGGTATCTGAATCTTGCAAGAGGTTTTTAAACGACGGTGGATAAAGGGAACCAGGGAGCAGAGGGTAGGGCAAAAGGAAACCTTAGACCTGCAGCAAGCATAGTTTTCGGGACAGTGTATTTATGAATACAAGCTCTGTCAAATATGACCAATAAAATCACCACATATGTATCTATATACGGTACACAGAAAATACAACTATCCGTTTACGTGTCAGTCCGTCTGTGTGTCAAAACGAGCACTGTTATTGGCTAAACAATACCGTGACTCAGCCAATCATGCGCATCTACACATTTGCTACTGAGGAGACAAAGGTGCTGGCCAGAGTCCCCCTTTGTTGCCTGCATTTGCCCCAACAGCCTTGAAACCCTCGACAGCAGGACTTTTTGTATCCATGTGTATGCACGTTGATGTGTCTGTATTTGATGTGTCAGTGAATACGCCTGTGTTTGTGTTGGGCAGAGATGACCTCCCAAGTGGACTGAGGCATAAGGTTGACGCAAGCTTGACACTGCTGATGAGAATATGAACGTCAAAACCGTTCCAGGGTTTGCTTGTATTAAGCCAATGCCACTAAAAACATACCCATAAGGGAGTGCGCAGATGGGCTCTATGTGGAGCGACAAATATGGGAAAGAGGTGTGTTGCCCACTTATTTATTTTGTTGGGGACTGGTGGTGATCGTGTGCAAGCTGCCTGACATGACAATTAAAACAACATGCAAAGTTAATGTCCATAACTTATCGCACGGCCACCACAAGAGTGCAATGAGCAAAATAATTACCTTGCGGCCTGGTCGCCCAGCGAACCGATGAACACAACAAAAGCATGCACGGACGGTTCGTTGGTAAGAGCACGTGCCAGACTTGCTGCTGGAACCCCGTAGCGTTCCAGGTTCGCATCGCTGAAGAGCACGAGGAAGCGCTCGTCTGCATCCTCTTGTGCGAGAGTCGCCGCCGATGCTCGTGCACCCTCCACGGTGTAATCGCCGCTCGCGCAGAACTGGGAGTGCGCGTGCATTGTCTGAACACACACGAATGGGTTTTAATAGTTGTACAACATCGTTAAATATCTGACAACATATCTATTCTAGCCAGACGTGAAATCACTCAGCAGTTATACATTGAGCTACGATTATAGAACTTCAAATTGCCATTTTGTTAAGCAGTAATTCTGACGCTTTAGTCCTAACAACTGGCAACAATGCTGCTTTACTTGCCATGTCTTTAGTTAATGTAAATTACACACATTTATTCTAGATTTGAAGCTTTCGTGACTGCAAGGAATCATATTCTTAGGTTTTTTCGGTAAAGTCACGTAGGTAAAACATCAAAATTAATGAAAATAAAATAAAAACAAAAAACAAAAATCACGACGTTTCGGAGGCAACACAAGTCTCCGTCATCAGGTGGGACCGTCACAGCCGAATTAGCTGCATCAAGTGAGGCAATGATTCAAGAAGTAATCCCTTATAAGCAAGTTGAAGGGGGGAGGAGAGGGGGGGGGGAGCTCATCAAAATGTGGTAGCCAATGAATGGAACGTATCGGGAGGGAGGGGGGCGGGGCTCAAAGACAGCACGGGGCGCCAAGCACAACGCATCGGGAGGGGGAGGGGAGCGGGGCCAAAACAATGGACGACGGCTTGGACGCGGTTGCCGCTGCACACGCCAACACAATGGACAGAGAGGGGGGAGGGGAGGTGTGATACACATGATAGACAAAAGAACGAAAATGCCCATGCCTACACCAATGCCGGCTGAACAATGAAGAGAGCACTGCCAAAAAAAAACAACTGGGGATGTTAACACTCGGTAAAGTAAAGTAAAATAGTGCCTGTCAGATAAGATGGTCCAAAAAAGTGTAATTAAGTCTTTTTTGCATGGTTGATAACATCTTTCCAATGATTACTAAGTTTGTACCCATCATCACGGTTGAAATTATGTCTGTGTTTGTATATTTGTATGGCTTCGTGTACAAACCTTTGATGGTAGCCGGGAGGTTTGCAGAGAACCTTGGTCTCGGAAAAGACAATTTCATGAGAGCCCACCGAGTTGTAGCTATGATCGGCAACGGCAGAAGAATCAGTTCTGCCGTGTTTCAGATCTGACTTGTGCTCGCGGACACGATCAGAAACATGACGTTTCATTTCTCCAATGTAGCAATCACCACAAATGCAACTCAATTTGTAGATTCCAGGATACTGTAAGTCAGGAACGACATCCTTCACAGATGGAATCAGATCACGGATTTTATGCACTGTACTGAATCGGACTTGGATCTTATGTTTGTTTAGAATTTTGGAGATCTTTTTGGTCACGCCTGCTATGTATGGTAACGTGATGGTTTTGGTCGGAGTTTCAAGTGGCTGTTTCTGTGTGGTGGGAGAGACAGCTTGGCGGATAGTACGGTCAGAGTATCCGTTCATCCTGAGGGCCCGATGTACATGTCTTAATGTACATCGGGCCCTCAGTGTTTGTCAGAAATGCCATGGGCTCTGTGGTATAGCGTTTTGATGAGAGAATTCTTTTGAGATGGGTGGTGGTGGGAATCCGGTTTCAAGTAGGAATCTGTGTGGGTGGCTTTCCTGTAGACAGAATGTCCCAAGGATCCGTCAGGCCTCCTCTCAAACAGAATATCCAAGAATGGTAGTTTACCGTCTTTCTCCACTTCCATGGTGAATCTGATGGATGGTGTCTAGAATTGATGTGGTCCAAGAAGTGGTTCAATGCTGGGAGGCCATGTGGCCAGATGACGAAAGTGTCATCCACATACCTCTTCCACAGGGAAGGACGCAGGGTAGATGTCTGGATGGCGTCTGATTCAAACTTTTCCATGAACATGTTGGCTATAACTGGTGACAAAGGGGAGCCCATAGGGGTACCCTCATTCTGTTTGTAGAAGGTGCCATTCCAGGTAAAATAGGTGTTGGTGAGGCAATGCCTAACCAGCGCAGGTGCATCAGAATTCAATCCATGTTGGACTAAGTCCTCAATTATTGTTAGGGTGTCCGGTACTGGGACTTTGGTAAACAAAGATACTACATCAAAGCTGACGAGGATGTCATCAGGAGATAGTACCATGTCCTTAACCATAAAGACTAATTGGGTTGAGTTGAGTACTGCCGAAGAGGCCTTGCCTGTGAAGGATGTCGTTCCTGACTTACAGTATCCTGGAGTCTACAAATTGAGTTGCATTTGTGGTGATTGCTACATTGGAGAAACGAAACGTCATGTTTCTGATCGTGTCCGCGAGCACAAGTCAGATCTGAAACACGGCAGAACTGATTCTTCTGCCGTTGCCGATCATTGCTACAACTCGGTGGGCTCTCATGAAATTGTCTTTTCCGAGACCAAGGTTCTCTGCAAACCTCCCGGCTACCATCAAAGGTTTGTACACGAAGCCATACAAATATACAAACACAGACATAATTTCAACCGTGATGATGGGTACAAACTTAGTAATCATTGGAAAGATGTTATCAACCACGCAAAAAAGACTTAATTACACTTTTTTGGACCATCTTATCTGACAGGCACTATTTTACTTTACTTTACCGAGTGTTAACATCCCCAGTTGTTGTTTTGGCAGTGCTCTCTTCATTGTTCAGCCGGCATTGGTGTAGGCATGGGCATTTTCGTTCTTTTGTCTATCATGTGTATCAAACCTCCCCTCCCCCCTCTCTGTCCATTGTGTTGGCGTGTGTAGAGGCAACCGCGTCCAAGCCGTCGTCCATTGTTTTGGCCCCGCTCCCCCCCCCTCCCCCTCCCGATGCGTTGTGCTTGGCGCCCCGTGCTGTCTTTGAGCCCCGCCCCCCTCCCTCCCGATACGTTCCATTCATTGGCTACCACATTCTGATGAGCTCCCCCCCCCCCCTCTCCTCCCCCCTTCAACTTGCTTATAAGGGATTACTTCTTGAATCATTGCCTCACTTGATGCAGCTAATTCGGCTGTGACGGTCCCACCTGATGACGGAGACTTGTGTTGCCTCCGAAACGTCGTGATTTTTGTTTTTATTTTATTTTATTTTCATTAATTTTGATGTTTTACCTACGTGACTTTACTGAAAAAACCTAAGAATATTACACACATTTATCTTCTTCTTCTTCCACGTGTTTGGCCCACTCATGTGGGGTCCCGCTGTCCCCGCCAACCTTCTCCATGGTTCCCTGTCCTGCGCCATCTCTATTTCCACTCCTCGGGCCACCGTGTCCGATCGCACCACATCGCCCCCCACCTCTTCTTCTGCCTTCCTCTTGATCTCTTTCCTTCCACTTGCATCACTTGCAACTTCTGACCCACATCATTTTCCTGTTGTCTCTCCACGTGACCGAACCACACCAGCCTTTTCTCTCTCATCTTCTGTCTAATTCCTACTACCTAGAGTCTTTCTCTCACTTCTTCATTTCTCACCCTGTCCTTCCTTATTAAACTCAACATCCACCACAACATCATCATCTCTGTGACTACCATAGCTTGGTCCTCCCTCTTTCTTGTGCCCCGACACACGGCCCCATACAACAGCACCGGCCTCACCACCATCTTGTACACTTTTCCCTTTAACCAAACTGGGACCCCTCTTATCGCACACCACACCAGTCATCTCTCGCCATTTCAGCTCATCCAGCCCTTGTTCTTGTTCTCATCTCTCCTTCTAGTCATCCATCAGCACACACCATTGCATCAAGGTACTTAAACTCGTTCGTCTTCATTAACTGGTCACTTCCAATTTGCAATCATCCTTCTGCATTATTTCCACTGAAATTTGCCACCATATTCTCCGTCTTTGTCGGACTGATCCTCAAACCGTTCCCTCAATTGTTTTGCACCCAGATCTTCAAATCATCTTCCACTACCCCTCTGTTTTCACCGCATAGCACAATATCATCTGCAAACAGCATACACCACGGGGGCTGTCTCTGAATATCTCTCGTTAGTGTGTCCAGCACCAGGATGAGTAGGAAGAGGCTCAGAGCAGAACCTCACTTCACTCCTGCTCTGACTTGAAAGCTCTCCTGACACCCCGCCGCTGCTTCGCACATGCATTTTCCCTCCTTCATACATATCCTAGATCAGCCGGACATATACCTCAGGAATACCTCTTCTTCTCATATACCACCAGGTGAGCTCTCTAGCTACCCTGCTCTATGCTTTCTCTAGACCAATAAACACCATATGCAGGTCCCATTTCTTCTCTTTCAACTTCTCCATCACTACTCTCAGTGCAAAGATTGCAGCCGTCATTGACCTTCCCTGTCTGAATCCAAACCGACTCTCACCAATATCCACCAGCTTCCTCAGTCTCTTTTCTATAATCCTTTCGCAGAGTTTCATGGTGTGACTCATCAATGCTATTCCTCTGTAGTTCCCACACTATTATACATCGCCTTTCCCTTTCAAGATGGGAACCAATGGACTCTCTCTCTCTCCACGCATCTGGCCTTTTCTTCTCCATCCACATTTTCCCAAACAGCCCCATCAATATTTCAAACACTCCTTTCTCCCAATTAATTTAAACATATCAATGGGAATCTCATGTGGACCCACTGCCTTTTGATGTTTCATGCTGCCCAGAGCCTCCATCACCTCTTCTCTGGTTATAGTCTCTGCAACTACTTCAATTCTGTGATGCTCCTCAACCATTTCGCGTCTTGGGTTTTCCACATTCAGCAACTTCTCAAAGTCCACTTTATCTCATCCAAGATTGTTCGTTCTTCACTGTTCTTAACGAGATTCACATGGTTGATGTCCATGGTCTTTCTCTGATGACACACATTTACATTTATTTTTAATGTAATTTAGATTAATTGTACTGGCATGGGTACATTTGACAAACTTCTAAAGCTCTATTGTAGAAGGTTATAATGCTTGGAACATACTAATATGCTTGACATAAAAATGTAAATCATATTTTTGTAACATATATATGACGTACCTTCAGGACAGCCAGTCGCTGCTTGTTGTTTTTGGGAACCTTGTTGGTTGGTACCAACTCGATGTCAAAACCATCACCAGAATGGCCGACAATGTCATACTGAAAAAAAACATGAACAGTGAGAGAACACAGGACACTTATAAACATCACCGATTCTCCTGTTTTGATGGGTTTTCTCATTATTTACAGACTGTCAATTGGAATAACTCACTGCCTCTTTATACAAAATAAATATACCCATTATTTATAGTCTACTGATGTGGTTCATTTTATATTAGAAATAAATATTTCTTGTATTTCTCTTGCTAATAATGTCCATAAGCTTAGTGTTATCTTTCATCCAGAGCTATTTTTCACGCTTGCCAGATCTCTTACTTTTATTTATTTGTGTAATATTATACTCTTACGTTTTTTCGGTAAAGTCACGTAGGTAAAAAAATTAAATTAATAAAAGTAAAATAAAACAAAAAACTGAGTAATCATTGGAAAGATGTGATTAACCATGCAAAAAAGATGTAACTACACTTATTTGGACCATCTTATTTGACAGACAACTATTACAGGTTATTGATAGACAGCCAGTTTGTTGTTTTACCAGTTTTAGTTTTTACTTCCTTTTCTTTTTTCACACTTTTGTTATGTATGCCATGTGTTAGTTACAAACCGCACCTCTCCATAACAAAGGCTCAGTCCTTTGTTATGCAGTCTACTCTTGGTCTTAAGCCTCACCTTATGCAGTTTACTCTTGGTCTTAAGCCTCACCTTACCATATTAATAAAAAAGTGTGCCGTTCCTGGCCCTTCCCCCCATCAACCATTATATATACGGGGTAGTATTTATTGTATCTCTCATTTACTTGATACAGCTGTCGTGGCTGTGACGGTTCCACCTGAAGACGGAGGCTTGTGTTGCTTCCGAAACGCCGTGAATTTGTTTTTATTTGTTTTATTTTACTTTTATTAATTTAAATTTTTTACCTACGTGACTTTACCGAAAAAACCTAAGAGTATGAATCCTTGCAGTCACGAAAGCTTCAAATCTAGAATTGTGTAATATTACTGACATCTGCAATTTTCTCTCCCCATTTACTGCCGAGACCTTAATTCATGCATTTATAACTTATTACATACTCTTAGTTCTTTCGGTAAAATCACGTAGGTAAAAAATGAAATTAAAATTTATAAAAAATAAATCAATAAAAATCACATTTTATGTACTGTACTGAATCGGATCTTATGTTTGTTTAGAATTTTGGACATCTTTTTCTCCAAAATTCTAAACAAACATAAGATCCAAGTCCGATTCAGTACAGTACATAAAATCCGTGATCTAATTCCATCTGTGAAGGATGTCATTCCTGACTTACAATACCCTGGAGTCTATAAACTGAGTTGCAGCTGTGGTGACTGTTACATTGGGGAAACGAAACGTCATGTCTCTGATCGTGTCCGCGAGCACAAGTCAGATTTGAAACACAGCAAAATTGAGTCGTCCGCCGTTGCCGATCATTGCTACAACTCGGTGGGCTCTCATGAGATTGTTTTCTCCGAGACTAAGGTGCTCTGCAAGCCTTCTGGCTACCATCAAAGGTTTGTACACGAAGCCATTCAGATATACAAACACAGACATAATTTCAACCGTGATGATGGGTACAAACTTAGTAATCATTGGAAAGATGTTATCAACCATGCAAAAAAGATTTAATTACACATTTTTGGACCATCTTATCTGACAGGCACTATTTTACTTCACCGAGTGTTAACATCCCTAACGTTTAACAGTACTCTTTATTGTCAGCCAACACTGGTATAAATGTAATATCTTAAATACGGCGGGAGACGAGTTGACGGGGCAGCACTTGTTTATTAACACTAACACAACAGTAACAGATACAGCCGAGATACAGCCTACGCTACGCGTGCCTAACTCGGCTACGCTCTCAGGCCCTCCGGATACGTGCTTCCTAGGGGAGGCTATCTGACCCGTCCTAGCCAGGGTACGGGTCTCGACCCCTGGGTCACACAGCCCGGCCCTTACAAGGACGTCAGGCCGTGATCCCCAAGGTCTCGCCACTGAGCCGCACAGAGTCCCGGCCCTTACAAGGGCAGCGGGGCTAGGGGTCTCAGGGCCCTATCTCTTGCTCCGTCTTCCTTCTTCACTGGTTGACGCCGACTCCCCGGGCGCTGCTGCGCATCGCCTTACATAGCCCTCCGCGCCAGGGGGCGGGGCCTATGCGGACCGCGATGTGGACACCTGCCTGCGGACCGTGATGTAGCCACCCACTACGCGCTGTCTCACGATCCTCCCCCCCAGCACGTAGCATCTCTACATAAACATGGGCATTTCCGCTCCTTTTCTATTATGTACATCCACAGTTACTTGCGCAACACGTCCCTGACCACGAGTCCATTCATCCCACAGTGACTTGCACACAAACAGCATAACAAAGAGCGGCTTAATCGTATCTAATTCATTTACCCACCCAGCAGTATAACAAAAGCAGTAATTGACCACTTCACAACTCCTCCTCCCCCGCTGCCCTTCCTGGCTCCTCCCCCCTTAACCACTATATAAGGTACAGATATTTTGCTGTGACGGTTTCACCTGAAGACGGAAGCTTGTGTTGCCTCCGAAACGTCGTGATTTTTATTGTTTTTTTTTAATTAATTTTAATTTCACTTTTTTACCTACGTGACTTTACCGAAAGAACTAAGAGTATGAATCCTTGCAGTCACGAAAGCTTCAAATCTAGAAATAACTTATTACGTTGATCGCTGTAACTCTGTGCTCTATGGCCTCCATAAATCCAATACTCTGAAACTCCAGGTCTAGAATCATACAACCAAATGTATGACTCACGTGAAAGAAAAATCACATCTCAATTACGTCACCCCTTTATCGGTTCCCATTTCAATCAAGAATCAGCTACACGATTGCAGTCACCAATATATATAGTTAGCCCGTTAAAGTAAAGACATTTAACTTGGTAATGTAACTCAGAGAGTTGGAAAAAAACGCTGACAATGGTAGGTAGGATGGAAACATCAACAACCAGTTCAGGCTTTACCTGGTTAATAACGTGATTGCTCAATTTGTACCCATCTTCTCGGTTGAAGTTATGTCTGTGTTAAGAAATCTGGATGGCTTCATAAACAAATCTTTGATGGTAGCCCGAAGATTTGCAGAGTACCTTGGTCTCGGAAAAAACAATGTCGTGTGAGCCCACCGCGTTCAAGCAGTGATCAGCCATGGCAGAGGTATTGGTTCTGCTGTGTTTCAAATCTGCCTTGTGTTCGCGAACACGGTCCGAGACATGTCGTTTCGTTTCCCCAATGTAACTGCTGCCGCAGACACAACTTAGTTTGTAGAGACCAGGGTATTGCATGTCAGGAATCACATCTTTCCCAGATGGGATCAGGTCACGGATTTTGTGTACTGTGTTGAATCGAACCTGGATCTTGTGTTTGTTCAAGATTTTGGAAATATTTTTGGTAACCCCTGCTATGTATGGCAAGGGGATGGTTTTGATTGGGTCCTCAGATGGTTCTCTACCCATGATTTGGGATACAGCTTTGCGGATTGTGCGGTCCGAATATCCCTTCATCTTGAGGGCTTGGCGTACGTGCTCCAGTTCACTGGATAGGTGGTGCTGGTCGGAGATGCAATGGGCCCTATGGTGTAGTGTTTTGATGAGGGAATTCTTCTGGGCTGGATGGTGGTGGGAATCAGGCTTTAGATAGGAATCCGTGTGGGTGGCTTTCCTGTAGACAGAGTGTCCCAATGAGCCACCAGGTCTCTTCTCGATCAAAACATCCAGGAAAGGTAGCTTGCCATCATTTCCCACTTCCATGGTGAATTTGATAGATGGGTGTATGGAATTGATGTGGTTGAAAAATTGGTTCAGTGCTGATAGGCCATGTGACGAACGTGTCATCTACATATCTCTTCCACAAGGAGGGACGTAGGGTGGATGTCTGGATGGCATCTGTCTTAAATTTCTCCATGAAAACATTCGCTACCACTGGCGATAAAGGAGAACCCATTGGGGTACCCTCATTTTGTTTGTAAAATGTACCATTCCAGGTGAAGTAAGTGTTGGTAAGGCAGTTCCTCACCAAAGTTGGTACATCAGGATTCAGTCCCTGTTGGACCAAGTCTTCAATGATTGCAATGGTGTCAGGTACAGGTACCTTCGTGAACAGGGAGACTACATCGAAACTGACAAGCAAATCATCTGGAGACATTGATATGTCCTTGATTAGAGACACCAAGTAAGGTGAGTTAAGTACAGCTGAGGTGGTCTTGCCCGTCACTAACAATATTTATTAGGTTACTAAACATCACTAAAATGGGTTAGGTATTAATGACATGGAAATGTAGTTAAGGTTCAGTGTGTATAACTTAATAAATTATTAGCAGTATGTCACACATCTTCCACCAAGGAAAGGATCTCTCCCCCAATTACTCCAGCCTCGAAAGGTTTCCCTGTACCATGGGGCCAATTGTAAGGCCAATCTAACCAACACCCAACTCACCGAGACTTTCCCCTCATAGCCCTGCAAGGCCTCCATGATGAGGCAGGCTGCCTCCATGGCACGTTCCAGTCGCCCGTCGAGGCCATTGAAGCGATACATTGAGCCCGAGACGTCGAGCAGCACACGCAGGCGCTTTGGCTTGACCAGCGGTGAGCCCAGCTGTGGAGAAGTGCAACAACACACACAAAATCAAATGGAAACTAAATATGAATGTTATGAATTGCAAACAACAAATTTCAGCCTTTAAAGACAGATGTTCTGCGTTTTCTCTGGGGGTAAAAAAACTATCAATAATTAAAAATAAAGTGAAATTTATTCAAAAGATTTCCCTAACACCCAACTCACCGGTCCATTGACTTCCAAAACCATGAGTTGGTTAGTATGTGATTTTGTAAAAACAGTATATTATTTTTGGATATCAGGACGGACAGATAAGATGGCGACATACAAGTGGTGTTACACCGAAGCGAGCGGGATTTTAAAATTAATTTGATACGTTTTATTTTATTTAGTAGTTTTTGCTGTAAATGATATTTGGATCAGATGTAATGCTGCCCTCTATTTTTCTATGCCCCCCCCCACTTCCACAATTCCAATTGTGATATTGGCATCATGCCATGAGACAAAGAATCCATTTAGAGAGTTTGCAAGGCAGTGTGCCCCGCAAGAGAACAGCTGCTTAAGGGATTTTTCACAGGACATACTTTCCCATACACGGTTATATATTTGCATGACAGTCAAATTTCAATTTTTTTCATTCTCTGAACTGGATTTAACCAAATCACAAGTAAAACACCAAATTTAACGTGAAATTTAATGACGTTATTTGTGTGCAGTCACCGGTGACTGGGCTGACCATCCACTCGCTACATTTCAGAACCCAGGATTAATAAAGGGTGGCTGTCCATACTCCAATCTAGACTCTCAGGGGTACTGCCTCATAGCTCTAACCTCTGAGCTATCCCCCCGCCACATCATTGCTGCCATGTTGCCAATAATCTTGGAATTAAGATTGTTGATTATTTTCGAATGTTATATCTATATATTTTGCCTATGACATCTGGTTAACCATTGTAGATTTGTGCAGATATCTTTATTTTCGGCATTTGATATACATGATACATGTTATTTATGTACAGATTACCTCCATTTGATTAAGGATATGCTATCAGTTTAATAGTTGTAAATTTCCTGATTTACAATACAAATGAAAAAAAATCGACTTTCCTAAAAAAAAAAATTCCGACCCACGAGCCAAAGCTGTTCAAGCCCAAAGCCTGAGTCCAACATAAACTTCGAAGCCTGAGGCCCGCCTCCTATTTACCTCAGGATCTTGGTCTCCACGGCGTCGGTACACGGCTCGTTCACCTGTAAGGCCGTCGATAAGCTTTGCATCGTCCAGCTCTCCCGTTGTCTGGTGACGCAGCCATTGCCGCTCCTTCCCTTTGGCCTGTAAAGTTTCCATCCATTTATGTCAGCGTTAAAACAAGTCAGAGATATGTTTCCCCCTGATATATCCTGCTATGGTACTTATTTTTCAACTCTAAAGGGATGAAGGATTACGTTTACTCCAATTATGAACTGAACTTGCAACCTTCTGATTGCGAGCTGTATTTCTAACCACTGATCCATCGAGTTGAATTATCATAAGCATAATTTAATCATCATTATCATAATATATGACTGCTCTGTTTTAAATTAACTGCTAAATTAGTTTATCTACATGTCTTGTTGGGTATGGGGTCATTTGACCAGAAGTCACCATATGGGGGAGGGGGGGGGAGCAGGAATGATGCAGATATCACTCAGCACTCATGTTAACCATACCTGTCAACCCCTTATCAGTGCCTACCTTATTACAGACCAATTCAGACCTTATTGGTCACTCCATGTCCTTATAAATCTCAAAGTTCATTCTACAAAGTCCAATAACAAGGGAGAAACACAAAGAGACAAAGTGTAGCTTGTACACATGATCTGTACCGAAAGTATTTTACTTCCCGGATCAAATTTGTCGGCTGCTATGGGGAACGCTACTCTTCAGAGTGAAAAAATAAGCTATCCCACGACTTGTTTTATTTGGCCGTATGATTGTATTGAAACGGCTATACGCCATATGGACCTGAAAACTCAATTGCCCTGTACAAGAATATGGGTAAACCGTATGGGTTGACAGGTATGTGTTAACTGTAGGCTGAAATTGAACTTGGTTCATCATAACTTGGTGTATCGTGCAGTAATACTAATCACTGTGCTACCATGCCACTGCACCACCCCCACTCGCCTATAGCAACTCAAAGTGATTTATCACCATTTTCATTGTTATTGTTATCTCAAACATCTGCATCAGGGTCAACCGAACTGGGATACCTCAAGGCTGTCGAGGATGATGCGTAGGGCTTGCACCTGGCTCCGCACAGCCCCCAGAAACCGCTCGTACATGGCGGCATCATATTCACTCATTCCAATCTCCCGTAACCTACAAGCATTTTACACACAAATCCATACACTGCAGTCATGAAATGAATATTATGGAATTCAAAACCTCCTATGTGTCGGCAGAGGTTATGCAGTGATGAAGAGAACTTTGATAGACAATTACAACTAATAAAAACAAAATCTCTGATAATAACCATATATTACCATCTAGCAACCGACAAGTAGACGACTTGCTCGGACTGTAGCCCGACAAAAATCCACTCGCATTCAGCAACAGCGTCAACACATCCCACTCAGCCTCACACACCATGCACAGTCCACTGAATGGTGTGTGCTAAGACCCAATGCACGCTTTCGCGAGAGGTACAAATAGAATCTATCAGGTGACTCCAGATGCCATCAAATGGATTTTCAGACTTAATGTAGAAGTACAACCCAGTTTGTTGCTTTTGAAATACCATTTGAAAGAAAAGGGGAGGTTGGCCAAGGTATGCAAAGATAAGTTGCATGGGTATCACTAAACACATTCCTGCAGAGGGAGCTGGTAGGAACGTTGGGTTGCTCGGTCAATGGCCAGGGTCAACGGCGGCGTGGTGTATTCCGCAAATATGGCCGACTGTGAGGGCGGGCACAAGCCGGCGTGAGTAGGTTAAACGTTGAGTTTTATAAGGGCACCACGGGGTGACCAGCCCCTCCCCACACAGGTTGTACTCTACTTAAGATGGAGATGCGTTACGACGACCCCATCGTAAGTCAAAAATATCGTAAGTCGAAGATGGCCTAGCCTACCCAGGAGTCTTAAAGAATGGTGATAATTTAGCAAAAGAGCAATTTACAGTACTGTACTGTATAAACTATATACTGTATGTATTTATCAATTACAATACTGTATTGCACAGTAAAATGTTGAGTAAAAAACAAGGTAAATTCTTAGCCTGCCTACATGAACTGCAATTTAATAGAAAGTTTTTTTCAGGAAACAATCCTATCTGCTATAAAAACGTTTAACATGCATTGAACGTATCGTATCGTGGTAACCTTAAAATGAAATCGCTAAAGCTACGTATCATACATGTATTGAACGTATCGTCACGTATCATATTGTACTGTAGTCACCAAGATTCTGTCCGTCGTCTGCATACTTGAATGATTTCAGGTTGTTGATGGCTACATTAACTTAGTTGTTGGAAGAGGAGGATGGCGATGATAAAGTACAGTATCGTACCTCGTACGCTGCTGCGTTTGCCTGCCGCGCGAAATGTAAAATATTTTACAATTTTGTCATATCGCTATCGCCATCGTAAGATCGAAATATCGTAAGTCGGACCATCGTAACTCGGGGACTACCTGTATTAGTCATCTCAGATATGTTGACAACACATTCAGTCTTACAACTAATGGAAATGAGCGACAGGATGTTGGTACCTCTCCTTGAAGACTTTCTCCGCCAACGCGCGCGCTGCCCGTTTCACCTCCTCAGGGACAGCGTCCTTCTCTGCCTGGGACACCTGGCAAGCAGAGGCGCGAGTGAAAAGTCACTCCACTTTCAAGGACCGTAATCTTTCTCAGGATAGCGGTTAAATGCAAGGATTCCGAGTGCACTTTTCATCTAACTGTACATTACAAATACACAAGGCAATACATTAATGATAAGGGCCTAATCATGTGGACCACTGCAAGCTAAAGAGTAGTAATCTTGATTTGAGGCTTTCGTGACTGCAGGAATTCATACTCTCTGGTTCTTTTGGTAAAGTCACGTATATAGAAAATAAAAATAATAGATCACGACGTTTCGATCGCAACAACAAGCGATCGTCTTCAGGTGAAAGAAACAGACTGCTGTGGACTGCTTGTTGTTGTGATCGAAATGTCGTGATCTATTATTTTTATTTTATCATTTTTATTTTCTACCTACGTGACTTTACCGAAAGAACCAGAGAGTACTAAACAGTAGTATATAGCAATGTAATTGTGTAACAGTATTTTTTCTAACCACAATACACAATGATATGAAAGGCAGTCCAAAAAAGTATGAAAATACCTTACTTCTCAAAAGTACAGGTCATACGAAACTATACTTTTACAGTTCTTCAATATGGGCCCTGTTCATAGCAATCACTGATTGTTGTGTTTTATTTTTTAAACCTGAATGCACTGTGCAATTGCTTTGGTGACCTCACACTTTTGTCTGTTGCATGTACAAGTTGTTCCAGGTCACAAAACCAAATGCCCTGAATGTGAAGAACACAATTTCTTGGCAAAAAAAGCAAATTCTACTTACGTAGATGCTCCATATATGTCTTGTCTAATTCAAGTAACAGAAACAATAATCTTATAGGTACCTGGTGTACAGTGTGGCCAGCATCCAACCTGTAGGGGCCTCCTTTTCCACCCAAGCCTGCAGTGTCTCTGCCACCTGCCCACACAAGGAATCCGCTTGCTTGTATTCATCATGCAACAATGTAACCTTGAGCAATCGCCAGTATTGTACAATTCATTTCCAAAGATGCGGATAACAACCGCACAGGTGGAAAATAAATAAAATATCTGGTGTGTGACTGCTGCTACGAACACAAAACCACAAACGACATAACTTTTTTTCCCCCCGAAGATAAATTGGAAGGCAGTGGGTGTATGGACAATTCACCAACACTCTTGACAAAACAATGAAATGGTTAAATCACTTAGAACTGAATCTCTAATTTTCGCTCTTCATTGAACATGTGATATAATCAGTACATTTCTGAAGAATGATATGCAGCATAATATGGTATCTAATTAATTAACGTACATATTATACATTTTACGTGTAGAACGATGATTATTCTATGCGAGAGCAGTGTTAATGGCTGCAGGCTTATTCACCTGTTCCCCCAGCCCACGTGTTACCACCAACATGGGGATCATTGCTGGGGTCGGTACGGCCATGCTTGGGGGCAGAGACATCTTCTCCACTGTCTCTCTGCACGGTTACCTATGCACACAGCCAAACATCAACAGGGTTACCACTTATTAATGTCACATTGCAATGATATAGGGACTTTTATTTTAGCTTATTCACAAACATATTTGAACAAAGTTTACGCATGGCATAGGAAAGGCGGCATGACCCTGGGACTCATGTACAATACAGTACAGGTGATCTCCGACTTACGACGACTTGACTTGCGACCCCTCCACTTTTACGACCTTTCTTATAGTAAGACCCCACAGCAACGACCAAAACTCGTATCTACGACCGCCTAAAGACTGCTACCGATGCTGAGTCGATTTGTGACGAGTCTGCGTATTTCATGCGAGTATACAGTCTAAATAAGAACACCCCCATTGACCACTATGCCCCAATAGTTACCTCCATGTAGAGATGTAAATTTATCAACAACACTGCTTCTGAGTTTGCTAACCCCAATATGTATCCTTGAGCTACGTTGGTATAATTTTCTGCTTATGGGATGGTTGATTCAGCATTCTAAACTTTACTCACAAGTGTTATGGAGCTTAAAACCACAGTGGCTATTTAAATGTTGGGCTCACACGAGCCCATCGGTTACACCACCAGTTAAAAACATGTGTTCATAAAAATGTGGTGAGACTATTGGGGTATACTTTATATAAAATACATTTTTACTCAGGTCATTTGCTCTTACCTGCAAGGGAGAGCCCTCTCCTCGGCCAATCATATTTCTCCACTCAAGCAAAGAGCGTTCCAAACTAGCCAATCCAATCTCCCAGAGGCGAACACGTCCCCCTGTATCTACAGTAACCAGACGTTCATTTCCAGCCACTGCAAATAGGAAGCCGGCATCTGAAACTCGAGATAGCCATGACGTGTAGGGCGAAATGAAGTCAGAACTGCATACGCACATACACACATAACATTTTTCAGTATGTCCATCGCTCTGTTACAGAATTTACTTGAGTAAGTTTCATTCCATATGGGTAAGTGTGTACTCATGATGAGTGAAAAAAATCCCAGGACCCATTGTATTGCAATTGTACACCTAAACAATACAATTTGGATTCAGCAATGCTGCTATAAATATTAAAAACCGGAACTACCAGTTTTCTAGGCAAAAGGCTTCGTTCTGCCAAAAGTGGACATATAAAAAAAATAAATGCTTTATGCAACAATGGCATTGCGATTTTAAACATTATTTGTGTAAACCAGTCATTCTTTGGACAATTGTTTTTATATGAAGTCCCCAATAGACTACACCACTCCAGAGATACACCAACACATCTACACTAGTTCAGGGATTACCTTGGCACGGGGATGTATTTCACCTTCTTGGAGCTGAGGTCTGTTATTTCCAAATATCCAGCACAACTCGGATGTTTTGTCTCTGTACAACAAGATAGACTGCAAATGAGACAATATTGATTCATAAACCCTTTGGTAAGGAAATGTGTAGGTTTCTAGCAACTGAAAGAATACATACACCCACGCTAATAGAGCAGGGAAAATGCATTGGTTTAACCCAGCAGCGGCCAAAGCATATCACAATTTTCATCATGGCTCATGACAAATAAAAATCCACTGGGAATTCTTACATTAAAAATGAATAACTTATACCAATAGATGGCAATATTACAGTGTATCATACTCTACACTGGTAATAGTTGGTCACATAGCTTCTGGTGGATTGGGGAGCTCGCTGAAATCCACTAAAATGGATCATAGTGTTTGCTGTATTGGACACCACTGGTTTAACAAACGTCTCCATTTCAGTTTTAGTATGGAAAAACTGTAAGCGTTGGTCTACGAACCTTAAAATTTGTGTAGCTGTTTGAGCGTCGTTATTTGCTTTTACTTAAAAAGTGTTAAATGCAACTCACTACCAACACGTTCACATCCAGAGTCTGAAGTGGTGCATCCTCTATGAGGAACCATGCATACCTGGTGCATAGAGTTTGCTTGTAGGGACGAGGTCAGCTGGTAGGGCCCGCACAATCTGATTGGTCGCTGGTAAAAAGCAGCAGCTGCTATGAGGGAGGGCAGACGAAATTTCTTCCTCCCGACTCCACGCGTGAACCTCAATGGGGGACTGTCCAACAGAGGGAAGTAAAAAAAAAGGTTTTAACTTTCGGTTTTCATCAGTTTCCACAAATGCATTAAGCAAATTTCAGCAAATTAGCATATATATGCAAGGAAAAAAAACTTTCATAAAATATTAGTGACGTGGCAATTTTTCACAAAATAAAATCTTCTCTAATAAATGATAAGTACATAAGAATTACTGAAGAATTATCACGTCCTACCAAAACATGATTAAGATGGTTCGTCTTATTTAGTTATCTGCCAAATGGCAGATCTTTGGCTCAAACTCCCTCCATCCTGGAACTCCCTTCATCCAGGAAGAAGGGAAACGGATGGTTAGTGCATTTGTAGTGGTGATACGCGCTGGCAGTAGGGATCGTGTGGCAGCGCGTGGTGATTGGCTGTGTATTGGTGACGCGCGCTGACAGTGAGGGATCGTGTGGCAGCGCGGGGTGATTGGTCAACTAGAGTGGGTGCTCACATCGCGGTCCGCATAGGCTCCGTCCCCTCGGGAGCGGAGGACTATAAAAGGCGATGCGCGCGGGCGCTCGGGGAGTTGGTGACCAGTGAAGACGGAAGACGGAGGAGGAAGAGATAGGGCCCTGAGACCCCTAGTCCCGCTGTCCTTGTAAGGGCCGGGACCCTGTGTGGCTCAGAGGCGGGACCTTGGGACCCGCGGCCGGACGTCCGTGTGAGGGCCGGGCTGCGGGACCCAGTGGTCGTGATCCATACCCAAGCTGGGGTGGGTCTGTAAGTTCCCCTGGAAGCTACGGGGCTGGAGAGCCCGTGTGTGTAGCCGGGTGGAACGTGTAGCATGAGCTGTAGTGGCCACACGTGTTATTGTGGCAAAGGAAAGTGTTAATAAAGTGTGCTACCCGTCAAGTGGTCTCCCGCCGTAATTTACAATATTACACATTCAATAAATGAATAGTACCATTGCTACCTATGTGGAATGAGACTTGAACCCCTGTTGGGATCTTTGTTATTAAAATATTTAAGACATGAACAAAACATGTAATATTTGCATATAAGGTGTTTAAATACCTTGACAACTGAAAGCACCTTCCATGGCATTTCATATCAAATATTAAAAGGGAACCCCCCCCCCTCCAGTGGCAGCTGTCCCTGTGCAGCGCAAGGTGACTCAACACCGGCTTAATGGGAGGCATTAAGTCTGCCTATAGAGGTGCGATGTTGCTATGCGTAATCCCAATTCAATAATTTGCGAGCAATTGTTTTACATGGCAACTGTAGAGCATGGCATGGCACACAATAGCCGACGTCAAGGGATCTTTAAAGTCCACTGTGAAGCAGATGATGCTTAGCATTTTATGGTTAGTACACCCGTAGTCTTCTTGGTCCTTTCGGTAAAGTCACGTAGAAGGGAAATAATAAAAATAAAACATAATAAAATAATAAAAATAAAACATAATAAAATAAAAATTATCACAACGTTTCGCCCACAACGCAAGCAGCCATCCTCAGGTGAAGAAACAGAGCTGTCGGAAAGACAGCGTCCCAAATTCGACAGCTCTGTTTCTTCACCTGAGGACGGCTGCTTGTGTTGTGGCCGAAACGTCGTGAGAATTTTTATTTTTTATTATGTTTTATTTTTATTATTTTATTATTTCCCTTCTACGTGACTTTACCGAAAGAACCAAGAAGATGAATCCCTGCAGTCACGAAAGCTTTAAATCGAAATTTACACCCGTAGTATTAACCAGAGGTGTGGACTCGAGTCATGTGACTTGGACTCGAGTCATGAATTTGATGACTTGCGACTCGACTTGGACTTGCATAACAATGACTTTGTCCCACCTATGAGATGTGGACTCGAGTCATGTGACTTGGACTCGAGTCAGACTCGAGTCATGAATTTGATGACTTGTGACTCGACTTGGACTTGCATAACAATGACTTTGTCCCACCTCTGGTATTAACCAGGGGTGGCCCGCCGGATTCAAACGGCGAACCTTTGCAAAAGCCGGCGGCCACGCTACCATTGAGCTACGTTCCATGCTTTATTTGTTGTTTGCTATATGAGAAATATGTGAGATTCTTACCGTGAGCTCGGGAAATCCCAGGAGAAGTGTGGCATAGGTGGAGTGGTCAGCCAGGAGGCGATTGGGACATGTCACCCGTTCCCCCAGAGCCGCGCTCAGGTTTTCAGATGGAAGCTCCTCGCAGGACACTGACACTGGCCTAGTTGAGCTCCTGTCTAATGGGAGGGTTCAAATCACAATCATTAGGAATGTGCTTATACTACTGTTGTGAGTAGGTGCGAGATGTTGAAGCCAATCATTGATATTATAGCTATCGCAAACGCACAAATAAAAATAAGTCGTTACACGATTATCGATAAACGAATTCCACCAAAACCATGTACAATGGTTTGTTGCGATATTGATCAACAGACAGAAAGGCACCTGTAAGTGAGGAAACTTTCCTTTAAATAAAAGCTTACTTTGTTTAGTTTAACTTTTATTTTTTCAATTCAACAATTGCCTTTTTTGAACTTGGGGGTGGGGGCATACAAAGCAACATGGGGAGGGGAGGGGTGGGAGAGAGGGAGAATGAGGGAGGAGGTTGAGGATGTGGAGCAGGGTCGCCCAAGGCCAACCTCGGGGATGGGAGATTGGGAGCAGTGGGTGTGTGTTTATACGTGTGATTATGTGTCTGTGTGTTTTGTGTATGCGTGCGTGCAGAAAGTTCAAGCGTTTGTGTTTTTAACGTTGTGTTGGTGCTATTAGATGTTTAACATGTGTACAATGCATATAGAATGTTCACATAACTGAAAATATGTGCAGCATTAAGTACATTAACTCTCAAATTTTGGAATGGTTGTTAAAAAGAACATTATGTGCACACTAGTTTAATGTTTTGTTGCTTCTCATTTATGACTCAGTGCCCATTTGACTTCACGAAAGTTAAACAAAATGTACTTTTAGAAACAATAATGTATTTTTAAACAATGACTCTGGCTTCCAGCCGAGTTGAAGTGAGCTTTGCATTATCTGTGTTTTTGTTTTATCCGAGCCGCCCCTCACCACGATTATCCCAGATAATTATTCTTCATTAACTGAAATCAATTGTAGGTCTACATCTTACACTATTTATTCAAAAAAATATTTAATGGGTTTTTGTTACATTAATATAACTTGCTTTTTGATTAAAAGAAAATGTGTTTTCAATCTGTTTTTTTTCACGCAAATTCCTTCCGTTTGGATTTCTATTTGGAGAACCAATGATATTATTGAATGTGAAAATATATATTTTGAATTCTGCACTAATCTCATTACTGCATACTGCCAATGTATTTACTATCTCACACAGCGCTAAATGATGAACCATGATGTACACGGCTCACTTTGCTGTTAGTCTACACAGCTGCTACTAGTCCACGTCGCCCAGTCATTCTACGCTGTGCATGTTTCGCCATGCGGACCAGTGGGGGTTCGTGAGGACATGCGGCCAAAGAGCAAAGCACACTTAAAAAGAAAAGTGATTTAATCTTAAGTCGTGTGCAATTGTGGAGCTAGTGGGGAAAACATGGCATGCGTGTTCTTTCTGTTTAGGATTTTTCTTTTCTTGTTTCTGTGGCAGTCAATATTTTTCATAAAAGTTGTTTTTGGGTCAGATCGTGTAAATATAAATGTCATTAAACTCACCACCACCCAACATGGCCAATTAGTAAGATTATTATATTTTCCTATTAATGCTCTCTATCTCTAATAAAACATACCAATTCATGTTGCAGGGAATAATACTGACGGTTATAGCATAGTGATGACAGTGATGCAATTTCAGTGATATAGATATCATTGCACATATACTATAACCACACGCAATTTATTCAAAGAGTCCCATGTTATAGTTAGAGGTCCACAGCTTCCAATTGATATCCTGGTCTAATAAATTGTGTCTCCTGGCAGGAGATGCTAACAAGCCAGCAGTGTAAGAACAATAGCTGAGGAACAATACAAACAACACATTTTGTTTTTCAGTCATCAGGTTTGTTCTGGATAACAATGGAATATGAACCAGCACAACATACACATTCACATGTTAATCGTAATCCAATACTTTTTGATCTGCAAAGATGTCGATGGTATCTGTTCCAACTCAAAAGAAAAAACGAGAACCAATCGGCTCAGAGGCAAGCGAATCAAATAAGACATTAACCATGCACCAGATGTATTAGAATCAATAAAGACACATTAACATAGCTACATTTGAATATGCTATAGTAACAGGAGAATACAACGTTTTGCATTGAAATTTGAGCAGTTTAATTTAGAAAATAATTTACTCATATCCATAAAATATTTCAAACCCTTGATTTGTTCAGTTGAGTTCTAAGGATTGAGAATGTCAGACAGGCCAGGCTTCGTGTGCGTGTGTCTTTGTATGCATTCTGGGAGCACAGTACTTGTGAGCATGCCGAAGCCCAAGCTGACGGGCTCCTCCGAGATGGGTTTTAGCTGGTACACAGCCTCCGCTCCTGTCGCGCTGGAGCCATGCCGCACGAGCAGGAACTTCCTACACAATGAGATGAAGGTGGTTGTACGTGACCATGTGTCCATGGACACACATGCACAGTATAATCAAGCCAATGTACACAAATGCAAAACACCAAAGCAGTTGCTTGTTGTGTTTCACTGGATTTCTATTTGTACTTGTGCACCGCTGCCAATGCAGTATCAACAAACTATTTGTTTTATTTTGTGTAAACTTGATTTGATGATCCCTTTTCATGGAACTTGTCAAGTAATGTACTTGGTTGCAGTTTCTGCGAGTCAAAAAGCTTTCACCACCCCTGCCGTAGAGTGTGGTCTTGCTTGGGTAGAGCAAACCATATAAGTAATGTGGCTGGGCAGATATTCAGAGCAAGGGTAAATCTACACGTAACTATTAATTACCTTGCTGCTGTAAGATGATATTTGCCTGGAAAAAACTGACATAACAATACGTCTTGCTGACTGAGTACAAATAACCGAAAGACCTTAACACATTCATCAATAACACACTACCTGTGTGACCTTATTTGAACCCCACTGTGCACATTATGCAATCACATATGCTGTAAATTGACACAGTTAATTGGTTACTTCTAACATTTGTTTTTAGCACTATTTTATACTACATGTGTGTGAAATGTCTGCATACATTGTCAGGCTATGGAATGCAATGGTATGCACTATAGAAGCCAGACATCTGTGATTGCTCTAACAACAAGATTATTGATTTGCGCCTTCATCATATAACATCCATATTACTCACTGGTTAGATTTACTCTCCACCAGCAGCCAGTGGTCCTGGGAGACCAAAAAGAGGGATGAAATGTTGATGGGGAGGGCGATGGATGTGACCACTCCTTTGTCAACATGCAGCAAGTCCAGCACATTCCTGTTACACACACAGCCACACAAGACACAAATCCACACGCAACATGTCTTTCTATTTCCAATGTTTGACAAATAAAAGTAAAACGTTATTTCAGTCTCTATCATATAAAGGCTGATTTAACATTATCAGTAAATGCGCGCTGGTACATCATTGTTCTGATCCAGTTATTGTATGTGCAATAATAAATTACACAACTGTATAAATCCACTTCTGGATGAAGGCTTCCACACGCTGCGTCAGTTGTGGGAGTTGTCTGAACATACATCACCATGCTGGTCAGTATGGTTTGGTAAAAGGGGCAGTTCCAAGACTAGTTGAGATATCACTTTCCATCATAGTTGGCTGGAACAGGAATCAAACTCAGGTGGTCAAGATCTCATAATTCTCCCTATTATTTCCTAATTATATGAAGTGAGATTAATTAAGGTAAATAGGCCACTGTATCATGCACACACTGAATTGTTCATAATAAGCTAATATACTACGATTGGGATTCAAACAGTGCACATTTCCACGGATCCTTTGAACATGATATGTTACGTCCCTCAGTGAAACTCAAATCTATAAGTCAATGTGGAAAATATTCTCTGGTTTAAGTCATGCTACTTACCCATTCTCTTTGTAAAACACAATCCAGTTTTGATGAGAGAATTCTTTTGCCATGCAATACATCTCCTAAAAATAGGACGCAAAAAGACACAAGTGGTTGCAACATTCTGAATCAAAATCGGCACCTGCATATGTGAAAATATGCCCACATTGCATTGTGTGCGACTGATCAGACCAATCACTGACACTCGTGTGTGTGCATGTTTGTGTGTGAGCACAGTACTTATTCTTAGCTTTTACACTAATTTCTACGACACAACTATATTTACATTTAAAATCATAGGTATAAAGGAAAACCCAAAAACCCATCCACAATCCAAGTGACAAAAAAAACTCAACACGTTGATCAATAATCCAGCACGGGTTTATCTCAGGAAGACTGTAAGTCTCTTCTTAGGGCAACCACTGCTGACTTTGCACACAGCAGTACCCCCCCCCCCCCCTGTGACTCTTATTCACTCTGCAGTGGTTGAGGCCCACCCTGGAGGTGAATGAAGGTTCTATACGCCCCAAATGAGAGGCGCCACGGTGGTGAGATGTTAACGACATCACCTGGTATGATAGGTTGTGGGTTTGATCCCAACCCTGACGCCTGTATATTTGGAGTTTGCATGCTCTCCCCGTGGTTGTGGATTTTTGTCCGTGTCCCCCGGTTTTTCCCTCCACATTTAGAAACATGCGTTCAAGAGAATTTGGCTGCTATACATTTCCACATAAGCCACTTCGTTGAGCTATCATTTGGGATAGCCAGGTCGCTTCTGAAAGAGAGCTAAAGCGCTCAGTGAAACTTACCTAGTCAAATAAAAATAGTTTGTTAATAGTTAGTGTGAATGTGTTTGCACACAGTCATGTGGACACTTGCCTGTGCCTGCTCCTGTTTGCTGGACCACCATCTCTGACCCCGTGGGCGTGGTGAGTCCTGCTCCCCGGGCCAGAGCAGCAGGCGGTGCACCGTGTCCGCTTCTGGAGCAAGCAGCAGCACCAGGCCGCTCTAGCACACACCACCAATCCAGCAGCATCACATCCATCACGTCAGAATCTCACACTGTGATCACAAAACACAAGACAACCCTGGGACACCCCTGTTAACGATAAATTTCATCTCAAGGGATTTTCCAGGTGAAATATTTCAAAAAAATTCAGTCACATTTCAGGGAGAATTTTTTTTTCAATTTACAATCCACGAATAACAACCTGTGTAAATATTTTGCCTGGTGCCTATAAATACGTGCTATTTTATTTTCAAACATTTGTCCTGCATCCTCATATTTTGTTTCATTATTATACATGCGTTAGGTTTACATTTCATGTTATTCAATCTTTTCATTGAAATAAAAATAGCAACATGAACATTTCTTGATTTTAGCCACACAATAGGGGCATATTTTCATCCATTTTCTGGTGCCACTGGAGGGGAATTTCTGGCCAGATCAGTTAATATCTTTTGATGGAGGTTCCGAGCTGTGTAAAGTTTAGTCCGAAGCCCAAATGTTGCATTGTAGTAAACAGGGACCTTCTACCCAGTCAAGCTGCTTCTTTTCATCTAGGGCTATTGCAAAGGCCTCACTCAGTGTGTGAGTGAGGTTGATATAACATAGATTGCCTTTAATTAATCTTGCTTGGTTTTCATTGATTATGAAAGGCAGGATCATTTTGAAGACTTATTGGAAAGGCTTGAGTGAATATTTTTTAGGCAGTGTTGAGGAGCAACATGTGTCTGTCGTTAGCAATGTCGTCTGTTGTTGTTTTCAGTTTGTGGATGACGGTCACTGGCCTGTTGCATGGATGACAGAAAGGATCAGGTCCAATTGGGAGAGACCATCCGATTCCAGTTTCTTCCTCACAGGCTATGCCTGGGCTGCTGTGGTAAGTTCTGCTCAGGCGAGGGGTGCCACAAGACGCTCCCTATCTGATTTATGGGATTTTATATTTGTCCGGTCTAGGTTAAACGACTCAACTGTTTGGCAGATTTACAGAAATTTGAAACAAAGTGTATTTTAAAAAATGTACGTAAAATATGTGGTGGAAGCTGGCCATACCTTTTTCTCAAGCATCAGCACTTGGCCACCCAAATGAGAACCGAGAGGGGCCACAGAGACCAAGGGCTGCCAAATGGTTACACCAGCACGCGGGAAAACCTCAGCCAAATCCACGTGCCTCAGCACGGGCTCACCGCTGCTGCCCAGTCGCAGTGCGTACAGGCCCACAGGGTTGCACGTTGCCACATACACTGTGGTAGCCTCCATATCTGCTCACACGCTCATTGAACACACGATGCATACTTTTGAGTGCAATGCCCGTGCTGGTGTCACATGTGATTTTTACGACACAGTACAACAGGGCTTTCCCTTGTGAAAATTAACACCGGAGGACCAATGTGTTTTATCGCCACTAAATATGGGAGATAAATGTAACACTGAAACTACCCTACAAACGATGCTTCTACTAACATTGTATATGTTGAACTTAGTGCACACAGTACATAGCCAACCGTGCTAATAGGAGGTGCGCGGGGGCGGGGGAAGGACAACAACTGAACACGAAAAGCCGTTTTAATGATATTCCTGACCCATATGAAAAAGTCAACAGAGAGCAAATTAGTGCCTTGCGGACTAGGGAATGCCAATATTAAATAAGAACGTGCACAGACGTCTGGCTCACACCTGTGGGGGCTGCAGAGCTCACAGCTATGTCGCACGCCATGTTGGCTTCGTGTAGCTTGAGGCTCCAGCTCGCCTCCTCCTCTGAGAAGTGCAGGCCCCGGGGATCCACCCGCTCTGCAACTTGAGGCTGTGCTGGCTGCAGTGCAGGACCCTGCAGTGACCACAAAAGCAGCCAAGCGACAGCCATTGACACTTCAGCTCCCACACAAAGCTCGGTACGTTATCTACAACAGCACATGTTCCAAAACAGACACTAAACAACTGTGAAATTACAGCATGCCTACTGCAAAATAAGTACTCTGATAATATACAACCATGACGGTGATACGTGAAGTAAATGATACCCAGCCCAGAAAAAGTATTAAATTCATGGAGTAAATTTTTTTGTTCTAATGGCAATGTAGGATAATAGGAGTCGTGAAATCTCCAGTATTTTCTATGCAGAATTGCAAAGCTTGAAATTTCCCTGGCGATTGCGGAATCACCACTGGAATCCCGTTAATTTGAAAAACAGATTCAGTATCGGCTTTCAGATGAACGAGGATTCTTTTACAGCCTAGAAATTGTTGAGAGTTCACATGGGTCACCAAAGCATAGACAAGGGGCTGGCGTGTGTGCGACGTCCGTACCAAAACAGACACAGTTCTCTTCTCTGTGAAACACTGCCTCCACGGTTGGTCTCCACTGGACTGTCCACCTACCTCCCAATGTCCTATCAATTTTGGGGGAGGTAAAGGGAGCCTGGAAAAGGAGATAGGAAAGGAACAACACTTAACATATAATACAGGTGCACTGATTACACAAAATATTTTACATTTTATATTGTGCTTTTTACCATGTAACACAGCTGCAACATTAAGTTTGGATGCCAAGGTCTATTTATACTCTTTGGTTCTTTCGGTAAAGTCACGTAGGTGAAAATAAAATAAAAATAACTAAATCACGATGTTTCGGAGGCAACACAAGCTTCCGTCATCAGGTGGGACAACCACAGCAAAACATTTTACTGTAGTGGGCAGAGACAGCTGTATGTGACAAGCGATTATATAGGGTAATAGCAAGGGAGGGATGCATTGGGGGGGGCCGGCGTGTGGAGTCAGGGGCGGGGGTTTAAGCTGTTGTCGTTATTGTCACATACAGCTCTCTCTGCCCACTACAGTAAAACATTTTGCTGTGGTTGTCCCACCTGATGACGGAAGCTTGTGTTCCCTCCGAAACGTCGTGATTTAGTTGTTTTTTATTTTATTTTCACCTACGTGACTTTACCGAAAGAACCTAAGAGTATGGATCATTGCAGTCACGAAAACTTAAAATCTAAAAGGTCTATTTAGTATGCTCAGTGTAAAGGGGCAAACTTCCCATGAATGACTGCACTTGTCAACATCTGAAAGGTTTCACTGCGCCAGCTCTGGCGTATTGATTCCGCTCACTTCAGTTCCTAGTTTAATCGAGTGATATAGATATCAGGAAACATTCAAATGGAAACCCATCATGTCTAGTTCTGCTTTGCTGCATGTGTTTGAATACTAGAATCTCAAAGTTACTGGCTCAATATGTTCCATATTAACATCTTGTGTTACTCACATAATCCAGTGCACATTCTAACTCTGTGAATGGAAAAGCTATTTGGGTATGCACTTGTTGTGACAAAAGTAAAATTATTTAATTTTAAAGGATTCCATATGCTTTTCAGTACTCTTCAGTGAGAAAATGTTTCGCACAATTTGAGAAATGTCTGAGCACAAGGAGCATAACAATTGTTGGTACGTAAATATTATCAATATAATGCGCAAACAAATTGTTGTATGCACTCGGAGGGAAGGGCTAAACCCGTACAATAATTCCACAATTTTAACGATGCATGTCTGCAGCCAAATGGGCATGAACATGCGTGGCTCTGCCCATGCTATGTCACTAATCCAGTCTTTCCACTTATTTCTGGTAAAAACAAAATCCTGCAGATTTTCTGGATATTCACCTACCAGAAATTCGGAGTAGCAAACGAATCTTATGGATGACATCGCATCAGATTTGTTTTAATGTAGTGGGTGTACAAGGTTACGTAACCTACATTTTATCCTGGCCAACTACGTGTGGATTTTGGTGTTCCACTTGGTTGTCAGATTAAGAGGCCTAATGTCATTGACAGGCTGCAACACCACATGACCGTCCATGTGGGTTGGCACACTAGGAAGAATCATTCATTTGAGAAGCTTGACGACACAGTATCTGTGAAGCAATGTTGGTTGACAAAAGGCTTAAGGCAGAACAATGGATTTCTTAGGCCATTTGCACATGGGCCACATTGCATCCACGGTTTAAAGGTGCTTATGAATTTGAAGAATGCGGCATGAATTAAACTTTAAGCTACGAGGTCCCTCCCAAGTCCCTGTTGGTGACCATGTGGTGGCCAGACCTCAGGGAGGTATGCCAGACATTGACCAACATTTTGCACAATGTTTGATTGTGGATGCACAATCATTAATGATTATGTATTTGAAAATGCTTGTAACAAGTGGTTGTCTTGTGTAAACTACTGCATTTAAATTATAATGAATAGGCTTCCACCCTCATTTCCATTCCTCTATGTACTGTCATGTATTTAATGTATGTATATATTTTTCAGTGTTCAGCACTAATAACCAGACAGTTTGCACTGTATTAAATATTTCCTACAATCAGTTGATGAGATTTTCCATTAATCATTTCATCTAAATGAACATTCAAGAACAAAGTGGAGGTAATTCCAACCAATGCTGTTTCATCACTAAACCTTGCTATCAATTCCCTACTCTAGATGCCGCAATATGTTAGTCAACACCAAACCTTCATGGGCTGATGGTTCCAAGCTATCATTAGTTTAAGTAGAGTGCACATCTCAGTGTTTAAAAAAAAAAACGAGAAAAGTAAAAACAAAACTAACAATAAACACATCTCGATTTAAAGCTTTCGTGACTGCAGGGATTCATCTTCTTGGTTCTTTCGGTAAAGTCACGTAGAAGGAAAGTAATAAAATAATAAAAATAAAACACAATAAAATAATTCTCACGACGTTTCGGCCACAACGCAAGCAGCCGTCCTCAGGTGAAAACCAGGTCCGTCGAGGCGACAGACTCTGTCGCCTCGACGGACCTGGTTTTTATTGTTTTATTTTTATCATTTTATTACTTTCCTTCTACGTGACTTTACCGAAAGAACCAAGAAAAAAAATAAACACATCTGCAAATTGAAATATGTTCTCAAGGAATGATCAAATTTACGTGATTCATTATATTTGTCTAAGATCAATGATGGAAACAAGTTGGAAAAAAAAAGATTTTGACATTTTAGTTTGAATAAAAATTGCACATTTATTTCAAAATTAGCATCCAATACATTGCAAAACATTTATAGTGCTAGGGCATTTGGCATCAAGGAACAATGTTTTATATTTAAAAATGTTCATCAGATATGTTATTAGAAAGTAAACTAATACACACATTTAGCAGTAAAACTTGATTGTTTTCCATTCATGTTTCTCAGATAATTATCATTGAAAATATCTAGATTGTGTTTTCCTCGACTCTGGCAGACAAACAAACTGCAAAGATCTTCCCGAAATGTGATAATATACCACCAACATACATGACGCTTAATTTCCACAGACTTGCTTAATCATAAGGTATCTCTCCAATTTAAGCTGAAGCCATGGGATTGACTCAACGCGTCCCGTCTGGCAATACATTTTCTCTTTCATTCATCTCAGCTTACTCTTTGGCCAGCTGCACGTTGGCAGGGTGTGCGCCGGCAGGGATGCCGTGCTTGTGCAGGGTAGAGAGGATCATGTCGCGTGCCTCGGGGCTATAGGCATCGAAATCAAAGACGCTGCGCACAGCGCCCCACAGCCCATCGTCTGGGAACATCTGCAGCACAACACACACACAGAATATACATGAATACAGAAAGATAGCTACCACTAAGTGTATTAATCGCGCGCTTTCAGATGCGCTTCTGCGGCCGTCTGGAATGCTCTTCCTTCCAATATTAGGAAGCCACTGGAGCGATGCACTTTTAAATCTAGATTGAAAACTCATTGCTTTAGAACTGCTTTTTGTGTTTAGTTTGTCGTTCAACATACATACATTAAATCATTGATTAGACTCTTTCTGAATTGCCCCCCAACTCCACCCACTCATCAAGCGAATCACCCAGGCCCAGGCTCACCTGCAGATGCTTGACCACGCTGACCAGCTCACGCGTGGAATAAGGGTAGGGCGCCAGGCCGGCGTCCGCCAGGCCACGCAGCTCCCCGAAGGCGGCGGCGAGCTTCTCGAGCGAGCTGACCTGCACGCGTGGCCCATAGCGCTGCAGCATGGCCAGCTCCGATGAGCGGCACGGGTTCTCCACCGCGTGACATGCAAATATGTCCCCTAGAATTCGTGCGACACCAAAGCAAGTGCAAAGTTGCGCAGGATTGATTTAGGTCAACAGGTACAAACTTTTCACGTTTTTTTTTTCTTATGATGCTATTAAAATACTGAAGATGTTTTGTGCCAACTGTGGGAATGTGTATAAATTGTAGGATTCAATGGACCTTGGCAAACAATGAGATCTGAATGATGCAATTCGAGGATGCTCAATGATTTATTGGAAATTTAAAATGCTCAAAGAAACGATGATATAGCTAAGAATTTGCTATGATTTTACAGTACACTTCCAAACTGGAAACCACAAAGATTGAAAGGGCCCAATTAAGGCATAGTAAGGCACCTTTTGGTTGAGGCAAACTAGGATTCTTATATTTTTATGAAAGCTTAGTCAATGAGCCAAAATAAATATCAGCAGAAATGTTTTGTGCCGACTTGATTGGTTGCCTTTTTTCTTACTTGTTTTGAGTATAAAAATGGTGTTTCAAAGCAACTTTTTCTCAAAATGGCCATTCCTCCAACATGAGAATAGAGCCCCTGAAATTTAACAGATTTATTTCTAGTTGCTTTTGAAAAGCCAATCATTTATTTAAATAAATTTTATTTAAATGTGAATTCAAACATTAACTACACTGAGCTTTTTCAAGATAGCAAACAGGTAAATATATTTTTATATAATACCTGATCAGTAAAAATATCTTTACCACTTTTGGGTGGTTGTAGAGCTTAATTTATAGTCATACATTTGCCAGTGTAATTAATGAATTGTTGAAGTGTTTATAAGTTAAAAGTTTATTATAGCATTCCAGTAATGAGGCATTTTTAAGTGTGGTTTATTCTTTGAAAGAGCCTTGAAATTATTTGTCATGAAAGAATTATGAAATTATGGAAGAAAAAACTTGTTAAAATACGGTAATTATCTACACTATATAAACATATCATAAATAATGTGTAAAACAGATGGAATTTCCAACAATTACTTTGACTCCTTAAAGAGAATGTTAACTGGGTAGTGAAAGAAAATATGGATTTATTGAAAATGACAAGTTATTGTCTGCACTCTACATGTAGAGTCTTATGGGCTAATAAGTCATCCAGTTGTGGAATGCGACTCACCCATTGCACTGAAAAAATCATTTCCCAGAAATGGAAAACCAGGCCGGTTTGCCAAAACAACCATGCGAAAGTCAGCATGCATAGAAACCACCCCTGGTCGATCCGCTGCCTTGCCTGGGGCTGCAAACACACGCACCCATATGCACATATATGTTTAGAAAAATACAAACACCTCGCCAGTATACATTACTAAATCCACTAATTTACAGCACATACCAACATGTCTTAATATACAAAAACACACGCGCGCACATGCCCTCACACGTGCGTGCGCGCACATGCCCTCACACGTGTGTGTGCGCACATGCCCTCAACGTGCGTGTGCGCACATGCCCTCACACGTGTGTGTGCGCACATGTCCTCAACGTGCATGTGCGCACATGCCCTCACACGTGCGTGTGCGCACATGCCCTCACACGTGCGTGTGCGCACATGCCCTCAACGTGCGTGTGCGCACATGCCCTCACACGTGCGTGCGAGTACATGCCCTCACACGTGCGTGCGAGTACATGCACTCTTCTTATCCGGTAGTCTAGCGGCTGGTGTGCTGCGCTATAAACCCGGCGACCCGAGTTCGATTCCCGCTCATGGCCAACACCAGTGACAATTATCAAAACCAGTCCTGGGCCTTTTCTAGGTCGACTCAGTCTCAAATGAGTACCTGATGTGATGTGTAAAACATTACCACGAGGGAGACAAAGGCGGCCGGGCGTGGTGTTGGCCACCCAACCCCTCACGTGCTGTGCCGGCCTTCATTAGGTAATCACTAACAGCACTTGCCCCAACAGTCTGTTAAAGCTATATGGGGGATCTTTGTCTAATTACCCCAACTGCCAATGAGACCCTCAAACATGCATTCGTCACATCCTGACTAAAATACTGTAGCTCTTTCTTCTCAATTCCCTCATCACCCTACACGCTCCAGTTGACCCAAAATGCCAAGGCTAAATTTATCACCCGCACCCCGTAAACAATACTACATCTCCCCAATTCTCCAATGCCTCCAATTTCTCTCAATACATTCTTGAAAGAAACCATTATTACGAACCTTAATGGACTCTCTTCCCTGCCCACCTCTCCCCTCTCTCACTCTACTCTCCCCAACGCTCAACCCTCCACATTAACAGACAAAAACAAAGATCCCCCGTATAGCCTTACAGACTATTGGGGAAAGTGCTGTTAAGCAAGTACCTATGAAGGCCGGGATTGCAGGTGAGGCGATGGGTGGCCAGCACCACGCCTTGTCTGCGTGGTGGCAATATTTATATATTGTACCAAATACTAATTTGAGTTGGAGTCTACCTAGGGGAATCAAACTCGGGTCACCGGGTTCGTAGCAAAATGTGCAAACCACTATAACACCACTCCCCACGGTAGTATGGTGGTATAGTGGTATAGTGATATGCCAGATACCAGTAAAATTAGAGATGACAAGTCGATATAAATTACACTTAAAATAACAGGTTGATTCAAAATAACACCAGGGTCTATTTGAATTGTTCCTCAGAGGAAAGGAAGATGTATGTTTATGCTGACTACCCTTATTCAGAAAATATCGTTTATAGAGTCTTAAACAGTTTTGGTAACTGAGGTTTGGTGATGAGTGATGTCAGACTATGGATTCGCCGAGGTGCAACGAGCCATCAGCATTTTAACATTTGAATGCATTCCAGAAGTTAATCATATGTGGATGTGAGAATTATGATTGACACATTTTTGTTACTTTGCATGCTGTAGTTTTACTATCTTATATGCACCACGTGACTAATAATACTTATTCTTAACATGTGTAGTGACATCGGGGATGTCACTGTATGGTGCCGGCCCGGAAGAGTCGTGCCGTTCGATGTTCCTACATCGTAGACAGCACCGTGTGGGTGGCTGTGTGTAATACCAGCCCAAGCGGGGCTTGGCGAGCACTAGGACAGTGCGGGCACCACGCACAGTATGTGGTGGGGGCTCCCCCGAGGGGGAGGGGGTGAGTGTCAGCGCAGGGGCAAGGTTGCCCGGGCCGTGGCAATCTGGTTGACCCCGTAGACACGTGGTCCGGCATGTCCATACAGGGGACCCCAGGTGGGGGGACTCGGGGGTGATCACGTGTCCGGAGAGAGGTCTTGAGAAGGATCGAGAGGGAACGAGAATGTTCGGGAAGGCGGGCAGGGCCGAGGGCGGAGCGGCCCCGACCGGAGAGGGATATAAGGCGGGTCCCTGAGAGGTACCGGGGTCGCTACATTCTACAAGCTGGAAGATCTACGTCTCAAGCGGGAAGCTCAACATCTACAAGCTGGAAGCTCTACGTCTCAAGCGGGAAGCTCAACGTCTACAAGCTGGAAGCTCAACGTCTACAAGCTGGAAGCTCAACACCTACAAGCTGGAAGGTCAACATCTACAAGCTGGAAGTTTAACATCTACAAGCGGGAAGCTCTACGTCTCAAGCTGAAGCTCTCCGTCTTACGAGGCAACCATGTGGTCGGAGACCCGAGTGAGGGATCGACCCTTCATAGCAGTAACTCGCTGTAGTCTGGTAAAGGGGCAGTTACCCCCTTGTGTTACAGTGTTACGGTGTTACAAATAAAAATGTTGCCTCTAAAAGGAACAACGTCTGCAACTCAGTTGGACCCACTACACATATACAATTTGCTTTAACATAATTTTATTTGAAATACCTAACTCTTGTGTACACACCTAAACATGTATGCGCACAAGCACACATGGGGCGCACATGCATGCACCCTGCCCCGCATGCTCGAGCGGTTGGGGTTTGAGGGTCAGTGAGTTCACCGCTGAGCCAGTCTGCACATAATTGATGGTTGAATTCCTGCAGCCACATGGCATGTTCTGTACAGTGCTATTAACTAAAGTGCGCCATCTGCTGTAAATATAAGGAGCCTACAATATTTCCATTATTCAGACGAAAGGTGAAAGATAGATGTATTCATGAGATATTTTAGAGGACGTGAGAGGGATTCATTAAGACGAGGTATAGTCAAGACGATAGGAGAAAGATATTCAGATGGACGTACTGGGTGTGATGCTACTCGTTCCAACCAAAATTTTCTGCAAACCCCTCAACAGACAAGATGAGAATCTCACCCTTCGTCTTCAATGCATCGTATTTAACTCTTTTGATGAAGGCATAGAGGATTGTTTGACCATGCTTCACCAGGATGGTCACTGCGGGTTCGTGAAGGACTGTTTCAGATTTAATTCACCACTGGTGTTGGCCATTGGTAGTATGTATTAAAACTCGGGTGGCGGGGTTCATTAGACAAAACTACTACGTCACCGCTCCACACCATTTACATAATGCTGCAAATGGATATTAATGTGCACACGTCAACAAGGCGAGACAAACGTCAGGCCATCTCTGCTCCAGTGAGTACCAGCCAATATGCGGCGCCCGTCGGCAAGAAGCATCTCTCCGTTCTCCACCAACGCCTTGAGCACACACGTCACGTTTACTGGAGCCTTGTCTGCCTCGTCGATCACCAGCACATAGCCCTGCTTCACGGCACGCACCTACAACAGAGGCACACAGACGTGCATCCCATCTTAACCGGTACACAGAATGTTGTGTTGGGGAGCTGCATCATCCAAACCTGCGATTAGCACAGTTGCCTATATCCCTCTGTCCACCTCCTCAACATTTGGACTGTCACCGGTTTCTATTAAGAATCCTCATTGTCCAATCTTCTCTCTCCAGTCAATCTCAGGAGGCCATCACAGTGAATGCTGTTGATGTTTTCTTCATTTCTCATAAATCTCGTCATTGATGCAAAGTCGACATCCCACCTCCAAGCTCTACTCTCTCGTGAGCTCCCTTACTGCCGTATTTACACGTGAAAACAAGAGGTCGTGGGTTCGATCCTGACTTTGATGCCGGTATATTTGGAGTTTGCATGTTCTCTCCGGGGCCGCGTGGATTTTTCTCCAGGTCCTCCGGGTTTTCCCTGCACTTTAGAAACATGCATTTAGCGTATCCAGCTGCTATAAATTTCCACGTGATAAGTCACTTAGTTGAGCTATCATTCGTGGTCAGGTTGCTTCTGAAAAAGAGCTACATAGCTCAGTGGGCCTTACCTGATCAAATCAAAAGTAAAAAAAAATGCCTTCTGTGCCTTCACTTGCCAGCTGTGTTAGTCAGGTGCAGTTCTACTAAGCAAATCGGCAGCAGAGTGCCGCTGCTTACAAGTGGGGAGTCCTCGTACACAATGACTCCGTCCCGGAGAGTTGGCTGCAATGTCAGGCTCTGAACCGTGGTGTCCCTGTAAGACAATGGAAGGCACACACTGAGAGGAGAACAATGGCATCATTTGTATAGAGAGCACTTTGAAATTGAGTCAAGTTTAAAAGTTATGTATGAAGTAGTCTTATGGAGCAAAACAATCATAAGCAAATTCGTAAACAATAACATAAAATGGAGTACTTATATTCTTGGTTCTTTCGGTAAAGTCACGTAGAAGGGAAATAATAAAAGAATACAAATAAAACAATAAAATTCTCACGACGTTTCGATTGCAATCGATTATTTTATTATTTCCCGTCTACGTGACTTTACCGAAAGAACCAAGAATATGAATCCCTGCAGTCACGAAAGCTTTAAATCGAAATGTAGTACTTATGCAATGCATATTGTTAATGTCATCAATTTAATTCTGGATTCTCCATGTATCAATGAACTTACTGGTTAAGTAAATCAGCAAAACCACTGATGCCAATAATCATACCTTGCAGTAATTTGAGGATTGGCATTAATTTTCAATTTAGTCAGCTGAATTGAGGAAAGGTGCGTCAGATTCGAGCCAAACTCAGGAGAAATTAAAGAATGGATGTCAAAGTAAAGTTTTGGATACCTGTGCAGCTGCAGGTATTCGCGAGGACGGTTCAGCAGTTGTAGAAATCGGTCGACAACCTTGTTCTTCCCCACACCCTACACAGATGTACACAAATCAGCATCAACAAGCCATTTCTGGAAGAGTTGTTGTTGTTTTTGAGGTTGTGCAAAACTGTAATAGGATGGGTTAAGCAATCCACAATATCAAACCTGTGAACCATGAGAGCTACATACTCTTCTCAATAGCAGCATGCACTTTAATGTCAACCGTTTTGCTCACCGAATGGTGGCTGCATGGCTTATAAGGTTGGCTCTGAGTGACTTTAGAAGGTTAACGGTGGTGTAAGGTGGATGCGCCAGTTCAAGTATAGAAGGTGCTAGCGCCAGTTCAAGTATAGAAGGTGCTAGCGACAGGTCGTACGTAAGGACATATGTTGCACTTCTTTCGCACCGTACGTAGCCAACCGTGGTAATCGGAGGTCACACAGCAGGTGCAATGCAGGGGACCGAGCAGACCGAATAATGAGTGAAACTACTGAACCACTGCATCCTCCATTTTTTGTATAATCTATTCATGGTTAGTTAAGATACCATTGAAACAACATTTCTTTTGAGAAAAAGATTTAGTGGCCAAATTCATAAAGAAAACTTTTTTCACAAAACATAATTAAGAAAATAACACAAATGTCTTTGTGATGCTACCTGATTCCCCACAAGAAGCAGATGTTCTCCCAGATTGAAATCCTTCAGCATATCCTCCATCACACGAAGGTGCTGTAAATATACAACCAGTCAATTTGTGAGACTTCCTTCATCAGCTCGTAATGCCTTGACAGAAAACACGTGCTATGTTGTGGTAGGTTATGACAATCAAGACAACATAAATGTCACGGAAACAATTTCACCTTCAGACACCAGCCTATGTGACTAAATACATTTCTTCAACAAACTGTGAATTGAAGCATTCTTACACAAGCAAAACATTATCATTACATTTTGACTTAAAACTTTCTTGACTGCAGAGGCAGATTTGAAACACGGTAGGACCAATACTTCTACTGTGGCTGATCATTATTTTAATGCGGCTGGCCCACACGAAATTGATTTCTCCGAGATGATGGCACTTTGCAAGCCTACTGGCTATCAACAAAGATTCGTTCATGAAGCCATCCATATATACAGACACATACACAATTTCAACCGAGAGGATGGTTATAAGCTCAGCAATCATTGGAAAGATGTCATCAACCACTTTGGGTCATGACTTGATTTCTGTTTCCTTGTTAACCTCCACCCGTCAGCAGTGTTGGGTGTGTGGAGCGAGGTGCAATGCTTTGATTGGTGTAGACCTACTACCGGCATCGGTACCACATAATACCATCAAAATACGAACTGCTCTATATATTCTAATGCAAGGATGAGAACTTAAAATATATGCATTTCTTCCAACATGTATATATTAAAATGTTTGAATTGAAATAGAACAATCAAACATAGAACAATAGTTAAGTTACGTAAATAAAGTTATAATAATAAAACAATTCCAATAAGAAAGTAATAGGACTTTTCAAATCACTAAAAATCGCAGCCTTTGCGATTTGCTAATCGCATTGTTTCAAATTGCGATTTGAGATCGATTAATTGTTCAGCCCTAGCTACGCCCATCTCTAAACCTTTATAAACAGTTTGCCTTTAGAGGCTAACCCCCCCTTTTCCTGACGACCGCTTGTGTTGCGATCGAAACATCGTGGTTTTTTTTATTCGTATTTTTTTTATTACTGAAAGAACCAGAATAAGTCTACACTATAGACTGCCAGTGCGCTCACTCAGGTTAAGAACCAGGCTACAGTCTGCATTATAGACTGCCATTACGCTCACTCAGTTTAATAACCATTGCTACAGTCTACATCATAGACTGCCAATACGCAGTCTAAAATTACTGACCTGCAGGTTGTCGTAGAAGAGGATGTCTGGCACCTTTGTTTGAACAGCGGTGCTGCTCACTGGGGCAGTGACATCTCCAATGTGCAGGACACCATCCCGTACCTCAGCTGCAAATGCAAAGACAGGACGCACGGATTTCACCATTTTGCCCCATGGGCTATCCAGATAAGTCTTGCGAATGAACATTTGCTAAATTCAAAATGTAACTTTCCATGAATTGAAACAACGATTGCAACTAAATGCGAGCTCATTAAAAAAATCCAACCTCTAGCCTTCTTTGGCAGAAAGCAATATTGGATCAATGTGACATGTTCTTGAATTGGATTTCATGTTTTGAATGCATTGCTTCCAACATATATCTCACATCCCACACATTTCATCTCTAATTGTAATTTAAAAAAATAACTTATCCATGCAAAATTCACAAACTCAGCTTCTCAGTCACTGGACCAAGGACGTGCACTACCACAAAACGAGTGAGATGAATGTGTATGGTATGTCCATAGTGTCCAGGGCACTAACTTATAATGTCTGCTTGCTCAGAATCCTTTCCAGTGGTCTCAAGCCCAGCATCTTGCATGGCAGTTTGGAGGGCAGCACGTGCCAAGCTGGGAAGAAACCTTCAGACATACAAGAGCAGACAGGCACATGTTTTAATGAAAAGTAAACAGGTAAAGGTGTAGCCACTGCTGGCAGAAGGGTCTGCAGTCGAGGAAGTTCGAGAGAACATCTCTAGAGATTATTTGGCCTGCTCTTTCACACTGGCCAGATATTTTGAAAAGGTGGCAGTACCCACACTTTATGCCATCATACGCAACCTACCAATCAACTATGTTGTGAAATCATTTGAAAATTACTGTTAGTGAGAGTTGAATACACTAACAGCTACATGTTGCAGCTAACTTGGTTTTATCATTCTTTTAAATAATGAAACATACCACCAAATAGGTAAACCTTTCATATGAGATACATTTACAAATAGCCACTTCGATATTGCACACATTAACAATATATACACACACACACAAGCACTTCGTTGCAACACATGGGCGGATGGGCTACCGGGAGAGGCAGGCCTTGTGGATTGCAGCATGCAGATCCTCGCCCTCATAGCGCGCAAGACGTCTGGACATTCTTAACAGCTGCCGTGTTGACAGAGACGCAGCCAAGGACCGCATCTGTGTGAGAAGACACATTTAAGTACCGTTAGATCTTTTACACTAGTAAACAGAATAGGGAAACTTGGAACCGTTTGCTTTAAAAATCACGGAAACCAAATGGCATGTGTATGTGTGAACAAGCGGTGGAATTCACATTTGATTTGTATGTTTGAAGCAAAAATGCTGATGTCAGCCCACATCCCCATATCTACCTTCCTTCTTCCAGAATCATCAAATGTTGCATAAACACAAACTACCTAAGTCTGCTCTTGCAGTATACCTTCATTTGGTTTTACATCTTTCCTTTGGTTGTGGACCTCTGGGTGATTACTCAAAGACCTGTCTCGCTAACCCACACTCAATAGTCATGGCAACTGTAATTGTGTGTGAGCGTTTGTGTGTATTTGTGTGTGGGGAGCGGTAGCGTAGCGGTGTAGCGGTTAGCGCGCTGCGCTATGAACCTGGCGAACCGGGTTCGATTCCCGCTCATGGCCAACACCAAGTGACGAATATCTGAACCGGTCCCGGGCCTCCCCTAGGTCGACTCAGCCTGAAATGAGTAACTGGTGCAGTGTGTAAACATCGCCACTGGAGAGACAAAGGCGGTCGGGCGTGGTGCTGGCCACCCACCCCCTCGTGTACCGTTCCGGCCTTCATAGGTGCTCGCTAACAGCACTTGCCCCAACAGTCTGTTAAGGCTATACGGGGGATCTTTGTATTTGTGTGTATTTCTGTATGATTTACAGTTGGGTCCCGGGCCTTGCGTAGACGCTGTGCAAGCTGCAGTAATTGATGTGCAGCATCCTGGGGAAGGCCTGGGACCTGCACAATACAGTCACATCCCCTTCAGTACCCCAAACAAACCCAACATTTCACTTCAAATATATATACGGATAGTGAAGGTCACCCTTTTAAACTTCATACCTTATTTAATAAATTGTAACTCTCTACTTTTTCAGCTTAAATTATTGAAACATGTACAAACGTGTGTAGTTAAAACATGTTATGATGCTGTAAAATGTGTCACATTACATTTTTTTTTTATTATGTCACGTTACATTTTTGCCTCGAAAAGTAGAAAAACACTTCCCGGAAATTCGTGAGGAAATTAAAAAAACCTACCGGAGGCTCCCCGACACAGCTAAGAGATAAGTCTGTGCAGGTGAAGGCAAAGGTGACGAAATATGGTGCCAACATCAGGTGAGGACAACAATCCATTCAATATGAATGATACGAGCTCACCTCACACTCTTACCATAGCACGCAGGATGTCCATCTCTTGAGCAGGAGTGAGCGGCGGTACTGTGTGGTACAGGAACATGGAGAGCGCCTCAGGGCCCAGCCACTGCTGGGGGTTGCCTGCAGTGGGGCCTGGAGCAGCTGGTTCCGCAAGAGCGACCACACGGAATGCTGGGTGGATTGGGAACACCCCCCTGTTAAAACCGATACATAAGTGTACAATAACGTGAAAAGCCCTCAATGAAACACACCGAGGGAATGTCAGGGGCATTACTTATCCCCAAGATTTCAACAACTTGGACAATGGAACTGCAGATTACCAACCAACTGAATGGAAGAGATATTTTATTGTGAGATAGATGCAAGATAAGAGTGCAATGTGCTCGGAAGAGAGGTGTATCCATAAGATACAAGAGAAAGAATATGTATTTGAAGATGAATACGAGAGAAATATATTTACAAAAAGAAACAGCAAAGAGATACGTGAGAGGTGTAATTAGACAATATGAGTCAGTGTAGGAATGTATTAATTTTAAAAATATCGTGGAGAGATGTATGTATAACATAAATATAACATAATCCGAGAGACGTAATGACAAAAGACATAAAAGATAGAAGAAAGAGTATTCAGAATATAGATATGAAAGAGAAGAAATATGTTCATAAACAATGAAAGGAGACAGAAGAGTGATGTATTGAAAAGAAAGTATGTGCCCACTCACAAAGCTGAAGTGTTAACCCATTAAGGACCTGGCCCCACACCGATTCCACCAACACAAGACGCCTGTGCATCATGGGACTTATTAGGCCTACTTGCCTTAAGTATAAGAGGTGTGCATATGCAGTGTACCTCTCTGTTAGCTGTTCAGAACTAAGACCGGCTTCTCTTTGTAGGACTTCATAACGATCAGCACCAATCAGACGTGAGCCATCATATAACGTGAGCTCACGGTCATGCACCAACCTGCCACCAACACATTGCCAAATGAGCAGAAACTTATAGAGGATGCAACATATAGATCATTAACATTTAACCTTACTGATATATACATGAGCAAACAGTAAAATATTAATTACTGCAAGTAGGTAACCGCATTTTAAATAACTAATAAAGTAAAGTATTTCACGTAGTTTTGGTTTTACAACAAGCTTTTAATTCTCACCATGTATATTCATGCTGTAATGTCAACAATTTGCTACCACAAAGTGTGAACAAATCAGCATCTTCTCATTCAAACGAGTGTGGGTTCAATGCTCATCCTTGTTGCCTGTGCTGAGCAAGATGTATAAATTCCACATTCCTGTACTATTATTCAACTATTTTATTACCTTCACATAAAGTTGTAGTTAATTTATTACCCCAGGTGGGATGATCGGTTTGTAAGTTATGACTCTTCTGTAAGATGGCCACATTCATAACATAATATACGACACAAATCCAATGTTTATTCTGGATTACCTCTTCTAAAAGAGAGCTTTCATACAACGGTAAGCCCAATTTCCGATTACTTCTCCCCCCAAACACGGGACAGTGCATTTGCTACTGTGACTGATAAGTTGCCTCCACACTCAGACTTGACCATACGCACACAATGCGAGAGGATTGGCGTGAGCACCCGCCGGGTGGTTAGTACCGGTGCAGCAGAGCCAGTGTGCCAGGGTTGACACGGTGAATGCCGTCGAGGAGGAGCAGGCTACCATCACGCGCCGCTGTCACCACGGGGGATGGCCGCCACGCAGTGTCGCCGTTAGCCAGCGTCACTCTCTGCTGCAGCAACTCCCGGGCAGTCATGTCCTACAGAGTGCGCCATCGCGACAATAAAGACAAAGCACTTCCGATAGCACGAAGAGACTGTTTGGTCATGTGCCATGCTGCTAAGCATGTGCTGCTAGCCATGTGGCTTGTAGCATCACACATGCCCGCCTCTCCTCAATGGTGATGTTTACACACTGCAGCAGGTACACATTTAAGAATGTTGCATGCAAATATCACAGACACAATGATATTACATAATTTCAAATGACCACTAGGCAGAAGTGATGTCATTGGTGTTTGTGGCAGGCTTCATGCATTGACATCATCGTCAGCAGCCATGGTCAATCCAGTGATGGACGAAGGCCTCCCCAAGCCACCACCATCTCTCACGATATAATAATCCACCTCATACCTGCACATGAGCTGGAGCACTGTCCCAAACACCGTGCTACTGAGAAATACCCACGCGTGGCAGTCGATGCAATATTTTTCATTGTCTTAGTCAAATGAATAGTTAAACCACATTTAAAGTCATTTTCTTAAGCAACCCAGGACCATCAACTAACTACACTTGAGAATGTAGTTTAGTTACGGGTGGCTACCAAAATTCAGTCCCAAGCCCTTATTCTTATTCACGGCTCAGCTCAGGCTTGGTTCTGGCTCAAGTAATCCAGCTCAAAACCCTAGCTGACCCTCGTTGTTGCTTTGTTCAGTGCTCTGACCACCCCTGATCAGGAGTGTAGCCATTTGCACGCTGCACTACGAATCCGGCGACCCGAGTTTTATTCCTGCTCACCAGTGATGATTAGCTGACCGGTCCTGGGCCTATCCTAGGTCGACTCGGCCTCAAATAAGTACCTGGTGTGGTGTGTAAACATTGTCACTGGGGAGACAAAGGCGGCCGGGCATGGTGTTGGCCACCCACCCCCTCGTGTGCCGTGCCGGCCTTCATAGGTGTTGGCTAACAGCACTTGCCCCAATAGTCTGTTAAGGCTATACGGGGGATATTTGTCTTTGACCCCTGATCCACCCATACAGGGAGATAACACCTCCTCAGATTACCAACATTACACATACTCACATGCAAATATATGCACATACCTCATATAAAATTTTGTCCAGATATACCAATCATCACAGAAATGTAATCCACATTAAATGACCATCTCTCATATTCACCTGATAAAGCATGATTGATTCCATGTGATAGCCCAGCATGTCAGCAAATGCTCGAGCTAGAATACTTTTACCACAACCCTGGGGAAGCACGAAGAAAAGGCAAAGTCAACACAGCAAAACACCTAAAGAGTTTAACAACTGAACAGCAAAAGCATGCCATGTTTCATTGATTAATGAAAGCAGGTTAGAATGTTCCCAATAATGAGTTTATCTGGTAAAACAGGCATTTATGATTATTCTAATCCACTGTAATCCTATGACCGAGTTTACATTCAATTTGCGACCCCTAATGAAAACGCATTTAAAGCTGCAGGATATGGCTGCAAATAGGGTTACAAAAACTGCTAAAACAGACTTTAATTTGACAACTTTTTCAAAGCAAATCACAAATGAGCATGCGAGTACATTTTTAGAATGTCTCCTTAAGATTAACATTTAATTTTCATGGGGCTCCTGGTAATACATCAACACAAACAGTTAATTCTGACACTAGCATCTGATCTGACCTTCAATCACACTACCTTCCTGGCCCCCTTGACAACAATGTCATGAACCCAGCTGTCTATCCATCACAAGTATATTTGCATGCACATATATTACACAAATGCAATACTGCAGAGTAAAACACAAATGGCTGTGGAAAAAAACGCTGCAGAAAACATCGTGTTGTGATGTTAGAGTGCACGTACCTTTCCCCCAAGGAGACAAAAGTCAGAGGTGGTGTGAGACAGGACCATGTCTGCCAGCAGACCAGCATGAGCCTCTGTCTCGTGATACCCGCCTGATGCCACTGGTCTCTTCAAATCCTCCATGCCTGTCATCACCTACACACATGTAACCATACACAGAAAACCAACCACACTTCATACACTTGCCGTAAATCTGCGAGAGGTGTAGCATCATTGCTCATGTGGTAGAGCGTTGTCATGCTTTTATGAGCGCGCATGTGTCAGGCACCTTAAAGGAGAACCTCTTGTCCCCAAAGAGAGCTGTGATGACTGCCGAGCGAGCGTCACTGTCATTCACAGCCTCACTACTCTTCACGTTCTCGATGCGCCGTGGCTGAGCAGCTCCAGTACCACCCACCAGCTCAAATTTCTGCAAGAAAATAAGTGGGGACAATAGGAATTGCATTTTAATAACAATTTTAATCTCCTGCCAACTCCCCAAACAAAATAATTTTATAGCTAAACTGTAATTTGATTTGAAGCTTTCGTGACTGCAGGAATCCATACTCTTTGGTTCTTTCGGTAAAGTCACGTAGGTAAAAATAATTGTTTTGTTTTATTGTATATTATTTCTACCTACGTGACTTTACCGAAAGAGCTAAACTGTACTTGGTTCTCTGTCTGACCCAAGATGGTAAGGGTTTCATAGTTATTTGCTCTATTATATTTGTCATGTCCGGAACACCATACTTGCTACTCAACGAATTTAAACTGATAATAAAAACAGAATCTTACGAACACATCGAGTACCGAATAATCCCTGCTGACCAATGAAATGAAGGTGATTCCTAGCATTGATTTAGCCCTCAATTTGCTACTTATTTTTTGTAAAAATAATTTTGTGAAGTATCAAATGTTATTGTCTAAACAGTAATGGCCAAGAAGTGGAGGACAATTTCAATGCAAACAGTAGTGGTTGAGAATAGTTTCCATAGTCAGTAGTTGAGGCAGCCATGTCGGTACCTTGAGTGTGTCCTGCAACGCTGCGTTCCCTTCAGGCCCAAGGAGAGCAGAGTACGGGAACGCTTGCTCTAGCAGCTTCCCAGCATCATACCCTGGCACAATTGACTGCAACGACACACACCCACACACACCATCATTCATCAGATTACAATTAGCACCTCAACCGCACACGTCATCATTCAGCACATTACAATTAACACCTCAACCATAAAAAACATCAACATTGGAAAATTACTATAGAAAATAACAGAAAATTACACAAAAAAGATTTCTGCCAAACTATACCAAAAAATTAAAGTTTTTCTACAAAAGGCAGGCCAAACTGTATACATACATCACTCTGCTGTGCATGTGACCAAATCACTGCGAATGCGCCGGACCGTGGCAGATCACAGAAGCGAAACAAAGTTGAGAGTGGCTAGTTTATGGATGGGCTACCACCATGCACATCAGGTTGTTCGAAGCTGTTGCAGGAATACCTGGTGAACAGTGTAGCCAATTACATTGTTGCACTGTACTTCCTATGCTCCCATATCAATGTTCATAGCCTCCACCAATCGACATGAGCATAGAGAAGTATGGTCAAATAACCCCACAATCCATACACCATGGTGATGGCCTCATCTGGCAGCGGAATGACAAAAGCGCTGTAGATGTATATTGCAGTAAATAAGCACTCGATTTGTGTAATGCTCGTACGAGGATGCGGGCGAGCGGCAGCAGACTGTTCATGGGGAAGTCAGGCAGACCCAGTGTCGCGCCCTCAGGCGTCAGCATTGTCGTTGCAAATCCCAGCAGTTGGGCCAGCCTGCACCCAGCGAGAGAGACAACACTTGTAAGATGATGAGTTGGGCACGCAGAGGGGGTTAGTCAGGGAAGCAGAATGGAGGTTCAGTAATAATAGGGGACAGGGAATATGAAGGTATGCAGTGGAGAATCATTCAAGACCAGGAAAAAAGGGAAATAAAGAAAGGGGATATACAAATGTACTTAATTATTTACATGAAGGGTTAGAAAAAGAAAAATACTGTAAAAATAAGGGAAGGAGTGAATGACGAAGACAGTACAGGTGACAAAAGATGCAATGAAGAAGACTGAGCATAAGGGCAGGGAGGAAACGAGCATGGTAGAAATGGTGAATATTCAGAAGCAAAAAATTATAAAAATGGGGAGATTGTAAAACGGTTAAACACTTTAATGGGGCAATGTTTTCACTCAGACTGTCTCCCATCCCAGTCTCCTCCCCAGATGGTGATGGTGTACCCTCCTAGCAGATACAAGGACATTTATTTATAATCCCTTTACACAATGTGTGATACATATATAGTGAGTCCAACTGAGTCGCAGACGTTGTCTTGGGAGCAACACTATTTATTCCAGTAACTTCAACATAACATAACCTACACTTGGGTGTTCAATGCCCATCTAGCCACGCTATGGCAGGACTAGACACGGTTCGCTATCCCGGCCCGGACCACAAGCTGGGTCCCGGACCGCGTGGCTAGAGGCTTCCTTTACCCGACATGGATCTTCTTCACCACAGGGGCCCCGTTATATCCGTCTGGGCTGGGGCTGGCTCCGCCCCTCACCCCGCCCACCTTCTAGATCTCTCGAGCTTTTTCCCGAAGGCTCCCGAGAGCTCTTTTATACCACGTGACCGCCCAGCGGCCCCCCGTCCACCGGTGGCCCCCCTCCAATATCATCCGGTAACGTGTCGGCAGGTCAACCATGTATCATGCCCCAACGTAACCCTGGCAGACTGACGCTCCCTCTCGCTCCCTCACCGGGAGCCCGCACCGCACACTGCTCGCGGTGCCTCCACGCTAACCAGCGCTCACCCAAGCCCCGCTAGGGCTGGTACTACGCCTCAGTAAGTGGGCTACACATAATGCCAACACATTATCCGCCGTGGTTTCTTTAACCCGGCACCACACAGTGACATACACAGTCACTACACATACAAATACCATTCAGTTGGTTCCATTCTGCATGTGCATTTTTGCCTCTTTTAGAGTTTCTGTCCAATGCTACAAGTATATATAATTGTAGAACCTATTGTCTTTTTCCTATAATATTCATGTGTGTAGCATGCATGTTTCACCACCAACTATGGCACCTTGGTTTGGTCATGTCAAGTTTTATAGGCCCCTACACCTTGGCGCGTCCATAATAAGCCATATATGCAATCACGTATGGAAATGTGTGCTATTTATATAAACACTGTCATAAAGTGTATAAAACAATTGCTGTATAGAAAATCAACATACGTTTCAGGAGGAGCGTTTGGTGCGGCTGCGTAGAGTATCTCCAGTTGCTCCTATATGGACAAGTAGCACAGACTGAGCGTAGGTACATCAAACATATTAACATAATAGGCCTGTGGAAATCGCAACAGTAACCATTTAATATATTGCAACAAAGGCAAACAATGAAACATCCTACAAGTGTAGGAAATTCATTCCTCAGCGGTCCTGAGAATATAACTTTCAAAGTTTACCTGATTTAAGATTAGTATTGGTGGTAAAACTCGTGAAAGAAATTGTGAAATGACTGCTGATACTTCCGGCTATTCCTTAAGATGAAAGCTTGCACCGTTATCTAAATGGATTGGAGAAAAAAATAGTTTGTGTCATGTTAACATTTTCACATCACATTCGTAAATGGTATAAAAAGAAAAATCCCATTTTATTTAGTTCAATATAGACCTGTTGGGAAGTGTACATGATCATTTTAAAACGACTCCAACATTGTAGGACACCTTGAAGGGCGGGTGCGGAATGTTGCGCGCCTGAAAGCGGGAGCGGAGAGGCGGGTCCAGCGGGTTTCCGCGGTAACGCGGCACGGGCAGGCCGAGCGCGACCACACGGAACTCCTCGCTCACCCGCTCAACCCGCCATGCGGCCAGCTGCTCCGCCGAGTGCTCCTGTGACAACAGCACGAGGGGATGACGCTGCAGTCAAGTGAAGATCCACCTTCAGCTGAACAATGCACCTTTGTTGGATGCCGATTTTGTAAATTGTGATAAGATCAAGACTTCATAATGGCCGAAATTATTGATGTCACCACACCTCGACAACACTTTCTATCCTAGCCAGATTTCTGTTATACAGTGGCCTGCCCCAACACCCACTTGGCCAAATGATTTCTGTGCAATGTGGTTCTTTTCCAATATCGCAGGAAGAAACGTGTGTGCAAAGGGGAAGTGAATCATATGAAATATATCAAGGTTAAATGAAATCAATAAAATACTCTGATTACTTCAGGCATTGACATCCAAAGATGGAGGACCGTAATAACCCTATAAGAAAACTCCATGTCACTGTGGCCATACCTGTAGAAGCTTGTCATAACGCTGTGCTGACATGAGGAAACGTCCATCCTCCAGCTGCATTTCGCGATTCTCCAATAAATTGTTGAGAACTGGAAGCACATTCCTCTCTGCTCTCTCCACACCTTCCAGAACCAGCACCCGTCCTAGTAAGGCTGCTCGCACAGCACACTGAACACATGTGCAAAATACTTTTCAGTGAAAAGTGCATCAATGATGAATAACATATACATCTGTAAACATACATAGCGCATTGAGACATGCACTCATTATGAATTTGACAAACATAAACGTATTTTTTTTACATAAGCACATATAATATATGGGAGTATAGAGAAATGTTTGTTAATATTTGCAATTATTTACAATTATTTACAATGCCATGTATTCATAAAAAATAATCAAGGTGATAGGTGTCCCATGGTGATATCATCTCGTCCAGTGAAACTGTCATCATTGGGTAAGCTCAGACTTGGGCCCTGTGACCAATGTAAGCTTGTCTCGTCCAAGGGTGTCAGAGGGTGAGTTCACCTGGTCCAGGTAGTGTGCGCTTCCCTCCTTAATCTCGCGCCGCTGCTTCAGGTCACCTTCTGTCGTGTCCCGCGACAGAGCGATGTACTCCACCTCTCGCTTTGTCAGCTCCTGCACATGCAAAAATGTCAGCAACATTGTCATGATTGCAAGGGATGCATCCAATATTTGGTTTGAATTCCATTCTGGCCTTTTCTATCTGAATGGTAATCGATTAATTTAAAAAAACCTACAAAACCAGTTAGTTTGAAAGTCATTTTTTACCTCAAGTTCTAAATATTTCATGTGACTGGAAGAAATAATTATCCAGTCCAGAATGTAGTCTTTGCAGGAAAGTGCGTTTTACAAACTTTTGAAGGAACTTGTTAAGGTTACTTGAGAATGAAAGTTGTGAATGTTGGTGGATCTTATGCTGTTGTACAATGGTCATCATTGGTTTCTGCATGAACACCCATGGATATAATTTTGTCAAGGGAAGATAAAATGTATCTGAAAGGATGTCATGATTATTTACACCTATGATAGGTAGGCTCTGATAACATCTGCTTTGGTCATAAAGGCATTAATAGTTTCAAAGTACAGAGTTATGTTTTATCCACTCAGTTCTATGGCTATAAACGCAATGTCAATATATGAATTTTTTTTACTGTAACCCTGTATGTACATGCACTTTATGCATGTGTGCACTTTCAAAAGAAGCATTGATGTATTCCAACACAGAAAACATAGCATTAAATCTGTATACCATGTACTGCATAGCGATTGAGCGGCGTAGAGGTCCTGGAGGCCCAATGAGGAACACATCCTGCCCCAAGACATCTTTCTGAAGAAGCCAGCGCAGGTGTTCCAGGGTGGATTGGGACAATGAGCCTGTAACTACAGCACACGCAGGGCCACAATACACCTTGCTCAATCAGATTATTGCATTCTTTCAAATAAAAACTTTAAGAATGATGAGCATCATGAGAAGAACTGTATTGGAAGGGTTTAATGAAGGATGTTATTGAAGGAAGAATGGGTGGGAAAATAATGAGAAGGCCAAAAATGTACATATTGGACGACTTGAGGAAAGGGTCAATTGTGGAAATGAAGAGGGCAGAGAACAGAGAAGAGGTAAGAAGATGGGAAAAACGGACCTGCTGTTAAGGCAGAGCACCAAAGTAGAAGAAAATAAACACACACAATAAAAATAGGAAAACGTGCACAAATGTAAGCCCAAACGTACAGAAATCATAAAAAATATGCATTCAAAACAGGTGTACATACAGTATTTTTAGTTGCTTAAAAAAATGTTGTTTTGTAATGTCTCCAATGTATCAATGCTCATGTTGTTCAAAAGTACATGAACACTGTTTTACAACGGGACCCCATTTATCCACGTGCAGCAAAAACATTTTGCAGAGTAACTGTGACATCATCAATTTACTGACCTTTGTCAATACACTGACAAAGGCATCTCGATGCAATGTTGGTTATCGGGGTTGTTCAACCATAAGTTACCAAAGCTGGTAAGTGCCGGTTGAGGAAATGGGGGCCCAGGACCAGTACAACCTGTAAAGATATCACTTGTGCTGTGGCCGGAGATTAAACTCAGATTGCCAGATTTCATTTTCAGCTGTGGCTAGTATCAGTGGTGAGTAATATCTGAACTGGTATTGTATCCCTGCCTCTTGACCAACCGACATTAATAAGCATGATGAACTATGGTCAAAAAACCACCATGATCCAACAGTGGACTGACAAAGGAATGAAAGTCATTTTACGAAGCAATTTAAATGCTAAAATATACTATTTCTTAAAGATCTAGCTGCCAACAACATGCATGAATGCCTTTAATAACCCACACCCCATTGTCATATTCTACCCTGACTCAGGCCTAGCAACTGAGATGAGCACAACCCAAGCTCTCTGCTAAAAATACAGACCATTTCCCAAAATGCCACCTATTATATATATATTTTTCCCTTTTAGGGCCAGTGTTATTGACAATTGTCATGCATTATATTACAATGGACAGCAGTGATAAACCATCGATGGTTAACAGGAAGCAGTTTCACTATAATATCGGCATTTCTCCAAATCCTCTACATGGACCAGCTTGTTGCAATCAATAGAAGGTTAAAGATTTGTTCATGAAGTAAAATGTTTTATTTGAGATTATTCAGGAGAGCAACTTTTTTTATGCACGTTCACTGTGATTTATTTGGGTTTATGATTAAAAAACAAAGACCTAAGCTATTTCGAGTGACACCCTCCCTGAAAATGTTCAGCAAACACATTTTCTTAAAACCTCTGTATATTTTACATGTTTATTCTTTAAAGTATATTTCTAATATGCTTAACATAAGAACTGTTTTTGCCATTTCTTGTTTACTCTAGATTGCTACAAAATATGCAAAGCAACCAATAGACATTTTGACACTTACTGTGCTTGACAGGCACCAACTCAGGGTTTTGCGGCCGCTTCACCTGACGGGATACATCTCCAATGGTTATGGTCTCCCCTGGTCACAGGAGACAATACAATGAAGCAGTTGTTAATACTGTAATACCAAATTTCAGCAGCATTTGTCTATCTAAATAAAAAGACATTCTCCATAGACTCCATTTAATGCGGTGTAATGCAAACCGATAAGCTAAATTAATGATGAAAACAGATTAAATACCCATTAATTAAAGAAAATTATGCAGGTGCGTAGATCCTGTTGAAATGTTCTACACCTTTGCTATAACAGGCAGCTAATATCGAATCCGTTCAGGAGCACGCCTGCCTTTAAGTATCTCTTCAGCGTGCCTGGCAAGACAATGTTGATTAATCTTTTCCAAGACTTTTCCCAGGCAAGTTTTCTAAGAAACTGGAAGCACTGCATTCTTCCAATTCTGCAGAGCCCACCGCATTGTCCAGGTATTTGATGTAATGCCACGCAACCTGCAGCACAATCAACATCCCTCAGTAGTTTCCTGGGGAGGTCATCTCTCACTCATGATTGCAAAATAGCTCTCTATTGCTGCTCGTTTCTGATAAGGACTAACGATTCTGTTCTATGCGAGAAGTCAAAAGGGCTTTACCACAAAACACACACAAACCACACTTGTGAACATTCCAATTTTACACGGATTAAAATTAAAAATTAACATTAAATTAAATGTTCATCTGACTTTTTTCGAGGAGTGAAACTGGGAAAATCCACAACCCCAGAATCGCCTGGCCCCGCCTTTGTGGGCTCGGCCAAGTTGGCACCACCACAACTTCTGGTCTGCTCTGTCTGACCTCTGTACAGCCATTGCGCAACACAGCATAAATAAGCCACGGTCGTTTCATTCCAACGCTTTATCAGTAGATCACGCCTATTCTTTTATATATTTTTTTTTATGAACCTTCTATGAGCGTGTACATTTTGCTACAACTAGTTACTTCACGAGGGAACCGGTTTAAGAACGTTTTGTACAATCGCTATATCCCATTATTGTGTGCGCACATTAAAAAAACAGCTTATAAATAAAGTGACTTGTTCTGGAAAGTTGTCAAACACAGCCATGCGTCGATTTTATCATATTTGACAGCATTCTTGCGATTATTACATGTACACAACATTTCAATTATAACAATTGTAATACTCAGCTGCTGAAGCCAATAACGCACGATGTTGATGACCACTAGTCTCAATAAGCGCCACTGTTAATGAGATCCACTGGTCTAAATGACCTCGAATGTCAACAAGCTCCACTACAAGTGTCACAGAGCTCCACTACAAGTGTCACAGAGCTCCACTCAAGTGTCACAGAGCTTCACTACAGTGTCACAGAGCTTCACTACAAGTGTCAACGTGCTCCACTCCAAGTGTCAATGTTCTCCACTACAAGTGTCACAGAGCTCCACTCAAGGGTCACAGAGCTCCACTCCAAGTGTCACAGAACTCCACTCAAGTGTCACAGAGCTCCACTCAAGTGTCACAGAGCTCCACTCAAGTGTCACAGAGCTCCACTCCAAGTGTCAATGTGCTCCACTCCAAGTGTCAATGTTCTCCACTACAAGTGTCACAGAGCTCCACTCAAGGGTCACAGAGCTCCACTCCAAGTGTCACAGAACTCCACTCAAGTGTCACAGAGCTCCACTCAAGTGTCACAGAGCTCCACTCAAGTGTCACAGAGCTCCACTCAAGTGTCACAGAGCTCCACTCCAAGTGTCAATGTGCTCCACTCCAAGTGTCACAGAGCTCCACTCCAAGTATCACAGAGCTTTACTCCAAGTGTGAATGAGCTCCACTACAAGTGTCAGAGAACTCCACTACAAGTGTCACAGAGCTCCACTCAAGTGTCACAGAGCTCCACTCAAGTGTCACAGAGCTCCACTCAAGTGTCACAGAGCTCCACTACAAGTGTCAACGTGCCCCACTAGAAGTGTCAACGTGCTCCACTCCAAGTGTCAACGTGCTCCACTCCACGTGTCAATCAGCTCCCCCAGTGTTTACGAGCTCCACCACAGCACTGCGCCCAAGGTCATCCACGTGCTCAAACACCGGCTGCCCGGCCACGTGACTCGCGAAGCGCTGCGCCGATTGGCTGGCGAGCGGCACTGGACGCGCGCACACGACAGGAGAAGTTCACAACAACGCGGTTCAACTCGCGATTGAGAGCTCTATGGACACTCGGCTCCCGCGACAAGCCGACGCGGAGACGCCTCTCCACTCGAGACCGTGACGAGACTCGAGACGCGACACCAAGAACGCAGCTACTTGCGGAGCCGTGACCGCTCATGACGACTCGGTCCCGAAGCTTCCCCACGCGCGCCACCCACGGCTCTCGCCACCGCCGCATGGCGGAGCCGGGGCCCCTGGGCACCTGAGGAGGCTGCGCAGAGCGCGCGGCGGGCGACGGCTCGGGGCCCCGCCATGGCCCCGGCAAGGAGCCGCACGCGGCGCAGCGCGGCGTGCGGCTGCTGCTGCATGGCGCCCCTTGTTGTTGTTGCTGCTGCTGCTGATGATGATGCTGCTGATGATGATGCTGCACACGCCGGCTTCATGCGGTGGGCCGGCACACGTGACCGCAGCCAACCAATGGGTCAATGCTTCTGGGCTGGTGCGGGGCATTCTGGGACTTGTCGGCGTGCCCTCCATCTTGTTTAGTTCAATGTTGCACTGCAGGTTATAAAGCGATGTGACGTCAACTTGTAAATGTTGTGGGTTTACTCTCCAACACACCGCTGGACTGAAGTAGTTAACTAATTGGCGAGTTGTTTCCGTGACCAAGCCTTAGGGGCCGTCCATAAATGACGTCACGCGATTTTTGACGATTTTTTTACCCCCCCCCCACTCGTCACACGACGTCACAAAGTCAGACCCCCCCTCAAATATGACGTCACAAAGCTCTGCCCCCCCCCCCCCCAATCATATTTCCATTTTGAAAATAAAACATGCTTCAAATCGCTTTAAACTATTGTCATTGTAGTGCGTATTTAATGTGGCGCTGCACTCTGATGTAGGAGAAAACATTAAAAAGTCTATTTTACTAAGTAGAACGTGTCTATATTTATTTAAAGTTGCGCATTTTGATGTGACATCACATTTCTCAACCCCCCCCCCCTTCGTCACACATCGTCACAAATGTCTGACCCCCCCCTAGGTGCGTGACGTCATTTATGGACGGCCCCGTACTGGCTGTGTCGAGTGGTGAAGGGTTACGACACATTTACACTTTGAATAAATATAGACAACACGTTCTACTGCATTAAATAGACTTTTTAATAAATGTTTTCTCCTACAACATCAGAGTGCAGCGCCACATTAAATACGCACTACAATGATAATAGTGTAAAGCTATTTGAAGCATGTTTTATTTAGGGGGGGGGGCAGAGCTTTGTGACGTCATATTTGAGGGGGTGCTGACTTTTTGTGACGCCGTGTGACGACGGGGGGGGGGGAGTCAAAAATCGTCCAAATTCGCGTGACGTCATTTATGGACGGCCCCTTTGCTCCTCGCCCTTTTGAGTTCCGTGACTCTAGAAACGTAAACACGTTTGGTGTACCATCAATGACCAATTTGCTATTTGTTTTTTTTTCAATTAAACATTTCCTCCCCATCTTATTCATTTCTATTATATTTATCGTTTGCGTTTCCTCACTTATATGAACATCCAGTCGGTTGACCTGGGTTTAGGGTTTGAAGTTTGTTCCACTTTCACTGTTATCATACACAGTCCTCTTCATCAACTGGTGACACAATCCACACCGCTTGCAAGTTTATTCTGGACTCTTGGCGGTGTCTCTTCTTGCGTATTGCGGCAACTTTACAGGGGCTAAATGACAATGTCGAGGTCTGGCAGCCACGAGAGGGCTTCAGGAGTCGATGTTGTTGGCCCTTCCTCCATTTGAAGGAACGCAGAACGACAGCGCTAAACTCTCATTATCCCATAGCTGTTAATCCATACGGTTTATACCCCGTATTCTTGTACACGGGAATTGAGTTTTCAGGTCCATACGGCGCACAGCGGTTTCAATATGGGCAAACACATTTTTATATTTTAATAATAGGGGTTTTCACATTTTTTCTGGCAACAAAACTGACACCTTTTGCAAGGAATCATGTTTACATTAACCACAATACATGCAGTCAAATGCAAACAAAAAAACAATACTCTGATAATTTATGCATTGTCCTTGAAACTGATTGGTCCACACCAGAGACGGCTTTCTTTTGAGCCTCGTCTCAATTGGTGCTAGACCAGAGGACGCCAACAGGCGTTGTTTTAATATTGACCACAAGTATTGTGGTTAATGCACACATGATTCCTTGTAAAAAGGTTTCAGTTTTGTTGCCAGAAAAAGGGGAAAACCACTATTATTATATTTTGGTACTGGCAAAGGAGGTCTAATGATGTAGATTTCTCTATTTGTCTATTTGTATGGGTTTCTCCCTTGTGATAGGACTTTATAGGATGAACGTTGAAATTCATAAGGGGCACGGGGTGACCAATAAGGTCTGAATTGGTCTGTAATCCAGGGTTGACAGGTATATCATCCTGAAGCGTCTTTTTTCAAAGGTTTTACTTAACTTGATTCCTCTGTTTGTCTGGGTCAAATCTTGTAATCAAAATTTCGTCCACTTCCCGTTGTCCAATCAATTCCACATTTGTGCACACGTACTCAGATCCGGTGACAATGCATGCCTGTATCAAAATCAGCATCAATTAATCAATTAATTGGCTCTTTTAAATCAATTTACATTTTGGATGAACGGCTTATTAATTAAAGATTTATTTGTATAGGTCAAAAACGCCACGGTCCTTAAACTCTGGAATCGCCTCGCCCAAGAAGCAGGCGCAACGTGTCTCTTGTAATCAAGATTTCGTCCACTTCCCGTTGTCCAATCGAGTTATTTACTTTTTAGTGCACTTTAAAATAAAACGGTTGTTAAAAAAAACGTTTCTAAGGAGTTTATTAACCGATAGTTGTAAACGCCTCCTCCTCCTCTCCACCCCACAGCACGGAGTGCAATAACTCCACCCAAACATCCGTGCTGGCGTTACCGTATCCTGGGTCAAAGTCACCTGGGTTGTTTACGAGTTTGCTGCACTTCCTGCACCAGATTGACGCCGTCCTTACCCTGTCCAAAAATGATTGCCCCGTCAAAACGCACGCGGCGTCAAGCCGCCGTCGCCGTTCGAGTCGTTCTGCTACTGATCTCAGTGAGTGTCGACCCATTGCGACAACAAGAACAACAACAGTCCGTGCGTTTTCAGCTACAACAATTAAGAACACTTTGCGCGCACGCCGTTTTGGGGAAGTTTGCGCACCTCGCTGGTTTCGTTTCGCAACGCTTCCGTTGTGCTGTGGAGGGGGGCCCCGCCGTGGTCTCTGCGCTCTAATTGCGATTTTTCTGACAGATTTTGCGATTAAATATTATAAAGTCAAGCTTCAGTTCAATATTCACTGTGTAATGGATTTAAAACATGTGATGGAGCATTACCGCACGATACCATCAAAATATCAACTGCTTTATGTATTCTAATGCAAGGATGAGAACTGAAAAAATATGAATTCCTTCCAACATGTATTTATTAAAATGTTTAAATTGAAATAGAACAATCAAGCATAGAACAATTGTTAAGTTAAATAAATAAAGTTATAATATCTTAATTTGAAGCTTTCGTGACTGCAGGAATCCATACTCTTTGGTTCTTTCGGTAAAGTCACGTAGGTAGAAAAAATAAAAAATAAAATAATATATCACGAAATTTCCGCCCGAGGACGAACGCTTGTGTTGCGATCGAAACGTTGTGATCTTTTATTATATTTTTTCTACATACGTGACTTTACCGAAAGAACTAAAGAGTATAAAGTTATAATAAAAAATAAAACAATTCCAATGAGAAAGCAATAGAACTTTTAAAATCGCAAAAAAAATGCAGCCTTTGCGATTTGTTAATCGCATTGTATCAAATTTCGATTTGAAATGGATTTATCGTTCAGCCCTATATTCTTAGGTTTTTTCGGTAAAGTCACGTAGGTAAAACATCAAAATTAATGAAAATAAAATAAAACAAAAATCACGACGTTTCGCTGCATCAAGCAGTTAATCTGGCTGTGACGGTCCCACCTGATGACGGAGACTTGTGTTGCCTCCGAAACGTCGTGATTTTTGTTTTATTTTATTTTATTTTCATTAATTTTGATGTTTTACCTACCGAAAAAAACCCTAAGAATATCGTTCAGCCCTAGCTCGGGCGCTGCTAACTTGTGCACGGAGCTGCGATCCCAGCCACGGCTAACGTCAGTGGCGAGTGTCGTCTGAATTGGTCCCTCCCCCCCCCACTTCAACCCACAGTTACCAACATTACTGCCCACATGGTCATACAACCCCGATGACCCGCAGCTATGTGGTAATGTGGGGGTGACCTTCACCCAGCAGTGACGAAGGGCTGCTTGTATAATTTGAAATGCAAGTGCAGTACGTGTGTATGTTATGTTGAACTTTTTACTGGTAGGAACCTCCTGGTTACACCAGCTCACAGGGGATTATTGTGTCCGTCGTGCAGGGAGGGGCTGGGTGGGGAGGGTGGGGCTGGGTGGGGAGGAGGGGGTGGGGAGGGGCTGGGTGGGGAGGGGCTGGATGGGGAGGGGCTGGGTGGGGAGGGGCTGGGTGGGGAGGGGCTGGTCACCCCGTGGTGCCCTTATACAACTCAACGTTTAACCTACTCACGCCGGCTTGTGCCCGCCCTCACAGTCGGGCATATTTGCGGAATACACCACGCCGCCGTTGACCCTGGCCATTGACCGAGCAACCCAACGTTCCTACCAGCTCCCTCCGCAGGAATGTGTTTCGCACCGTACGTAGCCAACCGTGATTAATCGGAGGTCACACGGCAGGTGGAATGCAGGGGACCGTGCTCACCGGAGGAAGGACGACAAACTAAACAGAAAAACAAGTTCTAAAGGAATGAGTTTTCAATCTAGATTTGGAAGGAAGAGCGTTCCAGACGGCCGCAGAAGCGCGTCTGAAAGCGCGCGCGATGTGACGACTATCGTCTTTGTTCGATGTGGCTGTTGTGGCTAAGCGCTTTGTGTGTAATGAGTGCCACCTTATAATAATGTATTCGATCGGCCAGTACATTAATATTCCACAGACCTTTGTCAATCCGATGAAGCCTACTACGCATGTGGAATTAAGCGTTGTCCTTTACACTTAACCCGTCATCAAAACTACCTCTAAAAAGCAAACATGCGGATATGTCAGCTGTGCTTGCGCACAGCAATTGCTCAAGCTCTGTTGTCCCCTATATATATTAAGATGTTTTCAGCTAAATCTGCTTAGAATGAGGTGACGCTCAGACAGACGCCGAGCGAGACAATTTCTCTAGAGGTATCGCGCATAGAGAACACTGCGCTGGGGAACACGGCTCGTGTACTTGTGGATGCTTCCGACAACAGAATCATCAACACCACCCCGTTGTGCGCTGTTCCTTTTGAGCAAGGTTAATAATTTCCTCTCGTAGACTTTGACCCCCAACATCGTCCCACTTTGTATCCCTCTCTACCACCAGTTTTAGATCCCTCTGCCCCCAGGTATATGAAGGGGGGGAGTCTGTGGAAGATGAATGATTTATTTGAGGGGATGAAACTTGTTTTTACTCCCATTTCAGATTTTTCTGTTTGACAAACAAGTGGATGGTTGCTCTGATGCAATGTACGAATCAACGACTGGAATTTGCTGTTTCATGTGCAGTGAAGGTAAACAATGCAACTTTTGCATAGTTACAATTTCCACACAGGTTACACCGGTTTTCAGCCAGTCCAAACCTCACAATCACATTGCATTTGTTGTTTTTGTATATCTACTGTGCCACGTAACCCAGTACATTATTGGCTGATTCGATTATGGTATACCTAGACCACCTCGTTTGTTGTACAATTGAGTATTTTTATCAATTAAACGGAACTTTATGAACATTTACTTTAATTCTATACCTTTCCCATGTCGTCGGATAGGAAATGTTTTTTATCATGGATTTCTCAAAACAAGTATATATAGTAATGAATTACAGTAACCACATTATGGTAAGGAACAGCTCCTGGTATATGATATTAGAGAACTGCTGTATTGTAGTTCAGAAATAACTTGAATAGGCCACTTCCACACAACAGGAGATGGCAGCCGGAATCTTACAGCCACAAATAAGGATTCTTTTTGGTTCATCTAATCTATCGGCAAATTCACAGGGATCTGAAAATACAGTAATGGGAAGAAGTCCAGTTCTCTTGACCCCTGTGAATAATAGTATTTACTGCTAAGAAAATGACAGACTAAATGAGTTATATTGTATCTCTAAATATTAATTCAAATCACCTGGTTGAACCGAAATGGTGGTTGGATGGGTGACCTCTATGCATGAAACAGGTGTTTTAGGTTTGAAGTTTTCGTGACTGCAAGGATTCATTACTCTTTGGTTTTTTCGGTAAAGTCACGTAGGTAAAAAATTATAATAAATTAAATCACGACATTTCGGAGGCAACACAAGCTTCCGTCTACGTGACTTTACCGAAAAAAACAAAGATTAAGTGTTTTAGGTTTCTCCAGGGCTGATTTGCAAATTATGACAAATTGGTCCCATCCCATGGATTAAAATCATCTTTAATATCATACCTCGGTTGTGCCCTGAGTTATCCTACACAATTTTTTTTTATATATTAAATTTGTTGGTGTTTGGCTCCACATATGCCTGTAACTTTCCACATTATTGGGAAGGCATTATCATGTGTTTGCAAGTCCAGCCATTTTGGTTTAATGCGTTTATAGAAAATGTTAAAGTTATATTAGTTGGTTTAAATGAGATATAAATAGTTCTTATCTTGTAGATACATAATTAAGATTCATCCTCACTGTCTAAGAAACGTTTTAAGTTTGGAAATTAAAATTTTTAAAAGTTATTTAGAAATGCCACAGTGGCGAGATGTTAACTACTACGCCTGGTATGCAGTAAGACATGGGTTCGATCTCGACCCCGACGCCTGATGTAGATTTGGAGTTTGCATGTTCTCTCCATAGTCGTGTGGATTTGTCTCCGGGTCCTTCCTTTAACATTTAGAATCAACATGCGTTTAGAATATTTGGCTGTGATACATTTCCACGTGATAAGCCACTTCGTTGAGCTATAATTTGTGACCAGGTCACTTCTGAAAAAGAGCTAGATAGCTCAGTTGGCCTTACCAGGTAGAATACAAATAATTTAGTTTATATCTACTAGACACACACTTTCTGTTTTTAGGGTATCACCTTTAATGAACATTGCACTTGTTTTACTTTGTGAAATATAAAATACAATAAAATTGGTGTTAACTTCTTTATATTTTTGTTAGAAAGACTTAAAGTGAATGTTTACTACAATATTTAAGTACATTTGTTGTTTTGAATTGGAATGGTTGGGCCAGCGGTCAGAACATCAGAACGCACTCCTCACGTAACGTATTTGTGATGTAATAATATAAGTATAACATTGTTCATGGATGCAAATTGAATGTATTTGTGCTGGTTTATTCCAGGGCAGTACAAGATGTTTGATTGCTCTTCTAATGAAGGGGATTCATTCTGCAGACAATGTAGTAATGGACACTACATGGATAAAGTCAACAATGCGACAAAGTGCAACGAATGCAGCGTCTGTGACGCCAGTAATTACTTCATATGTAACATTACATGTATTTTAATAGTTATTTTTAACTTTGAAATTGCATTCTAATTTCACGTATATTTAATTTTGGTGACCATGTAAAGACTATACTACCCTTCTAGTCTTAGGTAGATGCATGCTTCTGCATTTCAAATCACGACGTTATTATATATTGTGTAAATTGGTGTTGGAAAACCTTGATTTAGTCCAGAGTATGTTCACCCATGAAATCCTTGTCTGTCATGTAGACCCATAGTTTAACAACCCTCCAGAAAAGAGTGTATTCAGTTCCTGATGGGCATTATAATGGTGAATCAAGCCATAACCATTAAAGAGCCGAGCCAAAAAAGTCCATTAATGTTACAAGATAAATAGATTTAATGGTAAAATATCCATCACCTCTGAAATGGTGCGCAAAACTAAGAAATATGTATTCTGTTTTGAATATTGTGGATGTAACTTTACGTTTGGTTTTGTGCAGACGAAGAAGTTGATCAGCCGTGTAATCTGAAACGCAACGCCATATGCCGCTGCAGGGAGGGTTACTACCGCCATGATATTTCAAATCGTTGTGAGGAAACTGGTAAGCAATAATAATAACCATGGTTACTGTAAACTGATTGTACAAGTAACCGAATTGCAAAAGCCACAATACTAATTAAAATTGTTCTTTCTGAAGAAATGTTAAAATGGTCATTATAAATATGAAAAATGCAAATTCCTTATAGAAAAATATATGATCAGAGGGTGTATCTCCATGCATTATTGCATCACATGCTGACACAATTAAAAGCCCTGCCTCAGTGTTCTAGCTCTGTAGGCCAGTATGAAGTTGCTGAGTGCATTAGAGGTGATTACAAATACTGTAGAATACACAAACCGTTCACTTGAATTGTGACTGGGTGTTATAATGCATTCCTGTGATTCAATATCTTCACTATGACATAACCACTTATTGGAAAAGGAAAGATATAATCTTACATCTTATTTAATATTCTACATGCTAATCTCTCAAGAAAAATAAATCATATTGCCCAGTATTATATGTAGAGGAAAAGGTTTCAGATGTCAGACTAGAAGAATTAAACTCGACGAAACTCAAGACCGAAGAGCGGCTCTACACCATCAGAGCGAGACCAGCTGTGCTTGGCCCGCGACTGGAAAATGCTAGTTCACATTGGCCGACAACTTGTGTTTCCTCCGGAGATCACAACCACCACCCTAAGACCTGGCATGGTGCTCTGGTCCCGTTCGCTCAAGAAGGTCTTCATGATTGAGCTCACAGTACCCTGGGAGGACTCAGTAGATGAGGCTTATGAGCGAAAACATCTGCGCTATGCCGATCTAGCTGCCGAAGCACGGCATCATGGCTGGAACACAGAAGTCCGACCAGTGGAGGTGGGCTGCAGAGGTTTTGTGGCAACATCTACAAGCAGACTGCTTAGAGACCTGGGAATTAAGGGCCAGAGCCAGCGTTCGGCAATCAAAGCTGTATCGGAGGCGGCAGAAGGCAGCAGTCAGTGGCTCTGGATGAAGAGGAAAGACCCCAGCTGGGCCCCGAAGTGAGAGGGCCAGGAGGTATGCGGTCAACAATGCTTGACTCAGGGAGGAGGACGCCCCTGCCATGCATAGTCCCATGGGATGTTGGCTATTAACAACAAGGCAACTCCTATGACTAATTGGGCATGGGACGCAAGCATAGGATTGATCACCCTGTCGCTGGCCGCCTTTGGGGAGGGTGTATAGTGTGAAAGGCCGAAACACCCTAGGAACCAAGGGTACACTACTGACGATGCGCTCCCTAAATTTCACCAGGCTCACTGTTCATGAACTCTTGGAAGTGCTTGCACAAAGGATAGTAACATCTCATCCTGTGTTCTTGGAATCAGTATGAAAAGGGGGGAAAGCTCCTGGACCAATCATTATGGCTAGACAGAACACTTGTTGAAATCATATTTGTGGACTTGTTCACAAAATTATTACATGGGAATTAAAATATAACAATACGTTTTACCCTTTCTGGCAAAAAACAGGTGTCAATATGTAAAACACCAAACAGAATCCTTATGTAAGGAATTATGTCTGCATTAACCACACGTACTTTTGGTGAACATGCAAACAACAAACATGCTCTGATAATATATATGTGTAGTGAGTCACTCAGAGACACTTGTAGTAGGAGGCACTCTATTTAATATAGCCTTCACAGGTTCAAGGAGTAACTACACTAGAGTCAGGACAGCTAGCAGGCTGCCTGACTAACAACTCCGAGGAGGTGAAGACGGTGACGAAGACTCCAGCAGCATGACGGGTTCCACTGCAACAACAGCCCCGAACCTTAGCTCAGGGTCCCCTTTTATCCACCCAGCGTGGCCTCACTCCACCCCCGGCCACGCCCCCCTTCGAGAACCTACTCGAAGGTTCCTGGGCTTTACCTCACGTGCCCCCTCTATTACCTTTGCCCCACATCCCTCTCTCTGGCTTATCACGTGGCCTGTTGGCAGACAGGGCTGCTACAACAACAGGTCCCCTTCTCTGCCAGCAACCAGCGCTATGCGTCATAGTGACACATTCCATGTCGCTACATATGCATTATAACACTGATTTGAAGAACTAAACACCCATTAGCCTCTTACTGTACTGTATGTATATCAATTGTTCACGATGATCATTGCGAAGATAATGAGATTGAATAGATATACTGAGATTACATGAAGAAATTACCAAAATGTATAAAAAAATTGACTCAGGGCTACACGTTTTAGCGAAAATTATTTTGCAGTGATATAAATTCTAAAAAAACTGGATTGGAGAAACAAAGGCATGTATATTAATGGAAACATTAATCATTTTACATTTGTCATAGAAATTATATCATTCAATGGGAATTAACTTCCAAAAGTGTTAAAATAGCTAAATATAGAAAGTTTATCTTGGAATAAACATGAGCAAACAAAGTTAATGTATAACATTTAACATCAATAATATTTTCCACAAGCATTTACATTCATTTATTTGTGACTTTTTGCAGTAAATATAACATTGGTCTAATGGTATGAAGGCAGCTAATAAATGTTGGCATGTGTTATTATTGTATTGTACTTTCACACTGTCTGCTGACAACACCATGGGGATGTTTTATTTAAGTTAAAAAACCTCACTTTTACCTTCTCTCCTCAGGGCATGCATCTGCTGGCATAATTGCCCTAATCATCTTGGTTATGATTTTGGCAGTGAGTCTTTTATTTTTTTTTTTAAAGAGGAAAAGATCTAGGAGGACCAGTGCACGTTACACATCTGTTCAGAATGGTAAGAATTTCATTTATTAAAACACTATTGTATAATGTCATTGTATATGCTGCGCTGTGTTTATATGAGATGAAGTAATATGCAGACACTGTGCAGTGAAACCTCTCATCTGCACTCCTATGCTATGTGCCTCATCCGTGGGTGTCAAATTGATTATCATGTATGTATGTTGAACTTCTTTCGCACCATACATAGCCAATCGTGCTCATTGGAGCTGCGGGGGAAGGACAAACATTTCCGACAATGATACTAGTCACGCTGCTGCTGATAACGGCGAACCCGAACGATGGCGCTCCCACTTGTTTATGGATTCCATTTGGAAATGAGCTTCTTAAATATGTTGAACTTTCAACCACAGTGTCGCCTTAGTTTTTGACGTAATGAAAGTGTAAATTATCTGTAAATGGGCTCTGGGTAAAATTGGGGATTGTTGGGAGTATTTTACTGACTGAAATGTAATGCTAAATACCAATTTTAACTGCTAAATATTGATTTGTATATTTCTGTTCCATTGCAGATGATGATCTTACACGTTACAATGAATACTTAAAAGACAAGACACAGTACATAGTAGACTACAACTCAGCAGAAAATATCCTCCTGGAAAACAGATTCGTGTGTCCTTTGCTATTCCCAATTAAACACGTTGGGTATCCCAAGGGGCATTATTTCATGTCCAGGCAAACGAAACACACCCACACAATAAAAGACAAACCAATGCATTATAAACAATTGTTTGACCCAATTCTCGAGCTAACGCCTCGCCTAGTTGTGCTCGCTGGTGATCCCGGAATTGGAAAATCCACTCTTTGTCGAAAAATTGTGTACGATTTTGTTTCTGGAGATTTGTTTCATAACTCCTTTAAGCACATGATCTTCTTAAGATTTAAAGAAATAAATCATTGTACTGGTGATATTTCATTCAGAGAACTGTTGGCAAAAAATCATTCAGGTATCAAAACGTTTCCCGACCTCTCCACAGCAGGAGATATCATTATAGTATTAGATGGGCTAGATGAGTTCAGAGATCGTCTTGACTTTAACTTATCCAGCAGTGATCCAAATAAAAAAAGTAAAGTGAATGAAATAATTGCTGGTCTGATAGAAGGAAAGTTGTTGAAAGGGGCTTCTATTTTACTTACAACACGAAAGGTTTCGCTGCACCAATTGGATCCCGTTCAGGTCGACCAATACGTTGAGATTGTAGGATTTCACGAAGAGGAAATAAAAACATACTTTGCAAAGATGTTCCCACAAGATAACATAGAAAATGATGTCTATGAGAGAGTACAAAAATGTGATCGCTTGTTCAATTTCTGTTACATCCCTGCCTTCTGCTGGATAATAGCTTTAACAATGAAGTCATGTTTGAACAAGGACAACATTTTTCTCAAACTATTGAAGTCAAGCACCACAACTGAACTATTATCAAAGTTTCTTTTTTTGCTACTTAATCATCACACAGGGAAACAAACCGATGTCATTGAATCCATATCGTCACTTGCGAAGATAGCATTTTGGGGAATTGAAAAATACACTCTACAGTTTGAGAAAAAACATTTGAAAGAATTTAATGTGAACCCACAAAAGCTGAACGGTACTTTTTTGAGTGAGATATTTAAATCTGAAGACAATTCTAGAAAAACAAATTACGTATTTTTTCACGAGTCAATACAAGAGTTTTTTGCTGCGTTGACTTTTTATCTGCCGGACCCAAAAATAACAATTTCAGAGTTCATTAAAATAACGGAGTCATGTGATGATGGACATTACGATGTGGTTAAATTGTTTTTATGTGGCTTGGCATCCGAAAAATCATGGAGAAACCTTGATGACTACATTGATGCACCAGATTTTACTCTTAAAAAAATATTAATTGACTGGTTGAAAAATGACATCAGTCAGTACAAATATGACAAGAAAAAGATCATTCATATTTTGCATTGTATATTTGAGTTACACGACATACAGGCCACACGTGATATTACAGATGGCGTAGAAGAGATTGACATTTCAGAGGTGCAGATTTCATCAATGGATTGTGTTGCGCTCTCCGATCTCTTGAAAAATCTCAAGAAACCCATAGACACACTCAATCTGAGTAAATGTGGCATCGGCTTTGGTGAACTAAAAAGACTAGTGCCTGCTGTAAAGAACTGCAAAAGATTGATGTGAGTAAAATACTGATATATTAATTATGTATTATACAGCATTACCTTTCATGTATACAGCTCATTCTCGTGAAGAGCCCTTTTGTCAGGAGTGACATGCATAAGAAATTGCAGGGCTGCACCTTTACTTGTTTATACAATATTTTGTTTTCGGATGTCTAACCAATTAATGATAATTTGGCATGTGGAGTGAAACTTGGTTACCTGAAAAAGTGCTGTACATATGATGGGATCACGCAGGAGTTTGTACAGATGAGTCAGCAACCCCTTGAGATTATTGCCAACAACTGGGCAACGCATATCTCAGTGAGTTGGGTATTGAATTTTAATTACAATGTTTACCCAGCAATTTGGAGGTGTAATGAAACCTGCTTCACCTGCCGAATGAATAATACAACAGTACTCTGTTGTTCATTGTACACTTGCTTGCTTGATTCCATGTTTACAAATGTTTGTAGTTTCTGATGGGGTGTGATGGGTCTTAAAGCATTAGAAATATAATTTTACATGTAGAACCTTACAGGGTGCATTTTGCAGGAGGCCTGCTACGGAGAAATGTTGACTGCATGGCAGTCCATGGCTGATGATTCGGAAGTGGTGGCAAATGTGTTATGTATTCTATCTGCTTTGTGACGATATTATTGTGAAGGGCGCTATATTAAATAGTGTGATTGCTTATCCACAGAGGAGTCACCTGGAAGTGATCTCCTGTAAACACTAAATTAATATTTGTATGTGTGCCTTCTCACGGATAAGACGAAGTGGCAGCGAATACAGGTGACAGCAAATTGAATATGTTTGCATTTCTCCACGGATAGCTGCATGGATTGCATGAACAGTTTCTGTGGACAAATGTGGATGATATAATCCGGCACCAGCATGCCCCCCATATCGCCCTGGATAAGAGGAGGTTGACCTTATGCAGTATATAGAACTGTGTAGCATATAAGTTGGGGTTGCTATATCATGAAATGTAGTATATTGTGTTACCTGCAGTCATAAATTAGGCTGCTGACCTATCTATGCATGGTTTTTCTCCAGGTCGTACAGTTTTTCACCAGCAAATAAAACATTTTACAGTACTTTTCGATTTAAAGCTTTCGTGACTGCAGGGATTCATCTTCTTGGTTCTGTCGGTAAAGTCACGTAGAATGGAAATAATAAAATAATAAAAATTAAACATAATAAAATAATTCTCACGACGTTTCGGCCACAACGCAAGCAGCCGTCCTCAGGTGGCGAGCAGGTCTGTCGAGAAGACTCGACGAGAAGACTCGACAGACCTGTTCTCCACCTGAGGACGGCTGCTTGCGTTGTGGCCGAAATGTCGTGAGAATTATTTTATTATGTTTATTTTTATTCTTTTATTATTTCTATTCTACGTGACTTTACCGAAAGAACCAAGAAGACTTTCCAGTACTGTTTATGGATTTACCATACATTCCAAGCAGGACTGTGCTAAATCATAGACTTAACATTCTTGTTTTAGATTGAGAAGCAAAATAATCCTTTTTCCTCCTGATGACGATCGCTTGCGTTGCAATCGAAACGTCGTAGTTTCTGGTTATTTTCTTTGAACCTATCTACTTGACTTTACCGAAAGACCCAAGGAATATGAAAACAAACTATTAATCTTATGTACATTGTTAGGTTTTGTTAACGCTTTATTTGTATTGCTTGTAATTTGAAGGTTTACTTAAGTTTTTTTAGTGGCATAGTGTATATAGCAATAAATATCTTTGTATGTGTACGTTATTGTATTACAATATTTTTCTGTTACATGGATTCTTTTTACACGTGTTTTTTAGACTCCTAGGCAACCCACTTGGTGATGACAATTTGAAGTTTCTGGCAGAAGAGATGGAGGAATGTGGAAATCTGGAGGTGTTAGAGTGAGTGTTGTGTTATGTATTCTTGGTCATGAGCAACATGTTATTTGTATATCTCTTATATAAACATGGCATAACTTGATTTGGCTCTGTAGCTCAGGAGCTTTTGGCCAGCTCTGCCGAGATCCTGTGGTACATTTGGAGCAGCCACCGATGATTTTAAGCCAGTACTTAAGCGTAGCAAGTTGATGGTCTCAACCCAGTTGCTGTTATGTGAACAGAGAAATATAATGTCAACTTTGCTTTGTCAATTCAATATATTCCAGCTTTGAGGAGGAAAAGTTTTGTAATGTGGCATATAAACACGTGGAGAAGAGGCCTGTTGATGTGACTTCAGAGTAAATTCTGACATCGCCTTCCAGGAGGAATTCTGACACGACATTACTGTTACACTCTTTGGAGAGAGGACACGAAGATAAATCTCATTGCCATGTAACATCTTGCCAAATACACGTTCAGAATATAATTGTGGAAAAAAGGCAACATTATTTTATTAAACATTGGTAACTGCGGATTGTGCTGGTATTACTGGGCATTTACAAATTTAAACTTGGTAAAGAATGTGTTGATTTGAAGTTTTCGTGACTGCAGGAATCCCATTCTCTTTGGGTCTTTCGGTAAAGTCACGTAGGTAGAAAAATAAATAATAAATCACGACGTTTCGATCGCAATACAAGCAATCGTCATCAGGTGAAAAGATCCAGCAGTTCAAATGCTAAACAGTTCTACTGCTGTATTTTTTCACCTGGTGACGATTGCTTGTATTGCGATTGAAACGTCGTGATTTATTATATATTTTTCTACCTACGTGACTTTACCAAAAGAACCAAAGAGTAATATTTTAGTGCCTTGAGAATCTGGTGAAAACAATTTGGTAATTTCTACTTGTACCCAAAATTAGAAATATAAAAATTAAAAGTAACCATATTCACCATATTTTCATTTGATTACATTTGTGTAATGACTCGTGGACAACTCTAACTGTCGAGGTTTCTTTATTTCTTACTTAGGGCGCTTCACGCAGATAACTTGGTCAGGGATAATGCGCAGATAACTTGGGCCGGGGATGGCACGCAAGTGGCGACAAAGCGAAAACAGCGACGACGTGAAGCCAAGTCGACCCCAATTCTACGGCAGCCCCCGGCCACGCCCCCTTTGTCGAACTCTCCAGCCCGTTCCCGAACTTCCCAGATGGTTCCCCCTCCGTAATTACCCCTCGTGACCACTTGGCCACGTCCTGTTCCTGCACCCACACTGTCTCCACACACGCAATGTCTCTACATCTGTAAGGATCACCCAAGCCCCCCTTTATTAAATAAATCATCAATACTGCCGTATGCTAGCTGTCGAAGGGTTAATCCGAGGGGTTCCAACAGTGAAAAGCGTGGGGAAAGGGGATATGGAAGTGGAGGACGGACAGGGGGCAGATAAGGAAGAAAGGTAATTGTTAAGGGTGAGAACTTAGGGATCCTTCCAGGAGATTCGGTAATAGAGAATAAAAAGTGGTCAGGACTTGAGTATGGGTTTTTTTTAATGAGGCATCCCACCAATGCATGTGTGCGTGATAATGGAATAAAATTTACTTAACTGAAGATCTTCTGTGGACACATTGTAAGCTCCACCGCTTTTACTGTCTTGATAACTGCTTTTTTAATGAATATTTTGCAATGAATAGATAAATGCACATTACCTTTTTTCTTTGCAGTTTGCAATCTTGCCAACTGACAAATGAATCAATCTCTGCTCTCCAGAAGATCGTTATGGCCAACAGTAATGTAAAGACACTCAGGTATGTTTTGTGTGACGCACTGGCACTTGTCAATTGTATGTTGGATTGTTACCTCCATTTTATTGGGGACAATTTCACCAGAGATTGATGACTTCCAATAGGGCTTCTTACACATACACCAGTTATATAATAAATAAAAAACTGGATGCTTTATTGGTGGCATGCCACTGAAATCTTAGACGTATATGCCTTCCAAAAAACAGATGAAGTTGCTTTGTGAAATGATAGCACATGCCTACTAGTGGACTCTTACAAGGTCAGAATGGAAGACACTTTTTATCAATTTGGGGTAGATTAGATGTGATGAACATTTCCACATGTCTAAAGTTCTTATGCTTGGTCGGAAATAAACTATGACCAGAGACAAAATTGACAACACTTCTCACAAACTTCATTTGAAGCTTTCGTGACTGCATGAATTACTCTTTGGTTCTTTCGGTAAAGTCACGTAGAAAGAAAAGAAAAGAAATAATAGAATACGACGTTTCGATTGCAACACAAGCAATCGTCATCAGGTAGAAAACAAACCGAGTGAACTTAGAAATACAATGCAATACAACAGTCGGCTAACAGTCATCACCTTACCTGGTTGATTACGTTCTTCCAAAGATTGCTAAATTTGAGAGAGAGACAAAACAGACACGGAGACAGACAAGCAGCGAGAGCACAGAGACAACAGACCCCACGCCTCTGTGTCGAGGCCTTAAATAGAGAGAGGGAGGCAGAGAGAGGGTGGGCAGAGAGAGAGAGGTGGGTCTGCTGGAGCAGAAAAATTAGCATGTCAATAAGAGCTGTGTGGAAATCCACCCCGCGGCGGCCGGGGGAGAGAAAGAGCGAATGGACCTATGAGACCCTGGTAAATTTTAGATAGAGAAATAGGCAGTTTCAGAAAACAAGCTTAGCAATTTTTTTAAAATGTAATGCAATGCAACACAGTCGGCTAATACACAGTTAACGCATATCCTGGTTGATTACGTTCTCCAAAGATTGCTAAATTAGAAGTTAAGTGTGAAATTTGAGAAAACAGACTTAAATCCTCCCCGTAGAGGTCGTTCAAACTTGATTTGAAGCTTTCGTGACTTCTCACAACTTTAGTTAAACGTTTATTTAATTTATATATTGGTTCCTCATTAAATAAGGCCTATGATGTGTTATAACACTTTGGCCCAAAATGTTGTTATCCTGCAGAGAAATAAATGGTGATTGCTGATGATATAAAAGTGTATATGATTATTAGCTTGTAATATTCATATAGCCGGGTGTAGTGGAACTTGCCTGTATTGGAGCAGTGGAGGCAAGGATTGGTGAATCACAAATGTTGTGAAACTCCCTTTCCATGGATGTTGAGGTGCCATACTTTGGCTTTCCAGGAGAATGCGCTACTCTGAGAGTGATTGAATACTGTGGGCATTGCAAATTGCAATTATTATAATGGCCGATTAAAATTCAGTAATTGCATTATATCCCCATGTTGGAATGTCATACCAGGAAATTCTTTACCTTGTTCCCATTATTTGTCTTTCAGGCTCTGCAATAACGAATTTGATGCCACATTCAGGAATCTCTTTTTTCAAATGGAGATAAACAAGAATGTGGAAGTATTATTGAACGACAATCCTCTCGATCAAGCTATCCATAACGTCTAATTGTGCATCCTCCGAAGGGCCAGGGCCTAAAACACCAACTATTACAACAAACGCATTACCTGGCATTGATGGGGAATGGAGGGTGCCGGTTATGAGTTATACTTCTGGTTCAAATTTTCCAAGTCCATAAACCTTTTCAAGAAATAAATTAACGAAGACATAAGCAATAACTCTTTAGAGATACTCATTCAGGATGGGCCAGATATTCAACAAGTTACAACACAGCACAACACGATCACAAGTGTGGATAGCGGATGTTTGCAAGAGGCCGTCCACACCACCATTCGGCAGCATCCTGAAGCTTCCTTAAACAATAGATCTATCGGGAAGGGAGCGGCCAGATGGCTATTGTATATTTTTCAGAAACGTGAAGTAAGATTTGTCTTGGCATCTGAGAGATGCTGGTTAAGAGCATTCTGGATTATTGCTGTATATATTAAAGGTAGTGTTAGTGACAGGTTTTTGTAACAGGTGACATTGTATATTCTATTATTAGCAGTATATCTAATTATTATTTACCTTTTCTACATATTTACGGTAAATGCGGATAACATGGACCATATCAATTGTTTTAAATAATGATTGGCTGGTGTAATGCAATAAGCAGTGCCTTTCAGCTGTGGCAGCATCAGGACCTTAACAGCAGTCGTGAAAGGTAATCATTTTTCATTAAATCTCCACAGCCATTCTTATCCATTGCTGGATGAATGCCAACCTACACCAACGGATATCATCGCTCAGACTCCAGTGGTTATCCTTTTGGGAGGATTCTCTCCATTATCAACGTTGGCTATATACGGCGCGAAATAAAGTTCAACATGCCCATCAGACATCACCCCCAATCAAGCCAAAACCCATCCGTTTTGATTTCACTTTAAATGTTAATCCAACGTACAGATGGTATGCATGTATTTTTGCTTGGAATAAATGGTTCGATTTTGAGTAGTAATGTGATGGTGCTAGAGAATGTGCCATGTGTCAGCAAAAAGAAAAACGTTGGAAAGATAAAATTAGTATTTTATTTCAATTATACTAGTATTTTAAAAAGTAAAAATGTAAAGTTAATTAAAAACCACCACATTTGCAATATGAAAACCAATCCGTTAGGTTCTCAACATTAATTACATTGACAACTTCCAATCATCCATTTACCTACATGTCTAAAAAAAAACTTAAAATGTTTATGCAATACTAAAAAACACGCTGGCAGTTCGACTCGAATTAATACCAATGCATCTCAAATACCTCCCTATGTTAAGTACACCAAGAAAAAACACGGCCGAGCATTCACAAAACCGAGACAACACAGGCCGTATCTCGAGACGCGTTTCCCACACGGCAGTTGTGCGAGTCGGAATTCGAGGGAATCCTTCCCCGTATGGTGAACCATTTCAGGATTAGCGGTCACAAGCTTCGAAAAATGTGGTTTGCGGTAGAAGAGCAAGTAGGTTTGGGCTATCATTTGATTCGGACAATTTGTACACAAGATTCACATTCGCACAAAAAGTACCCCCTCTCAAACTGCCTTTCCTTCCCGTTGTCCGTTTCGTGCTGTTTTTACAGCCAATGTTCAGTGGGCTTTCAAAGCGCATTGCAACGAAATCGTTAATAAAAAGGGTTATTAAACTGAAGCCGTGTATGGAGAGGTCTAGGACAAGAGTCGACTTCCGAAAACACTCCGCAATGTCTAGCTTTAAAAAAAAAACTAACAAGCTGGAGGTTATTGTAAACGTGTGTTTTTTTGGTGAGCATCATCCGATCGACACCTTTCACAGGACAAGTCACCCCCAATTACTACTTGTACGACCCGTCACGGTAGATGCGCAATGTCCATCGACCGTTTGCTCAGAGCCGTATAAACGAAAATGAACGTCGCCCATAAGTTAAAGAGCGGGTGGAGCAGCGATGTGGACACCAAAAACAGGTTTACAGCGAATATAAAAAACGGAAACAAGTGTCCGTGAACAGGTGCGTTCCCATACTTCAACCCAGTTAAAAAAAAAAGGACACGTACTCCGGTTGTGAAGAAAAAAAATCAACGTTCTCAAGAAAGCAGCAGTCAATCTGGGGGGGGGGGGGGTCCACGCACAGCCAAAACGCTCCGCGGGGCAGCGCTCGGGGAGACGCGCGCCGGTGTCCCCCGCGGGTCTCGCCTGGAGACTGACGCAGCCTCCTCCCTCACCGCACACGACCGTCGCCCCCTCCTCCTCCACCTCGCGCGGCCGTCACGATCTCGCCCAGCGCCACCCCCACGCTGCCGGCGCGGGGTCGACCGACGGCCCGCGGCGCCCAGCCGCGCTCCACGAGGTCGCGGACGCGCGCCTCGGGGTCGTCTCCGCCGCGCGCTCCGAAGCCGGCGGGGAAGACGGGACGAGCCCCGCGGGCGACCACCGCGTACACGACGCAGTGAGGCTCCGCGCCCGGGTACGGCGCCTCCCGCGTGGCCAGCTGCCACAGGGTCACCGCCAGCGAGTAGACGTCGGCGGCGGCCGTCACGACACCGCCGCTCAGCAGCTCGGGGGCGCGGTGCGTGTAGGTGCCGCCGCCGGGCGCGTCCGTGCGCGTCGGCACCTCGCCGCCGTCGTTCAGACGCCTCGAGCAGCCGAAGTCGCAGAGCTTGCAGAGCTTGCCGTCGGGGGCCAGCACCACGTTCCCCGGCTTCACGTCGAGGTGCGCGATGTCGCGTCCGTGCAGGAAGCGCAGCGCTTCGGCCACGTCGCGCGCGTACGCGACGCGCGTCGCGAACGGCACGGGGGGCGCGTCGCCCTCGTCGTAAAGGAGTCCCTGCAGGCTGCGGGGACCCGCCAGCTCCAGCACCAAGGTCCGCGGGGACGCGGCCAGGAGACGCGCGATGTTGGGGTGGCGCAGACCCGCGGCGTTCATCTCCGCGTGGAGGCTGGACGCGCCGCGCGGCGACAGAAGCTTCACGGCCACGGGCCGCCCGTAGTAGCAGCCCCGGAACACGTGGCCGAATGCCCCGGAGCCCAGACGGCCCTGGAGGCTCAGGGCGGAGAGATTGACCGAACCGGGTCGGTGGCCGTGAGCAGCAGCAGCAGGAGGAGAGAAGTCTTGCGCGGGCGAGAACGCGCAGCGAAACGCGGCCGACACCGGGGGGGAGCTGCTCTTGCACGGGGAGCAGCCGCCCGCGTCAAACCACGGGGAGGAGAGGCGAGGGCGAAAGCGCCCCACTGGCAGCGGAGACGGCATGGAGCTCGCACGCCGCGATTCAGAACCTCGCTGCTGCTGCTCAAGTCCCTGCTGCGACCCGCTGTGGCTGGTGCACCGCAGTGGATCGATTGGCGATCCACGTGGATATTAAATGACACGTGGATATTGAATGACACGTGCGCGCACGCACGCGCGCTCATTAACAATGGGAGGTGGATTTGACACAGAGCGCGCACGCGGTACCTGAATCGAGATTCTCAATCTCCAGCCGTCGCGACCCCCACGATGTGGATCACCGCAAGTCGTTAAGATATCGTTTCCATTCATGGGCGAATTAGGCTGCATGCTCCCGATGGGAAGTAATCACGGCACTAATCACAGCAGGCTGCACCGTGGAGGGCTTACTGCTAAGCTTGATTCAGAGATCGAGAGCACTGGAGTTAAGTTACACGGCAGTGAGCATGTTTCAGCCTTGTGTAAGCCATGCCCCCAAAAGGTTTTTTGGAAAGAAATCGATTGGACAATGCATATTTCAAATAAAAGTATCCTCCTCGCAAGCATAATCGAATGCATGTCCTTTATATATTTTATAAACTAAGATATTTGGGACGCAGCCCACACGTGAAAATGTATTTATAACCCTTCAAGAGAAAATTCAGATTGAATTTAAATTTTAATGTCATAGAATCGGACTGTTTATGAAGGTGGCCCGGACCCTACGTTTTTAAGAGGACGATGAGAGCAAGTTGAGTGCTTTTGGAAAAAGCAACATACCAATATGCCCCGACAAGAGTATTTAGTGTATATTGCCTGCTGACATATAGATCCGAAAATGTTACCCTGATAAATTGGAACAAAAGCTGAAAAGTGCATTTAGGAGCATTGTAGAAATCCAGGATTGGAATTACACCCGAGAGGAAGAAGATTACATGTCGTGGCAAGGCTCTCATCCAGTAGTGGATTGACGTCTGAACATATGCTACGTAACGTATTCTATTGCATGTTATACTGGTAGAAACCTCCTGGTTACACCAGCCCTCAGGGGATTATTGTGTCCGTCCGTCGTGCATCCAAAAATGGGAGGGGTGGGCTGGGTGGGGAGGGGCTGGTCACCCCGTGGTGCCCTTATAAAACTCAACGTTTTACCTACTCACGCCGGCTTGTGCCCGCCCTCACAGTCGGCCATATTTGCGGAATACACCACGCCGCCGTTGACCCTGGCCATTGACCGAGCAACCCAACGTTCCTACCAGCTCCCTCCGCAGGAATGTTACAGTGCTCATCGTGTCGACGTCCCGGAATTGCACCTATTGGGCAGGAAGTGCCTTCACTTGGGTGTGCAATATGCTGCCATGAGACGCTTATGAACTTCGGCTCTCAGTTTGGTGTCGATGTTTCTTTTGCTGGTGTGTCAAACCATTGTATCTTACCCGTATGCACACTGGAATCACGTCATTATGCTCTTTGGGAGAGCCGCTGAATACGGTTCTGATGCATAAATGTGCCAGACATAACTGTACAGATATACAGTATATAAACAAATACCATGGAATGTGTATTACAGTGCCGAATGGTTTAATTCTCAAATATATTTTCACAACTCTTACACTGTAAATACTTTTCCATTTTTAAGATGTCTTTTCGATTGTTTTCCTCTTTCACATGCACAGAATTACTGTATTTGTCAATATGGATATTTCTTCATCTCGCTATGAATAAAACATTTCTCATGGCACTGACATTTTTTAGTAACTTCCTAAGCATGAAATTATTTTTAAACAAACTATTTTCTAGTCTATTAAATTGCTTTAAGAACCTGCAAGTAAAAAAAAAAATTCACATAAAAAAAGGTATGTTTATGAATAACCATTCTTTATAAGAGTTGAATCTATAAAAGGTAGGATAAATGTGTTGGCCCGAAAATAACAAAAACATTTGTATATTCCTATACAATAATTGTAATTTTTACATTTTACAGTTCCATATATTTCCGAATGCTGTCATTATGCCAACACATAAATTACGTTCAAATTGTAAATACAACGGTATGTTTGTATGCTCTGCCCCTTGTGATGAGACTTAAGTCAGCAAAGCTGAACGTGAACTCCATCGGCACGACCTAGACTACAGAAACACTGCAGTCTCTCCGAGTTCCACGTGCTAGCACAGCTCACTCCTTGTCACAGTTGTACTGCAGCAAGTATTCAGCCTGGGGGGGCGTGGCACAAAATGGATGAAAAAACAAATATCCATGTGTTAATTATTCAATCAAACTCTCAACTGTTAAAATAAGCAATGGGGAAAATTCCACATTCTGTGTTGGTGTCCACTCCATCCATATGGTTACCACCAGAGGTGGGACAAAGTCATTGTTATGCAAGTCCAAGTCGAGTCGCAAGTCATCAAATTCATGACTCGAGTCTGACTCGAGTCCAAGTCACATGACTCGAGTCCACATCTCATAGGTGGGACAAAGTCATTGTTATGCAAGTCCAAGTCGAGTCGCAAGTCATCAAATTCATGACTCGAGTCTGACTCGAGTCCAAGTCACATGACTCGAGTCCACACCTCTGGTTACCACTGTTGAATCCATGGTGGTTACTTCTGTAACCTGATTACCACTCGCACTTTGGCTTAACCTAAGCTCAAGAAGCCGATCAACTCTCACCCTCACTCTCGCCCTCTCTGCTGCTAGCCACTTTTCATTGTGGCCATGTGCTTGGCGCCACGGTCGCGAGATGTGAATTACCTCGCCTGGCATACAAGAGGTCGTGGGTTCAATCCTCTCCCTGACGCATGTATATTTGGAGTTTGCATATTCTCCCCGTGGTCATGTGGATTTTTCTCTGGGTCCTCCGGGTTTTCCCTCCACAGTTACAAACGTGCGTTTAAGAGTATTTGGCCGCTATAAATTTCCACACAAGACACTTCGTTGAGCTATCATTTGTGATCGCCAGGTCGCTTCTGAAGAAGAGCTATATAGCTCAAGTGGTAAAATAAAAAGTACGTCGTTTTTTTTATAATTGCTGCGGAGAATGCATTGAGTTTCTCACCACAAAGTCGATGGGGTCGTGCGGCTTCACCTTGCAGCACTCGTCGAGGCCCTGAGCCAGCGGCGGCATCACGTACTTCATGAGGTAGTTACGCAGGGGCAGGTGGCGGGCACCCATCGCCTCGCGCTCCTGACGCTTCACTTCCTCCCAGCACGCGCGCTGGCGACGCGGGATACGAGCAAGGGCAGACGAATATAGTTTACTCCTGTTCTTAAAAAAAACAACTATTGCCCCTGGTGTCACTGACATTTTATTTGAAGTTAAATAAAAGAAAGCCTAACCCTACCAACTTCCATCAACATAATTAGTCCTTACCCCTTAAACCAATCGGAGTCTCTCCTGCTACCGCACACATCATCTGAGGCCCAAGCGTGAGAAAACTCAAGTTCCTTCATAGATGTAGCTGTAATAATGAATCAGTAGAGAAGCAAGAGCCCAAGTATGTAAGCATTATACTTAAAATTCACAGTTAATGATTTTGTTTGCTTTGTAAAAATTTCATTTTTTACTTCCTTTATTTTTAAACTTGATTTGAAGCTTTCGTGACTGTAGGAATTACTCTTTGGTTCTTTCGGTAAAGTCACGTAGAAAGAAAATAAATGTAATAATAGAATACACACACTCTGTCTAAGTAGTGTGTCTCTCTCTGTGTGTCTCTGTGTTGTCTCTCTCGGCTTGTGTATCTGTCTGTGTCCTCCCGTGTCTTTGTTTTGTCTCTCTCTCAAATTGATCAATCTTTGGAAGAACGTAATCAATCAGGTAAGGTGCTGAATGTTGTGTTAGCCGACTCTCTGTGTTGGATAGCATTGTATTTCTAAGTTCACTAGGTTTGTTTTCTACCTGATGACGATTGCTTGTGTTACAATCGAAACGTCGTATTCTATTATTTAATTTATTTTCTTTCTACGTGACTTTACCGAAAGAACCAAAGAGTAATTCCTTTATTTTTGTTTGTAAATTAATGTAGTCATCCTCTGTATTTCTTTTACATTTTCAACCAGTTACCTATTCCTGTTACATGTAAAGCATGTACTCATACTTGCTGTTTATATCGCGACCTATGTAACCATGATTGTAACCAAGATCTGTACCATATAACATCTGTATCGTCGCAGGACGCCCATGAAATAGAGCCTACCAGCTTATTGGGCACTTCCTACCGAAATAAATTAAATATATCTACCTCAGCATACACGTCTTATCATTGCACTACAGTTACAATAGAATGCAGCTCCACGATAGTTACAATAAAGTGCAGCTGCACTAAAGTGTTTTGTATGTAGAAGGCAATCAAACACAAAGGGATCTCACTCAATATTCACACTGATAGGCAAGCAACCTCCATTCTCCTGGCCACTTCAGAGCCCAGCAGACCGACAAGTGAGTCTCGCGACGCGTGATACAATTTAATGTTGAGTTCAGGTGTGGGATGCCTGTGTTACTTGAGCTATTCAGATGAGTTGTGCCCATCAATGCACTGACCCACTCCTCTTCCTGACAGAGTCTCTGGGCAGCCTGCTGTGCGTCCAGCAGCAGCTGGTCCACACGCCTCCGTGCCTCTCGCTCCCTCCGCTTCGCCTCCGCTCGCTGTGCTAACTCCAGCTGCTCCTCCTCTGAGGGTCCGTAATTACGGGGCTCGCCCATCAGCTTTCTAATCCGTCGCTTGATCTGAGCCACCTCGCAAACACTCACATCTGCATTAACACACGTGTGCAACACAACATGCTACTTACTACGCATGCACAATTAGAGCGCGTGAATTCTATTAGGTTACTCGTCTATTGCATAGCCATATCGGCTCATTGTTGTGACCCGTGTAGAATTTAAGGTTTCAAGTTTTTATGTTGAACCAGGTGAGAACTCAAGAGAACAGGAGAGTCTCATTTTCAAATAATCTAGGGCATTCGTCTGCCAGTAGGGGCCGATGATTGCGATGTATAATCCCAATTGAGGAATAAAAGGTAATGATTAGCTAAAGTAATTAGTATGCAATGGCAACAAGTGATCTCTGCTGCATGAATTCAACTACATCACTGGTTCACAGCATACACATCTGCACAAATGATGCTTTAGAAAGCCGACGAAGATGCCGTGGCATTGAAACACAAAATAGAACGCGCACGTTTAAAAATGTGCGAGAGCCAAACACTGACCAATGTGGTCAGGATGAATCTCCAGCTCGTCGAAGTAGTCGAGGACCGTGTCGTCCTCGGAACGAAGAGCGTGAAACTCTGCGAGGCGTCTCCTCACGCGCTCCTCCGTGAGGTCAGCCTCCAGCACGGCGCACTCAGGCAGCGACATGGCGCGGTGGAGCACAACGTCGTCTTCAGCGTCCAGCGACACCACCAGCTCTGTCACAGGGTTTGTACGCGACATCGCGCTGCGGTCATACACTGTCTCCTGCCACACACACACTCACCTTGTCCGTTCAAGTTTAAAAAGGAACCAACTAAACGCTGATTTGCCATGCTAGCGAAAGAAACACTGCATACCTGGGATTATGCTCTTGTCAAAGAGGGGCACTTTCCTCTTATTCAGTTCTTCACCATCTTCCTCGTCTTCCACTGTCAACATAACAGTGTCACACTAAAGAGGAGTACTACCAGGTATTCAACCACCTCACCACCATTTTGATTAACTCTGCCATAAATAATTAATATTTGAAAAAACTTTTTTTTAAACACGCTTTCATGAAATATACCGTACTCATAATGGCAGAACTCCACGACTCCAGGAAGTGGCCTCGGAGCTTGCCATAAATTCGATCCAAGCCGAAATATAACATATAAAAAATAATGTTTTAAAGTATATATATATTTTTTAATGATAGAATATCGTATTGTCATCAGTATGACATACGTATACCAAGTTTGCAGTCGATACTACATTGGGAAGTGGGTTAAAATTGAGTTACAAGATTTGAGGGTACAACAACAACAGACAGAGTGAGTTAAATAAAAGCGTGTAAAAAAATGTATGTAATCGAACACCATTGGCAATGGCTTGTTATCTTCTTCTATTGGTAACCCAGAAGCATTTGTGGATATTCCACTTCCTATCACAATAGACAGTTTATCCAGAGCATTGCCACTGTGGCAAAGTGAGACGCATTTATAGATGCCAGCGTTATGATGGGACGAGTTGATTCGGTTCTCCAATCTTTCAAATGAGACGCAAGCGCTCTCAAAACTTGTTTACAATGGAAATGCAGCACTGCCAACAGTATGCTAGAATAACAGTGCGTAAGTTGATCGCCTCTCAAACACATACCACACCGAGTGATAGACTGGCCTTAACTGGAGAGAGAACCAACCTCCTTACATTTGGAATTTATCTCAGTCAGTGCAGAAATAATTTTTTTACTTGCAAGCCTCTAGTTTCTGATCAATTGTGAGTGTGTATAACCGCTATTGGCTAACAATGCAGTGAAATCTCCTTACAATGTATGTGTGGGGACCCTGTATTTCCCCACTTTAGAATGAAAATGATTTAAACTGAAATGCGAAGAAAAATTACAAATATTATAGAAAACATTGCATGCTATCTTGTCACAATGGAACTGGACTATTTCAAACTTCTAAACCCTACTTAAGAGATCTGTTACTTTTTGTTGCCTTGGTTTGACTAACGCATTATGAGAAATAAACTTGGTCCACAAAGAGACGTGTGCTGTAACGTCATATCTAGCTGTGGTGTCACACACGTGACATGTGCCGGCTTGGCTGATGTGGTTTTTGTTGTACTGTGTTGCTATAGCCAATTGTTGTGCAGAAAGCGCACTGCATCAGTTGCATGACCATGCTGGTACGTAAGTGGGATATACGTCGTAGCGGTGATTAAGAAAAACTATTGTAAATTATAATTCACGACGTTAATCTGAAATGCACATCAATATTAAGTACGTTATTTGAAATATTTTAATGTTATTCATGTGAGTAAACCTGCCGAATATTTTTTATGAAATAGGTTTATGTGAAAAATATTTTAATGTCCATTATTATGAAATGTCACTGTTACAATTATGGATGATGTTGTGTTTTTACCTGTGCTAGAATTACCAAAAACATTTCCAACAATCACCTCCACAGGTAGATGTACTCACCGCCAAACAGCTGCACTGCCTGAGCAAATGTTTTGGGGAAACCGTCCAGCACAAATCCCTGATTTTGGCATGGTGGGGAAGACAACTTCTCTTTGTACAACCGTACCAAGTAGGAATCTTCCAATCGTCCTGGGCAGCACCAGACACACACAAACAGAGAAAACCCCATTTATCTTTACAGACTATAAAGACATGGGCTATTAGCCACTTGAGGATGTGAAAGTGGAATTTAGATAATCCTACACTTGGGGTTTCTGTAGGGAGGATGGGTTATTTATGGGAAGGCAGGGCTGGACCATGAAGTTACGCAGGCAGGGTCAGGTTTATATAATGTAGTTGATTTGTGAAAGTGATAGAAAGTCACTGTTCCATATGACCAGGCAAAAATAAGCCAAAGTAACTCCAGACTTAAACCAGCATTTGGCGGTGCTAATCCCCATTGGCAGTTCTGAGTTAGAGATTGAAATTCCACATTTCCATAATAGAGTCCAGTCTATCCAAAAGGAAAACCAATTTCTGATTTGCCAAGTTAAGTTTAATTGACTGAGCTCTAAGAAATTATGAGCGCAGAAGCTCTTGGCTGGGATTGAAACTCACAACATCAGTGGGCTACAGCTGTTGTAAATAAACACAGTAGAGCCATAAAAGACATGTGCAGTGGTGGTAACATCTCTTCTGACGAGACAATACACCTTCATTCTGCAGCATGTTCTCTCTAAGAGCCTCCAGAAAGTCCTGCGCTTCTTGAACGTCTTCTGTAAACGCCTCCACGTCTTCCTCGTGCCACTCAGTCTCCTCTTTCCTGCCAGCTGAGCCAACGATCCTCTCCTGATTCCCAGGGACAGAGAAGTTAATAATAAATAGACATTGTTCCATCACCAAAATAATATAACCCTTACATTTATCGCTCAATGGGCCTTCCACATCACAGTTTTCCAGTGGCGTTTTTGAAACTAGCTAAAAGGCCCATCCGTCAAATAACTTAAACATTATTTTACTGAGGATGAAATGACCAGTTGTTTATTTATAATCCGTAATTCATTGAGAAAATGCATAATTGTGGACAAGAGAAATCAATGTGGGGTTGTGACCGGTCTGTGTCTATTTTGAGGCATACATGGGACACCCATAAGTTCCTGGATTCTTATGGTAAGAACTAAGGATGTCTAATCAACATGCTATTATATGCGCTGCACGAGACGTGGGGCATTGGCTGCCTGGCCTACCTACCAGCTTGGTTAGAGCCTCTGTGATGACATCCTTCATGTTGACATGGTGTATTTTGTAATGCTTGCACAGCATCTGGGCCACAGTGCTCTTCCCAGTTACCGGTGGGCCCAGGATGCAGATTTTGATGGGCTGGGGATATAAAACAAAACATCTCTCTCACGACACAGCCCTAATGAAACAGTTAAACATCAGTGAAGTACATTATTGTGGAATCTCCTCCCTGTATGAATCAACTCTTAATAACTTCATATTTGCCTTCATTTCTTTACACCATTTATTCGGAAAATATGCCATAGTTTCCCGCTCGCGGGCCACCTCTGGCCAGATCATCAGCAGTGCGTGATGCAATCATGATGACGAGTTTGGCACCATCGGGAATTCCACGCACGACCCACACCTTTGCGGCGATTTCCGCTCTTAGCCATGGATAAATGTGGACAATACAGTGAACCATCATGCGTTTAATAGTATAATACGAAGACTATTTAAGAGGAGAGCACATATGGGCAGAAACATCATATACATACAGCACTCACTATAAAAGGGCCCTTGTGCTATGTACACACAACATAAGCGTCATTGAGTGATGCAGTGGAAAACACTGTCTCAAACCTGGAGCTTCCGTGTGGCCCGGAACTCGCGCACCACCCGCTCCAGGTTGACCAGCAAGCCGGCCTCCGCCACCCAGCGCACGTTCAACTCCTCTTTGACAAAAACGGCCTCCGCACACACGTCCAGCAGCAGCTGCTCCACATGCTGGGGCTGGCAGGCGTGCAGGCGTGGGCAGTGCACTCGCTCAGTCAGATACGCAACCTCGCTCATTGGCTCGCATCTACTCATAATGCCAAGTAATAAGCAGTGACCTCTTTCACTTGCAGAAAGTTTCACATGATTGAATATTACCCACGATGACATGGATCAGAAATATGGGCACAATCAAAGAAAATGGAAGAAAAGCCAAATAGCATGCAAAAAGCTTGGAGAGATGGATTCTGGGATATACACTGAAAGACTAAAAGAGGAACACAAATACCAGAGAACAAACACAAATCATGGACATCATATTGACCGCTAAGGAAAGTAAATGGGCTTGAGAATGACACTTCACTTGGGTCGCTTTCGGCCAATAGATGAGACTAACAACAGAGTGGCAGTTTAAGGAGAAAACATGTCTGAGAGGTCGACCACCTCAGAGATTGAGCCATGCTATCACCTCATGTTCAAGAGTTAAATATATTGTGGCATTGCAGGACCATGTGGGTTGGTGACAGTGTGGGGAGGCCTGCATCCAGAAGTGGATTGATCATGGCTGGTGATGATAATGTCCACTACACGATCACACATGTTAAGTCAGGTGAAAGTGTCTCCCACTTGAAACATTGGGTGCTGCCAATCTCTGAATGTTGTCCTAAACCATTGGATAAAATTCCACATTGCTAAGGTGGGGTTAGTATCTACATATGGTAACCACTATTGACAATCCAAAGAGTTGTCCTTCAATCATCCCAGAGAGACAACGCACTGCATTTATCCATGACTGGATTTTAAGTTACAAACTTACAATTTTTTCAGTTAAGCACCCTAACCATAATATGAGCTGTAAGGAATAATAAATTGTTGTACTAAAATTTTATATTATTTAAATATATTACTCGGCAAACAAGTTGGAAGTTTGCTAAATAGAATGTGGCAAGAACCGTCTCATAACCAGCAAGGGGAGTTTGAGACATTTTGTGGTGCAACCTAAAACGTTGCAGCAAAACAACAAACATTTGTTGCGAATTCAATGATGAGGAGAGTAAAGTGTCGCGATGGTGAACTTTCAGCAGCGTGGAGTTGTGGAGGAGTAAATAAGCTCAGGCTGCTGGGCACCGGTGGGGTGGAGATGCTTACTCTTGAGCACTCTTACCAGGCAGTCCTTGTTGCTCATGGCTTCCTGTTTGGAGATGTGGCTGATGCGCCCCGTGCCCAGCCTCTTACTGATGGCCTGCGGTGCGGAGATACAACTTTCCATTCCATTCAAAAGCATCTCCACATCACTCCCCACCTATAGCGCACACATGATTGCAAGCTTCCACTAAGTCTTCACATGATGAGGATAATCGGGTATATTTTCATGTCGGTGCTATTTTTCACCTGATTTCTGGCTTGTGGAGCCAAAAGTAAAACTATTTTTATGCTAATTCTGAGGTAGGTACATTGAAACATATGTCAAAGTATACATACTCACATCAATATTTAATTATTATGGCCAGGTGGCACTGTCATTTCAATCCATGACAATCACAATCAAAACTTTTTGGAGTTAAATTCGAGTCAGGGGTCGATTCAGCACTACAGTCCTAATCAGTGGAGAAAACGAGTAACAGTTTGTAGGTAGTCCATATAAGCGATTATCCTCTATGATAGTGAGGCTGACCCCAATCATGAGATGAGTGTGGATTCATTATTTGTATCCGCTCATACAAGCGAGCTTTCTCCAGGCAGAGAGGTTTCCCAAAAATGCAGAAATACCAAAAAAATACATCCATGGCAAAAATGTGAAAACACGTTCTTACCTGTGCTATCTCTAGCTGAGTGTGTTTGCCCTCATCCACAGCCAGGATGTAGCGAGTCTTGGGCTTGTGGTCAGCTATATTCTGAATCACTCTGGCAATATTCAAAAAGCAATGTCAACTCAGAGTGCCTCATTGTTCAGACCGAGGTGGTGCTCATCTCTGCAGAGTAGCTCTCAGTCACAGTTCTGTGGAGGTGGCCAGACGCTGCACAGGATAAACACTTTAAACTTTATACTCACAAAGCGAATGTTTTAGGGCAAGTTCTAGCAAAACAATCCCTCATAAGGATTTGGCCAAACATCCCAATGCAGATTCTCCTGAGAGTTAGTGAAGATTTCCTGGATTAATGGAGTACTTTATTTACTTCCTTCGGCAGCATTTGTACAAAACCTCTATAAGTGACAACGTGGACAGAACAATTTGCTCACTTGCCCTTGCATCTCAATTTGACAGCTCATCAACACAACGCCGGCACTGGTGGTGTCCCTTGTGATTCTACTAATTGTTTAAATTGTGCAGGGCATTTCCTTAAAATGTTTGTGGTTATAATGCTACTGAGTGTCAGCAAAGATATATGCATGTTTTTCTCCCCAGAGAACCTTTCCAATCAGCATTTCAGCGATTAGCTGTAAATGTTCAATCAGTCGCCACCTCCAGCAAGTGAAAATGTTCCGATGTATGGAGAACCGAGCAAGCACACCTCCCCCTTACTGGCTGTTGACACCAGCATTGGCAGGCAAAAGTGCCCATTCGCAAGGTCCTTTTTGCATAATCAGCCGATTGTGCTTGTGCGTAATCAGTCGACTGTGGGGCAAGCACAATGTATTAGACGATAATGTTTGTTTTCTTACAGAGTATTCGTATAGATGGGAATGATACCTGATGTGCCTACATGCCTGTGCACACTGACAAAAAACAATGACTTAGCAACCACTAAGTGCTACATCCAGGGTCAACCATGAGCCCAGATTCGCCAAAAGAGTAAAAGGATTCCCATACCCTGCCAGGTCTCGGATGTGAATGGTTGGCAGGACGTTTGTTCCTCTCTCAATCACAGGTACTGCAGGCAACTCTCCCAACCAGGCAGTCTGTTAAAACATGAACACATGTGTGAATGCTGGGGGCACATGTCAATGTCACTTCTAAAAAAAAGTAAGATGAGACAAATATCAGCCTCTAGAATAATGCTGTGATAGTCACCTTGAAAATGAAATGAAAAGGCTCTTCCCCCATTCCATAGGGCAGTCCAGAAGACACCACATAGCCAATGAACTTTTTCTTACTCTGAAAGTAAAAGTGTCATCAAATCACATTGCACCACGATGTATTGTCATAAGTGTAGCAACATTTGTACTAATGTATTATCATTTGTTAGCCTTGAACAAATATTGAAACTATGGGTTACATATTTTTTACTTGATTTACAAATATATCCGAATTTTGCTATGGGATTTGTGTCATGAGATAAAGAAACACCCATCAGGACCTCCCTCAGGCAACAGGACTGTAGCCAGTTCTGAGATCCTGTGTCAATGTGTCTAAATGTGGCCGTTACAGATGAGCACGTGCTGTCATGTGATCACAGCTAACTCAAGTTTATTATTACTACTACGCTTATTTACCCAGGAAAGTCTCACTGAGTCTCAGGTCTTTTTAGGAGGGTCCTGCCAAGATTTCACAGTCGGGGGTGATGATTGCTATGTGTAATCCCAATTGAGTTGAGGGCAAATCTCACGAGATTAGAACAACAACATCTTGAGAACTTAGCCAAGTCCAATTCATCATTCATTGGTCATGTATTTACTCACTTAGAATATATATTCATCATATATTTCGTGCTTCATTGTTTCATACTATTTATAAATTATTTTGTTAGCACCAACTGAACTGGCCTAATATACCACATCATTATTATTTGTTTCTTTCGGTTAAGTCACGTCTAAAGATAAAATAATAAATTAAATTAAATAATAGAATACGACGTTTCGATTGCAACACAAGCAATCATCATCAGGTATAATGAAATAGCGACATAAAATCTAACCAGAAAACTATAGACAGACATATTAGCAGACAGATATCACCAAGATACATAGCGAGAGCAACACAGGTAACAGAGAGGGGTGATCGTCTCTGTGTGGTGGCCTTAAATAGACAGAGGGGGGGCGGAGGCAGAGAGAGGGAGGAGGGTTAGAGAAAAAATTAGCATATCAATGAGTGGTCAACAGACGTGGTGCTGCGAATGCGATGGCACGGCAAGCAAGCCTGAAAATCAGGAGAAGGACACACTAAAATTAAATAACCTAATAAAATATCGAAATGTAATGTAATACAACACAGAGGGTCGGTCAACACACAATTAACGCATAGCCTGGTTGATTACGTATTTCAAAGATTGCTAAGTTAGAATTTAAGTGTGAACAATCTAAAGAGAGGACACAGGCAGAGAAAACAAGTCGCCAGAGAGAGAGAAAAAAGATAAGCTTAAAACTTCCCCGTAGAAGTGGTTCAATCTTAATTTTAGAACTTTCGTGACTGCAGGAATTATTATTTGTTTCTTTCGGTTAAGTCACGTCTAAAGATAAAATAATAAATTAAATTAAATAATAGAATACGACGTTTCGATTGCAACACAAGCAATCATCATCAGGTATAATGAAATAGCGACATAAAATCTAACCAGAAAACTATAGACAGACATATTAGCAGACAGATATCACCAAGATACATAGCGAGAGCAACACAGGTAACAGTGTTGCTCTCGCTATGTATCTTGGTGATATCTGTCTGCTAATATGTCTGTCTATAGTTTTCTGGTTAGATTTTATGTCGCTATTTCATTATACCTGATGATGATTGCTTGTGTTGCAATCGAAACGTCGTATTCTATTATTTAATTTAATTTATTATTTTATCTTTAGACGTGACTTAACCGAAAGAAACAAATAATAACTCCTGCAGTCACGAAAGTTCTAAAATTAAGATTATACCACATCATGTCAGGGAAAGTCCCAGCAAGATGACAGCACATGGCTACTTGTGGAGTCATTTCAATTGGCTTTTACCCCACTTCACGGCCTGTACGAGTTGCTCACCGTGTGTCTGGCCTCCAGTGTACTAATACATTCTTGCCCTCTGAGCCATGACCAAATTAAGCAAAGAATGTGTAAACTACACTTCAGAACTTGGCTTATTTATTAGTGATTAACTAGATTCAAACCTAGTGTTGGCAAAGGCATTATAATCCATCATGAGCCACCTGAGCTAGCTAAGCTAGCTGGCCATCTTATAGCTGAGTAAATAAACTACGCGAATACCATCTTGCCCAGCTTCATGACCAGCTTCTCCAAGGCCACATGATCCTTGAATGCAGGATGAGGCCTTCTTTTCCGATGGTCATCCTCAGTGAACGGAACCTCTGGATCATCCTACAGGGTGAGAGACACATCAAAGCCTCACCATCCCTTGTAAGTTTCTCTAGTAAGAGAAAACTAGTAATTTTACATTCAGCATCCCTATCTCCTCCGGAACTACTGTATGCACCTCACAAATTCTAGAATCAGTCAAAGATAGTCTTCTATAACTGTGTAATAAAGGACTCGGACGCTTCTCTCTCTGTGTGTCCTTTATTTGGGTTCGATCTCTTTTCCCTCACGGCACTCCCCTATATACTCTTCGCCCTGCGTAGCCCCAGGCTGCTATCGCTCACGTAGCCCACTTCCCTCCTAGCAGACCCGCTGCTGTCTCCTCGTGCAGACCCCCGCTGCCCGACTCCTCCTTTGCAGACCCGCTGCTCTCTGCAGCCTCCTCGCTGCTCCCGCTGCCCCGGGGTCGGTCACCGTTGGCCGACGGTGCCGAACCTCGTGGTCCGTGTGTGTGTGGCGATCTCGCCACTCTCTCTCTCACTCTCCGCCCTGCGTGGCCTCACACTTTCCCAGTCTCCGATCACCCCCTACTGCTTCCGGTTTCTCCCCTTATAGACCTGAACCCTCTCCCCCACGTGACGTAACTCCTCCCCCCATGACGTCACTTCCGGGAGGTCGTTTACGCCCGCATTACACCACCCTCCCCCGTAGAGAAAATCCAGCCGACCTCGGCTGAACACAACTCCAACAAGCAATGCGAGCGAACACGACCGAATACGAAAAAAAAAAGGACGCAGAACACACAATAATATACCGAAAGAACAAGAACACAACACAATAATTAACGAAATGTGAGGGATTTCGAGTGGGTGCGAGTCGCCGGGCCGTCCCGGACGGTCGGCGGCCCTCCCGCTGAGCGGGAACGTGGCAGGGTTTTAAGAGCGACAGGCTGAAGGTCGTCTGTCGCTATTGGAGGCCTGGCAACGTCCCGGTCCCCGATTCTCGAAGGCCCAGCATCAGAGGCGTCCCGCAATCACGCCCGCGGCGGGGTTGGAAGGGCTACGGGTCTCAAAGGTTCCGCAGCCGTGGTCGACGCACCCCGATCTGAGTCTTCCTTCCCCTGCCGCGTCACGGCCGGCTCGTCTGTAAAAGGCACGACAGGCGCTCTTGCAAGGTCAGCAGGCACAGGCAAGGGCGAGTCGGCAGCAACAGACCCCAGCAAGGCAACCTCAGGAGATGACGCATCAGGTCGAGGGGCCACGTATGATTTCAACCGAGATGTGTGGACGAACCAACGCCGAGATCCAAACCGAACACACGCCGACTGTGGGTTGGGAACCTCGATGAGGCGAATCGGCCCTTGCCATGGTTTATGTAACTTAGGAGAGGTACCTGGCCGCACCTGTGGACAATGGAGCCAGGCCAGGTCCCCCGTTTTCCAGGGGCATTCCCCTTTTGAACGTCGCACACACCGCTCGTTCCGAGCCTGGGCTTTGGCCGTAGCCATGCGGGCCCCTTCCCGAGCCACAGTGACTCGGCGAACGGTGTCCTGAATATAGTCAGGAAGAGGCTTAGCAGGTCCCCTCGCTCCGGTTCCCAATTGCACATTAATCGGCGGTACGTTTTCACGACCGTACATAAGAAAAAACGGCGAATATCCTGTAGCCGCATGCGGCGTCATCCGGTACGCCGAAAGCACCCCAGGGATATGCAAATCCCAATCCGATTGTTTTTCACTAACCGTGTGGCACAACATGGCGGACAGGGTCCGATTTAGCCGTTCAACCATACCATCCGTTTGTGGGTGGTAGGGAGATGTCCGTATTTTTTTTGTTCCAAGAGCCGCACACACCTCCCCCAACAATTTAGACGAAAAATTCCGGCCTTGGTCTGTAAAGAGCCTCTCCGGCGCCCCCTTGTCCATAACATACCCAAATAGAAAGGCGTCTGTGATAGACGCCGCTGACTGGTCAGGCAAAGGCCAGGCCATCGGCCAGCGGGAGAGGTACTCCACCCCTACCAGCAAATATTTATTTCCCCTAGCGGATGGCGGAAAGGGTCCCAAAATATCTAACGCCACCAACTCATTAACTCGAGACACCTGAATAGATTGTATCGGCGGCACATATGGATGTTTAGGTGGCTTACGGCGGGCACAATCGGGACACGCACGAACGTGCCCGACGACATCCGTCGTCATGCCGTGCCAATAGTAATCTCGCTGCAGCGTCAATAGGGTCTTCTGCAGCCCCAGATGTAAAAGCGTGTCACAATGCAGAGTCCTAATCAATTCGTACCGCAATGATGCCGGTACAACAAGATGCCAGCGTTCCTATATCCCTTCCCTCCACATCAGCAACCCATCACAGAGAGCAGTTTCCGGCACACCCCCCGCACAGAGTCCCCCACTCCCCTTCACAGGCCGCTTACGTAACGTTACCAAAGAATCATCCAACATTTGTTCCCGAATCCACACAGACCTCGGGAGATGTAAAATGCCATCAGCCGGTCCCCCATCAGCCGGCCCCGGCTCAAGCGGAGCTTCAGGCACTTCGACAGCCAGGGCGACAGGCTGAGGGGGGTGCTGAATCGGCCCACACCTATGCGTCCCCGACGCACACGCGCAAGGGGATCGCTGCGGCATCCTGGAAAGTGCGTCCGCATTAGCGTGACGCACTCCCTTCCGATGGTGAATTTGGAAGGAAAATTCTTGCAGCGTGTCCAACCACCACGCCAGCTGGCCGGATGGTTGGTCCATCTTAAGAGCATACTGCAAGGCCGCATGATCCGTGCGAACAATAAACGAACGACCGTACAGATACGGTCGAAATTGGCTGAGAAAAAAAACAATAGCCAAAAGTTCCCTGCGAGTGACGCAGTAGCGGGTTTCAGCGGGAGACAAAACCCGGCTACCATACGCCACCACGCGTTCCACACCACCTTTGGACTGAGACAACACCGCCCCAATGCCCGTGTCACTCGCGTCCGTATCCAGAATGAAGGGATGTTCAAAATCGGGATAATCCAACGTCGGCGCCGTAGCCAATAGATCGCGTAGGCCTCGAAATGCCGCCTCCTCTGGCGGTCCCCAAGCAAATTTGTGTCCTTTTCCCGTAAGGAGATGCAAAGGCCTCGCGATCGTAGCAAAATTTGGAACAAACCTCCGATAATATGAGGCGAACCCCAAAAACCGACGCACATCCCCCACCGTGGCAGGGGTTGGCCAGTCACGGACGCACGCAGTTTTGTCCGGATCTGTGGCCACCCCGTCCGCACTTACGATGTGCCCCAAATAACGCACGGAGTGTTGCAGTAGGTGACATTTCTTAGGCTTTAATTTCAAATTAGCAGAACGCATCCTGGTGAACACAGCCTCCAACCGCGATAAATGCTCGTCAAATGTGCGGCTGAAGACGATAATATCGTCTAAATATATCAGACATGTCTCCCACTGCAACCCCATTAATACCAACTCCATCAACCTCTGAAAAGTGGCAGGGGCCGCATTCAACCCCATCGGAAGACAGTTAAATTGGAATAACCCCTGCGGCGTACGGAAAGCAGTCTTCTCCCGCGAGGACTCGTCAAGGGGAAGCTGCCAGAAGCCCGAAGAGAGATCTAGCGTTGAAAAGAACTTTGCCCCCGACAAGGCATCGAGAGAGTCGTCCATACGCGGCAGGGGGTACGCATCTGCCACCGACACTTTATTTAATTTACGAAAATCGACACAAAATCGCAATCTGCCGTCTTTCTTCTTAACCAAAACAACAGGTGCGCCCCATGGGCTGTTAGACGGAGATATTATGTCCGCAGCCAACATGTCATCCACTGCCCCTCGAACATGCTCTCGTTCAGCCGGACTCATCGGATGCGAGTTTAACCGATTAGGGGCAGCATCCCCTGTGTCAATATGATGGTAAAGCAACGAGGTGCGTCCCAAGTCCAAATCGTCGGAGCTAAACACATCAGAATAGCTCAATAATAATTTACTAATTGCACAACGTTGTTCCCCGGAAAGAGCTGAATTCTCCCCAAACAATTCAGTGATCCAGCGATCATCTGCAGCTCCGGGGCTCGAAACACCTCCAACAACACCCCGGCCGGACAGATCATCATGAGCTGTAAACGCAGTAGTGGCATGTGCCACAACGGTACCCGCCGGCACACACACGCTTTCGGTACTCGCGTTAAGCACCTGCAAAAATGGCTGCTGGTCTGGCCGGACAATAGTTTGTGCCCCAACTAGCGCCGATCCACCCGTGATGGTGGCGGACGGCGACAACAAAACCCCAATAGCTCCTTGACGACCAGGTACAGGCTTCCGATAACGCAAGGGAATGAGCATCTGTGAGCCAGGTGGAATATCAACAGACACTTCGGACAACGCTTGCACTTGGGCGACAGGAGCAGGTCGCCCCCAGGGCGACGGCAAAAACGCAATTTTACGGCCTTCCGGTAATTCAATGCAGTTCTCATTAATTCTAATTAGAATGGGCATTTTGGCCAGAAAATAGGTCCCCAACAAACAAGGAACCGCAAGAGACCTCGAAATTAACACAATTCCCGAGGCCGACACTCCCCCGATAGCTATGTTAGCGTCCACCTGGCCCACAATGCCCATGCTACCCCCGTTCGCAGCGACGCAGGAAGCGTAAGCCGGACTCACGGCCTCTGGTGGGATGTTCAAGAGATGGAATATTACATCCGAAATAATGGTCGCGGACGCTCCGGAATCTACCAAAATCCGTACGTCCACCCCTTGTATCGACCCAGGTACGGTGGACGAACCGGTAGCGGCCGCGACGACCCGCCGAGCCAACTTATGCCACTGCGTTACTGAGCGACAAGGCGCAGTCAATGGCCTCGCGTTATTAACAACACCCGGATCGCATGACAACGGTGATGAGTGAGGTGTCAAGCCTTGCCGGGTGTCTGGTGCGCACCGACTTGCCTGTGCTGGCGAATCCTTCCTCAGAGCGGCCGCTGTCGGGGCCTCCTGCTGGGGCGGACCCGGAACGCGGGCCCAACAGTCTCTAGCGAAATGGCCCTTACGCCCGCAGCGGAAACAGTCGATGTCGTTGCGCCGCGCGGCGGGCACCCCGTCCTGACGCGGCCGTATCGGCGGCGCAGCCCGCGGCCCCGGCCCACCGCGGGCCGGCCACGGAGCAGCGGCGGCCGACAGCTCCTGCGGGCTCCTGTCGTCCGGCACATAAACTGCTTTGTTGGGGTCCCAACCCAAGGCTCCCCCTTCGACGATGGGCCCCCCCGTCCACGCCGTAACTTGCTTCCACCGGCGCAGGTTGAACTGGGCATCCAGACATTTAGCCGCAGCCCGGGATGTGAGCTTCTCGTGACCACACACCGGCATAGGAATGCCGAGATCCTGGGACAGCTCCAACATCTTCCCCAGGATGAGAGGTTCCAGCAGGTCAGGCTCCGTCTCCGGGTATGCAGCCATAGCCAGCTCCAGTACCGCGCCCCTATACGCCACCGGAGACTCCTCGGGTGCTCGTTGTCGTTGCACAAACCGGCGATGAGCATCATCCGGCGGCTCGTAAGCGTCAGCCATTTCGTCGAACACACCTCGCAATGTTTCCTTCTTCGCGGCCTTTATAGAGCGAAAGAATCTAACGGACTCGTCATCGAGAAGAGTCGGTAAAACTTCTAATGCCTCGGCGTCAGTCCACCTCGCCGAGCGTACCGCTGCCAAAAATCTGCAGGCGAACGCACTCCAATCGCCCCCGATGGAGAATTCTTTGACAGTCGTCAGGTGACGACTGCGACTTCTTGGCGCGCTCCCTCCAGCCGCTGACTCATCCGATGGCATATTCAACATGGCGTCGCAACGTGGTGTAGACAAGATGGCGGCTTTCCGCCGCGGAGGGCGCAAAATGGCGGCTTCCCGCCTTTCCTCGCTTGCCCCGCCCAAGATGGCGTCTTCGTGCCGCGTGGCCGATGGCGTCGACAGCGAAGACAAAACGGGCTCCTGCGGACCACCAACATCTCCTTCCGACGCCGCCCTCGGCGTGACGAGCTCACACAATTGTGCAAGTACGTTCTTGAGAGTTTCCAGTTGCTCCGCCATCTGACTCCATCTTAAATCCGTATCCTTCGGTGCAGATGGGTCCGCCGACGCGGCGACATCTTGGACCCCCGGACCCGCACTCGTCCCAGCACGGATCTCCTCCTCCATCGGAGTCAGGTCCACCGCAGGAGGAAGGTCATCGTCGTCGGAAGATGAAGCCGATGCCGGAGACGGAATATTCTTTTTTCTCAGTTGTTTTGCCATGCCGTTACACTTTTGACACCAGTGTAATAAAGGACTCGGACGCTTCTCTCTCTGTGTGTCCTTTATTTGGGTTCGATCTCTTTTCCCTCACGGCACTCCCCTATATACTCTTCGCCCTGCGTAGCCCCAGGCTGCTATCGCTCACGTAGCCCACTTCCCTCCTAGCAGACCCGCTGCTGTCTCCTCGTGCAGACCCCCGCTGCCCGACTCCTCCTTTGCAGACCCGCTGCTCTCTGCAGCCTCCTCGCTGCTCCCGCTGCCCCGGGGTCGGTCACCGTTGGCCGACGGTGCCGAACCTCGTGGTCCGTGTGTGTGTGGCGATCTCGCCACTCTCTCTCTCACTCTCCGCCCTGCGTGGCCTCACACTTTCCCAGTCTCCGATCACCCCCTACTGCTTCCGGTTTCTCCCCTTATAGACCTGAACCCTCTCCCCCACGTGACGTAACTCCTCCCCCCATGACGTCACTTCCGGGAGGTCGTTTACGCCCGCATTACAACTGCATAATATTTTTTTACTTTCAAATATCAGTCGTTTTGCTAAGAGGTTGTATGTGGCTGATAATTGAGTTATTTTCCTGTCTCCGAATGCACATTTTTCTTTAAGTGTTTTCGTATTTTGTTATGATTAATTATATTCTAATGATGCTATCAGTGCCATGTCATGTAATAAGGCATTATTTATTTGGAACTCACAATGAACATTGCAACATCTCATCATGTGGGTAATGGCCAATGGTATCAAGAGACTTGCATATGCCACCATTTCAATAGGCCACTCACATGTAACACTAGATGGCACCATTATGCCCTGTAAAAAGTATTTGATGCATATGTAGTTGCTGCAATCTTAACTTTCATGCTACGATACAATCCCAAATTTCACGATGTGACAATCATCACAATATCAGTTTCCCATTTTCTATCATTCTAGTTCACATTTATTTAAATTTAATATGTTTGTGCTTTGCTGTACTTTTAGTATGAATAAAGATTACTTAAAAGTTATTACATTTCAGTTCACTCAGCATATGTTTGCCATATATAATACACCTTCTAATCAATAACGCTTAAAACACACAGTCAGTTAGTTCCTCAAACTAATTCAACAATGTGCACCACTATAAAAAGGATAATGTTAATCACCATGTCATCAATTACTCTGAAAAACTATTTTCAAAGACTCATTATCTATTAATTTACAGTACATCTTTCATTCTTGAGCTTTTAACTTTAAAAATATTGAAAGGATATAAGGTTATTTCAGAAAAAACGAGCAATGACAATCACGACGAGATACAATCATCGTGGATCTCAGATCGCACAATATATTTTAGTATCACCATATCCCAATTAGAACTCCACCACCTTAATGTAATTTTGTACGTTTCTGTTCAATGAACCAGGATGTTATGGATCATAGCATGGATTGCTTATGTTCAAGAAGCGTTTGCACTTTCCATGCGGTGACTTACGGGATCCACAGGCTTGGTGAGTGACCACGTCATGAAGCTTGTGATCAAGATGAAGATCTTTGGGTCCTTGAAGTTCTCAATCTCAGCATGCAGGGCTAAGATAGCAACAACACCAACATTATCACACATCAGTGGTGCTTGCAGATGACACAAAATCATATTCAACAATAAATAGAACAGTACTGCAAATAAATAACTCAAGCCAAGCTCTCGAATGCCACCAACAATATACTTACGTCTCATAAAGTGTGAGCCTCATTGTAAGGCTCATACCCAACTCAGACTTTTAAAAGCATACCTGTCAACCCATATGTTTTACCCATATTCTTGTACAAGGAAATTGAGTTTTCAGGTCTATACGGTGTACAGACGTTTTAATACAAAAAAAAATTGTCTATTTGTTTGTGTTTCTTTCTTGTGATGGGACTTTGTAAGATGAACGTGATATTCATAAGGGCACAAGGTGACCAATAAAGTCTGAATTGGTCTGTAATAAGGTAGGCACTGATAAGGGGTTGACAGGTATGTAAAAAAAATAAAGTCAAACGAGTTATTAGCTTACTGGTGATGAAAATTCTTCATTTTTCTTACATTGACATGATAATCTCTCACAATACAATGGCCATCTCCAGAGGTGTGGACTCGAGTCATGTGACTTGGACTCGAGTCAGACTCGAGTCATGAATTTGATGACTTGCGACTCGACTTGGACTTGCATAACAATGACTTTGTCCCACCTATGAGATGTGGACTCGAGTCATGTGACTTGGACTCGAGTCAGACTCGAGTCATGAATTTGATGACTTGCGACTCGACTTGGACTTGCATAACAATGACTTTGTCCCACCTCTGGCCATCTCCACAGCTTCGTCGTCGTGGAGGTAGCCCAGCCCTCCGATCTTACATTCATATGCAAATTTCATCTCTAGCCCCGCCCACTTCGCTTATGACCCTTGGGCTACACCCATCTCAAACCTTTATAACATCCTGCCTCAGAAGCTCTCCCGCTATATATTGTTTTTCGCCTGATGACGATTGCTTGTGTTACGATCGAAACGTCGTGATATTTTTTTTTCTATCGACGTGGCTTTACCGAAAGACCCAAAGAACACTCTAAATATGTTTATGTAATTATAAAATAGCACTCAATATAATATTATTATCCAGCTGGGAACTTAAATAACTATGCTATAAATGATTACCAACTACTCTGAAGGAAGTCAACAGTGGATGCTATAAGGATGGATTAGAATCCCACCATGGGTAATGTGGAATTTCCACTCTCCGCATTGACTCAGGGCTGCCAAAAGACATCATCAACACTATCCACGATTATCTGAGTAGAGAGACACTATCTCTTTTGAATATCTAATAACACATGAACTATTACACAGGCAGAATTCATTCATATCACTGTATAGACTTATAATATATTATTTATATTTTCAATAATATAAAAATATATTCACATATGTAATTTCATTAATAATCTTCTCACTCAGGTTTAGCACATTCTGGAGGAGATTGTACCAAAGCGTCTTTTCCCAAACACCTTGAAGGTGAAACAATGGAAAGAAACACAAGCCTACTGGTCATCCATTCCACAACCCCAACACCCTGCTGGCACATGTCAAATAAACTTGAATTCACATGTCAAGATCAGTTACAGCCCAGCTTCTCTGCTACCAGGAGAATGGAAATATCATCTCATGGTTTGTGGTGCATATACCTTTCAGCAGAAGACTAGTGCCAGAGTAAATAGTGGATACAATGGTGTTCTGTACCTGAATGCACCCATGCAGCCTCATCCAGGAGATCGGCCGTCTCCCTGATGTCATAGACAATAATGTCACAGCCCAAGAGGAAAGACTTTAACTCCTCCCGAGATGAGGCCTGTTCATGAATGAGCCACATCACATGTGACAAAAACAATACCATTTTTGTGAACTTAAGGCAGAATTTATTGTTGTCTATAAATACAACCACATGTTCGCTTGTATTTTTGGCTGAAACATAATGATAGTCCTTTATCCGTGAAAGCTTTACTAAGTGTCAGCTCTTTTAGGAGGCACCTGTATTGGGATTTCGCCCAATTTTTTTTTACTTTTGTTAAATAAGAAGACACCAAAGTACATGGAGAAAATTACTAGAAATAAGGGACTAACACTCGCTAAAATCAAAAAGTTAAGATCATCTCCATGCACTTCCATCTCCGCCATTTCAATACCCATGCTCATGATGATGCCAATATAATTCACCATCTTGTGTGAAGTCAACAGTATTTTTCCTATGTATAGACTGATCCTGCCACAGAATGTGTAATTTTCAATGGTAGCTCATGACTGCCAAAATAGATTTGTAGCACCCAAAACTTGTTTGAGCAGAAAGACACTTTCAAGTGTTAAGATATGATATTTGTAACAATTAAAATAAGCATTTAATTATCATCCTCATTAGCTGTTCTATCCACTGCTAGATTTAGACCTAATTTGTCACCATCCCTCACAGTTTCGTGATTCAACAATGTAGCTCTTGCACAAATTGATCTCATTGCTTCAGGAAGGTGACCTTCCTCTCAGGTGTGTTCCTTCCTTCAGCTGCCACTGTCATCCATCTCAACCATCAGCCATCGTCCCTTCTAGCGATGTGTTTTATCCAAGCAGACATGGATGTGTCTTGCCCAAGCCTACTTGATTTTCTTAAGTTAATGAACAATGTCTCTAATACATGTGCCCTTCTTTGTCAATCAGTGTAGACATCTAACTGTTGGTCTTCAGAAAACATAACACTAAAATTGGAACTACTGTACTGCAATGTGTTTATAAACAGGAAAAGGCAACATACCTGCACAGTCTCAAGCACAAAGGGTGGTGGCTGCTGCTGGGTCTGGCTCAGGGACCCTACCACCTGGTAGGTGCCCTCCCTCGCCTGTGAGAAGCCGTCCTGCTCCTCCCCCTCCTCTTCCTCCTCCAAATCCAGTGGCTCTGTGGATTCTCCGACCACGCACTGTGACAGATACTGCCGAGAAAAGGGCACACAAATGCCAAATATGCAATATTTATGGTAACGTACTTTGTGTGAAAATATTACAATCTTAGCTTAGCTCTGGTTATCAAGGTTTAATATTTCCACAAAACTTCACTCATAACACTGTGTTGTGGTATTGGAAGGGTGCATCTGTCTCCCATGCAGCCTGGCACTTCTCTTAAAACCCTGCCAGTTGTACGGTTGTGAAGTACAGGGTGCTTTAAACATTTTTTAACACTTATGAGAATTTGCAACAGTACCACAAGAAATGTGCCTCCGGGCTCTGGAGACCACCTGGAGAAGATTCCGGGCATGTGTTGATAATGATGGCGAACAAGTGGAGACTCTTTGACTTTTTGAAGCTATTAACATACATTTGTTATCATGTTACTGTGCATTATCCGTTCTTTTACTATTAAAAACGATAGTCCCATATACGTGTTAACATTTTTTGAAGAACCCTGTATTTGTGAGCAAGTGAATATAACTAAATTACAAAATCAAAGTCGTACTCTAATAAGTACTGGGATCTTGACTTAAAGCTTTCATGACTGCAGGAATTCATATTCTTGGGTCTTTCGCTAAAGTCACGTAGATAGGTTCAAAGAAAATAACAAAAAACTACGACGTTTCGATCGCAACGCAAGCGATTGAAACGTCGTAGTTTTTTGTAATTTTCTTTGAACCTATCTACATGACTTTACCGAAAGACCCAAGAATATAAGAACTGGGATTTTAAGCCCGAAAGCAGTGGTTCAATTATGATGCCTTCATAAACAGTTTATAAGATGAATTTAGCATTACTAACTTAAAGTGGTGGATAAAAATACGCTAAATCTAGTCCTAAATATTTTCCACAAGACAATATTGCTTTAGAATGGGAACCACCTTACCCAAAGTGGTTCAATAGTGAGTACTTGAATTTGTATCTCTTTAGTTAGGGTCGAATGTAGATGCAATTAAACTCACCATTCAATTACATTTTGATTGTAAGGTCAAAGGGTATGAAATTGCCTGATGGTCTAAAATTAGTTCCTCTGTTTTTATATTAAAAGCTTCAGAGAAATTGTATTTGAATCACTCATGAACCTGTGAATCTACGCGAAACATAACTGGAATGACAATGGCAATTCTAGATCTCAAAGTTCTTAAATAAAATCCCACCCAGAGCTACTCCGCAGAAACCTGAAATGAAAAAAACCCCAATTATAAATGCCAAAGGAATAAAAGTATGAGTGATATTATATGTTCTACAATACTCACCGTACATTCTTACACTGTGACATTATACACTCTACAATTTCCCAGCGGCATGCATGATAAACAAACCACCATTGTGTTTAACAAAGTAAATAAAACACAACGCAAAACTGTCAATAAAAAACATTGAATTAAGGAAACATGAGGCAGTAGACCCCGGCCCTAAATGGAATGAAACATTTTATTTATAAAAAATGTATTTAAACCATTTGGCTGACTAAAATAAGATTTTATTTTACAAGGTGAAACGAACACTTTCCTATTATTTTATTAGTATTTTATATTGACACAATGCGGTTGTATTAATTTAAAGCACTTAATGCAGGTATATCACTACAGTGGCACTCCCCTTATCCGCAAAATTCTATTATCCGCCAAGTGGGCCCATCCACAAAGACCATGGATATTATGGGTGACAGTGGAAAATGTCAGTCATTGCTGTCCACACTGTGGCGATAGGTCCCTGTGCTGTGTGGCAGGACGTTAACAGTGTCAACAGTGTACCATACATACTGTAACATGGGATATTTCAGTACAGAAAATAAACACAGGTGTCTCCTCTCGCACAATTAAAAGTTTAACAGCGACAGGATGCTCGCTCTCCCTCACATTTCTCCACAGGAGACAAAACATCAAGCATAAAACAACAGCTTCCGATTGGCAACAACACATATATGTTAATCACGGGCGGCTGAGACTTGCGGCTGTGAATCTATACGGTAAAATGAACAAGGCTCTCTGCATGGATGACACTGCTCAGCATCACCCATTGTATTATGCCATGCTCCACATCACAACACATGTGTGACACAGCATTGGCATTGCATCAGGAAGACCAACAAGGATCAATTACTATGATCCAGGGAGAATTATTTTTCTAACAATTTAGTTCTCCATAAAGTGGTCCCCACTTAAAGCTAAGAAACAAGGTTACTAGAACTATACTATGTGGCATAACCTAAAAATACATATAGACCATTGTATTAGCTATAAAAATGTTTTGTCACAAGTCATACTTAAGAGATGTTAACAAACCTCTCCAATATTCCTGCCCACATACGAGTCGACATGGCTGATGAACACCCTCCTGATGGGCAGGCCCTCTCCTCGTGACTTGCTCATGGCTGCTGGCACGACTGTCTCACACAGCAGACACACAGGGGTGCACCGCACACACAAGATAGAGTCATCATCAACAATGTCCATTATACTGGTAGGAACCACCTGATTACACCAGCCTACAGGGGATTATTCTGTCCGTCCGTCGTGCATTCAAAAATGAGTGGGGCTGGGTGGAGAGGGGAAGGTGGGGAGGGGCTGGGTGGGGAGGGTGGGGAGGGGCTGGGTGGGGAGGGTGGGGCTGGGTGGGGAGGGTGGGGCTGGGTGGGGGGTGGGAGGGGTGGGGCTGGGTGGGAAGGGGCTGGTCACCCCGTGGTGACCTTATAAAACTCAACGTTTAACCTACTCACGCCGGCTTGTGCCCGCCCTCACAGTCGGCCATATTTGCGGAATACACCACGCCGCCGTTGACCCTGGCCATTGACCGAGCAACCCAACGTTCCTACCAGCTCCCTCCGCAGGAATGTGTTCTATACGGTGTTGAATGAAGGTCTCCCCAAGCTGTCACTATCTCTCACAGCATCTTATTGCAACAATCCTTCTATCTCATGCACACGCGCCAATCTCCAAGATATACTGAACATCCCTCCTTATATCTCACTTGAACACAGAAGATACCATTGTTTATGTGTATGTATCTTTCACAAAAAGTCTCAAACACAGTACATATACAATATATACAGTATTTAGGAAACTTGTCAAAGCATTTCCTTGAGTTCTGTATTTATTTACACAGGGTCTAGTAAGGGCTTATTCGATACAGAATAATCCAGGGACATAGGCTATTTTGACCTTGATGTCATCTGTGACCGTAAAACAAACCCAAATCACGAATAGCAATGAGTGGTGTACTATTAGTCTTTGGTTCTTTCGGTAAAGTCACGTAGATAGAAATATATATAATATAAATAAAGTGAATACAAATGAAAAAATGTTAACAAAAATAATAAAGCAAAAAAACATTAATGTAGACTGTAGCCTGGTTGTTAACCTTGGTGAGCGTACTGGCAGTCTATAATGTAGACTGTAGCCTGGTTATTAACCTCGGTGAGCGTACTGGCAGTCTATAATGTAGACTGTAGCCTGGTTATTAACCTCGGTGAGCGTACTGGCAGTCTATAATGTAGACTGTAGCCTGGTTATTAACCTCGGTGAGCGTACTGGCAGTCTATAATGTAGACTGTAGCCTAGTGTACTGTCACCTAAACAGCACAAATAGCACTTAAGCTGGAGGCATCTGCTGATGGTGTCCGGTGAGTAACTATTGAATACTACGAACGATGCATTCACGCAAGCACCCGATGCTCCGTTTTGAAGTTTTAAAATGAAACATCTTTGAATTGTATTATGTTTTGAATTATATAATTGTATTTCTTCAAATAAAAGCTTATATCATTTTACATCTGGACGACTTAATTGAAAACGACATTTCGTGTGAATTTTCTCTCGTCGTTAAGTAGATGGCCTTGCCAGGGGTTCGGTTCGATGCGGACTTTCATCTGTTTGGGATTGCGGGATCGAGATAAGGCGACAGAGCTGCTAGCCGTGCGAGAACACCGCCGCAGTCTGCAGATCGATCCCAACGTAATCAAACGTCTGTCCCTGCGCCTCCGTCGTTCATACTGGGGGTGCGTAGGTTTGCAGCGCCCCCTGCATGAAAACGACGGTAAGTGCAGCGTTCATCACAGATAAAGTTGTGCGCTTATATAAGAAGTATATCAGTGCGTGGTGTTAGATTTAGCGTCTGGTGAGGGTTAAGTGAATGTAGTGTTTGGTGAGTGAGGTGTCTGATGAGCGTCTGTATCTCTGTGGTTCTGAGATACAGGAAATGTATTTGTGTATTCTAGTGGGTAAAACATAACTCCATGTATGTCTCGGCGTGTAGTAGCATTTCTCAGCGTGGGGGTATACCTCTACGGACTGTTTCACAGAGCGTCGACCATATGAAGTAGTAGATGTATGTGTTTAATTGTGCTGTTTATGTACAGTATTGTATAGCTCAGTGTGTATCTCTGTGGACTGTATGCATGGCTGTAGTTGACGCACTGTGCGTGTAATTTATATACTTTTTATATCTGTATGGTGGTTATGTACTGCGTGCATCTGTGAAGTTTATGTACTGTATGTGTGGTGATTATACTGTATGTGTGTAGTTTATGTACTGTATGTATGCGTAGTTTATATTCTGTATGTATCTGTGTGACGTTTAGGTACCGTGTGTATGTGTGAGTAGTGTACTGTAGGTATGTGGGAAGTTTATGTAGTGTGTGTGTATGTAGGTTGTGTACTGTATGTATCTGTGTGAAGTGTAGGTACTGTGTGTGTGTGTAGGTTGTGTACTGTGTGTATCTGTGTGAAGTGTAGGTACTGTGTGTGTGTGTGTACTGTGTGTATCTGTGTGTGTGTAGGCACTGTGTGTGGGTTGTGTGCTGTGTGTATCTGTGTGAAGTGTAGGTACTGTGTGTGTGTGTACTGTGTGTATCTGTGTGTGTGTAGGCACTGTGTGTGGGTTGTGTACTGTGTGTATCTGTGTGAAGTGTAGGTACTGTGTGTGTGTGTAAGTTGTGTACTGTGTGTATCTGTGTAAAGTGTAGGTACTGTGTGTGTGTGTAGGTTGTGTACTGTGTGTATCTGTGTGAAGTGTAGGTACTGTGTGTGTGTGTACTGTGTGTATCTGTGTGTGTGTAGGCACTGTGTGTGGGTTGTGTGCTGTGTGTATCTGTGTGAAGTGTAGGTACTGTGTGTGTGTGTAAGTTGTGTACTGTGTGTATCTGTGTAAAGTGTAGGTACTGTGTGTGTGTGTAGGTTGTGTACTGTGTGTATCTGTGTGAAGTGTAGGTACTGTGTGTGTGTGTACTGTGTGTATCTGTGTGTGTGTAGGCACTGTGTGTGGGTTGTGTGCTGTGTGTATCTGTGTGAAGTGTAGGTACTGTGTGTGTGTGTACTGTGTGTATCTGTGTGTGTGTAGGCACTGTGTGTGTGGGTTGTGTACTGTGTGTATCTGTGTGTGTAGGCACTGTGTGTGTGTAGGTTGTGTACTGTGTGTATCTGTGTGAAGTGTAGGTACTGTGTGTGTGTGTAGGTTGTGTAATGTGTGTATCTGTGTGAAGTGTAGGTACTGTGTGTGTGTGTGTACTGTGTGTATCTGTGTGTGTGTAGGCACTGTGTGTGGGTTGTGTGCTGTGTGTATCTGTGTGAAGTGTAGGTACTGTGTGTGTGTACTGTGCGTATCTGTGTGTGTGTAGGCACTGTGTGTGGGTTGTGTGCTGTGTGTATCTGTGTGAAGTGTAGGTACTGTGTGTGTGTGTACTGTGTGTATCTGTGTGTGTGTAGGCACTGTGTGTGTGGGTTGTGTACTGTGTGTATCTGTGTGTGTAGGCACTGTGTGTGTGTGTAGGTTGTGTGCTGTGTGTATCTGTGTGAAGTGTAGGTACTGTGTGTGTGTACTGTGTGTATCTGTGTGTGTGTAGGTACTGTGTGTGTGTGTACTGTGTGTATCTGTGTGTGTGTAGGCACTGTGTGTGTGTGGGGGTTGTGTACTGTGTGTATCTGTGTGTGTGTAGGCACTGTGTGTGTGTGTAGGTTGTGTGCTGTATGTATCTGTGTGAAGTGTAGGTACTGTGTGTGTGTGTACTGTGTGTATCTGTGTGTAGGTACTGTGTGTGTGTACTGTGTGTATCTGTGTGAAGTGTAGGTACTGTGTGTGTGTGTAGGTTGTGTACTGTGTGTATCCGTGTAAAGTTCGGCCTCTGCGGATGAGGCTCGTAAAGGACTACTGCAGGACACTTGGAAGACATCTGTGCACAAGAGCTTCACAGCTCAACAGATTCATCAAGGTGTATACAGTATATATATTCATACAATATCATTCTGACGTTACCTTCCCGCGGTGATCGACCGCCGTCTTCTCTCCGTGCGAGTGGCGCTCGTCCCCGTCAATCTCAGCGTCGCTTCGTTGCCTGGAGACGCCTCGCGACCCCCCCCGAACCCCACCCCCACCCCCCGACCCCCACCCCCTACCCCCTCGACCCCCACCCCCTACCCCCTCGACCCCTACCGCTCTGAACTCCCGCGGCTTCACCCCCCCCCCCGCCAGCACTAGCCCCGTGACGTCGCGCGCTCCGCACAAAACACCACGCAGAGGGCCCCCCCCCCCCGGCCACCCAGACACACACACACGGCCCCCTGGGCCATCAAAGCCACCACATTTTGGGCCCTAGAGGCCGATGGCAGCTTGCCTCGCTTTGGCTGGAGGTGGGCGGCGGGAGCCTGGAGGTCAGTGGCTATGCCACTTTTAGGCCGTGCGAGGGGGCAGTAACTGGCCTCGCGGAAACCACAATTCCCGCATGAGTCACGCGGCTGCTCTGGGGCAAGAGTCCTTTCCACATTCACGATTTCTGCCGGATGGCACCACCAACCACCGATGTCCCACAATTAGTCGAATATTTTGTGGCACCCGGCTGGGTTTGACCCCGCGGGCAGTCCGGGAAAATTGGCATCTGTGGTGGGGTGACAGGAATTATTTTGTACCCGAGATCTGTTGCCATTTTGTTGAACTTTCCTGCAGGATACGGCAGAGCTTTGAGACTACACCAAGGCTGAATTGAGAAATATGTATGGGTTTAGTGGATACGAGAACACCGATTATTATCATGGGTGATGTAGCTGTTTGAACGGCTCTCTTCCACCCTACCCCCAGGGCTATGTGGTGGTGTAGATTGGATCCCACGCAGCCAATTTGGTTGGGAGCCTTCCACAGACGAGCCCACCGTCTTCTCCTTGCTCACCTGATAAGCCTCTGGAGCAGCGCGCATCTCCACTGGCAGTCTCGAGACACGGGCCGCCGTCTCACTTCACGTGGCGTTCACCATCTGTGTCCACATAAGACCTGTTATTGTCACAAGCATGGACTCGTTTCATTTACCCCGTTTTAGAATTTTAAAAACCTATACTCTTTTCACGCAGTTTTTCCTCTCTTGTATCTTAAAACACGCTCTATGATTTGTGTAAAATTTTCTTGTTTAATGTTTCACACTGGATGTTTGGTAAATATAACCCTCTGTTACACACATTTTTCAAGGTAAGCTATGCATAATACATGTTATCATTTAAAGTTATTGCTATCGTGTATAGCCATAGGCAGGGGTCTGCAACCAGAATAACAAGAATCATGTTTTTCTAATTCTATTAAAAAACTATATTTAAAGAGCCACAATGCATGTGGATAACATCACGTAGCGGTCCTTAAAGAACCGCATGCGGCTCCGAACGTACAGGTTGCCTGGCCATAATTCTGCATATGGCTTTCCACATTTATTATACTTAATCGAGTCGTTTGGATTTATCAAACAGATATCATGGATAATGCCACAATGCTCTAAACAGGTAATAATGAAATGCAATCAAAATACTCTATTGAGTAGTTATCTGTTGGATAGTGAGCAACACTTCGTGGCATGATCCCCGCCACAGTGATGTCATCTCTACCACTCGTTGAGGGCCACCAATGTGGGGATTAGAACCTCCTCCACACTCGCTGGACCATAGAGACACTCGGAAATAGTTGAATTTGTAACGCTTTGCAAGGTCACCTTAGCAGATGCCCCGTGTTTCTTGTTTATCCCACAAACAGCGGCCTCGTGTTTCTTGTTTATCCCACAAACAGCGCCCCCATGTTTCGCATTTATTCCAAACACATGGGCCCGTTTTTTGTGATTACCCTACACACAGGGCCCCGTGTTGATGTTTACCGAACACGCACGGGCCCCTTGTTTACCCCACAAACGTGTGCGTTCAGCCACGTGTAGTGCCGACAAACTCATGTGGGAGGCGGGGGATCAGATGACGCCTACTCCCCTTGCTACAAAGCGCAGCCTCAACTCCTCAGCTGGGGCTTCTGAGCCTCACACTAACCTCCCCACAAGTCTTATCTCAGCATCATCCCATCATTAACAAGCCCAATCCCAGCCTCATCTCAACATCTCAACCTCGTCCCAGCCCATTAACAAGCACTGGAAAAAAGCCCTCCTGTCATCACAAGAGTTCAATACAAGTCTTCAATCAGGTGAGCCATTCTCGTAGAATGGTGTGTGTGTGTAAAATGCTGTATATGATTCAAATAGCCGCGAGATTTTGTTTTAAATTCAGCCTTTGTACCAGTGCGAATTAATGCTATGTTTGCTCATGTACCATTAATTCGCCAAGTATATAATGAACTGACATTCGGTGAATGAATGGTGACGGTATGACATCTGGAATACTATAGAGAACGCGATCACTGTGGAATCAGTTAATGTGTATGAGTGATATTGATTGTGGCAATATTTGTGGGCAGGCTTTAAACCAGTAGTGGATAGCCACTGGCTGATAACGCACTCATACCAGTGACATATAACAGTATTAGTGATATCCTTGTGCGAGTATCTAAAAACGCGTAAGATACCTGCAAGAGTGCACATATGCGTGTAAGAGTGTGATATATCGATCGTCGATTATGATTGGTTCTTACGCTCACTTTGCACGCTGGAAGTTGCGCCTTAAAATATATTTGCGATGTGTGACCCGTGCCGTCGTTTGATCTCTTGTGTTCCACTACCTACACTATAATGGAATATAGTTGTGTGACCAGTGTCTACATCGGCTGGAATGCACCCATTCTCGTGAGTTCTCGGAATCTAAGCGGGTTTGAGCCTGAGTGTTAACGATTGATGGCGAGTTTAACACGTAAGCTTTCGCGACCAATATCATCCATAACAAAGGTTTTTTTCGGTTTGTAACATTAATTGGTTGTGTTTATAGGTCTGTTCGCATTTGGTTCACGTTTAGAGATGTACCCGCGTGGCGCGTGGTGACATTAAATTATGATAAATTTGCGATAAAAATTTCATGCCGCACATACAAGTCCAGTAGATATAATTAATCATGTTCAATCCACTGCTGGACCAAGCCCCCCCGTCGCCATCTCTCACAGTAATACTCCACCTAGCACCCACACACGGGGCTGATTCTATCACTCCAGCTCCTCGGTGAACGTACTTTCTCTCTCGGTTGCGTTCCATTCGTTGGTCCCCAGTAAGTAACTTTAGACTGATGGCTTTAATCTAAGTTGTCTTGTGGTTGTTGTTGTTGTTTGACTTGCATCCCACTGGGATTTTTGCACACAGTGTTGGTGTACGGTGCTTTTTCTGGAAGATGTTTGCTGTTTTTTCCTGAAATTTTCTGTTTGCGCGTAGTCACTTTAAGATGTTTTCTTGTTCATGTTTTTTGTTTGTTGCGGTTGCACCCGATTCAAGAGCCGAATGGCTCACAGGGCTATACCAAATGAATGAAACTGAAAACTGAAACAGTGAGGCGCTAGACCGTATGTCGGTGTGGATGGAATGGAGGCGAGAAGCAGCGACGCTCTTTTTGGGGCTGGGAAAGACACTGCCGAGCTGACCTCTCGAGCTCAGGGTTAAAACGCGAGCGGATGCGGTTGCGTGGCATTTAGGAAGCAGCCATGGCTCTCAACACTCGCAAGAAGTCTGCGCCCGTGCTGCTGACCGAGGAGCACCACGAGGAGCACCACGAGGAGCACGGGGTCGAGGCGGGAGGAGGAGGAGCAGCAGCAAGGGTCGGACCCACCGCCCGTCGTCTCTTCCATCGCGCCATCAGCGCCCCCGATGGAAACCAGCGGAGAGTTTCAGTGCAGCCTCCATACGGTATGTGTGAATGTTGAACTTCTTTCGCACCGCACGTAGCCAGCCGTGCTAATCGGAGGTCTGGAGGAAGGACAACAAACTAAACACAAGAAGCCGTTCTAAAGAAATTCGTTTTCAATCTAGATGATTTAAAAGTGCATAGCCTCAGGTGACTTCCTAATATCGGAAGGAAGGGCCCACAACCATCACTGTGCGTGCACGAGCACGGGAATTCGGGGTCACCTGGGTGAGGGCGAATAACCGCGGGGGAAGGTAACCAGCGGGTGTTAACCACCGTGCCGGTTTACCTTAAATCACGAGTTCACGATGGGGTCAGTATCAAACACTGCGTATATCACCTGCACAGGGTAAGTTAATTTTAGTTTGTTTTTAATGGTACTGTAACCGGTACAGCGGTAACTTCATCCACCATATTTTATATATTGCTGGATGAAGGACTCCGCATGTTATTAATATCGACATGATATGTTTTACAAAGCTTGGAGAAATAAGGGCATGCATATAAATGGGGAAATAGTAACCAGTAATTATACATGAATTGTTAAGATAACGTTTTAAAAGGCTGCAAAGTGGGACCCAAGATATATTTGAGAAAACAAAAACATGTTCAACAAGTTTGTGATCCGATTAGCTTTATAGCTCGTCGGATTTCTCCAGTGTGAAAAAATAAATATTCTGATTCTGAAGCTCCTTAAGATGGCCAGGAGATGGCATATATTTCTACAATGAGTTAATGAACCAGTGTGTACGGACCTTTGAGTGGTATCAGCTGATATTCTTGGGGTTTTCCAGGTAATATGAATTTCTCCCATCATGCAAAACACCCATTGATATGTAATTGACAACCCCCCCCCCCCCCCCCTTAAAGTTTCGAGATGCTGGTTTTCATGGATACAAATAATTTTATCAGCATATTCATTCCATTAGCGCGGTTGGCTACGTACGATGCGACATAAGTTCAATATACATCAATACATTTAATGAACTCTTCTATCATTATGAGTGGTTACATACCCTAGTGGTTGCCGCTTGTTTCGGAGGTTCGCGATTCGAATCCGGTGGCTGCCCTGATTATTACTGCAAGTGCATTAACCGTACGAATGCACACGGTCTACTTCAGTGGACGTTAAGGATCACACGACGTCATTCGCAAAAGTAGGTTAATTTTTGCTGGCGTAAAATTACTCAGTTATATCCATTAAAGCATCGCCCCTTACTAATTGGCAGGAGCCTACTGAAAAGGTCACAAGACTCAGGCTTTCCGAGATAAACAAGCGGAATAATAATTATAAGTTATTGTTTCCATTTTTTTGAAGCTCTCTTTCATTGAGACGTGTTTGTGTCGTTGCTGTGAATGCAGCGCGTCTTCATGGCATGTTGCGCGAGACGCACGAGGAGGAGCACTTGGAGCTGATGACATCCTCAGAGGGCCACCACCATCACCCTTTCCCGGAGGCCCAGCCACTTCCACCATCAAAAAGAAGCATGCCCAACATGGCCGTGTTTGTCATTACGCTCACGTCGTCTCCAGAGCAGGAGGCGGAGGGCAAAGACAGGGATGACACCGACACAACCTCAAACATGCTGATGACAACGCACGTTTACTACGGTGGCCACGTGTTCAATCTGTGCCGAAAGCCCAAGGTGGAAGATGAAGACAAACACGATAACTCCACCACGGTGTGAAGGAAACAGTGTACACGTTCAATGTGTGTGCTTAAGAAAATGAATTTAAAATGTGAATAAGGCCTTGCAGACAAAGTTGATGGGGCAAGGTCTTGTGTTATGTTCACCTTCGTAAAGTCATGGTCATGTGCATTTCTCCATAGGAAGTTAGGATGACAGTGCAGTCCATTTAAATCATCTTACTCAACAGTTGCCTTTCTGTTCTAGAATTGGGTACAGATAACGACGTTTTTTTCCCCCCTGTAATTTTTACTTGACCAGAACATCACATATAGATATGTATTAAACTAAACCAGTATACAATGCAAAGGCAGCTTACTCAGCAGAGCACTCGACTCATTATTTCTGCCTCATGATCTCAATTAGGGTTACCTTAATCTGCCAAACATTTTGAGGGCGTACATAGGACATCAATACCATGCGTCCCTGATTTGTATAGGTCAGAAAGGGGCTTCACTTCACTTTAGAATGAAAATAACTTGAGCAAATGCTGTGACTAACAGATTTGCATAAAGTTTATTACATGTATTACACGTTTAACATGGATGTTTTGGTTGTTGTAGAGATTGTAGATCCATTTCCCTAATACCTATATCTTTACATTGGTAATTTTGGTAAGACCTCTTTTTTTATTTTATTTTACTTAAAACTTTCGTGACTGCAAGAATTCATATTATTGGTTCATTCGGTAAAGTCACGTAGATAGAAAATAAATAAAAAAAATTAAATTAACAAATAAAAAACAAGCAAAGAAACCCACGTTTCGATCGCACCACAAGCGGTCTTCTTCTATTTAAATGACTTTACCGAAAGAACCAAGAATACCTTTTTCAATTGGAGAACAAAGATATCTCACAAAGTTTTACCTTACATGTTACATAGAAACAGGATTGCTTTTAATAACTTAAAAAAACACTTCATAAGGTGGAATACACGGTTTTTGCAACATGCACTTGAGTACTGATTAAATGTCAGGCAAAATTACAAGTGTGGAGATGACATGTAATCAAGCACTGTTTTGAGTCATACGAACACATTGCTTCTGATTAATGATTGCTCGTGATTGATTTGTGATAAATATTACAGCCATGTACCTACACAGAAACCTCTCCCAAACTACCCAGTACCAGTGCCACGAGCCAGAACACGAGATTATCGTTTTGCCCCAGATGATGTTATTTTGGATTTATGGAAACAAGTTGAGGAACAGAGGAGGCAGTGATGCACGAGCATAAAAACACTCACCTACTTTATCAAACATACTGCTTTATAACAGCACAGTATAACAGACTGACATTTTCGGTGGTCGGCAAGATATATTTACTGACTTGTAGTTGGATATTGCAGCCTACACTCTAGAACCCTAAGACACGAGGACATTTTAAAGAATTGTCTTCATATTAAGACAAAATGCATGCTATCAATGCAGAACACACCGATTTTATGGAGGATGTCCCTTATTATCTTAGCAACAATACCTCAATCCTTTGCAAATTGAAAAGTGCTTCATTTCATAGACACTTAACGATAAACCCTTAAAACCTACTGTTCATGTAGGAGTTGATTTGCCTCATCGCTGAGATACCCACAAACGACCGAGGCATGTGAACACAGCATTTTATGTATAACACATGATAAAAATACAAACATGATATTACAGCCCATGCACCAGACTGTCTAGAATTGTTCACAAGCCTTCGGAAACTTTGGATGCCATGTGCCAACTTGACAAACGAGTCATTTTTTGAAACGTGGCTCTGCAGTCTCTAGCCATAGTGAATTCAAGAGTGTGGAATAAAAGCCAGAAAATATGAAGCATAACAATATTTGATTAATTTCTGAATTTTATTAATCACCACAAACAAAAATAAACTATTAAAAAATTTAATTCACAAATCATTTTAAAACAAATCAAGACATTCAATTGGCTCACGTGAGTTTAGTCAGTACAAAATATATGCATCAAAGAAGGTATAAAACATGCATGTACTCTTATTTTTTAAACATTCGCTATTCTACATCACTTGTATAACTGTGGGGGAAAAAATAGTGTTTATCAATTAAAAAAATGGAGAGGTCGTGATTTTGTTAACTCTCCTGACATTTTAAATGGCCGGGTAACTTATGTAGGTCATCATAGCTGCATCAGAGCACTGAGCTGCATCAGAGCACTGAGCTGCACCAACTAAAGTCCCGGGTGTATATCTGGGCAGCCGCCTGTGATCAAACAAGGTCTGAAGTATAGCACAATGCTCTCAACATGATCACCGGTGTCTGCGCAACATAGACTACAATAATTAGCTTCGCTTGGCTGTGAAGGATCATGTTTGTAAGTAAATATTGAATGATGCTGTCGTTAGACTGCTTAACTCACAATCCAAAGGTTGTAAGATCAATTCTGGTCAGGGATCTACTCAATCCATAAACCCCAATGTGGCAGATAAAATGTGACACTTTGAGGAATGTGAACATTGGGCTTTCTAGGTGCAACTGGCGCCAACCATGGTAATGCGGTTCCCTCACCAGCACGACTGCCACCCCCATTGATAATTTGAGCAGGGAGACACTGGCTTTTTTACTTATAAATGTGATGAACCGTGCATTATAGAACATTAAGGTGCACCAACTAGTACTGAGAAGAGGACCCTATTGAATTGACCCGGAATAAATTATGTGGTGTCATATTTGGGACTACTCCATGATGTGGCTTCAAGTCCAGCTATGAATGTGATTTTTTCCCCATCCTGCTATGAATCTGATATAGCAAAATAGGATACAGTGAACAATTGCGAAATATATATATTTCAATTAAAATGCTTGGAAAAATTGCTATTTTCTTAATGTTTACACTGAAAATGAGCAGTGATTTTTCAGCAAATCCATTGGTTGTAAATCCACATTTCTAGATTGTAATGAATTTTTTTTTCAAGCATTTACAATTTCATATATACTTAACGATAAACCCTTAAAAAAATAAATGATGTAATAATTTACATTGTATAACAAAGGGAGCGGTGGCAGAGTGGTTAGCGGACTCCTCAGAACCCGGTTACCAAAATTCTATTCCTGGTCATGGCTAACATCAGGGAGTGATATCTGAACCAGACCTGGAAACTCCTCTTCAGCAATCCATACTGAAAAGTGTTGCGAAGTATGATCAAACAGCCTCCCTGATCAACGCGGAATATGGAGGCCTTCATCTAGCAGTGAACTTGCACGGCTGAAATTTATTATAGAGCATACCTCGTTGTGGAATAATAAATAAAAAATGCATATGCCGAATTATAGCATGGTTAATTTTCACATTTCACGCCTGCAAGTATGCGACACCAAGGCATTAAGAAATAAGACGTCAGCCCATCTTAATGGAAGACTTCGCAATCCAACGAGATAACTGCTTTTTAACACATTTAGGCTCTGTGGTCCAAGCCGTCTGACAAAAGTATAAGGCTCCATTCATGAGAAAATGAACTGAAATGTAAAGTTACGTAACTTTTGAGGTATCGTGCCCACATTATTTCCAAGCACACTACTATAATAGCCCCCTACTGTAGTGTCAGTCGCGTTGGCGTCATAGTAAAACTGTTAAAAATGCACAGTGCATGGCAGAAGTGTCTGCATATGCGACAAAAGCATTCGCAAAATACAGAAGGATTTGAAAATTATATGCAGCTGTGGCCCGTAGCAGGAATTTGAGTGAATTCCCATTTACTTTTAGAAGAAAATATCAACTGCTGCTATACTGTGGATCGATATTGTCTTTCCGATGTAATATAATAGCACTGAGTAATGTTTATTCGGGTGTTGTCTTCCATTGTCTCCAATAACTTTCCATATCAATTCTTTATGAGCATTTAACATGCCTAATAATTAAAATTGCTTGCACAAGAAGCAAGCTTATGATAAATCTTCAGTGAAAATCATTAACTTTAATATTATGCATTGGCTAAGCAGTTGTTTTGTTAATGAAGGATCGGATTCAAAAGTGTTAGTGGAATTTTCTGCAGATTTTTGCTAGCAATGGCCCAATCTGTAACTAGTCATGGACACCCGGCCACTTTTTCACCAATTACTGACATATTTTTGCCAGAACATCAATCAGACCTAAATGAATAACTAATAAACATGAATACATCAATTGAATGATAACACCTTATTCCTATACTACTGCCTCCAGGCTCACGTGTGCGAATGTGGTACTGTCTAAAGCGTACTCGCATAAATTGTGCATAACGTGCTTTCTATCAACAGAACCTACCTACAGTCCAACTAAAACTCAATCACGTCAGAATCGTGATTACATATTAACATTTTTGGGATATTTGCATGCATTTAACTCATTACAACTTATAAATGAACGTCCAAATGCACTTTTAAAAAAGCATGATGCATAAAATAACTAATCATGTCTGAGCAGCTGAGAGCATGCCACTCTCATCACCCACTCACACATAATCTGTCCTGCCAGAGCCCTTTGATCTGGGGGGCCCGCGCCGCGGGGGGCCGCGTGGCCGCGACTTATTCCCCGAAGGCTTGGAGCTGCAGGAGCAGCACAGGAAGGCGCCGCCCATGAGCACGAGGCAAGCGCCAACCCAGCCCACAAACAGAGCCTGACCAAACTCATACCTGGAACAAGAATTCACACACACGTATGTGCATCAAGGTATGACAGAGGTAGCTTAAAAATGTTAGCTGGTAAAATTTATCTAAATTAGTTCAGAATCTTTTTTTTTTTTTATTTAAAGACGATTTAGCACGTTTGGCTACTTACGTTGCAAAATAAATTAAACATAAGTTTAAAAAATAAATAATAGGTAAAAATATACAATAGGCTATATTTTGGGCAATAGCCATTAAACACTGAGTGGCATGGATTGTGTAGCAGCAAAAAGTGGGTAACACAAGCAAACATTTTTATCTTGGCTTATGGAGCAGCTATATGTGTGGCACAGCACACACTCACCTGTGACTACATAAACACTCACCTGGCCTGTACAGGTGTCAAGGGGCTGTAGAACTCCCGCGCAATTTCCGCAGCATAATAAGACGTGCCAGTGAGACACAACAGCCCTAAAACACACGAGTACACACACACATTCACACATGAGCAGAGGTCTGTTATAATAAAAAAACACATTTTATAAATCAATGAACTAGAGCCATGATTCTACAAAATAGCAGATACAGCATTACATAATTTTAAATTCTGTTGGACAATTTAATTACCATGTAACATAATTAAAAGCAAAATTATACCTTAATGTTCATACATTTTGAGTGCCATGAAATATAAGGGCATCATTGCATACATAGGTAAAAATAATGTTACGTATACAGAACTAAACAAGTATAACCCGTAAAAACAAAGTTCTTCACTATAAATCCTTTATATGCGTGGCGGCTAGAGTCCTCTCGTCCTCTGGCTTGAGATGGCTGCCACCTATGGGTCAGATGATTGCATGCCATCATTAAGCAATTGGTAATTAAATATAATATTTTTGTCCTAAAAAGTGTAAAATTTTGGAAAAAATTTTCACGAACATTAATTGTCACGCACAACGAGTCTGTGTGCAAAATGTCAGCTCGATTGGATCACGGGAAGTGGGTTAAAAAACGACCGAAAGATTTGCACGGTCATAAGCGCGCAAGCAAGCAAGTGAACTTAATATAAAGGATTTAATAAAGGATTTAAAAATATATTCGCCTGTGGAGGACGCGGGGATCGATCCCGCGACCTTTGGCATGGGAAGTGAGGACGCTACCAACTGCGCTACTCCGCCAGGGCCTGTGGAGGTGTCACGCTCTGGGCTCCTACACTGTGATGTTCAGCCAAAGCCATGAATGAGTTCTATTTGAATAAATGTAAAAAAAGTATATATTCGCCTGTGGAGGACGCGGGAATCGATCCCGCGACCTTTGGCATGGGAAACGAGGGTGCTACCAACTGCGCTACTCCGCCACGGCCTGTGGAGGTGTCACGCTCTGGGCTCCTACACTGTGACGTTCAGCCAAAGCCATGAATGAGTTCTATTTGAATAAATGTAAAATAATTTTTTTTAGCCTAAAAAGTGTAAAATTTTGGAAAAAATTTTTCACGAACATTAATTGTCACGCACAACGAGTCTGTGTGGAAAATGTCAGCTCGATTGGATCACGGGAAGTGGGTTAAAAAACGACCGAAAATTTTACACGGACGTAAGCAAGCAAGCAAGCAAACTTAAAATAAAGGATTTTAAAAAGATGCACTCCAATAATACGTGCATCCTAAAAATCATGCCGCCCTGGAAGTTTGAGAAACTCACATAACCTTTAATGAACACATTTTCCGGTGACTTTATGAACTTTTTAAAAACATCATCCATTCATTTTCAACAATAAACAGCACATTATTGGTAGTCGGCATGTCTATATACATTTCTACTTTAACATAATTGCAGATGAAACTAGTGCCATCTTGTTAAGGTAACCTGTTAGGGTGTGAACAAAGGATTTCCCTTGTAAGAGCAGGAGCACACCCATGAAACTAGTGCCATCTTAAGGTCACCTGTTAGGGTGTGAAAAAAGGATTTCCCTTGTAAGAGCAGGAGCACACCCACTGATTAATCATATGATAAATGAAAACAGTAGCCAAGCTGACCTTTTGGCCTGTATCATTTCCCATGTGAAGCACGAACAATTCGCAATCGTTTCCTTTTTTGTCAAGAAACCCATTAAAACAATGCATCTCATTTGCAAGGGAGACCTGCAGCGTTACGCATGACATGTGAGCACACACCGGCAACGAGGAACACCACTCCGCCCAAGATGGCGAAGCGGTTCTTGCGGGTTTTGTTGTCCGCTCCCATGCGAGTGCACTTCATGCCGACGGCACTTACTCCCAGCGCAAAAAGACCCACCACGATGGAGCAGATCATCAGCGCACGGGTTATCTGCACCCTTGCTGCACACACAAACATTAAACCATTTTAATACAAGGATTAGTGAAGGCATGGTGATGCAGTGGTAAGTGTACTGTGCTATGGAACCAGGCCCAAGTACAATTTGCAGCCATGGCTAACATCAACCGTGGTTGATATATTAACCACTCCTAGGCCCTGTGCTGACCAGGCTTGAAGTATGGTAAACAGCCCCCCTGACCAAAACATCATGGTAAGGCAGCAATACATTGCGACAACCCTAGTTAACATGCACCCACTAGGTGACAAGAAATTATTGTGCCTAAATAATTCACCCTTTATACATATTACCTCGTTTGTTTAACCAGAAGAACTCAAGAGAGCAGGATTGTCTCTTTTGCAAGAGTGACCTGAGTCATCAAAATTTGAAAAACAATGACACACATGGAAGTACAACTAGGCACCCAATGGCCTGCGTGCTCACAGGAGTCATTGGACACAATTGTTGGTGACATCATCATCACCACCACAGAGCGCTGGACACCACACAAGGTGGGTATGCGCATGTGGAGAGTGGTAGTGTCATGGTTATCGCAATACGCTACGATCTGAGGAACCCGAGTTTGATTACCGGTCACAGCCAGCATCAATATCTGTATCAGTCCTGGGCCTTATCTAGGTGAACTAAGCCCTAACTGAATACCTGGTGTGGTATTTCAAGTCACTATCTGGGACACAACGGTGGTGGGGCCATGGTGCTGGCCACACCACCTCCTTGTGTGCTGTATTGCCTTCACAGGTGCTCTCTTATAGAATTTTCCACAACAATCTGTTCAGGCTAAAGGGGAAAATTCGTCTTTATTGTGCGAGCACTCACTGGGCAGCGCGAGGAGGGAGTCAAATATCTTGCACTGGATCTGGCCCGTGCTCTGCGAGGCACAGCTCATGAAGAGCCCCTCGTAGATGCTCACGGCCGTGATGATGACCTCGCCGGCATAGGCACTCGTCCTCCACTGCGGCAGTGCCGTGGCGGCGATGATGGCGATCCATCCGCACATCCCCAGCGCATAGCCCAGCAACTGCAGTCCCGAGTTGGCCATCCTCGCCTCGCTTGAAACTTCCCTTTAGAACTCGTTAATGCCTACTTTGCCCTTCTTGTCTAATACCACAGCGTCTCTCTCCTGAGGATAATTTTGATTTTCGTTAAAGGAGAGCTGTGGGAGACAATGCGAAAAACGCATGGGGATCACACGGACAGGTTAGGTGAGACAAAGTGTAGATATAGCAGTGGTTAGCTGCACAGCAGCTGTACCCAGTGAGGATGGGGTGTTGTTGGGTGTGGTTCTCTGTGCCCTAAAGGTTTCACATGCAGTCGGACAGGTGCTGTGTGCGTTCATTGGGTTGTCAGATGTGGTGTTTAGTCAGATAGGTGAGTGTAAACAGGCAGTTGGACATATATGTTGTCATTAACAGAAGGTAGATAGATAGATGTGATGTATAGATGGGTTTGCATTGGTTTGGGTTATGTGTAGGTTTTGGGTAGGGATCCGGGTTGGTGGTTTGGGTTAGGATTAGGGTTGGGTTTTGTGGGGTTATTGTTGAGGCTCTGGTTGTGGTTGTGGTTAGGGTTGGGTTTGAGTGCGGGTTAAGGTTAGTGTTACATATTTACAGTTGGGGCTAGGGTTGTGATTATACTGTAGTTAGAGTTAGGGTTGTGATTATACTGTAGTTAGAGTTAAGGTTGTGTCTATAGACGGGCGGGATTAGGGTTAGAGATGATGGGGTTAGAGTTACAGTTGTGGTTATAGTTGGGGTTAGAGTCAGGGTTGTGGTTATAGACGGGGGTTAGGGTTGTGGTTATAGATGGGTTAGGTAAGGGTTGTGCTTATAGACGAGGTTAGGTTTGTGTTTATAGACGGGTTAGGTAAGATTATTGATTACAGACGAGGTTAGGGTTTGTGTTTATAGACGGGTTAGGGTTGAGGTTGTGATATTTCCGCCTCCTCCCCCACCCGGTCCTTCCCGCGCGAACCAAGCGACACCGGGCACAGCGCGTTTCTCCACGGCGCCCCTCGCGCTCACCGGCAGTCACCTCTCGCCCTCACCTCACCTCCCCTCGCCCTCACCTCGCCACGCGTTCACCTCCCCTCGCTCTCACCGGCAATCACCTCTCACCTCCCCCTCACCTCACCTCCCCCTCACTTCCCCTCGTCCTCGCCTCTCGCGCCCTCACCTCACCTCGCCCTCACCTCCCCACGCGCTCCCCTCACCTCGCCCTCACCTCCCCACGCGCTCCCCTCACCTCTCCTCCCCCTCACCTATCTTCCCCCTCACCTCTCCTCCCCCTCACCTATCTTCCCCCTCACCTCTCCTCCCCGTGCTCTCACCGGCAATCACCTCTCACATCCCCCTCACCTCATCTCCCCCTCATCTCACCTCACCTCTCTCTCATCTCACCTCTCGCCCTCACCTCCCCTCGTCCTCGCCTCTCGCGCCCTCACCTCCCCTCCCCTCGCCCTCACCTCCCCCCGCTCTCACCGGCAATCACCCCTCGCCCTCACCTCCCCTCGCACTCACCTCACCTCGCCCTCACCTCCCCACGCGCTCCCCTTACCTCACCCTCCCCTCGCCCTTACCGGCAATCAGCCCTCTCCTCGCTCTCACCTCCCCCTCGCCTCCCCTCGCCCTCACCTCTCCTCAGCCTCACCGGCAATCACCCCTCGCCCTCACCTCACCTCACTCTCACCGGCAATCATCCCCTCGCCCTCACCTCACCCTCACCTCTCCTCACCGGCAATCACCCCTCGCCCTCACCTCACACGCACCTCACCTCACACTCACCTCCCCTCGTCCTCGCCTCTCGCGCCCTCACCTCTTTGTCGCTCACCTGGTTGGAGATGACGTCACTTCCGTTATCACCTGTCGCGGATGTGACGTCACTGTTTAGCTCACCCTACAGCGGGTAGCGCGTCACGCGCGGGGAGGGGGCATTGTCTGGCGTCGTGACGTCACTCCGTTACCTGGCGCAAAATGACGTCACACGACGTTGTAACACAACACGTAGGAAATTTAAAAAATGTAAAAATAAAAATATGTATTGATTTATTTTTCACCTACGTGACTTTACCGAAAGAAGCAAAGAGTATGGATCCTTGCAGTCACGAAAACTTCAAATCTAGAAACAACACGTAGGCTAAATTGGTTCTTTACCCTTCTATCTGGCAACAAAACTGACACTTTTTTTTACAAGGAGTCATGTTTGAATAGACCGCAATACCTGCAGTCATAATACAAACAAAAGAACATAACTTTGATAATGTGCACTGTCCTTGAAGTTTTGTTGCCAGATAGAAGGGTAAAGAACCAATTGTCATATTTTTACTGGCAAATGAGGTTCCCATAGAACACGTAGGCTTTCGCTACCAATATCAAGGACACTCAATTGATTTTGATGACGTCGAAGTTCTGTGCAAAACTAGCTACAACTGGCCAAGACTAATTAGAGAATCTATCGAAATTAAAAAAAATACAAATAATTTTAACCGTTCGGATAGCCACCGACTCAGTGCTGCTTGAAAGCGAATCGTCAAATAATACATTATAATACATTGTTTAAATGCATGCTTATACAGGGCACCATACTTCAATAGGGATTACCGTTGGTACCGCTATATTTAATACACACAATGGAGAGGAAGGACAAGATCAAAGGGCCCGCATAATGCGCATGCAAAATGTGCGTTGACTCAAGGGGCCGTCCATAAATGACGTCACGCTATTTTGGCCGATTTTTGACCCCCATCCCCCCCTCGTGACACGGCGTCACAAAAAGTCAGACCCCCCCCCTCAAAAATGACGTCACAAAGCTCTGCCCCTCCCCCCCCACAAAACCATATTTCCATTTTGAAAATAAAACATGCTTCAAATCACTTTAAACTATTGTCATTGTAGTGCGTATTTAATGTGGCGCTGCACTCTGATGTTGTAGGAGAAAACATTTATTAAAAAGGAGGCGTTGGAAAGCTGAAATTTAGCATAAAATTAACTTGAAAATATTCAACGTCTAACTAAAACTGCAGATGTTCAGAATATTATATTGAAATTCTCTTATAATTATAAAATATTAAAAGTAAATATAACTATTTAAAAAATACTTGAAACTTTGTAGTAGAACGAAGCAAAATGGAGAGTACAATTATAATAATCACATATTCATTTCACAGAATGAAAAGCCCTGGTAGAACCATTAGAATCAAAATGTTAAATAACAATCATTATTTTTTTTTACAAAATGTATGCTTCTCCATTCTCCCATGGAGAAGTAAAATGCTCCTTCATTCCTTTTCAAGGCAGCGTGTTAACTAATGTGTTATCATTTGTGCTTGTACAGCAACATCACTAAATAATGACACATTATTGTCTGTTTACATGCGAGTGCAATAATTACACAAAATCCACGTTGGTTTGTGTAACGTCATTTTACTTTCTGAATAATTTTCAAAAGTAATTTTCCCAAACCATTAGGAAATCTATTTTGTTTGTGCACATTTTGTTCATTTCTTCTGCTAAAGTGGCTGTGTTTGCTGGGATTTTGTGTTTGCTTGTACTTTTTACTGTTATTTTGCTATTTTTAGTGACTCAATTTTTTTTAAACCATCCTTGTCTTTTTGAGTTCTCACCTGGTTAAACAAAACAAACTTGAACCTGAATATTAATGCGTGTCTATTGGCACTAGGCTTAATACAACCTGGTCATATCACCACATAATTTAAACGTCATTCCGAGAGGACTACGCCATAACACGTTTTTTAAGGTTATCTGTTTCCACGCTCCAATTATATATTTCATTGTTTTTTAAACTGATTGGTCTACACCAGAGACAGCCTTCTTAGGGCCTTGTCTCACTAGTGTTAGTGTCAGACCAGAGAACTTCCAAAAGGCGAATAGTACAAAGAAATGATCTGGTCTGACACTGGTGAGACGAGGTCGACAATCAGTTTCACGGACAATGCCATGTATTATCAGATAATGTTTTGTTTTAATTTGAAGTTTTTTTCGTGACTGCAGGAATCCGTACTCTTTGGTTCTTTCGGTAAAGTCACGTAGGCTGCGATCGAAACGTCGCGATTTTTATTTTTACCTACGTGACTTTACCGAAATAACCAAAGAGTATAATGTTTTGTTTGCATGTTCACCACAAGTACGTGTGGTTAATGCAGACATGATTCCTTGTAAAAGGTTTATATTTGGTGTTTGAATATCTGAACACCTGAGAATAGGTTTTCCCCTTTTTTCTGGCAACAAAACAGGTGTTAAGATGTTAAAACACCAAACTGAAACCTTTTACAAGGAATCATGTCTGCATTAACCACATGATTCCTTGTAAAAGGTTTCAGTTTGGCGTTTTAACATCTTAACACCTGTTTTGTTTGCCAGAAAAAAGGGTAAAACCTATTCTCATATTTTGGTACTGGCAAAGGAGGTCCCATGATCTTAACATCAATTTTTTAGGTCTTTCGGTAAAGCCACGTAGATAGAAAAAAAAATCACAACATCCTTCCTCAGCAGCTCTCACTATTTTTTCACCTGATGATTGCTTGTGTTGCAATCGAAACGTCGTGATAGTTTAATTCCTTTTTTCTATCTATGTGGCTTTACCAAAAAACCCAAAGCATATGAATTACGCAGTCACGAAAGCTTTAAGTCAAAATCTTAACACCTGTTTTATCGCCAGAGGGTAAAACCTAGTCTTATTTTTTCTTTGATATTGGCAAAAAAGGTCCCATGTAGTAATTGTCATTTTACTTTGAACAGTATACCATATAACAATACCACAGTACTGTGGTGTGATTTTATTGCCTCTCAAAATATCGGGTTAGCTATGGGGCACGTAGGGCGGACAAATCTACTTCATTGCAGACGGTGAATATCTCTGGAGTGAGCATGTAGTGTACGCGTTGTCTCACGGGATACAACGGGAACGCAGTGGGTGGCACACAGTTCCTCCACACAAATGAACTCCCCGTTGCTCCGTTTCCCATTCTTAAAAGGCTTCCTATCCACATGACCATCTGGGCAGTTTCTGCCTTTTGTTTGGCCTTTCCTCAGCGCGGGGCACAGGGGCGGGTGGGGGCGAACATTGGCAGCCGCTGCTCACAGCTTACAAAGGATACGGGTGGCCAGGACCACTCGTCCCAGGTGGCCTCATTCCAACAATGGCAACACATACAAAGTAACGGAGGGGCCCTCTCCACTGCCGATCACGTGCGCCACTACTCAGCCCAGCATTCGTGTTCTACCCGAATTGTAGTTGAACTTCCACTGTAGCCCACTTTTAAGCGTTACCGTCAATTGGATAATTACTTGAGATTTTTCCAACAGGCCGATAATTTACGTCCCCAGAGAGATGGTGATGATGGGTAAAGCAACTCGACCACCAGGGCTCTCTATCCGTGGTTAACGCAGTTATTTATACATTAACATTGTATTGAAACTATCAGATATCTCTCATAATTAACGTTTTTGGGTTAGATCGCGTTATTTATAAATGTGTCATAACCCTCCACCACCCGACACGGCCAATCAGTAAAAAAGTGTCACGTTGATAAAAGACAAATAGTTCACTACTTTAGCCCACCGGTGTGTTGAAGAGTGAATCTACAACATTTCCAATTTTTGACTACGAAGTTTCGCTGGTAATTAACATCCAGCATCGGCCAATTTGCCAGAAGAGTGAAGCCCTCCACCTGCTCCCGGTCTGAAATAGAGCAGCAGGGTGACGCCATCATTTAACTCATTCAGGTGCAGCGATTTGAGGCGGAGGGGGGTGTTATTGTAATTATATAATAGATTAGTAATCAGTCAATTGTTAAGATTAGTAATGAGTTGTAGATTAGTAATTGGTTGTAATGTGTTATTGTAATTATATCCGTTAGTAATCAGTTACCCCATGTGATGCACCGTCACTTCATAACAAAAGCCATCAGAAACATAAGAATGCAATTGGATAGTATGTCCTACGGCAGGAAGGAAAATAAAGTTTTTAAATACAGTATATTTATAATTCAATGTTAGGTTTTTACAACCAATCCAGAGGCAGTAGATGGGTGTCCATAAAGATATCCCGAATTTCAATGACACGGGGATTCTCTTAGATATTGGAGCGGCAAAGCTACGTTTTCCATCACCTTCAATTGCATTGAATGTTGGCCGAGGTGATGCTCGCCAGCACAGGAAGCCAAGGAGTGAAAGAAGACTTCAGGGTGCCGCCCAAGATAAAGTGCGGTGTCAATTTCGTTATCAACAAGGTTTGTGAGAGAGCTCGCACTCCACACTGGGGCACAGGACTCCACGGTGGTGGACCAGGGCTTGTGTCGATATCTTAAACATGCGGGTATCCATTTCCCCCACATTGTTCCAAGTTTCCGAATTATGAATTACCTCCCCCGTCCTGCACCCCCATTTGCTATCGTGTCATGAGACGAATAATTATTCATAAAGGACCTGGACAGCACTGTGTGCTTCTAAAATTCCCTTCAAGTAATGTCATATACACACAAGGGAGCAGGAAATTCCCAAGACCCCTCCAAAAAAGAAATTCCATCGCATAATAAATACAATATTTTGTTGTTTTCAGAGGTTGAACTTTGCTACATTTTTCACAATCAAATAAAATGTATTTTAATGTATTGCCAAGACCATCAACGTATTACATTCACTTGACAACCTGGGTTATTCACAGGAAATTGCCTGGATTCTAACCCAAAATCTCAGCAGTGCCAGTTTTGTGCTCTGATCAACCACCAGGCCAGCTTTTGGTAATTTTAAGTCAAATAAAGTCTGTCAATAATTTAGAATGTTAAGAATTTTCAATTTAAACATTTTCCATGACAAAATAGAGGACTCATTTTACAGTTGGGTTATTCTACTCATTAATAGACACGTATGGAAAAGCAAAAAACAGGTAAATAAAATACGCACAGTTTTTTTGTTTGTGCAACTTTATTACCCAACAGATCAACAAAATATGCAAAAGTAATACAATTCATCACCTATACCCCATAATGCAATTAAGACAACCCCGAATAGTATGCTACTTTAAATGGTTGCAGGTATTGCTTTGCACAGTGCAAAACACCTGTGTAGCCTAACAAGGCTCTTCCAATCAAACACCGATAAAAAATACTTAAGTAAAAAACTATGAAAATTTAAAATACATAATTAAATCCTTGTCAATTTAAGTGTAAGCATGTCACACAGCACAAAATGTATGGCCATTTAGTTTTGATTTAACCAAATCGTAAAGCCAAGACTAGCACAAATGAAGGGTTAAAGTTCAAGAGGTGATAATTCTGTAAGAAATGGTGGCATGAATGAAAGTGTGCACTTTGCTTGGCTAAGTATGCAGGACCAGAAGCCATGTTGGGGAAACCTTCAGGTTCGGCACACAAGTAAACTTTATTCATTGAAGTATGTGGTCTTATAAAAAGGTCATTGTGAAGTTGCCACACGACTCGGATGTTTATGCTCGGAATAGTGAACTGCAATATTATAACGATACACAACCACAAACAACCCCTTCATACATCACTATTCATTGGATACATATGCTAAAAGTGTTTAAATACATCTTTAAAAAAAACATTTAGTAACGTTTTTTTGGTGGATTTTACACTCGACATTACATGCAGAAAGGCACTGTGCATGGGGCCACATCAAAGCACGCACACCTGCCAGAACAAGTATTTACAACCACTTCATACAAATCATCAAGCCATAGATGCACGAGCAAATTTATGATAAAAAAAAATACATTAGTCCACAAGTTGTATTTAACATACTGCACTTTCAACCAATTTCATAAAATTTTGATGTACGATTTGTTAACAACCACAAAATAGTCGTGCCAAACACTCAATCTACAACGCAGGGATGTTCTCAACATAGCAATTTAAAAAAATCTTTTAATATTCGCATATTAAGGTTCAACAAAACACTCCTTCAAAAACACAAGAACTTTACAAAATAAAAAAACGAACACTCGAGCAGCTGGTTCGGTCTGCTACACTTCACCCGTCACACATACTCCTTCTGGGCAGAGCCCGTAGAACTGGGGGGCCCGCGCCGCGGGGGGCCGCGCGGCCGTGACGTCTTCCCCGACGACTTGGAGTTGCAGGAGCAGCACAGGAAGGCGCCGCCCATGAGCACGAGGCAAGCGCCGGCCCAGCCCACAAAGAGAGCCTGCCCAAACTCATACCTGCAACAAGAAATCACGCTTGTCAAAGGACTATATAGGCAGCCCTGTATGTAGTCACTTCTTTCGCACTGTACCTAGCTAACCGTGCAAATTGGAGGTCCGAGGGAAAGACACTAAACACAAAAACAGTTGTAAAACCTTAAACTTACAACATGGCTTCCCATTACAGGGTTACAGATGACACAGGATTAAAAAAGGGTGCAGCTAGTATCCTAACTGATTACAAATTGTGGTACCTCGAATGACCATTACTAAGAATTTGCAAGCGATACTATGAGATTTTGACACAGGCAAGAGGGGCTTGCTTCACCTCGTGCAAAACATTAGCATTACAACTTTGGCTAAAATCTATTTTAGACCAGAGTAAGAGCTGCCAATACAATTTGGATTCATACAGCTCCCACATTAAAACAATGATGTACACATCTAGTGAACTGGGAACGTGCAAATGAGGTCAAACGTCAAAATTGTACTCCACAATCAAAAGAACTGTGGGGTGGGAGCTGATCTCCGAAGGCAATCCTGGAGGAAAGCTAACGACGCCCCTCCCAATTGGTACTCATTTTGTAGAGATGGGCCAATCTGCCAGCAACCAGGATGCAAACTCAACCTTGGTGATTTTGAGGCAGGCACACTGCCAGTGATCCACCCAGTTGGTTTACTAGAAATCATTCCAAAAAAGTGCTGCTTTTAAAATCTAATGTTCAAGAGTACTTGCGATTATTCAATAAGTTGTCAAGATTCAGTGCTAGCAGTATAAATATAATTGAAATAAAAAGTTATATTTTGAAAACATATACGATCTACATTACTATACAGCCAGTTAATTGAAATAACGTAAAACAGTATTGTAATAGAATGAGTCAAATACCACTAATAACGAGAGAATAAAAATGTTAATATCTTAAAATCATCCTGGCCTTGCTGACTTTTGCATCATTACAAGACACATTCGAGAAACCCTACTCCATACTCTACAAATCACACAATACCACAAAAAGCAACAATTTAAGAAAACCAAAGCACACAAATAATATACCCCACACCAACCAGTAAACACCACCCATTCACACCACTGCTGACAATGCCTAATTTCAGCCTACATTTCAGTTTGTAGGTTGTGAAAAAGAGACGTGGAATTTACAAAGTAAGTTTCAATGCATTCGAATTGTATATATGCAACATGAAATACCAAATCGAAAATAATCAAAAAGGTGGCAACCCATCGCAGAAAGGCCCTGGTTTAGCCGCTGAACTTTTGTAACCTTATTGCCCAGCAGGTGGCTGTCTCGTGCACGTGAAAACCGGCTCTCACCTGGCCTGGACAGGCGTGTTGGGGCTGTAGAACTCCCGGGCAATGTCCGCAGCGTAATAGGACGTGGCAGTCAGACACAGTAGCCCTAAAACACGACGCGCACATACGACAAAAAGCCCCACATTTAACCTTAAACACGATTTGGCCAAGTCTGGTTAGCAAGTGTATGTATAAGGCTGCCTAGGCACAGGCCAGAGTAGTTTGACCAGCTCCATGCCCAGCCACCTTGGTTTCTAATGTGCTGTTATCATACCACGTAAATGAATGTCCACCTAGAATTGTGGTGGGTTTAAAAATATAAACTGAAAAATTGCGTCATTGTTATAGGAAGTTGATAAGACAGCACTGGGCCGTATTTAAAGTGACACTGGCGGTATTAGCGCAACTCCTAAAAAACAATGTTTACAAGAGTCAAAGCTTCATGTTGAGGTTAGCACCTGTCGACATATTATACAGTTCAATACAACAGGCCGACGTTTCTCAATAGACAAAGCTCATGAAGCTCAGCAGCACCCTAACTCATGCACAGGCACAAGTGGGGCACAACGCATGAGATTAGGGAGGGAAAAACCCATGCAAGTAGGGAGGATGAGTCACTCACTAAGCAAACACGCAAACAGAAACACGGCTCACTCACACGCCTCGGTTCAGTTTAAGAGCAGTACAGTAGCACAAGTACAATCATTTAGATATTTAATGTTTGAAATGTTACCGCTTTCCTCCTAATGGCCACGGTATTGTGTATTCTTTAGTCCTCGGTTGTGTTCCTACAAAGTACCACTTATTTTAACCCCTAAGAGGATGATTGGCTAAATGTACTCCGCAACTTGAACCACTTGAATTCACTGCGCCCGTGCTAGATTGACTGTTTATGCTGTGCAGCACATATAATTAACTTTGGCTGAAAGAGACAAAGTTCAACATCGATTAGATGCCATTGGCATGTTTAAATTAGCTATAATTGAGCGATTACAGGGAGGTGGAAGTTATGGCAAGAGGGCTCAGGGATGCCAGTGGAGACAGAAGGAGCATCGCCCCACGCTTCGGCTTAACAGGGCTGGAGTTCAGTAGGGGTCAGATCCAGCGGTGGCACAGGCTCTGTCTGCTGGGCTCAGTGTCTCACACAGGCAGGGGACTCAAGCTATGATGCAAGGCTACCACGTACGTCTTTTTCCTAAGAGTCTGCAGTGTTTTACAGCAGAGGGCAATGTTGCTGTGTGTAATCCCAAATGAGTAATATGCATGAATGGTTTCAAATTTGGCAGAATTTAACCATGATGCAGACAATGACCTAAGTCTTGCAAATGCCATCAGAATCTTCAACACTCCCGCTAGACCATGTCACTGCCAAAAAGGTGAGAGTTGAGGTGTGTGATGAAGAAATACATAAGTGCCAGTGGATTTGGAGATAAAGTCATGGCTATGGGATATGCTAAACAGATTGAGATAAGAGGTCCTGCAGAGTTGAGAGCTGTGGGAGGCAAGGAGGAACTTAAGATTGATGATGGCTCTAAGACAGTGGTTCTTAACCTGGGGTGCATTCACCCCGTGGGGGTGTGATATGCCCTTTCTGGGGGAGCGAGGCATGCCCGATGTTTTAGAAGGTAAATCAAAAGACAAATTAAGCACGGGCACGTAAGTACAACTACTTTGTTTCAAAACCTTTGTATTTATTAACATTATATTTTTTTACAATTGGGAACCCAAGGGGTGCAAGGCTGCAGTCAAAGTTAAGAACCACTGCTCTGAGTTTTAAAACGCTTGAACTTTGATCTCAATTTTAGGAACGTTTAACTGGAAAAAAATCCAAGATGAAAATGGATCAAAATGAGTGGACAGTGAAGTTGAGTGTGAACATAAGAACTGCCTTTCATTAGCAAAGAGTTATTGAAGCTGGACAATATTTTTGCCAAGTGGGGGGAGGTGGAACATTCAGCAGAGGAAAGCTTGAGGGTTGAATACCACAACATGGGTTTTTGAAATGTATAAAACCCTGAAATGGACACGTAGGAACATTCTAGATTTGAAGCTTTCGTGACTGCAAGGATTCAAACTATTTGGTTTTTTTCGGTAAAGTCACGTAGGCAAAAAATAAAAAAATAAACAACTAAATTTGATCACGACGTTTCGGGCGCAACACAAGCGTCCTTCTTCAGGTGGGGACAACATAGCGAAATCACAACCGCTTAAGTGTCACATTTAATTACATTTTTTACCTACGTGACTTTACCGAAAAAAACAAAGAGTACGTAGGAACATTTTGAGAAATAAGAAGTGGAGCAGGAGAGGAGTTTGCCAGAAATGCCTACAAGAGATTGAAGACAGCCCTAGAGGGTAGAGGGGTCAAATGGTGTTGACAGTGGTTGTGCCGAGGAGCACAACGAAAGAGAAATAGAGTCTGAAGTCGGGAGGTCATTGACCACACGTAGGATGGCAGTATCTGTAGAATGGCTTTAGTGAAAATAAGATTGGGCTGGGTCATAAAGAATGGAGGGAAAAAGTATTTGAAAATATACCATCTTTCTAGGACCCAACAAAACAGAGGCTGGAGATTGAATGGCAGTTTATGGAGTTGTTGGGATGCAATGAGGTGTTTTTTTGGGTGGAAGTGATGGCAGGAGTCTTGGGGGGCTGGATAACAATGCCAGAGGAAATGGAAACATTGACAAAGGCTTTGATGGAGGGTGCTACGGAGGTCATGAAATAGTTTTGTGCATGCAGGATCCTCCTTCCCCCGCACCTCTGATTAGCACAGTTGGCTATGTACGGTGCGAAAGAAGTTCAGGCATGGAATTAGCGATGGGATATTTTTTTTTACCCTAGGAAGCCATTGCAGCAAAGTTTATGGGGAGGAACTATTTTCAAATTATATATTAAGGAAAATGTTAGGAGCATATTTTGTGCTAGAAGCATTGGTCATTGTTTCGAAATGGATTGTATGAAGCGAGAGAATACCAAAAACAATGTCCAGGTTTCACTGTATACGTGTTCGTTACGGGCAGGGCACAAACAAGCAATATACATGGACTCGATTGTGGAAATGCCGTTCTATGGGAGCAATAAACCGTACAATAGATTACATTAGCAAGTCACGGTCATTCCACCTAAAGTTAGTGTCAGATGCCAAATCGTGGATTCACACACCCAAGAAAAGAAAGAATCCCTCGACAAAACAGCCACGCATTTCCAAACAGGATGCAAACTAACCAAACACCACCATGTACACACGCACCGGCAACGAGGAACACCACTCCGCCGATGATGGCGATGCGGTTCTTGCGGACTTTGTTGTCCGCTCCCATGCGAGTGCACTTCATGCCGACGGCACTTACTCCCAGCGCAAAAAGACCCACCACGATGGAGCAGATCATCAGCGCACGGGCTATCTGCACCCTCGCTGCGCACGTGCAGACACACACACACACTTGTCTTTAGCAATCGCATTTCCCCGTAGCACTCACCCGTCTCATCTTTACAAGGATGTTAGAGTGCAAGCTCACACCCCCTTAACCACATTTGGATTAAAATGGTTTTAACCAAAACTTAATCCTAGCCAATTATCAGCTCTAATTTAAGCACATTATCACAAACCTTACAATTATACAATGGAAGATTTCCTTTTTTGATTATTATGAATAATCCTACAAAACAATGAAACAAGCCAATTGACCATAATTATTACACCATTGTAGCAACATGGAAAGCAGCTCAGTCATAACATTTCCAGCAAATTCATTGAACGCAAAAGTATTATTGTTTATCGGTTCCTTGCATTAGTTGCCTCCACATTTGTATTTTTAAAACACGTCAATGTACAAACGTCAACAAATGTCTGCACTTTTAACTTAATGCATGCGAACAACACTAGCATGCAGGTATAATGCATGCGGGCATCATTTCACTTGGTAATAAGGCTGGGACAATTAATCTTGGGCTGTAACTGGAAACAACGGTCGCATTAAGGGTCACAATGGGCAACACATCTCAAAACCAATTTTTGCGACATGAGAATGGTAATGCCTTGGTCCCGTGTTTGATTGGACTGTGAAAAGCAAAGACATTGCAGGAGCTGGCTTCGTAGTGGCAAAGTGTACCGGTTTAATAATGAAAACCGTGGCATAAACAGGCATTAAAAGATGTTCAAAGACAAAATACACACCTATTACAAGGCATCAAGTCTACATTGACCACACATACTTGTGGTAGAAATTGTAAACAAATATGCTTTGGTAATTGTATGCACAGTCCTTGAAACTTACTGGCCTGCACCAGGGGGACAGCCTTTTTAATGGCTTTGGCTCAACGGTGTTGGAGCAAAAACCACCAAAAAAGGCAAACGGTACAATCATGATGGAGTCTTGAATGCCGAAGCATTAAAAGCTCGGATTAAGCAGTTCTACAAGTGGCAAAAAGGGTCAATAGAAATTAAAACAGTCTTGATCTTCATCTCTATATATGAATGAATAACACAAGTACAGAAGAGATTTGCAATAAATATATGAAGTAGGTTGTAATTTGTATTTATTTTCTGCTAATAGTGGACTGGAAGTGGACTGGAACATCTATATGAAGGAAGGGATGTCACGGAGTTGGTTGGCTGCGTATACCCTGCCCTGTATGTGGTTTAAAATGTGTTAGGATTGGATGGAACAGCGAAGTGTCATGGCACAACCGTTGCAACATGGGACACCATAAAATGTAACGCAAAGCAATAATGTTTAACAGTACATGATGTAATATTTGAAGACAAAACTGCACGCAATGAAAACCTTTAGCATCTTGTATACAATACTGTATGACCAATGCCACTTCTCATATCATGGATACACTTTAATATGAAAACCTTAATTTCTTCAATCATAAAAATAAAACTTATCAACTCAGCGCAACAATACAAATAAACTTGTATGCACATGTAGCGCAGTAGAACTAAGCGGAGATGAGGAATTCTATAAGGGCTGTTGCCGTTTATTAAAACACTGCTACACTCGGCATCCTACGCTCACACCAATTTAGGTGCACTCTCTCACGGTCCTTTACACCGAATACTATTTGGGTCCCACACACGGCTACCCTATGGGCTCTCACTCGTCCACGCGGAACGGGGGTTCAGCCAACACCGCTCCGAGGGGGAGAGACCCTCTCCCAGCTGATCCTTACCCAGGTTCCCCACGACACCCCCACCTCTGTCACGGCCCCCCTTAAGAACCCTTTGGGCAGCTCCTCCCCCCCAGCTCGGCTCCACCCATGTTCCCCCGAAGGTGCTCTCCAAAGCACCTTAAGTAACCCGTGACGTTACGTCATTCTTGATTGGCAACCCGCTCGCACCTCCCTCTGCCCGCCCCCTCATTTGTTACTTGCAATACTCCTCTACACATACATGAATTGTATTAACTTGTGTTCATAAAATCAGGGTTTGCAACTGCACACTTAAAACATTAGGTGCTCAAGGATGCATCTGCGCAACATGTCATGGCTTTATTTTGGTGATTTCGAAAAGTGTATTGGTTTGGCTATGTTTGTTTGTTGTAGTACAGAGTTAGACTGATGGCCTTAATCTAAGTTGTCTTGTGGTTGTTGTTGGTTGTTTGACTTGTATCCCACTGGGATTTTTGCACACAGCGTTGGTGTACGGTGTTTTTTCTGCAATATTTTGCTGTCTTTTCTTGGATTTTCTGTTTGCACTTAGTCACATATTCACTTTAAGATGTTTTTTTGTTCATGTTTTAGTTTTTTTTTGTTTCAGTTGCACCCGATTCAAGAGCCGAATGGCTCACAGGGCTATACCTAATAAATTAACTTGAACTTGATGTCTTCTCGGATTAGTGAGAATGTTTCCTGATCAAGTGACTCGTTGGTAGGGCACTTGCCTTCTAAATCAGAGAGTTGAGAGTTAAAATTCCAGTAAGGGATCACCAAGCTAATAATCACTGAGGTTGTTAAAATGAATACCATTTTTTGAGTCAACATTGGTCATCTTGTAGAAAGAATGACACACCTGACAATGAAACGTGTAACTTCCATTGTGAACAACAGCACCACTGAGCGAGGGAAGCACAGCCCCCGATGCTTGTTTAAACATGCAGATGCACTCTCATACTCACATGCCCTTTGGATTGCACCCGTTGGGTTGCACTCATGCCTTTGGATTGCACTACTCTTCGATTTCACATTAACATGCTAATCTCTCACAGTAACATAGCCACTTCCGTGCCCTCGTCCAGGAGGCCACTCTCCTCCTATCTTATAGTTACATGCTCATTTCTCATATTAACATCACTAGCCCCGGCCACTTCTTTATGACCCTTGGGCTACACCCATTTCAAACCTTTTAAAACAGTCTGCCTCAGCAGCAGACCATGCTTTCCCACCTGATGACGGACGCTTGTGTTGCGCCTGAAACGTCGTGATTTATTTTATTTTATACCTACGTGACTTTACGAGTATGCAGATGCATTTTAAGACACATGAACGACCCCAGCAATAGTATTATTACACTTGCTGATCCAAAGCATTACACGTCTCAAGGCTATTTTTTTCACAGCAACGTTTCTGGAGTAGGGGGCAATGTTGCTGTGTAATCTGCAGGTAATTTTTTTGCATTGACGTGTTTTTTTCTTAGATATCACTCAAGGACGCGCCAACAAGCACCTCTTGCATGCGCTCTCATGCCTTGAATACGAGAGCTAGAGTCAAACCCAAGGACAGGGCCAGGGGGGGGCGTCATCCCTAAGCAGCGGGGGTGGACATTCCAGAGCTCAATCCTAATTGGACGAATCAACAAGACACCAAAAACAAGACGTCTGTTGTATTGGACTTAGTATTATCAAGAGGTTGACTGCTACATGCGTACGTGCCATTAGTCGCATCGCATGCTTCCCATGTCACCCTTGTAAATGAGACCATTCTGGTCTCTTGAGATCACACTTAGTTAAGCAAATAAACTGAAACTTCGTATATTGGAGGCTTAGCATTGACACCTGATAATTTTCACACAGACAGCAATGATATAAGATATGCACGTAAAAATCGCAGAGAATAAGTACTTATCTGCAATTCAAGCCATTCTGCAAACACAAAGATGTTGCAGCATGTAATGATAAAGTTGCAAGCTTTTAGGGTCAAACTTAGAAAAAAAAAGTTGTAATTCTGCAAATCATTGCAACAGTAATAAATAAGTAGGCAAGGGGGCTTTGCTAATATGCTTTCATGAAGTAACATTTAATCCATCAGCTTATTGGCATTCCAGTTTACAGTTTACCCGTAGCATGGGTTTTAATCAAGAATGCCTCTAGCCAAGCATAGACTTCAACCAATTCCCAGCAAAATGTGGCATTCTAAACCATGGGAAACTTGTTATGGCAGGATCCACAAAATAACAAAATGAGTCTCAGAATATTCTTGTAGTGTTTTTGGGTTTCTTAATACATTTGGCGTGTGGTGGCACACAGCTGTAATCCAGTGACTTAGATGTGGCATCAGTAAGAAAACAATGCATTAAAATCACTGCGCTCACGACACATGCATTCAAGTGTTCAACTTGTGTACTACGCGATTGTGCGGCAGGGTTTTGCACAAACCCTGCTTTCCCCTAGGATGGCAGGAAAAAAAACTGATTCCCTGAATCGGCACCAAAAATCGTGACAAATTATCGAGTCATAAAGCAGGTGAATTTCCACAGGCCTCGTGGTGGTGGATCATTTGGGGGCACAGGCGGCACACAGTTTGGATAATCGTCCTCGTGCCACCTTCAGATAGACAGATCGTGTATTTAACTCGTTAGTACATGGGATGGTTTGGTAAAGAAAGCGCCCCCTCAATGTGGCAAAACCTACTTCACTCCCTATTTCACTCAGGAATTTTTTTTTAAATAGGGAAAAATCCATAATTACTTTAAAGCACAATGCCACACCTAAAAGTCAGCACTGATTTTGAATCACGACACCACACCTTGCAAGTTGGTCTTGTGATTGACACATTTTGTTATAAACCTGTCAAATCCACATTGAGCAACGAGTGACAACACCTTACGAATGACAACCCCTTGGTAGAGACAGTGATGCAACAATCACCACGACGAAGTGTTGCGCTCCCTACAAAGGGCGTCCGCGTGTGTGAGCACTCACTGGGCAGCGCGAGGAGAGAGTCGAACACCTTGCACTGGATCTGGCCCGTGCTCTGCGAGGCGCAGCTCATGAAGAGCCCCTCGTAGATGCTCACGGCCGTGATGATGACCTCGCCGGCGTAGGCACTTGTCTTCCACTGCGGTAGTGCCGTGGCGGCGATGATGGCGATCCATCCGCACATCCCCAGCGCGTAGCCCAGCATCTGCAGCCCAGAGTTGGCCATCCTCGCTTGTCTCTTCACAGCGGTCACTCAACAAGAACTCTCCTTGAGAGATTCAAACTCCCACTGCCGATTTGGTCGCTTTTTTATTTCAGCAGTTATTCTTTGTCTTCAAGAATGTCTGTGGAAAGAAAATGTCAATAATTATGGGTTGGTGTAATTTTTAAGTGTATGAAAGAAGTGAAGTTGAGCATCTCAAGGATGATCAGTTCAAGGTTCATCAGGGCAGTATTCTTGAAACCTTAACATTTTAAGTCAATACTAGTCCCTTCACTTGAAAGGTCCAGTTGGATAAGTTTGTAAACCCACTGCACAAACACCAAGCAAATCATGTCGTGGTGCTTAACATTTCACCACAGAAAATATATAGTTTTGTGCAAAATGTTCATCAAAGTTGCACAATATCCTAGTCATACCCAACAAATGTGCACATTGCAGGGAACCTTTGTTCAATTGCTCCGTTGCTAATACAACAAAAAACACATCAACTAGTGACCGATGGACACAGCCAATAGAAAAACAAGTTCAAGCACAATGCACACACTTCTCGTGAGCATGGATAGGGTGAGGATCTACAGGGGTAAACACTTTTATTGTGCCATAAGTCTGATACGAAGATACATTTACATTTTGAAAAAAAAAGAGCTAGAATTGAACCCATGTACATACAATTTGCAAGTGCCAATGACACCCGTGTGCGAGCAGAATGTATGTAGCAATGCCTTAGGTTCATTATTTGTGCATCTTGTTTCACCTACATTAGATGCATTCCACAAAACCTGCGACTATAATGTACCCATGTGCTTTTAAGTATCGTACAAGGAGATTACGAGTTCGTGCACAGACAGATAGCCGTCGATGAGTAAACATGAAAAATGTGGTTGTGGAATGGGAAACATCCAGACTGGTTGTAACTGGTTTGACTATAACAAGGGGGGCAATTGCAAACCGTTGGGTATTGCAGTGAACATTGGAAGTAAAGAAAATATGCTGACAAAAATTTGAGGGGGACATGAAATGGGATGCATATGGAGAGCACAAAACCCCACATTTTCCTGGAGAATAAGAACAGGAATAAATGTAGGTGCAAAGTTGCTCAATCTCTTGGGGTTAACAACCTCGGGAGGGAACAGTTTTGATTTCGTACAACCGCAGCGTGGGAAACAGATGGTCACATTCAAGTGACCATCACCAGGACACGTGGATTGAGAAACAAACACATTTACACGTTTACAAATGGTCCTGTCTGCTTGCCGACGTTTCACTTTACCAATGATGGCAAATTGTAAAGCTAAATGATTTCCGGCCTTGTGTGCACATATTAAGACAATGCTAGCTATTATGTACAACTGAAAGAATTATAGCTTTAAGTTACCCAGATCACAGGAAAAAAACTTAAGCAGTCAGTTATTTCTATGACATTCCAAACATGCTCAAAAACTATGGACACTACTTAACCTTCAACTCGATGTATGTTCCAAGATGTAACGGTACATTTTAGTGAACTTTAATATAGAGAAAAAAAGAAGCAACCTTTGTTGGATTGAAAGCCAATGGTCGAATACATCAATTCTACCTCTTGCTTAGGAATCTAACATGTTTATAATTTTGGATTTGCATTATATGTAGATTGAAGGTATATCAGAAGATCCTCACCAAGGTGATCTGGTCAAAAGTTGTATTAAAGAGGACAATTTCCTGAAAACCCTTGGTTGGTATTTTCCATTGAAAAATAATCAATTTAAATTTTTTTTTAACTAATAATTAAGCCAACAAATGCTGAGAAGGCATTTTTGAATAGCACACGGATAAAGTCACAGCATGGTAAGATGCAGTGGAAGGACAATGTTGTCTCCTGTGGTTGAGTGACACTTATTTTCATCTGTGCAATCCGGAATTAGCTCCAAATCAGCACATCATCATCACGCTAAAAAATAATCGATATCCTGGCATTGGGGATAGCAATCATTGATTACCAATAGCTCTGTTCTACTGTATTTAAATCACACACATCAACATTTAGGAATTTACAATGCAATCAAGCAGGACTGACACGAAGCCAGTATTGCGCCTGGAACCAAATGCAAAGTCAAATGAAAAAATCCACCTTACATTTCCTGCTTCAGCCACAGAGCCAAATATCTTTCAACCAACCTTCAAAACACTTCCAGCAACCAAGGTTATCACACCCATTATGGCCAATAGCATGTGTAAGCCGCCTATGTTTCTGCAGCACCCATGTTGAACCAACACGCTCACTCTTGGCCTGTGGTTCCCAACATTGACCCAGGCACAACGGTCAACCCCTCAACATTTTTTTTCAGACCATGCACAAATAGCATGTTTTTTAAAGATTAAAACTACTGTATTCAGAAAGCGCTGTAATATATTAATAACAATTGAACAAACTATTAACGTGCATTTTATGGACTTTCATTAAGATGGTTGACACAACTAGTCATGCAATGGGCAGAAAAAATCGTGGGGTTTAGCTAAATAAATCACAGCATCTGTAATAGTTCTGTGGGCCACGTCCCAAGGCCTTGCAGACCACAACGTGACAAAGGGAGATGTCTGCAGAGAACATTTCTACCAATTCTTAGTAATATACCATAATCTTGGATTGCATCACTATATTATTCTACAAGAGACTGAACTAAGTTCACTGTAGAGGTTCCATAATCTTATGGCAGGGCCAGTCTCTGGAGCATTGACTGTTCACAACATAATGAGTGTTTTGAATCCTGAGTGGGATTTGACCTCTCAAATATTATGGTCAAAGCTAATAATAATGAAACAATGACGAATAAACTAAATGAAATTCTATACCAAATAATAGGAAGAAAAACCCAGGCATGGAAATTATCCAATATACATCGCCACACAACAATAACTGTGCCAGCTGGCAGTCCTAACACGCCGGGACTCTTGAATCTAAGACTTCCCATGTCACGGTACAAAATATGTATTATTTCATCTTCAACCTGCCTCATCTTAGAATGTGTTCTTGTCCAGCAATAAAAAAAAACACTAGCTGTATTTAGAATTCAAAAAACACAGTTCTTAATTTCTGCTATGTAACAAGCGCTCGAGGAGGCCAAAATGTTGGTTGAGATCTGCCAGCAACAACAACAAATTATCAGCTTGTGGATAAAACCCAGAGGGCTCCTTATAAGCAGACAATAAGGAAGCAAATTTCACCCCATCAGGGTTTAAGAGAGATAAAATCAATAGACAGTAACATACAATTAATTATCGATGCAAAGATAGTTTAATCTGTTATGCAATTCATTGATCTATAAGCAGAATTTAGTTATCTACAAATGGCCCTACTTGACACGAGCATGCCATGGGTCAAGCCTTTACCATCTGTCCTAAGGCTCATAACACGTTGGCAGGCCAGTGTTGTAAGGGGAGCCTCGTATAAATTAAGGGATTCCGGAGCTAATACTTATACTGTAGGTAATAATTGAAGTAAGATCATCAACGTTTAGTCACTGCTAGATAAAGGCCTCCCACAGTCCATCGACATCTGACAGTCGTGTGATCTAACAATCAATCACTCCCGACTTTCACTCAATCGCCTGATAAGATGTAATCTCACCCACCTTAGGTGGCTGTCATTAGTCTTGATTACTGGCTATCATCCCTTGTCCTGCCCAATGTACCACTTGTTTTTCTTAACAGTTGACTTCTGACTTCATAACGAAATTTTCCTTTTGCAGTCCCTGTGTATTTCCAAGGATACGTCAGCCAAACAAGTGCTCTACAATCAGCAGGAAAAATATCCCAAATCAACCCGAGTCAGCATTTCAATATTAAATAAATGTACTACTCGTCCGATTTGCCAATAAAGAAAGTGAAAACCAGAAACACACAGCACATCAGAGCTAAGAGGATGAACAGTCAGTAAATAGGATGAGAACCCAATCAAATTTCATTCGCAAGATGGAGGAGATTAACAGATCATAGAAATGCCACTGTACTTCTTTAGCACGTCCTACAACTGGAACTAGTCTGGTAATGGTGCATTGCACTCATTGAACATGTATATGCACAGCATGAGATACTTCACAGTAAAACGGCAAGCATTCATAATCATATTAGGGTAGCAGCTCGTGTGAGGCCATTAACGTTGCATGTCACTAGAAACACGACACCCACGTAGAGCACCAACACGTGCCGTGTGGCCATCACTGTACCACTCAGGGGACAACGCGTCTCCCCGTCATACTGGACGCAAATCGCCATCCCATTTTACAAACACCAAAGACCCAGGGAAGGCGCTAATCTATTCAAGGGCAGTGGCCAGCCCAGGCGACCAGGCGGGCTGGGATATGGTAATTTGAGCAAAGGTTACGTTTAGCGAGACAAAACGAGGGTGTACTGTAATTACATTACTTTAGAAAGGAACAATGCGATAAAATGAAAGCCAAGGAAGAGAATTAAGTGCCCTGACCGAGAGGCGGATAGAATCAGAACCGGTTGGTCAAGAATTTGGAGACAAAGGCATGGGGCACATGGGCGGAGCCGTTGGTGGACATCTTACGAGCCTTCTTTCCAGGGTCCGAGTGTTCAATGCCACAAAGGGCACAAACTGACCTATCCACTGCCCTGCACTGGACTCCTTCAGAATGAGGGCCCGGGCAACTCACAATTGTTATCTCAACGGACTATTGGCTGAAAACGTTCCATAAAATTGTAAATTTACAAAAAACTACACTCGATTGTGGAAGATATAGCTAAAATGGAAATACTGTGATACCCCCAAGGATGAGTAGTTTATAATACAGTTTTTTTTTGGTTAGATCGCGTAAATATATGTCCTTAAACCCACCACTACCCGACAGCCAATTAGTAAGGTTTGTCACTTAAACATAACATGGCAATTCGTCACGAGTACAGCACACAGTTGTGTTGGAAAGCAAAGCCACAACATTTACATTATGATGACGTTTCGCCAGTAATTACAACTAGCTTCAACAGGCGACAGCTAGATTTGTGGAGAATTCCTCCTGTTTTGTTCCTTAAATAGAGGGGTAGATGTGATGGCATTATTTGTGAGTCCTTCTTGAGCGAAGTGGGGGGGGGGGGAGATTCATGAATGCATATACAAGACAATGGGTATACATTGCCGGTTGGGTTATTTAAATGGTAATCAACGTATGCATGCGCATTATGCAAGCCGGGTTGGTGGTGGGTTTAACGACACATTTATATATTTACGCGATCTAACCCAAAACACCTGTATTATGAATGATATTGGTCGCGAAAGCCTACGTGTGTTAAACTGATGAAAAGTTTGTTCATATGCTATATAATACACAAGGTATATTACACATACAGTAGAGTATTTTATACTCATAGGGAACGCCTAACAAGCTACAAACCCAGCCTATGTATTAAACACATGGGCAGACAGACGTTAAGAGATGCATAAGGTCAAATGCTACACACACACATTGGCTCCATGATTCGCCGTCATCGGCCATGATCTATCCACGGTTGGCTGAAGGCATGTCCAAGCCATCACTCCTGGAGATTGCATTGAGTAACCCAATCTACATTATAGATGAGAGTCTGAAAACGAGATGCTTTCACCTAAGTTATTCACAGCTACATAAAAAAACATGTTGCGTGGGCACTGCCGTGAGCATTAACCTCGTGCGCCAAGATTAAGTCACGGTTTTGATTTTAGGTGTTTGGAAGTTTCCCTAAACAGAAATGTTACGTCAGAAACACACAAACTTGGCAGACAGAGCAGCAGCTTTCACACTGGCGGGATCGTCAGAGGACGCGAAGGTTATTAAACCCGTGAAAGGCGGCGTTACGCAAAAAAACTTATCACAAGGCTTCAAAACACGACGAATATACAGCGGTAATGAGACATCACAAGTGTAAAAACGGCTCTGATGTTTTCAAACTACCATTGGCATTCTCACGTGAAATGATTCAAACTCTTTAGTTCTTTCGGTAAAGTCACGTAGGTATAAAAAATAAATTGATAGTGATTTAATTTATTTTTGATTATTTTTTTATTTTATTTTATACCTACGTGACTTTACCGAAATAACTAAAGAGTATGGAACATTAGTCACGAAAACTTAAAATCTAAACTGAAATGATTCACTAATTAATTCACTCGGAATCATAATCATTCACCAAGCATCTCGTTTTCCGTCACCATCCACCACGCCATGTGCTACCCAACAAGCACGTGTCTCTACAACCTCACAGAAAATGCAATTTCGTAGGCGACCAAATTCCAACAACAGGATTGGGTTTTACAAAAAAAACGAAATTGCAGTTTAAACGCGTTGAAAATGAATATGTAACCGTGCTTTATAGTTTATATGACCAGTAGCACCCGCCAAACTGAGAGGGCATGGCAATGAGCTCTCAACCTTTGTTAAAGGACGCTGTGCGTCTAAACGAAGGTGAAATGTTACTACGACGCCCTGCTGCAGCGGTGCACAACACCTACAACTTTACTACGGTTTGGGTTCTAGTCGTTGTACCGTGTTACTTTCGATCAAACATTTGCACAGAGTACACTACCCGAATAGTTCCTTCAACAATTATTTTCTTATTTTGCTTTGCTAGTTGCTTCTACACAGGTTGTTGGCATGGTGTGGTAGGAACTGGTGCCTCAGACAGAGGTTCAATTTCCAGGACAGCCTTTGAGGAGTTGTGTTCTCCCCTGGTTCTGCGTGTTCTGGGTTCTCCAGTTTCCTCCCATAACAATTTCTTTTGAAAATATAAACAGTAATTGGTATTGGCCAAACATCCCAATGACGAAACGTTACTGAATTAGGATTATAAATATGCAACACTCCCTCCACAACTGTGATAACTTGGCAAACCCTTCGTGAAAAGTAGAGACTCAAGGATTTCCTGGGCAAACGTCATAATACAATATTAATACTACTACTAATAATATAGCAACAACAGCCGCCTTTAGTCAATCAGTGGCGGTGTCTCCACGTGAAGTGTCGAACGAGAAGCTGACATAAGGTGAAGGAACAAGACCCAGGTCCCTTGCATGGGTTGACCGACTGAGATGACCGACTGATGCACCAACAATAATATAGTGCAGCAGGTCGAATTGCACAGACATCTCGCACATTTATTAAATGCGCTCCCCACTCAATCGCTGGGGGGGGGGGTGGAAGTCCCATTGAGAACACCTTTGAGATGTAAATACGTTGTAGAGGCTCGGAACAAGAGAGCGATTCTCGCGCTCCAAGGGCAACAGCCTCCTCCACACGACGTCTCGATACATTCTAACAACGCGAGGTCGATAGCGTACAGTGGATACAATGTAATAAAAACATGCGTGGGGGGCTGCGAGAGGAGGATCATTCCACGCGATTCAATAAGCGAGAATGTAATTTCGCAAACGCCTGGTAATTTCGGAGGAGGAAGTTGTCAGCAAATGTCGCGACGGGTTCTTCATGAACACCGCAAAGTGGTTGGACACGCAGCACCTGCAATGTGTTTCCTCTTCCTTGACACGCAAACCCGGTTAGGGTCACCTGCCCGGTCCCCCTTAACGCCATACCACCACCACCACCCCCCCCCCCTTTCAAACTCCTACCCGGCTACACCTTTTCCCCTCCTACCCTACCTGACTTTGAGCACCCACATTTTTCCATGATAACGCTATTTTCCCTGCCCCCCCCAGTTCATCATGCTGACACATATCCCCACCCACACCAAACCGCCTGCATCCCCCGGGTTCCTCCTGCCGAACACATTCCCATACCCCCCCCCCAAGACCAAACCACCTGCAATCACACAGGTTCCTCCTGCGTGATAACACATTACCATAAACCCCTCCCCCACCAAACCACCTGCACCCCCCGGGATTCAACATCATAACACATTCCCATACCCCCCCCCACACCAAACCACCTGCAGCCCCCCACGGGTTCCTCCTGCCTGATAACACATTCCCATACCCCCCCCCACAACCAAACCACCTGCACCCCCCACGGGTTTCAACATCCTAACACATTCCCATACCCCCCCCACACCAAAACCACCTGCACCCCCCACGGGTTCCTCCTGCCCCCCGCCAAGTGCCCCCACCCCACCCGCAGCAGCTCGACCGCACGCACAACACGGGGGGGGGGCGCTGTTGGCCGCATCAAAGCCCCCCCTCTGGCCGCCTTCGTCTGCCCCCAAGCGGCACCGCGTTCGTGTTCACTGCAGGCAAACTCCACCACCTGCAGTCGCTAGCGGCCACCGGGAATCGCACACACACACACAACATCCCTCGCTGTGACTTGACACAAGCTGCTGGGTTGAAGAAGCGTTAGCAAGGACCGGAGCGTCGCAACTACAATAAAGTGACGTAGAATGGAAATAATAAAATGACAATTTTTTTTTATTATTTTATTATTTCCATTCTACGTGACTTTACCGAAAGAACCAAGAAGATGAATCCCTGCAGTCACGAAAGCTTTAAATCGAAATTTCACAATAAAGTGGTTTGGCCAGAAATCCGCACGGCCGCCTTTGTCTCCCCAGTAGTGTTGGTTTAAACATGGCACCAGGTGCTGCTCATGGCCGAGTCGACCTCGGAGAGGGCTCGGAACTGGTTGTGATAATCGCCGATTATTAGCCGCGAACGGTAATCGAACGGTGACCACCGCGTTCGTAGCGGAGCGCACGACCCACCACTGCGCCACCGCTCCCCACAGAGACCCACGCAGACGGAGACCCACGCAGAGCCATCGCTCGCTCCCTCTCACTCACTCACCGGTCGTCTCGACAACCCTCTTGGGTTCCCGGCCTCTCACTAATCCCGGCGACAGAGCGTGAAGCTGGGGAAGCTGGACACACACAGAGAGAGGCACCGCGATGGCACCGCGATGGCACCACGAGCAACTGCGACTGAATGCACCTGCGACCCCCCCCCCCAACTCCCGACTCCCTCCTATTTATAGGCGCGGGGTGGAAGTGGGCGGGGCGTGACGTCATCGTCCCTTCCCCCTCCCCCCCATCCGCGCACCTGGGGGCCCTCCACCCCACCTCACTGTTGTTCCTGCGTGGTGGTTCCATGACTCACTACATCATCGTCGTCGTCGTCGTTAGCCATGGTCAATCCACTGTTGGATGAAGTCCTCCCTAATCGGCCGCCGTCTCTCGCGATCCTGCGATGTAACGATCCACCGATCATCTGTATATACGCTCCATCTCCCCGGGGTGACGTTCTCTCGGGCACGTTGTTCCGTTTTTCGTCATCCTTCTCAAGCCCAATTACTTTTCTGAACAGAATGGCGCCTCTAACCTGCGCATTCTCGCAACAAATTATCGATTAAAATTCCAAGCGTGGAACTTTCCATGGTTATTTGCGCACTTTTCAGTATTTTACCCTATATTTTTCATCAACGTCCCAAACAGTGCTTGTTCTCATGGAGGGGCTGGTCTTCACCATAAAAAATATGGCGTTGTCTGTCACTAGTATGGTGGCATGCTGTTGCTGAGCCACTTCTGCTGTTATCGTTTCGTGGAGTCACCGGTTCTCGGGTCTTTAGTCACCTCTGTAATCAATAATCCGTCACTCATGGCTCACGTCGTGACATCACCGCTGCGGCAAGGTGTGTGTGGGGGGAGATCACAACAGTGAGTTTCAGGCAAATCGCAGTCGGAAGCGTGCGTGCCCAAATAAGGCGCGTGATGGTCCACCAGTCGAAGGCAAACATTTATTTCGCTTGTCGCTACCACTAGAGTTGACATCACTTTCAAAAGTCAAATGGGCATTGCAGCGGTGCTCATTTCCTGTTTATAGCCCTGAGCCAGATGTGGACATTCCGCATTCCTACTACGGAGATCAGTCGATCCAAAACGTGGTCCTGTACTCTCGCAAATCATACTATCGTCGCTGTGTTCCTTGGGTACTTGGATACTTATTTCGTGACACCTAAGGGGTGACACGGTGAGTTATCCCCCAAACAAAATATGAACTCGCAACCTTCCGATGGTTCTACCACTTATCCACCTGGCCGGGATAACTTTAGCAGTCCCGATTTCTTGATATGACCAATGAGAGTGAATTGTGTGATATCCATTGTTAATGAGTCCATACTGCCATATGAAAGAAGAAGATTAAGTAGGTTAACAGATATTAGCAGTATGAGCAAAGCGGTACGATTGAGGTTCTGCTACCTTTAGGTGGTATCAATGTCTGCTCTAGCCCATGGACTGTGGCCCGGGTGGTTTCCCTCTCACACGCGTCATCACCAGTGACAACTTGTGTCTCTGGTCGTCACCGGTTCGAATCGGCCAAAATGAATGAAACTATTTTTGCGGTTGTGTTCACGGCTTGAGCCGCAAGGCACAGGGTGGGGGTGGGATCGGGACCGCCCTGCTCGCTGTGGCAGTCACACACAGGTGCTAAAAAAAGCAAGGTGACATCACCTTTTGAAAATGTTGAAACCTCACCGGTTACGGTAGAGTCAACAGATATTGTGCACAACAAGAGAAGCGGATTGCTCACACATCCTCGTGGTCGATTCAGTCAGGGTGTGTATGCGACTCCGCAGGCGGTTTAAAGCCGCATCATCATCAGGTGGAGGGAAGCCTTTGTCGACAAAGGAACACAGAGACAGAGATACCGTACACAGCAGCATGGAGAACACAGGACGTGTCTCAGTAGCTGTATAGGAGACGAGCGTTAGCACGGGGAGAAGGTGATGCTGTAATGGGTCATTCACTGTGCTGCACATTAACCCAGCAATTACCCGAGTTCTGTTCCTGGTTGTGCCAAACACCAGTGGCACCTATCCTAAGTCTCCTCTAGGTCAACTCAGCCTCAAACAGATGCTCACAGTAGCACTGGTGCATACCCATAAGCTTGTGTTGCAGTCGAAACGTCGTGAGAATTTTATTGTTTAATATTTTATTTTATTATTTCCCTTCTCCGTGACTTTACCGAAAGAACCAAGAATAGGAATCCCTGCAGTCACGAAAGCTTTAAATCAACATTTTATTTCTATAAAGTTCATGAGTTCAAACTTCGTTCGTGATCATCTCAGCCCATCGTCTCCGGAGGATCATTCAAATAAGTAATAGTCTGTGGTCAGCAGGTGGTTGCTCTACGGGCAAGAGACGAGTCATAGTCAGGATGATGACGATCCTGCTGTGCTGGCTCAGGTGGAAAGAAGCGCCACATGTTAATTCTCGCACAGGTGACTGACTTATGTATCGAGCATTCCATAAAAGGTGACATTATATAGTACAGTACACAGACATGCCTCCTGTGAATCAAACATATTGACCCAGTAACACGCTGCCGTGATTCTGTTTTTGAGGTCATCCAGATTAGTCGCTAATGGTGGCACAAAAACACGGTCTTTGACGTATCCCCACAAGAAAAAGTCGCAGGGTGTGGTGATGTCTGGGGATCTTGGGGGCCAAGAGTGTAGCGCCAAGTCTTGGGGTCCCGTGCGACCTATCCAACGTTGAGGCAGTGTGTCTTGCGAATGACTGAGGCTCGGGGTTGTTTGTGCGCTGGGAGAGGCATCTGGCGGTAATCATTTTAAACTCTACGCCCCGCCCTTTCAAGTGGTAAGAGTTGCATTAATGGGTGGGTGGTTGCAGAGATAGAGCGATTTCAAATCGGGTCCATCTTTTTTTAAACACCCTGTATAATATAACATGGATAATTCAAAATCCTCATGACATGACTTTATAGAGTACTTGATGTAATGTACACCCAAAATGTTAATCGCAAGGATAACAGTTCATAAAAAAAATATTACATGGTTTTTACTCATTTAGTTCAAAGAAAATAAATATTGTGATGTATCTCACAACTAGTCAGTATAAACTACGCATACTAGTTGGCCTTTGGCTGCATCTGCGGCACAAAATATATGCTGCTACCTGATGCACGTATTCGATTCTATGCTTCTATTACCTTAAATCATTATGTAAGTTCAAACCCTGAAGATCCCGCACCTTTCTCCTTAGACTCCACCTTCTTATTTATTATGCCCCACCCCTTTGCTCCTTAGGCCCCATCCCTTCCTGTTGAGGCCCTGTTATCTTGCTCTTTCGGCTCGGTGCCTTTCCTTTTTAGGACCCTGCCCCTTCCTCTATAGGCCCCGCTTCTTTATGGCTAGCCCCTCCCCCGCCCCCTATTTATGGTTTGGCCCCTGGCCCCTTACTCATTAGGATCTCCACCTGCCCTGATTAGGGCCCGTCCCATATTATTTAGACCCCGCCTCTTTGTGTTTAGGCCCGGCCCCTTTCTCTGGACACAGAGTTGGGATGTTGTGGGTTAAAGGTGGGGGTTGTGGGAGGTTGGGGGGGAGTGAGCTAGCGCAGCAGAGGTAGTGGTGGGTGTGGACGGTAGTGGTAGGGTTGGAGCAGCTTCACAATGACCCCAATAATACTGTATAAAAGAGATAGGGCAGTGGGTCAAATGAAATGGAGATGATAGACTCATTGAAATACTGTTCACTGAAATTCAATCACTCCGCGTTTGAAGAATTCCCTGATGCATTACCAAAGTTCATATGCACAGGTTCTCACAGGAATGTAATGCGTTGTCAGTATTTATTTAATATCTTTTATTTCATGTATCAACATATTTCACCTCCATTAACCCATTAAATTAAACACCTCGTTAGTAAGGGTGGCCAGGGTGTCAATGTATCGGAGAATCAATTGGTGAAGTTGGTCAACAAGCCACATACTATATTTTGTATGTCGGTGATTCTGTGCCCTGTGGATGTTAAATGTTCAGTGACTGGTTGAGTGAGGTCGGCGATGGTAACTCCTCTCAAGTCTTGCCTGAACCTATCTGCCGACCTTTTCTGGGTTTCACCAATGTAAATGCAGTCACCACATTGGTCGTGGTACCATGATTTTGCGTCTCATATTACACGTGAAAACATCCCCTTTGCTTACTGCACACGAGTGGGGCTGATGTTTTGCAGAATATGTGGTTCCAGGTTCTGTAACTTGAGGTGATAGCACTGAACCAAAAACATATTCTTAGGTTTTTTCGGTAAAGTCACGTAGGTAAAAAAAATAAAATGAATAAAAGTAAAATAAAATAAAAAAATCACGACGTTTCGGAGGCAACACAAGCTTCCGTCTTCAGGTGGAACCGTCACAGCACGATAGCTGTATCAAGTTACTTGGAACCGTCACAGCACGATAGCTGTATCAAGTACTTTTATTAATTTTTTTTTACCTACGTGACTTTACCGAAAAAACCTAAGAATATGAATACTTGCAATCACGAAAGCTTCAAATCTAGAATGAACCAAACACTTCCATATGTTATGTGGGTAGAAGGAATGCAGGGGGTTTCTGAGGAATACTCCTTTGTCGCCGAAGTTATTATTGATACATTTATGGATAACGCTGAATACTGAGTGGTATGTGAGGGTAACTGGAATACTGTTTAAGCTGTGTTGTTGCATATTTGCATTGCTGAGGTCTGGATCTTCCCACAAGTTCGCTTGCGGATTCAATCAACGTTACCTTCTGCAAACCCCATATTGGATGAAACGTTTTCAGAAGCTGTCATTACCTGTGAGTATGGAATTGCACTGTTCACATTGCTTGGGATGCGAGGAGTTCTAAATGAGGTGTAGATGTGTGAATATGTTGAGTTGTAGTGAACTGATATGGGTTTCTGGTTCTCCTGGTCAGGGAGATTTTATGTCCAAAAAGGCCAAACTAGTTAAAAGAGATGCGTAAATTCCACTGTGGGGTGACTGTGGGAGACTCCATTGATGCATGTTTGTAGGGGCGTTGCGACATCAACACGGTTGTCAATGTTGCACTTGTATAGTTTTGAGTGTGGTGCTCGCTCTTGAATGTTGACAATAAAGATCAAACATTCAACCGGTAGGAACACGTAGAGCCACTCCATTGTCTAGGGTTAATCCGTCCGTGAATTTTTGGGAAGTAGACAATATTCGGATACGCATGCACAGTCAAGTGTGAGGCAAGAGGCCTCCTTAGACGGGTTCTTCTTCATAATGAATGAGGTAATGGCTGATGATGTACCCGATTGGAATGTGTCAGTGGGGTCACTGGAAATAGGGGACATGTGAGTATGCGGCAGCTGACTGACATCCTCCACGATGGACACTGCTTGTGCTGCTTCACTCAGCAAGACTGATGACAAGTATCAGTCTTGTTATGAAGTTTCTTCAAGGCAGACATTTTCCCCATTATTGACCCATCTCGGCTGGCTATGGGCCTGAATGTAGTCCATGGTCGTAGCAGTTAAAATTACTCCAATTTTACAGTCTGGCAGTTCACTGAAAATGTTTTACCGCCAAGTGCCGTAAAAACATTTAACTTTATGGGATATTGACTAACGCTGAGGAACTGGTGCATGTTGCACTCACCCGAGTCCAAGGGTTATTATTTCTCAACATCCGTGCCGTGTGATTCTAATGGAAAAGCAAGCCGTTGCTTTTCACTGGCTTCCTCAAGACATATTACAGTCCGTGACTGCACACTAGTTCAAGCTAATTTCACATTAAATGCATGGGGGGATTTTTGTTGCAAGATGGATGTCATTAATCATGTGTACGCATTCCAAGAATTGTACATTGACTTGAATAAAGGTGGGAATCCTTGACAAAATACTGTCAGGACAGAGATGCCTGCGATTGATTAGAGACATTTCAACTGGAACATGATCCATGCAATTGTATTCATTGCAGTCTTCATCAGTGTAAGAGGCACATGCACGTGAGTGCAAAGTGCAATGCCGTACACGTGTTATGGTCTCTGTGGGGTGACCAATCGCAGTATAGTACGTGTACACAAGCGTCTGTTGTAAAACAGTGCTATCAATAACAGGTGTGATGCGTGACTGATGATATGCAATAAAACATAACCGCAATTTTCCAATTTTTCAAAAGGGTATCCATTAATGACAGAAATCACTCCCAACCACCAAAATGGCACATTGGTTATATGTATATTACCTATGAATAATCTAATTTCTGATAAAAAAATAATTATTATTAATTCCCACTTTTTTAAATGTCAGTTCAGGGGAGAGGAAACGTTAGGTTGGACTAAAAATGGTCACCAAACAGCAACCGTTTTGTGTTCATAGAGCTGTTGAAAGCCACTGTGTAGTGAGAAAAGTATTTCCAGGTGCATTATCAACATCGAGACCACAACGCAGGAATTACACCTTAACGCAGTAATTAGTTAAACTCGATGAGATAACTGAAAAGCACGCGAAGCCGAGGCACAAACCGTGATTTAAATCACGACTGGAATTGTGAGTGTCTCGTATTTATACTGTATTGCAAGTTACGGATGATTCTGATTACACTTAGTTTTGTATGCGAGGTCTGTACGGAGGCTTGTGCTTAAGAGCAGTTCACGTGAGGATTGGCCATGCGCACGGAGGCTTCTAGGGAATAAGCCCAGGTCAGCACAGGAAACATCTGTGGCGACCCTGTGGATGTAGCCAACTCGTGTTCACGTGCTCGACTGATTGTCGCGTTGCAAGATGTATCTCTTCATGTTCTAGAAGGGCAAGAAATATATACTTGAATTTATAACTGTATAAAAACAATCTGAAAAACCAAAAGCTATATATTTGCATTAAATTTTATTATTAAAATATACATTTTTTAAAGCTAAACATGAACTACCTTTTGTGTTAAATTTGTTGTCCTTCCCCGGCACCTCCGATTTGCCCGGTTGACTACGTACGGTGCGAAATAAGTTGAACATACGTACATTCTTGTTGTGTATAGATGTAGGCCTACAAGAGTTTGTATCTGGAGGTTTGTGGAAATATCAGAGTTTTATAAAACGAATTTCTTCAGGTACTTTTTGGCACTGTTGAGATGCTAGAGCCAATATAAAAGCAGGTTAATTATGCAGCTAGTTACGAGTAAAAAAATGTATGTACAAATATATGGTCAGTAGTTTAAATATCACATTTAGAACAAATCTAATCTGAAAATCTAAGTACTGTCTCCTTAAACCAAAAGAACAGTCACCCGGGCTGTATCAATTAACACCCCGATGGTTTAAAGACTTGTCTCGATATGGGGTCATATTTAGATTTCGTAATACATTATTTATGTCCTCTGTATACGGTACAGCACTTTGTTTCGTATGTATGAGATCCATTGTGTAAGAGTGTCTTATAAATCTAATTTATTATTATTGTTTTGTTTGTATTGTTTTTCACACCTTTACTGTCTCACCTGTACTGTCTCTGTCTCATCTGAATGTCCGTTATGGTTGACTGTATATTTACAGCACTACGAAATGTTGTTCTGCCAGTTATCTCATATTTACAATCTGTCTCTTCTACAGTCCGTCTTGCTTCTACTGACCTGTTTGTTTTGCCTCTTGATTTAACACGATACAAAAAAATGCATGAACCTTTACCCATTCTCACATGCGGGATTTAATGCTTCCATCATAAGCTTCAGCGTCGTTTGTAATCGATGGTTCATTACATGCCTAATAACCACTGTTACCTTGACACATAATGATCATTTAAATTTACATTGGTGGCACCCATTGGTTTTCAAGGACCTATAAGCCAAATAATGTTTTTCTCACATGTTATGGCGTTCGTAACATACGTATTGCTATAGATTCCATCCACATTTAGATATCCCTTCTGAAGCAATACAGTACATAATGTATGCACTGTATTGTGAAGAAAAAACTTATCTGAACAAACTACTCTGGTTAATTGCCCAATACTGTAGATGTTAGAAGTAGTTGGTGCTGGGGCCAGGGTTGCGCTGTTTTGGTTTGGGAGTGAATGCCCTTGGCTGTACGTGAATAGAGTGCTTTTAGCCACTTACATGATTGTGTATGTTTTCATTGTTTCTTAATTCTGAAACTGAAAGAGGAGAAAACATCCGTCCCAGCCTTCCTCTCCGTGGGCACACAGGAAAGGCCAACACAGTAACGGGAATTAATGGTGTTACACTATAAGCATATCATGAAGTATGTGCCTTAACGCATGAGAACTGGACTACGAAAATATAACTCTTAACGATTTATTAGAGAGCTGTACATACAAAAAAACAATTACCAAACTAGACCATTCAATTGTTACACTTTAAATCCCAATGTCAATCCACTATAGGTTGAGCACAATGTCTATCCGGAGTAAATCCCTACCTCATACCCTAGCCAAACCAACCAGCTGGATCCGAGCACCGGCTCTAAACCAGACCTCCCCGAAACCCCATTTCCTTCAAAGTTCCCGTTCGGGATTTGCAAGAGGCGGTCAGGGCACAACCAAATGTGGCCGGTCCTCCTCCCTGCCGTACACGAGAGCCACAGGCGTGTGACACATCTGTCGCGATGTGTGTATGCATGTGCACAGTGTGGATTTTTTTTACGTGGTGCAGGCAAGGGGTGGGAGTTTGTGTGTTTTTTTGGCAGTTTTTGTAACGGATTTGTGTGGGTAAAGGTCACAATGAGGGTTAGGGTACACGCTGTTAATGTTTTCACTTGTTTTTGTTTTGATGGCAACTAGATCTTTGTAATAAGTGTTGTTTGTTTATCTATTTAGTTTTACTTGTTTTACTTAATTGCCTTCGTGCCATGTTGCCTATGGAATACTGTGAGCGAAGCTTACACAATAACTCCACCTAGAAATCAATTGTGAGTACATACGTATTAAAAAAATACAATTTGTGAATAATAATAATCAATTGGAGAGAGTAATTATTTGTTGTGACATACTTTTTCATGATGATAAAACCTGTGGCCTATACCAAATCCCAATTTTTAATAATTACAACTGCAATACAGTACTTCTAATCACGTGCTTGTTGTTGCTGTTGTACCCTTTAACCAGGCGATGCAATATACCCATTTAGACACACGAAACAACACTGCTTTTGTTTGCAAGGGCGACCTGCATGTACAGTACGTGACATGATACAGAACCTACTGAATCCACTGATGGAATGTCTTCCCACACCGTTTAATTCATCATGGGGGTAATTTGACCATACTTCACCATGCTGGTCAGTGCTGATTGGTGAAGTGTCGGCGTGGAGGAGGTTGGGACGGTTAAGATAGCATTCGACACTCATGTAAGTCATGCTCGGCAATCAACCTCAGCTTGTCAGGTTCGTAGAACAAGACAACCATCGCTCCATACTAAACAGTTTGTAACTGTCCTTGTACCTTTTTTTTTTACCAAGGCCACCTTGAAAAAGATTCGCAAAATATAATGAATTCACTCCTGGAACATTGTGGAAGCTGACCCATAGGGAGTATGAGATGATATGTTAAGACCTGTAAACATTGGAAAAAATATCCAGCTGTCCACTTCCCGGACGCACGGCAGGCAGAGTTAACCTCGGTTTTAGAAGCTTGCTGTTGCCTGCTGTGGCGTCTGGCAAGCGTTGTGAGACCTGAACTTTTGCACCAAGTCCACACAAGCTGCAGGGGAAGCAGGCCACGGCATTGATAGGCGGAATTATGAGCGATGTAACATTCCAGCAATACAAGAAGCTCTGCATGTGGCTGTTATCTTGCCAATGATGGGTGGCTGCATCCGCTGACTTTGCACAGCCATCCTCCTCACAAGAACAAAGTCTACTGGTGGCCACTTCCACCGATGCCTTCCAGTCACATGAAGCTTCCTGCTCACAACCCTTAGTTTTTTTGATGTTCAAAGGCAAGACCAAAGTATCTGCCGCTTGAATTGAAGACCCGTGTGTAAAAAAGTTCAATCACTTATTGTTCCTATGAAATGCAGCATTCTCTCATTCTCTTCCACCAGTCTCTTCAAATAGATTACTACCCTCCAACTGGGGCGTGCCAGACAGCTGAGGCAGTTGAAGATGCATTATCCGAGTCATTTATCCCGCATGCTCAAGCGCCCTCTGCTTCTTCTTGGTTCTTTGGGTAAAGTCACGTCGAAGGGAAATAATAAAATAATAAAATAAAACATAATAAAAGGCAATATTTATTATTTTATTATTTCCCTTCTACGTGACTTTACCCAAAGAACCAAGAAGATGAATCCTTGCAGTCACGAAAGCTTTAAATCGAAATTTCACCCTCTGCTTGGCTGGATAAGAGGTGGTTAAATGGGTGGAGCATGAGCAGGACAGAAGGTGGGCTGATGTGGCATAGGAGGATTTGGAGGTGATTAGACTTGCGGATGACTGGTGCCAAAGATTTCAAAATTAGCTTTTGTGGAGTAGGCCCATGGACGATGCTCCTGAGCAGTTGCAGGCAGTCGCTATCCAACAACATTGGAGGAAGAGCGATGCTCACAACAATGTGAAGTGCCGGGCAGCTAAAACGTAGCAAGTTGGGAGTGAGGAGCACTGGTGGTGCATCTGTCAGTCATCTCAATCAACCCACAACACCTGGGTCTGTTCCGTGACCTCCTTGCCAGCAGCGAGCCCATCCACATTTTGCTTAGCCTCAAAGTCAGAAGTAAATTTTCCTCGTGCACCTCGCCTGATGCAAGCGCTGTGGTGACACCATCGCCACTTCATGGCGACTGGCGTTTTTTGTGAATGTGTAATGCGAGCATAAACAGGGTGGTTACTGGCCCCTGCGCCAATCACACGGAGCGTGTGGGAGGAGCCACTGCTCACCTCGGCTCCAATGGGAGACGAGGTGAACGGGGGGCGGAGACGGGGGCAGTACGGGAAGGAGGAGTCAGGGTCACGTGATGGGAAAGATATAGGGAGAGAGCCAGAAGAGATCGGGGAGTTGGAACGGAGCGAGAATAGGGGAAGCCACGCTGGGCAGTGGGGGAGATGGCGCCATCTGCCACGTGGAGGAGCGACGCCATCTGCCACATGGGGTGCGGTGGGGTAGACGGGGCTAGCAGAGTGTGAGGGCTAGCAGGGTGTGCGGGGCACACGTGGCTAGTGAGTGACTAGCAGAGTGTGTGGGGCACACGTGGCTAGTGAGTGACTAGCGGAGTGTGCGTGGCACACGGAGCGAGCGGTGTGGCTGGCGGTGTGTACGGGGCACACGGAGAGAGCGGAGCGGCCACACGGAGCGTGCACGGGGCGCGCGCGGAGTCTGCACAGGTCCGGCCGAGGACAAGCGGGGTGCGATACGAAGAACCTAAATTAATGACACAGCGGAGACCAAAAAAGCCTGACAGAGTCGTTTATTACACTGGAGTCAGAAGTGGAACGAGATGTTGAAACATCTCAAGAAAAATAATATACCTGCACCATCTTCAGAAGATGAAGAGGACCTTCCTCCAGCGGCGGGGGTCCCGACCATGAAAGGCGGGGGCGCCGAGGACGGCTGGCGACACATGGCAGTCCAGCTTGATTCGCTGCGGGCCGTTCTGCTGGATTTTGTCATCCTGTTGGCGCCAGCGACGATGCCGGATCACCCAAGTGGGGAGCCTTCGAGTGGGGCCGAGCCGTCCGCCATTGGGGCCTGTGCGACGCTTCCCGCCCTCACCGACACGCGGCGAGATGCCGCCATCTTGGGTGTGGTCGGGGACGAACGGCGGGAAGCCGCCATCTTGTCGCCTCCACCGCGGGAAGCCGCCATCTTGCCCCCGCCGCATGGAGACGCCATCTTGAACATCGCAGCGGAGAGGCGGCCGTGCGCTGCCATCTCGCAGGCGCCGCGTGGTGCGCATCCTGCTGCTGAGCAGCTGTTTTGCGGGAAGGAGCCGCAAGGAGAGGACGCCGACGCTGCTGCTGCCGGGGCGGGAGCACCCCCATCCTGGCTCGTGTGCGAGACACCGGAGCAGTCGCGGAAGGACGCCGCGCTCACCGTCCGAGTTCTGCGAGGCGTCTCAAGTCACCACCCTGCCGTCCTCTGCTCGCTGCAGCCCCGGGCGAGTCGTGACGATATGCACCCGGCCCTAACACACACCTCACCCATCTAGTGTGTGCCGGGGGGGCGATTGGTTGTTATGTCTCGAGCATGCGGAGCGCGGTTCGGGCTGTGTGTGTGTTGAGGATGGACGCGCTATCTGCTTGTTTGCTCGGTGTCAAATAGTGTTTATGCGTTGCTGGATTTTGTCAAGTTAATTATTAATTCGGTTGCGTCGAGTGTCCCGCGCTGTTACCATCCCGTGGGCTGCCGTGTGCGACGTGTTTATTTTGATGATTTTTTTTTGCTGCACGGTGCGACAGGGTTAACGGTGTGTTGTCTGCCTGCAGCTCTGCTTGCGATTGTGCATAAAGTACGACCTGTGTAGAACTTGCTGCTTATAATCGCGATATGCTGACTGTACGTACTGTATAGACGGTCTTTCTGTATGGATACGGAGTGCGGTGCATTGTTTTGACCATTGGGTTCGGGATTGTTATTAGTTGTGCGTACCTGTTCGGAAATTGGTCAATTCTGGGGGGACCCTCAAATTTGGTTGTATGGGTGTTCGTGCACACGAGATTGCATGTGTGTTCATAGGAAATTGCGAGTGTTGAGGGATGAGGGCATTGTTGGTGGCTCTGCCGTCAAGGGTGATGGGGCCGTAAATTGCCGCCAAGTGGCGTCGCTCTTTCCGTTGATTGCATGCGGCCAGGGGTTGCATTGTGAGTTGGTGTGTATAAGCAGTGTGTCTGGTCAACTATGGGTAAAAAAAATAAATGTCCCCGCTACAACTGCTGTGCGCAGCGAGCTGCGGCTATGCGTTGTATCATTGGGGGTTGTTAAAACGTGACAGGGGATGTGTGTTGTGACCCCCAGCGAGGGGCAGCTGGGGTGCACGCACGGGGGAAAACTGGCGACGTGGTTGCTTTGGCTGCCATTTTGAGCGCGCGCGGGAAATCGCGGGGATGCGCTTGGCGCAGGGGGCCGCCATTTTGAGCGCGCAGGGGGGGAAAACCTCGGTGGGGCGCTTTGCGCGTGCCGCCACCATTTTAAGTATACACGTCGAGCCGCGGGGATGCGGTTATAGATATCATCCCTTGACTCTCGTGTTGCGCTCTAACTTGTGTGCGTGCATTGAGCGTTGTGCGCAATGCTGGCGTGTTGGCGCCCATCGGGGTGACAGGAGCATAGTGGCCCGTGTCTGACTAAGGGGGGGCGTGTTATTGGACCAGCATTTTGGACAGAGATGCTGCCTGGGTTCTATTCTGGGGCAAGTATTTCACCAGTATACGCCTGCCATTGTTGAGTGCGTGATGCACGAGTTGTGGTCACATCGGCCTATGGCCGATGGCTGACCTGACAGTCCGGAGGCGATACACTCCGTGGTATGTCTCAAACTAATGGCCCATGTGCTCATATGGCTCGGGGAGTCAGGGTTCCGTCGTGCGGTGGCAGACTGTGAACCTGGTGGGCCGGGGGCTCACGGAATTTAGAAGTAGAGGTTCCGTTACGTGGCAGCGAACAGGGAGACCTGGTTACCATGGGGCGGGGATTCCCCTTGCGGGTCCTCCAGCGGGAAGGGCCGCGGACTTATTCCGCTCTGGGTTATGACGTTATTGAATGTATAAGGGAACATTGCCCATGGGGGGGGGTCGATGAGGTCTAGCCTTGCTAAGGGATGAACCTTCCTTTGTCTGTAAAGCGTCAGACTATAAGATGCTGGGGTGTGTCCATTGGTGATGGGATAGTACGGGATGGAGCGTAGCTGAGTTGTTGCGATGTGCCATTGTCTCGTCCCCGAAATTGCACTGGCCGAATGTATGGCCAGTGGACGTTGCTGTGGTTGGACGACCACGGTGAGGGTGAAGGCGAGTTAAATGTTACCGCTCTGCTAGCCCCGTCTCTCTCCACGCGAGGGTGTGCGGCTGAGGGCTGTGTTGAGAGTGACAGTGGATAGATGCTGTGTATGTGAGATGTCTGTGCTGGTCCTCAAGGGAGGACTGCTGATGGGCAAGAGCAGGAAAAAAATTTGTTGTCATGCGTCTATTTTTGGGTATTTATTGCGGTTCTCCTTACACGGGGTGGATTTAGATCATCTCCACTACCCTGGGGCCGGGTGGCTGTCGTGTACGACATGTGGATGTGCATTTCGTTGTGCTGTGCCTCAGGGGGTTGGGTTCTCCTTCTCGTCACAGATCTTCGGCGCCTGCCACACTTGGTGTTACCGGTTGTGCTAACCGGATGTGGACTTGAAGGGGGAGTGGAGCACCTGTTCGTCACTCCTGCTCTACCAGTTGTTCTCGGAAGTTGGACTTGAGCCAGGCGGATGGACCAGCAACACGGACACGCTCTAAGACACCGCATTCCTGGTTTATGCGAGTCGGCCGTTCTTGCGTGTCGGTTACCGTTGTTGTGCATTGCTTTCCATTCCTTAATTCTTATTGCTTGTTGCGCGGAGGACGGGCCGGTGTTCCATACCGGATCCTGATCCCTCCCCTTTCGTTAATTGTGTCGTTGTTATAATCTCCGTTGTGTCTGGGGTGATTCCTGATTGTCATGTTGTTGCTCGCATTATTATTGTTCTGTTGCAGCCGGGGACGGCTGGCTTTTTCATCAGGGGGGGGGGTCATGTAATGCGAGCAAAAACAGGGTGGTTACTGGCCCCTACGCCAATCACACGGAGCGTGTGGGAGGAGCCACTGCTCACCTCGGCTCCAATGGGAGACGAGGTGAACGGGGGGCGAAGACGGGGGCAGTACGGGAAGGAGGAGTCAGGGTCACGTGATGGGAAAGATATAGGGAGAGAGCCGGAAGAGATCGGGGAGTTGGAACGGAGCGAGAATAGGGGAAGCCACGCTGGGCAGTGGGGGAGATGGCGCCATCTGCCACGTGGTGGAGCGACGCCATCTGCCACATGGGGTGCGTGGGGTAGACGGGGCTAGCAGAGTGTGAGGGCTAGCAGGGTGTGCGGGGCACACGTGGCTAGTGAGTGACTAGCCGAGTGTGCGGGGCACACGTGGCTAGTGAGTGACTAGCGGAGTGTGCGGGGCACACGGAGCGAGCGGTGTGGCTGGCGGTGTGTACGGGGCACACGGAGAGAGCGGAGCGGCCACACGGAGCGTGCGCGGTGCGCGCGCGGAGTCTGCGCAGGTCCGGCCAAGGACCAGTGGGGTGCGATACGAAGAACCTAAATTAACGACACAGCGGAGACCAAGAAAGCCTGACAGAGTCGTTTATTACAAATGTGTGTGCATATTAGTACCGTATTAGAATATATGTAGGCATATTTTTATACGTTTGGAGAAGTGGTGCAGTGATTAACGTACTCGCGATGAACTTGGCGAGAATTGTTGAGTGAAAATCCAGATTTACGTTTTGGAAAACACACATCGGACTCCTACCACCTTTACATTGCATACACCCACACATTTCTGATAACGAAACATGGATAGAAAGGAACAACATGTGAGTAAAGTGCTTAATCTTTATTTGAATGTTTGAAAAACTGTGGCTGAGAGGAGGTAGTAGGGGGACATGGGGCAGAACCTGTTCAGGTATCACTTGCCGTGGCTGGAAATTGGACTCAGGTCACCGGGATATCACCACAGCGTCCAACACGCCACCCATACATATACAAATATGTACTGTATAATATTATGTATAATTACACCAAGTGTGTAACAAAGTGTGTAACTATACATAGTTACCAGTGTAACTACACACACTAAGTGTAACTATACATTGTACACTCTAGGTGCAAGCCAAAGTTATTCACAACAACATAAGAATATTTTTTTGAAGGAAAAATAAATTGGAGAAATAAAAGCATCGATGTAAACAAAGAAAACATGTTGAACCATCTATATTTTTGCGTTGGTGACATCATCATTATAACATCCCATGGAAATGAATGACAGGAATTTTTAGAAGTTGTCACAAATAAGGGAGAAAAATTGTCTCATGATAAAATCCAAGAAGATCACACAACAATGAGAGCTATTTGTTGGAGGGTCACAACTGGAAAACACATCATAGTATTATATCTAGGGACATGTTTGAGGGTGGACCCAGATCATAATGATGAAATAAAGAGATGAGCAATCGTGGATTGCCGGCTTATTTGAAACTAAATGGGATAATGAAAAGTAGCAAATTAATATGCCCAAAAAATAGTTTTCAATGAGTGTAGTTCAATATTCTTTTGTTTAACCAGGTGAGAATTCAAGAGACCAGGATAGTCTCATTTGCAAGAGTGACCTTGAGGCATTCGTCTACCAGTAGGATGCGATGATTGCTATGTGTAATCCCAATTGAGTAATGTATGGGTAATTTTTTGATTTGGAAAATGTGGTCAGTGCTTCGTAGAACTGATGTTTCTGTACACCAATTATTATCATTTTACATTGAAGTGGATGAGTCAGATAATTTCGCCAGGAGTGGTGGGGTGCATCGCTGCGATGCATTCTTCGTATTTGTGAGTTGGCCATTGAGTCGTTACATGTTGCATGGACTCTGTTTTTAGTGACCACAGTTGCACACCAGAGATGTTTTCACTTTCTATTTGTGCATCGAGCATCTTCATCGGCCATGGCTCGTGCAGTTGATAGGGTCTAGGGGTTGTGGCCAATCCGCCTCGCAGAAGATCGAATTCAGAGATATTTCGCATTGAGTCCTGCACGAGGTGGTTGTTTGTGACTTCTTGTCAAGTCCATTTGGCCCTCCAAGCAGCAGCAGCATTAGGGTTGCTCTGTTGAACGTTACGCGCGTGTTACAAAAGGGCTTGCACGACTTTAAGCGGCGGCGAGGGACGTTCAGGTTCTTGGTGGATGGGGAGACGTACATTTTCCACAATTGTCTGGACTTTCCCAGAGGGTTGCGGCAGTGTCGCCGGCACACAATGGCCCACTCTTGCGACTGACGTCAGGAGATCTCTAACGTCCACTGAGAAGCAGACGGCGCGTATCATGATTATGATTACGCTTATTGACACCCACATTAATAATGAGGGCGGCTGCCGCATTCGAACCTTGAACCTTTGCAACAACCGGCGAACACGTTGCTGCTGGGCTCCCCGTGTATACAGCAAACCTGTCAAACCCTCGGCAGTGCCTACCTTATTACAGACCAATTCACACCTTATCGGTGACCCCGTGCCCCTTATAAATGGCAACGTTCATTCTACAAAGTCCCATCACAAGGGAAAAACACACACACACATTTTTTTATTTGTCCCCGTATTAAAACGTCGCTACGTCGTATGGACCTGCAAACTCAATTCCCCTGCACAAGAATACGGGGTTAAACCGTATGGGTTGACTGGTCTATGTTGCCATGTACATCATCATTATCGTCGTCACACACGGTGTGTGGTGTGTACCCACTGTGCGTGTACGACGCAGTGTGCGGAGGTTGGTAGTGGTGTTGGTGGGTGGTGGTGTTGGTGGGTGGGTGGTGGTGTTGGTGGGTGGGTGGTGGTGTTGGTGGGTGGTGGTGTTGGTGGGTGGTGGTGTTGGTGGGTGGGTGGTGGTGTTGGTGGGTGGTGGTGTTGGTGGGTGGTGGTGTTGGTGGATGGGTGGTGGTGTTGGTGGGTGGGTGGGGGTGTTGGTGGTGGTGTTGGTGGGTGGTGGTGTTGGTGGGTGGGTGGTGGTGTTGGTGGGTGGGTGGTGGTGTTGGTGGGTGGTGGTGTTGGTGGGTGGGTGGTGGTGTTGGTGGGTGGGTGGTGGTGTTGGTGGGTGGGTGGGTGGTGGTGTTGGGTGGGTGGTGGTGTTGGGTGGGTGGTGGTGTTGGTGGGTGGGTGGTGTTGGTGGGTGGGTGGTGGTGTTGGTGGGTGGTGGTGTTGGTGGGTGGGTGGTGGTGTTGGTGGGTGGTAGTGTTGGTGGGTGGTGGTGTTGGTGGGTGGTGGTGTTGGTGGGTGGGTGGTGGTGTTGGTGGGTGGGTGGTGGTGTTGGTGGGTGGGTGGTGGTGTTGGTGGATGGGTGGTGGTGTTGGTGGGTGGGTGGGGGTGTTGGTGGGTGGGTGGTGGTGTTGGTGGGTGGGTAGTGGTGTTGGTGGGTGGGTGGTGGTGTTGGTGGGTGGTGGTGTTGGTGGGTGGGTGGTGGTGTTGGTGGGTGGGTGGTGGTGTTGGTGGGTGGTGGTGTTGGTGGGTGGTGGTGTTGGGTGGGTGGTGGTGTTGGTGGGTGGGTGGTGGTGTTGGTGGGTGGTGGTGTTGGTGGGTGGGTGGTGGTGTTGGTGGGTGGGTGGTGGTGTTGGTGGGTGGGGGTGTTGGTGGGTGGTGGTGTTGGTGGGTGGGTGGTGGTGTTGGTGGGTGGGTGGTGGTGTTGGTGGGTGGTGGTGTTGGTGGGTGGTGGTGTTGGTGGGTGGGTGGTGGTGTTGGTGGGTGGGTGGTGGTGTTGGTGGGTGGGTGGTGGTGTTGGTGGGTGGTGGTGTTGGTGGGTGGGTGGTGGTGTTGGTGGGTGGTGGTGTTGGTGGGTGGGTGGTGGTGTTGGTGGGTGGGTGGTGGTGTTGGTGGGTGGTGGTGTTGGTGAGTGGTGGTGTTGGTGGGTGGTGGTGTTGGTGGGTGGTGTTGGTGGGTGGGTGGTGGTGTTGGTGGGTGGGTGGTGGTGTTGGTGGGTGGGTGGTGGTGTTGGTGGGTGGGTGGTGGTGTTGGTGGGTGGGTGGTGGTGTTGGTGGGTGGGTGGTGGTGTTGGTGGGTGGGTGGTGGTGTTGGTGGGTGGGTGGTGGTGTTGGTGGGTGGTGGTGTTGGTGGGTGGGTGGTGGTGTTGGTGGGTGGGTGGTGGTGTTGGTGGGTGGGTGGTGGTGTTGGTGGGTGGGTGGGGAACCACTAATTGTTGTTGCTGCTCAGCCCCGTCGCGTCGCTCTCTCACGCCGAGTCGCGCTCGGGCAATGGGCGGAAGGCACCGCACGCCTTCCCCGTCCATTTACTCCACCACCACCACAACCCATCACCCCTCCGCCCCCCTCGGCGCTCATTGTTTGTTCCCTCGCCACTTTTTATGTTCTCCGTGCGAGAGGCCACGGCGGCGCAGAGCGCGTCTTCTGAGAACCACAACAAAACAATGGGGGAGGAGGCCCTCATGCCTGCTTTCAGTAGTTGGTGTTGTTCCTCGTGAGTTTTTTCTTCTTCTTCCACTTTCTGTTATTTCTGGCCACCAGGTTGTTTGTTTTCTTATTTGATTTGTTATTCTACCCCACCCCGCTGCCCTCCGTTAACATGAGCCTCGTTTTGTGCCTCGTTTTGTGCCGCGACTGCCTTGAAGAACAGCGCATTGAGACCGAGCGAAGCCCAACTCAAATACTGTTTCGTTAACTGGAGCACTGGACATGTATTGTTATCGCACCAGGCAGGACATTTACTATATAATAACTCATATCATGGTCTGGGTGAGCCAAAGGTGGCTTTTGTAGCCGCTATAGGCTTCACCTGTGATGAATCGCGCACACAATTGTGCAATCCGTAGCGTATGGGCAGAGGCGTAGCTAGGATATTTTGCGCCCGGGGACGAACTATAAAATTGGCGCCCCCCCCCCCGTTTAATCACATTTTCCTATTACATCGAATAAGGAATAACAATTTAAATTTTAATGAAGCATTGTATTTAAAGAAGCAAATTTATAGAAATTATATTACATGGCTCACTCACTGTCGTAGACTGGTTGGCATAGTCTACAAAAGATACATTTTTCTTGATTTCACTGTCGCAAACTGGTCAATCACGTAATCAAATCAGTTTTTTCCAATGTTTCTCTTTCAACGCTAAGAAGAGCAAGATCGCTGAGACGATCTTGTCCCATTGAAGCACGCAAATACGACAGAATAAGTTTCAATTTGCTGAACGACCGCTCACAGCTTGCAATTGAAACTGCTATTGTTAATAAAATTTGCAGTGAAATCGCAAATTCGGAAATATGTCGTCTCCATAAAACACAATAAAACCAAGAAGATCCAAAGGAGTTTCTGGTAGAACTTCATTCCGGTTACTGAGCAGCATTTTGCAATCTCCAATTTCTGTGAAAAGTTCGTGGCCATTGATGTCGGTGTCATAGAAATTTCCAAAATCTGTGCAATTTCGACGAATTGCATCGACATCTGTGTCGGATAGAAGAATTTTGACGTCCAGCAGAAATCCAAATTTTGTGTTCAGGTCTTTTAGTCGTAAAAACCGTGTTGACATCTCCTGTTGAAGTCGATCAAATACGTTCTTCATAACGCGCACAATTTCTTCTTCTGCTGAAAGTCCTGCATCTCTTACCAGTTCTCCTGGCATCTTCCGACGTCGCCTAATTCTTCTGTCCACATCTATCCCCCAGGCTATGCATCTTGTTTTGGCGTTTTCTACAGTAACTTGGCTCAAATCATCACGAAGCTTGACAAATTCATGCTCCAAAGATTCAAGATCAGTTGCTGCTTCCTTGAAATTCATAGTAGGATCCTGTAAGCGCTTCTGAACACGATCAATTTTTCCAAGAATTACATTCCAGAAATGTAATAAAACTATGAAGTTAAAACTTAATACGCATGCCTGTAACTGTTCTGCATCACTTCTGGTTTCAGGCGTCATAGTTACGTCCTCCGATAATTTGTCTGGCAGCCCTACTAGTTCATCCAGTCCTTCATAGATAGCTTTAACAGCTTCTGATCGTGCACTCCAGCGTGTTTCAGACTCCCGCTTTACTGTGATGGGCACAGCTTTTTTTTAACTCTTCCCAACGAATTGTTGAACGAGAGAAAAACAAATATATACTTTCAACTGTTCCAAAAAATATGACGACAAGTGGATCCTGTTTAGCTGAGTGTACTCCTGCTAAGTTTAAGCTGTGGTTGTCACAGTTGACAAACAATGCTCTGTGATTTGTCACATATTCGTTGTTGAAGGCCGGATATATGCCCAGTCATCACAGCAGCATTGTCATAACATTGTGCCCGACAGTCGGCTAGAGGTATGTTGTCAGATTTCAGTCTCTCGACGATGACTCTTTCTAGGCTTGCTGCATCTTTTGCATGTATCTCGATATAACCTAAAAATTATTCTTTAATAGTTACTTTTTTAGTTTGAAAATCCACATCCACAAATCTTATGACCTGAGAAAGCTGTTCCCGATGTCCTAGATCCGGAGTTGAGTCAAGTAAGATACCGTAGTACTTGTTTTTCCTGATATCACCCAACAATTGGTTCTTTACAGTCGACGCAAGTATGTGGATAAATTCATTCTGGATTTCCGGTGACAAATAAGAAACTGATCCCGGATTTTCTCCTGCGTGCTGTACGTGTTTTGCTAACAATGGGTCATACTGAGCAACGAGTTTGATCAGCGCGAGAAAGTTTCCAACATTTTTATCCTCATCCGCATTCAAATTTTCCTCATGGCCACGTAGTGCCAAATTTTGTGAAACCAGAAACTTAATACAGGTGAGTATTCTTTGCAATATATCTCGCCAACGTTGTTTTTCCAAATGAATCTGAGCTTGAACCACTGCGTCAATTCCATCCAGTACCATCAATTATCCTTCGTTCGGCTTCCTTCCATGTAGTAAAAGCTGTGCGGTGGCTAGGATTGTTTTCATGAGAATTTTGTTTTTCTGGCTTTCTCCACTTGTTGAAACCGTTTTTTAACTCAAACGAAGCTCGTGAGTTTGAACTCGATGATGTAAATAATAGACAACAGAAACAGTAAGCAGCTTTATTGATTGGTAAATATAATAGCCACGAACGATTCACTTCCTCTCCGTTCGCTAGTCGGCGTTTAAACCATGCTGATGTAATTGAACGTTCTCTGGATACTGATGATAGATTGTCTCTGTGCTGAAAAGGCAAGGATCCGAGAGTAATCATTTCATTGCGAAGAGGCTGTGATATTTTCGATAGCTTCGTCGTTTTATCAAAATTTAAGTAGCCAACATCGTGAAACCTTAGTACAGCAGGAACAGCATCATAATGAGTATTTTCAGCTTCTCTATCAGAAAATTCTTCTATCTCATCTTCCCCGTTACTGTCAACAAGTTCATCATCATGTTGAACCTGTTCAACGACGACGCCCTGGTCTTCAGTGTTTTCGGAGTCTTCCTCAACATAGACAGTAACATCTGTCTGAACGATGTTTTTCTCCGAATCCTCAATGTCTTCAACCTTCTCGTTTACATGCTCTGAAATAGGTGGTTGATAGCCGCCATCTTCTGATTCTGAAGAGTTGGAGTTTTCAGCTTCAGCTTCTTTCTTCTTGGCTTTCTTTAAAAAGCTAGCCAGTAATGTACTTGACTTCTTTGATGCCATTTCAGCTTGTTTTTTTCTTTTACGACATTGAGCTCCACTTCGTTTTCTTCCTGACATGGCTGACAAAAATTATAAATATATTATTATATCACTGAGTACACTGAAGTGAAAAAAATATGTGTAGGCCTAGACAATAACATAGTGGCACTGGCATAGTGCTACTACAATAAATAATTATTATAATAATTAGGCTATACATGCAGATTAAAAGTACATAATATATACGCTTAAAGGCGGATTATGCTGCAGATATTTAAAAATATCGATATATTAAATTGTATTCTATATTTTAAAAACATTAATTTATTTATCAAAAAATATAAAACATACATCTTGTTGTTCAAGTAACCAAAATAGGTCGCCGCTTTGGACGCCACCGCCTATAAGCTTCTACTGTCGGTCGTACGCGGCCATGTAACGGCATAGACTTACCCGCCGAGGTTGACGCTCGTCCGGTGGCTTGTAGTCGTGGCAAGGTGGTCTAGCTAACACAGTAACACTCTCACTTGGTGTCCGCCAGCGAGCATGGCTCGGCTCTTAGGTCAGTTCAAATATAAGGTACGAGCGACGTACACGTATAAGTGAGCCTTGTAGTAAATGCTGCTAAATGAAGGCCACGCTATGTTGACGTGCGTGGGCTACTCCGGCTGCTGCAGCTGCCTGGAGCGTGATGTCACTAATAAGAACAAAAAATAGGCCGTTGTAGTTTCCGCCACCAAAAAACAGGCCAGTGACTAAGGCTGAAAGACTGCGCCTGTCTGTTGTTTGGGACGTTCTTCCATGTAAGTTCTTAATAGGCGCGCGTACCAAAATGTAATTACATGACATGTAGGCTGTGTGTGGCGGGATATATAAACGTTTAGGTTGAGGTGTAGATTGTGGAGTAGTTTCAGGCTGCCGCGCCCGCCGCAATAAGTTATCACGTGACGTTGTAAGCCTCATTTTGGCGCCCCTTTACCTTGGCGCCCGGGGACACGTGTACCCCCCTGCCCCCCCTAGCTACGCCTCTGCGTATGGGACCCTAATAAACGAGTTTGGACAGCAACGGAGAGCCAGATGCGTTTCATTATATTCGTTATTATTATTTAAGATCAGGCGATGGTGATCGGTGATTGTACCCCGAGCCCCCCCACGTCCCCAATAGACATGTTGGGCCATCTTCTGGACCGAGGAATTCGGCTGCGGTGTTGTGACGTGGTGGGCTATAGCAGATACACACAATGCACTTCTGAAAAAGATGACTTTTGAAATAAAGTCCTGCCGCTTCACAAATCCCTTGTGTTCAGAACAGTTTACAACTCATCGTCTCCGAACTTTATAATTTGTATTGTTGTCTATTAAGCCGACCTGTCCACCCCCCACTCGAAAAGATTCAAACGACAGGAGGAGAGGTGACAGAGCGGACCGGCTACACTTGTCAAATAAAAATACCCAAATTACAATACTTGCTCAAAATTGCGTTTGGTGGTCCTGAGCAAGTGTTCTAACCAATCCACATTCGTTTAGCCGACTCGTTCGTGCGACAGTAACTATTGACACACAAACAAATGTTTATATAGTTCGAGCTGTATAGGCTTTAGGGAGATAGGACGCTGCGGTCCGTTTGACCCTCCACTGCAATTGAACACTCTCACTGCGATCCGTCAAGTTGGCTTGCGTGCTGCAACATGAAAGGTGCCGAGACGGATATTGCTTTTGGTTAGACCCTCCATGGCAGACGGGAACGTTTTTTATGGCATATTACAAGTGTTAATCATTGCATGTTAACAGTTATGGTATGGATCAAGAAAGATGAACGCATGATAAAGCAAACTAAACAAGAGCTGAAACGTGCACCGAGACATGGAAATGGTGCATACTTCGAATTACACCGAGAGAATGAAAGAAGAATACGTGGAGCTGAGAGCAAACACAAAGACATACAGTATTGGCTATACTGGTAGGAACCACCTGGTTCCACCAGCCCACAGGGGATTATTGTGTCCGTCCGTCGTGTATCAAAAAATGGGAGGGGTGGGGCTGTGTGAGGAGGAGAGGGGCTGGGTGGGGAGGGGCTGGGTGGGGAGGGTGGGGCTGGGTGGGGAGTGGGAGGGGTGGGGCTGGGTGGGGAGGGTGGGGCTGGGTGGGGAGGGGCTGGTCACCCCGTGGTGCCCTTATAAAACTCAACGTTTTACCTACTCACGCCGACTTGTGCCCGCCCTCACAGTCGGGCATATTTGCGGAATACACCACGCCGCCGTTGACCTTGGCCATTGACCGAGCAACCCAACGTTCCTACCAGCTCCCTCCGCAGGATTGTTTTAAAAAAGTGATATCGGGCAGGAGGCGTCACTATCTAGACCTTATTTCGCACCGTACGGAGCCAAACGTGCTAATCAGAGGTGCGGGGTAGAAGGTATGACGGCCGGTGGTCGAGACTAACCATGAAGCGGCAGCCAGTAGAGAAATTACGGCACAAGAGGACGTCCCCCAATGAGATGGAGTGACGAGGATGGGCTCGTGTCCAGAAGTAATACAGATTGTCGAATCGTGTAACTGCGAGGGGTTAGGATTGTCGCGATTCATGGCCACAATTCAATGAGATAGATTTTTTTTTTGAACGCGGGTTTGATTGTTGGCATCCAATGATGCAACTCATACGAAATGAAAAAGCGCCAAATCTCACCACGCGTGAGCTGGGATTAAGAATCTGTGCGATAGCGCCCCCTTACAACGCGTCCCGTAGAGGCTGCGTCGTTCGGTTTGAGACGTTCGCAACTTTGCCGATGGCAGCGGCCACTCCAAACGGCGTCGTGCGAACAGTTACAACACTGCACTTGCAACACTCATCGTGCTGTTTGTTACCATCCGTTTGTCGATTTGGGTCTGTGCTCAGCAATTGGGTGGGTTCAAAGAAAAAACTGTCCACGCGGGCTGATGTGATTGGAATGAGATCAGAGATTGCGTTCCATTCTCAGTCACGACGAGGCAGATAACATGGAAGCGTTAATTGAATGCTTAGGGGTGGAAGGGTGGCATCGAGTGTGGTGGACTGTGCTACAAACCCGGCCACCTGAGTTTGATTTCCATCCACGGCTAACATCAGATGCGAATGATAGATTAACCGGACAAAATTCACCCCCCTCCCTGCCATTCTTCACCAATCAGCGTGAAGTATGGTTGAGACATCCCCATGACCTTTAGGACATGCACGACGCCTTCATGGTATACACGACTTCGTGCTCGGGTACACATTTCGTGCAGTGCAAAGGACTGCTTTAGCAACCTCCACTAATCCACATCTTCACCTTGACCATGACCAGACGCAATAAAACACAAAGCAGCTCAAAGGAATGTAGTGCGGCATTTTAGCGGAATTTAAACTTGTCACATAGTCCTCCTGCTACCTGCATCAAGCAATGTTTTATATTCCTTCTAGATTTGAAGCTTTCGTGACTGCAAGGATTCATATTCTTAGGTTTTTTTCGGTAAAGTCAAATAGGTAAAACATTAAAATTAATGAAAGTAAAATAAAATAAAAATCACGACGTTTCGGAGGCAACACAAGTCTCCGTCATCAGGTGGGACCGTCACAGCCAGATTTGCTGCATCAAGTGAGGCAATGATTCAAGATGTAATCCCTTAAAAGCAAGTTGAGAGGGGGGGGGGGGGGAGCTCATCAGAATGTGGTAGCCAATGAATGGAACGTATCGGGAGGGAGGGGGGCGGGGCTCAAGTTCTCTGCAAACCTCCTGGCTACCATCAAAGGTTTGTACACGAAGCCATACAAATATACAAACATAGACATAATTTCAACCGTGATGATGAGTACAAACTTAGTAATCATTGGAAAGATGTTATCAACCACGCAAAAAAGATTTAATTACACATTTTTGGACCATCTTATCTGACAGGCACTATTTTACTTTACTTTACCGAGTGTTAACATCCCCAGTGTTTAACAGTACTCTCTTCATTGTTCAGCCAGCACTGGTATAAACATGGGCATTTTCGTTCTTTTCTATCATGTGTATCAACAGGTGCTTGTACACACACATTTCCACATACACTTGCACCACACTCTCTTTTGGCCTCCCCTCCCCCTCTCTGTCCAATGCGTTGGCGTGTGCAGCAGTAGTTGCTTGCGCACAACCACGTCCACGCCGCCGACTTGTACCACGTCGTGCATTCTTTTGGCCGGCCCCCCTCTCCCTCCCGATGCGTTCTACGTGGCACGTCGTGCCGTCTTTGAGCCCCGCCCCCCTCCCTCCCGATACGTTCCATTCATTGGCTACCACATTCTGATGAGCTCCACCCCCCTCTCCTCCCCCCTCAACTTGCTTGTAAGGGATTACATCTTGAATCATTGCCTCACTTGATGCAGCAAATCTGGCTGTGACGGTCCCACCTGATGACGGAGACTTGTGTTGCCTCCGAAACGTCGTGATTTTTATTTTATTTTACTTTCATTAATTTTAATGTTTTACCTACGTGACTTTACCGAAAAAACCTAAGAATATGAAATGTTTTATATGATCGATTGCAATCGATTCCTCATCTCCATTAAAACAGGCTATCAGAGATGCATTCTTTGAAGTATTTTCACTTAATAGGCGAAAAGGCCGTTTGCTGATTATTTATACTGTAACTTAGAATAATGCAAGACAACCTTCAGTGTCTGTCCTCTTCATTTATAATTACATTACGAATTGTTTCCCCATATCCATTCTGGACTCATATTCATTGTTTTCATTGGCCTCTAATCTGCTAAAATTAAAGGAGTTGAAAACTGCACTTGTACATGAATGTGATGTATGGTGGTAGTTTGGAGGCGAGGCGATGGGCTAAGTCCTGAAAATTGCACTCTTATCAGCGGCATTGTAAATGCGGTAGGGCAATGTAATTCACAGAGGTTAGTGAATGGCTTAATAACCTCAATATCCATACTATACAATATATTTCAAAAACAATCAAATGCAATGAGTAAATTATGTTGTTCACTGCAGAACCACAACATAGTAAATTATGATAGGTGTAAACTTGGAGCTTACATTGCAAATGTACCCGATACCACTCCTCCAACACACGGTTAAAAATAAAAAACACCTACACGTTATAAAACAGTAAACAGCAACGTAACGTGACAATCATTTATTTTATAGAAAAAAAATCTTTGTAATTAACAGACTTATAAAATACATCTTAGGATCACAGTTTCGGTAATGAGCCACGATGAGTGGTTAAGCGCACTGCGCAATGAACCCGGCGACCTGCGATTGCTTCCCTGCCATGGATAACATCAGTGGTTGCGTGATAACTAAACCTGGGCCACCATTCACCAACTTACATTGACCAGCATGACAAAGCATGGCCAAACAACCCCTATGAGAATTCGTCCAGCAGTTTACTGACATGGGGTTTAAAATTGTGTTGTTTCAGCCAAATGGCCCTTCATGAGAGAAAAGGCAACTACATTTGATTTCTAGGCTTGATCCCAAACTTTATAATTTATTGATATAAAACAAACATCAAACAAACACCCATCAATAAGTACTTTCATTGACATCTGTATCCACATTGCATGTTTTCATCAGAGATATCCCGGTGTTCTCAAGGCAAATACATTATCAAGTGTCGTCCTTCAATGTTTATTCATTTTCCTCTGCTCTGAATGGCCATTGGTTGCAAGGTGAGTCGACAATATACGTGTCTGTTATGTTATTATTTCTTGCTTTTTGTTCATACACCACTCGCTGTCATTGCAGTTCCTAATTATTTATTTTACAAAGCAGCAACATGTTACGTACATCACTGTCAAGTATGCATGCTCGATGTGTAAGCATGTCCAGCTTTTTTTGAGTATAAACACAGCCTAAGCTGTGTCACCAAACTCCTTGTTCCAGTTCAAATATGTAAGGAGGTTCTGGGGATTCACACTTGCTTTGATTTTCTTCAAAGATTCTTTAAAGTCCGACACGCGGATTCCTCTGACCTAAAACAAACATAGGGCAGTTTTTTTTTTATATAAACGTGCTAGATCATGTGATAAAAGAAATAATGTAAAGTCAACTTTGGTAAAAGAAACTACAATGGAAACAGTTTTAGTCATAAAACATTGGTCAAGTTCAGGGGAACAAGAAAATTACAACAAACACACGTCACACAAAATTTACAGATATTATTTCGACAAAATCTAACATTTTGTAATTGTACAGTCACGTGATTTTAAAGTATTTTAAGGGTTGTATGAATTGAAATGTTGACGACAGCTTCTGCCTATAATATTTCTTTTTTGTGATAACTTTTTTGTTGTTTGTGCTTTTGGTGTATTTGTTTGTTCATTTCTTAATTTGCTTGGTAGTAGCTGTATATGGGATTTGGTCCTCATATATAATTAATGTACAGAGTTGTGGGATGCTGTTGGCATGAATGACGCTTTATAAAATGAAAGTATTATAATTTTCCAGCTGCGTGAATGAGGTGGACTGAGAAATGTGTTCATGTGTTCCAGCATCCCGAAGAGACGGTGGAGATACGTGACGTGATCCCTAGCTGGGAGTAGAGGTCAACACGTGTCTTGGGAGCAGTGGAATTTGAGCCAAGCTTGATCTTTAAAGAGTTACAGTGAATCAACCAGCAAAGTGAAGCCTTGCCGTTTTCACTTGGAACACGTACGCAAAAGTTCAGCGTTGCCAAATGCTTGTCAAACCATTTTGAACTGCAACTTTTAAAGGTGGTCAGAACATTCTTATAAACTGACTTTAAAATATTGATGTCACACTGATGTACACATTACGAAGTGTATAGACATCCTTACAATGGTAGTCTGCCCCCAGTTTCATGGAAATATTTGCAGTAAAAATTTTTTTATTTAGAAACCAAAATTTGGTTTGATTTGCTTTTTACAAACGTGGGAAAACATGGCTGTAACGCATCAATTCAATAAGACCCCTGTAGGAGGTAGTACAGCAAGCAGGTTGCAAACCTCTGTTTTATGAATTTGAGGTTATATTCGTGTATGTGTGGAGTTACTTTTCACACTGGTGTCTTATCTACCACATACAAAAGGTAGTCATTGGCCAAACATTCCAAGTAAAGATCCTCTTGAAAACAAATCATGAAAATGCAGCAAAACTTTCAGTAAAATAATAAATCAACAAGATACGTACATCATCTGGAGCCAAGTTTTTAACCTCTTCCATGCTGAGTTCTAAAGAGAAAATAAATATGCATCCACAGTTACATTTAAAGCAACAATTATAATGCTTAGGTATTGACAATGGCGGCTCCTGCTAAATCTCTCAGGGGGGGCAAATGTCTGTATGATTGATAAAGATAAGGTCCACCCATGCAATGGATAAATTAACAGCTTAAGCATGTAAAGGCAACTTCACTTCTTTAATATTAATGAAAAATAAAGTGACTCTTACAATACATCTTGTTTGTTTCTATACTCACTATTATTACAATCCACTCAGTTTCTTTTATTAAAGATTCCACTAGGTGGCGACAAATAATATTGTTGGATGAAACGTGCTTACGTATGATGACGTAAGCACGTTAGTGCGAGCCCTCCCGGGCGCCAGAGAATGCATTGCAGCGCCCGCCCTTCGAAAAAAAACATCTTTGAATGTAAGTCTATGGGACCACTCGGGGCGATTCTCAGCCGGAGTGAAATCGCCCAAAAAGAGGCGGTACTCCACAGAACGTAGCATGACGCTGATTGGACTATATCCAGAGGCACAGTAACGGCTCGCGAAACTCTGTGATTGAATGACATTGGTGGTGCGTCGCCCAATCGCCCTAATGAAGAAACCGCCCCTGGGTATTGACAAACATTTAAGTAGCCAGATGTCATGCACAATATCTGGCTTTGTGTCAGAACACCTGTTATAGTTTGAGGCTGAGCTGAAATCCTAGTTGGTGGGGGGGGGGTCATCCCATTATCATCACGTACTGGTACAGCCCTTTAATCAAGCCACTCACGACTGGATGAGGGCCCTTCCACGCCGTGTGGGACAGAAGGGTTATTTGAGTACACCTTACCACACTGGTCAATGCCAGTTGGTAAAGATGGGGACCATAGACATGGCAGCATAGTGCAGTGCAACAAAGGAATTTGCTGCATTGCCCTGCGCTGCCTATAAAGTAGCCACATACAGTTCATAACTATAGGGGGAGGGAACAGTGGCGCAGTGGTTAGCACACTGCGCTGTAAATCTGGCGATCGGAGTTCGATTTCCGGCCACGGCTAACATCAGTGCTGAGTTAATCTCCTTTCACCAACCTACACTGAACAGCGTGGTGAAGTATAGTCAAACAACCCCCCCCATTAAAATAATGAACACGTTGTGGGGAGTTAACAGTGGCTGCTCTACGAACAGCATGTCCCTGGAATAGGACTGTGGAATTTCCGCTGCTGGCTCTGGACCACCAACCCAGATGAGCACTACCCAACTGAGCATGTGGACACCTTGACTTTATTATCCTGCAATTATCAGTGGCATATGCATGTCCTATTCTCATTTACAAAATGTATTGTATAATGTATGTTGCATGTTTGCAATATAAAGCAAATATTGCACATTATTCTAATATAAATTGCACATTCCCACTTAAAAGTGTTACAATTGTAATGATTAACCTTCAAAATTCAACTAATACAATTCGCAATCACGATTTTATTCAAAGTTACTTTGCTTTTCCTTCGCGGAGCAAGTAGAACCCACACATACTGTATACACGTACTTGTACATTATTTATAAACAGGTGACAAATCACCGAAATAATATAACTCTTTTGTAAGGGATACCAGGAGTGTGAACATGCACATTCCAAAATACATCAGCGCAGAAAAAAAGGACAATGTAATAGCAATAAAAAGATCAGAAATAAAACTGCAAAAACAAACAACACTATGAGTGATAGCTCATTCAGGTTGTGTTAACACATTCCTGCGGAGGGAGCTGGTAGGAACGTTGGGTTGCTCGGTCAATGGCCAGGGTCAACGGCGGCGTGGTGCATTCCGCAAATATGCCCGACTATGAGGGCGGGCACAAGCCGGCGTGAGTAGGTTAAACGTTGAATTTTATAAGGGCACCACGGGGTGACCAGCCCCTCCCCACCCAGCCCCACCCCTTCCACCCAGCCCCACCCTCCCCTCCCCACCCAGCCCCTCTCCACCCAGCCCCACCCCTCCCATTTGTGGATGCACGATGGATGGACAGAATAATCCCCTGTGGGCTGGTGTAACCAGGCGGTTCCTACCAGTATAACACTGAGTGATGAGTGACTGCTTGGTCACACAGGTGAAGTTTCACTCACCTCTGATAGGCCCGAGTGCAGCATCTTTTGCCAGTGCAGTCAGATCACTTGCCGAGTAACCAGTGGTTGTCCTGAAATATTGATACAAAATATTACTAAGGATGGAAACCATTTTAAACATCGCCAGTATTTATGGTCCCTGAACTGAACATACAATTAAAAAGTTGAGTCATGATTGAGTTTCAATTACAGTTAACGACCACCATCACATCACAAGGACACAGCTTCACCACAATCAACAGCCATTAAGCAGAGGGCCTAGGCCTGTCATGCCAAGTGGCAGCAACAGGAGAACTATAGTCCGGTGAGCAGAAGAGAGTCAAAGCCTTTTTGAATTGAGTCGGGTCATAACATTGTCTATGAAGTTGGACAGTGGTAGTATTACAATCAATACATTGTATATGTATTACGTGGCCATGCTGAGGTTTCTCCTAAACCCCGCAAATGTTGAATCTCAACTCATCTACCCAGCTAAGCTATGCGCTACATACAAAAGGACATGCTTAAATTTGTATCTTCTACAGTAACAGGCACAGATCTATGTATGCAGGCTCTCTTGTGCAAGCAGACTAAGAGTGACCGTTGTTTTTGGCCACGTGATCAAAAGTTTATATAATTAGGGGGATAACACGTACCCTGCCATTGTTCTAACCTGCCCCGACCTTTCTCTACTTCGCATGACTTTGATCTTGTTATCGCACAAGTCACATGTTTCTCTCTTTTCCTCGAGCATAGCATTGAGTCCAAATTATACGTTTTGATATGCAACTTAAGACAATGGAATCTCCTGTTCAGCACCATCGGGAAACCATACGAGATGTTATAAAAACACAGTAATTGTACGTTTGAATCTTGTTATTTGACATGCTTTTAAGAATTTGTTCAAAAACAATTAATACATCTATAATATAATCGAAGAGCTCAAGCAACTATGGCCCATATCGATATCAGTTACAGTAGATTTTGGATGTTTTATTAAGTGTTGCTCTCTTTATGTACTTGGTGGGAGCTACAGATAGAGTTGCATTTGTGTTGATGATTTTAAGTAGTATATCACGAAGAATGACTCATCATTCATATCAGCTGGCAGGCATGACCCAAAACTGGCATTGCAACGTATTACATAGACATCAGCCATACGATTCATATTACAGATGTTACACCAAGAAAACAAGAATTCCCTGCCATTTGTGGCATCTCAGAACAAAGGCAGTAAAGGAGGTGGAAATGCCTGGCAGGGTACAACATTACAACACAGTCGACATTATCATGAAGGAATGGATTCGGATAAGTTAAATGACAAGAGAATGAGGAAATGCAGACAACCTTCGGATATAATCTTACCTGGCAAGTACCGCAAGTTCTTTTTCTGACAGTGGACTGCCATGCTTGGATAAAAGATGGTTAAGAATCTGTTTTCTTGCCTGTAAAATAAAACAGAGTATTATTATAGGAGCTCAGGCTCCAATTTCCACAGTCCCTTCTGCCTCAGCTTAGTTCATGGCTGTGCTTTAACCTCCATGTTGATAACACGTGTTACGTTTACGATTTCCTTCGTTCAATTGTTAAACTCCTGTTCATATACATTTTGAAGGTGTCGAGGTTAACCTGGTCTAGATAGTTGTAAACGAATGAAAGATCAGCTGAAAATGTGTGCATAGGTATTGGCATCGCAGCTGTGCAAAGCAGTCTGGGTATTTTCAATCTGGACGCTAACAGTGTGTCATGTCTTGTGGCACATCCTTGCAGACTCAAGTTTCTGGTGAAATAAAATGTCAAACCAGCTGAAATTTACAAGAGATTAGCTGTACAGCTTGGCGATGTATGTCTGATGCAGAAGTCTGTCTGAGTGATACAAAAAAAATGTATGCCAAAAACCTGACATTTACACAGGTTTTAACGACACATTTATATATTTACGCGATCTAACTCAAAACAACTCTATTATGGACAATCAAGAGGATTTGGGGTTAAAATCCTGGTCAGAGATTGACACTATCATCTCAAAGGTCGATTAAATCAAGCGCAATCATCCAATGAAGGAAGTGGCGGCCTTCACCATGAGTGTGTTAAAGATCCACCAATGACCTCAGGCTGCCAAGGGAAATGAGCGCCAATGTGTTTTTAAACTCCGACTGTATATGGGCAAGACTTACGGCTTCGTCGGGCATGTCGACATATATTCTCTTCGGAAATCGTCTGGAAAACACACACCAGTGCCATTGCTTTCATGCCGACGGCTAACAATATTTGAATATTCATTGACGCAAGCTGTTATTTCTGGTGCACAAACCTTGAAAGAGCATTGAGCAAAATTACGACAGCGATCGAAGTTACCGGCATAAAAGACGGCTTGGGTAATTACAGTTGAATTATCAGGACTGATTTTAAATAATGAGAACAATATCTTTTCAGGAACAATATTCTTCCACGTGTGCTCAATTCTAGAACACACATTTAATACACGTTACATTTTGGTATACCCAATACCAATGGGAGTGAGACACAAAACAAAGATGAATTATGCTGGTAGGAACCTCCTGGTTACACCAGCCCACAGGGGATTATTGTGTCCGTCCGTCGTGCAGGGAGGGGCTGGGTGGGGAGGGAGGGGCTGGGTGGGGAGGGGCTGGGTGGGGAGGGTGGGGCTGGGTGGGGAGGGGAGGGTGGGGAGGGGCTGGGTGGGGAGGATGGGGAGGGGCTGGGTGGGGAGGGTGGGGCTGGGTGGGGGGAGGGTGGGGCTGGGTGGGGAGGGGCTGGTCACCCCGTGGTGCCCTTATAAAACTCAACGTTTAACCTACTCACGCCGGCTTGTGCCCGCCCTCACAATCGGCCATATTTGCGGAATACACCACGCCGCCGTTGACCCTGGCCACTGACTGAGCAACCCAACGTTCCTACCAGCTCCCTCCACAGGAATGTGTTTAATTAAAATGTGTTTACCGGAGAACGGCTTCATCCAGTTCTTGGGGCCTGTTTGTTGCTCCCATTACCAGCACTCTGTCCTCTGCTTCGCTTTTAACCTGCATGTACGACATTCACAAATTAACATCCACATTCAACCGGTTCCTTTCTACTGCACCATGTGCTGGTCCAGGGTAAATATGGCCCATCAATCCTTCGGGGGTCAATAAAATTAGTACCAATTGACAGAAAGTCAGAAGTGGGATTATATATGTGGAGAGTGGCACTTGCCAGAGGAGTGGAATTCTCACGAATGACTGAGGGCTGCCTATGAATGAGCACTGCCAAAGGCTAGTTTTAGAATGTATAGGCTTTGGCTTGAATATGTACAAATAGCGTTCTCATTGATGTTCGCTCCACAGTGCTTGCAAGTTCCAGATAACCACATCGGTCAGTAAAGAGGATCGCAGCACTTAATGAGTCCTCATTGTGCATCCCATAATTAAATAAACAGCACAGTGCATTACAGTGCAGTGGAGTAAACGTACTCCATCGAACTGCATGAGAAATTCTGTCTTCATTCGCCGGCTTGTGTCATGCTCTCCCTCCTTCCTTTCACACAGCAAACTGTCAATCTCATCTGCAACAGATAAATCAATCACACTTGTTTGCTCCTCAGCCCTGTACAATGAAAGGCTATGTTCACTTTTTCTTCGTCGACATCTCGATCATGATAACAACATAGAACTGTCAAAGCGAATTATGTTTGCTATGGTATAATTCAGACTGCAAGACACTGTGGCAAAGCCACCGTATCCTACTTGTGTCTTTGATTGATATAAGTGGATTTTTTAAAATTGAGCATTAAAAGTCAGTGTGCACACAACCATTGCAGTGTTTAGGCTCACAATATAGTGGCTTCATCTTCTTGGTTTTTTCGGTAAAGTCACGTAGAAGGGAAGTAATAAAATAATAAAAATAAAACATAATAAAATGAAACAATTCTCACGACGTTTCGGCCACAACGCAAGCAGCCGTCCTCAGGTGAAGAATGAGACACTTCAAGCTAGGAACTTACATATAAGCTGGGTTACCGAAAAAACCAAGAAGATGAATCCCTGCAGTCACGAAAGCTTTAAATCGAAATATAGTGGCTTGTTTAACAGTTTGTATACAATTACCCAGAACACAAGCAGAGGTATGCAGCTATTTTTGTCCTGGTTGCATTATAAGCGAACAAAGTGGTTACAAGGATAACTCCTCTCCAGATTGATGCCGAGTTTGACATAAGATCGCAATAATAATAAACGTGAGTTTTGAAAAAAAAAATGTCAAAAAAAGTCTACTTTTAGGAACAGGTTGTCATCGGTTGGGCAGGTGGGGCAGGATGAAGGCAGATTACTGAGCTCGGCTTTCCAGTGGCAGCCAGAGGTCAGAAACCAAAGTCGGTGACCTTGAGTCTAATGGTGGCAGTGTATAAGTAGATCTTGGAGACCAGAATCCACAACGACATAATCTTGAGAAGGAAGCATCAATGTTATTGGCTGCGATCACCTCTTGACCTTGCCAGCTGTATTGAATTCAAATGTTTACAAGTGGCTCAAGACAATTCACAGCATTAACTTAAGGGACTGAATGAGTACCTATGAAGATAATGGATGGCTGCATCTCCCTTGCCACAGCGAACAGGGCACGCATCAGCTTCTCCCCCTCTCCAACCTGCACCACAAACACGGTCATACCTTTTAACAATAACATAACAACTACATCCTATAGCCAAAGCACACCAGAAGGATTTACCAACTCTACTCAAACATCAATGTGTATTGGAAATTATGTTCATTTTTGAACTTGTATAAACACGTATATGCAAGAGGCTCAGGCTGTTCTGGTCATCACACATCTGAAGCTCCACTCAGTAGTGAGGTACTAATTCTTGAGTACTATTGTAATGGGACGCAATTGTGTTGCCCACTTAAATTGTGGACACAAATAGTCGGGCGAAATTAGAAATATCATCCTTGAAAATTGACAACCCTGATCCGATCTGAAATGATGTTTATAAAGCCCAGAGAACAAGATTATGAATTACAAATACCACATTCTTACTTACTCAGAGTTAGACAAAGATAACATAAAACATGTGATTTGAGGTACTGACTTTGATATGCTTTACACGAGTGCACTTCTCTCATTTAGAACTCTGGCTATTTTCTCTGACAAGTAGGGATAGGCACAGACACAATTTCAACCGAGAAGATGGGTACAAACTGAGAAATCATTGGAAGGACGTTATCAACCAGTTTAAATCATAACTGCCTGTGAGGTTTCCACCCTACCTTCCGATGTTAAGTTATTTTTGGCTCTGATCTTACATTAACAGGTCTGACATTAACATGCTAATCTCTCACATTAACATAGCCACCGCCGCGCCTTCTCGGATGCAGCTCTCCGATCTAACATTAACATGCTAATTTCGCACATTAACATCACTAGCCCCGTTCACTTCGTTTATGACCCTTGGGCTACACCCATTTTAAACCTTTAAAACAGTCTGCCTCAGCAGCTTTCCTGTGTTTTTTCTTCTGATGACGATAGCTTGTGTTGCGATCGAAACGTCATAGTTTTTTGTTATTTTTCGTTATTTTCTTTCAACCTATCTACGTGACTTTACCGAAAGACCCAAAAAATAAGTAGGGATAGCCAATAACATCACAGAAAAACCATGTTGGTTCTGGCACTCTACCATCTACTCTGCATCCACCCCACCCTCTTCACTCCCCTCCTCTACCCTGCCCACAAACTCCACACCCCCCTACAACACTCCCCCACCCCATATACTCCTATCCATATGCAAACTGTCCCCCCACTCCTCACTACCACATTGCACCTGCTTGTCTTGGTACTCACGTATTTTGACATCATGCTGGAAGCGCTGATGTTGAAAAAAGTTGCACTGCACTCAGTTGCTACAGCTTTTGCCTAAAAAAAAAGATGAACAAATCTCAATATATAGCCAAAAAGTAAGCAGTAGCGGCACTCTTGATTTAGATCATGGTGCGAAGAACTGAGCACACGCTTAACGTTTTATTTTATTTTAGTCATCTTTTACGATCTTCTTGGTTCTTTGGGGAAAATCACATAGAAGGGAAGTAATAAAATAATAAAAATAAAACCTAATAAAATAATTCTCACGACGATTCGGCCACAACGCAAGCAGCCATCCTCAGGTTGTGGCCGAAACGTCGTGATAATTATTTTATGTTTTATTTTTATTATTTTATTACTTCCCTTCTACGTGACTTTACCGAAAGAACCAAGAAGATGAATCCCTGCAGTCACGAAAGCTTTAAATCGAAATCTTTTACGATGCCAACATTTGAGATTACTTTCAGCCATTGCAACAATGTACATTAACCTAGCCTGAAAGAAACAGCGGCACTGTGCGTTTACCAAGAAGGGACCCAATGCCTGCATATTTTTTCTTTACATTAACAAAACTGTTTTATATTACAGTCATGGCATTCTAACTTAAGCTAATCATTAGCACACACAACAACGCATACCAGTAAGGTCTTCCCGTTTCCTGGAGGGCCAAACAGCAGCAATCCACGGGCAGGTGAGCGCAGACCTGTAAAGAGCTTTACAAAAAAAAACACTTTTATTGCAGACCCTTATGTAAAGTTGCTTCTCGCTAGGTGGCGCTGTGGCACATGATTGACTTATAAACCACAAGTATTTGTTTCATCAGCCACTAAGTATTTATACCACGCACTTTGATAATTATCAAATGCATTCTCCAATCAATTATTAAACATTGAATGTAGCTTACCTAGAAAACCCCCTCTTAATTAGCCGCAAAATAATTATTGTATTGACCTGGGAGGCATGATGAGCCGAGTCGATTCCCAACCAGGAATGGAACTCATGGCATTCCGATGTGAAGGAGTAGCTCGAAGGCGTGCGGTGTTAAAGTACGTGGGGCACAGCGCTTGCAGGGGAGTTTGACATCTTAACTTGGCCAGCTGCTGGGACTTGAGAAGCGAAATCGTACTTATTTTACTTACATGGGGCAGTGGTGATATTGCTGTGTATGAACATGGCTTTAAATCCTCAAGTAAAACAGCACCCAATAGTTTGTTTAGGTTGTATACATTTAAGTTCAAGTGACAGGATACAACTTCTCCTGATGCATAGGTTCGACACAAATGAACAAGATAAGTTTATGTGCAGTACCTCTGGCCTGAGGGAAGGCAAAATTACTATTTCTTGCAGGGTTTGCTTGGCTACTTTCTGTCCTGCAATATCATCCCACTTGACTTGCGGACTCCTGAAAAAGATTGATTCAATCAGGAACATTGGGAAGCCAGGATGTTTGAAGAAAAGAAGTACATTTAGGAGAATGTGTGTACTTGTTCATATGTGAGAACTACAATGTAACTTATGAATCCCCTCAATGCTCTTTGCACATTCTGTATTTAATCCTTTCTATGCATAGGTGGACAGTTATAATGATAATAGTGAAATGTCCAGCAGAATGGAATGAACCAATTACTAAAGTTGCATTGCAGTGTTCCAGTCAAGAGTTTTTCTTTAGTTTATTAGAAAATAATAATTTTTTTAGGCAGCTTTTCTAGCTCACTTTTATATCCGGCTTCCTCGAGAGGTTAAACGATAACAATTGAGTTGAGTGGTATAATAATGTGATCCCATACCTGTCAACAATCTCATTGACGATGAGCTGGGCCATGGTGTTGTCCACGTTGAGAGCCTTCAGTTTCTTGAGCACTGATGGGGCTGTGGGCTGTGCCACTGGCTGCTGCCTGGGCACCGTCGTCTGGATAGAAAGGAGAAGAGCGCGTTAAGTTGTCTACCATTGCTTCCCATAATTCATTGAAATGCACATAAATATATTTTAAACGAAAGATGCCTATTGGAAGCTCCAGACCTAACACAAACACCCAATCTCCACAAACAGCGCAGATCGAAGTAGTAAAAATTACAAGTTGTAATCAGGTGCAAAGGCAGAAGAGCATGATGCATGTCACATCTAACATGATGTGAAAGTGTAGGGAGATGAATTGGCTTGTAACATGAGTGGACCAGTTGATAGGTGGAATAACGTGAGAGACGTCAGAAGAACACAGGCAACAGAAGAGGCAAAGGCTGGTAACAGATGAGAGCAACGGCGATGTGAGCGATGCCTGGAGGGGAGCCACGGCAGGGTCGTCAATAAGGCAAACAGACTTTGAATGAAATCAATCACAGACGTTTTAGCGTTAACATTTTTTTTTATATGAAACACTGCTTGATTCCTGGTATATAATATAATTTTTCAAGATACCGACATAAAATGCCGAAAACTAATGTTAAGATTCATCATGGCAAGCAATGGGAGCATGAAAGCATCAAAAGGAGGTTGAGAATTGTACATTCACAAAAGGTTGCCCTTCGGGAGAAAGACTGAACCATATACCACATCATAGAGAAATAATTATAATCTTGACTTATTATGTTTTCCTGCCTCAGCAGCTCTCCCACTATATATTTCACCTGATGACGATTGCTTGTGTTGCGATCGAAACGTCGTGATTTTTTATTATTTTTCTATCTACGTGGCTTTACCGAAAGACCCAAAGAAAATAATTCTAATATTAGTCTAAGTTTACAACTAGACACATCCAAAGACTATTTTTTTAATTTGTAGATCACACAAATATCATATGCACGAGACATCAATGTGCAAGGCACTGAGCTTCCAGTAAGAGGTAGTGTGACAAGCAGGTATGTATGTGATCTATCCATGTGGAGTTAACTGCATGTGTTCTCTTGTATGTGTTTTTTTTAGGAACTCTGGTTTCCCCCCACACTCATACAAATTTACAATCAAACTGGCTAAACATTTTTCAGCAGGACCCTGCAGAAAATAAATATGTTCAAGTTCACCTTTCCCGGACATATGAACAAATGGTCATTGTGAACATGAACACAAAGGGCCATTCTCACTCTGTTAGTCGCCACGGCGCGGTGGGACGAGGGCCTTGCTGCTAAAGTGCTCTTGGTTTGAGGCCGGGGTTTACTCTGAGTCGAGGTGCTGGGCACGGGGCCACCTTTGTGGCCAGCGTTTGATCTCGGAACACTCTGTTCTGAAATTACAGCACATTTCATGAAAATACAGCTTGCCCCATTCCGCATGGGATATCAGAGAAAAATAGAACATATTGTCATACCTGTCAACCCCTTATGAGTGCCCCCTACCTTATTACTGACCAACTCAGACCTAATTGGTCACCCCGGTGACCCTTATAAATCTCAACGTTCATCCTATAAAAGTCCCATCACAAGGAAGAAACACAAACAAATAAACATGTTTTTTTTGCACGTATTGAAACGGGATGTATACCCCGCATGGAGCTGAAAACTCAATCTCCCTGTACAAGAATACGGAGCATAAACCGTATGGGTTGACATCTATTTTATGTGGCCACGAGCAGCAGCAGCAGCAGCTAGCAGCGCTGGTGACACACACGAACGGGGGTGAGGCACGGCGAGGCACAACTCTCGACACAACATGAATGGTGACTGCTGCCACGATGCGATGTCGCTGACCGCAACCCAGCAAGCCGAGCCTCTCTCGGGCCATTTCCAGGTTTCTTCTCATCTTTTCCTGCAGGCTCCGAGATCGCTCGGCCTTCTCCCCTGGCATGAAAAGAAAGAAAAACAAAGACACCAAATCGTTCTACACGTTGAGAAATGATACAAAACATTCCAACGCGGGAAATATTCTCACGTGCTCGTCTGAGTCGGCTACCTTGCCATGTGATGGAGACGCCGATGCCTTTCTCCAGCTCCAGAATCCCTTTCTTGTACCATTTGATCGCCATATTTTTGTCTCCTGTACAGCACAGACAAGTCACATATCACAATGACCCATCAGTCATGGAAGAGGCCTGATATTCTTCAAGGGTCTCTATCTTACCACGAACTATTTTGATTGCACAGCGTGGCTACATCTACCGACTCAGGCTTCCACAGATGAGAGGTTTAAGCTCTGGATAGTGTTACTGTACATGTGCTAAAAGTACAGGCAGTCCCCAAGTTACGATGGTCCGACTTACGATATTTCGATCTTACGATGGCGATACGACAACATTGCCATCAACAACCTAACATCGTTCAAGTATGCAGACGACGGACAGAATCTTGGTGACTACAGTACAATATACGTAACGATACGTTCAATGCATGTATGATACGTAGCTTTAGCGATTTCATTTTAAGGTTACCACAATACGATACGTTCAATGCATGTTAAACGTTTTTATAGCAGATAGGATTGTTTCCTGAAAAAACATTCGATTAAATTGCAGTTCATATCGGCAGGCTAAGAATTTACCTTGTTTTTTACTTTACATTTTACTGTGCAATACAGTATTGTAATACATACAGTATATAGTTTATACAGTACGGTACTGTAAATTGCTCTATTTTGCTAAATTATCACCATTCTATTAGACTGCTGGGCAGGCTATAGGCCATCTTCGACTTACGATATTTTCCACTTACGATGATGGGGGTCGTCGTAACGCATCTCCATCGTAAGTGGTTAATTTGTCCTGCCCATCTGACGGTAAATGTTGCAATGTTGTGCTTGCTGTCGTGGCTCACCCACGGCTACTCATCATTTATATTTAAAACGGTTTTTGAAAAACCATTTTGTTATTTCTTCAACAAGAGTCTTTATTTCTGCGTGTCTACTTATCATATCTGAAGGCTTTTAAACCACGAGCTTACAGTACAGATATTCTCCACAACACTGCTCTGACGTGACACCTTCAGACTTTACACTCAAGACGACAAAATCGATTCGCGGCTCCATCTCTCCTTATCGAAGACCTTTTCAGTTCCACGTCCTGCAAACTTTGAGCCACAATCATCAACTGCTCTCAAAAGCCGCCGCTCCGCCAGGCCTCTCTGATCGCAGCGCAGAATTGACACGGACAGAGAGAGGGGGGGCAGCGACAGAGAGAGGGGGGGGGAGGTCTGTGATCACCGCTCGGGTTTTCATCCTCGTGGAGCGCTGCGGTGAGGCAGGCGAAAGCGATGCGGTGGGACTCCTTCACGGGGTCCTCCATGGCGGCAGTGGCGGAGACTCACCCAGTGTGACAACATCGCACCAGGGTCCGCGGTAAATCACACCGACTCGCTCACCCAGTGTGACAACATCGCACCAGGGTCCGCGGTAAATCACACCGACTCGCTCACCCAGTGTGACATCGCACCAGGGTCCGCGGTAAATCACACCGACTCGCTCACCCAGTGTGACAACATCGCACCAGGGTCCGCGGTCAATCACACCCACTCATTCACCCAGTGTGACAACATCGTACCAGGGTCCGCGGTAAATCACTCCGACTCGCTCACCCAGTGTGACAACATCGCACCAGGGTCCGCGGTCAATCACACCGACTCACTCACCCAGTGTGACAACATCGCACCAGGGTCCGCGGTAAATCACACCGACTCACACACCCAGTGTGACAACATCGCACCAGGGTCCGCGGTCAATCACACCGACTCACTCACCCAGTGTGACAACATCGCACCAGGGTCCGCGGTCAATCACACCCACTCATTCACCCAGTGTGACAACATCGTACCAGGGTCCGCGGTAAATCACACCGACTCGCTCACCCAGTGTGACAACATCGCACCAGGGTCCGCGGTCAATCACACCGACTCACTCACCCAGTGTGACAACATCGCACCAGGGTCCGCGGTAAATCACACCGACTCACACACCCAGTGTGACAACATCGCACCAGGGTCCGCGGTCAATCACACCGACTCACTCACCCAGTGTGACAACATCGCACCAGGGTCCGCGGTCAATCACACCGACTCACTCACCCAGTGTGACAACATCGCACCAGGGTCCGCGGTCAATCACACCGACTCACTCACCCAGTGTGACAACATCGCACCAGGGTCCGTGGTAAATCACACCGACTCGCTCACCCAGCGTGACAACATCGCACCAGGGTCCGCGGTCAATCACACAGATTCATTCACCAGCGTGACAACATCGCACCAGGGTCCGCGGTCAATCACACAGATTCATTCACCCAGCGTGACAACATCGCACCAGGGTCCGCGGTCAATCACACAGACTCATTCACCCAGCGTGACAACATCGCACCAGGGTCCGTGGTCAATCACACAGACTCATTCACCCAGAGTGACAACATCGCACCAGGGTCCGCGGTCAATCATACCGACTAATTCACCCAGTGTGACAACATCGCACCAGGGTCCGCGGTAAATCACACCGACTCGCTCACCCAGTGTGACATCGCACCAGGGTCCGCGGTAAATCACACCGACTCGCTCACCCAGTGTGACAACATCGCACCAGGGTCCGCGGTCAATCACACCCACTCATTCACCCAGTGTGACAACATCGTACCAGGGTCCGCGGTAAATCACACCGACTCGCTCACCCAGTGTGACAACATCGCACCAGGGTCCGCGGTCAATCACACCGACTCACTCACCCAGTGTGACAACATCGCACCAGGGTCTGCGGTAAATCACACCGACTCACACACCCAGTGTGACAACATCGCACCAGGGTCCGCGGTCAATCACACCGACTCACTCACCCAGTGTGACAACATCGCACCAGGGTCCGCGGTCAATCACACCCACTCATTCACCCAGTGTGACAACATCGTACCAGGGTCCGCGGTAAATCACACCGACTCGCTCACCCAGTGTGACAACATCGCACCAGGGTCCGCGGTCAATCACACCGACTCACTCACCCAGTGTGACAACATCGCACCAGGGTCCGCGGTAAATCACACCGACTCACACACCCAGTGTGACAACATCGCACCAGGGTCCGCGGTCAATCACACCGACTCACTCACCCAGTGTGACAACATCGCACCAGGGTCCGCGGTCAATCACACCGACTCACTCACCCAGTGTGACAACATCGCACCAGGGTCCGCGGTCAATCACACCGACTCACTCACCCAGTGTGACAACATCGCACCAGGGTCCGCGGTCAATCACACCGACTCACTCACCCAGTGTGACAACATCGCACCAGGGTCCGTGGTAAATCACACCGACTCGCTCACCCAGCGTGACAACATCGCACCAGGGTCCGCGGTCAATCACACAGATTCATTCACCAGCGTGACAACATCGCACCAGGGTCCGTGGTCAATCACACAGACTCATTCACCCAGCGTGACAACATCGCACCAGGGTCCGCGGTCAATCACACCGACTAATTCACCCAGTGTGACAACATCGCACCAGGGTCCGCGGTCAATCACACCGACTAATTCACCCAGTGTGACATCGCACCAGGGTCCGCGGTAAATCACACCGACTCACCCAGTGTGACAACATCGCACCAGGGTCCGCGGTCAATCACACCGACTCACACACCCAGTGTGACAACATCGCACCAGGGTCCGCGGTCAATCACACCGACTCACTCACCCAGTGTGACAACATCGCACCAAGGTCCGCGGTCAATCACACCGACTCATTCACCCAGCGTGACAACATCGCACCAGGGTCCGCGGTCAATCACACCGACTCGCCCAGTGTGACAACATCGCACCAGGGTCCGCGGTAAATCACACAGACTCACCCAGTGTGTGACAGTGTAGCACCAGGGTCCGCGGTCAATCACACCGACTCACACACCCAGTGTGACAACATCGCACCAGGGTCCGCGGTCAATCACACCGACTCACTCACCCAGTGTGACAACATCGCACCAGGGTCCGCGGTCAATCACACCGACTCACTCAGCCAGTGTGACAACATCGCACCAGGGTCCGCGGTCAATCACACCGACTCACTCACCCAGTGTGACAACATCGCACCAGGGTCCGTGGTAAATCACACCGACTCGCTCACCCAGCGTGACAACATCGCACCAGGGTCCGCGGTCAATCACACAGATTCATTCACCAGCGTGACAACATCGCACCAGGGTCCGCGGTCAATCACACAGATTCATTCACCCAGCGTGACAACATCGCACCAGGGTCCGCGGTCAATCACACAGACACATTCACCCAGCGTGACAACATCGCACCAGGGTCCGTGGTCAATCACACAGACTCATTCACCCAGAGTGACAACATCGCACCAGGGTCCGCGGTCAATCATACCGACTAATTCACCCAGTGTGACAACATCGCACCAGGGTCCGCGGTAAATCACACCGACTCGCTCACCCAGTGTGACATCGCACCAGGGTCCGCGGTAAATCACACCGACTCGCTCACCCAGTGTGACAACATCGCACCAGGGTCCGCGGTCAATCACACCCACTCATTCACCCAGTGTGACAACATCGTACCAGGGTCCGCGGTAAATCACACCGACTCGCTCACCCAGTGTGACAACATCGCACCAGGGTCCGCGGTCAATCACACCGACTCACTCACCCAGTGTGACAACATCGCACCAGGGTCTGCGGTAAATCACACCGACTCACACACCCAGTGTGACAACATCGCACCAGGGTCCGCGGTCAATCACACCGACTCACTCACCCAGTGTGACAACATCGCACCAGGGTCCGCGGTCAATCACACCCACTCATTCACCCAGTGTGACAACATCGTACCAGGGTCCGCGGTAAATCACACCGACTCGCTCACCCAGTGTGACAACATCGCACCAGGGTCCGCGGTCAATCACACCGACTCACTCACCCAGTGTGACAACATCGCACCAGGGTCCGCGGTAAATCACACCGACTCACACACCCAGTGTGACAACATCGCACCAGGGTCCGCGGTCAATCACACCGACTCACTCACCCAGTGTGACAACATCGCACCAGGGTCCGCGGTCAATCACACCGACTCACTCACCCAGTGTGACAACATCGCACCAGGGTCCGCGGTCAATCACACCGACTCACTCACCCAGTGTGACAACATCGCACCAGGGTCCGCGGTCAATCACACCGACTCACTCACCCAGTGTGACAACATCGCACCAGGGTCCGTGGTAAATCACACCGACTCGCTCACCCAGCGTGACAACATCGCACCAGGGTCCGCGGTCAATCACACAGATTCATTCACCAGCGTGACAACATCGCACCAGGGTCCGTGGTCAATCACACAGACTCATTCACCCAGCGTGACAACATCGCACCAGGGTCCGCGGTCAATCACACCGACTAATTCACCCAGTGTGACAACATCGCACCAGGGTCCGCGGTCAATCACACCGACTAATTCACCCAGTGTGACATCGCACCAGGGTCCGCGGTAAATCACACCGACTCACCCAGTGTGACAACATCGCACCAGGGTCCGCGGTCAATCACACCGACTCACACACCCAGTGTGACAACATCGCACCAGGGTCCGCGGTCAATCACACCGACTCACTCACCCAGTGTGACAACATCGCACCAAGGTCCGCGGTCAATCACACCGACTCATTCACCCAGCGTGACAACATCGCACCAGGGTCCGCGGTCAATCACACCGACTCGCCCAGTGTGACAACATCGCACCAGGGTCCGCGGTAAATCACACAGACTCACCCAGTGTGTGACAGTGTAGCACCAGGGTCCGCGGTCAATCACACCGACTCATTCACCCAGTGTGACAATAAAGCACCAGGGTCCGCGGTCAATCACACAGATTCACTCACCCAGCGCGACAACATCGCACCAGGGCCCGTGGTCGTTTGCAGAGACACTTACGCACCTTTCGTTGCAAACTTGCTCTACTTCCAGACAATGAAAGTTTTCAACAAACCGCGGCGCGTGTCTCCGCACCAATGCGAGTTCATTTTAATGCGCAAATCCACGCGGTCCCTGAGCGGCGCGCGCGCCCCCCTCACCCCACCACCGACCCCGGGGAGACAAAGACGGACGGGGAGAAGTGGCGGCGGCGGTGGTGGTGGACACAGCGCGACTGGCGTGGTGAGTGAGATGGCCACTGTGAACCTGGTCACTAAACGAGGGCGTGGGGCCCACAGTACAATGGCAAACACTGAAGATTTGGTCAACAAACTCAGCGGCGTTCTGTCCCAATATCGTGACTGGGAGCGTCTCGCGTTTGATGTCCACGCGTCCGAATGAGCCACCGACCCATGTTTGCCGTGTTGCAGTCGTGCACTATCGCGATTTTAATAAGTGGGTTACACTACAAGTCGTCGTGGTACAACAGAAGTTGTGAGTTATTCTTGGTTCTTTCGGTAAAGTCGCATAGAAGGGAAATAATACAATAATACAAATATTAAACAATACAAATTCTCACGACGTTTCGACTGCAATACAAGCAATCATCATCAGGTGTGATGATTGCTTGATGATTTTTGCTGATGCCGATTGCTTGTGTTGCAGTCGAAACATCGTGAGAATTGTTATTGTTTTATATTTGTATTATTTTATTATTTCCCTTCTACGTGGCTTTACCGAAAGAACCAAGAAGATGAATCCCTGCAGTCACGAAAGCTTTAAATCGAAATTCAGTTGTGAGTTATTGTTGTTGGTGCCCGGGCTGGTTGGGGGGGGGGGTTGTATTCGGCGTGAGGCGACGCGTGTTTCTAATGTTTCTGCGGTGAAGCTATTTACGCCCCATGCCACATGGACTCACGTTGTCTGTGCTGCTGCACTTCTTGGTGTTATAAGAACCACAATAACACGCTCAGCCTGCTTCATAGGGGACGTTCAAAGATCCTTTGACGTCGCTCACAAGAGGAGCCCCCCACACCACCCCACTGGGTTCTGCTACCAAGGGTCCAAATTTGCCGAATTCGAAATTGACTCAATCAATTCTAGATTTGAAGTTTTCGTGACTGCAAGGATTCATACTCTTTGGTTTTTTCGGTAATATAAATGAAATAACTGATTTAATTAAATCACTGATTTAATTCATATTAATGTTTTACCTAAAACAAAGAGTAGTGACTAAATTTCGATTTAAAGCTTTCGTGACTGCAGGGATTCATCTTCTTGGTACTTTCGGTAAAGTCACGTAGAAGGAAAATAATAACATAATAAAAATAAAACATAATAAAATAATATAATATGACTACCGAAAGAACCAAGAAGAGTAGTGACTAATTTGGCAAGATACACAGTGATCATTGCCCCCTACCGGTAGACTAATACCCCAGGTGTCACTCTTGCAGATGTATGTACTGCATGTTGAACTTCTTTCGCACCGTATGTTGCTGACCGTGCTCATGCGAGGTGCGGGTGTTTAAGGACAACACATCAAACTCACCCTGGCCTCTCAACTGGTAAAACTAAATAAACCAATACAGTACTAATTGAGGTTTTTGTTTGTTCGATCGCGTAAATATATAAATGTGTCGTTAAACCCGCCACCACCCGACACAGCCAACTAGTAAGGGTTGTCACGTAAACAGAACGTGGCCAATTTGTCACTAGCACAGCACCACCGGTGTGTTGGAGAGCCAAGCCACAACCTCGACTACCTGCCAGAGGCTTTGATCCTGGAAGTCGCTTGTGTCAACGTCGCTCTGTGTGCCTACATGTAACGTGATCGCAAGCAGCCTGGGCTGCAGGCTTTTTATCAGGGGCAACATTGGAAAGCTGAGGCTCCAGAGATGAAATGAAAAACAACTCCGCTTCCTGTGAGTGTTGTTGCTGCGGCCCTGCCCATGATTTCCCATCAGCTGTGAGCAAGGCATCCCAGGGAGCGTTGCATGTGTTGTTCTCCGTTGTTCAGTGACTAGTTTTGTGCAAAAAGCACAACAGTACAGTTATATATGCTGGCTTGTATTGTGTTTAAGTTATACCCTCTGCTGTTATCGCTCTCCAGAAAATAACCAACCAAACACGAACAATGCTGCTGAGATAGCGCAGCTCGTCATAAAGACGACGACGACCTCAGGGACATTTTGTGAGTCTTGAATGTCATACACGTGTAATGTAGTAACTCGGCGGGAGACGACTTCACGGGTAGCACACTCTTTTATTTCACCAACTATAGTTACACGGGTGACTAACACCAGCTATAGTTACTCGGGTGACCAACACCCACTTAGTTACACGGGTGGCTAACACCAGCCTAACCCACACGGTTCTCCTGGCTATACCAACACGGGCTCTTACGCCCCGTAGCCTCTCGGAACACACCCAGCCGGGATGTCCGTCTCGACTCTGGGTCCCACAGTCCCGACCCACATGGGCGTCGGACCACGGGTCCCACAGTCTCGCCTCCGAGCCACACAGGGCCCCGGTCCTGACAAGGACAGCGGGACTAGGGGTCTCAGGGCACTACTTCTTCAGCTCCGTCTTCAATCTTCAACTGGTTAACAACAACCCCGAGTGCTCCCGCGCGTCCTCTTTTATGTCCATCCTGCGGACGTCGCTGAGAGCACCCATCCCATTTGACCAATCACTGCGCACTGCCCACGATCCCCTTTTCTCACCTCGTGTCAGCGCGCACAATCCCCCTACGCCGCGCCGCCCCGTACTCACTCACTCCCGGCGCGCGCGTCCACACCACGCCCACATGCGTGCCCAACCCCGCACCCCGCGCCGCCCCGTAATCCATCACTGTCGGCGCACGTCAACACCACCACTACACACGCACCAAACCTTCCAAAACCTTCCATGACGTAACTTGATCTGTTTCGCACAATTACAACTGTTAAAACTCCACTCATCTATGACTACTTTTATCAGATATTCAGATAGTAAACATGGACAAACTAATCATTCACCACAGAACGTAATTATATTCTTGTTAATTATATTATTCATTGTTTAGGTGGGTTCTACAGTGCATGCATACTATGATCTGTAATATTAAGCATAAGCGGCCTTCATCTTCTTGGTTCTTTCGGTAAAGTCACGTAGAAGGGAAGTAATAAAATAATAAAAATAAAACATAATAAAACAATTCTCACGACGTTTCGGCCACAACGCAAGCAGCCATCCTCAGGCGAAGAATTAAACGTAGAATTTTTCATGTATTACTTACTGTTAGTAACTCAGCTTATTGTAGAGTATAGTAAGTTTACTGATGATGCTATGTAGTTTATACTTTAGTTTGTCATGCAGTTTATACTGTAGTTTTTTACGTGGTTGTTTAGTAACTACAGCTACATACTATTAACATTCCTTTCCTTTGTTAATGCTCCCCCCCTTCCCCCCCCCCTTTGATGCTGCTAATCCTGCATAATGCACGGGCATAGTATTGATTTGGAACCCCCCCCGCCCACCTCCTACGCATTTTCCATATGCTGAATTCCTCTTGATATGCAAATTATTTTGTTTAGGCGCTCTTCTTCCCACCTCCCCCCCCTCTAACCCAGCTTAAATATACGCTCCAAGCTTGGGGTGTTTCATTCTTCGCCTGAGGATGGCTGCTTGCGTTGTGGCCGAAACGTCGTGAGAATTGTTTTATTATGTTTTATTTTTATTATTTTATTACTTCCCTTCTACGTGACTTTACCGAAAGAACCAAGAAGATGAATCCCTGCAGTCACGAAAGCTTTAAATCGAAATATAAGCGGCCTTGGTTAGGATACGCCTTTGTTCATTTTCTCCTGCCTCTGCTCTATGGAACTCTCTTGTTCAGGCACAGATTTAAGACCTTTTTCATCTCCTCTTCCCAGTGATGGACTATCTGTATCCTCCTTTGCATTTTTCTCATTTTCCTCAATGCCCATTGGACTGTTCCCACTGAAAATGGCCTAAAAAAACTCCTCCCGTATCTTGAGTGACCAACATGTGAGTGCCTAACTTGTATTGAGATACAGTCACACGCAAATGTATGGAGGTGGTGCAGTCATCAGTAAATGCGTTACAGTGAATCCCATTGTCCTTTGCTGTGAATGACCATGCCGTGCTGACAGCTGTCTGTGACTCGTTGGGTGCCCGGCTAGAGAGGCGGGTTGTGGGCGGCCATGGCTGGCTGTGATGAAGCGGAGCGTCTCTACGCGGCCGTCATCCGGCCCAAGAAGATCACGAGCCCGGCCTCCATGGAGTACCACCCTAAGAGCTACGAGGTAGAACCCCCCCCCCCCACTCTCCCCCGGTGCCTCTCTCGGTGCTAAAAGTAAATGCCAATTTTAAATTATTCCTGACTAAAATATTAACATAACTGTCCTGCTATAAGGTTTTGCCTGTATCAGTGGGCTCTCATCAGCTCAAATAAAGGATAGTGAATTTATAATTGAGAAAAATGAGTTACGCTCCCAATTACATGCCGCCTTTGGTCTTGCTGTTAGATTTTGCTGTGTGAGAAGGAGATTCAGAATGATGCGCAAGAGAAGAAAAGGAGGAAAGTTTTGCTCGGTACAACTTTCCCTGGTGACGGAGAGGCTGGGAGAACCATACTGGAATATGTCTTTGAAATGACCAAACAAATGTCACCCATTAACCAAGGTTTGAGAGGTGGGTTTTCTTGTCATTCAACAGAAGCGCATAAAACAATAACAACGATTTCTCTGGTATTGTTTGAAATAGAATGCCGCTGTACGGTTACATTTGTGACGTTTGTTGTTTTTTCTTCTTCAGGGAAACGGTCGGTTTTAATCAAGAGGTTTGGTGCTGATGAGAGCGGTGTTGACCACGAAGTGGAGCTCTACATTGTCCCCACCACGATCAAGGGTAACGGAGTGTGATAATACAGTGTGTGATTAGTGAGCATCTGCACAGCGCACCCGTGAGCCCTGCACTCAAAAGTATGCACGTCACACAAGGTTAGGGGTTGACTCCAGCCTATCTATCCCCTACAGTTCATAACATAAGCACCACTTTGTGGGAAGTTATTGCTCGCTATTGGATTACACCAGTGGGCTCAGGGCCATGAATGATGAGCATCTCCCCATGCTCTGCAGATTAACGCCTTTAATGTGTTGTTCATGCAATATATCTTACCATGCGGAACCATACTGTGGGGGGGATGTCACTGTCGTGAATTGCATTACATGAAGCCAGTATTTGTTAAAAAAAAGAAATCAACTGAAAAATTGGGATCTACCTAAGAAAAAAAAAATTGAAAGTCCAAAATACCATTATGTTCACAAGGAATCCATCAGCCTAGATAGCTACTTTGACACAAGCACATATTTTTTTGAACAAGCTAACTTCAGTATTGACTAACTGGATAATGTTGGTTACACAGGCAACAGGAAAGCACATTTAAGTAACAATTAAGAATGATTCTGTGGCTCTTTATATTCAGTTTAAGATACCGGCAATAATAATGTTAAATACTCAAGTCGGAGTAGACTCGTTTGACATGGAACTGAGTAAGACTCCTCTTCTTTGTGGGTTACTGATTGCCATATACTGGCCCCCAACATAGCAATATGCAGTTTTCCTACTGCTGGCCAACAGAGATGAATGCTGCCTTAGTACCCATTAGAGGAAGACGTCCCTCTGCTGCAGGCTTCTCTTGTGTTTTTTACGTGTTCACTGTTGACATACGTCGCGGTCAGAGGGTTTCCACTGTGTGTAATGCGAGTACCACTGCGCTGGTTTGTCTAGATAACGCACGGCTGGCCTACAGCCCGAGCAGCCCTGGCTTCTACTGCCTGCAGGACATCCTGAGGGTGTGCGGCGAGACCGGAGCCCAGTTCTCTCCTCTCACCAGCACGATGCTGCTCGCCCTCGACAGGTGGAACATTTAACACACATGGACAGTCGACCCCGCTTGTGTATTCCGCATGACCACATGGTCCCCTTGAGTGCATTGTCGTGTTTTGTTACTCCCAGATTCCCAACATTACTTAACAATTAAGCACCTGTAATTATTTTCTGACAAGCATACACGATTTAAATATTTTGCAAACGCAAGCACGTGCTGCAGTATAAAGCCCCGATGGGTGGCGCTGGGGCGAGAGTGCTCAGCTGACAATGTGAAGTTTGTGAGCTTAAGTCCTAGGGATCAACTAAGCCCTTTATTACTGCAGAGGTCAGTCAGTGTGCTCTACTTGCTGGGAATCTAACAGAAGTCGCTGTCTGGAGAGGCTGGCCTTGCCTTAGAAACATGAATTTATTACGACTGGTATATGGTCACCAGTGGAGATAAGTCCACCCGACACGAATTTGAGCAGGGACACACTTTGATTTTTACGGAATAAATGTTAATTACAGGTTTACTTAACAAGTAGAATCAGAATCAGAAACGGTTTTAATCGCCATGTAAGTTTGCACAAACAAGGAATTCACTATGGCGGGACGGTGCATACATTGAACAAGTAGGAATCTTAACTTATATAAAAGGTATACACTCTAACTATACTAACGTTACAAAGTATAAGTAATACTAAAGGGCTAAAATCTTTAAAATTATGAATAAGTAGACCTTATAAAATGCAAAATGTTAATTAGCCGTATTAAACAATCTTAAAATACAAAAATACAAATAAGATTACACGTTGTAAGTATGGAAAGGTGTAATTATGTAGATAAAATGTTATAGTAAGTGTAGAGTGTTCATTAATGGCAGTCTCTATTGATTCTGCTGAGATTGATCGTGGTTGTATTTTATTAGTGATCATTTACACCATTGGAACCTCATTTGCCAGTAAAAATATGATAATTGGTTTTTTACCCTTCTATCTGGCAAAAAAACTGACAACTTTTTACAAGGAGTCATGTTTGCATATGTAATGTAGGAACTTGGCGGGAGACGACCTTACGGGTAGCACACTCTTTTATTAACACCAACGTATATTACACGGGTGGCTAACTCCAGCCTTAACCCACGGGGTTCCCCCGGCTACACCCACACGGGCTCTTACGCCCCGTAGCCTCTCGGAACACACCCAGCCGGGGTGTCCGTCTCGACTCTGGGTCCCACAGTCTCTGTCCACAGGGACGTCAGACCACGGGTCCCACAGTCTCGCCTCCGAGCCACACAGGGCCCCGGCCCTCACAAGGACAGCGGGACTAGGGGTCTCAGGGCCTACCTCTGAACTCCGTCTTCGGTCTTTGACTGGTTAACAACTTCCCGAGTGCTCCCGCGCGTCCCCCTTTATAGTCCTTCATGCGGACGTCGCTGAGAGCACCCACCCCAGTTGACCAATCACTGCGCGCTGCCCACGATCCTCTTTCCCACCTTGTGTCAGCGCGCACAACCACGCACCCCGCGCCGCCCCGTAATCTCTCACTCCCGGCGCGCGCGTCAACACCACGCCTACATCGCGTGCCCAACCACGCACCCCGCGCCGCCTCGTGATCTCTCACTGCGGGCGCGCGTACGCACCACCACTACATCACCCCCTACCACATAGCTCGCAGCCGACCCGGCTGCTATAAAAAAAAATCTTATTACCTTCCCCCCGTGTGTGTCCCGTAACACAAGCAACAACAACAACAACACAACACAACAAGAACAATATGTACAACGCGGCGGGCGACAACAATAAATGTGTATGCAAAAAAATGACTCGTGCAGCGTCCCTTCATTTCCGAGCGCCCCTTGAACGGGACATTACACCGGGCAGAAGGGGAACGCGGCGGAGAGCTCGGTTTTTTTTTTTTCATGAAAAGTGTTGTGTCTTAGCACGAGTCCGCCTGGCCGGTCCGTCGTACGGCACCAGACGCGGTTGACCGTCCTGTGGTGCCGGCAGTCCAGGAAGGCACGGGGCAGGCATCGGAGATCCGCGCGTGCCGCGGGGTTCCGGTTCCCGACGGTCAACAGCCGTCAGGTCCGAGACACCTGGGAGTGGGTCAGGTGGAGACACGTGAGGATCAGCCTGCGACACATCCCTCCCCGAGTCGACGGCCACATCACACGCTCGGTCGTTACGGCACAAAGGAGGCCATGCGGTGCCGCGAAGGGTTTCAGCCGGGAGGGGTGTACGTACCAACGGCGTTTTTCCCATTTAATCTGGATACTCTGGGGTCGTGCAACACGCACAATTTCCACCGGTCCCCTCCATGGTCTCAACAATTTAGGGGACGTAGCCAACGGTGCATGTGGACAGTGCAGCCAGGCCTTATCACCTGGTTTCCAATCGTGCGTATACACCTTTCGTTCATGCAATCTTTCGTTAGCGATCTGGCGAGACCTCAAATTCAACCTCGCAGCCTCTCGCGCTTCAGCCAGTTTGGCGATATTAAATTTGATGTGGTCGGCCAATTTAGATTTCGCACGTGGCTGGGAAATCCCCAGTTGGACATCCATGGCCGGATCGGCCTCCCGCCCATACATGAGAAAAAATGGGGAAAACCCCGTCGCTGCATGAGGGGCCATTCGATAGGCCGCGAGTACCCCAGGTACCTGTAAGTCCCAATCAACCTGATCGTTGCAAACCTGTTGGCACAGCATAGAAGTAATCGTCCTGTTCAGACGTTCAACCATTCCATCAGTCTGCGGGTGGTACGGGGAGGTACGCACTTTCTTTGTACCCAACAGGTCGCACACCTCGCGCAACAAAACGCTCGAAAAATTCTTCCCTTGGTCCGTCAGCAAGCGTTCGGGGGCGCCTTTGTCCAAAACATAGCCCTGGACAAAGGCGTCCGCCACTGCCGCAGCCGACTGGTTGGCGAGTGGCCATGCCATGGGCCATCGGGTGAAGTATTCTACGCCAACCAGCAGGTACTTATTACCCCTAGGTGTAGCGGGAAAGGGCCGCAAGATGTCGAGCGCAACCAGTTCGTTTGTGCGCGAAACCTGAATGGATTGTAGCGGTGGATTAGCCGCTATTGGTGGCGGTTTCCTTTGGGCGCACCCCACACATCCCTTAAGGATGTTTGCCACGTCGTTGCCCATACCCGGCCAATAATAGTCACGTTGGATTAGGGCGAGCGTTTTGTGAAATCCCAAATGCATGAGTCGTTCGTGAGCAGCCAGAATGACCCTAGCCCGCATAGCAAATGGCACAACGAGCGCATGACGCCGAGACATGTTGTCCCACTTCATCAGGAGGCCCTGTCTGACCACCCAGGAACCGGCCCGCCTCTCCCCCCCCCCGGGAGCGTCAGCCTTCCGACGCAGCGTGAGTAGGGAGCTGTCAGCCATTTGGAGACGGCCCCACTCGATAAGAGGCAACGCTAGTAACGAGTCCCTCCCCGTGGGAGCGGCGGGCGCGTCGACCCCCGGAGCGTCAGTGGCGGCGAGCAAAACTTCCGCGGGGACGGCGACAGGGGGTTTACACCGCGCCGATCCCAGACGACATGCGCATTCCGAGTGGGGCGGCAATCGCGACAAGGCATCCGCATTCGAGTGCCGCAATCCCTTACGGTAAATCGTCGTGAATTGGTAGTCTTGGAGGACCTCCAGCCATCGGGACAATTGGCCGGAGGGTTGCGCCACCCGCATAGCGTATTGGAGAGCCGCGTGGTCCGTACGAACAGTAAAATGACGGCCGTAGAGATACGGCCTGAATTGCTGTATAAAAAAAACGATCGCTAGCAATTCACGACGTGTTACACAGTAGCGTTGTTCCGCAGGTGACAAAACTCTGCTACCGTAGGCGACCACCCGTTCGACCCCCCCGACCACCTGTGAGAGCACTCCCCCGATACCCGTGTTACTGGCATCCGTGTCAAGCAGGAACGGTTGCGTGAAATCGGGGTAACACAAAGGGGGAGCCCGCACCAAGGCGTCTCGAAGGGAGCAGAACGCAGCCTCCTCTTCCGGCCCCCAGTGAAACCTTACTCCTTTAGCCGTCAAAGCGTGCAGGGGCCTGGCTATGGTGGCAAAATGTTCGACAAAACGGCGGTAGTAGGAGGCGAATCCTATGAAGCTGCGGACTTCAGTGACTGAGGTTGGCGTTGGCCATGAGCTGACGCAGTGCGTCTTAGCAGGGTCTGTAGAGATCCCTGAACGGCCAACGATATGCCCCAAGTACCTGACCGATTCCCGAAGCAGGTAACATTTCGCCGGTTTAAATTTTAATTTAGCGGAACGCATCCTGAGGAACACCGCTCTCAGTCGCTGGAGGTGCTCCTCGAAAGTCCGGCTAAAAACGATGATATCATCGAGGTAAATCAAACAGGTGTCCCATTGGAGTCCTGACAAAACCAATTCCATGAGCCTCTGGAACGTGGCGGGAGCGGAATGTAAGCCCATGGGCAATCGATTGAATTCAAATAGGCCTCCTGGTGTCCGGAAAGCGGTCTTTGGTTTCGATTCGTCATCGAGGGGCAATTGCCAAAATCCCGAAAGCAGGTCAAGCGTCGAAAAAAACTGTGCTCCCGCCAAGGCATCCAGCGACTCATCCATCCTGGGGAGTGGATACGCGTCGGCCATTGAGATTTTGTTTAGGCGGCGGAAATCCACACAGAACCGCAAGGACCCGTCCTGTTTTTTAACAAGGACGATGGGAGCACCCCACGGACTGGAAGAGGGCGAAATGATGTCGGCCGCCAACATGTCATTAACAGCCGACTGCACGTGCTCCTTCTCGGCTGGGCTGAGCCGGAAGGGATTCTGCCGAATAGGGGCCGCGTCACCCGTCGCTATGTGGTGGCGCAACAGGTCTGTGCAGCCAATATCGTACTTGTGTCTGCTAAACACGTCAGCGAATTCGAGTAGCAAGCCCCTCAACGCTCCCAACTGCACACTAGACAAGTTACCAGACCCAGCACACAACGAGTCCAACCACTCTGTCCCCTCCTCAAATGGAGGATGCGTATCGAGGCCCGAATCCGCGTGTGCAACGAGCTGTTCATCGACGGGTAGCGGCGCCGCGTGAGCCAGCACCGTGCCCTGTGTAATTACGGCTGGCCGCGACCCCGTATTCAGAACCATAACGAACGGCTCACTGTCCGCCCGCACCATGGTCTGAGCTACCGCTAAGTCGAGGCCCCCAACAGCTCTGTTTGACGGCCCCAACAGAACACCCTTTCCCGCCGCATCCACCCCGAGGGGTTTCCTCAATCGAAGGGGTACCAACATTTGCGATCCCGGGGGTACCCGTACAGTCTGAGTTGCCAGCGCCTGAACCGTCGCACAAACCGTGCGTATTTTTGTAGGACTCGTCAAAAATGCAACCCGCCGTCCCGATGGAAGCTCAATGCAGGCCTGATCGATGAGAATTTTGATGGGCATTTTAGCCAGAAAGTCCGTACCCAGTAAACAAGGAACTGCCAGAGATGATGATACAAAAATAGGACCCGCCAATTTGATATCGCCAATACAAATAGTCGCCCAAATCTGTCCGATGATTCCCAAGGATCCCCCGTTCGCCGCGTAAAATGGTACGTCCACCGGCAAAAGGGGTCGACATTGGACGGGAAGGATGTTATAAATAAGGTCCGAAATGATAGTGGCTGACGCACCCGTGTCCACCAGCACCCGGACCTCAACCCCGTCAATAAAACCCGTTACCATGGACGACCCGGCCGACGCAGCCACTATCCTGTGGGCCAATTCGGACCATTCGACTGCTTTCGGGCCGTGTACGAACCCCCCTCGCCGAACCGAATCCCCGGTACCCATACGCGGTCCCCCCACCGCGAAGCGGCGACCCGAGTGTGCCGTGTATGTGGACCGAGCGTGTGGGGTGCCGCGACTTGCCGGGGTTAGCTGGGACGACTTGGGGCCTTGGTCGTCGTCCGGACGTGGTCCCGTGGCGCGCTGACGCGGAGCCCGGCACCCGGACGCGACATGACCCCGAAGGCCGCAGTTGTAACACATGACGAGGGACGTCGTGGGTTTCGGTTGCTCCAGCTTGCGGGACGAACGTGTGGGCAAACGACCTCCCGCTCTCCACTCCCCCGGTCTCGACACGGTGAAGGCCTCCTCTCGAGCCGTAGCAGTCTGAGGCTCGGCGACCGTGGCGGCAGGTGCCGCGATCCCCGCCGATGCACAGACGACCGTCCGCTTGCGCTTGAGGACCTCGTGTGCGTGAATACTAGTAGCAATCCCCAAGGAGCAGATGTCCATTTCGTCCGCCGTATTGATGGGGAGTCCTAGGTCGTGAGCCAACGCCAGCAGCTGCTCTGTCACCATGGCGTCCTTCCCCTCCTTGTCCATGCGGGGAAAAGCAGCGTCCGCCAGGGCGAGCAGCGCCGTGCGATAGGCGAGCGTAGTTTCTCCAACCATCTTGCGCCGTTCGTAGAACTGGTGGCGACAGGTCGAGGGCGGTCCGAACACCTTAGCCATTAGATGTAGCGCGGCCTGGAGCGTTGAGCGGGACGACCTTGGGGCGGATGTGAAGGCCGCAAGCGCGTCGTCGTCGAGCGTCGCTGGCAGCGCGCGTAGGGCAGTGGTGTCGGACCACCCCGACATTTCTTGATGTGCGAGGTACCTTCGTTGGAAGGCCCCCCAGTCGCCCCCGTCTGCCTTGAACGCCGTCAGCGCGGGCAGTCGTTGCTGGAAGACCTGGTCGTCGTCCTCCGAGGAATGCTTTTCCCGCGCGCCGCTGTGGTTGACGAAAATGTCGGCTCCGTCGGCAGGCGCATGGTGGAGAGCTCTGGCGCGCGCCGATGACGCGGGCTGTGCAGAGTGGAGGTCTCCGACCACGTGGTGTCCACGCTTCCCGCCAACCGATGGTGGACCCTCAAAAATGGCGCCAATTTCAAAACTTTCGGCGCGAAGCGCATTCTGGCGGGATCCCTCCGGCCGCGCTCCCTCCTCCAACCTCGTAGTCGTCCTTCCGCCTGCTGAAACGGTGATTTCCGCCAAAATTGAAGCGGCGGCGAGCAGCAACTCCGCCAGGCGGGAGTGTGCATCCTGTAGGCTGGTGTCGGAGGCGAGCGGAGCGTCGGCCATCGCCGCGGAGTGCTGCATCGGCGGCAACTCCTCGTCCTCTCCTTCCGAGGTTTGTGGCTCCGGTACGCCGTCGTCTTCCCGATCTCGCTCGTGGGTACGGGTAGTCTTCCTAGTATCCATCCTTTTGAAGACAGGTTTACTTCTGACGCCAGTTGTAATGTAGGAACTTGGCGGGAGACGACCTTACGGGTAGCACACTCTTTTATTAACACCAACGTATATTACACGGGTGGCTAACTCCAGCCTTAACCCACGGGGTTCCCCCGGCTACACCCACACGGGCTCTTACGCCCCGTAGCCTCTCGGAACACACCCAGCCAGGGTGTCCGTCTCGACTCTGGGTCCCACAGTCTCGGTCCACAGGGACGTCAGACCACGGGTCCCACAGTCTCGCCTCCGAGCCACACAGGGCCCCGGCCCTCACAAGGACAGCGGGACTAGGGGTCTCAGGGCCTACCTCTGAACTCCGTCTTCGGTCTTCGACTGGTTAACAACTTCCCGAGTGCTCCCGCGCGTCCCCCTTTATAGTCCTTCATGCGGACGTCGATGAGAGCACCCACCCCAGTTGACCAATCACTGCGCGCTGCCCACGATCCTCTTTCCCACCTTGTGTCAGCGCGCAAAACCACGCACCCCGCGCCGCCCCGTAATCTCTCACTCCCGGCACGCGCGTCAACACCACGCCTACATCGCGTGCCCAACCACGCACCCCGCGCCGCCCCGTGATCTCTCACTGCGGGCGCGCGTCCGCACCACCACTACACATAGACCACAATACCTGCAGTCATAATGCAAACAAAAAACATAACTCTGATAATGTGCACTGTCCTTGAAGTTGATTGGTCCACACCCGAGACAGCTTTCCTTAGAGTCTAGTCTCACATGGGTTGTAAAAAGTTGTCAGTTTTATTGCCAGATAGAAGGGTAAAAAAACAATTATCATATTTTTACTGGCAAATGAGGTTCCAATGGTGTAAATGCTTACCCCGAGCTCTCATACTCTGATGGTGCATTGTCTTTGAGTTGTACGCCTTTTGGCGTCATCTGGTCCAACACATGTGAGACTAGGCTCTAAGAAAAGCTGTCTCGGGTGTGGACCAATCAACTTCAAGGACAGTGCAGATTATCAGAGTTATGTTTTTTGTTTGCATTATGACTGCAGGTATTGTGGTCTATGCAAATATGACTCCTTGTAAAAAGTTGTCAGTTTTGTTGCCAGATAGAAGGGTAAAAAAACAATTATCAGGATGACAACTGTTGATTCGTCACAGAGTTATCTTTTTTAACGAGATCGTTGGGATGATAGGAAGAATGGACTGGCAGTCCTAACCTCTTCAGTACCATGCGCGAGATTGTGGGCCACCGTTCAGCAGCGTCACATACGACCTGTGCCACCCTGTGTGTCGTGCCGCCCTGGCGTGACGCCCCGCTTGACGCGTGCCGCTGGTTGACAGGTGGCTTGGCGAGCAGCACACCGTGCCCCTGGCCATCGTGGGGCTCTTCCGTCCGTCCGCCTCCGAGCGCATCAAGATGGCCGTGGTGAGCCCGGCCTACAGGGACACGGAGGGTGATGTGGAGGGTGAGGTGGGGCGTGAGCGCACGCCACGCAAGGGTCCCGCCTGCTCAGCCCTGGAGGCTCGTGCTCGCATGCTGGAGCTGGAGAAGCCTGAGATCTGCATCCTGAACCCGCTGTTCGGCTCGGACCTGCAGTACACGTCTCGGGTACGTGCGTGGCCCAGCTGCCGGTGCACACCGCCCACTTAGGTTCCTAATTGAAAAGTACAGTTGGCATGAAATACTTTTTTCATTCGCAGATAAACCAAGCAAAGTGACTCCTTTCTTCGTTCATTTTGAATTGCTCTAAAAGTAAAGCTTTGACTAACAATGGAGAGCATGGCATGCGTTTTAATAAATGTCTCAAAATGACAACAAATAATTATGAAACCATTGCAACAATGTTAATGTCACAAATATGAATGGGCACATTTCTATATATTTTAGTATTCTATATTTATAAAAAAAACTCCCAGATTGTGATTATTTTAAGTTAATGGAAACTACTCAGCCATCGTTATTTTAGTTGCATTAAAATAGGCACCACCTTGTATAAATTGAACAGTGGATGTCTGGAAGAGAGATGTATCACTGTCATTGTAGTGTGGTGGCCCGAGCCATAGTACAAATTCTAAAGAACTGTGCACCACTCATAATGGAAGAGAGACACTGTCACTTTCTGCCTTTGAAATTGTGAGAGGAGTCTGCTGTTGGTGTTGAGGTGTGAGTTGTCATTGTAGTTGGGTGCACGTGGTTGGGAATGGGCCTTGTGAATATGTGCGTGGGGATTGTGTGTGCAGGTGGACAAGGTGGTTGTCAACCCCTACTTCGGGCTGGGTGTGCCGGACTACTCCCGTATCTGCGTTACGCGTCCTTGCTTGTGGCGGTCCAGTGTGGGCAGCGACATGGGTAGTGACGGCAAGGCTGCTGGTGCTGGTGCTGCTGCTGCTGCTGCTATACAGTGAGTGCTCCGCCCTGCCCATTGTTCTGACAGAGGCGCCGTCGCTCGGCATCTTTCCGAGGTCGGAAAAGTGCTCGGCGTTTCAACTCGCAGAAAAATGCAAGTTGAACTCCTAGTGTGGCGTTGACACAGACCACCATTCTTCTGGGGTAAATAAAAGGTCAGCAATAAACATTTTATGGAGAAAACTCACTCCATGGGAATTTCTAAATTCTGCCATTTGCTCAGGGCCACCAGAGATAATTCCCCCATGGCTGTTTGAGCGAGGAGGCATGCTGACCTTCTGACTTAACGTCTATTAATGAGTAATTGATATGCGTGTTCCAAGCTGCGTGCTACAGCGTGGCTCAGCAGCATATTTATCGCACTTGTGAGCACAGGGAGCCGCACTGGATGGAGGAGTTTCCCCTTCACCGCAGCGCGTGCGAGGGCGACCGAGTGCGGTTGACATCCCTGCTGGAGGCCGGGCAGCCCGTGCACCAGCTGGACCATGACCAGTGGGCGCCCATCCACTACGCCTGCTGGTACCCAGTGCATGCAGGATACTCCTTCCCCCGCACCTCCGATGAACACGGTTGGCTACATATGGTCGAAATAAGTTCAACATACATACACACACACACATACACGATACGTTTAGACTGCATTTTGATGTAAGTTGGCTCGGTCCATTTTAGAACCATGTTGGGCCCTGGCTGGGTCTACATCATCCTAAATTTTGTTCCTACAAACAGCATGGCCTCATGAGACCTTACTCTTTCGTGATTCTGCAACTTACAATCTCTTCTGTACACGTGTGACCGTGTGCCCGTGCTGGTGGTGTACAGGTATGGCCAAGTGGAGGCAACGCAGGTGTTGCTGGAGCAGGGACGTTGTGACCCCAACCTCCCCACGGGACAGGGCAGCACGGCGCTACACTTCTCTGCAGGGGGGGGACACACAGCCATAGTCAGTCTGCTGCTTAATCACCGCGAGATTGACCGAGTGAGTGCATCTCAGTCGCACAAAGGGCTCGCTAACAGCACGTGCCTCAACAGCTTGTGTGGCTATAGAGAGATTGTTTTCTTAAGTGTTTTCTGCGTGTTGTGCATCCTTGTGCATCCTTGTGCGGACAGTTTGTGGAGGACCAGCAGGGACGATCACCCGTGCAGGTGTGCGAGGAGAATCGACAGGGCGACTGGGAGGGGGTGGTCCGGCTTTTGCGAGATTCAGTCAACAAGACGGTAAGGCAGAGGTGTGGGTGTGGGGGAAAGTAGGGAAAGAGAAAGTGTTGTGCCACAATGCCATCTGGGCCAGATACTGTTCTACAGGTCACCTGCAGAAATGAAACGCACGGTCTGTGATGTCCTAAGTTTAGTTTACATTCAGATTTGGCAGAAAATTACAAAAGTTACGTGTATGAATCAGGAATTGCCTAATCCAGTGTTTCCCAAATTCTTTCCGGTTCGAGGCACACTTAGATTAATGTAATTTAGCATGGCACACTGACTCCTGATTTATAATAAGAATCGGTTTTTTTTTAAACACATCTTTGTTGGCAAAGGAAAAAAGCGTGGTCTTAAGATGTAATTTTAACCTACTTGGTACCATGGCGTTGTGTGACTTTCTCCGCACACCATGGGACACTGTGGAAGGGAGTAAGATGGTCCACCAATCCATGGTGTTGGTTCACCACTTTTTAGCTTCAGTTGAACTTAATCACTGCAGGAAGATGTGCAGGCACCAAAATCAGTTTTCTTATCATATTAGTAAATTTTCTTGCCTTAAAAGTAAAAATTCTCCACTTTAAAATTAGCTTGGAAAAGATGGCTGCCCCACCCTTCTTGAAAGGGCATGGCCAGCTGATGTAGCGTGTCTTAGCTGCTCTTGATTTCATCCTTTCCCATATGAATGCACAGAGCAGAAACCCACAGTGCCGTTAGGTTTACATAAATAATCAATAAAATTCATAATCAACGTTTTTGGGTTTAGATCGGTAAAAAAGTGTCACGTTGACAAAAGACAAATAGTTCACTGCTTTAGCCCACCGGTGTGTTGAAGCGTGAAACCACAACATTTACAATTTGAGTACGACGTTTCGCTGGTAATTGCATCCAGCATCATCGGGCAATTCGCCAGAATGGTGAGGCTCTGCTGTGTCTCCCGTTCTTATATAGAGCAGCAGCAGGGTGACGTCATCATTAACTCATTAATTCGTCAGATGCAAAGCAGTGAACTATTTGTCTTTTGTCAACGTGACACTTTTTTACTGATTGGCCGTGTCGGGTGGTGGAGGGTTACGACACATTTATAAATAACGCGATCTAAACCCAAAAACGTTGATTATGAATAATATTGGTCGCGAAAGCCTACGTGTTCAGAATTATGACGTTCAGAATTTTTTTTGCTGCGGCACACCAGTTGGATAGAATTTTGTTCAACATGAAATATTTGTATTTGACCTCCGATGCCCGGCTACACAACTGGAAAGTTGCAGTCATGGGTCAACTCATCACATAATTTATACAGGGTCAATAACATTAATGCTACTTTGTAACAAGTCAACAGTAGTTTTCCTTCGAGGAAATTGGCCCCTGTCTTGAGAATGTGGAATATTCTAGATTTGAAGCTTTCGTGACTGCAAGGAATCATATTCTTAGGTTTTTTCGGTAAAGTCACGTAGGTAAAACATCAAAATTAATGAAAATAAAATAAAATAAAACAAAAATCACGACGTTTCGGAGGCAACACAAGTCTCCGTCATCAGGTGGGACCGTCACAGCCGAATTAGCTGCATCAAGTGAGGCAATGATTCAAGATGTAATCCCTTATAAGCAAGTTGAAGGGGGGAGGAGAGGGGGGGGGAGCTCATCAGAATGTGGTAGCCAATGAATGGAACGTATCGGGAGGGAGGGGGGCGGGGCTCAAAGACAGCACGGAGTGCTAACAACAACGCATCGGGAGGGGGAGGGGGGGGGGCCAAAAAAAGAACGACGGCTTGGACACGGTTGCTGCTGCACACGCCAACATCAGATACTCTGCTCCCTTTCACAGGCAAGACCTCTTCGGCAGTACTCAACTCAACCCAATTAGTCTCTATGGTTAAGGACATGGTACTATCTCCTGATGACATCCTCGTCAGCTTTGATGTAGTATCTTTGTTTACCAAAGTCCCAGTACCGGACACCCTAACAATAATTGAGGACTTAGTCCAACATGGATTGAATTCTGATGCACCTGCGCTGGTTAGGCATTGCCTCACCAACACCTATTTTACCTGGAATGGCACCTTCTACAAACAGAATGAGGGTACCCCTATGGGCTCCCCTTTGTCACCAGTTATAGCCAACATGTTCATGGAAAAGTTTGAATCAGACGCCATCCAGACATCCACCCTGCGTCCTTCCCTGTGGAAGAGGTATGTGGATGACACTTTCGTCATCTGGCCACATGGCCTCCCAGCATTGAACCACTTCTTGGACCACATCAATTCTAGACACCCATCCATCAGATTCACCATGGAAGTGGAGAAAGACGGTAAACTACCATTCTTGGATATTCTGTTTGAGAGGAGGCCTGACGGATCCTTGGGACATTCTGTCTACAGGAAAGCCACCCACACAGATTCCTACTTGAAACCGGATTCCCACCACCACCCATCTCAAAAGAATTATCTCATCAAAACGCTATACCACAGAGCCCATGGCATTTCTGACAAACACCACCTGACCGGTGAATTAAGACATGTACATCGGGCTCTCAGGATGAACGGATACTCTGACCGTACTATCCGCCAAGCTGTCTCTCCCACCACACAGAAACAGCCACATGAAACTCCGACCAAAACCATCACGTTACCATACATAGCAGGCGTGACCAAAAAGATCTCCAAAATTCTAAACAAACATAAGATCCAAGTCCGATTCAGTACAGTGCATAAAATCCGTGATCTGATTCCATCTGTGAAGGATGTCGTTCCTGACTTACAGTATCCTGGAGTCTACAAATTGAGTTGCATTTGTGGTGATTGCTACATTGGAGAAACGAAACGTCATGTTTCTGATCGTGTCCGCGAGCACAAGTCAGATCTGAAACACGGCAGAACTGATTCTTCTGCCGTTGCCGATCATTGCTACAACTCGGTGGGCTCTCATGAAATTGTCTTTTCCGAGACCAAGGTTCTCTGCAAACCTCCCGGCTACCATCAAAGGTTTGTACACGAAGCCATACAAATATACAAACACAGACATAATTTCAACCGTGATGATGGGTACAAACTTAGTAATCATTGGAAAGATGTTATCAACCACGCAAAAAAGACTTAATTACACTTTTTTGGACCATCTTATCTGACAGGCACTATTTTGCTTTACTTTACCGAGTGTTAACATCCCCAGTTGTTTAACAGTACTCTCTTCATTGTTCAGCCAGCATTGGTATAAACATGGGCATTTTCGTTCTTTTGTCTATCGTGTGTATCAGGCCTCCCCTCCCCCTCTCTGTCCATTGTGTTGGCGTGTGCAGCAGCAACCGCGTCCAAGCCGTCGTTCTTTTTTTGGCCCCCCCCCCCTCCCGATGCGTTGTACTTAGCACTCCGTGCTGTCTTTGAGCCCCGCCCCCCTCCCTCCCGATACGTTCCATTCATTGGCTACCACATTCTGATGAGCTCCCCCCCCCCCCTCTCCTCCCCCCTTCAACTTGCTTATAAGGGATTACATCTTGAATCATTGCCTCATTTGATGCAGCTAATTCGGCTGTGACGGTCCCACCTGATGACGGAGACTTGTGTTGCCTCCGAAACGTCGTGATTTTTGTTTTATTTTATTTTATTTTCATTAATTTTGATGTTTTACCTACGTGACTTTACCGAAAAAACCTAAGAATAATGTGGAATATTCCCCACTTGCTCGTTGCCGACAGAGGGAAGCACTGCCCCACTGCTCATGCGAGACACTGACGATTGACTTGACATATGGCATATGCGTGTGTGCACTGCAGTTTGAAAAGGTGCGCGTGTACCGCGTGGATGGGTCGTACCGTGCTGTGGAATTACCGCGTGGGAATAACACCACGGTGCAGCAGGTGATAGACGCACTGCGTCTTCCTGCGCCAGCCCTGGAATGCACCACCATCTGGATCTGCTCGCCAAACCTCAGTATGTGCACTGGGGTGTCTGTATTTGAATCGGTGTATATTTGTGTGTAATGGCAAATATGCACAACTGTATGGCCATGTTATGCGTGATCTAGTGGAAGATTAATGAGATGATTTCACTTGGATGCCTCTTTATATGTAGACCATGATCTGCAGCCTACTTAGCCCATGGGTTAATACACCTAGGGCTAATTCCAAGTGTTTACGTCTAAAAGGGAATTTCATTCCAAAGTGTCAGTTTTATGTATTCCCTATTTAGTGCGAGGAATTTGTGGCAAGGCAAGATAGGCAATGCTGAAGTCTACAAGAGAACATGGCAGGTAAATTTTGTAGATATTGAGCAAAAGGGTTTTTGTTGGGTGGTACGTGAAGGATGGGAGAGGAGCGGTTACTGAGGCAGGCATTGAAATCGTTGCCATTAGGCCGGTCACTAAGGAGAAGACTGAAGAGCAAATGGTAGGGGACTGTTAAGGCAGATCTTGGAGGTTGCATGTGGACTGTGCATCAGCTGCGAGATTTGGCAAAAGGTAGAAAGTATTAGCATGGTGTGGTGGCATCAACGGCTTTGTCCATGATGACATCCTGATATCACTGTAACTCAGTCAGGAAGTGATGTATTTGGAGCACTCAAGTCAGAACTGGGGTTAAATCATGGTCAGGGGAAATTCATCCCATGTGAGTTTCATCTAGCACTCAAAGTAGAGGCACCAGACCCAACATGCAGCTAGGTTGTGCTGTGTAAGAGCTTTTCAACTCCAAATTGGAATATCGTGAAAGCCCAGTGCTGCTCAAAGTCAACCCGTCCCATTATCGAGTGTCAGTAAACCGAGTACCACAAATGAGTACCGTTTTGAGGGATGTCAACAGTGGATGTTTCTTGGGGAGACTGAGCATGGAATTTTCAGGGCCACCACTGGGAGACACTGGGCCACACTTATTTGAGCGGTGAAACATTTTGACGTTTTTTTTTAGAGCAGCGCCCTTGCCCGACGCAGCATAGCGAGTGAGCATGGCGCCATGTGTTTGACAGCCCTGCAGCTGAAACCGTTCCACAAGCCCCTGCAGCACGTGCGGGACTGGGCCGAGATAGTGGCAGAGCTCACATCAGTGCCTCCCCAAGAGGAGGACCCCCCACGGCTCATGCTGCGGCGTGACGTGCGGCTCAGCCTGGAGGCCGAGGCTCAGGTGGGGACCGCATGGTGCAATCCACTTACACTGTCTGTAGGTGGATTGGTGGCAGTGAGTGTTGGTGGCTGGTGGTGGTGAGTGACGGTGCTTGCCCGTGCCGTGTGTGTGTTTGAGTGTGTGAAGGTGAGTGAGCCGGTTGTGGTGAGAGACAGTGCTTGCTGGCGATGGTGAGTGACGGTGCTTGCCCGTGCCGTGTGTGTGTGTTTGAGTGTGTGAAGGTGAGTGAGCTGGTTGTGATGAGAGACGGTGCTTGCTGGCGATGGTGAGTGACGGTGCTTGCCCGTGCTGTGCGTGTGTGTGGAGGTGAGCGAGCCGGTTGTGGTGAGAGACAGTGCTTGCTGGCGATGGTGAGTGACGGTGCTTACCCGTGCCGTGTGTGTGTTTGAGTGTGTGAAGGTGAGTGAGCCGGTTGTGGTGAGAGATGGTGCTTGCTGGCGATGGTGAGTGACGGTGCTTGCCCGTGCTGTGCGTGTGCGTGTGGAGGTGAGCGAGCCGGTTGTGGTGAGAGACGGTGCTTGCTGGCGATGGTGAGTGACGGTGCTTGCCCGTGCTGTGCGTGTGTGTGGAGGTGAGCGAGCCGGCAGCGGTGGGCGTACTCTTTGAGGAGGCACGCGTGCAGCTGCTGGAGGGCATGTACTCGTGCACAGGCGTGGAGGCAACACGACTTGCTGCACTTCTGCTTCTCATTCACTATGGACTCTACGATGCCAAGAAGCACAAGCAGGGATTCCTCACGTACGTAACTGCACACTGCATGGCACGGGCTGCCTAATACTCAAACCGTGAGTAGGATTTATCTTGTCAGGCGGGATACCACACACCTGCAGTGGGGTTGGTGGATCGCACTGAGAGAATGTGTGCTGTGAGACTCCAAACCTATTGGGCCTCAACGTGGCCTTGAGATGGTGATACAGCATATGGGCAGCCACCCAAACTGTGTGGACCTTTGAGTTTTTTCCTCACGTTTTTGAGGTTTCTCTGGGTACGTATATTTTTTTCAAAGAACAAGGATCTTTCCTTGATCATCATCAGCCATCATCTGTCTTCCATTGAAGGAGCGCAGACTACACTGGTTCACTGTATGGTCCATAGCTTTGGTTGCATGGCTTATGTCTCTCTTTGTGTTTGCGTTATCAGTGAGGAAAACCTGAACCTGTTTGTTTCAAGCAACAAACTGAAGAACAAGGCACACAACTGGATCCATCGCATATTGCATGAGTACAAGGTTATAACAATAACTCTGCTGCATAGGGACTGCCATTGCGGACAATTCTCATTTTCAAACACAAGTGCAAATTACGTGTGAATGTGTGTTGACTATGTGAGTGTGTTGACTGTATGTGAATGTGTATTGACTGTACTAATATATTCTGTGAATCTGTGCGTTGACCATGTGAATGTGGGTGTGCGATGACTGGATGAATGTGTGTATGTGTGTTCACTGTATAGAAGTGTGTATTGACCATGTGTGCTGTATGTGGGTGTGCTGTGTGCATTGGACTCCACGGTGGCGAGATGTTAACTACCTCGTCTGGTATACAGGATGTCGTGGGTTCGATCCCGACCCTGCATGTTGTCTCCGTGGTCGCGTGAATTTTTCTCCAGATCCTCCGGTTTTCCCCTCCACATATTGAATCAACATGCGTTTACAGTATATGGCTGCTATAAATTTCCACATGATACGCCACTTCATTGAGCTATCATTTGTGGTCAGGTGACTTCTAAAAAAGAGCTATATAGCTCAGTGGGCCTTACCTGGTAACATAAAAAAAGTTTAGTTAAAAAAATTGTAGCAATTATCGAATGTGTGCAGACTGTGAAACTTTGATCACTGACCGCGTGAATGCAGCACCTGAGCCGTGCGAGCAGCGGGGAGGAGAGCCCCGCCGAGTTGCAGCGCCGCTTCCTGCAGGCGTGCTGGGCCTTTCCCACCTACGGCTCGGCCTTCTTCCAGGGCCACATTTACACCAAAGCAGGCACCGCCGGGCACAAGGCCCTGCCCGTGATCGTGGGCGTGAGCTGCCGCGGAGTACAGCTCCTCAACGCCGACACCAAGGTGAATCCCACTCTATGCTTATCGTGAGAGGGCACGTGCACATGCAGTTGTGTAGTTGTGTGTGTGTGTGTGAGACAGATCGGAGCCTGCTTGGTCGGCATTAACCATCTAGAAATTATCCTTATGACGCTGTGGTGGATTCCCGTCATCCACTCCGACTTGCACCATTCCGCTATCAAGGATGACACTCCGCCACACTTTGCTAAATAGAACAAAGAATCAGATCGAAAAACACCTTACGTAAAAATCATTGTGGATTAAGATCCAAAAGGGTTTTAGTGATCAGATCCTTATGGTAAGACACTGATAGAAAACAGTTGGCTCAGGGTCAGCATGTTAGCAGAGGAGGGAAGCACTTTGTGTTGACAACTTCACCATCACTGCCACAGGCCACCACGTGGGATCCAAGAGGAGCTCCTTAACCACAAACCATCTCATACGTGACACCTCCCAACATTCTTTCCTGCATACATAGCAGTTCATCTGTAGCAAATTGCATTTGTTTGGATAAATAGTGATGTTTCCGTGTGTGCAGTATGCAAATGCTGTACATGTGCACTGTTGATGTTTGGCTACCCATGTGCTGTAACTGAAATGCCACGTGTGCCTGCACTAGGCGCTACTTCTGAGTGTTTGCTACGCCAAAATGACGTGGGACCGAGCCGTGGGAGAGGCCTGCCTGCACATCCACAAACTGGATGACCGTATCAACTACGCAGTCTACACTAAGCAGGTGCAGCGCAACAGAGATAAGCGTAGTTTCCACCATTGTATGCACATCGCTTAAATAATTTTGCTTGTTTGGATTCCTGGAATTTCTACATGGCAAACTGTATCTTCATCATTCATCCTGTCATATATAGATCCTGACCCCTGTCATAGATTCATGTTGAATATAACACCACTGATTCAGAGCTACTATTGGAAATAACTTGACCTGCACTTTTTTGTCCCTGCAAGATGTCTTGCACATGATCCCAGTGCAATCCACCAGCTCCACCTACAAGTCACTGGATTACTGATACGTTCCACCTAGCTCTGCCGTCAAGTGTTTCTCTCTCGCGTTTTCTTCAGTGGTCACTGTCTCCTCTCACATTCTCGCTGTCTGTGCGCTCGACAGGTTAGCCTCATCATCAAACTAATGGCCAAGCTGAGCAGCCAGCAAGAGCCCAAGACACCGACACCTTCAGAAGGTGGCAGTGAGCGCCTGTGACCGAGACTGTGGGAGGACTGCCTGCCAACGGTGCACACGACAAGCTTAGCACGAGCTCACGAGTTTGAACCCAGAGTGTTTGTTTATAATAGGTGTCCTACTGAGACACATACATAGTGTACATATATATACATACATTTTGTACTTTTTTTCACTTGTTCTTTATGCAGAAATTATTTCATTTCTGAATGTGTCAGTAGAGTATTGAGAAGTGATCTTGGACGTTCATCAGGATATCGGTGCTTTTGCACCACATAAAGCTCCGTCAATATCACCACATTGTTCTAGTCCATATTATTTAAGTGGTGGTGACATGGCCCAGCAGTTGCGCATTTCGCTGTTCAAATCTGGTAGGCCACCCTGATTAATACATCGGATGTACAATCCGCAAAAATAGGTGTGGTCTGCTTCACAGTCGATGTTAAAGATCCCGTGATGTAATTCCAAGAGGGCATTGTTTGCTGGTGTCATAGTCGAAATTTTCTAACTTTGAAAAATAATGCAGAAATTTACCAGGACCCTCCTGTAAGAGTCTTGAGACTCACTAATACTATCCTCTGTAAACAAGTGTAATAAGTTATAATAAAAGGGAAATTTGTGAATATGTGTGTCTGTTCAAAATATTTAGCGTACTTCCCGACATGCAACAAACTTGAAATTTGCCATGTGGGTACTTTCCAGACTGTACACCATGCAACAATTATAAAAATACACTTATTTTTTTTTGGGGGGGGGGCTCAATAATGCATATTTTATTTGCACGGCAAGTGAGCTGTGACGTCACATTTGGCATGTGACCCGTATGTGGAAGCGTAACAGTGTGCCTGCTGATCGCGGGTAAAGTGAAATACAAATGTGTTGCAGGTCTAAGGCGTTCTTCGCACAGCATTGCTTTATTATTTCAGTCGTTTACTGCCGTACGCACCCTGAAAGCTGTGTCTGCAGCAAGCGCGTGTATGTGTACCTATGGACGCGCGCGCGTGTGGGGGGAGCGGTCGTGTAGCGGTTAGCGCGCTGCGCTACGAACCTGGCGACCCGAGTTCGATTCCCGCTCACGGCCACCGCCGGTGACGATTTTTTAACCGGTCCTAGGCCTCCCCTAGGTCGACTCAGCCTCAAACGAGTAACTGGTGTGGTGTGTGAACATTGCCACTGGGGAAACAAAGGCGGCCGGGCATGGTGAATCCTAGTCCGGGCGAAGCCGGGTAGTAAAGTTAGTAAGTTATAAAAGTGTTACTCAAATCCACATCCATTAAACACCATGGATTGTGGACAGTGGTATAGCATAGGATGAAAATCACTGAAAATAATCTAAGCTAACACTTCAAGGAGTGGCCTTTCTTTAGTGCAAAGAAAGAGCGAAAGCATACGATTGTCAAACATGTGGATTTAAAATATGGTGCCCAAAAACAGTCAAATTTGAATATTGTGCTATAACAGTAGGAGATTTCACTGTGCCATCCTATCACAGTTGTGGAATGGCTGGCTTTTGCTGTGCCCACACTATGCTGTGGCCATTTAAATGAGCAGACTATCACTTCACTGCTGCTGTCCACCTGTGTGTGCTGCTTGTGAAGCTGTGCAGACGTGTTCAATCGCACACATGTCATGTGTTGCTGTCATCACATTGCCAAGTGCTGGTAATTCTGCATTCATAATCACCTTTGGACGAAGGCCTCCCCCACACCGTTTCGGTTATGGTAGCCTTCACTTGTTTGGATAAAGGAGTACCATATTATATTTTGATATGTGATGAACTGAATAAATATTGAGCTGATCAAGTTCAGCGCTATAACAAGAATTTCATTAAGCTGCCCGTGTGCTTATCTTCATGTTCTCAAACATGACTTTTATACTCTCTGGTTCTTTCTTCTGCAGTCACGAAAGCTTCAAATCTAGAATGACTTTTATAGACCATTTAGACTCCTCTCTGTAGTTTTCATGCATCCAAAGGACTAAAATCATTTCGATGTTTAGCCAGTGCTGCTGAAATGTAACCTCGCAGAGCCGTAAAGCATGCTTTGTTTATTATGTGGGAGGACAGATGGGTGATGGAGATCTATTGTCTGCTGATTGATTTTGTAAGTATATTCTCCATGACAATTTCACGCCTCACAACTAATAATCACGTTTTATTTTAACATGAAAATGTAATATTTTTACACCATTCTCTAAAACAGAATTATCAAACTTAGTGTATATACTTTTTGTTGAAAAAGTGTGGAAAGTAATTTCTAGATTAAGAGGGACAAAACACCCTAATAATTAACTATTATTACACTATATATGTAATTAAGAAAACACTTTCTGATAAGTCGATCAAATTTTGCTATCCACAAATGCACTTGGGCAGATTCTCCCACGGATGAAACGGGCACAATAATGTTCCAGAATTTACATGTGCCACCTGAATAGTGGAAATTCCCTTGCCGCATGTGTAAGATACTGTGAAATTTCACAATTCTGTGGCCCTGCCCTGTTTATGTTCTATAATCAATGGACGGCAGGGTACAATTATTTTGGCAGGTTGAAATAATATCTTTGGCGGCTGACGTAACAAAAGTTTAACATTAAATGAATGTCCAAAAATAAGAGCACATGGATGCCAATAGCAGATGCACAGGGGAACAAATTTACTGATTGTGTCAGTCTACCACGTGCTACGAATGCAAGCTGGTAAATAGGTTTGAAAAGAGCCAATCACTCTTAATCTGAGCCAGCTGTCTCCTATGCCTATCCCTGCCCTCTACACCTTATTCTACATTGTGGACTGAGAGATTATGGAATGCGGTTCAATTGTGGAGACAAAACTCGAGAAAAATTTCAAACTGAAGAATTGTGATTCTCTATTGGCTGGCATTCCATGAAGGTAGGATGGAACCAATCGTAACCCATTAACCAGCACCACAGTGTAATTGTGAATACTGTATTGAGTTTTATCTGAAGCTTCCCTTTTATAGGGCTTAGGTAAAGCCCGTTCGGAGGGCTTTACCTAAGCTCTCGGTGGCTACTCACTGCTCCACTGCAGGATATTGGTCATAGTACAGAAATAAATCACTCCTGACTCACATCTACCCAGATAGTCACCACCCAAAACTTGTTTGAGCTTGGAGAGCTTTTGACTGGGTGTGTTCACAGTAGACCTATGAATATATCTTGATAATGAATAAAAAAAAAATTGACATTAAAGGAAAACAATTTATCACAACTAATAGCTTATTTAACATTTCGTAACCATCTTCTTGGTTCTTTCGGTAAAGTCACGTAGAAGGGAAGTAATAAAATAATAAAAATAAAACATAATAAAATAATTCTCACGACGTTTCGGCCACAACGCAAGCAGCCGTCCTCAGGTGAAGACCAGGTCTGTCGGGGAGACAGTGTCTGAATGAAACACCACCACGCTTGGAGCGTATATTTAAGCTGGGTTGGAAGGGGGGAAGGTCTTCACCTGAGGACGGCTGCTTGCGTTGTGGCCGAAACGTCGTGAGAATTTTATTATGTTTTATTTTTATTATTTTATTACTTCCCTTCTACGTGAATTTACCGAAAGAACCAAGAAGATGAATCCCTGCAGTCACGAAAGCTTTAAATCGAAATTTCGTAACCACTTTATAAATGCAGCAGCACATTTCCCAATGAATATGACAGAAGATCCTTCAGTTATGAAGCGCCCGTCTGGCTATCGGGAAGGTCACACTTTGACCTTGCCAGCCAGCACACTGGACGGGTAGAGCTGGGCAAAGCGCCCCAGTGCCCACACAGGGAACACGTTCCTGTAGCTGGTGTAGCTGATGGCGCACGTCTTGTTAAACACGCCCGCGATGTTCTCCTGAAACAAGACGTAACAGTCCATATAAAGTCAAACACCATGCAGCAAGGTTCCATGATTAAATACAATATACCGCCTTCACATCCAATGCATTTGAAAGCCACTCCGTCACCCACAGTCTTTTATCTAGGAGAATGCATTGGTTTATTTGGTAAGTTCATCAATAAATATTTTATATAAACATCCAGGTAACATCCCTCACTGACAGAACTGATATTTTATTCCTCACCCAGGAAAAATAACCATCGCAATTACCTGGGGCCAATCTCCATTTGGCAGCTGCTTTTCTATCAGCACACGGATGCCTTTCTCAATCACGTTTGTGTGGGGGTACCTAACAGACACACCATCATCCACAGAGCACAGCAAAGCACATTATAAATGAGCATACCCAGCGAGTAAAGATGTTCAGAAGATTCAAATCTGCAGTGACCCGTATATGCTTAGCATTTTCAAAATGTATAGCAAAAATAACAAACTTGTGGCATTAAAGTCCATGTACAATAATAAAGCTACCTTTGTGCTCAACACAACCTTTACCTAACCAGGAGAGATAAAGCACAGCTACTATTCCTAGTGAGTGATCCCACCTGGCTGCCATGAGTCCCAGCAGGGCCCAGGCTGTGCAGTGGATTTGTGAGCGTTCACTCTGCACATAGACTCTGCGTTCACATGACTCAAAGTCTTCACCCCAGCCTCCGTCAGACATCTGTCTTGACACCAGGAATGTGCAGGCGCAGCTCACCTCCGCACATGCACCCCTGCACAGGACGAGGGGGGGGCACAGAGAGGTAGACAAGATTTTTACCTTGAAACTATTACAACTTAATTACGATTAAGAATAACGTTGGCTTTCAGGCCATATAACGAGACGATGTCACACAGAATGAGACGGTCGCGAGATGACAACACGTGCAATCATGTGATCGCAGCAAAGTGTGCGCATGGATGTCATCGCCGTGGGGGAAATTCATCAATACATTTCCCCCATTTTCTATAGCGCAGGTTCTTAACATAAATTTACACTTCAATTTCATTCACAGTCTTATCATTTGTAGCCGTTATCATGTACTGCTAAAGGCAGACAAACCGACAGACACATGGATGGAGCATATATATTGGTGCCATAATACGATCAATTTCAGGTATTTTATTCATTGCAACCATTATGTGCTAGATGTACATACATGGGTTGCAGGCATCACTTTGTTTGGGCTTTGTGTGAATTAGACTCACCCATTGTGGTACCGATGACCCATGCAAGCAAATGCTTCCAGTCCAAACCACGTTCCATATGTGAAGCATACAGCCCAGCACCTGTGGGAATGGACATGTAAATGAATGTAAATCCTATTGGGATTAACACCCTTACTGGATGTGATGGTCCCCACAAAAGAAAAGCTCTTATACATGCACTGTAAGCGTGACATAACCTTGAATAAGCACGTGTGTGTTTCATCTCCATGGTGAATTACTGCATGTGAATAGGGACACAAGGCAAGGCACCTACCCCTCCCAGGAGCCGTCACGCCGTTGCACATCCCTGCAGAACTCCAGCCCCTTTTCCAGGGTATCCCTGCGTAAAAGCAACTCGGTGACAAAGCACACTGACAATTCAGCACTTATTGTCTTCACAAGACATTACCATGCATTTTATCTTCTTTACGTGTTCTGATATTAAACCTTTGCAGCTCAAGGTGACCCCAGTTCTGTTCCCAGCCACGGCTAACATCATTGGTGAGTGTTATCTGTGCTGGTCCTGGGCAACCTCATTCACCAACCCCCAGTGACCAGCGTGGTGAAGTCTGCTCAAACAACCCTGATGACCCACAGAGTATTGGGAGACCTTCAGCATAGATTGACAAGGGGCTTTCAATAAATATTTGAACCGAAGACACCACAACATTCTTGCCATATATACAGAGGAGTTATGGAGGAAGTAGCCATTCCCTGTTAGTGGCTGTTTCACATCTTGCCCTGAGTAGAGGACTCCCTACGGTTTGCCAAGACAGGAGCCCGATCCAGTCCTGTATCCCACTGGTGGAACTTCTGATGGAGGAATGGCAGCCCCTGTCCCGAGCGAGCACTTGGATATTCCACATGGTCAGCTGTAGCTATTGCCTGTTGTTTTTGGAGCGCCCCGAGGTGGGGATTTTACTTCCCTGACTCCACCAAATAGGGTTTGCCCAGGAGACGACGTCACTGATGTCCATCCCCGCCAGGCCTCTAGCACATTCTTACTTAGATATTCTCCCCCGTCATTTGGTCAATTAATTTAAGGGACTACTAAACCAGAGCCAGAAAAAATATGCAAATTAATGGGACAAGTTTATTCATCAACATAGTTTATCAGAAGGAGTTGATGCCGCCCCCTGCATGATCTACACAGCCTCTTCCAGGCCTCTGGCTCACAGCCATGTGCCGTGATGCCTGGCCGATGGCAGCTTTACACGCTGGGCGTTGTGCGAGCGTGTGTGAAGGTGTTGCTGCATGACTCCTCACTGGATCTCGTGGTGCCGATGGTCGGGGAACGCCTCCTGGAAGTGGCGCAGTGCCTGCATCACCGCTGACGTGCACTCCACATATGTGTAGTCGATCATGATGTCTCCTGCATGCGCACGCGCATTATCATCATCATCATCAGGCAACATTGCAGACTGAAAAACCCACCATAGTCATCGGCACTCCCTAAGGAGTTATATAAAGCAGGGTGACGTATTAGGCCGTGTTCCTCTAACAAGAGTACTGAGAAACAGCAAACCAAAATATGTTAACTTCCAAACAAAATCATATGAATTGCATGCTTCAAGTACAACAATATCATGCTCAAGCTGCTGTGATTGAGCAACAGCAGCAATTAGGTCAGTGTCAGTCAAATATGAGTGAGAACAGTGAAGGATGTGTAACAAACTCACCAAACACCTCCGAGGGGTTTATCAGCTCGAGCAGCCGTCCACCACGCTTGGTCTCGTAAGTAGCAAATCCCCCGTCTGCATTACGCATGCTCAAAAGCTGCATATATACACGCACAAACACAGATTCCCTGCTAAGACAATATTTGAAAAATATCTTCTAATATCATCATGAAACACATTCCTGCGGAGGGAGCTGGTAGGAACGTTGGGTTGCTCGGTCAATGGCCAGGGTCAACGGCGGCATGGTGTATTCCGCAAATATGCCCGACTGTGAGGGCGGGCACAAGCTGGCGTGAGTAGGTGAAACGTTGAGTTTTATAAGGGCACCACGGGGTGACCAGTCCCTCCCCACCCAGCCCCACGCCCCACCCAGCCCCACCCAGCCCCTCCCCAACCTCCCCACCCAGCCCCTCCACACCGTCCCCACGCAGCCCCACCCTCCCCACCCAGCCCCTCCCCACCCTCCCCTCCCCACCCAGCCCCTCCCTGCACGACGGACGGACAGACACAATAATCCCCTGTGGGCTGGTGTAACCAGGAGGTTCCTACCAGTATAACCATCACGCTCTTTGAAATTAAGAATGGTTGAGGCATCGTTGCATGATTGTGGTACGGTACAATGTCCCATACCTGTCATGTATCCACCCTGACCAATTAACCGCCCACATCCAGAGCAGTTGTCATGCATGAAAACTGTACTTTAGCAGCTAGTTCAACCTGCAGTTTAAGCTGTGTAGTGGTGGTCTAGTTACGTACCACATTGACCGCATCAAACAGGCGTGATGCAGGCAGGGGGTTCTGCACCAGACCAGGGCGAGCTTCCTGCAGCAGCATCACAGACTTGAGCCCCTCCGCTGTGCAGTCTGCAACGATCCAGCCACAGTCCCGTGTGCTGAACGGAAATCCACCCTGCACAACACACACACAGGTCATCCATATAGACACGTTTTTGCACACTATACTAAACTATAAACTTTTTATTTTAACCATATGAAGCCCAATGAGCTATGTAGCTCTTTTTCAGAAGTGACCTGGCGACGAATGATAGCTCAACGAAGTGACTTATGTGGAAATGTATCGCAGCCGAATACTCTAAATGCACGTTTCTAAACGTGGAGGGGAAAACCAGAGTACCCGGAGAAAAATCCAAGTAACCACGGGGAAAACATGCCAAAAACATCCAGTTTTGAAATGTTCCAGGTGCTGGCTCATATAAAACAAAATCCCTATGGTCTTATTCCACCTACATTTTTGATCTCATCATTCATGGCCCATTTCAAACCCTTATAAATAGTTTGCCTTGAAGATGACCGCTTGTGTTGCGATCGAAGCGTCGTAGTTTCTTGTTATTTTCTTTGAACCTATCTATGTGACTTTACCGAAAGACCCAAGAATATGAATTCCTACAGTCACGAACGCTTTAAGTCAAGATCTTGTTCATGTGGCCAATTTACATTGTGGATCGAGTGCTCGTCTCACAATTAACTTCAAATCCCGGTCCAGATTTCACTCAGTATATCAACATTGTCATCATCATAATTTTCTGATCAATTCGAATCACTTTTTGGCCGTCCAAATGCCACTCCATGCCATTTGATCGTGGAAGGTACTCGATGCCTGCATGTGTAAATCAGTGGATATACAAAGTAAACATTGACGTGTGCACAAACTTGCCTTGTTCATCTGCCTGTAGTACTTCTGATAATCCGGAGGGTTTTCTGGGATCTGCCAGCACACACTCAGAATTACTTTCCAAATACAAATGTTTTAGAAGCTGACCAGCATTCAACTCAGAAGGGAAAACACTTTCTCTGCTTGGCTCCTGCTTAATTTGAGTGGCTCTGTGTGGTTCCTAATTACGAGTGGCTCTTCAGAGTTGCTGCTCACTTTGAGTGCTTCTGTGGAGATTCCAAATATGTTGGCTGCTCCCACAGAACTTTCACCCTTCCAGTGGAGTTTTGCAAGAGTCCAGCTGTTGAGGTATGCTGTGTGGATTTTGGTGAATGTAAAGGCTGCTTCACCTATTGAGCCATTATTAAGGACTAGAATACCTAATTTAATTTCACTACTCATTGTTAGTACTCTTTTTAATGCAACGAAAACTCAATACGTATCAAGGAAAACGAAATACGTATCTTTATTAACCACACAACCTCCTAATTCCTCAAGTTTGGTACAATTTCTCTAAGCACGTATCTATCGTTTTACTACTGAGAATATCTGGGCATCTGGAATCTCGCCTCAGATAAATGTGGTTCCCCTCTAAGACCCTACCAGCCCAGAGCACTCACCTGGGTGAGCTCCAAAAACGCGTGTGCGTGACGAAGGCACTCTTCAAGCTCTGGGATGTCTTGAGCTTCCGCCTACAACAAACACAAAGATCCCCCACATAGCCTTAACATACTCTTGGGGCAAGTGCTGGCTGTTACCGAACACAAATGTAGACCAGCACGGCACACAAGAAGGTCGTATGTATGTATGTACGTATGTTGAACTTCTTTAGCACCATACGTAGCCAACCTTCCTAATTGGAGGTGCTTGTGGCCAGCACCACGCCGGTCACCTTCGTCTCCCCAATGCTGATGTTTACACACTGCACCAGGTGCTCATTTAAGCTGCCCTAGGCAAGGTCCAGGAAAAGTTCAGATAATCACTCATCACCATTGTTGGCCGTAAGCAGGAATCGAACCCGGATTGCTAGATTCCAAATGTGTGCTAACCGCTGCACTACCACACAAATATTTCCATTTATTCAATAAAATGCTTGGTCAAATGATATTAGAGCACCAATGAAGGCCGACATTATACATGGCGGTTAGTGTGGGCAGGACCATACATGCCCAGTTACTGTTATCTCTCAGTGCAAATTTGTATTTTGCAAATACTAACGCACCATACCAGCGGGGACTCATTGTATGCCGACTTGTCCATCACAGGTGTGACAGGTTCATATACCGGTGGCCACTGCTGTACGGCGTCGTGGCCAAAAATAAAACCTTTAGAGCCCAGTGCTAATGACTATACTCAACTGTTCCCCATATCCACATGCACACATCAGTGCACAGTGCCTCTTTTACTTCACAGGCATGGTCAGTGTAATTGTGTGAAAGTGGAAATTTCCTTCAGTGTTGTGCACGTTTCAGAACTGTAGGCAGTGTGTGGAAGGCTCGTGTGAAGTGGTGCGCTGTTGACTAATGGCTCACCTCTAGGAAAGCTTGCACTGCAAAAGTTGTGTCCCAGAGTTGGGACCCATTAGTTCCCTAACAAGAAAAGAGCGACAACAAAAGGGTCATCTCATAATTTCTCATAGAATTTATCTAAGGCAAATGAAAACCTCACACACCAGTGCACACAGTGTACTGTCTATGTTAAATACACAGTACATATCGCAGGTCGGGTAAAACTATGTAACAGCATTCATAATGTACAGCCCTTTGTTAATCCAATCATGGACAACGGCAAATCCATGCCGTGACATACCTTAACACGCAGATTAGTGCTGGTTGGTGCAGGAGGAAACCAGAACGGGTTTAGATATAATTTTGAAACGATGTTAGTTGTGGCCAGGAACTGAACTCAGACTGCCACATGTCCATAGTGCAGTGCAATAACCACTGCACCTCCATTCCCCCCCTCTACACCAACCCTAAAAAAAAAAAATTCTGCATATTATTCTTGAGTAAGAGTAAAATGCAATATTGTCTCTATGATAAAATGTGCATTCGGAGTTGCTCATCGCTAATAGCTTTACCAAACCAATGGTGGAAATTCCACCTTATTGTCGGTGAGATCAGTATTTATATAGGACAATCACTATCGACTCAACACAGCCCCTATTTAATAATAATTATCCTACTCTACCTTGCAAAAGTGAGAACATATCTCAAACAGCTGTAATGTAGTCAAAGGGTTTAAGTTAAAGAGAGAGGCTTGCTCCGAGTTGAAATACCTGCATCTTCATTCCATCCAGTCCAATCCTGTACACGACACACAGAAAAGCAAACAGTTCATGGCAAATTACATAGCAAATCACAGTAGAGCCAAGACTTCACGGCCAAAACTTGAGCCAGTGACTTCACAATCAAATCTACAGGACCAGTGTCCCCACACATGGCATGGTAGAGATCTAATGCTGGAGGTGGGGTTTGTGAATCACGGACATATAACCACGTGCGGTGATACTCCCAACATGCTAGGTTGTGAGATGGACAAATGTTTCCAGTCTCATCGCAATGCAGTACTGTCCCCTCGTATGAATGGATTTTGTCCAAGTACCCTGATTTCTCACAGAAAACCGATTATGGAAATACCCAAATATCCCACTTCAGTCCCATCCTGAAACCGTCTTCAGACTCATTGAGGCTTTCCTGAATAAAGGACAAAACATCCAGTTTTGAAATGTTCCAGGTGCTGGCTCATATAAAACAAAATCCCCATGGTCTTATTCCACCTACATTTTAGATTTCATAATTCATAGCAGGATAAAGGAGCTTCACAGTTGGGAGTGTGTAGCAGGAGAGCATTGTATAATTAATTAGACAAGGAGGTTGTGATGCGTGCTGCACGTGTACAGGATGGAGCACAGGTTATCCAGGCGAGCAGTGGAGTGGCACGCAGTGATCGATGACCAGGGGAAGAGAGAATTTAAGAGTGGACCTTGGAGGTTGGGTGCCAACTTTGAAATAATTTTGGGATCAGCAGGAAGGATGCGGTGACAGTGTGAACTCTTCACTGCCAGTTCATGTTGCTTTTCAAAGTGTGTCATCCCTCTCACAGTGTCAAGCTTCTCCCCTCCACAACATTTACAATCTCAATCGAAGCCACTCTTGCTCTCATTGTCCCTCACCAGAGGTAGTCAGGGATCCGCTCCACGTGCTCCAGGAAAGCAGAAGAGGTGGGCCCGTCCACATGCCACCGCACCAACATGTTGATGGTTTTGGAGATCTGCCCGCAATGTGGTATAAGCAGAATGATCACAGACCCGGCAAAGGAGCTCACAGCAATAGCACATTAGATAACTAAACTACTGTTTCCCACTGCTGTCATCATACACAAGGACTTAAAAGAGAATACGTCATAGAAGACTAACATCATAGGTCCACAGCCCTTTCTCTACATATGGAAAAGGACAATGAAATCATTATTGTTGATTTATAGTTATTTACCAGGAAAGCCTAATTGAGTCATAAGACTTTTTCAGGAGGGTCCTTCATTGGGATTTTGGCCAATTTATTTTTAAGAAGTGCTGCGAACACCAAAGGAAATCAGGATACTCAGTGAAAAATCTGTGCATGAGGTGGCACTCAAAAATCTGCGAACAGTTTCTAAAAAAAGACTCCCTCCAATGTCAGCTTATGGCCCCTTCTCAACCTAATAACTGGAGGTCTCCTGACACAATTAAACCAGGTGTGATCCACATTCAGATGCTGTTGCACTTAGAGATAACACTCACAAGTGACGTTAGCCTGGGCCATGAATTCAACTGATGTTGCCGGGTTCAAAGCGCAGTGCGCTAAGCAATATGCCACTGCTCCACCATGTTACTACTTGTATGTGTTCATGTATCCCGGAAGATGTTAATATTAGTTTAGGGAAAAACATACCAAGTGCTCCAAGGCTAATAACTGTGAGTCCTATCCTCTCGTTTGGAAAACATTTCTCCAGATACTCGCGTTTCCTCTAAACTGCAAAAATACTCACGAGATTGGTGAAATATCCTGAAAAAGTATCGACGCGTTACTGAATAATAAAGAGCACTATCGTGTAACATCCTTATAAGTCACGCAGATATTCAGCCGAGTGGTGATGAGGCATGAGATGAAATCCTGGTGGAGGGTTGACTCAGCCCATGACTCCTCCAGAATTGAGATGCATACCATCTTGTGGGATACAAACAGTCATTGTACTTTTTGAGTTACCAGCATCTGCGATAGGAATGTAGATTTCCCACCACTGGATGAAGGTTGCCACCAGAGAGGAGATCCACTAAATGCTTGTTGGTAAGTACATGAACATGTTTTAATATTATTTTCTCATATAAATGCCTTACATTTATGGAATCTAATCTGTCTATAGGTACAGCTCCACATGCAAAAGCTCACAGGGCCAACGCTGATGGACTTTGTGAAGCGGTCGTCAGCACAAATATGGTCGTACAGCTCCTCCATGGCAATCTTGCGCAGCTTCGTCACATGCAGCCGCTCATACACATTCAGAAACCCTGTGGGGGTAGGGCGGGGGGTGGTAGGCATGAGCGGCATAACCAATAGGGGCCATCCATTTAGTACGTACGCATGGAGGGGGGTTAACCCAAATGTGCACGCTTGCGTATGGGGGGTCTACTGACAATGTACGTACGCATAGGAAATGGAGGGAGGGGGGATGAAGTCTCGATAATAATTTGTCTACATTGGCCTTCAAATGAGTTAGATAGTCCGGCGGTGGACTATCTGTTTGCTTAAACACGTTAATATTATTAATCCTTGATCGTTTCTGCGTGGATTCAATATCGGCCGTTTTATAGGTTTCGGGGGGGGGGGGGGGTGCGTCAAGCGTACGTACGCAGGTGGGGGGGGGAGGGTAAAAAGTACGCGTGCGTACAGGGAGGGGTCAAGTTTTGACAGATGTTTGCGTACGGACTAAATGGATAGCCCCATACTTCCTTACGTCAAAGGCAGCAGATATGCGGAACATCATTGAAATGTAATTTTTCGATAGCCAGGACAATATCACACTACTCCAACTACTGGGATATTGACATAACAAAAAGAAGACAGACCAAATTAAATGGTAGGAACACGTGAGAATTCCATTACAATCAAGTCAATTAATCGCTGGGAGGTTGCATATTTACATCTCTATGAACAGCTGGTGGAAATTTCACATTCCTTTGCCTGGGTTCAAAATTAATATTGGGATAAACAAAGGTGCGAGCAACATCGTGAGAAGAGTGAGCCTGAGTTTTCTTGGGGAAGACTTAATCCAGCAGTGTAATTACCATGGCTGATGACGATAATGTTGAGTCCCTAAGATCAACACATTTTAATGCATCAATAAATGTACCCTTCTTCTTATTCTAACGATAATATACGTTGTTTGTGTTGTACAACACATTCCTGCGGAGGGAGCTGGTAGGAAGTTGGGTTGCTCGGTCAATGGCCAGGGTCAACGGCGGCGTGGTGTATTCGGCAAATATGGCCGACTGTGAGGGGGGGCACAAGCCGGCGTGAGTAGGTTAAACGTTGAGTTTTATCAGGGCACCACGGGGTGACCAGCCCCTCCCCACCCAGCCCCACCCCTCCCAACCCCCACCCAGCTCCACCCTCCCCACCCAGCCCCTCCCCACCCTTCCCTCCCCACCCAACCCCACCGTCCCCTCCCCACCCAGCCCCTCCCCACCTAACCCTCTCTACCCAGCCCCACCCCTCCCATTTTTGGATGCACGACAGACGGACGGACGGACACAATAATCCCCTGTGGGCTGGTGGAACCAGGTGGTTCCTACCAGTAAAATGTATTGCTTTCTACAATGTGTAGGAAGTGTACCACATACCATATGCCAAGTCAAGCAGCCAGCTGTGCGGCGTGTACAGATCACACGGTGCCACATTATTCCGCTGAGCAGGCCAGTCTATTGACGCATAGTCTTGCACATATAATTCCTACAACAAACATTCACACGGTAAGAACGCATAACATTCTGGCATTTGACAATGCGCGTTGCTCCGTTACATGGCAGTAAAACAAATTCAAATTGTGTTCCATTACTCAAGTAAGAATCAGGTGATTTCTCATCATCGTTGGAGTTCCTGAGCTCGTGTTTGAAATTATATCTTCAAATGATAAGGACAACCACCAGCTAAGCACAATTGCGGTACTTCGTCAACCCTCAAGTGATGAGCTGATCGCAAATGAGATGTCACCACATCACTTCTGTCATTGACCTACGGACAGATTGGCCGCCGCCATAGGAATGTGGAATTTCTTCCACAGGCGTTGAGGGTGTCAATGGAGGCGAGTGCTGCCCATCGCTCATTCGAGCGTTGACTCTCGTCCAACTATGAAGGGTAATATTTTGGCTAACATCAGTGGCAGGTGATATCTGAACTGGTCCTGGGCCGACCTCTTTATCAACTTGTAAGGAGCAGCCAGGTAAAAGAACAGCTCAATCAGAGGTCGGCGACCTGTGGCTACGGAGCCGCATGCGGCTCTTTAAGGACTGTTTCTCGACGTTATTTATTAAGGACCGTCTTGTATTCACATGCATTACGGCTCTTAAAATGTTGAGTTTTTTTTACCGAATTCGAAAAAATGGCTCTTCTTGCTATTTTGGTTGCCGACCTTTGACCTAAAAAAATCTCAAAAACCTACACGGTAGTGGAAGGGAGACCTTCATCCAACAATGAATTGACAAAGAGGCATAACTCGAATTTCAAGAGCCAAAATGCCACGATGTTCCTTTCTTGTCAAAGGCATACAAATATCCCATTTTCATTTTCTATAAGCTGCTCTCTTCTCTCTTCTCAAAATGGGAAAATTGCAAGCTCCAATTCCGGTCAAGGGTCGGCTCCCCCTTTTGGTGTCAATATAACGAGTACAGGTTCACTGAAGTCAAAAGTGGTTGTCGTTTGGAGAGTCAGGTCCCTGCTTCTGGCTGAGGGCTGTCAATGGAGATGAGCAAGCACTACCTCAATCTTGCCTGAATGAGTGGGCACGCTGGCTTATATCTCTTGTGAAGATGTCGGAGTGTGCGTACGCGCGCGCACGAACCTGTCGCAAACTACGGACGAGGGAGTCGTCCTCGGAGGCCGAGAGCCGCACGGCGTAGCAGTAGCTCATGGGCAGGTAGACCTGGCGGCAGTGGCACCACAGCGAGGACGGGTGTGCGGGAAACCACCGCGGCAGCAGCCTGAAGCCGACAGCGTGGTGCAGCACACACGTGAGCATGGGGAACGGGTGTGTATGTGTGTGTGTGATCACGTCATTCACTGCAGTGCAACGTATTCCCATGGTAAGCAGTGGAGAGAGGATCAGGTGGTGTGTAACGCACCACATCTCTGGGAAGAGGGTGTTCATGCCATCCCAGCTGTACACATTGAGCACAGCGAGCCAAAACTTGCCCCACGACGGAATTCCAATAGCACCGCCTATTCCACCGCACAAGACAAAGAAAGAATCACATACACTCCCAACATAGGACCAACATTTGTATATTTATGTATTGTTTACCCAGTTTCCAGGATATTTTGAGGGCCTATATTCTCTGGATGTTTTTTGCCTATGGGTGGGAACTGTATTGCTCAGAGAAAATTCAGGCTCTGCAGTTTATATATGCAAGAGGGTGATGGGTGACTGGATAGAAGATTATATACTTGTCAATGAATACTGTGGGCACTGCTAGGCTATACAAAACAGGAAAAACAGTGGTTGTCTGCGTTGCGTCTCTCTTATTTGTACTGCACAGCGCACGTGTGCGCCTTGCTGGAGAGGCATACCCTTGGCGTGCAGGTTCGCACGGGCCCGCACCAGGTCTGCGTCGTCAGAGTCCACGCCAAGGATCCGCATGGCCACGTAATTAAGCGCAGTGCCAAACACTGTGGACTTGTCCTCTACGTGCCTGCATATACACACACAGATGCCGCGTCTAGCTTTGTCTTTGTTGTTACCGAGCACCTACTAAAGCCGGTACGGCACGCGATACGGTAGTGTGTTCAGCACCATGCTTGACCACCCCTGTCTTCCCAATATATTGGGAAAAATAACAAAAGAACACTATACAAAATAAGTGGTGTCGATTTCTTTATATATACGATAAAAGTAATGTATGTGATTATCTACTTATTACAAAATATTTTACCGTGTGAAGACAGCCCTGTTGTGTTGTATTCTTAGGTTTTTTTGGTAAAGTCACCTACGTGACTTTACCGAAAAAACCTAATAATATGAATCCTTGCAGTCACGAAAGCTTCAAATCTAGAACTGTTGTGTTGTGTTGCGTGAAGTCAGCCCTGTTGTGGGCTGTGTCTGTACCCTGCGGTTTGTGCACTCACAAGCCCCAGCCTCCGTCAGGTAGCTGAACTGAGCGCAGGTACCGCACCATTTCCCGCTTCTGCATCTCAGCCAGGCGGATGTGAGCAATGTGGCAAGTGATGAGCAGTCCTGGCACATGGAAACCACATCAATATGAGTAGCAGCTCAGTGCACCAGTCCTTATCACCAATAACACATCAGCCATGACCTATCCACTGCTACATGAATGCCTGTCCAAGCTATGTCCATCCCTCATTGTTACACGATGAAACGATCCATCTAGCTCCTGAAAACCAGCTGATCTCAACGTTCTCTCTCTGCATAGGAAGTCCTCTTGGATGACTTCATTTTTGGCTGCCACACTCCATTCTTATTTTCAACCACTGACCATCATCTCTTCTGTCTACATGTTCTGCCAAAGTCAGCTTAGTTTTCAGTCGATATCAGATCTCAAAACCTGTTTGTTCTCTGATCCATGTTGCTTCTGTCTCCCAGTGGAATTCCAAACATGCACATTCTCCAAGTGAAATTCCAAACATGTACCCCCTAATACTTCATTGAACATATTTCAGCATCTGTTCCATTTTTTTGCCAGTGTCCATGTTTCTAATGCATACCATAGCAGATAAATATACACTGATCAAAGATTTTATTGTTAAGGAAAATTGGTATGCTGCTTTTCATTGTCAATATCAATTTCCAAAACCACTCTAACCTGCTTTGACCCATTATAAGACTCATATATCTCTCTGGGCTGTTGTCGGAAGTCTTTAGCTGGATATGTGCCGATAATGAGCGTAAATGAAAGTGAAAGACATCCATCTGTCTCAAGTTGCAAACTGCTTAATATCTTGAATATCTATTAGAATCCATGAAAATACAGCCACTCATTTTTTTCGAATAGATTTTTCGTGGATATCGATAACCTGTCCATAGTGGATTAATGGGTGATTTAGCGCAGTTTGCTGAAAAGTAAATACTTGTATAATTATCAAAAGTCAAAGCGTGTCTCTTTCAAAATGTACAATGGGGCAGCTCTAATCGGAGTGGGCAGGACTGAGCCTGCGTGGTGTAATTGCCACATTACCAAAGCAGACGACGGCTCCTGCCATTGTTCAGGTATGTGGAATTTCCATTGATGGCTTTAAGTCGCCAGTAGATATCAGCATTATTTCATCATTTTGATTTAAAGCTTTGTGACTGCAGGTATTCATATTCTTGGTTCTTTCAGTAAAGTCACATAGAAGGGAAATAATAAAATAATATAAATATAAAACAATAAAAATTCTCACGACGTTTCGACTGCAACACAAGCAATCGTCATCAGGTGTGAAATCCACAGCCAGGTGTGGATTTCATCATCAGGTGTGGATTTCACACCAGATGATGATTGCTTGTGTTGCAGTCGAAACGTCGTGAGAATTTTTATTGTTAAATATTTATATTATTTTATTATTTCCCTTCTACGTGACTTTACCGAAAGAACCAAGAATATTATTTCATCATGGTAACACTTTGTCTCTGACTTTTTGAGGGCACCTGGCAGTAAAAAGAGAGGCCCCCCGTAGTCTCCAGACCAGTGTCCATCCTCAGTCTGCAAGAGTTTGTAGAAGGCCATGCCATTGCGCGCTGCCTCCCGTGCCGTTGCCGCTCGCGGAAGATTCCTGGCAAATTCCGCCTGTCACCAGAAATGACTCACAAATCAACTTCCAATGCAGCACTTCAAAACTGTGGTCCCAGTCCACTTGCTGCGGTTCCTAGCCAATGGGAGTGAGGTCCAGTGACTCGAGTTTGGGAACTTTGGGGGGTCGATTCAGCTTTTCATTTCTGGGGACCATGAGTGTGGAAAATCAACAGTGGTTAGGCTCTGAATATACTGGCCCGTGCCATGAAAATGTGCCAACAAAGAAGAATGCCTCCCATACACTCTCGTATTCATGTTTGTTGCTTTGTCTTTCAATGTGTTACATAAAAGTTGTTGCTTCAAGCACTCATGCACTTACATTTAATTGCCATAATATAGGGCTAGGATTAGCTTCAAGAATTCTGCATTGTCATGTTTGAGGTGGTTTTCATAGTTTTTTTTGTCTCGTTTATACAATTTAGTTTACCGCATTAGCTGACGTAAAAATGTGCTAGATCAGCATAGCATCTGCATACAATTTTCACAAGGTGAAAAACATCTATTGTTACCCACATGTTTGGATACGTGCACCGTGAGCATTAATGATCAATATTAATCCACGTATCGTTACACCCATTCTCGTGAAGCAGTGAAATGTGCCCCATTGTCCATTGCGTGTGACGGGGCGAGTGGCGCTCACGGTGTCGAGACCCAGGGCGTGCCGCTCTACTACGTTCTGTGGCCGCCCCTCGCCGTCCCCGCACTCCACGAAGCTCCACGTTTGCCGCCCGTCCTCGTTCCTCAGCCGCCAGCGCGACAGCTCGGACGCCGGCTCCGTGCGGTAGGGTCCCCCGCGCCGGCGGAGCAGCGTGCTGCACACACACGGACACCGTGACACCGTCTTCACGTGGATGTCATTTGTAAAATGAATGCTTTGCAACTTGCTTTTTCGGAGTAATGTAATTGATGGAAAGGAAATTATACGGTTTCATCATTTGTGGTGCAGCGACAAGTAATACAAACGTGCTCTTGAGGCTGCGTGTTCATCATATTTTCTGGAGGGTAAATCCCTGATAATACAATTATACCTAAAATGTATTTATGCACAGTATTCTATCATAGTTACGAGGGGTCATGACCCAATATTACATGCAGACAGAGCTAATCTATTGATATAAAAAATACAAGCAAATATGAGCGGAAATCTTTTCTCTATCCACATATAAACAGTGTTCACGTTTTTTTTTAGTCTATTAGCCGATTGGATTTCCAGATAAATATCAAGCCTGACTGCTCATGAGACCAAGAAGTCAAGACCAGGCCAGAGTTTTTTTTGCTTAGGGGCCGTCCATAAATGACGTCACGCATCTGGGGGGGGGTCAGACAATTGTGACGATGGGGGGGGGGGTTGAGAAATGTGACGTCACATCAAAATCTGCAATTCTCCTACAACATCAGAGTGCAGCACCACATTAAATACGCACTACAGTGACAATATGGGGGGAGGGGGGGGGCAGAGCTTTGTGACGTCATATTTGAGGGGGGGGTCTGACTTTTTGTGACGCCGCGTGACGAAGGAGGGGGGGGGGTCAAAAATCGTCCAAAATCGCGTGACGTCATTTATGGACGGCCCCTTATACAAATACGACTTGATGACTGTCTTTAGATTTTTGTTGTTGTTTTATTCAAGTTATAGATAAACAACATTTTATACAAACTAATCACGGTAACAAAATCAACAATAATCTTCCGTTGCATATCTGTCCCTACGCATGACAAATAAAAAAAGGACTTTTTTTCAACTGCATTCGTTCCAACAATAAAATTCTAAACCGCGAGATTTTTACTGGCATTTTTCCTTAGAGCCTAGTCTCACATTGGTTGGACCAGATGAGAGCTCTCATACTCTGATGGTGCATTGTCTTTGAGTTGTGCGCCTTTTGGCGTCATCTGGTCCAACCCATGTGAGACTAGGCTCTAGGACCAATCAACTTCAAGGACAGTGCATACATTATCAGAGTTATGTTTTTTGTTGCCATTATGACTGCAGGTATTGTGGTCTATGCAAACATGACTCCTCGTAAAAAAAGGTGTCAGTTTTGTTTCCAGATAAAAGGGTAACAAAAACAATTATCATGCTTCAAATCGCTTTAAACTATTGTCATTGTAGTGCGTATTTAATGTGGCGCTGCACTCTGATGTTGCAAGTAGAAAACATTTATTAAAAAGTCTATTTAATTAAGTAGAACGTGGTCTATATTTATTTAAAGTTGCGCATTTTGATGTGACGTCACATTTCTCAACCCCCCCCATAGGTTCGTGACGTCATTTATGGATGGCCCCATACACAAATTGAATGCGCAATGATATTTTGCAAAAACCGAAATCGTGTGCGACATATCGTCGTCATTGCTGTCATATCGCGGCATCCCCAGCGAGTACAGACGGAGTGTCAGGCCCCAATGCCCCCCCCAACCCACCCACCTGGCACGACACACGACACATCAGATGCCCACGCCGCTAGTCGTTTCACGTTGTGTATATTGTGTGTTGTGTTTGTTTTGGGAAGGCATTTAGTTCACGTTGTGTCGGTGTGTGTTGCAGGATTTCTCCTGCACGGTATCCATGCCACCGCCCGTCACCCCACCAACGTGTGTGTAATAAGCGTGTTGTGTTCACGATTGCCATGCGGAGTGCGCTATGTGGCTGAGGTGGAGGCGATGTGTGTAACCGAGGAGTTGTCATCATCAGGCGCGGGCAGTGAGTGCGGTGTGCAGCGCCACTCACGTGCCCTCCGTCATCGCCGCTCGTCTGCTGCTGCACCCTGCAACACACCGCCTCTCTCACTCACTCCCTGCCTCACTCACTCCCTGCCTCACTCACTCCCTGTCTCACTCACTCTCTGCGTCACTCCCTGCGTCACTCACTCACTCCCTGCCTCGCTCACTCCCTGCCTCACTCACTCCCTGCCTCACTGATTCACTCACTCCCTGCTTCACTGATTCACTCACTCCCTGCGTCACTCCCTGCCTCACTCACTCACTCACTCCCTGCCTCACTTACTCACTCCCTGCCTCACTCACTCACTGCCTCACTGATTCACTCACTCCCTGCCTCACTGATTCACTCACTCTCTGCCTCACTGATTCACTCACTCCCTGCTTCACTGATTCACTCACTCCCTGCCTCACTCACTCACTCACTCCCTGCCTCACTTACTCACTTCCTGCCTCACTCACTGCCTCACTGATTCACTCACTCCCTGCCTCACTGATTCACTCACTCTCTGCCTCACTGATTCACTCACTTCCTGCGTCACTCCCTGCCTCACTTACTCCCTGCCTCACTCACTCCCTGCCTCACTCACTCCCTGCCTCACTGATTCACTCACTTCCTGCGTCACTCCCTGCCTCACTTACTCCCTGCCTCACTCACTCCCTGCCTCACTCACTCCCTGCCTCACTGATTCACTCACTCCCTGCGTCACTCCCTGCCTCACTTACTCCCTGCCTCACTCACTCACTCCCTGCCTCACTCACTCCCTGCCTCACTGATTCACTCACTCCCTGCCTCACTTACTCCCTGCCTCACTCACTCACTGCCTCACTCACTCCCTGCCTCACTGATTCACTCACTCCCTGCGTCACTCCCTGCCTCACTCACTCCCTGCCTCACTAATTCACTCACTCCCTGCCTCACTTACTCCCTGCCTCACTCACTCCCTGCCTCACCGATTCACTCACTCCCTGCCTCACTGATTCACTCACTCCCTGCCTCACTCACTTCCTGCTTCACTCACTCCCTGCTTCACTCACTCCCTGCCTCACTCCCTGCCTCACTGATTCACTCACTCTCTGCCTCACTGATTCACTCACTCCCTGCGTCACTCACTCCCTGCCTCACTGATTCACTCACTCCCTTCCTCACTGATTCACTCACTCCCTGCGTCACTCCCTGCCTCACTTACTCCCTGCCTCACTCACTCACTCCCTGCCTCACTCACTCCCTGCCTCACTGATTCACTCACTCCCTGCGTCACTCCCTGCCTCACTTACTCCCTGCCTCACTCACTCACTCCCTGCCTCACTCACTCCCTGCCTTACTGATTCACTCACTCCCTGCGTCACTCCCTGCCTCACTCACTGCCTCACTCACTCACTCCCTGCCTCACTGATTCACTCACTCCCTGCGTCACTCCCTGCCTCACTCACTCCCTGCCTCACTGATTCACTCACTCCCTGCGTCACTGATTCACTCACTCCCTGCCTCACTGATTCACTCACTCCCTGCCTCACTCACTTCCTGCTTCACTCACTCCCTGCTTCACTCACTCCCTGCCTCATTCACTCCCTGCCTCACTCACTCCCTGCTTCACTCACTCCCTGCCTCATTCACTCCTCGCCTCTCTCATTCACTGATCCGCCACTGCCGCCGCGCGACTCCGCCCCGCGGCTCTCGTGGTGGGGGCGGGGCCCGTGTCTGAGCCCCGCCCACTGGCGTGACGTCACCGTGCCGCGGCGGTCGCGTGAGGCGAGCGCGCGCCTCCGCCCGGCCAATGAGGAGCGGCGCGCTATCGCGTGGCGCGCGCCGCCGCGTCACGCGAGGCCGAGGTATCCGTGCGCGGGGCCCCGGTGATTCGCCAATTACGGCCCCGCCCCCTACCACCTCCCGCTCCGCAGTGAAGGGACTCTTTAGTGTGCGGAGCGCACTGTGAGCAGTGAGAGTGAGGCGGCTGGAGCAGTGAGAGGTGCTGCGACACGTGCGTCCCGTCGTGTCTCTCCTTCTGTGCGCCGCGTCTCCTCCTCGTCGTCGTCGCGATGCTGGGCACTGTGATGGAAGCTGGCAACGTCGTGCTGGAGCAGATGAGCCCCTCGTCCTGGGCGCTCGCCGCATCCGCGCTGCTGTTGGCGGTGGTGCTGGGCGCCAGTCGCGGAGCAGGGAAAGCTCAGGTGAGATGTGGTGCATCTCCCTCACCTGCACCTCACCTCCCTCACCACCTCACCTCACCTCCCTCACCACCCACCTCCCTGCACCTCCCTGCACCTCACCTCCCTCACCACCCACCTCCCTGCACCTCACCTCCCTGCACATTCCCTCTCTACAAATATCACTCTCACCCCTCTGCACTACATCTCTCTCACCTTCCTGCACGTCAATTCTCTCACCTGCACCTCACCTCTGCATATCATCTCACCTCCATGCACCTCGCCTCCCTGGATCTCACCTCACCCCCAGACACCTACCCTCCCTGCCCATCTCGCCTCCCTGCACGCCGCCCTTCAACTTCGCCACGGTGGTTATTGCCATGGCCGTGTTGCTCGGATGTGAAGAGTGCCGAGCCGAGCATCACCGGGATTCTGGGTTCGAATCCGGGTTCTCTCAAGTGCAGCGAGTTAATCGTCTCAGCCCCGTCACCAATGACTGCACAAAAACCCCATGCCATAACATTAGGTTCTGCCCGTTATTTCAATAATTTCCCAGCTCTGATCATTTTCAATACTGTACAGTATTTGCTGAAATATCATGCGATGAAAATGACCAGAGGTCACTTCGAGTGGTTCTCTGACTGTGTTGGCCAGAGGTCACTTCGAGGGAGCTCAGAAGTAGTTCTGATATACCCCCTTCTGTGGGTCACTGTTTAACACGAAAGATTGCACTGCCCTACGAATTCGGTATGCATTTGTTAAATCGCAGCTATCATTTGTCATGATATAACGCGGACTGCTCGTGTGGTGATATCCCCGTTTTCGCATGAGGAATGTGCAGTGAACAGGACTGCGTATGTCTCCACAGAAGCACCCGCCGCACATCCCCTCGTACATTCCCTTCCTGGGCCACGCCATTGGATTCGGACGCAATCCCATCGACTTCCTGGAGAACGCCTTTGAGAAGGTAAGGCGATGCCAGCTCGGGGTCCGGAGCGCAGAACGACTTAAGACATCTTAAGATAAGATTTCACGCAACTCTCCAGTAAGATTTCGTGAAGGTCCAAGATATCATACGGGTAGGCAGGGACCAGTCGTAAGTTTCATACACAGCACGTTGAATGCTTCTTGCACTCTGTGTATGACCTGACCTCGACATCTCTGTACGCCGCCTGTCCCTGTGGTTGTTGTGTTGTCGTGGGGCAGTATGGGCCCGTGTTCAGCTTCACCATGGTGGGAAAGACGTTCACGTACCTCCTGGGCCCTGACGCAGCCGCACTGCTCTTCAATAGCAAGAACGAGGACCTGAATGCCGAGGAGGTTTACTCGCGCCTCACCACGCCCGTCTTCGGTCCCGGAGTGGCCTACGACGTGCCCAACCCGGTACGAGATGTGGCAACGCCCGGCCAAGTCTAATATCGCATCACTAGTCAGTCACGACCCTTGCTGTGCGTCCAGTTTGGCTGCACTGCAAAGTGACAGCGGAGCCTGAAATACAAGGTCACGATGCCCCTGAAGCAAAGTATGTTATTGTAATGCCTATTTCGCCCCGTGCTCTACCATGTCCAGGTGTTCCTGGAGCAAAAGAAGATGCTGAAAACTGGGCTCAACATCTCCCAGTTCCGGCAGCATGTGCACATGATCGAAGAGGAGACACGGAACTACTTTGAGCGCTGGGGCGTGAAGGGGCAGCGTGGTGCGTCCTAGCTCCGCATCGCTCACCACGTTTTCTGTTGCTTCACTTGTCTTTAGGTCCAGCCGTCATGCTGTGCTTAAAACACTCTACGCACCGATAGAGCAATTCTATTCTTATGGATGGCAATATGTTCGGGAGCTAAATGTCAATGTCTTATCTTTCTGAACATTTAGAATTATGTTTTTATCCTGTGTATGTTCTGTCATCCATGCAATGCTTTTTCTGTATCTCAATGTAATTCTAAGCACGTATCACTCTATTCTTCTTGAATTCGTTTTCCCATGCTCCTGTGTGCTGCAGACTTCTTTGAGGCCCTTTCGGAACTTATAATCCTGACGGCGAGCCGCTGCCTGCATGGCAAGGAGATCCGCGCCATGCTCACGGAGCACGTCGCACAGCTCTACAGCGACCTCGACGGGGGCTTCACTCATGCCGCCTGGTTGCTTCCTGGGTGGCTGCCCCTGCCCAGCTTCCGGTAAGAGCTCTGGCCAGGCACTTACAAAGCAGACAACCTTATACTTGTGATTCAAAACAGCAGACGGCAAGAAAGAGTGTTGCTCACCAAAAAGATTTGCCCCAAGATGCATCGGCAGCTCCTCTCAGGATGGAAACTATGACTCTCCCAGTGAGGGGCATACAGTAGAGAATAAGTACAGATGGTTGAGCCTACCAATATGAGACCAGGATAGCCTCCAATGGACATCTAAATATGGGGAGGGACTGTCCAGTTCTGGTGTGAGGTGGTGAGCTTAAGCAAATCACCCATAATGCACCCAATCTCATGAGATCTCTGAAGCCAAGCAGTTTTGAGCCTGGATAGTGTGGACGGGTAACCGCCATGCACGCCAGGTTTTCACAGGTGGCTTCAAGACACTTATGTAGTGGTCTGCAGATGGCAGTACAGAAAAATGTTGTGGTACTGTGCTTCGATGCTACTACATGTACTCCCTGCCTTGACAAACCTGCATTGACCAGTCTGATGAAATAGTAAAATAACCCCCATGACCCACAGTGCGGGGAGGTCCTCATCTAGCAGTGTACTGACAAAAGGGCTGTGCAAGTACATTTGAGGTGGTGATATAACAATGCAGAGTGTTTACCACTGTCATCTTCAACATCCATCACCTGCAATCACTCACCCTTTCGAACACCCATGATATTGAGCGGTCGTGCCTCTGTGCTCCGTGCTGCCCTCGCCTCAGGAAGCGAGACCGGGCACACCAGGAGGTGCGGCGCGTGTTCAAGACCGTTATCCAGAAGAGGCGGCGTGACGCCGAGAAGCAAGACGACATGCTGCAGACCCTCATTGATGCAACCTACAAGTACTGCCCCCTCCCCCTCACATCTCGGTGCCTTTGCTCATACGTGTGTGCCTGTACCATGACATCTGTCTGTGAACTTCCGTCCATTGTTTTCTGTAATGGCCTGTATATGTAACTAACAATTGCTGCGACAAAGTTGATCCCTGACCGGGATCTGAACTCGCGTGCTTTTGCTTGTGAGTCGAGCGCTGTCTGCATGGCACCGCCTCTCCACGTGTTGGGTGAGAGGCAGTAGCGCGGTGTGATCTAAATGAAGGTTTGCCGTGTGCCGAGCCTTGCTGCTGTTGGTGGGCTGTGGCGATGCAGTGTTGTGTGTTTTGCATTGCCACGATTAGCACGGTTAGCTACGTACAGGGCGAAATAAGTTCTACATACATACAAATAAAGAGCCAAGATAATTGTGTCGTTCAGTTGTAAAAGTATAATTACATTGTGGTTATTTTACAATTTGTGTATTTCCTGATAGTATTCAGGATATAAAACAGGTCCCTGCGGGGTGGGCTGGTAGGAACGAATAACCAAAGAATATAAACATAATGTATTATTACACTTGTTTAGCCAGGAAAGCCTCACTGAGTGTAAAGGTTTTTGTAGGGTCCTGCCAAGTGTTTGCAGTAGGGGGCGATGTTGCTACACCTAATCGGACGATACGAAGGGAGAGTTTGAGGCCTAGTTCTAGGCTTTAGGCCTAGCTGTAGGCTTTAGGCCGCTGTGAGTTAATTTTAAATTTAAATGTTTTAATTATTAATGTAAAAGCTTTAAATGTAAATGTTTCTATTTTAAAAAAAACATCAGGGAATGTAACATTGTTAAACATTAACTCCCTTTCACACACGTGGGGGTACGATACGAAGGGAGAGTTTGAGGCCTAGTTCTAGGCTTTAGGCCTAGCTGTAGGCTTTAGGCCGCTGTGAGTTAATTTTAAATTTAAATGTTTTAATTAAAAGCTATCTCAGGGAATTATAAAGGAATGTTACACTTGTTTAGCCAGGAAAGCGTCACTGAGTCTAAAGGTTTTTGTAGGGTCCTGCCAAGTGTTTGCAGTAGGGGGCGATGTTGCTACACGGACGGACGGACGGACGATATAATCTATTGTAGGCTGGTTCACTTCGTTCCTACCAGTATAAATAGCTATTACCAATGAAATTCGTTCTTTACAAAACATTTTTTGGAGAAAATGAAGGCTTCGCAGTTGACAATTTTCATAGCTCCTTTAATTGCTTGATTAAGTATTGTGTAACTAACGTAATTTTTATTACAAGCATTATGGATTGTGACGTTCAATGGCGGAGCCAGGATTTTCAGGTAGGGGGGGGCAACCCCTCCAGCAATGATAGGAGTTGTTAGTAAGGACTTGTCCCTTGCTTTTAATTCGACGCGTGTGCGGCGATGGCGCAGCCATCGATCGAGGGTCGAATTCGACCCGTGTGTGATCGGTATCGCGCTCGCTGAATGCCTTCAGGGAAGTCATGTACTGGAAACGCAACTGCGCACAATTCTGAGTAACTTATAACTGCTTTGCCGTTACTTATTGCCAATTATGGACTCAGACTATTGTCCTATCATTTCATAGTCCCTGGCACGTAATAATATGCTGCACAGTGGCAGTGGGGGTCGCAAAATGCCGATTTATTACTAATAAACCCCAATGATCCGATCGAAATTAGGGATTTCGATCGGATAATTGGGGGGGCACGTGCCACCCCACCCCCCCACTAGCTCCGCCAGTGGTGACGTAATAATTTAATTATGGCAGGCTCATTTTGACTGACTCCAGTTGAAGAACTTTTAAGTCATTTTAATTCGTACAGGAAGTATATCAATGCACACAATCATTACTAGAAAATACAATTAGAAACTTATGGGAAACTGATAATAATGCGGTAATCATCATCATGAAATGTCTATCGTGGTGTGTGCGCGCGCGCGTCAGGGATGGGCGAACGCTGTCGGACGATGAGATCGTGGGGATGCTCATAGGACTGTTGCTAGCCGGGCAGCACACATCGTCCACGACAAGTGCGTGGCTCGGCTTCTTCCTGGCACGCGACCCCGCACTGCAGGCGCGCTGCTACGCCGAGCAGAAGGCCGCGTGCGGGGATGAGCTGCCACCTGTGGAGTATGACCAGGTATCGCCACCCAGCCTTGCGGAACGCACTTAACAGAGCATACTGCTTCTCCATTGCAATGTGTGTGCGTGTGTCTTATCTTGCATCCTGTCGACCTGCAGCTAATATTTAAAGTATTTGAATCAATTATATTTTGTAATGCCCAATTTTTTAAAATCATTTATTCCCAGTGCCTTAAACATTGGTGGACATAGGGCAGTTTCAGATTGTGTATCGCTAATGGCGTCCTCACGCCCGTATGCACCCAGAGCCAATGCCGTGAAGATAACGCTGCTGCTGATGTGCGATGAGTGTGCGGTGTCCGTGTTGTTTATCGTGCGATGCATGTAATAAGTGTCCTGTGTTTGAGATGTGTATATGATGTGTATCTGATATTTACGTGGTTTTGGTATGATGTGCTCAGCTCAAGGACCTCGTGGTGCTGGACAGCTGTCTGAAGGAGACACTGCGCCTGCGCCCGCCAATCATGACCATGATGCGTCTGGCCAAGACCCCACAGGTGCAGCCTCTTGAGCCTGAGCCACATCCTTGATCTCACTGCTGTTTTAGGCCATGGTGAGGTGTCACCAATGCTGGGAGAAACTTCACCCTCGTCACTCAGTCACTTGCCAAGCTTACCATAGTTGGTGGCATTGCCTGCCTTGGATTTATGAAGTGTAATTCCTATAGGTGATTGTTCTATAGATAGGCTGGACCCTGCCACAGAAATCTGCACTTGGCTCAAAGCGACCAACAGAGATGAGCACTGCTATAACTGTTGTTGACACAAAGCTTAAGGTGTTGAAGGTAACTCCTGGAATTCCTTATATATTGACGATGCTGGCCATGTGGAATTTTGGGTAAGCTTAACTTCCTATATGTGTGATGCTTGCTGTGCTTGTGCAGACGGTGTGTGGCTACACCATCCCACCGGGGCACCAGGTGTGCGTGTCACCCACGGTGAACCAAAAACTGAACTCTGCGTGGACCCAGCCCAGCAACTTCAACCCCGACCGGTTCCTGCAGGAAGGAACCTCCAACTCGGAGAAGTTCTCCTATGTGCCGTTCGGGGCTGGTACGTTCACGCATGCACTTCCCGTGCCCTCATACTGTGGTTGTTGGTTCTTGCTGTAAACAACATTTCCCAGTTGCAAGTCACGTACTCTTTCATATAATCATGTACCTAAGAGTGGTTGTATCCAGTACAGTGATAGTGTCAAGAGGTGAGAGCATTTATTTATTTAATCGGCATTTCATTGACCTTGTCTTTTTAAATTTCGTTGTTTAATATCTGCGTGCGCATGTTTTTTGTGTGAAGGACGCCACCGTTGCATCGGGGAGAACTTTGCCTATGTGCAGATCAAGACGATCTGGTCCACTCTGCTGCGCATGTTTGAGTTTGAGCTGGTGGATGGCCACTTCCCCGAGATCAACTATACCACCATGATCCATACGCCCAGCAACGCCATCATCCGTTACAAACGCAGGGACCGCTGAGCCCAAGTCCCACTGATCAGACCACCTGCGTCAAGGCCAGGGGCTCTGTCCACATCAACCCACTCACCACATCTCCCTGTGCTGCCGTCCAGCACTTGTGCAACCATATCACACGTTCACTGCAGAGACTACACCTCATTGTCCACACTCTGTACATATGTAATCCTGTGCAAACATAAAATGCCTCTCCACCGATAAAATGATGTGATTCTCAGGGCTATGTCACCACATTGAGCCATCACCACTCGGTTCCTGGGTTTTGGCCCCTATTGCAGTGAAACACGTTCCTTCGGAGTGGGCAGGTAGGAACTTGGTTGGACAGCGCATTTGTGCACGACAGAAAGCTCGCGGTCACGTGACGCACTTCAACCAATCCGGGAGCGTACATGTTTGGGAGGGGCTATGCACGAAAAACAAATAATCCCTGGTGGGAAGTGTGGAACTGTTGTTCCTACCTGAAACATGTGATATTTAGCAAGTTTCACAAACACGATGCACACACTTGTGAAATCTGTCAAAATACAAGCTCGGCACTTGATTTTGTGAATCCCAGCCCTTGTGGGATGCATTAATGTGTATATATCAAGCCACGAAGTGAAGCACTCATCTGCACATATGAAATTGAGATGAGTCGTGGGAAGAGGCCTATTCAAGACATCACCACTAGTTTTGTGGAGTCATTCAATAAATACAATTCTGTGTTGATGCACAATGATTCGGTGCTGTGCTGTCTCGGTTTCATGATGGGCCAGCCAACACTTCAGCTCTGCCTTCGTGCCAGCAGCGGAGTTTGAGGATAAAATACAATTGTGTTAGAGAATCATTGATGTGCTAATTTTATATGTTACTGTGGTAATTTATTTTAATATATCAAACAAAGTGTTTTGGAAGTTTGTGCATATTTTACAAAGTTGAAGTTAGAAATTAAGTGTTAAATTAAACATTTAATCCAGAATGATTTACCCACACGGATATACTGTACTTTGCAAGAAACGTGAAGCCTGCTGTCTTAATTTTATCTCATACGTTGTGCAATGGCGTTGCATTCGTAGACAATGGATGAAATACATTTTGAGTTTGTTATTTGTAAGTCTCAGTTTAACGTGAAGGTGCATTTGCCTTGTAAAGTAACGGCAAAATGGCGTGGAGAAAATAAACCGTGGTTTACATGGGAGTTTTTTTGTTACTTTCGTGACAGCAGGAATTCATTATTTGTTTATTTCGGTAAAGTCACGTAGATAGAAAAATACTAATAAAAATAAGGTGAATAAAAATTATAAAATAATACTTAAGCCTGGTTCTTAATCGGAGTGAGTTTACTGGCAGTCTATAATGTAGACTGTAGCCTGGTTATTAAGTTTGGTGAGTGTACTGGCAGTCTATAATGTAGACTAGCAATGGTTATTAAGCTGGGTGAGTGTACTGGCAGTCTTATAATGTAGACTATAACTTAAAAATAAAAAAGCCACGACGTTTCCATCGCAAACAAGCGATCGTCCTGATTACAACCGCTTGTGTTGCGATTGAAACGTCGTGGCTTGGTTTTTTAAAATTATTTTTCAGGCTAGTCTACATAGACTGCCAGTACACTCACCGAGGTTAAGAACCAGGCGACAGTTTCATGATAATGCGCATTTTCTGCATGAATCGAGGGAGACCTGTACAAATGGCTTCAAGGGCACGTGCATGAAAGAAAATGTGGAATTCAACGTGGTAAAATGGTGTTGTATTCCCATGTAGAGTTCACTGTAGACAATTTGCAGTTAACATTTTAGTTTGTAAATTTAAGGACCTGATTTGTTTTGTGTGGACAGTGGTAAAATTTTGTTAATACCCCGAAACAGAGGAATGTATTTTCTAAACACTTTGTTTTGTATGTTATCCATGCCATGTCGAACAATGGTCAATGCATATGGATATGGTCTTTTATTTACCCACATTCTTCGTGATAAAAGTACACGCTTTTTGCAGCCAGGCATATGCTTGCGATTAAGCACTTTGGGGACGAGTATTGATGGATCATGTAGATGTGAAACTAGCAAACCCATTGGGAACACATTCCTGCGGAGGGAGCTGGTAGGAACGTTGGGTTGCTCGGTCAATGGCCAGGGTCAACGGCGGCGTGGTGTATTCCGCAAATATGCCCGACTGTGAGGGCGGGCACAAGCCGGCGTGAGTAGGTTAAAAGTTGAGTTTTATAAGGGCACCACGGGGTGACCAACCCCTCCCCACCCAGCCCCTCCCCACCCAGCCCCTCCCCAAGCCCCTCCTCCCCACCCAGCCCCACCCTCCCCACCCAGCACCTCCCCACCCAGCCCCACCCCTCCCACTCCCCACCCAGCCCCACCCTCCCCACCCAGCCCCTCCCCACCCAGCCCCTCCCTGCACGACGGACGGACACAATAATCCCCTGTGGGCTGGTGGAACCAGTGGGTTCCTACCACTATAAAGTCCATTGTTTAACTGATTTGTGTGTACCCATGAACGTCTCATGGGTGTGCGTTTTCTCGAGGTATTCTGGTTTCCTCATACTCAATACAAAATAATCTGACAAACATCCCAATACAAGACCCTTCGTCTTTAAGACTCGATGAGCCATTCCTGGATATATTACATTATGTAAACGAATTTGATTTTGTTAATCTATCGCCTGGCCCCCTCCCATCATATGACGACACCGACCAAACATCCGCAATACACAGCCACGGTTCATAAGGCCATTACAACTTTTGATTCGTATCTTTTATTTCTTGAACAGAATTAAAAACTTAGCTTTTCAACACATTTACAAAAATACAACTTCATGGGCCAGAGGCGCGTGGAGAAATTGCCATGCGGTAAGAGCACTCCTGCGATCTGGCACACATGGAGCCACCACACAGCCGACAGCCCCACAGCACAGATAATGATCTACCAGAACATACATTCTGATGGCAGAATACCTAATACACACAAGGGGTGGTCGAAACATTACAGTATTGAGTAAAACATTCGCTTCACTAACTTCAGATTGGTATAAAATCCCCATATTTATTTAATTGCCTACCTCCTGGTGAAAGCCTCCCCACGCTTTTGCCATAACTTGCGGTGGCACAATCCATCTGGCTCCGGCACCTGAGCTGATCTCATCAGGTGGTCATCCTCGCAGGGACGTTCTCTCATTTGGCTACCATTGCATCATCAGACTTGCATGACCAGCCTTTAATCCATCCAATGATGTATTTTACCTAAACCACTTTTGAGTCAATATATCCCTGATGTACATTTGTTCCGAGATCAATGCATAATTATAATCCCCAGATGTGTGATTCTATTTGTGTAATTCTAACCATATATCTTTCCATGCTTCTTTGCACACTTTTCAACTTTGTTACACTGATCTGTAATTTATTTCTAATTTTATGTTACGAGAGCACATTAAAGGGGGTGACTATAGAAACGATAGTCGTGCCTGTCTGGACAACCATTCACATATCTGTACATCTGACCTTGCAACAGCACCATTTGGTCAAATTGTCACTTTCAGTTCATGTAGTTTTATGTTACGTTTCTGCTTAGTTCATTCACATAGGAGCAAGAATAACTCATCACTGCCTCCCATCCTTGCACTCACCTCTTCGAGAGGAGGGACTGTTAACTGTAGAGTATGCATTAATAGTGTAACTACTCATACAGTTTATTCTGTACAAAGAAACAGCAAATTGTATGATAATAAAAACACACAAAAAGAGTACAGGAGAAACATAAGCAAAATGTATTGTGACATGCTAAAATGAATAACAGATAAATATTATCAAAAACTGACCATTTGGATTTATTTTTTGGAAATCCTTCGTCAAACGTGCTGATGAAGCCGTGCGTGTCTTGGGGTGCAGGGGCTCATGGTTTTAGTTCAGAGGCCCTGCGCTGTTTGCTGCGGACATCCTCGTGCTGGGTGGGTCCCGTTCGCTTGACTCACTGGTTGTAGGCTGGCCATTATGGGAGGTAGTCCTGGGTCACCATCCATGCCAAGACTGATGTCTCACCTCCGGCTGCTCAGGCGATACCGTGAACTTGGCGATCCTGTCACGACAGTTTCACTAAACGAGGGCCTATGGGCCAACCAGCCGATATCCACATCTTTTACTGCCTTTGAATACAAATATTAGTTCCCATTTTTGGATTTAGATTTGTCAAACGTTATTCTTGGCTGTGTTACCTTTATGTGAAGATGTCGCACCGTACAGCCAGGCAAGATGCTGTCTACATCAAACATTAAATGTGCCGTGTGTGCCACCCTTAAGATGTATTTGAGAATTATGCTAGATCGGTTATGTGGTGCTGGTAGAGCCCTTTACTAACTTTTGGAGGTCAACTTGACCTATCACCCCTCCACAGTGCTTATAACACATTCCTGCGGAGGGAGCTGGTAGGAACGTTGGGTTGCTCGGTCAATGGCCAGGGTCAACGGCGGCGTGGTGTATTCCGCAAATATGGCCGACTGTGAGGGCGGGCACAAGCCGGCGTGAGTAGGTTAAACGTTGAGTTTTATAAGGGCACCACGGGGTGACCAGCCCCTCCCCACCCAGCCCCACCTTTCCCACCCAGCCCCACCCTCCCCACCCAGCCCCTCCCTGCACGACGGACGCAATAATCCCCTGTGGGCTGGTGTAACCAGGAGGTTCCTACCAGTATAACACTGAGTGATGAGCAATCGTTCCATGGAGAAAATTGTACGGACAATAAAACATTACATTTACAAAACTGAGAGCCACCAATGGACCTGAGCACCACACACTCATTTGAGCAGGGCAACACTGTCTTTGAAAAAGTGAAATGGTTTGAATGTAAGACCATCATTGCTCGTAGATGGGTCAACAAGGAGCCTTGGTGTATGGTGGTATTGTTTGTAGCATAACATGCATTTTTTAAATAACACAAGGTGAGTGGCTCTTGTCGTTTTAATTGCTCATTCCCTGTTCTTTCAATTTAAATGACACCTGAACCAGTCACATGACAGTGTGCTTGGAATGTGACAATTGGATTGGTGCACATTGACATCTGTCAGGGGTAACAACCCAACATCTTTTTAGGGTCAATAAAATACATACCGCTTCGTGTTCCAACTTGTGGTACTTTATTGGTTATCTTACAGAGACTAGCCTCTGTCAAAGGAATGTAGAATTTCCAACACTGCCTTAAGGCTGCCAGTGAAATCGAGCATTGCCCATTGCTCACATGAGCAGAGAGGATTCTACACAGTACTGGCTTGTCCCAGTGGTACGGCGTGGGGAGGGCTGCGTGTGGCTGCGACCGTGTACTTTACCTGGCTGCAGGCCGCCCAGACGGTGCTGCAGGGCCTCCAGGCGTCCAATGTAGTCAGTGAGCGAACGCTCGGGGTCCTGCGTCTGGGACGTGTAGGTGACGTGTGCAGGCGAGGGGCTCATGTGCTGGGCCAAAGGTGATGACGACGCTGCCTGCTGTCGGCTGCATCAACCACACACCCAGAGACGCGGTTTAAACACCCAGAGCACGCTGCCAACATCGACACCTTGGCTGTGTGACCGCACACAGCACAGCAAATCGTTTGTCAGGATTTATTCAGTCTTTTTCACATTTTTGTAGCAATGTATATCTCCACTATACTGTCATGGAGCTAATAAATGTCTTTAAGTAAGTCCCTCAATTAATATAACATTACATCATTTGTGAAATCTGCCCCAGAAGATGACGCATAGAACCATTTACAGAATAATTTCAATAGGACGTGAGACGGTGTTTCTTTGTGATTGTGAAGAGTGGTAGCTTCACATCAATCATGTCTCTCTGCAGCTGATGATGAAGTCAAGAACGTTAAACTAACTACACTTGAGTCTGGTTGTCACAAGAGGAGTGGCTACCTGGATTCAATCCCATCATCGCAGCAGTGGCAGCTCAAGGCTCTTGACACGAATTGATTAGCCTTATGAAGCAAGAAGCACCTGCCAATGTCGGTTGCCATGTGTCATATGCAACAATGTTAAGTGTGCGTGTGCATGCAAGGCTTTAAATTGCCGCTGCACGCACATCGATCGCGACGAGGCAGCGTGTGGTCGGTCGCGAGTCGGCGGGGAGTTAATGGCGGAGGAGTTGGAGAGGAGCCGAGGAGACTCTGCCCTCACAGAGCCATCTGTAGAAATGCACGGATTAAAACGTGAAGCCCAGAACACGTGGTGATTTTAACAACACAGCACAACAGGAAAACCTTCGCTCTGCGTCATCCTTCCCGACTGGCAACTAGCATCCATCATCCATATCTTCAGTTCCTTGAAAATCATTGGATAAGGAGACAGTAATGTGCTAGACTTCCGGCATTACATGTGTGGCAGCACATGCATGTTATCAGTTCAAGTTCCACTGCATCTGCTGGGTTGAGGTCCTGGGCTCCTGGACCGTCTGTGAGGTTCTTGACTGTTATCTCCTGATATGTCCCTATTTTCTCTATAATGGTTTCATTCCACACGTAAATAAATAGTTGCTCAAACAACCCATTGCAGAAACATAACGTAAAATAAGTCCCGCGTAAAAAAAACAGACTTATTATTATAATCTAGACAACCGAGTGTCACTCGACTCACACTCAGGTTCAGGGGTGAAATCCCAATCTTAATTTTGGAGCTTTCGTGACTGCAGGAATTATTATTTGGTTCTTTCGGTTATGTCACGTCTAAAAATAAAATAATGAATTAAAATAATAGCGACGTTTCGATTGCAACACAAGCAATCATCATCAGGCATAAAAAAATAGCAATACAAATCTAACTAGAAAACTATAGACAGACATACAAGCAGACAGACATCACAAGGACACACAGAGAGAGGACACATATCGGCACAGAGAGAGGGGTCGTTTCTGTGACGGTCCCTTAAATATAGAGAGGGGGGGCGGGGACGGAGAGAGGGAGGGGGCAGAGAAAATTAGTGAGGTTATTTAATTTTAGTGTGCCTTTCTCCTAATTTTCAAGCTTGTGTGCCGTGCCACGTCGTCATCTTACTTGCGCAGCATCAACACGTTGCCGTCCACTCATTGATATGCTAATTTTCTCTGCCCCCTCCCTCTCTCCGTCCCCGCCCCCCCTCTCTATATTTAAGGGACCGTCACAGAAACGACCCCTCTCTCTGTGCCGATATGTGTCCTCTCTCTGTGTGTCCTTGTGATGTCTGTCTGCTTGAATGTCTGTCTATAGTTTTCTAGTTAGATTTTTATTGCTATTTCTTTTATGCCTGATGATGATTGCTTGTGTTGCAATCGAAACGTCGCTATTATTTTAATTCATTATTTTATTTTTAGACGTGACTTAACCGAAAGAACCAAATAATAATTCCTGCAGTCACGAAAGCTCCAAAATTAAGATTGAACCACTTCTATGGGGAAGTTTTAAGCTTATCTTTTTTCTCTCTCTGGCTATTTGTTCTCTCTGCCTGTGTCCTCTCTTTTGGAATTTTCACGCTTAAATTCTAACTTAGCAATCTTTGAAATACGTAATCAACCAGGCTATGCGTTAATTGTGTGTTGACCGACTCTCTGTGTTGCATTACATCACATTTCGATATTTTGCGAGGTTATTTAATTTTAGTGTGCCTTTCTCCTAATTTTCAAGCTTGTGTGCCGTGCCACATCGTCATCTTACTTGCGCAGCAGCAACACGTTGCCGTCCACTCATTGATATGCTAATTTTCTCTGCCCCCTCCCTCTCTCCGTCCCCGCCCCCCCTCTCTATATTTAAGGGACCGTCACAGAAACGACCCCTCTCTCTGTGCCGATATGTGTCCTCTCTCTGTGTGTCCTTGTGATGTCTGTCTGCTTGTATGTCTGTCTATAGTTTTCTAGTTAGATTTTTATTGCTATTTCTTTTATGCCTGATGATGATTGCTTGTGTTGCAATCGAAACGTCGCTATTATTTTAATCCATTATTTTATTTTTAGACGTGACTTAGGTGAAATCCCAGTCAGAGGTTGCCTTAGATCAACATCCCTTTGGGATGATAAAAGTTGTCTCACAGAAAAAATTCGCTTTTGCCATAGGAATGTGGACTTTTCACTGGTGGCTCAGGAGCACTAAAGGGGAGGAGTTCGTCTGAGAAAGGAGGGACTTTGACTGGATTATTGTGATATGAATGAGTGCTTGACAAGCCATATGATTGAAGTAATGATAAAACCACACGCACAACCATTCCATTACCACCGATGCTTCACAGAACAGGGTAATACTCTTAACGAAAAAACTGCCTTGTATCGCTCACCACGTGTGAACAGTTTACATTCCATAAAATATCAACACAGAATGCGGCAATTGCAGCCCTACTACATTGTGACATACAGCATTTCAAAAGAGTCAAAACAAATCTCATGAAAACCTTTCCAGTGTTTTAAAAAGCCACGTAAATACATTCCATATATCAGCGCATAAATTGACAACTGTATGAATAACCTTACTGAAAATAGTGTTAACAGTTGGACTAAACTAAATGCATCAAATAGTTATGGACACTTTCAGTCGCAGCCAACGACAGTGGCTTTCTAATCACTCCTCACTCGATCATGGTTATGCGCTAACTGTGGTGCACAGCAGGGTAGAGGAGACATGGTTAGCGGTGCTGTGGAGGACACTGCTCACCAGAGGCGCTGCCACCGCCGCGATCCATAGGACTGTGGCTCCTTGTCGCTCGCTGCCACTTTCGCACCATGAATCGCAGCCTGTTGAACACGACAGCAGCAGCATTAGCAGCAACACGCGCTTTCCAGAGCTGCGACACAGTGAGCGTCAATACGCTTTGGCCAATCGCCGTATTGGGTGGTGGTGTGGCAGAGTGCATTATTCACAATTATAGTGCAGTGAGTGCCAATCCCAGTCGGAACATAGAAGCGCATTACCCCATAAAACCAAACAGCATGCTAATTATTCTCAGGTTTTTTCGGTAAAGTCACGTAGGTAAAACATTAAAAGTAATGAAAGTAAAATAAAACAAAACAAAAATAAAATTCACGACGTTTCGGAGGCAACACAAGTCTCCGTCATCAGGTGAGACCGTCACAGCCAGATTAGCTGCATCAAGTGGGGCAATGATTCAAGATGTAATCCCTTATAAGCAAGTTGAAGGGGGGAGGAGAGGGGGGGGGGGTCATCAGAATGTGGTAGCCAATGAATGGAACGTATCGGGAGGGAGGGGGGTGGGAGGGGGAGGGAGCCAACAAAAAAGTTGGCGACGGCTTGGACGCGGCTGCTGCACACGCCAACACAATGGACAGAGAGGGGGGAGGGGAGGTCTGATACACATGATAGAACAAAGGAACGAAAATGCCCATGTTTATACCAATGCTGGCTGAACAATGAAGAGAGTACTGTGAAGGATGTCGTTCCTGACTTACAGTATCCTGGAGTCTACAAATTGAGTTGCATTTGTGGTGATTGCTACATTGGAGAAACAAAACGTCATGTTGCTGATCGTGTCCGCGAGCACAAGTCAGATCTGAAACACGGCAGAACTGATTCTTCGGCCGTTGCCGATCATTGCTACAACTCGGCGGGCTCTCATGAAATTGTCTTTTCCGAGACCAAGGTTCTCTGCAAGCCTCCTGGCTACCATCAAAGGTTTGTACACGAAGCCATACAAATATACAAACACAGACATAATTTCAACCGTGATGATGGGTACAAACTCAGTAATCACTGGAAAGATGTTATTAACCACGCAAAAAAGACTTAATTACACTTTTTGGACCATCTTATCTGACAGGCACTATTTTAATTTACTTCACCGAGTGTTAACATCCCCAGTTATTTTTAACAGTACTCTCTTCATTGTTCAGCCAGCATTGGTATAAACATGGGCATTTTCGTTCCTTTGTTCTATCATGTGTATCAGACCTCCCCTCCCCCCTCTCTGTCCATTGTGTTGGCGTGTGCAGCAGCCGCGTCCAAGCCGTCGCCAACTTTTTTGTTGGCTCCCTCCCCCTCCCACCCCCCTCCCTCCCGATACGTTCCATTCATTGGCTACCACATTCTGATGAACTCCCCCCCCCTCTCCTCCCCCCTTCAACTTGCTTATAAGGGATTACATCTTGAATCATTGCCCCACTTGATGCAGCTAATCTGGCTGTGACGGTCTCACCTGATGACGGAGACTTGTGTTGCCTCCGAAACGTCGTGAATTTTATTTTTGTTTTGTTTTATTTTACTTTCATTACTTTTAATGTTTTACCTACGTGACTTTACCGAAAAAACCTGAGAATATGAATCATTGCAGTCACGAAAGCTTCAAATCTAGAATGCTAATTATTGTTTTATGCAAATTAAATGCTGACATAACTTCCAGGAAAAAAGACCAAGGAGATGTTTTAAGAACTACTTTTTTATGATAAAAAAAAATGGGCATTTACACATGAGTGCCTGTATTTCTCCAATCTGCATTGCTGATGTTATTGCCACAAGGAAACTAAGTTTTCATAATTAAAAACCTTTTTAGAGAGGATGCTGCGATTGGTTTAGATGGTGACATCATTAATTACCCAAAAAACGCAAAATTCAGGTTAAAGGGAGTTATCTGGGAGTTAGCCTGAGATCTTAATAATGCTCATGAACGTTTGTATAATGCAGTCTCATGGACAAGAATCGTCCATGACTCCATCTCCACAGTCGCTTTCACACTGGGTATTCTTATAGTTGACCCTCTGGTGAGATAGGCGAATGAAAGCCCTTTGCGTGCTTTTCTCTTCCCATGAGTCAGCACTCGCTTGGTGGCCTTGCGCTGTTGGTGGACGTGGCCTCTCTGCTTGTGATGGCCTGCACCTCCACCACCTCATTTTTGCAGGTGTGGAAACCTCCACACCGCCTCTGATTCAGAACTTCTAAGTTGCTCACGCTATGTTGCCATACAATTCCAAGCGTGCCCGATATACATGTTATACAAGTGTAGGGGTGTTACGGGAGGGAAACGGACAAGTACACAGGGGTGTCCACATCCACGTCCGCAAACGGTTACCACCCTGGGGGGCTGTGGGGGGATGCTGTGATCCCACACAGCCCCACCCCTCGGTGGCAAGTTGGTATAAAAGGCGGGGAGCGAGAGGGCTGGAGAAGCAGTGTTGGGGAGCTAAGGAACGAAGAGCCAGTGAAGACCGAAGACCGGGCAGATAGGCCCTGGAACTCCTCTGACCTGCTGTCCTTCTCAGGACCGGGCAGAGCAAGCCAGTGGCGCGGCCCCAGAGCCTCAGAGCCAATGTTCTTCTAAGAGCCGGGTCTGTCTGGCTGGGTGTCGTGACCTGTGCCTTGACCAGGGCCGGGTCAGAAAGCCTCCCCTAGCACCCTTAGCGGAGGACCTGGGAGCATAACAGTTAGGCAGATAGCCGAGGGGTGTATTCCAGTCCAGTATGGGTGAAGGGGCCGTTACCCCTTCAAGTATTGTATACGTTGCCCTGTGCCAAGTGTTGAGTTGCAATAAATAGCGTGCCTCGACTACACCGTCTCTGTTGCTTGTGAACCCACTATAAAAGGAAAGATGCTTCCATACAATAAGACAGACGTTATTAATTCCTGAAACATCCATCTTTTAACTCCAACATATTCTTTCAAGAGGATTTTGTAGTCAATCACAAACCCACTGTGCTTTTATTACGATTACCCCTTTTTACCCAGGATAGCCTCACCGAGCCTCAAAACTGTCTTCAGAATGGTCTTGGCAAGTTTTTACAGTAGGGGAGCAATGTTGCTACATGTAATCCCAATTCAGGAATTGGCAGGTAATCTTTGAGCATTGGGATGCTTGGCCAATGCCAGTAACGTTGTTATTTTTTTTGCTTTGGGGAAAATTGAGAACCTGGATAAAATCAACGAGGAACATGGGGAGAACATACAAACTCCACACAGAAAGGCACCCGAGTCAGGTATAAAACACAGGCCCTTCTTGATGCGAGACACAATTGTTAGCACTGCACCGCCTTGCGAATGCAATGCACCCATTTCCTGGAGCGTGGAATTCGTTGCCATGCCGCAGCCCGCAGAGCGCTCTACGTCACCTCGAGATGGCTATGACGACGCGAACGGCCGAGCGGAAGCGCGTGAAGGCGCGGGAGTGGGCGCCGGGGGGCCTGGTGTCAGTCTGCGAGGGGAAGGCGCCCATGCGGGCGATCAGCGCCAGCGTGGCCTGCTCGCAGTCGCGGAAGCCACCGAGCAGCAGTAGCAGATATCGCTTCTGATAGACGAGGGCCTTGCGGAAGCTCTCCGCCTTCAGGTAACGCCCATACAGACGCTGCATCTGTGAGGCGCAGACACGTGGGTGACACAGCAAATACAGTAACTATGTATTTGAACAAAATCTTACATATCAGACTCTTCTCAAATGAGTAATTTGTATGCGAGTTTGTGTGTCTTAGTGGACACCTGTATGCAATGTCTGGCCATGAACATCAATAAAAAATGTGGTACTTGACTCCGTCTGAGCCTCTCCTAGGTTGACTTAGGCTCACATGCTTATTGGGTGCGGTATGTGCAAACATCCGCACTGGTGGTGCATTTACCAGTCACCTCAGTCAGTGAAACCCTAATACTTGGTTCTGTCCAGTGACCTATCACAGAGCCTTCATCACTTCATGTGGTCTCAAAGTGCACCCAGACTGGTGCAAGCGATGTGGACGTGTCACCATCATTTAGTGGCAACTGGCAGCTGTTGTTGTTGTTGTTGCGAGTGTGTGACAATATACAGTTGTGTATATGAGTGTATGGTTGCCAGTATGTATGCAGGAGCCACCTTGCTGTTGGACACATCTGGCTGGGGGCTGCCTCTGCGTAGAGCCTCTCTCTGTTGCTGAGCACGGAGCCGTGTGACCTCTGTCTCCGACTCCTGCAGTGCTGCCTGCAGGGAGAGCTTCTCCTTGAGCCACTCGGCAAGCCGTTGTGATTCTGTCACGCCCTGCAAAACACAAACCCTGCTCAGCCACAAATCGCCCAAATTTAAGAGTGAAGCGTGACCAAAGAAGTGAAAAGGGGGTGAGGTTAAATGGCAGGTGTGGAGCTCGGGTTTAAGAATAGGGTCAGAGAAAAGGCTTTTACTATCGGTTGGTTGGCTAGACACTGGTTGGTTAGGGTGCTTTTCTCACAAACAATGTGCTTATTACTTTTTGGTTCTTTCGGTAAAGTCACGTAGAAATAAAATAAAATAAATAATAGAATACGACGTTTCGATTGCAACACTAGCAACCGTCATCAGGTATGAATGAATGCAAGCTCGGAGAGAGACACATATGGAGAAAGACAAACACAAACATGGAGAGAGACAGAGAGAGAGACACACATGGTGGAGAGACACATAGAGAGACACACACACAGAGAGAGACCCACACAGAGACCCACAGAGAAACAACGCCTCTGTGACGAGGCATTATATATATAGAGAGGGGGGGGGGCAGAGAAGTTAGCATGTCAATGAGAGCGGTAGGGGGAGAGAAATTGGAAGTTTGAGAAAACAAACCTAGTAAACTTAGAAATGTAATGCAATGCAACACAATAGTCGGCTAACACAACAGTTAAGACTTTACCTGGTTGATTACGTTCTTCCAAAGACAACACAAGCAATCGTCTTCAGGTGAAGACGATTGCTTGTGTTGCGATCGAAACGTCGTGATCTATTATTTTTTCCCATCTCCGTGACTTTACCGAAAGAACCAAAGAGTATGGATTCCTGCAGTCACGAAAGCTTCAAATCAAGATTAAGTATGAGTTGTGTGGAAATCCTCCCCGTAGAGGTGGTTCAAACTTGATTTGAAGCTTTCGTGACTGCAGGAATTACTCTTTGGTTCTTTCGTTAAAGTCACATAGAAAGAAAATGAAATAAATAATAAACGTGCTTATTCACCCTCCAACTGTGGCTGGAAACGAGTATGGTGCAGATGTTGTCCATCACGTAAGTATTAGATGCAGTATTAGATGAATGGGTGCTGGTTTGTATGGGCCTTGTCAGCGAATGGTCAGTGTGCAATCGGCTCTAACAGTGACCACCATAGACCCATTTGCCACCACACCAGTGCAGGCAGAGAGGCGAGGTGCTATTGACAGTCATTACAGGAAGTGCTGTTTTTGGTCATGCGAATGAGTACCACTTCACAAGGAGTCAACAGTGCTCGTCCTCCGGAGACTGATGCTCACCATATGAATGTCAAATTTCCATCACTGGCTCAGGGCTGCCAAGAGATGAGCACTGGCCACGGCTTGTTTGAGTGTGCAGACACTTGATCTTTGTGCTCAATGTAGTAATTCGTGGGTTGCGTGAATGGACGGTTATGCGGGGTGCGCTTCAAGACGGAGCGTGCCGTGGACGCACCAGGGCCACCCCGCGCTGCTGCTGCTGCCGCCGGGCGTCCTGCTGCAGACAAGAGAGGGCGCTGCGTAGATCCTCCTTCTCCTGCGTCAGCAGAGACACCAGCCCTGTCAGCTCCGAGTTCTGCTGCAGCAGCCGCTCCGAGAGTTCCAAGCTCACTCGGCCCGTGCCCTAAGCACACAAATACAATGCACACAAACATTACGCATACACAACAAGCTCACGAAACACATACAAACATCTAACAAGTATACACCAAATGCACACACACACACACACAGACTGTTGGGGCAAGTGCTGTTAGCGAGCACCTATGAAGGCCGGCATGCTACATGAAGGGGTGGGTGGTCAGCACCACACCCAACCACATGTCTCCCCAGTGTTTACACACCACACCAGGTACTAATTTGAGGCCTAGTTGTTCTAGGGGAGGCCCAAGGCTGGTTCATATAATCGTCACTGGTGTTGGTCGTGGGTGGCAATTGAACTATTGTCGCCAGGTTCGTGGCGCAGAGTGCTAACCGATGCGCCACCACTCCCCACACATATATACAATGCACACACACACAACACGTACACGGGCACACAAATTTATATGTATACTTGGATACGCAAATGCTGCACACTGGACATGCAACTATTGAAGGCTGTTACAAAAAAGACTATGAAGACTAGGCTATGAAGACTATGATAAAAATAAGGTGCTTCACCCATGGCAATGCTGCACATAAAATCGGTTCTCAGCCTCAAGCATTAACATCGAAACGCAAGAATCCCGAAGGTGCTTTTGACACCATTTGCTATTGCATCATATGGCATAATCATTAAAGCTGAAGAGTATCCCCATTGCACTGTGACGTCACCACTACCACATCTGAAACACGTTACTATGGAAGCAGCACGTTGTGACACAAGGCGGAGTGAGGCTAAGCTGCTGAGGGGTCCAGTGGTCCAGGCACCTTGGTGGAGCCCGGCAGCGTGGACTGCATCTGCCTCAGCTCATTGCTCAGGTCATTGAGGCTCCTCTGCATCTGCTCCAGTTCCTCGTCCGAACCATCACCAAGCAGCACCATCAGCCTGGTCGACAAGCAACCTTCACTATTACACACCGTCCCGATACACCACACCACTACACACAACGCCCGTACATTCCACGCCACTACACACCAAACCTACATACAACACAAAACACCCCCCCTACACACCACTACACAACACACCACAACACATGACCCTTACACACCATACTATTATACACCTCACCTACACACCATGACACATTTGTTTAAACGTGGATGCTGTGATGGGATTTTCATCTCCACCGTGAGTTGCCACGTACCGGTTGCTGATGCACGTTACCAGCTCATGGACTCTGAGCACCAGCAGCTGCAGGCGCTGCATGGTGTTCTCTAGGCTGGTGCCGGCGAATCCCTGGAGAGACACGGGGGGCAGCGTGGGGGGGCCGCTGCCCATACTCCTCTGCGAGGTCACAGTCTGGCGCAACTCGAGCACCACCTGCTGCTCGCGCCGGCAGCACTCCTCCAGCTCCAGCTGCGGCATAAAACCACACTGGCGCTCACGTCACAGATATCATTCGCACTTAATATGCATACCACACCTCCCATGCAAGATACCTTGAGGTGCCATGTGGTAGAGGATAATTCCCCAGTGGCAGTTGTCCCTGTGAAGGGTGATTTTGGCTTCCTAATCAACTAATTTGCAAGTACTTCATTAAATTTGGCAAATAGGGACCATAACGTCGGCACACATGACCATGATGCTGCTCTTCATGGTTCATACAACCATACCACCACAACTGGCAACCAAATCTCATGCTCATTGTATAAAGCTTTACCGCAGACTGCAAAAAATATCAGGGCGTCTCTGGCACTTCAAAAAGACACATTTACATTGTGAATTCAGTGCTTCAAACAAGTCCACACGAGTTATCCTTTGTAAAAACTGATCCCCCCATCCTACCAACGTGGAAAGTTCACAGCTAGCTTGGGGTTGACAAAACCGATGAACACCACTCCAAGGGTTAATTGAGTGCAGAGACACTTTGATTTAAAACTCTTTGGAGCCATATGACAGCAATGTGCATAATGCCTCACCAGCCTCTGCCTGGCTCTCCTGAGCTCCTGCTCCTGCTGCTCGATGTGCACCACGTGCTCGAGGCGGCACCGCTCCTGCACACTGCGCTGCTCCTCCTTGGCAGCACGCGCAGACGCGAGCGTGCGTGCCGCCAACTGCTTCTCCTGCCGTAGAGCCTCGGCCGCCTCCTCCAGCTGCGCCTGCAGCTCCTGTACCACCCTGCGAAGCTGCTTGCACTCGCGGCGCTCTTGCTCCAGCTCACGGCCGGCATGCGCCACATCGGCCTTCAGTCCCTCCACCTCCTCACGCAGGCCCCGCTCGTGGTGCGCCGCCACCTCCCGCTCCTCCACGAGCACCCGCTCCGGAGCAGCGGCCCTTTCCTCCCCGCTATCTCCGCTGCACACGTTGTCTACTGCCCTCGCCACGCTGCCGCTCAGGGACTTTTCCCGTTGGTCGAGCTCCGCTGTGAGGGCGACCTGCAGCTCGCCTACGTGCTGCTTCTCAGCGGCCAGTGCGGACTGCAGCTGGGTCAAGCGCAGTTTAAGGCTGTTCCGCTCCGCCTCCAGGTCACGCTGGTGCCTCACGGCAGCTTCTCGCTCCTGCTCCAGGGTGGACGAGAGCTGTGTGGAGTGCGCTGTGGCCTTCTCCAGCGCCACATGCAATTGCTGCCAATGATCGCAGAGAAACACACATTTACCATGCGGAAACAAAAAACAGCTCACATCCTGTCAAGGCAATGGAATGTAAAACACATCGTCTCCTCAACCTCAAACTTAGACATTGCATAAGATAGAGGAATGAAGAGCCAGAAATGGTTTGGTCAAGTCAATGAGAAAGGAAAGAGAATAAAGAGCAAAGAAGAGTGCATGAAATGGATACAACCAGGAAGAACAGCAAAAGGGAGATGGATAAGAATGTGGAAGGGCATCATCAAAGATTACCTCGTGGAGGGGGGTACCATATGGGTCAACGCTAAAAGGATGGCACAGATCGGGAGTGGAGGAACTAGATTACCTCATATGCCATGAGGCACGGCATACATTTGGATAAAAGGAGTTAAATTAAGTAAAAATATGGAAAACTAAATAAACTTTTCGTGAACCTTCGGTCACAATGTTGACATTCGCACTGGTCTCTACACACCGTGAAAGTCGTGCCGGCATCTCCCTGGCTCCCCAGGCCACAGGGTTGGGTATCGGCACCGCTCCGCCTCTCCTGGGCCAAGTTGACCTTGGTCGCACTCAGTGCCTCCCTCAGACGAGAGATCTCGCCCTCCTTCTCCTGCAGTTCAGCTCTGTGCTCGCACATTCACACAGGCAATCCATACAGATGTGGGAGAAACCTAGGCAGCAATACTGTACTTGATGACACGTAAATGTGATTTCTTAGTCTTTTCCTCTGCCTGAATCTCCTCATGCAGGGTTTTCAATCTCACCTGTAACATTACCTTCCCTGCCCTTTAGATTCCCTGCACATTCTCCCACAGTGAAAATAACCTAAACAAATCCCTTCTTCTTTTACAAGCTGCCAATATGCACACAATCCCCTTTTGCATTACGAGACGCTTTAAAAGACCAACTTGTATTGGTTGGGAAATTGATTGAGAAATTACATATTAGAATAAGTGCCAGTGAGGTGTCACTTACAGCAGCGCCTGAGCCTGGGCGGCATGCTGGTGCCATGTGCCCACCGCGCTGTCCAGCTCGGCCTGCAGGCGTGCCAGCTGCCCCTCCAGCGTGGAGGCGCGCTCCCTCTCGTGAGCCGCCTCTCTCTGCAGCGTGGCACCGCGGCTTCGCTCCACGCCCAGCTCCGTCTGCAGCTCAGCGCCCACAGCCTGCTCCTGCTGTAGCTTGCACTCGAGTAGCTCCACTGTGGCGAGGGAAGAGCGATGTGCAGCGGCGATAGCACACCGCATCACAGGGCGCAGTAACGGTACACCACGCTTGCATCGAAATCACCGCGCGGTGCCTTACTGTGACAACTATCGTACACACCCAGATATATGGCGTTTAAGTACTGGATTTAAATTGCAATAATTTTACTCTTGGAGATCAGTTGGTTCTAATAGTGTTTTAAATAGCTTGGTTGGATACTGGAACTGTATCCCAGACAACATGAGAATAATTAACAACATTTCGATTTAAAGCTTTCGTGACTGCAGGGATTCATCTTCTTGGTTCTTTCGGTAAAGTCACGTAGAAGGGAAGTAATAAAATAATAAAAATAAAACATAATAAAATAATTCTCACGACGTTTCGGCCACAACGCAAGCAGCCGTCCTCACCTGAGGACGGCTGCAGGACGGCTGCTTGCGTTGTGGCCGAAACGTCGTGAGAATTATTTTATTATGTTTAATTTTTATTATTTTATTACTTCCCTTCTACGTGACTTTACCGAAAGAACCAAGAAAATTAACATTTTAAGTATTTTTTTTTTATTGTACTTCTCCTTCTTAATAGTATATTAGTTTTGATTTAAAGCTTTCGTGACTGCAGGGATTCATATTCTTGGTTCTTTCGGTAAAGTCACGTAGAAGGGAAATAATAAAAAAATGATGATTGCTTGTGTTGCAGTCGAAACGTCGTGATAATTTTTATTGTTTTATATATTTTTTATTTTATTATTTCCCTTCTACGTGACTTTACCGAAAGAACCAAGAATATAGTATATTTGTTTTTTTTTACTTGTGCATTCTTAAATATATATATACTTGTTCGTTGTTTTAGTGATAACTTAAGAAATACCTAGTCTGTTCTCTCCGGTAGCCTGGGTGAAAAGTGAGCAACGTCCTTGCCCAATCCTGGCCAGATGGCTCAAAACCAATATAATAACATATTCTTCACATTTCCCACATTACAACTTGAGTGCCAGTCGTGCGCATTCACCAGGGTGCTGCGTTCAACCACTCACCACGCACAATTATTGGTTGAACATGTAATTGCTGCTCATGTGTGGAAGACATTAAACGTAAAAGTTCAACCTTGCACTTATTTATACCACTGTTGGCAGAGAGGCCTCCACTAGAGGGAGCTTCAGAAAGCCCCTCTCAAGGGAAATTGGCCTACTCTTCCATGCTGGCTGGATGTCTTGGAGGAGGAGTACCCACAATGTATACCACCAGACACGACGTGCATGTGGTTGGCTAAAGCGTGGGTACTCCCTCGTTCACCAACTGTGGTGCGAGTGCGCGCCAGCACCTTGCCGATTTAGCGCCCCCTTGCTCACGGCGCTCTGGTCCTGCTGGCTCGCCATGTCCGCCTGGAGACGGTGAGCCTCCTCCTGGTGCTGCAGGGCTGCGACCCGGCCCTCGGAGCGCAGCGTGCCCAGCTCAGACAGCAGACTCGCTCGCTCTGCAGCCTCCAGCCCCGCGAGCACCGATGTCTCCATGCGCTCCTGCTCCTCACACAAAGCTGCCCGTGAGTGCCATGCCATGCAGCGTCCCGCAGGCTCAAAAAAGCTTAGTAGCGGTGCTCACGACGAACAGAGGTGCTGAACCAGTGCTTAAAATTCCACTTTATGAAGGATCAGTCTCTCCATAGCACAACAAATAGTGACATCTTACAAAGTGGTACTTGTTGTATCTACCCTAGACAAACAAACTAAAATTGTATGCAAGCCCAGGATTAGTGCTGTAAGACGAGTGTCAGCAGGCTCAATAATGTTGCTGCCCACACCGTATCCTCACAAGCCCTATGACAACCTGTAAGTGAATGGTGGTCGCCATCCTACTGTAACGACAGTAAAGTCAACCTGCGGTGTGAATGGACTAGTGGCCACGGGAGGTAATGACAGGTGGGTCAGCCTACAGTGCGAATGGGCTAGTGGCCACGGGAGGTAATGACAGGGGAGTCAGCTTGCAGTACACGAAGGGACTGGTGGCTATAGGAATGATCGAGAATAGGAGCGTGGCCACGTGACGGAAGAGAACGGTAGAGTCTGCTGGTGGAGGGAGCGTCTAGAGCCAACGAGAAAGTTCGGGAATAGGGGCGTGGCATCGGTCCGTATATAAGGGAGATGCACAGGAGATTCAGGGCTGTTGCAGTGGGGTCTCCGCCTGCTCGAGTGAACATGTCTCTCTATAATAAAGACACCATCTCAAGACAAGTGTCAAGTTGTCATTACACTAGTACCCAGAGAGCCCCCGATCTCGTTATATTTTGGAAACTAAGTAGGGTTCAGAACTAAGTTGGTTTGAATTGGTCTCACATTACTTGTGTGCTGATAAACACTGGGCTTTGCATAGAATGAGCTGCCTTGTGAAAATGCAGTTAAGTGAAGCCAACGCAGACCCTAACCCTAATCCTGACCTTAGTTCTACCCCTAATCCCACTCCCTGGCGCTTAACCACGAGCCAAGGGAACGGCGCTGGTTTCCTGATCTTAGTGCACAAAGTGCTTTGCTGCTTTCCTCATTTTCTGTAGTGCACCACCTTCCTCCATCTTCCCACCTGATTACATTTTCAGTATTTTTCTTCTGTCAATCGCTTAGCAACCTTATCAAGGTAATTGTGGGTACAGTAGAAGCTTTTAATTACAAAAAAGGCCCATTGGTAAAGCTCCTCTCCACATATTCTTTGGGTCTTTCGGTAAAGTCACGTCGATACTCCTCTCCACGGTGTACTAATGTGGACCATAAACCAGGGCCCCTAAATTCTGCAGCCAGGTATTGCCTACAGGGCTAGAGGTTGGAGTGAGTCCTCTCTGTGGGATGTTACATGGGCTAGAGGCTGGAGTGAGCCCTCTTAGTATGATGCCACACCATGTTGCTGAAAAGCTGCAGCAGCTGCTGTGCTGGGGTTCCGTGTGTGGGTGCATGGTCCAAGGGAGGCTGGGCAGCAGAGGAGACCAGCAGCGCGCGCCGTTCTGCATCGAATGTCGCCAGCAGCACACGGATAAACTCCCCCCTCCAGTCAGATTCAGCTGCGTCCTATGAAGGACACCAAAATCACAACCCACCCAGTCCAGATATACATTTACAAACAACAGCTGTTGGTTTTTTTGAGCTGTATCTTTACTGTAAACAAAGCATGTCACTCATAAGCCATTAACAATGCAACCTCACCTCGTGGCCTGGTTGTTTGGACACTTGAGCCAGGAGCTCCTTGAGTGCAGCTATGTTTTGAAGGAGCACCCTTTTCTCCTGCAGCCAGGTGCTGGTGACGTCAGGGCCCGTGCCTGCCCCCTGCTGGGCATCTGCACCTTCCAACGGCTCCCATACCGGCCTTTGTGTGTTTTCAGAGAGAGCCAGGACCTTCTCACTTTCCCAGTGGAGAACAGTCAGGATGTCCTGTCGGTAACAGCGAGCCCCAAATGATCACATAAAATAATGGCAAGTGTTACAGAGTGTTTCCAAATGGTATGAAGTCACAACCATACCGATAGGTATTGATATTTATAGAAGCGGATATTCTCATCTAAGCTATGGCTAAGCTACGGCCCCGAGTCCCCAAACGTTTTTGATCCACGAGCTAGGGCCTCAGTTGGTTAAGTGAAGGAGCTTGGAGCAATGAATCACTGAGTATCAATATAATGCCTCATGAATGTAACCACTGCTACATACAACACACAGGTTAGGTGAGGTTAATCGAACCTTGCTAATCTGCAGACATTATTGGGAGACATTAATTCGGAATAGCTGAACTCGATGAGGTAATGGGAAAAGGAGAGATTTCTATACTTTAATTAGTGGCAACAATTCTATCAGAAAGGAAAAGGCAAAAGTAATTGCAGAGTAGGATTAATAATTGCTCTGGGATTCAAATGTAAAGAATAAGGGTTTCAGAGTAATTATTCACAGAGTTGTTAATCTATATTAAGGCTCTACAATCAAAGGAAGTTATCAATGATTATCTGTGAATAATAGTTACGAGTTTAATGATGTTCCACTAAAATAAAAGGGAAAATTTGTTCAAAAATAACATAGTTCAGAGCCACTACACGCATCTCACACACACTTTAATGCACGCATTAAATATTTAACAACACTCCACTTTGTCAATGGTTTTTACAATATTCCATAACTTGTTGAGAAGAAAGTAAGAGGGTCATTTGTATCATGCAAGACAATGAGCATATGTAGCATAAGTGGTTTTCATCCTCATGGCCATGTCAATAAATGAATACGTGATGGCTTATTTGTGTTGTTGGCTTATTTGGTTAATCATTAACGCGCTACACTTGAGAATACAATTTAATCATAGGCACCTTAAACTCGAATTTAAACTCAGAATGTCAGTGGTGTTGGCAGACCATTCGCATGTGGCATTAACCACCATGAGCCAGTCAGCTCTACCATAACAATACTCCATTTTCAAAGTCACATGTGAGAAATGTTACTCTCTAAATCATTGCCAAAGGGCAGAATGCACTCATAAACAAATTCAAAATTTTTTTTGCAAAGTTACTCTGATGTCAGACACTTTTGTGGAGGTAGCGATCGCGGACCTGCAGTGGGGTGGAGAGGGCAGGCTCGCTGAGCGAGGACGCCTCGAATACAGAGGGGCTGTCTCGCCCACTGCTTCGCTCGTCCGAGCCCAAGGCCTGCAGCTGCTGGTGCCGCAGGTGAGCGACAAGCCGTGAGTCCAGGTGATCCGCCATGTCCAGCTCCCGCTTCAGATTGCAGCTTAGACTCTCATATTCTGCCACAGACACACAAAGACAAATGTTCCCTGTATAACATAACAGAACTGTTTGGGCAAGTGCTAATAGCGAGCACAAGGGACGATGGGGCGGTATATGGCCGGCGTCATGCCCGACAGTCTTGGTATCTTCAGTGTTCATGTGCACACAGGTACTCAATGAAGGCTGAGTTGACACAGAAGGAAACGTAAGACAGGTTCACTGATGTGGATTCGGCTCACCAGGTTTGTAGCGTACAAACTCTTCTGCCACTGTTGCCCACACCATGTGCAGCCACTGTATATTTAGCACACCCAGTTCAGCAGATTCACTCTAGTAACCTGCCAACATTTACCAGTAGCTGGCCATGTGTGTCAATGCCATATTCCTTACGCTCATGTGCATGCATATCATGGTGGTTTGCCTAGATTCAAAATGTTAGTTGAATGTTGACACAACATGTGTGTGCTGGTTATAATAAGGTAAAGTGGAATTTCCAGAATCTCCAACAGATACAAGTGCCGTACCTACTTTTAAACTGAGGCTTGATATTTTTGTAGATGCTGCAATACTATGTGGCTATATAGGAAAATATAAATTATTGAACGCTCACTTATGTTGCTGCCAGCCTTATTGTATATTACTGAGCATTTAGTATATGATGGCGATGTATGTAACATACTTGTAAAGTTGACAATTTAGTTTTAGAATTTGTATTCAACAGTATTAACTCACCATTTACAAGTTATGGAAATTATAACATCTGTCATTGGAATGTGGAATTTACACTGGATATGGGTGACCAATGGAGACAAGTGGCACCACATTTCTCACTTGAGTAGGAAGGACCCAATGACTGGCGGTGGCGTGCATGCGTGCGAGGGCACCGACTCACCACTCTCACCAGGCAAGCTGATGTGATGGGAAAGCGAGAGCGGAGACAGTGTGGAGCCCCCCAGTGTCGAGGCCGAGGGAGACACTGGGAAGCGCATGCGCTCCACAGAGCTGTGGGCTTCTACCATGGCCCCTGCCTGCAAATACACACGGCAACAATTCACCCAAACGACGATGAAGATCTCCCAGATAGCCTTAATAGACTGTCGGGGAAAGTGCTGTTTTTGAACACCTAAAGGCCTGCACGGCATATGAAGGGGTGGGTGGCCAGCACTACACCCGGCCGCCTTTGTCTCCTCAGTGCTGTTTACGCACCGCACCAGGTACTCATTTAAGGCTGAATGGACCAAGGGGAGGCCCAGGACCAGTTCAGATATAATCATTACTGGTGTTGGCTGCAAGTGGGAAAAATGTACCTTTTTCAGTGACCCACACACACAAGTACCCAAACAGACTCATGCACTCGCATGCACCCACGCACATACACCCACAACAACAACAACCACCACCATTCGCCACTAAGTGACGGTGACATCACCACGGCGCCTGTGCCAGCCCATATGCACTTTTAGGCCATGTGAAGTGTCGAACGACCGCTGGCAGGTCACGGGACAGACCCAGGTTCCAAGGGTTGAGTGACTGAGATGACTGGCCGATGCACCACCTGTGTCCCCTACTGTGCCAACTTGCTGTGTTGTGGGTGTCACTCCTCTGCCCTCCGTTGTTGCTGGAGGGCGACTGCCTCCAACTGCCCAATAGTGTCCTTCACAAGCTTCCCCCACAGAGGCCGATCTTGGCACCGCTGGTACCAGTCATCGGCAAGTCCACTCAGCTCCACGTCCTCTTGTACCACATCACTCCATCACCTCTCTAACCCGTGCCATGCCCATTTAGCCCCTTCTATCTGGCTGAAAGCTGTTTAGGCATGCGATGGCTGGGCATGCGGGCTACATGACCCAGCCAATGCAGCTTTGCCTGCCGAAGGAGCTCTCTGATGGGAATTTGTCCACATGTTTCAAGGATTTGTGAGCTCTTTAGACAATCCATCCTGGTTAAACAAAGAATGGATCATAGGCAGGCCAGCCTAAATGTTCTAACCGGTGAAGATGTTAAATTAGGGAGGTGCACGTTGCACAAGCATTGAGAAGGGAGGACATGACCTTGGCCGAGAAGACTCCAAGCTTCATGTTGAGCGACAGACCAGGTAGCTTCCACACAGCATTATGCAGCCAATGAAAAGATAACTCCGCTCGACTGATTTGGAGTGAGACCTCTGCTGTCAAACCGGAGCTGGTCATAAGCACACTGTCCAGGTATGGAAAACTCTCCACGATGTCCACAACTGCCCCATTACCAATGGGGAGTTGAGGGTGTGAAGCGTTTGATGACACAAAATACCCAGGCAGGTACTTAGTTTTGGTGGGGCTGATGGTAAGGCCCCACCTTAGTGGCACGCTCTAGGTTCAGCAGCTGTGCCTTCAACTCCTCTTGATTAAGCAGCAATCGCCAGATCATCAGCATACATAACATGCATAATATATATTTTTTGGATTAGATCGCGTAAATATAAATGTGTCGTTAAACCCGCCACCACCCGACATTTACAATCTGAGTACGACGTTTCGCCAGTAATTACAACTAGCTTCATCAGGTGACAGCCAGATTTGTGGAGAAATCCTCCTGTTTCGTTCTTTAAATAAGAGGGAAAGCTGTGATGATGTCACTTGTGAGCCCTTCACGTGCGAAGGGTATATATTGCCAGTTGGCTTATTCAGGAACAACACTTCAAACTCCACACAGACAGGTCATCATCCATCTTACTTTCTCCTTCTACTGGCACCTAACTGCCCCTATCTCTGCATGAACCCCAATCGCACCTGCGGAGTGTCCTATTTTAGGGCATGCCCCATCGCATGACATTTAATAATCTGTGAAAAAGGCCACTGATCGATTTGTATGTTTACCACCGGCCAATCTTACCTTGCTGGCCATGCCCAGGCCAAGGGATGAGCTCTCTGATGCCAGGGATGAAGACCTGTCTGAGCACTCTCCCTCCTCAGTCACGCTCTCCCCTGCCTCAGTTTGGGTTCCGGCTGGACGTGTAGAGGCCGGCCGTGAGGAGACGGTGAGCGACGTCACCTCCTCTATCCGCCGCTTCAGCTCTTGCTGTAATCGCTCACACTCCCTGCTCAGCTGCTGCACGGAGTCTTCCTTCTCGGTGATGGTAGCACGCAGCTCCTCTGTCTGCTGTAGCAGCTCTGACATCGCAGCTCCCTCATCCTGCAGTAAACACCCTTTGCGTTAGATTCGAAACAATGGGCTGTGTGTACGTGTCTGAGTATTGAACCAGAAATGCAGGGATGCTAGATTAAACCTCCTGCTCTCAACAATTACAAAGTGTCTCCCTGCTCATACAAGAAAGGGGTAATCATCTCCATTGGTGGCTCTCACCTATTAGTGGGAATTACATATTTCCATTATGGAGGCTAGTTACTCCATAGGATAATTGTTGACTTCCCACAAAGTGGTACTCATTTTCATGATCCCAGAGGGATGATGGAAAGTCTAAGCCTCAATACTAGAGCTTAGGTCAATTATATGCAAGGCCAAGGGGTTATAATGGCTAGAGAACACCTCATCATCATTTCCTTCCTCTAGCAAATTCCACAGATTTCACAGTTGATGCCTGAACCTGAACTCCATACCCTGCTTTTACAACATCCCACCAGGTGGCTTTAAGTCTTTGGGTTACCATCAAAGTTTTGTTCATGAAGCCATCCAGATATATAAACAGACATAACTTCAACCGAGAAGATGGATACAAATTGAGCAATCATTGGAAGGATGTTATTAACCAGGTAAAACCCTAACTGCTTTATAGTTTGCCTTCATATCCGCATCTCCAGTTTCTTCAGCCTCCTACCCCCCAGCCCCGCTCACTTCCAAGCCCCGGCATTTTGTCTTGCTTGTGTTGGATCTTGCACTTCCCAGCCCCGGCATTGTGCTGTACTCGGTGTTGAGTAGGCACTCCTCCCCCATTCCCCCTACCCCACACCCCCACCCTCCCCCCCTCTCTTACTTATATATAGCCTCTTGTTACCAGCAGCCTCCTCTTGCCCACTTCAGAAATTGTTTATTGCTGTGGTTGTTCCACCTGATGACGGGCACTTGTGTTGCGCCCGAAACGTCGTGATTAATTTTATTTTATATTTTATACCTACGTGACTTTACCGAAAGAACCAAAGAATATGGATCCCTGCAGTCACGAAAACTTCAAATCTAGAATCTTCCCCTTGGTTGTCAAATTCTAGGTGCCAATGTAATGCTCGGTAACCTTCCCTCCTCCACCCTACGCACATGCCCCACGCATTGCAAGCTTCACTTCCCAAGTAAATCTGCGACACTCTCACGACTGCCCAAGCACATTGGTCCCCTCGACACGTGGAAGGTGCACCTGCAGTCGCTCTGCCAGCCCGGCTGCCTCCGCCGCACGTGCGTCTGCGAGGCGAGTGCTGGACTCCATCTGGGCGGACAGTGCGGTCAGGGCCAACGCCTGCTCCTCCATGCTCATGCTCACAACTCCCAGCTCTGATCTCACCTTCGCCTGGTTGGAAGTTACAAAAGACAATGTGGAAACAGCTCAGTTTGGGTTTACGAGGCCTGTGAACACGATGATATCTCAAGATGCTGTAAAAAAAGGGATGAGTGAAACATTAAAGCTTGGGAAGAAGGTGCTTGTGATCAGAGAAAAGGGGAGAGATTTATTTTGACTGAGGAGAAAAGTTTACAGTGGTGGTTATTGAAGTGGGGAGGGAGTAATAGTTAGCGGCTATTTGGGTGAACTAGAACAGGAAGGAGAGACTCGGGGAGGGAATTCCAGACATCGTGAACAGCATAGAATAAGGAGTGATACTCCATCAAGTGATGGACAACTGGCAGTGTTAGTAGACATGAAATATATGCTCGTCCCACTTCACACCAACTGTAAGTGACTTAGTGACTAACACCAGCTCTAACTCCAACTCCAACGGGCTAGAGATGTAAACGGGCTAGATGCTTTATACTTGGCACTTTTTGGCAACAAAAAGTCGAAATATAAAACAAAATACTTTTGACAATTTACTTAATCTTCATGGTGAAATCGGGGGGTCAGGAGTATGTAGAGGCAAAAATAAATACATCAGCCAAACTAAAAATTACTAATAACCAAGGTGCTGCACGACACAGTGGGCACCACATGGCAGCTCCAGTGTGTTCGCTTACCAGCTCTTCCTCCAGCTGCCGCTTCTCCTCGGCTGCGGTGGCAGAGATCTTTTGCTGCCTGTGTGTGTGAGCCTCCGCCTGGCGCTCAACCAGCTGCCGTTGTTCCTCCAGCTGCTCAAGCAGTTGCTGTACCTGCGCCTGAAGGGCCTCCGCGGCATCGTGCTGAGCGGTCGCTTTCTCCTCTTCTGCAACCGCTTGGAATGCCACTGTTCTCTGCAGCTCTCCCAGCTGCTCCGTTAGCGCTGACTTATCATTGTCCCGTTCTGCCAATTGCAACTTCAGCAACCTGTGCTCTTCTACGACAACCTCGTAGGTTTCTTTAAGCGCCTCCAACTTCTTCCGTGCTTCCTCTAGCACCTGCTTCTTTTCCTGCTCGTTTGCATTGTCTGCGAGTTGCTCCTCTGGGGTGCACGGCCCCCCACTGGGCTGTGCTTGGCTCTGGCCTGGCTGGTCCCCTGCCAGAGCCTCCAGGCTGTGCTGCTCCATCTCGGAGAGCAGGGATTCGGCGTGAGGCTGTGGGGCGCGGAGAGTTGCCTCGGCGTGGGGCAGCTCGCGCTGCATGCGCGCGATCACCTCGTGGGTGCGCTCTAACTCCTCCTCGTGCTGCCACCGCAGTCTGTCCACGTCGCTCCGCAGACACCGTACCTCGGCACGCAGCTCCTCATTCTCATCCTGCAAGGCCTGTGAGGCCAGGGGCAGAGGAGGCAGTGTGCAGAGGTCAGCAAGTGTGTTTTTTTTATCTGTGCCACTCAGTTTTCTAGGTCTTTGGAAAAATGTTCAATAATCGACGCTTTCAAAAAAAACAAAAGTCAAACCATCTCCATAATTCAAAATAGGGACACGTTGCACATCTCAACTGCTAACCTTTATAATTGCCATCTCTTCCATGTGCCTTAGGACCACCAATGGAGATAAGTACTGCCCAATGTTCTTTAGAGCAGGGAGCCACTGTCAATTGACTTGGTCTGGTCTCGTGTTGATACGAAGGGCATGAGAGGTCATCACCTGGCTGGGTGGGGCAGCTTGGAGGGCGCGCGTCAGCTGCTGGACCTGCAAGGTCAGTTGGTCGATCTCTGCGTTCTTCTCCTGCAGCAGAGCGTCCGGCAGTGACAGAAGCACCTGCTCCTTTTTTCCCGCTCTCCTGTCACCTCCTGCATCCTCAGCCTCCGACAACTCTACCTTCTTCACCACAAGAAAGAAAACCAAATATATTTTTAGAGGCAGCTCTGGAGGTGGTGTATAAACATTGATGAGTAAGACAACATTTCCACCATCATGCTCAAAACCTTAAGTATATCATCTGTTGTAAATCATACCTTTCGTGTAGCATGAGATTACATCACACAGCGCATGACGTGACACCATCATCTGGTTTTCAAAAGGCTAAGTCCCTAACAGCAACACTACTTTATAGTAAAATGTTGCTCATATTGGCTTATCTTCACGAGAGTTATTGTGACCCCATGTTACAGATATTCTGATCAACAGACGGACATACATAATGTATAATTTTTTTCAATATCAACATTAATAAGTAATGGCCAATTATTGCTCAATGAGCACGTTGATAAATCCTCGTGGTGAGTGTGGGGAGCACCTTCATGTGGGTATTGCCTTGCTGCAGCTGCGTCACGTGGCCTGCCTGCTTCCTCTGGATCTCCAGCTGCATCTGTAGCTGTCCAGTCTCCTCAGACTTGTTGAGAAGCTCCTCACGGAACTGCTCCAGCTGTTCTTCCAGATGAGTCATCTGAGATGAGGAATTAACCATCGCAGATTCATTCACAGTAATAGACCACAGATAAAACAATAAGCTCAGGCTGTTTTTGAAAAAGGAAGTTCCGATAAGATTTTCAATTCACTTTTCTCATTAGATACGTGTCATTCATTTGAACAAATTCTGAAATCAACAAGACGCATACCGATGAATTCATTATTTTAACTTATCCTACTTGTGTGGTTGGAGAGGGAGGGGAGAGGCAGGGGAGAAAGAGGGGGTGGGGCACAGAGAAAGAGGTGGTGGGGAAACAGCGCATGTGCAGCGGGGATGGAGAGGAAGGGAGTGGGGAGATCTAGAGGGAGACAGTGGGAGTATGGAAAAAAAGGGGTGGAGGGACTGAGAGGAAGGGGGAAGGAGAGGGACGGGTATGAAGAGGGAGGGGGATGGAGAGGGAGGGACTCACAAGATGTATGGAAGAAGGCTACACACAGCCCCAATGCAAACATCTAGTTCGATCACGCTGCTCAGAGAACTCAACACAGTGCAGCACACTGGTGGTGGAGCAATCACAGGAGCACTGCTGAATGTGTGGACGCGCAGCTCGGGCACCTCCTTGCTCTTGCGCTCGTTCGCCTCCTTTTCCTCCTGCAGCTGGTGGCGCAGCGTGGCAGCGTCGGTGGGGCTCATGGAGACTGCACCCGGAGGCGCCGGGGTGGTGGAGCGGTGCCGGTGTTCGTCCACCTCGGCCTGCAGCGCGGAAATGCGCGTCAGCTGCGCGTACTGCTGCTGCTGCAGCGCCTCGTTGTCCTGGGCACACGCAGCACAATGGTCACGTGACGGCGCGAGCTCAAAACTCGGGGATCGATCAACATCATGGACGATTATCGCACGTGTGTGCGTAGGCGCACACAGCAGAATCCATCTGATTTTTCGATATGAAATATCACTTTGTACGAAGTGGTTATCCTACCGAATGAATCGCTCCCACTGGCTCAGAGGACTTAAATAGAGATGAGCACCAAGTTGCTATAAATATAGTCCAGCCATCTTCTGCCATGAACGTGGCAAGCAGCGGGAGACGATGACACCCGTCGGGGGAGCGACACGCACCTGTGCGAGATCGTCGCGCGCCTGCTGCAGGCTGAGCAGCTGCTGCTGGAGCTGTGCGGTGGCTCGCTGGGCCTGCCTCTCCGCCTCCTCGGCTCGGTCGCTTAGCGCCGAGCGCTGCTCCGAGTGCTCACGCAGCAGCTCGGCCTCGCGAGCACAGCGCACTCGCACTGCCTCCTCCAGGCCCTCCACCTGCACCACGCGGCAGCAGCGCAGGCGGGCACATGCAGCACGCATGGCAGCACACACAGAGCAATGCGCACAAGGAAACACAGGGCAATGTACACCTCCACGCGCACAGAGGGTGGATAGGCAAGGCGCTGTTTTTTGGAACGCACGCAGGTTTCCAACAACACAGAGGAATTACGAGGCATGGGGACGAACACTGTGATACAAACACATGATAAGCCACAGAGATAGAAAGGAAAAATCTTTTAAAATACAAAAGTATATAAACAGGGCAACAAAGAATTCTGAAATATACATAAACATAATGCACATATGCTTATACCGGGACAATATTTTACAATACTCGTTTTTGTTTTTACTCAGGACTATGCAAGTCTGTACAGTAACAGCATTAACTTAATTACAAAGCTCAAGAACGATCTACAATTCGCAGTCAGTCATCAAAACCCTTTGCAGGGGAGATGTGGCAGCTGTGAGACCGGGGAGGCATTGCGAAGGCAGCTCAAGGGCACAAGACCAGCGCTCATGCAGCACAGGACTCATGATGAGGCATCAGAAAACAAGACCAAGACTGACTCAGCCCGTAGCAGTGAAGGAGATGGCCCATCAAATGGCCCAGGCACAGGAGCAGTGACTCGTAGTGGTCGATGAGACACAATCAAAGGGCCCGAGACAAAGAGCACAGCTGCTTATGGAGGAAAGCCACAATTATAGAGAAATCACAGTGGTCTGGGCAGCGCTGATTAAACAGGGCAGTCAAAAAGTCTGAAGGAGAGGTTAATTGTAGAATATAGTAGCAATTGATAAAATCCACCATACCTGGTCCTGTAAACCCTGAATCTATATTCCAAAGGAAAGCATAACAAAACACATTCAACACAATTAGTTTGTGAGTTAGACTTACTTTAAGTTTTACAATGGTATAGTCATTAAAATTAAACAACCACTGTTTTGTAAAATTCTACAAGGGGAGCTTAATTGCAGACAGACATTTACGACAATTTCACAAAATCTAATCGCCATATGAATATAGTAGCACACTCCTTTGAGAAATGTCACATTACCACTTTGCAATAATTTTTCACACTATTCAGCGTAATACGCACACGTATAAATAATTGTAAAAAATCAGTACATGCTACCTCAGCAGAATTTGGGAAGTAAATGGAAAGGCATCCATTTTGTTGCTAAAATGAAATACAATTTCAGTTTCTTCACCCACAAGCCTTCTGGAACAATGTTATTTTGGTGTAAAAGAGGCAAACCCCAGGTTGCTTTCGAACATGAAACAAATCACTATAAATATATACAGCAAAGCATAATATAAACTCATACGTACTCAGACGAAGTCAACCATCGTTCAAGGAAAATATAAACACAAATAATCATGTGCAATGTAGAAGGTTAGGAGTACACCACAGGGCAGAGGTGGGACAAAGTCATTGTTATGCAAGTCCAAGTCGAGTCGCAAGTCATCAAATTCATGACTCGAGTGACTCGAGTCCAAGTCACATGACTCGAGTCCACATCTCATAGGTGGGACAAAGTCATTGTTATGCAAGTCCAAGTCGAGTCGCAAGTCATCAAATTCATGACTCGAGTCTGACTCGAGTCCAAGTCACATGACTCGAGTCCACACCTCTGCCACAGGGTATAAATAAAGAGCTATCGGAGTTTATTTTTTCAGGGAAGATGCATCAAGGGCAGCCGAGATGGAAGAGTTAGCTTAAGAGAAGGGTTTCTGGTGGTATCCAGAGAGGACACAGGGGAGAATGAGGCTGCTGGGGGACTTGAGTGAGAGTGGCGTTCTATAGGAGCCGGCTTGCGATAACCAGCACGTGGCGCTTGTGACCACGTGCCTCTAGGCCACCGGGCCAGGTTCCCATGGCTCACCCCCTGAAAGGTGACCATGCTACCAAATTGAATTACAACCTCACATATCAGAAGCTACCACAAAATGCTCCTTCATTGAATACTATACCTGATACTTCCAAATATATCCAGGCTAAGCCTCTCAAGTGATCTACTCCCCACATTTTCACAAAGCCACCATCCTCTGATTAGCACAGTTGGCTACGTAGGGTGTGAAAGAAGTTCAACATATTTACAAACATCCTGGCTGTCATGCCTTTTCTCAGTCTGCTATCATAAACTTCAATCACCATTCCCAACATAAGCGTTCGCAGTGCCAGTTCGTCCAACACTCACTCCTTGTGTTCGTGTATCTTTTCAATCCACAGGATTTCTCTTTAGCACTCTCATCACCACCTGCTTGTCTCAAACACCAAATCCTTCAGTAATCACCACCTTGCTCATCTCCTTCCATAAGTTATTATGGTTAAGTAAGGTCATTTCACGTTTAGTGAAACACATTTGGGGTTAATCATATTGGTTTATGAAGAGCTGTAGAAGAATGTCAGTGCTGAGCAGAGCCGCTGATGAGCATGTCATTGACCACGTGATGGAACAGCACGTGGAGCCAGTATTATTATGATTAAGCTTATTTACTCATAAAAGCCTCACTGAGTCCCAAGACTCTGTTTCAGGAAAGTTCTGCCAAGTTTTCGAAGTAGGGGACAATGTTACAATGTGTTTTGCCAATTGAGTCATTTGCAGATAATTTTTCAGTATTGGGATGCTTGGCCAATACCGGTGACATTTTATTGTTGTATTTTATCTCTGAGAGGAAAAATAAATCCATGCAGAACAGGAGGAAAACATAGAATCTCCATACAGAAAGGCACCCGATTCGGGAATCGAACCCAGGTCATTCTTGGTGTGAGGTCGAAGTGCCGTCACGAAGCTGGAACTCACCTCGCGGCTGGCCCTCTCTGCAGGCGTTGCCTTGTTCTGTTGCTTGAGCTGCCCCTCCAGGCGCTTGATCTCCTGCTGGAACTCCTCCCGTTCATGCTCGCGGTCTGCCGCTTGTTCCTAAACAATATCCAAACACAAATGTATTATGCTATATGCGCAATTCAATGCAAATCAAACTTGTTCTAATTTATACCACTGGCACAGTCATGCATTGGTACAGATTTGTACCAATGCAAATCTGGAATATATATACATATGAAAAAAATATTTCTCAGGTAACTGTAGGACAACAGACAGGTCAGGAGTTGCCCTAAAAAATTGCCCAAATGGCCAACACACTTCCTAAATCACTGTCTACTAAACATTGCTTAAACGAGCCAACTTTGAACAGGTATAAACGGCTCCGAGTCTAATTTGCAGAGTTTTGGCTGTTAAGCCATTGCCAGGCGTGACACGATGTGACAGGCGAGAACATCTTTCCATGAAGAGTGGAGTCGCGACAATGAGTTGGGCGCTGACCTCCATGAACTGCCGGTGGTGCTTCAGCTGTTTCTCCAACGCCAGCACTTGCTGCTGGAGGTCGCTGGCCTCAGCATGCCGCTCCTTCTCCAGCTCCGCATTGCGCACCAGGGCCTCGTCCAGCGCCACCTCCAGCGCACGCAGACGGCCGTGCAGCTCCTGGGCCCCCCGCTCGGCCTGCTGCTCCACCCGACGCTTCTCCTGAGCCATCTTCTCCGTTTCGTGCAGGAGCCCTGTGGGCACACCAACCCGTGTCAAACAGAAACATGTGGCGCGAGCGTATTCAAACAAAACCGACTTTACAACACTGATAGGTACATTATGAACAAAAGTAGCAAATTAGTTTTTTTTATGAATGCTCAATTATCTAATAGGATTGAGATTTTTAAATAAAACGGCTTTCCCTGATTATTACTCCTGTGGATATAGTTTTATTGTAATCCTCGCTTGTTTTCTTATCCAATTTAGCACAAAACTATTGGGATCTGAGCCGCTTTTCACACTGTAAGAATGTGCAAGTAAAGCGGCCGCTTTTCTTTCACTTTTGCATAGCAGGCAATTGTCAGTGATTACACAGCTTCTAGAGAATCGTACGAGCCACTGCATTAAAAATGCACTTGTTAACAATACGTTCAGAAATAAAACTTTGCACAGTAACTAACATGCAATAGGTCTCCTTAACAATGCAGACAAACTTAGTTTTCCTGCAGACTTATGAGCCTAGAAAATGTCAAGAGCATGCTACTGACATTCCTGGGGGTTGTAAACATTTTGAAGATGGGTGGGATACACCCCATCTCACTCCATCTTAACAGTTCAATTTATCCCAGAGACTCCTGTGCATTATTAGAGACTCTCAGTGCTCAACCGCAGTTTACTTACCACCAAGTAAGTCCGATTTGATCAACCACAGAGCAATGTGCAGAGTTACCCACCAATTGTGAGTTACATTCTCTGCCACCCGCTGAGATAATAAAAAGAGTAATCATTTCCATACATATATTCTACGCAACACATCTACACCCTGACAAATTACAACAAACTCTGTTCCTGTTCTGTGCCAAAGTGACGGAAAGTTACAATGGTTATGAGTATGAATGAGACAAATAGAGAAACAAAACCAAAAGTTAGTAAACAAACTGAGCCTCCAACTTCACAGGCTGCAGCTTCGCGCTCCGTCCGTGCCGTTTATTGTGGAGGGACGCTGGAGGCGGTGAGCGACAGGGGCCCTCAGCACATGCGTGTTAGCACAGCTTAAGCATCGGCAGGCCGAGAGGACAGCTCAAGCACCAACGGGCGGTTAGTGGCAGGCAGTTTCCATAGCGTTGGTGCCCAGTCCTGTGGCAGATGTATTTTTTGCTGAGCACACACTTGGCAGTGAGACTGCATAACGCATGCCTCACTTAGGGACCGCACCACCACCACACCAGACTGCTCACACATGGTTGAAGAGTGGACGACTCTTGCTAACAACTCTTTCGTCGTGACTGGATTAACGATTCAACGAGAAAATAGTGTGTGATTACCTATGCACCAATCATAAAGGCCTGTGGTATTCAAGGAAGAAAAAAAGCCAAGGGACGGCATTCATTACGCACAGGACCCTCATGGTTGACTACAGATAAAATCACACATTAATATGGCGGTGGCAAGACCATTCATAAGACAACCACTGTTTACTTTCCCTCAATGTGGTACTCATTTGACCAAACCCAATAAAATGATGGCTACATTGGCAGGATAGGTTTCGGGACTGCCTCATTAACGACTACCAGGTCAGAATCTTCATTAATCAGTCAACTGAGCCACCGTAAGGGAACTTAATGGTGACTAAGGGAAGGATTGCGTTCATCAGAATCTGGCTGACTAGGTCAATGTGAGCAGTCTCGATCTGAGCAATCATTTCACGTGAAGCAACTGGCAGGGCACGCACGGGCCAGGGACACCTCTGCGTGCGGCAGCCAAACCAACCTGGAGGAGCAGAACCATCACCGGGACCCACGCTCACTAGAGGGAGGAGGACAGAGTGCGCGGGGCACGGAGAGGAAACAGGGGTAAACGAGACAACTCCAAGGCTGAATCCAGTGGGAAAGGAAATAAAGGAAATGCTGAGGAATGAGGCAGGAAGTGTGAAGGTGACCGTTCGCTGTGTTGCTGCCTGCAAAGAGTGCAATGCAGAAGTGCAGGATGTCGTAGTGTTTTATAAAAGTGTAAGGAGGTGCAGTACCTTGAGTGGCAAAATGGCAACTATGACATTTTAAGAGCCCTGTAAATCCTGAATTTGTCTCCATATATAATGTCTGCTAGTCATATATCGCTCAGTATGGCCTTAAAGTGCACGTACTCTCGCACGAATACCACAGCTACATCACTGCCACCTAGCAGAGAACGGCCGCAGTTGCTTTTGTTTTGAATGTATGTTGAACTTGTTTTGCACCATATGTAGCCAACCGTGCTAACTGGGAGGTGCGGGGGAAAGACAACAAACTTAACAAAATAGGTGTTAAAAAAAATTTAGTTTTCAATGTAGATTTAAAAGTGTACAGCTCCAGTGGCTTCCTAATATCGGAAATAAGAGCATTACAAGATCGTTCCAGGTTCAGTCGAAGTGTGTCCCTGCACAAATGAATATGGGACTGAGCTCATCTCCATTTTCGAGATGAGTGGGGTGGAGGAGGTAAATATTTCCAGAGCAGACGACTTTCCCAAAAAGTGGTACACATATTCCTGACCTATAAAGATAATGAGCCAAGTCAACCTTCACATGCAATTTGAGCTTGTGTCCTTACTACATAGCCGAGCACTCTGTGATTTGATGTGATCCTGTGCCCGTGATGAGCCCTCACCCATTTGTGCGCCGGTGGCGGAGGCGGCCATTGCGTGCCTCTGCCGTTCCAGCAGGCGGCGCTCCTCGTCCAGCTGCTGCTGCTCCGTCTCGAGCTCGGTGAGACGGCCACGCGCCGCCTCCAGGGAGCCCGCCAGAGCACGCTCGCTCGCCTCGCGCTCCTGCAGCGCCGCCTGCAGCGAGAGCTTCTCCGCGACATAGCCCTCCAGCAGACCTGCAAAAAAGACAAAGATCCCGTATAGCCTTAACAGACTGTTGGGGTAAGTGCTGCTCGCGAGCACCTATGAGGGCCTGTACAGCACACGAGGGGGTGGGTGGTCAGCACTACACCCAACCCCCTTTGTCTCCTCAGTGGCTATGTACTCAGTTGAGGCTGAATCGACCTAGGGGAGGCCCAGGACCGGTTCAGATCTAATCATTTCTGGTTGGCCATGAGCGGGAATTGAACTCGGGTTGCCGGGTTCGTATCGCAGTGCGCTAACCGTTCCACTACCGCTCCCCATAGCAGACCTGCAAACACACTGGCACACACATGGGCAATTGCAATCCTGTATCTGCCACAGTGCTCTGCTTACCATGGAGGCACATAGCACAAACAGGCAATTACAATCGATAATATACAGGTTTGCATGGTTGTGTTGTATTGCTCTCCGATAATATTTAGGTTGTAATGCACGTTGTTTGGCATGATGTCCGATGTTACGCTCCGTGTGCTGGGAGCTTCTTAAGGAACTCAATGGAGCAGCTCAAGTTCATCCAAGGTTATGTAGAGTTACCTGGTGCTACTGGTGTACAATGTAGACTAGCTGATGTAATTTTACTAGCTTCCTCACTTGTGGATAAAAGCTCATCACTTGTGCATATGAGATGAATAAACTAAACTGAAACACTCACAATTATTAGGGGCTGGTTGGTGTAAATAGCCAATAATCTAAGATGCAAAAGGCAACTTGCCAAGAATAGTATGAGTAGGTGAGAAAAGTCTCAAGCTGACCTGCATGGCTGCCTTGCTTTGTACAAGCAATGGTGAATGGGCTGAACTCGCTGCACTTGAGAACCCGTTAAATCTCTGTGATGAGAAATAGAAGCGATGAATCGCTGGCAACTAGCTAGGACCTGCCTGGAAATGACAAATAAACCTCAAGGAGTTGTCATCCTAGTTAAATATTAATAATAATGAGGCTGAGGGTCAAACCCCCACTGGGATTGGAACTCACAACCTTATCGTAGTACTTTATAAGATTTCACCATCTCCGTGCCACCCAGCTGAATTTTAAATACCTGCATTGTAATGGTGAGTTGCAGACACTTGAACATAAAAGAGTTATAAAACACGCATTGGGTGTCTTGAAATACACAACACTTATTTTGCAGAATTGAATATTAACACATTATTTGAACTACCACCAGGAGCATTTTTGCAACAAGTTTGCGCTCATTGTTGCATAAATGAGACCTCCCTGCAACACAGCAACCCGAGAATGCAGCTATTCTCCCAGCACTAGAGGGACAGGATGTTGTGCTTTAGATTCAGTTTCTTTACAAGTCCTGCTCAGGAAGTTAAATAGCCACCGAGGATATTGCTTGCGAGCTGGATACGGCCGACGTGTCCTAGCATGCCCAACTACCTTTCCACTTCTCATCCATGACTGCCAGTGTTTAATTTGTGCAAACAATCTGAACGTTGATCAAAGCATTTCTAAGCACAGTTTTCGTATGCCGCATTCTTAAAATTCTTATACTTAACGTGCATGGAGGCTGCTATACTGTTGTTTTTAAGGAACACCGTGTGTTTCTTGCGTGCTTGTGCACCTTGCAAACACCAGGCCACTACTGATGTATATACAGTACAGTATTTGCTATTTCTTTACAATTGACCATTCTTAACAAGATACTTTTGTTGCCCCAAAAAACAAATAATTCAGTTCAATGTTACATTTATACAGAACTCATTTTGTAATATATATCTCTAGTCAGCCACAACACCGTTCATAATAAAACAGTAGCATGTTTACCATTTAAACCTGGCCACAACCAAGTGAAGATTTTTTTTTAATCAACCTATTTGTTAAGTTCACTCAACCTATCTCAGCTCTCATTTTGTCAACGTAATTGCCATGTGTAAATCTGCTGTCAAGGCACATGGAGGAGTGCTGTATGGTGCTGCGTGAGACCGATGTATTGAATGAAGGAACGCTATTTCCTGGGGTCATTCTCTCACTCAATGATAGTCATTGCTGCATCTAAGAGTTTGGTAACAAAGTTATCGTTGACGTTTTTTTGACTTGAATACCCAGACAATAATTATTTTGTGGAAACAACAGACCCTCTGCATATTCAAAGCAGACACCAGAGGAGGATCAGCAGCTTGGGAAATGAGCACTGAAGGCTTCTACTGTAAGGGATAACGTTTCCCTAATTGGTTTTATAGAACTAATTTCTCTTTCCAAATGCTCGCTGTGGCTCAGTGTGCTGAACCTTGTGCATTCTCATCACAGTCCACTGATATGTTGAGTGGACCTGTCATTGACCGCCTGTAACTGACCAGTCTCAGAAAAGTGGCTGCAACAATCCAGGCAACTGTACTACTGCGTAAACAAATTAAGGCCCCCTTTACATGCTGGCTTTCCAGCTTTTTTTATCAACAAATGAGATCGGGTGTATTGGGGGTGATTCGGTAAAGGCATATTTTAGCATGGCCAGGCAAAATTAAGAAAAACAATACTGTATCTCTATGATGTTTTGGTGACGGGCAGAAATCAAGCTGCCACATTTGAGTAGCTGTTTTAATCATCGATGGCTTGATAATTTGAGGTAAAATGGACAGCAGCTAACATCAGGTATCTTACTGCAGCTGCCATGAAAACCACAGAACTGGTGTACGGCCTTGTTGTCATGCCCACAAGCACCAGGTCAATAAGGCACAAAAGACTGACAGTCGATACCATATTATCTAGTGAATAAACCGTTGAAAAACTGACACTGTCTTATGAATAAATGAGAAGACACTCACAATGCAAGATTAACAAGATAAGCATCTAATAAAGGAGGAGCTACATGTAACAGCTAATCGAAACTACAAGCAAATTCAGAGGAAAGCGTTCCACCGCTCATTATAGTTATCAAGCAATTTAAAATAAGTGACACACAGTACATTGGGTAGAAGAGGAAGATAACACGGTGATATATACACAAAGGCAGCCGACATCTGCGGACTGAAAAAACATTCATGAGGCTTTGAATGGCGAGCTTCACATTCCCCATAAAATAAAACTGTACAGTACATCTCAAGTGGAGATCTTAACTTTGTGGAGTGTTAATTAGCATATGTTTAAGACAATAGCAATGACTCAGTGGCCAACTGCCAAGCAAAAAGTATTGGATTAAAAACATTTTGACAGATGAAGAATCTGACATGCTTCTAGTGCCTTCGGGATAGAGTGATGTCAAGCCTAGGCAGTGTCAAGATCGGTGGAGGAGGCTCATGAAGCAAGCTACTGGGGAGTTGGAGGCAGCATCCCTCCATCATCAACAGAGGGTGGAGGAGTAATACTCACAACAATGAGCAGAGCTCCCGACGGCCAAATGCAGTACGTTGGCACAATGGGGAGCACAGGTGGTGCATCTGACAGTCATCTCCGTCAGTTAAGTCCTAACACCTAGGCCTAACCTGTAATTTACTGCCATTGATCCTCAAGTGCATATAGCCAGGTACAAGTGCTGTGGTGACGTCACAGCCACTTGGTGACGAATGGCGGTTATTGTTGTGAGTGTCTGTGCGTGTGGTGCACCTTGACGCTAAGGTGCACCTCGCTTGGCACAAGCGCCATGGTGACGTCAGTGGCAAACAGCGGTTGTTGTTGTGTGTGTGGGATTGTGTGCTGGAGGACCGGGGCACCGCTGCCCTTACCCTCTGCCTTGTGCAGCTCCAGTGCCAGCTGCTCACGGGCCTCGGCCTCATGAGCCAGTCGCTCGGCGAGCCCTGCCGCATCATGCGTGCGCCGGCTGCACTCCGACACCAGCTCCGTCTCCGCTGCTCGTGCCTGCTCCAGCTGCACCCACAATGGCCCGGGGTTAGTATGGCTACAGGACAAAGCTCAGGGCAGTGAGCAAACCCACATCAGCAGCACCATGTTATCCGATTGTGTCTACAGACAGTAGAATTGTGGCTGAGTGTTCAACTGACTATCGTAATTTTCCAACTTCACATCCCAGTTTGGGATTGATGAATGCCACCACCTCTTCTGAATGCAATACAATGAGTATCACTTTGTGGAAATCAACAGACAGGCACCCACCATTGAAATGTGGAATTTCCCTCAACAGCTAACAAAAAAGAGTGCCACCCCATGTTCAACTGAGAAAGGAGACACTTTGACATTTGCCATGACATTATTTGAGAAATGGTCACCCTACAGACACACTGATCCGCAACGCAGACATATAAAATTTATTGTACCTAACCACACTAATTTAAGCATAAAGACATTGATAATTGATGTGATACTCACATAAAAAATAGCCAAACTACAATGGCCCTTCGTTTTGACATTGCTTGGACATGACAATTGCCTGTAGTGCAACAACATGAAAGAGGGGCTGGTGGAACACAGACATATACATCTGTGGGTGACACCAACCTGCAGGGCAATGAGTTGCCTGTATAAGGCAGTACAGTCAAAATGTTTATAATCTAGTTGTGCATTGATTTAGACATTCTATTCTCACAAGCATGGGGAGAGCAAATGAGTATTACAAAAAAGAAAACGCTAAATTCTTGAGCAAAACTCTTCTGCTTTGCGGAAGTTAAAGACACCATTTGAATGTAATGAATCACAAAAAGGCCAAAGGTTAGCATGATGAAACAGCAATCCCGATGAATAAATGAAAATAGGGATAAGAAATTAGAGGCTTAAGTATGTGGTTCACTTCCATTTTTGTTACGAACAGTAAATTCCTCTTTTATCAGTTTCTGAACCCCCCCCCCACCAAGGTTAACAAATGTAACCAAAAATAAATATGGATGGCATTGATGACCCAATTAGCGTACTCTAAAATTAAATAAATCAACACAAACTACCCACAAACATTGCAAACATCTATGGTCCACGCTCACATTCACACATTACAGTATGGAGCAATCTCTCCCAAAACGTGCAATGACTCAATCAACCGCAGCTTAATATTGTAGTAACGCTTATGACTCGTTCACACCGGAGTTGGAGGCACACTTGTTTATTTAACACCACACGTTGTGACATACACACTGAGGGGGTATCGGCCCCCTCACCCGTCTATCTGAGGACACACCTCTAGGCTAACCCTAGCCTGCCTCTGAGTCCTCCTCTAATGGGCTAGGGGAGGCTATCTTGGCCCGACACTGGTCAGTCGGGCCCGGTACCCAGAGTCCAGACCAGCACTGGCTCTGGCTCTGGTACCACGCCACTGGCTCGAGCCTGCGCGGTCCTGATAAGGACAGCGTGCCAGGGGGAGACCAGGGCTCTATCTAGGACGTCTTCCGTCTTCTCTTCTTAGCTAACACAACACTCCCGAGCCCTTCGATACATTCCCCTTTTATACCCAACCCCTCCCTGAGGGGTGGGGCCCCGGGGGATCATAATGACCGAATCGACCCCCCAGGGTGTCTGGCGCGGACGTCGCAGAGGGCACCTGCTCGTGCACACATGTAGCCCCGCCTACTGTGTTTGTTTACCATAGGCTGCCATGCATAACGGGCTCTCTCTCTAACACCCCTACATCACTCCCCCCCGCATAGCATGCAGCCGTCCCGGCTGCCAACATACAAAAATTTGACAATAAAGGTGCCTTCACCCCCTGACCGCGCGTGTGCCTCACTATTTTTGAACAATAACAGGAACCAGAACAAGAACGCAACAACAAGGTGAGAAACAACCCGTCGCACCCCCCCGAATAAATACGAATTCCGTAAAAAAAAACAGCCTATATACAATCAGCAGGGAACCCACCCCGCACACACAACACACGGTGAACCCAACATATGTACATCCGAGGAGCGAGGAACACACCACCCACACAACACCCAATAAACACAACAGCTATGTACACATTTTGCCGGCCTCACAACAGTTTGCGCATTTTAGCGCGCGTCCTTGCAGCGGGCCCCTCACACGGGGTAACCCCGCGTGGCGGACCATCAGGTGGTGAATGTCCGTCTTGGGGTGAGCATTCATCCGACTCCGCGTGACCCTTGGCATCCGCAGGCGGGGTGATCGGGCGTGAGCCCGTCACTCCTGATGCTCCTGAAGGTGGCACAGCCGGCAAGGCATTTGGTGAGAGCGACGGAGACGGACCCAGCGAGTCGGCCGACCCCCCACACGTTTGGCCACGCGCGTGTGAAGTGGGATTGTGTACCGCCGCGAAGGGTTTTAACCTAGAGGGGTGCACGAACCATCTCCGCTTCCCCCACTTTATGCGCACGCACTGCGGACGTAACACCTCCACCACTTCCACAGGGCCCCGCCACGGCCGCACCAGTTTAGAGGAGGTCGCCAGTGGCACCTGGGGGCAGTGCAACCATGCCTTGTCCCCCGGCTTCCACTGCAGTATGTGCGCTCGACTCAATCTGAGGCGCTCATTCGCCTTCTGACGGAGGTCAGAGTTTCGCATTGCAGCATCCCGTGCCTCGGTCAATTTGTCCAGATTAAATTTAACATGGTCAGCCAGATTAGTTTTTCCCTGCGGCACGGGGATCCGCAACTGGGCACGAACAGGCGGGTCTGGTTCTCGGCCGTACATGAGGTAAAAGGGAGAAAACCCCGTAGCTGCATGGGGTGCCATCCGGTACGCCGCCAAGACCCCCTGAATTTGTAGGTCCCAATCCGTTTGCGAGTCCGAAACTTGTTGTGATAACATGGACGAGATGGTGCGATGCAAACGTTCGACCATCCCGTCAGTTTGTGGGTGATATGGGGAGGTCCGAATTTTCTTTGTGCCCAGGAGATCGCAGACTTGTCGGAGTAGTTTACCGGAAAAATTCCTGCCCTGGTCGGTCAGCAACCTCTCCGGAGCACCCTTGTCCAGGACATAACCCTGAACAAAGGCCTCCACGATGGCTGCTGCCGACTGGTTGGCCAGAGGCCAGGCCATAGGCCAGCGTGTAAAATACTCGACACCAGTCAACAAATATCTATTCCCCCTGGGGGTGGCGGGGAATGGTCCCAAAATGTCCAGAGCGACCAGCTCGTTTATCCTGGACACCTTGATCGATTGCAAAGGCGGGTTAGACTCCCGTGCCGGCGGTTTGCGTTGTGCACATTGAGGGCATGATCCCAACAAATCCCCAACATCCCTCGTCATGCCAGGCCAATAAAAATCAAGTTGCAACAAGGCGAGAGTCTTTTGGGTCCCCAGGTGTAGGAGGCGCTCATGAGCGGCCCATACCACCCTACCCCGCAACCCAGTAGGGACCACCAGCCGATGTCGACGTGACTTCCCGTCCCAATGCATCAGCAGACCTTGGCACATTTCCCATGCGTCGGAACCACCTCTTTTCCCCCCCCCCGCACCGCCAACGCGACGTCGCCACCCGAGGAGGGAGACATCCTCCATCTGGAGGCGCCCCCATTCAATGACGGGCAACCCCAACAGGGAATCTTTGCCCTGTTGTTCGATCGAATTAGGAACCACTGCATCGTCGTCGTTGGCGGCCGCCAAGACAGGTACCGATGTGTCCCCTGGAGGCCTGCAACGTCCAGACCCCAGGAGGCATGCACACTCGGAGGCGGTTGGCAAGCGTGACAGAGCGTCCGCGTTGGTGTGGCGAACGCCCTTACGGTATGTGGTTTGGAAATCGTAATCCTGGAGGACCTCCAACCATCGGGACAATTGTCCCGATGGCTGTTGAACCCTCAGGGCGTACTGCAGTGCCGCATGATCTGTGCGGACGGTGAAATGCCGACCGTACAGATATGGGCGATACTGTTGGACGAAATGGACAATTGCCAACAGTTCCCTACGGGTGACACAATATCGTTGCTCCGCTAGAGACAACACCCGACTGCCGTACGCAACCACACGTTCCACGCCGTCAACCACCTGGGAGAGCACGCCCCCAATACCCGTGTTGCTCGCATCGGTGTCGAGCAAGAACGGTTTTGAAAAATCAGGGTAAATCAGGGGGGGAGCGTTTACCAAAGCATCCCGAAGGGAGCAAAAAGCAGCTTCCTCCTCCTGACCCCAGCAGAACCGAACCCCTTTAGATGTTAAAGCATGTAGGGGTTTGGCGATAGTCGCAAAATTAGCGACGAAGCGTCTATAATACGACGCAAACCCAATGAAACTCCTAACCTCTCCCACTGAGGTGGGAGTCGGCCAGGAGCTAACACACTGCGTTTTGGCGGGATCGGTAGAAATACCTGAGCGGCCCACGATGTGCCCCAAATAACGCACCGACTCGCGTAACAAATGGCATTTTTGGGGCTTAAATTTCAAATTAGCAGCCCGCATCTTTAGGAAAACTGCCCGCAACCTCTGGAGATGTTCCTCAAAAGTTTTGCCAAAGACAATGACGTCATCCAAATAAATCAGGCACGACTCCCATTGCAATCCAGCCAAAACCAATTCCATCAACCGCTGGAAAGTTGCCGGCGCTGAGTGTAAGCCCATCGGCAACCGGTTGAATTGAAACAGGCCGTGCGGAGTACGGAAAGCAGTTTTAGGCTTTGAATCATCGTCCAGAGGAAGCTGCCAGAATCCCGAAAGTAAGTCCAATGTGGAGAAGAATCGCGCTCCCGCCAAGGCGTCAAGCGATTCGTCCATCCGTGGGAGCGGGTATGCGTCGGCAACCGTAATTTTATTAAGGCGCCGAAAGTCAACGCAAAACCGCAACGAACCGTCCTGCTTCTTAACCAGGACGATCGGCGCTCCCCAAGGGCTGTTGGAGGGAGAAATGATGTCGGCGGCTAGCATGTCATCAACAGCCGATTTGACATGGTCCTTTTCGGCGGGACTCAACCGAAAAGGATTCTGGCGTATTGGCGCGCTGTCACCCGTATCAATATGGTGACGCAGCAGATGAGTGCAGCCCAAATCGTATTTATCCCGACTGAAAACGTCGGAAAATTCCCTCAGTAGTGTCTTAAGACGTTGGCGCTCTAAATTTGACAGGTCCGTCGATCCCGCGCAAAGCGCCTCGAGCCACCCTTCATCGCTGTCCGAATGTGGTCGCGGTGCAGGGACAGCGCCGACATGACTCGCGACGGGTTCCTCACAGGGCACCGGCGTTGCGTGAGCAAGCACGGTCCCCTGTGGGACCACCACCGTCTGCGAGCCCACATTGAGGACCGCGATGAAGGGTTCTCCTTCCCCTCTCACTATGGTCTGGGCCGGGAATAAATTAGGTCCACTGACCCCGGCCCTAGACGGTCCCAGCAGAACCCCTTGAGCCCCAATGCCCTTAGCGAAGGGCCGCCGAAGTTTCAAAGGAATTAACATTTGCGCCCCCGGAGGAACGCGCACCGTTCTATCTACGAACGCCGGCACCGTCGCGAACGCCGTCCGGCTCGTAGCGGGGGATGGCAGAAACGCCATGCGTCGGCCCGATGGGAGCTCAATGCATCCCTGGTCGATTAATATCCTAATCGGCATTTTGGCCAGGAAATCCGTCCCCAGCAGGCACGGAACCGCCAGCGAGGAGGAAACAAAAATCGGCCCAGATAATTTAATATCCCCGACACAAATTTGGGCTCGAATCTGTCCGATGATGCCAAGTGAACCCCCGTTAGCAGCAAAGAATGGCACATTAACAGGCATCAAAGGACGGCTCTGGACAGGGAGAATGTTATAAATCAACTCCGAAATAATGGTCGCCGATGCTCCTGTATCGACCAGGATGCGCACCTCCACCCCATCGATGTGACCCACAACGGCCGACGACCCCGACGACGCGGCTACAACCCGATGGGCCAACACGGACCACTGGCTGGGTTCAATGTGAGTACCCAGAGCGGTGCGTGTTGGTGCCATGGTACGCGATATTGGCCCCCCCTTCGCTGCGGTGTTTGAGTGTGCGACGAGCGTGTGCGTGGGCCAAACGTGAGGGGTGCCGCGACTCGCCGGATTATGATGGTGGAGCTTGTGACGAGGGCCAGCGTCCCGTTGAGGCGTCGTCCCACGCTGCCGAGGAGAGCGGCACCCCGAGGCGACGTGGCCCCGGATGCCGCAGTTGTAGCAGCGTGGAAGCGCTGGTGGCGACGATGGACGTTGTAGATGGCTCGAACCGGCCCGGTCCTCCCGCGCTCCCGCTCCGTGCTGCCGTCGATGGTTGACGGCGCAAACCTCTTCCGCCGGGAGGGTGGCCGCAGCGACGGCGCGCCCGCTCGCCGCCTTGCTGGCCTTCCGTCGTTGAGAGGACAGGTTTGCGTGGAGGAGACGGGCCGCTTGGAGGGAGCACATTTCTGCATCGTCCTGTGCGACAATGACGATGTCTAAGTCGTCCGCCAGCAAAAGTATCTTCTCTGTCACCATGGCGTCGATCCCTTCGTCGTCCATTCGTGGAAAGGCTTCCTTCGCCAGCGCCAGGAGGCTTGTACGGTACGCCAGGGGCGACTCCTTCGCCCCCCGCTGGCGATCGTAAAAGAGTTGACGACAGTCCGATGGTGGCCCATACACAGCGGACAGCACTTGCATCGCCTTCCGCAGCGTGGAACGCCTCTCCTTCGCTGCCGATGTTAGTGTGGCGAGGGCGTCGCTGTCGAGGAGTGCTGGCAGTGCTCGGAGAGCCTCGGCGTCTGTCCACTGTGCCATCTCCTGGTGAGCGAGGAAGCGCCGCTGGAAGCCGCCCCAGTCGCCCTCCTCGCCCACAAATTCTTTGAGCGGCGGCAGTCGCTGATGTAAGGCAGCGGCTGCAGAGGACGATCGCGCTCCCTCGTCTCCCTCACTCGACTCAGCGTCGGCCCGAAGCAGCGATGGCATCGCCGGTCGCACCCGTGGTGACGCGGCAGGTACTGTACTCCCGCCGTTGGACGCGATGCTTAGAGCGGCCACGCCCTCAACAGCAGCTGCGGCGATGGCGGGAGATTCAAAATGTTGCTCCGTTGAAATGGCGGGAAGGCGCTGTGGTCGTTGGCTGCTGTCGCCTCGTGGCGGTCCCGCAGCCCCCAGCCGCGTGATGTTATCGAGCATGGCGGCTGCGGCGTACAGCAGCTCGGCCAGCTTCGCGTGCGCCTGTCTCAGCCCCTCCGTCGACGGCTCCCCTTCCTCCAGCTGCTGTGGCGTGGATGCACCCAGCCCCGGCTGCTCGATGGCATCTTCAGCCGTCTCGGGCTCTCCAACTGCAGCGGTGTCCTCCGCCCCTGGTACTCCGACTCGAGTCGTCCGGCGTGTATCCATGTTCGTACTTTGTTTCACTTCTGACGCCAGATGTAGTAACGCTTATGACTCGTTCACACCGGAGTTGGAGGCACACTTGTTTATTTAACACCACACGTTGTGACATACACACTGAGGGGGTATCGGCCCCCTCACCCGTCTATCTGAGGACACACCTCTAGGCTAACCCTAGCCTGCCTCTGAGTCCTCCTCTAATGGGCTAGGGGAGGCTATCTTGGCCCGACACTGGTCAGTCGGGCCCGGTACCCAGAGTCCAGACCAGCACTGGCTCTGGCTCTGGTACCACGCCACTGGCTCGAGCCTGCGCGGTCCTGATAAGGACAGCGTGCCAGGGGGAGACCAGGGCTCTATCTAGGACGTCTTCCGTCTTCTCTTCTTAGCTAACACAACACTCCCGAGCCCTTCGATACATTCCCCTTTTATACCCAACCCCTCCCTGAGGGGTGGGGCCCCGGGGGATCATAATGACCGAATCGACCCCCCAGGGTGTCTGGCGCGGACGTCGCAGAGGGCACCTGCTCGTGCACACATGTAGCCCCGCCTACTGTGTTTGTTTACCATAGGCTGCCATGCATAACGGGCTCTCTCTCTAACACCCCTACAATATCATGGAAAGAAGACGAGGCTTTTACTTGGGTTAGATCCTCCGTCTTAAACCATCGGGGGTGACCACCAGGGGCTTCTACTGGCATTTGAAAGAGGTCATCTTTTGGGCAAATACATTTTACTTGCATTCAGACCACTCATAAGTATCAATGCCATGACATCTGTAAGCGTGACACCACCTCCTGCCCCCAGTCAAAGCCACAATATGGTCTACGGAAAGCGCTTCACCATCCCACTCTCCCCACAACCCCATCGGAAATGTTTTGGTTGCATAATGAGGCATCCAGTTGGAAATATTTGAGAACCCCTGATTTAACTAAACACAAACTATTCCACATGTTGAGCCTCCCTCTTTGCTTCTAGTCGTCTCAGAACTAATGCTAATTCGAATTACACAGGCACCCTATCTAGTTTGTTTATTTTCTGTGTGCTCATCTGTATCATCATTGTCACCAACACCAATTTGCTCTTAGGTAGGACATTCATATTCACCTTTTAATATTTACACTAACAACAACGAATCTGTTCTGGAATCACAGACACAAATATGGATCTAAATATACCTGTATTCGCCTTCCACAGATTCCAATGATCCCATACAATGGGGTGCGCTCAACTTCTCTATGGTTCTCTAATTGCTCTGCACTTTTGAGTTTCCCAGTGTTTTTATTGTATCACACTACCAAACACAATTTCAATTCACATAAGCTGAGTCTTCCACATCCAGTGAACCTCAGCCTCCTACCTCTGCCTCACGGTGATGGGAATTGACTCATCAAAATGTACAGGAGTAATTTTTGAAGTGTTATTAGATTGGTTAAACACATAGGCTTTCGCGATCAATATCATCTATAATACAGTTTTTTTTAGGTTAGATGGTTAAACCCGCCACCACCCGTTATTAGATTGTAAATATTTAGTTTATAGCTATTCATGATTCGTTAATAGTGTTAGTTAAATATGAGTGCTTACTTTTAATAACATGTACAACATGCCATTCATTATTTACAGTATGCCAGAGATCCTATCACCAGTTAATCCAGCTTCAAGAGGTTTGTTTAGCTTTGCAATAGGCAGATTCAACTACAATTTGAATATTGTGAACTCAAATCATGACTGTCATTCAGCTCGTTCAATTGTATTCTTTTAAAATTGGTTGATAATATTTTTACCATTTTTGGTAAAGTTAACCGTGGTTGCCCTGGTCTTCAACACAAAAATCTGAAAATCTCACAACAGACTCAGGGCCACCAGTATAGCTGAGAACTGATCGACATTTGTCAGAGTAGCAACACTAACTTTTGACTATTCCACCACTGCTGCATATACAATACAAACTATCAATGCCTGTAAATATCTACTGTCAAAGGACTAGGGTTGGCACATTGTGCATTAACGAAGATAACTTTCCCAAAGTTTTTTTTTTTAAACAAACGAACAGTGGGCGAGAAGACGCTCACCCTGAACGGGGGGCACGGCAGGAGGAGTTTGGAGATCACACGCACTCCATATCCCATGCTTGGTTTGTAGTGGGAAGAGAAGCGCGTGTACAGGCAGATTCTGGCGCCCGCTTCTGTCGTCGACCCTCCCAGCCGATGATGCCCATTCAAGTTGAAGCATAGAGGGGGCAGTGGTACGCGTGTGACAACCTCGCACACCTCCAGCTCACTGCCCTCAGGCCAAAACCCTGGAGCAAGAACTTCTCCTGCACAGCCCTCAGTGTCACCATCAGCCACAGCCTTGTCCCATGCCACATTGTCACCAACTGTCTGGTGGCTGCATTTTGTCGTTTTTCTCAGAGTCTTGTGAAGAGTTCTCAATTTTCTACTCATGACTAAATTGTCAACGTTGAGATTGTCCATGTTGTTCAGAATAGCCACAGTTTCCATGGTGTTCTTGCACTTCACGCTGGGGTCTTTTTTCAGAGACTCATTGCTTGTTACCTCCATTGAGAGTCATACAATGTTACGTTGTTATCTTCATTGATGAAACTTCTATTTTAGATTAACAAAAACCTTTGAGGTACGCCTAATTTAAATGTCAGCAAAAAAAAACCGTTCAAAAAGCTGAATGAAATTCTTCACGATGAATGTGCTAAATGATCAGTGACATGCATACCCAGATCATAATTCCTTGGTGAGCCTACACTATACATTGGTTTCATTGTGGCTCCGTTAGTCGTGTTTGCAGCTCATTACGTCACACTGTAATGACACCCATTTTCAGGCAATGTCTCACACTGGCTGTTTGGCAAGGCCAAGGCGACAGTGTCCAAGTCGCAGCACTGAATCATCCCCAGACGAGTATGTGCGAGTATATATATGAAATGGCATCTCCCCACACCGCACCAGCACTGCTCATGCGCTGACGCTCTTGACAAAGTGACACACCCTCGTCTCCCGGTACGACACAAGTGTAAACATTACTGCAAACACCTCCCCCACTGCCCATTGACTCGTGTACAATTACAGCTCCCCTGCCACGAGGAGACGTGCGCACACAACACCACGTCACACGGAGACCCGTGCCTCCCTAAAACTCATAAACACGCACATTGATATAGGCATGCATACACACACAGGCGCTCAATCTAACATGGTAACTGAGCGACACATCTTGCAATGGGGCTAGGGAAGAGACCAAACTTGAATGATTAACTATCTATGCAGACATAATAGATATCCAGGAGTGGATTGACTATGACTGCTGATGTTGATAATAACGATATTATTTAAGATTGCTAAACATACCCATCTTGGCTAGTATCTCTGTTTTCACTCGCCCATGCAAAGGGGCTCAATAAAAAAAAAAACATTCAATCATCACATGCTCTCCATAAGTAACTGATTAAAATGTTTCACTGAAGATATTTGGGCGGCGACATTTGCCCAAAGGTAGCGTGTTTGCCGATTGCAGCAAAGGTTAAATACTTCGAATCTGGAAGACCGCCATGATTATTACAGTTGGTATATTAACCATACAAATCTGCACCGTCTTCTTCATAGTTGACTTTAAAGATTCTCTGATGTCATTTGAAATAAGTGGGCCAATTTAAATGATGGGATTTTTGTTCCTGTTCCTATTCTGCAGCCAATCCCATTTTTCATCACAATTTAAGAACGTGCAACGCAGTACAGCATTGTCTATATACTAATTTAGACAAAAGCTTGGATTTATGAATTATTAGTTTGTTGTATGCCATTATGAAATGTGGTAGATTCAGCTCACATATTCATAACAATTCACAATAGAAATGTAATTCATCCAGGAAAGCCTATCACTCTTTTTCAAAATGATCCTGCATGAGGACGTTTGGCCAATTTCTTGTTAGCTTCTCGTACAGGGGGACACTGCTATATTCGATTGCAGCACACTGCTAATGAATATTTATTATCACATTAACAGGCTCTTCAGCCAGAATACAAACCACAGTAGTCTTGGTCTCAAAGAAAGGTTTTCTTTTTAAACTAGAACATTTCCACACTTAAAATATTATAATATACATGTTCTGTTTTAATAAAGTTCATTGAGCAGATCGTATCTCAGGAAACCAAAAGGAGAGTGGTAGTGTGTCATGCAAATAATTAATGATACTTCCGTTCCACAGAAATGGATTACGAACCAAATTGTTGTGCTGCCATCTCCTGTCCACCTCGCAGTACAGCAGACTGAAGAGATGCAGCACAGGAATATCCACTAGCCAACCTCCATAGCTCTAGTTTATACTGGTAGAAACCTCCTGGTTACACCAGCCCACAGGGGATTATTGTGTCCGTCCGTCGTGCATCCAAAAATGGGAGGGGTGGGGCTGGGTGGAGAGGGGAGGATGGGGAGGGACTGGGTGGGGAGGGGAGGGTGGGGAGGGGCTGGGTGGGGAGGGTGGGGCTGGGTGGGGGATGGGGCTGGGTGGGGAGGGGCTGGTCACCCCGTGGTGCCCTTATAAAACTCAACGTTTAACCTACTCACACCGGCTTGTGCCCACCCTCACAGTCGGCCATATTTGCGGAATACACCACGTTGACCCTGGCCATTGACCGAGCAACCCAACGTTCCTACCAGCTCCCTCCGCAGGAATGTGTTGAATATGCACCACTACCACGGTTTATCCAAAAAACAGCATTGACCTCACTACCACTGGGTCTCAACATAAGATTTGTTAATTCCAGACCAGTGAAGTTTTATGTGGGGGTGCCACACCTGGGGATGATATAGCAATCATTGGCCCGTGAATCTAGTGCTCCCTGCACCACATTTTTCACACATCCCCTCCCCAGGACTAGGTCCACAACACCCAGCGAACGCAGAGCCCAGGGTAAACTAAGAGAGCTGCGCATGTGAACGCGGCTCCACCACTCCCGATTCCACCAGTGCAGAGCCATGGGAGAGCACAGACAGCACACGCCTCGGGGTGGGACTTGCGTGCAGTCACCTGTCGTGAGAGCTCGGCAAGCAGGTCGAGCAGCCGGCTTGTGGCGGCCTGCAGACGTGCACTCGAGCTCAGTACCAGCTCCTCCCCGGCGGCCTCAAGCTCAGGGCCGGAGAAGATGCTCTCGGAGAGGCGCTGAGACAGTTCGAGACCCTCATCAGTCGCTGCCGAGCGCGCGCTGCTCGTCTCATCCATCTGGCCCTCGTGCCACTCTCCTTCGTCTGCGCCTGCCAAGGTTTGGGAGGGGGTGGACATAGCACACGCACAACGCAGCCCTATAGTAGGGCCAGCAGTGTGTGCTCTCTGTCATAATGAAGGCCCAACTAATTGCACGAAGGCATGTGAGAAATATTCTTACTGAAGATATAAGTCGATAGCTGAATTGCATAATCGGTAGAGCCCTTGCCATTGAGCCACTTTTTACATTGTGTAACATTCTCTTTTCCACAAGAAGTTGTTGACAGGGCAGTTACACGAGTTCAAATTCCTGTCTGGGGTCAGGTCAGACCATCACCCTCCATCCAAAGGGTTGAAACAATGAGTGTACGCATGTTGTATGTATGCAGAACTTCTTTCGCCCCGTACGTAGCCAAACGTGATAATACAATCGGAGGTGCAGGAAATACCTTATCCACTGTAGGATTAACACTCTGCATTTTGATTCAAGCTGCTACACAGACACATAAGACAGCGATTCCCTGTGTGCAGACTGCAGTGGCTGTGTGAAGGAGATACCGTCGACTGGTATCCTGTAGCCGCTCAGAGTTCGGGGGGACGTGGACGACGCGACCCCTTCATCCACGTCAAGCACAGACCCCGCCGGCACTTGTGCGGACGTCCCAGCATGCTCCGGCGGGGGGGCCATGAGAGCAGAGACGCGGCGAGCGATGGACTCTTCGGAGGAGAGTACGCGTCGCACCACCTCGGAGAGCACATGCAGCAAGCGCTCATTGGCCCTGACAGTGTTTGCGCTGTGAAGCACAACAACAACAAAAACAGAAGTTGGCCACGCCGGATACACGGGCAGCTGGACAGAATACAGACAGATAGGATGCTTTGTTTATTGGAGTAGAAGCCCCACTGAGAAACATATGGCCTTCCAAAGTAGATGTGAAGGAATGACGTTTTTTTTTTTATCAGAACAAAAGTAAGAGAAGATCTGAATATTAAAACAATTTCTATATGTACATTTTCATCTGAAATGTGATTAAACATTGTTCAGGGCCGGCTTGGCCCTGATCTCAGAGAGAATTAGATTGCTCCGAATTGAACTGGATCATGTGGCTAAGACACTCTTGAAATCACACTTAACATTGACAGAAAAAATGTCTACATCAAATTGGGAACATGTAGATAACATGACTGCCTCGTCAGCTGAGACAATGTCAGCAAAATGTAAAGATAACCTGATTTAGAAGTTCAACCTCCTTTCCAAGAAGAAGCCAGATCAACACATTAAAAAGTTAGACGTTGACAAGGTTGTTATTAATCTGAGTAATAGTCCAATTTCCGACGGCCTAAAATCGGTTTTGGCTAAAGGGTTGAACTTTGCAGTCACCCCTAAACACATCCCAGTGGATAATATCATTGCCTAAGTCGAAGGGTTTGGGACACATCGCTGCAGACGTAGCAAAATCGGAAATCGCTGCAATCCTTAAAAACGCCAAGACACCAATCAGCAACATCAGTAAGGATGAACGTTTTGAGCTCAATTAAAAAAGAGGGATGACATCGTCATCCTCTCAGCCGACAAGGGCAATTCCACGGTCATCATGGATGAAACCACAGACAATAACAACATTCAGGACCTACTTAATGATGGTAGCTACACAAAAATTAAAAGAGATTCCACCAACAGCCACGTTACAAAAACCAACAACATCACCACTGATTCGGCTTCATTAATTGAACAAACCAAACGGTTTTCCTTAAAATCCTCTGCTGCTAGACCTGCCAGATTGAATGGCTTACCAAACATCCATAAAGAAGGTACACGCCCCTTAGTCCCATCGTCTCCACCATTGACTCACCCACCTACAAACTGGCCCGGTTTCTGTCTGAGACCTTGCAACCATTCACTAGTAAGACCACCTCATCTGTACTTAACTTAGCTCACTTGGTATCATTAATTAAGGACATATCACGGTCTCCAGGTAATTTGCTCGTTAGTTTCGATGTAGTTTCTTTGTTCACCAAAGTTCATGTGCCCGACACCATTGCAATCATTGAAGATTTAGTCCAACAAGGATTGAATGCTGATGTACCAGCCCTGGTTAGACACTGCCTCACCAATACATACTTCACCTGGAATGGAACATTTTACAGACAAGTTGAAGGCACCCCAATGGGTTCTCCCTTATCTCCGGTTGTAGCCAATGTTTTCATGGAAAAATTTGAGATGGATGCCATCCAGGCATCCACTCTACGTCCGTCCTTGTGGAAGAGGTACACAGATGACACATTCGTCATCTGGCCACATGGCCGACCAGCTCTAAACCAATTCCTCAACCACATTAATTCCATACACCCAGCCATCAAATTCATCATGGAGGTGGAAAAGGATGGCAGCTACCATTTTTTGATGTTCTAATCGAAAAGAGACCAGATAGCTCAATGGGACACTGTCTACAGGAAAGCAACTTCAACGGATGCCTACCTAAAACCTGACTCCCACCACCATCCATCCCAGAAGAATTCCCTCATCAAAACTCTGACCATCATCACCTTGCCAGTGAACTGAAACACGTGCACCAAGCTCTCAAGATGAATGGATATATTCAGACCACACAATCCGTGAAGCTATCACCCCAACCGTTGGGAAAGAACCATCTGAGGACCCAATCAAAACCATCACCTTGCTATACATAGCAGGGGTTACCAAAAAGATTTCCAAAATCTTGAGCAAACACAAGATCCAGGCTCGATTTAACACAGTACATAAAATGTGTGATCTGATCCCATCTGTGAAGGATAGGATCCCTGATATGCAATACCCTGGCATCTACAAACTAAGCTGTGTGTGCAGCAGTAGTTACATTGGGGAAACTAAGCGACATGTCTCGGACCATGTTTGTGAGCATAAGGCAGATTTGAAACGCATAAGGACCAACACGTGGCTGATCATTGTTTTAATGCAGTTGGCTCACACTAAATTTATTTTTCTAAGACGAAGGTACTTTGTAAGCCCACTGGCTATCAACAAAGATTCGTTTATGAAGCCATTCACATATACAGACAGACACAATTTCAACCGAGAGGATGGGTACAAACTCAGCATTCATTGGAAGTACGTCATCAACCAGTTTAATTCATAACTGGTTGTAATGTTCCCATCCTGCCACCTTCCGATGTTAGTTTTTATTTTCCCCGTGGCTTCGGCTCTCCGATTATACATTAACAGGTAACATTTTTTCACACCAACATAGCCACCTCCGCGCGCTGACCTCGACGTGGCAGCAGCTCTGCAATTTTACATTAACATGCTAATCTCTCACATTAACATAGCCACCGCCACGCCTTAGTGGATGCAGCTCTGCGATCTAACATTAACATGCTAATCTCTCACATTCACATCACTAGCCCCGCCTACTTCGTTTATGACCCTTGGGCTACACCGATTTTAAACCTTTAAAACAGTCTGCGCCTCAGCAGCTTTCCCCCTCTCTTTTTTCCTCCTGATGACGATCGCTTGTAGGTTGTGATCGAGACGTATTTTTTTTGTTTATTTTTTTCATTCATTTGAACCTATCTACGTGACTTTACCGAAAGACCCAAAGAATATAAACATTTATAATTGTATTTTTTTTAATATTTACAAATTTTGCTAATCAATTACTCATTCCTTAAACAAAGATTGGACTTCAGTTGAATGGGATGCTGTACATGGCATTGCCATCAACGATGATGCTTAACAAATGTGGCAGCTGTGAGGGTAGAGCACCCATAATTTACACACCTATGTCTGAGGCCTACTTAATGTACTGCCTGACTACATTTTTGGGATGAGTTAATTCATTGAGTATCTTTGAATTTGAGAGAAAGCCGGTGAACCGAGTGAACTCCTATTTGAGGGGATAATTCTCAAAAGTCTGCACTCGAAGGCCAGCAATCTACTTTCTGTGCTACCTTCTACAGTGAGTGTCCATACTTGCCAATGCAGCTTCTCTACAAAAACCACCAACGCTTACCCAAAGTTACTGCTGTCACATCTGAACAGGTATTCACAACTAGAAATTGAATGCGTCATTGCATTTTCCGCGGATCACGCTAACCACCGCATCACTAACTCTAATGCGCACTCACACACGCACGCGCTCACACATAACGCTAAACGATCACATGCATGCTCAACAATCACATGCACTCGCACACACGCAACAAGACGCCCACATACGCTTCCACACTCGTACGAATGCCCACGTACGCACCGCTCAGACTGGAGCCGGTCCAGGTCGGTTCTCATGAGACCCAGGAGGTTCCCTCCCTCCTCATTCTCGCGCTCCCTCCGCTGCAGGAGCTGCTCCAGCTCTGAGCTGCGGCTGTGAAGCTTCTCTTTTAGCGTGTCCAGTTCCTTGCGCAGCTGCAACGACAAGCAGCAGCACGGCCTTAACATACACTTACCGTCAATGAGCTCCAATGAGCCTTAAAACTCTCTCAGAAGGATCCTGCTTAAGGATGTTTGGCCAATTCCTTTTAAAGTAGCGTGTTTCATGTGGGAAGAAGCCAGACAGCATACATCAAAATCAAGAACCCACTTAATGCACTGCCATCTCTTGGATATCTCACAGCCCAGCAAGTTGGGAGTCTCACAGTACAACTTAACCCTGTCTACCTATTGATGATGCAAGTTTATTAAGCAGGCTCTTGGCAGGGGCAATGCAGCTTGAAACAGTTTTATTTACCGAGCCTTAAGATAAACGTTACAATAACTAGGTGACTGTAAATTACACTGTAAGACCAAACCTTGCAGGCCAGATGCCAATTCTGCAAACGTTTTCGAATCTGGTAGATGGAAGGATACCGCAGCAAAGAGTGGTGCCATGGAGGGCACTGGCTGTGATGACCTACTCTGTGATGAGCCTTCAGACCAAAATAAGTCCCCGGTTCATTACCTGCTGTACGCTCTCCTGCTGGCCACTTTCCTTGTACAACTTCTCCGTCCATTCAGCAACAAGCTGCGCTTCTCTCCTGGCTGCCTCCGCCTGTACGTGCTCCATCTCCTCTCGCTTGTGCTCCGTCTCCCCTTTGGTGCGCTCCAGTTCTGCCTGCATGCACTCTTGCTCAACCTGCTTGCGCTCCAGTTCTGCCTGCACATGTATCAGCTTCTCCTGTACATGCTCTAGATCCACCTGGTTTTGCTCCATCTCCACTTTGTTGAGCTTCAGCGCCTCCTGCACGCGTGTCAGTTCCTCACTCATGCGGTCCATCGCCTCATGCTTGCACTCCAGCTGTGACTGCACGTGCATCAGCTCTTCTTGCGAGCGCTCGTTCTGCTCCACGCGCCTTTGCTCGGCTTGAGTGCCGTCATGGAGCTGTGCCCGCACGTGCTCCAGCCTCTGCTCAAACTCCTGCTGCATGGCAGCTCGCTCCGCCTGCTCTCCCACACAACTCCCGTCAGCCGCCTCTAGGGGCATCGTTCGCAGATGGCGTAAATCCAAGTTGTACTGTGTGGACACCACCCAGAATTGATAACTGAGAAGAAATCAATTCTGACAGCCTGATCACTTCCTTTTTTCTGTACATGTATTTACCATTCATTAACTGGAATCAATTAATCTGAGGGAGAATTCTCCATCATAAACCCAGTTGAGAGAGCACTGTCAGGTTCTGGCTCCACACGTTGGCATGCCAGAACCACTTCTGGATTAATTTAAAAGGCTCAGAGATTAAAATTATATTAATATAAGAAATGTCAACAGATGCTTAGCACATGCATTCATTTCCATCTGTAATAAACCCTTACAAAATTAAAAAGAAGACATTCTTTCTAACCAGAAGTAACCATTACAAGTTAGAACTGGTCCTGGGTCCCCACCTTCACGAACCCACACTGGCAGCACGGTGAAGTATTGTCAAACAATCCCTATAACCGATACACATGGGGAATTTTTATCTGGCAAATTAATAACTTGAAGAAACTTCACTCTCATAATGGATAATACGAATTATAATGTTTTCGTTCTTTCGAAAGACTACTTCTTAAGACGTTTACTGAACAGTACTAATTAAGGTATTCAGCCAAATCCTCTTTCAATACTGCTTTTTCCTTAAGAATAAGAACAAACACAAGATAATACAGAGCAATGCAAACATTAATTAGCTACCTACCTGCTGTACTGCCTTCAGCAGGCAGCTCACTACCCTGCATAAGTGAGCCAGCAACCCCGCGTGGGAGGCGTACGGCGTGTTGACACGTGGCGGGACGGGAGCGAGGGCCACCTCACCTGGTGAGCCTGCTGCAGCTGGGTGCTGTGAGCGGCGAGCGCGGCGTTCTCACTGCGCACGCTTCCCACAGCTTCCTGCAAAGCCTGGCTGTGCTGCCTCCCGAGCCTCTCCGCCTGTTCCTTCAGCTCTTCCTCGTGCGCTGCAAGAAGTGCCTCCAGCTCTTCTCTGTGCTCACCCCTGAGCTTCTGCACGGCTTTGCACACATGCTTTTCACACTGCGCCTCGAGCTGCTGAGTCAGTGCCTTCACCTCCTCCTCCTGTGCCTCTTTGAGAGCCGCGACCTCCAGCGCCGACTGCGCGTCTGTTTCCGCGGCATGTGCCGCCTGCAGGTTGGCAAGCTTCTGGTTGAAGGACTCCTGGAGCTCTTGCAACAACTCTTTCTGCTCCCTCTTCAGTTTCTCCATCTCGCCGGCATGCTGCTTCACCAGGCCAGCGCACAGTGCCTCCACACTTGTGTACTCTTCTGACGAACAGTACACAGCGCCATGTGGCCAGAGCTCATTTTCCCCGAGCTGTCTTCTATCCTGCATCTCGCCAAGGAAGCTTCTGAGTGACTGTAGCTCCATGTGCTGTGCTTCCTTAACCGCCACCATAACTTTTTCAACTTCATCTTTGTGCTGCTCTTTTAGTGATGACCTGAGATCATCCAGATCCTTACTGTGAGCCTCCTTTAGACTCACAGCCTCTTTCTGATGTTCCACAGTGAGCAGAGCTCGCACATTTTCCATGTCTCGCTGGTGCGTCTCGTTCAGAGATGTCGATAATGAGTCCAGATCAGACACCAGTTGTTCCTGCAGTTTCCGGCACTGGTCTTTAAGTCTGCCACATTCACTTTGCAGATGCTTCACCATGCTCACATGCTCCTTGAATACCTCCTCCAACAGAGCCTTATCTTCTTTGGGGAACCTGCAAAATATAAACAACTCAATTAATGGCACTACAAAGCAAGGCTTTCTATGGCCACGAAACACCATGTAAGTATACATGGGGACTTGTTCTATGATTACATCTATCGCATTTACTCAGGATCACTTCTTGAACTTGACAGCCCCAGAGTTACACTTTTTTATCAGTCTCGAACCTGTACTTTTGGAAGCCATGCACCCTTGCAGCTGGGAACCCATCACACTATGCATGGCTGAATTGCAGTCATCTATGCCTTTCCATAATCCTCCACAAGCAAATTGCCCTCGTTGCAGACACAAGCTGCATTTTGGAATTATGTCAAAGAGGTCATTGTGCTGAATGAGGTGGGAGGCAAGTACAACAGGTGTGGTGCTGCCCACATCACCCCAACATGGACTGTGCTGACCTTAATAGGTGCTCACTAACAGTAGCCATCCCACGACGGTTGACTGAGATCATTACCTGAACGTTGCGTCGTGCAGTGCTTGAGAGACGCTGCGAGCTAACCCAGAGTCACCGCTCTCGGCTTCACTTGCTCCAGACACTTCAGCTTTCTGCTCCTCCACTGTGGTACACATCAGATTAATCTCCTTTCCTGCAGTGTGTAGTGGTGTTTCTGATCTGTCTGGCTCATCCTGCTTCTCAGCTTGCAATGACTCATGCGATTGGACCTTCCAAACTTCCTCAGTGGCAGCCAATCTTTCTGCCTCTTGATGCACAGCGACCTGAAGTGACATGTCCACTATCACCTGGAGCACAGAGAAACACATTCAGTGTTTGAGAGTTACAAGGTGCAATGAAAACTGCAGTAAGGCAGACAGTATACCCGTTAAGAGTTTTCATTTTTAATCATGTATAAATACCTATATACTTCATAACAGTTAAAGACTTTTGGTAATTTATTTGAAGATGTCACAATAACTCTATAACAAAAAATGCAACAGACTCCAATGAACATATTTTTCAGTCGCACAACCACAGTTTATTGTAAGTGTGCTGTGTGGAGATTATGCTCTTGTGTAAAATGTATCCATCGCTGCTATAAAGCCAAGTCCTCTTTGTGAACGAAATAGACAAAATAGTAGATTCAAGGGTTTGTCCTGTTTAAATAGAGTTGATAATTGTTATTGTTGACAAAGCAGGCTGGGTGGTGACAGTGTCACGGAGCTGGACTCGTAAATAGTTTACGAGTTAAAAGCTCAGTTGGGGGTCAACTCTGCCATCATCCCTTCAGTGTTTGTAATACTCTTCTTAGGTTTTTTCGGTAATACAAGCACCACTTTGTGGAAAGTCATGGACTATTGTCCGAAGAAGAGATTTTATTTCCGTTTTGTCTGAGGCCTATGGTCTCTGCCATAGGAGTGTGCAAGTGGCACACCACTGGGGATGGACCAATAATAGAGGGGAGTTCCACCAAAGTTTAAATTCAACAGGGAGACACTGTGACTTACAGAGGAGGTTACTCACCTTGGCAATGTGCAGGAGAAGCTCGTCCTGATGCTGAAGCGTCAGCTTCTCCATGGCCTCTTGCTGCTCATACTCCAGCTGGGCCCTCAAAGCCAACAACTGCTGCTGATGTTGCAGCTCCAGTTGTCTCTGCCAAGTTTGATCCCACTCATCCCTGTGCCCCATGTTCACCTCTGGCTGCGTCCGAGGCTCTCCCTCAATCAAAGAGAGAGTTGGCCCTTCAATGCCAGAGGCTGCCGCTAAGTCAAGAGTGGAGTCTGACACTTGAGAGTTCACAGGCAAAGCCATTTCCTTCCTGTCTTCTGGAATTGATGTCATGGCTTGCAGAAGATCGTCATCAATGCTCTGAAAATGCATAACGATAGAGCAAATGGACCCATCAAAATGCCTCGTACTTTTAAAGCATTGAAACTCAATACACAAAATAATGCTCTGAGTTGACTCCCCACCAGCATTACAGATCACCACTGCCTTTAAATTGCAAGCTGAGAGCTTTTACCACAACTCCACCAGGGTAGGTGGTAAAAATCTACATCGACAATAGCAAACGCCACAATAGATGTAAAAAACATGAAAGGGACATTATGAAAGTAACAATATAATGACTAGGGGAACAATACAAATGTCATAAACTGAAGAGTTAAAAAACGGCTTAATTTAAACATATCACATGTGAACCATTTTAATAAAAACCATACAAAGCTTGTACCTCTTCAATATAATCAGCATTATCAATTTGAATACTGAACTTACATGCAGAGAAAGACCACACTTGATTTCTTGTAGACTTTTACAACAAAACACCTCCAAGTTACAAATTCCACATCTCAAATGTGTAAATAACTTTAGATGTATAATCACTTTTTTGCCCATGAAATAACAACATTTTCCCAAAATAGGCTCTGTTATTGTAAATGAATAGGATCGTTGCCACGTAGCACAAATACGGCAAAAGTCTATTGCCAGAGGCCGTGTGCTTGTGGGCAATGAGCAGGATGTGCTATCGAGAGTGGACAACTGAGATCACAGCGTCATCAGCCACTTCAAGGACATGCTGGACCTACGCAGCACAATCAATAGCATTAACAAGTGTGTCATTCACAACATGCAGTAACACACTTCAATGCAGTGAAACGCTACAGATTAGTTTATCTTTGTGTGCTTACACTTCACGGCTGGATAAAAATGGGAACATATGTTATAAGGAGAGGTGATGAAGGGAGGCATCGCTACGAGAGATGGTCAGTCCTGGGCATAGGGGAAGGGAATGGACTTGAACCAAGAGAGCGGGTAGATATTACAGTAGACCATAGGCAGAAGGTTCGATACAACAAAGGCATCAGAGGAACGACCTCTCAATAGGCCGAATAGTGCGTCAGTAAGTGGTCACGAATAACTGGTTTTAATTGGGTGCTTTAACTAATTCAAACTAAAGCATTCAAGCTCTAATAGCCCATGGCATTATGAAAGCAAATTTTTTTATTTAGAAGACCGAGCCAGAAGACAATGATGTCAACGCCAAGTGAGGCAATATGTATCGTCATTAACTGTGAACAAATGTGCAGGCTATGACAACATATCACATTTACACGCTAACATGAAACACACTTTACAAAAATGGCATATGATAATTGGTTTTTTACCCTTCCATCTGGCAACAAAACTGACACCTTTTTTTACAAGGAGTCATGTTTGCATAGACCACAATACCTGCAGTCATAATGCAAACTAAAAACATAACTCTGATAATGTATGAACTGTCCTTGAAGTTGATTGGTCCACACCCGAGACAGCTTTCCTTAGAGCCTAGTCTCACATGGGTTGGACCAGATGATGCCAAAAGGCACACAACTCAAAGACAATGCACGGCATAGTTGGCATAGTCGGAAACCCACAGTATTTTGCAAGCCGCCTCATTAATAACCCCAACGTGTAGATGTTACCATGCTGATAATTATTAGAAAAAGAGCCGCACTCTTACTGGTGATGCAGCAGTGCAAGGTGGACCAAGACTCAAGATTGCAGCCTGGTGAGGAACAACCTTAAGTGTGGATTCCGCCAGCAGCCTGCAGTGGGAGACAGTACCAGGTTTGTTATTATTGTTGTATCATGTTTACCCACAAAAGCTTCATTGAGTCTCAAGACACTTTTTTTAAGGAGGGTCCTGCCAAGTTGTCGCAGTAGGGGGGGACAATGCTACTTTGTGTAATCCCAATTGAGTAATTTGCAGGTAATTTATCAGCATTGTGGGATGTTTCGCCAATATCAGTTATACTGTATGTTGTTTTAGCTGTTAAGTTATTAAGCATGGTGTTAAGTTATTACACGCAGTTTATTTATTTAAGAAATATGTTTAGATTTGAAAATAAGCAATGGGTATCTTTCAAAAAAGGTTATCTTGTTTTCCCCAAATGTAAAAAAAATTGTCCAAACATACCAATAAAGAACCCTCCTGAAAAAACAGTAAAAATTATACATTCCTGGATATGTATGTATGGATATTGAACTTATTTTGCACCGTACATAGCCGGATGTGCCGATAATAGAAATGACTACTATCATTATCAAAAGTAGTATGAAAATGTTTATTGCTATGTGCATGGTGCACACAAGCCATGCGGAGGATCCACACAGCAACGATCCACAGCATCGCACCCATGCAAGCGCAGGCGCTGCAGCTCCTGCTGCAGGATTTGCTTGTCGCGCGCGTGACGCTCCGTCTCCTCCTGGGCGGCCCCGAGCCGTGCGAGCAGCGCTCCCTGCTCCTGCCGCACCGACTCGAGCTCGGCAAGGCGCCCGCAGCGTGCCTGCAGCTGCGTCTTCAGCTCTGCGCGCGGCGACCGCGGGAGCACAGCGCGAGTCAGCAGAAACCCCATTGCGCTGTGCACAATTTGAATTACATTTTTCAAAATAACGTGACTCTTTTTTCGTCTGATTTTTGGTAACCAGGCCAAAGTCATCAGTTCCTTAAAATAAAGAATTGGTTTCATGGGTGTCTGCCTGAATTCGAGTCCATTGCGCAGTTCAATAAAAACCTTTTAAGTAGAAAACACCTACATTCTAAAGAAATCAACCATAACAGTCCCAGTTCCAGCTCCTCTTGAAAGGGGGAGCCAGGAGGGCTGTGGTGTGGACCACCATAATCGTAATATACTGCCAAGGAGAGTGAACTTGAGTGGGCAGAAGGAATATTGGTGGTGTAGGGCCCACGCCAGAACCCAAAGTAGTGTTGGCTCGGTTCCCTGACAGGTTATCGTGAACTACATGAACAAATGGGGCCACAGCTGGGAAAGCCACACGTACCACTGAGCTCCTGTCGACTGGCACGGCTGCCCTCCAGCTGAGCACGCAGCCTGTCCACCTCTTCTTCTTTACAGACTCTTAGTTCCAGAAATTCCTGTTCTAGGGCACTCTAGTGGCACCACACGATCAGACAATCAAAGCATTTACTGTAAAGGAGACGAGATGTCATGATAATAACTAATGGCCAGCAGATATAATTTACCAAACATAAAGACATCTAGTATGAGATAACACTTGAACAGGAGGTAGCACTAGGAGACATTTATGTGTGCATAGTTTTGAGTGTTGTCTTGCGTGTAGGGAGTGTAATAATTAACTTGGTCTTGACAATTTCTGTGAAGAACAGTACCTTCTCCAAATGTTGCTGCTGGGCACAGCCCCTCAGCTCTGCAAGCTCCTCCTCTAGCAGCCGCACACTGGTCATAAGCTCTACCACCTCCTGGTGCCGCTTCTCCTCCTCACCACCTCCTGGCACGGGCACTACCAGCGACATGGGGCAGCAGTGAGACTAGCATAGCTCTTAGATGTATTATTCACAATACATTAATAAAAAATGGCTTTGTATCTATCCAGTATAAATGTTCAGATTCCTCCAGTATAAATAAATATTCATATTCTGACAATGGCTTTGTATGTATGTTGAACTTCTTTCGCACCGTATGTAGTCAACCATGCTCATCTCCAGATGCGTAATGTTAAGGAAATTGTGAAGGAAATGTTGATTGTTATGTTATGCAGTTCTCAATTTGATTGTAATTGTGTTCTGGAGCACACATGTTCTCATGCCCAAAGTTGAGAATGACCTTTTCATCAGCACTACAGCACTCATCACGAGACTGTGCCATGGGGATACTTTCAAAGTCAAAGAGACAATTCTCAACCAAAACCCAACTCCTGCTCAGCAAGCAATGGGGTAGTGTTATTTGTAGCCCTAAACTGGGGGTAAATATTCGACATTATCATGGCAAGGGCTTGTATATCTATAGGATGACTATTTTTACTTATTTTTACTGCAATGATAAGGAACAGTCTATACTGTATGTGTCCCTCGCAGGTGATAGCGCAGCAGAGTAAGTGCACATCTCAGCAGTGGGGCTAATCACCCCACCATCATCCTCACCTTGCTGCTGGTGGGAAGCTGTCCGCATCTGCGTGTCTGACGGCCCAGCTGTTGTCAGCATCGTGCTGGCTATAGTGAGTGTTGTGTCCAGGGCTTGTCCTTCCCTGGCCGGTGATTCATGTGTGTAGCCTTCTGCTGTGGGAGGCTCAAGGGGTCCGTCAGCCCGTGTGCTTCCAGAGGCATGTGCCACCACCACCACCACTGGGGTTCCCTGTGCGGCTGGGCCAGGTTCCTCCAGAACCAGCTCCTGCTGTGCGGCGTGCATCTGAGTGAGCGCGATGCGGGTGGCCTCCCTCTGTAGAGCATGTTCAGCCTAGAGGAACACAGAGGCACACGTGATCACGGTCAGTGCCAAAAGCCCATGCGTCTGCCTGCTCAAACAGCACAATACAATTTGAATGCAGAGATCGTATAAATGCGGCTCTATCTAAAATATGCTGTTGGGCAATGGGCAGTGTTCATTTCCCTTGTCAGTTATGAGATAGTGATAAATAGTGTATAATGAGTCTAAGAAATTATTTAAACAATTGAGGAGTTGTCACGTCTTTACTCAAATCCTTATTGATTCAACCCTTCGAAACTGACATACCTGGATCTCTTGTGTCTGGCTCAGGAACGCGGCATGCAACGCCTCTTCCTTCTCTCGCAGCAAAGCCTCCTGCCGAACCTGCAGCTGGTCCATGTTTTGCTTGTGCTCAGCCTCTAATGCCTGACACATGCCACATCCGTGAGCTCCATAATACACACAAACAGGGAAACCACAACACCAGCTTCCAAATCCAACATACGTTGCAGCAGCCACCAATCGAATGGCAATGTGTTTCTGCTCAAACAAGCAGAGGGTGATGCTCCTCTCCATTGCTGGCTCTAATCAAGTGATGGAAATGTCATATTCCTGAAGCAGAGATAATACACATGAATGAATGTGCAATAATATTATATATTATGTAACGAAATGTAATCATTGTTTCCTTGGCAGGATATGTATGAAGTGAGGACGTTTCAAGTGGACTTCCCAAACAGTGGCCGTATGTTTTCACACATTATGGAAACTAAATTTGAGTTGTAGGTCTGACAGAAAAGGACAGCACTCGTCCGGATATCATGCATTATAACAACAATACACAACACACTCTGCTCCAAAATTCACTGATTAAACTGAAATATGTATAATTGCAATTAAACATTACATTACAAGTTGAATGCATCACATCTCTTAATTGACCATTTATTTTTTATTATGCTAAAATGCGGTGCTTTTTTAAAGTTTTACAACATTTACGAGGACTCTCATGTAAACCAATCCTTGTCTATTGAAAAGCACTCTTGGTGATTCAATCCTTTAAAAACCTTGAAAACATATTTAAAAGTGAATGCTGTTTGTGTGCTGTATGTTTTTCACCTGTCGGGTGCCTATGATCTCTTGCTGTTTTTCAGTACAGAAGGTCTCTTCAAGCTTGGTTAGCTGTGGATAGAGGAAAAAACCATCAACACTAATCAACACCTTCCCAAGCAACACTAAATGGCACATTCAAATATAGTGAAACTCCTCTTACAGTACCACTGAATCGATCTGTGGATTATCCTATTATATGCATAGATATCCTGGCTTTCCCACTAAGAGCAGTAGAAGTGGCGGCACATTCATCTAATGGTGGTGATGGTGGTGCCGGTGCCAGTCTCAATGGGGATCCCAGTGGATCCAGTTATGGAACTAGGAGTCCTTATGGTAGTCCCAGTGATAGTCCAGTGGTCAATGGGGAGGATTATGCCGCACCCACCTCAGTTTTGTGCCGGGCCTTTAGAGAGGCCACCTCTGCGTCGTGATCTTCAATCATCCGTAGCAGCAGGGCCTTTTCTTCAACGAGATGATCTCTCTCTCTTTCCACAACCTGTATCTTTTCCATGAGTTCGACAGAGTCTTTCTCCACAAAGGTGGCAGACAAATCTTGTTTTTTATGGCTTTCCACTACCACCATCTCTCCTCCGGTCTCTGTTGCGCATGTGTCTACTGCACTCAAAGTTATTTGTAAGAGCTCTGACTTAAGGGTTTTCACTTCTTCCATCTGCACCTCTAACTTCACTTCTATCAAGGATTTTTCTTTCAGAACCTGCTCGTGTTCCTCTCGTAGCTCCTGCATGTTCACTTCGAAGTTCCTCTCTGAAAAAACAAATGTGTTGTGTTGCTTCTCCAACTCCTCCCTCAGCTGGTATTCAGTCTGCTTAGCCATTTCATTTATCTTCTTAAGGGCACGGAGTTGCTTCTCAAGCATGGAACACTGTTCGACTAGAGCTGGGACCCTACTTGAACTTTCCTCGAGATCAGTAGGGCTTAAGGTATCTACATCGTTACGCTGAGACACTGCTTTTTGGAAATCCGCAAGCTGCTGTTCCAAATTTTCCCTCGCTGCTATTACCTGTTTGTTTGCTGCCTGCAGCTCTATCATCTGCAACTCTCGTTCCTGCAAATCTTTCTGGACGCTTCTAAGAGTGCCCACTTCTGCTTTTAGCATCTCAATTTGTTTAATCATGTCTTCATCATCACCTTGTCCTTTTTTCAGGTTTTCAATATCAGACTTCATGGTGCTGACCTCTACCAGGAGACCAGCCTTTTCTGCAGACAGCTCATCACACTTAGCCCTAATGGCAGCGTTCTTAGTGTCCATCTCACTTTGTAGATGGTCGACTTGCTGCTTTTGCTTCACTTTCAGGGTATCTTGCTGCTGCAGGTGCTTCTTGGTGAGTGCGTCCTTGAGTGCACGGAGTTCCTCCTCATGAGAGAACATCAGCTCGGTCCGGAGACGTTCCAGCTCCGCCTCCTGAGACTCCGCCATTCGATCCAGAACTGCGTCCTTCTCTCGCTCCATCATCTCCAGCTTGATCTGGTAGTTCATCACTTCTTGCTCGTATTTGGACTGAAGCTCCATTTTAGCAACGTTCATTTCTGTGATCTGGGCCCTTAGTTCTTTGAGGTCGGCTGTCAGAAGCTCGACCTCCTTGCTGTGCTGCTCACCGGCCGTGTGCTTATTGGAGAGACTCTGGACCTGTTCGTGAGCCTGGCTCAGCTGATACCGCAGCTCGAGCACCTTCTGCTCGTGGCGTCGCTCAACGCCGCTCACCTCACTCTTGTATTCCTCCTCCCTCCGTGCCAACTCCTGCTTCAGTTGATCGCGCTGGACGTGCGATTCCCTCAGCTTGATGTTCAATTCATTTATTGCCGAGTTCAGCAAGTCAACCTGCTCCTCGTCCACCATGTGGCTGACGGGAATGGAGCTCATCTTATCCAGCTCTGAACGGTGAATGGTGTTCAGCTCCTCAATCTCTCGCTTGTGCTGCTCTCGCATCTGCTGCTTCATCTGCGCTATCTGCAGCCCGTGCGTCTCATCCATTTCCGTGCGCAAGTGGTCCAGCTTCCTCTGCAGCTCGGCCTCAATACGCTGCATCAGCTCGGCCTCCGAGGAGCCCTGATGCTGCTTCTGCATCTGCTCCATGGTTCCCATGAGCGTCTTGATCTCGCTCGAAGTCTTAATTTCACGCTGCTTGATGGTGGACAGTTCATTCCTCATCTTCTCCCCATCGCGTTCCGTCAGCTGCAGCGTCTCCTGCAGCTTGGCGTTGCTCTGCTCGGAAACCTCCACACGCTGCACGAGCTGAGCAAGTGCATCCTCCCGCTCTCGCATCTTCTTGCTGAGCTCTATTATGTTCTTTTCCTTTTCGTTCATTCTGCCGCTCAGCTCCCCAATCAGGTTCTCCTTCTCTTTAATACTCTCCTTGCAGCCATTCAAAACAACGTCTTTTTCCTTCAACGTCTGCAATTAAAGAAGAAAGTGGCATTTTTGTTACCAGAAACAAATTCATATGCAGATTACAATGTGTTGCAAAAAAAATATTCCTACATTAAAAACATCACACAGTCAAGTTAAATGTATCACATTAGAATATAATTTTAATACAAATATAATGTATACATTTATCATCTCACGATGACTACTTCACCTACCCTGGCGAAGACTCAACCAACTTTACAAAATGCTCAACATTCGTAAAAGACAGCATCATACCAAGTGGTGACAGTAGCTACAAAGCATGTATTATAATGTAGAGGATCTCTTATGCAGTCGTAGTAATGCATTGATGTTAATGTACATACTGTGTCTTATCAAAAAGATGTGGGTAATAACAAAATGAGCAACTAAGACGTGTTTAATCACCAAACATGTTAAAACAGGGCAAAGCCTGGATCAGTTTCACCTTCTCTGTGACTACTCAGCACATTGAACAAAATCATGCTTAATAAGAAGGTTAAGTGTAATGAATCGATAAACAAGTAGACGATAAAGTCACGCTTGTGTTGTGGCCGAAACGTCGTGAGACTACGTGACTTTACCGAAAGAACCAAGAAGATGAATCCCTGCAGTCACGAAAGCTTGAAATCGAAAAGTAGACAATACACTGATTTAATAAACCAGTTCCATTCTACAAACCGCCCACTCTTAAGGCTTGCTGATGATGGGAACAAGAAAGGTAAGTGTGTCCATCCTCTAGGCCAGGGGTCGGCAAGCAAAATAACAAGAAGATAATTCTTTTTGATTACGGTAAAAATCTTAATATTTCCAGAGCCACAATGCATGTTAATAACGTCACAAAGCAGTTTTTAAAGAGCCCCATGCGGCTCTGGAGCCGCGAGTTTCCGTCCCCTGCTATAGGCGTTCCCTGGATGAGGATGCACCTTCTCCGAGTCCTCCAGCTTGGTGCGGATGAGTGTGAGCTGCTGCTCGTGGTGGGCGGCACGCGCTGCATGCTCCTGCATGGCGTGACCCTGCTCGTTGATTGTCTCCTGGTAGAGCGAGATCTGCTCGTGCGCTTGCTGTAGCTCTGCCGCCAGATTGCCGTGGCGACTCTTCTTCAAAATCTCGCTCGCCTGGGCACACATGTGCATGCACAGATGTAACCGGGCTTTAAAGTGGCACAGTCATCTTTAATCAGCTTATCTTATTAATCAAAAGCAGTGTGAAAAAATGGCTGCCTGAATACAGAAAAAAAATTCACGATAATACTGTAATTTACACCCACGTTTCAATTCACTAGGACTGTCGGTCATGGGAGTTGCTTGACCATACTTCACTATGCAGGATTGTGAAGTGAGTGGAGGCAGGACTGGTTCGTATATCAATTATAATAGCGGTGGCTGTAAATTGAACTCAGGACACCAGGTATGTATGACACAATTTAATGGCTTTTGAGAAATTTTTATTTTGAGCAGTGTTTCTCATGTCGTAGAAAATCAGAGTACCCGCAGCAAATCGACTCACATGAGTAAACAAGAGCACTCAAAACCCCTTGTTGTGCTTTAGTTTTCTTGCGAGCAGCGTGGGAGTCTCAGAGCACATGATGTGGTCACACACCTCGAGAAGCTGCTGCTGCAGGCCGTGCACGGTGGTGCTGAGCGTGAGCGCCTCGTGCTGCACCGCATCGCGTGAACGCACCGCCTGCTGCAGTTTGGCAGACAGCTGAGTGATGATGGTGTCTCGCTGCTGAATCGCTGCATGCACCTCCTTCACCTGCACACGACACACAGCACGAGGAGTGACACACAGTGCTAACGCCAGCAGCAATCCTTCATTCAGGAATACTCCAGGGAGATAATGATTATAATAATAATGTACACTTGGTGTTCATGCAATTCTTAACGCGAAAGCCAATCGTGAAGGATGGCACTGTCTTTTAAGACAACCTGCAATAGTGTCACAGTAAGGGGTGATGTCAACAAATTTGGACCATGATGGCAGCAAACAATGGCCTGCTCATTTCGAATGACATAAGGTGGATCTTTAACGTCCACTGTGAAGCAGATGGCATGTAGTACTTTAATTATGGTTAATAAATCCGGAGTAATAACCACGGCAGCATGCTGGATTTGAACCACAAACCTCTACAATAAGTGGCGAACATGCTACAGTTAGGTAATTTCACCAACAAAGACATAAAAAAAAAATTTCTTTACAACAATACTGTCATTTACGTAGTTTACTTATTTGAGGAAGAAAGGAGGGGACAGCTTGGGGATACATGGAATATTTGAGAGATGTGGGAATGCAGCGCGGGAATAGATTGAGTGAGAGATCATGGTGTCACTATGAATCGTTACAGCGCTTATGGGTCGTTTAGCACATGCTACCATATCGGAGAACACACAAAAGGTATTGAAAAAAGAGAGGTACAAATGTATAGAAAACATACTGTAGAGGTAGAATTTGTTTGTATAATGATTGTGACAAAATCTTAAACGGAAATGCAAACCGCCTGTGAACTTCCCACCTGTTCCTCCGACAGCTGTGTTTCAATATTATCTTTCTGTAGGAATGGCTGCTCTTTCACGACAGTACCATCCACTGTATCTTCAGCCATGGTGACAGACATCTGAGGACCCAGGGGGATCTCTTAGCATACGTTCATGAGGACACATGACATCTACTCAGAATATTTTTTTATGATAGATAACAACAGTAGTGCTCACGCCAGGTGTGCGCAAGAACCAGTAGGTGCGTAAGCCAGGAGCCCATGGGCATCGGATAGCGGCTTCATCCAGGATGGAGTGCTTTTTGCTGGCAGGGCCAAAAAGTTGAGACAGGCACTTTTAGCGCTGGTTTGTGTTTGCATGTGTTGGGCAACCCTTTGATTAATTTGGCTGTTTTCAACACACATTTCAATTTGTATGTAGTCATCTTCACAAAAGTTAATATGCCCCCACGTTATAGACAAACGGGAAGACATAGGGACAGACAGCGAGAATGCATAAACGCTTTCAACCGTAGTCAGAATATTACAAAAAAAAATGTATCCCTGTATGTTTCACGTAACTATTGATTTTTTTCCTTTACTTGCTCAACGCGAAGGTTACTTAAAATTTCTAGCACTAAAATAATATAAACACTGAAAAAACGTACGTATTTTTAAGCAGCAGCAATTTTTAAATGGTGGACGCGAGGCATCTGTCCTCCAAAAGGCCAGAAACTCACCGCGGCACAGTTAGCATGACGCCGAGATGACAAGTCTTGACATCATCAATGCCATGAAATCATATAATTAAACACACGGTTTAAGACTCATGCCTGAAAATTATTTTAAACGATGAGGAAATTTGTATGATTTTCATTTTTTATTAATCGATTGAAGTCATAATCAAAAGAGTAATCAATTATTTTAGCAGTTGATAGCTGTAGCTATTTGAATGACCCTTTATTCAACGTCTAAAACAATCTAGATCACTATAAACCAAGGGGACGTTTCCCTTAAGGTATACTGTGCCGCCACCATCTGGCTGTAAACTTGCCAGGGGGGAAGTTGTGCGAACGCGCTGCAATGGAGGGGCGATGCCCGCATTGTGGCGGGGGCTCTGTGAGGACGGGCTCCCATCCGTGCTTAAGGGACTGCTGAGCTGCTCTGCCGCCTGGCCATGCTGTTGCTGTTGCCCAGTGGCTTTAGCGGGCGACCGACGAGGTGGACGATGCTTCCGTGATTCATTGGGGCTGCTTGGTCCCTAGAAATAAAACAAAAATCCCCTCTGATCACAGAAACTGACAGAACAAGTCGATAGACAGAAAGGACAAGATCAAAGGACTCGTATAATGCACATGCATAATGTACATTGACTCAGTAATCCCCCCCCTTCCACTTTGCGTAAGAGCGCAGAAGCGTGGTCACTACATCTGCGCCTCTGTATAAGGAACGAAACAGTTAGACTTCTCCACAAATCTGGCTGTCGCCTGTTGTGGGTTGGCTCTCCAACACACCGGTGTGCTGTACGAGTGACGAATTGGCATGTTCTGTTTATGTGGCAACTCTTACGAGTTGGCTGTGTCGGGTGGTGGCAGGTTTTAACGGCACATTTATATATTTACGCGATCTAACCCAAAAAACTTCGTATGGAGAATTAGTTCTCTTAGCAAGTGCATATTAGGGTCCATGTGATCCTCATCTTGTCTCCCAATGTGCGAATATGTTCAAAATTGTGTGTATATATACGGTTGTGTATATCTGTACGTATTATGTGTACGTGTTTTTTTGTTTTAATTTAAAATATGTTTGTGTGTGGGGGGAGTGGTGGACAAGGTGCCTCACAGACTGTGCTACAAACCTCATGGTCTGCAAAAGCTTCCTGGCCATATTTAATTAGTAACAAGTTGAATCAGAACCAGTCCTGGGCCTCATCTAAGTCTACTCAGCCTTAACCATTACCACACTACATGCTTTGTTGTAATTACAATTCCTCTCTATAATGAAAACGCTCACCGTGACACTCTCCGAACTCTGTGTCTCCTCATCCTCCGGCCCAGATAGGGCTTCTTCTGGAGAAGAGGAAACCTTTGGGAAAAAGACACACAACATAAATTAAGCATGGTCATAATGCCATTCGCTCTCCTCTAACGCCCATAAAAACAACCCATGAACAAAGCCAGGAATGAATACTGCATAGGGCAAGGGTTCCCAATTGGGAGTACACTGGGAACATGAGGTGGAAAATTAAAGGTAAAGGGGTCTGTAAGCCTAATTACCAGTGGGTTCTATTATAACACATACGTATGTATGTATGTTGAACTTCTTTCACATAGTCCGTAGCCAACCGTGCTAATCAGAGGTGCTGGGGAAGGACAACAAACTAAACACAAAAAAGCTTCATGGCATTTTTAAAGAATGTTGAGAAGTCTTCATCGATCACCACTGATTTATAAGAAATACAGGAGCTGTCAAAGTTTGCTCAAACAAGTGGGGCTCATCTACATTAGTGTCACTGACCCGGTGGTGAAAATTCAATATTCTTCTGCAAGGGACTAGTCTCTATATGGAGCAAGAAATGCAACTTCCTACAAAGTGGTATTCATTTTATTGACCTCCAAGGGATGACAGGCACAGGGAAAAGAGTAATCGGATTACTTTAATGTAAGAGAGAGAAAAGCATTTCATTGATTTAGACATTATTTGTGCGGGATACACGGCCTACGCGGAGGGTTTGGGGGGGGGTGCGTGACGTCAGCAGGCATACTGCGTAACGCTGCCGTATGCGGGTGACATCACAGATGTGACGTCACCGCTCATTTGCCGTGCAAAATATATCCATTATTGCCCCCCCCCATCCTTATACAAAAGTCTATTTTTATACTTTTTGCATTGTGTACAGTCTGGAAGCTACCCACATGCCAAATTTCAAGTTTGTTGAATGTCGGGAAGTATGATAAACATTTCGAACAGACACACATATTCACAAATTTCCCTTTTATATCTATAAATATGATGTTGAAGGCTACTGTCAACATGCCATACTAGTTTCTTTTTTTAAAAATAGTCCATATGTTTAATCAAGGGGTTTTACAGCTCTGTTCTCCCATGGCAAATCGCCAACATAACAGCAGCATGGCTCAGCATCGTAAATGCTGTTGCAATGCTGCTGACACATGTTGTAAAGCAAATGACAACAGTCAATAACTAAAATTGCAGCTGTTTTTAAAATGGCACATGTGGCACCCAAACAAGATGCCAAAGTTATCCAGTCACGTGTGCCATACCAGCCAGGGAGCTTTTACTGGTTTAGCACGGCAGCTGCAACAGCTCCAGCAACATTTACATCGGAGCACAGCCAATAAAAAAGGTACAATGTTATAAAGACCAGGACAATCATGCAAGGTGAGCTCTTTTTCGTGAGCATGTAACCCAAAATCTGATAATTTTGTGGATACGCACCATGGTTGTGTGCTCTAAGATGTCCATTAATAAGAAATGTCTTTTTTAAGTGACAGCCACATAAGGTTCAGTCGCATAAAATCCTCTAATGATGTCCATCACCTCCATTGACTGGGTGGGAACCCTGTGTCACAGGCTACCTCAAAAAGGCGTGGCATGTGTTGGAAGCTGCTCTCTATGAGTCTATGCAGCCCAGCGTGCAGAGGGGAATTTAAAAGCCGGGAGCTGGGAGCCAAGAATTGAGAGGTGAATCAGCATATTTTTTTTTACAAATTTGTTTTTACTTTAAACGGTCGAATTTATGTGTTGATTGAATAAAATATCATCTCAATTGTATATTGAATTGCATTTTGCTTAAAGACAAGCGTGGCAAATATAGAGGAAACCTCCACTTCTCGTAGCACAACACCTGCCACTATTTGTGCAAATAACAATTTTTTTTCATTATTTCATCAAGAGAATATTATCTTATGTTATATAGATGTATATACTGCATTAATCCAAGATGCTTTACATCATCTAACGTACAATAAAATCGTACGTTAAATGATCGTGGATAAAAGAGTGGAGTTATGAAAAGTGGTCGTGTAGTTATGGTGTGAGCAAGAAGGACAGGTGGGAGTGGTTAAGGAGGTGTTGGGGTAGGGGTAGTGATAGGGGTTTGGGAAGGCCTGGTCATTGCTGGGGGGCCAGGGCAGGGAGTAGCAGTAGGATCGGTAAGGGATAAGAGATGGGTTTTAAAGGAGGAATGGAAGCTGGTTAGTGAGATGAGTTTTTATATGCAGTGGGAGTTGGTTCCAGTGAAGGGGAGCAAGAAGCGAAAATGAACGAAAGCGTGACTGGGCACAGGGTGAGGGAGGCACATAGAGAGACAGGAGAAATTGGGAGCAGAGGATGGAATGGGATGTAGTAAGATATGAGAGATGCAAGATATGGTGGGGCAAGACCATGGAGGGATTTGTAGACTAGAGTAATACATTTAAACACCGCGATAGTAGACAGAATACTGTGCGATCTTAAATTTGGAGCTTTCGTGACTGCAGGAATTACTCTTTGGTTCTTTCGGTAAAGTCACGTATAAAGATAAAATAATAAATTAAATAATAGCATACGACGTTTCGATTGCAACACAAGCAATCATCATCAGGTATAAATGAAATAGCAACAAAAATCTAACCAGAAAACTATAAACAGACATATAAGCAGACAGATATCACCAAGATACATAGAGAGAGTAACACAGGCACAGAGAGGGAGATCGTCTCTGTGACGAGGCCTTAAATAGCCACAGAGACGATCTCCCTCTCTGTGCCTGTGTTACTCTCTCTATGTATCTTGGTGATATCTGTCTGCTTATACTGGTAGGAACGAAGTGGACCAGACCACCAATAGATTAATGTGTCCATCCGTCCGTCCGTGTATCAACATCGCCCCCTACTGCAAACACTTGGCATGACCCTGTCCGACAAGATGGCCGCCCGCTCCCCCTGCGATCTGTGAATTAAACAAGATGGCCGTCGCTTCCGGCGCCTCACGGCGAAACTTTAAACTTCGCTTCAAATTTACTTTACTGAAACGCAGCACGTTTTTTAACACAGAGACAAGATACATTTATTAACACAGAGACGAGATACATTTAATCGCCTTATTTGTGCACGAAAAGCACGGCGCGAGGCCTAGTGCGGCAGGCTTCGCGAGGCCTAGTGCAGCAGGCTTTGCGAGGCCTACTGCGGAAAAGGCATCGCGAGGCCTACTGCAAAGAAGGCTTCGCGAGGCCTACTGCAGGGAAGGCTTCGCGAGGCCTACTGTAGAGAAGGCTTCGCGAGGCCTAGTGCAGAAGGCTTCGCTAGGTCTACTGCAGAGAAGGCTTCGCGAGGCCTAGTGCGGCAGGCTTCGCGAGGCCTACTGCACAGAAGGCATCGCGAGGCCTACTGCAGAGAAGGCTTCGCGAGGCCTACTGAAGAGAAGGCTTCGCTAGGTCTACTGCAGAGAAGGCTTCGCGAGGCCTAGTGCAGCAGGCTTCGCGAGGCCTACTGCAGGAGGCTTCGCGAGGCCTACTGCAGAGAAGGCTTCGCTAGGTCTACTGCAGAGAAGGCTTCGCGAGGCCTAGTGCGGCAGGCTTCGCGAGGCCTACTGCAGAGAAGGCATCGCGAGGCCTAGTGCAGAAGGCTTCGCTAGGTCTACTGCAGAGAAGGCTTCGTGAGGCCTAGTGCAGCAGGCTTCACGAGGCCTAGTGCGGCAGGCTTCGCGAGGCCTACTGCAGAGAAGGCATCGCGAGGCCTACTGCAGAGAAGGCTTCGCGAGGCCTACTGCAGAGAAGGCTTCGCGAGGCCTACTGCAGAGAAGGCTTCGCGAGGCCTAGTGCAGAAGGCTTCGGGAGTGTGCCAAGACGTCTGTGCCACCAATCCCGGTGTGCCATTTTAGGCTGAGTCGACCTAGGGGAGGACACGAGGATCGCGGTGACGCGGGGTCGCAGCCGTGATAAATCCACTGCTGGATGAACGCCAACCCCAAGCCGTCGCCCCCCCCCCCACGCCCTTATCCTGCTGCGATGTAATAATCCACCTATTATTGATCGACTGACTATGGGCGAACTCATTTATTCTGGTGGGTGAACAGTGGCGGGGAGGGGTGGAGGAGGAGGAGGAATTGATGATAAAAACAAACTTGCACCATCGCTACAGCTGCCGCGACGAGAGATGTGGGAGGAGAAGCGGCGACCGCTGCCTTGCAGGTGAGAGGTGCGTGTGTGTGTGCGTGTGTGTGCGCGTGTGTGTGCGTGTGTGTGCGTGTATATGTGTGAGTGTGTGTGTGCGTGTGTGTATGCGCGTGTGTGTGTTTGCGTGCGTGTGTGTGCGTGTGTATGTGCGTGTGTGTGCGTGTCTGTGTGTGCGTGTGTGCGTGCGTGTGTGTATATGTGTGACTGTGTGCGTGTGTGTGCGTGTGTGTGTGCGTGTGTGCGTGTCCGGCCCACTCGAGCGGCGTGATGAATGGGCGCTATTGGGCTTCGGATCATTATTCACGGCGAACTGGAAGCGTAGCAACACAACTTCATTACGTGTGTGTGTGCGTGTGTGCATGTGTGTGTACGTGTGTGTGTGCGTGCGGTGTGTGTGCGTGTGTGTGCGTGTGTACGTGTATGTGCGTGTGTGCGCGTATGTGCGTGTGTGCGCGTGTGTGTGCGGTCGATATCCCTGTACCGGTATTGGTATTATTCCTACCAGCCCACCCCGCAGGGTCCTGTTATGTCTGTCTATAGTTTTCTGGTTAGATTTTTGTTGCTATTTCATTTATACCTGATGATGATTGCTTGTGTTGCAATCGAAACGTCGTATGCTATTATTTAATTTATTATTTTATCTTTATACGTGACTTTACCGAAAGAACCAAAGAGAAGAATACTGTGCATTACCCATGGGGGATTGTTTGTGGAATTTAAAGAGCCTTTTCATGTCATTGTTTCCATTATGGGGTTTGAAGTGTTTCACCCTTTACATTGCTTTTGTTTGAGCAGAATGGGTTTATATTCAATGTCTCTTTGCCGGTTTTCCAGTTGTTAACATCATTATCGCTGCTGTTAAATTTGATTTTCCAACTGAAAATCTATACAGGTGACCCCTTAACTTACGATGGCTCGATTTGCGACCCCCTGCCTTTACGACCTTTCTGATAGTAATTAAGACCCTCCACAGTAACGACTAAAACTCGTATCTACAACCGCCTAACGACTGCTACCAACGCTGAGTCGATTGGGCACTGCGTCTGCGCATGTTATTCACAACGCTCTACATTTCTTCGTAAATTTTCTTCTAATTTTGAAAAATGTTCACCATTCGCGATGTCTGAGAAGAGTAAATGTGATACACATGCAGAACAGTACCTAAGAATTTTCAAATGTAAGTGTTTGTTTTTACTTTATAAATGTTTGTCAAGTTACGTTTATGTTAAGTTACAATAAATGTTTTTTAAGGTTATTTTAATTTATTTTGTGGTCAATTTTGGTATTTTGTGGTATTTAATGGTTTTCCAGAAACGGAACCCCAATGTATAACATTGTGCCAATGGGAAATAAGGGTTCGACTTACAACGGCTCAACTCGCAACCGTCGCCCAGAAACCAATTATGTCGTAGGTGTGGGGGTCGCCTCTACAACCAATTCCGGCAGTCACACTTTTGTTAAGGTCTCCAGTTTAATACTCTTCAATAACATTGTCCACATTTAAAATGAATTACAATTACTTTACAATGTGAATCCAGGTTATGTGGAGGGACATGGCAGTCATCTGACATTTTGGAGGTGGGGTCAATGGACTGTCCAAAGATAGGTACGTGCACTAAATGGAATATGAAGGGAAGATGTTTTGACTGTTGTCCCTTTAAATATGTAGTGACACAGGGCCGACTGCTCGGCCGAACAGTAGTTGGTTGTCTCGGTCGACGCCGTCGGTGTAACGAGGACAGGGTCTTGTCTGGGCTGTACGGCAGCGTGGTCATTAGAGAGGAGGCCGGAGTTGGTGGTTCAACAAGAGAATAAAGAGAGAGACAGTGCCTCCTGCAACTACCTCATCTCCGACTGAGTGTGTGCGCCGCACACCACATGCACACACACACGCCGGGAGGAAGGAGGACACGACATATACATGGGTTGTCTCCAGGGACTCTGTTTCTACGCAACCAACTTCCAAGCAGGACCATCCCAAACTGGGTGACGTGCCCAACGTTTCACAGAAGTGGCTTTCTGCTGAAACGAGACTCATCTCCAGCCTGAAGCACAGAAAAAGTGGGGGAACTCCACCTACCCGTGGAAAAAGGAACCATCAACCATTAAATAGATTAGATAGTGAAGTGCAGTAGTACCTTGAACACGTAGGTTTGCTGTTGGCTGACAGAGTCCCCGGAGCGCAGGGTACGTGCGCCATGCGGCTGCTTGCCTCGGGCCTTGCGCTCAGCTGTTGGGGCAGCTCCACCACCCTTCCCGGAGCGCTTTTTGTTGCGCCGGGTCGTCGGCCGCTCACTCCCTTCCTTCTCCTCCTCCTCCTCCACGCTGCCCCCACCCTCCTGCTGGTGTTCTCTCCTCTGCTGCTGAAACGCCGCCAGCTGGGGGTCACGCAAACACAACACGTGCTCCTTCAACAGCCAGGCAAAGTGTATCCCTTACCGTACGAAAGGTGCTCATCTCCACAGGCAACCCTCATCCAGGTGGAAATTCACCATTTCTAAGTTAGATGACCATTTTGGAATTCCCAAAGAGTTGAACTTCTTTTGTGGACCTAAGAAGGTTGATGGGCGGTGGCAAGCCATGACCGGTATTTGAACTCGCTCCCTTCCCATCGTAATTCAAGCACTCTGCCACAGCTGTAGCAAGCCTAAATAAGCAACAACCTGAGAGCAGAGGTATGGTGAGCTTGCACACACCGGTGCGTAATAAAGCCGTTACTTCTTACAGTGAGATAGAACTGAATATTGAGGTACTTGTGACATACTGTTTGAATAAGTCTCAATAGCTTCTCAAGTATGCTGCATCTAACAAGCTGAGGAGAATTGGTAATTTTGAACAAAAAATCTTAAGGTTATTAAATGTCTCGAGCAAAACACAGAGCCCTAAAATGCTCCCGGGATGCATGCGTGTTAGCCCATGCAGTACCGACGAGGCACCTAAGACTATCCAAAACTTAACCATCCAAACTTGATTTGGAGCTTTTGTGACTGCAGGAATTACTCTTTAGTTATTTCGGTAAAGTCACGTAGAAAGAGAAAATAAGAATTAAATAATAGAATACGACGTTTCGATTGCAACACAAGCAATCATCATCAGGTACGAATGAAAGAGAAAACAAACCTAGTAAACTTAGAAATATAATGCAATACAACACAGAGAGTTGGCTAACATAAGTCAACACCCTACCTGGTTGATTACGTTATTCCAACTTCTCTTTCTACAGGCTTCATATTGGAAATTGTGCTCACTCAAACCTAAAAACTCTGATGTGGGGCACCCTTTGAGATAAAATCATATTAAATGAATATGCACATCTCGCATGCAAGATGCATTTTCTCGCCGATATGCTGCAAAAATTACATCACTTCCTCCTGTGAACAACCATACCGTTAACTCTGGAATACATCACCGATGTCCACCTATTCACGTTATTACAACTTGTAATAATGTGATTATGTTGTCAATCACTTTCCACCATCTGATATTCATTGTTGAAAGTAATGACATTTTACATGGCAAATTATAATTGCAACTTTTAATAATAAAAAGTCATACAGCTTATAAAATTGGGTTTAAAAAGTATTTGCATGTTATAAAATACACTGAGCAGAAGGAACTATATATAAATGTGTCGTTAAAACCCGTCACTACCCGACACAGCCAACTAGTAGATTTGTGGAGAAGTCTTACTGTTTCGTTCCTTATATAGAGGCCTCTATATAAAAAGCGAAACAGTGAGACTTCTCCACAAATCTGGCTGTCGCCTGATGAAATTAGTTGTAATTACTGGCGAAACGTCGTACTAAGTTTGTAAATGTTGTGGCTTGGCTCTCAAACACACCGGTGTGCTGTACTAGTGACGAATTGGTATGTTCTGTTTACGTGACAACCCTTACTAGTTGGCTGTGTCAGGTGGTGGCGGGTTTAACGACACATTTATATATTTACGTGATCTAACCCAAAGAAACTTCTATTATGGATGATATTGGTCGCGAAAGCCTACATGTTAAACTATACAGAGATTACGGTGTCAGCTCCCAGGCACTTCAGTGTCATGGCCCTTTAGAGCTGATTTTGATATCCTTTACAATTAGGTGACCTCCCTGACAGCTGTTTGAGCTGAGGTGGGAGGGTTAGTTAGATTAGAGGTAAGACATTTTACAGTCAAGTATTTCCCATAATGCATTATCTTGCACCTACACAACATATGACTATATTCATAATCCCTTCGTCCATCCACTGCACCAAACACTAGGCTTTATTTTCTATTTTAGTGCAAGCTTATGGTCAAGAAAGGACTTTGTGTAGTCTCTGGGACACTCTAAATACAATTCAAAGTGGATTCATATAGCACCTAAATGTGATTGCATCTCAAGATGCTGTAGAAAAACATGAGGCTTTATATTTTGTTGATGGAGAGGATCAGACATAGGTAGAAAAAAAAAGGAAGGTCTTGAGCCTGGACTTGATGAGGACAAGGGAGTTGACAAACTTCAACTTACTTCCAAAAAGTGTTTACACATTATATTACATGTAGCTATTGGAGAAAGATATGTGCCTTCAACTGTCGAGAAGTACCCAGAGATTTGGAGGGCACACAATAAATATTTCACAATTGCAACTGGGAAAAGTTGGTATAGTCATACCTCGGTATACGACCGCTTTGGAATATGTCGAATTTGGTATACGTCGTGTTTTGACGAGAAAAAAATGTCTTGGGATACGACGTCTTGCTTGGGATACGACACGCTTGCTAGAACTTATATGGGTCGGGATGAGTCACCGCGTACAGTACCCGCGTACACAATACTGTTACGGCACTAACAAGCCGTAACAGTATTGTGTGGAGTGACCAGGCAATGTCACACTTCAGGAAATTCTTAGACAACAAACTTCAATGGACAGGTGTTTAGTAAAACTCAAACCTGGTGAGCCTCAACCAGGTCCAAGTCAAGAAAAAAGACAGCAAAGAGAAAGAGAAAAAACCCCAAAATTTCAGCTTCCTGAAGATTTAATGGAAGGGGACTCTCCTTCCAAAAAAATTACATCTCTTCCTCCTCCCCTTCCTCACCACCATCCTCGTAGGCTATCAACTCCTCTCAGCAAGGTAAAGTGATGTTAAATGTTTTTTTTATTTCAATTTATTTATTTTAATTTATGTATGCATTTTAGTAATAAGTAGTGTCTAAATTATTTTATACAACCCCATTAATGTATAATATGCCATATAAAATATAATTTCTTATACTCTGGAACAGATTATTTCCTTTCCCTTTATTTCTTATGGGAAAAATTAGTTTGGTATACGTCATTTTCGGCATAAGTCCTACCCTTCTGGAACGAATTAATGACGTATACCGAGGTACCACTGTACTTAGTTTCTATAAACAATGGAATTTAGGTTTCACAATCCAGAAATGCACTCTAAAGTATGACAAATCTGCATAGCAAGCAGTTTTAATTCAATACGCAGGTGCTTATGTTCCCAAACAAAGAAGCCTACCGTTTGTGAGCTTAGTTTGAAATTCCCACCACTAGTATCACGTCTCTTTATTAGCGAGCTAGTTGGGTGACGCTGTTGGAGAACACTTGATTCACAATCATAGGTTGCAAGTGCCACTCCTAGTCAGGTATCAGTTTAACCCATCATCGTTCCACGGTTGATAAAACGACAACTTTGCGATAAGTCAATAATTCGTGTCTTGTAAAGAGGTTGGCTTACCATAGCAATGTGGAATTTCTGCTACAGCTACCACACTCAATTCAGCAAAGACATTGTATTTTGACTAAACTTTATTTAGGCTAGCCTCAAGACTCTTCAGCTGGATGCTGAATTGGAATGCGAGGTCAGGTTATTTTTTTTGTGTTTTGCCTGTGCCAATGGAATGAGAGTAGCTGGAGAAAACCTTCACATATTATGAAGGGATGATAATGAAATCTGCAGATGGGTCAGGAACCCACTTGCTGTGCCCCATCTCCCATCCAAATTGCTGGTGGCAAATTAAGAGTCTCACAGCACAAGGTGTAATCCGCTTGATCACTGCAGTGGAAGGACTACGGCCCATGCCAAGCTCCAAAGCTAAATTGTCCCTGGTGTTCATATTAAATTAATGCCGTTGTGCTGGGCTTTTGTCCCAAAATACATTGGGCCAGCTGTACGCTATACCATTGTTATGTATGGCTGTGAGCAGACAGTGTCCTCTATCTCTTATCATGTCTGGCCATGTGCTACAGGGTCTGTTGAAGCTCTTCTTTGTCTTGCCTTTGCTCGCTCGATGTTTTACATGGTGGCTGTGAATTTCAGCATAACTGTAATTGACAAAGGCAAGCCGTGTTGCTGCAGGCAATGTAACTGATACTAATTGGTTTGCAGTACTGTACAGTGTTTTATGCCATTACAATATGCGATCCAGGTTGTGGGTAAAAATATTGCATGCAATATAATTCTGCATCAAAATAGTCAAAGCATCTCCCAGCTTAAAATGATGGACAGGGTTTATCTCCATTGGTGGCTCTGAGCAAGTGGTGGAAATTCCATATCAATGCAGAGTACAGTCTCTCCAACAACTGGTGTTGACTTCCAATAAAGTGGTACTTTATCAAATTCAGAGGGATGAAGGGCCTTGTCGAACCATAAGCCATGATTTGATTTTCAGGATTGCAGGTGAATGTTGAGTCTGCTGAATGAACAATTGCCAAATGTTATCTCCATATATATAAAAGGCAAAGTTGTGATTATGTGTGTCTGTTCAAAATGTTTAGCGTACTTCCCGACATGCAACAAACTTGAAATTTGCCATGTGGGTACTTTCCAGACTGCACACCATGCAAAAATTATAAAAATACACTTTTGTGGTTTTTTTGGGGGGGAGCTCAATAATGCAGATATTTTTTGCACGGCAAGGGAGCTGTGACGTCACATCTGTCACGTGACCCGCGCACGTGGAAGCGTAACGCGTTGTAGTGTAGTGGTTAGCGCGCTACGAACCCTGCTACCCGAGTTCGATTCCCGCTAACGTCCACCACCGGTGAGGATTATTTTAACCGCTCCTGGGCCTCCCCTAGGTCGACTCAGCCTCAAACGAGAAACTGCTGTGGTGTGTGAACATCGCCACTGGGGAGACAAATGCGGCCGGGCGTGGTGAATCCAAGTCCCGGGCGAAGACGGGTAGTAAAGCTAGTTGTAAATAAGTGGAGAAAAGTTTACAAACAAACATAATGCTTAACATAAGCTGAAGATATATTTTTTTGTGACATCACAGCTCGCTTGCCATGCAAAAAATATAAGCATTATTGAGCCCCCAAAAAAAAACACAAAAGTGTATTTTAATAATTTTTGCATGGTGTACAGTCTGGAAAGTACCCACATGGCAAATTTCAAGTTTGTTGCATGTCGGGAAGTACGCTAAACATTTTGAACAGTCACACGTAATCACAACTTTGCCGTTTTTTTATATATGGAGATAAATCACTGCTAAAGAATATTTGACTTACAATGAATTTGAGGTTCTGGTTTTTCTGGTCTTACGCAGTGCTCACCACCCACAATGGAGTGAAAACATCTCAGGAATGGCGATCTGCATTCTCAATGGCAGTGCTAAAATTTTCAAGCTATAAATAAATGTTGATAAAATATATGAAATTACAATGTTATATACAATTCCAAGTCATCCATAATATTATACTTATCAATGCTGTAACAAGGTAAAAAAAAGGAATGTTGCAGTGGAAATGTTTACAGTGTTTTTGACATAAATATCAAGACAAAAAAACGTAAGTAAAGCATGCCTACGATATGAGCGAAATAAAATAAATGACCATATTTTTACAATATAACGCAAAACAGTGAGTACCGTGTGGAGAGTTTCATGATAAAACATGCAATTTAAGCTTGATAGAAAAATACCATGAAGTACATATTATTAACAGGACAAACCACTAAACAGACATCCACTGCCTTCAAGAGGTTACTGTTTTATTTTGTTGGTTTATAAGTGTAAAAGTCCTATTGACCTGATTGTGTGGAGCTAAAATTGTTTTTTTATCGTCACCGCCTAACATTTTTCAGCAGTAATACTTTTTCTCACTCACAACTACATACAGCAACTACCTAGATATTCATTAACACATTTAGTAATTCTGAAAGTTAAGAATTTATAAACAAATTCAGCGTCTCCTTTGGCTGATCTAAACCAGTGTTAGACATTTCACATTTTTATTGTAGAAACCAATATTCCAGAGGTCGACCACTCTTGGCTTCCCTAAATTTAGTACTCACTTTATTCCACCCTGGGCAGGGAAGAGCCCGAATTGAGATTTGAACGAGCACAATTCTAAATGTGAATCAAACAATATTCCCACAGCATCTATTATACACTATCTATTGAACATTACAATGTGCTCATGAGAGAATAAAACGTTCACACCAATGCCATTTCTAATCAATTTCATAGAAAACATTTCAGTCACACGGGACTGACACATTGCACTGTACACATTGCATATGTGCAAATGTATACAAGGCCCCTCACCTACATGCTCCGATCATGCAAAATGTCACTACCTCAATTGTCGCCTGTGCTCATAGGCACAAAGCCAGCTGTAACTTCCTCTGTGTCTGCAAGCCCCATCATGCCTACGCCTCTCACTTAATTTGTGTGTATGTTGAACTTCTTTCGCACCGTACGTAGCCAACCATGATAATCTGAGATGCGGGGGAAGGACAACAAACTAATCCCCAAAATGTCACTCTACTCACCTCACTGTGCTCTACACAAAAGTGACCCCATGAATGTTCACACTGTTCACTCTCTGTCCAAGGCAAATGTTTCCTTCTTCTGTACCTGAGGGCTTCTTTACTACTTATGACTGAGCTTGTGCCGATGACACACAGCTGTTTATGCTTTCACCTGACCACCATACTGTATAATACCTCTGTGACAGGGCTGGAGATAATTTCCCCACACACCTCCCTCAATTGCCCTTCATTTCTTATCCCCACTGTACGGTAATGAGATATGATTAGACGTAATCATCATAAACATGTAACTAAGCACGTAACATAACTCACAATCATGGCTAAATCACCAGTCATAAGCCTCCAGCAAACACCTGACAATAGATGATAACCAGAATTTAAGAGACACTAGGAGATTATTAAAATGCAAACATGATACTTACAAGTCAACATAAAAATAATTCATAGCAAAACAATGTACAATTCAATGCATTTCGAATTTAGCAACGTGAAAATGAGAAATTTGCAGACAATCACGCCCTGATCAAAGTTCACACAGCTATCTGACGTAAAAGGAAAGTTGCTTTGTCACATGGGAGGTCAAACTACTATGAGTGCTAAATATAAAAACTCCCAACCAACCAGCACCTGCTGCCTCTCAGGTGTGAAGCCACAAGCCAATGTATTGCAACTGGTTCAGCTGATCATCTTCATTTATGTTTAAATGCCAGTGTGCCCCATGACCCATCCCTAACCCTTCAATATGGCACATGTCAAATCACACAATGTATCAAACTGCACTGTACCCGATATAGTTCTCATACATTGTACATTGAGCAAAACGCAGTGCTGTATACAGACTGCAAAATACATTGCATATACATTTCCATGCTTTTATTCTCTTCTGTTTTTGAACCAGTCTCGAGGTGCTACTGACCAATTTGCAAGCTTAAATCCTGATTCGGGGTACATAAGGCCCTCCAGGATTGCTAGGCTAGAAGTGGATAAAGAGTCACATCTTCACTATGATTGGCTGGCACTGTAACCAAACAAAGTGCCACTTGCTTCTCAGTACAGTCCTATATACTGTCACATGGGAGGTCAGAGAGTGCAACCCCCTAGTTATTATTACCTGAAAATCGCTCATTGGTCCTAGCCGGATTGAGAAAAATTGAATAAAAAAATTATATTTAGTAAAAAACGTGTTCAGGGATTTTGCAACGAGGCACAAATTCTGCGACGACATTTTAATTTGATTCGAAATATATGCCAGCACAAGTCGAATTAACATGTTAATGAAAACACTACCTAAGAACTCATGGAAGTGCAGCCAGTGAATAGGCATAGGACGACTCCTTGCAACAAGGGCAGACAGACACAAACAGCTGACTGGCACCTGGCCATACGCAGTCCCATCGGGCGCGGGCACTGCAGCCCGAGGCGGGAACACACTCACACGCCCTCCCCTCTGAGCCCACAAACACTCCCTCCCCACATTCGACCATAACCCCTCCCTCCCAAAGGGATATCCTTACTCCTCGCAGGATGCACTGACATCTCCCCAGCCTGAGAGGGATCCTCACATACTCTCCCTTCCCACATACGCTCCTTCCCCACACCAAACACTCCACCACAACCACCTCACGCATGGCTATAATCACTCCCAGCACACAGCCTCAAGGCACCAACTGCTTCCTTACCATGAGGCTATGCGAGTAGAGGCAGCAACTATCACTGCAGTGCAGTCTGGGTGGCGAGTCCTAATAATCCACAACTACTAAGCTACTCACATAATATCCGAACCCCCGACAGCTGTTAGAAACACCACCACTGATCAAACCACACTGACAGGTGACTGTGGTACCAGGTGCTGGTCTCCAGGTGGGCTCTACCACCCCTGGAGCTCTGGACACCACGAGCAGAGCGAACCACATCCCACCAGACACCGGCACTCACAGTGGAACCTATACTGACCAAACACACTCGAACACGGCCACACACTGGTACAAACTGATCATCCTCACTGGCACGCTCACTCACACACTGATACACACTTATGCACAAGAACAACCGCTGTTCACCATTAAGATAAACTAAAACTAAACTTTTTTTTTACCACGGCGTTTGCGTCATGCTCTGTGCACTTTGAGGTCAAGTCAAGTGTCAAAGGTCCGCTGGCAAGTCATCTCAGCCAGTCAGGTTGACTGACTGAAATGACTGACTAATGTGACTAGTAGATGCACCAACTGTGCTCTCCACTGTGCCAACTTTCTGCGTTTTAGCCGCCTGGCACTCTGCTCGTTGCTGTGAGGATCGCTCCTCGACCCTCCGTTGTTGCTGGAGGGCGACTGCTTCCAACTCACCAGTCGTATTCCTTCATGAACCTCCTCCACAGAGGCCGATCTTGACACTGCTGGTACCAATCATCGGCAAGTCCAATTAGCTCTACATCCTTCTGTGCCACATCCGTCCATATCTTCTTCTGTAGCCCGTGCCACACCAGTTAAGCCAAATCTATCCTGCCAAACTGAAACTGCTTGGGGCATGCGGTGGCTGGGCATATGGGCTAAATGATCCAGCCATCGCAGCCTAGCTTGCCGGAGGAGATCATTGATGAGACTGTGCACAGATCTTTCAAGGATTGGTGAGCTCCTCACACAATCTATCATGATTAAAACCAGAATGGATCGTCGGCAGGCCAGCCTGAATGTTATAAACCGGCGCAGATGTTCCTTCAGAGGGAGGGCATAACTGTGGCCGAGAAGACCCGGAACTTCGTGTGGAGCGGACAGGAAAGGTCACTTCTATACAGCGTTACGCAGATGATTAAATAAAAGATGATGCCTCTCTACGCATTCGGAGTGAGAACCTCTGCTGCAAAACCAGAGCTGGTCATAAGCACACTGCCAAGGTACGGAAACTTCTCCACTGTCTCCACAACTGCCCCATCACTTACAGGTAGCTAGTTGGGGGACACACGCACTGACACATGCACTGACACATACACTGACACACTGACCATGCACACGCTCACACAAAATGACCATGATCATTTACATAATAACCATGTGCTCGCACACACACGCTGATACACACTGACCTTCTGCATTGCAATACTGAGAGTGACACACACTTGACACAATGACCATGCATACCAACGCACACTGTCCGTCTGTGATACAACAGCAGCTGCCTTTCACCACTAAGTGACGGTGACGTGACCACAGCGATTGTGCCAGGCTAGGTGCACTTTGAGGCCACGTAAAAGTGTCGAAGAGACAGGCCTAGGTCTTACGGGTGAAAGAACTAAGATGACAGGCAGATGCACCACCTGTGTTGTCCACTGTGTCAACAGCCAAACACACATCCACAACAATAACACACAATGCCACACAAATGCAATTGAGACATTGCTGCACACGGACAGAACACAATGACTGACACACACAGAGGCCGGGCAATTTGACACACGCTGACAGACATCGACACCCTCGCCCAAACTTCACATCGCTACTCATCCTCACCATCACCTCACCACTAACAGTAACTTCACCAGCAGCATTCAAACTCACCAACCTCACTCTCCCCACACACCCTCAGCGTATCACTCTCCATCACAACTCACCCCTCACTTGCACTCATCACTCTCCTCACTGACCCATCACTCTCCTAACCATTCACCATCACCACTCACCACTCTCCATCACAACTCACCACTCACTTGCACTCATCACCCTCTCACTGACCCATCACTCTCCTAACCACTCACTTTATCACCATCACCACTCACCATCACCACCCACCATCACCACTCACCATCACCACTCACCATTACCACTCACTTCATCACCATCACCACTCACCATCACCACTCACCATCACCACTCACCATCACCATCACCACTCACCATCACCACCCACCATCACCACTCACAATCATCACCACTCACCATCACCACTCACCATTACCACTCACCACTCACTTCATCACCACTCACCATCACCACTCACCATCATCACCACTCACCACCCACTACCCACCACTCACCATCACCACTCACCATCATCATCACCACTCACCATCATCTCCACTCACCATCACCACTCACCATCACCACTCCGCATCACCACTCACTTCATCACCACTCACCATCATCACCACTCACCATCATCACCACTCACCCCCACTCACCATCATCATCACCACTCACCATCACCGCTCACCATCACCACTCACCATCACCACTCACTTCATCACCACCACTCACCATCACCACTCACCCTCTCATCGGGGCCCTCTCCACGTCGCCGCCGTCCCTCACAGAACAACACTTCATCCTCACTCATGCCGAGCGCCGACTTTTCTCGCTCGCGTCCCTTTCCGAATGTGTCCCGGTGTGTTACGCCCCTCTACTCACCCGTGCCTTCCCGGCTTGTAGGAGCCTCTGCCGCTCCTTCTCGTCCTCCATCGCGGCGACGGCTGCGGCCTCTGTGGAGAAGGCGGAGCACGCAGATTGCCCTCCTCTCCGTTCGCTCGGCGGCTCGGTGAGGGGGAGCCCGCGCCACCCCGCGCGCTCTGCGCCGCCGGACACCGTGCAGCCGCTAACCCCGCCCACGCCCCGCCCACTTCCCCCCTCGCCCCGCCCACTTCCTCCCGCCCCGCCCACTTTCCATATCGCCCCGCCCACTTCACCCCGCCCCGCCCACTTTTTCCCATCGCCCCGCACACTTCCCCCCCGCCCCGCCCCGCCCACTTCCCCAGTCGTCTCGTGTCGCGTGCGCCGATTGGCCCGAGCGCGCGAGCCGACGCGTCCGTTAATGTGCGAGCAGCCGATTGGTCCGTTCGAGCGCGGCCGCGGCCATTCAGAAGCGAGCAAATAAAAAGGACGCCAGCGCCGAGAAGTCATGGGAGGAGCCACGAGAGATATGGGGAGGAGTCATGGGATGATGGGAGGGCCACGTGATCGTGGGAGGGGCCACGGTGGCATGGGAGGGGCCATCTGATTATGGGAGGAGCCACAGTATAGTGGGAGGGAACTCTAAAGATATGGTTTGCAGGAGCAACGAGACATCGTGGGAGAAAGCCACGGGAGATGTTGAGAAGAGCCACAAGATGATGGGAGAGGCCACGAGGAATGACGGAGCGAGCCACGAGACTTCGTGGGAGGAAGCCACTGAAGAGTCAGGACGGAGCAAGTTGGGGGGCGATGAATGATGATGGGTGGAGGCTGAGAGATAAAGGAGATGCCGCACTGTGAAGAATCCCGCACCTTATGTTATCCAAAATCAAATGTTTAAGCAAGAAAACTCTGAACCGGTTTCGATATTCTGGGTCGCATCGATTGCATGTGAAGACGCTTGACCTGAACGCTGCATTGGGCATTCAGGGCACTTGTGCATGGTTGAGAGAAGTGCTTCACTGTGGATGGAGACTTAAGACATGAGTGAACGATCCTGGAATTAAAACTTTTTGTGTGAGCTAAAGTCCGGGTTGACTTCAACCACCCTCGTACATTATATATGCCCCCTTCTTCCCCATGATGAACATATCCCACTGTTTTGCAGTTTACTTGAAATGTGGTTGCATTTAGAATGTTTTAACCAAAATTCGGGTGTACCGTAGGTTAGCACGAGTAACTCCTGCTTTGCATATGACTGTGGGTACGATTTGGAATTGGTAGAACGAATATTGCAGAACCACCATGACATCGAAGCAACATCCACTATTTCTGTTAAAATACCCCCTTTTCCACTCACACATCCGAGCCGAGCAAGCGTAGCCCACTCACGGTGTGGGTGGATTTCCACTGCCGAGCCCGAACCAAATCGTCATACACTTGATCTCGAGAGATATCCGAATCTGGCTCGGAGCCAAGCAAAACCAGGGGCCAGGCTAATGAAGCATTAATTGCGCGTAACGCCAGTCAGTACACTATAAGGTTACGGCATCACCGCGTCCTCTACACACGTTTCGACTCGTTCATTGCGTGTGGCATCAACGTCACTGTTAAGGTTCTGTGGTGGTTAAACCCGGTGTCTCCTAAACTAATGTAGACACTGTCAGTGTTGGAAATGAGAAACATAATCGAAGTGTTCATAATAAAGGGCTTAGGGTTCGATCACGTAAATATAAATGTGTCATTAAACAGAACCGAAGTTACTGCCATTCCCATTTATTGCCCCTGCAGATATCCAATCACAGAACTTGCTTGGGTTTCATTCGATGATATATTCATGGCACCTCTTCTGGTTTTTGTCAAAAGTTTTATGGTTTAGGATTTGGCCTTAGAATGAGGGTTTAGTCGTTATGATTTACGGTTAGGGGTTATGGTTTTGTTTATATCAATGTATCATTGCTCAAAGTCAACTCAAGGAAGTTTTGTATTGAGAAATATCTGCCCTCCTCAACACCACCACCCAGCACTCCATAGTATACTGTTTCAACTAAGGTAATAATTTTGTGATGCTACTGCGTTGGCAGTGGTGAATAAGCACAATACACAAAATACTCTACACATTCGTTAATAACACTACATTAAAAGGACAGTATAGGCGACATGTTAGGCAATGGCGTTTCTTTATAGTACATATAAAAAAATAATAATTATATACTATGAAAAATGGCAATTGAACGAAACGTCAGCTAGTATATTTCGTCTTCTTTAAAGGCAGTGTTATTGACAGATGTGTTGAGCTTATTGTATTGTATACGGTTTCTTTATTTCATGGGTCGACTGTTTTGTACATAGCACGGTGCTTCGTTAAAATTATATATATTCCATAATATAAATGAGATTCCATAATTGTATATAAGATTTGATAACGGGAATGTTTTCACCTAATAGCCGTACAATGAACACAGTATATTTTAACCGAACGCTGGATTGTTGTTTCTGCACAACTCTGCCTAGGCCTATATGGAGGTGTTGCCTCGGTTTGCTGTACATTTACTCCTTCCCCTTGTCCACTTTGACAATGAAAACGTTCTATTCTCCTAAAGTTTTGTTTTACTGCATTATGGTTTAGTTCTGTCCCCCGACAGTTCTGCCGATCTCGTATCGTGTCTTGAGATACGGTTATAATGAGACGCTTTTATCAATGTGAGTATGATGGTGTGACGCTCAGTATTTTAAAGCATGCACCTGTGCTTTGTCGTGGCACTGCCCCGAGTGCATGCCCCCCGTGGTAGCGCGTGTGCCGCTAGTTGCAGGGGTTCGAATTCAACAGGCTGCCCTGGTTAGTACTGCGGTGTGTATTTACCATACACGTGTAGTGTCGTCGTTCGAATAAAAGTAGGCCATTGTTTGCCTGCGTCATGGTCCAAATTTGACTTAAAAAAAATGACACGGCAAATTACTTAACTGTGAAACACTAATCAAAACCCTTCTGAAAATAAGTCTTGAGATTAGTGAGTATTTCCTGAGCAAACACGCGTAGTCGGAGTAGGAATAATAAGGCTCGTACCTGCTTGCCCATGAGATGACTTCCTCCGTGGGCTAGTGATGCACTGTATGGTCTGATTGATTGTCAGCTCCACACGGTCCCACTGCGCCATCGCGTGATCCTAATGTAACTATCCTGCGTTCCTCACGGCGCACCTCGGTGTTTACTTTCCTAAGTCTATCCTTATGTGCTCCATTTTACTGCAATATGCCACATAACCTGTGCCTCGAGGAGACACCTTTACCAGCAGACGTGCACGTTGGTGTGCCTCTAGCCTCGTGGTGTCCACCGCTATACAATGCGATATGAGGCTGACGTCTGAGAATGTATCAGTGTGTGGCACACCGTATTATTTATTCAAGTCGAGGTATCCGGTGGCCAATTTGCCGAGCACCCTCGTGTCCCCTCCTCGCATCCTACAAGTTGGCAAGCCCTTGCTGACAGACAACACCGTTCTATAAACTATATCTTCACATTCTCTTAGGTTGGTAATAGCATTGAATAATGCAGCACTCAGCGATCCCACTTTGTGAACTGAATAGACCTTCGGTAAATGCTCGTAATAGTGCATACATTACTTGGGCTGTCTAATTACTGAATATGCAGTGTTTTATTTGTGTTATTAGTTTGTATGAAAATGAATCTGTTGAGTGGTCTGGCGCATGTGCTAGGGAGCACTCTCTAGCAGTGGTTCCCAAACTTTCAGGATTTGTTGACCAATGTCAACCCTCAAACATTTTTTCTATGTTAAAACTACTCTAAAAAACGTTGCAAAATAGTAATGAGTTAAAAAAAACCCTGAAGTACCATTATCTCGCGTTTAATTGGATAATCTAAACAGTTGTGGAATTGGCAGTAATAATATAGTGTTTTGTAGTTTTAACCATAAGGCAATGCTAATTTTGTAAAACATGTGACGTAATTATCATAATCGACTTAGTGATGCATTCATGGGCCCAACTGTCATCCTATCTTTGATTGTTCAGCAAACTTGTTGTCGAGAAGCATGGACGCTGACGAACAGAATGGAACAAAAGCAAAAAAGTGCACAAAGAAGCATTGGGAGATGTTTGTTTGGGAATACACGGAGAAAGATAACACAGGTTAAAGACGTAACTTAGGATTCGGGAGCATACATTATTTAAGGACGTAATTTTGATTGTTAAGATAAGTGGGCTTGAGCAAGACACGTCGCTAGCAGACAAGAATAACTACTCAGTGTCAGCCAAAGGAGGAAAGTACCCAACAGTATGTCCACTGCGGAGAATGAACGATTAATTCTAGATTTGAAGTTTTCGTGACTGCAAGGATTCATTCTCTTTGGATTTTTCGGTAAAGTCACGTAGGTAAAAAAATTAAATTAATTTACTCACGACGTTTCGGAAGCAACACAAGCCTCCATCATCAGGTGTAACTGCTCCAGTAAAATTGATGTAGCGTATGAAGAGAGCTATTCAGAGACATGAAAAAACCAAAGAGAATGAACGATGACATCGACTAGCATGGAGGTTTTAGGTGAATCCTTGCATCGCAAGACCATGAAGAAGGATGGCAACTTAGAGAGGCCATCATCCAGCAGTGGATCGATCATGGATAATAGCGATGATGGTGGATTTCCAGTCTCTTAACAAGATAACAACTTCCCACAAAGTGGTATATGATATGAGGGTGAGTTAAATAATAACTAAATACCATATTACATTTGTATTAAATCAGTACATTTTTATATACCACATGTACATTTAAAGAGATAAGGTAATTTCACAAAATAAATATTACATAAAATCGATAACATGCAATCGAGTTAAATACCAGCACGATTCGAAGCTTTCGTGACTGCAGGAATCCAAACTCTTTGGTTATTTCGGTAAAGTCACGTAGGTAGAAAGATAAAATAAAATAAAACATAATATATCACTTATATATATATATTTTATATATCATAAGTAATATATCACTTACGCTTGTGTGTGAGTAATATGTCACTTATGATATATTTTTATTTTATTTTTCTAACTACGTGACTTTATCGAAAGATACAGAGCTGGAATACGGACTGATGCAGGTAAAGATAAAAAGCAAACGCCCTTATATGCCGAGATGACCCCACGTTCCCCGTACATGGCCTCCTGCCCTTATGCTATGGTTTACTGATGAGTGCGAAGGGTGTAAACTGCCACAGTTTTGCTGTGTTACAAATATGCTCATGGATTTTTGAAAATACTATTAAACTTGCCTTTTTACCCTCTGGACGAAAAGGTTAATTTGGCTTTCATTGTTTTCCTTCAGCAAATACAGTTAATATTTTTTCCCAATAGTTACTTCTTTGGTTTACTGAAGCATCGGCTATGCACACATCACAAGAGACACTGGAACATATCTCAGCACCCACTTCTAAAAAGTCCTGGCTATACCAGAAGCATGTGCCACCACACCCGGCGAAATTATGTTATCTGTGACCACCACCAACCCAAAGTATGTTCTAATTTTATTCACAATTCTTTGCCACGCATTACTATGTATAGTATGCACGGTCTCAAAACGGTTACAAAGCATGTTAAAAGTGATATTCCTTTGTATCTGTTGCATCCTTGCGTTTAAAATAGACATATACTAATTACCCTAAATGATGATGTATATAAACGAATGGTTATTTCAAGTATTGACAATGTGATGCTCTTCAGCATGTTGTTGTAGCAGTTTACATTATTGATAAGGGCATTGTTACAAGAAATGGTATTGCTACTTGGGAGACCCAGGAAAGCATTATATTACACGCGGTGACATTGCGCGAAGGAGAGATTACATTACCGCAACCTTTTGAATGGATTGAAAGTGATGTCTGGCAGAACACGGTGAAAATTCAGATATGTTTGTGTGTGTGTGAGTATATGTGTTTTTCTGTAAGTGGGATTTTGTTACTATGCATAGAATGTTTTGTGTTGGTTGAGTTACATGACACACGAAACAGTGTGCTTTGACGGTGCAAGTCAATCAATGTGTGTTCATGTAATCTGGTGCTTCTGTGAACAACCAATATGCTGATATTTTAAATATACACCTCATGGAGGAAAACAACAGTTACCCTGGAAAATAATATTATAATTAACGAATTGATAACATATTATTCTCAAAGACAACCACATATGCCATGTTTCACGAGTGAGCTGAACACACAATACGTTATTTTTAATGAACTCTGAACATTTTAGAAATGACTCATCTCATATATAGAGTATTTCAAAATATCTTCCAGAATATAGAGGTATCCAGAATGATTCTTGACTTAAATCTTGACTTAAAGCTTTCGTGACTGCAGGAATTCATACTCTTTGGGTCTTTCGGTAAAGTCACATAGATATAAAAATTAAAAAAAATCACGACGTTTCGATCGCAACACAAGCAATCGTCTTCAGGTGAAAAAATACAGCAGGCGAACTGCTGAGGCAGGAGAAATATAGCGAGAGAACTACTGCAGCAAGAGGTTTTATAGGTTTGAGATGGGCACAACTCAAGGGTAAGTGGGCGAGGCTAGAGATGGAATTTACAAGTAATATGCCTCGCCCATTGTATTGCTCGAGATTAGCATGTCAATCTGTTAATGTAACCCCACGACTACGGTGCTGAAGAAGCCATTGTATAGCTAGAGATTAGATATCCAGAATAAGCTACCTTTATCCAAAGTTGCATGGGGATTTGTTTTACGTATGTTGACCAAATTTGGAGACAGCATGCATGACTTGCGTTAGTTCACCTTTGTACTGTATTTATGAGATAATACTACAATGTGCGTACAAGCTGTAAAGATAAAAACAAAATTTTCTGAGCAATTTCAAGAACTCTATTGTCGTGCTGCAACCGAGTCACTCAGCCATTTTTCGCAAGGCATTGCTACGACTTGAATCACGCTCAACGTTTGCATCAAATTTCTGTGCGTTGCAGACAGAACTCGATAGAGTTGATCTGGGTGACCTGGTCAGCATTGTGCTGGAAACAACTTCCACCTTCACGACCACTGCCGATGTACTTGTCATCTAATGGAGATGCCAGCAAAGAAACTGCTATCTGCTTCCCATTGAAGATGCTCAGATGACCAAAAGGATTGGTTAAAAATAATCTCCATGTCTGAATGCAACTTAAAAGCTTATTTCAAACCCACACCACTTTAATGAACGGCATTTTGTAGATTAAGTTTATTAATAGACGAAAAATTGTAATCAACTACTTTTTGTGGTCCATTGCTCTGGCCCCTTTATAAATGGCAGGCTGTCCCGAATTTCTGCCCCCCCCGAAGGTGGGACCCCTCCTCCCCTAAAGTGCGTGACTGATGTGGACGTCACCAAATCTTGCCCGTCACCTCTCGTCTAGCGGCACACACGTGAACAGAGATTAGCCTTTTTCCCTAATTATATTTTTAAATGTCATCCGATTTGTTGAATCATCGAACCGACAATCGGTAAAGAAATTAACACCAACACGTCACCATCCCTCATTATACCCGTAGTAGTCATCTGTGGCACCACATCTCAAACCCAGCTCTGTTGCTCCGTTTTGATAATCGGAAACTTTTAACGTCCATGTGTTGCAATGGGTCAAAACAATGGCTTGAGTTGATGCAGGTGTGTGGTACTAAGTAATATGTATGCTCTTTCAATGATTAATTTACCAAAAATATATAAGTGTGTATATTTGCCCAGTCATTATTGAATCGCTATTGGATGAAGGCCTCCTCACTCCGTGACCATCCCTCATTGTCCTGCAATGTACAATCCATTGAAATCCTGCGTACACGGACAGATTTCATCACTCAATCTCTGCCATTGGTGTCCTCTAGGGGAAATTCTCTCCGTTTGGTTGCCACGCCATCATGAATTTGAACCACCATTCCTTATAGTGATCTGTCCTGCCAAAACCCATTTTCATGAAGTCCATGTGGAGAGGTGGGACATGCTTGGAAATACACTGAAAGAGGCAAACCTGGATTAGAGAACACACGCAAGTTAGAGATATAATGTAGCCTAATCGTTACTATATACAAAGAGTAAGAGAAGACTCCGACAATTTTGTCCTTTATCTTCCCTTTCATCCATTTTACCTGCCATTCAACTCCGTTAACTGCCGTTAAATGATAGCCTCGTGACTGTCCGTTGTTAACAAACAACGAGCTGTTCAGTGGTGCTGTTCGTATTTAAATGCAGCATCACGAGTCGAGTCAGGAGTCCCTGTTGTGGGGCCACATACTTTACCGTATAGCCCCACGATTGCATAAAATGAGGCAATGTATTCATGCGGATTGTGTACTACTACACTAACCCCGTCATATTTAGTTTCCGTCCCGGAACCCATTAACTTCTTGAATTAATTTGAGTTACAAAGTCGTTATAGCGCGTTGATGATGTTCATTCCTCACCCCAACCCCCATTGTATGTGTAGTCATGGCTTGTTTTTCTAGTTTCGCTCTCTTTACATTTCTATTTCCATGTTACGGTCCAGGGATCTCTACTGTATTTAAGGATCGTGTTCCACTACGGAGAAATCACGTCGACTTTTGGCCGGTGATCGAGACTAACGACGGAATGGCAGCAAAAGGAGAAAGCACTCCCAGGAACACCTCTACCATGGAGATGGAGCGATTAAATCAGTTCATGTGCAGGTGCGAGGTGGATGATGACTACATCGTCAGAACGTGAGAAATGGCGAAGAATTGGGGAGACCTTCATCCAGCAGTGGTAAGATCATGACTGCCGATGATGACGTTGACGATGCATGCATCGAATCGTGCGTCTGGGATTCACGATTCAAGCGCTGTTTGCACTACTCTACCCAGCGCGTTACACGGCGTTCGCACTGTAATGCCACTCGAAACGCGATTCGTGACATCAGTGCGGGCCTCTTGCCTAACGATTCTCGGCCACCGCCGATTCAGCCCAGTTCGCGTCACCCAATTGAACATTTCTGCTGCCGATCGCCGTTCTGAACGCCGCGGTTTGCGCGATCACCGTCGATTCCGGCAATCAGTGATTGACTCGCGGCGAATAAAGTGCTGGGCCGTGCGGGTCTTTAGCCTGTACACGCGAGCGATATCGTCGATTACGTTCCCGTGGAGACGATCAAGGCGCCGCGCTCTGCCATGTCCTCGGGGTCGCGGCCGCGCGGGGCCCGGGCACCGAGCGGCACGGGGACCCGGGGCCGTGCGGCGGGGGCCGTGCGGGGCCGCAACCTCCTCGCCGTGCTCGGGTAAGCCAGGCGGCACGGCGGCGTCGGGGAGTAACTAGCACCACGGACAGCGACTCGCGTTACCTCCGGGCGGCTGATGGGTGCCGATCGGCTGTGATGGGTTGGTTGATAACGGTTGACTAGCGCGAGTTGATGAGACAGAATGAGATGGGACAGTGAAGAGTAATACTAGGTGATGGAAAATGGGTAATGATGGAATTGATTGGCAAGGATGGGGGACAATGCCTGATGACGATGGGAGACGATGATGAGCGGTGATAGGGAATGATGGGCGATGATGGAGCTGCGATGGGAGATGCCTGATAACAGAGACATTATTGGTTTTATGAAAAAAATGAAAACTCTTTTAACTCACACAACATTTCTTCGAGAGAAAAAAAAAACAACGACTGTATGTGGAAACCCAGTTAAACGTGGCAAGTGCATTTCAGTGTGCAGTTGTGTGGTATGCTTGAAGTCACCAAAAGCAGCTGTTGTCTCATGATACGTTTTAGTATTGTATACCGTATATGACCAACGTCATTGTGTTTTTTTAGGTTTACTGATTATATACTGAATATGACCAACGTCAATGTGTGTTTTTTTTAGGTTTATTGATTATATACTGAATATAACCAACGTCAATGTGTGTTTTTTTTAGGTTTACTGATTATATACTGAATATGACCAACGTAAATGTGTGTTTTTTTAGGTTTACTGTGAAAACTCTGATCGAGAGATCGAATTTTGAACCAGTAGACGAGAGCGTTGAAGAGTTTATCAATTTTGCAGCTGTACTGGAACAGTCACTAAATCACAACTTGAGAGGTAATTGTTACACGTACTGCATCTACACTGCTTAGTTATTGTGTTAAAAACAAACGTATCGCAATGAATACTTTGGAAAAATGGCATCAATTGAAAAAAAGGTTCATTGGGAAAATGTCCTTCAGCTTAGGCTGCACGGTGGCTCGATGGTAAGGTTTTGGGTTCAAATCCCAGTCAGGGGATATCAACAGTGATCCTGTACCCTGGCCCCCATTTATGGGAATGTCGAATTAACGCCACTGGCTTTAGACTAGCAGTGAAGAAAAGTAGCGCTCCATTGCTACTTTAAACAGAGATAGTATGACTTGAGAAAGTATGTACCTGACTTTGGAATTTGTACACATCTTATCCGCATTATCGTTTTCCAATTAGACTTTCGATAAATTATTACATTTTCGTAAATATTTTCTCTCTCGTTGACTGTGACTTAAATGCATTTATTTAAAAAAAAAGCAAAGAGTAAATCATAATCTGCGTGTGGACTTCCACTTGAGAAAAGAACTTCTCAACACGCGGCCTAACCCGGAAGATACCGCTTAGAGCATATTTAATTCATGACCAGCGCGTTTTTGAGCAAATAAAAAATTGGACGTTTGTTGAGTTTCATTTTAATTACAGAAGTATAATGAAACATGAACGTCTCGTTTACCATGAACAACTTGTTAACAGCACCACAGCATAGCTACAGGCCTGGACGAACGTGTATGTAATGAAAGGGTTATTTTTGTGTGTGTATGTAGGTCACGTGACGTGGTTCGGCGTTGAGAACACGAGACATTTTTGGGATTACATACGAGAAGCGTGCTGGCATGTCCCAAACAACTGCATCAGCAGCGTGCAGAGCATGGAGCAGCTCGCACTGTCAGCTGCCAAGGCTAGTGATACTCTCCTCGCCCTTTTACAAACTCTTCATATCACATTTACTATGTACACCTTTTAATAACCTTACACATTTGTCATGCAGTGTACTGAGATCAGAGGCACAGGAAGCTACAGACAAGCGGAAAGGAAGCCACCCGGTAAACATTCAACGTATGGATCAACGTTTTCCCAACGTTGGCCCAGTGTTCGATGTTTACCAAGCAAAACCGGCGCCAACAATTGCTCGAGAGGCAGATGCTTCGCCCCCGATGTTGAGCTTAGGATGTCTCTCACATCGCTGGCCCCCAGGGGGCGCAAGCATACCACTGCATCCCCTGTGTGGGGGAACTCACGGGATAAATCATCAGAACAAAGCGGCACATTCTTCAGTTAATTCAGAAAAGCCAATAAATGTCTCCATCCTCAAACAAACATGGGGTGGGGCTCGCCGCCTGTTGCTAGCCCAGAACCGATGGTGGAAATCACACATTCATATGGCGGGGATGACAACAACAATTGAGCAACCACAGAGACGATCACCCTTCTCTGTTACCTATGTTGCTCCCGCTATGTATCTTGGTGATATCTGTCTGCCAATATGTCTGTCTATAGTTTTCTGGTTAGATTTTATGTCGCTATTTCATTATACCTGATGATGATTGCTTGTGTTGCAATCGAAACGTCGTATTCTATTATTTAATTTAATTTATTATTTTATCTTTAGACGTGACTTAACCGAAAGAACCAAATAATAATTCCTGCAGTCACGAAAGTTCTAAAATTAAGATTGAGCAACCACTGTTGATTGCACACAAAGTGGTAGTTCATCTTCTTGGTTCTTTCGGTGAAGTCACGTAGAAGGGAAAGAACCAAGAAGAAGTCACGTAGAAGGGAAAGAACCAAGAAGATGAATCCCTGCAGTCACGAAAGCTTTACATCGAAAAGTGGTAGTTATTTTGTTGAATCTGAAAGCATGTTTGGTAGATTCGATTGGCCACAGTCGGCCGAACGATCGATTGGGTTCAACCGCGCATGTCCTTGGTGCAGGGGCGAGCGTGGATCCGGGTGGCCCTCATGGAAAAGCGTCTCTCCGAGTACGTGTCGGCGGCGCTGAGGGAGGTGCACATTACAAGGTAGACAACGAGCCGCTGGAGCCACTGTGTCTCCCTGCTCATGTGAGGATTGCAGAAGTGCTCCTCCCACCTGGTGGCCTGAACCATGAGTGGAAATTGCACATTCCTATAGCCAGCCCCTATGGCCAGGTTAACCACTGTTAGAAAATACCACCTGACATAGTTGCATTTTAGTTTTATTGGAAGTTAGTGCTAACCCCCCCCCACACACACATTATAACTGGTATTTTGGAACAACATGCCAATGCTGCAAAATTACACTGCAAAATACTAATTTGGGATTACACATTGCAACATTGCCTCCTACTGTGAAATTACTGCGGACTGTGTGAAACATATCAGCGCTTTCCTTTCTAATAGCCTTGTGCTATACGAATGGCACAACTGGCAAACATGGTTTATTATTGTGATAAAAATGTGATTCCTTTTATTTACAGGAAGTTCTATCGGGAAGGGGCATTTCTGCTTGGGGAGGAGGGGGTCGTGCTGGCAGGCATGCTTCTCGGCCTCAACTCGATTGATTTTAGGTATTTGTTCGTCACTATTGCCGTTGTTGGGCCCGACAGTATTCTCTGTTTAACACGTAGGCTTTGGCGACCAATATGATCCATAATAGAGGTATTTTGGGTTAGATCGCATAGATATAAATGTGTCATACAACTCTGGCTGTCACCTGATTTAGACTGGTTGCAATTACTGGCTAAACGTCGTACTCGAATTGTAAATGCTGTGGGTTTACTCGACAATACACCAGTGTGCTGTACTCGTGCAGTGTACGACTCCGAAGACAGTAACTGTAGAGGCACCTTCGTATTTATTTCACGTAAATTTACACTCTTACACTTCGCTAACACAACCCTGACCGCCGTAGCAACGACGGCGCTGGCGGACTAGATAGTTGGCTAACTATTGAGCAGTGGCGACGTCGAGCGATGACCAAGACGGCAGCGATGACGGCGACGACGAGGACAACAACGACGAGACGACCCCGATTCCCACGGACAGCCCCAAGCTCCCTCTCTCACCTCCTTTTATCCTGCCAGCGGAGCCCGGCCAGGCCCTGGCCACGCCCCCCTTCTGGAACCATCTAGCTGGTTCGGGGTGTCGCAAGATGGATCCCTTCCACGACCATTGGTCCAGTTATTTTCCCTTTGACAACCCTTGCCCCAGATCTTCCCTTTTGGGTGGATATGCCCGTAGTTGCTACCCCTGGCCGCCAGTCGGCGCTGATACACTACACGAATAACGAATTGACATGTTTTGTTAATGTGACAAACCTTACTAATTGGCTGTGTCAGGTAGTGGCAGGTTTGACGACACATTGATAATTACGCGATCTAACCCAAAAAAACCTCTATTATAGAGTATTCTCCATCAGCCAGCTTGGCCCAACACGCTTTCTTTTTTGTAGGGAATATACATGCACGTCTTTTAATACAGTAAAATATGTGTATCAATGGCTTTTCATTCATTATTCCTTTATATGATGGGATGGGAGTCGTTTAGGACATTCAGACGGGTCAAGTAGAGAATAAAATTGTTCAATCCCTTCTCTTCACGTCCTTCATCTTACACACATTCTATAGGGTGATCCAGATGTCTTGTGGCCCCCATTTAAATCTCTAAAACTTTTTATTTTTTAAAAAGTAACGTTTATTTTTAAACAGAAATGTATATACAACGTAAAAACATCTTAGGGGTCAAATAATTGGCGGTCATAATATATCAAATAAAACTTTGCTTATATAGCATAATTCGTTCATAAAATGCAATACAAAGTGCTTTACAAGATAAATTAAAAGCGACTGACACAATTTAAACAACAATGAGATTAATATGTAAAAAAGACGTAACATTATAATGAACTTAAAGTATAATAAAAAGCATAATAAGCACACAATCAGGGTATACTGATTAAAAGCCAATCTCAAAAGGTATGTTTGAAGATGTCGTTTAAAAACATTCACTGATTCTAATGGACCACCCTGTACATTGCTTTCCGGTGTATTCTGGTGTAATGGTTAGCACACTGGACTTGCAATCCAAAGTTCCCCGGCTGGATTGCACCTCACTGTGCGCCAGTTGATTAAATGAGGAAAGTTACTTAGAATGTCCCTCGCCGCCTCTGTGCATGCACACCAGTTTAAATGTGTACACCACAGTTAGGCTATTAGCAGGTTGTGTGCGGTAGGGTAAAGGCATCAACACAGATCATTCCCCATGGTGAACGTTTCATTGACCATAGTCCTTCTGTGTTTTGTAAAGTGCCAGTTGGGGAACAAAACCTCAATAAGAGCGTCTAAACATGAAATAGGTTGTCTGATTTAATATAAACATTTCTGAACTTCATTGAATAATAATTTGTGGATTGACAAAGTGACTGTGGCAAATAATTGTATTTTTATTTTTTCTTAAAGTTTAGCTCAATATATTACAATAACCACCCATCCTTATTAAGAAGCTGCTACTCTGTTTAATACATATATTATGGTGGCACATTTAGTCTATTGGAACTTAAACGATGTTTACAAATGTCAGTGTGGTTTTTGTCTTTCTTTAAAGCTTTTGTTTGAAAGGTGATGCAATGAAAACTAGTAAGCCAGCCTCGATCGACTACACCCCTTACTTGAGCTTTAAACAAAGGTGAGTGTCAGTTAGCATACACTCACGTGGATGTGCACATTGCCACGTGCATTTCTTTCTCTCGTCGGGGTCTCACTGAACGGAATTGAGATGCAAAGTGTAGTTCTGCATGAACGTTTTAATCGGAATGTCGACATGCAACAGCCACCTGTTGGTCAGGTGACTGCGGTCACACATTGTACTTGGCACTGTGCATGATGCAAACTCACCTTTGCATTCCAAAGCAGTCCCCTGTGCAAATGAACTTGCATGACGATGGCGCGTGTTGTTGTGACAGTGTCTGCAGTGATGAGGACCTGACGACATTGGGAAGTGGCAGTGGAAGCACGTCTCTTGAAAATGAAATTTTCTCTGACGTCTGTAAAGAGGAGAAAGCCTGGTGTATGAAGTATCAAAAAATGGAAAAAAAAATCAATGTTATTTGTGAGCAAAAGGTAACCACAGTACAGTTTACATTCACTATGCATGCATATAACAACATTCAAGTCATAATATTCATTGGCGGACCATTGTTTCAACGCTGTGGGTACACATTACATTGTTTTCTCCGAGACCAAGGTGCTCTGCAAACCCTCGGGCCACCTTCAGAGATTTGTTCATGAAGCCATCCAGATGTACAAACACAGACAAAACTTTCATCGAGAAAATGTATTCAGATTGAGCCATCATTGGAAGGATGTGATAAACCGCGTCAAGTTTTAACTGCTATGATTTTCACTCACCCACCCGGTTGTCGTCGTCCTCTCACCTAACCGGTTGTCATCGTCCGATCACGACTTGTACTACAAGTCCATTTACTTGCTAATTGCTCGTGCCCCACCCGTCCATGCACGCCACAAACCCTCCCCCCCCCCCGGTGCTTCCCGTCCCTGCACACCACAAACCCTCCCCCCTCTCCCCCCGTGCCTCCCGTCTCTGCACACCACAAACCCTCTTCCCTTTCCCTTGTAAACTCCCACAGCCAAACTCCCCCCTTCCCTCTCCCCTTCAGTGCCTATATAAGGCCAGAACAGCAGACCATTTTCTCACACCTGAAGACGGACGCTTGTGTTGCGACCGAAACGTCGTGTTTTCTTTTATTCTATTATTTTTTCTATATACGTGACTTCACCGAAAAAACCAGAGAGAATATTCATTGGAATTAAGTAGTAGCACTCATAACTGGTATTGGCCAAACATCCCAATGCTGAAAAATATCTGTACTGGTTTTCGCTTTGATTTCCCCAAAACGTTCCAGTTTTATTTCACACTCAATACTGTCAATGCCAGGAAGTGGGCAAACAACATAATCAAAACATTTCAATTCTGCAGTCCAATCAAAAGCTTTGCATCATTGGCAGCGATGAACTCTGGGTAGTTGTCTTGAGTTAATCGTGAGTTGAGACCAAATTACTGGTACACTCACGTAATCCACACACAATTTAAATGTATGACATGGATAGAGACAGATCGTTGTATTTACATGTGTGACCGTAGTAGCAATAATCGTTTGTCGCTTTGCCGTTTTGGTATCCAGTACGTATATAACCAGGAAAAAAAAACGTCAATGAAAATTGATCCCTTTGGGGTTGGTGACCCCACCACTGAGTGGATGCAGGCAAACTCGAGTGTGTCCTTCAAACGTGCGCGGTGGAAAGTTTGTGAGGTCTGGCTTATAAAAGGTCAAATATACTATGACCGAGTAAAAGTAAATATAATTTAATGGAATTGATCTTTGAGAGTTAATCTGAACACGTGCGCAGAATTTAGGGCATCAAGTAAACATGACTACTGTGGGTGCATGTACTGGACTCTCACCTGGGGTCACACTAGGTTCTCCTGCATCTTGGCCCGTCATTAATACTACAAACACGCGATGGGTAACATGGTAGCCAAATCATTCTTTCTTGAACTAATTATTTTTTTGAATGATAGTGATCATAAATATAATTTAGTTCTAACAATTTCATAAAATAGTAATAGGTTTTTACCCTTTCAACTGGTACAAAACTGACACCTTTATACAAGGGATCATGTTTGCAATAACTACAACACAAGCAGTCAAAATGCAACAAAAAGGAACAACTCTGATAATGATAATGTATGCACTGTCCTTGAAGTTGATTGGTCCACACCCGAGACAGCTTTTCTTAGATCCTAGTCTCCATTAGTGTTGGACCAGATGACGCCAAAAGGCGTACAACTCAAAAACAGCGCACTATCAGAGTATTGAGAGCTGTTGAAAGGGTAAAAACCTATTACTATTTTTTGCCACTGGTAAAGGAGACCTCATAGTGTTAACTTCATAAAAGTAACAATCTTCGCATTCATAGGGCATTTTTATTCCTCAGCATCTCAAAGCGCCCTACATCATGTCTCATCTCAACCATTTGGAGGGTACCCCCATTGGCAACTGTCCCTGTGCGGCACAAGGTGTCTTTGGGTGGGCATTAGTCTGACAGTAGGTGGCAGGATAGTGTGGGCAGTCGCAAAAAAAGTAGTCGATTATAATTTTTTGTCAGTTAATCAGCGGAATTGACGAATTTCCCCCAGCTGTGCTTTCTTTTATAAATTCTAACTTATTCCTGAAAGCTCAACAACTACTGTAGCTAACGTTCACTTGTGCCGATTGCAATTCTATCTCAGTGTTCACATAGATCTATCCTTACATTCTCCTCGCCACATACTCAAGTGCATCACGGTGCTGTGTTCAACACACTCAAGATGTCTGTCAGTCACAACACTCTTTCCATGTTGCATCTGGTTGTTTTTTAGTTGTCTATCTACAAACTTCATACGCATACAAGTGGCAAAACTGTCATGCAACTTATAAGAGTGATTACCACGGAAAACCACAGACTCGCTTTGCTGAAACAGAGGACTTGCTTAGCTCAAGTGAATGCATGCACAAATAACACGTGATGCTTCTCTCGTCTACTGCTCACGTAGTCTGCTGTCATGTACTCATGGCCTCGGTCTTGTTACAGGCATACCTTGAGGAGCTTGTGCACCTGCGAGAGGCCCAGATAGAAGATCTTTCCATTCGACACCAAAATAACCTATTTCTCATGGAGGAAATGTGCTTAACGACTCGTGTGGAGGAGCAGCAGCTGCAGGTCATCACGCGGGAGCTCCAGCAACAGCTGTAAGCACGCGCACGCCTTGTGTGGGGCGCCGTGATGGCGAGTTGTTAACTACATCACCTGTTATACAGTAGGTTGTCGGTTCTATCCTGACCCTGACGTCTGTATATACGGAGTTTGTGTGTCTCTCTCTTTCTCCCCGTGGTCACGTGTATTTTTCTAAGGGTCCTCCAGTTTTTCCCTCCACGTTTAGAAACATGCGTTTATAGTATTTGGCTGCTATAAATGCCCACGTGATAAGCCACTTTGTTAAGCTATCATTTGTGGCCAGGTCGTTTCTGAAAAAGAGCTACTGTATATAGCTCAGTGGGCCTTACCTGTTGCAATAAACACAAATTTAGTTTTAGTTTAGTGTGGATCATGACGCATCGAATGTCTGAGGGTAACAGCTGCCTTTGCTGGGGCTCGTATTTGACTTGCGCTATTAAACACCAATGCAAAACTATTACGTCTTCGAACACAACGGGTACCCTGCAATGAACGAGCCGCACCGTGCATTGAGAACAATAATCATGAATGCTATACGATGCGATGCCCATGCATCAAGAGCAATCACGACATCGCACAGTGAATCGAGTGAGTTCGCAGAGTCCAAGAGTCGCATAAGTGTTAACGAATACAATCCGTCAGGTACTGTCTCAGTTTAACCAAATGTGGCCAGTGGTGTAGCACGCTAAGCATGTTCAGTTTCCACCGCTGGCTCTAAGCCTTCAATGGAGCACATCCCCACTTCGATGTGACTTTAGTCTGCAAATGGTGATACAGTAACGAGCGCAAATTATTAATGTCTTATTTACTGTTTTCCTTCGCTGTTTATGCTCACAATGACTCAAACACGATACCATACGGCTGTCCTGTTCTCTGTGTGAACACTGCGACAAAACAGGGAGAAAATCCCCCGTAAAGTCGATGGGTCAGGTGAATCGTATACACCTCAAGTGTTTTAATCCACATTAAGCAGATTGAAAATAAAGCAAATTTCACCATTGGACACTGTTTACATTCTCAACCTGTACACACACACACGTTCCATTCTGTATGGGCTCAACTACATTGAATGAAGCATTGTGTTGCTCTAATCCCAGATAACCTCATATAAATATGTGTATAGTTGACCTAAATTATCTCCAGGGTCAATGTAAGAGTACACGTTTTATAGCAATGTCATTTATGGCTATTTTTGACAGGAACTAGCAGCTAATTAACATTTTTCCCTCGTTTACAAAAAAAAAGAATAATCATATTCACATGTGGCTGGTAATCATCAGCTAATGTTGTCAATGGCACTGCCACTAGAATTGGTATGGCTATGGTAATTATCTGTGGACATGCCAATGAATACACCTGCCTACCAGTATTTTGTGCATTTGCAAAGGCCATTAGCTCTGAGTTGGTGGGAAATTGTGCCTAGCAGTGACAGCGTGGTATATGTATGTACCTGTATGTATGTTCACATATCGGAGGTGCGGGGGATGGACAACAAACTAAACACAAAAAGCAATTCTAAAGAAATCAGTTTTCTAACCTAGAATTAAAAGTTCATAGCTCCAGTGACTTCCTACTATCGGAAGGAAGAGTGTTCCAAACGGCCGCAGAAACGATGCAGTGATCGTCTTTGTTCGATGGCTATCCCAAAGCTGCTGCGAGGATGACCGTAAAATATGAGAGTGGCATATGCATCATGGGCACCACATGTTTTTTCCATATATATGGAAACCCTCTTCTTTTGACTCATGCCTTCATCATTATTTGCTGTGATTGTGCTTGTTTCCTGAAAGGCTCACTGAATCTCGACTGTATTATCAGGGTCCTGCCATGGTTTTTTTTATCAGTAGAGGGCGATGTTGCTATGTAATTTGCAGGTACGTTTTTAGTATTGGGATGTTTTTACCAATTCCAGTGATGTACGGTTTTTGTAACATACATATAAGGGAGGAGACCGCAGAAACCTGGAGAAAAGCAATGCGGAACAGGGGGAGCACCATGCACGCTCCACACGGAGTCGAGAATCGAACCCAAGCCCTTTTTTCCACGAGACACAAAGTGTTACGACTGTGTAACCCTGCCGTCCAGTATGGCATGCACTCGACTTCCCTTAACCGCCCGTTATGGAGTGTGCAGAGTCTGTCACGGCTGAGGGAATGTACAGCCGAGTTCAAACTTTGGGTCATACCGAGCGTACTGCGAGCGGTGTTTATGCCGAGATGTGCGTTGCTCCACACCCGCCGTCGTGCTGCCCGTGACACAAGATTGTGCCCAAAATAATGAAAATGCACATGGGGGTAACCGCCACCCGCAGCAAGGCTACGTTGCCCCGGCAAGGGGTCGCGCCCTCCTTCTCGCTTCTATGGATATAAGTGGGTGATGTAAGGCGAGCGCCACGGAGTTATTTGGTTTTTATATTTGTCCAGCTGAACTCTACTCCGTCTAAACCATCGGGATCAGCAATGACCCATTTGGACTGTCTCATGAAAGCATACATGTTCTAATGTTCTGATGCTTTTTGCTCACGGTGACCCGTCAAGACCCAGACATTATTTGAGGCCGAGTGTACACACCGTGACCTTTATAAAAGCGTCAACGTGGGACAAGTATCCATGTCTCTCTTGTGTGAATGCACCACACATTAAATACACTTTTCCGTGTTTCACTATTCTTGTCATAATATCCCAATTCTGAAAAATTATTTGTAATTTACTATTTTGGAATTACACATATCAACAGTGTGCCTCTTGCGAATACTTGTCAGGGCCCTTCTGAAAAAGAGTCTTGTGAACTCAGTAAGGCTAAAACTTAACTAAAAACTAAACCTTTTTACCAGGTAAGGCCCACTGAGCTATATAGCTATTTTAGAAGCGCCCTGGCCACAAATTATAGCTCAACGAAGTGGCTTATCATGTGGAAATTTATAGCAGCCAAATGCTCTAAATGTATCTTTATAAATGTGGAGAGAAAAACTGGAGGACCCGGAGAAAACCGACGCGATTGCAGGGAGAACATGCAAACTCTAAATATACAGGCGTCGGGGTCGGAATCTAACCCACGACTTCCTGTATACCAGGCGAAGTAGTTAACATTTAGCCACCGTATTCAGACTTACCTGGGTAAATAAGCTTTATAATAAATACACAGTGTATAACTGTGGCACACACTGAGCCATCATACTGTAAACCACCAAGGTGCACAGAAGCTGTTTTCTGTTGTTATTTTGTTGTAGGGCCAAAGTGAAGCTCCAGGATCAGTGTTCGAGACAAGATCTCACCAACTTCTTTACATCTCAGTGTTTTTCCCCCCCCTCCTGGACTGTGGAAAATGTGGCGATGAACACCATGATTTTTCAAAGAGAGCATACAAGGTGAGGTGATGAGAAAAAGTGAATAGTGTAGTAAAGGCAGTTGGGAATTCTCTAACACAAACAGATTGAGTCACTGATTACGTCATCAACTAAATTGGCAGCAAGTAAACCGAGGTATTATGCGTTGCTGTGGAGCATTGTGGGAAAAAATCTAATATAAACGGAAGTCTGCTCTCTCTTCATATACAAAGCAAAACATATCTGAGTCCATGAGTCTATTGGCTTTCCACACCAACATTATCAAGTGTAACTTGTTTAAGAACGGATACCGTGGACTGGTGTAGACCCCGTGGGTCTCATCAGGAGAGTTAGGCTTATGACACAAACGCTGCGGCTGGATCACCAGATGTTAAATATTCTGTTATTTGCTTTTACCCAATGATCCACGGCAATCCATAATACATTTGCGTATGGAGTGTTCTTTGCATTTCCATCTGGTAATCCAGTAATTATTGCTGCCAGCAATGCAGTTTTTGTTTTACATACTTATACATACTCATTGTAAGATGTAACTATAAATGCACGCATAAAATGACCTGAAAGCCTCCGAATGCATTCTGAATAACCTGGTGTAGTGTATAGCATTACGAACTGGGCGACCTGAGTTTGATTCTTGTCCGTGGCTGATATCGGTGGTGACTAGTGAGCAATGTGTGAACTGGTCTTGGGCCACCTTTTCACCAGCCTCCATTGATCAGAATAGTAAAGTATGGTATGGTGAAACAACCCCCATGACAACATGGCATGGGAAGGGCTTCCTACAGCAGTGGTTTGACAAAGGACTGTTCTTCATTATGTAACCTGAAATAGATGACAGGGTAATCTCTAAATGTAACACTATCTTCCAAAATGTATTTGGCATCTAAACACAGTGGAGCAGTAGGAACACTTTGTGCCTCACAGCAAGAAGGTCCTTAGTTCGATTCCCGATTTAGGCGCCTTTCCGTGTGGAGTTTGTATGGTCTAAACGGGGTTTCTCCAGGAACTGCAGCTAAACAAAACAATGCAACTGAAAAAGTACAAACAAATTACCTGTACATTACTTTATTAAGAATACACAGCAGCAACATCGCCCCCGACTGCAAAAACTTGGCAGGATCCCCCTGAAATAAGAGTCTTGAGACTCAGTGAAGCTTTCCTGGGGAAGCATTCATAAGAGTCAAATATCTCTATTGAATTCTTATAATTTAGTTATATTGTTTCTTATTAATGTGACCTGGATTGCTTATAGCAAAACGTGGGTTGATTGGTGGAAAAATACACTGAACGAATATGAGCAATTAAAACAGGTCTTGCTTAGGTTGGAGTTTTCATTCGCATTGAGGGTATATGTATCTCATAATTTGTCTTGCAATGCAACAGCGACATTACACAATGCATCTACAGTGGGTGGGTTGCGAATAAGTGAATGCAGTGAGGTTATTACAAATATAAAGTGTGATTCCTATACTCAATAAACCCCAAACATCCCAAAAATTAGCTCTGCAAATAGCAATTTACATGAAGCATTAGAGATCCGTGAATTATATATTTATGTATACGGGCAGTCCTCGACTTATTAACGATTTTCGTTCCTGAGACCCGTTCGTAAGTAAAACCGTTTGTAAGTCGGGTGTTCGTAAGTCAAGGACTGCCTGTACATGTCATTGCAGAAGTCTTCCGAGTCTGGAGAATCTCTCAGGAGATAGTAGCCCCTTCTCTCTTCACGGGGACACCTCCCACTCGCAACTGGATTCCGAAGCAAATTCTGCTGCGAACTGGAAGCAAATGGGTAAGTTAAGATTGTGGTGGGGGAAGGGATTACTTTGTATATTATATATTATATCAGTTGTATGTAAATCGCATAACCCTTCTACTGCAAAATAATGTAACTGGACTATTTTAATTTATATTGTTTGAGTCCCACTGAATCTAACATGTTCATGCATTAATGTCTCACAAGTGTTACTCTTTTTGAATTGCAAAAGAAATGCTTTCATTTCTACGTTTCATGAGCATAATTTTTTGCCAGTTTGCCAAGTGGGAGGGTGGGGCACCAATTCTAGATTTGAAGCTTTCGTGACTGCAAGGAATCATATTCTTAGGTTTTGTCGGTAAAGTCACGTAGGTAAAACATCAAAATTAATGAAAATAAAATAAAATAAAACAAAAATCACAACGTTTCGGAGGCAACACAAGTCTCCGTCATCAGGTGGGACCGTCACAGCCGAATTAGCTGCATCAAGTGAGGCAATGATTCAAGATGTAATCCCTTATAAGCAAGTTGAAGGGGGGAGGAGAGGGGGGGGGAGCTCATCAAAATGTGGTAGCCAATGAATGGAACGTATCGGGAGGGAGGGGGGTGGGGCTCAAAGACAGCACGGAGTGCTAAGTACAACGCATCGGGAAGGGGAGGGGGGGCCAAAAAAATGGACGACGGCTTGGACGCGGTTGCTGCTGCACACGCCAACACAATGGACAGAGAGGGGGAGGGGAGGTCTGATACACATGATAGACAAAAGAACGAAAATGCCCATGTTTATACCAATGCTGGCTGAACAATGAAGAGAGTACTGTTAAAAAATAACTGGGGTTGTTAACACTCGGTAAAGTAAAGTAAAATAGTGCCTGTCAGATAAGATGGTCCAAAAAAGTGTAATTAAGTCTTTTTTGCGTGGTTGATAACATCTTTCCAATGATTACTAAGTTTGTACCCATCATCACGGTTGAAATTATGTCTGTGTTTGTATATTTGTATGGCTTCGTGTACAAACCTTTGATTGTAGCCGGGAGGTTTGCAGAGAACCTTGGTCTCGGAAAAGACAATTTCATGAGAGCCCACCGAGTTGTAGCAATGATCGGCAACGGCAGAAGAATCAGTTCTGCCGTGTTTCAGATCTGACTTGTGCTCGCGGACACGATCAGAAACATGACGTTTCGTTTCTCCAATGTAGCAATCACGACAAATGCAACTCAATTTGTAGACTCCAGGATACTGTAAGTCAGGAACGACATCCTTCACAGATGGAATCAGATCACGGATTTTATGCACTGTACTGAATCGGACTTGGATCTTATGTTTGTTTAGAATTTTGGAGATATTTTTGGTCACGCCTGCTATGTATGGTAACGTGATGGTTTTGGTCGGAGTTTCATGTGGCTGTTTCTGTGTGGTGGGAGAGACAGCTTGGCGGATAGTATGGTCAGAGTATCCGTTCATCCTGAGGGCCCGATGTACATGTCTTAATTCACCGGTCAGGTGGTGTTTGTCAGAAATGCCATGGGCTCTGTGGGGCACCAATCCGTGCCACAAATCAATGGTAGCCAATCGCAAGTTAGCGGCAGGGCGCTGGGATTCTACCAGGGAATCGTGACATCACAATGTAATCCCCGCCCATGGACAGAGCTGATCAGGAAAGACTGAGTCATCTGAAATGCATGCACACGTACATTTGCTTCTAATGGATTCGCTTCCAGCAGAGATATTCCAAAAGTGTGCCATTGCCTCGCTTGTTGCTCAACTCACTCGGCAGCGTGCCAAGGCGGATTTGAGAGTTGTAAAAAAAAAGTAAAGCAGCCGTGCATCAATAGATATATCCCCAGACAGATCCACATCTCAATCAAGGTTACTGTCAAAGGGTTGGTGACGGCTAATTCCGTTTGATGCCACCGCACGCAGTTTACAGAAACCTCTGATGTCCACCATAACAGTCCCATCATGAGGCTTCATGTCTTCTCATTGTCTCAAGTCGCTTGGTATCCTCTATTCTGCACATTTAAACTTCCCTTTATCAATTAGAATCACAATTGTTTTGGTACGCTTTATTCAATGTCTAAACGAACGAGCTCACCTTACCGTAGTTAATAGCATCCTGCACATGCACTTTGTGTGTAAGGGCTCTCCCAACCAATACGATTACTCCGACATTACTATCGTATTCAACTCTCAGCCCTCAATGCTAAAGCTGACCTCTCTATGCTCCCAGAGGCTTCGTGTAGTCCAACTGTGATGGATTCATTTGAACAATTCTGGAATAAACATATTCCACAGTGCCAAACCCAATTCCCGAACGTGTTAAGTCAACCCATGCTGTGCAGTGCACACTTTTGAGCACAGTCTCATGCATAACTACCTTATGACCACTCCCACACTTGCAGTGTAGGGAAATGCCAAATACTATATAGTTTTTCCGACATTGCCAAGACTGACGTAGACAGTTTGTGTGTGTATCTGCAAATTGTGCAGACGTGCACAATGTGACCTTACATGACTAAATCCAGGTGTTGGAGGTTGTTTACCCCACTTGGACATGCTTAAAATAGAATTCAGCCTTGTCAAAACCAACACTGAGCCATACAAATGTTTAAATGATCTGACCCGAGAAAATGGGATCAGAGAGTAAGGAAAATGGGTCGCCGTTCGGGATGACTGTACACGTCATCGCCAAAGTCACGTAACACAGATTAATCACATCAGAACATTGTAGTGCTGATGGGCATTGCATGTGGTTGTCCTGGTTAATGGCATTGCATTTTAATAGCTTTGTATTTTTGGGTTATTACTGCGGGTATTAGCCGTAAATATATGCGCTATCTGCTACACAGTGGTAATTTAAGATCCTGTGACGTGGTTTGCAAGAGCAGGCCATTGTGTGCTGGCATCTTGGTCCAAATATGAGAAAGGAAAAACCATACTCTCACAAATAACTCGTTTGGGAAATACATATCAATCATCGGCATCCCCTGTGAAAACTTGTCAGGATCCTCCGGAATAAGAGTGATGAGACTCGGTGAGGCTTTTTTTTGTAAACAAGCGTAATATTGTGGAAATTTGATATATGACCCATGTTTAAACAGTTTTGTATAAAAGTTCACATGAAACCAGTTTAAAATACGTAAAGAACATTTGTTTGTCTAGCTAATTGTTATGCTGTATTTCAAGTAATTCATGTCTGTTTAAAGCTCTTAATGCATAACGTAACACATACAATAAATTATCTCTAAAATAAGTATGAGATATATTTTAAATGGTAAAATGTTGATTAAAAATAGGTACACTCTTATCAGTTGTTTCCAAACAGTGAAATTAGCTACGCATGATACAATTATCTGTCTCAACCACCTCAATGTAAAATTATAGGTGCTACTCTACATCAACATGAGCCATGCACAGAATAAGTGAAATTATCTTCCTATTGACTGTACGGTTGTTATTAGCGATCATTGTAACTTTATGCTATTTGTGCAGATGAAACTCCCTCTTTGCTGGGATTGTGCGGATCACTGTCATCGCTTACAAGCTACAAGTCTCTGACGAGCCTGAAGTCAGCAGATGAACCTCCCAGCCCTGCACAAGAAGGCCTTTTATAAACAGATTGTATTCTAAATTGTGCATTTGCAATGCACAAGCGCTTGTTGCTGTTATTTGCAATGCGTCACTTTTTAAATACTATTAATACAACTTGACCAGGATACTGAAGTTGTTGGATTAAGATAACGGTTAAAAGGCTGCTTTTATATGTTCTAGGTTCATGTTAAAAAAGAAAATGCATGGCAATAATACTCACATTCAAAATAATTACATATGTAAACCTACAAATAAGCAAGCGACCATGTTAGGTAATTTAGTGTAATATAATCAAGTCAGAATATCAGGAAAGGTAGAGGCTGCTGCCATAAAATTCCAATTCGTTATGAGGCCTAAAGAATGGACTCAGAATAGGGTTGCGAGTACAAATCCTTTTTGAGGGTGACTCCGTCCATCATCCTTATTGGGTTGATAAAATACCTACTACTCTGTGGAAAAGCCAACAGTGGTTATCCTATGGAGACACCCTCCACTGCCATATGAATGTGGATTTTTTTCACCACTTGTTCAGGGCTGTAAAGTGGAGAAGAGCACCATCTCAAAGCTTATTTGAGTAGACATCACTTTGACTTTATGACTTAGAATTAGTGTCTATTTAAAGTGAACTATCATACAACATTACAACGTATAAAGCAAGACTGCATATGCACAATTTTAGTATGGGGTAGTAGCTGCTTCTTTTGCTTCATTATCCAATGCTGTATATTTACTTGGATGTAACTCTACCAAAACAATAAAAAAAATACTGCCTGCCAATTTCTTTTTGTATCACTGAATGTCATGCTATTGCCTCTGCCCTACATAACTTGCACTTACGGCACACAGTGATGCATGTGTAGGAGTGATTGTCACTCACCATTCAACAGCCCTGCAGTTCCACTTACTGTCAATAGGGTGCAGAGGCATTACCTCGCCAGGGCAAATGCCATGGGCCAGAGAGAGGCCAATGGTGGATCCTGGTAAACGGATCCTAGGACACATTCCCTGGGCCCCCGGGTGGGGGGGAACTGGGGGAATGATGTCACCTTCCAGGATGGCCCAGAAGGTTCCAGAAGGAAGGTGTGGCCAGGGCGGAGCTGGCCACGAACGGGTATATAAGGCAGAGCTCTCAGAGCTCTGGCTCAGTTATCTATACGCCGAAGACAGGAGACCGGGCTGGAGAATAGGACCCTGGACCCCAAGCTCTGCAGCCCTTCTAAGGGCTGGAGCTCAGTGAGGCGAGTGGTCAGGACCCACAGACCAGGAGGTCGGGGTCAGTTAGCCTCCCTTAGGTCCCAGCCGGAGGACGATAGGGGACGGGTGACCAGAGTTAGGCCCCGTATAGTTCGGAGGCCATAACGCCTAGGTATCGGGTGATGGGACCGATATACCCTTCATGCTAAGGACCCTGTAGTGAAAGACAAAAAACATCGTGTGCCTCATAAAGAAGTTTATTCGTCAATATTTACAACACTACAACTGGAGTCAGAAGTGGTTAAAATATGGAAACAAGACGAACGACCCGCGTGCGAAGCCTGGATGAAGATAACTCAGACTTACCTGCGGGGGCTGAAAACTGTGCAGAAGATGCCGGCGTGCTGCCGGCCGCCCAACCACCAGCCCGGCCACCGATCGCCCCTCCTGGCGCAGGCAACGGGGTCCGCGCTGCGCACTCCCGCCTCGCCCAACTACTTCATGCTGCGGCCTCTATTCTTGAAGAAATTAACCAAGGCGGGACGGTGCTGGAGGCTGCAGGCGAAACGGAGCAGCCGCCAACGGCAGTTCCCGCCATCGGACAGCCCGCGCATTTTGAAATTTCCCCCTAGGGACCATGTGCTTCCGCCAGACACGGAAGCCAGATACATCTTGGGAACGTTGTGGTCCAATCACAGCACGCCGCGTCATTGGCGGGCGAGGCATACAGCTCCAGCCAATCAACGGACGCTGCGTCATCACGGCAGCGACCCGCTACAGTGGACGCCATCGGACAAGCGATCGCCGATTTTCGTATAGACTCCGACCAGCTCGCCTCAGCGCCGGCGGCCACCCTCCAACAACGCTTGCCGATCCTCGTTACTTCTCCACGCTGGACCTCCTGTCGGGGTTCTGGCAACTCCCCCTCGACGCAGCATCGAAACATAAGACCACCTTTCGGACACCGCAGGGCCTTTTTGAATTTAATCGTTTGCCCATGGGTCTCCACTCGGCCCCAGCGACGTTCCAATGCCTCATGAAAATTGTCCTCGCTGGGCTCCAGTGGGACTCATGCCTCATTTACCTTGACGATGTGATCGTCTTTAGCCGCACGTTCAATGCGCACCTTGAGCATCTGCAAGCTGTTTTTCTGAAAATGCGCGCTGCTAACTTGAAGTTCAAGCCGCAGAAATTCCATCTTCTGCACGAGTCTGTGCAGTACTTGGGCCATATAGTCAGCCGCTTGGGAATTTCCACCGATCCTGAGAAGACAAAATGTGTCAGCTCGTGGCCGACCCCCACCTTTGTGGGGGACGTTCGCAGTTTACTTGGCTTCGCGTCCTACTTTCGCTGACCATCGCCAAGCCACTCCACGCCGTCACATCCAAAGGGGTGAAATTTCAGTGGGGGGAAGCTGAGCAGGCCGCATTCGATTCCTTACGCGATGCCCTCGTGAAGGCACCGCCCTTGGCCTACCCCGACTTCTCGGAGCTATTCATTCTGGACACTAACACCAGCAACACTGGGATTGGCGGGGTGCTCTCCCAGATTGTTGACGGCGTCGAAAAAGTCGTCGCGTATGGTAGCAGAGTGTTGTCTCCTGCCGAGCAACGCTACTGTGTAACCTGCCGCAAGTTGCTGGCTATTGTTTTCTTTATTCAGCAGTACAGGCCGTACCTATACGGTCGGCATTTTACTGTTTGATCCGACCACCCCGCATTGCAATATGCTTTGCAGGTAGACCAACCATCCGGCCAGCTTTCCCGGTGGCTCGAAATTCTTCAGGACTACGATTTCACCGTCACTTACCGTAAAGGTACCCGACACACTAATGCCGATGCGTTGTCTCGTCTTCCGCCGGTTCAAAAATGCGCTTGTTTTTTTGGGTCGTGCCGTTGCAAGCCTCCGCTGACGGAGTCTGTCGCGCCCCCTACAATGGTGGCTGTCACTCTTCCCATTGACCCGGTTCCGCTTGATGACCCCGTTGAGGTGACGGTCTGTGATGACCTGCTTGGTCTGACGCTAGCGGAATGGGGTTACCACCAGTTGGAAGACGTGTCTCTGCTGGCTTTACGACGTCGTGTCAGTGATCCAGCCAAGTGCCAGAGCTGGTTTGTTTCCGTCATTTTGCGACAGGGTCTTCTCATGCATTGGGACAGTGATTCCTGTCAGTATAAGATTGTCGTAACCTCTGTGCTACAGGGTAAGGCCATGTGGGCAGCACATGAACGGTTGCTACAAAACCCTTGGTATGCTGCACCTGCAATTTTTTTGGCCGGGTATGTTGCGTGACATAACCGACATCCTATAGGGCTGTACCCAGTGCGCACGCCGGAAACCGCCAGCGCGGCCTGCGTGTCCGCCCTTGCAGCCCATTTCCGTGTCTCGCGTGAATGAGCTGGTGGCTTTAGACATCCTGGGGCCTCTCCCTACTACGCCGAGAGGTAATAAGTACCTTCTGGTTGGGGTGGAGTATTTCACTCGTTGGCCCATGGCCTGGGCTCTCCTCAACCAGTCGGCAGCAGCCGTCGTGGATGCCTTGGTTCAGGGCTACGTCCTGAACAAGGGTGCTCCCGAACGGCTGCTGACCGACCAGGGAAGGAATTTCTCGGGTGCCCTTTTGCGCGAAGTGTGCAGCCTGTTGGGCACAAAGAAGGTGCGCAATTCATCCTACCACCCTCAAACTGACGGCATGGTAGAGCACCTGCATAGAACTCTCACCTCTATGCTGTGCCACCAGGTTGATGAATCCCAGCTCGACTGGGACTTGCAAATTCCTGGGGTTCTCGCCGAATATCGAATGGCGCCGCACACAGTGACAGGCTTCTCGCCATTTTTCTTAATGTATGGTAGGGATGCAGTCCCCCCGGCGGAAGAATGCTTGCGCATCGACCAGCCGCTGCAAACATCAAAACTCGCAGACTATCTGCGGTTCAACCTTCGTAAACTGTCAGAGGCGCACGAGGCCGCCATTAAGAATTCGGCCTCTCGCCAGCGTGCTAATTTGCGGCTGCATGCCCCTAAGACATCCACACACGCGTGGGCAGCGGGGGACAAAGCCTGGCTTCATTGTCCCCAGGTGCCGGTATCCACATCGGCCAAACTTCTTAAGCCATGGCGGGGTCCGGTCGAAATTGTTGAGGTTGTTTGGCCCCAGTGCATTAAGATTCGATGGGGAAAGCGTCGCTGGTTCATTCACCCCTCCCGGTTGAAGTCTTTTGTCGCGCCACGCATTCCCGCGTCACACACACATCACGGGGGCCGAGCGTGCGACGCGTCCAACGAGACAAGTGATGCCTTGTTGGTGCCTAACCCACTTTGCAGTCGTGTCGCCATTCCTGCAGATGACGCGGGAGTGATGGGGCCGTGCAATACAAGGTCGCCCGTTGCGGACGCCGAGTCATCATGGGCCTCCCCGGGTGTGCCTGCCAACTCACCCTCCCCGCCTGTACCACCAAGGAAGCCACCCGCTCCCTACGACGGGCCAGCAACACGCACTCGCGCTAAAACTTGGGGGTTTTCATGAGGGCCTCGTTCATTTCCTCACACATACGCGGTCTGGTTGGTTGATGCCGTGCACCGCGTTCTACTGCAGGTCTGTGGAGTGTTCGTACCTTTGCAGCATAGAGGTCCTTTCAAAATTCAGTTTTTTTTCTCGTTGCCCGTTGGCTTGTTATTACCGCGTCGCGCGTGTTCATGGGTGTGTGTTCGTTCGGTTCTCTCGTGTTACATATGTATATATTGTGTGTTCTTGTTGAGGGGGTATTTATGTCGGAATGGTCTTGTTACGTTTTGCGAGGCACACGCGTTATTTTTACATGTTCACGGTTTTGAAATATTCGTTAAATTGTTACAGCCAGGGGGGGTGATGTAGGAGTGATTCTCACTCACCGTTCAATAGCCCTGCAGTTCCACTTACTGTCAATAGGGTGCAGAGGCGTTACCTCACCAAGGCAAATGCCATGGGCCAGATAGAGGCCAACGGTGGATCCTGGTTAACGGATCCTAGAACACATTCCCTGGGCCCCCAGCTGGGGGGGAAACCAGGGGAATGATGTAAACCTTCCAGGATGGCCCAGAAGGTTCCAGAAGGAAGGCGTGGCCAGGGCGGAGCCGGCCACGAACGGGTATATAACCCAGTGCTCTCAGAGCTCTGGCTCATTTATCTACACGCCGGAGACAGAATACCGGGCTGGAGAATAGGACCCTGGACCCCAAGCTCTGCAGCCCTTCTAAGGGCTGGAGCTCAGTGAGGCCAGTGGTCAGGACCCACAGACCAGGAGGTCGGGGTCAGTTAGCCTCCCCTAGGTCCCAGCCGGAGGACGATAGGGAACGGGTGACCAGAGTTAGGTCCCGTATAGTTCGGAGGCCATAATGCCTAGGTATCGGGTGAAGGGACTGATATACCCTTCATGCTAGGGACCCTGTAGTGAAAGTCAATAAACAACGTGTGCCTCATAAAGAAGTTTATTCGTCAATATTTACAACACTAGACATGCATGTACTTACGGCACACATTGATGCATGCTGCCAGTGTAACCTCAAGCAACTTCGACATTCATCGAAGTATACTCGGTCTGTGAAACTGTCTGGCACAGAGACTTCTATTTAAGTTTTCCAATACGATCGAACAGCATGGGAATACATATCAGATCACTGTTAATTCTGCACATATGCCACTGCTCCTCCCTTAAGCAATGGGCACCCTAATATATTAGTAGACATGTTCAAATATGTCCATTGAGCAAACAATGCTGTATTTGTATTTTGACCCGAAGTCCCGTCTCTCACGTGCGTCATTGCTCCCATCAATTAGTTTTAAGCAACCAATTGTCTTCTATTTACTGTTGTCATTTGCAAAAGCATTAGCAAATATGCAGCGATTTCCTAATTCTGAAGATCAATACATTTCCCAAAGGTATTTATTAAGATGCTTTGGCTTTTCTAAAACGATAAAACACTACATTACTTTACATTTTGTGTAATTTTAGTCGGTGTCTTGATGGTCAATACAATGAGGGATGGAGTCCCTTTTCATCACCCTGAATAGGCGAAAACGATACGCTGCACAATACGGAGTCACACTGCGCTAAAGGTGCATGGTGGCGATATGTTAACCACCTCGCCTAGTATGCAGGAAGTCGTTGGTTTGATCCCGAACCTGATGCCTGTATATTTGGAGTTTGCATGTTCTCCTTATGATCGTGTGGATTTTTCTCCGGGTCCTTCGTTTTTTCCCTCCACATTTAGAAACATGCGTTTAGACTATTTGGCTGCTATAAATGTCCACATAAGCCACTTCGTTGAGCTATCATTTCTGACCAGGCCGCTTTTGACCCAATGGTTGTTGTTTTATATACATTTCTGCACCTTGTTTAAAACTTACGGTTTTCCAGCCTGTACCGGATTCTGTTGTTGAGCACAGAGAACGCAGTTGCAAGCGGCTCCCTGCCATCCCCAGCAGGTGGCATCATGGCAGGTGCAGCTGCCGTGTGGCAGCAGCAGCAGCACTTAATATCTAAACAATCTTCGCAAAGGAAAGATCTCACCGAGAAGATGATTCTCCAACCGCGGTCAAGTAATCTCGACAGCCAATCCTGAGGCGTGAAATTTCTGCCTGAAAAAAAGAGTTGAGAAATGTATTCATCGTCAGAATTAAAGAGAAGCCCTTTCTGTATTTGCTAACGCATTAGTAACGGTAACAGTAAATATATGACGACATTTGTTGGTCTAAAACTAATTGATGGGCGCATCTTTCCTCACCTATAATTGTTAAGATAATACGCCTAAATCCCAGCTGTCATAATGAATGTTTTTTTTTACATGGCAGCAGAAACACACCATGGTTTGCGGTGTTGTGCGCTGTGGGCCGAGCGGGAGTAGCGTGGTATGGGCGGCTATGTCCGTGTGCTAAGCGTGTGCAGTCCACAGTACTTGTGCCACCACACTACCATCACCACATCCTCTCAGCCACTGCCTGGTGCCAAGTCTTGGCAGCTCAGAAATGTACATGCCCTAGGTGGTGGTGGTGCTCGTGGTGCAGGGTGGTTGTGATTCTAGGTCTAGGTCAGATGACAAAGTGGGCCTGAAGAAGTGTTTTGAATTATTAATATCCACTCTCTATTGCAGGTTGAATATGATTGCAATAGGTGGGCGTCTTTGCCTCAGAAACCTGATACGTAGCTTGACCACATTTGACAACAATACAATGTTTTTTCTGTTGCGCAAATAAAATGGTTGGCATGTAGCACAATGCGATTTATTTTTTGCGTTATTATCAAAGGCAAGTTCTGCTTTTCACTACAGTTTGGTTTTATATATCAGTGCCAAAGTATTTTGGAAAATCTAAAAACCCGCTCAAACATGACAGGGTTAAACATCATAAGTGTTAGCTAAAGTATAAGTAAATATTAACAGAAATTATCCAAATATGGTGTGTGTGTATAGTACTACCAAGTAAGCCCGTGATTAATCACAGATCTGACATTTTTGAAGCTCTGAGGTTTTTTTAGTTTTATTTTAGATTTAGTACAATGATGATGTCCAGTAGTTATACATTGGTGTTAATTTGTTTGTTCTTTTCTTTATCTGAACTAGACAATATCTTGCTCAGGAGAGAATGTGCACTTGTACCTACGTTCCACGTACGGACAACTCAAGTCCATTGAAGTGAACTCCAGTTGGTTATCAGACTTAATCATGCACTTCTGCTTTGCCCACATTATAATATGGAGAATTAAGGCCAGCCAGTCCAGCGAAATCGGCGTGGAGAATGTATGCCCAATGAAATGGCTGCTCACTTGAATTATTCGCAAGTGTGGACACACAGCGACAGGGTAGCAACTCGAGTAGGTTTTCGAATTCTGTGGCTCATGGAAATGCGATATGCAATCCAAACAACTTGTTTATTAAGGATCTACATTTAATCCGCTCTTTGAGGTGAAAGTGAAGCTAATCATTACAGCGTGTTCATTTATGTGAGAAATGTGTACGTTTCAAAAAGTTGGCCCAGTCTACACATTTTCTTGCGCACATTTTAATTCTGTTCAACTAAAAAAACCCCAGTCATTGATAATATCACACAAAACTGTCGATGCCACAGTTCCTCCTTGCATATATAAAAAATATATTTTTATCCCTCGTAAAATCATAAATCTGCTTGGCACAACAATCTCATCTGACCTGTCATGGAATGGCTGTAGTATTAATCTGGCTAAGGAGGCATCAAAGAAGCTTGGCTTTCTTATCCGGGTCGATGCCTCTCTAACTCTGTGCAATTATTACTGCTGATATATAAAGCACACATTCGGCCAAAGTTGTGATATCGGGAGTGGTGCACCCAGTTCCTAGATCCCTGTCCCTGATATAATTGAATGTAAAGCAGTGAGGGTGATTGATCCTGCACTTACTTATTCACTCAAGTCACATGCTCACTAGTGGCCAGTTGCCTCCTTACCACCCTTTTATCGCTACTATCATGGTTTCTGTTTGTTGAACATGTTAGACCTTCACAACCAATATTATCCATAATAGAGATTTTGAGGTTAGAATGCGTAAGTAGAAATGTGTCGTTAAACCCACCACCGCCCAACAGCCAAGTATGTCAGCACATCGGTGTATTGGATAGTAAATTGTAAATATTGTGGGTTTACTCTCCAACACACCGGTGTGATGAGCTAGTAACAAATTGACACGTTTTGTTTACGTGACAAACCTTACTAATTGGCTGTGTCGTGTGGTGGCGGTTTTAACGACACATTTATATTTCAGCAATCTAGCCCAAAAACCTCTATTCTGGGTGGTTTCTGTTTCTGTGACTTCACTCATTGATTTCTCCACCCATGTTGAGGTCTCATTTTTCCAGACTGACTGTTTCATCTCATCATACCATGTTCAACCACTACACTGAAGGTCGCAACATTTCACTGCTTTTTTCCCTCGCACTGTTCAACTCTGGAATTCTCTCCCATTGTCTTTCCCCCCCCCCTAAGTTCTCATAACCTCGCTCAATTCAAGAAATGCCTTAACTCTTATATGCTGTATCACAATTTTGATGGTGCTGTTTGTTGCTGGCGGCTTGACGTTTTGGCATTTGGGCCCTGTGCTTAGAAATGGTGTCCGTAAGACATCACCTGGACAGCCAGCTCGTGTATGTGAAGTCTCGCATTGAGACCAGGATTCTTGTTGGCACCGAGCTTCAAGCCTCGCCTGAAGCCTCGCCTGGTATGCAAGAGGTCGTTGGTTCGATCCCGACCCACACGCCGGTTTTTCCCTCCACATTTAGTATTTGGTTGCAAGACATTTCCACTTGATAAGCCACTTCGTTGAGCTATCATGTGTGGCCAGATCTCTTCTGAGAAATAGCTACATAGCTCAAGTGGGTCTTACCTGGAAAAATAAAAATAGTTTAAGTTTTTTAGTCTGCCTCTTAGCGAGATAGTGTATCATTAGAGGGGTTATGGTTATGTCTGAGAGGCTGTGAAGCAGAGGTGTGGACTCGAGTCATGTGACTTGGACTCGAGTCAGACTCGAGTCATGAATTTGATGACTTGCGACTCGACTTGGACTTGCATAACAATGACTTTGTCCCACCTATGAGATGTGGACTCGAGTCATGTGACTTGGACTCGAGTCAGACTCGAGTCATGAATTTGATGACTTGCGACTCGACTTGGACTTGCATAACAATGACTTTGTCCCACCTCTGCTGTGAAGTTATTAATATCGATCACCTTTACACTGTGTTTTTTTAAATAAAATGTTTGGCTAATACTACATTTCAAAGTGCGTCACGTTTATTACGTGTTTTTTAATCTCTGTGAGTGACATCATGTGTTTGTCTTGGCTGCTGCTATATAAGACCTTGCTGGACCAAAGCGTTTTCTTTATCCCTTCGCAGAAATGTTCGCGTAAGTACAGTATAAAACGTGTAATTCTTCGTCAAAGTTGAACATTCTTTGAATAATAAATAGTTGAAATTCAGCCTTTATATTCATATATATATCACAGTATTGTGTTGTAAAGTACCTACAAATGCAGAGGTTGAATATATTTATATTTATAATGCATGTTATTTTGTTATGTTTGTAACAATGTACAGGGTGGTCCAGATGCCTTGTTGCCCCATTAAATTCACGAAAACGTAATATTTTTTGAAGTAACGTTTATTTAAAACAAATGAATCTGTAAAGGAAAAACAATGTTAGGGGTCAATTATTTGGGGGTCCCGAGACATCCTTGTCTACTGATGTGATGGGGTGATTAAGTCAGTTAAATGTGCAGGCCCGAGGTGGATTGTTGTGTTGCGGGATTGTCGGAGGTGGTGGCGGCTTTTGGAGGCCTTCACCCAGCAGTGGATTGACCTCGGCTGATCATGATGATGACATCATCTGAGCAAAGGGGCTCATTGACCTAAGCGTTGAACTTTTGTAACTGACACTGATCCGTGACATTGCGAACCAAAGGGAGAGTTCTGCTTCAGTGACAATTCATGTCGTGGAATCATTACTGGGGGACATCAACCTCAGAAGGCCTCAGTAATCAAATGCAGTACAATACGTATCATTAATATATTCGGGTTAGCTATGTAAATGATTAATAAGCTCATCCTCCAACCTGATACACACATTGCCATTTACGTGACTGAAGCAAAGTATCAACCAGAAATGGTTGATAATTAATAAATGGCTTCAGTCATATAAGTGGTACTGTTTGTACCAGGTGGAGGCAGGCCTGATGAGCCAATTTGGGCTCTATCCTCACACAGCTAACTGGAATATACTACCGGTATGAATCTACACAGTTGTGAAGCTTAACACAAAAAATACATAAGTATATAACTCGATGTGAGCAAGAGTTCAGCATCACTCAGTGATTCATTAAATTAGTCCCACTGTTAAGAAAAACTATGATATACTGTCTCCCATCACAGAAAAGTGGAATTTCCACCCCTGACTCAGTATCGTCAATGGAGATGAGCACATTCCTCACCAGGACGGGTTTCGGCGTAGAAATAAGTTGACTGTTGTCGATGTGGCTACCTACTCTTTATATACCTTTTTGTGTGCAAACACCATTGGAATTGTGTGTTCCCCTCCGCCATCCCACCGGTACATTTATCCGCAAAGCAAAGCTTTAGAGACCTTTTCACATCTCCAGCAGACTCGGCTCCAGCTCCTCACGGATTGGGGGGGGGCACTAGAGCTGTTGTGTGGGGGGCCCACCATAATGGGGATACATTCGGGTGGCCAAAAGGGATGCTTGACAATGCAGGGGCAACTCCAGCAGCCCCCGAGTGCCGGCTCTGTGTCCCAGACTGACTTCCCCTGTACTACACGAGTAATACGGCAGAATTGACCTCAACTGCCCCCACCTTGACCCATCACTGAGGATAGAAGTACTTTCCCATAGACCACAATTTTTCACAATTGTGGATGAGTCCATATCCATTTATCTCTTACGTAAATATTTGTTCTCTTAAGTTCATAATCCCTCGGATCAGTTCATGACTAGTCATAACTCACGTACTGTATCTATCAACAATAAAACATATATTACCGTCTATTTACATAACAATGCTTAAACGGGTGAACATGTAAGCCATTGTAGTGAGCTGCCAAAAATTGTGCTGTAGAAACAAGCTGTATGAAATGTTCAATGTATTTGAGCCTTCTGTGTTAGATTGTGCCCTTGTGCATGTGTGCGCTTGCTCTTGCACAGAACCAAGGCGATTTTGGTGGCAGTGGCCCTGTCAATCCTGGAGTGCACCACACGAGTGATGGCCGACAACAATGCCTGGAAAAAACTTGACACAAGCCTCGTAGAAAATCAAAAAATAATTGAGGAAATACACAACATGCTGCGTCGTTCTGTCACCCCGAGGGCTGATAACATGCTCAAAATGGTAAAACACAGGAGTGACTTTTCTCCATTACAGCGCATGAAACGAACACCTTATAAACAAGATCCTTCGCGAAATGCTCAGCGTCCTTTCAAAACTGACGCAGCTACCTTTACACTGTAACATGGCATGTTGCGAACATATGAGGAATGGAAAAAGAGCCCAGATAGCATAAAAATGCCAACACAGACGGATTCAATACCCCTTTGGTGTGCTATCTCCTGATAGCTATCTTAATTCTCAATATACTGATGCGTGATGTGGTCATTAATAAGACGTAAGTCGCAGTTTTTTGTTTACAAACTAATACTACTGATTATACCTCCAATGGAGTCCTAATGGATGTGACGGTGCTCTCTTCGCAGGAATACAATACAGACGTGGCCAAAAACAGCCTCAAGTGGGCAGAGAAGTGCTTATTTCAACACAGTACAGATGCTGACCGCATCTGGGTGAATGATAATATTAGTAAGCTTGCAGTTTTATTATTCTACAAACTTGCCGTTAAATAATAACTAATGCATACCATTAGTAATCCAAGTGTATTTTTAGCTGAAATTAATGTTCTGACATCCTGGTACAAGAACGACTCACAGGTCCGAGCTGACCAATCAGACTCTTATGACACAACACACACCTGGGCTTGTGTGTGCACGTGAAAGTGCGTTCTGGAAAGGGCGAAGTGAACCACTGTCTACTAATAGGGTTTTTCCCCTTTTTTCTGGCAACAAAACTGACACCTTTTGCAAGGAATCATGCTTACATTAACCACAATACTTGCAGTCAAATGCAAACAAAAAACAATACTCTGATAATTTATGCATTGTCTTTGAAACTGATTGGTCCACACCAGAGACAGCTTTCTCAGAGTATTGTTTTTTGTTTGCATTTGACTGCAAGTATTGTGGTTAATGTAAGCATGATTCCTTGCAAAAGGTGTCAGTTTTGTTGCCAGAAAAAAGGGGAAAAACCCTATTAGTATATTTTGGTACTGGCAAAGGAGGTCCTGATGATGAACCACTGTCGTTAATTTTTTTTGTTAGCTTTGAGATAGGTGTGGAAAATCCAACATCACTATGGTGGGAGCCAGTATCTTCATCGTCCTTGTAATGGCGTGCGATCACAAAAATAATATTATAATTTTCATCAATCGTTCAGGGATGTGCGTGCAAAAATAAAATTATTTTACATCACTAAAGACAAATAAGACACCTCGTTATGGTATACTTACATTACGTTGGTAACACATTCATATCAACACGTGCTTGGTGAGAGACATGATCTGTGTGCTGATTTTAAGTTCAATTTACTCTGCAGAGTGGAACTGCGGTGAGAACATTTTCCTGTCGGGGAATCCTCGCCCATGGGACTCTGTGGTGTTTAGCTGGTACAGCGAAGTCATTTCTCCAGGGTTTGAGTACGGGAAAGGTGCCAAGCACCCAGGGGCCGTGGGACACTTCACTCAGGTTTGTAAAGAGCACACTCTGGACGGGTGACATGACCCAGTGCGTTGGCCGCTTGTTGCACAGCTTCACGGTTGAACCCCCAGTGGCTGCCCTGGTTAATATTATGGGTGCATTCACTGCAAAATACGTCCCATCCGCTCCACGGCGGACATTAAAGATCCCGTGACGTCATTGGGCATGAGTAGGCCATTGTGTGGCATAATGGTGACAATTTTTCAACTTAAAAAGTTACCCGCAAATTACTAATTGGGATCACCGCCTACTGACTGACTAATGTCGGTTTTCAGGCCAGGTGCTGAGTTATGTGCAGCTACGTAGCATAGGTAATAACCTAACATTTACCTATAATTTCCTACAGTTGCTCTTCTTTCAAGGACTTATGTATTTGTCAGTGTTTTTAAACGGTAGTGGAAGTAAGACATTTTTAGAATGTGCTTTAACACGACTGCCAATACAATGTCTAAAATAGTATTTCAAGTTTCACTTATTGGAGTGATATGCAACCTGCATGAACTCTTGTAGATGTGTTTAAGATACATTCGTATGCAAAAGTACAATGTCTATCCACTGTATCATGGGACCTCCCTTGCGCGTATCAAAATATAAGAATAGGTTTTGCCCTTTCTGGCAATAAAACAGGTGTTAAAACACCAAACTGAAACTTTTTGCAAGGAATCATGTCTGCATTAACCAAATATGCCTGTGGTGAACATGCAAAAAAAAACATGCTCTGATAGTATATACATTGTCTTTGAAACCGATTGGTACACACCAGAGACAGCTTTCTTTAGAGTATAGTCTCAACCATTGTTAGACCAGAGGACGTCAAAAGGTGAACAGCACAAAGACAATGCACTATCAGGACATTGAGAGCTCGGGGTGAGCAGCTACATCATGGGATCTCCCATGGGACCTCAATGATGTCGCCGTCTCTGATGTGGACCAATCAGTTTAAAAACAATGCCTGTACTATCAGAGCATTTTTTGCATGTTCACCACAAGTATATGTGGTTAATGCAGACACCCGTTCTATTGCCAGAAATAGTAACACCTATTTTTATATCTATCCACTGTGTTCACTGTCTCCTGCAGCTGGTGTGGTATAAGTCTCATCAGGTTGGGTGTGCGATCAACTACTGCCCAAATATCCCTGGGGATCTCAAGTACCTCTATGTCTGCCAATATTGCCCAGCGTAAGTATGCTCAATACGTGGATTGTGTTTTGTTAGAATGTCAAATGTTAAAGAATAATGCTGGTAATGTACAACAACAGTTTCCAGATAATTATATCTCTAGGAGAGAAAGCTAATGGTGGGCAAAAGTAGGTGGTGTTCTTCAGATAGTTATCTGAATTGCAGTGCATTACGTGAGCACTAGCATGTGTCCTTATTGTGTCACTGTTGAGCATGCACCTCCTCATGCTTTACATATGTTTTTTCTTTCTTTGTAGTTATAAATACTGTTATCATATCTGGGGTGGAGTACCCTGTTCCTACTTCGCTCCACTTGACATAATTCAATATAAAGCAGTCAGATTGATTGATTACACTATGTATCACAATTTTTGTTCATGGGTAGTAAGTGTTATTTCGTAATTGCTTATGCCTAAAAAGTATAGAAAATGGCTATTATTCCCCACAAACTTTGCTTTTGTGATCAGGACAGTGATATTTAGAAATGTACCTATTTTCAATGAGAAAACGTGCGATTGGGGCTATTTGTTTACCAATGTAATTTAAAAAGTACTAGTTTATATGAAGTCATGAGAGGTTGACTTGATATAAATTAATACTTTTTAATGGTTAGACTGACTCCTGCCATAGAACCTTGCATTACGTAAATGATCACCAGGGGGCACACTGGACTGGTTTGCGGTACACACACACACAAGGTGGGGCGCCACGATGGCGATATGTTAACTGCCTCGCCTGTTATTCAGGAAGTCGTGGGTTCGATCTCGACCCTGACGCCCGTATATTTGGAGTGTGCATATTCTTCCCGTGGTTGTGTGGATTTTTTACGGGTCCTCCGTTTTTTTTTCTCCACATTTAGAAACACGCGTTTAGAGTATTTAGCTGCAATACATTTCCATTTCGATTTAAAGCTTTCGTGACTGCAGGGATTCATATTCTTGGTTCTTTCGGTGAAGTCACATAGAAGGGAAATAATAAAATAAGAAGAAATAAAACAATAAAATTCTCACGACGTTTCGATTGCAACACAAGCAATCATCATAAAGTGTGAAAACCACAGCAAGAGAATTAGATTTTTTTTTTTAAACCCGCCACTTTTTTCAAATTTTCTTGCTGTGGTTTTTACACCTGATGATGATTGCTTGTGTTGAAATGGAAACGTCGTGAGAATTGTATTGTTGAATTGTTATATTTTTATTATTATTACCCTTCTGCGTAACTTTACCGAAAGAACCAAGAATATACATTTCCATGTGATAAGCCACTTCGTTGAGCTATTATGGTCTCTTTTGAAAAACAGCTACATAGCTCAAGTGGGTATTACCTGGAAAAATAAAAAATAGTTAAAACGCGTGTCCATGCGTCTGTAAGTGGAATCAGAGCTTCATTGGCCGATTCCAGCCGTGGCCACGATGTGACAATCCCCTCGCCCAGATCCCAATTATGGTTCGCATGTATGGAACAAGTACTGTGTTTCCCCCCTTATACAGGCGTGGATAGCACTCCAGCCAGTTCATGCAATGTCCTGCCTACAAAATACGTATTGTTTCATTAACAAGCCCTTGCATGTTTCTGTTCTTTTCTACAGTGGAAACCAGAACTCCAGGTTGAACTATCCATATGACTTAGGGAAGCCATGTGAAGCTTGTCCTGACAGTTGTGTAAACAACTTGTGCAGTAAGTTACCCAGACACCTTTTCATGCAGCATGATAAATCAAGGTCAAAAACCAATACTGTAGATAACACCATATGTAACCATTTTTTCAGCTGTATTGCAAAATTATATAAAAGTTGACACCCTGGTGTAACATCCTCCAAGGTTTCACTCCAGTGCTCATTTCAGGAAATAGCCACTGTTCATTCTACACGCGTTCCACCAATCACAAGTTCATCTTCCTGATTAAATCCACAATGTTTTCTTCTTATGTTCTATCAAATATGGTAGCACTGTCTTGCTATAAAACTACCTACATCCTCCATATATAAAAACTAATTTTATTTAATATCTTACGTGTTAGAATCTGTACATTTTTCATAAACATTGACCTCTATTCTCAGAACTATTTAATATAGTCCATCAAGACCTCTGCTGCTATCGACCTCCATCCCATGCTTCCACGTATTATACACATTATCTATATAAGAAAGTCATTTACTACCTTTCACTGCCTACTGACATCTGTTATAAAGCTGTATGAGCCTCATTTTTACATGCTGCCAGTAAGTTTTTTTTTTGTAAAGCATACCCTAAGGCCTAATTGTTTGCCATATGAGCCCAGAGTGACACTGACGTTTTGCGAGGCTATCTAGAAAGTTGTGTTCCTGCTGTGCTCAGCAATGGTCGACAGAAACGTGGACCATGAATTCAGCAAGTATTAGCTGCGTTTATTTGATATCTACTCATATAATGTTATACTTATAGAGCGCCTCAGTCAAGGTGCTTGACATAGTTTAATAAACGCTGAGATAATATAATGATTTAGATGGCAGGGGCGTGCAAGGATTGAGGAATGAGTGACCACGATAGGGGGAACTTAGGGGTCACGACAGGGTAGGGGAGGGACGGGAACGAATGGAGGGGCGAGGGGAGAATGGGCAAAAGAGAACAGGTGAGTAATTAAACTTTATTGCGTCTTCCCTTGCACTGATTGAAGGGGCAGTGACAGCTTTTGCTATGCTGTTAAATCTTACAATTACAGTGATTACATGCATGCTGTATTTTGTTTAGGCACGTACAAGATGCAGTGGTAAAGTACAAACGTCTGCCATTTTTACTTTCTTTTTCGTTTCTTTTTAATTAACAGCAAATCCATGCCTCTACAAAGACAAATACAGCAATTGTGAAGTAATGGCCGACCGTTATGGATGTGGGGATGATGCTGCTGGAAAGACGATAAAACTAATGTGTCCTGCACAGTGTCTTTGCCCGAAACAAGTCATATAGCCTCAAACCAACCCGGATACCATACACCAGCAACAACAACCAAACAGATACTCTGAGTATAAATAATAGAGTAAGAGACAAATAAAAACAAGGGGAACGTTTTCTGTAATTTTCTAGAAAGAATACGATCTAAATAATGATCTAATTTTAGATTTCGGGAATAAAAAAAGTTACCGTTTGTTATTTTTGCTTAGACTGTTACTGTGCAAGTTGATTTGATATAGCAACAATACCATATGTACTTGCAGTCCATGTAGTGAGCTAAAGATTAACAATACTATTTTATCAAGATGGTGTAGAGGAAATAATAGAAATGAAAATGTATTGATATGCTTCAATGCAAGATATTTGTGGAAGTAGTTGACACAAATAAAAGCTGAACAATATAAAAGCAATGAAAAAAATAAATGTTGTGTGTGTCCGTCTTGTTTATTTAAAGTGTCAATATATTAACAGGCAATACATTTTACAATTAAAACATGTTTTATTCTAGAAGTCCGTTGTGACTGAAAAAGGTGAAGAACCTTTAATAAAATATATATTTGTTTTATCATTGCCATTTATAACGACAGGAACTGCACGGCAAATACATGAAGAAATTAGCACCGATTGAAATTAAAATAGGATTTCGGTAACGCACAGCAATGCTAGAAGATGTTTTCAAAAATGGATTGGAGAAATAAAGGCACAATGATAAATAACGAAAGTTTTAACCATTTCAAATTTATTGTCGATATATTAACTGTAACAACCAATGGAGAATACCAATAGTAATAGGAACAATCATAATAATAATAAGTCGTGTGACATCACGTGATGCCTAGAATTCGCGTTAAAGTAATGACAAGAGAGCCAGTGCTTCCGGCAGACAGTAATATTTAGTCTGGATTACTCTTTCCTGATTAATTGAAGGTGATAAAATCCAACCGGGAAAGGAGGTTAGTGGAGATCTCGCCTCTCAATCGGAGAGTTGAGATTAACCAATACAATGAGGAACCCTTTGTAAAAAAAATAGTGATCAATCCACCTGTAAACTAATCTCTACTCCAACGGATCGTCAAGATCATGGGACACAGGCGGCTAACCAAAAGCAATACTCACTCACCAGGGGCACCATGCCCACATTGCTTCGTGCTGTGTGACGTAACATGCTGACGTGGAGACAAAGAGTTCAGGTAATGAGAAGAGAACGGCAAACGTTCATCGCTCTACCAGTGGGAAAATGAGTATACAGTGCTGGATATACAAATTACATATGGTGTAACAGTTTTAGTGCTAAGCTTTGTGTGTTTTATCAGTGGTACTGTATATTGTGATTATTGCTGAGAACTAGAGGAGTCCATGAAAAAAGTAAAATTTGATTTCGTTAAACGGAGGTGAGAGCTCAGGAGATCAGGACAGTCTAATTTGTCAGCATACCAGGATGGCACCGTGCCCGGACACCCCAGGTGTCTCGATACATCTCTAAATTGCGTACTATATTTTGAGTGCAACAGGCGTTTGATTTGGCGACTGTAGCCTGGCTGGAAACACTGATGTCAGTAGAGGTCAGAAGAGTCTGGCAGAGGTCATGAGAGAAGCGCCGGAGTGAAAGGTGTCACGAGCAGCCTCTTGCGATTTCAAAATTGGGATTAAATTCAAATATTTTTTTCTTTTTGAAACAATTTGGTCCATGTAGCTGCCACTATTAGATCGATGGTCACGTGAGCCTGTATAAATAAATACAAATATATACCCGTATCAAAAAATTATAGTAAAATGAAGAAATTATAGTAATCGGTGAATTAAAAAAGTTAATGGCTGCAGAATTCATCCAGACTTATGAAAGATGGTGGTGTATTGCAAAGTAATTTCTAGTCTCAGTGATGGATGATGGTGGGGACAGTTGGGGCCAATTTTGTCAGGTTACCAGTGTAATAAAGAGGGAAGGTCAGCCTGTGACACAGGGCAGGCTGCGGCTAGAGGTCCGCTTTGTTGGGCCTGTTCCGCCAAGTGTCCCTTTGGGCCACCTGAGTCCATTCTCCCTCACGGTGTCTATCCCTGTGTAGTGTCAATGATGCAGAGAAAGAGTTTTTAGGAGGCACTTTCTTCATGAACAACTTTCACGGTCTCATCTGCACACTCTTCACAGTAGCTTAGCCTAGCCTGTACATATCACTAGCCGTCTAACACTGATGGCGCTGGCTGAGATAGCCAACTACTATCCTTTGTAGCGCAATATCTAGAGGAAACGTTAAGCGACGACGGCGATGAGATGAAAGCAACAACAAGACGAGTCCATTCCTAGAACCGGCAGCCTCGAGCCCCCGCTCTTGGCTCCTTTTATGCTCCCAGTGCGGCCTGGCTCCGCCCTGACCGCACCTCCCTTCTCGAACCCACTAGCAGGTTCCAGTGGCCTCCAGATGGGGTCCTCTGTGACACTTGCCCGGTTCCTCCCCTCTGCCCACACTCCGTGCACATCCTCACCGGCGTGTGTACTCTCTGTCCACCACTGTTGCCGCTGCTGTCCACCAGCCGGCGCTATTACACTGCACCTGTAATGGTGGCCGCCCACACAGCTATACTGCCTCCAAATCCGAGAGGAGTTGGAGCCAGGTCTGGCATAGTATACACGTACGTCCCCCCTGAGAGACAAGTAGAAATGCATTATATACTGCAATAGGTTGGTAGTAAGCGGTTTTGTAAAACACCCGCGTACATCGCTATCAGTTTTTTACCTCAAGTTTTTTTTAGCTCTTGTATTCCATTCTTGAATGTAAATTTGTCATAACAATTACGTTTTATCACGCGTGTAAAACGCTCTGAGAAGTCTTTGCTTGACAAACAATCGTATCAAAACAAGTCTTGTATTGTGTTCATATTTCTTGGTAGGCTGGAGCTGATGGCAGAAAAGTATTTTTTTTTGGAAGATGCTGATCAAAGGATAACCAACTACTGTTATTCACACAAAGGGTAAGGCATGCACACGTATTGTGTACATAAAGTGGACTTAGTCGACCCCAGTTAACATTATTTTTCCTTGTCGGTGTTTGATAATGTAAATACGAATTTACACGCTTACTTCATTCTCGTTCCATTGGGGTCACTCGCAGAAAAGTCGGTCGCGTGCCCCCAGGGCAGGTCCCTGGTTAACTGCTTCGACAGCAAGTTGTGTTAATACCTGATGACGTGCTGCGATGACTTTGAGGTAGAGCAGGACATAAGGTTAACTCCCGGTCGTGGCTCGTCATCGGTGACCAGAGCTCAGTGCTGGAGGGGCTCTCCAGTGTGCAGCTCCCGCGGGGTAGCGGTGCGTGGCTGAGGCTGGGGGGAAACGCCAGCCCTCGGAGGCCCCGTGTGTCTATGAGTGTGCAGGTGGAGAGGCAATGTAGAAACTGCAGGTTCCTCGTTTTATGATGCCATCCCCATACTCCCACCCTCCAGATCTACAAACTAAAACTGCTGCACAGGAGGACCAAGACCATGTTAAAAGTCCGTGGTGTAATTCACAAACGGTGTTAAATCTTCCATTATGAATATAAAAAGTTTGGTAGTGCAATATATATAGTGTATTAAATAATGATGGACAGAGTTGTGAAAAAGAGGCGTTGGTTCTAAATTGAGGTCTCAAGGCGAGACAATAACGAAGAGTGGTGGTTTCCCCCACCATATACAGTATATTTGTGTTGAAATTTTCTTAAATGTTTTTAATAGTGACTATGAAGGGAACAGACACTCACAGAGTTTTGCATAAAAAACTTCAGTTGCTTAAAGCCAAGGCATTTTAAAGGCAGCAGAGCAAGGTTGAACAAACACAGACCAAGAAGGAAATATGACGGCTGTCGTTATCAGGCCTGATGACGACCGCTTGTGTTGCGATCGAAACGTCGTGATTTATTTTATTTTATTTCTAACTACGTGACTTTACCGAAAGAACCAAAGAGTATGGATTCCTGCAGTCACGAAAGCTTCAAATCAAGAAGCAAATACCTTTGCAAAACCAGTTTCAGATAAGGGGGCATTTTTTTCCTAGCTTTGCACAAATTTGTATCAACATTTTTTTTCTCAATTCACCATGTATTGTGATGGTTGTTCCTCTTCTCTTTACAATCTTGTTTGCTACATTATCCGAAATGTATGTGCATATACACCATTCTTTTAATAAATAACAATTCTTACACATGCATTTTGCGGTATATTTTGGGAGTCTATAATATTTATCGATAAATCATAGGTGAGGCTCAGTATAGGTGCTTTAGCTGCAATAAAATCCACGTCACTACGTGCACAGCACAGTATGCTAACCATTACACCTCTACACCTCCACCCTTTAGAATAAAAATTTGGTGGATCATGTAGAGATTATAAAACTCCCAAACCCACTGGGCAGCAAGGTGGCCAGTAGAAGACAATACTTTAAGCAGATGACTTAATGTAGCCACGTGGATATACAGGTAGACCTCGCTTAGTGCTTAATATGCGTTCCTGGAGAAGTATATATGTGGATGCGTTCCAAACAGGGTGATTTCTTCTCTCTTGAGCAGTATATAAGGGCGGTAACGCACAGCAATGCTAGAAGATGTTTTCAAAAATGGATTGGAGAAATAAAGGCACAATGATAAATAACGAAAGTTTTAACCATTTCAAATTTATTGTCGATATATTAACTGTGACAACCAATGGAGAATAGCAATAGTAATAGGAACAATCATAATAATAAGTCGTGTGACATCACGTGATGCCTAGAATTCGCGTTAAAGTAATGACAAGAGAGCCAGTGCTTCCGGCAGACAATAATATTTAGTCTGGAATACTCTTTCCTGATTAATTGAAGGTGATAAAATCCAACCGGGAAAGGAGGTTAGTGGAGATCTCGCCTCTCAATCGGAGAGTTGAGATTAACCAATACAATGAGGAACCCTTTGTAAAAAAAATAGTGATCAATCCACCTGTAAACTAATCTCTACTCCAACGGATCGTCAAGATCATGGGACACAGGCGGCTAACCAAAAGCAATACTCACTCACCAGGGGCACCATGCCCACATTGCTTCGTGCTGTGTGACGTAACATGCTGACGTGGAGACAAAGAGTTCAGGTAATGAGAAGAGAACGGCAAACGTTCATCGCTCTATCAGTGGGAAAATGAGTATACAGTGCTGGATATACAAATTACATATGGTGTAACAGTTTTAGTGCTAAGCTTTGTGTGTTTTATCAGTGGTACTGTATATTGTGATTATCGCTGAGAACTAGAGGAGTCCATGAAAAAAGTAACATTTGATTTCGTTAAACGGAGGTGAGAGCTCAGGAGATCAGGACAGTCTAATTTGTCAGCATACCAGGATGACACCGTGCACGGACACCCCAGGTGTCTCGATACATCTCTAAATTGCGTACTATATTTTGAGTGCAACAGGCGTTTGATTTGGCGACTGTAGCCTGGCTGGAAACACTGATGTCAGTAGAGGTCAGAAGAGTCTGGCAGAGGTCATGAGGGAAGCGCCGGAGTGAAAGGTGTCACGAGCAGCCTCTTGCGATTTCAAAATTGGGATTAAATTCAAATATTTTTTTCTTTTTGAAACAATTTGGTCCATGTAGCTGCCACTATTAGATCGATGGTCACGTGAGCCTGTATAAATAAATACAAATATATACCCGTATCAAGAAATTATAGTAAAATGAAGAAATTATAGTAATCAGTGAATTAAAAAAGTTAATGGCTGCAGAATTCATCCAGACTTATGAAAGATGGTGGTGTATTGCAAAGTAATTTCTAGTCTCAGTGATGGATGATGGTGGGGACAGTTGGGGCCAATTTTGTCAGGTTACCAGTGTAATAAAGAGGGAAGGTCAGCCTGTGACACAGGGCAGGCTGCGGCTAGAGGTCCGCTTTGTTGGGCCTGTTCCGCCAAGTGTCCCTTTGGGCCACCTGAGTCCATTCTCCCTCACGGTGTCTATCCCTGTGTAGTGTCAATGATGCAGAGAAAGAGTTTTTAGGAGGCACTTTCTTCATGAACAACTTTCACGGTCTCATCTGCACACTCTTCACAGTAGCTTAGCCTAGCCTGTACATATCACTAGCCGTCTAACACTGATGGCGCTGGCTGAGATAGCCAACTACTATCCTTTATAGCGCAATATCTAGAGGAAACGTTAAGCGACGACGGCGATGAGATGAAAGCAACAACAAGACGAGTCCATTCCTAGAACCGGCAGCCTCGAGCCCCCGCTCTTGGCTCCTTTTATGCACCCAGTGCGGCCTGGCTCCGCCCTGACCGCACCTCCCTTCTCGAACCCAGTAGCAGGTTCCAGTGGCCTCCAGATGGGGTCCTCTGTGACACTTACCCGAGTTCCTCCCCTCTGCCCACACTCCGTGCACATCCTCACCGGCGTGTGTACTATCTGTCCACCACTGTTGCCGCTGCTGTCCACCAGCCGGCGCTATTACACTGCACCTGTAATGGTGGCCGCCCACACAGCTATACTGCCTCCAAATCCGAGAGGAGTTGGAGCCAGGTCTGGCATAGTATACACGTACGTCCCCCCTGAGAGACAAGTAAAAATGCATTATATACTGCAATAGGTTGGTAGTAAGCGGTTTTGTAAAACACCCGCGTACATCGCTATCAGTTTTTTACCTCAAGTTTTTTTTAGCTCTTGTATTCCATTCTTGAATGTAAATTTGTCATAACAATTACGTTTTATCACGCGTGTAAAACGCTCTGAGAAGTCTTTGCTTGACAAACAATCGTATCAAAACAAGTCTTGTATTGTGTTCATATTTCTTGGTAGGCTGGAGCTGATGGCAGAAAAGTATTTTTTTTTGGAAGATGCTGATCAAAGGATAACCAACTACTGTTATTCACACAAAGGGTAAGGCATGCACACGTATTGTGTACATAAAGTGGACTTAGTCGACCCCAGTTAACATTATTTTTCCTTGTCGGTGTTTGATAATGTAAATACGAATTTACACGCTTACTTCATTCTCGTTCCATTGGGGTCACTCGCAGAAAAGTCGGTCGCGTGCCCCCAGGGCAGGTCCCTGGTTAACTGCTTCGACAGCAAGTTGTGTTAATACCTGATGACGTGCTGCGATGACTTTGAGGTGGAGCAGGACATAAGGTTAACTCCCGGTCGTGGCTCGTCATCGGTGACCAGAGCTCAGTGCTGGAGGGGCTCTCCAGTGTGCAGCTCCCGCGGGGTAGCGGTGCGTGGCTGAGGCTGGGGGGAAACGCCAGCCCTCGGAGGCCCCGTGTGTCTATGAGTGTGCAGGTGGAGAGGCAATGTAGAAACTGCAGGTTCCTCGTTTTATGATGCCATCCCCATACTCCCACCCTCCAGATCTACAAACTAAAACTGCTGCACAGGAGGACCAAGACCATGTTAAAAGTCCGTGGTGTAATTCACAAACGGTGTTAAATCTTCCATTATGAATATAAAAAGTTTGGTAGTGCAATATATATAGTGTATTAAATAATGATGGACAGAGTTGTGAAAAAGAGGCGTTGGTTCTAAATTGAGGTCTCAAGGCGAGACAATAACGAAGAGTGGTGGTTTCCCCCACCATATACAGTATATTTGTGTTGAAATTTTCTTAAATGTTTTTAATAGTGACTATGAAGGGAACAGACACTCACAGAGTTTTGCATAAAAACTTCAGTTGCTTAAAGCCAAGGCATTTTAAAGGCAGCAGAGCAAGGTTGAACAAACACAGACCAAGAAGGAAATATGACGGCTGTCGTTATCAGGCCTGATGACGACCGCTTGTGTTGCGATCGAAACGTCGTGATTTATTTTATTTTATTTCTAACTACGTGACTTTACCGAAAGAACCAAAGAGTATGGATTCCTGCAGTCACGAAAGCTTCAAATCAAGAAGCAAATACCTTTGCAAAACCAGTTTCAGATAAGGGGGCATTTTTTTCCTAGCTTTGCACAAATTTGTATCAACATTTTTTTTCTCAATTCACCATGTATTGTGATGGTTGTTCCTCTTCTCTTTACAATCTTGTTTGCTACATTATCCGAAATGTATGTGCATATACACCATTCTTTTAATAAATAACAATTCTTACACATGCATTTTGCGGTATATTTTGGGAGTCTATAATATTTAATATTTATCGATAAATCATAGGTGAGGCTCAGTATAGGTGCTTTAGCTGCAATAAAATCCACGTCACTACGTGCACAGCACAGTATGCTAACCATTACACCTCTACACCTCCACCCTTTAGAATAAAAATTTGGTGGATCATGTAGAGATTATAAAACTCCCAAACCCACTGGGCAGCAAGGTGGCCAGTAGAAGACAATACTTTAAGCAGATGACTTAATGTAGCCACGTGGATATACAGGTAGACCTCGCTTAGTGCTTAATATGCGTTCCTGGAGAAGTATATATGTGGATGCGTTCCAAACAGGGTGATTTCTTCTCTCTTGAGCAGTATATAAGGGCGGTAACGCACAGCAATGCTAGAAGATGTTTTCAAAAATGGATTGGAGAAATAAAGGCACAATGATAAATAACGAAAGTTTTAACCATTTCAAATTTATTGTCGATATATTAACTGTGACAACCAATGGAGAATACCAATAGTAATAGGAACAATCATAATAATAAGTCGTGTGACATCACGTGATGCCTAGAATTCGCGTTAAAGTAATGACAAGAGAGCCAGTGCTTCCGGCAGACAATAATATTTAGTCTGGAATACTCTTTCCTGATTAATTGAAGGTGATAAAATCCAACCGGGAAAGGAGGTTAGTGGAGATCTCGCCTCTCAATCGGAGAGTTGAGATTAACCAATACAATGAGGAACCCTTTGTAAAAAAAAATAGTGATCAATCCACCTGTAAACTAATCTCTACTCCAACGGATCGTCAAGATCATGGGACACAGGCGGCTAACCAAAAGCAATACTCACTCACCAGGGGCACCATGCCCACATTGCTTCGTGCTGTGTGACGTAACATGCTGACGTGGAGACAAAGAGTTCAGGTAATGAGAAGAGAACGGCAAACGTTCATCGCTCTATCAGTGGGAAAATGAGTATACAGTGCTGGATATACAAATTACATATGGTGTAACAGTTTTAGTGCTAAGCTTTGTGTGTTTTATCAGTGGTACTGTATATTGTGATTATCGCTGAGAACTAGAGGAGTCCATGAAAAAAGTAACATTTGATTTCGTTAAACGGAGGTGAGAGCTCAGGAGATCAGGACAGTCTAATTTGTCAGCATACCAGGATGGCACCGTGCACGGACACCCCAGGTGTCTCGATACATCTCTAAATTGCGTACTATATTTTGAGTGCAACAGGCGTTTGATTTGGCGACTGTAGCCTGGCTGGAAACACTGATGTCAGTAGAGGTCAGAAGAGTCTGGCAGAGGTCATGAGGGAAGCGCCGGAGTGAAAGGTGTCACGAGCAGCCTCTTGCGATTTCAAAATTGGGATTAAATTCAAATATTTTTTTCTTTTTGAAACAATTTGGTCCATGTAGCTGCCACTATTAGATCGATGGTCACGTGAGCCTGTATAAATAAATACAAATATATACCCGTATCAAGAAATTATAGTAAAATGAAGAAATTATAGTAATCGGTGAATTAAAAAAGTTAATGGCTGCAGAATTCATCCAGACTTATGAAAGATGGTGGTGTATTGCAAAGTAATTTCTAGTCTCAGTGATGGATGATGGTGGGGACAGTTGGGGCCAATTTTGCCAGGTTACCAGTGTAATAAAGAGGGAAGGTCAGCCTGTGACACAGGGCAGGCTGCGGCTAGAGGTCCGCTTTGTTGGGCCTGTTCCGCCAAGTGTCCCTTTGGGCCACCTGAGTCCATTCTCCCTCACGGTGTCTATCCCTGTGTAGTGTCAATGATGCAGAGAAAGAGTTTTTAGGAGGCACTTTCTTCATGAACAACTTTCACGGTCTCATCTGCACACTCTTCACAGTAGCTTAGCCTAGCCTGTACATATCACTAGCCGTCTAACACTGATGGCGCTGGCTGAGATAGCCAACTACTATCCTTTATAGCGCAATATCTAGAGGAAACGTTAAGCGACGACGGCGATGAGATGAAAGCAACAACAAGACGAGTCCATTCCTAGAACCGGCAGCCTCGAGCCCCCGCTCTTGGCTCCTTTTATGCTCCCAGTGCGGCCTGGCTCCGCCCTGACCGCACCTCCCTTCTCGAACCCAGTAGCAGGTTCCAGTGGCCTCCAGATGGGGTCCTCTGTGACACTTACCCGAGTTCCTCCCCTCTGCCCACACTCCGTGCACATCCTCACCGGCGTGTGTACTATCTGTCCACCACTGTTGCCGCTGCTGTCCACCAGCCGGCGCTATTACACTGCACCTGTAATGGTGGCCGCCCACACAACTATACTGCCTCCAAATCCGAGAGGAGTTGGAGCCAGGTCTGGCATAGTATACACGTACGTCCCCCCTGAGAGACAAGTAGAAATGCATTAAATACTGCAATAGGTTGGTAGTAAGCGGTTTTGTAAAACACCCGCGTACATCGCTATCAGTTTTTTACCTCAAGTTTTTTTTAGCTCTTGTATTCCATTCTTGAATGTAAATTTGTCATAACAATTACGTTTTATCACGCGTGTAAAACGCTCTGAGAAGTCTTTGCTTGACAAACAATCGTATCAAAACAAGTCTTGTATTGTGTTCATATTTCTTGGTAGGCTGGAGCTGATGGCAGAAAAGTATTTTTTTTTTGGAAGATGCTGATCAAAGGATAACCAACTACTGTTATTCACACAAAGGGTAAGGCATGCACACGTATTGTGTACATAAAGTGGACTTAGTCGACCCCAGTTAACATTATTTTTCCTTGTCGGTGTTTGATAATGTAAATACGAATTTACACGCTTACTTCATTCTCGTTCCATTGGGGTCACTCGCAGAAAAGTCGGTCGCGTGCCCCCAGGGCAGGTCCCTGGTTAACTGTTTCGATGGCAAGTTGTGTTAATACCTGATGACGTGCTGCGATGACTTTGAGGTGGAGCAGGACATAAGGTTAACTCCCGGTCGTGGCTCGTCATCGGTGACCAGAGCTCAGTGCTGGAGGGGCTCTCCAGTGTGCAGCTCCCGCGGGGTAGCGGTGCGTGGCTGAGGCTGGGGGGAAACGCCAGCCCTCGGAGGCCCCGTGTGTCTATGAGTGTGCAGGTGGAGAGGCAATATAGAATCTGCAGGTTCCTCGTTTTATGATGCCATCCCCATACTCCCACCCTCCAGATCTACAAACTAAAACTGCTGCACAGGAGGACCAAGACCACAAACGGAGTTAAATCTTCCATTATGAATATAAAAAGTTTGGTGGTGCAATATATATAGTGTATTAAATAATGATGGACAGAGTTGTGAAAAAGAGGCGTTGGTTCTAAATTGAGGTCTCAAGGCGAGACAATAACGAAGAGTGGTGGTTTCCCCCACCATATACAGTATATTTGTGTTGAAATTTTCTTAAATGTTTTTAATAGTGACTATGAAGGGAACAGACACTCACAGAGTTTTGCATAAAAACTTCAGTTGCTTAAAGCCAAGGCATTTTAAAGGCAGCAGAGCAAGGTTGAACAAACACAGACCAAGAAGGAAATATGACGGCGGTCGTTATCAGGCCTGATGACGACCGCTTGTGTTGCGATCGAAACGTCGTGATTTATTTTATTTTATTTCTAACTACGTGAAAAACCAGTTTCAGATAAGGGGGCATTTTTTTCCTAGCTTTGCACAAATTTGTATCAACATTTTTTTTCTCAATTTACCATGTATTGTGATGGTTGTTCCTCTTCTCTTTACAATTTTGTTTGCTACATTATCCGAAATGTATGTGCATATACATCATTCTTTTAATAAATAACAATTCTTACACATGCATTTTGTGGTATATTTTGGGAGTCTATAATATTTAATATTCATCGATAAATCATAGGTGAGGCTCAGTATAGGTGCTTTAGCTGCAATCAAATCCACGTCACTACGTGCACAGCACAGTATGCTAACCATTACACCTCTACACCTCCACCTTTTAGAATAAAAATTTGGTGGATCATGTAGAGATTATAAAACTCCCAAACCCACTGGGCAGCAAGGTGGCCAGTAGAAGACAATACATTAAGCAGATGCCTTAATCTAGCCACGTGGATATACAGGTAGACCTCGCTTAGTGCTCAAGATGCGTTCCTGGAGAAATATATATGGGGATGCGTTCCAAACAGAGTGATTTCTTCTCTCATGAGCAGTATATGAGGGCACCATTGGGGTATTGGTAATAATAATGCAGGTGGTAAACATTTCATAAATACAAATAATTTAAAACATCAGTATTATATACTGTACTCATTCTACTGTATTCGTCCAAGCTGGGAGACGAAGCTGAAGCTGCTGCTCTTGTGGGGGTCGCTAGCCCCTGAGATCCCTCCCTCGATAATGCTAACGGCCGGGCTAACATCATCAATCGCCCCCCCGTTGCTAGGTTCCTCACCCATGGTGTGGGAGCCGTCGCCCGAGGATTCCCCTCCACCGCGGGTCCGCGTAGTAGGCATGGTTGGATACCGCGTAGTATTATGTCCCCCTTTACGCTACCACGATACCTCCCTTTCCTAATCGCGTACCTGCGACCCACACGGAGCGAACGTACGCACACACACACACACCGCTCCGTGCGCTCCAACTCCACATTGACTACTCGCGTTATGATCGTGCACCTGTATCACACACGGAGTGAACACACGCGACACCCACTCTCGCACCGCTCTGCGCCGCGCTCCCCCGAGGCGAGCCGCAGCACTACAGAACCACTGCGTACACACGCTCACCCACGCGCTCAGCTCCGCGCAGCGCTCACTCACGTGGCGAACCACTGTGTGCACCCGCGCCCCCACACGCTCACGCTGCACGACAAGATCATGCGAGACCACGCTTCGCTATTAATGATTTATTATCTGCTACCTGGTAATTTAATGTTATGTCAGTATGAGACACATATCAGCAGATAGACATCACAAAGACACAGAGAGAGAGAGACACGTATCAGCAGACAGACATCACAAAGACACACACAGAGAGAGACACATATCAGCAGACAGACATCACAAAGACACACAGAGAGAGAGACGCGTATCAACACAGACATCACAAAGACACACAGAGAGAGACACATATCAGCAGACAGACATCACAAAGACACACAGAGAGAGAGACACATATCAGCAGACAGACATCACAAAGACACACAGAGAGAGAGAGACACATATCAGCAGACAGACATCACAAAGACACAGAGAGAGAGAGACACGTATCAGCAGACAGACATCACAAAGACACAGAGAGAGAGAGAGACACGTATCAGCAGACAGACATCACAAAGACACAGAGAGAGAGAGAGAGACACGTATCAGCAGACAGACATCACAAATACACACACAGAGAGAGACACGTATCAGCAGACAGACATCACAAAGACACACAGAGAGAGAGACACATACCAGCAGACAGACATCACAAAGACACACAGAGAGAGAGACACATACCAGCAGACAGACATCACAAAGACACACAGAGAGAGAGAGACGTATCAGCAGACAGACATCACAAAGACACACAGAGAGAGACACATATCAGCAGACAGACATCACAAAGACACACAGAGAGAGACGTATCAGCAGACAGACATCACAAAGACACACAGAGAGAGAGAGAGACGTATCAGCAGACAGACATCACAAAGACACACAGAGAGAGACACATATCAGCAGACAGACATCACAAAGACACACAGAGAGAGAGAGAGACGTATCAGCAGACAGACATCACAAAGACACACAGAGAGAGAGACACGTATCAACAGACAGATATCACAAAGACACACAGAGAGAGAGACACATATCAGCAGACAGACATCACAAAGACACAGAGAGAGAGAGAGACGTATCAGCAGACAGACATCACAAAGACACACAGAGAGAGACACGTATCAGCAGACAGACATCACAAAGCCACAGAGAGAGAGAGACGTATCAGCAGACAGACATCACAAAGACACACAGAGAGAGAGACACGTATCAGCAGACAGACATCACAAAGACACACAGAGAGAGAGAGAGACGTATCAGCAGACAGACATCACAAAGACACACAGAGAGAGAGACACGTATCAGCAGACAGACTTCACAAAGACACACAGAGAGAGACACGTATCAACAGACAGACATCACAAAGACACACAGAGAGAGAGACACATATCAGCAGACAGACATCACAAAGACACACAGAGAGAGAGAGACGTATCAGCAGACAGACATCACAAAGACACACAGAGAGAGAGACATGTATCAGCAGACAGACATCACAAAGACACACAGAGAGAGAGAGACGTATCAGCAGACAGACATCACAAAGACACACAGAGAGAGAGAGACACGTATCAGCAGACAGACATCACAAAGACACACAGAGAGAGAGACACATATCAGCAGACAGACATCACAAAGACACAGAGAGAGAGAGACACGTATCAGCAGACAGACATCACAAAGACACACAGAGAGAGACACGTATCAACAGACAGACATCACAAAGACACAGAGAGAGACACATATCAACAGACAGACATCACAAAGACACACAGAGAGAGAGACGTATCAGCAGACAGACATCACAAAGACACACAGAGAGAGAGACACGTATCAGCCTCTCTCTGTCTATCTTTGTGATGTCTGTCTGCTTATCTGTCTGTCTATAGCAGGGGTCTGCAACCTTTAAGACATAAAGAGCCACTTGGACCCGTTTCCGAAGGAAAAAATAAACTGGGAGCCGCAAAACCATTGCAACATTTAAAACAAATATAACACTGCATATATTGTTTCTTACCTTATTGCTATATACAGGATCGTGCAGTCAGCTGTCAATCTGAATAAAAAAAGGACTTTTTCACTTAACAATGTAAAATATATTTTTGCAAATTAATAGCTAAATTACCTGGTTAATGGGATTTTTGCTCCTGAACCTCAGTGCACAGTGTCTGCACATCAGGGCTGTAAGACGTCACCTTCATTTTCACACAGGCTTGCGAGCTGTCATCTGTGAGTCGTGATCGATGTTTGTTTTTAATATAGTTCATGTTGGAGAAGACCTGCTCACATACATATGTGGAGCCGAAGATCGACAGGACTCCAAATGCATACTTTTTCATATTTATATAAGTGTTGGGGATGGCATTCCATGTTTCGAATACAAGTTTGTCCTGTTTGGGAAGGTTTTCAATATCACTCCATTTATGATTCTGAGCCAGAATGGCCTTCTGACGGGCAACATCCTCAAGAGTAGCGGTCAAGCATTTGAACTTGGACACCCATATATCTTTGTCGGCTATATCGGCCAGTTCCATCTCAAGATCAGGTTGACTTACACCTGCAAATGCAGTCATATTCAATAGGGATGGATCGATCGCCAGGGGAGTGACAGGGAAGGATAATGTCGTTTTTTCCTCTCTGAACTCACAGAATCGTTTCCCAAACGAACTTTGCATTGTGGTGATTGCAGACTTGAAATATTCCAAATTTATCGTATCATGACTTTGTTTGAACTCTCTCAAAGAGGGAAAGTGAGACAGTGTACCTCTCTGTAAATCTTTGACAAACACTGTCAACTTGCGCTCGAATGCCAAAACCTCCTCCAGCATGTGCAGGGATGTGCCTCCTTTCCCCTGAAGGGTTGTATTTAGCGTGTTTAGATGTGCTGTCATGTCTACCATAAAATGTAATTTTTCCAGCCACTCTGGCTGTTCCAGCTCAGCAAAGGTGAGCTCTTTGCTGCCCAGGAAGGTTTTTACTTCTTCCAAACATGTGACAAAGCAACGGCAACGTTATTGCCTGTCACCGGGCGGGCAGTGTGGAGCGGAGCGGCGACCTGTCAGCAGCGGCAACGCCAGAGCAGGTGTCACAGTGCGCCTCCTCCCCTCGCTAGCATCCGCCCCGGAGCCGCGGTCAAGGTTCAAAAGAGCCGCATGCGGCTCCGGAGCCGCAGGTTGCCGACCCCTGGTCTATAGTTTTCTTGTTAGATTGTTGTTGCTATTTCATTTATACCTGATGCCGACGATTGCTTGTGTTGCAATCGAAACGTCGTAGAGTGCTAGTATTTAATTTGTTATTTTATCTTGATACGCGACTTCTCCGAAAGAACCAAAGAGAAATTCCCGCAGTCACGAAAACTCCAAAATTAAGATTAAATAAATGAAGCAACGGAGAGAGAGACAGAGAGAGAGAGAGGCAGATGAGGCAGATGAGATGATAATCACAGCAACTTGTTGGGAGAACCACGGAGATGAATCGTGAACCACACGGGGAGATGGTGGGTGGGCAAGTGGGCGGGTGAGTGAGTGGGTGAGTGGGCGGGTGAGTGCGTGGGTGAGTGGGTGGATGAGGGGGTGGGTGGGTGGGTGAGGGGGTGGGTGAGTGGTGTGTGGGTGGGGTGAGTGGTGAGGTGAGTGGTGAGGAGAGTGGTGAGGTGAGTGGTGTGATGGGTGTTTCACCTCAGTCCATTGACGATGTCCTTGGTTTTCCCAAAGTAGATGTCATTCAGAGTGTTACGGATCTTATTCTCCATGTCCTGTGGGAGAGAGTGGTGAGTGAGTAGGTGAGTGAGTGGGTGAGTGAGTGGGTGAGTGAGTGGTGAGAGAGTGGGTGGGTGGTGAGTGAGTGGGTGAGTGAGTAGGTGAGTGGTGGGTGAGTGGTGAGAGAATGGGTGGGTGGTGAGTGAGTGGGTGAGTGGGTGGGTGGGTGGGTGAGTGGGTGAGTGAGTGAGTGGGTGAGTGGTGAGTGAGTGGGTGAGTGGGTGAGTGAGTGAGTGGGTGAGTGAGTGAGTGGGTGAGTGAGTAGGTGAGTGGGTGAGTGAGTGGGTGAGTTGGTGAGTGAGTGAGTGGGTGAGTGGTGAGTGAGTGGGTGAGTGAGTGGGTGAGTGGTGAGTGAGTGGGTGAGTGGGTGAATAGGTGAGTGAGTGAATAGGTGGGTGGGTGGTGAGTGGGTGGGTGGGTGAGTGAGTGGGTGGCTTTACTGACAGAACCAAAGAGTATGGATTCATGCAGTCACAAAAGCTTAAAATTAAGAAGGAAATACCTTTGCAAAACCACTTTCATATAAGGGGGCATTTTTTTCCTAGCTTTGCACAAATTTGTATCAACATTTTTTTCTCAATTTACCATGTATTGTGATGGTTGTTCCTGTTCTCTGTACAATCTTGTTTGCTACATTATCCGAAATGTATGTGCATATACATTATTCTTTTAATAAATAACAATTCTTACAAATGCATTTTGCGGTATATTTAAACAGTCGGTGGTGTAATTCACCAACTGAGTGAAATCTGCCATGGTGAAATTAAAAGGTTTGGTGGTGGAATAAATATTGTATTAAATAATGATTTTCAAGGTTGTGAAAAAGAGGCGTTTGTTGCTAAAGTGAGGTCTCAAGGCAAGACAATTACAAAGAGTGGTGGTTTTTCCCCATATACTGCATATTTGTGGTGACATTTTGTGCATTTTTTTTTACTATGACCTTGAAGGGAACAAAAACTTACAGAGTTTTGCATAGAAAAGTTCAGTTGCTTCAAGCCAAGGCGTGTAAAAGTGCAAGTTTGAACAAATACAGACCAAGAAGAAAATATTTGTCAAAGACCAGTTTCAGATAATGGGGCATTTTTTTCTAGCTTTGCACGTATTTGTATCAACACTTTTTTCAAAATTTACCTTTATTCGTGATGGTTCTCACTGTTCTCTGTACAATCTTGTTAGCTACATCATCGTAAATGTACGTGCATATACATTATTATTTGTATGAATAACAATTCTTACACATGCATTTTGAGGTAGATTTTGGGAGTCCGTAATCTTAAATATTTATCGATAAATCATTACATTCGAAACACATTTGTCACAATTTACATCACCACAATTAAAATTATGGCAATGAGTGATGCGATTGAAGCACATGATACCAACTTCCAGTGACATAACATCCCACCAACTCTATTTCTTCATAATCCACTAACTTAAAAACCTTTAACAACAACCATCGCCTGGATATTCACCAACCCACATCTCGTGATCCACCAATACTTGCCTTCGATTCGCTGAGTTACATCTGTGCACCAATACTGATATGAACACACTTACCAGGCAGCTATTTAAGGCTGAGGCGACCTAGGGACGGCTCAGTATAAGTGCCTTTGATGATTACTTCAGCTGTAATGAAATTCACGTCGCTACAGCATTGGATGTGAACCATTACACCTCTACACCCCCCCCCCTTTAGAATCAAAGATCGATGGATCATGTAGAGATTATAAAATTCCCAAACACACTGAGCAGCAACGTGGCCAGTAGAAGACATTACATGAAGCAGATTCCTGAATCTCGCCACGTGGATATACAGGTAGACCTCGCTTAGCGCTCAAGATGCGTTCCTGGAGAAGTGAGCACTCATCGAATCCATGTTAAAAAGGGTCATTATACCATTGTATATATGGGGATGTGTTCCCAATAGCGTTGTTTCTTCTGTCATGAATAATATACGACGGAGGGCATCATTGGGGTATTGGTAATAGCCCGAATAATAATACAGGTGGTAAAAAAATAAAAAAACATCAGTCAATATTATATACTGTACTCAGTCAACTGTAATCTTCCAAAGTGGGAGACGAGGCTGGAGCTGCTGTACTCCCAATCCGGGCCATTATCAGAGAAGTGCTCCGGGAACTGTGATCTTAGTGATGGCATCTGTCTAAACTTCTGTGGTGAGGTTGATTTTAATTGGAGCCAGAGATTCCATCCTTGTCTCGTGACTTCTCACCTGGATAAACAAATAGATTAAAAAACTTAATCATTACCTCGAAACGTGATAATCGAATTTCGGGGTGTGGGGTCTGGTTTTCTGAGAGCGTAAAACAGCCTCAAGTGCGCAGAGAAGCGCTTATTTCAACACAGTGCAGATTCTGTTCGCATCTGGGTAAATCAAAATATAAGTCAGCTTGCAGTTTGTTTTCTCATTCCACTAACTTGTTTTAATTAATCAAATAAGTTATAAACAGATTATTACTATTTGAATACCATTAGCTGCCAAAGTAAACTTTTTGCTGTAATTAATGGTCTGACATCCTTCTACAAGAAGGAATCGCAGTTCTGAGCTGACCAATCAGATACCCCAGGTGTCTCGATACATCTCCAAATTGCGTCGTATTTGTTGAGTGACCCGCGCCCACTGTGCCTCGGTTTTTCCTGGCCGTGATCGTCCTCTTGGGCACAGTGGTGGTGGTCAACAATGATTAACAAAATAAAAACCGATAGTTCTCTGGCGTGATCTTCTTGTTCTCCACGCTTGGACACAAGGAACCCAGGAGGAGACTCCGTTCACACACGTTGGGTTTATTGAACCAGCCACTCTAGCACACGACTATGTCGGACCATCTGAAACGACTAAATTGTGCTGTCAACTTCACGCCCCACGCCTCACTGATCAAATCCCTGCGCCACGCCGAGCCGATTTTCAAATCCAAAACTACATGCGAATCTCTACTTTTGACCCAGAAGTTCCCTAGCGGCCATTTTGAGCCCTCCGCTTGACCACTTGATATAGTTAAACGATACGAACTTAAAGCAACTTATCACAAAATAACTATTTTTGTTCTATCGCCAGTATTCCAGTCAGCCATTGATTGTTGTAACGGATGACTCCCGTGTGCACTCAAACATGCTACAAATACTCGTAAAAATAATGATACAATGTGCCTCACGCGAGTAACGTCCATTAAGATTCCCGCACAAACCCCACCCGTTTACACAATATTCAAAATAAACTAATCTCATACCTGAAACAATCAAACGTGCTGTCAACTTCACGCCCCACGCCTCACTGATCAAATCCCTGCGCATATGGGATTAATTGCAGGTTTTAAATTATTTTTACTTACACCAAAATGAACCTTTTTAAACTCTTACAACCAAATGGAATATCCAAAACCTTAATTGTAAAGGTGTTTGGGTAGTACGCACTTGAGAACGAATTATTACTTCATCCTCATCAATTAATTTCGATTCGAGTGTTAATTTTACGGTCACAAGTTATTTGTTGACGTAGCTCCCTCATTCAGCATCTCACCTGCGCCACGCAGAGCCAATTCTAAAATTGGTGACGTAACACGCCGACTCGATCACACCGAATCGATCAGTGATCTTGTTCACGTGAAGTATCTCCATCACACTGGTCATCACCTAAGCACTTTGTAAAAAAATATGTTCCAAAAAAAATAGAGAGGTTATCCTTATAATACTGAAGCGCAAAAATATGCACTATTTAACAAATACATAACCACACAGGTTACACGTGCAACGGTCTTTTTAATTGGCGACTGTGGCCTGGCTGGGAACACTGATGTCAGTAGAGGTCAGAAGAGTCTGACAGAGGTCATGAGAGAAGCACCGGAGTGAAAGGTGTCACGAGCAACCCCTTGCGATTTCAAAATTGGGATAAAATTCTAATATTTTTTTCAATTTTTTAAACAATTTGGTCCATGTAGCTGCCACTTGCAGCTGGATGGTCACGTGAACCTGTATCAACAAATACAAATATAAACCCGTATCGCAAATCAAGAAAATATATGAATCGATAAATTAAGAAATTAATGGCTGTATACTCATTCAGACGTGTAAAAGATGGTGGTGTATTGCAAAGTAATTTCTAGTCTCAGTGACGGATGATGGTGGGGATAGTTGGGGCCAATTTTGCCATGTTACCAGTGTAATAAAGAGGGAAGGTCAGCCTGTAACACAGGGCCGGGTGCGGCTAGAGGTCCGCTTTATTGGGCCTGCTCCGCCAAGTGTCCCTTTGGGCCACCCGAGTTCACCCGAGTCCATTCTCCCTCGCGGTGTCTATCCCTGTGTAGTGTCAATGATGCAGAGACAAAGTTTTTAGGAGGCACTTTCTTTATTAACAACTTTCACGGTCTCGTCCGCACACTCTTCAGAGTAACTTAGCCTAGCCTGTACACTGACGGCGCTGACTAAGATAGCAAATTACTATCCTTTGTCGCGCAATATCTAGAGGAGACGTTTAGTGATGACGGCGACGAGACGAAAGCAACAACGAGAACCGGCAGCCTTGAACCCCCACTCTTGGCTCCTTTTATGCTACCAGCATGGTCTGGCTCCGCTCTGACCGCGCCTCCCTTCTCGAGCCCGCTAGCAGGTTCCAGTGGCCTCCAGATGGGGCCCTCCGAAAACCCTTACCCTAGTTCCTACCCTTTGCCCACACACCGTACACACCCACACCAGCGTGTGTACTGTCTGTCCAACACTGTTGTCGCTGCTGTCCACCAGCCGGCGCAATTACACTACACCTATACTGCCTCCCAATCCGAGATGAGCTGGAGCCAGGTCTTGCCTGTATATACGTACGTTCTCACTGATGGACAAGTAGAAATGCGCTAAATACTGCAATAGGTTGGTAGTAAGCGGGTGTGTACAACACCCGCGGACATCGCTAACAGTTTTTTTTACCTCAAATCTTTTGAGCTCTTGTATCCCGTTATTAAATGTGAATTTGTCATACCAATTACGTTTGATCACGCGTGTAAAGCACCCTGAGAAGTCCTTGCTTGACAGGCAATCTATCAAAAACAAGTCTTGTATTGTACTCATCTTTGTTGGTAGCCTGGAGCTAATGGTAGAAATGTCGCATTTCTTTGTCAGATATTGATCACAGGATAACCAACTACTGTTATTCACACAAAGGTAAGACATGAACACTATTGCTCAGTATTGTGTACATAAAGTGGTAGTTACTTCATTGTGCTGAAAGGATGAAGGACTTGGTCGACCCCAATTAACATAATTTTTCCCCTTCTGTTTGATGATGCAAATACGAATTTACACCCTCACTTCATTCTCGTTCCATTGGGGTCACTCGCAGAAAAGTCGGTCGCGAGCCCCTAGGGCAGATTCCTGGTTAACTGCTTCGACGGCAAATTGTATTAATACCTGATCGACGTGCTGCGATGACTTTGAGGTGGAGCAGGCCGTAAGGTTACCTACCGGTCGTGGCTTGTCATCGGTGACCAGAGCTTTGGGAAGAGCTCCGTGCTGGAGAGGCTCTCCAGTGTGCAGCTCCCGCGGGGTAGCGGTGCGTGGCTGAGGCTGGGGTTAAACGCGAGCCCTCGGAGACCCCGTGTATCCATGAGTGTGCAGGTGGAGAGGCAATGTAGAAACTGCAGGTTTCTCGTTTTATGATGCTATCCCCATACCCCCACCCTCCAGATCTACAAACTATAAAACTGCTGCACATTAGGACAAAGACCATGTGAAAAGTCCGTGGCGTAATTCACAAACGGAGTGAAATCTGCCATGGTGAAATTAAAAGGTTTGGTGGTGGAATAAATATTGTATTAAATAAGGATTTTCAAGGTTGTGAAAAAGAGGCGTTTGTTGCTAAAGTGAGGTCTCAAGGCGTGAAAATTACAAAGAGTGGTGGTTTTTCCCCATATACTGCATATTTGTGGTGACCTTTTGTGCATTTTTCTATAGTGACCATGAAGGGAACAAAAACTTACAGAGTTTTGCATAGAAAAGTTCAGTTGCCTCAAGCCAAGGCGTGTAAAAGGCAGTAGTGCAAAGTTGAACAAATACAGACCAAGAAGAAAATACTTGTGCAAGATCAGTTTCAGATAATGGGGCATTTTTTCTAGCTTTGGATGTATTTATATCGACACTTTTTTCTAAATTTACCTTTACTTGTGATGGTTCACACTGTTCTCTGTACAATCTTGTTAGCTACATTATCCTAAATGTATGTACATGTACATTATTCTTGTATGAATAACACTTCTTACAAATGCATTTTGCGGTATATTTGAAAAGTCGGTGGTGTAATTCACCAACTTAGTGAAATCTGCCATGGTGAATATAAAATGTTTGGTGGTGGAATAAATATTGTATTAAATAATGATTTTCAGAGTTGTGAAAAAGAGGCGTTTGTTGCTAAAGTGAGGTCTCAAGGCGAGACAATTACGAAAAGTGGTGGTTTTTCCCCATATACTGCATATTTGTGGTGACATTTTGTGCAATTTTTTAAAAGTGAACATGAAGGGAACAAAAAATGACAGAGTTTTGCATAGAAAAGTGCAGTTGCTTCAAGCAAAGCCGTGTAGAAGGAAGCAGTGCAAGGTTGAACAAATATAGACCAAGAAGAAAATACTTGAGCAAGACCAGTTTCAGATAATGGGGCATTATTGTCTAGCTTTGCACGTATTTGTATCGACATTTTTTTCAAAATTTACCTTTACTTCTGATGGTTCTCACTGTTCTCTGTACAATCTTGTTAGCTACATTATTATAAATATACCTGCATATACATTATTCTTTTAATAAATTACAATTCTTACACATGCATTTTGCGGTAGATTTTGGGAGTCCGCAATCTTAAATATTTATCGATAAATCATTACATTCGAAACACATTTGTCACTAATAACATCACCACAATTAAAATGATGGCAATGAGTGATGCTATTGAAGCACATGATACCAACTTCCAGTGACATAACAACCCACCAACTTTTATCTCTTCATAATCCACAAACTCTATCAATCCCCAATTGTTCAAGAATAACCTTAAAGAACAACCATCGCCTGGATATTCACCAACCCACATCTCGTGATCCACCAATACTTGCCTCCGATTCGCTGAGTTACATCTGTGCACCAATGCTGATATGAACACACTGACCAGGCAGCCATTGAGGCTGAGTCGACCTAGGTGAGGCTCAGTATAGGTGCTTTAGCTGCAATCAAATTCACGTCACTACGTTCACAGCACAGTATGCTAACCATTACACATCTACACCCCCACCCTTTAGAATCAAAATTTGGTGGATCATGTAGATATTATTAAACTCCAAAACCCACTGGGCAGCAAGGTGGCCAGTAGAAGACAATACATTAAGCAGATGCCTTAATCTAGCCACGTGGATATACAGGTAGACCTCGCTTAGTGCTCAAGATGCGTTCCTGGAGAAATAAATAATGGGGATGCGTTCCAAACAGGGTGATTTCTTCTCTCATGAGCAGTATATGAGGGCACCATTGGGGTATTGGTAATAATAATGCAGGTGGTAAACATTTCATAAATACAAATAATTTAAAACATCAGTATTGTATACTGTACTCATTCTACTGTAGTCGTCCAAGGTGGGAGACGAGGCTGAAGCTGCTGCGCTCCCAATCCGGGTCATTATCAGAGAAGAGCTCCAGGAATTCCGTGATCTTAGTGAAGGCTTCTGTTTAAATTTATGTGGTGAGATTTCTTTTACGTGGAGCTAGAGATTACATTCTGATCTCGTGAGTTCTCACCTGGCTAAACAAATAGATTTAAAAAATGTAATCATGACCTCGAATCCTGATAATCGAATTGCGGGGTGTGGCGTCTGGTTTTCTGAGAGCGTAAAACAGCTTCAAGGGGACTGAGAAGTGCTTATTTCAAACAGTGCAGATTCTGGCTGCATCTGAGTGAATCAAAATCAGCTTGCAGTTTTAACTTATCATTTCAATAACTTTTTTAATGAATTAAATACGTTCTGAACAGATTATAACTATTTGAATACCATTAGTTGTCAAAGTTTATTTTTAGCTGGAATTAATGTTCTGGCATCCTAGGGCAGTGAGTCACTTCAGACACTAATAGAAGGAGGCATACACGTTCATTCTACACTTTCCACAGTATAGGGGATAACTATATATGGGTCAGGAAAGCCGGCACACTGACTGACCCAACACCGACGAGGAGGTGAAGAGGGGGATGAAGACTTGTGAAGACGGGTGCCATTCCCAAACCGCAGCAGCCCCGACCCAGCGTGGCCTGGCTCCGCCCTTGGCCACGCCCCCTTCTGGGCTCTGCCCCACGTGTCCTCTGTCACCGTAACGCTACAGCCGTGCCTATCACGTGCCCTACTGGCAGACCGGCCACTGTATCCTCAAATGCCCTTCACTGCCAAAAACCGGCGCTACGCGCTGTAGTGACCCATTCTATGGCACTACACTAGTACAAGGACGACTCACGATTCCGATGTGACCAATTAGACACTCCAGGTGTCTCAATACATCTCTAAATTGCGTAGTATTTGTTAAGTGCAACAGGCTTTTGAATTGTCGACTGTAGCCTGGCTGGGAACACTTGTGTCAGTAGAGGTCAGAAGAGTCTGGCAGAGGTCATGGGAGAAGCGCCGGAGTGAAAGGTGTCATGAGTAGCCCATTGCGATTTCAAAATTTGGATTGAATTCAAATATATTCTTTTTTTAAACAATTTGGTCCATGTAGCTGGATAGTCACATGAACCTGTATAAGCAAATACAATTAGATACCCGTATCGCAAATCAAGACGTTATATTAATCGATGAATTGATTAATGGAGCATTGCATCTGGACCAGCGCTGGTGCTCAATTAATGGCTGTAGACTCATCCAGACTTTAAAAGATGGTGGTGTATGGCAAAATATTTCTAGTGTCAGTGACAGATGAAGGTGGGGACAGTTGGGGCCAACTTTGCCATGTTACCAGTATAATAGGAGGGAAGGTCGGCCTGTGACAAAGGGCTTGCTGGGGCTTGAGGTCCGCTTTAGTGGGCCTGCTCCGCCAAGTTCACCCGAGTCCAATCTCCCCAGCGGTGTGTATCCCTATAATGGTGGCCCCCCCACACAGCAGTTCTGCCTCCTAATCCGAGAGGAACTGGAGCCAGGTCTGACCTAGTAGACACGTGCGCTCCCCCTGAAGCAGAAATGCGCTAAATACTGAAATAGGTTGGTAGTAATCGTTTGCGTGCAACACTGGCGTACATCACTTCCAGGTGTTTTTAATCAAGTCTTTTCAGCTATTGTAACCCATTCATAAATGTGTAGTGACATAGAATCGGTCACGTAGCAGCATAGCGCTAGCTGTTGGCAGATAAGGGATCTGCAGCTTACAGCAGCCCTGACGGCAGGTCACGTGATAGACCAGAGATGGATATATGGGAAAGGTCACGGAAGGGGCACATCGAGAACCCGCTAGTAGGTTCCAGAAGGAGGGCGTGGCCGGGGGCGGAGCCAGGCCACGCTGACAGTATAAGAGGGGCCCCGGGAGGGGACTTTGGAGCTGTCGTTTGGAGTGGGATCCCGTCGTGCTGCTGGAGTCACCACCATCGTCTCCATCTTCACCATCTCGGCGTCGCCAGTCAGGCAGTCTACCAGCTGTCCTGACTGGGAACATTAGTTTCTAAGTGTCACTGTCAGGCCGTGTTAATAAACCAGTGCCTCCAACTATTAGTGTCTCTGAGTAAGTCACTACAAATGAACATTTTCATCTCAATTACGCTTTATAACGCGTGTAAAGCGCCCTGAGAAGTCCTTGCTTGACAGCCAATCTATCAAAAACGAGCATTGTATTGTGCTCATCTTTGTTGGTAGCCTGGAGCCGATGGCAGAAATGCTGCATTTCTTTTGCAGATGCTGGTCACAGGATAACCAATTACTGTTGTTCACGCAAAGGGTAAGGCATGGACACTATTGCTCATTATTCTGTACATAAAGTGATAGCTATTTCATTGTGCTGGAGGGATGAAGGACTTAGTCGACTTCAATTACCATTATCTTTCCCTTTCCTTGTCGGTGTTTGATGATGCAAATACGAATTCACACCCTCACTTCATCCTCGTTCCATTGGGATCACTCGCAGAAAAGTCGGTCGTATGCCCACAAGGCAGGTCCCTGGTTAACTGCTTCAACGGCAAGGTGCATTAATACCTGATCGACGTGCTGCGCTGACTTTGAGGTGGAGCAGGACGTAAGGTTACCTACCGGCCGTGGCTCGTCATCGGTGACCAGAGCTCGGGGAAGAGCTCCGTGCTAGAGGGGCTCTCCAGTGTGCAGCTCCCGCGGGGTAGCGGTGCGTGGCTGAGGCTGGGGTGAAACGCGAGCCCTCGGAGACCCCGTGTGTCCATGAGTGTGCAGGTGGAGAGGCAATGTAGAAACTGCAGGATTTTCGTTTTATGATGCTATCCCCATACTCCCACCCTCCAGATTTACAAACTAAAACTGCTGCACATTAGGACCAAGACCATGTGAAAAGTTCGTGGCGTAATTCACAAACGGAGTGAAATCTGCCATTCTGAATATGAAAGGTTTGGTGGTGTAATATATATAGCGTATTCAATAATGATAGACAGAATTGTGAAAAAGAGGCGTTGGTTCTAAATTGAGGTCTCAAGGCGAGACAATAACGAAGAGTGGTGGTTTTCCCCCACCATATACTGCATGTTTGTGGTGACATTTTCTTAAATGTTTTTAATAGTGACTATGAAGGGAACAGACACTCACAGAGTTTTGCATAAAAAACGTCCAGTTGCTTAAAGCCAATGCATTTTAAAGGCAGCAGAGCAAGGTTGAACAAACACAGACCAAGGAGGAAATCTGACGGCGGGCGTTATCAGGCCTGATGACGACCGCTTGTGTTGCGATCGAAACGTCGTGATTTGTTTTATTTTATTTTATGTCTAACTACGTGACTTTACCGACAGAACCAAAGAGTATGGATCCATGCAGTCACGAAAGCTTAACATTAAGAAGGAAATACCTTTGCAAAACCACTTTCATATAAGGGGGCATTTTTTTCCTAGCTTTGCACAAATTTGTATCAACATTTTTTTCTCAATTTACCATGTATTGTGATGGTTGTTCCTGTTCTCTGTACAATCTTGTTTGCTACATTATCCGAAATGTATGTGCATATACATTATTCTTTTAATAAATAACAATTCTTACAAATGCATTTTGCGGTATATTTAAAAAGTCGGTGTTGTAATTCACCAACTGAGTGAAATCTGCCATGGTGAAATTGAAAGGTTTGGTGGTGGAATAAATATTGTATTAAATAATGATTTTCAAGGTTGTGAAAAAGAGGCGTTAGTTGCTAAAGTGAGGTCTCAAGGCAAAAAAATTACAAAGAGTGGTGGTTTTTCCCCATATACTGCATATTTGTGGTGACATTTTCTGCATTTTTTTTACTATGACCTTGAAGGGAACAAAAACTTACAGAGTTTTGCATACAAAAGTTCAGTTGCTTCAAGCCAAGGCGTGTAAAAGTGCAAGTTTGAACAAATACAGACCAAGAAGAAAATACTTGTGCAAGACCAGTTTCAGATAATGGGGCATTTTGTTCTAGCTTTGCACGTATTTGTATCAACACTTTTTTCAAAATTTACCTTTATTCGTGATGGTTCTCACTGTTCTCTGTACAATCTTGTTAGCTACATTATCGTAAATGTACGTGCATATACATTATTATTTGTATGAATAACAATTCTTACACATGCATTTTGAGGTAGATTTTGGGAGTCCGTAATCTTAAATATTTATCGATAAATCATTACATTCGAAACACATTTGTCACAATTTACATCACCACAATTAAAATTATGGCAATGAGTGATGCTATTGAAGCACATGATACCAACTTCCAGTGACATAACATCCCACCAACTCTATTTCTTCATAATCCACTAACTTAAAAACCTTTAACAACAACCATCGCCTGGATATTCACCAACCCACATCTCGTGATCCACCAATACTTGCCTTCGATTCGCTGAGTTACATCTGTGCACCAATACTGATATGAACACACTGACCAGGCAGCTATTTAAGGCTGAGGCGACCTAGGGACGGCTCAGTATAAGTGCCTTTGATGATTACTTCAGCTGTAATGAAATTCACGTCGCTACAGCATTGGATGTGAACATTACACCTCTACACCCCCCCCCTTTAGAATCAAAGATCGGTGGATCATGTAGAGATTATAAAATTCCCAAACACACTGAGCAGCAACGTGGCCAGTAGAAGAAATTACATGAAGCAGATTCCTGAATCTCGCCACGTTGATATACAGGTAGACCTCGCTTAGCACTCAAGATGCGTTCCTGGAGAAGTGAGCACTCATCGAATCCATGTTAAAAAGGGTCATTATACCATTGTATATATGGGGATGTGTTCCCAATAGCGTTGTTTCTTCTGTCATGAATAATATACGACGGAGGGCATCATTGGGGTATTGGTAATAGCCCGAATAATAATACAGGTGGTAAAAAAATAAAAAAACAACAGTCAATATTATATACTGTACTCAGTCGACTGTAATCTTCCAAGGTGGGAGACGAGGCTGGAGCTGCTGTACTCCCAATCCGGGCCATTATCAGAGAAGTGCTCCAGGAACTGTGATCTTAGTGATGGCATCTGTCTAAACTTCTGTGGTGAGGTTGATTTTAATTGGAGCCAGAGATTCCATCCTTGTCTCGTGAGTTCTCACCTGTATAAACAAATAGATTAAAAAACTTAATCATTACCTCGAAACGTGATAATCGAATTTCGGGGTGTGGGGTCTGGTTTTCTGAGAGCGTAAAACAGCCTCAAGTGCGCAGAGAAGCGCTTATTTCAACACAGTGCAGATTCTGGTCGCATCTGGGTAAATCAAAATATAAGTCAGCTTGCAGTTTGTTTTATCATTCCACTAACTTGTTTTAATTAATCAAATAAGTTATAAACAGATTATTACTATTTGAATACCATTAGCTGCCAAAGTAAACGTTTTGCTGTAATTAATGGTCTGACATCCTTCTACAAGAAGGAATCGCAGTTCTGAGCTGAGCAATCAGATACCCCAGGTGTCTCGATACATCTCCAAATTGCGTCGTATTTGTTGAGTGACCCGCGCCCACTGTGCCTCGGTTTTTCCTGGCCGTGATCGTCCTCTTGGGCACAGTGGTGGTGGTCAACAATGATTAACAAAATAAAAACCGATAGTTCTCTGGCGTGATCTTCTTGTTCTCCACGCTTGGACACAAGGAACCCAGGAGGAGACTCCGTTCACACACGTTGGGTTTATTGAACCAGCCACTCTAGCACACGACTATGTCGGACCATCTGAAACGACTAAATTGTGCTGTCAACTTCACGCCCCACGCCTCACTGATCAAATCCCTGCGCCACGCCGAGCCGATTTTCAAATCCAAAACTACATGCGAATCTCTACTTTTGACCCAGAAGTTCCCTAGCGGCCATTTTGAGCCCTCCGCTTGACCACTTGATATAGTTAAACGATACGAACTTAAAGCAACTTATCACAAAATAACTATTTTTGTTTTATCGGCAGTATTCCAGTCAGCCATTGATTGTTGTAACGGATGACTCCCGTGTGCACTCAAACATGCTACAAATACTCGTAAAAATAATGATACAATGTGCCTCACGCGAGTAACGTCCATTAAGATTCCCGCACAAACCCCACCCGTTTACACAATATTCAAAATAAACTAATCTCATACCTGAAACAATCAAACGTGCTGTCAACTTCACGCCCCCGCCTCACTGATCAAATCCCTGCGCATATGGGATTAATTGCAGGGTTTAAATTATTTTTACTTACACCAAAATGAACCTTTTTAAACTCTTACAACCAAATGGAATATCCAAAACCTTAATTGTAAAGGTGTTTGGGTAGTACGCACTTGAAAACGAATTATTACTTCATCCTCATCAATTAATTTCGATTCGAGTGTTAATTTTACGGTCACAAGTTATTTGTTGACGTAGCTCCCTCATTCAGCATCTCACCTGCGCCACGCAGAGCCAATTCTAAAATTGGTGACGTAACACGCCGACTCGATCACACCGAATCGATCAGTGATCTTGTTCACGTGAAGTCTCTCCATCACACTGGTCATCACCTAAGCACTTTGTAAAAAATATGTTCCAAAGAAAATAGAGAGGTTATCCTTATAATACTGAAGCGCAAAAATATGCACCATTTAACAAATACATAACCACACAGGTTACACGTGCAACGGTCTCTTTAATTGGCGACTGTGGCCTGGCTGGGAACACTGATGTCAGTAGAGGTCAGAAGAGTCTGACAGAGGTCATGAGAGAAGCACCGGAGTGAAAGGTGTCACGAGCAACCCCTTGTGATTTCAAAATTGGGATAAAATTCTAATATTTTTTTCAATTTTTTAAACAATTTGGTCCATGTAGCTGCCACTTGCAGCTGGATGGTCACGTGAACCTGTATCAACAAATACAAATATAAACCCGTATCGCAAATCAAGAAAATATATGAATCGATAAATTAAGAAATTAATGGCTGTATACTCTTTCAGACGTGTAAAAGATGGTGGTGTATTGCAAAGTAATTTCTAGTCTCAGTGACGGATGATGGTGGGGATAGTTGGGGCCAATTTTGCCATGTTACCAGTGTAATAAAGAGGGAAGGTCAGCCTGTGACACAGGGCCGGGTGCGGCTAGAGGTTCGCTTTGTTGGGCCTGCTCCGCCAAGTGTCCCTTTGGGCCACCCGAGTTCACCCGAGTCCATTCTCCCTTGCGGTGTCTATCCCTGTGTAGTGGGAATGATGCAGAGACAGCGTTTTTAGGAGGCACTTTCTTTATTAACAACTTTCACGGTCTCGTCCGCACACTCTTCATAGTAACTTAGCCTAGCCTGTACACTGACGGCGCTGACTGAGATAGCCAATTACTATCCTTTGTCGCGCAATATCTAGAGGAGACGTTTAGCGATGACGGCGACGAGACGAAAGCAACGAGAACCGACAGACTTGAGCCCCTGCTCTTGGCTCCTTTTATGCTACCAGCATGGCCTGGCTCCGCTCTGACCGCGCCTCCCTTCTCGAGCCCGCTAGCAGGTTCCAGTGGCCTCCAGATGGGGCCCTCCGAAACCCTTACCCTAGTTCCTACCCTTTGCCCACACACCGTACACACCCACACCAGCGTGTGTACTGTCTGTCCAACACTGTTGTCGCTGCTGTCCACCAGCCGGCGCAATTACACTACACCTATACTGCCTCCCAATCCGAGATGAGCTGGAGCCAGGTCTTGTCTGTATATACGTACGTTCTCACTGATGGACAAGTAGAAATTCGCTAAATACTGCAATAGGTTGGTAGTAAGCGGGTGTGTACAACACCCGCGGACATCGCTAACAGTTTTTTACCTCAAATCTTTTGAGCTCTTGTATCCCGTTATTAAATGTGAATTTGTCATAACAATTACGTTTGATCACGCGTGTAAAGCGCCCTGAGAAGTCCTTGCTTGACAGGCAATCTATCAAAAACAAGTCTTGTATTGTGCTCATCTTTGTTGGTAGCCTGGAGCTAATGGCAGAAATGTCGCATTTCTTTGTCAGATATTGATCATAGGATAACCAACTACTGTTATTCACACAAAGGTAAGGCATGCACACTATTGCTCAGTATTGTGTACATAAAGTGGTAGTTACTTCATTGTGCTGAAAGGATGAAGGACTTGGTCGACCCCAATTAACATAATTTTTCCCATTCTGTTTGATGATGCAAATACGAATTTGCACCCTCACTTCATTCTCGTTCCATTGGGGTCACTCGCAGAAAAGTCGGTCGCGAGCCCCTAGGGCAGATTCCTGGTTAACTCCTTCGACGGAAAATTGTATTAATACCTGATCGACGTGCTGCGATGACTTTGAGGTGGAGCAGGCCGTAAGGTTACCTACCGGTCGTGGCTTGTCATCGGTGACCAGAGCTTTGGGAAGAGCTCCGTGCTGGAGAGGCTCTCCAGTGTGCAGCTCCCGCGGGGTAGCTGTGCGTGGCTGAGGCTGGGGTGAAACGCGAGCCCTCGGAGACCCCGTGTATCCATGAGTGTGCAGGTGGAGAGGCAATGTAGAATCCGCAGGTTCCTCGTTTTATGATGCTATCCCCATACCCCCACCCTCCAGATCTACAAACTATAAAACTGCTGCACATTAGGACCAAGACCATGTGAAAAGTCCGTGGCGTAATTCACAAACGGAGTGAAATCCGCCATGATGAAATTAAAAGGTTTGGTGGTGGAATTAATATTGTATTAAATAAGGATTTTCAAGGTTGTGAAAAAGAGGCGTTTGTTGCTAAAGTGAGGTCTCAAGGCGAGAAAATTACAAAGAGTGGTGGTTTTTCCCCATATACTGCATATTTGTTGTGACATTTTGTGCATTTTTAAATCCTTTATATTAAGTTCGCGTGCTTGCTTGCTTGCGTGCTTGCTTGCTTGCTTAGGACCGTGCAAATCTTTCGGTCGTTTTTTAACCCACTTCCCGTGATCCAATCGAGCTGACATTTTCAACACAGACTCGTTGTGCCAGACAATTATTGTTCGTGAAAAAAAATTCCCAAAATTTTACACTTTTTAGGCAAAAAAAAATATTTTACATATTTTCAAATAGAACGCATTCATGGCTTTGGCTGAACGTCAGAGTGTAAGAGCCCAGAGCGTAACCCCTCCACAGGCCGTGGCGGAGTAGCGCAGTTGGTAGCGCCCTCGCGTCCCATGCCAAAGGTCGCGGGATCGATCCCTGCGTCCTCCACAAGCGAATATATTTTAAAATCCTTTATATTAAGTTCGCTTGCTTGCTTGCTTACGACCGTGCAAATATTTCGGTCGTTTTTTCACCCACTTCCCGTGATCCAATCGAGCTGACATTTTCCACACAGACTCGTTGTGCGAGACAATTAATGTTCGTGAAAAAAATTCCCAAAATTTTACACCGTTTAGGGAAAACAAATTAAATATTTAATTACCAATTGCTTAATACTGGCAGACAATCATCTGACCCATAGGTGGCAGCCATCTCAAGCCAGAGGACGAGAAGACTCTAGCCGCCACGCATATAAAGGATTTATAATGAAAAACTTTGTTTTTACGGGTTTACTTGTTAAATCCTTTATATTAAGTTCGCATTCTTGCTTGCTTGCGTGCTTGCTTGCGTGCTTGCTTGCTTACGACCGTGCAAATCTTTCGGTCGTTTTTTAACCCACTTCCCGTGATCCAATCGAGCTGACATTTTCCACACAGACTCGTTGTGACAGACAATTAATGTTCGTGAAAAAGAATTCCCAACATTTTACACTTTTTAGGCAAAAAAAAATTATTTGACATATATTCAAATAGAACTCATTCTTGGCTTTGGCTGAACGTCACAGTATAAGAGCCCAGAGCGTAACCCCTCCACAGGCCGTGGCGGAGTAGCGCAGTTGGTAGCGCCCTCGCTTCCCATGCCAAATGGTCGCGGGATCGATCCCCGCGTCCTCCACAGGCGAAAATATTTTAAATCCTTTATATTAAGTTCGCTTGCTTGCTTAGGACCGTGCAAATCTTTCGCTCATTTTTTAACCCACTTCCCGTGATCCAATCGAGCTGACATTTTCCACACAGACTCGTTGTGTGTGACAATTAATTTTTGTGAAAATTTTTGTTCCAAAATTTTACACTGTTTAGGGAAAACAATTTAAATATTTAATTACCAATTGCTTAATACTGGCAGACAATCATCTGACCCATAGATTGCAGCCATCTCAAGCCAGAGGACGAGAGGACTCTAGCCACCACGCATATAAAGGATTTAGAGTGAAAAACTTTGTTTTTACGGGTTTACTTGTTTCTAGCTTTGGATGTATTTATATCGACACTTTTTTCTAAATTTACCTTTACTTGTGATGGTTCACACTGTTCTCTGTACAATCTTGTTAGCTACATTATCCTAAATGTATGTGCATGTATATTATTCTTTGTATGAATAACACTTCTTACAAATGCATTTTGCGGTATATTTGAAAAGTCGGTGGTGTAATTCACCAACTTAGTGAAATCTGCCATGGTGAATATAAAATGTTTGGTGGTGGAATAAATATTGTATTAAATAATGATTTTCAGAGTTGTGAAAAAGAGGCGTTTGTTGCTAAAGTGAGGTCTCAAGGCGAGACAATTACAAAGAGTGGTGGTTTTTCCCCATATACTGCATATTTGTGGTGACATTTTGTGCAATTTTTTAAAAGTGAACATGAAGGGAACAAAAAATGACAGAGTTTTGCATAGAAAAGTGCAGTTGCTTCAAGCAAAGCCGTGTAGAAGGAAGCAGTGCAAGGTTGAACAAATATAGACCAAGAAGAAAATACTTGAGCAAGACCAGTTTCAGATAATGGGGCATTATTGTCTAGCTTTGCACGTATTTGTATCGACATTTTTTTCAAAATTTACCTTTACTTCTGATGGTTCTCACTGTTCTCTGTACAATCTTGTTAGCTACATTATTCTAAATATACGTGCATATACATCATTCTTTTAATAAATTACAATTCTTACACATGCATTTTGCGGTAGATTTTGGGAGTCCGCAATCTTAAATATTCATCGATAAATCATTACATTCGAAACACATTTGTCACTAATAACATCACCACAATTAAAATGATGGCAATGAGTGATGCTATTGAAGCACATGATACCAACTTCCAGTGACATAACAACCCACCAACTTTTATCTCTTCATAATCCACAAACTCTATCAATCCCCAATTGTTCAAGAATAACCTTAAAGAACAACCATCGCCTGGATATTCACCAACCCACATCTCGTGATCCACCAATACTTGCCTCCGATTCGCTGAGTTACATCTGTGCACCAATGCTGATATGAACACACTGACCAGGCAGCCATTGAGGCTGAGTCGACCTAGGTGAGGCTCAGTATAGGTGCTTTAGCTGCAATCAAATTCACGTCACTACGTTCACAGCACAGTATGCTAACCATTACACATCTACACCCCCACCCTTTAGAATCAAAATTTGGTGGATCATGTAGATATTATTAAACTCCAAAACCCACTGGGCAGCAAGGTGGCCAGTAGAAGACAATACATTAAGCAGATGCCTTAATCTAGCCACGTGGATATACAGGTAGACCTCGCTTAGTGCTCAAGATGCGTTCCTGGAGAAATAAATAATGGGGATGCGTTCCAAACAGGGTGATTTCTTCTCTCATGAGCAGTATATGAGGGCACCATTGGGGTATTGGTAATAATAATGCAGGTGGTAAACATTTCATAAATACAAATAATTTAAAACATCAGTATTGTATACTGTACTCATTCTACTGTAGTCGTCCAAGGTGGGAGACGAGGCTGAAGCTGCTGCGCTCCCAATCCGGGTCATTATCAGAGAAGAGCTCCAGGAATTCCGTGATCTTAGTGAAGGCTTCTGTTTAAATTTATGTGGTGAGATTTCTTTTACGTGGAGCTAGAGATTACATTCTGATCTCGTGAGTTCTCACCTGGCTAAACAAATAGATTTAAAAAATGTAATCATGACCTCGAATCCTGATAATCGAATTGCGGGGTGTGGCGTCTGGTTTTCTGAGAGCGTAAAACAGCTTCAAGGGGACTGAGAAGTGCTTATTTCAAACAGTGCAGATTCTGGCTGCATCTGAGTGAATCAAAATCAGCTTGCAGTTTTAACTTATCATTTCAATAACTTTTTTAATGAATTAAATACGTTCTGAACAGATTATAACTATTTGAATACCATTAGTTGTCAAAGTTTATTTTTAGCTGGAATTAATGTTCTGGCATCCTAGGGCAGTGAGTCACTTCAGACACTAATAGAAGGAGGCATACACGTTCATTCTACACTTTCCACAGTATAGGGGATAACTATATATGGGTCAGGAAAGCCGGCACACTGACTGACCCAACACCGACGAGGAGGTGAAGAGGGGGATGAAGACTTGTGAAGACGGGTGCCATTCCCAAACCGCAGCAGCCCCGACCCAGCGTGGCCTGGCTCCGCCCTTGGCCACGCCCCCTTCTGGGCTCTGCCCCACGTGTCCTCTGTCACCGTAACGCTACAGCCGTGCCTATCACGTGCCCTACTGGCAGACCGGCCACTGTATCCTCAAATGCCCTTCACTGCCAAAAACCGGCGCTACGCGCTGTAGTGACCCATTCTATGGCACTACACTAGTACAAGGACGACTCACGATTCCGATGTGACCAATTAGACACTCCAGGTGTCTCAATACATCTCTAAATTGCGTAGTATTTGTTAAGTGCAACAGACTTTTGAATTGTCGACTGTAGCCTGGCTGGGAACACTTGTGTCAGTAGAGGTCAGAAGAGTCTGGCAGAGGTCATGGGAGAAGCGCCGGAGTGAAAGGTGTCATGAGTAGCCCATTGCGATTTCAAAATTTGGATTGAATTCAAATATATATATTTTTTAAACAATTTGGTCCATGTAGCTGGATAGTCACATGAACCTGTATAAGCAAATACAATTAGATACCCGTATCGCAAATCAAGACGTTATATTAATCGATGAATTGATTAATGGAGCATTGCATCTGGACCAGCGCTGGTGCTCAATTAATGGCTGTAGACTCATCCAGACTTTAAAAGATGGTGGTGTATGGCAAAATATTTCTAGTGTCAGTGACAGATGAAGGTGGGGACAGTTGGGGCCAACTTTGCCATGTTACCAGTATAATAGGAGGGAAGGTCGGCCTGTGACAAAGGGCTTGCTGGGGCTTGAGGTCCGCTTTAGTGGGCCTGCTCCGCCAAGTTCACCCGAGTCCAATCTCCCCAGCGGTGTGTATCCCTATAATGGTGGCCCCCCCACACAGCAGTTCTGCCTCCTAATCCGAGAGGAACTGGAGCCAGGTCTGACCTAGTAGACACGTGCGCTCCCCCTGAAGCAGAAATGCGCTAAATACTGAAATAGGTTGGTAGTAATCGTTTGCGTGCAACACTGGCGTACATCACTTCCAGGTGTTTTTAATCAAGTCTTTTCAGCTATTGTAACCCATTCATAAATGTGTAGTGACATAGAATCGGTCACGTAGCAGCATAGCGCTAGCTGTTGGCAGATAAGGGATCTGCAGCTTACAGCAGCCCTGACGGCAGGTCACGTGATAGACCAGAGATGGATATATGGGAAAGGTCACGGAAGGGGCACATCGAGAACCCGCTAGTAGGTTCCAGAAGGAGGGCGTGGCCGGGGGCGGAGCCAGGCCACGCTGACAGTATAAGAGGGGCCCCGGGAGGGGACTTTGGAGCTGTCGTTTGGAGTGGGATCCCGTCGTGCTGCTGGAGTCACCACCATCGTCTCCATCTTCACCATCTCGGCGTCGCCAGTCAGGCAGTCTACCAGCTGTCCTGACTGGGAACATTAGTTTCTAAGTGTCACTGTCAGGCCGTGTTAATAAACCAGTGCCTCCAACTATTAGTGTCTCTGAGTAAGTCACTACAAATGAACATTTTCATCTCAATTACGCTTTATAACGCGTGTAAAGCGCCCTGAGAAGTCCTTGCTTGACAGCCAATCTATCAAAAACGAGCATTGTATTGTGCTCATCTTTGTTGGTAGCCTGGAGCCGATGGCAGAAATGCTGCATTTCTTTTGCAGATGCTGGTCACAGGATAACCAATTACTGTTGTTCACGCAAAGGGTAAGGCATGGACACTATTGCTCATTATTCTGTACATAAAGTGATAGCTATTTCATTGTGCTGGAGGGATGAAGGACTTAGTCGACTTCAATTACCATTATCTTTCCCTTTCCTTGTCGGTGTTTGATGATGCAAATACGAATTCACACCCTCACTTCATCCTCGTTCCATTGGGATCACTCGCAGAAAAGTCGGTCGTATGCCCACAAGGCAGGTCCCTGGTTAACTGCTTCAACGGCAAGGTGCATTAATACCTGATCGACGTGCTGCGCTGACTTTGAGGTGGAGCAGGACGTAAGGTTACCTACCGGCCGTGGCTCGTCATCGGTGACCAGAGCTCGGGGAAGAGCTCCGTGCTAGAGGGGCTCTCCAGTGTGCAGCTCCCGCGGGGTAGCGGTGCGTGGCTGAGGCTGGGGTGAAACGCGAGCCCTCGGAGACCCCGTGTGTCCATGAGTGTGCAGGTGGAGAGGCAATGTAGAAACTGCAGGATTTTCGTTTTATGATGCTATCCCCATACTCCCACCCTCCAGATTTACAAACTAAAACTGCTGCACATTAGGACCAAGACCATGTGAAAAGTTCGTGGCGTAATTCACAAACGGAGTGAAATCTGCCATTCTGAATATGAAAGGTTTGGTGGTGTAATATATATAGCGTATTCAATAATGATAGACAGAATTGTGAAAAAGAGGCGTTGGTTCTAAATTGAGGTCTCAAGGCGAGACAATAACGAAGAGTGGTGGTTTTCCCCCACCATATACTGCATGTTTGTGGTGACATTTTCTTAAATGTTTTTAATAGTGACTATGAAGGGAACAGACACTCACAGAGTTTTGCATAAAAAACGTCCAGTTGCTTAAAGCCAATGCATTTTAAAGGCAGCAGAGCAAGGTTGAACAAACACAGACCAAGGAGGAAATCTGACGGCGGGCGTTATCAGGCCTGATGACGACCGCTTGTGTTGCGATCGAAACGTCGTGATTTGTTTTATTTTATTTTATGTCTAACTACGTGACTTTACCGACAGAACCAAAGAGTATGGATCCATGCAGTCACGAAAGCTTAACATTAAGAAGGAAATACCTTTGCAAAACCACTTTCATATAAGGGGGCATTTTTTTCCTAGCTTTGCACAAATTTGTATCAACATTTTTTTCTCAATTTACCATGTATTGTGATGGTTGTTCCTGTTCTCTGTACAATCTTGTTTGCTACATTATCCGAAATGTATGTGCATATACATTATTCTTTTAATAAATAACAATTCTTACAAATGCATTTTGCGGTATATTTAAAAAGTCGGTGTTGTAATTCACCAACTGAGTGAAATCTGCCATGGTGAAATTGAAAGGTTTGGTGGTGGAATAAATATTGTATTAAATAATGATTTTCAAGGTTGTGAAAAAGAGGCGTTAGTTGCTAAAGTGAGGTCTCAAGGCAAAAAAATTACAAAGAGTGGTGGTTTTTCCCCATATACTGCATATTTGTGGTGACATTTTCTGCATTTTTTTTACTATGACCTTGAAGGGAACAAAAACTTACAGAGTTTTGCATACAAAAGTTCAGTTGCTTCAAGCCAAGGCGTGTAAAAGTGCAAGTTTGAACAAATACAGACCAAGAAGAAAATACTTGTGCAAGACCAGTTTCAGATAATGGGGCATTTTGTTCTAGCTTTGCACGTATTTGTATCAACACTTTTTTCAAAATTTACCTTTATTCGTGATGGTTCTCACTGTTCTCTGTACAATCTTGTTAGCTACATTATCGTAAATGTACGTGCATATACATTATTATTTGTATGAATAACAATTCTTACACATGCATTTTGAGGTAGATTTTGGGAGTCCGTAATCTTAAATATTTATCGATAAATCATTACATTCGAAACACATTTGTCACAATTTACATCACCACAATTAAAATTATGGCAATGAGTGATGCTATTGAAGCACATGATACCAACTTCCAGTGACATAACATCCCACCAACTCTATTTCTTCATAATCCACTAACTTAAAAACCTTTAACAACAACCATCGCCTGGATATTCACCAACCCACATCTCGTGATCCACCAATACTTGCCTTCGATTCGCTGAGTTACATCTGTGCACCAATACTGATATGAACACACTGACCAGGCAGCTATTTAAGGCTGAGGCGACCTAGGGACGGCTCAGTATAAGTGCCTTTGATGATTACTTCAGCTGTAATGAAATTCACGTCGCTACAGCATTGGATGTGAACATTACACCTCTACACCCCCCCCTTTAGAATCAAAGATCGGTGGATCATGTAGAGATTATAAAATTCCCAAACACACTGAGCAGCAACGTGGCCAGTAGAAGAAATTACATGAAGCAGATTCCTGAATCTCGCCACGTTGATATACAGGTAGACCTCGCTTAGCGCTCAAGATGCGTTCCTGGAGAAGTGAGCACTCATCGAATCCATGTTAAAAAGGGTCATTATACCATTGTATATATGGGGATGTGTTCCCAATAGCGTTGTTTCTTCTGTCATGAATAATATACGACGGAGGGCATCATTGGGGTATTGGTAATAGCCCGAATAATAATACAGGTGGTAAAAAAATAAAAAAACAACAGTCAATATTATATACTGTACTCAGTCGACTGTAATCTTCCAAGGTGGGAGACGAGGCTGGAGCTGCTGTACTCCCAATCCGGGCCATTATCAGAGAAGTGCTCCAGGAACTGTGATCTTAGTGATGGCATCTGTCTAAACTTCTGTGGTGAGGTTGATTTTAATTGGAGCCAGAGATTCCATCCTTGTCTCGTGAGTTCTCACCTGTATAAACAAATAGATTAAAAAACTTAATCATTACCTCGAAACGTGATAATCGAATTTCGGGGTGTGGGGTCTGGTTTTCTGAGAGCGTAAAACAGCCTCAAGTGCGCAGAGAAGCGCTTATTTCAACACAGTGCAGATTCTGGTCGCATCTGGGTAAATCAAAATATAAGTCAGCTTGCAGTTTGTTTTATCATTCCACTAACTTGTTTTAATTAATCAAATAAGTTATAAACAGATTATTACTATTTGAATACCATTAGCTGCCAAAGTAAACGTTTTGCTGTAATTAATGGTCTGACATCCTTCTACAAGAAGGAATCGCAGTTCTGAGCTGAGCAATCAGATACCCCAGGTGTCTCGATACATCTCCAAATTGCGTCGTATTTGTTGAGTGACCCGCGCCCACTGTGCCTCGGTTTTTCCTGGCCGTGATCGTCCTCTTGGGCACAGTGGTGGTGGTCAACAATGATTAACAAAATAAAAACCGATAGTTCTCTGGCGTGATCTTCTTGTTCTCCACGCTTGGACACAAGGAACCCAGGAGGAGACTCCGTTCACACACGTTGGGTTTATTGAACCAGCCACTCTAGCACACGACTATGTCGGACCATCTGAAACGACTAAATTGTGCTGTCAACTTCACGCCCCACGCCTCACTGATCAAATCCCTGCGCCACGCCGAGCCGATTTTCAAATCCAAAACTACATGCGAATCTCTACTTTTGACCCAGAAGTTCCCTAGCGGCCATTTTGAGCCCTCCGCTTGACCACTTGATATAGTTAAACGATACGAACTTAAAGCAACTTATCACAAAATAACTATTTTTGTTTTATCGGCAGTATTCCAGTCAGCCATTGATTGTTGTAACGGATGACTCCCGTGTGCACTCAAACATGCTACAAATACTCGTAAAAATAATGATACAATGTGCCTCACGCGAGTAACGTCCATTAAGATTCCCGCACAAACCCCACCCGTTTACACAATATTCAAAATAAACTAATCTCATACCTGAAACAATCAAACGTGCTGTCAACTTCACGCCCCCGCCTCACTGATCAAATCCCTGCGCATATGGGATTAATTGCAGGGTTTAAATTATTTTTACTTACACCAAAATGAACCTTTTTAAACTCTTACAACCAAATGGAATATCCAAAACCTTAATTGTAAAGGTGTTTGGGTAGTACGCACTTGAAAACGAATTATTACTTCATCCTCATCAATTAATTTCGATTCGAGTGTTAATTTTACGGTCACAAGTTATTTGTTGACGTAGCTCCCTCATTCAGCATCTCACCTGCGCCACGCAGAGCCAATTCTAAAATTGGTGACGTAACACGCCGACTCGATCACACCGAATCGATCAGTGATCTTGTTCACGTGAAGTCTCTCCATCACACTGGTCATCACCTAAGCACTTTGTAAAAAATATGTTCCAAAGAAAATAGAGAGGTTATCCTTATAATACTGAAGCGCAAAAATATGCACCATTTAACAAATACATAACCACACAGGTTACACGTGCAACGGTCTCTTTAATTGGCGACTGTGGCCTGGCTGGGAACACTGATGTCAGTAGAGGTCAGAAGAGTCTGACAGAGGTCATGAGAGAAGCACCGGAGTGAAAGGTGTCACGAGCAACCCCTTGTGATTTCAAAATTGGGATAAAATTCTAATATTTTTTTCAATTTTTTAAACAATTTGGTCCATGTAGCTGCCACTTGCAGCTGGATGGTCACGTGAACCTGTATCAACAAATACAAATATAAACCCGTATCGCAAATCAAGAAAATATATGAATCGATAAATTAAGAAATTAATGGCTGTATACTCATTCAGACGTGTAAAAGATGGTGGTGTATTGCAAAGTAATTTCTAGTCTCAGTGACGGATGATGGTGGGGATAGTTGGGGCCAATTTTGCCATGTTACCAGTGTAATAAAGAGGGAAGGTCAGCCTGTGACACAGGGCCGGGTGCGGCTAGAGGTTCGCTTTGTTGGGCCTGCTCCGCCAAGTGTCCCTTTGGGCCACCCGAGTTCACCCGAGTCCATTCTCCCTTGCGGTGTCTATCCCTGTGTAGTGGGAATGATGCAGAGACAGCGTTTTTAGGAGGCACTTTCTTTATTAACAACTTTCACGGTCTCGTCCGCACACTCTTCATAGTAACTTAGCCTAGCCTGTACACTGACGGCGCTGACTGAGATAGCCAATTACTATCCTTTGTCGCGCAATATCTAGAGGAGACGTTTAGCGATGACGGCGACGAGACGAAAGCAACGAGAACCGACAGACTTGAGCCCCTGCTCTTGGCTCCTTTTATGCTACCAGCATGGCCTGGCTCCGCTCTGACCGCGCCTCCCTTCTCGAGCCCGCTAGCAGGTTCCAGTGGCCTCCAGATGGGGCCCTCCGAAACCCTTACCCTAGTTCCTACCCTTTGCCCACACACCGTACACACCCACACCAGCGTGTGTACTGTCTGTCCAACACTGTTGTCGCTGCTGTCCACCAGCCGGCGCAATTACACTACACCTATACTGCCTCCCAATCCGAGATGAGCTGGAGCCAGGTCTTGTCTGTATATACGTACGTTCTCACTGATGGACAAGTAGAAATTCGCTAAATACTGCAATAGGTTGGTAGTAAGCGGGTGTGTACAACACCCGCGGACATCGCTAACAGTTTTTTACCTCAAATCTTTTGAGCTCTTGTATCCCGTTATTAAATGTGAATTTGTCATAACAATTACGTTTGATCACGCGTGTAAAGCGCCCTGAGAAGTCCTTGCTTGACAGGCAATCTATCAAAAACAAGTCTTGTATTGTGCTCATCTTTGTTGGTAGCCTGGAGCTAATGGCAGAAATGTCGCATTTCTTTGTCAGATATTGATCATAGGATAACCAACTACTGTTATTCACACAAAGGTAAGGCATGCACACTATTGCTCAGTATTGTGTACATAAAGTGGTAGTTACTTCATTGTGCTGAAAGGATGAAGGACTTGGTCGACCCCAATTAACATAATTTTTCCCATTCTGTTTGATGATGCAAATACGAATTTGCACCCTCACTTCATTCTCGTTCCATTGGGGTCACTCGCAGAAAAGTCGGTCGCGAGCCCCTAGGGCAGATTCCTGGTTAACTCCTTCGACGGAAAATTGTATTAATACCTGATCGACGTGCTGCGATGACTTTGAGGTGGAGCAGGCCGTAAGGTTACCTACCGGTCGTGGCTTGTCATCGGTGACCAGAGCTTTGGGAAGAGCTCCGTGCTGGAGAGGCTCTCCAGTGTGCAGCTCCCGCGGGGTAGCTGTGCGTGGCTGAGGCTGGGGTGAAACGCGAGCCCTCGGAGACCCCGTGTATCCATGAGTGTGCAGGTGGAGAGGCAATGTAGAATCCGCAGGTTCCTCGTTTTATGATGCTATCCCCATACCCCCACCCTCCAGATCTACAAACTATAAAACTGCTGCACATTAGGACCAAGACCATGTGAAAAGTCCGTGGCGTAATTCACAAACGGAGTGAAATCCGCCATGATGAAATTAAAAGGTTTGGTGGTGGAATTAATATTGTATTAAATAAGGATTTTCAAGGTTGTGAAAAAGAGGCGTTTGTTGCTAAAGTGAGGTCTCAAGGCGAGAAAATTACAAAGAGTGGTGGTTTTTCCCCATATACTGCATATTTGTTGTGACATTTTGTGCATTTTTAAATCCTTTATATTAAGTTCGCGTGCTTGCTTGCTTGCGTGCTTGCTTGCTTGCTTAGGACCGTGCAAATCTTTCGGTCGTTTTTTAACCCACTTCCCGTGATCCAATCGAGCTGACATTTTCAACACAGACTCGTTGTGCCAGACAATTATTGTTCGTGAAAAAAAATTCCCAAAATTTTACACTTTTTAGGCAAAAAAAAATATTTTACATATTTTCAAATAGAACGCATTCATGGCTTTGGCTGAACGTCAGAGTGTAAGAGCCCAGAGCGTAACCCCTCCACAGGCCGTGGCGGAGTAGCGCAGTTGGTAGCGCCCTCGCGTCCCATGCCAAAGGTCGCGGGATCGATCCCTGCGTCCTCCACAAGCGAATATATTTTAAAATCCTTTATATTAAGTTCGCTTGCTTGCTTGCTTACGACCGTGCAAATATTTCGGTCGTTTTTTCACCCACTTCCCGTGATCCAATCGAGCTGACATTTTCCACACAGACTCGTTGTGCGAGACAATTAATGTTCGTGAAAAAAATTCCCAAAATTTTACACCGTTTAGGGAAAACAAATTAAATATTTAATTACCAATTGCTTAATACTAGCAGACAATCATCTGACCCATAGGTGGCAGCCATCTCAAGCCAGAGGACGAGAAGACTCTAGCCGCCACGCATATAAAGGATTTATAATGAAAAACTTTGTTTTTACGGGTTTACTTGTTAAATCCTTTATATTAAGTTCGCATTCTTGCTTGCTTGCGTGCTTGCTTGCGTGCTTGCTTGCTTACGACCGTGCAAATCTTTCGGTCGTTTTTTAACCCACTTCCCGTGATCCAATCGAGCTGACATTTTCCACACAGACTCGTTGTGACAGACAATTAATGTTCGTGAAAAAGAATTCCCAACATTTTACACTTTTTAGGCAAAAAAAAATTATTTGACATATATTCAAATAGAACTCATTCTTGGCTTTGGCTGAACGTCACAGTATAAGAGCCCAGAGCGTAACCCCTCCACAGGCCGTGGCGGAGTAGCGCAGTTGGTAGCGCCCTCGCTTCCCATGCCAAATGGTCGCGGGATCGATCCCCGCGTCCTCCACAGGCGAAAATATTTTAAATCCTTTATATTAAGTTCGCTTGCTTGCTTAGGACCGTGCAAATCTTTCGCTCATTTTTTAACCCACTTCCCGTGATCCAATCGAGCTGACATTTTCCACACAGACTCGTTGTGTGTGACAATTAATTTTTGTGAAAATTTTTGTTCCAAAATTTTACACTGTTTAGGGAAAACAATTTAAATATTTAATTACCAATTGCTTAATACTGGCAGACAATCATCTGACCCATAGATTGCAGCCATCTCAAGCCAGAGGACGAGAGGACTCTAGCCGCCACGCATATAAAGGATTTAGAGTGAAAAACTTTGTTTTTACGGGTTTACTTGTTTCTAGCTTTGGATGTATTTATATCGACACTTTTTTCTAAATTTACCTTTACTTGTGATGGTTCACACTGTTCTCTGTACAATCTTGTTAGCTACATTATCCTAAATGTATGTGCATGTATATTATTCTTTGTATGAATAACACTTCTTACAAATGCATTTTGCGGTATATTTGAAAAGTCGGTGGTGTAATTCACCAACTTAGTGAAATCTGCCATGGTGAATATAAAATGTTTGGTGGTGGAATAAATATTGTATTAAATAATGATTTTCAGAGTTGTGAAAAAGAGGCGTTTGTTGCTAAAGTGAGGTCTCAAGGCGAGACAATTACAAAGAGTGGTGGTTTTTCCCCATTTACTGCATATTTGTGGTGACATTTTGTGCAATTTTTTAAAAGTGAACATGAAGGGAACAAAAAATGACAGAGTTTTGCATAGAAAAGTGCAGTTGCTTCAAGCAAAGCCGTGTAGAAGGAAGCAGTGCAAGGTTGAACAAATATAGACCAAGAAAAAAATACTTGAGCAAGACCAGTTTCAGATAATGGGGCATTATTGTCTAGCTTTGCACGTATTTGTATCGACATTTTTTTCAAAATTTACCTTTACTTCTGATGGTTCTCACTGTTCTCTGTACAATCTTGTTAGCTACATTATTCTAAATATACGTGCATATACATCATTCTTTTAATAAATTACAATTCTTACACATGCATTTTGCGGTAGATTTTGGGAGTCCGCAATCTTAAATATTCATCGATAAATCATTACATTCGAAACACATTTGTCACTAATAACATCACCACAATTAAAATGATGGCAATGAGTGATGCTATTGAAGCACATGATACCAACTTCCAGTGACATAACAACCCACCAACTTTTATCTCTTCATAATCCACAAACTCTATCAATCCCCAATTGTTCAAGAATAACCTTAAAGAACAACCATCGCCTGGATATTCACCAACCCACATCTCGTGATCCACCAATACTTGCCTCCGATTCGCTGAGTTACATCTGTGCACCAATGCTGATATGAACACACTGACCAGGCAGCCATTGAGGCTGAGTCGACCTAGGTGAGGCTCAGTATAGGTGCTTTAGCTGCAATCAAATTCACGTCACTACGTTCACAGCACAGTATGCTAACCATTACACATCTACACCCCCACCCTTTAGAATCAAAATTTGGTGGATCATGTAGATATTATTAAACTCCAAAACCCACTGGGCAGCAAGGTGGCCAGTAGAAGACAATACATTAAGCAGATGCCTTAATCTAGCCACGTGGATATACAGGTAGACCTCGCTTAGTGCTCAAGATGCGTTCCTGGAGAAATAAATAATGGGGATGCGTTCCAAACAGGGTGATTTCTTCTCTCATGAGCAGTATATGAGGGCACCATTGGGGTATTGGTAATAATAATGCAGGTGGTAAACATTTCATAAATACAAATAATTTAAAACATCAGTATTGTATACTGTACTCATTCTACTGTAGTCGTCCAAGGTGGGAGACGAGGCTGAAGCTGCTGCGCTCCCAATCCGGGTCATTATCAGAGAAGAGCTCCAGGAATTCCGTGATCTTAGTGAAGGCTTCTGTTTAAATTTATGTGGTGAGATTTCTTTTACGTGGAGCTAGAGATTACATTCTGATCTCGTGAGTTCTCACCTGGCTAAACAAATAGATTTAAAAAATGTAATCATGACCTCGAATCCTGATAATCGAATTGCGGGGTGTGGCGTCTGGTTTTCTGAGAGCGTAAAACAGCTTCAAGGGGACTGAGAAGTGCTTCTTTCAAACAGTGCAGATTCTGGCTGCATCTGAGTGAATCAAAATCAGCTTGCAGTTTTAACTTATCATTTCAATAACTTTTTTAATGAATTAAATACGTTCTGAACAGATTATAACTATTTGAATACCATTAGTTGTCAAAGTTTATTTTTAGCTGGAATTAATGTTCTGGCATCCTAGGGCAGTGAGTCACTTCAGACACTAATAGAAGGAGGCATACACGTTCATTCTACACTTTCCACAGTATAGGGGATAACTATATATGGGTCAGGAAAGCCGGCACACTGACTGACCCAACACCGACGAGGAGGTGAAGAGGGGGATGAAGACTTGTGAAGACGGGTGCCATTCCCAAACCGCAGCAGCCCCGACCCAGCGTGGCCTGGCTCCGCCCTTGGCCACGCCCCCTTCTGGGCTCTGCCCCACGTGTCCTCTGTCACCGTAACGCTACAGCCGTGCCTATCACGTGCCCTACTGGCAGACCGGCCACTGTATCCTCAAATGCCCTTCACTGCCAAAAACCGGCGCTACGCGCTGTAGTGACCCATTCTATGGCACTACACTAGTACAAGGACGACTCACGATTCCGATGTGACCAATTAGACACTCCAGGTGTCTCAATACATCTCTAAATTGCGTAGTATTTGTTAAGTGCAACAGGCTTTTGAATTGTCGACTGTAGCCTGGCTGGGAACACTTGTGTCAGTAGAGGTCAGAAGAGTCTGGCAGAGGTCATGGGAGAAGCGCCGGAGTGAAAGGTGTCATGAGTAGCCCATTGCGATTTCAAAATTTGGATTGAATTCAAATATATATATTTTTTAAACAATTTGGTCCATGTAGCTGGATAGTCACATGAACCTGTATAAGCAAATACAATTAGATACCCGTATCGCAAATCAAGACGTTATATTAATCGATGAATTGATTAATGGAGCATTGCATCTGGACCAGCGCTGGTGCTCAATTAATGGCTGTAGACTCATCCAGACTTTAAAAGATGGTGGTGTATGGCAAAATATTTCTAGTGTCAGTGACAGATGAAGGTGGGGACAGTTGGGGCCAACTTTGCCATGTTACCAGTATAATAGGAGGGAAGGTCGGCCTGTGACAAAGGGCTTGCTGGGGCTTGAGGTCCGCTTTAGTGGGCCTGCTCCGCCAAGTTCACCCGAGTCCAATCTCCCCAGCGGTGTGTATCCCTATAATGGTGGCCCCCCCACACAGCAGTTCTGCCTCCTAATCCGAGAGGAACTGGAGCCAGGTCTGACCTAGTAGACACGTGCGCTCCCCCTGAAGCAGAAATGCGCTAAATACTGAAATAGGTTGGTAGTAATCGTTTGCGTGCAACACTGGCGTACATCACTTCCAGGTGTTTTTAATCAAGTCTTTTCAGCTATTGTAACCCATTCATAAATGTGTAGTGACATAGAATCGGTCACGTAGCAGCATAGCGCTAGCTGTTGGCAGATAAGGGATCTGCAGCTTACAGCAGCCCTGACGGCAGGTCACGTGATAGACCAGAGATGGATATATGGGAAAGGTCACGGAAGGGGCACATCGAGAACCCGCTAGTAGGTTCCAGAAGGAGGGCGTGGCCGGGGGCGGAGCCAGGCCACGCTGACAGTATAAGAGGGGCCCCGGGAGGGGACTTTGGAGCTGTCGTTTGGAGTGGGATCCCGTCGTGCTGCTGGAGTCACCACCATCGTCTCCATCTTCACCATCTCGGCGTCGCCAGTCAGGCAGTCTACCAGCTGTCCTGACTGGGAACATTAGTTTCTAAGTGTCACTGTCAGGCCGTGTTAATAAACCAGTGCCTCCAACTATTAGTGTCTCTGAGTAAGTCACTACAAATGAACATTTTCATCTCAATTACGCTTTATAACGCGTGTAAAGCGCCCTGAGAAGTCCTTGCTTGACAGCCAATCTATCAAAAACGAGCATTGTATTGTGCTCATCTTTGTTGGTAGCCTGGAGCCGATGGCAGAAATGCTGCATTTCTTTTGCAGATGCTGGTCACAGGATAACCAATTACTGTTGTTCACGCAAAGGGTAAGGCATGGACACTATTGCTCATTATTCTGTACATAAAGTGATAGCTATTTCATTGTGCTGGAGGGATGAAGGACTTAGTCGACTTCAATTACCATTATCTTTCCCTTTCCTTGTCGGTGTTTGATGATGCAAATACGAATTCACACCCTCACTTCATCCTCGTTCCATTGGGATCACTCGCAGAAAAGTCGGTCGTATGCCCACAAGGCAGGTCCCTGGTTAACTGCTTCAACGGCAAGGTGCATTAATACCTGATCGACGTGCTGCGCTGACTTTGAGGTGGAGCAGGACGTAAGGTTACCTACCGGCCGTGGCTCGTCATCGGTGACCAGAGCTCGGGGAAGAGCTCCGTGCTAGAGGGGCTCTCCAGTGTGCAGCTCCCGCGGGGTAGCGGTGCGTGGCTGAGGCTGGGGTGAAACGCGAGCCCTCGGAGACCCCGTGTGTCCATGAGTGTGCAGGTGGAGAGGCAATGTAGAAACTGCAGGATTTTCGTTTTATGATGCTATCCCCATACTCCCACCCTCCAGATTTACAAACTAAAACTGCTGCACATTAGGACCAAGACCATGTGAAAAGTTCGTGGCGTAATTCACAAACGGAGTGAAATCTGCCATTCTGAATATGAAAGGTTTGGTGGTGTAATATATATAGCGTATTCAATAATGATAGACAGAATTGTGAAAAAGAGGCGTTGGTTCTAAATTGAGGTCTCAAGGCGAGACAATAACGAAGAGTGGTGGTTTTCCCCCACCATATACTGCATGTTTGTGGTGACATTTTCTTAAATGTTTTTAATAGTGACTATGAAGGGAACAGACACTCACAGAGTTTTGCATAAAAAACGTCCAGTTGCTTAAAGCCAATGCATTTTAAAGGCAGCAGAGCAAGGTTGAACAAACACAGACCAAGGAGGAAATCTGACGGCGGGCGTTATCAGGCCTGATGACGACCGCTTGTGTTGCGATCGAAACGTCGTGATTTGTTTTATTTTATTTTATGTCTAACTACGTGACTTTACCGACAGAACCAAAGAGTATGGATCCATGCAGTCACGAAAGCTTAACATTAAGAAGGAAATACCTTTGCAAAACCACTTTCATATAAGGGGGCATTTTTTTCCTAGCTTTGCACAAATTTGTATCAACATTTTTTTCTCAATTTACCATGTATTGTGATGGTTGTTCCTGTTCTCTGTACAATCTTGTTTGCTACATTATCCGAAATGTATGTGCATATACATTATTCTTTTAATAAATAACAATTCTTACAAATGCATTTTGCGGTATATTTAAAAAGTCGGTGTTGTAATTCACCAACTGAGTGAAATCTGCCATGGTGAAATTGAAAGGTTTGGTGGTGGAATAAATATTGTATTAAATAATGATTTTCAAGGTTGTGAAAAAGAGGCGTTAGTTGCTAAAGTGAGGTCTCAAGGCAAAAAAATTACAAAGAGTGGTGGTTTTTCCCCATATACTGCATATTTGTGGTGACATTTTCTGCATTTTTTTTACTATGACCTTGAAGGGAACAAAAACTTACAGAGTTTTGCATACAAAAGTTCAGTTGCTTCAAGCCAAGGCGTGTAAAAGTGCAAGTTTGAACAAATACAGACCAAGAAGAAAATACTTGTGCAAGACCAGTTTCAGATAATGGGGCATTTTGTTCTAGCTTTGCACGTATTTGTATCAACACTTTTTTCAAAATTTACCTTTATTCGTGATGGTTCTCACTGTTCTCTGTACAATCTTGTTAGCTACATTATCGTAAATGTACGTGCATATACATTATTATTTGTATGAATAACAATTCTTACACATGCATTTTGAGGTAGATTTTGGGAGTCCGTAATCTTAAATATTTATCGATAAATCATTACATTCGAAACACATTTGTCACAATTTACATCACCACAATTAAAATTATGGCAATGAGTGATGCTATTGAAGCACATGATACCAACTTCCAGTGACATAACATCCCACCAACTCTATTTCTTCATAATCCACTAACTTAAAAACCTTTAACAACAACCATCGCCTGGATATTCACCAACCCACATCTCGTGATCCACCAATACTTGCCTTCGATTCGCTGAGTTACATCTGTGCACCAATACTGATATGAACACACTGACCAGGCAGCTATTTAAGGCTGAGGCGACCTAGGGACGGCTCAGTATAAGTGCCTTTGATGATTACTTCAGCTGTAATGAAATTCACGTCGCTACAGCATTGGATGTGAACATTACACCTCTACACCCCCCCCTTTAGAATCAAAGATCGGTGGATCATGTAGAGATTATAAAATTCCCAAACACACTGAGCAGCAACGTGGCCAGTAGAAGAAATTACATGAAGCAGATTCCTGAATCTCGCCACGTTGATATACAGGTAGACCTCGCTTAGCGCTCAAGATGCGTTCCTGGAGAAGTGAGCACTCATCGAATCCATGTTAAAAAGGGTCATTATACCATTGTATATATGGGGATGTGTTCCCAATAGCGTTGTTTCTTCTGTCATGAATAATATACGACGGAGGGCATCATTGGGGTATTGGTAATAGCCCGAATAATAATACAGGTGGTAAAAAAATAAAAAAACAACAGTCAATATTATATACTGTACTCAGTCGACTGTAATCTTCCAAGGTGGGAGACGAGGCTGGAGCTGCTGTACTCCCAATCCGGGCCATTATCAGAGAAGTGCTCCAGGAACTGTGATCTTAGTGATGGCATCTGTCTAAACTTCTGTGGTGAGGTTGATTTTAATTGGAGCCAGAGATTCCATCCTTGTCTCGTGAGTTCTCACCTGTATAAACAAATAGATTAAAAAACTTAATCATTACCTCGAAACGTGATAATCGAATTTCGGGGTGTGGGGTCTGGTTTTCTGAGAGCGTAAAACAGCCTCAAGTGCGCAGAGAAGCGCTTATTTCAACACAGTGCAGATTCTGGTCGCATCTGGGTAAATCAAAATATAAGTCAGCTTGCAGTTTGTTTTATCATTCCACTAACTTGTTTTAATTAATCAAATAAGTTATAAACAGATTATTACTATTTGAATACCATTAGCTGCCAAAGTAAACGTTTTGCTGTAATTAATGGTCTGACATCCTTCTACAAGAAGGAATCGCAGTTCTGAGCTGAGCAATCAGATACCCCAGGTGTCTCGATACATCTCCAAATTGCGTCGTATTTGTTGAGTGACCCGCGCCCACTGTGCCTCGGTTTTTCCTGGCCGTGATCGTCCTCTTGGGCACAGTGGTGGTGGTCAACAATGATTAACAAAATAAAAACCGATAGTTCTCTGGCGTGATCTTCTTGTTCTCCACGCTTGGACACAAGGAACCCAGGAGGAGACTCCGTTCACACACGTTGGGTTTATTGAACCAGCCACTCTAGCACACGACTATGTCGGACCATCTGAAACGACTAAATTGTGCTGTCAACTTCACGCCCCACGCCTCACTGATCAAATCCCTGCGCCACGCCGAGCCGATTTTCAAATCCAAAACTACATGCGAATCTCTACTTTTGACCCAGAAGTTCCCTAGCGGCCATTTTGAGCCCTCCGCTTGACCACTTGATATAGTTAAACGATACGAACTTAAAGCAACTTATCACAAAATAACTATTTTTGTTTTATCGGCAGTATTCCAGTCAGCCATTGATTGTTGTAACGGATGACTCCCGTGTGCACTCAAACATGCTACAAATACTCGTAAAAATAATGATACAATGTGCCTCACGCGAGTAACGTCCATTAAGATTCCCGCACAAACCCCACCCGTTTACACAATATTCAAAATAAACTAATCTCATACCTGAAACAATCAAACGTGCTGTCAACTTCACGCCCCCGCCTCACTGATCAAATCCCTGCGCATATGGGATTAATTGCAGGGTTTAAATTATTTTTACTTACACCAAAATGAACCTTTTTAAACTCTTACAACCAAATGGAATATCCAAAACCTTAATTGTAAAGGTGTTTGGGTAGTACGCACTTGAAAACGAATTATTACTTCATCCTCATCAATTAATTTCGATTCGAGTGTTAATTTTACGGTCACAAGTTATTTGTTGACGTAGCTCCCTCATTCAGCATCTCACCTGCGCCACGCAGAGCCAATTCTAAAATTGGTGACGTAACACGCCGACTCGATCACACCGAATCGATCAGTGATCTTGTTCACGTGAAGTCTCTCCATCACACTGGTCATCACCTAAGCACTTTGTAAAAAATATGTTCCAAAGAAAATAGAGAGGTTATCCTTATAATACTGAAGCGCAAAAATATGCACCATTTAACAAATACATAACCACACAGGTTACACGTGCAACGGTCTCTTTAATTGGCGACTGTGGCCTGGCTGGGAACACTGATGTCAGTAGAGGTCAGAAGAGTCTGACAGAGGTCATGAGAGAAGCACCGGAGTGAAAGGTGTCACGAGCAACCCCTTGTGATTTCAAAATTGGGATAAAATTCTAATATTTTTTTCAATTTTTTAAACAATTTGGTCCATGTAGCTGCCACTTGCAGCTGGATGGTCACGTGAACCTGTATCAACAAATACAAATATAAACCCGTATCGCAAATCAAGAAAATATATGAATCGATAAATTAAGAAATTAATGGCTGTATACTCATTCAGACGTGTAAAAGATGGTGGTGTATTGCAAAGTAATTTCTAGTCTCAGTGACGGATGATGGTGGGGATAGTTGGGGCCAATTTTGCCATGTTACCAGTGTAATAAAGAGGGAAGGTCAGCCTGTGACACAGGGCCGGGTGCGGCTAGAGGTTCGCTTTGTTGGGCCTGCTCCGCCAAGTGTCCCTTTGGGCCACCCGAGTTCACCCGAGTCCATTCTCCCTTGCGGTGTCTATCCCTGTGTAGTGGGAATGATGCAGAGACAGCGTTTTTAGGAGGCACTTTCTTTATTAACAACTTTCACGGTCTCGTCCGCACACTCTTCATAGTAACTTAGCCTAGCCTGTACACTGACGGCGCTGACTGAGATAGCCAATTACTATCCTTTGTCGCGCAATATCTAGAGGAGACGTTTAGCGATGACGGCGACGAGACGAAAGCAACGAGAACCGACAGACTTGAGCCCCTGCTCTTGGCTCCTTTTATGCTACCAGCATGGCCTGGCTCCGCTCTGACCGCGCCTCCCTTCTCGAGCCCGCTAGCAGGTTCCAGTGGCCTCCAGATGGGGCCCTCCGAAACCCTTACCCTAGTTCCTACCCTTTGCCCACACACCGTACACACCCACACCAGCGTGTGTACTGTCTGTCCAACACTGTTGTCGCTGCTGTCCACCAGCCGGCGCAATTACACTACACCTATACTGCCTCCCAATCCGAGATGAGCTGGAGCCAGGTCTTGTCTGTATATACGTACGTTCTCACTGATGGACAAGTAGAAATTCGCTAAATACTGCAATAGGTTGGTAGTAAGCGGGTGTGTACAACACCCGCGGACATCGCTAACAGTTTTTTACCTCAAATCTTTTGAGCTCTTGTATCCCGTTATTAAATGTGAATTTGTCATAACAATTACGTTTGATCACGCGTGTAAAGCGCCCTGAGAAGTCCTTGCTTGACAGGCAATCTATCAAAAACAAGTCTTGTATTGTGCTCATCTTTGTTGGTAGCCTGGAGCTAATGGCAGAAATGTCGCATTTCTTTGTCAGATATTGATCATAGGATAACCAACTACTGTTATTCACACAAAGGTAAGGCATGCACACTATTGCTCAGTATTGTGTACATAAAGTGGTAGTTACTTCATTGTGCTGAAAGGATGAAGGACTTGGTCGACCCCAATTAACATAATTTTTCCCATTCTGTTTGATGATGCAAATACGAATTTGCACCCTCACTTCATTCTCGTTCCATTGGGGTCACTCGCAGAAAAGTCGGTCGCGAGCCCCTAGGGCAGATTCCTGGTTAACTCCTTCGACGGAAAATTGTATTAATACCTGATCGACGTGCTGCGATGACTTTGAGGTGGAGCAGGCCGTAAGGTTACCTACCGGTCGTGGCTTGTCATCGGTGACCAGAGCTTTGGGAAGAGCTCCGTGCTGGAGAGGCTCTCCAGTGTGCAGCTCCCGCGGGGTAGCTGTGCGTGGCTGAGGCTGGGGTGAAACGCGAGCCCTCGGAGACCCCGTGTATCCATGAGTGTGCAGGTGGAGAGGCAATGTAGAATCCGCAGGTTCCTCGTTTTATGATGCTATCCCCATACCCCCACCCTCCAGATCTACAAACTATAAAACTGCTGCACATTAGGACCAAGACCATGTGAAAAGTCCGTGGCGTAATTCACAAACGGAGTGAAATCCGCCATGATGAAATTAAAAGGTTTGGTGGTGGAATTAATATTGTATTAAATAAGGATTTTCAAGGTTGTGAAAAAGAGGCGTTTGTTGCTAAAGTGAGGTCTCAAGGCGAGAAAATTACAAAGAGTGGTGGTTTTTCCCCATATACTGCATATTTGTTGTGACATTTTGTGCATTTTTAAATCCTTTATATTAAGTTCGCGTGCTTGCTTGCTTGCGTGCTTGCTTGCTTGCTTAGGACCGTGCAAATCTTTCGGTCGTTTTTTAACCCACTTCCCGTGATCCAATCGAGCTGACATTTTCAACACAGACTCGTTGTGCCAGACAATTATTGTTCGTGAAAAAAAATTCCCAAAATTTTACACTTTTTAGGCAAAAAAAAATATTTTACATATTTTCAAATAGAACGCATTCATGGCTTTGGCTGAACGTCAGAGTGTAAGAGCCCAGAGCGTAACCCCTCCACAGGCCGTGGCGGAGTAGCGCAGTTGGTAGCGCCCTCGCGTCCCATGCCAAAGGTCGCGGGATCGATCCCTGCGTCCTCCACAAGCGAATATATTTTAAAATCCTTTATATTAAGTTCGCTTGCTTGCTTGCTTACGACCGTGCAAATATTTCGGTCGTTTTTTCACCCACTTCCCGTGATCCAATCGAGCTGACATTTTCCACACAGACTCGTTGTGCGAGACAATTAATGTTCGTGAAAAAAATTCCCAAAATTTTACACCGTTTAGGGAAAACAAATTAAATATTTAATTACCAATTGCTTAATACTGGCAGACAATCATCTGACCCATAGGTGGCAGCCATCTCAAGCCAGAGGACGAGAAGACTCTAGCCGCCACGCATATAAAGGATTTATAATGAAAAACTTTGTTTTTACGGGTTTACTTGTTAAATCCTTTATATTAAGTTCGCATTCTTGCTTGCTTGCGTGCTTGCTTGCGTGCTTGCTTGCTTACGACCGTGCAAATCTTTCGGTCGTTTTTTAACCCACTTCCCGTGATCCAATCGAGCTGACATTTTCCACACAGACTCGTTGTGACAGACAATTAATGTTCGTGAAAAAGAATTCCCAACATTTTACACTTTTTAGGCAAAAAAAATGTATTTGACATATATTCAAATAGAACTCATTCTTGGCTTTGGCTGAACGTCACAGTATAAGAGCCCAGAGCGTAACCCCTCCACAGGCCGTGGCGGAGTAGCGCAGTTGGTAGCGCCCTCGCTTCCCATGCCAAATGGTCGCGGGATCGATCCCCGCGTCCTCCACAGGCGAAAATATTTTAAATCCTTTATATTAAGTTCGCTTGCTTGCTTAGGACCGTGCAAATCTTTCGCTCATTTTTTAACCCACTTCCCGTGATCCAATCGAGCTGACATTTTCCACACAGACTCGTTGTGTGTGACAATTAATTTTTGTGAAAATTTTTGTTCCAAAATTTTACACTGTTTAGGGAAAACAATTTAAATATTTAATTACCAATTGCTTAATACTGGCAGACAATCATCTGACCCATAGATTGCAGCCATCTCAAGCCAGAGGACGAGAGGACTCTAGCCGCCACGCATATAAAGGATTTAGAGTGAAAAACTTTGTTTTTACGGGTTTACTTGTTTCTAGCTTTGGATGTATTTATATCGACACTTTTTTCTAAATTTACCTTTACTTGTGATGGTTCACACTGTTCTCTGTACAATCTTGTTAGCTACATTATCCTAAATGTATGTGCATGTATATTATTCTTTGTATGAATAACACTTCTTACAAATGCATTTTGCGGTATATTTGAAAAGTCGGTGGTGTAATTCACCAACTTAGTGAAATCTGCCATGGTGAATATAAAATGTTTGGTGGTGGAATAAATATTGTATTAAATAATGATTTTCAGAGTTGTGAAAAAGAGGCGTTTGTTGCTAAAGTGAGGTCTCAAGGCGAGACAATTACAAAGAGTGGTGGTTTTTCCCCATATACTGCATATTTGTGGTGACATTTTGTGCAATTTTTTAAAAGTGAACATGAAGGGAACAAAAAATGACAGAGTTTTGCATAGAAAAGTGCAGTTGCTTCAAGCAAAGCCGTGTAGAAGGAAGCAGTGCAAGGTTGAACAAATATAGACCAAGAAGAAAATACTTGAGCAAGACCAGTTTCAGATAATGGGGCATTATTGTCTAGCTTTGCACGTATTTGTATCGACATTTTTTTCAAAATTTACCTTTACTTCTGATGGTTCTCACTGTTCTCTGTACAATCTTGTTAGCTACATTATTCTAAATATACGTGCATATACATCATTCTTTTAATAAATTACAATTCTTACACATGCATTTTGCGGTAGATTTTGGGAGTCCGCAATCTTAAATATTCATCGATAAATCATTACATTCGAAACACATTTGTCACTAATAACATCACCACAATTAAAATGATGGCAATGAGTGATGCTATTGAAGCACATGATACCAACTTCCAGTGACATAACAACCCACCAACTTTTATCTCTTCATAATCCACAAACTCTATCAATCCCCAATTGTTCAAGAATAACCTTAAAGAACAACCATCGCCTGGATATTCACCAACCCACATCTCGTGATCCACCAATACTTGCCTCCGATTCGCTGAGTTACATCTGTGCACCAATGCTGATATGAACACACTGACCAGGCAGCCATTGAGGCTGAGTCGACCTAGGTGAGGCTCAGTATAGGTGCTTTAGCTGCAATCAAATTCACGTCACTACGTTCACAGCACAGTATGCTAACCATTACACATCTACACCCCCACCCTTTAGAATCAAAATTTGGTGGATCATGTAGATATTATTAAACTCCAAAACCCACTGGGCAGCAAGGTGGCCAGTAGAAGACAATACATTAAGCAGATGCCTTAATCTAGCCACGTGGATATACAGGTAGACCTCGCTTAGTGCTCAAGATGCGTTCCTGGAGAAATAAATAATGGGGATGCGTTCCAAACAGGGTGATTTCTTCTCTCATGAGCAGTATATGAGGGCACCATTGGGGTATTGGTAATAATAATGCAGGTGGTAAACATTTCATAAATACAAATAATTTAAAACATCAGTATTGTATACTGTACTCATTCTACTGTAGTCGTCCAAGGTGGGAGACGAGGCTGAAGCTGCTGCGCTCCCAATCCGGGTCATTATCAGAGAAGAGCTCCAGGAATTCCGTGATCTTAGTGAAGGCTTCTGTTTAAATTTATGTGGTGAGATTTCTTTTACGTGGAGCTAGAGATTACATTCTGATCTCGTGAGTTCTCACCTGGCTAAACAAATAGATTTAAAAAATGTAATCATGACCTCGAATCCTGATAATCGAATTGCGGGGTGTGGCGTCTGGTTTTCTGAGAGCGTAAAACAGCTTCAAGGGGACTGAGAAGTGCTTCTTTCAAACAGTGCAGATTCTGGCTGCATCTGAGTGAATCAAAATCAGCTTGCAGTTTTAACTTATCATTTCAATAACTTTTTTAATGAATTAAATACGTTCTGAACAGATTATAACTATTTGAATACCATTAGTTGTCAAAGTTTATTTTTAGCTGGAATTAATGTTCTGGCATCCTAGGGCAGTGAGTCACTTCAGACACTAATAGAAGGAGGCATACACGTTCATTCTACACTTTCCACAGTATAGGGGATAACTATATATGGGTCAGGAAAGCCGGCACACTGACTGACCCAACACCGACGAGGAGGTGAAGAGGGGGATGAAGACTTGTGAAGACGGGTGCCATTCCCAAACCGCAGCAGCCCCGACCCCGCGTGGCCTGGCTCCGCCCTTGGCCACGCCCCCTTCTGGGCTCTGCCCCACGTGTCCTCTGTCACCGTAACGCTACAGCCGTGCCTATCACGTGCCCTACTGGCAGACCGGCCACTGTATCCTCAAATGCCCTTCACTGCCAAAAACCGGCGCTACGCGCTGTAGTGACCCATTCTATGGCACTACACTAGTACAAGGACGACTCACGATTCCGATGTGACCAATTAGACACTCCAGGTGTCTCAATACATCTCTAAATTGCGTAGTATTTGTTAAGTGCAACAGGCTTTTGAATTGTCGACTGTAGCCTGGCTGGGAACACTTGTGTCAGTAGAGGTCAGAAGAGTCTGGCAGAGGTCATGGGAGAAGCGCCGGAGTGAAAGGTGTCATGAGTAGCCCATTGCGATTTCAAAATTTGGATTGAATTCAAATATATTCTTTTTTTAAACAATTTGGTCCATGTAGCTGGATAGTCACATGAACCTGTATAAGCAAATACAATTAGATACCCGTATCGCAAATCAAGACGTTATATTAATCGATGAATTGATTAATGGAGCATTGCATCTGGACCAGCGCTGGTGCTCAATTAATGGCTGTAGACTCATCCAGACTTTAAAAGATGGTGGTGTATGGCAAAATATTTCTAGTGTCAGTGACAGATGAAGGTGGGGACAGTTGGGGCCAACTTTGCCATGTTACCAGTATAATAGGAGGGAAGGTCGGCCTGTGACAAAGGGCTTGCTGGGGCTTGAGGTCCGCTTTAGTGGGCCTGCTCCGCCAAGTTCACCCGAGTCCAATCTCCCCAGCGGTGTGTATCCCTATAATGGTGGCCCCCCCACACAGCAGTTCTGCCTCCTAATCCGAGAGGAACTGGAGCCAGGTCTGACCTAGTAGACACGTGCGCTCCCCCTGAAGCAGAAATGCGCTAAATACTGAAATAGGTTGGTAGTAATCGTTTGCGTGCAACACTGGCGTACATCACTTCCAGGTGTTTTTAATCAAGTCTTTTCAGCTATTGTAACCCATTCATAAATGTGTAGTGACATAGAATCGGTCACGTAGCAGCATAGCGCTAGCTGTTGGCAGATAAGGGATCTGCAGCTTACAGCAGCCCTGACGGCAGGTCACGTGATAGACCAGAGATGGATATATGGGAAAGGTCACGGAAGGGGCACATCGAGAACCCGCTAGTAGGTTCCAGAAGGAGGGCGTGGCCGGGGGCGGAGCCAGGCCACGCTGACAGCATAAGAGGGGCCCCGGGAGGGGACTTTGGAGCTGTCGTTTGGAGTGGGATCCCGTCGTGCTGCTGGAGTCACCACCATCGTCTCCATCTTCACCATCTCGGCGTCGCCAGTCAGGCAGTCTACCAGCTGTCCTGACTGGGAACATTAGTTTCTAAGTGTCACTGTCAGGCCGTGTTAATAAACCAGTGCCTCCAACTATTAGTGTCTCTGAGTAAGTCACTACAAATGAACATTTTCATCTCAATTACGCTTTATAACGCGTGTAAAGCGCCCTGAGAAGTCCTTGCTTGACAGCCAATCTATCAAAAACGAGCATTGTATTGTGCTCATCTTTGTTGGTAGCCTGGAGCCGATGGCAGAAATGCTGCATTTCTTTTGCAGATGCTGGTCACAGGATAACCAATTACTGTTGTTCACGCAAAGGGTAAGGCATGGACACTATTGCTCATTATTCTGTACATAAAGTGATAGCTATTTCATTGTGCTGGAGGGATGAAGGACTTAGTCGACTTCAATTACCATTATCTTTCCCTTTCCTTGTCGGTGTTTGATGATGCAAATACGAATTCACACCCTCACTTCATCCTCGTTCCATTGGGATCACTCGCAGAAAAGTCGGTCGTATGCCCACAAGGCAGGTCCCTGGTTAACTGCTTCAACGGCAAGGTGCATTAATACCTGATCGACGTGCTGCGCTGACTTTGAGGTGGAGCAGGACGTAAGGTTATCTACCGGCCGTGGCTCGTCATCGGTGACCAGAGCTCGGGGAAGAGCTCCGTGCTAGAGGGGCTCTCCAGTGTGCAGCTCCCGCGGGGTAGCGGTGCGTGGCTGAGGCTGGGGTGAAACGCGAGCCCTCGGAGACCCCGTGTGTCCATGAGTGTGCAGGTGGAGAGGCAATGTAGAAACTGCAGGATTTTCGTTTTATGATGCTATCCCCATACTCCCACCCTCCAGATTTACAAACTAAAACTGCTGCACATTAGGACCAAGACCATGTGAAAAGTTCGTGGCGTAATTCACAAACGGAGTGAAATCTGCCATTCTGAATATGAAAGGTTTGGTGGTGTAATATATATAGCGTATTCAATAATGATAGACAGAATTGTGAAAAAGAGGCGTTGGTTCTAAATTGAGGTCTCAAGGCGAGACAATAACGAAGAGTGGTGGTTTCCCCCACCATATACTGCATGTTTGTGGTGACATTTTCTTAAATGTTTTTAATAGTGACTATGAAGGGAACAGACACTCACAGAGTTTTGCATAAAAAACGTCCAGTTGCTTAAAGCCAATGCATTTTAAAGGCAGCAGAGCAAGGTTGAACAAACACAGACCAAGGAGGAAATCTGACGGCGGGCGTTATCAGGCCTGATGACGACCGCTTGTGTTGCGATCGAAACGTCGTGATTTGTTTTATTTTATTTTATGTCTAACTACGTGACTTTACCGACAGAACCAAAGAGTATGGATCCATGCAGTCACGAAAGCTTAACATTAAGAAGGAAATACCTTTGCAAAACCACTTTCATATAAGGGGGCATTTTTTTCCTAGCTTTGCACAAATTTGTATCAACATTTTTTTCTCAATTTACCATGTATTGTGATGGTTGTTCCTGTTCTCTGTACAATCTTGTTTGCTACATTATCCGAAATGTATGTGCATATACATTATTCTTTTAATAAATAACAATTCTTACAAATGCATTTTGCGGTATATTTAAAAAGTCGGTGTTGTAATTCACCAACTGAGTGAAATCTGCCATGGTGAAATTAAAAGGTTTGGTGGTGGAATAAATATTGTATTAAATAATGATTTTCAAGGTTGTGAAAAAGAGGCGTTAGTTGCTAAAGTGAGGTCTCAAGGCAAAAAAATTACAAAGAGTGGTGGTTTTTCCCCATATACTGCATATTTGTGGTGACATTTTCTGCATTTTTTTTACTATGACCTTGAAGGGAACAAAAACTTACAGAGTTTTGCATACAAAAGTTCAGTTGCTTCAAGCCAAGGCGTGTAAAAGTGCAAGTTTGAACAAATACAGACCAAGAAGAAAATACTTGTGCAAGACCAGTTTCAGATAATGGGGCATTTTGTTCTAGCTTTGCACGTATTTGTATCAACACTTTTTTCAAAATTTACCTTTATTCGTGATGGTTCTCACTGTTCTCTGTACAATCTTGTTAGCTACATTATCGTAAATGTACGTGCATATACATTATTATTTGTATGAATAACAATTCTTACACATGCATTTTGAGGTAGATTTTGGGAGTCCGTAATCTTAAATATTTATCGATAAATCATTACATTCGAAACACATTTGTCACAATTTACATCACCACAATTAAAATTATGGCAATGAGTGATGCTATTGAAGCACATGATACCAACTTCCAGTGACATAACATCCCACCAACTCTATTTCTTCATAATCCACTAACTTAAAAACCTTTAACAACAACCATCGCCTGGATATTCACCAACCCACATCTCGTGATCCACCAATACTTGCCTTCGATTCGCTGAGTTACATCTGTGCACCAATACTGATATGAACACACTGACCAGGCAGCTATTTAAGGCTGAGGCGACCTAGGGACGGCTCAGTATAAGTGCCTTTGATGATTACTTCAGCTGTAATGAAATTCACGTCGCTACAGCATTGGATGTGAACATTACACCTCTACACCCCCCCCTTTTTAGAATCAAAGATCGGTGGATCATGTAGAGATTATAAAATTCCCAAACACACTGAGCAGCAACGTGGCCAGTAGAAGAAATTACATGAAGCAGATTCCTGAATCTCGCCACGTTGATATACAGGTAGACCTCGCTTAGCGCTCAAGATGCGTTCCTGGAGAAGTGAGCACTCATCGAATCCATGTTAAAAAGGGTCATTATACCATTGTATATATGGGGATGTGTTCCCAATAGCGTTGTTTCTTCTGTCATGAATAATATACGACGGAGGGCATCATTGGGGTATTGGTAATAGCCCGAATAATAATACAGGTGGTAAAAAAATAAAAAAACAACAGTCAATATTATATACTGTACTCAGTCGACTGTAATCTTCCAAGGTGGGAGACGAGGCTGGAGCTGCTGTACTCCCAATCCGGGCCATTATCAGAGAAGTGCTCCAGGAACTGTGATCTTAGTGATGGCATCTGTCTAAACTTCTGTGGTGAGGTTGATTTTAATTGGAGCCAGAGATTCCATCCTTGTCTCGTGAGTTCTCACCTGGATAAACAAATAGATTAAAAAACTTAATCATTACCTCGAAACGTGATAATCGAATTTCGGGGTGTGGGGTCTGGTTTTCTGAGAGCGTAAAACAGCCTCAAGTGCGCAGAGAAGCGCTTATTTCAACACAGTGCAGATTCTGGTCGCATCTGGGTAAATCAAAATATAAGTCAGCTTGCAGTTTGTTTTATCATTCCACTAACTTGTTTTAATTAATCAAATAAGTTATAAACAGATTATTACTATTTGAATACCATTAGCTGCCAAAGTAAACGTTTTGCTGTAATTAATGGTCTGACATCCTTCTACAAGAAGGAATCGCAGTTCTGAGCTGAGCAATCAGATACCCCAGGTGTCTCGATACATCTCCAAATTGCGTCGTATTTGTTGAGTGACCCGCGCCCACTGTGCCTCGGTTTTTCCTGGCCGTGATCGTCCTCTTGGGCACAGTGGTGGTGGTCAACAATGATTAACAAAATAAAAACCGATAGTTCTCTGGCGTGATCTTCTTGTTCTCCACGCTTGGACACAAGGAACCCAGGAGGAGACTCCGTTCACACACGTTGGGTTTATTGAACCAGCCACTCTAGCACACGACTATGTCGGACCATCTGAAACGACTAAATTGTGCTGTCAACTTCACGCCCCACGCCTCACTGATCAAATCCCTGCGCCACGCCGAGCCGATTTTCAAATCCAAAACTACATGCGAATCTCTACTTTTGACCCAGAAGTTCCCTAGCGGCCATTTTGAGCCCTCCGCTTGACCACTTGATATAGTTAAACGATACGAACTTAAAGCAACTTATCACAAAATAACTATTTTTGTTTTATCGGCAGTATTCCAGTCAGCCATTGATTGTTGTAACGGATGACTCCCGTGTGCACTCAAACATGCTACAAATACTCGTAAAAATAATGATACAATGTGCCTCACGCGAGTAACGTCCATTAAGATTCCCGCACAAACCCCACCCGTTTACACAATATTCAAAATAAACTAATCTCATACCTGAAACAATCAAACGTGCTGTCAACTTCACGCCCCCGCCTCACTGATCAAATCCCTGCGCATATGGGATTAATTGCAGGGTTTAAATTATTTTTACTTACACCAAAATGAACCTTTTTAAACTCTTACAACCAAATGGAATATCCAAAACCTTAATTGTAAAGGTGTTTGGGTAGTACGCACTTGAAAACGAATTATTACTTCATCCTCATCAATTAATTTAGATTCGAGTGTTAATTTTACGGTCACAAGTTATTTGTTGACGTAGCTCCCTCATTCAGCATCTCACCTGCGCCACGCAGAGCCAATTCTAAAATTGGTGACGTAACACGCCGACTCGATCACACCGAATCGATCAGTGATCTTGTTCACGTGAAGTCTCTCCATCACACTGGTCATCACCTAAGCACTTTGTAAAAAATATGTTCCAAAGAAAATAGAGAGGTTATCCTTATAATACTGAAGCGCAAAAATATGCACCATTTAACAAATACATAACCACACAGGTTACACGTGCAACGGTCTCTTTAATTGGCGACTGTGGCCTGGCTGGGAACACTGATGTCAGTAGAGGTCAGAAGAGTCTGACAGAGGTCATGAGAGAAGCACCGGAGTGAAAGGTGTCACGAGCAACCCCTTGTGATTTCAAAATTGGGATAAAATTCTAATATTTTTTTCAATTTTTTAAACAATTTGGTCCATGTAGCTGCCACTTGCAGCTGGATGGTCACGTGAACCTGTATCAACAAATACAAATATAAACCCGTATCGCAAATCAAGAAAATATATGAATCGATAAATTAAGAAATTAATGGCTGTATACTCATTCAGACGTGTAAAAGATGGTGGTGTATTGCAAAGTAATTTCTAGTCTCAGTGACGGATGATGGTGGGGATAGTTGGGGCCAATTTTGCCATGTTACCAGTGTAATAAAGAGGGAAGGTCAGCCTGTGACACAGGGCCGGGTGCGGCTAGAGGTTCGCTTTGTTGGGCCTGCTCCGCCAAGTGTCCCTTTGGGCCACCCGAGTTCACCCGAGTCCATTCTCCCTTGCGGTGTCTATCCCTGTGTAGTGGGAATGATGCAGAGACAGCGTTTTTAGGAGGCACTTTCTTTATTAACAACTTTCACGGTCTCGTCCGCACACTCTTCATAGTAACTTAGCCTAGCCTGTACACTGACGGCGCTGACTGAGATAGCCAATTACTATCCTTTGTCGCGCAATATCTAGAGGAGACGTTTAGCGATGACGGCGACGAGACGAAAGCAACGAGAACCGACAGACTTGAGCCCCTGCTCTTGGCTCCTTTTATGCTACCAGCATGGCCTGGCTCCGCTCTGACCGCGCCTCCCTTCTCGAGCCCGCTAGCAGGTTCCAGTGGCCTCCAGATGGGGCCCTCCGAAACCCTTACCCTAGTTCCTACCCTTTGCCCACACACCGTACACACCCACACCAGCGTGTGTACTGTCTGTCCAACACTGTTGTCGCTGCTGTCCACCAGCCGGCGCAATTACACTACACCTATACTGCCTCCCAATCCGAGATGAGCTGGAGCCAGGTCTTGTCTGTATATACGTACGTTCTCACTGATGGACAAGTAGAAATTCGCTAAATACTGCAATAGGTTGGTAGTAAGCGGGTGTGTACAACACCCGCGGACATCGCTAACAGTTTTTTTACCTCAAATCTTTTGAGCTCTTGTATCCCGTTATTAAATGTGAATTTGTCATAACAATTACGTTTGATCACGCGTGTAAAGCGCCCTGAGAAGTCCTTGCTTGACAGGCAATCTATCAAAAACAAGTCTTGTATTGTGCTCATCTTTGTTGGTAGCCTGGAGCTAATGGCAGAAATGTTGCATTTCTTTGTCAGATATTGATCATAGGATAACCAACTACTGTTATTCACACAAAGGTAAGGCATGCACACTATTGCTCAGTATTGTGTACATAAAGTGGTAGTTACTTCATTGTGCTGAAAGGATGAAGGACTTGGTCGACCCCAATTAACATAATTTTTCCCATTCTGTTTGATGATGCAAATACGAATTTGCACCCTCACTTCATTCTCGTTCCATTGGGCTCACTCGCAGAAAAGTCGGTCGCGAGCCCCTAGGGCAGATTCCTGGTTAACTCCTTCGACGGAAAATTGTATTAATACCTGATCGACGTGCTGCGATGACTTTGAGGTGGAGCAGGCCGTAAGGTTACCTACCGGTCGTGGCTTGTCATCGGTGACCAGAGCTTTGGGAAGAGCTCCGTGCTGGAGAGGCTCTCCAGTGTGCAGCTCCCGCGGGGTAGCGGTGCGTGGCTGAGGCTGGGGTGAAACGCGAGCCCTCGGAGACCCCGTGTATCCATGAGTGTGCAGGTGGAGAGGCAATGTAGAATCCGCAGGTTCCTCGTTTTATGATGCTATCCCCATACCCCCACCCTCCAGATCTACAAACTATAAAACTGCTGCACATTAGGACCAAGACCATGTGAAAAGTCCGTGGCGTAATTCACAAACGGAGTGAAATCTGCCATGATGAAATTAAAAGGTTTGGTGGTGGAATTAATATTGTATTAAATAAGGATTTTCAAGGTTGTGAAAAAGAGGCGTTTGTTGCTAAAGTGAGGTCTCAAGGCGAGAAAATTACAAAGAGTGGTGGTTTTTCCCCATATACTGCATATTTGTTGTGACATTTTGTGCATTTTTAAATCCTTTATATTAAGTTCGCGTGCTTGCTTGCTTGCGTGCTTGCTTGCTTGCTTAGGACCGTGCAAATCTTTCGGTCGTTTTTTAACCCACTTCCCGTGATCCAATCGAGCTGACATTTTCAACACAGACTCGTTGTGCCAGACAATTATTGTTCGTGAAAAAAAATTCCCAAAATTTTACACTTTTTAGGCAAAAAAATTTTTTTTACATATTTTCAAATAGAACGCATTCATGGCTTTGGCTGAACGTCAGAGTGTAAGAGCCCAGAGCGTAACCCCTCCACAAGCCGTGGCGGAGTAGCGCAGTTGGTAGCGCCCTCGCGTCCCATGCCAAAGGTCGCGGGATCGATCCCTGCGTCCTCCACAAGCGAATATATTTTAAAATCCTTTATATTAAGTTCGCTTGCTTGCTTGCTTACGACCGTGCAAATATTTCGGTCGTTTTTTCACCCACTTCCCGTGATCCAATCGAGCTGACATTTTCCACACAGACTCGTTGTGCGAGACAATTAATGTTCGTGAAAAAAATTCCCAAAATTTTACACCGTTTAGGGAAAACAAATTAAATATTTAATTACCAATTGCTTAATACTGGCAGACAATCATCTGACCCATAGGTGGCAGCCATCTCAAGCCAGAGGACGAGAAGACTCTAGCCGCCACGCATATAAAGGATTTATAATGAAAAACTTTGTTTTTACGGGTTTACTTGTTAAATCCTTTATATTAAGTTCGCATTTTTGCTTGCTTGCGTGCTTGCTTGCGTGCTTGCTTGCTTGCTTACGACCGTGCAAATCTTTCGGTCGTTTTTTAACCCACTTCCCGTGATCCAATCGAGCTGACATTTTCCACACAGACTCGTTGTGACAGACAATTAATGTTCGTGAAAAAAAATTCCCAACATTTTACACTTTTTAGGCAAAAAAAAATTATTTGACATATATTCAAATAGAACTCATTCTTGGCTTTGGCTGAACGTCACAGTATAAGAGCCCAGAGCGTAACCCCTCCACAGGCCGTGGCGGAGTAGCGCAGTTGGTAGTGCCCTCGCTTCCCATGCCAAAGGTCGCGGGATCGATCCCCGCGTCCTCCACAGGCGAAAATATTTTAAATCCTTTATATTAAGTTCGCTTGCTTGCTTAGGACCGTGCAAATCTTTCGCTCATTTTTTAACCCACTTCCCGTGATCCAATCGAGCTGACATTTTCCACACAGACTCGTTGTGTGTGACAATTAATTTTCGTGAAAATTTTTGTTCCAAAATTTTACACTGTTTAGGGAAAACAATTTAAATATTTAATTACCAATTGCTTAATACTGGCAGACAATCATCTGACCCATAGATTGCAGCCATCTCAAGCCAGAGGACGAGAGGACTCTAGCCGCCACGCATATAAAGGATTTAGAGTGAAAAACTTTGTTTTTACGGGTTTACTTGTTTCTAGCTTTGGATGTATTTATATCGACACTTTTTTCTAAATTTACCTTTACTTGTGATGGTTCACACTGTTCTCTGTACAATCTTGTTAGCTACATTATCCTAAATGTATGTGCATGTATATTATTCTTTGTATGAATAACACTTCTTACAAATGCATTTTGCGGTATATTTGAAAAGTCGGTGGTGTAATTCACCAACTTAGTGAAATCTGCCATGGTGAATATAAAATGTTTGGTGGTGGAATAAATATTGTATTAAATAATGATTTTCAGAGTTGTGAAAAAGAGGCGTTTGTTGCTAAAGTGAGGTCTCAAGGCGAGACAATTACAAAGAGTGGTGGTTTTTCCCCATATACTGCATATTTGTGGTGACATTTTGTGCAATTTTTTAAAAGTGAACATGAAGGGAACAAAAAATGACAGAGTTTTGCATAGAAAAGTGCAGTTGCTTCAAGCAAAGCCGTGTAGAAGGAAGCAGTGCAAGGTTGAACAAATATAGACCAAGAAGAAAATACTTGAGCAAGACCAGTTTCAGATAATGGGGCATTATTGTCTAGCTTTGCACGTATTTGTATCGACATTTTTTTCAAAATTTACCTTTACTTCTGATGGTTCTCACTGTTCTCTGTACAATCTTGTTAGCTACATTATTCTAAATATACGTGCATATACATCATTCTTTTAATAAATTACAATTCTTACACATGCATTTTGCGGTAGATTTTGGGAGTCCGCAATCTTAAATATTCATCGATAAATCATTACATTCGAAACACATTTGTCACTAATAACATCACCACAATTAAAATGATGGCAATGAGTGATGCTATTGAAGCACATGATACCAACTTCCAGTGACATAACAACCCACCAACTTTTATCTCTTCATAATCCACAAACTCTATCAATCCCCAATTGTTCAAGAATAACCTTAAAGAACAACCATCGCCTGGATATTCACCAACCCACATCTCGTGATCCACCAATACTTGCCTCCGATTCGCTGAGTTACATCTGTGCACCAATGCTGATATGAACACACTGACCAGGCAGCCATTGAGGCTGAGTCGACCTAGGTGAGGCTCAGTATAGGTGCTTTAGCTGCAATCAAATTCACGTCACTACGTTCACAGCACAGTATGCTAACCATTACACCTCTACACCCCCACCCTTTAGAATAAAAATTTGGTGGATCATGTAGATATTATTAAACTCCAAAACCCACTGGGCAGCAAGGTGGCCAGTAGAAGACAATACATTAAGCAGATGCCTTAATCTAGCCACGTGGATATACAGGTAGACCTCGCTTAGTGCTCAAGATGCGTTCCTGGAGAAATATATATGGGGATGCGTTCCAAACAGGGTGATTTCTTCTCTCATGAGCAGTATATGAGGGCACCATTGGGGTATTGGTAATAATAATGCAGGTGGTAAACATTTCATAAATACAAATAATTTAAAACATCAGTATTGTATACTGTACTCATTCTACTGTAGTCGTCCAAGGTGGGAGACGAGGCTGAAGCTGCTGCGCTCCCAATCCGGGTCATTATCAGAGAAGAGCTCCAGGAATTCCGTGATCTTAGTGAAGGCTTCTGTTTAAATTTATGTGGTGAGATTTCTTTTACGTGGAGCTAGAGATTACATTCTGATCTCGTGAGTTCTCACCTGGCTAAACAAATAGATTTAAAAAATGTAATCATGACCTCGAATCCTGATAATCGAATTGCGGGGTGTGGCGTCTGGTTTTCTGAGAGCGTAAAACAGCTTCAAGGGGACTGAGAAGTGCTTATTTCAAACAGTGCAGATTCTGGCTGCATCTGAGTGAATCAAAATCAGCTTGCAGTTTTAACTTATCATTTCAATAACTTTTTTAATGAATTAAATACGTTCTGAACAGATTATAACTATTTGAATACCATTAGTTGTCAAAGTTTATTTTTAGCTGGAATTAATGTTCTGGCATCCTAGGGCAGTGAGTCACTTCAGACACTAATAGAAGGAGGCATACACGTTTATTCTACATTTTCCACAGTATAGGGGATAACTATATATGGGTCAGGACAGCCGGCACACTGACTGACCCAACACCGACGAGGAGGTGAAGAGGGGGATGAAGACTTGTGAAGACGGGTGCCATTCCCAAACCGCAGCAGCCCCGACCCAGCGTGGCCTGGCTCCGCCCTTGGCCACGCCCCCTTCTGGGCTCTGCCCCACGTGTCCTCTGTCACCGTAACGCTACAGCCGTGCCTATCACGTGCCCTACTGGCAGACCGGCCACTGTATCCTCAAATGCCCTTCACTGCCAAAAACCGGCGCTACGCGCTGTAGTGACCCATTCTATGGCACTACACTAGTACAAGGACGACTCACGATTCCGATGTGACCAATTAGACACTCCAGGTGTCTCAATACATCTCTAAATTGCGTAGTATTTGTTAAGTGCAACAGGCTTTTGAATTGTCGACTGTAGCCTGGCTGGGAACACTTGTGTCAGTAGAGGTCAGAAGAGTCTGGCAGAGGTCATGGGAGAAGCGCCGGAGTGAAAGGTGTCATGAGTAGCCCATTGCGATTTCAAAATTTGGATTGAATTCAAATATATTCTTTTTTTAAACAATTTGGTCCATGTAGCTGGATAGTCACATGAACCTGTATAAGCAAATACAATTAGATACCCGTATCGCAAATCAAGACGTTATATTAATCGATGAATTGATTAATGGAGCGTTGCATCTGGGCCAGCGCTGGTGCTCATGTAAGCAATTAATGGCTGTAGACTCATCCAGACTTTAAAAGATGGTGGTGTATGGCAAAATATTTCTAGTGTCAGTGACAGATGAAGGTGGGGACAGTTGGGGCCAACTTTGCCATGTTACCAGTATAATAGGAGGGAAGGTCGGCCTGTGACAAAGGGCTTGCTGGGGCTTGAGGTCCGCTTTAGTGGGCCTGCTCCGCCAAGTTCACCCGAGTCCAATCTCCCCAGCGGTGTGTATCCCTATAATGGTGGCCCCCCCACACAGCAGTTCTGCCTCCTAATCCGAGAGGAACTGGAGCCAGGTCTGACCTAGTAGACACGTGCGCTCCCCCTGAAGCAGAAATGCGCTAAATACTGAAATAGGTTGGTAGTAATCGTTTGCGTGCAACACTGGCGTACATCACTTCCAGGTGTTTTAATCAAGTCTTTTCAGCTATTGTAACCCATTCATAAATGTGTAGTGACATAGAATCGGTCACGTAGCAGCATAGCGCTAGCTGTTGGCAGATAAGGGATCTGCAGCTTACAGCAGCCCTGACGGCAGGTCACGTGATAGACCAGAGATGGATATATGGGAAAGGTCACGGAAGGGGCACATCGAGAACCCGCTAGTAGGTTCCAGAAGGAGGGCGTGGCCGGGGGCGGAGCCAGGCCACGCTGACAGTATAAGAGGGGCCCCGGGAGGGGACTTTGGAGCTGTCGTTTGGAGTGGGATCCCGTCGTGCTGCTGGAGTCACCACCATCGTCTCCATCTTCACCATCTCGGCGTCGCCAATCAGGCAGTCTACCAGCTGTCCTGACTGGGAACATTAGTTTCTAAGTGTCACTGTCAGGCCGTGTTAATAAACCAGTGCCTCCAACTATTAGTGTCTCTGAGTCAGTCACTACAAATGAACATTTTCATCTCAATTACGCTTTATAACGCGTGTAAAGCGCCCTGAGAAGTCCTTTCTTGACAGCCAATCTATCAAAAACGAGCATTGTATTGTGCTCATCTTTGTTGGTAGCATGGAGCCGATGGCAGAAATGCTGCATTTCTTTTGCAGATGCTGGTCACAGGATAACCAATTACTGTTGTTCACGCAAAGGGTAAGGCATGGACACTATTGCTCATTATTCTGTACATAAAGTGATAGCTATTTCATTGTGCTGGAGGGATGAAGGACTTAGTCGACCTCAATTACCATTATCTTTCCCTTTCCTTGTCGGTGTTTGATGATGCAAATACGAATTCACACCCTCACTTCATCCTCGTTCCATTGGGATCACTCGCAGAAAAGTCGGTCGTATGCCCACAGGGCAGGTCCCTGGTTAACTACTTCAACGGCAAGGTGCATTAATACCTGATCGACGTGCTGCGCTGACTTTGAGGTGGAGCAGGACGTAAGGTTACCTACCGGTCGTGGCTCGTCATCGGTGACCAGAGCTCGGGGAAGAGCTCCGTGCTAGAGGGGCTCTCCAGTGTGCAGCTCCCGCGGGGTAGCGGTGCGTGGCTGAGGCTGGGGTGAAACGCGAGCCCTCGGAGACCCCGTGTGTCCATGAGTGTGCAGGTGGAGAGGCAATGTAGAAACTGCAGGTTCCGCATACTCCCACCCTCCAGATCAACAAACTAAAACTGCTGCACAGGAGGACCAATACCATGTGAAAAGTCCAGAGGTGTGGACTCGAGTCATGTGACTTGGACTCGAGTCAGACTCGAGTCATGAATTTGATGACTTGCGACTCGACTTGGACTTGCATAACAATGACTTTGTCCCACCTATGAGATGTGGACTCGAGTCATGTGACTTGGACTCGAGTCAGACTCGAGTCATGAATTTGATGACTTGCGACTCGACTTGGACTTGCATAACAATGACTTTGTCCCACCTCTGGAAAAGTCCGTGGCGTAATTCGCAAACGGAGCGAAATCTGCCATTGTGAATATTAATGGTTTGGTGGTGGACTATATATATTGTATTAAATAATGATTGACAGAGTTGTGAAGAAGAGGCGTTGGTTGCTAAATTGATGTCTCAAGGCGAGAAAATAACGTAGAGTGGTGGTTTTCCCCACCATATACTGTATTTTTGTGGTGACATTTTCTCAAAATTTTTAATAGTGACTATGAAGAGTTTTGCATAAAAACGTTGAGTTGCTTTAAGCCAAGGCGTGTAAAAAGCAGCAGAGCAAGGTTGAACAAATATAGACCAAGAAGGAAATACCTTTGCAAAACCAGTTTCAGATAAGGGGGCATTTTTTTCCTAGCTTTGCATATATTTGTATCAACATTTTCTCTCAATTTACCATGTATTGTGATGGTTGTTTATGTTCTCTGTACAATCTTGTTTGCTACATTATCAGAAATGTACGTGCACATACATCATTCTTTTAATGAATAACAATTCTTACACATGCATTTTGCGGTATATTTTGGGAGTCCATAATATTTAATATTTATCGATAAATCATTACATTCTGATTCCAAAGAACACAGGATGAGATGTTACTATCCTTTGTGCAAGCACTTCCAAGAGTTCATGAACAGTGAGCCTGGTGAAATTTGGGGAGTGCATCGTCAGTAGTGAACCTTTGGGTCCTAGGGTGTTTCGGCCTTTCATACTATACACCCTCCCCAAAGGCGGCCAGCGACAGGGTGATCAATCCTACGCTTGCGTCCCATTCCCAATTAGTCATAGGAGTTGCCTTGTTGTTGATAGCCAACATCCCATGGGACTATGCATGGCAGGGGCGTCCTCCTCCCTGAGTCAAGCATTGTTGACTGCATACCTCCTGGCCCTCTCACTTTGGGGCCCAGCTGGGGTCTTTCCTCTTCATCCAGAGCCACTGACTGCTGCCTTCTGCCGCCTCCGATACAGCTCTGATTGCAGAACGCTGGCTCTGGCCCTTAATTCCCAGGTCTCTAAGCAGTCTGGTTGTAGATGTTGCCACAAAACCTCTGCAGCCCACCTCCACTGGTCGGACTTCTGTGTTCCAGCCATGATGCCGTGCTTCGGCAGCTAGATCGGCATAGCGCAGATGTTTTCGCTCATAAGCCTCATCTACTGAGTCCTCCCAGGGTACTGTGAGCTCAATGATGAAGACCTTCTTGAGCGAACGGGACCAGAGCACCATGTCAGGTCTTAGGGTGGTGGTTGCGATCTCCGGAGGAAACACAAGTTGCCGGCCAATGTCAGCTAGAATTTTCCAGTCGCGGGCCAAGCGCAGCTGGTCTCGCTCTATTGGTGTAGAGCCGCTCTCCGGTGGTTTAGCCCCTTCGCGGACAAAGGTCGTCCGTAAGGGGTGTGATGCTGCTGGGGGTGGTAGGGAGTTGGTGGCAGCTTGCTTGTCCTCCAGGGCGGACGCAAGGTTTTTAAGGACTTGGTTGTGACGCCAAGTGTAGCGTCCTTGGGTGAGGCTTGTTTTACACCCTGTGAGAATGTGCCTGAGGTTGGCTGGCATGGAACAGAGGGCACAGTCCGGATCTTCACCATACCATTGGTGAAGATTAACTGGTGTTGGAAGGACGTCATATGTTGCTCTGATGGAAAAGCTCAACCGCCTCGCTTCCATGGCCCACAGATCCTTCCAGCTGATCTTCCTCTTCTCCACACTGTCTCATCGAGTCCACTGTCCCTGTTTGGCAAGAGAGACTGCCTTGGCCCACCTTGCAGCCTCCCCCTGATGGCGTACTTCCTGCACTACCATCTTCCGCCGCTCTGGTGCAGTGACCTTACTCCAAGCAGCACGGCTAGTTAGCCCAAGGCCTCCTCTCCCTTGCTGAACATGACCCACAATGTCAGCATGTCTGAGGGCTGCTGTTGCCTCCTGGACTGCTTTTCCTGGCCTCCATTTGCGCCCAGTTGCCAAGGTCGGCGCGTTGTTGCTCACCACTGGGTCTCGAGATTCATTCAGTGTCATCTGGAGCCTGGTTTTTGCACACTTGAATTCTTCAGTTAGACTGGTGAGGGGCAGCTTGAGAACACCATCTCCATAGAGGCCTATGGTGGTAAGGCATCGTGGAACTCCGAGCCACTTCTTTAAGTAGCTCGTGACTCCTCTTTCCAATCTTCTCCACTGTTGAGATTGGAACCTCATACACTGCTAGGGGCCACAACACCCGGGGTAGGAGACCAAACTGCAGACACCAGGCCTTTAACTTTCCAGGTAGCTGGGTGTTGTCGATGGACTGTAGGCTACTACAGATGTCTTTGCGCAGCTGTTGCACCTGGTCTTTGTCCTTCAGGCTTGCATCATACCACCTTCCAAGGCTTTTTACCGGCTGCTCAGACACTGTTGGGATTTGGTCATCTCCGATGAAGAATTTCAGGTCACAGAGTACTCCCTTCACAATCGAGATGCTGCGTGACTTGGATGGTTTAATCTTCATACGGGCCCAGCTGATGTTCTCATCGAGTTTTCTGAGCAGTCTCCTGGTGCATGGGACAGTGGTGGTCAATGTTGTAATGTCGTCCATGTAGGCTCTGAGTGGAGGGAGGCGAAAACCAGAGTCGACTCGCTGTCCACCAGCAACTCATTTTGAGGATCTGATGATAACCTCCATTGCCATTATGAATGCCAATGGAGAAATTGTACATCCCGCCATTATACCTACATTCAGGCATTGCCATGAGGTGGTGAACTCTGAGGTGGTGAAGCAGAACTGCAGATCCTGAAAGTACGACTTCACCAGGGTTGTGATGGTGTCCGGTATGTGGAAAAATCTGAAGGCAGACCACAGGAGTTCATGGGGCACAGAGCCAAATGCATTGGCGAGGTCGAGGAAGACTACATGGAGGTCCCTTTTCTCCACCTTGGCCATTTGGATCTGGTGCCAGATCATGCTGGAATGTTCCAAGCAGCCAGAGAACCCTGATATTCCTGCCTTCTGTACAGATGTATCGACGTACGCATTCCTTTGCAGGTACTCGGCCATCCTCTGGGCAATGACCCTAAAGAAGATTTTACCCTCGACATTCAGTAAGGAGATTGGGCGGAATTGGCTGATGTTCACTGCATCCTTCTCCTTAGGGATCAGGACCCCGCCTGCCCTACGCCACACTTTGGGTATTATCTTTTTTTGCCAAGCTGTTCCCATAAGCCTCCAGAGGAACCTCAGGACGTCTGGTGCGTTCTTATACACTTTGTACGGGACTCCATTTGGCCCCGGGGCTGATGCTGTTCTTGCCCTTCGAACTGTGTTTTCCACCGCTTTCCATGTCGGAGGGCTGGTCTCAATATGATGTTCCGGGGGTTCAATGGGTGGGATATCTGATGGGATGGCCAGATGTTCATGTCGCTTTGAGTCAAAGTTTGTTGTTCTCAGGTGCTCTTCTAGGTCTTTCTTTGTTGTTTTTAGAACTCCACTTTTTTCCTTCGTGAAGAGACTTTTAAGGAACTTGAAGGGATCTTTATAGAATCGAGTTCTAGTTTGTTCTTTTTTCCTTCTGCGTTTCCGTAGGTTCTCTGCTCTACGGAGGGATGCCAACCGGGTTTTGATGTCAGCCTGAAGTGCCTCTATGCCCTCCTTTTCCACTTTCGAGGCTTTCTTCCACTGTTTCTTAAGCTGTCTCCTTTCTTGAACGAGGCGCTTGATTTCTTGTTGCCTCCTGGAAACTGGTGGCGTTGGAACCTTTCTCCCGCCTTTTGCCTCTTGCACTCCAAAGCTTTCTGCCCCGTACTCATAGATGATGTCCCCCATCCTCTCCAACTTCTTCTCCACTGTGCCTCGAAGTTTCTCGAGGGTCAAGGTAAGGTCAGTATTCACTGTTTCCCACAACTTCTTGTCACTGGCGCCAGGCCACTTCACATACGGTCTAAACACATTTGTCACTATTAACATCACCACAATTAAAATGATGGCAATGAGTGATGCTATTCAAGCACATGATACCAACTTCCAGTGACATAACTACCCACCAACTCTTATTTCTTCATAATCCACAAACTCTATCAATCCCCAATTGTTCAAGAAGAACCTTAACAACAACCATCGCCTGGATATTCACCAACCCACATCTCGTGATTCACCAATACTTGCCTCCGATTCGCTGAGTTACATCTGTGCACAAATGCTGATATGAACACTGACCAGGCAGCCATTTGAGGCTGAGTCGACCTAGGTGAGGCTCAGTATAGGTGATTTATCTGCAATCAAATTCACGTCACTACGTTCACAGCACAGTATGCTAACCATTACACCTCTACACCCCCAACCTTTAGAATCAAAATTTGGTGGATCATGTAGAGATTATAAAACTTCAAAACCCACTGGGCAGCAAGGTGGCCAGTAGAAGACAATACATTAAGCAGATGCTTTGACAATAGTTTGCCAGTCACAGACGAAGACAAGCAGACTTCCCTGTGGATTGCAAATAGTATAAGAGCCCACGAGGAGGTGATGAGACCGCAATGTATGGCCATGAAAGTGGCGGAACCATCACCTCATCAAGGACGGAGGAGGTTCAGGGAAAATTGAGCATAGGGGAAGACACTGAAGTGGAGATGAACGCCGGGCTGCCTGGGGGAGGGATGTTGGTGGCGGTGGTGGGGACATTATGGGGACCTACCTAGAGGACATTTTGTTGGACACCCCGTCGACTCGGGGCATCCAGCCGGACCCGAACCCCGGTTACCTGCCACTGATGTGGCCGGACAGGTCACATCACATGCGGGTGCCGCACAGATGCTGCTCTACCGGGAGCACCCTCGTGCCAACAGCTGCTCTCCACCCCTACGTACAACCAGCAGGCAAGTCGCGACACACCAAACACTTCGGCAGTCCTCATCACAGACTTCTCATATGCACCAACAGTCGGTCCACCTGCCACTTCCCGACGATCACAGCCACCCTCGTACGCACGCGATTTTTCATCACAATGGTGGCCATCTTCGGGCACACAATGGCGCAAGTTGGCTAGGAAGGTAGTGGCAGCCGCAGCTGGGATGTCGGTGGCGGTAGGCTCGGTGGGGGGAATTAATATTTGGATGCTCGTCGATACAAAAGCATCTGCGACTATTATATCCCTGTGCCCTTTTGACATGCTCCCATACAGAGTCCAGTGGTTGCGCCCCGTGCAATCATCATACGTAACAGCATGGAGATTTTTGGACAACTAAAGACCCACATTTGTATAGAAGAACTAGTCATATCAGGCCATGTACTTGTCTCCAGCACGTTGATGGTTTCCGTTTGCCGGGGACAGACTATTTGAACCAACTCCCTATCAAGATTGTAACGGACCAGGGGTGCATTTGTAATAAAGGTCGTGGAAGCGACTTCTGGAATCCGGTCTTTATTTGTCTTTCATTCACAACACTCCTATCTTACTCCTTCACGCTGCTGACAGACAGCGTGAGAGGGAGAGAGAGAGAGACACGCGCGGCCACGTGGCAGCCTGGACCCCGCTCCAGCGTGGCCTCACCCTCCGTTCGTTCCAGATCTGACCACGTGTTGTCCGTCTCCACCCCTTTTAATACCCGGGTCACGTGGTACCTTTCCACCAATCCTGGTTAACCTCTATGGAATCTTCTAGACTCCATCGTACATTCCCAGGACCGCGCCCCTGACTCGTCCCCCCATTGGCTGTGGCTAAAGCCAGCATATCCAATCCTCTACTTACAGATGTCACCTTCCCATTACGTCAGGGCCACGCCCCTAGACTTCCCCCCATTGACTATGGGCCAGGACCGGTAGAGCCAATCATCGTAACGAGGTGTGATCCATCAGCAACCCGGATATATCCTCACATTACACCCCCCCCCCCCCGGTGTAAAAAGTCAGCCGTCTCGGCTGGGAAAAGAGTGACAGCCCGTATCCTTTTGAATAACATCTTAGAGCATCCATGATGCATTAACAAGGTAAGGGGAGTAGGCGCCAACGCGCAGAGGAATTAAAACATTAAAACAACCGACATACATTAGGGCGCCCCTGTAGCGCAGTAACACCAGGGCGACAGACCGCAAGGACAACAGTATTAGCGAAATGGGAGAGACTTCGACCGCGTACAGTCTTCTTGGTTCTTTCGGTAAAGTCACGTAGAAGGGAAGTAATAAAATAATAAAAATAAAACATAATAAAACAATTCTCACGACGTTTCGGCCACAACGCAAGCAGCCGTCCTCAGGCGAAGAATGAAGCACCTCCAAGCTTGGAGCGTATATTTAAGCTGGGTTAGAGGGGGGGAGATGGGAAGAAGAGCGCCTAAACAAAATAATTTGCATATCAAGAGGAATTCAGCATATGGAAAATGCGTAGGAGGTGGGCGGGGGGGGGTTCCAAATCAATACTATGCCCGTGCATTATGCAGGATTAGCAGCATGAAAGGGGGGGAGGGGGGTAGCATTAACAAAGGAAAGGAATGTTAATAGTATGTAGCTGCAGTTACTAAACAACCACGTAAAAAACAAAAGTAAAAACTGCATAACAAACTAAAGTATAAACTACATAGCATCATCAGTATACTTACTATACTCTACAATAAGCTGAGTTACTAACAGTAAGTAATACATAAAAAATTCTACGTAGTAAAACATTATATAATATGCTTCCATCTAAACTTTATTCTCTTACATCACACGCGTCTATACCGTACTATATACTGCCATAGGCCAACCCAACATTAAATTACATACTGTATTGCTATAAACCACCTTATACATTTTAATATAACACTATGTATTATTCTACCCACCGTAATGTGTATCGAAATGGTTTATTACGTCCTTCCAGTGATTGCTAAGCCAGAATCACTCAACGATGGCAGCTATACAAAAATAAAAAGAGACCCCACCAACAGCCTCGTCTCCAAAACCAACAACATCATTTCTGCTTCAACCGCATTAATTGATCAGACCAAACAGTTCTCGTTGAAACCTTCTGCAGCCAGGCCACCAAGATTGTACGGCTTGCCAAATATACATAAAGAAGATACACCTCTTCGTCCCATTGTCTCTACTATCAACTCCCCCACTTACAAACTGGCTCGTTTTTTGTCCGAAATCCTACGGCCTTTCACTGGAAAAACCACTTCTGCAGTACTAAACTCTACTGACCTGGTATCGACAATCAAGGGGATTGCCCTGTCCCCAGACGACCTACTTGTTAGTTTTGATGTGGTTTCCTTGTTCACCAAGGTGCCTGTGCCTGACACCATCGCAATCATTGAAGACTTGGTTCATCAAGGACTGAATGCTGGGGTACCCCCCCTGGTGAGACACTGCTTAACCAATACATACTTCACCTGGAATGGAACCTTCTACAAGCAAATTGAGGGCACCCCAATGGGCTCCCCCCTATCTCCGGTTGTAGCCAACATCTTCATGGAGAAATTTGAGACGGACGCCATCCAGACTGCCACTCTACGCCCGACCTTATGGAAGAGGTACGTAGACGATACTTTTGTCATCTGGCCACATGGCCGGCCTGCTCTAGACCAATTTTCAGGTCTACAAATTACAACTAGCGTACACGAGGAGTTACACCATGTGAGAAGTCCGTGGCATAATTCACAAACTGCGTTAAATGTGCCATGGTGAATATAAAATGTTTTTGGTAGAATATATATGTTGAATATGTAGTGACCTTCAACCAAATGATGTTTGAAAGATTTGTGAATAGAAGGCGTTCGTTGCTAAGGTGACGTCCCAAGGCGAGACAATTATAAACAGCGGTGGTTTTCCCCACCATATAAATTAAGTGATGCTGAGTGACCTTAAATTGAGTAGACATTGGCACAGTTTCGCATACAGAAGTTAGGTTGCATAAGGTAGGCGTGTAAAGCATTGAGCAAAATATTGACAGGGTTTTGCATGAAAGACTTAGTTTGCTTAAAGGCAGGCATGTAAAGAGAGGTACAAGAGCAATACATTGACAGGGTTTTGCATAGAAAACGGTTGCTTAAAGGCAACCATGTAAAGGGAAGTACATAGAGCAAGGCATTGCATCTGTCTTTGTTCATTATTTACTTTCACCGTTTGTGTGTTGTTTCATTTAACTGTATATACATATGTCTTTTATTTAATATCAATAAGTTCATTTCATTGTTTAATGTTAATATTCCTCTTTCGTATGGCTGATGTACATGCAGAGTAACAACTACAAATTCACATTCAGGTGGTCAAGCCAGATAACCACGTCAGGAGTAGCAGTGTCTCGCTATAATGTCTCCTTCATAATTGTGAATTGGGCCATGTGTTATTATATGTTATATGGTCTGTTTTGGGTGACCATAGTCGCACACTGGAGAGTTTTAAATTTCCCATTTGTGCATCAGGTATCCAAATCTGCCATGGTTTGTGCGGCTTTATGGAAGTTCAAACCCTGTGAACTTTTCTGTTGGGTCTTTCCCAATGTGTTTGTGAGTTCTTTTCTACTCCATTCAGCTCTCCAACCTTCATCAGGGTTGAATTCGCATTGTTTAAGGTTAAGCGCTTGGGTCCAAAAGGGCTTGCGTGACTTCAAGCGATGACAAGGGACGTTATTGACGTCCTGATGAATGGGAAGGTGACTGTTTCCCTCGATTTGTAAAACTTCCTGGAGGGTTGCAACATTGTGGTGGATGGGTGGGGGAGAGATGTGACAACACGAGCAGCCAGAGTATTTGGGTCAACTTGAGGGTTTCAGGGATATACCGCATTGCAGTGTTCATTTGGACATCAACAATTCGAATGTGATTACTTCTGGTGCACAGTATTCGGCTACAGAGTACACAAATGCCATCGTTGATATCCGTAGCTCTGGTGCTGATGCTACCTGGCCTGTGCTTGTCAGTTTCTGGACCAGGTTGACCCTTGTTTTGGTCTTGGCGGCTACCTTTTTCAGGCGGCCATGGAAGGTTAGTGTATGGTCCAGCTTCACTCTGAGATAGGTTGGAGTGGGGTGTGTCGCACAGTGTTGCCGCAGGTAATTTCAGAATGTACTTGGTGCTCCTATTATCAAGATGAAATACAGTGACTGTTGTCTTATGGGAATTTGGCTTGAGCCTCCATTTACGGAAATATTCCCCCATGGTTTTTAGGTCTTGGTTTAGTCGTGTCGATGTCGTTGAAAGTGGCTGTTTGCGTTGCCAGGGCAAGGTCATCACCATATACACATTTTCACAACCTGGTTGGTGGTATGTCGCTCGTGTAGACATTAAAGAGCGTTTGTGCGAGTACTGAACCTTATGGCAATCCATTGTTGAAGAATTGGGGTGAGTTGGCTTTGTCATCCATATAGACATGCAGTCTGTCTCAGCATCAGACCATGCTTTCCCACCTGATGACGGACGCTTATGTTGCACCCGAAACGACGTGATTTATTTTATTTTATACCTTTCTGACTTTACCGAAAGAACCAAAGAGTATGCAGTTGCCAATTGCTCAGCATCATCCACAGCAGGTGTATTGTTTTGAGGCAAGGAATGGTCCTTGCGAGCTTTAACATCAAGCTCTTAATCCAGACTGTGGCGTAAAAACGATGAAGAAAGTCCACAAAGGCTGCGCCGGTATTGGATTTCTTATGGAATCCTGCCTTGATGTGTGTTGTAAGGGCCAAAATTTGGTCACAGCAGCTGCGTCCAGGTCAGAATCCAGCTTCTTCAGGGATCACTGCCTCGACGAGGTGGCTGATTCTCCGGATGATGATGCATTCCAGGAGTTTATAGCTCATGCACAGAAGTGATATTGGCCGATAGCTTCCCAGTTTGTCAGTTGGCTTGCCCAGTTTGGGTATTGCAATGACTATCACCTCCCGCCATGCTTTTGGAATGCATCCGGTTTTCATGGTTTTGGTTTTACAGGTTTGTCAGCCATTGGAGTCTCCTAGGGCCTAAGTGATAGAGTAATTACCATCTCTGCCAGCAGCCTTGCCTTTCTTCATTTCAGTCAAATCCTCCCTCACTTCCTCTGGCGGTGGTGTAATTGACTACGGATATGTCTCTTGGTGTTTTTGTTAAGCGGTCGTTTTGTGTTCTCCACTAGTTTGGAGGCTATAGAGTTGGGCAGGACTGTCGCAATCCGGTATTGCTGGGTTAGTATCACCCAGATGTCGTAGTAGGGCCCAGGCACAGCTCCTGGAGTGTGTAAAGTCCAGGCTTTCATCACACTCAATCCACCACTAACTTCTGGCTGAGTCTACAAAGACTCTAGCAGAGCCTTTCCAACCTGTGGGCTGCCCAACCGGTTGTACTGTTGAAGCAGGTCCTCTTTTGTCCAGCAGGGAGTGTATTCTTTCTGGAACCTTCGGGGGATGCTCTTCTCTCTGTTATTTTTTAAATTTCATTGTCTGTGTTGATCAATTTAAAAATACCACAGGCCACCTGGGACTTTGCATCGGCGCACCTTTTGCAAAGTACTGCTCTCTCTCTGGTCTCTAAGTGGTTCTTAGTGTTGCACACTCGAAATGCCACATTAGGCAAAGGTGGTAACGTTGTATGCTTGCAATTGTCACTCAAACTGCTTCTGGTGGAAGGGCCTCCACTGGAGGGAGCTCGAGAGAGCGCTCTAAATGTTATTTTTTCCTACGCCTCTCTGCTAGTCAGACATGCAAGAGGTGGGAGTAGCCACAGTTTACCCCACCACACAACCTGCTGATTGACTACCTGCGGTGTACCGATTTATACTGCTGGGTGGATCGGGGGATTTTATAAACCTGTCCATTATTTAATCTGCCGCAGTTGGAGATCCAAATGCAATGGCAACCTTTGTATTGCTACCCCAGTGTGCTATACATTACACTACTACAGCTTCCCATGTGGTTATTGTCAGATACCAACGTTTTTCAGAGAAAGGTTATAAACATTTCTGAAATTCACATTGAACAATTATGCTGATATGTGAGCAGTTTGTAAATATGCCGATAGAATATAGCACCATTATAGTACAGTTTTTTTGTGACACTGCATTGGCAATGCTCAGTAACTGTACTTCAGGGCAAACATCGCTGGTAAATACAGCGCTCTAACAGTTGATCTAGCTTCATTTGAAGTGTATTTTCATCGTTGGAGACTAACCAAAGCATTCTAAAACCACAAGCACTTTCCGCTTGAACAATCATACAGCAGATGCCACCATCGATTTGTCTTTCTACGATAGTCCAGTGTGCGATGACCCCACACCAAGATATCTAGGGGTTATCATGCACAGAAGCCTGACCTTCAAGCCTCACATATAACAAATCCGTGAAAAGATCAAATCAAGATCATCTTGCTTCAGACATTTGCAGGAATGATCTGGGGCGCCGCAGCTGATGTGCTGCCAACTGCCACTCTCTCATTAATCTACTCAGTGGCAAAGTATTGTGCTCCATCCTGGTCCGAGAGATCTTACACAAAACTAGCAAGTGCATAATTAAATAATGCAATGCGCATCATAACCGCAACACTGGCTCCCTGTTCTGGCGAACATTCTGCCACCAAATATTTGCAGAGACATGCAAACTGCAAAGAAGCTTACACGTGTTCATGCCGACAACCACCTACCCATCAACCAATCACCCTTCTGGGATCGTTCTGTTATCTTTCTATAATTTCTGGAAGAACGCTGGCGAACAGAGTAGAGCAATGCGGACGTCCAGAATAAACACCTCATTTGAGACCCAAACATTACATCTACTGGCTTTGATATTCCTTAAAGACGCTGGTGTACTATCAATGGTATTGGAGCATAAATAGGCTGATGCGAACATCTCCTTCAAAAATGGAGTTAAGAACGATTCACAGACTCACAGTGCGACTGTGGCCACGCCACACAAACAATTGACTATATAGTAAACCATTGTAGTGTATGCTCATTCAACGACGGAATAGCAAAACAACACACATTCTCTCCTGAAGTCCTTTCATGGCTAGCATACCTTGACATTGTCATTTTGCTCCTAAACATACTGCCGGGAGTAAGAATAGAATGCTTTTGGTTGAATAACATTATTTGACTTGCATGGCATGCAGGAGGAGTTACCATGATTGAAAGCTGACATTTCTAAAACTGTTTAGTACATAAAACACTAAGGAAAGATGACTTTGCGAAAGATTGCAGGTATAAGAGGCATGCTCGGCCTCACCCATTTTTGTTCCGTATAAATTAGCACTCACGAGCTGCATTAACCACTTGAGCAAGGACACAGGGCAGCATCATGAAACTTCTCAGTGGCGTTCTGTTGCTCTACCTCTTCACTGGTAAGCTTCATGCATTCAACAAATCACCCAGCATGCATCCAATATCAGATCTCTAGAAGCTAAGCAGGCTTGGGTCTCGATGATTAGGTGGGCAACCATCGTGCACTGGTTGTTGTAGGCTGCGGGCTACGTGGTGAGCAGCAGAGGGCAGTGCACATTTCATTGTACTCTATTATTAAGGCCCCATGGCGATGGTCCTTGCATTCACCAATCTACATGGACAAAGCATGGTGAAGTATGGTAAAACAACCCCCATGATAAGCAGGGCATGGGGAGTTCCTCATACCGACGTGGGCGGCACAGTGGCGCAGTGGGTCACACTTGTGCCTCACAGGAAGGGGCCATCCATTTAGTACGTAAGCGTGGAGGGGGTAGAGGTTAACCCAAATGCGTACCCTTGCGTAGGGGGGGGGGGGGTCTACTGACAATGTGCGTACGCATAGGAAACGTGGGGGGGGGGGGGTGAAGCCTCGATAATGCAGCCGGCGGTGGACTATCTGTTTGTTTAAACACGTTAATATTATTAATCCTTGATCGTTTCTGCGTGGATTAAATATCGGCCGTTAGATAGGATTCGGGGGGGGGGGCGTCAAGCGAACGTACGCAGGTGGGGGGGGGGGGTGTAAAAAAGTACGCGTGCGTACAGGGGGGGGGGGTCCGGTTTTGACAGATTTTTGTGTTCGTAATAAATGGATGGCCCATAAGAAGGGCCTGGATTAGATTTTTTACTTGGGTGCCTTTCCGTGTGGAGTGTGTATGTTTACCCGCCTGTTCTGCACGGGTTTCCTCCAGGTTATCTGGTTTCCTCCCATAACTAAAATAACATACAATGTAATTGGTATTGGCCAAACATCCCAATGCTGAAATATGAGTCAAATGGGTTTAGACATAGCAACATTGGCCACTTCTGCAAAAACTTTGCAGGACTCTCCTGAAAACATTTTCTCGGTGAGTCTGGAGACCAGGGATTCAAACCGGTTTGTTTTTGCTTGCAGTTCGCAAGTGGTAAAAGGGTCTACATAATGGACTTCAAATTCACAATTTCCATGACAAATGTGACATGGAATAGATTTTTTGTCATAATAAATATTTGATCATAAAGATGGTAATGTATTTCATAATATACTTACATAAATGTACGCTTATTGTCAAAAACGTAATTAATATTTCAATAGACACAACAGTGATTTAAGTCAGACTTCAAAAGGACTCATGAACTTCATTACCAAGATCGACAATCAGGTAATAAAGAACACCCAACGGATTGCTGTCACATTTGTAATGAAGAAAGAATACCTAAAATTGAGCAAAAAGGTACAATCACTGAGTATATTCACATAAATGATGGACCAATGGCTGCAAGGGTACTTATTGCACCCTATGGGAAAACTGGATTTTTCTCCGGGTCCTCCGTTTTTTTTCTCCACATTTAGAATTAACATACGTTTAGAGTATTTGACTGCTATACATTTCTACACGATGACAAGCCACTTTGTTGAGCTATCATTTGTGGCCAGGCCGCTTCTGAAAAAGAGCAACATATCTCAGTGGGCCATACATTGTAAAATAAAAGTTTAGTTTAATTCAGTTTACAAGGCTTTAATATTGAATTTACTTTGAACGAATCTTCCACTAAATGCACTGTGAAAACAAGGTTCATGTATGTATGTATGTGTTATGCTGCACCTCTTTCGCACCGTATGCAGCCAACCATGCTAATCTGTAAACGTGAAAATATGTTTTGCCAAAAATGACTCGAACGGTGAAAGCACAATGTAAACACCACCGCTAAGCACCCTTCTCACGCAGGGCTCGTAGAGAACGCACGTACAACTGGGCACATAATTTATTTACACAGTGTCTTCAGTTTCAGCTTTTGTCCTATTTTAACAAAACATGTACAGCTTTCAAAATAATTCCTGGCATTGAACAGCACTGCATAGATTGGGGTGATGTGCATTGTGTGCAATTCCTGGTCCAAGTTGTCTCTTTCCAGTGTTATTTTTTCAGTGTTTTCAGTAGCAACTTTTTCACACAATACACATCAATCCCTCCATGCGGTGCTGCTCAAAACCAGAATTTATTTAGACAGCTCTACAAATGTCTAACATTCTCAATCATATCTCGTATCTCCGATTAGACGTTCAACGTACATACAAAACAACTTGTTGAAAAAAAAGTAGGAAGAGTATAGCCCAGCAACCATATCTTCAGCGATCATGTCACACATAATGTACAGCTATCAAACTTTCTTCATAAGATTACTATGAGAACCACATTGAAATGGGCTTTGTGGATGTATTTCAGCTGGTGGAGAATGCATTTGGTTGGAGCCAGGATCGGAGTTCTACAGCGCCGACTCCTGCAGATACTCCTTCCGTGGAAGTGGGAACTGGATTTCCCTGTCCCAAAACTGCCTGCATACATTTGTTGTGGAAGACGATGAGGTGGTCAGCCTTTACATGAGTAACTCGTAAGTAAATCAGACTAAGATAGGCAGGATATGTGAAATAATGTATACTATAGTTATATCGATGATGGAATGTACCCCTGTTATCATCAGCCAATATTTATCCACTGCTGGTTGAAGGCCTCCCCACAACATAGCTGTCTTTCAATGTCTAATAATGTTACAATCCACCTAGCTCAGTGATGGGCAACCTAGACTAGTTAGTGTGCAACATGAGCGGCCCTCCTTCACCTCATTGTGTCGCAAGCTTGAAACCGTGCTTGTGCACTAATCATGACCCCAAGCATCACACGAGATACACTTAGATCAGGCCACCTCGAGGGGCTCCACGGGACACATGCAATTATTTATACTAAGCCATTTTGATTTAGTACAGTGGTTAATAATTAAGACGGAGACACAGCAATACTCAGGCTGTTGTGTAAATGGAGAGTCCATGATATCTCATTCCTTTTTTGTATTGTTGTCCTCAGCTATTCCTACTGCGACGGAAATGACACCATGGTGGTTGTGTTTGATGGAGCGAATGACCAGGCACCAATCTTGGGCACCTACTCCTGCAGATCTACCACAAACTTCATTTCAACAAACTCCTCCCTGTCACTATACTACAAGCATCTTTCCAGCTCATACTCTTATATCTCCGTGTCATTCTTTGCGTCCCCTGGTGAGAATGTACCATCTAACTTATTAATTCAAAATTTTTTTTATTGTAAATCATAGAGAAAATATTTAACGTGTTAAAGTTCAAAGATGTATGTTGAACTGCTTTCGCACCATACATAGCCAACTGGCGGAAAGACAACATGAATAATATAGTACTATATTTCTCTGTTATGCTTAAGATGATTAATATTTTCTAGTAGTAAATGTAATCCAACTGGTCCCATTTTACATTAAAGGGAAAAAACATTGTATTAATTCACAACAGTTCATTCCTGGAGGTTACAGCCAAGAGTTAATGAGAAAACTGTGGAGCTAACATTCAATTAATAATCAGGTTGTAACATAGGAATGCAGTAATGTGATATCGGTATTTTAAAATTTTTGTTTTAATAGCATACTATTGAACCTGAAAGCCTGTTAACCAAATAGTGGTAGGCCTAGATTTGAAGCTTTCGTGACTGCAAGGAATCATATTCTTAGGTTTTTTCGGTAAAGTCACGTAGGTAAAACATCAAAATTAATGAAAATAAAATAAAACAAAAATCACGACGTTTCGGAGGCAACACAAGTCTCCGTCATCAGGTGGGACCGTCACAGCCGAATTAGCTGCATCACAGCCGAATTAGCTGCATCAAGTGATGCAGCTAATTCGGCTGTGACGGTCCCACCTGATGACGGAGACTTGTGTTGCCTCCGAAACGTCGTGATTTTTGTATTATTTCATTTCATTTTCATTAATTTTGATGTTTTACCTACGTGACTTTACGGAAAAAAACTAAGAATAGTGGTAGGCCCTATCGAATTGACTTCAAAAAGTGATATAAATATTTTACAACAAACTAATTTCTGTTAAATATATATTGTAGTAAAAATTTATGTATTGATTGGTATAAATTTGCACATGCCTTACACAGCTTCTTCTGGGTGTGGTGGGAGGCTCAGCGCTAATCAGATTGTGACATCTCCAAACTATCCAAACAACTACAGCAACAATGCCAGCTGCACCTGGGAAGCATATGCCCCACCTGGATACAAGATTTGGCTCTACATTTATGATTTTCAGTGAGTATTGCACCGGAATTTTTAGACATGTATAAACATTTCTAATACTTGAAAAACAATTTTTGCATAATTGTTCCTTTTAATGTCATCAACAGCTATTGTGTAGTCACTGCTGGATGTCTGTTAAAAGCTCACAGGGGTATTTGGCTTTTATGTAATACTAGCGTTCCCGCTACTCTTAAAAATCTAACAGCAGTGCGTACTGACTGTGGTGGTACCTGCTATGATTACAGCAGTGCATACCGACTGTGGTGGTACCTGCTATCATTTCAGTAGTACATGCTGACTCTATAGCAGTATTTATTGACTGTATAGCACAAAGTACTCACGTGACAGAGTGGCGTGGTGAGGCCTAGTCCCGTGCAGAGCCTCCGGCCTCGCCTAGATTGTCAAGCCGGCCGAGGTGGCACCTTGGCAGGCTGGGCTGGGTTGCTACCCCTGACCGCCCCCCCCCCCCCAGCCACGATCTCCCCGGCCGCTCTGCAGTAATAACTATGGCCTATAGTCGTAGCATCTACCCACTGTATAGTAGTAACTGCACGCATCGGGGTGGGGGGGACGTTACATAGTGAAGAATTTACCTAAGCATTTAGTGTATTTTTATAGCATTTTTAACGGGAAAGAACAGGACCCTGCGGGGTGGGCTGGTAGGAATAATACTTAGTACCGGTACAGGGATATCGACCGGGTATAGAGGAGTTAAAGAAAAAATTACTGTATTCTAGTGTAACGTTAATTAAAAGTGTTTGTTTTGACAAGAAACGCTATGAGATTTAAAGACTCATAGTCTTTCATTTCCAAACGATCAATTTGTTGAGTCCTGGGATAAATGTATCTTGTCTCTGTGTAAAAAAAAACGTGCTGCGTTTCAATAAAGTAAATTTGAAGCGAAGTTTAAAGTTTCGCCGTGAGGCGCCGGAAGCGACGGCCATCTTGTTTAGTTCACAGATCGCAGGGGGAGCGGGCGGCCATCTTGTCGGACAGACGGACAATCGGACGGACGGACGGACACATTAATCTATTGGTGGTCTGGTCCACTTCGTTCCTACCAGTAAAATGTCCCCCTCACTCCCACCGAAGGCGTGCGACTTGGCATGGGCCGTCCCCCCCACCAAAGGCACGCGAGTTGGTATGGTTGTGCATTCGTAATAAATAAATATAAAGGTAGCGCACACAAATCGCACAAAAACGCTAATTAAACTAATAAAAAGTTGACGGATGTGAAAAAGGAATAGCACTTGCTCACCGCGGGGCTTACGGCGTGGTGCCTGGCAATTTTTTTTACGTGAACCACACCGTTGGAGAGCCAAGCGCGCGACCACACCAAAGCCACAAACAATTTTAGACTTTTATACATATAGATTGGGTATGTGTCTAGGTTTACTCAGCCTTAAATGGGTACCTGGTATGATGTGTTCACATCAGCACTGCGGAGACAAAGATGGGCAAGCATCGTTCTGGCCATCCACTCCCTTGTGTGCATGCCGGCCTTCATTGGTGCTTGCTAACAGCACTTGCCTCAACAGTCTGTTAAAGGCTATAGTGGGGATCTTTGTCTGTGGTGTGTTGTGGAGCAGTAATGCAGTGTTTATCGAATTGCGCTACAAATTTGGTGGACTGGTCACCCGAGTATGATTTGTGCTCACAAAAATAATTCCATCAAAAAAGTGACTTGCTACACCACACCTCTTACCAGGAAAGTGGTGACCTGACCTCTGGCCCGTTAAGAACAGGTTTGCAGTTTTGCTGAGAATTTCTATAATAACAGCATTTGACAAGGTAGGGTTAACTCTGCTTGGATTGCTGAGCCTGAAAAATAGTGACATGTGTGTACATACACACACAAGTGTACATACACAAATACAAAGATCTCCCATATAGCCTGTAACACGGTTGGGGCAAGTGCTATTAGCGAGTAACACGTATGAAAGCCAGCAAGGCACACGAGGGGGTGGGTGGCCAGAACCACTCCCGGCCGCCTTTGTCTCCCCAGTGGCGATATTTACACATTGCACCAGTTACTAATTGAGGCTGAGTCGACCTAGGGGTGGCCCAGGACCGCTTCAGATAATCGTCACCAGTGTTGGTGGCCATCAGCAGGAATCGAACTCGGGTCGCCGGGTTTGTAGCACAGCTCGCTAACCGCTACACTACTGCTTCTGACACACACGAGTGCACACACGCACACGAGTGCACATGTATGTGTGTGCATATACACACACCAGTTGATACAGTAAATTTGGCTGTGACGGTCCCACCTGAAGACGGAGACTTGTGTTGCCTCCGAAACGTCGTGATTTAATTTAATTATTTTCATTTATTATTATTTTTTATTATTATTTTTTACCTACGTGACTTCAAAACCTAAGAGTACACACACCAGGTCAGGCTCGCTTGAGCGCTGGTGGTCCAATATTTTAGTATCAAGAGAGAATTGAGTTCCTGTGCAAAGAGATTGTTTTGCAAACAGATGTGTCACCTGCTAAGGAAATGTAAAACATGATCCAAAGCCTTAGACCAGGCAAAGTGCCAGGCAGAGATTACCTTCCAAGTGATCCGTTCAAGGAGGGTGGTGACTGTGTGTAGACTGCCTCTATGTTATTACATCTGCCTGGACCACAGGATGGGTTCTGCAGCATTGGATTGATACCCTTGTAGTTCCCCCTTTATTAAGAAGGGGATCACAGTAATTGTCTCCTCAGTGTGCCAGGAAAGGTCCTGGGAAGAATTATTGAACATTGCCTTGCCATGTACGCTAAAAAGCTTGAGGGCACCGTGGCCCAACTACTGTGTTCTTTTCTTAAAATTGTTCAAAACGTTTTAGTGAATCATTTCATTTAAAATAAAATTATATTCCCTAATTCGTTGGCAACGTTATTGTGAAACAACGTAAATAGAGGACTTATTTTTAATATGTACGTGTGAATTGTTATACTTTCAGAAGCTGTTATATATTTGTGATTGTGCCTATTTATCAAGCCTTGAGGCTTTCTTATTCAGGCGGTGGATCGTTACTTGCTTGTGTCTCACAGGGTCCTTGATCAGCCAGGAAACACTCGCAGCTCCAGCAGAAGGTGCAAATACGACGGCCTCACTGTTATGGATGAATCTGAGGGCGAGAGCTCACTGCTAGTGCGCCTCTGTGGGTATCTGCCCCGCCAGTATTTTCAATCCACTGGCAACCTAAGCTTGCAGTTCTCCTCTGATGGCATCGGGACCGGCAGGGGATTTTACATTTCATTGTCGTACTTCGGTAAGAAAATCACCACGCTTGTCACACCAAACATATTGTGTAGAGGCAGTGTTAGTTGTCAAGTGTCCAATTACTTGAATGATAGTGGCACTCATCTCTGTTTCTGTTGGAAATTCCAACTCATATGTATGTTGAATTTTTTTCGCACCGTACGTAGACCTACCTACTAATTTCTCCATACCCTTAACATTATTGATGTCTTGCAAAGTGGTGCATTTTTAAAAATCCTTTATACAAAGTTCGCTTGCTTGCTTGCTTGCGTGCTTGCGTGCTTGCTTACGACCGTGCAAATCTTTCGGTCGTTTTGTAACACACTTCCCGTGATCCAATCGAGCTGACATTTCGCACACAGACTCGTTGTGCGAGACAATTAATGTTCGTGAAAAAAAATTATTTTTTTTTACACTTTTTAGGCAAAAAAAAATGTATTTTACATTTATTCAAATAGAACTCATTCATGGCTTTGGCTGAACGTCACAGTGTAGGAGCCCAGAGCGTAACCCCTCCACATGCCGTGGCGGAGTAGCGCAGTTGGTAGCGCCCTCGCTTCCTATGCCAAAGGTCGCGGGATCGATCATCGCGTCCTCCACAGGCGAATATATTTTTAAATCCTTTATATTAAGTTCGCTTGCTTGCTTAGGACCGTGCAAATCTTTCGCTCGTTTTTTAACCCACTTCCCGTGATCCAATCGAGCTGACATTTTCCACACAGACTCGTTGTGTGTGACAATTAATTTTCGTGAAAAAAAAATTCCAAAATTTTACACTGTTTAGGAAAAACAATTTAAATATTTAATTACCAATTGGTTAATACTGGCAGACAATCATCTGACCCATAGGTGGCAGCCATCTCAAGCCAGAGGACGAGAAGACTCTAGCCGCCACGCATATAAAGGATTTAGAGTGAAAAACTTTGTTTTTACGGGTTTACTTGTTACCGTGTTGCCTGGCCATTCTCCGTTGAGCAAGGGCAAAGTGTCTGGCGCTCCGGGTTGCCCCTCTCAGGGTTTGTCCCTTCGGGGGGCAATCACATCTTTGGGAGCTCGGAAAGTGTAAGGCTACCTCTTACATCACCAGAGCCGCAATTTTTTCACAAGGATTTTTTGCCCCCCTCCTGCTATCCTTTTACTTCAACAATAACTATGCTCTTCAGTTCCTATAACAATTTAACCGTCCCTAGAGTACCAAACACATGCTCACTCGGACACAGAACTGTTTCAACATGGAAGGATCTTTCAGACAGACTAAAGTATGCCACCAGTCTCAAATTATATAAACCACTCATAAAAAATATACTTGCACAACATTGGCAACTGTTATAGCTAGAAGAGCATTCTACATAAACCTGTGGTGTGCCACACTGAGTTATTTATATACACAAAAAACCTTGCCCATTGCGAGTTTTCCCATCACAGATTGGACCATTCGCACATCATCTATTGAGGTACGGCTCGCCGATCGCGCCCCTGTGGCTGACCATTCGCGTGTTTGACCACGATATTCCTTGTACAGTATACACATTGTTAGGCAGTACTATACATGTACTATAACTGCACTTTGCTCGCAATGATACTGCTGCGGATGAATACATATGTAGTGTCAGTGAGTTTGGAAACGAGATTTGTAGAGGCACCTTCTTTATTAAACACACTCTACAGTCGCTAGCCTATACACAACACTAGCCGCTTAACACCGACGGCGCTGACGGAGACAGCCAACAGCTATCTAGCAGTGCAATATCGAGTGAAGACGGCAGCGACGATGGCGACGAGATGATAGCAACGACAAGACGATCCAATCCCAAAACTGGCAGCCTCGAGCTCCCGCTCTTGGCCCCTTTTATGCTACCAGCGCGGCCTGGCTCTGCCGTGGCCGTGCCTCCCTTCTGGAACCCACTAGCAGGTTCCAGGGGCTTACAGATTGGGCCCTCCATTACCCTTGCCCTAGTTCCTCAGCCCTGCTGACACACCCGTGTATATGCTCACCGGCGTGTTTACTGCTCGTCCACCACAGTTGCTGTTGCTGGTCACCAGCCGGCGCTATGACACTACACATAATCATCATTCATCATGTAAAAATGTTTTAGTTAGTTTTTTTATATTGATTTTTATTGTGGTATAATGTGCGGGAACGGGCTCGTAGTTTGTTCTTTTTTTAACTGTACATTACATTAAGCTTGTCTTTATTTTCAGGTTTACGTATACATGTACTGTACACTCCATTTATTATTCCTTTTATACATTTACTGTACAAATTATGATATGAAGCGTTCGTGACTGCAGGAATCCATACTCTTTGGTTCTTTCGGTAAAGTCACGTAGGTATATACGTGACTTCACCGAAAGAACCAAAGAGTATGTACAAATTATATTTAACACGTGAGGGAATAACATACTTCTCGTTTCATGTTTGGGTTCATGTAGGGTAACATAAAACAAAAGAACTGGTATCGTACACCATTGGAACCTCATTTGCCAGTAAAAAATATGATAATTGTTTTTTTACCCTTCTATCTGGCAACAAAACTGGCACCTTTTTTTTACAAGGAGTCATGTTTGCATAGACCACAATACCTGCAGTCATAATGCTAACAAAAAACATAACTCTGATAATGTATGCACAGTGATAATGTATAGACAGTGCATACATTATCAGAGTTATGTTTTTTGTTTGGATTATGACTGCAGGTATTGTGGTATATGCAAACATGACTCCTTGTAAATAAAGGTGTCAGTTTTGTTGCCAGATAGAAGGGTAAAAAACCAATTATCAACTGGTATCGTATTTCGAACCGGGAACCAAACCCTCGTTTTCCCATTTGCCTTTGAGTTTATGGATCGCGGATTTGCCGATTGAGTCTATTTTCAAGAACGTAACCCCCCTTCCCTCGCAATAGGCAAGGTTTTGGTGTATTTATTTACGTGTTTGGCTGGATGTAATGTTCATTGGATAATTGCATGCTGTATAAGTTATACACTTCAATGTATGTTTACATGTCATTACTGTATATGTGTCTTATATACGTTACAGTTGATGCCCTTGAAACCCTTGACACCCTTGAAAATGAAATGTTCCACTTGATGGATTTTTCCAATAAAATATTTGTATTAGTAACTTTAAAAAAATCAACAAGGGTACAACAATTTCATAAAAGTATGTTCTATACATTGGTACTATGTGGCTTGTATGTGATAACCATGTATGTCTATTTGTGTACGTTTGTTTAAAGCGAACTCACCCAATGCTATCTGCGGAGGAATCCTGGAAAGCTCACATGGAAACCTCGGCTACAGTGGATATAGTGGGCAGAGTTGCATTTGGATAATTAAAGTTCCAGAAGGGAGTACTGTCCAAATCAACGTTTCTATATCCAGGTGAGAGTCAGGGTCTCTACAAACTCTAACTTTTAAGAGGTTATAACTTTAAGTATTATTTTTAGCATATAATGGATATTTTCAGTGAAAGCATGTTTACGTATTAATTATTTCGTGCAAAATTGTCTTCTGACTAAATCATTACACATGAAACCATTCAGCAATGAAAATATGTTATTATGCCGATGAGGTACGTTAGCTTATATTATTTTCAATTTACGACAATGATATGAATGTAACAACATTTAAACTAATGGTCAGAATGAGCCAGACGGTGTAAATGAGATCTACAATACAGACAGGAAAGTACGAGATAGAACAGATCAAATTGACCGTATAAAACGTTACAGATGAGATAGGCAATAGCCAGATAAGGGATGGACAATTCATTTTAAACTTAACAAAGTGCGGAATTGTTACTGCCACAATCTCATATTGTTTGAGATCTTGACAAACTTAGATTTTGCAATGTTGCTAAATTAGACAGCTGGTAAAACCAGAATGTTGCTGCAAACATAGAATTTGTGTCATAAATTGTATTGCTTCGTAAAGTAATATATTTTTGTTGAAAAGTTTGCAGTCACATTGCCACTGAGTCACATATGCCTGACAAGTTAACCTACGTGGTTAATCTGCAACTGCCAACAAAAAATTTAGTTAAATCTACTAAAACTATAAAGGGCAAAGGGTGAAATCATATAAGATTTGGTAGCTATTTATTAAGACCGTTACTTTTGCCACCCTGGGGAATGTTTGGTGTTGTTGTAGCCGTTGTGATTTGTGAAAGCCATCACCTCTGGTTTGAGCATTTGTGCTGTTGATATCATTTTCTCAACTAGCTGATAACATTTACTTACGTCAAAATGGTTGCTCTGCATATTTTAATGCTCAAAATTTATCAACTAGCTGATAACATTTACTTACGTCAAAATGGTTGCTCTGCATATTTTAATGCTCAAAATTTATCAGATTAACAAAAACTAACAAATGTGACGATAAGGGGAAGAAGATAAATCTTAAGGAGAGAAAAGTATAACATTCCCATTTAGATCATGTTTATGAAAATATCCGCAATTCCAATTGCAGTAACGCCCCTTTGCAAATAACACTTCCACCTGTTGATGCTGGGGAGGGGCCATTTTCCCGATGTTTTTTGTGGTACATACTAACACAAACGTGCATTCAAAAATTTGCACTGGCTGAAGTTGTGTAATGGTTGCATTAATGCAGTTAGTTTGAAACCAAGATCTAATACTGAAGCTGACTAGAAACCTACTATATGTGTAATGCGGGCGTAAACGGCCTCGCGAATATGACGTCACGGGGGGAGGGGTTAGGTCACGTGGGGAAGAGGGGTAAGCTCTTAAGGGCGAGAACCGGAAGAGACGGGGAGAGAGTTTGGGAATAAAGACAGGGTGAGGCCACGCAGGGCAGAGGGTGGAGAGTGGCGAGATCGCCACGCGGTGAGGCTCGGCACCGTCGGCCAGCGGTGACCGGGCATGGGTGGAACGGAGAGCAGTGGTGGAGCTGCAGCGAGAGCAGCTGAAAGACTGCACAAGGAAGCCTGCAGCGGAGCTGCATCGGAGTGGAGAAAGGCTACGGGAGCGACGGCAGCTGTCGAGCTGCCAAGCGGGGAGGCTCTGAGCGAGGGCCGTGTGGGACAAGTTGTAAGAACCCAAATAAAGGACAACGGAGACAGACACAGTGAAAGAGTCCTTTATTACACTGGTGTCAGAAGTGAAACGGCATGTTAAAACAGCTCAGAAGAAAGAATATTCCTGCGCCATCATCTGCTACATCATCCGACGACGATGACCTTCCTCAGGCGGTGGACCTGCCTGCGATGGAGGAGGAGATCCGTGCGGGAACGAGTACGGGTCCGGGAGTACAAGATGTCGCCGCGTCAGTGGACCCGTCCGCGCCGGAGGACGCGGACTTACGATGGAGACAGATGGCGGCGCAGCTGGAGACCTTGAAAATCGTGCTGGCGCAACTGTGCGAGCTCGTCACGCCGAGGACGGCGTCGGGGAGGCCCGGTGGTGATCTGCAGGCCGCCGCCTTGCCTGCGCTGTCAGCGCCATCTGCCACGCGGCACGAAGACGCCATCTTGGGCGTGGCAGGGGAAGAACGGCGGGAAGCCGCCATCTTGCGCTCTCTGCGGCGGGGAGCCGCCATCTTAGACACGTTGCGATGCGACGCCATTTTGAATATGCCGCGTGATGAGTCATCTGCTGAGGACGGCGCAGCAAGGAGTCGCAGTCGTCATCTGACAACCGTTAAAGAATTCTCCATCGGTGGCGATTGGAGTGCTTTCGCCTGCAGATTTTTGGCTGCGGTACGCTCCGCCAGGTGGACTGACGCAGAGGCATTGGAGGTTCTACCAACTCTTCTCGACGACGAGTCGGTACGATTCTTCCGTTCTATAAAGGCCGAGAAAAAAAAAACATTGAGAAGAGTTTTCGACGGGATGGCAGATGCATACGAGCCGCTGGATGATGCTCACTGCCGGTTTGTTCAACGCCAGCGAGCACCCGAGGAGTCGCCGGTGGCATACAGGGGTGCTGTCTTGGAGTTAGCCATGGCCGCATACCCGGAGACGGAGCCTGATCTACTCGAACCCCTCATTTTGGGAAAAATGCTCGAGCTGTCCCGGGATTTGGGGATCCCTATGCCGGTGTGTGGCCACGAAAAGCTGACATCCCGGGCGGCCGCAAAATGTCTGGATGCCCAGTTTAACCTACGCCGCTGGAAGCAAGTCACGGCGTGGACGGGGGGGCCCATCATCGAGGGAGGTGCCGTGGGTTGGGATCCCAAGAAGGCAGTGTACGTTCCTGACGGGGGGAGGGCCCGCAGGAGCTGACAGCCGCCTCTGCTCAGTGGTCGGCCCGAGGTGGACCGGGGCCGCGATCTGCGCCGCCGTCACGGGAGCGTCGGGAGGGGGGGCCTGCGGCGCGGCGCAACGACATCGACTGCTTCCGCTGCGGTCGTAAGGGCCATTACGCCAGGGACTGCTGGGCCCGTATCCCAGGTCTGCCCCAGCAGGAGGCCTCGACAACAGACGTGCCGCGGAAGGATCCTCCAGGACAGGCAAGTCGGTGCGCACCAGACACCCGGCAAGGCTTGACACCTCATTCATCACCATTGTCGCGCGATCCGGGTGTTGTTAATAACGGGAGGCCATCGACTGGGCCATGTCGCTCAGTACCGCAGTAGTGTAAATTGGCACGGCGGGTCGTCGCGGCCGCTACTGGTTCGTCCACTGTACCGGGTTCTATACAGGGGGTTGACGTGCGCATTTTAGTGGACTCCGGGGCGTCCGCGACCATTATATCGGATGTAATTTTCCATCTGTTGGGCATCCCACCAGAGGCCGTGCGTCCAGTTTACGATTCCTGCGTTGCGGCGAATGGGGGTAGTATGGGCATTGTGGGCCAGGTGGACGCCAATATATCTATTGGGGGAGTGTCGGCCTCAGGAATTGTGTTAATTTCGAGGTCCCTTGCGGTTCCTTGTTTGTTGGGAACTGATTTTCTGGCCAAAATGCCCATTCTAATTAGAATTAATGAAAACTGTATCGAATTACCGGGGGGTCGTAAACTTACATTTCTGCCGTCGCCCTGGGGGGACCTGCTCCGGTCGGCCAGGTGCAGGCGCTGTCAGAGGTATCTGTTGACATTCCACCGGGCTCACAGATGCTTATCCCCTTGCGGTATCGGAAACCTCTACCTGGTCGGGAGGGAGCAATTGGGGTTTTGTTTTCGCCGTCCGCTACTTTAACGGGCGGATCGGCGCTCGTAGGGGCACAAACTATTATCCGGCCGGACCAGCAGCCATTTTTGCAAGTGCTTAATGGGAGTACGGAAAATGTGTGTGTGCCGGCTGGAACGGTGGTGGCACACACCACCACAGCGTTTACGGCCCAGGACTATCTGGGCCGCTGAGAGATGGTTGCCGGTGTTTCGGCCTATGCGGCCCCAGATAATCGCTGGATAGCCAAATTGTGCGGGGAAAATTCTTCCCTTTCTGGGGAGCAACGGTTCGCGCTTCGCGCGCTATTGTTGAATTATTCGGATGTGTTTAGCTCTGACGATCTGGACTTGGGATGCACCTCCTTGCTTTCTCATCATATTGACACTGGGGACGCTGCTCCTATTCGGTTAAACTCACATCGGATGAGTCCGGCGGAACGAGATCATGTTCGAGGGGCAGTGGACGACATGTTGGCCGCGGACATGATCTCTCCATCTAATAGCCCATGGGGTGCGCCTGTTGTTTGGTTAAGAAGAAGGATGGGAAATTGCGATTTTGTGTGGATTTTCGGAAATTGAATAAAGTGTCAGTGGCAGATGCGTACCCCCTGCCGCGTATGGACGATTCCCTTGATGCCTTGTCGGGGGCGAAGTTCTTTTCGACGCTGGATCTCTCTTCGGGATTCTGGCAGCTTCCCCTCGATGAGTCCTCGCGGGAAAAGACTGCTTTCCGTACGCCGCAGGGGATATTTCAATTTAATTGTCTTCCGATGGGATTGAATGCTGCCCCCGCCACATTTCAGAGGTTGATGGAACTGGTATTGACGGGGTTGCAGTGGGAGACATGTCTGATATATTTGGACGATATTATCGTCTTCAGCCGCACATTTGATGAACATTTACTGAGGTTGGAGGCAGTGTTCGCCAGGATGCTGTCCGCAAAATTGAAATTTAAACCTAAGAAATGTCACCTACTGCAACGGTCCATGCGCTATTTGGGACATATCGTTAGTGCGGACGGGGTTGCCACGGATCCGGACAAGACGGCGTGCATCCGTGACTGGCCAACCCCGGCCACGGTGGGGGATGTGCGTCGGTTTTTGGGGTTTGCCTCATATTATCGTAGGTTTGTTCCAAATTTTGCAACGATCGCGAGGCCTCTGCACCTCCTTACGGGTAAAGGACGGAAATTTGCTTGGGGACCGCCAGAGGAGGCGGCGTTTCAAGGCCTGCGTGATCGGTTGGCTACGACGCCGACGTTGGATAATCCAGATTTTGATCACCCCTTCATTCTGGATACGGACGCGAGTGACACGGGCATTGGGGCCGTGTTGTCTCAGTCCAAAGGCGGTGGGGAGCGCGTGGTGGCGTATGGTAGCCGGGTTTTGTCTCCCGCCGAAACCCGCTACTGCGTCACTCGCCGGGAACTTTTGGCTATTGTTTACTTTCTCCGCCAATTTCGACCGTATCTCTACGGCCGTTCGTTTATTGTGCGCACGGATCATGCGGCCTTGCAGTATGCCCTGAAGGTGGACCAACCATCCGGCCAGCTGGCGCGGTGGTTGGACACGCTGCAAGAATTTTCCTTCCAAATTCATCATCGGAAGGGGGTGCGTCACGCAAATGCGTGACACGCTCTCTAGGTTGCCGCAGCGATCCCCTTGCGCGTGCGCGTCCGGGACGCATAGGTGTGCGCCGATCCAGCAGCCCCTTCAGCCTGTTGCGTTGGTGGTCGAGGTGCCTGAGGCTCCAATGGGGCCGGGACCGGCTGATGGGGTTTTGAATCTTCCAAGGGCTGTGTGGATTCGTGAACAAATGCTGGACGATTCATTGGGGACCCTGCGGAGTCGGGCTACGAAGGAGAGTGGGGGACCGGGTTCTGGGGGAACCGCTCTCCGCGATGGTCTGCTGATGTGGAGGGAAGGGTTACAGGAACGCTGGCGTCTTGTTGTACCGGAATCCTTGCAGTACGAATTGATTAGGACTCTGCATTGCGACACGCTCTTACATCTGGGGGTGCAGAAGACCCTATTGACGTTGCAGCGAGATTACTTTTGGCACGGCATGACAACGGATGTCGTCGGGCACATTCGCGCGTGTCCCGATTGTGCCCGGCGGAAACCGCCTAAACACCCATATGTGCCACCGATACAGTCTATTCAGGTGTCTCGAGTTAATGAGCTGGTGGCGTTAGATATTTTGGGACCCTTCCCGCCATCCGCTAAAGGTAATAAATACTTGCTAGTTGGGGTGGAGTACCTCTCCCGCTGGCCGATGGCCTGGCCCTTGCCCGACCAGTCAGCGGCGTCCATTACAGACGCCTTTCTATTCGGGTACGTTATGGACAAGGGGGCGCCGGAGAAGCTCCTCACGGATCAGGGCCGAAATTTTTCTTCTAAATTGTTGGGGGAAGTGTGCGCGGCTCTGGGAACTAAAAAGATCCGGACATCTCCCTACCACCCGCAGACGGATGGTATGGTCGAACGGCTAAATCGGACTTTGTCCGCCATGCTGTGTCACACGGTGAGTGAAAAACAAGCGGATTGGGATTTGCATATCCCTGGGGTACTCTCGGCATACCGTATGACGCCGCATGCGTCTACAGGATATTCGCCGTTTTTCCTTATGTACGGTCGCGAAAAAGTGCCGCCAATGAATGTGCAGTTGGGAACAGGAGTGAGCGGACCTACTAAGCCTCTTCCTGATTACATTCAGGACACCGTTCGCCGTGTCACTGAGACGCGGGAAGGGGCCCGCATGGCTACGGCCAAAGCCCAGGCCCGGAACGAACGGTGCGCTCGACGCTCTAAGGGGAAGTGCCCCTGGAAGGTGGGGGACATGGCCTGGCTGCATTGCCCACAGGTGCGGCCAGGGACCTCCCCTAAATTACATAAACCATGGCAAGGGCCTATTCGCCTCATCGAGGTTCCCAACCCACAGTCTGCACACGTTCGGTTTGGATCTCGGCGTTGGTACGTTCACACGTCTCGCTTGAAACCATATGTGGCCCCTCGAACGGATGCGTCATCTCCTGATGTTGCCTTGCCGGGGTCTGTTGCTGCCGACACACCCTTGCCTGTGCCTGTTGACCCTGCAAGAGCGCCTGTCGTGCCTTTTACAGACAAGCCGGCCGTGACACTGCAGGAGACAGGGGACTCTGCTCGGGGTGTGCCTACCATGGCTGCGGGGACACCGAGCCCCGCCGCCCTTCCGACCCCGCCGCGGACACGATTGTGGGACACCCCTGACTCTGGCCCTTCAGGGATACGGGACCGTGACGTTGGCGGGCCTCCAATAGCGACAGGAAGGCTTGATCCTGTCGCTCTTAAAACCCCGTCGCGTTCCCGGTCTGCAGGGGGGCCGCCGCCCGTCCGGGACGGGCCGGCGACCCGCACGCGGTCTAAGACCCATACGTTTCGTTGATTTATACTGTTCGTGTTCTTGTTGTTATTGTTATATTTATTGTATGCTTCGTTGTCCTCGCATGTATGATGGTTGTTGGTTGCTCGCATTACTTGTTGTTGTTGTTGTTCAGCCAGGGACGGCTGGAATTTTCTTCACGGCGGAGGGTGGTGTAATGCGGGCGTAAACGGCCTCGCGGATATGACGTCACGGGGGGAGGGGTTAGGTCACGTGGGGGAGAGGGGTAAGCTCTTAAGGGCGAGAACCGGAAGAGACGGGGAGAGAGTGTGGGAATAAAGACAGGGTGATGCCACGCAGGGCAGAGGGTGGAGAGTGGCGAGATCGCCACGCGGTGAGGCTCGGCACCGTCGGCCAGCGGTGACCGGGCACGGGTGGAACGGAGAGCAGTGGTGGAGCTGCAGCGAGAGCAGCTGAAAGACTGCACAAGGTAGCCTGCAGCGGAGCTGCATCGGAGTGGAGAAAGGCTACGGGAGCGACGGCAGCTGTTGAGCTGCCAAGCGGGGAGGCTCTGAGCGAGGGCCGTGTGGGACAAGTTGTAAGAACCCAAATAAAGGACAACGGAGACAGACACAGTGAAAGAGTCCTTTATTACATATGTGCCCAAATGCTGTGGCTGATCTGTAATATGCTCAGCAACCAAAGGACGTATGCTTTCTTAGCAAATATTTGAGTACACCTCACACCCTAATGCTTTGATTAAAGCACATTTTACTGAAAATAGTGAATAAACCACAGATAGTCGAATGTATTTGGTACGTGACTGCTCTTACCAATGAAAATCAGCAGATAATACAATGCTATTTTGCTACATTTTTCGACAAAAATTCCAGATAATCACGGATAATAGGAAGAATTGGGCCCACGGATAATAGAAATTTTCACTAACCTTTAAGCTGGTGTGAATAATAGGAGTCACGGATAATTGGGCAGCAGATAAGAGGAGTTATGTTTTTCGCTAGTAATAAGCCAAAGAGGAGGTGACAAAAGAATGATGAAGGTCCCCCATAGAGCTTGCATAGGTTGTTGGGGCAAGTATTGTTAGCAAGAACCTGTTAAGGTTGGAACAGACCAAAGACAAAGAATCATCTTCTTAGGTTTTTTCGGTAAAGTCACGTAGAAAGTAAAATAAAATAAAAACAAAAATCACGACGTTTCGGAGGCAACACAAGTCTCCGTCATCAGGTGGGACCGTTTTTTTACCGAAAAAACCTAAGAAGATGATTCCTTGCAGTCACGAAAGCTTCAAATCTAGAATCAAAGACAAAGACATAAACACATTGGAATGAAATACCCATTTTATATTTACTAATTTGTATTATTAGTATAACTAGTATTACTGTATTATAACGAATACACTTAATTTAAATAACATCCATCACACCAAAGAGTTAAAATTACATATATAAAACATCGAAAAGAATACTGTCATAAAAATGAGAAAAGCAACAGCAGCAGAAATGAGATCTTCATTGTGAAATGTTCTCATTTCAACAAAATGGTTACGTTTTATCAATAATGTTCCTCAAGATGACAATGATATCCATACTGTGCCATAAATATATATGCATCTTTTAATAATAACTTTCAATACTAATGAAGTTAACGTTCTTTTTCAGCCAAAGTTACAGCAACCTGGTGGTCTACGATGGGGAGTCTGAACTGCAATCAATTATTGCACAAAAATATTACTGGGGGCAGCAGACATCCTCTTCTATCGCATCAACTGGAAACAGCATGCTTATCTCCTTCTATGGAACCGATATCTCAGCTGACTACAATGCTGTAGGTATGGATAACATAGGGACTGGGGCTATATATCTCTTATTACAGGAATGTCATATTTAGGAGGTAAGAGTGTGACATGGGAGGGTGCTCACATTACAGTCAAAATGTGTGCATCTAGATCATGGGACCTCCTTTGCCAGTACCAAAACATAAGAATAGGTGTTTCCCCTTTTTTCTGGCAACAAAACTGAAACCTTTTTACTAGGAATTATGTCTGCATTAAGGACTGTTTCGTTTATCAAGGACCGTCTCGTATTCACGTGAATTGCGGCTCTTGAACGTTTTTCACCGAATTCTAATAACATTGTCTCTCGTTGATATTTTGGTTGCCGACTCCTGAGCTAGAACAACCTCTGAGGCCCGGTCCTTATAAACTCAACCAACTGTGTAAATAACTGCGTGGGGGTGTTCGGGTTTGTTAGTCCTGCAGACAAACACAGCGAAAGAACAACCGCTTAAGTATGCCTAAGATATGGCTGTGATGAGGGATTATATAGCTGCGGGGAGGGGGGGGGGGTGTGGGGGGGGGGGTGTGGGGGCGGGGTGTGGGCTGGGAGGTGTGCATGGAGTTCAAACTAAAGCTTTATGATGCAGGGGACGGAAGTTAAGCTGGTTGATAAGAAAGCTAAGTTAAGCCGATTAATGACATCCTTTGTTATGCTGCAGGGGAGTAAATTGGAGCTGCTGGGGGAACTAAGCTTGCACGCTCAAAACAATGCACAGCAAATTTCCAAGTGATGGGAGTAAGCAGGCCTTAGTCAAATTTCTTAGTGATGGTAGTGTGTAAAGCTGGGAGTAAAAGACTGGGACTATGGATATGAATATAAACTAGCTGTCATTCTAATGCTTTTTCAGAGCATTCCTATTCAAAGGCAATATTACTGTCTATAAGATATGGGCAATTGGTCCGTATCTTTGTCACAATTAATTCAGAATAAAATATTGTCATATGATATTACACGAGATGAAATGGGATCAATACATTATTGAATTACTTTGGCAAAAAATGTGTATTGTGTTGCCTTTAACAAATCGATTTTAACCAGTGTTTATGATTAATGGTTCAAATCTGAATTATGTTTGATTTCTTTACACATTCTTTATATATGATCTTGTTTACGTGACCTTGACAAAATTCCACATTACATTATGCATTAAGAGCATGTTTGTTTTTACAATGACATTTGGTTCTCCACTCCTTTTAGTTAAAGACGATTCATTTGACTGTGATTTCAATGGAAACTTTTGTGGATGGACACCCTCATCTGGAGATGTAATTAATTGGGACTTGTACAACACCAACTACTACAATCCTTCTTCGGGTAAGTAGACAGATCACCTAATACTTGTGTAGTGCTGAACTTTACACGGACAACTTCTTGCTTTTCTGTCGTCCTTTTATTTTACCAACACGGCACATTTCGCCACCATTCTCCAGCGCGTTCTCCGCTCACTCCCCGCGCTCCGCCGGCCTCGCTCGGCCCGATTCTCCTTCTCTCTCCCCGTCTCTCCCGACTCCCCTCTCGGTTTCTCTATCACACTCCAGCCGCTCTCTCGTGGTTTCTCCGTCTTACTACAGCCGCTCTCTCATGGCTTCTCCGTCTCACTCCAGCCGCTCTTTCAGTTTCTCCGTCTCTACTGCTACCCTATACTCTTATTCTACTGCACTGCTACTCTATACGCTTCTTCCACTCCACTGCTACTCTATACTCTTCTTCTCCTCTGCTCCGACCATCTCCGTCCAGCTCCCAGGCACAACTCCACTCAACTCCACACCCCCCCCCCCGTCTCTGACGCCCCTCTATTTATCCCCGTCCTTATTCATTTCCAATTAATTAGTTGGCGTTCCCCCCTGCCAACTGTCTCTATTCGCAGACTTGGAGGCGCCACCTTGTACCCAACAACAACAATCGGCCAATCACTGCCCTGCACCATAATTGCCTAATGGGCCGTCTTCGACTCTCTTGTTGCCCCCCCCCCCACAACAGCAGCATGTCCCGATTTGACCCCACTGTTCCCAACCCGCACGTGTGTACAATTACCCCCCTTGGCGCGTGTAAACCACTATACTTGTATCGGTGAATTTAGTGCAAAAGTAGTGAAAAGTTGAAGAGATGAGAAATGTGAGAGGTCATAGCTGGGAAAAAACACAAAAAATGTATTTACAGTAAAATTGTATGTGGAGAAGCCCAAACGGTCAAATTAAGAAAGGGTTGACTTGATTTTATCAAACAAACTGCAGACTGTCAGAGATGTTTCTGGCCTTAACAAATTGAACACAGGAAGTGGTCACAGACTGATGCAATGCAAGTTACATGCCAACATAGTCAAAGAGAGGGTGAAGCTAATAAAAATAAAAATGTAAGATACAGTAGACTTTCTATTATCCACGTGCGGTTTATCCAATTTGCGGATTAACCGCCCACCTGAGATTTTGACGTAAATTTATAACTCATGGATTTTACAGTAAGCACAAATTTATAATCTAAAAAACAGATATACATTGTTATTCTAGGAAATGTGTATTACATGTCACGTGCTTAAACCGAACAAATATCTGCTCTGGTTAATCCGAAATCCACGTGATCACCTCTACAGTACAGCAGTTGCATATCTTTACAACAGTGGGTAGAGTTTTGATTTTTTTTGGATTATCTGCGATTTTTTATAATCCGTGGCCGTCCTCCCCGTCATTCGCGTGGATAATCGAGAGTCTACTTTAGTATCAAAAATATAGACCAACAATAATCATATTTTAGGCTAAACAAAAACAAACAGATTGAAATGGCGAGAGGAACAATTCATGAAATAAATTTCATCACTTTATTTAATCCATTATCTAGCACAGTCTGAAAAATCAAATACGTTTTGGGGAAGGTTAATATTAAAGAGATAGAGATGCAAAACAAAGGGTGTAATCCAATACACTGAACTCTGTTAAACAATTATATAAGAAATAAAATAACCAGAGAAAACGAAAATTATAGAATATGTCATTGGCAGCAATTAAAGCATGAAAGCAGCAAGAAGTTTGATGACTTTAAATTCACAAATGGTAACTCAAATGAAGAAAGATGGAATCAACAGATGGGATAAAAAAAAATCTAAAATCTATGTAATTTACCCCCAATGTAATCCTAATTGTGTTGCCAGTGTCATATCATGACACGGGCACCCTACAATTCTAGCCATTGACTGCATATTCTCTCGTATTGGTTTTATCTTGTAAGTAAATGCAATGCTTTTTTGTATGGGAATATTAATAAAAATAATGATTGTATTAATTTTCTTGTGCAGATGGAGGACCTTTTGCTGCCATCAGAACTTCATATCTCCCAGATGATGCCCCTGAAATGAGCAGTTACCTATTAGGACCTCAAATTATTCCATCAAACAGCACTCGCTGCCTTCACTTGCAATACATGGCTGGCAACAGTGTAAACCTGAGACTCTTGGATGTGTCTGCCATTGGCAGTGCTGTGGGAGACTCAGAAAACCCCATCCCTGTGCTCTGGGAGCCCACGATGTTTGATATACTTGACCATTATGGACAACAATGGCAAGACGTGGCTATTAGTATTCCAGCCAATGTCACACAGGTAATATAATATCTTATAATGATCATGCAATGATCTGAAAAACATAACAGACATGAACACCATGCATATCAACGCAGGTCACTCTGGGATAGTAAAACACTTTTTTTTAGATAAGGGAAGCAATCTATACATTTAGAGAGTAAATAAACAATACACGCTTATTCAACCATATACCCAGCATTCTCTCATTTCTTATTAAATTATGTTCAAACATCCACAGACATATTAAACAAGGCAAAGTGTAAAGGCAATATATAAGGTCATACGCAATAGGCTAAACATTTTGAGGTGTCAAAACGCAACATTTATTATGAGAAAACCTTAATAACTGTGGCAATGAGAGATATAGTAAATTTTACCTTCCCATTTCACACAAAGCTGACTGGATAGCAAGTATCAAACCTCGCCCAGGAAATTAATGTCATTCACAAACTTTGCAGTCACAGATTCCCTGGCTATTAACTTAACATGTTATGCAATTGTTTGGCTCCGCCATTAACTCCGCCCACCATGTCCCATTTTGGTGAGTGGACTGAAACGTAAAGTGGAAAAAATGTCACTCATGAATCTCAGAATGCAGAACTGTCACTAACTTAAGGGAACATTTTAAATTTTACCACTAAAATTGTAAGGAATAACAGTGTGAAATGGTTTGGCTTGCTATTTTTGCATCAATAAAAGATGAACCATTGTTCAACAAATTATAACAATTTCATTATTTATAATCTCATTAATAAATTAAGATATGCCTGTGTATTACTACAGTATACTGTACTACCGAACTTAAAGGGAACTGCAAATGCTTGTTTATTTGCAATTTTTGCCATAAGATTGGAATATTACATGCAGTAAAAAGCTTCATTTTTGTTTACGCTGATTGCAGGTAGCATTTCAAGCACACAGCTACAACCGTGGTGCTCTCATTGGGATTGACAAAGTCCACATTTCGGAAAACGCCTGTCTATCGCGAGGTAATGTTTTTTTCAGATTGTGATATAAACATTTTTACCAATAAGCTCGGCATGTATGTCCTGTCGTTTGGGTTGTTATTGGTTGAGAGCGTATTACGTAATGTTAGATGGGGATTGGTGGTAGTGTCTTCTGGAGAAGAAAAACGATTGAAGACCGTTTTTTTACACAGAGGAATACAATGGAGCACATTGTTGAATTCCAGTGTAATGGGATAATGCGAGCACAGACCATGGAAGTATTGTCAACTGTGCAATAGTTGCGCAATCTAGCAACTGTGGTGGTAGTAATCGTGTTGGCAATGACTTCTTGAACTTGCCATTCAAAGTTGTTCATATTGTTTTTGAGTAAATTGGTTTGTATTTTTTTTAGACCCTTAGCTCTGTTTTGTGGGTTTATTTTAAATTCAGCATTAGGCTTTCCTCCGATTTACCAAAGTGGTTGAAACAATACTTGATTATTTGTGAATAAAATAGATTCATAACTTCTAATAATATTCTAAATAAATTAATAATAGAATGACTGTCGAGTCTTATCGGGACCATTTTCTTCTCTTTTTATTTCTATTTCAAGAAATTCCGTTGAAAGTAAGACCACTGAAGTCTACAATTAAGAGTACAATTAAAGAACTCGCACATAACATTTCATAAATCTGGTATTCGATGGTAAAATGTATCTGTGCGAGATCTACACATGCGCGCCAGCTAGCCAGGAATGCAGGCAGGAAGCCAGACAGAATTACATTTTTTTCGTGGAGAGTATGATCTTTGGGTGGTGATACATTATGGTCGTAGTGTGGAGGGTGGGTGGGGGGGAGGCATGATGTCAGCACGCACGAACCCGGCTCAACGCTGTGAAATGCGGGTGACGTCATCACGCAGATGTGTGTGTGGTGACGTCTCCAGGGCGCGTACGCACTTGCCCACGTGCCAGGCAGACAGGAATCCATCCAGGAATCCAGCCAGAAAAGTTTTCTAATATCATTTGAAATCGTTCTGTTTATTTTATGATATATGCTAGCTTCACTTGACATTTCATGTTGGTATTACAAATGTATAACTATAAGAAAGGTATTTGTGCGTGTTTATGATGAGCTGAATTATATATTTTTGAAATCATTACTTGCTTTTCAGCGGAATTGTGCGTTTTTGCTCTCGAGGGTCAGAATGGTACCATTGAGTATGAATTGGCTCCTCAGAACAGTGACGCTTCCTGCTTTTGGGAAATAACTGCGCCTCTCGGGAAGATCATAAAATTGAAACTTAACACGGAAGGGTGAGTTATACAGTGTGATCAACATTCTTCTGTATTTCATGTATATTTTTCCACATCATGCAATTCACATCTTAATTAAATAAACATGTTTTCAAATGCAAATTAAAGGGGCAAATGCTGCCATTAAAATTGTTTGTATTGAGTTACATAAATAAAACTTGGTGTCTGCCAGCATTACTGCCTTATGCTTTCCTCTTTTACGCTGCAGTCAACAAACGGAATCTTTCGCCTGATTGCATGACTTTTACATTGTAAAATGTATGGGCACGGGGTCAGCAAGTTACAACAGCAAACAATAAAAAAACAATAGGAGTGCAAAATAGAGAAAAGGGTAAGCAAGTAAATATAAATAAATAAAAGAATGATATAAGGCAATCTCATGCTGTACCACACATACTTGGCAGGCATTCATGTTTTAACTAGAGAAGAATGAAAGGTTGTGTGTTGGGAGTAACCTTTGGGTACTGTCACCTCTTCTAAGATGTCTTGTTAGCATGGAAAAGTAGGCCAAATACCTTCAGTAGAGGTCCTGCCAGTAGTGGAATGTATTAGATCGCATAAATATTATTGTCGTTAACCTACCACCACCCGACTGGCAATTTGCCTGATGAAACCGGTTGTAATCACCAGTGAAACGTACTCAAATTGTAAATGTCGTGGGTTTACTCTCTGAAGTAGTTACAAATTGGCACGCTTTGTTTACGTGACAAACCTTACAAATTTGGCTGTGTCGGATGGTGGTGTGTTTGCAACACGTATTTACGCGATCTAACCCAAAAACTTATATTATTAATAATGTTGGTCGCAAAAGCCTGTGTGTTAAACAGCAACAGAAGCATCATCACCCTCCTAAATTTGTTTGTGAAACCATTTGTTGGCGAGTTCTCAGCAATCTTTTCCGTGTACCACACATCAGAAAGTACCATATGAATAGCGCAGAATAGGTCGCCACACCCATTCTGCACTCCTGTGAGTGGCCAAGCCCTCAAGTGTAGAATGTTGTGGTTCCAACACTCACTTTAAGCCATATTTATTTGAGGCGGAGTGGATTGTGGTTTGTCAGTGACGTATATGGCCCATCATTAATTCCACATACGAGGCTGTAACTGTGTTAAAATGAGGCAGAATGACGGTAAAAAATGCTTCATGATTGATCAAAATAAGAATTGTTACTTAGACTATAGGAAACCGATGAGCTATGAAGCTCTTTTTGACAGATGTCAGCAAGCTACAACATCAAACAATACAAAAAACGATAGGAGTGCAAAATAGATAAAAGGGTAAGCAAGTAAATACAAATAAATAAAATAATGATATAGGTCCGATTTAGTTGTCCAGTATTTAAAATATTGAATAATTATCTAAATATTGTGGAATATCTCAATAATTGTACGTCTGATGAAGCCTATGACTGATTTCCATTCAATATTCTGTTTCTAATGTTGCTATCTTTGTATCATCCATGTCTGTTTTTGGTTTTGTTTCATAAAGTGAATGCATATTAATATTTATTACTTAATGTACACTCACATAATTTCTAAAGTGGGTAATTATAATTGTACTGGTCTTTATACCCCTTAGCTTTTATGTCTCAATTCAACCAGTGAGAATAATTTAAAATCCCATATTCTCTAAAAAGTAATCACGCCATTTTATAATAAACCTATCTGTAGGTCTACTTAAAATGTCTACCTATCCCAAATGTTGTCTGTATGTAATGTTTTTTTTGTTTCAGAAACAACAATGCTTACTGTTTTCCCATTTATGAAATTAAATATGATATAATTAAACAGAGCAATGCCAATTACAGAGCTAATGAACAGTATACATACTATTCATCCCATAATACACTGATTGTCAAAGTTCCAAATCGCTGCGTTGGGAATCTGGTCATTGGAAACTTTACTGCAATAAGTCCAAGTAAGTATTGTATTATATTTGTTTAAGTTCGATTCAACAAAAGTTTTTTCAAAATAATTTAACACTGATGAAAAAGTAGTGATATATCTTAAGTCGTACCTGGCTGATTCATATTTGTTCCACAAAAGATGACGTTCCTGGCTGCGGAGGAGTTTTGAAGAGTCATTCGTATGACTATGTTTTCTCTCCAAACTACCCAAATGACTACAGCTACAACTCACACTGCGAATGGAGCTTTGATTTACAGGAAAATTCGAAAATTGCGTTGTACAGCTACGTATATGGGTATGTTTATGTACAATATATGTTTTATCAACCATGTCATAATTGTCACAAACTTGCTGTGCTGATGCAATTTGCTTGGTAAACGTTTGTAAACGGTTGTTCAGCATATTTTAAACTTGTCAATGCAAACAAAATAAAAAAAAAACCTTTAACATTGACCAATATGACAGAATTGCACAATGTGTCTTGAAAATTGCATAATATTGTAAACTGTGAATTTATCGCAGATTACTTTAACCACTAATTATTTTCCCGGAATTCCCCTGCAAATCCATTTTTTTGCAGATAAATGGAGTTATGTGGCTAATTACTTTTGTAATCAGCAGTACACCAAGTTGGCGTGACATTTTTTTAATCGGATTACAGGACTTACCACTGGTGTGCTGCAGATTACAGGATCTGTGATATGGTCCCGAATATCACTGTGAATTATGGGAGTTCTGCTGAATTTCAGACGATTATTTCTAAAAATAAATAGTGCAGCTTGGAGTGATAAATTAGCAGTTCAAATTATCTCAAGTGCCCAAAAGTTTTTTCGATGTACTTTTTTTTTACCAGCATAAACCTTGTGAAGACATAAATTGCAGGTATATTGATTTTATTTGCAATTTAGAGGTGTTTTACATTTATAAAACCCACCGTATAATACTATATTTGAAAAAGAAAACATTGGCTGGGTTTAACCCTGCCTGGCTGGATTCTTGGCTGCCTGGGTTCCAGGCGGTGGGTGTCACGCCTCCCCCCACCCGCATTCCACTCTGGTCGTGTATCCCGCGCAATTGTGATGGAGGGAGGTGTGGGAGGGAGTTAGCGGAGGGAGGAAGAGAGAGAGAGAGGAACGGAGAGGAGAGGGGCAGGGAGATATTGGAAGGGCAGGAGACGGTTAGGAAAGAGAGCAAAACGGAAAGAGGAGAGCAAGGGAAAGCGACAAGCAGTTGGAGGGAGGATTTGGGAGAGGCAAGGGCAGATTGAGATGGGAGACGGAGAGGTGCGAGATCGAAGGAGGGAGAGATATAGGGCGGAGGGAAGTGGGTGGGATATTGTGGAGGGAGGAGAGGGATATAGAGGGAGGGAGAGGTCGAAGAGGGGACAGAGGAATAGAGAAACAGATAGAAACATCATGGGACCTCGAGACATCGAGATACATTGGGATATACGGTACAAAAAGGCAATAGAGTGGCAGAGGGAGACAAGGCTCTAGATAAGATAAAGTTTTAATGGTTGGCTGGCAAGGGAGGGATATATGGACGGACACGTCCAAAGGACATGTGGGTTGCTCATGTTAGAAATTTACAGGATTCAAAATACATGTTTCCTTGTCATTTTATTCACAGAATGCAGAATTCCATAAACTGTACCGCAGACAGTTTGGAGATTAGTGATGTTATAAATGGAAGCCGCACATCCATATCTAAAGTATGCCAAAGCTGGTCACCTGAAACAATTGTGTCTCGTGAGAGTAAGATTGTGTTCACATCTGATTGGCAGAACGAAGGCATGTATGGATGGTTTTATGTCTTCTATAGAGGTATGTTCGTTTACATATTACTTTAATCACTACATACATATTTATATTGTATTTGTGTACATTACTATTGATGGTGCATTTGCTTGGACAGGGCTTAGTATGAGACATCAACCAATCTGGCCTACCTACAAATACACTAAAAAGATAAAAAGTTCACGGTACTAAAAAAAGTAAACAATTGCAAAGTAAGAGCATTATACATTTATTGTAGCAAGATTTAAAACGAAAAGTATACAAATAGTAGTGAATCATATTTAAAAAACATATTTATATTGTCCAAATTAAGCTTTTAACTTATTTTGAAGATTAACACAATATTTATGAATGTAATACAGATGCAGTATTGTGTACGGAGCGTACAAACTCAAAGCAGATTTTAATATATATAATAATATAATATTTTACTGTATTGACCTTTTTGAATGGTGATGCAGCAACATTCAGTGGAGATTGGTGGGTCACAATGAGATGGGAGTTTGTCAATTTGGTAGATTGGGGGTTGGTGTGATGATACGAGTAACAATAATTATGCTTTTGGTGATGATGATGATGACATAAGATGATTTGTCCTACTCGAGGCGTTGGGGGGTTATCTCAAAGGCTTTCTGTAAATATCAGCATCATCAACAGTGTCCATGTCATCATCACCACCACAAGCAGCATTGTCATAATTGTTAAGTTCTCATATCTTTTTTTGTCTCCTATGCATTGTTCATACTATTTCCTCATATTGCTCATTTAATAATTTGCTTTGTATTATTTTCTGACTAAATATATTTTTTACACCTGGTGAATTTTTTTAAATCCGTGTTTAATAAACGAATATGGATTTCAGGGCTCCCTATTTGTTTCTTTAACTCCATTAATTTAACTCTCATTTTACAACAAAATATGATTATGGTCACCTCTACAATTTGCTTCATGATATGTCTTTAACTGAAAATTGCATTTCGAAACTGTCTATAGTAATAAAGATATAAAATCATTTTGGTTACAATTACAGTTACCTGGGCAATAACGCTGTTTAAGAAAGTTTAAAACCATGTCTTGAAACTAAAAATATAAAGGTTCAATATCTGGCTCAGGAAACAAATGTATATACAATATCATTAAAATTACTTTCTTTTACTAAATAATACACCATGAGCTACATATCCAACTACAATTTATGTCTTAAGGAATTCCCTTTTATCTATTTAAAGGTTACTGAAAATGTTTTATACATTTTACATACGTGTTCTGAAGTAAACAATACTATAATTAAATTTAGAAACATAATATATAAACAAATTTGAGTTTCTAATCTGGATTTGATTTTGCCTCAACAACCATACATGAAAAAATGTGGATCAGATCCTGTGAGTTTGATCAGACCTCACATGGTTATACATCCTGAGTGACGATATTAACACAGGTAGCACTACAGTTGAATTTCAATACAGACCACGTCATAACTCAGTATATATCGGTAGAAGGCCAGGTAAACCTGGTAGAGAACTCTGAATTAGCCTTTTGTTATTATCTTGGGCAAAATTGAGAGTTGCACATAGATGGATGAAATTCATTTCCTTCAGCCAATACGTGAACCACACACTTGGTGTCTGAATTTAGAGCATACACTAACTAACATATCTTCACCTTGTGCATATATTTCAGTTATTAAAAATTCAGTTGTAGATTTTTAATATGCAATGCAATTGACATAGCATCTGTTTTATTGAAATTTAAATTTTAGATATCTGTTTATATTGGAATTATTGAACCCTCCCACATTTTCTCCTCGTCAGTTTTTGCACCATGTAGTGGCAACTTGACAGGATGGCAAGGGTCAATCCTATCCCCCAATGCCACGGACTATGACTACCGCTGCAGTTGGAACATCAACACCCCAGCCGGCACAATCATCAAACTCTCCTTTGAAGAACTGAAGTGAGTAGTGTATTTCAACTTATGATTGTTTTCCTGTTGCTTGATTCACAATTAAATAATGGTTAAAATAGTAATAATAATTACAGCTGTTGGCTTCTCCATGCCATGTCAATCACGGGGGTTGTTTTGACCAGTACGGATTGGTAACCAGGATTTGAACTTGGGTCACCAGGTGCATAGCAGTGCACTAACCATTGTGCCATTTCTGCACCTCTGCATCACAATATTAAGCAGGATATTCACATATGCTGCTCATGGCGATACTGTTGTTGTATTGTTTGTAATTTCCTAGCACCTATATTACTTCAAATATAGATTAATAACTAGGCAAATCAAGGATGAAAAATTGATGTGGAGCACTTTTTAAAGCTGAAATAAAAAATGAGAAGCAGCATATCCATAGGTTTCAAGAAGGGTTTCAATTAGTGCATACTACTGTTGATGTCAAACAACGTCAGCACTGATTAAAATAAGAAATAAATCTGTAAAGTGCACGAAGAAGGGTGCTTAAAACCACAATGAGGAGCACACGGATCAGGAAACAAAAGAGAGACATCGAACTCGCTGTTAAGAAGTGTAAGTGCATTGGACCAGGCACAATTGAAGGAAAGACAGCCAAAGGATGAGCCGAGTGAGGCCCAAAAGCATAACTGCTGTTGAGCTGATTATGTATTTATTTTTCTCATTCTTCAATATATCATGAAAACATAAATCAATCGAGTCCACAATTAAATATTTAAATGGTAAATATATTATTAAATTCGTAGCAACAAGTACATGTCTGAATAATAGAAAATTGGTGAATGAGTGAATTATTAAATGGAACTGTGAAAAATTTGCTTAAAAACAATGGTTACCCCCATTATTTTTACTCAGCCCTGAAAAGACAATTGTTACTCAGAATGGAAGCAGTAAAGTTCAAGATTCTACAGAAAATATTATATATAATATACATTATATATAATGTGGAATGTGAAGCAAGAGCAACCCAACTCGTCCTTGGCTGGTGCACAATACCTCGCCAAAGATACTGAACACATAGTTCACTAACACAAAATTAAAGTATGTTATAAACCCATAAACATTGTGAACTTTACTTTTCCATGCTAGGATCCAATGCCATGCAAAGAAAAGAGTAGTGTTATCTATGCCATGAAATAGGACACTTGTAAGGAGCAATATATTGATGATAAGGAAGACGACTAAGATGCAGCGTTCATGAAAACGTAATTAACCGGTCACTTATCGCAGAACACAAACTAAACACTGGATATACAATTGATTTAGATTCAGTCATGAGCACAACACCAAATTGTACTTGCAGTTTTTCAAATATTTTTTACTGCCAAAAACAAAGATCAAGCCTTAAAAAGGTAACAATTGTATTTACAACCTTGGCTATTTTTAGTTATTCTATCACCATGCAGGAGAAAATATAAGTTACATTTTATTCCAAACTAGCTTGGATTCTTGTCTTGGATTAATACTCTGCCTACGCAGAGTACGCAGAGTATGGGGGGGGATGCGTGACATCAGCAGGCACACTGTGTGACGCTGCCGCATGTGGGTGACATCACAGATGTGACGTCACCGCTCACTTGCCGTGCAAAATATATCCATTATTGCGCCCACCCCCAAAATACAAAAGTATATTTTTATACTTTTTGCATTGTGTACAGTCTGGAAGCTACCCACATGCCAAATTTAACGTTTGTTACATGTTGGGAAGTGTGTTAAACATTTCGAACAGACACACATATTCACAAATTGCCCTTTTATATATAGATTATGAAAGTGAAGATATATAAAACAATAAATACTACACTGCCAATTACAAATATGATTATTATATTTGTTTACCCATGAAAGCCTTACCGTGTCTCAAGACTATTTTTCAGAAAGCTATTGCAGGCAGGGAAATTATGGTTTCTAATTAAGTAACTTGTGAGTAATTGTCAAATTTGGACCACGATGCCATATAAAAGGCTTACTCTTTTTTTAATGAACGGCATGGGATCTGTATGTCCACTGTAAAGCAGTTGCCATGTATTTATAGTTAATTCATCCACAGTATTAACCAGGTCAGCCATGGGGTAAAACCGTGAACCTATGCAACACGCGATAAATGTGCTTCAGCTGGGACCTATCATAGTAATGAATATTATATTTTAAGATGTTATCCGTGTTTGATGTATGGAGGATTGTGAAATTCACATCACTGGCTCAGTGCCACATGCCCATCAATGATTGGGAGGCATCTGTCATGTAGATCAAGACTTAACAAAATGTTTTCCTTTCTTTATTAACAGCATATACTATTACAGCATGCTCGACATCTATGATGGAGAATCTTTAGACGCCCCATACCTGGGTCGCTTTAGTGGCTCCATTGTTCCGCCTCCCATCCTATCTACTGGCAATTCCCTCTACATCCGCTATTACAACCCTAGTTACACACAGCTACCATTTAAAATCACCTACGAAGGTAAGCGCAACATTGCAAGGTAAATGTAGGCACGCTGTGTACATATTTACATGATACTTTGTACAAAACAGTGGAACCATCATTTCAGTTGCAGGTCGGGTTCTCTGTATTAGCTTGAATCGGTTAGGGTTTAAAGTAGCTTCGATAGGTTCGGTTTAGGTTTAAATTTTGCTAAACATGAGTTTAAACCGGTAAAAAATGTCAGATTTGCTCAAAATGAGCAAAAGAATGAACGTTGGCTTGGTCTAGATTGCAGGCTGCAATTTAGGCGACATGAGATGTCTTTGTTTTGATAATTTAGATTATTTTGTATAATATGCAATGTTTATTGGCAAGCACAGATGTGTTTGATTTACTTCAATGAAGTCTCTATCTGTGTTGCAACTTGCACAAAATGGTGACAGAGCTACAGAGAAAAACAGATGCAGAGACAAGTTGAAATGTGTTGACATACTGAGGTGCAAATAGACAAACGGAGATGTTTTACAATCTTAATTGCTGTGTTTTATTGCTTATCGTGTATGCATTTTTGCAAGAACTAACCTACAGTAAATATAATGTACACACTAAGCAATAACGCAAAGAATAAACGTTGCACATGATTGATCACATATACTTGAATCACTATTCTAATAATTGTGTTGTAGGAAATGCTACAAAAATAAATTTAACTGGAAAATATGGAGAGAATATTGATTATCTCATTGGCAAAAATTTGGCGGAGATGTAACATTAATCAAGCATTTTGTTAACTTCATGCTTCTGCCATTTTTGTTGAGTAGGAAAAAATAGATCTTTTCTTCATATTTCACAGTAAATTAAATTTTAAGGATTAACTGTAGTATTGCCTCCAACATTGAATTGAAGTGGAGATTAAATACATTTTATAAATGCTGGGCAATGTTTAAAAATATGTGTATATCTGTTTCTCGACGTATTTCCATCACTACTTGTTGTGTGATAGGTACTTCGCTAACAGCATTTACCTCAAATATTTGTTAAATGCTATACAAGGGACCTATGTCTTTGAGTTGTGTGTTGTATTTAACTGAATCATATTCATGTGTCTATAGGGGCGCCCCCAGTAGATATACATATATTGAGGTTCTTCCTTGAATTAGACTCTGTACCTTAACCTAGCCTGTTGTCGATACTGCCAACGACTTATGATTAATACAAATTAGAGGCCGTTAAAATGTTCCAAATGTCCCAATTTCTATTTGTTATTTCAGTTATAATTGCATTTACCACAGCTGTTCATGTTCATCACAAAGTTGTGTACTTATTGTACCAGCACTGCAATCAGAATGAGTCACAATTGTTTTCATCTTTAGATTGCTTTTTTCAGGCCCCGTTTCATTGATTGGCAGCATTTGCAATTTATACACGTGCTTCTATGCACTTCGATGATGGAAAATCGAAAACATGTTTAGAATCATAACAACAATAACCCCCCTTCAAAGTGCTTGGGTACATGTGCAAAAAGTAATGGCAGCCTATCTGTGCTGTGTTCCAAATAGCTATGGAAGTCTACACATCAGTGCTGGAGAACAACGCAGAGAGCATTTCATCATTCGATGTCACCTCGCAAAGGCAGAACATACTCTTGTTCTTGTGGGAGCTGCGTGTACCGGAAGGGTTCAACGTCAAAATCGACTTTTTTGACTTGCAGTGAGTAAATACAAACAAACTTGGGTAGTTTGTGTGAGCTAGTTCTTAGCAATGATGGGTGGGAAAGTGAAGGAGCAATGGGTGCCAAGAACCACTGTTTACAAGCAAGACGCCTTTGGATATGGCCTTGCTACATGCAATATTGCTGGAGACATAACTTAGGATATGGTTGGACATAGTTGATGGTGAGAATAAGGAAAGTCCATACAATTAAATAGTGTCAAACATGTATTAATTTGAGGGAGAGTTGACTAATTATGGTGTGGGATTTTGCCTTCCCTGGAATCAAGAAAAAGCTGTAGAATTCAAGATTGCTTCATATAAAGTTGCCCAGTTACCATTGAGGTTTTTGATCCACAACAAACTAAAATGATTATATATGCTCCAACAACAAGCCATGAAGATGAAGTAGAACAATTGTACGAACATATTAACTATTAAATGAAGGTAAAACGCATTACAGCACATTATAGGGTGCCTGAAATGCAAAAGTAGGTAAAAGATGGAAATGGAGGAGCCCAAATTTAGAAATTATGAATAAAGCTGTCTGGATTATCACGGATAAACCCCAGATTGTAAAATATATCTCTGTCATCCCAAAATTCAACACAGGATGTGATTGCAAGCTGGTATGAAGCAAGTTACACTTCAACATTGCCAATGAGATGACATCTAATTACGGTCAATAAAAGACTGTTAACATTACAACTTTGGCTTTGGAGATGAGAGAATGTATACTGATCATAAGCAATAAATGTAAGCAAAATTGTTGAATAAGTCACCGATTTAAATATTGAGATATCATTTATAATACACTGAAAGTGGGGACCACTGTTAATAATAATGAAGATATCACAACAAGCAATGGCAGCATGGAAGCAAATAGTAGCTCTGAGATGGCAAGATGGAAATATTAGTACATGACAGCGATATAATCTACTTCTGCCTCCTCACCACCTTACAGCCCAGCAGATTTGGGAATCTCATAGTGCTTGAAGAATTCTGCATGATCCTTCAAAACACCTGATTACTTGTGTGCCATCAAGCCTAGCTATAGTATGTATTGGATCATTACTGTACATGTGTAATGACAGGGTGCCATCTGTTGACCAGGAAGGATAATCACGAGTATGGGTACGTTTTATAATAACCAACTAGAAGAGGGGCATAACTGGGTTTCAGGTAAAAGGCGGGGTCAGCCGGGAAGCTTCGGTAACCTGCTCGAAGGTTCTAGAAGGAGGCGTGGCCGGAGGTGGGGCCTGGCCACGCCGGGGAGTATATAAGGGGTACGTGATGGAAGGTTCGGGGCTGTCGTGGGGTCCGGGTCCTGGCTACCGTCGCTGGCTTCGCTGTCATCTCTCTTCATCGTCTGGCCACATGGCCGATCCTCTGCACGGCTCTCATCATTGTCGTCGCTATGTTAGTCAGCCAGCTATATAGTTATACACCGACGATGGGGCTGTGTAGATGGGTCAGCTATGCGCAGCCGTGTTTTTATATATGTCGCCCAGTGATTGTGTTTAAAGTGTGAGAAATACCTACTATAATAACCCAGGAATATCCTTAACGCTCGTGACGTCACTCCACATCGCCCATCCCTCCTCATTAATAATCATGAGCAGGTGACGTCACTCAACATCGAACAGCCCCCCTCATTAATAATCATGAGCAGGTGACGTCCTCCACATGGACCCCCCCCCCCATTCATAATAATTAGTGGCTGACGTCACTCCACATGGAGCACCCTCCCTCATTAATAATCATGAGCAGGTGACGTCCTCCAAATGGACCCCCCCCCTCATTCATAATAATATGCGGCTGACGTCACTCCACATGGCGGGCCGAGGCACCTCCCCTCCCCCCTCCTCAGCGTCAACTCACAACCCTCACTACAAAGACAGAACCCTCACGTCACGCGATTGAGACATCAATAAAAAGGACGTCATGATGAACAACCGTAAAATGAAATAGGTCTGTGTCACCGCGCCCTTACAAATTGCACACGAATGGATGCAATTCATATCACGTCGCAGTCTGCTTTTCGCTTGCAAGTTTCAGATTTACTGCAATACACCCGTCCTTGGACAGGCAAAAGGCTAGTAAATAAGAAGTCCTCTCCACGTTGTGTCTGGGAAGTCGCTCACTACACATGCAATAATCCTTCTCATACGCTTGTATCTTTCTGATATCTTTGTTACATGATTTATATGTAGACATATGTTCATGAATGAATTATTGAAAACGCACGCATCACGAACACTTATGTATATCAATTTATCGTGGGCACACAGACTCGAGGATGACCCTCTCTGCTGGAATGAGAGCCTCACTGTCTATGATGGAGTAAGATCTCTGAACACCAGCCTGGGCATCTTTTGCGGCTCGAGCATTCCACTATCCGTGCGATCAAACTCCGACAGCATCCACCTGCTACTTCGTCTTCGTACAAACGAACCCTGTATGTCGAAATACATAACACAGGCTGCATAACATACATTGGGAGGTCATACTTGTAAATCCACAATGTAGAAACGATTTCTTCAATGTTTAGAAACACTTTTTTTAACGGCTAGTATAATACAAATTTAATTTATAATTGACTAAATACGATCATGTATTAAAATGAACATTATATCTAAACGCACACCCATTATTACTGATGTAAAGAATTTGAATACATTTGTACTTCTTTTCGTGGTCATAGTAGTTTCTGGGGGAAAATCAGGTTGCTGATCTTAGAACGAGATGTTATTTCATCACACTGTAATGCTTATACTTTCTGCCCAAATGGCTGTTTGTGACCAATCCTAAAATTTAGTGAAGTCGCCAGTTTTCCAGAGTCCTCGTCAAAATGGTACTCTGAGAAATGTTGCCTGCAATGTACAACATTAGCATGAATGTAAAATAATTAATACCAATGACATGGAGATTATTTTTGCGACCTCATTACAATGTTTATATATGAAATATGGTCCTATACATACTTGTATCAACCTTGATAATAACTGGATGTTTTTATTTTCAGGGAAAAGATTTACCTTCACTTATTTCAGTGTTCCAAAGATTGTTCCCACAGTCAAAAAAGGTGAGTGTAGCATCGCAAAAACAAATAAGCACTTTAACGTAACAATGTAATGAAATAAAATGTTAAAGTTTGTAATGGTGAATCATAAGGGAGTACATGTTGTGGAAATAAGTGGTGGGTTGTGAAGGTAATTGCATCAAATGTGAACATTGTAAAACATTGTAAAAATGTGTCTTGCACAGGTATTGATATCAGATTGCCCAATTGATAAGCACAATGTGACTGCTGTGCTACTACTAGATTGTAGAGTGTAAGATTAGTAGACGCCTTTTGGCGTCCTCTGGTCTAACACCGTTTTGAGACTAGGCTCAAAATAAAGCTGTCTCTGGTGTGGACCAATCAGTTTCAAAGACAATGCATATATTATCAGAGTATGTTTTTTGTTTGCATTCTGACCACAAGTATTGTGGTTAATTAAAACATGATTCCTTGTAAAAGGCTTCAGTTTGGTGTTTTAACATCTTAACACCTCTTTGTTGCCAGAAAAAGGGGGAAAACCTGTTCTCAGCGTACAAAAAAATGCAATTTTTAGAGGGAGCTTGACATTATTGTTAGATTAGTTGATAAGATGTCGATTTATCAATATTAGACATGTGCATTGGTTTATTAGAACTGGCTAAACAGTTGATGAGACTTGCACAATATTGAGCGTTCACATTAACTTTCTGATCCAGTCACATCACCCAGTCAATATCAAGCACCAGCTCCCACCACTATTGCTACTTGATCAAATCCTTGCTACAATCCCAGCTGGGTTTCCATGGGACATGACCTTTACTGATGTCATGTTGATGAGTTGTCTCATTGAAATCTAGGAGAGCGTTCATTAGTCCACCTTATCAACAAGCAATCATGTGCAACTAACATTATTGACAAGAATGTGCTTGGAAAAACAACTGATTCTGCGTGTATACACCTTAGCTGATTTTATACCACTTGTTTAGAGTGTGGCCGAGTTCCTACAGGAGGGAAGAGTCGCGTTGTGGGTGGAAGTCTTGCCAATGTGGGAAAGTGGCCGTGGCAGGCAAGCCTCCAATACTACAATAGTCACATGTGCGGAGCGAGTCTCATCTCGAAGGACTGGCTCGTATCTGCTGCGCACTGTTTTGAGTATGTGGATTAAGACCTTATGGATTTCTTTACGAAGCAATGTAGTGAAATTATAATTCCATAGTTGTATTTTTCAATGCACTGTTGTAGACCTTACATATTAGCGTTTTAATATACTTTTTTAATGTTCTGTAAAATAAGCAGATGTTTAAATCAACGATATAGCCCATTTACTAAAAACTCATCCTCTCATAACATACGTTGTCTGCTCTACTGTTCTTTTATATGATGCTTGGATACACTTTTTTCATGAGTGCCTTGCGTTTAAAAATAAATAAATGTGGTTCATCATAGAGAGGTACAACACAATGTTTGTTCATGTTTTGCTTATGTGACAATATGAAAATATAAGTATTAAGTTATCTAGGATGTAAAAATTTACGCATGAATCCAAGCTGTCACACAAGTACACATGTTTAAAATGTAATAATAAAAACATTGTGTATTGGTCGACACCAGCATAATTTCTGAGCAAAAAAGAGTCTCACTCTTAATTTCATATCCTGTAAATTTCCATTTATGAATTACCAATGAAACGTATATGTTTAACGCTTTAACAATAACAGTTTGGCCAGTTACACCCATTTAAATTTAAAGACAGTATATTGTAAAATTAGAATAAGTATTTTACTTGCAAACTGCATGTCCATGAAAATTGCCATGAAGCTGGTTAATATTGATTTTACTTTATTGTTGAATAATTCAAGTTATCCTTATGTAATATAAATATTCAGGATCTGATTGGAAAAATAAACTGATTAAACGTCTGGCACATACAATACTGTGTTTTTCAAAACTGGTACAAATGTATTTCTCATTGCCTCAAATGATCTTAAGTTTGGTCTGTCTCAGCATGAATTGCCAGAATGACATATGTAGTTGATCCTGTTGGCATGTGTATGCCAGGCAAATGCAACTTTAATTATTTTTTTAATCAGTCAGCTCAAACATGTTTAAATATGAAGCTCAGGGGGCTATTACCCAAAACAGAGCAAGATTATAGAAAGGTAAATCTGCAGGTGTAGCCCTGCTATTATTTTCTCATGCCACTGCTGACAGAAGGGCCTCCACTCGAGGGAGCTCTAGAGAGCCCTCTAGAGGGTAATTGGCCTAATCCTCCATGATGACCAGACACATTCCAAGAGGTGAGAGGACCCATAGTTTACCACACAAAATGCAATCTGCCAATCAACTGTTATATACCCATTTATATTACTGGGTGTACAGAGGTGATGGGATTTAAGAAATGTTCCCATGAATTAACTGCTGAGCAAGAAAATCAGATTCATTATGTTAACCATCAAACTGTGGCAGCTTCTCTAAAATGTCAGCAAGTATCTGTACCTAGACAATGCTAACATGTGTTCCGTTAACCAATTACTGCACCAAGAACCATAATTTAACCTTTGTTCATCCATAATTGTAGGAATAATGGATACATGTTTCTGTCTGCAGGGGAAGAAACGATGTCAATGCATGGCAAGTGCGTCTGGGTACCACATACATCTACGACAGCTGGAGCTCTGTGAATTTGGCGGTAGCTGAGATCATCACTCATGAGAGGTTCAACTACACAGCCATAGACTATGACATTGCACTGGTGCGGTTGAGCTGGTCTGTGGATTTCACGAGCCAAATATCCCCGATCTGTCTGCCGCCGGACACCAGCCACTTCCCACTGCCTGGGAAGACCTGCTACATCTCTGGATGGGGACGAACCTCCGAGGCTGGTGAGCTATAGCTTGTGATTTCAAAAGTACACGCAATACAAAGTGCGAGTCATGGTAATGAACTGTTTCACAGCAGTAAATCCTTAATGTGCAAATTTAGTTAATTTGTATGTACTGCCTACCTGTTTCTCAATCCACTTCTGGATGGCGGTCTCCTCATCCTGAGGTCGTGGGGGTTATTTGAATATATAATGCAACGTGCTGGTCATGGCAGGGTTGTTGAAGGCTATGTTTATGGATGTGGGAGCATAAAACAGTCCAATGGATTTTGCTCCACTGTTCTCTACTACTGCACACCACTTAGTCCCACAGCCGCATATAAAACCTGGCATGGGTGGTGGTTGCCTGTCCGAACATTATCCAGACTCACCTGGCTTAGCTCTAAGCTCTGTCAAGATCTGGCACATTTCAGGTGATTTGATCATGAGCAAGACTATAATACAGTTCAAATTATGTTTCCATCAAGAAATTTAACATAGATGAGTTCACAAATCTTTATATATGTGCTTCAATGCATATGGTACAGAGAGCATTGCGAGAGTCGGTTTTGGCCAACACCTCCTATATGGAGGATTTAGAGAATCGCCAAATGCCTCGACCACATTTTCTCGGAAGGGGTCCATAAACACAGACAAACCATCAGCCACAGTCACAGACGGAATCCAGGCATGCACCTTTGTCTTTGTCTGAAGCTGTGTATAGCAGCAGGATAACAGATTATATGGCACATGTTCAAGATAAGGAAAAACAAGTAACTTTGGGTTTGCACAAGGAAACACGTCCTCCTAATTAAACGTTTTCTAAGGTTACAAGGGCATTTAAACACAGGTTATGATTCATGTCCAATATGTGAATTAGAAAGGAATTGGTATCACAGTAACATAAAATGTAACAGCATGATTCAATGTAAATTCAAGGTATGGTTTGACATATCAAAGCAATTCAAAAGTTAATTATATCATGGGTGAAGGCACTTATGGTAAAATCCCAACTCCGTTCCAGTTAACCCAGGGAAATGTCTATGGCTCGGGAAAATTAAACTGTGTTTAATAATGGCCACGGAACGTGTCGTTATTGGCTAAACTGTTCTATGGGATTTGGGGTATAATGCATATGAGGTACTCACAGAACCCCGTTGGCCAGAGAGAGCTCTAAACCCTCTTAAGGCCCAGTATCATATTACCTTCCCAGAACTCGGTTGCAATATCACAGGAACCAAAAAAGGGTTGAAAGCACAGTACTTTCGTGGCAAGCTCCAGTAGCAACAACACGTTTATGTGCATGGAACTTGGGTTTCCAGATCACAAAAGCAGAGACGAAGTTGTAGATGTAGAACTCTGATAACCAGATCACCACAGGGATGACCATTTTACCATACCGCAATACCTGATCATATGCTTGAAACAAGAAGTTGCAGGACCACAAGTTTTGATCACAGGATTAAGGCAGATTTGAAAGTGTAGCAACCCTGCAGGCCTCGATTTTAGGATCAATACAGCTTGATGAGGTTGCAGGTTTGCAGGATGGCAGAATGTTTTCATACACCAAGCAATACTTTCCAGGTATCTCTAGTAACTGACATCGTAATGGTGTCAGGGTAAATTTTACATATCACCAATAACTGACACGGTAAGGCTCCATACTCGGAAGAGTGATCTTCAGACATCTCTAAATTATGTTGAGGTAAAGTCCTCTGAGTATCCAAGAGTATCCCAGGGCTCAGACAAGGTATTGCTTAGGGTACATGAAGAGGTGGCATGTCAGCGAGCCTATCGAGTGCATCTCGATTTGGAGTCCACTCTTGTGCGAGTTTAATGGTTCTGGGGCCGGGTCAATTGAGTGTGGAGATAAAGGGTTCGCCCTACCAGCTGCTAATAACCCATGCAGTGTGTTACACAAACCATAAAACTGGTGTGATAACTGCCTTTTCCACTTATACGGAGCAGTTGGCATACATGGCAGAGATATCCCAGTTGTTAATTCCTGACTGAAGCTGTAACAGAAATAAGAGCTAAAAGTATGCAATGTAAACACCAAGCTTTAACTCACGTAAAGCATCTTATTTTGTGCAGATTATGGAGTGTATTATGAGCTGTTGGATGCTCCAATGGACGTGTTCAGCCACAGTGGCTGCTCATCAGACAAGATGAATGGGAAGTCAATCACAACGAGGATGATCTGCATTGGACATCCGGCTGGAGGCATAAGTGCATGCCAAGTGAGTGCACGTCAGATGTAACACATTAATGGTGACTTAACATCCACATGTATTCTGTGCTTAATAGAAAATTAGACAGCATTTGAGGATGCAAATACAATACGCATAACTACCAATTTAGTTTGTAAATTGATCTTAATATATACCCGAGTCATTAATCATAATTGAGTTTCCATTAAAGCTTAGTTAAATTAATCGATAAGATATGCTCGTCTTGCGAAAAAAATATACGATCTGATGCTAATACTTTCATTGAGTTCATTGAAAAAGTAAACAGTTACCCCTAATACTGGTAGGAACCTCTTGGTTACACCAGCTCACGGGATTATTGTGACCGTCCGTCCGTCGTGCAGGGAGGGGCTGGGTGGGGAGGGAGGGGCTGGGTGGGGAGGGTAGGGTAGGGAGGGGCTGGGTGGGGAGGGTGGGGAGGGGCTGGGTGAGGAGTGTGGGGAGGGGTTGGGTGGGGAGGTTGGGGTGGGGCTGGGTGGGAGGGGTGGAGCTGGGTGGGGAGGGGCTGGTCACCCCGTGGTGCCTTTATAAAACTCAACGTTTAACTTACTCACGCCGGCTTGTGCCCGCCCTCACAGTCGGGCATATTTGCGGAATACACCACGCCGCCGTTGACCCTGGCCATTGACCGAGCAACCCAACGTTCCTACCAGCTCCCTCCGCAGGAATGTGTTATTGTGGATGATGGTTATGCATTAAAAACAATACTCCACATGTAATAAAGGCGATAGTTGTGCTAAGCTCATCGTATCTCTGTCGCCGGCTGCAGGGAGATTCAGGGGGCCCACTCACCTGCCAGGGCACGGATGGGACCTGGTATTTGAGCGGCGTCACCAGCTGGGGCAATGGGTGCGCACGGCCCATGAAACCTGCCGTCTACACCAAAACGAGCAAGCTCCTGAAGTGGATCAAGCAGTACACAGGCCTGTGAGGCTCAGTTTTCAGTGTTGTATTTTAACAAGTCTCCAATACAGTCAGAATAAATAACAGCTATGTGTACATTAATTTGAAATTACTATCTGATAATACCATTGGGTAACAAAACATTGTCCACATTTATGGCAATGTACACAATATTTTAATAATTACACTAAGTTTTGAACCACCACATTGAGAGATAATGAAACCCTTCCACGTATCGGCTCTCCTGTACTCATTGTTAAGACTGCAGATAGGTGAACCTATCACAGTGCATTGCAATGTAATATAATATGAATTTGTAAAGCATCTGTGATTGCATTGAATATGCTGTGAAAGACGTATACAGAAGAAAATAATGAGGAAGAGGTGTTTTTAGGTTGTCTCATAACAAAATGTTTATGCGATGACTGATTTAAGAACAATTATTAACTATTATTTACAAGCCACTTAAATGAATGTACAACGGATAATGGCAAAATAAATTTCCTACTTTTCTATTTGGCCTATATGGAATACATTTAAAACAACATTGCTGTACAGGAGAGATGCTAGGTGAATACATTTTCTGTGTTGGTGTAAATAAGGTTGGAGTAACATTCCTATGAAATAATATCTAAAAATGGGCATTAGTTCAATAAACTGAACTAAGTGGATCAAAAACTACAGGATAAATGATGAAGCATCAATACGTGGTTTTAGACATTTTATATGGTGGTGATATGGTTGGTAATGATGACGTCCACAATTCTTGACCTATTGAGATTGATATAATACACACGTTAGATATAAGGATGAGGAGCTGAATGTATACCCAGATGGTTAATTAATCAGATTATTTCATTTTATGGAGGGAGAGGGGGTATTGTTTTAATCTTTATAATTAATAGCAACTGGTATGTTTGTCAATATATATGCTTCGTATGTATGTTTTAATTATTTTTCACTGTACATAGCCAACCATGCTAATCGGCGATGCTTTGTAAGCTTACTATAAATACACAAAATAAGTCCAAAATAAATCAATACAAGCTTTAAAAACGTTAACTGTTTGCAAAAATGAAATAGCTACGTTGATATCGTATTAAAATAGAATATACATATTAGAAGCGAAGTGAGATAAGGATAAAAATCCACAAACATAAATCCGCAAACATAAACAGAGGCAGACGAGAGTCTATTGGAGTACTTTTGGGAAAACTAATTTAATATTGAGCAGTACCATAAGTGCCTTAGAGAAGAGACTTTATTCATGAGCGGATATTATTTGTACATTATAAACATTGACATTGATGAAGAGATTTGAAAAAAGCTGAAAATGCGCAACGAAGCATGGAGAGGTGCATGCTTAAAATTAAACTGAAAGTAAAAGGAACATTGATTTGAAAACAAATGAACGTCAAATTGACTCTTAAAAATAAGTGGACTTGGACAGGGAACGTCGCTAGAAGGGATGACGGCTGGTGGTTGAGACATGACAGACTCCGATTAGCACTGTTGACTACGTACGGTCCGAAATAAGTTCAACATACGTACATACATACAGACTGGCAGCCATATGAAGTGATATGACCTCCAGAAAATCCACTGCACAAAATGTAGCAATAAAATTGGCTCGTGTGTGCAAGTTCTGGGCCTAAGTCTTCATTGCAGGACAATGATGGATGGCTTGGAGAGGCCTTCATCCAGCAGTGGCTAGATAATTGATAACCGTGACTTATTCATATTCTTTGGTTCTTTCGTTAAAGTCACCGTGACCTTTTAATTCTGTTTTAAATTTTTTTTTATATAATTTCTGGTGTGATAATCAATGTCATGTAATGGGTTGATATGAATTTCAATAAACGAATTCTACAATTATCAAAAAGGATGTTGTTGTCTATACATTTCAATAATTCAGATACTCAATTATCTGGAGGATTGGAGGCTATGGACAGTTATTTGTAGAATGCACTTTCTACATACACTGCTACACACCACCCATTGCTTCAGCTGGACATAATCCATCAGTCCACTCGATCGCATTATGTCTTGGACGAGCTTGACACCATTCATCTTTATAGACACAACCTTCAATCATTGTACTATTGTATTAAATAAAAATTACCAGCGCTTCCACGTGTCACATATTACAATACACTCATCTTTGCTCCGATCACTTGCTTGTCTCCACATGAATATCCCAACGGATGTTAATCTTGATTTAAAGCTTTCGTGACTGCAGGGATTCATATTCTTGGTTCTTTCGGTAAAGTCACGTAGAAGGGAAATAATAAAATAATGTTAATATTATTGTATTATTTCCAGGGGCGGTTTCTTCATTAGGGCGATTGGGCGACGCACCACCAATGTCATTCAACCACAGAGTCACGCTAGCTGTCACTGTGCCTCTGGATATAGTCCAATCAGCGTCATGCTACGTTCTGTGGAGTACCGCCTCTTTTTGGGCGATTTCCCTCCAGCTGAGAATCGCCCCGAGTGGTCCCATAGACTTACATTCAAAGATGTTTTTTTTCGAACGGGGGCGCTGCAATGCATTCTCTATGGCTTCCGGGAGGGCTCGCCCTAACGTGCTTACGTCATCATACGTGCTTACGTCATCATACGTAAGCACGTTTCATCCAACAATATCATTTGTTGCCACCTAGTGGAATCTTTAATAAAAGAAACTTGAGTGGTTTGTTTTAATAGTGAGTATAGAAACAAACAAGATGTATTGTAAGAGTCACTTTATTTTTCATTAATATTAAAGAAGTGAAGTTGCCTTTACATGCTTAAGCTGTTAATTTATCCATTGCATGGGTGGACCTTATCCTTATCAATCATCCAGACATTTGCCCCCCCTGAGAGATTTTGCAGGAGCCGCCACTGATTATTTCCCTTCTACGTGACTTTACCGAAAGAACCAAGAATATGGATGTTAATTAGTTTTTTTTGTCTTTGCTACGGATTGTTTGCCGGCCTTTATATGCGCTGCTCGCGAACAGCACTTGACCCCAACAAGCCAATAGACGGGGGGTGGGGATCTTTGTGGATTGTCGCCGCTCTCACGGCACCGGCCCATCAGCTGGTACCAGGAGAACAACCCCCCATGCAATACAGCCGCTGCTATGGCCGCTCGGTGCCCTTTGAGCCGGGACTTGCGGCAAGAGTTCGCGTCCAGCTATTTTGTTGTAAAGTTATTTGTGACGTTGCATCCATTTGCCACGAGTGTTTTTTGAGAGTGCGCGTGTAATTTATCGAGTGTGTTGCGTGTTTACTTACGTGTTTTTTAAAGTTTTTTTTTTATAATTCTATCACATGGCACAAACCTATCGACCCATACGGTTTACCCGTATTCTTGTAACATGGAAATTCGGGTCCATACGGCGTACAGCCGTTTCAATACGGGCAAACATTTGTTGTCTATTTGTGTTTCTCGCTTGTGATGGGACTTTGTAGGATGAACGTTGAGATTTATAAGGACACGGGGTGACCAATAAGTTCTGAATTGGTCTGTAATAAGATAGGGCACTGATAATGGGTTTACAGGTATGTGTTTGCAAAGTAATTTGTGACGTTGCGTTCATTTGCCACGAGTGTTTTTGAGTGCGTGTGGACTCGTTCGAGTGTGTTACATCTTTACGTGCGTGTGTGTATCGTTTGTGTTTTATAGTGTTTATAATTCTATCACATAGAGCTAGCAGGACTCCAGAGGTCTGTGCCAATGTGGAAGGGACGGTATCATCCAAATGTTTCTCATCTTGCTGCTCGGACCTTTAGCCGAGCAACAGGCATCTCTAGCAACGGCTGGCCCTGCAGAAAATCATAGAACAGCATCAAGAAAACCTTGCGGGAGGTGCTGAAGAGAATGAATGATTCCATGATGCAAGAATGAATGAAAGGTATTGGTGATGTAATAAGGTAAGAATGAGAATCAATAAAAAGTACACGAAATATGGATAGAATAAGAGAAATAATTGATTTAGGTTGGAAATATAAGAATGGGCGATTAAGGCAACGAGAGGTGATATAATTCAGTAACAAATGAGGAATTAGTGACCGAGGTAAAAATGAGAAAGAATCAGAGTTGTGACTGAATAAGAATGAATAAAGGTAAGAATGAGATTGAATGAGGTAAGGACTAACCCAGCTCAGTAAGTGGCCTTCCATGGACAGCTCCCTACCTGCCTAACTATTCATAAGTCAAGGATTGTTGAATTTCGTTCGCATCGTACGTAACTAACCGGGCTAATCGGCAGAGGTGGGACAAAGTCATTGTTATGCAAGTCCAAGTCGAGTCGCAAGTCATCAAATTCATGACTCGAGTCTGACTCGAGTCCAAGTCACATGACTCGAGTCCACATCTCATAGGTGGGACAAAGTCATTGTTATGCAAGTCCAAGTCGAGTCGCAAGTCATCAAATTCATGACTCGAGTCTGACTCGAGTCCAAGTCACATGACTCGAGTCCACACCTCTGCTAATCGGAGGTGCGATTCGGCTAGAATGCCAGGCCATCCTTTCTGAAATCACTCAGGCGTTTGGTAGCTTGAAAGAAAAAGCACTACAGATACATTTTAAATAATACAAACACTTGTTTATTAGGCTTTTACACTCAAACATTAACGCACAATAAATAAAAACACACATTGTTAATTTAAAACAAGCTAAAGCGTATTATCAAAATTAAGTGGCACTCTTGTCCATTGGCAGCCCAGAGTGGTGAACATTCCACATTCCTATGGAAGAGTTTATCTCTAAATGATCAACTCAATTTATGTTGGAAGAATAGAACAGCTTGATAAATAATTATTTTGTATTTTAGTACAATTATTAATATAAAATATTGCTTTATTCTGCTGTGATTCATGTCAGGTACATTTAATGTTTGGGATGTTTTAGTTATTCTGTACTTGGTTTTTATTTTATCTTCCAATGTTTTCACGAAAAAAGATCAAGATGTCATCATGGCCAAAGCTGTTGATGCCACACCTCAACCAACACTTTTTACCTTCCGCCAATTTCATTAGAGTATACTTTTCATGTTTATAATCCAAGGTCTTCCATGCAAGACATGCCTACTCTTTGTTTTTTTTGGTAAAGTCACATAGGTAAAAAATAAAATAAAACTAAATTAAATCACGACGTTTCGGGCACAACACAAGCATCCGTCATCAGGTGGGAAAGCATGGCCTACTGCTGATGCAGACTGTTTTAAAGGATGCAGTCTGCATCAGCAGTAGGCCTTTAAAACAGTCTGCATCAGCAGTAGGCCATGCTTTCCCACCTGATGACGGACGGTTGTGTTGGACCCAAAACGTCGTGATTTAATTTAGTTTTCATTTATTTTATTTTTTACCTACGTGACTTTACCGAAAAAACCAAAGAGTATGAATCCTTGCAGTCACGAAAGCTTCAAATTTAGAATTAAGACATGCCTAGTTTTTGATAACGTTTGGTATTTTGGCTCTGGCCAGGTGTCTTCCTTGCCAAGCTGTGAAGCCTGGAATCTGCATATAAAAATAATTTACAAGAATCAGTTGAGACCGTAAAACTCTTCACTGGCCTCGGGAACTCCTTGTAACTATGAACTCAGGAACTGAGACTGTGAACTGATTCACTCTTCGTCCGAAGACTCTGAGCCGAGGTCGACGATTCTGCGACGCTGTGGGCGACCCTGACTTTTGTTGAGATCATTTTCTGGGGCCAGCTTTTCATCGCCCGATTCCCAGTCCGATCCCAGCAAATCCACATCCCCGGGTTGAGGCTGCTTCCTGGAGGCCTGGGGCGACTGGCCGCAACAAACACGCCATTAAATATCATCACCATGACAACCATTAACCTCCTGATTTCCATATATATAATCAACCTCCCAGTCATCCTCACAACTTAATAATTAACCTATTATGCACTATCGCAAGCTATCAACATCATCACCTAGACACATTATTCTGATGATCAGCCCGACGAGCCAGCCACGAACTGCCCAGTCACCTGGTCCACTGGCTTAGGTCTCTCTTGATCTCTAAAATCTCACTTTCATTAACATCCCCTACTTATCATCTACACCTACCTCTCCCACTTCAATATGCTCTACTCCCCTCCCCATGCCGTTAACTCCAAAAGACATGGCATTCTGCTGCAATATCAGTCAACCTTCACCCAATGAAGCGTTAGTGGACTTACAATGGGTGGTCGCTACTCTTTTGCTACTGTCGGAGTCTGAAACTTACTCCCTCTGCCTGTCCGCACGGCCCAGTTTGTCCCCCTTCTCAAGTCTAGGTTCAAGACTTTTCGTCTTCTACACATTCATGATATTTCTCTCTACCAGTGCCTACTTGCTCTCATCTCATCTGCATTGTTGCTGGCTGGTCATAGTGCCGGACGCCTTTGATCCAGCACTCTAGGGAATGGTTGGTAGATCACGCATAATTGTGAAATTCCTAAATACAACGGGCTTTTAGGTGGCCAGATGGTAGAGTTCGAAAATGATTTCCACATCTGTATGGGTAATCTGCTATTCTCCCACATGTAACTCATTTATGGAATTGGCCAAAAACCCTCATGCCAAACGCTCCTGAAAACATCTTGAATCAGTGAAGCTTTCATAAGATAAATTTTTTTTTTACATTACCTTGATCTTTCCACCTCCACTGCATCTTTTTCATCTCCTCACCTCCCACACTTATGATCTACAAGCCTCAGTGTCTTGTGATAAGGTCTATGTACTGTAGTTGTGGTGCCCTTTAGTCAATTCGCTGCTGGCTCATGACTGATTCACGTGCTGATCCTGGTGGATATTTTCACCAAATGATATCAGTCAGTGTGGGTTAGTGAAAGCATAGAAGTACAACTATTGATTTTGTTGCACTGCCATTTGCTGCCTATAATGTAGCACAGCTGTATAGCCACCTTTGACAACTTGCCATGGTGTTGATACATGCCAAGCACAATCCAGGCTCAAGTCTGCTTAGCTTTCGAGCACCTGATGAAATTGGGTGCATTCCAGGCACGGTTTTGTATACAGATACTTTATGAATGCAAGTGGAGCTGGCAGATTAATAGAGAGGATCATTACTGCCGCACCTTGCTTGGATTTTGTTTCCTCCGTTTCTTCTGCGGCTCCTCTGATCCTCTGGAGCCTTCGGGCTCCCCGCACCCACGTGCGGCAATGATGTGATCGAGCTGAGCAGAGAACTCCCGAGAACTCAGCACGGCTCCATGCTCTGGAGACATGAGCAGTCAATCAAATACGCCTGAATCACTACTCATGTGCATCATTCAACCCATTGTTATGGAATCTCTTACATCAGAGATCTTCAATTGGTGCCCGTGGGTCAGATGTGGAAATAACCATCCACACACTCGCACACATGCTCATGCGCACCTGCACACAGACACATGCATACACTCACACACGTACACACAAAGACCCCTCTTATAGCCTTAATATGCTGCTGGAGTAAGTGCTGTTAGCAAGCATTTATGAATGCTGGCACGGAGGACGAGGGGGTGATGTGGCCAGCATCACATCCAACTGCCGTTGTTACCAGTCATTGTTAACACACTGCATCATCTACTCATTTAAGGCTGCATCGACCAACAATGGATCAGATATTAATTGTTATTGACCATCAGTGAGAAACGCACTCTGGTGGCTGGGTTGGTAGTGCAGTGCGCTAGCCACTGTACCACCATTATGCACATACTACATCTGCACACATTCCACACAAAGCAGCCGCCATATGCCACTAAGTGACGGGGATTTCACCACAGCACTTGTGCCAGGCTAGACTTATTTTGAAGCAATCACAAAGTGTGGATGGTTCGCTGGCAGGTGACTGGACAGAACCAGGTGTTATGGCTTGACTGAAGGAGGTGCCTGGCAGATGCAGCACCGGTTCCCCCCACTATGTTAATTTGCTTTGCTGTGTTTTAGCCGCTCGGTGCACTCCTCGTTGTTGTAAGCATCGCATATACACACGCACCTTGGCAGTGCTTGAGCACCCGCCCCCAGAGGGCACCCCTGCCAAGCGACGTAGCACAACCCAGCACCACCAGGTTCCCACGCGCCCTTGTCAGAGCCACGCATGCACGCTGCTCCGATTCCACGAATGATGATGAGGAGAAAGAGGAGGACGAGTCTCGAGGTGAACGGACAATGCTGAGCACGCACACGCGCACCTCGCCACCCTGGAACGCGTCCGCCGTGCATACACGGACGGCTGCCAGCGAGCCGGAGAGGGACGCGAGACACTCGTGCACCTACACGCCACACCGTGCGGGTAGGGGGAAGACAGATGTCACACGTGAGGATGACTACAATCAGGTGGAGAAAGTATGAGGCGATGGTTGAAGGAGGTGGTGATCATTATGATGATGGTAATAGTGGAGGTGGCGAAAAGTGGGAGTTGTGATGGTTATAATGGAAGTGGTGATGATTATGCTGGTGAAAATAGTGAAGGTAGTGGTCGTGGTTATATTTCGTGGTGATGATGGTGGTAGTAACAAGTGGTAGTGAGGCGGTGGAGGTTATAGTGGAGGTGGTGATGTTGATGGTAGTGGTGGAGTTGGAGGTGGTGTCATTTATGACCATGTGGATAATTATGAGTATAGTAACGTGGTAATAGTGACCATGGTGGTAGTGATGATCTTTATGCTTATAATGGTGTTAGGGACAGGGAAATATAATCCTCAAGGGCAGATCTTTCAAAGAAATGCCTGCTGTTGAACACGTCATGATTATCTTTATGGACAATCCGAAAACATTCTTCTCCAATTGTGAGTATAAAAGTGATGATAGTTTTGATGTTGACTTTTCACGCAGTGGCAAATACATTACCTATCTCAGAAAAACAGAGATGATACTGAAGGGCAATGATTGCCGCATTCCAAATGTGAGACGAGGGCTCTTGAGTACAGCACCGGTCAGCCATGGCACGGTCACGTGGGTGTTTGTGGGAGGTGTGGATGTGGTGGGCGGTTGCCCTACCCTGGCCGCCTGGGCGCGGTAGAGAGTGATGACAGCAATATCCTCAGGCTCTACCCGGCTCTCAACCAGGGCATCAACCAACTTGACAGCAGCGTCAACCTCTGCTTTGTTGTAGTAGCTCCCACATGTGTCCACCTGCCAGCATGGAGAGCCCAGGGGAAGAGTAGAGTGCATCACTGTGTTCCCTCTTCCTAGTTCATAACTCTACCCCTCCTCACTCCCTCCTCCTATTTCCTGTCCATTGCATACTTCCTCTCTCTTTCCACATATACTTTCCTCCTGCATTTCTCTCTCCTCCTTCCTTTTACCCTAATCCCTCTTCTCGCTCACCATCATATTCCTACCCACTCCTTGCTTACCACATTATGCCGTATTCATACTGCCTCTCCTCACTCCTCTGTCTCCCGACTCCTCCTTCTCACCTTCTCCTGCCCCGGCACATCGAGAAAGGTGAGAGTGGGGAGCCATGGGGCCGCACTGGGCCGCTCGGCAACCCCGACGCCATCACGGAGCTCCCCCTGGTAGAAGAGGCTTGCGGCAAGCAGGCTGATGTGCGGGTGGCAGCGGTACTGTGTCCTGAGCTGCACGAGGGGGTGTCCCTGGAGGACCGAGACAGTGCTTAAGTTGGGATACGATCTTGCAAACAGCATCATCGTTATGAGCACATCATCGAGCACCTTAAGATAATCTCTTGAAAGCTAAGTACGTACCCAAGATGACAAGTACAAAGATCTGCTGTGTAACCTGCGCATATTGTTGGGACAAGTTCTGTGCGAGTTGTAATTGGCAGATGCACTGACTATGTTCTCCACTGTGCCACCTTGTTTGAGTGTGTACTGCAGCTAAAAAGAGAGTACACATTTACACGTACGCATATATACATACCTCTACATTCATACATATACACTCAAACTCCTTTACACACTCATTTACACGCAGGCACCTATGCACATTCAAACACACCCAGGAGTCACCATGTGTTTGAGGCGAGTGAATAGCGTCTGCTCCAGGCCAGACTCGTGCTCCGGCTCAGAGCCCTGCACCGTGGGGGGCAGCTGCCGCGGGTCGCCCACCAGGAGGAGACGCTCACAGCCAAACCTGCAGCACTCGCACACAGACACAACAGCTGCCATTTGCTGCTAAGTGGTATTGACGTCACCCCAGCACTTGTGCCAGGCTAGGTGCACTTTGAGACCTTCAAGTGAAGTGTAGAAGGCTCACTCGCAGGTCATGGGACAGAACCAGCTGATATGGGTTAAACGACTGAGATGACCAAAAGATGCAGCACCTGTTTTCCCCACTGTGCCATCTTGCTGTTTTTTAGCTGCATGTGAGCAGTGCTCATTCGCTTTCTGCTGGTGTTGGATGATGACTGCTTCCAACTCGTTGTTTCCTTCGGAAGATTCCTCCGCAGAGGATGATCTTAACATTGCTGGTACTAGTCTATATTAATCTGTGCTTGTGTCTGTATTTGTCTGTATCTGTGTATCTATGTATCTGTGTGTGTGTGTGTAGGCTGCATTCACCGTGCTATGGGCAGCAGGGACATGGGCTCGGTGATCTGGCTGCACTCATCGAGAATGACGAATGGGAAGCATAGACCACCCATGCTGGGGAATGGGCAGGAAGCACAGGTGGCGCCAACTACACTCACCTGACATGCACACAGAGACAAGACAAACACGCGCACATACAGATACACATACCAACATATAAATAGGGACAGACACATTTAAAGGAGTGTTCTCCCCAGCTATTTGTTAGGGCATGGTGCTAAATAATTTTTGGGGGTGGGGGTCTGGAGCATTAGGTTCAGAGGCTACAGTAAGCCTCTTCATTCTCCGACGTGGGATGTTGTAGATGGTGAGTGGGCCTGCTGCTTGGTCTCAGCTAGCTGAAACATCTCTTCTGTCAGACAGGTTTTCTAGGGAGTTCTGGACTGTGTACCCAATATATCCATAACAGTTCTGATCCTCACTCATTTCCCCTTGGCATCAGGAGGAAGGGGTGATGATGCAAAAGCCAAGCTACAAGCAATGGTCAAATTATTGCTAGCAACTTTTAAGAGCGACTCAACACCAAGATATTGTAGGTTTGAATGGGGTCCTAGGCATATGCCCATCACTGCCAGTGGAAGAATGACTGGTGCATATTCGAGATGACAAGCTGATGGGAAGTTGGCAGATCAGCTCCACGGGAGGTCGAGGTGTCAAGAACATGGACCCACATTCATACATCCATTGTTCCAGCACTTTACAGTCCACTAGATGTTCGTGCCTGTACCCACTCTGATGGAACAGTATGCAGGTAATTACAAGGCCATATGATGATATTATTGGCAATAGAGATGTGTTTCTAACTTTTGGATGAACAAAAACAAAATTGGGCCAAGAAAAGGTATTTTCTCATCACAAGTAATAACCAGGCTCAACACTGGTTAGCTTCCAATATCTGAAGAAATCGGCTGCATTCCGGTTGATTTGGCCATAGGTGAATAAAGACACAGGGAGAGACAGAGACACTTCAGTGATGTGTGGGTGTCTGGACTCCACCTCCTTCAGCAGATTGCGATTGCGTCCCAGCTTGTGCGTCTCGATGCTGCGCTTGACAAACACTCGCTCGGCCGGGGAGAGCTGCTCTTTTAGCAAGGACTGTAGCTCCCTCAGCTGGTCACTATCATTACCGGAGCCAGCATGCAGGCTGGGAAGCAGACAGAAAGCAAATGGAGAGGGGGTAAGTCAGAGGACACAGGGAGAGATAGGGAGTGATGATTAAAATTAATACAGGGAGAGAGAGAGATAGACAGGGAGAGATGGGGAAATATGAAGAGATGGGGAGAGACAGAGACAGGCAGAGATAGGGAGATATTAAGAGAATGGAGCCATGATGACCCAGGGAGAGACAGGGTGAGGTGAAGTGAGAGACAAGAGATGTGCAGACAGAGGGATACATGTAGAGATAAGGAGTGATAGGGAGTATAAAATGGAGAAAATGTACAGACACATGAACAGATAGTTATTGACAGATGGAGAAACACACCATGACCGAGATGGCGACAAACATGAGATGGACAGAAACACACGAGCTATACAGAAATAGAAGCACAAATACACAGACCCACACACAAACTGACATACGTATATAGAAACTGACACACAAATACAGAAGCAAATGGCAACAATTGGCACTGTCATATCTGCATACACAGGGCGACTTTACAAACACACATTATACACACATTTGTTAACTTAGATACACATCAATGTTAATATAAACTTAAAAACACAACCCCCTAACAAAGATCCCCCGTACCTTAACAGATTGTTTGGGCAAGTGCTGTGAGCACATATTAAAGCCAACATGGCACACAAGGCCACCCTCGACTCGCCAGTTGTGAGGTTTACATACTGCACAAGGTACTTATTTAAGGCCAAGTTAACCTTGGGGAGGCCCAGGACCAGTTCAGATATTCGTGACCAATGTTGGTCGTGAGCGTGAATCAAACTTGGCTCGTCAGATTCGTAGTGCAGTGCACTGACCACTCAACCGCCCCACAACCTTTTGCCTTTAACCCCCTAACACACAGACAACTCAAGCACATGCACCTGAAGGGCAGGATGGGCTTGGCGATCTTCTTGATGCTCCCAACACGGACAAACTCTTCAAAGCCGAGATCTAGCAGCCTTTGGAGAGAACGAATAGTCTCATTTACATGGGAACCTCAACCAAATAATAAACACTGGCATAATAAGGGGTAAAAACAAATTCAGCCTGACTCCATTGGCATCCTGAGCCAGTGGAGATAAAATCCATACTCTGATGTCATAGCACTGTGCCTAAAGATGAAAGATTTAATATACTACCTGCTATGACATATGGGTAAGAAATATGGACTTTGACAAAGATAATTGCTGAAAAGTAATATATATGGTATAATATTGTATCGTAAAGGGCTAATTGGTCTTGTATATCTGGTATATATTATGGTATTGTGTGTATGTAGTATCTACTGTGTAAGTGGTGTGTGAATGAGACCCCAGCAGGACACGATCCACTGCTACATTGGTGGCGGCTGAGATGAGGACCCTGAGAGGAGTCCTCTTGGTTCCGGCCTCGTGCTTGACTCTCCGGAGGACTCCGATCAGGTACATGACAATGCAGGACAGCATGAAGCTCTTTCCAGCCCCGAACACACCTGCGCATCATCATCAACAGCAGCATAATAAATATTACAAAAGTCTTTGCATGTGTAGTGACTGGGAATGTCACTGTGTTGCCGGGCCTGCGAGGCCACAGCGGATGTTGTGTTGTCATTATGTATAGCCCGGTTACTGGACGTAGTACCAGCCCTAGCGGGGCTTGGGTGAGCGCTGGTTAGCGTGGGGACACCGTGTGCAGTGTGCGGTGCGGGCTCCCGGTGAGGGTTACGTTGGGGCATGATACGCTGGTTGACCTGCCGACACGTGACTGGATGATATTGGAGGGGGGCCACCGGGGGACGGGGGCCGCTGGGTGGTCACGTGGTACACAGCAGCTCTCGGGAGCCTTCGGGAAAGAGCTCGAGAGATCCAGAAGGTGGGCGGGGCGAGAGGCGGAGCCAGCCCCAGCCCGGGCCGATATAACGGGGCCCCGTGAGGGGCCCAGGATTCTTCGTGTCTGTTGGAGTGAAGATCCACATCGGGTTGAAGAAGCCTCTAGCCATGTGGTCTGGGACCCAGCTTGTGGTCCGGACCGGGATAACGGAACCGTGTCTAGTTCTGCCGTAGCGTGGTTAGATGGGCGTTCAACACCGAGTGTAGTTTACGTTATGTTGTGTTCGTGTTGATGTAATAAATAGTGTTACTCCCAAGACGTCTGCGACTCAGTTGGACTCACTACACATGTATAGGGCGCTTTAATAAATGCCTCAGCATCTCAAAATGCCTTACACCACATCTTATCTCAACCATTATAAAAAAAGACCTCCAATTGCAGCTGTTCCTCTGGGGGACAAGATGACTCAGCACATGCCTGTAAATAGGGTTAATCTACCACTAGATGTTGCTGTCAACAGTAATCCCACTGAAATCATTTGTAAGTAATTTTCCATTTTTGAAGATTTTGATGGTGACACCAGGATGCAATAGCCTAACATCCAATATTCTGATATTATCACCATGATCACATTCAGTAACGTCTTTCCAATGTGTTTTAGGGTTGTACCACGTGTAGTTTGGCATGATGTCCAACTTTCACTGCATATACTGTAAGTTTCTTGAGGAACTGAATTGAAGAAACTCCCAGAATGTGAGCATTGATGTGGTGCTCATCTCATGTTTACAGCCCTGTACAATTGATGGGAATGTTACGTTCTTATGGTGGGGTTAATACATTTATCATGTGTACAGTAGAATTATTAAGGCGATGACCGATACCCCAATGAAGCCCTCATATAAAGCTCATAAGTAAAAAAATTGAGCTGTCAGTAACAAATCTGCATAGGGACCATGTTATAACGACCTCCTATAGTGCTATTTCATATAGCGTTCCGTTTACCAAGGCGTCCTGAGTGCTATAAGAGGTATGCCTGTACTCATTTTATCACCCCATAAGAATGATGTGCTGAGTTAACCCCCAACCAGAATTGTACTTGTAACCTTTCTGATCGCTCTACCACTGAGCCACCTGACCATCACACCGATCGTCATTTCAGTTGTCTTCATGGTCACAATTATCATCATGAGCATTATCAAAGTCACTCCTACCTTGCACTATGGTGACCCCGGCCGTCTCAGCCCCAGCTTGTATCATGTGGGCCACTCTCCTCAGCACGTCACCCTGCTCCCCGTTGAGCCCCCGCTCCGCAATGGTTCGCTCCGCCAGTTCCCTGGGCCATGTCTGGGCCGGGTCGACCCAACTGCCATGCGCAGGCGGAGCCAGGGCGAGCGGGGGACGGAAGCCAGTTCGGCGAGATTTCACGCTCCGTTCCTGTGAGCCCTCACTGAGTGGGGAGCGGGGCAGGGTATCATTGCAGTTGAACATCATTTTAATTGTTGTCATAATGACCATAATCATCGTCAACATTGTCATCATCGTGATTAGTGTTGGATCCAAAGGGGAGGGAGGTGATAATCACTCCCTCGAACATTTTTATTTGTTGACATTTACCAGATAAAATACATATAATGTTGGGCCCTATTCAAAGAAATTTAATTTTCAGGACCACCCTCTACCCCCTGGAACGTTTCTCGAACCTCATTGTAATAAATGTCATCATCGTCGTCATCATAATCATAATTGTTGTCATCATCATCATCGTCGTGATCGTAATCATCATTGTCATCATGACCGTGGTCATAAACGTAATCAATCCCATCATCACCTTAATCATCGTCTTAATCATCATCACCCACATGCTGGATTAAGGCCTCCCGAAGTCAACCAGTGATTCTTAGCAAACCCTTCTAGTTTCAACTTCACAACCAATGCCATGGATTGTGGATCCAGAGCAGCTGGGGACTGGGGGGCACGGCATAAGTTGTGCTAGTTATTTTATCTACCCCAGAGGGAAGAATGATCTGCTGAGTCAACCCCCAATCAGGATTGAAACTCGCAACCTTCAAATGCGAGCTGCTCGCTCGACCACTGAGCCACGAACCCAGCTGTTTTCAACAGTTGCATATGTACGTGTCAGTGTTTGTGTACACGCACAGGCTAAGCATCAGAGGCAGGATGGGCAAGGTGGACACCTCCACGTTTTCGCGGATGTTCCGCAGGCAGCTTAGCTCCCAGCTGGCGTTGCACACGTGAATCGCATGCACAGTCGCTACACACACGCACACAAGACATGCATACATGCACAGTTTGAGTGTCGTGTCTTTGTCATTGTGAGTATTGTTTCCCTAAAACACTGTGTCTTTATGCCAATGTGTCACTCTTCGTGCTATATCTATGCTACTGTGAGTTTCGTGTCTCGATGTCGCTGTGAGTGTGGGTACCATTCTGTGGCCACGTGCTTGACGTGTGTTCCCTCAAGGGGGACACCTCCAGCTCGCCTGAGGCCGACGGGCCGTAGAACACACTGCACACTACCATGACGCTGGCAGGAGGGAACCCGGCATCCGTGGAAATGACCCAGAGGTCATCTACAGCACACATACAAACACAGCCACACATACAGTCACACGAAGCTACACAAACAGCCACTCATGAAGGCCGATTTGTACACGAGCGGGTGGTGTGGCTAGCACCAGGCCAAGCTGCATTTATTTCCCCATTGCTGATGTTTACACACTGCACCAAATACTCATTTATTGCTGAGGTCTAGGACCGATTTAATTATGTTACTGTCGAAAGCAGATCGCCGGGTTAGTAGTGCAGTGTGCTAAACCACTACAACATTGCTCTCCACACACACAAAGTGATTCACAGGCACTCACATACCCTTGCTGTAGCTGCTGTGATTCTCCTTGCGGTTGAGCAGCAGGAAAAGTTTCCTCTTAATTCCGGAATTCATCTCTTCTGTCACGAATTTTTTTTTTCGGAATCGCTGAACCAGGGTCCGACCCCCAAAGCCTTCCGATACACTCCTGTGTGGATTAAAATAATCACCATTATCATTACAATTTTCGTTATCATCATAATCACCGTCATTATCAAAATTATTAGCAGAATCATGATCATCATCAGCAGCATAAACATTATTATTAGCAGCAGTAGAAGCAGTAGCAACAAAATCATCAACAGCTGCATTCATGTTTAGCCCACCAACTCAAAAAGACTTTAAATACGACCACATGTTCAGCTCTCCTTAGTTGATGGCTTAGACAAGACTGAGAGCATTGTGCATGCAATATGGGGCTCACATGACATATGCAAGGCATGATGGGAGTGATGCCTTCCTGTTGCTTGTGCACACCTTTATGTTATTTATAATTGTTTCCAGCCTGCACGCAGTCCTGTTGTAATAGGTTTCATCATCATTTAAAGTGGTGGTTTATAATACATTTTTGGGTTAAGCCACCGGTCAGATATTCGACAATCATGTTGGCCGTGAGTGAAAATTGAACATGGGACGCTGGGTTCGAAGCACAGTATGCTAATCCAAAAATAAATTATAAATACAAATATTGGCAATGAAAACCTGAATCTTAGAAAAGTGGTGGATTTGAAAATTTAGAATGAAGATGCAGCCATCCTCATCTGGGAACTCACTCACCGGCGGAAGAGTCGACAGTTTCTATACAGAGACACGTGCCTTCCGCGACTGCCCGGGCCCCCTATCTTCTTGCGGTGAAGGCGAGAGGCCGTGTCATGCAGAATCAAATTGAGGTGTTCTGTGGGGACACGGTGCCCACAGGGGCATTCTGAAAAGCAGCCTTTCGTAACCCATTACTGCTTACCGATTATGTGCAGTTTTAGCACATTACATGGTGGAACTTTCTCCACTAAAACTTTGTGCATATATACTTTGTGCATGTATACAATTTTTCCACAAGAAACGTTGTGCATGTATACCAATTCAGTCAACTGCTGGACGTCATGATTGTGATGATTGCAATGATTATGATAAGTGAGATGATTGTGCATGTGGATCTATTGCGACCGGGACTCACAGAAACAGATCTATAAACTTCCCAAAGAGGGATGGGTTTCTTAAATTTAAAGCTTTTCATATAGGGCCCTACATTACACATATTTATACTAATTTGCAAGAGAGAAAGATCGCATCTCCCTCCCTGCATAAATAGGTGAGATTGGATAGTGAAGTGTGAGTGTGTACATGAGGGTGAGGCTGGATAATGAATGTGTGTGCATAGCTGGGCAGGGAATTTTAGTACGTGCGGTGAATTGTCTACCTATGATGGCAGACGAGAGGGTGTCTTTGTATGCAGCAGGGCTGGAGAAAGACACAGGAATGATGATCTTTCGTTTGAGAGTCGGCTGCCTCAGGACACTCTCCATGGATGGAAAACGCAGCTCTGATAAGCGCACGGCCTGTGTCCACATACAAAAAAAGTTGACATTCGCTACCAAGCGGCGTGACATTGTCTCGGGCGAAGCGTTTGTGTCAGGCTATGTGTACTTAGAAGCCATGTGAAGTGTTGAAGGCTTGCTGGCAGGTCACATCATAGACCCAGGTGTTATGGATATAACTGAGATACACCGCCTTTGCTCCCCAATGTACCAACTTGCTGTGCTTTAGCCACCTGGTGCTCTGCCCAGGAATGTGAGCATCGGCTCCTTTGCCTCCCATCGTTGTTGGAGGTCGACTGCCTATAACTGCCAAGTAGCGTGTTTCATGAGTCTCCGCCAGAGCCCCATGTTAGCACCACTGGTAACTAGTAAGTCCAAGTTCACCTAACAAACACGTTGCTAGTGAGCACAAATTAAGCCAATAGCACATAATGGGGTGGTGTGGTCAATACCATGCATAGTTGTCTGTCTTCCCATAGATGTTGACAAACCGCAGCAGTTAGTCATTTAAAGCTGAGTCAACCTAAGGAAGGCTTAGGACAGGTTCCAATATATCACTTGACGCTGATGTTATCCATGGCTGGTAATTGAACCCAAATCCCTGGGATTGTAGAGCACAAAAACAAACATTAGGAAGCTGACACGGCCGATGCAGCCATTAAGCACCAAATGCAGCTATTATGATTCCCCTAAAAACACGCCCAGAGCCAGGAGTTTAAAACAGGATCTCTATCTTTTGTAGCTTTCTGCCCACATCCACTTTGCCCATGGGTGTCTCCACACCTGCCTGCTGGACTCCGGACAACGTGCGAGGACCCCAGACCCTGTAGGGCGGCTGCCACACACCACCACAGATGGCCGTGACCAGGCCAGTGAGGACCCCAGGCGGCGGCCAATCAGCGCTCTGCGCTCAGCCGGAGATGGGCCAATGAGAGTGCAGCTTCGCCGCTCCTCCTGTGGACATGACACACGGATTATCGTTATCACTGGGACTTGTTAGCAAGGCTTGCCCAGCTACACCTTGACAATCTATAACATAAGTTATAAATTACAATATTACCCAATAATAACACAACTAGCTTTACTACCCGGCTTCGCCCGGGACTTGGATTCTTGTCTTGGATTAATACACGGCCTTCGCGGAGGGTGGGATGCGTGACGTCAGCAAGCACACTGCGTAATGCTGCCGCATGCGGGTGACATCACAGATGTGACGTCATCGCTCACCTGCCGTGCAAAATATATCCATTATTGCGCTCCCCCCCCCCCCCCCAAAATACAAAAGTCTATTTTTATACTTTTTGCATTGTGTACAGTCTGGAAGCTACTCACATGCCAAATTTCAAGTTTGTTGCATGTTGGGAAGTATGCTAAACATTTCGAACAGACACACATATTCACAAATTTCCCTTTTATATATATAGATATCCAATATACAATTATCCCGCACCTCCGACTAGCACGGTGGATATGTATGGTGCGAAAAAGTTCTACATACATACATATTCAATGAAGGCATACCAGCTATACAATTAAGACTGTTAAAGTCAAGCCAAAATGATTTCCTGCTCAAATCAGCATGGTGGCCAATTGTGGTGGTCGCATGACACATATATAAAGGCATGATGGGAGTCATGCATTTTTGCTGTTTCTGAGCAAACCATTGTGTGTTGTTAAATCTAGTCCTGCATATAATAGGGGTTTTCTGGGGAGGGGACCCAGAGAAACTGGAAGAGTGATTTCTTTACAAATCAAGAATTGCAGTTCTGACAGCGCTGACTTGTGGTTAGCTGTATCTCCATACAAAGCAGATACGTCATGTGCCAGTCTTAGTTTAGCACTGCACTGCAGTCAGTACTCTAGCAATGGATTGTGCTCTACAGGATTGGCTTATGATTTTTGGAGGCTTTTAAAAAAGTTGTCTCCCCCAGGATCCAACCAAAACCATCACTTTGCCATACATAGCAGGCGTTACCAAAAAGATTTCCAAAATCTTAAACAAACACAGGATCCAGGTTAGTTTCAACATAGTACACAAAATCCGTGATTTAATCCCATCTGTAAAGGATGTGATTCCTGATATTCAATACCCTAGTGTCTACAAACTGAGTTGTGGTTGTGGCAGCAGTTACATTGGGGAAACGAAACGACATGTCTCGGACCGCGTTCGTGAACACAAGGCAGATCTGAAACACGGTAGGACCAATACCTCTGCCGTTGCAGTGGGCTCACACGAAATAGATTTTTCCAAGACGGAGGTACTCTGCAAACCTACCGGCTACCTTCAGAGATTTGTTCATGAAGCCATCCAGATATATAAACAGACACAACTTCAACCGAGATGGGTACAAACTGAGCAATCACTGGAAGGACGTTATTAACCAGGTAAAGTATTAACTGACTGTGATGTTTCCATCCTACCTATGTCAGCTGTTATTTCATGCTAATCGCTCACAGTAACATAGCCACTGCCGTGCCCTCGTCGAGGAGGCCGCTCTCCTCCTATCTTACAGTTACATGCTAATTTCTCCCATTAACATCACTAGCCCCGGCCACTTCTTTTTTACCATTGGGCTACACCCATTTCAAACCTATTAAAACAGTCTGCCTCAGCAGCAGACCATGCTTTCACCACTTGATGACGGATGTTTGTGTTGCGCCCGAAACGACGTGATTTATTTTATTTTATACCTACGTGACTTTACCGAAAGAACCAAAGAGTATGGATTCCTGCAGTCACGAAAGCTTCAAATCAAGGTATATTATTTAACCCTAATGATAATTCTATTCCTATTTTACCCCTATCCTTACCCTTATCCTCTAACCCTTACAACTGTCTAACAGACTACCGTGAACCCTATCCATAACTATACCTATGAAGATATCCTCAGAACCACATTTATAATCCTCAACCCATCCCTAACTCTACCTATATCCCCGCCTGTCACATTATCAATAATGTATTTGTCTAACTCCACCCCTATCTGATTTCTATCATTAACCCTTTCTCTCCTCCCCACCCCAACCCCTCCCAGTTGTCCATTTCCACTCACCATGACAACAGCATCATTAGGAAAGCACTGTTGTTGTAGAGACAGGTTGCTCGGTGACGGCCAATCTAAAACGCCGCTCTCAGCGCTGTACTCGTTGAAGCCCGGGGTAGGCTCCGCTGAGACATTGAACTCCAGTTCAAAGTCCAGCTCATCTCCATCACCACCATCATCATCGTCGTCACCATCACCCATGGCGAGGCCGTCACTGATGGATGGTTCAAACTGAAAGCAGCCTTCTCTGCACGAGATTAAACATAAGAGTTTAGGACTGCTTTGGCTGTGGTGTGAAAGGAAAATGGGAGGGAATGTGACAGACCGAGCAAGGAAAGGAGGTAAAATAAATTAAGAGGGTCAGAAAGCACGGTTGAAAAGGACATTTTGGGTAGAGATTGGCAAAGTTTCCTGGTAAGGAATTTCTAGACGGTGGGGGTTTAGTGGCTAACAAGTATAACCCGTAAAAACAAAGTTTTTCACTATAAATCCTTTATATGCGTGGCGGCTAGAGTCCTCTCGTCCTCTGGCTTGAGATGGCTGCCACCTATGGGTCAGATGATTGCATTGCACCATTAAGCAATTGGTAATTAAATATAATATTTTTTGTCCTAAAAAGTGTAAAATTTTTGAAAAAAATTTTCATGAAATTTAATTGTCACGCACAACGAGTCTGTGTGGAAAATGTCAGCTCGATTGGATCACGGGAAGTGGGTTAAAAAACGACCGAAAGATTTGCACGGTCCTAAGCAAGCAAGCGAACTTAATATAAAGGATTTAAAAATAGTAGCCTACAATGATGCAGCAGTACATCTCAGAAACAGAGGAAGCAGGCTAGGATGCAGGGTTAGTGAGGGCTGCAGAGGTATGGAGGATTTAAATGCGAGGACAAGGATCTTTTTGTCCACATTCACACATGGATAGGAAGCCAATAAAATGAGGCCAGGAGGTTTAAGGCATTGAGTCCAGAGTGATGCAAATCTTTCAATTTAGCTTAAGTTTAAACTCATCCCAAATGTTATATCGGATGAAGTGCCAAGGCACTTCCATGGCTTTGGAGTCAATGGTGGAGACAGAAATGTAAAGTTAGACATCATCAGCATACATGTGGAAGATGTAGAGAGAATGGCTTGCTGAAGTAGGCAATCGAGCAGAGATTGTTTGGCAGAAGACCAAAATGAATATAAGAATGCCAAAGGTAGATGATATTCAACAAGGACATACACACCCTGCTCCGATGAGATGCTCCAGGGAGGAGTCGTGATACTTGTCCCATCTGCTGCTGCCGCTTTTTCCCGCAGGTTCCTCCTGTCCCCGTTGCCTCCGTGTTGTTGCCCCCTCTCCTGGGTGCTGCCTCCTGCCCGATCCACCCACAACCTCTTGCCCTTCCAAACTCCTGTCTATCACATGGGGTGTAGGCTGCCAAGTCCCAGTCTCAGGGGACTCCCAGCTCCCCGAGTTTAACCCCGAGCCAGGGATCTGAATTGAGCTGGGTTTGTAAGAGGGTCCATGGGAGGATTGTGTCCCAATTGGTAGGCATGGTGTAGGTAGTAATGTGGAAGCTCCAAAATCCCGTGACATTTCAAAATCCGATGAGCCACTTGCAAGTATGTCCTGCTGTTGCCTCTGAGCCATAAAGCATTGAGCAGGATCTGCCTTCTTATTCGGAGACAAACACTCGGGATGAGTGAAATGCTCAAATACGTGGATTGGTGTGAGCCCCTCAGGGTCACGGAACACATCCTGGCTGCTCACCACATGCTGCGGCTGGCAGTGCTGCAGAGAGGAAACCTGGCACAGCAGCCCGAAGAGCAGTGGGAGGGACACGGGGAGAGAGACTCAGTTTGATTCTAACATAATTTCGTGTCCATCAAACTAACATTGTCTAACCAGTCCCTATAGAGTCCCTACAGGAATCCATTTTTAAATGTAATCAGGACCCTGAATTATTGTGATAATGAATAACTTTTTAGAAAGGGTGTGGGTGAGTAGATAATGGTTACTTTAAGGGTGAGTTACATCGAACACAAGTGGGAAGTGAAAGGGTCATTATTGGTACGCAAGGTGCTTTCTTAGAAGGCGTAGCAAACTGGCCTCATCCGACCTCTAAGCATAAAAATATGAGTCAACAAGACACAAACCCAAACCAAACACTAAGTCCTAAGAATCCTAAAGTCTGGTTCCTAAAGTTACCGGAGTCTGGCTCTGTAAGATTTTGGAATTAACACTGAACCATGATAATCTGAAGGGTGACATAGTGCGAATCTATTAGCCTCAGACATTTGTATAAATATGTAAGTATTAAAGATGACCAATATATTTACAGTAAACGGCAGCGACATTTTCTGCCTTTAGTTGTAACAAGGAGCACAGAGAATTCAACCAGGGTAGAGATAGCACTCTGTTCAATCAAGTCAACAGCCCTGAACATGAATTGAGGTTGAGGCACTGGAGCCCTTGTCCTGGCTACCATGTGGCTGTCCCCAGCCCCGAGAACTCACAAAAGCATTGGTGGCAGGGGGGGGTTGAGATATCCTGCCTCCTTCCGCTGCCTTCTCCCAGCAGTCTCGATCTTGCTTCTGCTTGACTGTGCTACCTTCATGGACTCGCCCTCCTCCTCTCCCTCTGCCTCCTCCCTCTACTCTTCCACCTCCTTCCTCTACTCCGCTTACTCCACTTCTTCCCTCTCCTTCTCTTCCTCCTCCACCTTTTCCTCCTGCTCTCTTGATGTCTATACACGCCAGGTCTTCAGCATTATGGCTGGTGAACACCTCATGCTGACCGCTGCCTTGAGTAGACAACGGGTGCACACTAGTGCCTTCCACAAACTTTCGACGATCATAACGTCCAAAATCTGGGTTATGATTGCTGCCTTTAATAAATAGATGCTGGCAACTGCTTGCATTAAATGGCCATGGCTGCCTGCTGCCTGTGGTGACTGTTCGATAGGGAATACTGTCTTGAATATACTGCAGATGCTGAGTGCCAGTTCTGGCATTTGTTTGGCTTAGATTGCCACCTTCTATAAACACTGAATATGAAATGCTATCTCCTACAAATGTTGAACATGAGAAGTTTCCTTGTTTAAAGCTTGCGTGTGAACCATTGCACTGTGCCTGAGTCTGATGCTGAATCACTGACGACACGTTTACTTCTTCAAATGTTTGATCACATATGCTTCTTTCCATAGCAGTCGACTGTGAAAGGCTGACTTCTTTATATGTTTCCAGCAGAATTACTCCTTCCTGAAGAGAATAACAGCTGCCTGCTGTGAGCACTTTCTCGACAATGCCACACTCTACAAACGATTCACTATGAGCACCTCCCTGCACATTATACGACTCGTGTATTGTATCTTCTTCCAGGCAAGGCTGACGTGTAGTCCTGCCTTTGACTACCGGTGGGTGTGGAAAACAAATGTCTCTAAACGTCTCATCATGGTTGCTTCCTCCCGTGAACACAGAGTGGTTAATACCACCCTCCCCTCTACTTTCACGATGGATGTTTCCCCTCGAGCGCTTAATCTCACCTCCCTCAAACTTGTCCTCTATGTCTCTAACACTCACAGGGCTCTGTTCGACGATTTTCCAGCCAAGAGCATCGCGTTCCAATGGAGCACACCTCCCTGATCGGCTGCATTCCACAAGGCAACTGTCAAACCCAGCCAAGGTTTCCACCAAGACACCTTCCTGACTGTCCTCTCTCTCCTCACTAAAACCACTCTTCTCTGCACCATGCCGCTCTGGACTCTGTGCTACAAGGCCCCGGCCTGGACTCTCAATTCCGTGCTCCCATTGTCTACTCCTATCAGCATCCAAGCAGGACTCTCGACCACTCCACGTGGTTACACTGCCCTGTGAGCTGTGCGCCTGCTGCCCAACACAGCCGCTATGCCCCACAGCCCCTGGCTCAGCCACAGAGAAGTTTGGAGAACTCCACCGTGGAAGGCGTTCTCTTTGAATGCAAGCCCCATGCATCACCTCCGTCGCCTCCTCCACTTGTTCATCTTGCTCCTCCAAGCTCAGTGAAATGTCCATGGTGTCCACAGAGGTCTGGCTCTGGCTTGCATTGGTTTCCGTCGCCCGTAGGAGAGCAATGGGCTTGCCTCTCTTCTGGGAAATCTCAACAGGACTCACGGGTGCTTTGTCGATAAAGCAGTCTTCGTAAATGATGCTATCGGAGTTACTAGCCTTCATGTTACAAACATAATCGACCCCCTTGCTACCAGCCCCGTCATCTTCGCCACCATCACTTCCACCTATACCACACACACTGCGCACCTTGCTCGGCACGTAGTGCGCAGACCTCATCTCATCATCAATATTGCACGGCTCCATGGTCGTACTCAGAAAGCCAGACAAGTCAGTGAGCACTGCATGGATGCCAACCCCATTGACAGCAGCAGAGCTCTCATCTGAAGCCAACAACTCAGTTACAGAGACTGGACTGTATGTTGCAGGCCACTGAGCAGCACGGTGATGCTCAGGTAGTGGCTTGGCTGGCTGTACACTTGCATCTTCGGAGAATGTGCCAGGCTGGCTGTCGCCCGCCCCCAGCTCACTTGCCCATGCGGAGAACACATCAAAGTCCACCATTGGCTGGGAGTCTTGTATTGTGGTCTCGTTCCTAAAAACTTTGCCATCAGCTGGGACCGTCCTGTGCACCAAGTCTGAGTCCTGGGAAGACTGTGGATCTAGATGAGTTGGCTCTTGTTGTAGTGTATGCTGATGAGGATCTAGTGTATTCGGCAATGCCACTGAGACTGGAAATGGCTGCAATGTGTCCTGCTGAAGCTGTGGGTCTACATTGGGCTGTAATTTACCCTGATAAGGTTGTGTGTCTATTTTGGGTTGTATTTTGGAGGTAGGATGTTGTTCTTCTGGGGGATGCTGTTTGTTCCGGTGAAGCTTTAGTTCAGCACAGTGAAACTGTTTGTCTACCGATGGCTGCATGTCTGGATAAGGCTGTATTTTGTCCAAAAAAGGTGGCTGTCCCTCTGAGGATGACTGCGCAATGGTGTGAAGCTCATCATCCAAACAGGACAGTAGTTCATAATATTCAGACTGTGTTTCTGGGTTAGGCTGTAGGCTTTCGTGGGATTGTACTTTGCTTTTCAAGGACTGTACTTTGTTCTGGTATGTCTCCTTGTCTTTGTACAGATTGAGTTTTTCAAGACAAGGCTCTTCAGCTGGGTTAAGTTGTATGCTGCCCTGCGACGGCTCTGCATTGCTCCAGTCAGAGTGTTTATACTGATCAGAATGCTGCTGTTGCTGGTATGGCTGTGGCATGGCCTGGGAATGCTGCTTGAAAGAGTCCATCCCCATGTGAGGCCATAGTTTGTCTTGCGAAGGCTGTTGGCCAATCAGGGAAGGCTCTTCACCCCTGTGAGGCTGCACATTTTCAACATTCTCGCAATGCAGTTTGCCCAAACAATCTTGTTTATTGCTTAAGATGGGCTGTTCTTTATCCTGAGAAGAGCTTCGATTGGTATGCCCAATTTTTGAGCCATTCTGCTGGTCCCAAAAAGCGTGTTTCTCCTGGGAAGATGGGGAGTTGTTCAATTGACCAGCACCAGCCCCACCACCACCATCACTTTGCATCAGCAGTGCCAGAATTTGTGCTTTGGTGCGTTTTGCATCAGTGCTACGGCCATTTGAATCAACCACAAAAATGCACTCAGATGTTTTTCTGTCAGGATCAACATCCCTGTCCATCCTGTCCTCATATAGAACACCAATGCCCTCCTCGGCACTGCCCAGATCTGCTGGCTGAACAGCCCTCACAATTACACCATCTCTCCTCCCACTGATGTTGTTGGGAATCCCTCTGTACTCCTCATTTGATGGTAGAGTCGCACGAGAGGGCATCTTTCCTGTCGTGCTTTCCCTGCCTGGCAGAGAGCCCCACAGAGCTGGGAACGCCGTGTTCCCAGGCCCACTCTCCGTGGGTGTGGTGTAGTCTGGATGACAGACGGCACTGTGTCCCTGCTGCAGTGAGGAGGCCTTGGTGTCTCCATTTCCTGGGAGGGACGACCCAAGTGCCGGCGCTGAAGACTCCTCTGCCTTCACCTCTACCTCGCGGGGAGTCCGGAAGCTACCCTGCCACACAGAAAAACTGTTAACACCACATGGCCTGATGAAACAATATTCGACAATACCACAACACGCATAGCAACATAATTGGGGTGTAAGTGCAAACAATAAACAAATGTGCCCACATTCTGTACTCCACCCTGACATGCTGTTGCATTTAAACGCTGTATAAATCCTTATTTTACCGTACTGTGATTGCAACAAAACCTACGGTTGTGTGTTTCCGCTTGAAGCTGGGAAGGCATGGACGTCTGGGCGGCTCTGGATTGGTAGGTTTAGGGGTGGCACTGACTAACGGATTTGTAGGATTGGTCGACTCCTCGACTGTTATGAGGAAGCGGTCACTTTCCAGCTCCAAACCAACGGTGACCTGAAACAAACAAAGGGATCCACTTAGCCTATCATCTTCTTTGGGTCTTTCGGTAAAGTCACGTAGATAGATTCAAAGAAAAAAATAACAAAAAAACTCCGACGTTTCGATCACAACACAAGCGATCGTCATCAGGAGGAAAAAAAAGAGGAAAAGCTGCTGAGGCAGACCGTTTTAAAGGTTTGAAATGGGTGTAGCCCAAGGGTCATAAATGAAGTGGGCGGGGCTATTGATGTTAATGTGAGAAATTAGCATGTTTATGTGGGATCAGAGAGCAGCCTCCACGACGAGGGCATGGAGGTGGCTATGTTAATGTGAGAGATTAGCATACTCTTAGTTATTTCGGTAAAGTCACGTAGGTAAAAAATGAAATAAAAATTAATAAAAATCACGACGTTTCGGAGGCAACACAAGCTTCCGTCTTCAGGTGAAACCGTCACAGCAAAATATCTGTACCTTATATAGTGGTTAAGGGGGGAGGAGCCAGGAAGGGCAGCGGGGGAGGAGGAGTTGTGAAGTGGTCAATTACTGCTTTTGTTATACTGCTGGGTGGGTAAATGAATTAGATACGATTAAGCCGCTCTTTGTTATGCTGTTTGTGCGCAAGTCACTGTGGGATGAATGGACTCGTGGTCAGGGACGTGTTGCGCAAGTAACTGTGGATGTACATAATAGAAAAGGAGCCATTCAGATATACAAACACAGACATAATTTCAACCGTGATGATGGGTACAAACTTAGTAATCATTGGGTGTGAAAATTTTGATGTGTTGTATGCGTGCGTGGGTGAAATTATTATGTTGTATATGTGGGTTATGAATATTCAGTGAAAATAATAATAATCAATCGAAATTTGGCCAAAGGTGTAATTATCCGGAAATACTTTAATCCATGTAATTACGCACATTTAATTATGCCAATTCGAGAGGTAATTGTAGTAATTATGCGAGTGGGTGTAATTATGATAATGCAAGTCGTTATGATAACCAGACCCCGCCTCGGTGACGAGGGTGGGTTATCGATCGGAATAAGGCAATTAATCGTATGCAGTTATGCAGGTGTGGTGTAAGTATACAAGATTAACTTAGATTAACTCGGCCTCGTTGTCTAGGTTCGTCTCATTCTCGCTTATTTAGGTCCCCGGTTCGCCCCGTTATCGCTTTAACATTTACTGAGTATGTGTTAGTGTGTTTATTAAGGTCACCAAGTTCAGATCTCAACGCAGAAGCAGATCTTATGCATAGACTTCAGGAAAGAATCACACAACCACTTCGGTATTAATCAATTTATTACTAATTCAACTTCGACTATGATATAGTATGCGAACTCTCAATCCCGGAACGTCAACACGGCATCAATACAGTATCATCAATGATTGTCTGATTTCACTTGACAACGGCACATGGATCCCGCGTAACGCGATGGTTGTTAGTGGGAGAGAGTCGTTAAAACATGCAAATACTATGCTAAGAAAACCTTAACGTTAATGAATGAAAGATACTTGAAAGATTATACGGCGATAAAACACAATCAAAACAGTTATGATTCTTAAAGGCACCAATCTCAACAGATACATCGCAGGTTATCTGACAACAGGGTGGCTCGGCGGAAGGAGGTGCCAAGAATCAATTCGTATTGATGGATCTGTTGGGAATTTATGCGATTAAGAGTACAGTCCACTAAATATTAAAGATAATACTCTTACAAATGACGGATGGCCATCACTCGGTCTCGAGTTTTTCTTCACAGCCACGGATGGCTTATGGGTTCGAGTGGGTTTGAGTGGTAAGAGTTGTCTTCAATAGTCAGTGTTCGGAGTCGGTTCTTTATGTCAAACAACGCCTGGTGGTCGTGTGGTGAGGGGCGGTGCGCGTCATACGTATTAGTCGCTCCTCTGTCGCCGTGGGGAATTGGTTGGATGCCTGTTGATAAGCTGTCGTAGTTCGGAACCCGGTCGGTAGGTGGCGCCCGCAGCTCGCTCTCAGCGCACCGTCGTCCTCTCGTCACCAGACCGCGACCCTGGCTACCAGCAGGGGCTTCTGACGCGGCAGGTTGAACTGTCAAGCGGGTCTTGCCCGCCTGCAGAGGCGACGGGGAGCTGCTTGAGTCGAGCCCCGAGAGCCAGCTGAACTCGGCTGAGTCCCAGAAGCTGAAGAGTCGAGCCGACCCGTTAGTCGCAGCTCGGCTGGTGAGTTCGACCCTCTTGGTCGAACTCGGCTGATGAGTCGAGCCGACCCTTCCGGTCGAGCTCGCTCATGAGTCGACCCATTGGTCGCCCTCGTGATGAGTTGACTCTCCTGGTCCAACTGGTTTCCAATGCTCAGAGTCCTTTCTTTTATGCCGAAAAATCCCTTTGGGTCCTGCCCACAAGGCGGGGTTTTCTTTTGATTTACTGTGTCAGGATCTGTCCGTGTGTAGGTGTGTTCATGTGTGTGTCCGTACGTCCGTGTGTCCTTGTGTGCATCACCCACGATATATCCCGTGGTCATATTCCCTCCATAAAATCCACGAGCAAACAATCAGGTGTTACAAATTGCCTCGAGGTCATGGGTGCGATTCATCCCTTGTTTGGCCTTCTTCATGAACCAAAACACAGACGTTACAAATCGTCTCATAGGCGTCTTTGTCCGTGTTGCACCACCTGGAGGGAGGGGCACACTCCCCCCGACCCTCGCTGACGCATGAAGAAATGATTAAAAGTTTTAACATTTGTCCCTTACCATTTCCCAGTTATGATTCTGTATTTAACCTAAGGTCTGTCATTTCCCATCGTGGTGCTTGACTCAAGTGGAGGTTTCCCCGAGCGTGTACACACTCATATCCCGCGCTGCGGGGATACAAAGACGGCCGGGATCTCCCTTTCTCTCCGACCCTGGGTTTAACATCGCTCTTTTATTAGGTATTTTATTTCGACCTGGTGGTGATTTATCCCGTTATGCTTCGGGTCGAGTTGTATCAATAACTTTAGCCTACCCTGTTGTTAAACTCCGACTTTAACGTTATTTGAATAGCAATACAGAATAATTGAGCTTTTCGACTTAACTAGGCGAACACGAACTTTTGGTAACCCCCCCCCTCAGCCTCGCTGTTCAGCTGAGCCTGCAGCCTTGAGAGAGAGAGCAACACCCTTATTTTCGTCTCACTGTGGTCATCCAACCTTCTGCTCTGGGAGTGTGATTAATTTCAGGACAAGGCCCCCTCACGTTCAGACGTGCAGTGGTTGTTAATCAGCCCCCTCTCCTGTATACACAACCTTGAGCTGAGTTTATCTTAGCTTTTTCAGCTGCAGCAGAACAAGGCGTATTCCTCCTCCCTGTGTGCACGTGTTCCAATTAGCTCGAAATCCCTAACACACAATCAGTGACGACCCCCCCCCGGCCTTCTGTGGCCGTGATCCAGACAAAGGCGCCTCTGCTCCTTTCATTGCCCAATTATTTGCCCATGTGCTGAGGTCATAGATGGTTGGGCTTTTTGCTTTAACTGTCTGGCTGACTCTCCCACTGTCTCTGCCCTTGCACGGGTGACATGCCCGTTTCTCAGGCCTTATCTATCCCTGAAGCAAGGTTGCAATTCTGCCATCTTAGCCCTCCTCCCGTTCATTACTACAACACCTGGTGTTTTGCAGTTTGCTGCGCTTTAGTGTTTTCATTCATTATATATCAATGATGATAATATATAAAAATATCAAGTTTGGAAGAAGGGTTAGGATACAACATTCCGCCCTTTTAAAAATGGCCAGTGGTCAAATGGCCACGGGTTATTTTTAAAAAAAATGTATACCCTTCTTCCATCATGAACCATCGATTGTCCTCAAGTTTTGCTGCTATTTCCTTACAACGCGCGCGTACGTGTCACAACTTACATGGTTATATGTGACAAGAGAAAAAAAAAATTCTAAAGGAAGGTAAAACGATAAGGGAGGGAGAAATTATTCTATTGACTACGTGTTATAGGAGATATCGTTAAAAATATAGTTTCTACGGTTATTCTTGGGTGGCATCATCAGGCCTTGGCTCTATCTAGCTTGGCAAGGTACGTTAGCAGGAGCGTGAGCAGGAGGGCTGCCATTTCCTGGAAAACATGTTACACATTATCGTAGTGTGATATGCCCATTAGTTTAGTTCCCCAGAGATTGGTGTTTTATTCTGAGTTAATTTTTTTTATGTCCTAAGGTTAAGCGTTATTATGTTTCCACTTAAGCTTTCTGGAATTCGTACCCTTTAGTTTTTATTTTTATTTTTTTTTGGAAGGTCGTATAGGTAGGAAACATATAATAATAAAAAGTATTGTTTGTTGGTTAATTATCTTTGTTAAGTTTCTACTTTTCGGTACGGAAAACGTTAAGAAAACGCGAAGTTTCAACCGTTATTTATTCTGCCCTTATCTGTATCTCTAGATGTCTTGGGAGGCTAGTCCATACATCTTTTGTCCATTTGGATGTCCATGACCTCTTTGTGACTGAACTCTCAACACTTTAACCGCCCTCCATGTTTCATGGATTCCTGGTGTTCTTGTGAGGAGAAGTGAGTTGTTTTCATTAATTAATTAAAAAAGGTATATATATAAATTAAAAAAAATTATTATTTTTTTTTTTGAATTGTTCTTAATTAAAAAAAATAGACACAACAATCCGGCCGTTTGAAAATTATCAGGGGTCGATTTGGCCACTGGCGAATTTCCAAACCAAGTAAATGCCCCTTTTTTTTGTGTTATGCATCTATAGGCCGCCCTCACTCTCGGCGGTTATTCTTACGACGCGCACATAGGTATCACAAACGTAATATGGTTACATTTGAAATAAGCAAAAGAAATAAAACACAACGTTAACATCGGTATCACCAGTTACATGGTTCTCATCCCTCATAACTCCGACGGATATTAATTTTTTTTTGTTTTTGTTAAATCCTGGGAAACGCTATGTAGCGGTTTCGAACGCATTTTTGCGTTAATTCCCTCCTGTTACATCCTGGCAATCTTTTTACCAAGTTCCAAGTGTCTGGTTTACCACTTATCACTTTGATCATTCGATCACGGTTTTCCGGTTCGTTTTTGTAATTTCCCCTCTCACTCTCTCGCGTCGTGGGAGTGTGGGGTGTAAAATTGTGCTGCACATAATCAGAATTCGCGCACACAACCAACTTCTGTACTCCGTCCTCACTGGCATTCGCTCTCTCTGCGATTACATGCACATTTGCCGAGTCAGTGTGTCGATTTAATTCTGTCCCTCGTAATGTTGCCCTCTTTGTTTTTACGAGTGTGTTGGATTTCAACACCATTCCCGATACGTCATGGACATTCGTCTCCATTTTAGCACTCCGATCCACTTAAATTTTGGTTTCCCTTGGATATTTTCCATTCAAAGGCTCATGCCTGCGCTCCTCAGGGCGTGTCCCTGCTGTCGGTTTTTGTACTGTCCGATCACGCTTCAATGCAACCCTGTCCTTGTATTCGATCCGCGCGTCATTTACGGGAGTACTGTCCACGCCTTTGCCCGCCCTGTCACCTGCAGCCTGCCTGTATTTCTCATTGAGTTTCGGGTTTAATACCTCGGCGGGTGGGGCGCGTGTTGGCCGCTCGCTCGCGCTCACTATGGGTAGTTCATCATGTCTTTGGACCGCATTCTGTGTTATTCCTCTATTCCCTCCTGGTATAGCCGGTGGAGGAATTGGTCGGAATTGGATCGATTGTGTTTGACCTCCCATCCTGCGATTACTCTGAATGTTCGCATCCATACCTCCGCGGTCTGTGTAACACCTTCCCGCTAGGTGGTTATCTTGCCATCTCTGTGCGTAATTTTGGCCTCGTGTGTGTCGTGGCATGGGGTGTTGGTATGGTTCTGTTCCAAACCTCCCCCTCCTGCGGTTCCTCTGAATGTCCGGCTTTATGCCGCTCTCATTCTCGTGCCAACCTCTCCCTGGGTTATTTTGCCATGTGTGCGTGCGTGTTTGCTCCGCCCTGCATTGTGGGACTGCTCGGTGATTTTTATTCCTCTCTGAGAGGCTGGGTTCTTTATCCCTCTCCCTGTGTTCTGGATCCGAATTATGATTCTTAGCTCTGTATAACCATGCCATGTACGCCTTGCTCTCTATGCGGCGTAAGGATGCGGTTTCTGGATTCAAAACCATTCTCACCCTTTCTGTAATCTCTGGGCTCAAGGATTCAAAAACATAATTTTGAACATTTTATCTCCTTCGTGGTATTGATTCACATCGCCTGCGTAATACGCTCTTTTAAATTGTACGAGGTAGTCACGTGGATCTTGGTCCATGCCCTGGGTCATCGACTTTACAGCATAAAACCCCTCAGTGAGTGTCGAATATTCTCCAAACTTCCGAATCACTGCCAGGCTCAGTTGTTTAAAATCATTTCTAACCTTGTGTGGTAGTGACTTTACCCATGTAATAGAATCTTTATTTAAGCTTCGTTTCAACAAACTCGCTTTTCATCCCGTCTCATCAACCCTCTAATCATTGCCTCCTCTTCCACTGTCGCGATATGTGTGTGGATATCCATGGACTTACTGTGGGGGTCAAAATCGGGAATTCTGACTAGAGCCTTGTCCATCAATTTAAGGGTTTTACTGTTGAAAAAGTATTCCGAAAGTTGGTCGCCGTCAGCGTCATCATCAAACAAGTTATCATCAGGCAATCTGTCACTTTTATCTGTTCTGCGTGGGGCGTGATTAAGCGGTGTGCATTTTCTGTGTGCGTGCCCAGTGCCGTGTCGCTAGTGTTGCCATTTCCCTTCAGTTTCTTCCTCTGCCCTTAGCGGAACACGTCCTGTCAACTTTACTTTAACATTTTGCTTCCCTCTATCTGTGAAGTTGTCAATCTCACATGTTTTTGTTTGCATATGTATCTCTCCCTCCCTTCTCTCGAATGAGTGTGATTTAATGTTACTTCCACATTTATTCTGTGGATCCACGTCTGTGAGCTCCGCTGGTGTCGCGAGCCCTGATTTCTCCTCCCTTACAATGTTGTGAGGACATTTTTCCTCGTTTATTAGAGACGATTTATCTCCCGTTTCCTTTCCAAATTTTCCTTTATTCCACCATCCCTGTCTGTATGCCTGTGTGAGGAGGAATGAGTCCTGTCCTGCCTTTCCTGTAGTTTTTGCATCGTGTTCGCCTTTGTTACATTTTATCCAGTCAATTAGTTTCCCCCGAGGTGTGTTCGTGTTATCGATACAGCTCCCTCCCCATATGTCTCTCTGACTGTACTGCTTTGTAACAGATTGGTCGGTACGTTTTAATACGAGCTCCCCGTACCCCGTCACCCATTCAAAAATTATTCTTAATCCTATCATCTCAAGTGGCAGGAGTTACTCTAGAATTCCCCTTCAGAGCACTTATAAACAATTGTATCACAGGATGCGTCAGTTCAACTCGAGCAAATAATTTCAGCCCAGCTGTCTTTGTTATACTCTGCTACTCTGGTATTTCCCTTCAGAGCGCGTTTTGTTTTGTTTTACGCCCGTTTACAATCACAAAGCAACGTCAGTTCACAACTCTTTGATTAACACAACAGTGATTCGTTCCTGAATTCATGCATAAACTGTCTGCGAGAAATCCCGGACCCGAGCCCCCATTATGTTGTATATGTTGGGTGTGAAAATTTTGATGTGTTGTATGCGTGCGTGGGTGAAATTATTATGTTGTATATGTGGGTTATGAATATTCAGTGAAAATAATAATAATCAATCGAAATTTGGCCAAAGGTGTAATTATCCGGAAATACTTTAATCCATGTAATTACGCACATTTAATTATGCCAATTCGAGAGGTAATTGTAGTAATTATGCGAGTGGGTGTAATTATGATAATGCAAGTCGTTATGATAACCAGACCCCGCCTCGGTGACGAGGGTGGGTTATCGATCGGAATAAGGCAATTAATCGTATGCAGTTATGCAGGTGTGGTGTAAGTATACAAGATTAACTTAGATTAACTCGGCCTCGTTGTCTAGGTTCGTCTCATTCTCGCTTATTTAGGTCCCCGGTTCGCCCCGTTATCGCTTTAACATTTACTGAGTATGTGTTAGTGTGTTTATTAAGGTCACCAAGTTCAGATCTCAACGCAGAAGCAGATCTTATGCATAGACTTCAGGAAAGAATCACACAACCACTTCGGTATTAATCAATTTATTACTAATTCAACTTCGACTATGATATAGTATGCGAACTCTCAATCCCGGAACGTCAACACGGCATCAATACAGTATCATCAATGATTGTCTGATTTCACTTGACAACGGCACATGGATCCCGCGTAACGCGATGGTTGTTAGTGGGAGAGAGTCGTTAAAACATGCAAATACTATGCTAAGAAAACCTTAACGTTAATGAATGAAAGATACTTGAAAGATTATACGGCGATAAAACACAATCAAAACAGTTATGATTCTTAAAGGCACCAATCTCAACAGATACATCGCAGGTTATCTGACAACAGGGTGGCTCGGCGGAAGGAGGTGCCAAGAATCAATTCGTATTGATGGATCTGTTGGGAATTTATGCGATTAAGAGTACAGTCCACTAAATATTAAAGATAATACTCTTACAAATGACGGATGGCCATCACTCGGTCTCGAGTTTTTCTTCACAGCCACGGATGGCTTATGGGTTCGAGTGGGTTTGAGTGGTAAGAGTTGTCTTCAATAGTCAGTGTTCGGAGTCGGTTCTTTATGTCAAACAACGCCTGGTGGTCGTGTGGTGAGGGGCGGTGCGCGTCATACGTATTAGTCGCTCCTCTGTCGCCGTGGGGAATTGGTTGGATGCCTGTTGATAAGCTGTCGTAGTTCGGAACCCGGTCGGTAGGTGGCGCCCGCAGCTCGCTCTCAGCGCACCGTCGTCCTCTCGTCACCAGACCGCGACCCTGGCTACCAGCAGGGGCTTCTGACGCGGCAGGTTGAACTGTCAAGCGGGTCTTGCCCGCCTGCAGAGGCGACGGGGAGCTGCTTGAGTCGAGCCCCGAGAGCCAGCTGAACTCGGCTGAGTCCCAGAAGCTGAAGAGTCGAGCCGACCCGTTAGTCGCAGCTCGGCTGGTGAGTTCGACCCTCTTGGTCGAACTCGGCTGATGAGTCGAGCCGACCCTTCCGGTCGAGCTCGCTCATGAGTCGACCCATTGGTCGCCCTCGTGATGAGTTGACTCTCCTGGTCCAACTGGTTTCCAATGCTCAGAGTCCTTTCTTTTATGCCGAAAAATCCCTTTGGGTCCTGCCCACAAGGCGGGGTTTTCTTTTGATTTACTGTGTCAGGATCTGTCCGTGTGTAGGTGTGTTCATGTGTGTGTCCGTACGTCCGTGTGTCCTTGTGTGCATCACCCACGATATATCCCGTGGTCATATTCCCTCCATAAAATCCACGAGCAAACAATCAGGTGTTACAAATTGCCTCGAGGTCATGGGTGCGATTCATCCCTTGTTTGGCCTTCTTCATGAACCAAAACACAGACGTTACAAATCGTCTCATAGGCGTCTTTGTCCGTGTTGCACCACCTGGAGGGAGGGGCACACTCCCCCCGACCCTCGCTGACGCATGAAGAAATGATTAAAAGTTTTAACATTTGTCCCTTACCATTTCCCAGTTATGATTCTGTATTTAACCTAAGGTCTGTCATTTCCCATCGTGGTGCTTGACTCAAGTGGAGGTTTCCCCGAGCGTGTACACACTCATATCCCGCGCTGCGGGGATACAAAGACGGCCGGGATCTCCCTTTCTCTCCGACCCTGGGTTTAACATCGCTCTTTTATTAGGTATTTTATTTCGACCTGGTGGTGATTTATCCCGTTATGCTTCGGGTCGAGTTGTATCAATAACTTTAGCCTACCCTGTTGTTAAACTCCGACTTTAACGTTATTTGAATAGCAATACAGAATAATTGAGCTTTTCGACTTAACTAGGCGAACACGAACTTTTGGTAACCCCCCCCCTCAGCCTCGCTGTTCAGCTGAGCCTGCAGCCTTGAGAGAGAGAGCAACACCCTTATTTTCGTCTCACTGTGGTCATCCAACCTTCTGCTCTGGGAGTGTGATTAATTTCAGGACAAGGCCCCCTCACGTTCAGACGTGCAGTGGTTGTTAATCAGCCCCCTCTCCTGTATACACAACCTTGAGCTGAGTTTATCTTAGCTTTTTCAGCTGCAGCAGAACAAGGCGTATTCCTCCTCCCTGTGTGCACGTGTTCCAATTAGCTCGAAATCCCTAACACACAATCAGTGACGACCCCCCCCCGGCCTTCTGTGGCCGTGATCCAGACAAAGGCGCCTCTGCTCCTTTCATTGCCCAATTATTTGCCCATGTGCTGAGGTCATAGATGGTTGGGCTTTTTGCTTTAACTGTCTGGCTGACTCTCCCACTGTCTCTGCCCTTGCACGGGTGACATGCCCGTTTCTCAGGCCTTATCTATCCCTGAAGCAAGGTTGCAATTCTGCCATCTTAGCCCTCCTCCCGTTCATTACTACAACACCTGGTGTTTTGCAGTTTGCTGCGCTTTAGTGTTTTCATTCATTATATATCAATGATGATAATATATAAAAATATCAAGTTTGGAAGAAGGGTTAGGATACAACACTACCTTGTTGCAGATCTGCCTTATGTTCACGAACACGGTCTGAGACATGTAGCTTAGTTTCCCCAATGCAACTACTGCCGCAGACACAGCTTAGTTTGTAGACGCTGGGGTATTGCATGTCAAGGATCACATCTTTTACAGATGGGATCAGATCACGAATTTTATGTACTGTGTTAAATCGAACCTGGATCTTGTTTGCTCGTGGTTTTGGAGATATTTTTGGTGACCCCTGCTATGTATAGCAAGGTGATGGTTTTGATTGGGTCCTCAGATGGCTCTTTCCCAACGGTTGGGGTGATAGCTTTACGGATTGTGTAGTCTGAATATCCATTCATCTTGAGAGCTTGGTGTACATGTTTCAGTTCACTGGCTAGGTGATGATGGTCGGAAATACATCGAGCTCTATGGTGTAGTTTTTTTTAATGAGCGAATTCTTCTGGGAAGAATGATGGTGGGAGTTGTGTGATCGTAGTTTTTTGTTCGTTTTTGTTATTTTCTTTTAACCTATCTACGTGACTTTACCGAAAAACCCAAAAAATATAAATTCCTGTAGTCCCGAAAGCTTTAAGTCAAGATTTAGCCTATCATCAGTAGCAACATCATTTGTAAAATCATCACTGATCACATCATCATGATTCATGTAACAATTTTGTTACGGTAAATTCTTCGTGAAATTCACGAGCGAGGTGTGGGAATAAAACATTTCACGGAAAGGTAATGGGAAAACATGCGGAGGGGGTACAACACGTACACAATGGCTTTTTAATATATATATAAGTATGTAACCATTTAAATGTTATAAATAACTTTAATGACATAGTTAATTGGCAAGTATCGAATAAGGGGCAGTTGGTTTGAGTAGAAACAGCAATCCCACCCTCCTGCCCCCACCTCCATGACTCAAATTACAATCGTAATAACTTTGTAAATTTCAGACATGCACACTTACTTTCTGACCCTTCAGGAAGACTGAGTCCAGACGCAAACCTTTGTCATCAAACAGAATCGCCTGTAGTACACAAAGATACACACACAAACAGTATATATAAATATACACAACGTAACATAAATAAACATACCTTACATATGTAGAGTATTGTGAGTAACCATTGTGGGGGCGAACAGAAGGAGGTGCAAGCGGGTTGACAGTCAAGGATGACGTAACGTCACGGGTGGTGTAAGGGGTTTTGCCTCATACTACTGTCGGTTTGTATTTGATTTTGCAACAATTGCTAAGCCACTCCACGCGCTGTCCACTAAGGGCCAAAAGTTCCATGGGGAAAAGCGGAGGAGTAATTCATCCCACTACGGGATTCCCTGGCTGACGCGTTTCCCCTGGGTTAACCCGACTTCTCGCTGCCCTTTGTTCTGGATACTGATGCCATCGACACGGGCATAGGGGCTGTGCTTTCCCTGAAAGGGTGGTAGCATATAGCAGCCGCGCGTTATCTTCCGCAGAGCAGCGTTACTGTGCAACTCGTAGAGAGCTGCTTGCCATTGTCTATTTCGTTCAATTGTATAGGCCCTACTTTTATGGAAGGCGGTTTATTGTCCGGACGGATCATGCCGCCTCACAATATTTCTTGCGCATAGATCAACTTTCCGGTCAGCTGTCCCGCTGGCTCGAGGTGTTGCAGGAGTACGCGTTTGATGTTATTCACAGAAAGGGGGCACAACACGGAAATGCGGATGCCTTGTCGGTCGAGGTTGGCACCGGACAGTGGGTGTGCATGTACGACGGGTTCTAGTCGTTGCAGGCCTCCAGTTCAATCCACACCTCAGTTGGTGGCGACGGCCGACACGGCTGCTCTTCAAGGTGTGCCGCTGCCCACGGATTGCGGACTAGGTCTCGTTCGTAATGAATGGTCCCGCCTACAGATTGAGGATACCTCTCTTGAAATGGCGATGCCGTGTTAAATCCGGCGATCATAATGCCATTCCGGCGACCTCCCCAGCCGTTGCCCTGTATGATGGCCTCCTTATGTGATAGGACGCTGAGTTACAGAGGTATTGCATTGTGGTGCCCACAGTCCTCTGGGGGAAACTAACTCGCGTAATTCACGAAAAATGTAAGCACTTGGGGATTCAGAAAACTTTGTTGACCGTCAAACGGGACTATTACTGGCCGGGCATGGAGGGCGAAGTGGCGCTTTAATCAAGATTGCGCGCGTCAGAAGCCTCCAGTTTTGCGCAATCGGCCCCCACTGCAATCTATCCAGGTATCACGCGTAAATTAACTTGTGGCCCTTGACATTTTAGGCCCATTTCCAACTTCTCAGCAAGGCCACAAGTATCTTTTGATCAGGGTGGAGTACCTCATACGCTGGCCCATGGCGTGGCCCTTACATGATCAGTCGGCCTCGTCCATCACCGATACCTTTTTGCATGGCTACATGTTAGACAAGTGAGCCCCGAAGCAGCTTCCAACCGACCAGTGTTGAAATTTTTCTTCCCGACTGCTCAAGGTCTGTGACCTCCTGGGCACGAAGAAAATTAGAACCTCACCCTACCACCCTCAAACCGATGGAATGGTGGAGCACTTACATCGCGCCCTCATGTCTATGCTGTGCCACCAGGTGAACGCGGCCCAGTCGGACTGGGATCTGTTTATTCTGAGCGTCCTCGCCGCGTATAGGTTGGCCCCTCACGCCTCAACTGGATTTTCACCCTTTTATTTAATGTACAGAAGGGACCCCGAACCCCTGATGCACATACAGCTGGGCATGGGCCCATCTAAAAAGGGATCCACCGTGCCCGCTTCCATGAGTCACGCTTGACAGGTTGCGGGAATCACGGGAGACCGCTGTAAGCAATTCGGCCAATCGGCAAGCAGCTAATGAACGGTTGGAGAAACACCAGGGATTCGGGCTTCCGTGGAGGAAGGGGGATAAAGCATGGCTGCATTGCCCACAAGTACCCAAAGGGACGTCCCCTAAATGACATTACCCTTGGCAGAGTCCCGTTGAGGTCGTGGAGGTCCGCCGGCCAGTGTGTGCGCATCCGATTCGGTCGCCGTCACTGGATTGTTCATCCATCCAGGTTGAAGAGATATGTATTGCCGTCCCGATGATTCATCCCCACTTCCAGAGCGGCCGGTGCTTGATGTGTCCGACAAGCCTGGCCACCCAGCCCGGGATGCGGTGCATCCCGAGGAGCTGCCGGCATCCTCGTCGGGGGAAACGACGGCGGAGGTCGCACCGCTCGCGCACAAGATGCTGCTCGTGGGAGCAGACTGGCATCACATACATGGTCCAGAGGCGCTCTGTTCCGCTGAGCTCTTCCTTCTTGCCCCGTATCGACAGACATCCGTCGTCACCGGCAGTGTGGTCGGCACCATGGACTGAGAGATGGCGGCCTTCCGTCGAACTTGCCGTTCTGCCTTAACACCCTTGTTATTCCCCCGCAGATTGCCCTGCCTCACCTCCAGGGATATTATTATTATTGTAATTGTTGCTATTGATGGTTTTCTGGCTGTTTGCCGTCGACCCCGCCATGGGTTGTTTTTCAGTATTGTTAGCAGCCGGGACGGCTGGGTTTTTTTATGGTGGGGGGGGGGGTGATGTAGAGGCGGCAAACAGGAGGTGCGAGCGGGTTGACAGTCAAGGATGACGTAACGTCACGGGTGGTGCAAGGGGCACCTTCGGGAACAAAGGCGGATCCGAGCTGAGGGGAGGAGCCGCCCAAGGGGTTCTTAAGGGGGACCCCGTGACGAAGGCGTGGTCGTCGTGGGGAGCCAGGGTAAGGATGGGTTGCAGGGGGTCTCTCCCTTCCTGGTCGCTGAGAGGTGTTGGCTGAACCCCCGCTCCGGGCAGAGGAATGGGAGAGCCAAAGGGATAGCCGAGGGTAGGGTCCCGTAGTATTCAATAAGGGTCAGCTGGAAGAGGGTCTCGCTCTCCTCGTCGCGGAGTGGTATTGGCTGAACCCCCGGTCCAGGCAGACGAGTGAGAGAGCCCAAGGAGTAGCCGAGGGTAGGACCCAAATAGTATTCAGTGACCGGGGTAAAGGACCAAGATAGAGTGTACCTACACTGGTGTGAGCGTAGCATGTCGAGTGTGACAGTGATTTAATAAATGGCAACAGCCCTTATAGTGATTTGAAGCTTATGTGACTGCAGGAATCCATACTCTTTGGTTCTTTCGGTAAAGTCACGTAATTTATTTTATTTTATACCTATGTGACTTTACCGAAAGAAGCAAAGAGTATTCCTCGTCTCCGCGTGGTTCTACTGCATAACACATACATACACTAACAAATACATGATTCCCTCCAGTCACTTGCTCGCCGGTGATCAGTTGCTGGTTCATCACTCTTATATCACTACAACTGTTCCCGTGAACGTCATGTTGAGGACTTGGTCTTCCATACTGTGTTCAATCACCACAGTGTAGGTCAAAGTGAAAGATCTGCCATATAGCCTTAGCAGACTGTTGGGGCAAGTGCTGTTATGAAGGCCAGCATGGCACACGAGGGAATGATGTGGCCAGCACACCGTACCAGGTACTCATTTGAGGATGAGTCGACCTAGGGGAGGCCCAGGACCGGTCCAGGTAGCTGTCACTGATATTGTCTGTGAGCGGGAATCAGTCTCGGGTCACCGGGTTCGTAGCACAGCGCACATAGCAATACATCACCGTTCCCCACACACTGCAGGTCATACACACACACACTGATATCCACACACAATGGTAGACTGACACACTCAGATACACAAACAACTTAAGAGCTGCAGGCTGTGTTGAGAAGAGGGCTCGGGGAGTTTGGAGAGGGGTTGAGGGGCTGTGACCTTGCCGCCATTGCCATGGGTTCTCAGGATGCCATCCTGCCAAGCCTTAGCTTTCTTGGTCTTCTGATGAGTGTAGAGCACCTGTGGCATGGGAACAACACAAGCAAACAATTACATTATTCGTTTTTAAAGAGCGCCCTTCACGTCAGGGCATCTCAAAGCTGTTTACATGCGATAAAATTGAGTATTTATTACATGTATTATTTAATAATGGGTTAAAATAGCTCATGAGGAATGAGGTAAAATATTAAACCTAAAGTGCTACAATGAAGGGGTAAGGAGTAGAGGAGGGATAGCAGTGAAGGGAAAGGGGTGTTTGAGGGGTGTGGGTGAGAATGGAGGGAAGGGAGAAAGGGATGATTCGTACCGCAAGGGTGAGTGAGGTAGATAACGGGGAAAGATAATAAGAGCAGTTTCAGTAGTGTACAGTACGAACGCCTGAATGCAAAGGATGATGGAAGTCGTGGAGGGCAAGGTGGAAATAAGAAAAGATTACCTCAAACACCTTGAAGAGGAAGGAGAGATTGGAAATTGGGCAAATATGAGCGGGGTTAGAGGGGCCCCTTTTGAGGATGGCAGTGACGGAGGCGGTCTTGAAGAGTGAAGGAACGCTAAAGAGATAACTGATAAGCTCGTGACACTCGTGATATATTGCTATAAAATAGATTTCTGTTTATATGATGGTGGTAATGGTTGTACATTATTAATCCCTAATCACTGCCATTACATTCAATGAAACAAGAAAAGGTAAAAAAGAAGAAACAGAGCAATGTAATACAATACACTATTAGACAATATTGTAAAAAAAAAATAAAGAGTCCATCCTATGTGTTAGTGAATTTTTTAATATTTTAGGCAGGAAATTCGTTTTCAAATTTAGATTTTTTTTTTTTCTGGGGGGGGGGACCCCCAGACGCCCTGGAAGATTTGGTCTCCCCCAATGTTGACTCCATGGCTACGGCCTTGCATGATACAATACACAAGACATCGTGTACTACACAGTAGATGGCAACGTGACATGACAGTACACTCACAGTGAATTCTTGTGATGCCATTGTGAACCTGCCTTCAAACTCTTAGCCTGAAACACATGGACAATGATTCATGACAATTTTTTTTCTAAAGAGCAAAAAAACACATTTAGAAATTAAACAGTATTAAGCAGGGAATCTTAAAATACAGTACTTTATCTCAAACGCAAAGGAATGTAAAATTAAATTGAATCCCTGCTTAAACACCATTACAGTGGTGGTAATTGTACATTAGCATGACCGGTCTATATGCACAACCACTGAAAAGATCTCTTAAAAAGCGGTGGTCAATTGATAAACCACACAGGATAAATGATGGGCTCAATCAATCACTCCGAACGAAGTGTCTTTAATTGAACGTCGGAGTTGTCAGTCAAGAACTCCGAGCACAACGCGACTTGGACGCGCTCACACACATCGCAGTTCGCCAGTGTTGATCTCAGGAGTAATCAAATGGGAAGATAATGCACAGAATAACCAACAGGGCAGAATTATAACTTCACGCACGTTTTCCCTTTACGTACAAACTGCACCCCGTTGAAACATCCCCACCCTACGTCTAAGGCGAATGCAATCCAACACTATAACCACCATCGTCATCCCGAAGTCAATATATATCTCGAATACAGCAAACACTTTGTGTAAAGACAACAGTGGCTGTCTCCTTTGTATCAACCGGCTCCCGCCATATGAATTAGGAATTTCCGACATTGTTTCCGGCCTGCTTATCTGAGTGGGGGAAACGCGTATTATATTATATTCTTGTGATTAAAACAAAACAATCTCGAATTCGAATGCAGCCGTAGGCAGGGAGAAGAGGAGAGAGATAGGCCGATACATTGAGACTGACAAAGACATTGAAAGACATGCAAACAAAGACATGGAGACAATGATATTGTCGAATGGAAGGAGTGAGATACACAGGGAGAGACGCAGAAACATAGACAGATACAGTTTGAATGGGTGACAGACGCAGAATGACAGACGCGCAGTCAAAGAGAGTGACAGACAGGGGGCATATACAGAGACAAAGCGAGACACAAGCACACCACGAGAAAGCACCACACAAAGATTGAGAGGCACAGACTAAGCTAACCAGACACAAGGGCATGCGGTGATTTACAGAAAGACAGAGGGACAGACATACATCGACACAGACACACACAACTTGACTGTCGCCCGCGTCTGCGTTGTTTCTGTTTACGAAAAAAAGGCGGGAAATTATTCCAGGCAGCGATCGAGACGTCACATCCGCTCGTGTTGACAATACGAGGCGATAAGTTTTGTAAATCACAACATTTATTCGTATTTCCCGTTATCATTCGAATTTTAGACGTTCGCAATGAAGCTGTATTGCGATAAACTACGTTTAAAAAAATATATAAACCTTTTGTCTTAATCGCGTGGTGGCAACGTCACTTCCTTCCGCCATGTTGCTCAGGGGATGGCGCCTCACTGTGGGATGGAGCAAGCCCGTGGCAAAAATAAAAAGGTCCAGTTTACTTGGACTAAATTAATGACACTGAAGTTATTAACTCCGGAGGGCCGTATGACCGATGAGTTGTGTAAAGATTACGTTAAAAAAATCCTATTAGATGTTTATGTCGACCGACATTAAGGCGCCAATGGCTTCGCTATTAACCGAGAAGGGGAGGGGGGAGTGAATTAGTTCCCACAGCAACATGGCAGCGAATCTTCATTGATTTATCGAGTAGCGTCAGCCGTTGTCATTCATTCATTGAGTAACGTCAGCTGTAGTCATTCAGTTATTAGTAGTCAGCTGGTGTCATTTATTTATTTAGTCAACTGTAGTCATTTTATTCACGGCGCGTCTTTATTCCAATTGTCTTGTGTACAGACTTGTCTCTTATGCACAATAAGTGACACGTGTGGTTTGCGAGCACCTCCTGAGGCTAACAAGAACCATACCTGCTCGCCTCCCCCCCCCCGTGCTGATTTTGAACATACCGTATCGGTGACGAATTTAGGCTTAATCGACCGTCAAGTGTACACGTCTTCAGGAAATGCTGATAAGTTTGTTTTGCATATGCACAGAGACTGTGCTTTTTACACATGGTTGTGTTTCAAGTTCAGGTTTGATGTGTCAATTGGCTACTTGTTCATTGTCAAGAGTTGAGTTAAGTCTCTGGGCTTATGGTCTATGCCAGACATTAATACAGACGACTTATGAAGTGATTCTCCGTGTAGTCCACACAGGCTGTTGTATGTACGCATGTACATATGGAGGGGTAATTCGCACTCACCACTCTGTGGGCTGGTAGCTCCCCCTTCTCGTCAATAGGGGGCAGAAGCGCTATCACGCCAGGGCTCATGACCATGGCCCAAAAGGGGTCAACGACAATCCCTAGGAAACGGATCCTGGGACACATTCCCCGGGACCCCGGGAGGGAGGACCGGGGGATGATGTCACCTTCCAGAAAGTTCTGGAAGGGAGGCGTGGTTAGGGCGGAGGACGCCACTAACCAGTATATAAGCCGAACCTCTCAAGGGTCTGGCTCAGTCATCTCCGCGCTGAAGACCGAAGACCTGGGCTGAAGCTAGGACCCTGGACCCCAAGCTCTGTTGTCCTTCTAAGGGCCGGAGTTCAGTGAGGCCAGTGGTCAGGGAAGGATAGGTCCCTGGATGATAGGACCCTGGACCCCAAGCTCCGTCCTTCTAAGGGCCGGAGCTCAGTGAGGCCAGTGGTCAGGACCCTAGGACCCGGTACGGTCGGGACAGCATCGCCTCCCCTAGGGCCCCAGCCGGAGGACGGAAGGTTAACGGGGTTCCCAGTGATAGGGCCCATATAGTCCGGAGACCATACCTCCCCAGGTATCGGGTAAAGGTGGCCGCTATACCCCTTTGTGTTAGGGACCTTATAGAAAAGCGAAATAAATATCGTGTTGCCTCACCAGAAGTTCTCCGTCAATTTATACCCACTACACATACAACACAGCACGTCTCCAACCGTACTAATCGGAGGTGCAAGTGCTGTTAGCACCAATGTATGGGTGGCACGGCTCACAAGGGGGCGATGTAGCCAGCCTCCTCATTGCTGATGAACGAGACAGAGGTAAGCTCAGGTTATATTTACACACTGAACGAAACAGGTACTCATTTAACGCTGAGTCGACCAAAGTTTGGTAATTCGTAACTGACGTTGGCTGTGAGTGGGAATAAAACTCCGTTCGGCGGTTTCACAACACAGATCATGCAGTGGTTAGTGCACAATACTAGCTCCCAGTTTAGGTACATAACGGATGGTTCAGTGTGCTTACAACCATGAATGTTACACAATGCGTGCACCATACAATTAATTATTGAACACACCACCACATTTGTCACCACGATATAACATTTTATATCACGATGACAGTGACTAACGTCAAGTATTATTACACCATAAACATCCCATTATTGTGAGTATCGTTCCATATTTACTTTAATACTCTAGAAAAACAACATTAAATGTTTAACTTAGTCAGCAAGCTGGTTTTGGAATGGATTTTCTACCACGTATCACATACATGTTATCAATCAGACCTTAAAAAGAGAAACGATTATCTAATAGTCTAGATTTAACAGAAAATATATTTTATTCAAAGGAATTTTAAGTCAACTAAATTCTCAGGCAACAAGATACATTTTCACCAAAGCAATTCAAAGCAAAATTACAATATATTTTCCAAATTCCAATATTACAGCAATAAATGAATAAACATATAGATAAAGTATTAGTGAACTCAAATTTGCTGACAAAAGAGTAAATAAAATGGATAACCAAAATTATTGAATAACTTCACAAAATCTACGAAGAGTTCCACTTAATGTGAATGAGTAAAACAAAATTAGACTTAGCCAGAACATATCGCCAAAAAAGTTGGTCGTTGGTGTGAACGAGACTGGTGATCGAATTGCAGCAAAATAAGGGAATGTCCTAAAGATTACGACCATTGTGGAGGTGGAACAATGAGATCAGTTCATGTGCAGAACTGAGCTGGCTTGTGGCATAAAAACCGATAGTGGTAGCATGTGGAGCCTGAGTATACTATAGGTGATGATCATTGTTTACAAATAAGACCCAAGGAATACACTTGAAATTTGTTTTCATAGCCATGTGATGCTCAAAGTAGCAAGCAAATAACTGAAACATTAAGGTAACTCCAAGAAGTACATGAGGATGTTAAGAAAACATTTTCAGGCAGTTGAATTAAATATATTAGAACTTATCTGCCTTAGCAAGCATTCAACGAGTCTGAAGTGTCATCCTTCATCATTGTAATTCACTTCCTGGTACTTTATAGAGTTTAACTTCTGATCACAGAGGTTACTTTTACCACGAGTTTGAAATTAATCTAATATCAAAAGGCAATACTATGTCAAGAATCAGCAAAAATGAGGCATCTTAGACAGATATAACATGCCTACCCATTATAATTATAATAATAGTAATAACTACTTTGATAATAAAGAGGGACTGCGATGCACACAGCCACAATCCATACGAGGCCCAATGTGGTTCCGGCGATATTGAGGTTCCTGGCGATGATCGAACTTTCCAGTGCTCCATGCGCATCACCTCTCGTCCATTTCTCTTGCACCTACAAGAAATAAAGAGATCCATTAGGGTGCACAAGGTATTTTTTTTATCCTCTCACATAATGATATAGAATACATTAATAGTATAATTCTAGATTTGAAGCTTTCGTGACTGCAAGGATTCATACTCTTAGTTCTTTCGGTAAAGTCACGTAGGAAAAAAATGAAATAAAAATAATATTCTTAGGTTTTTTCGGTAAAGTCACGTAGGTAAAACATCAAAATTAATGAATTTTTGTTTTTATTTTATTTTATTTTCATTAATTTTGATGTTTTACCTACGTGACTTTACCGAAAAAACCTAAGAATATGATTCCTTGCAGTCACGAAAGCTTCAAATCTAGAATTAATAAAAATAAAACAATAAAATCACGACGTTTCGGAGGCAACACAAGTCTCCGTCATCAGGTGGGACCATCACAGCCAGATTTGCTGCATCAAGTGAGGCAAGGATTCAAGATGCAAGCCCTTAAATACAAGTTGAGGGGGAGGAGAGGGGGGGGCTTATCAGAATGTGGTAGCCAATGAATGGAACGTATCGGGAGGGAGGGGGGCGGGGCTAAAAAAAAGGCACTTGATGCAGCAAATCTGGCTGTGACGGTCCCACCTGATGACGGAGACTTGTGTTGCCTCCGAAACGTCGTGATTTTATTGTTTTATTTTTATTAATTTCATTTTTTACCTACGTGACTTTACCGAAAGAACTAAGAGTATTAATAGTATACTCAAAGAACCTAGTTTAGAGACTCCTTTTTACAAGGGTCCTGCTTGTGTTGTTTGGACAATTCTTTCTGAGTATTTTACCAGTGCCCAGAAAAAACAGCAATGCATGTGGGAGAACACAAACACTTGATAAAGACTATATCATCAACATACTTGTGTGGTGATGATCTATTCAGGTACTTAATTACACCTGCTTTTATGTGTTTTGTGCATGGTCAGTAACAATCCTCCATGATTTACCATTCCTCTCCAAATTGCTAGATTTAAAGTATGCTCCACAACACTAAAGCAATGGATATTTCACACAAAATTGAGCTGCATTTGCTCTTAACATGAATACAATTTTCCATTTCTGAATACGATAGGACATTTTATGAAAGTTTGGGATGATGTAATTGTCTATTGCATCTCAGAAGAGCTCTTATTACATATAGTGGGCTAAATTAACATTATTGTTCTGCGGAGACGTAACAAAATACTTCTATCAAAGAGAGATATTCGCACAAAAAAACCACAGGGCTATCAGCTGGACCCCACACACAGGTGAAATGTGCGTGTTCAATTGGATGACATTTGTGTGAAAACACCAGATTACAGAATTTATATTCAAACCATCACAGTGTGTCTCTGGAGCTCACTGGGCTACATAAACGTGTCTCTCTGGGTAATATATTTGGGTTTCGAACCCCATGGGCCCATGGGAATTTGTATTTCTGGAGACGGTAAACCACTCACCATCGTGGAAAACACCAGTGCAGGGATGCCGATCGGCCAGCACAAGCAAAGGCAGGTGAATATAGACCAGCCCAGATAGCTCTTTGGTCCAATGTTGACAAACGTTTGTTGCTGTTGTGGTTGTTGCTGCTGTTGTTGCTGCTGTTGCTGCTGCATAACGACTATCTGAGGCCCTTGAACAGGTTGCGGGTAAGCAGACATTGGCATGGGGTAATTGGGGGGCACAGGCGGTGGATATGTAGGGCCTGCATTTTGCGCGCCCGATATGGTGTAGGGAGGAAGGGGTTGGGACCACCCTGAATTGTCCGGTCCATGCATTCTTGTCTTGTTCACCTGGAGGACTGGTGGCCTTTCAACACAACACAGAAAGAACAACATATAGATTTTGAGGTGGCTATTGATGTAAATATTTATTTTTATTCATAGTAATGGTAAAGGTTACTTAAGTCATTACGACCAATACAGATCATGGCACTAAAAGAAATACCATCATCTTACAACCTGTACACTTGCCACATCCACTCTAAACTCAGTCTTCATTATACCCAAGCATAAGGACATTTTAAAATCTGAAAACTGTTTTATCAATCAGCCTTCTGGGGGGAAACATGTCTAGGCACATTTAAGCACTTTACATAACCTCTGACCAGGGGCGGTTTCTTCATTAGGGCGATTGGGCGACGCACCACCAATGTCATTCAACCACAGAGTCACGCTAGCCGTCACTGTGCCTCTGGATATAGTCCAATCAGCGTCATGCTACGTTCTGTGGAGTACCGCCTCTTTTTGGGCGATTTCCCTCCGGCTGAGAATCGCCCCGAGTGGTCCCATAGACTTACATTCAAAGATGTTTTTTTTCGAACGGGGGGGCGCTGCAATGCATTCTTTATGGCTTCCGGGAGGGCTCGCACTAACGTGCTTATGTCATCATACGTAAGCACGTTTCATCCAACAAAATTATTTGTCGCCACCTAGTGGAATCTTTAATAAAATAAACATGAGTGGATTGTATTAATAGTGAGTATAGAAACAAACAAGATGTATTGTAAGAGTCACTTTATTTTTCATTAATATTAAAGAAGTGAAGTTGCCTTTACATGCTTAAGCTGTTAATTTATCCTTTGCATGGGTGGACCTTATCCTTATCAATCATCCAGACATTTACCCCCCCTGAGAGATTTTGCAGGAGCCGCCACTGCCTCTGACCAATATTCGAAATTCGAATGTCATTATCTCATCAACGAATTATGTAAAATTGTTTAGAAACGTTTTTCATTAATCTACAGGGACCTCTATCTAGTGCGGAACAGTAGATTTATACAAACATCAGTAAATGCGCTGTTGTTAAGGATTATGGGCCAATACACTAGCCCATTTCTCTAAATTTTTATTCGTCAATGGGCTTTCTCGACATATGTTTTGAGGAGCATTTCTCTAATCATACAAACTTTTGTTTGGTTTCGACTTTCAGTCACATAAGCTAGCTAAGCAAACGCTGATGTGTTTCCAGATTCTAGATTTGAAGCTTTCGTGACTGCAATGATTCATATTCTCAGGTTTTTTCGGTAAAGTCACGTGACTTTACCGAAAAAACCTGAGAATATGTGTTTCCAGATGTTATAGGCAAGTGCCACCAGCCAACACATAATGAGCCAATAGGAACTATTGTACAAAAACTAAACATTTATTGTTGGATTGCGCATAGAAGGGGTCAACGGTCATAGTGAAAAGAAGTTGGGTTTTGTGTCAGCTCCTTCATCGGATGGCTGGATTTGGAGAATGCTCGTTTCCTGGTACCTGTATAGAGGTGTACAGGCACTGTGCCTTGCGAATGACGCACGGGCATCGCTTTGTACATGCCCGAGGTAACACATTCCTGCGGAGGGAGCTGGTAGGAACGTTGGGTTGCTCGGTCAATGGCCAGGGTCAACGGCGGCATGGTGTTTTCCGCAAATATGGCTGACTGTGAGGGTGGGCACAAGCCGGCGTGAGTAGGTTAAACGTTGAGTTTTATAAGTGCACCACGGGGTGACCAGCCCCTCCCCACCCAGCCCCACCCCTCCCACCCCCCACCCAGCCCCACCCTCCCCACCCAGCCTCTCCCCACCCTCCCCTCCCCACCCAGCCCCTCCCCACCCTCCCCTCCCCACCCAGCCCCTCCCTCCCCACCCAGCCCCTCCCTGCACGACGGACGGACGGACACAATAATCCCCTGTGGGCTGGTGGAACCAGGTGGTTCCTACCAGTAAAATGTATTCCTCAGTTACTGCAAGTAGATATCTTCGAGGTACTAATAATACCTTATTCTTCTGTAAGTTTTGATAATAGAATTTGTACTAGTATGATTCTCGGAAGTAGTGTTTAATTGAGGGCAACCATGAAGATGGCAATTCAATTAAAGTGGACATTAAAATTAGTGTTTTTTACAATTTTTTTTATTTTACAAGGTAAGGCCCACTGAGCTATATAATTATTTTTCATAAGCGACCTGGCCACAAATGATAGCTCAACGAAGTGGCTCATCATGTGGAAATGTATAGCAGCCATTAATGAGGATCAGACCTAGTTCTGGCTCCGGCTCCTCTAGCATTGGGGTGGGGGGGCACTCTAAAAGTCATTCACCACTTGGGAGAGTGAACTCGGATGGGCCAAAGTGATATTTCGTGGCTCAGGGCCAACCCCAACAGCCCACTAGCACCAACTCTAATGAGGATTATTAAAAAGAGCAAGTCATAATTTAATCATCTTGTTTTGCACATTGATGTAAGTAAAGTACGAATAAAGGTGACTTGAAAGTTATTTAACTGCAATTTACTGAACACAAGTCTGCTGTAAGACTTCTAATCTTTGTATCTTTGCAACCAGCATGCAGTTACAATAAAACATTGCTTATAATTCAATGAACAACGAATATGATGAATTCATATTCCGGCAATGTCATAAATAAGCCCGAATATACAGGGTGACAGAATTTTATTTCAAATTTTGATCAACGTATTTTTGTTACGTTGTAAATATTTTGTCAGAAATTTTTATATACAAAAAATATACGATCCAATGTGATCATATAAATATATTTTGGAAAGCAGACAATACAATTATGGCAGACCTTGTATTGCACAAGCAGGCAATAGGGTATTCTGAAATGTTTTTTCAGAAATAGCTATATGTAGATACATGTTGTGTATCTGCCCATATGTCTGAAAACTAGTCGGCATAGAGTTAAGAATTACTTTCATGAACCGTGCATACGCTCAAGTTTACCACTGCAACTGAAGGGGCATCTCCGAATTACAATCACCACCATGTGGTGATTTATTCGGGTTAATCTTGTGTTCATATGAGCATTGTTATAAAACAGGAGTGTTGCATTAGTTATTTAAAAAAATAACATGTTTGCCACAAAGATAATCTTATCACATCAGTGAGGGTCGTTTACCATAAAGGTAAGTCTTACCTTTCTAAAACAGAAATCAGATTGGGTGCAACGCAATTGTGTAAAATATCAATATTGGGAACTCGAATTTGCCCATTTTTTCCCCATAAAATTATTATCAAAACCCTCATATCGAGCAGTGGTTTGCTTGCTTGGATAATCTAAATTAGTTGTATGTTTAATAGTTGTCAAAAACATGCAGAGTCATTTAAATAAAGTGTCATCATTACAATCTCTCAAAACTGCTCATTGATAGTTTGGGAATCTAGGGAAGCGCTCCATCTGCAAAACTCGACTGTCAAAAAGTCATAATAGCTGGAAATTAAACACTGATGTAAAAATGGTTGCGTGTGGAAAAGGGGGTGAAATGTTGAACACGGAAAGTTGACCATTTACTGGAAATCCATGTTGACCTTGCCCTCTTTTTTCGTGTCCGTGAATGGTGTTTGAAAACACTTTTTTGTAGAAAGTAGTTTTTATATAACGATTCCATCAATACTTTAATAACATACATTATATTTTAAACAACCAGTAACATATCTAAATAACTCAATACATAAATAGGTCATGGTGGAGATGCACATGGGGAAAAGGGCACAAAGACTAAGGTAAAATAACATTAATCTCTAATTCAATGTTGTGTTCCAGAATCGGCCTGCCTAAGGGTCTTGTGAACTTAGGGTCCAATGAATGAAATGTCTGGGTGTCTAAATACTGTCTTGAGAATTACAGGCATTATGGTGCCAGACTACCCAGCCACATCTATTGAGAAGCACCGATTCATTATCCAAAATAATTTACACAAACGCCTTCACTCACTGTGTTTATTGCATAAAAAACGATTCAAACTGAGCATTATTTCTAATCAGGTCCATAGAATGTAATTTCACTGCTGCCAAATGAATATGAATGACAATAAAAACGCCCATTACAAAGTTAAACGTGAGTGATGAGTAATTGTTAATAATTAATATGAATGTAAATGTGAAACAACGTTAAAGGGGTTTGAGAAATATAAAAGCTCAATCTAGTAGGAAAGAACTGCAAGCAATGAGGGGAAAACTATGCACAATGCAGAGCGAGAAACTCTGCCTAGTTGGGGTACATGAATACCTTCTAAAACATTTAAAATGGCTAACATGTATCTTGTTTAACATTGTATTTGTAAAATAACTGACTATTCCTTTGTTCCAAAAAAAAATCACAAAACGTTGCTTATGACAGGTGCGTGTTAAAGACAGACAGCCTAGATATCACAACCCTGAAAACATGCACTCCTTACCTGCAATTGGAACTTGTTCAGACTTGTTCAGACTGAAGTAAGTCAGAGCATTCACAGAATGTATATATCCAGCAAATCTTATGTAAAGTAGTTGCACCTTTTACATACGAGGAACTGGAAACAGCGTTTGAACTCGTTATCAGCGTTGCTATTTTAGGCTGTATAGGGATGTATTCCATGGGCATCTCGATATTTGCATGCTATTTGCAATGTTTATTTGTTCAATAGGTTGGCATTTATATTCCCTTCATGGTCCCCAGAGCATGGCTTCCTTATCCACTACATCAGTGTCCAAGTTTGAACAACGTACACACGATTTATATGAATAGGTTTAGAAAATCAGGAATGGAATTCTGATGGCTAACTCTTTTATTACGAATGCGTGTGTCCTTTTGTATTCCCAGGCCTCCATCTAATTTGGTATTATTCCTTTAGCTCTTAAAACTCATGTTTCCACTCTCCTGCAAAAAACACACACACTGAATCCCAACAACATTAGACATTCCCATCCACTCTCCGGCCTCCATTTCCGCTGAAAAATCATAGAGAGGGTTTTCGTCTCCCACCCCTCTGAAAATAACTCCCACAATGTGTCGCAATGACCCAGTACAATATGGTATCCACTTAGGTCCCTGCTGTGACTTTCTTCCCTTCGCACTCTGTGGCTTACACTCCTAATTCTCATATAACTTGCTGCTGCTTTTGACACCACAGAACACTCCATACTCCTTGAGCACCTCCGTGACTTTGTAGGCACTTCTGATACATTTCAATGCTTGATAAACTCGAACCTCTCAAACTGTCCCTTCTACATGTCCATATAAGGACTGTAGTCCTCTAAGAAACCCATGTGCTGTCGTGTTCCATAAGGCTTAATTATCAGCCTGGGGATGTTCTCAACACATATACTTATACTCTTTGAAATATAATAGATCACGACGTTTCGATCGCAACACAAGCAATCGACATCAGGTGGGACAACCACAGAAAGAAAAAACTGCTGAAGTAGGCGAGAAATCGGCCGTGGCATCTATATATATAAAATCGCAAATCTGTCTGTCTGTGTGTGTGTCTGTGTGTCGCCGGACCATACGCAGTTTCATTGGACGGCGGTTGCCCCTGGCAACGGGTAGCGACGCATTCGCTGCGGGGTGGACGCCATTTTTAATTCCCGTTAAAAATATGCGCACGCATTAACACGGGACTCTGAGGTAAATTCATCAAAGTTTCACGTCCTCTTCACTCCCCTCCCACCCCAATGTGTGCAATTACTATTATAGGGTCGGTAGATAATAAAATGATAGCGATTACACAGTATTATTGTAGCGCGGGGGGGGGGGGGGAACGGCACCCGTACCCAGCCTCAGCCGGATGGGCTATTTAGGCGTGGCCGGAGGCTCTGCACGGTACTAGGCCTCGACACCCACCACGCGACTCTGAGGTAAATTCATCAAAGTTTCACGTCCTCTTCACTCCCCCCCCACCACAATGTGTGCAATTACTATTATAGGGTCGGTAGATAATACAATTATAGCGATTACACAGTATTATTGTAGCGCGGGGGGGGGGGGGGTAACGGCCCCGGTACCCAGCCTCAGCCGGGTGGGCAATCTAGGCGAGGCCGGAGGCTCTGCACGGTACTAGGCCTCGACACCCCACCCGTGTCAAGCGACGACTTTGTGGTATAAACTCGATATACCCAGCGTTGCCCGGGGGGAAAATACATTTAAAATCTTATGAAAACTTTCAAACATTACATACCAATGAAAAAACAACTGTGTAATTACTTTTAAACCCGACGCGCCAAGAATCGATTCTCTGAATCGCGCAAAGGAATCGAAGGTTGTAGATTCCTTTAGATTCGGACGATTCCCGTTTACTATAAGTTGGTTAAAGTCGATATAAACTGCTACGAACGGGAAATATCCGGCGTTGACCGGGGCAAAAATGTAATTAAAAACTCCTGAAAAAATAAAAAAATAAAATAACAATGAAAATGAAACTCTATCATTCAAAATGTAAACCCCCAACATGCCAGGAATCGATTCTTTGAATCGCACAAAGGACTAATCGAAGGTTGTAAATTACTTTAGGATCGCGCTTCCTGTTTAATATAAGTTGGTTATAGAGTTGATATGAACTGCTACGAATGGGAAATATCCGGCGTTGACTGGGGCAAAAATATAATGGTGAGGGCGGTTGTGAGTGCCGATTGTGAGTGGTGATTAGTGAGTGGTGAGGGGAGGTTGAGTGGTGAGGGTGAGTGGTGAGGGTGAGTGGTGAGGGTGAGTGTTGAGGGTGAGTGGTGAGTGGTGATTGGTGAGGGTGTGATTGGTGAGGATGAGTGGTGAGGGAGAGTGGTGAGGGAGAGTGGTGAGGGTGAATGGTGAGGGTGAGTGGTGAGTGGTGAGGGTGAGTGTTGAGGGTGAGTGGTGATTGGTGAGGGTGTGATTGGTGAGGATGAGTGGTGAGGGAGAGTGGTGAGGGAGAGTGGTGAGGGTGAATGGTGAGGGTGAGTGGTGAGTGGTGAGGGTGTGTATATATGTAAGGTTATTAAGAAATATATTTTTCACCCGGGCAACGCCGGGTACTACTGCTAGTGATGTTATATAGGCCTCGGCAGTCGGGGGGGAGAGAGAAGGGGGGAGGGGTGAAGGAGGCGGGGCAGAAAGTGGACCCCGCAGCAGCACCCGGGTCACTGGAGTAAAGTGGACCACCGCGGCAGCACTGGAGAGATCAGCTGCAGGGGGGGGGGGAGAGAAGGGGGCGGGAAGGAGGCTGGGCAGAAAGTGGACCCCGCAGCAGCACCCGGGTCACTGGAGTAGAGATTGGAGAGAGATGCACAGAGAGATAGATAGAGAAAGACACACAGAGAGTTGGAAATAACAGCTGACATAGGCAGGTAGGAAGGAATCATCACAGTCAGTTAAGACTTTAACTGGTTAATAACGTCCTTCCAATTATTGCTCAGTTTGTACCCATCTTCTTGGTTGAAGTTGTGTCTGTGTTTCTATATCTGGATGGCTTCATGAACACATCTCTGATAATAGCCGGTGGGTTTGCAGAGTACCTTCGTCTTGAAAAAGTCAATTTCGTGTGAGCCCACTGCGTTAAAACAGTGATCAGCAACGGCAGAGGTATTGGCCCTACCGTGTTTCAGATCTGCCTTGTGTTTGCGAACGCGGTCTGAGACATGTCGTTTCGTTTCCCCAATGTAACTGCTGCTGCAGCCACAACTCAGTTTGTAGACACCCGAGTATTGCATATCAGTAATCACATCAATCTTGATTTGAAGCTTTCGTGACTGCAGGAATCCATACTCTTTAGTTCTTTCGGTAAAGTCACGAATGGTATAAAATATAATAAATCACGACGTTTCGATCGCAACACAAGCGGTCGTCCTCAGGCGGAAAAAATATAATCCAGCAGTGGAACTGCTGAACTCGCGAGGGGGGAGCCACAACAAGACTATATATGTGGCGATGGGCAAGCAAGCGGGGTCTGAGCTGGAAAGGAATTCCACCCGACCAGCACCACCGAGCTAGTGAGTTGGAGCACGTAAACCAAGCCCTCAGGATGAACGGATACTCAGACCGTACAATCCGCAAAGCTGCTTTCCCAGCCATGGGGAGACAACCTTCTGAGGATCCAAGCAAAACCATCACTTTGCCATACATAGCAGAGGTACGTAGATAACACTTTTGTCATCTGGCCACATGGCCGGCCTGCTCTAGACCAAGTCCTCGACCACATCAATTCCATACACCCAGCCATCAGATTCACCATGTGAATCTGATGGCTGGGTGGGAAAAAGGTGTGAAAAAGATGGCAAGTTACCCTTTTTGGATGTCCTAATTAAAAGGAGACCTGATGGTTCAATGAGCCACTCTGTCTACAGGAAAGCTACCCATACTGATGCTTACCTAAAACCGGATTCCCACCACCATCCATCCCAGAAGAATTCCCTCATCAAGACACTACACCATAGAGCCCAATGCATCTCCAACCAGGAACACATTGCCAGTGAACTCAAGCACGTGTAATGTGAGGATATATCCGGCTCACTGACGTATCACAACTCGTCATGATGATTGGCTCTGCTGGTCCTGGTCCATAGCCAATGGGGGGAAGCCTAGGGGCGTGGCCCTGATGTAATGGAAAGGTGACAGCTGTAAGTAGAGGATAGGTTCTGCTGGCTTTGGCCCTAGCCAATGGGGAGATGAGTCAGGGGCGTGGTCCCGGGAGCCTACGAGGGAGTCTGGAATATTCCATAGAAGCTAATCAGGATTGGTGGAAACGTACCACGTGACCCGGGTATTAAATAGGGGTGGAGACGAACAACACGTGGTCAGAACTGGAACGAACGGAGGAGGAGGCCATGCGAGAGCGGGGCTCCAAGTTGCCACGTGGCTGCGCGTCTCTCTCTCTCTATCCCTCTCACGCTGCCGGTCAGCAGCGTGAAGGAGAGCTGTAATGAAAAGTGAATAAAAGACCGGATTCCAGAAGTCGCCTCAACGACCTTAATTACACACGTAGGCCAAGCTCTCAAGGCTAATGGTTACTCCGACTACACAATCCGCAAAGCCATCACTCCAACCATCAAGAAGGATCCTGTTGAGGAGCCATTCAAAACCATCACCTTACCCTAAATTGCGGGGGTCACAAAAAATATCTCCAAAATCCTGAATAAACACAAAATCCAGGTCCGATTCAACACAGTACATAAAATCCGTGATCTGGTCCCGTCTGTAAAAGACGTGGTTCCAGACATACAGTACCCTGGCGTCTACAAACTAAGTTGTCTCTGTGGTAGCAGTTACATTGGAGAAACCAAACGAAATGTCTCGGACCGCATCCGTGAACATAAAGCAGACCTGAAACACGGTAGGACAAACACCTCAGCCGTGGCAGATCACTGTTATAATTCAGTGGGCTCACATGACATTGACTTCTCCAAGACAGAGGTTCTCTGCAAGCCATCTGGCTACCATGAGAGATTCGTTCATGAGGTGATCCACATATACAAACACAGAGACAATTTCAATCGAGAAGATGGATTCTGGCTCAGCAATCATTGGAAGGACGTGATAGACCATTTTGGGTCTTAACTGATTGTGTTCATGTTTACGGTGACTTTCAGACCGCAGTCCACTCACTGGCATTGACTATACATCTTTTATATTCTCCGCAGGGAATGGAGTCTTTGCTCCGCTGCAACTCTCCCCCCACCACTCTTCCATTGACAAATTCCGTTGCTTCCTCTTAGTACCTTTCACGTGACGGTCAATGTTATAGTGTATAGCAGATTGTCTAATAAGTAGTATAAAAGCGTAATGTTTAATATAATGTATAAGGTAATATATATAGTATCGTAATTGTATAGTGAATATACAGCAGTGTGGTATACAGTAGGGTGGGTAGAATAATACATAGTGTAATATTACAATTGTAATAAAGACTCCGTCAGGCACTGCTGGTCTCCGTTGGTCTTTTATTCAAGTTCTTTCTCCGCACCCCGCTGGTCTCTTCCGCGGACCAGCGTCATCTCGCGCGCGCCCCGCACACGCTCACTCTCAGCTCCTCCGTTAGCTCCTCCTCGCGCGCGCCCCACATGCGCACTCCCATCAGCTTCTTCTCGCGCGCGCCCCGCACGTGCTCTCCCGTCAGTCGGTCCGCTCCTCCCCGCTCCACACGCCGCTGGCCGACGGTGTGCCGAAGCCCCATCAGCCACGTGGCTGATGGCGCGGCGGCCACCCAACGTGGTCCCGCTTCTTCACTCCAACAACTCCCCCGATCTCTTCCGGGCTCCCACTTATATCCTCTCCCCCACATGACCCTGACTCCTCCCCTTCCGGTTCGTCAGATCCGGCCTTCCCATACTGCCCTGCTGGCTCCACCCCCATTCACCTCGCTTTCCATTGGAGCCGAGGTGAAAGGCGGCCCCTCCCACACGCCCCCCATACCGGGCTTCGCCCCCCAATACCCCGGGCCGTGTGATTGGGCCAGAGCCCAGCAGCAACCCCATTTACGCTCGCATTACACAATGTATAGTCTAAGGCAGGCATGTCAAATGTCCGGCCCGCGGGCCAATCACGGCCTGTGGTCAGATTTCATACGGCCCGAAGCTTCGGTCTTATAATGTGTTATTTATGGCTCACTAGCTCTGTCAGAATAAATAAATCATAAAACTTTAAAGATGTAATTCCTCCTTTCACTACACGGTGGCAGCACCATTCTAATGCTATCTGGCTCTGCATCCGTGCCGCAAACCATTCTCGAATCATTTTCTGCCATGGCGACTGCAAAAAAAGAGAAAAGTTGACAGTGAAGGCCGCCGCTTTCAGGAGCGGTGGGAATTACAATACTTCTTCACTGAAAATCGAGGCAATAGTGTTTGTCTAATTTGTAAAGAGGCGGTTGCCTTGTTTAAGGATTTCAACGTAAAAAGACACTACGAGACTGTTCATGCTACAACATACGACAAGCTAACAGGGAGTGACCGCGCTGAAAAAGTGAAGCAACTCCAAGCTGCTCTGGCATCGCAACAGCGATTCTTCACGCGGGCCTGTGAGTCAAAGGAAAACATCACCAAAGCCAGCTACGAAGTAGCCATGTTAATAGCTAAACATGGCAAATCTTTTACTGAAGGTGCGTTTATCAAAGACTGTGCCATGAACATGGTGGAGAACATTTGCCCCGAGAAGAAGCAAGAATTTATTAATGTTTGCCTGGCACGCAACACTGTGGCACGGAGAGTTGAGGACATATCGTCAGATATTCAGAGACAACTGGGGGACAGGGGAGTGGCTTTTGATTATTTCTCATTAGCCTGCAATGAAAGCACCGATGCATCTGACACTGCACAACTACTTATTTTTTTTAAGAGGAGTTGATGACAACATGAACGTGACAGAGGAGCTGCTTGACCTCAAAAGCCTTAAAGGGCAAACCAGAGGAACAGATTTATTCGTTTCTGTTTGTGAAGCTGTTGATGATATGAAACTACCATGGAGTAAAGTTTCTGGGATCATTACCGATGGCGCGCCTGCCATGGCTGGTGAGCGGAGTGGATTGTCCACACTGATCTGCAATAAAGTCGGGGAAGAAGCAGGTAACGCTATTAAACGTCACTGTATCATTTACCAGCAGGCTCTCTGCGCCAAACATCTCAAATTTGACGATATTATGAAACCAGTGGCAAAGGCAATCAATTCTGTTCGCTCTAAAGCTCTATACCACCGACAGTTTCAGCAGTTCTTGCGTGACATCCAGGCTGAATACGGTGATGTAATATATCACAAAGATGTGAGGTGGCTAAGTCGGGGGTCCGCACTGCAGCGATTTTTCTCTCTCAAAGAGGAAATTGGACATTTTTTGGGTGAGAAGGGATAACCAATGGAAGAACTGTCCGATCCTGTATAGCTGGAAAAATCTGGCTTTTTTGGTTGACATAACGAAGCATGTGAATGCGCTGAATGTTAATCTTCAAGGAAAAGATGCAGTGGTGAGCCAGCTATACGCTCACATCAAGGCCTTTGGAACCAAACTTCAACTTTTCCAAAGACACTTGTCCCAAACAGAGCCCTGCACCGCACACTTCCCAGCTTTTAAAGAGGTCATTGACAGTTTCCCACAGGACAACATCGGTGCGCAAATGAAGAGTTGTGCAACAGCTATCGCATCTCTTTCTGTGGAATTTAACAAACGCTTTCAGGACGTTGCAGTTATTGAAAAGGACATGTTGCTTTTCTCTTCTCCCTTCTCCGTGGACCCTGATGATGCTCCTCCGCAGCTGCAGCTGGAGCTCATTGAGCTGCAGTGTGACGATGAGTGCCGCGGAAAACACCAGCAGTGTTCTCTTGTTGACTTTTACCGGCAGCTGGACAAAGCAGGTTTCCAGAAATGCGGGCATTCACTAATAAAATGCTCAGCTTATTCGGCTCCACATATTTGTGTGAGCAAACATTCTCAGTCATGAACTTAAACAAGAACCGATTGAGGTCAAGGATGAGTGACTCCCACTTGCGTGACATTTTACGCATCTCAACCACTGCCCTAGATCTCAGTATCACCCTTCTCATTAGTGTCAACAAGTTATCTGTTCCTTGATCAATCTGAAATCGAGTGTTTTGAACGGTAACATCGCTCACTATTAACAGGGAAAAGCCTAAAGCACACAAATGCACTTGTTTTATTAAACTCTTGAATGAGATTTGGTTAAAACTGTTGATGTTATGTACCTGTAGATGTGACACAAACTATTGCTTTCTGAAAGATCTTGTAAAAGACAAGGGCAAAATCCACTTGTTTCAAAGATTAATGATAACAGACCACTTTGCATTACTTATAACTCCTGTTTAAAATGTTCATGAGGCAAAGATATTTAACTCATGGAAATTTAAGGAATTCTATACAGTTTGTTCAATGTTATCTGACTGAATGAAAGGCAGAATTGTGTTTTTAGAGTTGTTCACGTCTGCCTGAGTGGCTTATATTTGATTACATTGTCATTTGAGCAATAAAGGTAATTGTGACAATGCATTTTTTTTATAACAGTGTGTATTTTCACGTAACTTTTGTGGTTAAAAAAATGTCAGAAGGAACTATTGGCCCCCGGACATCTTCACTTTATCAAATTTGGCCCTCTTTGCAAAAGTTTGGACACCCCTGGGTTGGGCCAACGGTGGCCAGGACCCCTCTGAGGGGAGGGGGCTGGGGGATGCGTGCGATCCCACAGAGCCCCGCCCCTCAGTGGGAAACGGTATATTAAGCGGGTTCTTGAGAGCGCTGGGCAGTTCGCCTCAAGCCGAAGTCAGAAGCCCGCCTGGAGACAAGACCCTGGACCCCAAGCCACCGACGTCCTGGACGGGCCAGTGGTCAGGGACCCACCGGACCAGCGGTGGGTCAGCCTCCCCTTGGTCTAGCCAGCCGGAGGGCTAGAGAAGTCAGAGTGACTAGGTATGATACCCCAGAGGCTGTACCTCTCCAGGTTGTGGGTGAAAGGGGCCACTACCCCTTTGTGTTAGGGATTAAGTGTACCTTGTTATATTATATATAAACCGTGTTGCCTCTACGACTCCATACAAGAACATTACACATTTATTAAATGACACAACGGGGTAACTCTACCCATTAACGAGACAACAATCTAAGGTGGTGACCACCCTGGCTAACTAAACAGGTTACAAGGTAACTAACAAACTCGGACCAGGACAACCAACACACCGCGTGGTCCGCGTGCCCGAAGATCAAAGAACGTGGACGAAGAGTTTCTTCCCCGGGATGGACAGCCCCGATCCCTTCCGGGACTCGGCTTATATTTCCTGTGGCATGGCCGAGCTCCGCCCCTGGCTACGCCCTCTTTCCAGAACCCTCTCGAGGAACCTCGGTCCTCATCACATGACCCTCGCACCCCCTTCTCGGGGGCCCCCCTGTCATCCCGTCCGGTCACGTGTCCTCTCGGGTCACCCAGGCTTCCATGACCTTACCCGACCTTCTCTTCAGGCCGGCACACACAGACCGTGCTCCTCTAGGGCCGGTACTGTACTACAATATTATGTCACTACACGTGTATAAGTAGCTTTAATTACACAAATTTGGACTTATATCGCACAAAATATGTAGAAACGTGTCGAGCCAGTGTGAACTTGGACATTCTGGTTGCATTACACTGTATGCTGAAATACTATACCTTTGCAAGATAATTTAATTTGAATGCTAAATCTCATGACGAGCTGGTCTATGAAAAAGTGTCTCAGTCAAAGACAATCCACTACTGTATGCAGGCCTCTCAAAGCCATTGCCGTCTCTCACATTCGTGCAATATCATACACATATATAATAGCCAATATCTGTCCTTCTGTGACTGTGATTAACGCCCCCGGATTGGTTGAAGTGCGTCACGTGACCGGGAGCTGCCCACTTCGAGAAACAGCAATTTCATGGCCAAAGCTCTAGAGACGCAGCTACAGAAAGCTGACGGTCGATCCATTCACACACGGCTCACTCATACACACAGCTCACACTCACTCACACACAATCGCATGCAGCTCAGAGGAGACGGGTGAGTCAGAGTGAGGAAGCTGACGGTCGAACTACTCACACACGGCTCACTCATACACACAGCTCACACACAATCGCATGCAGCTCAGAGGAGACGGGTGAGTGAGAGTGAGGCAGAGCCGTGCTCCGTCCACTGCTGCCCTGAGGAACCCCCGTGCTCTCCACTGCTGGCTTTGAGGGAGAGCCGCGCTGTCTCCACTGCTGCCGTGAGGGAGCCAGACGCACTCTCTCCACTGCTGCCCTGAGGGAGAGCCATGCTCACTCCACTGCTGCCCTGAGGGAGAGCCGTGCTCTGTCCACTGCTGCCCTGAGGGAGAGCCGTGCTTGCTCTGCTTCTGCCCTGATGTAGAACCGTGCTCTGTCCACTGCTGCCCTGAGGGAGAGCCGTGCTCTGTCCATTACATTAGTACTCGAGTTTTTTTGGTGCTTAAATCCACTGCTGGATGAAGGCCCACCGCACACTGTGCGAGTGGATCGTAAGGATTTACTTGACCAGTCTGTTGGGGGCCGCCGCACGCTGTGGTTGTTGGGGGGTGCCGCAGGCTGTGGTTGTTCGGGGACGCTGCAGGCTGTGGTTGTGCGGGGGTTCGCCTGCGGCGCACCCCAACAACCTAGTAATTATAATAATACGCGCAGCACCTGCACACAACATGGTTTCATTGCTGTCTCCTCAGTGGTCATCCCCTTACATGTGATACGTTCCTTGGCTGCCACTCCGTCTACCACTCCTATAATTATATCTAATCCACGTGTTCATATTTATGCCTCTCATTGTAATTCCACGCATTAATTTCTCCGTGATTATTTTCTTACTTTAAAATGTTTGTTAACTTTTTTTTGTAATGACCATTTTTTGAATCATATGTCATATCCGACAGTACGCACAAATGAAATGTTTTTTCTTATGAAGGTTGGTATGTTACTTTTCAAAATCAAGTTTAGCATTCCTAAAGCACTCCAACCTATTGTTCACCTCTTTATTTTTATTTGTTCAGTCTACATTCAATAACTGCCAAAGGTACGCATACTGTGCTGTGCTTTCCAACGGAAAGCACAGTTTTTCTGCCTCGGGCCTAACATTTATGTATTGCCAATCATCAACTTTAGTTTTGCTGCATGATGTCTTCACTTAGTTACATGCTGTGGTCTCTTATTTATTTTCTTATTCATAAGTTATTATTCTTAATAGAAGTCAAAGACTCTCACACTGTCCTCTTTGTTCTTTTACTCTATTGCAAACTTCATCATCGGTTGTTTGAGAATAAGGACATTTTGTCTTCTTCATGAAGCGTATAACATTCCATCTTCTTTTAGCTTTTTTGTTCGTGATAAGATCTCTGGGGCACCTCCTTCAATGACATAGAACGCTGATGCACGCAGCAATCTGATCTTGATTACCGTACAGTACTGTAGAACATTTTTTCAAATGACACTCCACAGTATTTGCTCGTTCTCGAAGAAAGAGGCACAAGGAACCACAGATAAGCGGGAAAGGCAGCCAAACTTTTAGTCGGCATAAAGTAGGGGTGTCCAAACTTTTTGCAAAGAGGGCCAAATTTGATAAAGTGAAGATGCCCGGGGGCCAATAGTTCCTTCTGACATTTTTTTAACCACAAAAGTTACGTGAAAATACACACTGTTATAAAACAATTTTCATTGTCACAATTACCTTTATTTTTCAAATGACAATGTCACCAAATATAAGCCACTCAGGCAGACGTGAACAACTCTAAACACACAATTCTGCCTTTTATTCAGTCAGATAACATTGAACAAACTGTAAAGAATACCTTAAATTTCCATGAGTTAAATATCTTTGCCTCATGAACATTTTAAACAGGAGTTATAAGTAATGCAAAGTGGTCTGTTATCATTAAACTTTTAAACGAGTTAATTTTGCACTTCTCTTTTACAAGATTTTTCAGAAAGCAATAGTTTATGTCACATCTACAGGTACATAACATCAACAGTTATAACCAAATCTTATTCAAGAGTTTAATAAAACAAGTGCCATAAGTCCAAGTGCATTAGTGTGCTTTAGGCTTTTCCCTGTTAATAGTGACAGATGTTACCGTTCAAACACTCAATTTCCGATTGATTAAGGAACAGATAACTTGCTGACACTAATGAGAATGGTGATGCTGAGATCTAGATTTCAGTGAAGAGACCAGGTCTGGCTTGAGGGCAGTGGTTGAGATGCGTAAAATGCCACGCAAGTGGGAGTCACTCATCCTTGACCTCAATCGGTTCTTGTTTAAGTTCATGACTGAGAATGTTTGCTCACACAAATATATGGAGCCGAATAAGCTCAGCATTTTCTTAGCGAATGACCGCATTTCTGGAAACCTGCTTTTGTCCAGCTGCCGTTAAAAGTCAACAAGAGAACACTGCTGGTGTTTTCCGCGGCACTCATCATCACACTGCAGCTCAATGAGCTCCAGCTGCAGCTGTGGAGGAGCATCATCAGGGTCCACGCAGAAGAGAGAAGAGAAAAGCAACGTCCTTTTCAATAACTGCAAAGTCCCGAAAGCGTTTGTTAAATTCCACAGAAAGAGATGCGATAGCTGTTGCATAACTCTTCATTTGCGCACCGATGTTGTCCTGTGGGAAACTGTCAATGACCTCTTTCAAAGCTGGGAAGTGCGCGGTGCAGGGCTCTGTTTGGGACAAGTGTCTTTGGAAAAGTTGCAGTTTGGTTCCAAAGGCCTTGATGTGAGCATATAGCTGGCTCACCACTGCATTTTTTCCTTGAAGATTAACATTCAGCGCATTCAGATGCTTCGTTATGTCAATCAAAAAAGCCAGATTTGCCAGCTATACAGGATCGGACAGTTCTTCCATTGGTTGTCCCTTCTCACCCAAAAAATGCCCAATTTCCTCTTTGAGAGAGAAAAATCGCTGCAGTGCGGACCCCCGACTTAGCCACCTCACATCGTTGTGATGTATTACATCACCGTATTCAGCCTGGATGTCACGCAAGAACGGCTGAAACTGTCAGCGTTATAGAGCTTTAGAGCGAATAGAATCGATTGCCTTTGCCACTGGTTTCATAACATCGTCAAATTTGAGATGTTTGGCGCAGAGAGCCTGCTGGTGAATGATACAGTGACGTTTAATAGCGTTACCTGCTTCTTCGCTGACTTTATTGCAGATCAGTGTGGACAATCCACTTCGCTCACCAGCCGTGGCAGGCGCACCATCAGTAATGATCCCAGAAACTTTACTCCATGGTAGTTTAATATCATCAACAGCTTCACAAACAGAAACAAATAAATCTGTTCCTTTGGTTTGCCCTTTAATGCTTTTAAGGTCAAGCAGCTCCTCTGTCACGTTCATGTTGTCATCAACTCCTCTTAAAAAATAAGTAGTTGTGCAGTGTCAGATGCATGGTGCTTTCATCGCAGGCTAATGAGAAATAATCAAAAGCCATTCCCCTGTCCCCCAGTTGTCTCTGAATATCTGACGATATGTCCTCAACTCTCCGTGCCACAGTGTTGCGTGCCAGGCAAACATTCCTAAATTCTTTCTTCTTCTCGGCGTAAATGTTCTCCACCATTTTCATGACAGTCTTTGATAAACGCACCTTCAGTAAAAGGTTTGCCATGTTTAGCTATTAACATGGCCACTTCATAGCTGGCTTTGGTGATGTTTTCCTTTGACTCACAGGCCCGCATGAAGAATCGCTGTTGCGATGCCAGAGCAGCTGGGAGTTGCTTAACTTTTTCAGCGCGGTCACTCCCTGTTAGCTTGTCGTATGTTGTAGCATGTTTAGTCTCGTAGTGTCTCTTTACGTTGAAATCCTTAAACAAAGCAACCGTCTTCCCCTATCTCTGGTTGTAGCCAACGTTTTCATGGAGAAATTTGAGACTGACGCCATCCAGACTGCCACTCTACGCCCGACCTTATGGAAGAGGTATGTAGATGACACTTTTGTCATCTGGCCACATTGCCGGTCTGCTCTAGACCAATTCCTCGACCACATCAATTCCATACACTCAGCCATCAGATTCACCATGGAAGTCGAAAAAGATGGCAAGCTACCATTTTTGGATGCCCTAATTAAAAGGAGACCTGATGGTTCAATGAGCCACTCTGTCTACAGGAAAGCTACCCATACGGATGCTTACCTAAAACCGGTATCCCACCACCATCCATCCCAGAAGAATTCTCTCATCAAGACTCTACACCAGGGGTCTGCAACCTTTAAGACATAAAGAGCCACTTGGACCCGTTTCCGAAGGAAAAAATAAACTGGGAGCCGCAAAACCATTGCAACATTTAAAACAAATATAACACTGCATATATTGTTTCTTACCTTATTGCTATATACAGGATCGTGCAGTCAGCTGTCAATCTGAATAAAAAAAGGACTTTTTCACTTAACAATGTAAAATATATTTTTGCAAATTAATAGCTAAATTACCTGGTTAATGGGATTTTTGCTCCTGAACCTCAGTGCACAGTGTCTGCACATCAGGGCTGTAAGACGTCACCTTCATTTTCACACAGGCTTGCAAGCTGTCATCTGTGAGGCGTGATCGATGTTTGTTTTTAATATAGTTCATGTTGGAGAAGACCTGCTCACATACATATGTGGAGCCGAAGATCGACAGGACTCCAAATGCATACTTTTTCATGTTTATATAAGTGTTGGGGATGGCATTCCATGTTTCGAATACAAGTTTGTCCTGTTTGGGAAGGTTTTCAATATCACTCCATTTATGATTCTGAGCCAGAATGGCCTTCTGACGGGCAACATCCTCAAGAGTAGCGGTCAAGCATTTGAACTTGGACACCCATATATCTTTGTCGGCTATATCGGCCAGTTCCATCTCAAGATCAGGTTGATATTCAATAGGGATGGATCGATCGCCAGGGGAGTGACAGGGAAGGATAATGTCGTTTTTTCCTCTCTGAACTCACAGAATCGTTTCCCAAACGAACTTTGCATTGTGGTGATTGCAGACTTGAAATATTCCAAATTTATCGTATCATGACTTTGTTTGAACTCTCTCAAAGAGGGAAAGTGAGACAGTGTACCTCTCTGTAAATCTTTGACAAACACTGTCAACTTGCGCTCGAATGCCAAAACCTCCTCCAGCATGTGCAGGGATGTGCCTCCTTTCCCCTGAAGGGTTGTATTTAGCGTGTTTAGATGTGCTGTCATGTCTACCATAAAATGTAATTTTTCCAGCCACTCTGGCTGTTCCAGCTCAGCAAAGGTGAGCTCTTTGCTGCCCAGGAAGGTTTTTACTTCTTCCAAACATGTGACAAAGCAACGGCAACGTTATTGCCTGTCACCGGGCGGGCAGTGTGGAGCGGAGCGGCGACCTGTCAGCAGCGGCAACGCCAGAGCAGGTGTCACAGTGCGCCTCCTCCCCTCGCTAGCATCCGCCCCGGAGCCGCGGTCAAGGTTCAAAAGAGCCGCATGCGGCTCCGGAGCCGCAGGTTGCCGACCCCTGCTCTACACCATAGAGCCCAATGCATCTCCGACCAGGAACACATTGCCAGTGAACTCAAGCACGTACACCAAGCTCTTAAGGCTAATAGTTACTCCGATTACACAATCCGCAAAGCCATCACTCCAACCATCAAGAAAGATCCTGTTGAGGAGCCATTCAAAACCATCACCTTACCCTACATTGCGGGGGTCACAAAAAAGATCTCCAAAATCCTGAATAAACACAAGATCCAGGTCCGATTCAACACAGTACATACAATCCGTGATCTGGTCCCGTCTGTAAAAGATGTGGTTCCAGACATACAGTACCCTGGTATCTACAAACTTAGTTGCCTCTGTGGTAGCAGTTACATTGGAGAAACCAAACGACATGTCTCGGACCGCATCCGTGAACATAAAGCAGACCTGAAACACGGTAGGACAAACACCTCAGCCGTGGCAGATCACTGTTATAATTCAGTGGGCTCACATGACATTGACTTCTCCAAGACAGAGGTTCTCTGCAAGCCATCTGGCTACCATGAGAGATTCGTTCATGAGGCGATCCACATATACAAAAACAGACAATTTCAACCGAGAAGATGTATTCTGGCTCAGCAATCATTGGAAGGACGTAATAAACCATTTCGGGTCTTAACTGATTGTGTTCACGTTTACGGTGACTTTCAGACCGCAGTCCACTCACTGGCATTGTATTCTCCGCAGGGAATGGAGTCTTTGCTCCGCTGCAAGTCTCCTGTCACCACTCTCCCATTGCCATATTTCGTTGCTTCCTCTTAGTACCTTTCACGCAATGGTCACTGGTATAGTTTTTAGCAGATTGTATAATAATAAATAGTATTAAAGTGTAATGTTTAATATAATGTATAAGGTAATATATAGTATCGTAATTGTATAGTGAATATACAGCAGTGTGGTATACAGTAGGGTGGGTAGAATAATACATAGTGTAATATTACAATGTATAGTCTAAGTTATAGGGTGGTGTATAGTAATGCAGTGTATAATTTAATGTTGGGTTTCTCTATGGCAGTATATAGTATGGGGTATATCCGTGTGATGTAAGAAAAAAGTTTAGCTGGAGGCATATTATATATTTTTTTGCCACATAGAATTGTAATGTATGACTTACTGTTAGTAGCTCAGCTTATTGGAGAGTATTTTGAGTATATTGATGATATTGATGTAGTTCATATTTTAGTTTTTTACGTGGTGGTTTGGCTGCTGCAGCTCCTTACTATTAAAATTCGTTCCCTTTATTACTGCTAATACTACTTCCTCCCTTTATTACTGCTAATCCTACATAATACACGAGCATAATATGACTTTGAGACCCCCCCCTTCACCTACACATTCCACAAGTAGTGACTAATCCCATATCTGCATTTTCCATAAATATGCTAAATTCCTGTTGATATGCAAATTCCTTTGTCAAGGCTCCCTCCTCCTCTAACCCAGCTTAAATATACGCTGCCAAGCATGGTGGTGTTCATTCAGACGCTGTCTTTCCGACAGCCCTGTTCTTCACCTAAGGACGGCTGCTTGCGTTGTGGCCGAAACGTCGTGAGAATTGTATTTTATTATGTTTTATTTTTATAATTTTATTATTTCCCTTCTACGTGACTTTACCGAAAGAACCAAGAAGAAGTTCTGTGGCATTTTGACGTTCTGGTTAGGAGGGGAGTATCGGACCCAAGGGCTTCCACATTGATCTCCAGAACCAATACCTGTCAACCCATACCGTTTACCCCGTATTCTTGAACAGGGAAATTTTGTTTTAGGTCCGAATAGCAAATAGTTTTTTTGTCTGTTTGTGTTTCTCCCTTGTAATGGGACTTTGTAGGATAAACGTTGAGATTCATAAGGGCACGGGTTTACCAATAAGGTCTGAATTGGTCTGTAATAATGTAGGCACTGATAAGGGGTTGACAGGTATGAGAACCCACAAGTAATATCGCAAATGTGAAGAAAAAAAAACCCAAATACAATCCGATGTTTTCTGACGTATAGTGAGGACTTCCCCCCCAACACCCAGAGGACTGTCCAATACAGCCATGGTGCCCAGTGGAGGATGAGGCAACCTTGTTTGAAATGACTGTAGGTGTGAGTTTTGGCATGTGCTCGGGCGTATGCGTGAGCGAGTTTGTATGTGTGCTCAGGTGTCCTTGAGGGTTTTTTTGGCGAGATGGGGGGGGGGGAAATCCACTTTTCCGCTCGCGATATAAAACTGCACTTCCCGGTGAACTTTTATGGTGATCTATCTAAAAAAATAAAAAAAAACCACCCTGACAAGAGTGCGACTCCACCGATCGTACATACTCAGGTGACCTGGCTATCCAAATGAAATGGTGACGCCTGCGATGTTATCTAAACGGAAGCACCCTTCAAGGTTGGCGTAATGCATGATGAATTACCCTCGGCTACTTGCACAAGGTGAGTACGTTCATACAAATGAAATTCGATACTTCCAAAGACAAACGCACGTTGGAAGGTGCTACAGAATCCATACGTTGGCATGAATTTTCGCATTGTTCGGTGGAAATGAACATGGAGAAACGTAATTGAAGACCTGTTTATACGAGTTCACGGTTACCCTGAGCAGCACATGCTGGAATATTTACTTCTCTCCGATGCCTGTGTGCTTTCACAGCAACGGCGTTATGTCGTATTTTTAGCCACCAATGCCGCAACCTAAACTCCTAAAGTCAACGCTCCAATGTAACAATATCTTGAACCGTAAACACACGCGCACATGGGCGTACATACGATTATGCAGGTACGTGTGAGCGGACATTTGCTCTATGGTTTTGTGGCACAAGTAATGGAAGTCGCCTATTCACATGTTTTATAAAAAATAAATTGCCTCAATTTTAAAAGGTAAAGGTTGCAGCCCTGCAATTATTTGCTCTAGCCACAGCTGGCAGAAGGAGCTCCCACTCGAGGCAGCTCTATAGAGGGCTTCTTTAGCAGTGGTTTTCAACCGGGGGTACGTGGCAATGTATCAGGGGGTACTTGAGGTGATTTTACAATTGTGTGAATTTATACCATACGTGAGTAATCATGTATGAATCTGCCGATATAAAATAACTGGGATCGATTTTAAATCCATGTGGTAACCTAGAATGATATATAAGACCTATCTAAACTCAATGATCTAAATAATGTGATTTGAAGCTTTCGTGACTGCAGGAATTACTCTTTGGTTTTTTCGGTAAAGTCAAGTAGAAAATAAGTAATTTAAATGATAGAATACGACGTTTCGATTGCAACACAAGCAACATAGAGGCGTTGTGTCTCTGTGTGTATATGTGTGTCTCTCTCTGTGTCTCTGTATTGTCTCTCTCTGCTTGTGTGTCTGTCTGTGTCCCCCCGTGTCTGTGTTTTGTCTCTCTCTCAAATTTTGCAATCTTTGGAAGAACATAATCAACCAGGTAGGGTGTTGACTGTTGTGTTAGCCGACTCTGTGTTGTATTGCATTATATTTCTAAGTTTACTTGGTTTGTTTTCGACCTGATGACGATTGCTTGTGTTGCAATCGAAACGTCGGATTCTATTATTTATTTTATTTTCTTTCTACGTGACTTTACCGAAAGAACCAAAGACTAAATAATGTGGTTTCTCAGAGTAACCAGCGAGCACGAACAAAGAACCTTGTGCACGCAGAGCGTCCGTTGAATTTGTATTCGCTTGCAGGTACTCGCTAGTTAGGGATACCTCACAAAATTGAGAATTGGTTAAATTATTGATGCTCATTATTCATACATTTATTTCTCACATTGGGCCAGACTTGGAAAATGTGGCCATATCCACACTTTTATGTCTTCCAAAGGGTTAAATTTAATTTTCCATTCGATATTCTTTTAGCATTTGAGGTTTGTAGTACTTTGCGTCAGTATTGATACTTATCCGATGATCAAGTATTCCAACATGTGATTGCGTACTCTTTCAGTGGCGGCTCGTCAATAGAGGGCGCAGGGGCGCCGCCCCCATCAAGATTATACATATACAAAAATTATATAAAAATACATAAATAAAATATTTTTTTCATACGATGTGCCGGCTGGTAGTAAGAAAAGCATCAGCATTTAATAAAAACTGGCTTTAATCGGTCAACTATTTTCTATGTTTTTCAATGTGTTTCATGCGGGGCGCCGGACAAATGGATGTCTATGTGAGACTTTAAATTTTCGGACAGCATGTGACCTGAAGCTGGTCTCTAATTGGTTTCTTAAAGATTCTCCTCGGGGCGCAAGTCGTTGCGTCCCTGGCCAATCAGAATTGGATACATGTTATTTTATCCAATCAGATTGGTTCTCGTCACCTGTCATTCAAATTTACGCTCTGGGCCACTACTGCGAGTGCGCAGGCGACACTTGCTAGGCTGATCAAATTTTTTGTGTAAACAATGGCAGCAGTTCATCCAAATTCTGTAATTTATTTACAAAAAAACCCTTTCACAAGGCTTTCGCTGGAAGAAATAAAAAAGATAAAGGATCTCGGACCGGACCAGCCCGATTTACAAATCCAGCAGCAGGCCAGTGACAGAGGACGAAGCTACACACGAAGCTTCACCCACGCTTGTTATGAGAAACGGAGGTGGCTGGCTGGATGTGATGTTAGCAATTCTCTTTTTTGTTTTCCCTGTCTTTTATTTCAAAGTGTCGGCACTGACGTTTTGTGGACAACGACGGGGGTAAGAGACCTCAAACATCTCTCTGACAAATGCAAACGTCATGAAAGTAGCCGCAGCCATATTGATAATAGCATGAAACTAACGTTTTTATGTTCAAGTAGGAAACATGCTTTTTGGTACTTTGGTCTGAAATGTATATAAAAGAGAAACATTTATGTTCAAGTAGGAAACATGCTTTTTGGTACTTTGGTCTGAAATGTATATAAAAGAGAAACATTTATGTTCAAGTAGGAAACATGCTTTTTGGTACTTCTTTTGGTCTGAAATGTAAATAAAGAGCATCAAAATTGATATTCAAGTAGTCAAAATGGTTTTTGGTACTGCTTTATATTTATTTGCCCCCCTCAATAAAATAAAAAAAATGCGCCCCCCCCAAAAATAAATATCACCTGCCGCCACTGTACTCTTTGATTCTTTCGGTAAGTCACCTAACCAAATTTTTTCTTGCTGTGGTTGTCCCACCTGATGACGATTGCTTGTGTTGCGATCGAAACGTCGTGATCTATTATTTCTATACCTACATGACTTTACCGAAAGAACCAAAGAGTATGGATTCCTGCAGTCACGAAAGCTTCAAATCAAGATTTGATTGCATGATTCACACAAACATCTAATTAGTCTCATCAATCTACCTGTTACATCATAGCTATTTGCTGATATAACACATGAGTCAGAAAAAGTGTTTATACTTGTATAATAGTTTAATGTAGTAGGTAAACACAAGCTTAAATATGGATATAATAATGTAGAGCAATCCTTCTCAAACTCTAGATCTCACCCTACCATCAGCATTCACACATAAATAAAACATTGAGTGGTTACACATTTCAATCATTTGATGATTGTAAAATATGAAATACTACTTAAATTAAAACGCAGGTAATTCACCAAAAACGATTCTGTCTCTTCAGGGGTAACTTGAAAGTTCAGCGTAGACTGACATTTCACCCAGACTGCCTGAATTATTTGGACAAGTCATTCAAATGGTCTGAAAATGTGGAATTTTGGCAGAATCTTTGTTGTCTTTCAACTGGCTGAATGTTTTTAGTGTCCACGATTTCGAAAACCCATGGAAGAAATTAATAAAATACCATCAAACGTATACACTTTAAATCATGGGAGTTTGTAAAAAAGAATGCTTACAAGTTGATTACATGAGACTAAATACAAGCATTGAGTCTCACAAGTTCACAACTATACACCAACCCTTATATACCCAATTTGGAATAGTCAAATATTTTGATGGGAGTTTTGTAAACTACGTTTAACGAAAACAAAAACATACGATGGAAAGCTAAGTGATTCTTGACTATAACCTACAGTTTATCACAGAACTGGGTCCCCAGGCATGATTTCATCAATCTTAATGAACATTTATATAATCAAGTACCACTGCGTCACTGCCTTAATATTATTCATGTCTGCATGCCAATATTAATGAAGGTAAAATAAAACTGAACATAATGTGTATACCGGAATGTTGTGACCACTTCGACACTTCAAATGGTCCCAAAATGCAATGTCGCCGCCAGGAAGTGGCGAATGGTGTATTTTGTTATGAGACTAGTTTTATTACTTACCAACTGAACACGCAATATTTATCTTTACCGAGGTCCCATTAAGTTAAACACAAACAGCAACAGATGTCAAATAGTAATGGTTATTTTGTTTTTGACATAGTGCCCTCCTATATGCCAAGGCGCCTCGGAATTCTACAACACATCTCACCTCAAACATTTGAAAAGACACCCCCAGTGGCAGCTGTCCCTGTGGGGACAAATGTGACTTGGTGCCTTTGCCTGAAAACGAGCTTAGTCTGCCATTAGGGGTTGATGATTTGGTCTGAAACACGACTAGCTTGTTTTATCAACGGAGCGGAAACAGAACAATGCTGGGAGAACACGTCATTGGCGTTGAACTTCTGCTTTTTACGCATGCCAATATGTTCAGGAGCTAAATGGCAATGTCGAGGTCTACTCGCCACGAAAGGGCCTTAGAAGAGAGTTCGTGTAGTCTTGTTAATTCTTCCGTGGTTTACTATTTGTGCCATCGTTTGGGTCTCATGGCCACAGTTGTAGTGTGGCTTGTTTTTTTTTACTCGAGCGAATGGGTAAAATAGAGATAAGGAACACCTTGATCTTCACTCACAGCAACATGAGCTCTTGGCTTGTTTAATAGCTCACAAAGCAGGCTGCCGTACACGAGCAAACATATCTCATGGCTCTTAACACTATTGTACAGAAACTAGCCTTATACGCAATCGCACACACGTTAACGAAATAATATTTCATCAGGTAATTTCAGAATGTTATATTGTCATGTAAGTCAAGGAAACCAGCGATCATTGTGAAGACATCTGTTGTCAAGTTGCTGTTTGAGACACCTTCGAATATGAATAATGTGTTAATTAAAACTCACGTGGTTTTATTCTCACTTTCTTCCATATGAAAGTTAACAAACACATGTAAATAAAGCTATCTGCTCAACGTTTATTCTATTTTAATAGATAAGTTATGTTTCCAATGCCCCATCTCCACCATGCGTTCTCTTCCCTCCCCCCCTTATTCACCGTGCTTGACGTCATTTCTTTGGTATGTAACGTTATTGTGTGGTCAGGCCAATGGAGCGTAACAAGTCACACGGGAAACATCAACATCAGCCATGTCGGAGTACCTGCATGGAGATATGTGGAGGCAAGGCTGGGTGAGTGGGGGAGTGTTGTTCCCATCGATCATTTTGTTACCACAAACGACGAATGAATGCGTTCATGTTTATGTCATATACATTCAGCCTTAACTGAGTTTTCATAACGTAAAAAACCCAGTGGAAGATGAAATGACCACTTACAGGTGCTAATACCCCCCAACATTTAATTTTATCTTTTTGGTTTAATGGTATTATTTTTTAAAAACATCAGCGATTCACCAGTAACATATGAAACATGCAAGTGCTCTCAAGATTTTCTTGGAAGCTTAGTGATAAGCAAGGTTGGATATGTCTTCTCTAGCGGAACTTGAGCACCACTTTGTAGAAGACCCAATAGAAAATGTTGAGAATGAGGAAGGTGGTAGGGAACACAATGCGGGAGATGCGGTCAATGGTCTGTGCTTGTGTGACGAACGTGTTCTTCAGCTCTTGCTCATCCGGCTAAAGAAGGTGAGGTGGGTAAGGCAGAGGCGTAAAGTTACTGTTTTCGTGCAGCCAGAAAAGCTAAATAATTGGGCATGATTTAACAACTTTGATTCTCTATTTATCTCTATGGAAAACTAACAGTGGTTCTTATGGGGAATAACCCCACCATAGCAATGTGAACTTTCCACCACTGGCTCAAGCTCATCAACAAACATGTCGTGCTTGAGTTGGGAGACATGCGCTGAATCTGTAAGATATTTGACTCTTTTCCTGACTCGTATTCCACAACGAAATTAATTCAATGTCTGTAGACTTTAAATAAATATACATTCAGCTTCACGAACACGTGCATACTCAGTCCAATAAAGATTTTGGATATGGTTGTGGGCATCGAGTAAAACCGAGTTGACTAAGAGAGGCTGCCGCTCTGGCAAAAAAACATGGGAATTAACATCACAATTTCATCACTTCAACAAGAACTTCGCCAAAATATCAAGTGACACCTTAAAGGAAGTGCAGCAAGCAAGGAAAAACCAGTGCAAATGGCAATGGGTTATTTGAGTAGATGAGAGGCAATCCAGCAGGATGGAGGCAAGGGTTGGTGGGTCATGCAGATTTATGAAACTCCCAGGCCTGTAGGCTATTGGGGAACAAAACATTTCAATACAGCAAATATACAGCAACTGGATTCATGGCTTCACAACCCATCGGTATGGAACGTGGAGCATTATCCTCGAACTGTAGTGGGGTTTCTTCAAGTACACTGGTTTCCTCCCACAGGTATATGACGCCTTGAAATAAAATAAAAATATGGTCAAACACCCCAATATCCTTTTGAAATAAAATATTTACACTCAGTAAGGCTTATCTGGAAAAGAGAAAGAACATTTTGAATATATTTGTATTACCCAGGATTGATTCACTGAGTCTCAAGACAATTTTTTCAGGAGGATTCTGCCAAGTTTTTGTACTTGGGGGTGATGTGGCTATATGAAATCCCAAATGAGTTATTTGCAGGTATTTTTTTAAAAACATATTCGGTCATTACCAATAAAATTGTGTTTTTTGTTTCTTACAATGGGAGGAAATTGGAGAACCCAGAGGATACCCATACAGAACAGGATGGAAACATTAACTCCACAAAGAAAGGTTCCCGAGTCTGGAATTAAACACGGGAACTTATTGGTGTGAGGCACAAATGCCATGCCGCCGGTCAAAAATGATATACAAACCATTTCCTTTGAGCCGTCCGATTTCTTCTTCAGCTCCTTCATAGCCCGCTTGTTCTGTCGCGCCATCACATTGACAGCTGCAAATTCCAGTAGTGCGGCAAATGCGAATACCTGGCACATCCCCATCCACACATCTATCGCTTTGATGTAGGAGACCTGAAAACAAAGCACAAAGACAACGACTCATGTTATGAATACTGGAAGTGGGGGGGACAACGACTCATATTATGGGGACAACGACTCATGTTATGAATACTGGAAGTGGGGCGCCACGGTGTCGAGATGTAAACTACCTCGCCTGGTAAACAGGAGTTCATCGGTTTGATCCCGACCCTGACGCCTGTAAATTTTGAGTTTGCATGTTCTCCTCGTGGTCGTGTGGATTTTTCTCTGCCTTCTCCGGTTTTTATCCTCCACATTTAGAAACATGCGTTTAGAGTATTTGGCTGCTATAAATTTCCACATGGTAAGCCACTTCATTGAGCTATCATTTGTAACCAGGTCACTTCTGAAAAAAGAGCTATATAGCTCAGTGGGCCTTACCAGGTAAAATTAAAATTAAGTGGGCCATTATTAAGCCATGGATGGTAGATGACAATGTTGTGGCCAACACCTTACTTGACCACTTTCTTTGTGGGTAATTGGCCTGGGGAACGTTGGAATTGAAGTTCACAGACCACACCTTGATTCCCACAATGTAGATTGTGAAAGGTGGTCCAGATGTCTTATGACCCCAATTAATGGAACCCGAATTTTTTTCCTGTGCATATTCATTTTTGTTTTAAATAAATCTATATTTAAAAAAAGTAAAGTTTTAGAGAATTAAATTGGTGTCACTAGACATCTGGACCATCCTTTAAATTAGCAATTCCTTGTCATTCACCTTAGCTTAGCTATAGCGAGTAAGAAAATCAACACTTGAGCTTATTCAAAATCAGCACCACAGAGACAACGGTGACCAGACATGATACTGACCACACGACCTCGTATGGCATGCGAGGAGCTGTTCTGCAATCCGCTTTATGGATTGCACAATCTGTAAAGCTGTGACCCCAACCGTTGGGAGAGAACCACCTGAGGACCCAATCAAAACCATCACCTTGCCATACATAGCAGGGGTCACCAAAAAGATTTCCAAAAGCATGAGCAAACACAAGATCCAGGTTCTATTCAACACAGGACATAAAATTCGTGATCTTATCCCATCTGTAAAGGATGTGATCCCTGACATGCAACACCCCGGTGTCTACAAACTAAGTTGTGTCTGCGGCAGTAGTTACATTGGAGAAACCAAGCGACATGTCTCAAGACCGTGTTCGTGAACACAAGGCGGATCTGAAACATGGTAGGACCAATACCTCTGCCATGGCTGATCATTGTTTTAATGCTGTGGGCACGCATGAAATTGATTTCTCCAAGACGAAGGCACTCTGCAAACCCACTGGCTATCAACAAAGATTTGTTCATGAAGCCATCCAGATATTTCAACACAGACACAATTTCAACCGAGGAGATGGGTACAAACTGAGCAATCATTGGAAGGATGTTATTAACCAGGTAAAGTCATAACCGGCTGTGATGATTTCATCCTACCTGCCGGTGTTAACAGTTATTTCCGACTCTCTGAGTTATATTACCTTGTTAAATGTCTTTACTTTAACAGACTAAATGTCTCACTAACATAGCCGCTGCTTCCATTATTCTTCAATGTGGCAATGGCTCTCGTTGTTTAATAGGCTGAATGTGTCTCATTAACACAGCCACTGCTGCGGGAGTCATCTCACATTGACATGCTAATCTATAGCAATACAATGGCTTCTTCAGCACCGTAGTCGTGGGGTTACATTAACAGATTGACATGCTACTCTCTAGCAATACAATGGGCGAGGTATATTACTTGTAAATTCCATCTCTAGCCCCGCCCACTTACCCTTGGGTTGTGCCCATCTCAAACCTATATAACCTCTTGCTGCAGTAGTTCTCTCGCTATATTTCTCCTGCCTCAGCAGGTCGCCTGCTGTATTTTTTTCACCTGAAGACGATTGCTTGTGTTTTTTCTATCGACGTGACTTTACCGAAAGACCCAAAGAGTAACTCGTAGAAGGTTGACACAGTGGAAACACTTGTGCCTCCCAACAAAAATCTCCAAGGTTTAAATCCAGATTCAAGCACTTCTCTGTGTGGAGTTGGTATATTCTCTCTGCATGAGTTTCCTCTGGGTACTCTGGTTAAAATTACATAACTGATATTGGCTAAACATCCCAATGCTGAAAATGTACGTGTAAATTATTACATTTGTATTACACAACAGCAACATCGCCTTCTACCGCGAAAACCCGGAAGGAGCCTCCTGAAAAAGAGTTTAGATTCAGTGAGGCTTTCTTGGGTAAACAAGCATAATAGTAAAATAGGGCTTTTTGTGACTGAATGCCACCAGGAATTTAGATTTAAAGCTTTCGTGACTGCAGGGATTCATCTACTTGGTTCTTTCGGTAAAGTCACGTAGAAGGGAAATAATAAAATAATAAAAATAAAACATAATAAAATAATTCTCACGACGTTTCGGCCACAACGCAAGCAGCCGTCCTCAGGTGAAGAACAGGTCTGTCGGAAAGACAGTGTCTGACGCATTCAGCGTCTGACGCATTCAGACGCTGTCTTTCCGACAGACCTGTTCTTCACCTGAGGACGGCTGCTTGCGTTGTGGCCGAAACGTCGTGAGAATTATTTTATTATGTTTTATTTTTATTATTTTATTATTTCCCTTCTACGTGACTTTACCGAAAGAACCAAGAAGATGCCACCAGGAAGTTATGACACTGCCATTAAATGCCTTCAAATATGATGTTCACTTACAAAAATTCAGAACTTTCATTTTTTACAAAAATGAAGATCCCATTTAATGAAAGAGTAAACGTATGATCTCAACACTTGAATTTGTTCTTGTAGACATCTCAATATTGATTGCCTCTCCAAGCTTTCAGACCAATACAGTAATCCCTCACTCTAGAAACATTATTATATTCACAGTCATAACATAGTCTCGATCCAGGCTATCCAAAAAAGACAAGAAGCCGGTTACATTGTTGTTGTATATTCACTTCAGAAATCTTCCCATGCTGGACGAGACTGATACGGACCCTATAAAATAACACCCATGAGGATCACAGCACGCTAATGCAGCTGCTCGAATTTAGTGTTTTCAGACACATTGCACACACCGCTCTTTATTGTAATTTGATGAAACAATTGTACTAATTTTGCAACACCTGCAGCTTTAGTCGCACCTGGCCTTTTCCGGGTGTCAAGTTCTTGCACGTGGGTCTTTAGCGCGGCCCGGGTCAACAATGAATACATACGGAGCGATTGCCATATTTGTTCAGACATGAGCCAGCGCTATGACTGTGTGTTTACCTGCACATGTATCATATATCTCGCTGACGATGTGTATTCAGCAACACAACGCCAATTGTCCAACACCGTTTAGAGCCCCTCGATCTGACGATTACCTCGCAACGACAATTACGCTTCACTTCAGCGTGTCACTACCGCAAGCCTGTTGAGAGTCAGTGTCTCGACATTTGACATTTGTATTGTTAATTTCTTCAAATTTGTATACATGTAGGTATAGCCTATTAGAAGTGTGTGTGTGTATATATTTCCTGTATGTGCAGTAGTTTAGAGGTTAGCCCGCTGCGCTACGAAACCGGTGACGGCCACCACCAGTGAGGATTTTCTGAACCGGTCCTGGGCCTCCCCTAGGGGGACTCAGCCTCAAATAAGTCCCTGGTGCGATGTGTAAACATTTCCACTGGGGAGACAAAGGCGGCTGGGCGTGGTGCTGGCCACCCACCTCCTTGTGTACTGTGCTGGCCTTCATAGGTGCTCGCTAACAGCACTTGTCCCAACAGTCTGTTAAGGCTATGAGGGGGATCTTTGCCTTTGTCATGTCCTGTATATACAGTATATGAGAAGTAGTGGTAGAGGTCATGTTTCATTGTCTGTCCACGGCTAACACACTAGTTGGCATCATAACCTCTCTGTGAACAAAATACATCAGCACTGGGGATACAAAGATGGTCGAGTGTGGTGCTGGTCTTAATAGGTACTTGCTAACAGCACTTTACCCTAACAGTCTATAAGCGTATATATATAGGGGGTCTCATTATGTGTCTCTGTGCATCATTGGGTGCGTTATTATTCATCGCAGACTGCTCGTACTCATGCGAATGGGAGCCAATCATTTTCACCCTGGCACACTTCCCTTGGTTGCTTTCAGCTCTTACTATGCCTCAGCAACCACCGACATACAAGAAAGTTAGTTATATCACGGACTTCATGAATATAAGTATGAATGTGTAATCCTGTCCATTATTATTTCGATTCAATGACCGGGCTGTTTCTTAATTTAAAAAAAAAACGCCCTGGGACAATAAATACAAAACGCTGCTATTCTAGATGCTGAATGTCCGTGCGCTGCAGCAGTGCCCATGAGTTTGTGTGCAAAGTGAATTTGTGACGTGGGTATGCTTGCAGCACAATGAGTGTAGGTATAATAAGCAAACCTGTCAACCCCTTATCAGTGCTTACCTTATTACAGACCAATTCAGAACTTATTGGTCACCCCGTGCCTTTATAAATCTCAACGTCCATCGTACAAAGTCCCATCACAAGGGAGAAACACAAATAAATAGACCAAAACAATGTTGCCCATATTGAAACGGCTGTATGCTCTATGGACCTGAAGACTAAATTTCCCTGTACAAGAATACGGGAAAACTGTATGGGTTGACAGGTATGATTTCCAGTGACATAATATGCCTCTGTATAGTCATCTATAAATGTTCTAGCAGAGAACGACCATTAACTAGATAGGAAACTGCCATATAGTCATTTACATGGTGTTCCACAAAGTCAAATCCAAATACTACAGTCCTTGATTGGCTGGGCTGAGGCAATGGCACTAGTTTACATGATGAGGCCTTTACTTCAAGAGGACATTCAAAATTGAGGCTAAACCTGAAAATCAACCACCTTAGGGGCACAGTGCTCATTACATTGATATACACATTTGCTATGTAAGTCATTAAACCTCCTTAACAGACGTGGGGTTTGCTCTAAATGCACAGGGGACAGAGAGAGCACCACCCACCTTGGGCAGTTGTGCGTTGGCAGCTGAGCTCTGTGTGGTAATCGTGAGGATGGTGGTGATGCCCAGCCCAGCTCTCGCTGGCGCGGCGCTCATGTCGATCCAGAAGGAGAACCAGGAGATTATGACGAGCAGCATGCTGGGGATGTAGATCTGGATCAAATTGTAGCCAATGTCACGCGAAAGCGTGATTTCTAGTGAGATGCAGGAAAATGTGCCTGAAGAAAATGGAGACATGAAAGTTACAATATATCATTCTCACTTCCTGGGCTTTTATTCCAACTTCCTGTATCTTGTTCTGATGATGTTTTGAGTATCTTTAAGTTAAACTGCAAGACACGCTAAGTCTGGACCGGTTTTGACACACACTATCTCATGAGACAAGTCAGACTTGCTTGAATCAACTACCAATATTACAGACCCTCTCTTGATGGTATGTTGTCCTATAGTTTGATGCAAAATTGCACAGCTACTGTTTACATAACTCAAATAATCAAACATTTTGCCAGATCATTGTGGTCTCACCCAAAAATAAATTACGAATCATATGACATTTACCTACAATATAAAAGAGAAATCAGGAAATTATTGTCATGCGTATGTCCGAATATGGTTGTGAGGTTATTTTTATTGTATATAAAAAACATGGTAGATAATACAGGTCAGTAAATTTTCCTCTTCTATTTTATAAAAAGTACAATGTTGCTTATCTTTTTCTTACAGATGTATTTGTAGTCCACCAGACTTTTATCATATTCCCGTGATATATAAAACAGCGGCACTTGGATGTGTAATGCGGGCGTAAGCGACCTTCCGGATGTGACGTCACGGAGAGGTGGAGTTATGTGACGTGGGAGAAAGGTTCGGGTCCTTAAGGGGAGAAACCGGAAGGAGACGGGAGAGAGTGGGAGACTGAGCAAGGGTGAGGCCACGCAGGGCGAAACCAGGGAGGGGTGGCACCGTCGGCCAGCGGTGACCAACCCCGGGAGCAGCCAGCGAGGCTGCGGGAGGAGACAGCAGTGGGGCTGCTGGAGAGGGAGAGCGGTGGAGGAGCTGCAGCGAGTACAGTCAGGGAGGCTGTGTATGGGAGACAGCAGCGAGGCTGCTAGGAGCTACGGGAGCGACAGGGAAACAGCCGCGAGGCTGTCCGAGGCTACGGGAGCGACACGAGGAGGAGCTGCAGCGAGTACAGCCAGGGAGGCTGTGTGAGAGTAACAGCAGCGAGGCTGCTAAGAGGCTACGGGAGCGACAGAGACCAACAGCGGGGCTGTTAGTGGTGACGGGTGTAACAACAGCGTCGGCACCGTGTGGAAGGTCTCAAAGGAGGACAGCCGTGTGGGAGACAGCAAACGAACCGAATAAAGGACACCAAGCCAGATATCGTAGTCGAGTCTTTTATTACATTGGTGTCAGAAGTGCAACGGCATGTCGAAACAAGTAAGAAAGAAAATTATTCCGGCGCCAGCATCGGCTTCTTCGTCCGACGACGACGACCTCCCTCCAACCATGGATTCTGCTGGGGTGGTGGAGGAGAGCCCTGCTGAAGCGAGCACGGGGACTGGAGTTGAAGATGTCGCCGCGGTGGCGGGCCCGCCAACATCATCGGACGCTGATCCACGATGGCAGCAGATGGCGGAGCAACTGGAGACTCTCAAGGTCGTCCTGGCGCAGTTGAGTCATCTCGTCACGCCAAGGACGGCGACGGAGAGAGCAGAGAGTGCTCCACAGGCTGCCACATTGTCTTCGCTTCCGACGCCATCAGCCACGCGGCACGAAGCCGCCATCTTGCGCGCTCCGCGGCGGGAAACCGCCATCTTGACCACGCCGCGGTTCGACGCCATTTTGAACTTACCACCGGAGGAACCATCAAAGGAGGACGGAGTAAAGATAAGTCGGAGTCGCCATCTTACCACAGTCAAGGAATTCGCCATCGGGGGCGATTGGAGCGCTTTTGCCTGCAGATTCTTGGCGGCGGTCCGTTCTGCGAGGTGGACCGATGCTGAGGCCTTCTCTTCTGGAGGACGAATCAGTTAGATTTTTTCGTTCCATAACCGCCGAAAAGAAGAAGACATTACGTGGAGTTTTTAAAGAAATGGCCGACACCTACGAGCCACCTGACGATGCGCATCGGCGATTTGCTCAACGACAACGAGCGCCCGAGGAATCGCCCGTTGCATATAGGGGTGCGGTGCTGGAGTTGGCTATGGCCGCATATCCAGAGACGACACCTGACCTGCTCGAGCCTCTCATCTTGGGTAAGATGCTCGAGCTGTCTCGGGATCTTGGGATTCCCATGCCTGTGTGTGGGCATGAGAAGCTCACTTCCCGGGCGGCAGCAAAATGTCTGGATGCACAGTTCAACCTCCGACGGTGGAAACAAGTCGCGGCGTGGACGGGGGGGCCCGTCGCAGAGGGTGGCGCTCTGGGTTGGGACCCTACGAAGGCGGTCTACGTGCCGGATGGGGGGGGCCCTCAGGAGCTGACGGCCGCCTCCGGTCCATGGTCGGGACGCGGTGGGCCGGGCCCGCGCGCTGCACCACCGGTACGGGGCCGGCGGGATGCAAGGCCTGCGCTTCGGCGCAACGACGTCGACTGCTTCCGCTGCGGGCGGAGGGGCCACTACGCAAAGGACTGCTGGGCCCGCATCCCGGGTCCGCCGCAGCAGGAGGCCTCATCAACGGACAAGCCGACCAAGAAACAGGCAAGTCGGCACGCACCAGACACCCGGCAAGGCTTTGCACCTCACCCATCACCTTCGTTGTGCGATCCAAATGTTGTTGTTAAAGAGAGGCCATCGACGGGGCCTTGTGGCTTGGTGATGCAGTGGCGCAAATTGGCACGGAGGGTCGTCGCGGCCGCTACGGGTTCGTCCACTGTACCGGGGTCTATACAAGGGGTGGACGTGCGCATTTTGGTCGATTCCGGGGCGTCCGCGACTATTATTTCGGATGTCATTTTCCATCTGTTGGGCATCCCACCCGGGGCCGTGCGTCCGGTTTACGGGTCGTGCGTCGCTGCGAACGGGGGTAGCATGGGCATCGTGGGCCAGGTGGACGCTAAAATATCTATCGGGGATGTGTCGGCCTCGGGCATTGTGTTGATTTCAAGATCCTTGGCAGTTCCTTGTTTATTGGGCACTGATTTCCTGGCTAAGATGCCTATTTTGATCAAAATTAATGAGAATTCTATTGAACTGCCGGGTGGCCGTCAAATCTCGTTTCTGCCGTCGCCCTGGGGGCGACCTGCTTCAGCCGCACAAGTGCAGGCGCTGTCTGTGGCATCTGTTGACATCCCACCTGGCTCACAGATGCTTATTCCCTTGCGGTATCGGAAGCCCCTGCCTGATCGGCTAGGAGCGGTTGGGGTCTTGTTGTCACCGTCAGCCTCGATAACGGCCGGGTTGGCGCTGGTTGGGGCACAGACCATCGTCCGGCCGGATCAATTACCGTTTTTACAGGTGCTCAATGCGGGTGCTGAAAACGTCTGTGTCCCGGCTGGTACGGTTGTGGCACATGCCACTACGGCATTTACGGCTCAGGATTGTTCGCATAGCCAGGGGGTGGTTGCTGGTGTTTCCGAGCCTGTGGCTTCGGATAATCGCTGGATTGCTAACTTATGTGACGGAAATTCTTCCCTGTCCGTGGATCAACGTGGTGCGCTTCACAAATTGTTATTGACGTAGTCGGATGTGTTCAGCTCCAATGATTTGGATTTGGGACGCACCTCGTTGCTTTACCATCATATTGATACAGGCGACGCTGCCCCTATTCGGTTGAATTCGCACCGAATGAGTCCCGCCGAGCGAGAACACGTTCGGGGGGCAGTGGAAGATATGTTGGCTGCGGACATTATATCGCCATCTAACAGCCCATGGGGCGCGCCTGTGGTTTTGGTCAAGAAAAAGGATGGCAAATTGCGATTTTGTGTTGATTTTCGCAAATTGAATAAGATATCGGTGGCAGATGCGTATCCCCTGCCGGGTATGGACGACTCCCTCGATGCATTGTCGGGGGCTAAGTTCTTTTCTACACTGGACCTCTCTTCGGGATTTTGGCAGCTTCCCCTTGATGGGCCCTCACGGGAGAAAACCGCATTCCGTACGCCGCAGGGGTTATTTCAACTCAACTGCCTTCCGATGGGGCTGAATGCGGCCCCTGCCACATTTCAAAGGCTGATGGAGCTCGTTTTGACGGGGTTGCAGTGGGAGACATGTCTCATATATTTGGACGATATTATTGTCTTCAGCCGCACATTTGATGAACATTTAAGGCGGCTGGAGACGGTGTTCACGAGGATGCCCTCCGCGAATTTGAAATTCAAACCAAAGAAATGTCACCTACTGCAACGGTCCGTCTGTTATTTGGGGCACATCGTGAGTGCTGAGGGGGTGTCCACGGACCCGGAAAAAATGGCGTGCGTCCGGGATTGGCCAACTCCGGCCACCGTGGGGGATGTACGTCGGTTTTTGGGATTTGCCTCGTATTATCGAAGATTTGTGCCGAATTTTGCGACGATCGCGAGGCCCTTGCACCTCCTTACGGGTAAGGGACGTAAGTTTGCGTGGGGACCGCCGGAAGAGGCGGCCTTTCAGAGTCTGCGCGATCTGTTGGCTACGGCCCCAACATTGGATTATCCCGATTTCGATCACCCATTCATTCTTGATACGGACGCGAGTGACACAGGTATTGGCGCGGTATTATCTCAGTCTAAAGGGGGCGTAGAGCGCGTCGTGGCATATGGTAGCCGGGTCTTGTCTCCCGCGGAAACCCGCTACTGTGTCACTCGCAGGGAACTCCTGGCCGTTGTTTTTTTCCTACGTCAGTTTCGACCGTACCTTTACGGTCGTTCCTTCATCGTGCGTACGGATCATGCGGCCTTGCAATATGCTCTTAAAATGGATCAGCCATCCGGCCAGTTGGCGCGTTGGCTGGACACGCTGCAGGAATTTTCCTTCCAAATTCACCATCGGAAGGGGGTGCGCCATGCGAACGCAGACGCACTTTCCAGATTGCCGCAGCACTCCCCTTGCAAATGTGCGTCGGGGACGCATAGATGTACGCCCAGTCTATCCCCCCCTCAGCCGCTGGCGTTAGCTGTCGAGAAGTCGGATGCTCCGATGGAACCGGGCCCGACTGACGGGGTTTTGAATCTGCCGCGGTCTGTTTGGATTCGGGAGCAGATGATGGATGAGTCGTTATTGTCCTTGCGGAAGCGATCTAAGGTGGAGAATGGGAGTCCGGGTACGGATGGGGTACCGGAAACCGCTCTCCGAGATGGTCTGCTCATGTGGAGGGAAGGACTCCAGGAACGCTGGCGTCTGGTTGTGCCAACGTCCCTGCGATACGAGTTAATTAGAACTCTCCATTGTGACACGCTCTTACATCTGGGTGTGCAGAAGACCTTATTGACGTTGCAACGTCATTATTTTTGGCACGGCATGGCGACAGATGTCGTAGGGCACGTCCGCGCGTGCCCTGATTGTGCCCGACGTAAGCCACCTAAACATCCTTATGTGCCGCCTATACAGTCAATTCAGGTGTCTCGGGTTAATGAATTGGTGGCACTGGACATTTTGGGACCTTTCCCACCATCGGCGAGGGGTAATAAATATTTGCTGGTTGGGGTTGAGTACCTCTCCCGTTGGCCGATGGCCTGGCCGTTGCCCGACCAATCGGCCGTGGCCATTACCGACGCCTTTTTGTTCGGGTACGTTATGGACAAGGGTGCGCCTGAGAGACTCCTCACGGACCAGGGCCGAAATTTCTCTTCTAAATTATTGGCGGAAGTGTGCGTGGGCCTTGGGACTAAGAAAGTACGGACATCCCCATACCATCCGCAAACGGATGGTATGGTCGAGCGGCTAAACCGGACATTGTCTGCCATGCTGTGCCATACGGTGAGTGAACAACAATCAGATTGGGACCTGCACATCCCGGGGGTGCTTTCGGCGTACCGGATGACTCCTCATGCGGCTACAGGTTATTCGCCGTTTTACCTTATGTATGGTCGGGAAAACGTGCCGCCGATGGATGTGCAATTGGGAACCGGTGTGAGGGGACCTCGTAAACCACTCCCAGATTACATTCGGGACACTGTTCGCTGGGTCACGGAGGCGCGGGAGAGTGCCCGCGTGGCTACGGCCAAAGCCCAGGCCCGGAACGAGCGGTATGCTCGACGTTCCAAGGGGGAGTGCCCCTGGAAGGTTGGGGACCTGGCCTGGCTCCATTGCCCGCAGGTGCGGCCGGGAACCTCTCCTAAATTTCACAAACCTTGGCAAGGGCCCGTCCGCCTCATTGAGGTTCCCAACCCTCAGTCGGCGCGTGTTCAGATTGGATCTCGCCGCTGGTTTGTTCACACGTCGCGCTTGAAACCATGTTGCTCCCCTACATGATACGTCATCTCCTAATGTTGCCTTGCCGGGGTCTGTTGCTGCCGACTCTCCCCTGCCTGCGTCCATTGATCTTGCAAGAGCGCCTGTCGTGCCTGTTCCAGACAGACCGGCCGTGACGCCGCAGGTGACGAAGGGCCCTGCTCGGAAGGTGCCTGCCAGGACTGCGGGAACTCCGGGCCCTGCGGCCCTTCCGACCCCGCTGCAGGCACATTCGCGGGACACGTCCGGGGCTAATTCTTCAGGGACACGGGACGTTGGTGGACCTCCAACATCGACAGGAGGATTACGCCCTGTCACTCCTCAAACTCCATCACGTTCCCGCTCTGCGGGTGGGCCGCCGACCGTCCGGGACGGGCCGGCGACCCGCACACGTTCTAAATCCCTTACGTTTCGTTGATTGTTATGTTGCATTGTTGTTCTTACTGTTATATTTATTGCCTGCTTCTCGTACGTTCGTTGATTGTTATGTTGTGTTGATTGTTCTTACTGTTATATTGCATGCTTGGTGTCCTTTGGTGTGTCAAGGTCGGTTTCGCCCGCATTACTGTTTGGTATTGTTCAGCCGAGGTCGGCTGGGTTTTTCTCTACGGTGGAGGGTGGTGTAATGCGGGCGTAAGCGACCTTCCGGATGTGACGTCACGGAGAGGTGGAGTTATGTGACGTGGGAGAAAGGTTCGGGTCCTTAAGGGGAGAAACCGGAAGGAGACGGGAGAGAGTGGGAGACTGAGCAAGGGTGAGGCCACGCAGGGCGAAACCAGGGAGGGGTGGCACCGTCGGCCAGCGGTGACCAACCCCGGGAGCAGCCAGCGAGGCTGCGGGAGGAGACAGCAGTGGGGCTGCTGGAGAGGGAGAGCGGTGGAGGAGCTGCAGCGAGTACAGCCAGGGAGGCTGTGTATGGGAGACAGCAGCGAGGCTGCTAGGAGCTACGGGAGCGACAGGGAAACAGCCGCGAGGCTGTCCGAGGCTACGGGAGCGACACGAGGAGGAGCTGCAGCGAGTACAGCCAGGGAGGCTGTGTGAGAGTAACAGCAGCGAGGCTGCTAAGAGGCTACGGGAGCGACAGAGACCAACAGCGGGGCTGTTAGTGGTGACGGGTGTAACAACAGCGTCGGCACCGTGTGGAAGGTCTCAAAGGAGGACAGCCGTGTGGGAGACAGCAAACGAACCGAATAAAGGACACCAAGCCAGATATCGTGGTCGAGTCTTTTATTACAGATGTAAAGCTCTTGCTACCTTGAATGAAGCCAGCTGAACTGATAACAAACGAGTAAGCATGGCGAAACTTAATTTGGAGCTTTTGAGAACTTTGAGAGAGGAAGCATGGCCTTTGTAAACGAAGTATGCTTACTACATAAAAACCAACAAAGAATTGTAAACCTTGCGCTCTATCTTATTAATCGTATTTCGCATGTTGAATTTTCCTACAATTGTGATTTTTTTCTTCTACTTTTAACAAAAATTTGACTCGTCAAAAAATCTGAAAACTTCATCATTAATACTTCCCTATAATGGGAACATGGTTATTTGTTTAGGTTGTGTCACCACTGTCACTATAGTTCCTTGTTTTGTTTATTAAACATTCAAACATGTTCATTATCGGTCAACTGATAACCAGCAACCAATGTCTTGGATTTTTCTTTGCCTTGTCCGGTGGAAGGCAAAATAAGCCGGCGAGTCTTTACTTGCAAACATGTTTGTGCGCGAGCCGGGTTCGAGGGGTTGAGTGAAGTGTCTTGAACTACCCACCAGTCCCATACGTCTGCGTGCAGTCGCCGAGCTTTCCGTCTTCGTACACCGTGAAGGTGGTGACGATGCGACTCGTGTTGAACACGATCGGGTTGGTGTCATTCCACCGTAAAATCACGTCGTGCGTTGTGTATCCATCTGCATGGAGTTATGATTGGGATAGGATAGTGTGCAAGTGTGCGTGGGATCAGTGTTTTTGGCAGAAAAAAAATCCTTGTGAAAAGTAAAGAAAAGAAACACGTTTGTGCAGGCCATTCCTGTAAATTGCACGAACATTTAATACAATTCATGAAAAGATAGGAAAATAATCCATTATGTAACATTTTAATTACAGGATTGGGTTAAACCCCTTTTTACATCGTGTCACTTTACCAAGTTATTGGAGAGACTAAGAGCTACCTTATACAAACAAATCCAGAATATCTAAAATGCTACCTATGGAGATTGAAACTATTGTCGCAGAGTGTGTTCTAAATAAATGTTTGGAGTTTTAAAATACAAATAGTTTCACGTGTTTCATCTCAAATTTGAGCCTTTCTTCCAAATTATCATGACATATACCACTGATAGTGCAATAACAAATGTCAAAATGCCTATTTAGGCGGTACATATAAATAGGGTATACGTACACACGTGTCTCTGGTGGCGCTAAACGTACACAATCTGTTGATGCGAGCACACTGCAGCTGGTGGCCAGTTCTCGTGGAATACTCACAGCTCTCCAGGTTCATGTGGCACTTCTGCGAATCCATGGGGTAGTCATTCAGTGCCATTGCGCACTCAAGTGACATCGTCAACCTGAAATGGCGCACCGGTTATTGCACATCGCTCATCTTTGTTGTTTTGAGTCTCCGTGCAGAGGGGGTCTGTAATGTTAAACGTATTAACTCAATTCTATCAAGCATAACATTTGGTCAACAGATCTGATACATTCCACGAATTCACAACAGTAGCCTTTTATTAGGTTGCTTGCCTTATTGCTGCTGCTTATTGGTCATGGCACTTATATTATTCCTAGATATTGCATTTGAATTACGATGTTTTACAATTGTTATAATTAATATTGTAATTTAGATTGTGCAGTAGTAGTTTCTGCATCAATAATATTGTGCGTGATATTACTACGAGCAATAATTATACGAGTAAGCCACATTGAATTACTGCATGCTAAGGGCATGGTTAGCATGCCCTTAGCATGCCCTTTAAGACCAATATTGTAGATCTTAATAAGTATTGTTTATATTAATTTATTATGACGCTTGTTCACTCACGAGGTGTCTCAACACTTTCTTTCAAGAGGTCTCTGTCGAGTTTTTGCAGGAGGGAGAAAATATTGCAATGCTCATTACCAAATTAAGTCATTTGCGGGTAGTTATTTTGGCATTGGGATGTTTGGGCAAATAGCAGATACATTGTATGTTCTTGGAGCTTTCTTTCTATGATCGGAGGAAACCGAGAACCCCGAAGTAAACTCATGCAGAGCAGAAGGAAAGCATAAAATCTCCAGAAAGAACCCGAGCCGAGAATCAAACCCAGGATATTCTTGCTGCGAGACACAAGTGTTACCATCACTGTGCCACCTGCCGCCTTAAATGAATACAACTTTAGTCGAAAGTGTTGTTGCTATTATGAAAGTAACGTCTTTATAACTGGCCAAAATTTATCAAAGAACTGCAAAAAACTAAAGCGCCAATTTACAATAGTATTGGAACTAATTTCTAGGATAAATAACTATCATTGACGGCACCTAAATATCTAATGTCATCGGTTAATGAAACAAAAGAAAGTTTTGGTATCACAAATAAAATAAAAAATCTACCGCATCGCCATGATTACTGCCTTACAACATCGTTATTCGCAATGATATATCCACTGCTGGCTGTAGGTCTTCCCATAGCGTTCCATGCCGCAATTCGTCTTGCTCTTGGGCATGAGCTATTGTATCCTGCAAATTGGTAGAATACGAGTGAATACCGCCACCACCAACCCAGCCCCGTTTGGCAGAGCCGTTATCCGTGCCCTGTTGTCTCATTGCGGCCCTCGGACACTGATTCCCGAGCGCGTCAGCACTCACGTGATACTCACTTCCAAGGAAAAACGCGTGATGAAAAACTTTACAGAATCCATGGACACGCAATATATATTTTAAACGTCTTCCTTGTTTCAATGCAAGGTTTTAAAATAACTAGTATTACAATACTTGAATAAATTCATTTAGAATGCAATTGAAGGACGGAAAAAGAGTACGTACTTTTAAGTATCATGTTTCTTCGTGTTTTTATCTATTATTCCAAACGCCGGGACTTAATAATAATAATGATTATTTGGTTTTTGATACAGCTCATCTCAAACATTTGAAAGGGCACCCCCAGTGGCAGCGGTTCCTTTATGGGCACAAGGCGACCCGTAACCTGGTCTACAAACGGGCATTAGTCTGCCAGTAGGGGGCGATGATTGCTGTGTAATCCCAGTTGAGTAATTTTCGGCAATTTATGAATCTGGCAAATTTGGAAACTGACGACAGCACAAAATGGCTTACTCTTGCAAATAGTGTCACGGGACCTTTAACGTCTGCTTTGAAGCAGACGGCACGTACTTTAATTACACCCGCAGTATTGATCCAGGTCGGCGTGTTAGATTCAAACCGTGACATCTGCAACAAACGACGAACGCGATATCCGCTGGGCACGTCCCCGCCCATGGAGCCGTCATGAGCGGTGAAGGTTGTGGCGAACTGGATGCACCTCATGGTGTAGAAGACGTCCCCGTTGCTGAAGAGACGCAGCATCTTGTTGTCCGCTATGATTGCGTGTGCGCTCGCCGTCTTCTCGTTTTCAAAGAAGAGGCAGGGCTTCCAGATGCTGTCGATGTAGTTGTTGCCGAGGTCATACGAATTGTTAGAAGTAGAGGTAAAAAGCGACTGCAAACGATTGTCGTTCCACCTCATCTGCAGGATTATGGACGTCTGGTAGTCCTGGGGAGTAAAGGAGAGGAATAAGAGTAAGGCGATCTGACAACATCACTAGCAACAATAATAAACGAAATACTTATCTGTTAAGCACAATGCATCATCATCAACTGCGTAATTTAAGAATGATTACGTAGATGATGGCCTTCTGTTCACATGCAGATTTTCATTGTAATAAAAAAGATGTATGGTGCTTTTCGTTCACAGAGACAATGTGGAGAAAATTGGTCCATTCGACTGAAATCCCACCATAATTTTATTCCTGGTTGCGTTATCTGAGTATGGATGCCCGAGGAGATCTATTTTCACGAGCCTGCATCAGCCAACACACACGAGATTGGTCGGGCGTCGCCTCGTCTTTCGTGTCAGCCTAGTTTGATGTTTATTAACCTTAAAGGCTGATACAACATAAAACGCAAAGATCTCTTTAGCGCTGCTTATGTAATTAAACGTAATCGTCCACTCTCGATGATCAAGAAGATCTCAGGAGGAGGCAGGAAGAACCATAGATAAGCAGAAAGGCAGCCACACGATAAACCGCCGCCAACAATTGCTCAAGCTCTGCATTCCTCTAAATATGAAGCTGTTATATGCCAACTAATGCGTTCTCAGACGTAGGAGTAAACCAACGCGTGCGAGGGGTGGGGGTGACATTATATCACATAGAGACTAAATAGATGGTGGAGTCCAAATTTTTGTTGTACTGCCTTCTCCTGCCAAGCCAGGATATGGCATCTCAATGCCCACGGGAAGGGAGTTTCGCAACATTTATTTGATGCACCATCTCTCGCCTCCACAGTGCTCCATTACAGGCCACATGCGTAGCCTCCACCGCCTGGTTGTGATGTAAAATGTGTGTATGCCATTTTAAACTGCGAACACTCCCATGATGTACGGTGTAAATAGTCGCTCACGAATCCCAAATGGCAGAATCAGGCCATTGTCGCTGACAGGCAATCCATCCCAACGTAAACCAAGAACTGCCATCGTAAAGTGTACGAAAGTCGCGGCTGTTCTTGTCTTGTGCCGTGTCCCGAGGTGTCCCGGCACGAGTTTTAAGTTTTGTTAATGCAGAAAAAAGTATTCAACATTTCATAACTCTGCTTCTTCCCCCCCCCGCCCCAACAACGAAGAAGCGGGAGATAATACAATATTTCACATTATCATGGTAAATGTAAACAATATAAATTAAATCATGATTCATTTTTGAAAGCTATTGTCAAGCGTGCCATATAGAAGCAGCACTCTTGCGATGTCACTCGACAGTCATCATCAGCATATTGTGGATAACACGAAATTTTTAAAAGTGATTGCCATTGGCAGTGGTGCATAACCACATTTAACAAAAAACCCGCAACAAACTTGTCAATACCACTGCCCTGAAGGGTATGTATATATATAAAACATAGGTTAGTTTTTGGGTCGTTTCTTCATTAAATATATCTTTAGTCAAAGCGCCACCTATTATAAACGGGGCAAAGCAATTACCCACGTGACAACTTCATTTGCTTGGCTTTGCCGGGTAGTTGAGGGTTATAAAAAAAACAAAGAACATACCTACACGATATAAACCAAAAATAAACGAATTATAAATCATGTTGTCCGTGAAAGCATATGTATACAACTAACGGAGCAGTCTTCTTGACGATAGTGTTGAATCTTCGTTGTCGCTCGTGCGTAAACGGATAAGTGAGATGAGCGGTGGACTCTGTGCTTGAGGGACAATGCTAGTTTCCGCAAAACTGAAAACCTATCATCCGACTGTTACTACGCTCCCACGTGTATTCTGCCCAACTTCACATCAACCCACAATGACTGGTGTGGTGTAGTTGAGTCAAGCAGTCTCCCCACAAAGCGGACGACGTGAAAGAAATGGCCTTCATCGAAGCAGTGATGAATTGATAAAACGGATGCACGTGTGCATGGTAAAAAGGCGTGACAATCGCAAGAGATTCGCGGAATTAGGTTGAAGCGGCTGATGATGTTGAGGTCTCACCATCGAAGTCTCCTGGACGGGTCCAAAGCGCTTGATGATCATGCTGCAATTTACGACAACAGGCTCTCCTGTAATAACCAAAACATGCCAGAGCACATACGAGTAAATACTAGGATTGGCCTGTTGACATTGCTTGGAAAGTGGTATGTTATCCTGATTCGCTGTAAAAGGGTTTTTTTGTCGCAGTGAAGAAGGTTTATAAAGTACAACACAATTTGACGGTATCCAGATGTTAACGTTTATTATATTTAGATGTTTATAAATTAATAAATGGAGAGGAAATGTATGGTACATTTTTTTTTTATATTGCATATGCTTATATATGTAATGAGTTGTAACATCACTACCATGTGGGTCTAATCTAGATTTGAAGTTTTCGTGACTGCAGGGATCCATACTCTTTGGTTCTTTTGGTAAAAGTCACGTAGGTAGAAAATAAATTAAATCACGACGTTTCGGGAGCAACGCAAGCGTCCGTCATCAGGTGGGACAACTACAGCAAGAATCAATTGCTGAAGTGGCTGCTGTAACAAGAGGCTATATAGGTAAGATAGGAGGGAGGAGCAAGGGGGGGGAGATAGAGAGGGGGGGGATAGGGAGAGGGGAGTGCTGCGAAAACGTTTAGAGGACGAGCAGACAAAATGCCGGGGGGGGGGGTGAGGGAAGTTGGCGGGGCTGGGAGTGGGGAGCTGAAACAACAGGAGATGCGGAAATGAAGGTAACACCATAAAGCAATTAAGGTTTTATTTCTAGATTTGAAGCTTTCGTGACTGCAAGGATTCATATTCTTAGGTTTTTCGGTAAAGTCACGTAGGTAAAAAATTAAAATTAATAGCTGTATCAAGTAAGAGGATACAGCTATCGTGCTGTGACGGTTCCACCTGAAGATGGAAGCTTGTGTTGCTTCCGAAACGTCGTGATTTTTTTTACTTTTATTAATTTTAATTTTTTACCTACGTGACTTTACCGAAAAAACCTAAGAATATGAATACAATTAAGGTTTTACCTGGTTAATAACATCCTTCCAATGATTGCTCAATATGTATCCATCTTCTCTAAACAACCCCCTGAGACGCTGATCAAAACCATCACGTTACCATACATAGCAGGCGTTACCAAAAATATTTCCAAAATCTTAAATAAACACAAGATCCAGGTCCGATTCAGTACAGTCCACAAAATCCGTGATCTAATCCCATCTGTGAAGGATGTCATTCCTGACATACAATATCCTGGAGTCTACAAACTAAGTTGCACCTGTAGTGGGAGTTACATTGGGGAAATGAAACGATATATCTCGGACCGTATTCACGAGCACAAGTCAGATCTGAAACACGGCAGAACTAATACTTCCGCCATAGCTGACCATTGCTATAACGCTGTGGGCTCTCATGATATTGTTTTTTCCGAGACCAAGGTACTCTGCAAACCTTCGGGCTACTATCAAAGGTTTGTTCATGAAGCCATCCAGATATATAAACATAGACATAACTTCAACCGAGAAGATGGATACAAATTGAGCAATCATTGGAAGGATACATATCGATTTAAAGCTTTCGTGACTGCAGGGATTCATCTTCTTGGTTCTTTACCGAAAGAACCAAGAAGACATTGGAAGGATGTTATTAACCAGGTAAAACCTTAACTGCTTTATGGTGTTACCTTCATTTCCACATCTCCTGTTGTTTCAGCTCCCCACTCCCAGCCCCGCCCACTTCCCTCACCCCCCCCCCCCCGGCATTTTGCCTGCTCGTCCTCTCAACGTTTTCGCAGCACTCCCCTCCCCCTACCCCACACCCCCCCTCTCTATCTCTCCCCCCTTGCTCCTCCCCCCTCTCTTACCTATATAGCCTCTTGTTACAGCAGCACTTTTGCCCATTTCAGCAAATGTTTCTTGCTGTGGTTGTCCCACCTAATGACGGACGCTTGTGTTGCACCCGAAACGTCGTCGTGATTTATTTTATTTTAGGCCTTCGTGACTTTACCGAAAGAACAAAAGAGTATGCGTGTGGGTCAACACACGCACATGCATGACATCACTATGTGTGGGAACGTCACTACCGTGTGGCTCTACACACACACGCATGACGTCACTACGTGCGGATGCGGGAGTGACGTCACGGCCAGGTCGGGGGGCCTGGAGGCCGTGGGTCAGTGCCGGAGGGGTTGTGTGAGGCCGTGGCACTCCTGGATTAACCCGACCGGACACGTGACCGGATCAAGGTGGGAGCCGGGGGCCCCAGGGGGACCTTGGAGGCCACGAGGCTAGACGCAGAGTCTTCTCGAGGGTTCTCGAAGGTGGGCGTGGTCGGGGTGTGGCCTGGCCACGCCGAGACACATATAAGCGACCTCCGCACCTGTTGTGGGGCCGCTCGGGTCCGGGATGAAGATGCCTCATGAAGACGCCTCATAAAGAGTGAAGCGAAGCCTCAAGCCAGCGTGGCCAAGCAATAACCCACCTTGCTTGGCCACGCAAGTTGCTATCAGAGTGTCAGTGTTAACGAGTGTTAGCGAGGATAGGTCGGTGGTTACCACCCTATGTGTATTGTTAAGAGTTAACGTTGTGTTAATTAATAAATAGTGTTGCCTTCCCATAACAGTATGTGCGCCTCTCTCGAACCATTCCATATATACCACGCAGATATTCCACCCCCATTGATAACTGAGTGTTTAATATTGTTCAGTATGCCCTTGCCCTATGTACTGTCGTTGTGTTTAAAATACGGTCTAGGTCAGGGGTCAGCAACCAAAATAACAAGTCGTTTTTGTAAAAAAAAAACTTCAATATTTCAAGAGCCACAATGCATTTGAATACCAGACGGTGGTTATTAATAAATAACGTCACGAAACAGTCCTTAAAGAGCTGCATGCGGCATGGGAGCCGTAGGTTGCCGATCCCTGGTCTAGGCCAATGAGTCAAAAATATGTTATTTGATGCTGGTTGTAACTACCAGTGAAACATCGTACCCAATCGTTAAATGTTTGCGGATTGTTCAACATACCGGTGTCCTAAAGTATTAATACATTGGCACGTTTGTTCACGTGAAAACTTTATTTATTGGTTGTTGGGTGAATTAGGGTGTATGTATGAGACACATTGTACTCACGCGATCTGACCTCAACATCAATGATGAACTGCAATTGACTTGATTCATTATCATGATTCATTGTGAAATGTTAATAATCCGTGGTAGTGTTTGTGGGGCAAAGATGCGGTGATCGCTTGGTTTGCGTGAGGAACCTTACTAATTGGCTGTATCGGGTGATGGGTTAACGACACTTTTATTTTTACACGATCGAACCCAAAACAATCTTTCATATGATCACTTGGTTGCATAATAGCCAACTATAAACCAGATGTGGATAGAGGAGAGGTGCCCAATGGTGGTGCAAAATAACGTATGATAGGAAATGTGTGAGAGTGTGCGCATTAGAAGGAGACTTACCATTAATATTGGGCCTCAGTCTTCGCTCATATCCTTTGTCCACGTTCAAGCTGTTCATGGTGAGGAATGTTGCATCAACCAGAGTGATAAGAGGGCTGCATCACACACACACACAAAGGTCATATAACTTCCCCCTTCCCGTTTAGTCGTATGCGCGTTATAAATCGTGTTAATGGGAACCTACTGCTTCACTGTGTACGTATCACGCCTGACCACCTTTGTCTCTCGAGCAATGTTGATTATATACCGCATCAGGTACTCTGTTAAGGCTGAGCCACCTACGATGAAATCCATAAAATGTTGAGATACCACTCGCTACTGATGTGCCGAGTCAGAAATCGAACTCGGCTCCCATGATTCGGAGCGCAATGCGCCAACCACCCGCCCCACACACACACACATCATTTGACACAGGCGTTTTGCTGTGCTCGTGGCAACTTCAACTGTTGGCCATGTCATCAAACGCCATTCTGGCCCCTGAGTAGTGGTTTAGACATCTAATTTTTGAGGAGCTAATGCATTATGAAGGCAATGAAGCCCTTTTATTGCACGTGCAGGCTTTGTAAACAATTACCAAAAAATACTGTATATAATTTGGTGAGTATATGAAAACCGTTTTAGTCCCTTAAATGAAAACGCAGCTCAATTGTTATCGTGAAGATGTATGTATGAATGCAGGTTGAACTTCTTTCGCACCGTACGTAGCCAACCATGCTAATCGGAGGTGCGGGATGGATACCAAGGCTGTCTCGGATTGTCCAACGCGAGTTTCCACCTTTGTCAATATGTACTAAAAAGTAGTAAAAGTTGTGTAACTTTAAAGTTGCTTAACTCTAAATATGAGAATGCATTCGTCAGCTTTAAAATATTACTGCAGCAATTAACGTTGACCTTTACCAAAGTCCAGTGCTTTCTTCCATGGCCCAACTTGAGAAGTTAACACTGCGCCGCACTGGTTATGAATTTTGTTTTACATCAATTATAAAGACATTGTATAATGTAGCGACCACAAAAGGGAGCCGTAAAGTATGGTCGGCCAGGTTTATGATAGTTTCACAGGATGGCCCTCTATCTCGAACAGAGGACAGCTGCTCTTAACTACCTCGCCTGGTATACTGGAGGCCGTGGGTTCGATCCCGTACCTGACGCCTGCTGTATATTTGGAGTTGGGATTTTTCCCCGGATCATCCGGTTTTTCCCTCCACATTTAGAATCAATGTGCGTTCAGATTATTTGGCTGCTATAAATGTTCACATGATAAGCCAATTCGTTGAGCTATCATTTGTGGCCAGGTCGCTCGTGAAAAAGAGAAAAAAAACAGTTTTAGTTTAGTTTTACAATAACCGCCAAACCCCCTCCGATCAACACACGACTCAAGTCCGCCTCTGCATTCTCACTGACGGGGGGGGGCAGCTCTTTCATCTTTATGCCTCGGCTCAATAACACTGGTTCGTCTGGTCGGCTGCCCTCTCCGACCTCCTGTGCTCGTGCGCCTTCGTACCCTGACCCGTACCCTGAGCCACACCTTGCGTTACTGTTCTCTCACTCTCTTTCAGATGTGCTTCTGCGCCGTCTGGAACGCTCTTCCTTCCGATATTAGGAAGCTTACTGGAGCTAAACACTTTTAAATATGAATTGCAAACTAATTTCTTTACAATTGCTTTTTGTGTTCAGTTTGTTGCCCATCCCCCGCACCTCCAATTAGCACGGTTGGTTACATACGGTGCGAAAGAAGTTCAATATATACACCTACAGTGCCATCATAATATACTCCCTGTAATTAGTTCACGGCCAGTTCAAGCCTTGGGCCCCCCCCCCGCCAGTATGGATCTCCGCATGCCTTATGTACCCACTCACCCTACGTGTGCCACCACTCGTTTTGGTCCCTACAATAGCAATTTAATCGAACACAAAATAATGTTATAATGGATATAAACGTTATGGTGCGATATTAGTTCGCACACTAGGCCATGGACCCAGTGCGCCCAGTCGCAATTCACGACCACGGCATAAATGTGAGTGGCTCGTGATATCTTGGATCCTCTTCACCAACTTGCGTTCATCACCCCAGGAAGCCAGAACTCTCACACCGCACCCCTCATCAGCGTGACGAAGTATGGTCAAACAATTCCCATTTTCCAAAACGGAGTAGCATGGAGGTATTTCTCCAACAGTGTGGAAAAGAACAGTAGCCCGCAGTTAGTTAACTGCGTGCTACTGTTTTTCCACACTGTTGAAGACCTCCATGCTACTCGGTGTTGGAAAGTGGGAATTGTTTGCCCATACTTGTTTGACCGTACAGTTAGTATAAAAAATATATATATACTAACTGAATCATTGCACTCAGTAAATGAGATTTACAGAAATAATTATTTAATGACTACATAATAATTTACAATGCGTTGCTTGGTCAAGGCATCGTTAACACCGTGTTAGTCATGGGGGGTTGTTTTACTATTCTTCACAACGCTGGTTAGTGGCAGATGGTTAACAGGGGGCAGGAATCGAACTCAAATCGGCGGTTGCTCAGCACAGTTCGCTTCACTCCCAACACAAGTGTATAACAAAACACATTTAATACACTTTAAGGAAATACATACTCAGGATGAGTTCATACTGGAACAGAGAGTGTATAATCATTGTTCATTTAAAAAAATGAATAACACGTTGAAGGCGATTCCAACCTTTTGAGAAAAGGCAGTGTCACTGGAATGAATGGTGGGAATTAATGGATGTGTGAAGTCATACACAGAATTTAAGCTATGTATTTTGGAGAATTTAGAAAATGTTTAGGTGCTACGCAGTTATTAGAAAGATACTCGTTAGGAGTATCATGAGCACGAATCGAGTGGAGAGTTGTATAAGTGATCAAAATAAAAAAAATCAAGTGACACTTACAAGGGTTTACCAGCAGATGAATCAAGGAATTTACAGAATGAGACGATATTGGAAGATTTGTGCGTTTTGTGAATGTGACCTTGTGTAATGTGACATTCTCAATGTGACATTGTGAAATGTGAAGATATGTGATAAATAATCATGCGCAGTGTAATAAAAACACCAGCATTACAACGCTTGTATATTATATTACGTTGCAATAAATAAGGACCATGGGTGAGCTTTGAGCTGCTGCATCAAGGTGGATGATGACGATTGGATGCTGTTTATGTGCAGTGGGCGAAAGTTCCAGATGAATGGTGCACCTCCAGAGAAACTATCCTGTACTTACAAACAATAAACTGTGATATCACAGCGATATCACGATTGACACAAAACACGTAATTACCAGAATATGAGCCACACTACCACCGCGCTGTGCAGTCCACGGGCAGCCATCAGTCGACGAGGACCGCTGTCAGCAGCAGGAGGACTGGACAGGAGCCTCTGGTCAGTTCACAGCGATGCAGCGATCTGGCACTGAACGAGCTGCGCACACTCGGCGCAGAGATCATATGGAGGCTGCACTTTTATACAAACAGTAGCAGCAGCAGGTGACATGACCACTGGGGCATTGTTGCCACATTCGTGGGCATCACGTTTCACTGTTTGACGTTTGAATGTACGGTGTGCTTGTGCGGAACATCGAGACGGATACATGTGTGCACCTGCGTGTGTGGATGAGTGTGCTCAAAAACAACCCCTCCAGGCTCAGTGACATGTGCACTTTTTTTCGTATGTACAACCTGACCAAGAGGACTCCATTTCAACATCGCTTCAGAAATGTCCTGGCTGCTGTATTTTCAGAATGTTTTGCAAGTGCTTAATACGATGGTTTTGTGGTTCTTGAATGACGTACTTTGAAATAAACGATGGTTTACGACATTAAGTTCAACTAGTTCTGCGGCTAAGATTAATGCTTTGAAAAATAAAGTTAAGATTATATTGATCTGTTACACGAACAGTCACCTTCAACCAGTTGGCCGGTTACCTTACCAGAGAGATCCGTGACGCGTGAGCACAGCAACAACGAAATAAAAACGTCCTGGTCAGCTAAACCTGAAGGAACACTTGCGATTCGCTATTTTTCAGAAGCGACCTTACCACAAATGATACCTCAACGAAGTGGCTTATCCTGTGGAAATGTATAGCAGCCAAATACTCTAAACGCACTTTTCTAAATGTGGAGGGGAAAACCGGAGGATCTGGCGAAAAATCCACGCGACCACGGCAGAACATGCAAACTCCAATTATACAAGCACCCACAACCTTCTGTATACCAGTAGAGTAAATACAAAATGAATTCATGTGTGCTTAGAATAACAAAAACATACTTTTCTGTTACATTGAGTATCATTTTATTTCTTATTGATCATTTTACAAAAATCACATGACAATGCAATAATTACATTATATATTTAAGTACACGTTTATGTGAGGTGGTTTTTGTGTTTACATTCTGTTCTTCTTTCAATACGATGCACCCTTGCATACTTATGCCAATGCTGCAACTATTAAACTGTAGCGACATACTCTGAGCAGACAAATGATAAAAATAGATCCAGTTCGACTTTAAGTATGTTGTTATTTGGGTGAATTTTCTTAGAATTAAGTACGGCGGTCACATCCCAAGCATCAACAAATGCGACGTCCATTTGGTGAAACACCTCCAACAGGATTTGATTCATCTTAAATGTGCTCCAGTTATTGAATATTGCTATGGCAACGTTTTCTCTCACGTTGGCTAATTTAACGATGACCTTCGTTTCAGGGCTTCGGATCAATAGTTTTTGCACTGCCGCTTTAATGTTGTGCATTCTCTTTTGAAACACATCCAGAGGGAAGGGCGTGAAATGAGCGCCTAAGGAGATTGCTACGACCGTGTCGCCCCCACCGGTGATGTTGTCAATTCGATTCGCAACGTATTTGAGGTCTTCTGGATAAGTGTTTGCCGACGCTATAAATGGGTAGCTGTGACAAAACCATTGCCACGTGATGTCATTGCTTTCATTTACAGCAATTTTTGGTTGATGCTTTCCAGGTTTGTGATTATCTAAAGGTTTCAGATCTGGGAGAGAAACAGCACACGCACGTTTTCAAATTATACTCTTGCATCAGTAAATTGTGATGTAGCGCCATTGCCCTCAATGTATTGCTCCAATTGAATCTTTATAACGTCTAATTATCTGATGACAATCATAATAGCAACCACTGATAATGAACTACGTGGAATTATTAAACAATTGAATGAAGTAAGTGTGCTCTTACCTTTAACAAAACGGACGATATATTCCCACCATTGTCGTATAGTGGAATCACCAAAGAGAAACACCCGTTTTCCTTTCAAGCAGTTCATAACGGACGTCTCCGATTCAAAATGGATATTCTTGCAATTGGAGGAATGCCATACATTTTTAAAGAAATAGCCGCTTGGCAGTGGATTTCCTAATCCCGTGATACATTTTTGTAAATTGTTTCCAAATGAACCTGTAAAAAAAACGAATTGATAATCATTTCAAGATCATTGGAATCCAACGAGTTATGTATATTTTGTAAGAGGGTATTGCCATACGATTACATTACAGAAAATATAAAAGCACAACACAATTACCGAGATTCTAGATTTGAAGTTTTCGTTCCCCCCCCACCCTCCTCAGCTATATAATCCCTTGTCAGAGCCATCTCTTTGGCATACCTCAGCAACTGTTTTCGCTGTGGTTGTCCCCACCTGATGACGGACGCTTGTGTTGCGCCCGAAACGTCGTTATTGAATTTAGTTATTTTCAATTTTTTCTATAATTTACCGAGATATTTCATAAAAATCCATAATTATGAGAAACAGCAGTCAAAAGCGGGATACACGGTAATATATAAACTAAAGTTTTCACTAAAGTTATTTTCATTTGCAACATATAGGCGAAGTGTCATTCGGCCATAATATGCCATTGTAATTTCTCGACAAGACCCCAGCATGCTTAAGGAACATCTGCCACATGTTACAACATGAAAAGTGCTTCGCAAGAGAACTCTGCATAAAACGTCGTCCCTAAAATTGAACGTCATACTCTAGTTGAATATATTGAATGTATTCTGTGTTGCTGTGATGCCCATTCGATGCTTTGTTGTTAAAATGTATCCCGAAATTATGAAACTGAGACTCGCCTCATCATCATCATTGTTCCTGGGCGTGTTCATCCAGGAAGGCCTCACTGAATCTCGAGACCTCTTCAGCAGGGTAGTTCTTTATTCACATAATTGTTTTTGTATTGAATCTCATATATTCACTTCTTGTTTTGACTCTACCGCATTAGTGCAGTGCTGGTGACATGGCACAGCATTAGCACTTTCACCGCTTGTTTCAAAGGTTTACGGTTCAAATTCAGCGGCGACCCTGGCTATTACTGCAGCTGTATTAACCATAAAAATTCGGGCCGTCTGTTTTACAGTGGATGTTTATGATCCAGTGACGTCATTCGCAAGAGAAGGTTATTGCGTGCTGGCGTCATGTAGTCCTTGGGCCAGACCAGATATTGGTACCACCCAAGGTGGCAAAACTTCAATGGAGCCATTTTATTTGTTACACCAGCGGAAGTAAAATAATACATAATAACCTTTCCAAATGAGCAGCTGTAAACATTTTCTCGCAGGAAACCTGTTTTTGCACCTATCGCAATCATGTATATTTGCCCGGACGTTACAAATAAAACATTGTAACACCTCTGCTGTATGCACAAAATGGATGTTTGTCCCCAAGGCATGTATTTCATACATATTCTTGCATTTAGTCACGCTTGTTCTTCAATTTTAGTGACTTAGTTAAGTCTGGAATAGATTGGCGCTATCTGTTTTCCTTCTGTTTCTAGCAGATTGTTTGCTCATGATCATTTACTGGCAGGTGAGGCAAGTACTGGTGATTCTGTATTGTTTCTGTTCAGTAAAGATATCCAAAGTTCTAACTTTACCCTCAATGTATTGTTAAAAGTACATGTTAAGATTATTAGTCAAGGCCAGGTACTACAGGCAAAAATTATAATTTTTGTTCAGTTTGTCAATTTTTATGTATTTTTTTATTTTCCATAAATTGTAAAATCATGAAAACTCACTATTTATATTATAGAAATAGTTCGTTTTTACGATTTTATACAAACTTTGCCAAGCAAACAAAGCCTTAAATTAGCGTTTTCTTGCATCTTTCATCGCAATTTGTCTCCGCATTTTAAAAAATAACCTAGTTGAATTGCATATCATTGAAAAGCTTATTCTCTGCAGCCCAGTACGAATCTGCTGTGAATCAGTCAAACAATGAGCTGTTCCTCTTCATCAGGATGGAGCTTTTTGGCAATCTTCAAGCGATGACAATGACTGATCACATTTGAGACGAATTGCTTCAATGAACTCCCTAGGCATTGTCCAAGTCAAGGAATCAACCAAGAAGCTCATAAGGCGAAAGCTGGAGAGTGCGTTTGCTGGAGCGTTGCACATTTTCCCTGATGGGAAAGGAAAATTCCTCCTCTATCAAGATAACGTGTCCATGAGGGAACTTGCCAAAGAAAATCAGTCTCTCAAAAGAGAGCTACAGACCCTAAAAAGTGCCGGTGCTCAAAATGTTATAGCCAAAGCAGCCATCAAATTGAGAGATGACATCAAGAGTCAAGATGTTCCTCAAGCCTGGCCGCCTGAAGTCAAACCAGAAGCAGAATGTCCTACCATTCCACAGTCGCTCATTGTCTTCCTGTGCTATCTACTCACAGGCGCTAATGATCCTGATCATGCATCCCATAGAGTTCAGCGGCTTCTGCAATCGTTTGGCCATGACATAGTTTATGCAGTGACATGTGGAAATACCAAGCCTTCCAGGCACATTGGTATGCCATTCAGTGTCAAGTCATTGTCAGGGAATGTAGAGCTGATAAACATCCTCAACCAACTTGGTCAGAGTGTGTCCTATTCAAAGACGGAAGAGATCGACACTGCCCTGTGTCTTCAGAAACTCTCATCATCAGGGAATGTTACCAACTTATAACGCTGGACAACGGGTGAGGCCATCACAAAGCAAAAGTGCAGATGCCGATACTGTAGCCAATACTCAGCTTGCCAGAGAGAAAAACCTTATTTGGGTCCTAGCACGCATGTCACAACAAGAAGACCAGTCAATCAGCAGCTGGACAGGCTTTAACATCCTGACTCGAGGTGAGATGATGGTCATCCCCGACAATGTAGGCTATCTGCCTACCATCAATGCTCCAGCGACACAAATGTCTACTGACAACGAGGTGCTTAACCAGTCACTGAGCGTCATGCAGTACTTAAGTCTGACAAAGATTGTCTGTATATTTGACAAAGCCCTGTATGCAAAGGCATACAGAAGTGTAGTGCTTCCGTGTGGTGCCTCGTGATACTGTGTGGCACTGCACTATGCCATCCGAATAACACAGTACAGAAAGCTGGTGGTGACAGACAGAGCCATCCCGAGGGAATTGCGAATCGGGGCGACCGCCCTGGGCCCCACGCTTTGACGTCACGGTGTCAGTCGTAATAGTTCTTGGTTGCGTTTCAAGGCGTGGTGGGGGGGCGGGGGCATAGTGGGATTTCCCCCGGGCCCCGCACCTCTCTATAGACGGCCCTGGTGACGTACCAACTATAACAGGACCCTGCGGGGTAGGCTGGTAGGAACGAATAACCAAAGAATATAAACATAATGTATTATTACACTTGTTTAGCCAGGAAAGCTCCACTGAGTCTAAAGGTTTTTGTAGGGTCCTGCCAAGTGTTTGCAGTAGGGGGCGATGTTGCTACACCGAATCGGACGATACGAAGGGAGAGTGTGAGGCCTAGTTCTAGGCTTTAGGCCTAGCTGTAGGCGTTAGGCCGCTGTGAGTTAATTTGTAATTTAAATGTTTTAATTATTTATGTAAAAGCTTTAAATGTAAATTTTTCTATTTAAAAACATCAGGGAATGTAACATTGCAAAACATTAACTCCCTTTCACACACGCGGGGGTACGATACCAAGGGAGAGGTTGAGGCCTAGTTCTAGGCTTTAGGCCTAGCTGTAGGCTTTAGGCCGCCGTGAGTTAATTTTAAAATTAAATGTTTTTATTATTTATGTAAAAGCTTTAAATTTAAATGTTTCTATTTAAAAGCATCAGGGAATGTAACATTGTTAAACATCAACTCACTTGCACACACGCGGGGGTACGATACGAAGGGAGAGTGATAGGCGTAGTTCGAGGCTTTAGGCCTAGCTGTAGGCTTTAGGGCGCTGTGAGTAAAATTTGAATTTAAAAGTTTTAATTATAAAATTTGAATTTAAAAGTTTTAATTAAAAGCTATCTCAGGGAATTATAAGGGAATGTTACACTTGTTTAGCCAGGAAAGCCTCATTAATTTAAATGTTTTAATTAAAAGCTATCTGAGGGAATTATAAGGGAATGTTACACTTGTTTAGCCAGGAAAGCGTCACTGAGTCTAAAGGTTTTTGTAGGGTCATGCCAAGTGTTTGCAGTAGGGGGCGATGTTGCTACACGGTCGGACGGACGGTCGGATGGACGGACGGACGATATAATCTATTGTAGGCTGGTCCACTTCGTTCCTACCAGTATAACGACAATTCCTATATAACAGTGGTTACTGCAACTCTCCCTTTCAAAATACAATGAATCTCAAGTGAGCCACAAGCAATATAACACAATGGGTATGTTCGTGAACAGCACATGTTATCCAGTTTAATAGGGGAGCGTGTATATAAATCTAATCTCCCACTAAATGAATGTATCAATCACCAAAGCCATGGTGCATGTGTAATGTAGGACTCCAGAGACAATAACTGTCGAGGCACCTTCTTTATTTATATTACTCGTACTCACACTATACGACTTACTGAGCCCATAATGTAACGTTGACCGTCAAGCTGACTGGATAGCTGCCTGACTATCCAGCAGTGGCGACGTCGGGTGATGACAAGGACGGCAGCGTCGACGGCGACGACGAGGCCGACTTCCACGGTGAGACGACCCTGATTCCCACTTACAGCCCCGATCACCCTTTTATGCTTTCAGCAGGGCCTGGCCCTGCCCTGGCCACGCCCCCCTTCTTGAACGTTCTAGCTGGATCTGGGAGCTCAAAGATGGATCCCTTCCATGACCCTTGCCCCAGTTCTTCCCCTTGGGTGGGTACACTCGCAATTGCTAATTCTGGCCGCCATTCGGCACTGCTACACTACACATGCATTAATAGCACTCACCATTTCTTGGAGCAACACTGATTTTGTATGGGCATCGTATTGGCGCCCACATGTTATATCTGTAATATAAATTGTCAATTAGTTGTGCTTAAATAATCGTGCCATATGCAAACAATCATTTAGGTCAAAATTACCAAAATGTTGAATTATCAAAATAGACATTTAGATTCAAAAGACAGCTACAAAATCAAACATAGATTGTATAAGTAGTATATTTTATTCTACTCATTGAGTCTCAATATTCTTTGTCAGCAGAGTCCTGCCACGTTTCTTTTATATAAGGGGTAATAATTGCTATGTATAATCCCAGTTTTCAAATTCGGCAAATTTGGACCATGACGCCGACACACAATGACCTACTCATTTTGAATAACGTCAGAGGATATATAACGTCCACTGTAAAACATCCACTGTGACGTGGCGTATTCATATGGTCAATGCAAATGCAGTATTAATCAGGGTGGACGCTGGATTTGAGCCATGAACATTTGCAACAAGCTGCGAACGAAATACCGCTAGGACATATCACTGTAACCATAATAGATAAATTATGCATACTGTGCATTGTTTTAACTAGGGTGGAAGGGTGGTGCAGTGGCAATGATTGTGCCTAACCTCCATAAGGTCCTGGGTACGATTCCCGACTAGGGTGCCTCTCTACGTGGCGATTGTATGTTTTGCCCCTGTTATGCAGTTCTTAAGGGATAGAGCTTCACAAAAGAATATTAAAAATATCCATTCTTTTTTTATACTACTTCTGCAGCACCATTGACTTTAACTTAACAGAATAATATGGAGTAAAGATTTTCGAGGCTGAATATTAAAGTTTTATGTCAAAAAGGGGGCAATATGCTAAGTGTACACGCAGTAAACGTGATGAATAATATCATCACATTGCATAACACTTTCTTAAGGGCTTTCACTGCTGGATGAAGGTCTTCTCATGCCGTGTTGCTCATTAGGGTTTTTGACCAAACTACACCAAGACGACTTCACTTGCTACTGTAATTAGCTGTGGCTGACAATCAAATTTATGTCAGTTTAACACATAGGCTTTCGCGACCAATATAATCCATAATAGAGTTTTTTTGGGTTAGATCACGTAATGTGTCGTTAAAACCCACCCGACACAGCCAACTAGTAAGGGTTGTCACATAATCAGAACATGCCAATTCATCACTAGTACAGCACACCGGTTTGTTGGAGAGCCAAGCCACCACATTTAGTAGTAATTACAACTAGCTTCATCAGGCGACATCCAGATTTGTGGAGAAGTATAACTGTTTCGTTCCTTATATAGAGGCGTAGATATGGTGACTACACTTCTGCGCTCTTGCGCAAATTGAGGTGGGGGGGATTACTGAGTCAACGTACATTATGCATGTGCATTATGCGAACCCTTTGATTTTGTCCTTCCTGTCTATTGTGTGTATTAAAATATCCGTAGCAACAGTAATCCATATTGAAGTATGCTGCCCTTTATAGGCATACATTTAAATAATGTATTATTTGATTATTTGCTTCTACGCAGCACTAAGGCGGTAGCTATCCAAACGGTTAAAATAATTTTTATTTCTTTCAATTTCGATAGATTATCTAATTAGTCTTGGCCAGTAGTAGCTAATTTTTCACGGAACTTCAACATGATCAAAATCAATTGAGTGTCCTTGTTGGCACGCGTGTTCTGCTACTGCTGACAGTTGCATTTGGGAGAATTTAATATTTATCTGATGCTCCTTTAGTCTCGTGCTGATCATTCGTCCTGTTTGCCCAACATAACATTTCCACACGTGCAGTTAATCCTGTACACACCTTCTGTTGATAGCTTCTACAGCTAACTGGAATATAATTGACACAATTACACAGCAATCAGCTGATAATGTATTTAACATAACTAACACGACCAAAATTAACAAATTTGCTAGACTGACTAACAAACAATTCTCAACTGAAAATGAACATTTACTAAACAAAACGGTTATCAACATGACTAAATTATGGTAAGACTTCTCCACAAATCTGACTCTCGTCTGATGAAGTTAGTTGTAATTACTGGCGAAACGTCGTACTCAAATAGTAAATGTTGTGGCTTGGCTCTCCAACACACCGGTGTGCTGTACTAGTGACGAATTGGCATGTTCTGTTTACGTGACAACCCTTACTAGTTGGCTGTGTCGGGTGGTGGCGGGTTTTAATGGCACATTTATATATTTATACGCGATCTAACCCAAAAAACCTCTTATGGGCAAAATTACGTCCCTTGGTTCATGGTAAAATATGTGCTTACCTCTTGAATAAAGTAGTTTGCTCTTGACTAAGTATATTTTTATACTTGTTGTATGATTTGATAGCTAGAAGAGCTGAACAAGGAAGCTTACTTGGCTTTTCACACGTCCATGGTTCATTCAAATGCGTGTCCGTATAATCACAGACCTGCTTCGTTGTGTTGAGAAAAGTGTGGCATGAGGTTACTTCTCTTGACTTCCCACTGACAAAAGTCCCAAGGAAAGTGACTTTATCTGGAATGGTTTCTCGGACTCTGTCCAGCACGCTCACAGCCTCACTGGAGTGCACGAGCGTGAAGGCCAGCCTGCTGTCTCCTGGCCAGAAGAGCGTGAACCTCACATCGTACACACCATTGCTAAGGTCAGTCACCACGCCAGAAGACGCAGCCCCAAGGCGTGGGCTGAAAATCCGAGCGAGGAGGAAATCCCCACCGTAGAGCTTCCTTCTGTTCGTAAAGTCATACATTGCCACTTCAACATGGAGTGTGTCTCCAACGGTGTGAGGTTCTCCTCGGTTTAGTATTGTGATCCGACTGTTCTTGGCAGATGTAGAACAAGTGAGATTTGTTGAAATCCATCGTGCTTGTTTTGTTGTGAGAGAGACATAAGTTCTTGTTTTTTCGGGGGCAAATGGTAATTCATCATTTTGGTAATGAAGTTTTGGCGGGGAATATTTAATGATCCGTGTTGCCTGAAAGAAAGAATGGGTAAGTTAACTTAAAAAAGCTAAAGTGCAAAGTATGCAACTGCAATGTAGATGATTGGATGATTATTTTAACCAAGTCATATATACCCACTTTAGCAGGTGTCCCTTCAATTATATAGTTTATTTTATTATAAAAAATATTTATTCGCATGATTTTTCGATTCTTTATAGATGGAGAGAAATGGCATTAAATGACATTGTATTGCAATGTGGGGTAAAAGGTTATTTTAAAAAAATAAAAAAAGTGCGCACACGTGGCTTGTCTTTTGATGTGCAGACTCCCAGCAGCAGGTGCCTCTCTTGAGGAGGGTGCCACTCTGCACCTCAACCTGATCATGGCTGATGACATCATTATGTCAGCTCCAGGACAAATAAGGCCTTTTGAACCACGTCGGGCTCTGACCCCACTCAATATAAAAGTGTTTGTGTTATTGTAATTTTGGAAAAGTTATTATGATTTCTAATTTGCGTAGTTGTGTAGTGACTGACTCAGAGACACGAAGATTAGGAGGCCTGACTGTAACACTTAGTAACTACGGTTCCCAGTCAGGACAGCTGGTAGACTGCCTGACTGGCGACGCCAAGATGGTGAAGATGGAAACGACGGTGAAGACTTCAGCAGCACGACGGGATCCCACTCCAAACGACAGCCCCGAGGTCCCCTCCTGGGGTCGCTCTTATACTGTCAGCGTGTCCACGCCCCCTTCTGGAACCTACTAGCGGGTTCTCGATGTGCCCCTTCCGTGACCTTTCCCCTAGATCCCTCTCTGGTCTATCACGTGACCTGCTGTCAGTCAGGGCCGCTGTAAGCTGCAGATCTCTTTCCCTGCCAGCAGCCAGCGCTATGCTGCTATGTGACCGATTCTGTCACTACTGTTGTAGCAATTTATTATTGTTATTCGTCAACAGAATAGGGGCCGTCCATAAATGCCGTCACGCGATTTTGGACGATTTTTTACCCCCCCCCCCTCGTCACACGGCCTCACAAAAAGTCAGACCCCCCTCAAATATGGCGTCACAAAGCTCTGCCCCCCCCTCAAAAAATAAAACATGCTTCAAATCCCTTTACACTATTGTCATTGTAGTGCGTATTTAATGTGGCGCTCCACTCTGATGTTGTAGGAGAAAACATTTATTAAAAATTCTGTTTAATTAAGTAGAACGTGTTGTCTATATTTATTTAAAGTTGCGCATTTTAATGTGACGTCACATTTCTCAAATCCCCCCTCCCCTCGTCACACATCATCACAAATGTCTGACCCCCCCCCCTAGGTGCGTGACGTCATTTATGGACGGCCCCATAACAAAATGTAATATTAATCTTAGAAATTGTTAGGAATTTAACAATAATTTAACAATAACCAGTTGGACATCATATATTGTTTGAGAAGACGATTAACACATTTGCATCCAATGTAATTTAATGCATACCAGCTATATTTGGAGGGAATGCAATGCATTTAGATGCACACCCTGTGTTATTCAGCAATTGGCGAAGCACAACCAGAGGCTACTTTAAACGATTAAACTATTTTATTTTACCAGGTAAGGCCCACTGAGCTATATAGCTCTTCTTCAGAAGCGACCTGGCCACAAATGATAGCTCAACGAAGTGGCTTATCGTGTGGAAATTTATAGCAGCCAAAAGACTCTAATCGCATGTTTTTAAATATGGAGGGGAAAACCAGGGGAACTGGAGAAAAATCCACGTGACCACGGGCAGAGAGAATTTGCAAACTCCAAATATACAGGTATACGGGTCGGGATCGAACCCACAACCTCCTGCATACCAAGCAAGGGATTTAGCATCTCGCCACCGCCGCACCTCGTGCTGACGCGGAGATGCTGAGGAACGTGGAGCGAGGCAAATCTGTAGACTTCTCTCGAGATGTATTTCATACCCAAAGCGGGAACATATCAATGAAGTCAGGTGAGTTAGTCATGATAATGACTTTGAAGTTAATTATGATTACAATAGGACAACAATGGGGGGAAGGGGGGGACATACGCCGAGGCTCGATAGCATCCAGTCATGCTCTATTCAACTTCACAGAGTAAATTTGACTACTACACCACAACTTTCACGTGATAAAAATATTTGTCAAAATAATCGATTTTAGTGTGTATGTACAGCAGTCATAGAACTAACCAAGTGTTTGGTCTGTCCACTTCTATTTGATGTTTGTACTTATAAGTGTGCCATAAAACCAGCGTGAAGTATGTATGGTCACATAACCAACACGGTGTGGAGAGGCCTTCTCCTCGCCCAGTAATGGATTGGCAAGGGACTATTCATTGCATTACATTGTTACGGTAATGTACTCTTATAAACACATTACAGGCGACCCCCCGCACCTACGACCTAAGTTGTTCCTCGAAGACGGTCGCAAGTCCAACCCTCGTTTCTCGTAGATCGAGTTCACAAAGATGCGCACACTCGTCGCCTGATGGCGCCAATCGACTCGGTGTCGGTAGCAGTCGTTAGGTAGTCGTAGATACGAGTTTTGGTCGTTACTGTGGGGGTCTTATTTACTATGAGAAAGGTCGTAAAAGCGGAGGATTGCAAGTCGAGCCGTCCGAAGTCGGGGGTCACCTGTGTACATTTGCCCTATAGGTTCATCGCAACGAACACTCGTGGTATGCACGTTATCAATTAAACTTCGTCCTTCTCCCGCACCTCCGATTAGCACAGTTGGATACGTACGGTGTGAAAGTTCAACATACTGTACATGCATTTGTGTACCTCGTTTAAGGAATTATGTGAGGGTTCTTTTTCAAAAAGGTGCTCGTCTGTACGTGTAGCTTGCACAATTCCACCCGCCATAGGAAGTCACTGCTTCTGGCGTTTGAATAACTTACCTTAAAGTCGTGAGTAGTAAGAAATATCAGTAGCACAAGTAAACTTGTGACAAAAACGGTTCTATGTGTATTAGAAAACATATTTTTGTTTGTTCACAAAGTGCTTTGGCTTCCACTTTTTCTGAAAAGAAAAAAAGATGCGTGTTTTAAACACTGCAGACAGTGCAGTATATAATATTCTTGGACATATTAGCGTTGTATTTTAACAGAAGGTATACAGTATGTTAGTCGAATAAGCATTGCAGATATTGCTGATAATAGCAATAATCGTGGAGAGAGTAAAATGCAGTTGGTGGAACGATTCAAAGCAATCCAGTTTACATTCCATGTTTAACACATGTGAACGTTGAATAGCTTCATGTATGCAGCATGCTACTTAACGCAGGATCTCTTCTCAGTGTAAGACGCTAATTAACATGACGGAGATGGATTAACACAGGCAATATTCACTCTCAACCCATGTGAATTAACTCTACCAATATTCACTCTCCAACCATGTTAATTAACTCTACCAATATTCAATCTCCAACCATGTTAATTAACTCTACCAATATTCAATCTCAAACCATGTTAATTCACTCTACCAATATTCACTCTCAACCCATGTTAATTAACTCGACCAATATTCACTCTCAACCGATGTGGATTAAATCGACCAATATTCACTCACAACTGCTGCAGGTTTGGTTGCCATGAAGACCCCAACGGTGGAGAATGGCCGCACAGAGACTTTGCTTGCCCTGTGTCTAGAACCTGTTCAGCAAGACCTACTGATGGAGATATTCTGGGTTGCTTTTTAAGCCGCGCTCAGGGCCTGGCTTCGCCGGGAGGAACAGCGCAAGGGAAGGATACAATTTGCAGAGATTTTGGGATCTTATTCCAGATTATTTAATGAAGTCGATTACTCTGCCGATTATCGGTTCGAAGGCTGATGCGATGGTGTAGTGACATCTGGCCAGCGGGCAAGGAGGGAGTCGACAGCACGGAAACTTTGAGGTCGATATTGCCACATAAAATACAGATTGATGAACTAATCATATAATTCACTTAAACGATCACTGGTTCGTGACTTTTGGATAGAAGAGCGGTTTACCGGTTACCATTTCACAGCCCTTTACTCAAAACCACCTCACTATGGCACAAGAACCCTCTTCTGTAAATGTTCCCAAGCTGAGTCCTATCGTTATATAGACATGTTCTTTTTCATATATTCTAATTTCGTAATAAGGGCATGGTTTAACGATTTTTTTTTCAAAACAATCTCGCTTGTTCTACATCTGTCAAGGAAAGCGTATTAAACGCAAATCAAACACTCAGTTCAATGGTTCTACATACTCCGTACAATTTGTTTCATACCTTCGTGAACATCGTATATAGTAAACATGTACATAGAAAAAAATCCACTTACCGTTCAGAAGTTGTATTCTTCTTATTGTTATGAAAGTTAACTCGTTTTACTCCAGAGCTAAATAAGATAATATTTAAAGCGAACGATTTTCATCAACACGTTAACCGTTGTGAGCATTAACATTGGCACATACGCGGAAAACGTAAAACAATCAGCACAATGTCACGAAAACCTGTACACGATTCGCTCTGCTCCAATGGAAATCACGTTACATGACTGATTTTAACCCTCCGCAGCCACCTTTGACACGTACATTTATTGTGTACTGTAAACTCTAAAGAGGGTGCGCAGGGTGTGGGTTAAGTTGACATTTATGAGTGTTAGGATTGTTAAAATCGGGGCGGGGGGGGAGTTTTATTGCCGGTAACGACATTGCAAACTTCAGTAAAACACAGCTTCCGTTTGTATGCGCGTACAATAATGTCTAACAATAAGCATAATGTACTACATTATTTTCTATTTAAAGCTTTCGTGACTGCAGGGATTCATCTTCTTGGTTCTTTCGGTAAAGTCACGTAGAATGGATATAATAAAATAATAAAAATAAAACAATCAAATAATTCCCACGACGTTTCGGCCACAACGCAAGCAGCCGTCCTCAGGTGGAGAGCAGGTCTGTCGAATAGACTCTGTCTACTCGTAAAGTCACGTAGAATGGAAATAATAAAATAATAAAAATAAAACATAATAAAATAATTCTCACGACGTTTCGGCCACAACGCAAGCAGCCGTCCTCAGGTGGAGAGCAGGTCTGTCTACTCGACAGACCTGCTCGACAGACCTGCTCGACAGACCTGCTCGACAGACCTGCTCGACAGACCTGCTCGACAGACCTGCTCGACAGACCTGCTCGACAGACCTGCTCGACAGACCTGCTCTCCACCTGACGGCTGCTTGCGTTGTGGCCGAAACGTCGTGAGAATTATTTTATTATGTTTTAGTTTAATTATTTTATTATTTCCATTCTACGTGACTTTACCGAAAGATCCAAGAAGATGCATTATTTTCATAACCCTCTACCTCCCGACAAGATTGTCACGTTTACAAATATATGTATTCGTGCCAATATACTGATCAAATTATGATCACTAAATATATTTGCCAGTGGGATGGGGATTTTTATTTTCAAGTGATCAAAAGTCTAAATCGACCATGAATTATATTGATCAAACTCTAATCAAAACATAGACCACGTATAACTGCTATCTCTGTAAACGTGACAGTCGTACCGAGTCGTGGATGGTTCACAAAATATATATTTTTTCGTAAACGTACAACCCCGTGTGTTTGTGTGTCTTCGTGCTTGTCATCATAGACGTGTTGTAATTGGGAGTGGCAGTGTAGTGGTTAGCGCGCTGCGAACCCGGCGTCCAGAGTTCGATTCCCGCTCAGGGCATCACCAGTGTTGTATGAGAAAACATTCATAAAAAAGTCTATTTAATTAATTAGAATGTATTGTCTGTTTATTTAAAGTTGCGCATTTTGATGTGACGTCACATTTCTCACCCCCCCCCTTCGTCACACATCGTTACAAATGTCTGACCCCCCCCCTAGGTGCGTGACGTCATTTATGGACGGCCCCTAATAGCACTTGCCCCAAAAGTCTGTCAAGCCCATAAGGGTTTACAATGGCCAGCAATATCGAGAGTATTTTTTGTGCCAGAGGTCAGGAACTTTAGATTTGAAGTTTTCGTGACTGTAGGGATCAATACTCTTTGGTTCTTTTGGTAAAGTCACCGAAAAAAAGGTACCTACGTGGCTTTACCGAAATAACCAAAGAGTAAAGGTCAGGAAGTTTCCAAGACCTCCACTGACACATCGGAGATTGACCGCGGGCGCATCGTTCAGCTAAGAATGTTCCTCCACTCTGTACACACACTACTCAGGTATAATTGAGTGAGTGGCTAATAACATAAGGTCCTACCACACGCTTCAGGTTAAGAAAGTTTATCAAACGCCCTCGAGAGTGAACACACTATGTAACACGATTTTTGTTCTGGGTAATACGTGTTATTTTCTCATTGCTTATGCCTCAAAGGTATAGAAAATGGCTATTATTCCCCACAAACTTTGCATACATGGTTAACCTGTTGGGACACACCTGTTGACTGCACCCGCACATAATTTAGCCTTCACCCGATAGAAATTCCTCTGCGTCAGCTTTAAAACATGCACCTATACCAACAGGCCAGCCAATCATCCATACTGGATTTATCTTGCATTGTTCGAGGATGCATTGGGTACCCGCATTAAAGGAGCCGGGACTGGACATGCTAACAACCGGTACCACGGAGTGTCAAGATTGGTCTCTGTGGCAGAGGCTTGTGATGGACGCTTCTGGGCAGTTAGAGGCAGCTGCCCTCCAAAATAGAGGGCAGGAGGAGTAATGCTGACAATAGGCAGAGAGCCCTGGGCAGCTAGACCACAAAGTCGGCGCAAAGGGGAATCCGGTTAGGTCACTTGGTTCATACCAGTGTGAACTCTTGCACCACTACACCAACACAATTAAAAAAGTGGTAGATAAAATACTTTTAAATATTTAGTGGTTGTTTCAAAATGTATTCTTAAAATAGCAATTGTGTTTATATTCGAGGTTTTGAAATAAAGAATGGGCCACGTTTATTCTTGGATTTTAAAACTTCAATATCTGATTACACCTTACATTTGCATTATAATTGAGGTAGATGGATTTAAACACCAAGACGGTCTTTAGTACGTGCAGATGTTACTTTGTCTTGGGATATGTTCAACATGTCATCTGAGATGCCGTTCGGAGCTTTCAGAGGGGGCAATTATTCCTCTTTTAATTGAAATCCGGTGCATTTCTGTTTAAATGGCAGTGATCACCCCTCCGCTGAATGTTGCACGGGAAATGCATTGTGTAAGCAATATTTACCAGAAGGACCCTTGCAATCATCCCGGGTTCGTAGCGCAGCACGGTAACCACTGCACATTAAAGCCCCCTTAACAATGCCAGAAAGCTGTATGGAGTAGGGCTGAACGATTTGGGGGAAATATCTAATTGTGATTTTTGTGACAGATATTGCGATTGCGATTTGACTTGCTATTACATTTTTTAAAGTCAAGCTTCAGTTCAATATTCACTGTGTAATAGATTTAAAACGTGTGATAGAGCATTACCACATAATATCATCAAAATATGAACTGCTCTATATATTGTAATGCAAGGATGGGAACTAAAAAATATATGAATTGCTTCCAACATGTATTTATTAAAATGTTTTAATTGAAATAGAACAATCAAACATAGAACAATTCTTAAGTTAAATAATTAAAGTTATATTAATAAAAACATTATTCCAATAAGTAATAGGACTTTTAAAATCGCAAAAAATCGCAGCCTTTGCAATTTGTTAATCGCATTGTTTCAAATTGCGATTTCGATTTGAAATCGATTAATCGTTCAGCCCTAGTATGGATTCACAGCATACCATTGTGGAAACATTGATTTGCCATACACACTGTAACCAAGTTATTTTGATGTTGCAGTTTGAGAAAGATTCACGGAAGATTACGTAGTGTGATCCATAAAAATTAAAATTTTGCTTTTCCAACCTTCCATTTTATACTGTACATAAAAATGACTTTATTTCAAGAAAATATAAAGGGCAAAAAGCTAACACAGCAGTGCGTCTTCTGTATTGAATTAAAATTGATCAATTATTGCATTCCTACGTGTGGCAATGTTGAGGGGGCCAAATGCCAATGTTGAGGACTGAGAGCCACGAGGGTTTCGTGAAAGTTGGGTGTAGTTTTGCCGTTCCTCCATCGAAGGAGTGCAGACTACACCGGTTCCCTGTATGGGACATAGTTTGTGTTACATGGCCAGTCGCCTTGTCTTGAATGTTCTGTTCATGTATTAAGTGTGCAGCAGCCTGTTGGTATTCAGGTGGATTTAATGTGGTGCGATATTTGTGTGTGTAATGAATGATCTCTGATATACTCTGATATACCACCGTTTCACTCTACGGTGATATTAAAAAGACAGGTCTGATATATAGCATATTGAAATTTGAGTACATCTTAGTAAGATACTGTATGCATTGGTATTCAGTGTAAAGACTTGAGAAATATCGCACGGTGCACGAGTGTATTCGTTCGATAATTAATGCTACTTATTTTCTTCGCTCGCAAAGCATTAGGCAATGTTACAATCCTGCCGGTCATAACCTCGGGTTCAGTTTCCACAATTCGATATGTCGCTATTCCCTTTCAACGGTCTACATGTTTCCATGTATTGGTCAATAGGCCAATGTAAAGAACCACATTACCGTGATACAGCCATTGGTGTCAAGAGGGGGACACTTGCAACACGAGAACACGTGGCCCGTATTAAAGCACCCCATTGACATTAAAGTTTGATTATATTAGGTGAAAATAATAATTGGCATCACACCCAAACAATGACAAACACACGCAGTCTTTAACCTACTGGACATCTGTGAAAGAGCTTCATGGCTCATCGGATTCCTCCAGCCTCAATAAAGATTTGGATTAACCCGTCCACTTCGTCCAACAGTGCGCTTTGAAGGGGTCAATGCCTCAAAAACATCACTTCAATCTCCTTTAAAAAGGCAGTGTTATTTGACAAATGGTGTCGAGTACTCTTTATACACACACACACACACACGAGACCATTACGGAGGAAGTCTTACCCAAGTACAGGAACCGCTCCAATGTGACAGCAACCATCGTTACGCGTTCGTCACGGCTCCCAACCTTGCTACCGGGAATCATCCGTCCGATTGCCACTGATTTGGTTACACTTTGCCAAATTTATTGAAAAAATAAAACAAACCTTTTGGTTGGGCCAAGCTGACGATTCCACGACGCAGCAACCGTTGCCTATACATGGCGAGAGTTTGCTTGGGGGTTTGTTAAAACCCCAGCTACTCGACATATTCGCGAAACACATTGCCACACCAACCTGCTTGCTGTAACGTTGTCTTGTTGACGCGAGATCAATAAAATGTCCCATGCACGGTCTCGTCCAAGCTGCTTACAACCTCCGCCCTTCTGGGGGTTGTTCGTGGCGTCTTACCCTTTTGGTAATGCAATACAAAAGAAACTGGTTTGACAACAAAAAGTGTGTACAATTTTCAGACAGTTATAAATAGCATTTTCACCCATGTATACGTAACCAGAAATCAATCTGAACACTTCAAGGGAGCTTACAAATTAATTTGGCAAATCTAAAATTAAAAGAACAGTTTGGGACTTTACCTTTTAGCCGAAACATCACCTAGTCTCTGTAACAGAACATTAAATCGTCACGTTAAGACTTTGGTGGCGTTAAAAAAAAGAAAGCACTCCAAGAGGAATGGGGGGGGGGGCATAGTAGTCGCTCATTAAGTATAGTTTAACAGTAGGTGTGTAATGTTGTGAAGTCAGCATGGACAAGAAAACTCATTTGGCAAGCTTCTGCAGAGCCAATTGCAGGTTTTTTTAAAATCCATTCTGCAAGTGCAACAAATCTGGTGTGAACAAGATGCGAAATTACAATTTCTGTAAGCGTGCGCTGGAGATGGTGAAAACATGTCAAGTTCTTTAAAATCACTTTCATCATTCCCAACATTTGAATTTGGTTCCTCTGCACGCAAGGGTTTTAAAAATTGGGGATCTTTAAACTCTTTTCGTAGTCACGGCTGTCTCGGCTTCGCTGTGCGCTACGTTGCACCGCTAGCTGAGTAGTTAACCTCGCGTTCAATAAACCCTCGGAGCCAGGATGAACGTTCGACTCCAAACGTCATTTATTGAGTTTAACGAGATAAAACTGGTGAGAAAACACATATACAACATCTGTTATAACCCGGAAACACCAACACAATGAATGAATACCACAGCATCATAACATTGTCTTAGATAACATATTTCTAAACAATAGATCCTGGAGGGGGCAGGCACCTACATTACCACTGAATAGCTATACAAGAGCATAAGCTGCTGTGTTACATAAGGCACACCGTGTTATCATCATACTGCACCCCAGATGTACAGTACTACACATTACACTGCACTATGAATGAGACATTATGTCATCCTTGCTCTCTAGATCGCAATAATAGTTACTTGGGTACAAGTTTGACTCGACTTATTAAATTACAAGTAACATTCACAATAATGAAAGTTGCAGGCTTCGTTGTTAACTAGGCCTCGTATTTATCATAACAATTTAACAGCATTATAAAGGCATTTACATCCTTATAACGGTCATTCTAACATTATAACAGCATTGCCAATATTATAAGAACATAAACGAACTTACAGACAATGCTTCTTAAGGTCCCACAATGGACAATTGCGGCTGGCTTCACTGGGACGCGATGTGTGCCGCCATCTTGAATTACGTGTGTAATGGCCAATGCCCGCGTGGTTAAGCGGGAATCTTAATTCGCAACTTCCTGTTCACGTGACCAAAATTAGCATCAATAACAGGAAATTCCTGTGTACATACGCCCCCCCATCTGCCGTGAGGCAAACCTCCTGCCGTGAGGCAGAACACTCCCCGTCTGGTATCTAAGAGATACCACCATTTATTTCCTATATAAACAAATGTATAACAACTTCGACGGGTTAACTTATTTGTCCATATCTTTGTGAGAGAGAAGTAGTACTGTCTCGACTATGGGCCTGACGAAAGTTCTTGCGACACCTTGCTTCGCAATCATAACCTCGACGTTTCGAACTTTTCCATCGGCACTTGGAATCGACTTGAGGATGCGGCCCATTGGCCACTCATTCCGTTTGGCTTAGTTGTCCTTCAATAGGACGAGATCACCTTCTTGGATGTCTGGTCTGTTAGACTGCCACTTGTTGCGCACTTGGAGTGTCGTAAGGTACTCGTTTTTCCAACGACGCCAGAACGTGTTCACGAAGCTCTGCACTTGTCTCCATTGACGTCTGTAGAGGTCTGCAGTGCTGGCCTCCTCGGTAGGTGCTGTGAGCGCGTCTGTCTTCTGGGTAAGAAGTGTAGCAGGAATCAAGATGAATGGTGACTCCGGGTCGGTTGAGACGGGGATCAGGGGTCTTGAATTAATTATGGCTGAGACCTCGGCCATGAGAGTGGTTAAGACCTCGTGAGAGAGCCGTGTGGACCCAACATCACATAGCATGGAGTCGAGAATGCGTCGAGCAATCCCGATCATGCATTCCCAGGCTCCACTCATATGCGAAGAGTGAGGAAGATTGAAGATCCATGTGCAGCCTTGGTCACAAAGGTATTTCCTGACAGAATGATCTTCGACATTCTCCGTATTGAACTTAAGTTCTTTACATGCTTCAGTGAAATTCGTTCCACAATCAGAATGGAGTTGCTTGGCTGGCCCTCTGATGGCGAAGAATCTCCAGAGTGCATTTATAAAGCTCGAATAGTCCATGGACTCGATGACTTCGATGTGCACTGCTCGTGTACTCATACAAGTGAACAGCACTGCCCAACGTTTGCTTTTCGCGACCCTCCTCTGGTGCGGCGGGAGATGAGTGTCCATGGTCCGAACACGTCTATCCCTACAGAGGTGAAGGGAGGTTCCACACTGAGTCGATCGGCTGAGAGGTCTGCCATTTTTTGTTCTTCCTGTTTTCCACGTAGCTTGCGACACCTGATACACTTGTGGATTGTGCTGGTGATGCGCCTCTTTGCTCCAACGATCCACAGCCCTGCAGATCGGATTGCTCCTTCTGTCAAGTGCCGACCTTGGTGCTTGACCTTCTCGTGGTAGTGGCACACAAGTAAGATTGCGATGTGGCTCTGGCTTGGGATTATGAGGGGGTTTCGTTCATTCTCATCTAATTTTGCATTCCCTAGCCGACCAACGATCCTGAGCAAGTCGTCTTTGTCCATTCTGGGGTTTAGCTTCCTGAGGGTGCTGACCCTAGGAAGGTCTTCTCCCTTGTTGATGGCCTTGATCTCTGCCTGTTGCACACAACGGAAGATTGATTTCCTTGCTCTGGAAAGCTCGTCTTCAGTGCGTGGCACTGTGCAGTGATGCCATCCATTGCAGCTACCAGTGGTGCCTCTCATCGGGCGGTGGAAGCAGTCTGCGATATGCGTTAGATATGCTATCGCTCGCACGAGCATCGTCCATTTCGAGAAATGTTCAAAATGGTGTGGACTCACTGGACTTCTTGGTCGCACATTTGTTACGAAAGTTGTCACTTGAGGACGAATCTCCTTGTTTGACTCGGGCTCTATGAGTCCAAAGGTCTCTTTGGTAGTACATGGGCCACCGTCTCGTCGTAAAAGGAACGCTGGACCCGTCAGCCAGATGGTTTGCTTCAGCAAAGATGCAGGGACGGAACTAGTTGCGAGATCTGCTGGATTCTGATCAGTTGGAACGTAATTCCATTGCTCCGGCTGCGTCGATCTCCTGATGCATTCCACCCGGTTGCTGATGCAGGTGTAGAACCTTCTGGTTTGGTTGTTTATGTAGCCTAGTACGACCTTACTGTCCGTGTAGAACTTGACCGCATCCAGTTTGATGTCCAATTCGTCTAAGATCAGTTCCGCCACCTCTGTAGCAAGAACGGCTCCACACAGCTCAAGCCTTGGGATGGTATGTTCCGGTTGTGGTGCCAGTTTGGCTTTGCCCAATATGAACCCAACATGCTGGATCCCTTCTGCGCTTGTGGTTTTTAGGTAAGCTACGGCTGCTATGGCCATCATAGAAGCATCTGCAAACACATGTAGCTCCTTCCGTTGGGTTACGGAAAGGGATGTGGGCGTGTAGGAACGTGGAATCTGCAGATGCTCAAGTGCCTGTAAGGAATTTCTCCAAGTTTCCCATTCTTGTCGCCGTTCCTCCGGCAACGGGCTATCCCAGTCTTGTGTATCAGCACAAAGGTCTCTGAGTTTCCAACGGCCTTGAATGGTAACAAATCCCAGTGGATCGTACAGGCTGTTTACCATCGACAAGATGCCACGTCGCGTGTAAGGTTTCTCTCCAATTAATACTCGGAACGTGAACGTATCCGCTTTCAGGTCCCAACTCAGTCCAAGGCTACATTGGATTGGTGGTGTGTCGACATTAACGTCCAAGTCTTTCAAGTCTTTTGAGCGATCATCTGAAGGAAAAGCTTTTATCACTTCTGCGCTGCTGGACGCTATCTTGTGAAGTCTCAGGTTAGCAGTTGCTAACATTCCTTGCGTCCTTTGGAGCATATCGATGGCTTCTGATGCCGTGGGCATTGATTGAAGTGCATCGTCAACGTAGAAATCTCGTTCTACAAATCGCTTGGCGTCTTTCCCAAATTCCCCTTCTCCTGCCTGCGCGGTCCTCCTAAGTCCATAGGTGGCTACCGCTGGGGATGGGCTGTTGCCGAAGACATGCACCTTCATTTTGTATTCAACAATTCGATCATCGACGTTGTTATTGCGGTACCACAGAAACCTGAGGTCATTTCTGTCGTCTTCTCGGACAATGAAACAGTGGAACATTTGTTGAATGTCGGCTGTTCCGGTGATTGACTCCTTTATGAAACGGATGAGTAACCCTAGGAGACTGTTGTTCAAGTCCGGTCCAGTGAGCATTACGTTGTTCAAGGAAATGCCCTTAAATTGAGCACTGGAATCGAACACCACTCTGATCTGATCTGGCTTCTTTGGGTGATACACGCCAAAGATTGGTAAGTACCAGCATTCCTGTCCTTCTTCTAGAGGAGGGGCTGCTTCAGCGTTACCACTGTCAAATATGTTTTTCATGAAGGACACAACATTATTCTTCATCTCTGGTTTCTTGTCCAAGGTGCGGCACAATGAGTTGAGCCGTGAGAGGGCTTGTTCTCTATTGTTGGGTAGCCAGCATCTGGGATTACGAAATGGCAGAGGGGCAACCCAACTGTTTGACTCATCTTGGAAGAACTCTCTGTCCATTATTTTCAAGAATTATTTATCCTCTAGTGATGGAGCAGGTTTGTCATCGTCCTTCGTTGTCACGAACACCGTATGTCCAACATCATCTTTCAGCGTAGAGGTTTCTTCGTCGGCCTGCATGGTATAGCCTTGACTTCTATCGTCAAATTTCTCTTTCAGCGTGAAGTGGTTGGGGCACGGTTTGAAGAGCGACGTGCGTCCATTCATGAGCACACTCGTTCTGAATGTGCTAATGTGGTCTGGTTTGTGTGTTCCATCGAGACAAACGTCACCTACGATGACCCATCCTAGGTCGAGTCTCTGGGCGTAGGGAGCGTCGTGAGGTCCATTGCGTTGGTCGCGAACCTTGTGGACTCTCAGCATGTCCCTGCCGAGCAGAAGTAAAATCTGTGCCGCGTGATCCAATGGCGGGATGAACTCTGCTATCGGTTTCAGGTGTGGGTGTTGACGTGCGACTTCGGGCGTGGGAATCTCACTCCTGTCGTCCGGTATCTCATTGCACTCTGTCACCCTAAGAAGGGCTAGCTTCATGGTGCTATCCATGGTTTCCACCATGAGGCCGCTCGCTCTTCTTCCCACTGTCTCCATCAGTCCTGAGCATGTTCTGAGCGTGTATGGAAAGGAATTCCCACCTACGCTTAGCTGATCGAAGAACTCTGACCTTGCCAAAGACTTGTTGCTCTGGTCGTCCATTATGGCGTACATCCTTACTGCCCTTTCAGCATGTCGTTTGGGATACACTCGGACGAGGCATATCTTTGAGCAAGATCTTCCTTTGAAGCCTTCTCCACAGACTTCTGTGCATTTGGTTGTGATTGACGAAGTGAGTGTGGCGGTCTCGCCTTGCTCCCCGCCGTGCTCTGCTTCGGGATCGGAAGCCTTAGTGCCACTGGGTTTGGAGTAAAATGTGTGCACAGCAGTTGCGTGTTTGTCGCTGCCACATTCCTCGCACTTGATATCTGCCTTGCAATTCCTTGCAAGGTGGTTTGTAAAAGCACAGCATTTGAAACACACTCCAAATTCTTTCAGCATGTTCTTCCGCTCTTCCAATGGCTTCCTCCTGAACTCACGGCATTTCTGGGGGGAGTGAGGTTTATCATGCAATGGGCATTGCTTCTCTGGATCCTCTATATTTTTCTTTGTGGTGGTTGCCTGGACGGAGTTTGCGAATGTCGTAGGAGAGACCTCAGTCTTGTGTACGGAAATTGGCACTCTCGCTGTTCCTCGTTTCGCCATTGCTCTTTCCATTTTTGGGAGATCTGGACTGGAAATCCCCGTGGTGCCAAACATGAAACTCGGGTCATTTCTGGTCTTAGCCAGGTTGTGGATAAACTTTGAGAAAAAAGAGAATGGGGGGAATGCAACCTGATGCTCTGACTTGTATCTTGAACCCGTTGTTCTCCATTTTTCCTGCACGTCAAATGGAAATTTCTCTACGATGGGGTTCACGCCATGGTAGGTATTCAAGAAAATGAGACCTGGTAAGTAGGGATCAGCCTGGGCTGATTCAAGCTCCATCAAAAGATCTGCAGGCTCCCGTAACCTTTTATTGTCTCGACCAGAGATTTTTGGAAAGTTCTGCAACTTCTTGAAGAGAGCCTTCTTAATGGTTTCTGGGCTACCATAGCACTCATCGAGCCTCTCCCACACCGCATGCAGGCTTGAGGTGGCGTCGTCAATGTTTGCTGACCGGATTCTCTTTGCGTACTCTGCAGATTCATTTCCTAACCATTTCACCAACAGGTCGAGTTCTTCACTTGCAGAGATGTCTGCATTTCGGATTGCATTCCTGAAGGTAGATCTCCAGGCTCGATAGTTCTCAGAGTGGTCATCAAACTTAACGAGTCCTGTGTTGATTAGTTCGTGGTGAGCCAGGTACCTAGCAAAGTCCCCTAGTCCTGCTGGTCCAGGGTGTGTCCATACTGGCGCTTGTGAGGTGGCATTATTGGCTGTATTGCCTTGCATGCCGTCATTCGCGATGGCGTTGGACTGTGGGCCCAAAGGGTTTCGATCACGTTGGTTGGATCCCCTTATGCGACTGTCAGGAATGTGGGTCTGACTTGGTGCATCCACGTCTGACCCCACGTGCGCGATGCTGAGTCGGCGACTAACTCTCAGGGCAGGATATGCATTTCCACCATTCCGTAGACAGCATTCATGTTCATTCGGTGTGGAGATGGCGATGCCTGAACGTCCACCCTTTGTTCAGTATCGTTTGGTGGAGGAGCATTGATGCATTGTTCAGACCAGTCCAAAATATTTTTTCTGGTGAGTTGATCACGGTCCTTGACAGGTATCTGAGTGCCAATCTCACTCCAATTCTCTTCCTTATCCAGGTTGGCTGCTGCTTCGAGCACCTCTGCCTGGGCCCTTGCAGCAGCTGCTTCCTTTTTGAGTTGTAGGGTGCTTAACTTAGCATCCAGCTCAATTTTCTTCCGTGTGGCAGTAGCCGCTAATGTACTCTCTTGCTCTTCAAGCTCTGCTTTTTCTTGCTCTGCTTTCTTCCGTGCGGCAGCAGTTGCTAATATACTTTCTTGCTCTGCGAGCTCTGCTTTCCTCCGTGCGGCAGCAGTTGTTATGCTTGCTTCTTCTTGTATGCGAGCCTTTTCAATTAGCATGGCTTTCTCTTCGGCCATGTAGGAGATACGGGCATTTGCTGCTTCTGCTCCGACGCGTGCCTGAGCTGCTGCCATACTAGGAGATTATATATGTGAGTGTGCTGAGGCTTTAGATCTTGTGGTGGACCTGGATGAGACAGAGTGCTGAGATCGTGTCTCTCTTAAGCCCTCCACACGGTCCATTGCATCTTGTATCACTGCCTTCACATTATCATCGAGCAGTTCAAGGAAGTGCTCTTGCATACGCACTCCCTCAATGCCCTCATCTGTTTTCACCTTCATCAGGAGGGAGATGTATTTATTTGCCAGCAGCTTGTAGCTTGAGCTGCTCACCTTCACTCGCTGGATGACCCGCTGAATTGAGGCCACTGTGTCTGAGGCGTTTGAAGCTTCAGATATATCTGCTTCAACCCGGTCCCATGCCCTTTGTATCCTGGCATCAAGGTCCTGCTTCTCAGCATCATAGCTTTCCAAGGCCCGTTGTGTCAGCCTGACCTCTCTCTGGGGCTTTGAACTCCCTTGGTCCTCTTGAGGCAGGATGGGAGGTCCTGGATTGCTTAAATCACCTTCTTCAGCATCTCTCCCTGCTGCAGGCTGACTGCTTGAGAGCTCTTTGCTTGAGGAGCTGGTTGGGAGCTCCAAGAAGAATGTCTTTTTAAATCCTTTATATTAAGTTTGCGTGCTTGCTTGCTTGCTTGCGTGCTTGCTTGCTTGCTTAGGACCGTGCAAATCTTTCGGTCGTTTTTTAACCCACTTCCCGTGATCCAATCGAGCTGACATTTTCCACACAGACTCGTTGTGCCAGACAATTATTGTTCGTGAAAAAAAATTCCCAAAATTTTACACTTTTTAGGCAAAAAAATTATTTTACATATATTCAAATAGAACGCATTCATGGCTTTGGCTGAACGTCAGAGTGTAAGAGCCCAGAGCGTAACCCCTCCACAGGCCGTGGCGGAGTAGCGCAGTTGGTAGCGCCCTCGCTTCCCATGCCAAAGGTCGCGGGATCGATCCCCGCGTCCTCCACAGGCGAATATATTTTTAAATCCTTTATATTAAGTTCGCTGCCACGCATATAAAGGATTTATAGTGAAAAACTTTGTTTTTACGGGTTATACTTATTTAAATCCTTTATATTAAGTTCGCGTGCTTGCTTGCTTGCGTGCTTGCTTGCTTGCTTAGGACCGTGCAAATCTTTCGGTCGTTTTTTAACCCACTTCCCGTGATCCAATCGAGCTGACATTTTCCACACAGACTCGTTGTGCCAGACAATTATTGTTCGTGAAAAAAATTCCCAAAATTTTACACTGTTTAGGGAAAACAAATTAAATATTTAATTACCAATTGCTTAATGGTGGCAGACAATCATCTGACCCATAGGTGGCAGCCATCTCAAGCCAGAGGACGAGAGGACTCTAGCCGCCACGCATATAAAGGATTTAGAGTGAAGAACTTTGTTTTTACGGGTTAATTTTTTACTGTCTCGGCCTCGCTATGCGCTGCGTTGCACCGCTAGCTGAGTAGTTAACCTCGCGTTCAATAAACCCTCGGAGCCAGGATGAACGTCCGACTCCAAACGTCATTTATTGAGTTTAACGAGGTAAAACTGGTGAGAAAACACAGATACAGCATCTGTTATAACCCGGAAACACCAACACAATGAATGAATACCACAGCATCATAACATTGTCTTAGATAACATATTTCTAAACAATAGATCCTGGAGGGGGCAGGCACCTACATTACCACTGAAAAGCTATACAAGAGCATAAGCTGCTGTGTTACATAAGGCACACCATGTTATCATCACACTGCACCCCAGATGTACAGTACTACACATAACACTGCACTATGAATGAGACATTTTGTTATCCTTGCTCTCCAGATCGCAATATAGTTACTTGGGTACAAGTTTGACTCGACTTATTAAATTACAAGTAACATTCACAATAAGGAAAGTTGCAGGCTTCGTTGTTAACTAGGCCTCGTATTTATCATAACAATTTAACAGCATTATAAATCCATTTACATCCTTATAACGGTCATTCTAATATTATAACAGCATTGCCAATATTATAAGAACATAAACGAACTTACAGACAATGCTTCTTAAGGTCCCACAATGGACAATTGCAGCTGGCTTCACTGGGACGCGATGTGTGCCGCCATCTTGAATTACGTGTGTAATTGGCCGATGCCCACGTGGTTAAGTGGGAATCTTAATTCTCAACTTCCTGGTCACGTGACCAAAATTAGCATCAATAACAGGAAATTCCTGTGTACATACGCCCCCCCTCCCATCTGCCGTTAGGCAAACCTGCCGTGAGGCAGAACAACGGCGCAAGATCGCTATGAACCAGCCTCCGATATACGCATTCGTCACCAGTGACGAATATCTCAACCGGTCCGGAGCCTCTCCGAGGTCGACTCAACTTCAAATGAGTACCGAGTGCGGTGTGTAAACATCGTCATTCGGGAGACAAAGGTGACCGGGCATGCTGCTGGCCCACCCACCCTCTGTTGTGTCGTGCCGTTCGGCCTTCATAGGTGCTCGCTGAGGGGCCATCCATAAATGACGTCACGCAATTTTGGTAAAAATTTTTAACCCCCCCCCCCTCAAATATGACGTCACAAAGCTCTGCCCCCCCCTCCCAAAAAAATAAACATGCTTGAAATCGCTTTAAACTATTGTCATTGCAGTGCGTATTTAATGTGGCGCTGCACTCTGATGTTGTATGAGAAAACATTCATTAAAAAGTCTATTTAATTAATTAGAATGTGTTGTCTATGTTTATTTAAAGTTGCGCATTTTGATGTGACGTCACCTTTTTCAACCCCCCCCCCCCCTTCGTCATACATCGTTACAAATGTCTGACCCCCCACCCCCCTAGGTGCGTGACGTCATTTATGGACGACCCCTAATAGCACTTGCCCCCAACAGTGTGTAAATGGTTAGCGCACTCGACCTTTTCAATCCAGAGGTCTCGGTTAGATTCAGTCTCCACGGGACAAGCGCATTAAGCTTCCCGACCTCTGTCCACCCAGCAGTAGACACCAATGATGATTAACACATTCCTGTGGAGGGAGCTGGTAGGAATGTTGGGTTGTTCGGTCAATGGCCAGGGTCAATGGCGGCGTGGTGTATTCCGCAAATATGCCCGACTGTGAGGGCGGGCACAGGCCGGCGTGAGTAGGTTAAACGTTGAGTTTCATAAGGGCACCACGGGGTGACCAGCCCCTCCCCTCCCACCCCCACCCAGCCCCTCCCCACCCTCCCCACCCAGCCCCTCCCTCCCCACCCAGCCCCTCTCTGCACGACGGACGGACACAATAATCCCCTATGGGCTGGTGTAACCAGGAGGTTCCTACCAATATTATTCCACAGCTATAGTCGATGCGCAGCGTTCGTGTGGTTGAGGCAAAGTGTGGGTAGGCCCGCTTCTTTCAACACGCCTGGCCATCGTGGAGGAGTATAGAACAGATGCCCTCTAGATCTCCCTCTAGTAGAGGACGCAGGCGAGCTATTGCAGGGCGGCGCCTTTAACGCGTTATCTGCAATACTCACGTAACGTGCGCACTTCAGATAAGGTGCGGGGGATTGACGTGACCAGCACTCATCTGCTGTCAAACAAAGACACCCGACTGTCCACAGTCACACGAGGTACCATCCTCATCTTTACAGCTCAGTGTTAAAGTCCAAGATATAAATTACCAGACGTTTTGGATTCTGAAGATACAATGTTTGTGCCCGACACCTCAGGGAACCGGATTGAAGTGATGATTGTCTCTGGTGGCTCATTGTTTCATTAACATTTGAGGCCGCGTATAGTATTTGTAGACAGCTGTATGTGGAAAAGAAATACTATCGTTGTAATAATAATTCCCTGCTTCCCGTAAACGGCGCATTGGGATCTCCGGATGAAAATGCATCTTACAAATAGAACGTTGTCGTGACATTGATCGTCACTGCCGGATCGTGCGTGGGGAGGTGATAGATCGTTCGGGTACTTCGCGGAACTGGACGGGGTCGTGAGGCTGAGCCACGAGACGTGCGTGGGGAGGAGGAGGAGGGGGGTGCGATTCTGTTCGTGTCCACTCCGGGGGGCCGCCGACTCCGCTTGCTGGGTGGACCCAGGCTGTGCCAAGCCGACCATGGGGCGTCCCCTACTGACTGCCCAAAGGGGTGACAGCTGTCAAGTCGAAGGCTCGTTCGAGACAAACTTGCGGCTGCGAAAGCTTCCAGCAGAAGAAGCACGACGTTTTTGCTTGCACACCGAGAAGCATTGCTTTTGCTGGTTCGGGGCTGGCATCTATGTTTGGGCCAGTGACAGAGTAAATGTGCTTACTGCCTTGCAAGGCTGTGTCGGTATAAGTGTGGTTATCCGCGCACGTTTGCGTGATTAGTTCAATACATGCTTTATTGGTTCTCGTTACACACAAGTAAACGAGTGGAACGCGATTATTTCACACACACGCACCCCGCCCACCACCAACAACAGCCGCAGTTCGCCAGTAAGTGGTGGTGACGAAGACCTCGGCGCCTGTGTTAGGCAAGGTGCACTTTTAATGTGCACATTGCCCAACACGCACACGCTGTAAACGCCTCCGCTGCGTCATAAGCAAACAAATAACATGTGGCGTAAAACCAACACCAGCAACTTAAAAAAAAAATTCTAAGATGCAGTTTGAATTTTCACATCATGACTGAAAGCTTTCGTGACTGCAGGAATTAATATTCTTGTGTCTTTCGGTAAAGTCACGTAGATAGGTTCAAAGAAAATAACAAAACAATTACAAATTGTTATCACAAATTGTTATTTTTTGTTATTTTCTCATAACAAATTGTTATTTTTTTCGTTATTTTCTTGGAAACTATCTACGTGACTTCACCGAAAGACCCAATAATATTTTAATATCAATTAAAAACAATCCGAGAAGCCAACCCAGTCAGGGAGAGGCAGCCTACATTTTGCTACGGGCTTTTGTACAAATAATTGGGAGCGCGGACACATGGAATCGCCGACACAGACACACGCAAAAGATGTCCGCTAACAGCCACACACTCGAGTTCAAATGACATGTTCGTTCTAATTACACGTTCATGCAAATCAATTGTCATTCTTGCCGATAAACAATGCACATCCTGCAGTGTGTTATTTGTGATGCTGCGTATTCAGTGTTGTACAAGCACAATTAACAAAAACGCTACATATTCGTCAATGGCAGTGGCCTTAAATGAAAAAAGGTTTATATACACTGTATCCCTTCTGGAAATGACCCTTCGTTATAGCACTTAGAGGCCAGACGGACAGAATTAATACAGGTTAGAGTCTATACTTAGCACCATGGAGTCTTGTGAATTTGTAAAATATTGAGCACTCGACAAACACTTCAATAATGAAAAGTATTCGTAAATAAACTGATTTATATTAAAAGTTAAATTTTTTGTTGCCGGAACAATGCATTGCGGAAAGGTTTGTTCTTGTTTTGATAACAATGCGCAATGCATCTTGCAGTGCATTCTTGGGCCCAATGACCATTCCAATGAAACATATAACTGCCCTACATTTCGAATATCCTAACAGTGATATCATTCAGGTTTTTTGCATTTGTTTCAGGGGTTTTAGAAATTTCATTCAATAATTATACTTTCATAAAATATGGATTTCTATTAACAGATGGATGAAACAGTAGAGTATTTCCCAGGTAAAGCAATAAGTACTGCAGTGGCGGCTCCTGCAAAATCTCTCAGGGGGGGCAAATGTCTGGATGATTTATAAGGATAAGGTCCACCCATGCAAAGGATAAATTAACAGCTTAAGCATGTAAAGGCTACTTCACTTCTTTAATATTAATGAAAAATAAAGTGACTCTTACAATACATCTTGTTTGTTTCTATACTCACTATTAATACAATCCACTCAAGTTTATTTTATTAAAGATTCCACTAGGTGGCGACAAATAACATTGTTGGATGAAACGTGCTTACGTATGATGACGTAAGCACGTTAGTGTGCGAGCCCTCCCGGAAGCCATAGAGAATGCATTGCAGCGCCCCCCGTTCGAAAAAAAACATCTTTGAATGTAAGTCTATGGGGCCACTCTGGGCGATTCTCAGCCGGAGTGAAATCGCCCAAAAAGAGGCGGTACTCCACAGAACGTGACATGACGCTGATTGGACTATATCCAGAGGCACAGTGACGGCTAGCGTGACTCTGTGGTTGAATGACATTGGTGGTGCGTCGCCCAATCGCCCTAATGAAGAAACCGCCCCTGAAGTACTGTAACCATCTGGTTCCCACAGTTAACTGCCATTGCATATGGAGTGAAATAAGGCTAGCAAACAAAAGATAAAAATGAATCAATTTGGTTTTTAACAATATGCTCATTCGGGTGAATTTTAGCAGAGTTAAGTACAGCGGTCATGTCCCACGCATCAATGAATGCCACATTCATGGTTTTAAACAGTTCCAAGAGGACTTGGTTAAGCTTAAATGTGTTCCAGTTATTAAAGATCGCCACTCCACTGTTTTCTCTCACGTTGGATAATTTAACGATGACCTTCGTTTCAGGGCTTCGAATCAGGAGTTTCTCCACTGCCGCTTTAATGTTGTGCATTCTCGTTTGAAACACGTGCAGAGGGAAAGGCGTGAAATGAGCGCCGAGGGAGATGGCTACGACCGTATCGCTCCCACCGGTGATGTTATCAATTCGATTCGCTATGTATCTGAAGTCTTTTGTGTAAGTTCCTTTCGTGGCAATAAAAGGATAGTTGTGACAATACCAATTCAATGTAATGCTGTTGTCTTCATTAATGGCAACATTTGGCATATGTTTTCCAGGAATGTAACGATCTACAAGTCTGAAACCTGCAGAAAAGGCAACACACACACTCACTATTATTGCTCTGCAACGGTACAAATATATATTATTAAGAAGGTATGCAGTTGTTAGATTTTTATATAATGAAAACTTTCTCTAGAATTTAATGGGATTTACAACGAGGACCAATCTGTATATGACAATGTTATATTCGTAGAAAATGGCATAAAAATATGTCACCACAAAATAATAGATGCTTTAGAACTCAATGTTGAAAAACTAACAATCTGTGATGGTTTTCATGTGCCTCTAGAAAACGTACACACAATGCTTTAAGCTGTGCGTCGGCATAAACGTGTCACATTCAGTGCATCTTGCATGAATGCATTGGCATGCATTTAAATCATAAAAATGTTTGAGAGGTTTACTGTTAAGAGGAGTGGTTCATAAATACAAGTGAGTGAGTATCGTCATTCCTTACCATTGGTGAAATGAACAAGATATTTGAACCACTGTCCTATCGTCGAATCACCAAGGAGAAATATGTTTTTCCCCTTCAAACAGCCCAGAACCAATGATGGCGAAGAGAAATAGTTCATTTTGCAATATGACGAACACCACGCATTGTTGATGTAATATCCACTTGGACTTGGATTCCCCATTCCCATGATGCAATTGGGCAGACTGCTTTCCAACAAGTCTATAACAAGAACACACAGCATTTGTTTATTATTACGTGTATAATGTATAAAAGATCATCTATTTAAAGCATTGTTGATTGGCATGGTATGTTGTTTGTACACCATTCTCATAGGGGTTATGGATGTTGGCAAAGAGGCCAAGAAGCAAAAAAATGAAATGCCATTTGACAACTTGAAGGAAGGATGTCCGTGTAAGGAAATGGAGAAGAGAATTCACAATCGGATAGCTCAAGACTTGCCATTGGGCAGACTACTTCACATAGAATGTGAAGCCCATTGCATATAGAAAAAACACAATCTAAAATCCGGGACAACTTCGATAAAAAGAAGTATCAGCGTTTAATGCAACATTGCAGAAGCCCTTTAATCCATATATTGGTACATGGTTAGTTATACTCACGCAATTTAACCAAAAAACCTTTATTATGATTTGTACATTTACAGCCATTTATAAATACAATGCAGTTAAAGTTAGTAAACTTACATTATCTATTATATTGCTCTGTGAGGGATTTTGGTAATCGTTTATCCTTCCCACCCCTACCTATTGTAGCTGCCCATCACTTCCCTGACTGCCCCAACCCACTGCTGCTGATGACCCCTCCCCCAACCACCTCCACAACCCCCACCACTACCAAAACCAACAGGGCACTGAATGCCAAAACCAAATAAAATAACACGACCGTTGAAACTGACGAAGTAATTAAACGATCAAAATGCCCTATATTGCGGGCGTAACTGATAAACTATCCAGATGTTTGGAAAAACAAACATCCGAGTCAGATTTGGCGCAGTACATAAAATACAGAAATTTATATCTGCTACAAAAGATGCATTACCGAAGCTATCAACAGAAAGTGTGTATTGGACTAATTGCACGTGTGGAAAATGCTATGTTGGGAACAAGCGACGAATGATCAGCACGAGAGTAAAATAACACCAAATAAATATTAAATACTCCCAAATACAACTATCGGCAGTGGCAGAACACGTGTGCCAACAAGGACAATCAATTGATTTTGATAATGTTGAAGTTCTGTGCAAAACTAGCTACTACTGGCCAAGACTAATTAGAGAATTTATCGAAATTGAGAAATAAAAATTATTTTAACCATTCAGATAGCTACAGACTTAGTGCTGATTGGAAGCTAATCATCAAGTAATACAATGTTTACATGCATGCCTATACAGGTCACCATACTTCAATAGGGATTACCATTGAACAAGAATAAGTACGGCTATTTTAGTATACACAATCGACAGGAGCTAAAAGAACAATGGGCTTGCATAATGCGGATGCATAATGTTCGTTGATTACCATACAAATAACTAAAACCGGAAATATATACCCAATGTCATTGAAACACATTCATTAATCCCCCCCTCCCACTTCGCGCAAGAATCAGTGCTCACAAATGCTGTCATCACATCTACCACTCTCTTTAAGAAACGAAATAGGAGGATTTCTCCACAAATCTGGCTGTCGCCCGATGAAGCTAGTTGTAATTACTGGCGAAACGTTGTAATCAGATTTTAAATGTTGTGGCTTTGCTCACCAACACACGGATGTGCTGTACTAGTAACGAATTCATCTTCTTGGTTCTTTCGGTAAAGTCACGTAGAAGGGAAGTAATAAAATAATAAAAATAAAACATAAAATGAAATAATTCTCACGACGTTTCGGCTACAACGCAAGCAGCCGTCTTCAGGTGAAGAATGAGACACTACCAAGCTAGGAGCTTATTTCTAAACTGGGTTGGAGGTGGAAGAGCGCCTTAACAAAAAAGAATGTGCATTCTTCACCTGAAGACGGCTGCTTGCGTTGTAGCCGAAACGTCGTGAGAATTATTTCATTTTATTATGTTTTATTTTTATTATTTTATTACTTCCCTTCTACGTGACTTTACCGAAAGAACCAAGAAGATGAATCCCTGCAGTCACGAAAGCTTTAAATCGAAAAATAGTAACGAATTGGCATGTTCTGCTTACGTGACAAACCTTACTAATTGGCTGTGTCTGGTGGTGGCGGGTTTAACGACACATTAATATATGTATGCAATCTAACCCAAAAAAACCTGTATTATGGATATTAGTCGCGAAACCCTATGTGTTAAACTAAACCAGCCCAATCCTGTGTCTGGAGGATGGGGCACGGCCTAAACAGAAAGAGGTGGAGCCTAAATAAGACGGGGCGGGACTTAAAAAGGAAAGGTGCAGAGCCTGAACGAGGAAACGACGGGGCCTGAATAAGGTGTAAAGGGGCGGGGAATAAAGAGGACGGTGGGGCCTAAAGCAGAAGGGCCGGGTCCTGCAGAGGAAGGGGTAGACCTTACACAGATTGAACTTCCCTGTTGATTTAAGGCAGTAAACACATGGAATCGTCATACCTTTTCAATTAAAGCATGAGCACCCAACCTGTGCTGCAGCACCAGTGAAGAATGGATGCTGTTTTTAATATAATGTAAATGTAAACTTTCCAGAAACACTGACATGGGGTTATATCAATGTAGAGTTAGACAGTACTCAAATAAATGTTGGTATTTCTTATTTTGGAAATAAAGTGGTGTCTAACATAGTTTTACAATTAGGTTCCAATTTAACTATGCTGCCAGCCAATAACATTCAAACTGTTTAGAATCAGAATCCAAAAATGAATATTACACTAAATGTAATGTGAAAATTATTTATAGATACGTTACAAGTGTAGGAGCGCAGCTCGACAAATCTTTACCCCGAATACTAACCTAACATTTCCCAGTACTGTATATTTATATTCTTTAAAGTTTAAAATAAATGTTTAACTATATTCAAGTTACATTGAGAAGTTGATGTCAGGCTTTGACTGGCATGGCGCTCTTCTATTCCCTAAATAGTTTTTATATTTTTCTTCTTGGTTCTTTCGGTAAAGTCACGTAGAAGGGAAGTAATAAAATAATACAAATAAAACATAATAAAATAATTCTCACGACGTTTCGGCCACAACGCAAGCAGCCATCCTCAGGTGAAGAACATGTCTGTCTATAGACGCTCCAAGCCTAGGACGTGTCATTCAGACTCTGTCTTATCGACAGACATGTTCTTCACCTGAGGACGGCTGCTTGCGTTGTGGCCGAAACGTCGTGAGAATTATTTTATTATTTTTATTTTTATCATTTTATTACTTCCCTTCTCTACGTGACTTTACCGAAAGAACCAAGAAGATGAATCCCTGCAGTCACGAAAGCTTTAAATCGAAATTTAAGTTTATATATTTACAATGTTTTTGATCGTATGTTTGCAACAGCAAAAATACCAGTATATATATCTTCATTCATGACATTTGTAACGCATACAAATTGAACTTCAAAAGTACATTCAGAGGTGCCTAAATATGTGTATTAGTAAATAAACAGTTTATGATTAATAACTGACAAGAACGTGGAGAATATAACTACAGTACCTGAGACACTAAATCCAGTTTAAGAGCTTATAAAAGTATATATATTTTGGTATTCATTTTGAAATTGTAGTGAACTTTGGGGAAAATTCTGAGATATCTCCAAGTGTTTAGATAGTCATCTTGGGATCACGCATCACATTTAATATAGAGTGCATACAATAATTGTTATATGATTGCAACTATGCAAAGTCTCACTGGAAAAGGAATCTCAGTGGGCCTTTAGAGGAATAAAGTATAACAAGGCAAGTAAGAGATCTAAGCAGTGTTTAATAACACTGTAAAATATAAATATTCCTGGGTAATAAGTGCTATTTCCTAATTGTTTATGCCTCAAAAGTACAGAAAATGGCTATCATTCCCCACAAACTTTGCTTTTGTGACCAGGACAATGATATTTTGAAATTTACCTATTTTACAGAAGATTCCAGATAGATTAAGTGCTGAGTAAACTTGGAGTAACTTCTAGAACATTCTAGAACTTTCCAGTAATATAAGTAGTAGTTCAGTTTAGTTTCAGCTACCTAAGTGGATACATGTCTGCGTTTTTCTGAGATGGCATCAAGAGGCTGCAAGCATCCGGCAGACGCATTTTGCTATGTCTGCGGCTAAATTATCAAGACAAAAGCGAAAAAGTACTCTGTGGAAGCCTCTGCTAAGATGTGTGAGGCCTACAAGGCGTATTTCGGCATGCCTGTCGGGGATCAAGACAAACCCTGGGCACCTAATTTCACCTGCGAGCAATGCAAAAACACTCTGGAAGGTAAGATGGACAATTGTTGCTCGGAATTTTATGTTATAAAATTTGTTAAAATGTAAAATATTGTAAAAGTTTTTAATTTTAATGTTTTACAATTTTCAATCTTATTGAAAAAATATATAATATATGAAAAATGTTGCGAGAATCTCTTACACATTAGTCATGGGTGAAATAAATGTATTTTGTAGGATGGTACAGAGGGGAAAAGAGAGCCATGAAGTTCGCTATCCCAAGAATTTGGCGGGAACCCACTGACCACTCAAGCAACTGCTACTTCTTCATGGTGGACCCTTCCAAACGTCGAACTGGCAAGAATGCACCTGCTATCATGCATTCTTCAATGATGACAAGCAAAATCAACAAAGGCCCTACGTATCGGCGTCCTTTAAATAGGACAGGGGTGCTAAGAATCTCCGAGCTTGTGTCAAAGAACCCTTTCAAAGTAGCAACTTGGAACGTTAGAAGTTTACTTCAAGCAGGAAAACTAGCCAATGTCATACAAGAAATGGATCGACTTAAAATCAACATAATCGGTCTAAGCGAAACTAAATGGCCTGGAACAAAAAAGTTTATATCGAGCGAACACCACATCTTCTGCTCCGGAGGAGAAGAAAACACCAAACAAACATACGGTGTCGCCTTTATAGTACACAAGAAATTAGCGAATAAAGTCAACAACTTTACCCCAGTATCAGAACGAATAGCACTACTACAATTAGCAGGCAACAAAGTCAACGTGAACATTCTACAGGTTTATGCTCCAACAGCAGATAAACAAGATCATGAAATCGAATCGTTCTATGAGCAACTAACCAACACGCTGAAGCCGCTGAAGAAGCAAGACATCACTATAATCCTCGGCGATTTCAATGCCAAGGTTGGCCACGGTCGAATGCAGAACATTGTCGGAGAACACGGACTAGGAACAAGGAATGAACGAGGCGACAGACTGGTTCAATTCTGCCAAGAAGAACGTTTCAGTATTGCTAACACGTGGTTCCAATTACCACCTCGACGACTGTACACGTGGACCTCGCCGCAAGACTCCGACAACAACATCGTCAGGAACCAAATCGATTATATCCTAATTAACATCAGGTTTAAGTCCAGTGTGATTACAGCAAAAACCTACCCTGGAGCCGATATATCGTCAGATCATAACCCAGTAACAGCTACAATAAGACTCAAATTGCGATCAATACAATGTACAAAGACGAGACGAACAGACCTGGAGAAACTGAAGAACAGCGCCGATAAAAGACAAGTACAGCAACATCTCAACGATAGCATCCGCTCAATAACAACAGAAACAGCAGATGTTCAGGAGTACTGGCGCTCGTTCAAACAATGCATCACAGAAACAACAGAAGTCATGCTGGAACATCAGCCACCGAAAAAGAAACAACGATGGATGACACATTGTATTCTCGATCTAATGAGCCAACGAAGAATGTACAAAAACAACAACTTGGAGAAGTACAAACAAATGCAACAGAAGATCAGAGAAGCAATCCGACAGGCAAAAGAAAAGTGGATGGAAGAACAATGCGCCGAGATTGAAGAACTAATTAAAAAACACGACAATTTTACTCTGCACAAGAAGCTCAAAGAAGCTGGTAACATCTACAGACCAGCCCCAACAGCTACCTTGTATGCGGACAACAACCAACCAATCCTAAATAAACAAGAAAAAATGGACACCTGGACAAACTATATACACAAGCTCTATGGCGCCATTAGAACACCTGCAGAAAAAGACCAACAGATATCGAAAGACGCTCTACACATTTTAACATCAGAAGTAGAATATGCAATCAAAACAGCTAAGTCAGGCAAAGCGTGCGGGCCCGACACAATCCATGTAGAATTGCTCAAACTATTAGACAGTAACAACATACGACAACTGACTAATTGGTACAATCAAATATACAATGGCAATAAAATTCCATCCGACTGGCTACAATCCATCTTTGTGGCCATACCAAAGAAAGCAACAAGTCGGAAATGCGAGGACTACAGACTGATAAGCTTGATGAGCCACGTGCTGAAAGTCTTCCTGAAGGTGATCCAACAGCGCATACGCTCCACATGCGAAAATGCATTGAAGAACACACAGTTTGGCTTCTGCAAAGGACTAGGCACAAGAGAAGCAATCTTCTGTCTACAGATACTACTACAGCGATGCTACGAACATCAGAAAGAAGTGTACATCTGCTTCATAGATTACGAGAAAGCCTTTGACTCAGTCGACCACGACCGACTAGCAGCTCTATTAAAACAACTGGGACTAGATAAAAACGACATCAACTTCATCATTGCTCTTTATTGGAAGCAAACAGCCCAACTCCGATATGACAACGAATTGACAGACCCAACACCAATACAAAAAGGTGTACGACAAGGCTGCCCACTTTCACCCAGTCTTTTCAACATCTACTCGGAGCAGATTTTTGATCGAACACTAGCAGATAAAAACATTGGTATTAAAGTCAATGGACAATACATCAACAACATCAGGTATGCCGACGACACTGCACTGCTGGCCGATTCGGAACAAGACCTACAACAAATCTTGGACGAGGTTGCCACAGAGAGTCAAATATGGGGCTTACGAATTAATAAAAAGAAAACAAAGGTTATGAAGGTCAGCCGAACTACAAGCGAAATAACAATCAAGCTTGGTAGCGAAAAATTGGAACAAGTACACCGATTTAAATACCTTGGTGTAATCATTGACGATCAGTTGAACCATGAAGTCGAAATCAAGAGCAGAATTGAACAAGCAAGGCAAGCATTTATTAAATGGAAAACACTCCTTGCAGACCGCAACTTGAGTACATCACTGAAACTGCGCACACTGAAATGCTACATCTGGTCAATTTTGCTGTACGGAGTTGAGACGTGGACACTGACAACAACAGCAACAAAAAGGCTCGAAGCTTTCGAGATGTGGCTGTATCGAAGAATGCTGAAAATCCCATGGACAGCCAAAACCACCAATACACAAGTTCTGCAAGATATGGGCACTGACAGGCAACTGCTGAAGACCATCATTAGCAGGAAGTGTTACTACCTAGGCCACATTGCCCGAAACGACCACAAATACCAGCTATTAAAGCTAATCCTGGAAGGAAAAATCGAAGGGAAAAAACGACCAGGACGGCCAAAAACGACATGGCTCAGTAACATCAAAACATGGCTACAATTAACAACAGCACAAACTCTACACGCCGTGCTAGACCGGGACCAATATCATCGTGAAGTCGCACACGCCGTTAGGCAGCACTAAAGAAGAAGATCATGCATTCGGACCTTCCTTCATCCATCGCCCCGGTGCCACACTGCCATGAGCTCCCCGTACCCACTCCTCCAAAGAGAGAGCAGCCGTCTTTAGAAGAGAGCAGCAAGTCAGAGAGCGAGGAAGACGTTGTAGATCCAGATGACAATTTCAGAGGTGGAGCTGAGGAGGGAAACGCATACTACCCCAACCAAAAAGACCTCAACGACTTGATCAGAGATCTTGGTCTCACCAAGTCCAATGCTGAGCTTTTGACGGCTCGGCTTAAGCAGTGGAACTTATTGGATGAAAGTGTGCAGGTCGCAGATCAGAGGAAGCGTCACCAACCTTTTTGCAGCTTCTTCACCCATAAAGATGGGCTCTGCTTCTGACTCAATGTGACCAGTCTGTTCGAGGCAATCAGAATCGCCTGTTACCAGAATGAGTAGCGCCTCTTCATTGACAGCTTATCCAGGAGCCTCAAAGCCATGCTGCTCCATAATGGTAACAAGTAACCGTCTCTTCCCCTGGCTCACTCGGTGAACCTCAAAGAGGATTACAACAGCATCAAGACCTTGCTGGATGCTTTGAAGTATGATGAGTATGGCTGGGAGGTCATCGGAGACTTCAAAATAGTGGCATTCCTGATGGGTCTCCAAGGCGGTTTTACCAAGTTTCCCTGATATCTTTGCCTTTGGGACAGCAGGGACACCAAAGCGCACTACCGCAGGCAGGACTGGCCACAGCGGACCGAGTTCTCTGTGGGGAGGAACAACGTCAAGTGGGAGCCACTGGTGGACTCCCGGAAGGTGCTGGTGCCACCACTGCACATCAAATTGGGCCCTACGAAACAATTTGTCAGAGCTGTAGATAAGAAGTCGGCAGCCTTCAAGTACCTTCAAGACTTCTTCCCTAAGCTGTCAGATGCAAAGGTCAAAGCCGGTGTCTTCGTCGGACCACAGATAAAGGAGATCCTGGAGGGCAATGAATTCCCCAAGAAGCTCACTCGCAAGGAGAAAGCGGCTTAGAACAGCTTTGTCGCAGTGGTTCGTGGCTTCCTGGGCACTCACGAGGTCGAAAACTATGTGGAGCTGGTTGAGACTCTGGTGAAGAACTACGGCACAATGGGCTGTAGGATGTCCCTCAAAGTCCATATGCTTGATGCTCATCTTCATAAATTCAAGGAGAACATGGGAGCGTACTCGGAGGAGCAAGGCGAGCGCTTCCACAAGGATATACTGGACTTTGAACGCCACTACCAAGGACAGTATAACGAGAACATGATGGGGGCTGATTCGTCAACGTGATTTACAGTATAATCGTAAATCTCGAAAAACTACTCACTTATCAATTTTTTGCAGTCATTTTTGTATTACTTTAGTATAAATACATGTTAATTTGTATTCCCATGTTGTTTTGTCTGACTTTATGTGAACAAAAATACACTAATTTTCCTGTTTTCTCATTGAAAATAGGTAAATTTCAAAATATCACTGTCCTGGTCACAAAAGCAAAGTTTGTGGGGAATAATAGACATTTTCTATACTTTTTAGGCGTAAGCAATTAGGAAATAACACTACCCAGGAACAAAAATTGTGTTACATAGTGTAATAGATGCCAACACCTCCTGCCCAACAGCTTTTTTTTGCACTATACAAGCAGTCCGTTCACATTTATAAACATTTAAAAGATTTTTCTTACATATACTTACCAGTTACTGGGGCAACATCTATTTTGTATGCAGATGGAATTGGCTTCCATATCTTTTCTCTGCAAGAGAAAGTGCAAACAATGTATAATTGTCCCTGACATCTGGACACATTTGGTTCTAGAAATATCTTGAAATAAATACAAGAATATTGTATATATTTTAGGTCAAAGGAAACAATTGCAGTCTTTTTTTTACCCTATGGCAAATAGGTGTAAATTATATGTCCAGTTTAAAGTTTGTGAGCCATGTGATAGCTTTGGGAGTAGCACGACAGAATTCACTTGTTTGTAATATGGTCCATTGTGTGGTTCGGGTGGCCGCAGTCACTCTGCCGTGGGTCATCTTTAATTTCCCACGTGTGGAAGAGGTGCGCACAGCGAGCGCAGTATTCTTAGAATAAACCCGTGCAGAGCAGTGGTGGGGCCCTCGATGTGATTTTCATTAGGAACACCATAGTCATGAAGAAATGATCAGATGTTTATTTACCTTGTAAAAAAACGACCTTCCTCTTGACTAAATATGTTCCTGTTGCGTGATTTGATAGTGAGAAGAGACGAACAAGGAAGCGTACTTGGTTTTTCACACATCCACGGTTCACGTAAATGTGGATCGGTGAAATCGCAGACTTGCTCGGCAGTGTTTGGAAAAATGTGGCATGGAGTTACTTCTTTTGACTTCCCACTGACAAATGTCCCCAGGAAAGTGACTTTATCTGGAATGGTTTCTCGGACTCTGTCCAGCACGCTCACGGCCTCACTGGAGTGCACGAGCGTGAAGGCCAGACTGCTCTCTCCTGGCCAGAAGAGCGTGAACCTAACATCGTACACACCATTGCCAAGGTCAGTCACCACGCCAGAAGACGCAGCCCCAAGGCGTGGGCTGAAAATCCGAGCGAGGAGGAAATCCCCACCGTAGAGCTTCCTTCTGTTCCCAAAGTCATACATTGCCACTTGAACATGGAGTGTGCCTCCAACGGTGGGGGGTTCTTCTCCGTTTAGTATTGTGATTCGACTGTTCTTTGCAGATGTAGAGCAAGTGATGTTGGTTGAAATTGGTATTTTATGTTTTGTTGAAGGATATGTCATTGTACCACTGATTGTATCGTTGGTTTGAAGTAATAATGCATTTTGGTAGTGAACTTTTGGTGGTAATGATTTGAGGTTCCATGTGTTCTGAAAAAAAAGTTTTTTTTTTAGCATTTTACAAAAAGCGGTATCATATAACTTATATAGGGCACCGAATGACAGGCTGTAAATTACAACATTGTTAAGGTTGTGTATCAAAGAAAATCCCAAGAGGGTTTGTTTCACCACGCATAATATTACAATGCTCGGAGGGATTGTGGTGGTTGTGAAGCCGCCCGACCTCTACTGTCCCCGCCCAGCAATGCCACTGCAACACGCCCACGCTCACCCCCACCACTACCGATATCAGCCAAACCCTGTAACCGAGGCAGGGCTTAAAGAGAAAGAGGGGACGAAATAATAATAGGCGGGGCCTTAATAGGTAAATATATAAAGGTGGCGCCTTATCAGGAAGGAGTGGGGGCCAAAGGGGTAAAAAGGTAGTAATAAAAGCATATAAAGGCAGCGTAGCTTTTGTGTGGCAGATGTGGCCACAAGCCAACTAGTACAAATTAGATGACATATTTTACCACCACCCTAAAGCCCTGAATTACTTGTTTTACCGCAGAATTTCTATGAACAGACAAAACAATGGACTGCATTTGACTTTGAGTGTCGGTAGCATAGCTTGTAACTTTAAACAAAATAGTGTAAGTTTTATTATTCGATATGTTTCTATACGTGAAAATGAAATAATATAAAATTTCAGGCAACCTAGCAACATACCTGACTGATGAGATTCATAACGTTAAGGATGTGTACATTTCTATGGCCGACGTATAGTAACAAATGTCTGCACATAGTTACGGTATCTTGATAAAAAAAAGCATTGCACGGGTGATGAAATATATAATAGCTCGACTTCCACACATCTTCCAACTTAAAAGGGTGGCAGTGCTTACCTTAAAACTTACCTTAAAATATCCATTTGAACAATATATGAGCAGTACAGCTGCAAGTAATGTGATGAAAACTATTATATTGGAGACCGTAATTTGACTTCTAAATGTCTTGGAATTCATTTTTCCTGCAAAAAAAGGTTGGTATTATTTGTCGTTTGAATACTCATTTCATTGAAAATGTTCACAGTGTATGACCTCAACAACAAAATGCTCAAATTCTACAATGTTTTATTTTTATTTATGATTCACTTGTAATGAACAGAAAAAGTATATAAATTAAACATCAGTTTTTATAAGTCACAAACAAATCATGAACGTAAACGTAATTAATTATAGATAAATCATTAGACAATATACACCTCTGTCCGATATCTGTTCCTCCACGTAACAAATACAAGTATTTTTTGACACAACCCATCAGCCACACTGTCTTTTGGGAGCGCATCATTTCAGCAGTATTGGTTGAACAGAAGAAAACTCTGAACCGTTTTGGATACTCATTGTCTCACGAGTAGAGTCAGGCTTGCTTGATTGCACCAATGCTGGTGAACTACCAGGTCTTGATAGGCAAGTAACCTCGTTCTCTGTTTGATATGGGTCCAAGTACGACGCGAAACTGTTTAATACACAACACAAAGTGCAGGGACAGGCAGGGGAAGCAAGCAAGCGTGTTGTCTACTTATTAATCGAGTTACTTTACTTTCATTCTCTATGACTATAAGTGACCAGAATCCTGGTAACCATAATCCTGGTCACTTGTACGTATGTATGTTGAACTTCTTTCGCACCGTACGTAGCCAACCGTGCTCATCGGAGATACGAGGAAGGACAACAAACTAAACACACAAAAAAAACTGTTCTAAATAAATTAGTTTTCAATCTGGATTTAAAAGTGCATAGCTCCTGTGGCTTCCTAATATCGGAAGGAAGAGGAGCGTTCCAGACGGACGCAGAAGCGCACCTGTGTTGATCATCTCATCTCTTGCGCTGCTACTGCAGCGGGGACTGTCAGCAGTTGATGCTCGACCGAAGGCTCCGCCAAAGACGACCGCACATGGGTTGTAAGCGGCTGCGACAGCTTACCGTGTTACACGATGCGATATTACACGTATAGACATGTTTACCATTCACGTGCGTGTTTATTCTTCTGGTGATCCTTAACCACGGTATATTTAACTCCACACCCTGAACTGAAGATGACTTTATTTTGTAAGCGGATGGTGTTCGACCCAGTCTGCACAAACTGCACCCATATATAATTATATAAAATGATGCTGGGTGTATCCGTATCCACGTCATCAATACAAAGGTCATGTGTTTCAACACTCAGCCCCAAGTAGATGATTAACCCCTTTGTCATTTCACATGATGGGAAATTACGTACCGCAATAGATTTTAACCTTCACTTTCTTGAGCAGATTGATTCAACCTTCATGTTAAGCTTCAAGCTAATTACGAAGAGAGTTGGAACGGCAACTCGCGGGATACGTATGCACGTTGAACTTCTTTCGCATCGCACGTAGCCAACCGTGGTAATCGGAGGTGCGACAGAGATGACGGCGGAGGAGACGTTACGCGGAGCTCGACAGCAAAGTAAACAAAATCATCGAAGCCATCAGCCAACGCGATCATGGGAGCCCCGCTGCCAGGTGGCGATCTCCGTGACGGAGACTTCTCACTCGGGGCAAAGAAAAGGGCGCGGCATGTTTGTGCTTGCCCGTCATCGATCCCCGCGCGTGACGTCATCCCCTTGTGATGTCCCAGAAGAGCAAAGTGCTGACCGCACGCACGCCTTGCCACGGAATACTCGTGCCCCGTAAACGCCACGGTCAGCCATGGTCTATCCACTGCTGTTCGGACTCCCGACGTCGTCGCTCTCGTTACCGATTGCCGCAAGAACCAAAATAAGTCATATTTAAAAATACTTTTTTTTTAAACACGATTTAATGAAATGTACTGCACTCGTAATGGCAAAACTCCACGACTCCAGGAAGTGGCCTCGAAGCTTGCCATAACGTAAGGGGCAGTGGTGATTTATAGCCAACGTTAGTTGAGAATGGACAATTAGACCCAAACCGAAACATAACATATATAAAAGAATGTTTTTTTATGATAGAATATAGTATTGTCATCAGTATGATATAAGTATACCAAGTTTGCAGTCGATACCACATTGGGGAGTGGGTTAAAATTGAGTAACAAGATTGAGGATACGACAACAACAGACAGCGAGTTAGATAAAATCGTGTAAAATAAAAAATAATTTCTCTCATGCGCCCGAGCTACGTATACTCCACACATTGGTCAATCATACAATGGGATAAAAAAAAGATACAGATTAAATTGGGTCTTCTTCATAGCACATATAATTAGCGACCATAGAGAGATAAAACATCGACAGGGATTGGAGACTGCACTTAACACCATGGTGGCTAACGATAATTAATTTTTTTTTTATGAATTTCAGTTTTTTTGTTTATAGGCATATGACTAGGTAGGTACCTAACACTTTTTTAATACCAGAAACTTCAAGATTTAAAACAATGTTACAAAATTCATAATCAACGTTTTTGGGTTTAAATCGCGTTATTTATAAATGTGTCGTAACCCTCCACCACCCGACACGGCCAATCAGTAAAAATTGTCACGTTGACAAAAGACAAATAGTTCACTGCTTTAGCCCACCGGTGTGTTGAAGGGTGAAACCACAACATTTACAATTTTTTGTGTGTTTATTTTATAACATTTAACACGTAGGCTTTTGCGACCAATATTGTTGTGGTTTCACGCTTCAACACACCGGTGGGCTAAAAGCAGTGAACTATTTGTCTTTTGTCAACGTGACACTTTTTACTGATTGGCCGTGTCGGGTGGTGGAGGGTTACGACACGTTTATAAATAACGCGGTCTAAACCCAAAAACGTTGATTATGAATAATATTGGTCGCGAAACCCTACTTGTTAAATGTTAAAAAATAAACGCATTTATATGAAACGTTAAATGAGATTTTTTTTGCTGCCGATGCGTGACGGTTTGCTCTCGTGAAGGCGAGGCGTGATGACCCCCGAACAAAAAGCATTCCTTGGTTCAACGTTTTAACAAAAAAAGGAATGTAATTGCCACGCGGCATGGACCACTTCCTGGGTGGAATCGTGGGCGGCTGTCGACGTGGCAAACACCCTCATTAGAGGGCCCGACTGTAAGAAGCACCGGGCTCTCTCCCCCCCTCTCTCTCTCCCACAACCACGACGGACCTCGCTAAACTCGTGCTCGAACGCAACGTGGGAGATGCGCGTGACGCCTCGCACACGTTGAAGATCAAAAAAACGCCGAACTACGCCTGTGGTCCATACCATCAAACCCAAACCGCCGACCGAATGCGACATCCACGCAACATCTCGGTCTACTGCAAGTTAACCAATTGTGTTTCATATTTTTTCTATTTAGGGCCCCGCACTAGCTTAATCCGGCACTGGTCGAAACGCATTCCGAGCCCAATTGCCGCAATAGAGAGCAGCTGCGGGGCTTATGGACGAGTCAGGTGCGCCCGGAGCAAGTGCTGGCCTTATGACTCAAGTTTGTCCCACACGCACAGATCTGTATGACAAGTAGTTTATTTTTTTGTTTCAAATCAACTCAATGAGGCAGCAGTCGACGCCGGAATGTTGCGTGGATGGTGCATTTGGTCGGCGGTTTGTGAAAATAAAAACATTTGTAAACGGTACCTCATTGCCCGGGTTGTTAATGCGGCTTTGGATGAGACGGGGAAACGCAATGGAAATATTGGCAGATGAAGATTATAATTTAGCATGATGGTGACTTTGGCGGCATGTCCTGTGCTTATACAATAGCCACACCAAGGAACATCCACTTTCCCAGATTGAGTAAATTACGACTTCGAGATACCTGATAGAACCATCCCATGGGGGTGGTCGTGGATTATTTTATTCTAAAGTCTCGTAGAAGTGAAATAATAAAATAATAAAAATATAACATAATAAAATAAAAATTCTCACGACGTTTCGGCCACAACACAAACAGCCGTCCTCAGGTGAAGAAACTGAGCTGTCGGAAAGAGAGCGTCCCAATGACGCTGTCTTTCCGACATTTTATTATTGCCCTTCTACGTGACTTTACCGAAAGAATCAAGAAGATGAATCCCTGCAGTCACGAATGCTTTAAATCGAAATTTAAGCTTCAAATCTAGAATCTAAATTTATTTTGCTCTAATCACATGAATTCACCTTGTCCAATCAATGAACACAAGTCGTCCAACCACGACCCACCTCGGCATGAACTAGTCACATTAAACTAGAGTACACACACACACAACCAAGTACACCTTTATTTTTTATTAACAGCATGATAGGACAGTAGTACCACTAATCACCTTGGGTTACTCTTCCAGTCCTTTATTTACATCTCCATCATACACGGCTCCCTCCTTCCTTCATCCTGCCGACGCCCACTCTTAACCCCACGGCCCCTCACCCATCCCCCCCTCTCCTTATCCCTGTCACCGTATGTCGCAAACCGTGCTAATCAGAGGTGCGGGGAAGGACAACAAACGAAACACAAAATGCAGCTCATGTGGCGGTAATTATGTATAAGTCGTGCGGATAATGAGTTTTTTTTAATAATTAACATTACCTCTTGAGATGAACGCTTAACAAAAGATGCATGGCTTTGGCCACTTTACAGCCGAGTCTTTCCTTATATTCTATGTTAACATATAAAATATTGTTCTAGATCTGGAGGTGAATAATGAGTCTTGGAAACCATGAAGAAAATTGAGTGCTATCAAGTTCAATGCATTTCCAGTTTATTCCTTTACTGACATTAGTTTGACAATTTTTTTTATTCATGTTCTTTGGGTCTTTCGGTAAAGCCACGTAGATAGAAAAAAAGAATACAAATTATGTCACGACGTTTCGATCGCAACACAAGCAATCGTCCTCAGGTGAAAGAAGAGGGGGAAAACTGCTGAGGCAGGCTGTTTATAAAGGTTTAGAGATGAGCGGGGCAGCTAATGTTAATGTAGGAGAGGTCTCCGTAACCGGCAGTAGGTGTACACCAATCAAAGAGCTGTTTACAAAGGTTTACTGTTCCATTTCACCAGATAAGGTCCACGGAGCTATATAGCGCGTTTTCTGAAGCGACCTGGCCACAAATGATAGCTCAACGAAGTGTCTTATCATCCGGAGAAAAGTCCACACGACCACGGGGAGAACATGCAAACTAAAAATACACAGGCGTTAGGGTCAGAATCGAACCCACAACTTCCTGTATACCAGGCGAGGTATTTAACATCTCACCACCGTTTATAGCTGGAATTCTAGGGAGCAGAATGGGATTGAGTTGAAGTTCGTTGGATGTCGGACGTTTAAGTCTCAAATAATTGAAGGGAGGTTGGAAGGTTATCTTGAAATAATTTATTAAATACATGCTATTTTCCGTTTCTTGTGTAGATTTAAAGTTTCACTTAAGACAATGCACATTCTTTGTTTCACGCATAATAATCGCAGTACATTCTACATGTATGCGTAACATTGAATTATAGCCGCGTGCACTAGAACACCCACCAGAACAAAAGTTATTCCACGATTATATACATCATAGCGAATGTTGTGTCCGAAACCTTAAGTGTAAGCGTCACCAAGAAAAAAAACATTCAGTGGTGCTCTTCTGCATTGCCATCTCTGAGTCAGTGGTGAAATTTCCACGTATCGATAGCATTCATCAACCTAACGAGGAGGCAAAACCATTTAAGAATACTGGACATATAGGGGGATAAGTCCATCCCTCGTAAAAAAAAATACGTAATTTGAACCATCCTCCTGCATCTTAGTCAAGCACTCTGCCACAGACACACCCGGATGGATACCAAAACCTCTAAAAGTTATTCAAAACAGTGGTTTGAGCAGTGAACAAGATACATATTTTAAGAAATGCTCATTTTCACGTCGTGAGAATTGTATTTTATTATGCTTTATTTTTATTATTTTGTTATTTCCCTTCTACGTGACTTTACCGAAAGAACCAAGAAGAGAAATGCTCATTTGCTACATATTATGTAAACATTGTATGTAATATATTTGCATTATATTTTAAGTAGGACCATCATTATGTGTCAATGAACCAGGACCAGAACGATTCCGTTATGGATCTCGTAGGAATGACCCAATATTAGCAAATAAAAGAAAAAAAAGCATTTACTTGATTTTTCACGATGAATGGATTCGGGTGAATCTGAGCAGAATTAAGCACAGCTGTCATATCCCACGCATCTACAAATGCAACCTTCAAGTTTTTAAACACTTCCAAAAGGATTTGATTGATTCTAAATGTGCCCCAGTTGTTTAATATTTCCACGCCATAATTTTCTCGTGTGTTCGCTAATTTAACGATGACCTTCGTTTCAGGACTTCGAATCAGGAGTTTTTCTACCGCCGCTTTAATGTTGCGCATTCTCGTTTCAAACACGTGCAGAGGGAAGGGCGTGTAATGAGCGCCGAGGCAGATTCCTAAGACAGTGTCGCTCCCACCGGTGATGTTATCAATTCGATTCGCGACATATTTGAGGTCTTCTGGATAAGTGTCTGCCGATGCAATGAACGGGTAGCTGTGGCAAAACCATTGCCATGTGACGTCGTAGCTTTCATTGACAGCTTTTTTGGGTTGATGCTTTCCAGGTTTGTGAAGATCGATAACGTGTAAATCTGTATGAGAGACAGGACACGTGTACGTTAAAATTAATGTTTCCATTAATAAGCACAATCCAAATAGTCAATTGGATAAATAAATGCATATATAGAATTAATGTATTTTTCAATACAGTAATTAGAAAACATTTATGTAATAGGTCGTGCATTATGCATTAAACCATTAGCAATTCCTGAAGTGCATTTTGGTCTTCTCATCTTGGGTGACCATAAAAATTAATTGAAGCAAATGTGACAGCACCAAAGCCCACTCCTGCAAAATCTGCTTCTGGGAACCATATATGTTTAGCCCTCAGTTTTAAGATTAATGTGATGTTTGACATTTATCAATAACCACATGGACACAAGTACAAATAATATTAAGTGCCGTTACCTTTGATGAAACTAACTAGATATTCCCACCACTGCCTTATGGTAGAATCGCCAAGTAGAATTACGTTTTTCCCTTTCAAGCAGTTCAAAACAGATAATGGCGAATTGAACTGCTTCGTTTTGCAATACGTAGATTGCCACGTATTTCTCAGGTAATATCCACTGGGGTTTGGATTTCCAAAACCCATAGCGCAATCTTCAAAATTGCTTTCAAATGAACCTTGTAAGAAGTAAAAAAAAACAATTATTAAAAACATGTTGAAAATTATTTCATGAAGGTTGAACAGCATGCTTAATCATTCACATTAATTGGGGCTTAAATTTACGTATTGTGCACGCGAAAAAGTATATGTAAAGGCAAAGATCTCCGTAAAGTCTGTAACATACTGTTTGGGGCAAGTGCTGTTAGTGACCACCTATTAAGGCTGGCACAACACGCGAGGGGTGGGTGGCCAATACCACACCCACCAGCCTTCATTTCTCCAGTGCTGGTGTTTACACAAAGACAAAGATCCACCGTATAGCCTTAACAGACTGTAGGGGCAAGTACTGTTAGCGAGCACCTATGAAGGCCGGAACGGTACACGAGGGGGTTGGTAGCCAGCACCACGCCCGACCGCCTTTGTCTCCCCAGTGGCGATGTTTACACACCGCACCAGGTACTCATTTCAGGCTGAGTCGACCTAGGGGAGGCCCATGACCGGTTCAGATAATCGTCACTGGTGTTGGCCGTGAGCGGGAATCGAACCCGGGTCGCCAGGTTCATAGCGCAGCGCGCTAACCGCTACACTCCACAAGCACATTACGACAGACATTTTGGGCTCAATCAAATTATTTGCAAGGTCTAATTTACAAAATATATTATTGAAAAAGCAAAGACTGTAAAGTTAAATGTGCAAGACAACGTTTTAAAATGTTCTTTAGTGCAAGGTTACACGATAAACGTTGGTTAAACGTAGTTTATTTGTTATGCTCTTTGTGAACAATGTTACTCTGTATTTGAGAAGCGAATGATTGCGACCTGTCGCTAAAGTCCTTTCTGAAAAGAATGATACACATTTATACAAGTTTGATTGTGCCATATCATACTGCCCCCATTTTCGCTGGCATTTTAGAATTACAGCCAATAATTCTTGCCGAATGTCATTATTAGATTTACATGTTGGCGAAATGTTAAGCTTTCACGAATGTTACTCCTGCACGACTGTCGGCAGGTGGAAAGTCAAAACCCGGACCATTTAAGCAAACAAAGTAGGCAGAACTTACAAAGTTCTCCACAGGACCCTCCCGCAGCCAAAAGAGTAAGGTGGGGCTCGGGGCGTGATAAGTTTAACGTTCTGACCCGCCCCGAATGGACATTTGTGAAAATAGCTTTATAGCTCATCGGAATCCTCCAATATAAATATATTATAATTTTGAAGTGAAGAGGTGGCCGCCAGAGGTGGGACAAAGTCATTGTTATGCAAGTCCAAGTCGAGTCGCAAGTCATCAAATTCATGACTCGAGTCTGACTCGAGTCCAAGTCACATGACTCGAGTCCACATCTCATAGGTGGGACAAAGTCATTGTTATGCAAGTCCAAGTCGAGTCGCAAGTCATCAAATTCATGACTCGAGTCTGACTCGAGTCCAAGTCACATGACTCGAGTCCACACCTCTGGTGGCCGCTATCAAATTCTCAAAAGAGTATTGCCCTTGGAGAAAATTTCCACGTGAACATTTAGTGCAGCGTGGGACTGGCCAATAGTGATGCTGTAGCGCATTTGTCTGGGCTAACATCACACGTAAATACCACGTGCAGTAAACTATTGTAGTCTGCGCTCCTTCAATGGAGGCACAGCAAAGCTAAACACACTTTCTCACGTCCTTTCGTGGCTAGCAGACATTGAAACTGAGCGCCTGAACACGTTGCCATTCGCACGAATAGATTAGTAACGCACTGTGTGGTTGCTATTGTTGACACGCGGCATGATCGTCAATCTGCACAAACCAGCACGGTCAAACAACTCCCATGTGGAATGATCACGGGCTATGCATTAATCACCCCTGATAATGATTTAAATGTATCAGACGAAATGTATTTAAACGGGGGGGGGGGCGTTGGATGGAAGCTATAGGATGGGAATTCGTAATTAATAGAGGGCAAAACCTCCAGTCGACGAAAATAATGGTATTTATTCATTCAAAATGACAAATTGTTGCTGCATCTAAAATATACAGTACTTACCATTTGCTGGAGCAACTCGTACATTGTACGTAAGTTGTTTCGATACCCATATGCGATCACTGTGATGAAAACAAAATTCACTTGAAATTAAGCATTGATTATATGCTTTATTAAGCAAGCCTTGCATCTGTTATTACTGTAAATTGTTATCGTGTGTTGATAGACTTAAAAACATGACACGGAGACATGGAGAAACCAAACGACATGTCTCGGACCACATCCGTGAACATAAAGCAGACTTGAAACACGGTAGGACAAACACCTCAGCCGTGGCAGATCACTGTTACAATTCAGTGGGCTCACATGACATTGACTTCTCCAAGACAGAGGTTCTCTGCAAGCCATCTGGCTACCATGAGAGATTCGTTCATGAGGCGATCCACATATACAAACACAGAGACAATTTCACCTGAGAAGATGGATTCTGGCTTAGCAATCATTGGAAGGACGTAATAAACCATTTCGGATCTTAACTGATTGTGTTCACGTTTACGGTGACTTTCAGACCGCGTTCCACTCACTGGCATTGTATTCTCTGCAGGGAATGGATTCTTTGCTCCGCTGCAAGTTTACCCTCACTACTCACCCATTGACATATTTCGTTGCTTCCCCTTAGTATCTTTCACACGACGGTCAATGGTACAGTGTATAATAACAAATAGTATAACATTTATATGCTTAATACAATGTACAAGGTAATATATAGTATCGTAATTGTATAGTCAATATACAGCAGTATGATATACATTAGGGTGGGTAGAATAATACATAGTTCAATATTACAATGTGGTTTATATCAATACAGTATATAATTTAACGTTGGGTTTGTCTATGGCAGTATATAGTACGGTGTAGACTCGTTTGATGTAAGAGAATAAAGTTTAGATGTTGCTAATCCTGCATAATGCACGGACATGAGTAGTACTAATCACATACCTGCATTTCCCATAAATATGCTAAATGCCTCTTGATATGCATATTCTTTTGTCAAGGCGCTCTTTTCCCCCCTTCCAACCCAGCTTATATATATGCTCCAAGCACGTGTGCTGTTTCATTCAGACGCTGTCGCCTCGACAGACCTGGTTTTCACCTGAGGACGGCTGCTTGCGTTGTGGCCGAAACGTCGTGAGAATTGTTTATTATATTTTATTTGTATTATTTTATTACTTCCCTTCTACGTGACTTTACCGAAAGAACCAAGAAGATGAATCCCTGCAGTCACGAAAGCTTTAAATCGAAATTTAATGTGTGCTATTTTCTTAATTTCCTCATTACATTCATAGATATATGCCGTATATTCTAACTTAGAACGTGTCTTAGTAAATTGTAAATGAGTTCTGGGTTTACTCTCCCGAAATACTGGTAGTACTGAAATAGTAACCAATTGGCACGTTTTGTTCACGTAATGAACCTTACTAAATCGGCTGTATCGGGTGGACGTGGGTTTACGACACATTTCCGTTTACGCGATCTCACCCAAAATAAGTAATATTTAAAAATACTTTTTTTTAAACACGCTTTAATGAAATGTACCCTACTTGTAATGGCAGAAGTCCACGACTCCAGGAAGTGGCTTACAAGATTTGAGGATACGACAACAATAAACAGATTGAGTTTAATAAAAGCGGGTAAAGAAAACGTTATCAACGTGAGAAGATGTGATCGCGTTATCCAAGCCAGGTGGCTCAGTGGTGCAGCGAGTGGCGTTGCGAGTTCAAACCCTGGTGGGATGGGGGGGGGACTCCGTTTGTTTCTATGTGGAGGCACTAATATGAAGATGTATTGTCTGCTTGTTTAATCATTAACGTGCACGTTTTCATCGTCTTATACCCACCGGCTGTCCCGGTTATTGTAAGCATAATACTACATTTTACGTGATACATTTTTAATGCAAAAGTGCCTATTAAAACACAAACTGAGGATAATCAAGGCAAATTGATCCACTCAGTGTTGTGCGTACACGTGCTTACCTTGTAAAGAACTTCGATTCCTCTTCAGAAAATACGTTTCGGTACTTGTTATACGACTTAATAGTGAGAAGAGCTGAACAAGGAAGTTCACTTGGCTTTTCACACTTCCATGGTTCATTCAAATGCGTGTCCGTATAATCACAGACCTGCTTCGTTGTGTTGAGAAAAGTGTGGCATGAGGTTACTTCTCTTGACTTCCCACTGACAAAAGTCCCCAGGAAAGTGACTTTATCTGGAATGGTTTCTCGGACTCTGTCCAGCACGCTCACAGCCTCACTGGAGTGCACGAGCGTGAAGGCCAAACTGCTGTCTCCTGGCCAGAAGAGCGTGAACCTCACATTGTACACACCATTGCCAAGGTCAGTCACCACGCCAGAAGACGCAGCCCCAAGGCTTGGGCTGAAAATCCGAGCGAGGAGGAAATCCCCACCGTAGAGCTTCCTTCTGTTCGTAAAGTCATACATTTCCACTTCAACATTGAGTGTGTCTCCAACGGTGTGAGGTTCGCCGCCATTTAGTATTGTGATTCGACTGTTCTTAAAAGACGTAGAACAAGTAATATTGGTTGAAATGAGAATTGGGCGCTTTGTTGTTATAGGGATATTCGTCGTTGTGCTGCTGTTAATTTCATCTTTATTGGGGAGAAATTGTAATTTCTTATTCTGGTAGTGAAGTTTTGGTAGTACATTTTTAATGGTCGATGTCTGAAAAAAAGTGGTTGATTTCACATTTACTAAAACGCCAAAATACAAAGTAAGCCATTAATCAAGCACACTCTGAAATCATACTTTGTCAATTTAACTGCATTATTACGCGATGTAGTTTAATGCAACAAAATCTCACTGCATAGCCAACAAAACAGGGGAGTCGAGGTTAAAAATTAACTATTATATTGCATTCACACAACATTCCATGTTATCATTCTGGAATGACAGAAAATTGATTTGTTTCTGCAGTATTTGTAATGAAAATAAGTAGTACCGATCCCAGTTATTTTCATTATATATTGGATTCACTGAATTTTTTTTTTCTCCGATTGAATTGAAGGCATTGAGTAAAGATGCAAGCAGACCCTCATCCAATCTTGTTCCGTCGTCTTATCAAGGATATACCTCTTGCGGCGCGCCAGCTGCGAGTACTAATTAAACGAGTGTTGTAAAGTATTAGAGAATCCACGCATACACCTGATTGTTTTTCCTCGTTATATTTAGGGGATTGGTTGGTGAAAGCAGTCAATTACCTTTTATCGTCTACAAAAGAGAAGCATAATAGTCATTGGTATTCATTCGTATTTTCCAAATATCTGCTTGATAGCATGTACGAGGTCGATGATAGATAAATCTATCTTAATCCAAGCTTGCTCATGTGGGTGGTTACAGGTAAAAATAAGACCGTTAACATCAAATATCTATTGATCAAAAAGTGGATATCTCTCAGCAACACATTCAAATGCCTAAAGGAGCAAAATTATTAAATGGATATCACCACTTGAAATAATTAAATAACTAGCTGTTATTTTTATTTGAAAGGCAAATTGAGCTTAAAAATGAAGTTACACCGGGGCATCTCAAGACAATTTGCACTTAGACAATAAGCATCTCACCATATTTTACAAGACTCCCCTCGTGACACCTATTTCTGTGGGCACAAAGTGATTTCTATCTCCTGGTCAGCAATCTGATATGTGCCTGCCAGTACAGTGCGATGATTGTGTGTCATCTCAAATTAATAATTTGCAAGTAAATGATTGAATTAGGAAAAATTAGACCATGATGTTGGCACAGTGGCCTTCTCGTTTCGAATTGTTCGCTATATGTAACACACACTGTAAAGCAGACGGCGCGTCGTATTTTATGGTTAATATATACCCCTGGTATATAACCAGGGCTGCCTGCTAGGTTAGAACCATGAAACTCTTGTAACAATCCGCAAACATGCTACAATTGGGCCAAGTCATGTTTGTGATGGTGTAATACGTTAAATATGAAACTTTATACAAAAAACATGTATTTATTATCTCAACGTAGGGATAAATTAACCATAATAACAACCACCCCTTCATATTGATGATGGTGCATGTGAGAACTTACCTTAAAGAGTTTATAACAACTGGTTAATAGTGCAAAAATGACAACAATTATTATAAGATTTGCTTTTAAAGAAGGCATTTTTTACTTCCAAAATGTATGTGGTTTTAAATCGTTTCTGTAAAACAAATAAAATACAAATGCATGTTAAAAAGATAATTGCAAATTGTGAATGTAAAAAGGCATTGAAAAGAATCTTACTGAACTGGAGGGTACTTGTTTACACGTGACTATTTTCGTATTTTCACAAAGTTCATCGATAAGTTTGGCATTGTGCAATGGTCCAAAGTGGTGAGATTCGGCCAAACCAATCAGATCGTAATTTAATGCAGACTTGATGCCTTACGATAGCTTTCTATTTAATGTTTGAATATCTTAACGCCTGTATTATTGCAGGCAAGGGTTAAGCCTATGTTTTAATCAATTGCCATGTTGAAGAAAAATTAAGAGCTTCTGTAAAGAGCACTCAAAGCTGTACACACACGGTCGTGATCATGACTTACTTGCTCTACTGATTAACACAATCTTCCTCTACATAGGACTTCTTTCGCACTGTACATAGCCAACCGTGATAATCGAAGGTGCAGGGGAAGGACAAACTAAACGCGAAAAGTAGTTAAAGAAATTAGTTTTCAACCTGGATTTAAAAGTGCATAGCTTCGGTTGCTTCCTAATCTGAAAGTGCACGATACAGTGACCGTCTTTATTCGATGCTTAGTATCATGTAGCAGTCATTCCCAAACCTCCTCAATCCGAGGACCACTAATGTAGTATATAAGGAGTAGCTAGCGTGAGTGTTGTAGTGCAGGAACACAATATCACTACTCCAGGCTACATTCATGTTTAGCCCATCAATTTCCCCCGAGGTCAGGATTTGAATTAGACAAGGGCTATATTTTTGCTGCTATGCCCATAGCCCTATATTAAGTTAAGATATTTGTTAAACAAGAGCCACAATTTAATCACAGACGAGCATGGACAATAGTTTGTAGAAATCTGACGAATTGCTCTTTGTCAAGATCTCTGTCAGTCCAATTTGCCCAACCAGTTTTGGATTTCGCTGCAAAAAAATCTGATTGATACGATTCTAAACGTTAACTTCACCTTGGTAATGCATCTATTGATGATGTATGTCTAGTTCATCGACCTTGGCATAGCTGATCAGTGATATTTTTCATGAGAGCTGAATTAAGTCGTTCCTGAAGTGAAGCGATCAGTTCAAAATAATAGTTAAATGATGCTGGCCTATGTGTGCACGGACTAGAATATAGAAACCCTATCAGATTAACACGATCGTCTTGTCTTTGTGTGGTGGCAACTTATATGATCCTAGACTGATTCACTGACCTTGGCGGCGTTATGAACATCAATGGAAGTTCATGGTCTTTTGCCTACCCCGAGTTCACTGTATTGTAGACATTTTAGCAGAGGCAAATCCGCTGCATGGTAATACGGGTTTCAGTTATACTGAATGGACTCTACACGGTTGAGTGTCTCGCCTGTGCGGTTCACTGAAGTGAATTCCGGCTGTGAAGCACCCCCTGACGACACTCGATGTCCCGAGTGCTCTCGCCCCTGGCACCAAGAGAGCACATGCTCACGTAATTATTCGTTGACATAAGAGTTGGTCAAACATACCAATAAAGGACATTGAGGCGAATCATTATTTAAACGTGTTTTATTACAGCTCCTGTTGTTACGTACCGTTGTCGACTCGAGCTGTTATTACCATTGGACAAGCCCAAAAAAATAATCTGCGACACGCGTCTGATTGTCTATTAAATTTGCACGCCAACATTTGGATCAAACGCGTTTAATGCAGCTGCCACAAAATTTTAGAACCACCTAATTTCTTGGCATCTCCATTCTGCCATCATTTAAAACAGACTATTCAAATAACTGAAATGTGTGACTATAATTTTACAACATAATTTATATTATTACGTTTGTTTGCTTTTTAAATCTGCAATTGTAGAATGCTTTGACGTTGTCTGACGGCCGAGTCACCATTGACGAGGTTCTTAACTCTATGGGCTTTACTTGGGAAATAAACTTCTGATGCTGAAGTTCTTGTTGTGGTGGATATGCTTATAGTCCCCTGTATCATAACCGGTTTCCCGGCATTATCATTCCCATTGTGAGTCGTAATGTCAGTAACATTATTAAAACTACTGTAATAGTAAAAAAAATGACAGTAAGCGTATTGAACTATATACAAGGACGGATTAAGGTTATGCGGGGCCAACTATTTAATTCGACTACAAGTGCATTAACTGCAAATATAAAAATCACTTCCTATCTGGTCTGTCGCCCCGCACCAACCTTCGGGTCTTCTCGACTACAGTCATGCCCTCCCTTTATGCTTGTGAAACGTGGACCCCTCTAAATGGAACATCTGCGCCGGTTAGAAACATTCAGGCTGGCCTGCCTACAATCCATTATGGGTTTAACCAGGCTGGATTGTGTGAGGAGCTCACAAATCCTTGAGAGATCTGGACGCATTCCCATGAGTGAGCTCCACCGGCAGGTAAGACTGCGTTGGCTGGGTTATGTCGTCCGCATGCCCAGCCACTGCATGCCCAAGCAGCTTCTGATTGGCCACAGAGGGGGCTAAACGGGCACATGGGCTGAAGAGATGGACTGATGTGGTACGGGAGGATGTGGAGATGAGTTAACTTACCAATGACTGCTGCCAGCGGTGTTAAAATCGGCCTCTATGGAGGACGCTCGTGAAGGACGCTGCTACTAATGGGCAGCTGGAGGCAGTCGCCCTCCAACAACGGAGGGCAGAGGAGCGACGCTCACAACGACGAGCCGAGCCGCTAGGCGGATACAATGCAGCAATTTGGCACAGTAGGGGGTACAACTGGTGTGCGTCTACTAGTCAGCTCAGCCAACCCATGGCACCTCCTGTCTGTCCCGAGACCTCCTGCCAGCGAGACTTCGACACTTCACGTGGTCTCAAAGTGCACCTGGCCTGGCATTGTGGTGACATCACCGTCACTTCGTGGCGAGCATCGGCGTCCGATGCTCGCCAAGTGGTTGCTACGCTATGAACCAGGCGACCTGAGTTCGAGTCACGCTCATGGCCAATAGCAGTGACGATTATTGGAACCGGTGCTGGGCCTCCCCTAGGTCGACTCCACCCCAATTTAAGTAGCTGGTGCGGTGTGAACATCGCCACTGGGGAGACTGTTCGGGCAGCATGATATGCCGCCTGCCTCTGTTAGAGCTAAACCGGGTGATCTTGGTCTTTGTGCCTTATACTGTAACAGTATAGTATATGCTGGCCACCCACCACCTCCTCGTGTGTCGTGCCAGCCTTCATTAGATGCTCGCTAACAGCACTTGCCCCAAAAGTCTGTCAAGGTTATACTGGAGGAAGGGCCTTTGCTATTGATGCCCCCAGGGTCTGGAATGCTGTTGCCAATAAATTGAAACTTGAGTCACTACCTATGAGATCTTCACTCAAAACTGCTCTAGAGGAGTTGTACACCCCTAGCTGCCAGTGCTATTCAGTGACCTAAAATAAAATGTTTCGCTCCGGATGATCGCTACAAAGTATGACCTGTGTTTTGATTTAGTGTGCTGATCTTAAAGGTGGAGTGACTCATGCAGCCAGCTATGGCTGCAGGGTTTTGGTAGTACATGTTGTTTATGCCATTTATTGTGAAAATTCTGTCACAGTTCCTATGATTGCTTTTTCATTGCTTTCATGGCTTTATTTTGGTGATTTCGAAAAGTGTATTGGTTTAGCCATGTTTGTTTGTTGTAGTACAGAGTTAGACTGATGGCCTTAATTTAAGCTGTCTTGTGGTTGTTGTTGTTGTTGTTTGACTTGCATCCCATTGGGATTTTTGCACACAGCGTTGGTGTACGGTGTTTTTTCTGCAATATTTTGCTGTCTTTTCTTGGATTTTCTGTTTGCACTTAGTCACATATTCACTTTAAGATGTTTTTTTGTTCATGTTTTTGTTTTTTGTTTGTTGCGGTTGCACCCGATTCAAGAGCTGAATGGCTCACAGGGCTATACCTAATAAATGAACTTGAACTTGAACTTGAAGGGTTTACAATGGCCAGAAATATCGAGAGTATGTTTTGTGCCAGAGGTCAGGCAATTTAGATTTGAAGTTTTCGTGACTGCAGGGATCCATACTCTTTGGTTCTTTCGGTAAAGTCACCGAAAAAAAGGTACCTACGTGGCTTCACCGAAATAACCAAAGAGTAGAGGTCAGGCAGTTTCCAAGACCTCCGCTGACACATCGGAGATTGACCGCGGGCACATCTTTCAGCTAAGAATGTTCCTCCACTCTGTACACACACTACTCAGGTATAATTGAGTGAGTGGATAATAACATAAGGGCCCACCGCACGCTTCAGGTTAAGAAAGTTTATCAAATGCTCTCGAGAGTGAGCACATTATGTAAACACGATTTTTGTTCTGCGTAATACGTGTTATTTTCTCATTGCTTATGCCTCAAAAGGTATAGAAAATGGCTATTATTCCCCACAAACTTTGCATACATGGTTATCCTGTCGGGACACACCTGTTGACTGCACCCACACATAATTTAGCCTTCATTTGTATCCATTTCCGATAGAAATTCCTCTGCGTCAACTTTAAAACATGCACCTATACCAACAGGCCAGCCAATCATCCATACTGGATTTATCTTGCATTGTTCGAGGATACATTGGATACCCGCATTAAAGGAGCCGGGACTGGACATGCTAACAACCGGTACCACGGAGTGTCAAGATTGGTCACTGTGGCAGAGGCTTGTGATGGACGCTTCTGGGCAGTTAGAGGCAGCTGCCTCCAAAATAGAGGGCAGGAGGAGCAATGCTGACAATAGGCAGAGAGCCCTGGGCAGCTAGACCACCAAGTCGGCGCAACGGGAAATCCGGGTTAGGTCACTTGGTTCATACCAGTGTGAACTCTTGCACCACTTCACCAGCACAATTAATAAAGTGGTATATAAAATACTTTTAAACATTTAGTGGTTGTTTTAAAATGTATTCTTAAAATAGCAATTGTTTTGTATTCGAGGTTTTGATATAAAGAATGGGCCACGTTTATTCTTGAAATTTAAAACTTCAATATTTGATTACACCTTACATTTGCATTATAATTGAGGTAGATGGATTTAAACACCAAGACGGTATTTAGTACGTGCAGATGTTACTTTGTCTTGGGATATGTTCAACATGTCATCTGAGATGCCGTTCGGAGCTTTCAGAGGGGGCAATTATTCCTCTTTTAATTGAAATTCGGTGCATTTCTATTTAAATGGCAGTGATCACCCCTCCGCTGAATGTTGCACGGGAAATGCATTGTGTAAGCAATATTTACCAGAAGGACCCTTACAATCATCCCGGTTTCGTAGCGCAGCACGGTAACCACTGCACATTAAAGCCCCCTTAACAATGCCAGAAAGCTGTATGGAGTAGGGCTGAACGATTTGGGGGAAATATCTAATTGTGATTTTTCTGACAGATATTGCGATTGCGATTTGACTTGCTATTAAATGTTTTAAAGTCAAGCTTCAGTTCAATATTCACTGTGTAATAGATTTAAAACGTGTGATGGAGCATTACCACATGATACCATCAAAATATTAACTGCTCTATATATTCTAATGCAAGGATGATAACTTAAAATATATGAATTGCTTCCAACATGTATTTGTTAATATGTTTTAATTGAAATAGAACAATCAAACATAGAACAATTCTTGAGTTAAATAATTAAAGTTATATTAATACAAAATTATTCCAATAAGTAATAGGACTTTCAAATCGCAAAAAATCGCAGCCTTTACAATTTGTTAATCACATTGTTTCAAATTGCGATTTCGATTTGAAATCGATTAATCGTTCAGCCCTAGTATGGATTCACAGCATACCATTGTGGAAACATTGATTTACCATACACACTGTAACTAAGTTATTTTGATGTTGCAGTTAGAGAAAGATTCACGGAAGATTACGTAGTGCGATCCATAAAAATTAAAATTTTGCTTTTCCAACCTTCCATTTTATACTGTACATAAAAATGACTTCATTTCAAGAAAATATAAAGAGCAAAAAGCTAACACAGCAGTGCGTCTTCCGTATTGAATTATAATTGATACATTATTGCATTCCTACGTGTGGCAATGTTGAAGGGGCCAAATGCCAATGTTGAGGCCTGAGAGCCACGAGGGTTTCGTGAAAGTTGGGTGCAGTTTTGCCGTTCCTCCATCGAAGGAGTGCAGACTACTCCGGTACCCTGTATGGGACATAGTTTGTGTTACATAGCCAGTCGCCTTGTCCTGAATGTTCTGTTTATGTATTAAGTGTGCAGCAGCCTGTTGGTGTTCAGGTGGATTTAATGTGGTGCGATGTTTGTGTGTTTAATGAATGATCTCTGATATACCACCGTTTCACTCTACGGTGATATTAAAAAGACAGGTCTGATATATAGCATATTGACATTTGAGTACATCTTAGTAAGATACTGTATGCATTGGTATTCAGTGTAAAGACTTGAGCAATATCGCACGGTGCATGAGTGTATTCGTTCGATAATTAATGCTACTTATTTTCTTCGCTCGCAAAGCATTAGGCAATGTTACAATCCTGCCGGTCATAACCTCGGGTTCAGTTTCCACAATTTGATATGTCGCTATTCCCTTTCAACGGTCTACATGTTTGCATGTTTTGGTCAATAGGCCAATGTAAAGAACCACATTACCGTGATACAGCCATTGGTGACAAGAGGGGGGACACTTGCAACACGAGAACACGTGGCCCGTATCAAAGCACCCCATTGATATTAAAGTTTGATTATATTAGGTGAAAATAATAATTGGCATCACACCCAAACAATAGCGTACACACGCAGTCTTTAACCTACTGGACATCTGTGAAAGAGCTTCATAGCTCATCGGATTCCTCCAGCCTCAATAAACATTTTGATTAACCCGTCCACTCCGTCCAACAGTGCGCTTTGAAGGGGTCAATGCCTCAAAAACATCACTTCAATCTCCTTTAAAAAGGCAGTGTTATTTGACAAATGGTGTCGAGTACTCTTTATACACACACACACGAGACCATTACGGAGGAAGACTTACCCAAGTACAGGAACCGCTCCAGTGTGACAGCAACCATCGTTACGCGTTCGTCACGGCTCCCAACCTTGCTACCGGGAATCATCCGTCCGATTGCCACTGCTTTGGTTACACTTTGCCGAATTCATTGAAAAAAATAAACAAACCTTTAGGTTTGGCCAAGCCGACGATGCCACGACGCAACAACATATTCGCGAAACACATTTCCACACCAACCTGCTTGCTGTAACGTTGTCTTGTTGACTCGAGATCAATCAAATGTCCCAATCACGGTCTCGTCCAAGCTATGTACAGCATCCGCCCTTCTGGGGGTTGTTCGTGGCGTCTTACCCTTTTGGTAATACAATACAAAAGAAACTGGTTTGACTACAAAAAGTGTGTGCAATTTTCAGACCGTTATAAATTGAAATTTCACCCATGTATACGTAACCAGAAAACAATCTGAACACTTCAAGGGAGCTTGCAAATTAATTTGGCAAAACTAAAATTAAAAGAACAGTTTGGGACTTTGCCTTTTAGCCGAGACATCACCTGGTCTCTGTAACAGAACATTAAATCGTCACGTTAAGACTTCGGTGGCATTTAAAAAGAGGAATGGGGGGGGGCATAGTAGTGGCTCATTAAGTATGGTTTAACAGCAGGTGTGTAATGTTGTGAAGTCAGCATGGACAAGAAAACTCATTTAGCAAGCTTCTGCAGAGCCAATTGCATCTTTTTTTTATCCATTCTGCAAGTGCAACAAATCTGGTGTGAACAAGATGCGAAATTACAATTTCTGTAAGCGTGCGCTGGAGATGGTGAAAACATGTCAAGTTTTTTAAAATCACTTTTATAATTCCCAACATTTGAATTTGGTTCCTCTGCACGCAAGGGTTTAAAAAATTGGAGATCTGTAAACGCTTTTCGTAGTCACGGCGCAAGATCGCTATGAACCAGCCTCCGATATACGCATTCGTCCAGTTTATGGATGATGTATTTAAAACGGCAAGTTAACACCTATTAAAAAGACAGTGCGATGGTGCATCATCGGTCAGGATTTATTCATCGCTCGTTGAAGACTTCTTTGGAAAGGCGATAACCTCGTGCTCCTCCGCTATAGCAGCACCATAACACCTTAACGACCACTTATTTAATTGGTTTGGACGTATACGACTACAGCAACATGGTTACCGTAAATATCAATCAGTAACAACGAGGATTAAAATACGTTCTAACGTCATTATTACCTTTCATCCAAAAGTCAAATATTTGGAAATTGCCTTGGAGACCACGTCAAAAGAAAAGTGCACGACTATACAACGCCACCATGGCAAGTCATTGTAATTTTAGATTTTCACAGTACACAATGCCGTACTATCCACTCCTCAAATATAATTAAGCGGGGTTTGGAACTGACGCAAACAGAGACCCGTTGTGAAAGACATCTTTAAATAAATATTTGTTCAATACGATGTGCTCTCTAATCCCTACAGGTAGGTCTTCAACGTTGCCCGTGCACATGGAGCGCTCTGCATGTCACGAGGAATACGAATTAAAACGGTCAGGACCGTAGTTTAAAAGAAACCCTGGATTTTAGTCATTGTAGTTGCAAGAGGAGCTTTTTTTGTTGTGTGTTACTGGAAGGGTGTCACCCTCCACTATAGGAGGCGCCACCGCTAGTGGCGGCGTTTTAAGACCTCGTTATCTAAAGGGCATCCAGGCCGGGAGTGAACGGGCAGAGGGCCCGATCACCGCGACGAGGTGCCCACCCGTTCGTCGATCGGAGTTACCTGGTACCAAGTGGGAGGACATGAATGGGTTAGCTCCGTCTCCTCCTCGCCGCAAAATTACCAAAGCCCCGGCAAGTCATCCTCATCCCCTTTGCAACCCCCCAAAACCTCCCCGCAGCCAAGCTGGCCAGTTCGTTCTACCCGTGAACACCCGTATCACAGAGTCCGCCCCAGCCGATCGGCGTCTCGTTATCCCATCTCGACCACGAACGACGCGATGCCCACGCGCGCACGGACGAGGAGACGAACGATCGAAGTCCCACGGATGTCATCATCACAGGCGGCATTGCTCGTTCCCAGCAGCGAGGGGTCGAAGTCTTTGGGATTAACACCAGCTGGCGGACGAGGTGAGGTGGGGGGGGGGACGCGCTCCTACACGGGGGTGCCGACTTATTCCGCAGCCTCTTGGGAAAAAGGTAGAGACGCGGTGGTGAGGAGGGCGGTGCAATCCTTACTTGCAGCCCACACCTGGAAAAAAATAACATAGCGAAAATGAACCCTTCCCTCCCCTGCCGATTTTGTGTATGATCTCACGTTCCCAATTGCCAATTAGAGAGATAATTGATATCTGGGCAGGTGGGCACGTGCGGCAATTGCGAGAGTGTAGTTAATCAGATCATGGCCATGGTGATTAGTGAGGAAGAGCATGTCCTGTATATTAGCTTATGTAAGATGATGATGAATCGTCTACAATAATAGCAAATGGAACAATTAAACGATATTTAAAATATTATAATCGAGAGCTTAAAAAGTAAAAAAAAAGATCGTCACAAAGGGCTTATAGGGCGATTTCCCGTAAATATATTTTAGTTTTTTTTATCAACTTCTTGTGTTTTTTTCGACTTCATTCTGTGCACTGGAGGAGGGTGGGATTCGGCTGCAGACACTCGTTTGTCCACTTCCCAGGAATGTACTGTACCCTTACCTTGCGATTTCCGCTGATACCTTGAGTAACCGCGCCTCTCCGTTCGGTGGTGGGTCACTGCATCGCGCGCTTTCAGGTCCACACCTGCGGCCGTCTGGAACGCTCTTCCTTCCGACATCTAGATTTTAAATTCATTTCTTTAGAAACTGCTTTCCGTGTTTAGTTTGCTGTTCCTCCCCCGCACCTCCGATAAACGCGGTTGGCTACGTACAGTGCGAAATAAGTTAAACATATATACATGCATATCAACAACACTGTTCAGATTTAATGATTCACCTTAAACCATTTCTCGCCTACGTCGAATTATTTCAATGTCCAATGCCCAGAAACGTATACGTGCTTTTGTTTCCTCGCGGATTGATTACTGCAATTCCTTGCCATCAGGAGTTCCAGCTAAGTTGCTTTGCAGGCTGCACCTCCGATTACGGTAGTATGGTTGGCTACGTACGGTACGAAAGACGTTCAACATACATGTTCAGAATCCTGCGGCTAGAATTCTTACACGCACCCCTTTTAGTGGTCACATTATCCCTGGTCCACCGTAGTAGAGCGACTCACTTCACCAGGGTTTTAAAACATTGATCTCGAGTAGCAATTGATGGTCTTAGTTATGAAGTTGGAAACCTTTGGGTTAAGATTTCAGTTTGAAAATGTTCTGTCGTATTACAAAACTTTGGTATATTTTAGACATGTATTACTTTTGTAAAATGTTTCATGATAAAAAAAAATGTGATTTTACATATTTTACAATTGAACCACAGCCCTACTGACCACCACCCCCTTGTCGAGTGATACCGCAGTGACACATTTTCTGGTTTCACCTGCTCTAGAGTTGTTTGTGTTGGCTCTTAGTTTTCTGAATAAGAGACTCGGAACTCGCTATTTGTTGTTGTTTTACGGTTTAAATAAAGTGTAGTTGATGTTAAACACCACGAAAGTTTTACAATTATAATTCAGTGACAGTCCTGGTTACGTCTCAGGCAAGGCAAAGGTCACAAACTTAAATTTCCTTAATTTCAGGTTAGTCTCTTGATATTCTTGGTTCTTTTGGTAACGTCACGTAGAAGGGAAACAATAAAATAATAAAAATATAAAACAATACAATTCTCACGACGTTTCGATTGCAACACAAGCAATCATCATCAGGTGTAAAATCACAGCAGTCACGAACACTTTAAATAAAAATTTAGTCTCCTGATGTTATATTTTTTTCTGATCTTTCTGTGCAGTTTTCAGATTGTTTTCGTGCATATGCATGGGTTACAGTATAATTAGTTGTCTTTGAAAGTAGTCAAACCGGATTCTTTTCGACTGGACACCAAGATAAGAGACAGGTGACGCCACAAACGCCTGTGAAGGGCGGAGGCTGTGCGCAGCTTGGACAAGAGCGTGTATGCTGTATGGGCAATTTTTGTTCTCGCTTCAACAAGGTTGGTGTGGCATGTTTTACGTGTATGTTGAACTTCGTTCGCACAGTATGTTGCCAACCGTGCTTATGGGAGGTGCATATGCGGTTGTTCTAATGTGTATAGCGGATATGTTGAGTAATCTTCGTCGTCAGATTAAAACATGCTCCATAATAGAGGTATTTTGGGTTAGATCGCGTAAATATAAATGTTAAACCCGCCACCATCCGACACAGCCAATAAGTAAGGTTTGCCACGTAAACAAAACATGCTAGAATTATGTCTGTCGCCTGATGAGGCTGCTTGTAATTACCGGCGAAATGTCGTTTTCGAATTGTAAATGTTGTGGAGTTACTCTTCAACACACCGGTGTGCTGAACTAGCAACTTTTTGGCACATTTTGTTTACTTGACAAACCTTACTAATTGGCTGTGTCGGGTGGTGGCGGGTTTCACGACACATTTATATTTACGTGATCTAACACAAAAAAAACCTCATGGATAATATTGGTTACGAAATCCTATACGTGTTAAACTAAATAGACACAATTATTCGGTTGCACTTGAAAACATTCTAACACGTTGAACAAACGTTGCTAACATTCTGAATAACATTTCACAAGTGTCATCCTCTGGCTGCTGCAAAACAAGGTGGCGTAATTACATTACTTGCTGAAAAAAATACTCAATTATGATTAACAAGTGAATTGTGTGCAGCTGGATTAAACAGCGTGTACATTACACGAAGGTTGTAGTATAATGAGATTATGATAACGACGAACTACGATCAATTATATAAAGCAGAATGTAGAAGAGCACATACATTGTGTTTAACTTTCTGAAAACACTGTATTTTCTGTTTGTCAATCCACTGCTGGATGAAGGCCTCCTTACGCCGTATTGATCATGGGGATTGTTTTAACCATATTTCACCACGCTGCTCCACGCGGGTTTGTTAAAGGGATTGCAACCGCGGCGCCACTGCTCACCCGGTATTTTGCTGTCCTGTACGATGTTACTAACATTCCAAACGTACCTTTCCACATGCCTATAGAAGATGGGCAAATCGTGGTAATACGGTGTGCAAGTTGTGGTTAAACATAATTGCGTGTAAAAGCCCCCCCCCCCGGGTGAACGGCAACCACAACACCATCCACACCTGTCCCCAGCCGTACCAATCTCGTTCCCGCCAAAGGCCCCGTCTTCCCGCCCGTTCTCCCCTTATATCTCCTCGATCACCCCTCCCACTAACCCTCCTATTGGTGGGAATCCTGACACCCCTACATCACCCCCCCACCCCCCCGGAGACAAAAAAAACGTCCTCGGTTCTGCCTCCCCCATGGACCATTTAAGTCTCCCCATGCCTCCCCCCACTGACAGTGACGACAGCCCTTAACCCCCCCACAACCATACAATGCAATATAACACAACAAAATCAATTGCGCGGCCTGCCCAGGTCTCCAGCCAGCGTCCCGTAACAGCCCGGACATCCACAGAAAGCAGATGACCGTGGCGGCCCCCTCCTTCGAAGGCCCTCTCGTCGCGGTCCCTGGTTCGGTGGCGCCGGTGTTGCCTTGCCTGGCGCCGCTGTCTCTCTGGCCCCTGCGGCCCCCGGTCGTGCCGCCGCTCCGTCAGGCCTCACATGGGGGGCGCTGTAGGTGACAAGGGAACACAGGACACCGAACCCCCTGCTGGTCGGCGCGTGGTGGTCGGCGACCTTGGCCTGGGTAGGGATGATGATGATGATGATGATGTTGGCAGTGATGTTGGTGGTGATGTTGGTGGAGATGACGGTGGGGAGATGTATGGCTTAATGCGGGTGGGGTGTACAAACCATCGTCGCATACCCAGTTGGACCTGGACGCACTGCGGTCGGAGTGCTTTAATGACCTCGACCGGCCCTTTCCAGGGTCGGTGCAACTTTGGTGAGAGGCCAACCGGCACCTGAGGACAGTGTAGCCATGCCTGGTCCCCGACTTTAAAGGGCCTGGCTGTCACTGTCCTCTCCCGTATCTGTACATTACTCTCTTGGCTCGTGGCCGATGCGGCCTCGGCTGCTTGGCGGGCCTCTCTCAAATAAATGAGGGAGGTCTTTAGTGCCTTCGGCCATGCGTCAGCTCTTGCGGGAATGTCCGTCAGCTGCACCTCAATAGGCGGATCGGGATCCCGTCCGTACATCAGGAAAAACGGCGAGAACCCCGTTGCCGCGTGCGGGGCCACCCTGTACGCCGCTAAGACCGATGGAATGTGGAAGTCCCAGTCGGAGTGGTTTTCGTCCACCACTTGAGACAGCATGGCCGCTATGGTGCACTTAAGCCGCTCTACCATCCCATCAGTCTGGGGATGATACGGAGATGTTCGGACCTTTTTAGTGCCCAGGATAGAGCAGACGTCCTTCAATAGCCGTGAGGAGAAATTCCTGCCCTGATCCGTGAGCAACCGCTCCGGTGCCCCCTTATCAAGGACATAGCCTCCCACGAAGGCATCGGCGATGGTCTGTGCCATTTGGTCCGGGAGGGCCCACGCCATCGGCCACCTCGTGCAGTACTCGACCCCGACCAACAGGTATTTATTTCCCCGTGGCGTGACCGGCAGTGGTCCCAGGATGTCCAACGCAACCAATTCGTTGACCCTGGTCACTGTGATGGGCTGTAGGGGTGCCCGGCTTACCCGGGGTGGCGGCTTTCGCCGTGCACATTCGACGCAGGTAGCGACCCATCGATGCACGTCAGCGGTCATGCCTGGCCAAAAGTACCGACCCTGTAATGTGGACAGTGTCTTCCGCCCCGCCAGGTGCAGCAGCTGGCGGCCGTGTACGTCCATAACCAATTGTTGACGCAGCGACTCCGGAACTACCAGGCATCGCCGGCGCCCTGTCGGGTCCCATCGCATGAGGAGGTCCTCCCATACGATGTACTCCTCCCCCCCTGCCTCTGCTGAGATGCATAGCGTTCGCAGTGGGGTTTCCTCCAGCTGTAGCCATCTCCAATCGTCCAAGGTCAGCCCCAGGTCGTGGTCGGTCAGCTGGACCTCACCCTGTGCACCCTCCGCCGTGCGTACGGGAGCGATGACCGTCCCCTCCAGCCTCGCCTCCTTGCAGCGTGCCCCGCCTGTGGTGCATGCACAAGGGCCCTGGGGCGCCAGTCGGGACAATGCGTCTGCGTTGGCGTGTCTGGTCCCTTTGCGATGCACCACTTGGTACCTGTACTCCTGCAGGCGCTCTATCCACCTGGCCAGCTGGCCCGAAGGCTGGTCGATGCGGAGCGAATACTGCAAGGCCGCGTGGTCAGTGCGGACCGTAAATTTGTGACCATACAGGTAGGGTCGGAATTGCTGCACGAAGTGAACGACTGCCAGGAGTTCCCTACGTGTGACGCAGTAGCGCTGCTCCGCTGATGAAAGCACGCAACTACCGTAGGCGATAACCACCTCCCGACCCTGCTGGACTTGCGACAAGACACTGCCGATGCCCACATCGCTGGCGTCCATGTCCAGGATAAAGTGGAGGCCAAAATCCGGAAAGGCCAATGGTGGTGCATCTGTCAGACATGAGCGCAGCTGCTGGAATGCCTCTTCCTCCAGAGGGCCCCAATAAAACCTCTGGTTCTTCGCCGTCAACACGTGCAAGAGCTTGGCAATGGTTGCGAAGTTGGGTACAAACCGGCGGTAGTAAGAAACGAAACCCACAAACCGGCGTACCTCTGGAACCATTGTGGGAACAGCCCAGGCCCTCACGCAGGCCGTCTTTTCTGGGTCTGTAGCCACTCCAGACTCACTGACGACGTGGCCCAAGTAGCGTACCGACGACTGCATAAGGTGGCACTTCGACGGCTTGAGCTTCAAGTTCGCGTTCTGGAACCGCAGGAATACCTGACGTAATCGGTCAATGTGTTCCTCGAATGATCGGCTGAAGACAATGACGTCATCCAGGTAGATGAGGCACGTTTCCCATTGGAGGCCTGCTAAGGCCAACTCCATTATGCGTTGGAACGTCGCCGGCGCAGTCTGGAGGCCCATAGGCAGGCAGATGAACTCGAACAGGCCCTGTGGTGTCCGGAACGCTGTTTTAGGCCGGGAGTCCGCGTCTAGTGGGACCTGCCAGAACCCGGACAATAAATCCAGCGTACTGAAAAATTTAGCTCCCGCCAGTGCATCCAATGAGTCGTCGATACGTGGTAGGGGATTAGGGGATATGCGTTGGCCAGCGTGACGGCATTGAGGCGTCGGAAGTCTACACACAATCTCAGTGACCCATCTGACTTCTTGACTAGGACCACCAGTGCCCCCCAGGGACTTGAGGATGGAGAAATTATGTCGGCCCGCAGCATCTCCTGCACCGCTTATTGAATGTGCCCTTTTTCCATTTGGCTCATTCTACATGTGTTTTGGCGCAGGGGTGCGGCGTCTCCCGTGTTGATGTGGTACTGCAACAGATTTGTGCGCCCTAGGTCGAACAGTCCCCGGCTGAACACGTCCGAGAACTCATGCAATAACGAGTGCAGCTGGTGTTTCTGGTCAGGCGGCAATCCCGGCTCAGGCCCCGCCAGCTGGTCCATCCACAATTCGGCCCCTCTGCCCTCGGACTGGCTGATGCTGCCTTCCGACCTGGGGGCTCCTAGTGACAAGGGACTAACGTGGGCCAGAACTGTTCCCTCCTGCACCGTCGCTGTTCTATCGAAGGTGTTCAGCACCTGAATGAACAGATGCTGGTTCCTCTGGACAATAGTTTCGGCTCCCACCAGCGCATGGCGATCTGTGGCAGCTGACGCCGGAGACACCAGGATGGGTGAGTCCGGTTGGGCTGTCACGAGGGGAGACCGATATCGCAGCGGAATCAGAATCTGGGCTGCCGGGGGAATGGAGACAGACTTACTGACCAGAGCCTGCACGTAGGGTACACCCCGGCCGGCCCCCCCCCCCGCCTTTAGGAAATGGAGATGCGTTCCCTGGACTTCCACCCGCCCATTGGCCAGATCGATTTTCATTGGCATCCGCCTCAGAAAGTCCGTCCCCAACAGGCAGGGTACGGGCAACGTTGCGGAGACAAGGATGGGTCCTGCTACCGAAAGCTGCCCAATCTGTATCGGGGCTTCAACCTGGCCCAGGAAGCCCATGCTGCCTCCATTTGCTGCAATGAACGTCGTCGTGACGGGGACTAAAGGTCGGTTTTTATCCGACAGCATCTCGTGCATGGTGCTTGAGATAACCGTGGCTGATGCCCCCGTGTCAACCAAGATACGTGCCGACACTCCCGCGATTTCACCGACCAGGACCGAGGTTCCTGACGTGGCCGCTACCACCCGCCTTGCCAGCTTCCTCCATTGTGTGGCTGAGTCCGGCCACTGACCAGGCGGCGTCTCGTTATCCTGCGGTGCATGGTGAGATGATGGGGGATGGATGTGAATGGACCGGAGATGGGGTTCCCCCCTTTGGAGTGCGTCGCAGCAGGGTGAATGCGCCCTTGTTACATAGTGTGGGGTGCGGGCTGGGCTCTGTATGTGGTGCAAATTGCCCCCCCTTGGTTTCGTAGGATGGGCCCCCCTTGTGGTGTGGAGGGGCCCCCCCATTGTAGGTATGACAGACAGACAGACCGGTCTCTGATAGGGTCACTACACAAACCAGATGCTCAAGAACCTGAGGGTTAATATCGCTTGCGGTACGTGATTTCCATCATTAAGTGATTGATAAAGAGTTAATACTTAGGGCTGAGCGTTGTAACACATGACTGTTGTATTGTTTGACATGTACACGAATACACCCAGTAACCATTGTAATAAAATTTTGACTTAAAACGTTCGTGACTGCAGTAATTCATATTCTTTGGTTCTTTCGGTAAAGTCATGTAGAAAAAAAAAAGTGAATAAAAATATCACGTTTCATCATGATATTTAAACAGATTGCCTTTAGAGGCTAACCTCTTTTTCTGATGACGACCGCTTGTTTTGCGATAGAAAAGTCGTGATATTTGTATTCACTTTATTATTATTTTCTATCTACGTGACTTTACCGAAAGAACCAAAGAACATTGTTTTAATTATATATATATGGGTGCAGTTTGTGCAGACTGGGTCGAATACCATTCGCTCGTAAAATAAAGTTATTTTTAGTTCTGGTTGTGGAGTTAAATATACTGCGGTTAGTGATTACCATTAGAATACGCCCGTGAATGGTACGAACGTTGTACATGCAATATAGCATCTGGTAACACGGTAAGTTGTAGCTGCCACTTATATTCACGTGGGTACTAATGAGTTTAATAATTGTCGGTTAATCTGCATTGAGAATGGTGTAAACCATTGGACCGGGTGTGTTTGTGCTATATTGCTACAGAAGGGCGTTGTGTGTATGTGTAGTGTCAATGATTCGGAGACGAGGTTTGTAGGAAGCACCTTCTTTATTAACAACGTTCACGGCCTCGCCCACACACTCTCCACAGTCGCTTAGCCTAGCCTGTACACAACACTAGCCGCCTAACACTGACGGCGCTGCCTGAGACAGCCAACGACTCTCCTGCAACGCAATATCTAGCGAAGACTGCAACAACGACGGCGACGAGATGACAGCAACGACGAGACGAGTCGTCCCAGAACCAGCAGCCTCGAGCCCCCGCTCTCGGCTCCTTTTATGCTCCCAGCGTGGCCTGGCTCCGCCCTGACCGCGCCTTCCTTCTCGAAACCCACAAAGGCAAATAACGAGTCGGGGAGTGGGAATGTACCAGGGTAGTGGATGTCACCAGGATCGCGACTAAAACCCGCTTGATGTTGACAGATAAGTTGGTGGCGTGTGTAGTGCAGCAGCAACAGCAAACAAGCAGCAGCGACCATGCAACAGCTGTATCAGCAGCTGTGTAACGGCAGCAGCCAGATCCACTTGAGAAGCTTCAGGCTTCTTTAGACCTCGTGGAGCTTTGGTGTCAATGGAGAGAGAGTGTGTGTGTGTGACTTGAACATATAAATACATACCTATAGACTCTGTAAGTGACCAGGATTCCGGTTTAAGTGACTACGATGGCTACGTACGGTACGAAAAAAGTTCAAAAAGCATATATACATACAGATGACCATGATTATATGACTACAGGCGCCCACCACAACCATTTATGGCCTTCGGCCAGGAATGTCACGAAAAAAATTGCACCCGAACGACATATTCACGCAAGCACCCGATGCTCCGTTTTGAAGTTTTAAAATGAAACATTTAGAATTGTATTATGTTTTGAATTAGATCATTGTATTTCTTCATTAAAAGCTTATATCATTTTACATCTGGAATACTTAATTGAAAACGACATTTCGTGTGACTTTCCTCTCGTCGTTAAGTAGATGGCCTTGCTGGGGGTTTGGTTCGATGCGGACTTTCACCCGCCCCTCTATAGCCCCCGCCAAGCGTTGGTTGGCTGCTTGGTCCCGGTCACGTGACGCACTTCAACCAATCCGTGCCGCGTTAGTCACAATGTCACACAATGACACAGAATGACAGACCTGGGTGTTTATATATTGATGATAAGAGACCAGGATTCTGGTCACCAGGATTCTGGTTACTTAGAGAATGTAAGTAACACGATAAATAAGCAGACAACACGCTTGCCTGCTTCCTATACCTGTCGCTGCACTTGTGTTGTGTATTAAATAGTTTCGCGTCGAACTTGGACCCATATCTAACAGAGAGCGAGGTTACTTGCCTATCAACACCTGGTAGTTCAACAGCATTGGTGCAATCAAGCAGCACTCCCAAAAGGCAGTGTGGTTGATGAGATGTGTAAAACATATTTTTTATTTGCTTATGTGGAGGGACAGATATGGGAAGGTGTATTGTTGAATTATTTATCTATCATTAACGACGTTAACGGCGTTGATTATTTTGGGACTTATTCAGCTTAAATTGATTTTCTCAAGAAGCTCACATGTTGATGAAAACTGCTGCTCTTGCATGTTACAGTCCATTGAGGGATGTATTTTTATATACTTGCATATACATTATCTGTTTATTGCAAGTTAATCAGAAAAAAAATCAAACAATGTAGAATTTGAGCATTTTGTTGTTGAGGTCATACACTGTGAACATTTTAAATTGATTGAGTATTCAAACGAGAAATAATAACTTTTTTTGCAGGAAAAATGAATTCCAAGACATTTAGAAATAAAATAGTCTCCAATAAAATAGTTTTCATCACATCACTTGCAGCAGTGCTTCTTATATATTGTTCAACTGAAAGCACTGCCACCCATTGACGTTGGAAGATGTCTGCAAGTCGAAGCGTTATGTCTTTCATGCAACTATTCAGTCACCTATGCAATACTTTTTCTTTTCAAGGTCACGTAACTATGTCCAAAAATGATGTTCTATTATTCATTTACCATACAAATGCACACCTTAAAAAAAAATGTCAACCATTGGTACAATGAACACGTTGACTGGTTTCAACGGTCGGAACCTCATCAGCAGTCAGGTCTGCTGCTGGGTTTTCTGAAGGCATAATACAGAAAAACTCTACAAAATGTATTATGTGCAGCCTTATAGCGGTTTGCTGGCAATAATTTAACACAATTATAAAATAGTAGACAAAGCACAAGTGCAATAAATAAAATGCTTGTAGGCTGCTCACCAAAATCTTATTTCATTTTTACATGTAGAAACATACTGAAAAGTAAAACTTTTACTATTTTTTTAAAGGTCCACACTATGCTATCGGCACTCAAAAAGTCAAATGCAGTCCATAGTTTGTCCTGTTCATAGAAATGCTGCTGGGAAAAAAACATAGATTGATGGTCAAATATATAATTTAATATTTACGAGTTGGTCTGTGGCCGCATTTGCCACACTAAAGGAAGTTATACTACCTGCTGCACATATTTGATTCCATGCTTTTATCACCTTAACTCAATAGTTCACCCTCTGTAGACTCTGGCCCTTCTTCTGACGTCCCTTCCTCTTTCATCTGTATGCCCCACCTCCTTATTCATTAGGCACCACCTTTTTCTCTTTCAGATCTGCACCTTTCCTATTTAGGCCCCACCTTTCTTTCGTCCCCTCCTCTTTCTGTTTAAGCCCCACCCCGTCCCATCAATCACAGGGTTGGGTTGGTTAGGTAATGATGGGGGTTGTCACAGGCAGGAGGCGAGGGGGGGGGGTGCGCGCGTGGCAGTGGCATTGCTGGGCGGGGACAGTAGAGGTAGGGCGGCTTCACGACCACCACAATCTCCCAGAGCAGTGTAATATTATACGTGGTGAAACAAAACCTTCTGTGATTGTCTTTGATACACAATCTTCACAACAGCGCATTAAATGCCTTGCTTAATTTAGTAATTTATAACATGTCAATGCCCTAAATAAATCGTATTTGCTATAGCTTTGTTTGAAATACAAAAAAAATCCCTCTCTTTCTTCAGAAAACATGGAACCTCAAATCAATACCACCAAAAGCTCACTACCAAAAGACATCATTACTTCCAACAAAAGGTACAATCAGTGGCACATTGACATATCCTAAAACAAAACGTAATAATGCAATTTATAACGCGCGCAAATTTGCGGACGTAACGGCCGCAACTCAGAGGCGCGGAGCCAAGCTCAGAGTCACTCGAAAGCATGGTTATAAAATACCCATTTCAACCAACATCACTTGTTCTACATCTGCCAAGAACAGTCGAATCACGATACTAAATAGAGGAGAACCTCACACCGTTGGAAACACACTCCATGTTCAAGTGGAAATGTATGACTTTACGAACAGAAGGAAGCTCTATGGTGGAGATTTCCTCCTCGCTCGGATTTTCAGCCCACGCCTTGGGGCTGCGTCTTCTGGCGTGGTGACTGACCTTGGCAATGGTGTGTACGATGTGAGGTTCACGCTCTTCTGGCCAGGAGACAGCAGTCTGGCCTTCACGCTCGTGCACTCCAGTGAGGCCGTGAGCGTGCTGGACAGAGTCCGATAAACCATTCCAGATAAAGTCACTTTCCTGGGGACTTTTGTGAGTGGGAAGTCAAGAGAAGTAACCCAATGTCACATTTTTCTAAACACTACCAAGCAAGTCTGTGATTTCACTGATCCACATTTGCATGAACCATGGATGTGTGAAAAACCAAGAATGCTTCCTTGTTCATCTCTTCTCACTATGAAATCACTAAGTAACTATAAGAATGTTTTTAACGAAGAGGAAACGAAGTTTTTTGCAAGGTAAGAACATGTACACTCAGATTTATATTCGGTGCATTGCTCTTTTACCTCCAAGGTATAGCCATGTTTACAGTAAGCATTCTAAAAATAAAGACATCGATTGTGAAAAGCCACATGATGGACGAAGAGTTATTTTCACATTAATGTATAACAACCTTCAAGTTTGCAAATAAAGACACCTGAAACGACCAGGCATACATGATTTTGTTGAATTCCCACCATAATGCAGTAGAGTGGCTCTGAATGCCTCGTCAATTGCACTGAGAACAATGCCATGCTCAGTACAAACCCAGTTCATATGGCCTCATCTCCTAGATCGCCAAACCGGGATTCAATTTGTTTTGTAGGAAAACTCACGAATTGTATGAAACAATTCATAGTCTCACCCCAAACTCAACTATAGTTCCTCCAAATGTCCACCATGGGCACATAGAGGCGGTGGAGTGTGCTACCATAGTGGAACAAAGCAAAACACCTGTAATTTCCAATGGAATATTTAGGTCCACTGTGCAAAATAGGCCACTGTTCTGTTCATTGTTGGTGGAAACATCTGCCGCAATCAATTCACTGTTGTATAGCTTTAAGCCGTCTCTACCTTTCACGATCCTGTTGGGCAGCAATACACCTTCATCCTGCGCATGAACTGATCTCATTGCCACATGCCCTCGGTGGATGTCCTCTTGCATGCGTTCCCATGGTAGAATAGCAGACACTAAGTATAATGCACTTGATATTTTCTAGCATTTATTTACAAAACTTTTTGCGAGTACGTGTTATGTTGAATGTATACACAATACTGGTTCTTAATGTCTCATTATTCTTTGAACAGTGCATTTTAAAAACACTTTGCAGTGTTTTTATACTAGTTCATAAAGGCTGTCTTCGCCAGGCAAAAGTTTTAAATAAATATAATAACTAACCTGATGTGATTTTTTACAAGTTCTATCTACGATCAGACACTACCTACTTAAAAAAATATTTTCCACAAAAAAAATGGTTGACGACTTGATTCAACTTCTTATATTTAAAGATGTACCCTACAGAAACCACTCAATTTGAATATTCCGTTTTTTATTAGAAAGAATACAAATGTATGAACTGAATTCTTTTGGAGGGGAAGCTCCTACATTTAACCTTTTTCGAATTATTCAGATTTGAACACCATAAAATGCGTATTTTTTCGTTCAAAACCGCTTTAATCCGAAATATTTCAAAAACAATAAAAGATAGAACGAGTCACTTATATTGCATTTGCTGATTAACGCTCTATCAAATGAAAAAACCCACAATCTTATATTTTGAATGGTTTCTGAATGAGACGCACAAACATGTCCTATGGGGCACATAAAATCGGGATGTCGGGGCCTTAAAATGAAAAATATTGGATTTCAGATTTGTTTATGTTGTGTGTGTCCCAAAAGCTACCGATGTACCAAATTTCAACTTTCTACCTTGTCGGGAAATATCCTAAAGGTTTTTGAGACATACAAATTAAGGTATTAATTTATATAGACACTGTTCAAACAACGGTGGCACAATAAATATAAAATACTTTTTGGAATTTCTATTGCAGGGATCGTATATGGGTGACAATTCCAATGTCATACAAAATACATGTTGCACCATCAACTGGTAAGAATGCATATATGCACCACAATTTACTACTGTAAAATTATGAAATGGACTAGTTTATACCGGCTTTCGCAGAATAATGTTTAAATGTCTGTGATATCGCGCTCGATACATGTATTATGGTTATTATGCCCACATTAATAATTAATCAGGGCAATCGCTGGATTCGAACCATGGACTTCTACCACAAGTGGCGAACGCGCTAACGCTTAACGTCACCGCCCAGAGTTGCCCCGATTAATATCAATTACCTACTCTTGTGCCAATGACGAGTAGAGGACCGGCTCCAGGTCCTCTTAATTGGCGGGGGGGTGGCAGTAGAACTGTCGTGTGAGCGACCATTGCAGGGATATCTACTGCTAATAAGAGGGAACTTGGGCACTGGCCCTGTGTGGTATCATATGCATTGCATGTATGATAGAACACACATTATACCTCGAAAGTGCATGGGCCCTGCACATATGGAAACATTGCTCACATCAATTAGTATGATCCAACAGGGAACTCATCTTATTTACAAATTTTTTGTATTCAATGACCCACATTATGGGATAAATTCTAGTAATTTTTATGTAGTTTGTTGTTTGGTAAAATATGCTTTTTTTAATGTTTTAACATGACTGTCACCAGTGTTGTGGAATAATAAATGATAAACATCGTGTTCTTGTAGGTTGTTTCCCCATTAGAGTTTAATGGATTTTGCACTGGTTAAAAAAGAGTTCCTGACATAAATAATTCTTTACTTACAATTATGAATGTTGAGCAAAATATAGTCAATGTCAATATTTTTCTTTAAACTATTACTCTTTTTATAGGTTTACTTCAGAGAAATACACATTGTGTTATGGGATTAGGGAATCCAAGTCCAACTGGATATTATTTTAAAAACACATGGAAATCTTCTTACTGCAACAATGCATATTTTGGTTCGCCATCATCTGTCAAGAACTGCTTGAAGGGGAAACAAATATTTCTCCTTGGTGATTCAACAATTGGGCAGTGGTTCAAATATTTTCAACGTTTCACCAAAGGTAAGGATGCTTATTTACTTGTAATTATAATAAAATGTACCAGGTAGGTGCTTTGTGTTCATACCCAGGCTGATGGTACGGCCCCACCTCCAAGTGACATGCTGGTTCTACAGAAGAGTCACCCAACTCCTCAGAGTGAGCAGCAATTAGCAGATTAGCAAACAGCATACTTGGCCAGTAGGGAGCTTGACTGCACCTAGCCATCGATGAGCCTCCCATTGTGTCTGTACCAGATGGACGTTTATTTTGAAGAGTTATGGAAAGCTTTGACGCCCAATTAATTGACCCCAATTTTTTCCCCATTTTCATATTCATTTATATTTTCGACAAACATTACTTTAACAATATTCCGTTTTATAGAATTAAATGGGGGTCACAAGACATCTGGACGACCCAAGGTGAACAGGAAACGGTTGTGATTACTTGCCAAGCAGCTTTGCCCAGGCCTGGCCCCCAATCGTTAACGTCTCTAAATGATTGCGAAAAGCGGGCATGGCCTAGCAGTCGGCGTGGTCTTGGCGGTGTCTGAGAGACCTGCAGCCTTCACACGAAGCGCTACCTGATGGATAGATTTAAAATTATGTGTGTTGCTTTTCTTACAGGTTTCGAGATTGTAGATCGTGACCTACCTGGAAAAGATGTGCAAAATATTGCCGTTGATGAATACAACATTACATTGAATTGGTATTATCACAACTACCCTTATATTGCCACGAGAATAACCTCAAAAAAAGACTTCCGATACGTAGCTCATCGAATTGATAACATCACCGGTGGGAGCGATACGGTCATAGCAATCTCCCTCGGCGCTCATTTCACACCCTTCCCTCTGCACGTGTTTCAAACGAGAATGCACAACATTAAAGCGGCAGTGGAGAAACTCCTGCTTCGAAGCCCTCAAACGAAGGTCATTGTTAAATTTTTCCAACGTGAGAGAAAACAGCGGAGTGGCGATCTTTAATAACTGGAACACATTTAAGCTTAACCAAGTCCTCTTGGAAGTGTTTAAAACCATGAATGTGGCAATCATTGATGCGTGGGATATGACTGCTGTACTTAACTCTGCTAAAATTCACCCAAATGAGCATATTGTAAAAAACCAAATTGATTCATTTTTATCTTTTGTTTGCTAATCTTTTTCTTTTAACGTCTTGTATATCTAACTTGCGAATTACAATCAAAGACGATACTTACATTTTGTTTTTATGTATATAAATATCATTATGAAGTGAAATGTTTTCATGTGAAATAAATAAAGACCTCTCTGATTTAAAGATTTTCAACATGACATGCCTATTTCTTAGCTATCACGAGGGACTTAAGGATATGGTCACATTCGTTTCTTGACCCAATTGCATGACCTTCCCGATATCAGCATAACTACAGTACATGTGTAATGCGGGCGAAAACGACCTTCCGGAAGTGACGTCATGGGGGGAGGAGTTACGTCACGTGGGGGAGAGGGTAAGGGTCTATAAGGGGGGTAACCGGAAGCAGTCGGGAGTGATCGGGGACTAGGAGAAGAGAGAGGCCACGCAGGGCAAAGGGTGAGAGAGGGGCGAGGTCGCCACACACCCAAGCCAGGAGGATCAGCACCGTCGGCCAACGGTGACCGGCCCGGGGGCAGGAGGAGCAGCGAGGAGGCTGCAGAGAGCAGCGGGTCTGCAAGGGAGGAGTCGGCAGCAGGGGTCTGCACGGCGCGACAGCGGCCTGGGGCTGCAGAGTGTGGGCTACGGGAGCGACAGCAGCCTGGGGCTGCAGGGTGGAGAGTATATAGGGGAGTACCGTGAGGGAAAGAGATCGAACCCAAATAAAGGACACAGGACAGAGAGAAGCGTCCGAGTCTTTTATTACACATGTGTAGTGACTGACTCAGAGACACTAAGAGTAGGAGGCACTCTAAAAAGGCTTTAACAGTCAACAATTGATAACTACGGTTCCCAGTCAGGACAGCTGGTAGACTCCCTGACTGGCGATGCTGAGATGGTGAAGATGGAGACGATGGTGAAGATGGAGACGATGGTGAAGACTTCAGCAGCACGACGGGATCCCACTCCAAACGACAGCCCCGAGGTCCCCTCCCGGGGCCCCTCTTATACTGTCAACGTGGCCTGGCTCCGCCCCCGGCCACGCCCCCTTCTGGAACCTCAATGTGCCCCTTCCGTAACCTTTCCCCTACATGCCTCTCTTGTCTATCACGTGACCTGCTGTCAGTCAGGGTTGCTGTAAGCTGCAGATCCCCTTCCCTGCCAGCAGCCAGCGCTATGCTGCTACGTGATCGATTCTATGTCACGACACATGCATAACGCACAGGGGCTCACCTCATAACACTGCACACAAACAACCTGCTTAATCAGCGTCCTTACACCTACTGGCTATACTTCACCTGTAAATGAAATCTCGAGTACATTTGGTTTTCGTGCCATTCCTATAGCGCAAGACTGTCATGATAGTGCTATTGTCTCACATAGTTTGCAGCTGTTTCTGAGTAAACGTGAGCATTTTCATAGTACATTTTCAAATTTAACACACAATGGCCTAATTTTTTAATGACGTCAAGCCGTTCTTTAATGCCCACTGAATCAGACGGCATCGTAGTTTGCAGTTAACACGTCTGCAATTATAACTAGGACGGCCTCCGGGATTTCAATCGTGAACCTCTTCAATAATCAATCTGTGAACGTGCTACCGCCTGGACGTTACCTCTCCAGGGGTGTGAAGATGGTGGAGACGTTTATCATCTTGGCAAAGGGGTTTTGGTGGTTCGTGGAGGTGTTGGTCGAGAAATGGGTGATGATGGCGATGGGTGGTGGTAGAGTGGTGTGGTTGGACGTACGATTGACATCCTCGGAATGTTGTACGATCCGACCGAAACGAAGCCAACACAATTACCCGTGTGTAGGTGTGGTACAGCTGGCACAACGAGTGGTGAATCAAAGGTGGCGTGTGTAGAGTTGGTATCAGTTGAGCATGAACATTGCATGTTTAGACTCCCAATTGTAAATATGACTAATAATGTCAATATACGTGTTCTTCAAAGATAATTCATAAATGTTATCTGGGGTTTCACTGTAACAAATGCAAACACGCATTTGTCACAAGAGCTTGTATACCCCCAAGTTATTTCTCATGCACTCGCACTAACCAAAGTGATTAACTGAATAACATAATTTTAACCGAACCACGGAGATTTTCGCAGCCAACATACGATTTGTAATTTTGACAACCATATTATGATCTGGATACATTTGTATCATTTGGAATTCCTGGAGTTTTATTGGGACTTTAGGGATCTTGCCCTGATGATGTTTGACGCAGTTTCAAAATAACCTTCGTATTCAATTGCTAGATTCGCTTAAGGAAGAAAAGCTGCCTTCTCATATTCATCCCTCCCATACTAATGAATCACGAAACAGACTTCTACTCTTCGATTTTCACAGGATGTATCATACAGGGTGGTATAAAAAGATGGACCCAATTTGAAATCGCTATAGCTCTGCAACCACAAACCGCCCTTGAATGAAACTCTTACCACTTGAAAGGGCGGGGAATAGAATTTCAAATGATTACCGCTAGGTGCCTCTCCCAGCGCACAAACAGCACCTAGCCTCAGTCATTCGCAAGATGGTGACCCCGCAACACAAGGCGTTTTGCGTTCTGCAGTTCAGCAAGACTGAATCCGTAATTGTGGTGACGCGTGCGTTTCAACGGCGTTTTGGCATTTATCTGCCAATGTCAAAGAGCATTCGTCGTTGGTACCGACAATTTGAGGAAACAGGCTGTTTATGTAAGGGGAAGGGCACAGGGCGACCACGCACCTCAGAGGAAAACGTGAGAAGAGAGGCGTTTGGGATGAATTCAACTATCGTCTCAATGTTGTCCGTACAGCAGGTGGAGGGCACATAGAGCATTTATAAAATGGTTAGAAAAACTTGATAACTCATTAACTCGTTTGTATGTTTTTGTGTAATTGTAACATGTTGCCATCCTGAAATATACCGCTTTGAAATTCGGTGCATCTATTTGAAACACCCTGTACAGGACCCAACATTGTGACCTCTGCTTAAAATCCAATCTCACATTACTTGATGCAAGTGTCGTGAGTCCAACTGAGTCACAGACGTTGTTCCTTTTAGAGACAACACATTTATTTGTAACACGTAACACAAAGGGGTAACTGCCCCTTCACCAGATACAGCCTAGGGTGGTAACCACCCAGCTAACTACTCTATACAGAGGGGTTACTGCTATGCAGGGTTGGGTCCCTTCTCGGGTCCGCGACCATGTATTTGCCTCGAAGACATAGAGCTTCCAACTTGAGATGTAGGCTTTAGCTGGTGGACGTGGAGCTTCAGCTTGTAGAATGCAGCGACCCCAGTCCCTCTTAGGGACCCACCTTATATCCCCCTACGGTTGGGGCCGCTCCGCCCTTGGCCCCACCCGCCTTCTGGAGCCTTCTAGCTCCCTCTCGAGAGCTCTCCCTGGACACGTGATCACCCCCTAGTCCCCCGACCTGGGGGCCTCTCTATGGACACTCTAGATCACGTGTCTGCCGGGTCAACCAGAGTGCCATGGCCCGGGGCAACACTGCCCTTGAGCTGACACTCTCCCGCTCCCCTTCGTGGGAGTCCCCACCACACGCTATGTGCGGTGCCCGCGCGATCCAGCGCTCACCAAGCCCCGCTAGGGCTGGTACTACACCCGCCCACAGGGTGTATGTGATGACAAGTGCATCGCGTGCCCTGGCCCTCTCAGGCCGGCACTATGCAGTGACATCCCCGATGTCACTGCATCCCCGATTTCACTACACAAGAATACATCTACATTGGACCATGTTCATCCACAAAATCCTGATATGCAAATCTGCACTATGCTTAGCTAATAAACCCAATTGTCAAAGCCATGAAATCTAAGACGTCCATCTAAATTGTTTTTTAACTATCCCAAGAACAAGAATTGTAATAGGTGACACAATTTTCCGTTGCAGCACCAACGTTTTGGAAAAACCTTGTTTCCTCTCATCATAAATCTTCCTTCAAAAGCATATTCTGAAGCAGAAGATTAGTGCCGGGTACAACCACATTTGTAAATGTGCTTTGGAGCTGTGTTGTCTTGGTGTAATCCGGGACTGTTTTTGTTTTGCTGCCTTGCCAAAGACTGCATTTGGTGTTGAAAAATCAGCATGAATCGATGTCCTTATGCAATTTGTACTGATGATGACGTCACCCTGCTGCTGCTCTATTTAAGACTGGGAGCAAGTGCAGAGCCTCACCATTCTGGCGAATTGCCCGATGATGCTGGATGCAATTACCAACGAAACTCGTACCCAAAAATTGTAAATGTTGTGGTTTCACTCTTCAACACACCGGTGGGCTAGAGTAGTGAACTATTTGTCTTTTGTCAACGTGACACTTTTTTGCTGATTGGCCGTGTCGGGTGGTGGAGGATTACGACACATTTATAAATAACGCGATCTAATTCTAGATTTGAAGCTTTCGTGACTGCAAGGATTCATACTCTTAGGTTTTTTCGGTAAAGTCACGTAGGTAAAAAGAAATAAAAATAATAGAAATATAATATATGTTTTTACCAACGCAATCTAACCCAAAAACGTTATTATGAATGTACTGATACCCTTCATTAATATTTACTGACTTGCTTCGCTTTCCTTCCCTGTGCACTCCACTCGTATTTTTGTTTTGTTTGTTGTTGTAACTCTCTGACCCGCCCCTTACTGGACATCTGCGAAAAAAAAGGAACTTCACAGCTCATCAGATTCTTCCAGTCAAAATAAAGATTCCTGACAACACAAAAAAGAGATAAATGCATCCATGGTTCGGGGCCACTGCTCGTCGCATCACGTGACCCCAAACCGGATTAGAGGATTAAGAACTCCCCGTAGCCAATCAGCGCGAGGAATCGAAATCGGATTCGCACCTGGGGAGGGAATCGATATCCCAGCCGAATTTCCGCTCCGGCCGCGCGTCCGAATCGAATCGTACACGGTATCGATGACTATAGAATCGATACACTGGCGATTCCGAATCGCGCGTCCGCAAGCGTTTGAAACAGTCTGGCCCTTGGCTGCCTTTGTTTATTAAAAGTCAAATTAATAATAATTATAAACACATTATTTGGTGATGCTTCTACGTTGGCGGTGGTGCACAAACACCGCTAGCAAACAAACTAAACAAATATGAATTACTTCCTTAACAAAAAAATATATAAGTGGCAACGTTTCAGGCAATGAACCTTATTCAATAACACATACATAGAGAGGTCACAGAGATAGAGTTGGGAAGTAATACAATAATAAAAATAAAACATAATATTATATTATTTTATTATGTTTTATTTTTATTATTTTATTACTTCCCTTCTACGTGACTTTACCGAAAGAACCAAGAAGACGATCATCCTCAGTCGAAAAAAATAATCCAGCAGTGGAACTGCTGCCTTAAAAGAAAAAGAAAAAAATACATGCGGTGAGGTTTTGGGCAATGGTCCTTTTTCATAGCACATTCCATTTGGTGCTATGAAGATGCGCCATTGCCCGAAACATTACCTATCATATATACAGTATAATATACATTTATATTGGTTATGTAAGCGCTGTTTTTCCCCCCCCGCAGACATGGAGGCCTGGACACCTGGTGCTTTTCTGTGCACAGAGCCATTCGTGAAACAGGAGCGTGACGACAACCCTGGCTGTGAGATGTGGATGGAAGCGAATGTGAAGCAAGAAGAGTTGAGTGACACCGGTGAGATAGTGTTCACGCATTATGTGCATGTGTGCGCTTGTGTGTGAACCCGTAATCCTGAGTTTTCAGTAAAGAACCAAACATTGTAACTTGTTAGTACGCCAACAATTATTGAAGCAATACAATAACAGTGGAACCCTGTTTTTTCTTGGTGCTGCTAATCCATTATACAGATTAACTTTGCCTGTAGCCAGACTGTTATTAACAAACGAATCTGAAAGCACGTAAGCTCGGATTCAGTGAAGCATAACATAACATCCTGGCACAGCATTCATTTGTGAATCCTGGAGCCTAACCTTAGATGGATCTGGGTGCCATTTTCAGTTTTTATAGGTCTTATGGAAGAGGCTGCATTGAGGAATATTTCTTGAATAAAATTCTACAGTTGACTGTTGTCCTTGGGCAGATCCTCTTTGCGGATTAATCAAACATGCCACCAAATTAACCATTGAATTTAATTAATAAACACAAGGCCATATTATACATAGGTAAATAATATACATCGCATACGTTGCCATTTCATTCGATATATTTGTTTTATCTGAGTCATGTCACCCCCATTACTAAAGTCGATTGATAGTTTACAGTAAACGTATCTCTGCTGCCCACTTTGAAAGGTTTCCCCATTCATTTTTTTCGTGTGTGTGTGTTTTTTGTTGAGTCAGTAATGTCAGGAGGTCACTTTTTCCATTAGCCTTGATGATTTTCGTCTTTCCTGACTGGGCCATGCTGGTGCGATAAGGTGTCCATTGCTTGTGTAGCTGTGCGAGACTGGGAGACAAGAGCGCCGCTCATCAAAACAGAGCATGGAGAAGAGAGCACCGGCTGTGAGTGTGAACGTGTGAATTAACATGACACCTGTATGTCAATGCCTATTCATCTTCTTGGTTCTTTCGGTAAGTCACGTAGAAGGGAAGTAATAAAATAATCACGACGTTTCGGCCACAACGCAAGCAGCCGTCCTCAGGCGAAGAATGAGACATTATCAAGCTAGGAGCTTATATAGGTGTAGCGAGGAGGAGCGCCTTAACAAAAGAATGTGCATATGAAGAGGAATTTAGCATACCAATGGGCAATGCGTAGGAGGTGGGCGGAGGGGTTTCAAAGTCCCATTATGCCCATGCATTATGCAGGATCAACAGCACCACGGGGGGGCGCAAGGAACTCAATGCCTATTGTTTGTATGTTGTATGTAAGCATGTTGAACTTATTTCTTATTGTACGTAGCCAACCATGCTAATCGGAGGTGCACTGCACCGTGATTCCAGGGATCCAGGTTCAATTTCTGGTAATGTGCACCATTTGTCGTTGATATTTTCAATTGGCATGGCCTCCCATAGGTAGACTCAGGCTAAAAGGGGTATCTGGTGTGGCTGATTGTATGTTAACATCAGCACTGGAAAGATGAATGCAACCTGGTGTGGTGATTGCCACACGACCCCCTCATGTGCCTTGTTGGCCTTAAGAGGTAGTCACTATCACCACTTGCCTCCACAGTCTTTAAGTGATATGTCTTGGTTAGAGGCATGATATTTTACATTAAATGAGATTCTTGATAAAAGTTTGTAGAATGTAATGATAATGTCTTTTCAAAGATTATGCAACCCAAAAATGCAAACAGTTCTGTATAATAATAATTCAGTAGTGTTGTTTGCACCATTTTTATAGTTCAAGGCTGTCATAAAGATGCTATTTTTCACAGTCTGCATTAGTTTCACAGTAGGGGGCGAAATTGCTGTCTTTCAAATTAAATAATTGCTGTTAACGTTTCAAATTTAGAAAATTAGCACGATTTTGCTTGTACACAATGGCCTAACACTTCTTGAAGGACGTCACAGAATCTTTACGACCACTATAAAGCAGACGGAGTGTATTTCACAGTTTCAACACCTGCAGTATTAACCGGGGCAGCCTGCCAGATTCGAACCATGAACTTCAGCAACACCGGCGAATGCGCTACCGCTGGGCCATGTCACTGCTCAGAAAATATACACACACCAAGGCTGTGTGCGTGAGCTGTCTGACACGTGTTTGAATAGTCGCCTTGTAAAACATGGCTTACGTGTCGATTTTAAGCTTTCATGACTGCATGGATTCATATTCTTCGTTCTTTCGATAAAGTCACGTAGAAGGGAAATAATAAAATAAAAATAATAAACAAAAATAAAACATAATAAGATATTATGTTTTATTTTTATTATTTTATTATTTCCCTTCTACGTGACTTTACCGAGAGAACCAAGAATATGGCTTCCGTGATTCAGTGATATTAACATTTAACATTGTTTATCACCTCAGTCTCAGAAGACGACTTTCAGGCCGAGAGAGAGGATCTTCAGACTAAAAGGGAACAGCTGAGGGCTTATCATTCTTCCTTGAGGCCTGCAGTGACGTGTGACCCACAGGGAGACCATGCAGTGATGGGGAGCTGTGCCGAGGTGGAGGTGGAACTGGGAGACATGAATGAAGGTGCTGTGTCTTGCATTATTTTTCCTATTATGCTTGTCACTGAGTGACTACAGTAAAACCTCGGCAATTCAGATTTCACATTGAAGTAACACCAGGTCGGAAAAATAATAAAATAATTGCGTGCAGTATCCATAGAGTCATCACTTTCCCCTAGAGTGCATGGAAGCAGTCCCTGTCCCACCACTGTACCTGCCATGTGTTACCAGCCTATTCTAGTTTCATTACAGCCTTGTATTAGTGACAGTGTTATAATTTCAAGCTCCACGTATTTTTTCACAAAGTCCTCTACGCTGTGTTTTTATTACTCCGTGGTCATGTTTACTCCACTGCTAAAAAGAGCACTTGGGCTTGGGCAGGACACGTCATCACACAGGATGATGGCCGGTGAGCGAGACTAATGATGAAGTGGCATCCAAAGGAGCGAACACGCCTAAGAGGATGCCAACTATGGAGATGGAGCAATAATATCAGCACGTGTGCAGGGGCTAGATGGATTGTGGCATCGCAAGACCATGAGAGATAGTGATGGTTTGGGGAGGCCTTCCTCCTGCAGTCGATAGATAATGGCTGATAATGATTTTCGTTGCAATGAGCACCGTCAAAGGTATGCAGCAGTAGCGGCCGTGCCTCCTGGAGTGGCGAGTCGATAGCAACGTTCTGTGGGTGCAGCAGGGAGCGGCAGGCTGGCATGCGGCATCTGCGGGCGGAGGTTTATGAACCGGAACTCGCTGCGGCGACACATGCTGCTGCACGAGGGAGACGTGCGCACGAAGAAGCACCAGTGCCGGCTGTGCCCGTACGCCACGGAGCTTGCCACTGAGCTGCACCAACACGAGAAGGCACACGCCGTGGGGCGCGTGCATGCATGCGGAGAGTGTGGCAGGGACTTCGTGATGGCCTCGCAGCTCAGGGCTCACCTCAGAGTTCACGCAGAGGGTATGCGCAGCAGGTGAGAACGCCCATTTTTTGCTTTTGTTTATGTTATTAACAAGGAATTCAAATGCTGTCGGGGTAATTGTCTGAAAGACTAAATCTGGTGTCTCACTCACCGGGGGCTAATAATCGCCATGCTGGAGCACTGAACCAAATCTAAATAATAATCATGCAGGAAAAGCTCTGTTATTCGGCACTTTACCATCCGGAATGCTCTATTAATTGGCATCCGTCATAGATGGCAATACAAATCTTGAAAAATTTCGATTGCTATCTGGCTTCTTGGAAGCTCTCAGGAAGCTGCCGAGTGGTGTCGCTAGTGGAAGACTCAATTGTAAACATCCTCCATTGTGATGGTGATGTGCTTGTGTTGTATCCTGACTTTATCACTGAATATATCTCGCCCATCCTGCAACTATGGCTACCAATACTCCCATCAAAGAGCAGAGGACAGAACCCAAAGTATGTTGTGTTGACGATTACGCAGAAATTTGATGTAATTAAGCGCCTGGAGAGAGGAGAGAACAGGAACAAGTTGATGCAGGAATTCAATGTCGGCTCGTCTACGATCTACAATATCAAGGCGCAGAAGGCAGAGTTACTCCAGTTCGCGACAAATTTTGAGACAAGTAAAGCAATTGAACAATGCCCCGTGCTCTGCACAAACCAAAATTGAAACAATTCGACAAGGTATTGTTTGAATGGTTTGCCTTAAAACGTTCGGAGGGAGCTCCAATTTCTGGCCCAATGCTGACTAATGGAAATGACCGAGGCCTGCGTTTGCTCAAATGGATGGTTGTTTTTTTTCAAACTTTGTCATGGTATCAGAAGGCTTCATGTGTCTGGAGAAAAATAAATCTGCTGATCATAATGTAACATTTTCTAGAAATTTTACATTATGTAAAACAGCGTAACCCCAGAGCAGATCTCCAATGCTGATGAAATTGGCCTTTTTTGGCATTGTTTTCCAACTTCTACCCTGGCTGGTACAGGTGAGGTTGGTGCAGCTGGTTTTAAGTAGAACAAGGGCCACCTGACTGTACCTATGTGTGCAAATGCAGCGGACACACATATAATGAAGCTATTAATGGTGGGAAAATTCACGAAACCAAGAGCATTGAGGACAAGGCACAATGTAATGCATGGATGAGGAAATATTTTTGTACTGGTTTTTACCAGTGAAAGAGCATCTGATGAAACATGGAAAGCCAAAAGTCACAAACGTTCTTCTAATATTAGATAACTGTTGAGCTCGCCCTCCTGAAAAGTTTCATAAGTATTAACTCTGATCACAAGCCTGTTTGATTAACCGGCACCCTCCATTCCCCATGGATGTTGGACAACAGCTTTTCCTGTAGAATAGTAATGCCAATTATTCACCCAGGCAAGTCTCACTCGGTCTGAAGGCTCTATTTTTGCAGGGCCTTGCATTGCGGTGTTTGGTCACTTCCATTATTGATCAAGAGAACCCCAAGAATAACCACAACGCATGTGAGGAGTAACACTTATCGCTTGCGTATCCGAACCACCTCAGAGGCTCATGCCTACAAAAGCTGGTAAAACCTCGTGGTCACCCTTAAGTGCAAACAAGGCTTAAACCTGCTTAGCTTCTGGGATCTGACAGCTGGGCACTTTAAGGGTGGTTTGGTCATAGGCCAGCTTCCACTCCTCTAACGGTATCAGAACATTTTGAAAAAATGTGATGAACTGCTACATCGTATCTTCTTAACATTGCCCACGTAACTGGACAGATAAACTACACAAAATATTTAGTTTCATCCATCTCACATTGATAGCAGTGCTATTTACTCTAGTCTTTCAATTTCAACTCTGATCAAGTAGCCTCTGGTTGAAAATATTGGTGTTGATTAGGTATGAATCATTCTAGAAAACAATGCTTGGGCCTCTTCTGAAACCACAAGTTAATTTTAAAGCACTGACACTGAAGTTTCAGGCAATCTGTGATGACAGCCACCCACAATTATTGAAAATGTCATACAATTTTGTGCATTGCCCGGACAAATTAATTTTGTAAGACAGATTTAAAAAGTTGATAATATAGCTTTCATGCCTAAATTTTTGTACTTATCTCAAACATATATGTTTTATTTATCCTTGCAAGAACCCACTGAGTGGTAAATATTTGAACAACGTCGCCGATAGTTAAAGCTCCTGAAGGGAGAGTGATCAGTGGTGGTGCAGTGATGGGTGGCGTGTGCATAGGTGTGACGATGGAGTGAAGACGACTACGCTGTCACCAAACCCTGACAGCCCCTTGCACATCGACCTCGCAGGCGACGGAGCACAGGTAGTGAGATCTGCCTTTCCCACCTCATCTCAATCTGTTACGGCTCGTGCAAGGAGACACTTTCCAATAGGCTTTGTGTTGTTTCACACAAGGGTGAAAAGGGACAGCAGCTAACAGTACTGTTAAAGTGGCAACAGATCAAGAGAGAGTTAACGTGTTTCCTGAATTGCTCACAGTTATTATAAAAGCTTTGGAAAGAGAAGTGTTTTGTACTGCAGATAGATTCACCCCAAGACGATAAAACAATAGTTATTAATGCAGCATATACACAGTTTGGGACTATGCATGCGCCTTTGAATTGGAATTTAAACATATCTTGCATACATGCATACATATTCCATGTGGTTGGCAGCTGTTGCAATGACTGTCATACAGTCCTGTACGTGCAGACCCACTCTGCAAAGTAGTACACACAGCTGTAGAGCATCAGCCAAGAGGGTCACAGGAGATGAGTTATTTATTATGTTATACTGCCCTCAGATACTCGTAAGCGCCATTAAGGAGTGATTTAACATGGAGGAAATTGCAATTTACAGATAGAAAGCTAAGAATGTGAACGGATAACAACTCGGCATCCAACGAAAGTTCAACCCAAAGAGAGATTGAATCCTTTAGATACACGAAATGTAAATTCAAAGATAGATGCAATCCTTTGATAGATATAACATTTTCTATCGATGTATCTGGATTTGCAGGTAACTTTTCAAATTATATCACGCCAAGCAAACATTGGGCCTACTCTTACGAAATATGATGTCACGACAGTTTTCGTCCACTGTGAATCGGACGCATCACACTTATGGTGGCGTTCAAACTGTGCGCCTCTGAAAGAGTCAGCGAACGTGCCAAGGCTTGGTCCTGTAATATACGACCCTGTTATCCGTGACTTCTGTGTTATGATACACGAATCCTTACCAATGTCACGGATCTTACCATAACCCATATTATTAATGTTATTGTTATTATTACGTACAATTTTGCGCATATTAATTAAAAAGCAAATGTAGTCATGGGCAGTGACTTAATTAGCCTATTAGTCGTGGAATTCTCAGGTATTTTCAGATAAGCATCGGGAGGACAAGGAACAGCCTTAGATGGAAGGCTACAATGCATGTCTGCGATGCTGCGGACAGAATTTGGAGTTAAGGTCACCCAACTTTGATCTCCAACCCGATTTTTTTTAATTGTTTAACTTAATTTTTATTTCACAACATAGTGCTAACATGTGCTGTGTTGTGCGTAACAACCAAACATTTGAATTGTATATTTAAATTTTGCTTGTAATTACGCTTCAATATATTTTTTATATCATATACTTTTTTCTCATTTGCAGTTTTTTTCCCATCCACCACTGAATTTATCCTGTTTTTCACCTTATCTCTTTTTATGTTTTGCAGCTAAATTCCTATTTTCTTTTGTGTTCATTTACATTTTAAATTTGTTCAAAATACTTGCTTTGTGTTGACTGCATATGACTAAATGTACGTAAACATACAATTATGTACTTGATAACTGCAAATACAAGTTGACACACACATCTTTAAAGCATGTGATAATATACACAAAAAATTACACATTACTCTCTAAAGGGTTTCCATATTTTTACCACCATAGGTAATTTGCGCAGTACAGTGTCGCAAATCCAAACTTAAAATTTCTGACTAATCTGCACTGAGTTATTTTCTTTATAGTGGTATGCGGGGATGGATATAATAACATATTCATAAATCTACATTGTTCACAGCTTCAGTAAGGATGTTTCACTTTCTATTTAGTTAATCTCAGCCTACTCTAGAATAAAATAGGAGCAGCTGCTAAACATCCCTTGATAATTCTATAACTAAGCTACAGTGTAACGTGTTTTTTTATTTGTTATCTTCCCATTTGTGATCCACAATAATTCCTATTTTATGTTAATCTCCAAAATTTTGACAATTTAAGATTTTGATTTTTAAAGCTTTCGTGACTGCAGGGATTCATATTCTTGGTTCTTTCGGTAAAGTCACGTAGAAGGGAAAGAATAAAATAAAATAAATATAAAACAAAAAAATGTTTCACGACTTTTCGACTGCAACACAAGCAATCATCATCAGGTGTGAAATCCACAGCAAATTTTCTTGCTGTGGATTTCACACCTGATAAAGAATTTTTATTGTTTTATATTTTTATTATTTTATTATTTCCCTTCTACGTGACTTTACCGAAAGAACCAAGAATAACAATTTAAGAGTTCAAGAGATGTATTTGAGCCGCGATTTTGTGGTCCTATTGGCGCGATTTTAGTCGGCGTTTTTTTGCATCTGGGGTACAAATAAGATCGTCACATGCTTGATTCCCGTGACACAGCACATGGCATTACTACATTAAAATCAGATTGATCAGGGCAGACTTCAGAGAAGATGCCATTCAAAAAAACATAGATTATTTCATATACATGTCTTGTGACATTAACGGTGCAGAGATCACACCACCGCGATGCGGTTAAGCCACTGTCAACTTTCGTCTCATTTTCTCGCAAGCAACGCCTCAACCTCGTGTCAGCCTCAGACACAGTCAATGTGCGTATCTGCAAAAGAAGGGGTGTTTGTTTTTTTGGTTACATTTTCCTTTCACAGCAGTTGTACCAAGGCAGTGATGCTTGGTCACATTTGCTTCTTCTCTCCCATGGAGAGACATGGGCATTATTGTTCAGCTCTTAAACGTCCACTAGTTATATATACAGAGAGGAATTTATAGGCAGAGGGAAAAAGGAGAGTCTAGATTTGAATAGGAGCAACAGCATGGATGGTTGGGGAAAGGAGTCCAATATTAGAGGGCAGCATTGTATAGAGCATGTAAAGCACTCGGAGATGCCCTGACGTTAAGGACACTGACATATACATAATGAACAATTAGATTTGAATATAAATCCTTGGTTATTGGAGTGGAGAATGTGTGGAAGGGAGTGGAGTCAGATGAGAGGATATAATTAGGCCATGGAAAATCCATGGAGGATCTTGAAAATGGTGAGCATGATCTTGAAATGAATCTGGAATTTAAATTGGGATATTTTGCCAATATCAGTTACATTGTTTTAGCTACCTGGGAGGGAACTGGAGAGTGTACAAACTCCATTTGGAAATGCACACGAGTCGGGAATCAACCCCAGATTTGCGGTGAAGCACAAGTGTCACCACTGCACCACCCTTCAACTTTCCAAAATTGCTTGATGTGATTGGTTGTCAGATTTGACCCTCCAAAACATTGAGATTTCAATCCAATCTAGATGTCGACAGACACTGATTATATCAGGGAAAATAATTTAGATGAATAGCAGAGTCGATACCCCATGCCAATGCTGCATTATATTTTTACTAAAGCTTGAATGTAGTTGAGAAACTCTGAGGCTGAGGAAACTCACTGTGCTTGTGGTGTGTCATTCTTTTGATGTTATCCTTGATTGTTACAAGTTGTCTTCAAGCGACAAGCGGAGGAATCTCATGCCCACTTTGGACAAGAAGGTGCAGGTTATCAAGAGGTTCAACAATGTTGATACTGCGTCCCACCTTGCTGCTGAGCATGGCTGCGGTAAAAATACTGCTCATCACCTTCACCCCAGCAGGGACAAAATCCTGTCGCACGTGTCAGCATCCAACAACACAGAAATGCCCTTGCGAAGGAATAGTACAAAGACTACTGTCGTGCAGCAGTTGGACTCGGCACTTTTCTCCTGGTTCAAGCAGAGACAAGCCGCGGGCAAGTCCATCTCAAGCCGTGCGGTTGTCGAGCAGGCCCAGCAGTTGCACCGTGACCTTGGAATCATTGAGCCCCTCAATGTTGGTTGTGGGTGGCTGCACCGGTTTATGCACCGACATGGCATTCATGGCCTGAATGCTCAGCCAGAAAGATTCTCCACTGAAGATTGTGCCACGTCCGCCTTTTGTAGGCGGTTCCTTAGGCTAGTAGATGCGCACGCCCTGATGCCGGATCAGTTGTATGGAGCCACAGAGTTGGAATTGCACTGGAAGGGTATCTCAGTGGCTGGCACGGCAATAGCTGCTCCTGACTTTATTGATGATGAGGAGCCGATTGCTGTGTTATGCTGTGCAAATGCAGCTGGAACTCATCGGCTCCCTCTGGCGTTTATTGGTCGAGCTAGCAAGAGTAGGGTCCTTAATGGTCTGAACGAGGGGTTCCTACCAGCTGTCTACTTCCAGCAGAACCCGACGCAGTCTTACAGTGACATCTGCATGACCTGGTTTCACCACAACTTCATCCCTGCCGTGAAAGACCACCTTAGTACACAGGGCTTGGCCCACAAAGCTGTCCTGGTCCTGGCAGATACACCATCCCACCCTGAAGCACACCCCCTGCATTCAGTATCAAATAACTGCCATATTTTCGCAGTGTACATGCCACCAAGCGCAGCACTGAAGCTTCAGCCCATGGAACAGGGTGTTGTACAGAGCCTCCATCAACATTACATGTGCGGCCTGCTTAGCAAGCACTCGGAAGATACGTTAACCTCCCCAAAGGAGCACGTAGTGATGGACGTGCTGCTTGAAGCCGTGGCCGCATGGACGCAGATAGAAACAGCGACACTCATGGCCTCCTGGCGTGAGCTCTGGCCCAGCGGTGAGAAGCTCACAGCTTTCAATCTGGCGCAACCTGAGAATGGACATCGACATGAGGCAACGAACATGGCACTTCTCCATTGGCAGACAGGGAAGACACTCGGGTGCAGAGATGGATATGAGGAAAACATGCAGACTGGGTGCACCTCGGATGACAATAAGCCCAGCTACAAACTTCCCAAAGATGAGGACGGAGCAGGGGAAAATTATGGCCATACAGATTATAGTGCTAGTTGCTTTAAAAATACAACTAGTGGCATTGTGCTAGATGGGCATTGTTTGGCTAACATTACTGGAGAAAATCATGAGCATGTAGCAGAGCAGAATCGTGGCGAGGATGTCGATGGGGATGATGATGAGGTTAACGAAGATGATGACCCTCCTGCCCAGAATGAAATCAGTGCAAGGAGTGCCCTTATGGCTCTGGAAACAGTGATGCAGTTTCTGGAGCAACAGCCAGACACAGACCACCAGGAGATGGTGCAGCTCCTCGGCACCCGCCGTAAGATCAAATCCAAACTCTCCGTGTCTTTACGCAAGGAAGCCATCAGGCATTTGCTTCATGGTCATGGACACCTACGCTCAGGAAAGTCTCCTCGTTCTGGCCCGCATTGTTCGACTACGATGAGCTTATAGAGGCTAAACATCCAATTACACGGCTATCTCACTAATGTTGCAGTATCCCTTTGCCCGACTCCCATTTTGAATCATAGATTCCTGATCGCATATCGTCTCAATGAAACACTGTTTCATTGTGAATAGTTGTAATTGTATATATATTAATTATGCATTTGGTATAACAGCTTGGATAACTGGCTCACTTTTGACTGAATAACATGCAATTTCATTGTGAAATACAAATATGGCTTTTGATAAAGGGCACAAATCATAGAGAAATGCAAGTTGAAAGTTATAGTGAGTGACAAAAGAGGAGCAGTTGGATCATGGAATAAATATAAATTTGAGACATCAGATGCACTATTCAGACAAATATATGGATTTGGGCACAACAAAACTAAGATGCAATGCTTACTGATGGATGAGACGCGTGACGGAATAGCAAGGAAGGGAAACGTGCCCGAGCAGAAGACTACTGTGGAGATGGAGCATAGAGAAGGCTAGTGATGATGGAATCACTCTTATTGGTTGAAGTATACAAGTTAGCTTTTTAAAAGTAATAAATAATCAATTATATATGAATCAGGAAAAACGTGGCAGACTTAATAAGAATCTATAGATTTCTATTTAAAGCTTTCGTAACTGCAAGGATTAATCTTCTTGGTTCTTTGGGTAAAGTCACGTAGAAGGGAAATAATAAAAGAATAAAAATAAAACAATAAAATAAAATTCCTCAACTCATTGGGACGCTGTCTTTCCGACAGCCCTGTTCTTCACTTGAGGACGGCTGCTTGCGTTATGGCCGAAACGTGAGAATTATATTTTAATATGTTTTATTTTAATTATTTTATTATTTCCCTTGTACGTGACTTTACCGAAAGAACCAAGAAGAAGAATCTATAGCTTAAAGCTGTTCAATCAAGGAGACTCTTGAAGTCACTTTGAGCATTAGTTACATAATCAGAGCTTTGTATGGATCATTCAGTGGTATTCCACTCTTTAATCAAACCATCGAGTTTGTCATGTTGGTGAGAGATTTTCATTGGCAGTGCAAGGTGAACAATGCAGCATGTGGGGTTTTTTTGGTTAAAGTTGTCTCCTGCTGAATTGAGCATGGGTGGCACTGCACTAGTCTCCTGTTTACAGCCCTGAGCCAGTGGTATGATTCTACATTTCTATGGTGGGTGTAACTAGAATTATCCTAGGCCAACTGTTGATGAATTCCCCACAATTATAAATGGGAGAGGTGAGATAGCCAAGTAGTGGTTGAGTTCGATTGTTGCAACGGTTTTCGGTAATACTGAAGGCATTGACCAAAAATACGCATCGTCTACTTTACAGTGGACGTTGAGTGAAAGCTATGTGCGCCAGTGTCGTGCTCTAAACTTTCCAGAGTTGAATAATTAATCACACATTTTTAATTGGAATTACAGTACCAACAGCAACATTGCCTCCGACCGGCAGACGAATGCCCACTTGCAGGCTGGTGCTGCGTCACCTTGTGCCGCACAGGGACCGCTGTCTTCAGGGGGGTTCTCCCCAAGGCTAAAAAAGAAAACTACCTCTGGGCATTGGAATGGTTGAGATGAGACATTGTGTCACGTGCATTTAGATGTTGGGTCAAGCACCCAAAAAATGTGAATCTTTATTCTATGTAGGTAAATAATACATACATTGGTATACCCTCATGCGTTTTTCTTTCATCTGACCCGCCCAATTGCCTCAGAAAATTGAGAGTTGACGATGTATCTGTATTTAAACATGATTTTATTGTACGTGTACTTTTCCCCCAAAATTTCAACTTTTTAAATGTTATTTTAGCTTTTGTTATAGTTGTATTGGGTTTTCATAGAATGTATTTCACCGGGTTACAATAAGATGATACCAAAATTGTAATGTAACAGATGCAAACTAACAGAGATGTGCATACTAATGAATACGTGCGTCACTCATAAATTATTTACTTAAATCAATTTAACTGCATTGATTTCTTTCATTTTCAAATACTTAGTTCTAAGGGTTAACTCTTGAGTAACCAATAAAGTAATTCCGGATGTATGTGTTGGTGCCTATAACATTGGATAGTGTTAAATATTCTGCTGATTTATGCATCCACACCTTTAGGACTGGATTCTAATGAGTTTTGCATATTAAACGTATATTTCAGTAATGTGTAGTTGAGTATATCGCTTGCATTTTTTATACAAGCATGCTGGGGCGAAAGACCCATAAAAGCTTCTCACTCTGCACCTTGGATTTGCACGGTTGGCTACGTACAGTGCGAAAGAAGTTCAAGATACATACCCACATGTTTTTTTTTTATTCATGTAGTTGGTGTTGTTGAAGTGATATAATGTCCTTTCTCCAGGAAAGCCTCCCTGATTCCCAAAGCCCTTTTTCAGAAGGATCCTGCTTTCAGCTTTATGGCCAAATCCATTAATCAGCCATGTACCCTCACGCATATGAGCAGCTTATATTTAAGTATCTGCACAAATGGATTGTTGATTAAATCAAGTTAATGCAATTTGGCAACCTCACAGCCCGTTTTGGTTTGAAAATGTATAAATCTCCATGATACACCAATTCTTCTCTTTCAAGTGCCTGGATTGGGTGTCAACCTATTCTGGTAAATGGGCTTTACTCGGGAAATAATCTGATATCCGAATTGATGTGGTAGAGTATATACAAATGAAACTTATGACGGTACCCCGGGTTACCATAGTACCCTGGCTCTCGCATAATGTCTGTGATGCAGTCATTTTTAGTCTGTTGATGGTCGGCGGTGCGGCAATCGACTCATCTCAACGAGCTGTACACGATGCACTATGGTGCGTACGAGCGTTCAGGGTTTCAGCGCAATCGTCCTCGCTGCGTTTCAACATCGCGGAGTAGCACTGATTTCGGATTGATTGATACCCCAGTTGCAGAATTAAGTACAACCCTGGAAAAAATAGTGTCCCAGATACAATCTATTTAATTGCCTTGGCCATTTTGTATTATTTGGTACCCTGGGGTACCGCCATAAGGATCAAATAAATATTGGATTTATAAAAATATATAGAATGCACCATTTGTCAATGAAGACCTCCCCCATACCCTGCCAGTCATGGGGGGGGGGTTGTTGCACCATTTTTCACCATCCTGTGAGGCCATTGTGTGCCTACATCAGTCAAAATTTGCCAATTAAAAAAATTGGGATTACACATAGTAACATTTCCTGTCACTATAAAACCTCCACTCTGAAGGAGATGGCACGTACTTTAAAAGTAATTAAGATGGTTTTAAAATGTATGCTCAACATCTTATTATACTCTAGATCCTGTACTCGAAAATAAAACCAATGAATATTTTAAGACCTGGCTGTTTGGATTTAACAGATTAGTACGAGTCGAGGATGTGAAGAAGTTAGCCTTGGTTGCTCGTGCTGGGGAGCATGTGGACAGCATTGACCTGGGTTTCTTTCAGTCCTCTACAATAGCTATACCAGCCCCATGATACCTGTAATTGATGGAATCTAAATGCCACATTCACAGAGAATGCAACTGACATTTCATTAACATTCTGGATTATACGAGCAGCCTAGCTTGAGTTTGTGTACTTCATCCAATGGCAGTAACTGTTGAAAAAACATCTTAGAAAAAATGAAAGCAAGATTGGGTAAATGTGTACTTAGAGCGATTGTAACAGTTGGTCTTAGCATGGCAGGAGCTATGGTCATGAACATATTTCCATATGATTAAAATGTATATGAAGCCTTTAGCACAACTTAATCTGTTTGCTCCTTGTATTCACTCGCGGGGGGCTCCTGATGCTTTGTAAGTGTTTGCCTTTATATTGCTTTACACGTACAATTTTTTAAGTTGGGGAGACAGTGAAACAAAGGGGACATGTTCAGCTCGAGACCATTCAAACATATTTCGGCAAGATTCAAGTGAGCATGCTGCTTTGCTCACTATCATCCTATCAGTGCCTTTACCCCATTCCAATGTTTTGTTTAACATATGTCTTTGTGTCGTGTCTATGTTTTGCATTCAACATCTGCACTTACTCTTTAGCTTGGCCTCTCAATGCACAGCCTGATAAAAAAAAAAGTACACAATTACATTCTTAAGTTTAATTGTAATTTGATAATATGAGACCAAATGCTAGCGGCGTCCTCAGAGCAAAGCTCCTAATACACAAAGTCCCAAAGTGATAAAGTTGCCTCACACCTCGGTTGTCTCGTGCACGTGTGTATAATGTTACTGACAACGTAACTGAAAAGCAAACAACCCCAACAGTTGTTTTCTTTTTGTGCTTACAACCTATCAAGATTGACCGCAGGGGCATCTATAAGCTGCTGACCATTGAGCAGAAGGTCGAGCTAATCAGAAGGCTGCGTCAAGGCGAGACGGTGTCCTCGCTCGTGGCCGAGTACGGCGTTGGCAAGTCGACGGTCTACGACATCAGGCGCATGGCGGACAAGATCCTGGGGTACGTGGCGGGCGTGGACAGGCTAGCTGAACCTGCCAAGCGCAAACGCATGACCAAGGCAACCCTGGCCGATCTTGATGATGCCATCTTCGAATGGTTCTGCCAGATGCGGGCGTGCAGCGTGAACATAGATGGCCCCGCGCTCTGCTCGAATGCCTTACGACTGCACGAACAAATGGAAGTTGAAGAGCCTTTTGCGGCGAGCTCAGACTGGCTCAAAGACTTCAGCAGCCGCCACGGCATCCAGCCATTGCCGCAACTGTCCGGGCCTATGGACATGGATCCGCTCAGGGTGGCACTGGAGGAGGCAAAGCATGCAGGTCTGACACGCGAGCAGGTCTACAATGCGGTTGACACGAGGATATTCTGGAAGCGCTTGCCCTCAAAGAGCATGGTGTCACGCAGCGCCGAGACCTCTCCAGACAGCGGAGCTGCTGGGTATAGAGTCATGGTGCTCTTATGCGCCAATGCTAGCGGGACGCACCGTCTTAAGCTCGCCGTGGTGGGCAAGGCGAAGTGGCTGAGGGTCTTCAAAGGCCTGGAAGCGCTGCCAGTGGACTACTACACGCGTTACAGCACACGTGGGGTGGAAGCTGCGATGCTGCGAAGATGGTTCAACGAAAGGTTTGTGCCAGCCATCCGGCAGCACTTGCGTGCCAAAAAATTGCCCGAGCAAGCTGTCCTCTTCCTAGACCACGTGCATTCGCGCACACAAGCCAGCATTCAGAGCGACTGTGGAGACATCAGGTTGGTGTGGCTGCCGGCTGGCTCCGTCTCTCCCCTGCGTCCAATGTGGTCGAGTGCCATCCGTGCCTTCAAGAGGCACTACTGCTGGAGGCTGTTAGGGCGGATGCTGCGACCGCCAACTTTACCCGATGTCCATGGCGAGCGTGCTTTAAGATCGTGGGGACAGCACTCTATTAACGACGCCCTTGTCGACACTGCCTCTGCCTGGGAGGATGTACGGCCGGAGATTCTGCAGAAGTGTTGCACGAAGCTTTGGAAGTCTGGGGAGTTGGAGGAAGCAAGTGGAGCAGAAAAAACACATGGGTCAGAGGAGGCTGAGGAGCCTTCGACTGTAGCATTCTTGGAGAGGATTAATCAACTGCCCCTTTTGTGTGACGTGGATAAAGCTGATGTTGAAAAGTGGCTGACTCATAATGATGAGGTGGAGGAGGAAATGTTTGATAACCCTCGCAATCCTTCATCATGTAACGACCAAACTAAACATAGGAACTTAATTGTGCAAAATGAGGATGGCGACAGTGGGGAGGAGCACATGGAAGAGGATGGAAAAAGGTTTGGGGTGGTTGAAGCCGCCGACGCGAAGTCTGCAGCTTACGCAGTGCTGAAGTACATGGAGCAATGTGGAGACTTTAATCCGGAGATGTGCAAGCAGATGCAAAGCATTGCAGAACTCGTGGGCAAGCGAGCATGTGCAGGTCAAAATAAGAGTCCGTAGTTTCTTCATGGCAAAAACATCGTTTATTATACAGTTTATGTAGATACTTTCAGGATTGCGTAATTCGCCATAAAATGCAATGTTTGTTTTACATTCAGCCACCAGGTGCATCATTTGACCATTTATTCAACAAAATGCACTATAAGTGCACGTGAAACAACATAACTTCAACAAAAATGTATTGTCAATCTATGCCCTCAGTCGGCAATGCGGATGTCAAGAATATGAAACATTCGAAAGTCTGCGCCATTCGTGTCTTTCCTAGAATGGTCATCAGGGGGCGTGATAGTCCACGAGTTGCCAGCACGCACCCTGTACTGTATTCCCTCGTGTCTTTAGTCTTCTGCACAGTCGGATACTTGGCTCAAACTCCCTCCAGCGTGTCTAAAGCTTAAGCTGCTTAAATTTCACTGTAATGCCCCCCTTCGAGTTATGAAGCAGCATATTCCCTTGGACCTCGTTCCCAATATGCTAAATGCAGTGGCAGGCCGTGTATTTTACACCTAGGCCTTCAGTGCTATCCTCCCGCAATTAAACCGCATTCGAATAACCTCACCATGACACTAGGGCTTTAGGCTATTGTCATTCAACGTAACCACCCCATATTCACAGTGACAGTAACCTTTATCGAGTGGAATAAAGTGATTTATCACGAGACTATGAGAGTTACAATACACTAATTGCAGAGAAATTAATACATGACTAAAACCAAGGATGTACCACTATTACGCAGTATGACAGGATGCTGCATCACAAATATACATTGCATAGCCCAAATCAATGTCATTACCAAAGAAACAAGAACAAACTCACAACAACCAGTCATTTACTCATACGACCACCAAGCAAGCAAAAATGCCGTAAAACACAAAACACAATCAGGATTCAACAGGCTTCCCCACAAAAAGAAAAAACTAAAAATCTAAAACACTACATCTAAAAATCTAAACGTCACGAAAGTTTAAATAGATCATAGATGACTAGGGGTTGTTCGGGGGGGCCTGTGGCGCCCCTCAACCATTTACGGCCTTCGGCCAGGAGAGTCGCAAAAAAAATTGCACACCAACGATTCATTCACGCAAGCACCCGATGCTCCGTTTTGAAGTTTAAATTAAATATCTTTGAATTGTAGTGTTTTGAATTAGGTAATTTTTTTTCTTCATTAAAAGCTTATATCATTTTACATCTGGAAGACTTAATTGAAAACGACATTTCGTGTGAATCCTCTCATCGTTAAGTAGATGACCTTGCTGGGGGTTCGGTTCGATGCGGACTATCACCTGTTTGGGATTGCGGGATCGAGATAAGGCGACAGAGCTGGCTGTGCGAGAAGACCGCAGTCTGCAGATCAATTCAAACGTAATCGAATGTCTGTCCCTGCGCCTCCGTCCTTCATGCAGGGGACGCGTAGGTTTGCAGCGCCCCCTGCATGAAAACGACAGAAAATGCAGCATTCATCACAGATAGATAAAGTTGTGCGCTTATTTATATAAATGCTACATTACGTGCTAGCTAGTTTTACTTCAGTTAGATAACTGGCTCTCTGATCACGCCACATGAAAAATGCTAACGTAGGCAGTTAGGCCAGCGAGAAGGCTCCGGCGTGTCAAAGAATACGCCCAACATGGCAAACTCGAAATCTGATTGGTTAAAGAATGACAACCAACAACATCGTCCCCATTTGCTTCAACAGCAGAGGGGATTCACTCGACATTCTGAAGGCCTCAGGGTCGATTTTTCACCAGAAGAGGTGGAGAGCACAGGTAGAAAATCTGATTGGATAAAAGCTCTCATTTATGAGCTGCACTGGGAGCAGTGCAACTGAGGGAGAGGGTAGCAATGAAAGTACGTTAATAGACTGATAAGAACGAACTTTGTAAAATGCATATAGCATTAATGAAAATATATATTAAATTATAGAAATATAATTTTCTGATTCTGACAATCTCTCGGCCAGCAGAGAAGGCCTTGCTGGCCCGCCTCTGACTAAATGTGTGGCCAAAAATGTTGGTCTTTTCTCGATTGATCTAATAAGACTTTTCTCCCCCTGAATCTCCGATAGAACTTCTTTGTTACTCTTTCCATCAAACAGTTTCTGTATTTGACACCATTACCCACATCTCAACTCTCCAGCCATCCCATCTCTTCCTTTTCCACTTTCCCTTCCATCTCCATCATTGCCGGAGTCTCGTGTTTTTGTGAATCATCTGCATCAACCTACACCAGTGGGCTTCGATGTACTCTTTCCCATCTGGAGTTTCTTTTGCCACCACTTTTTCTACAACTTCAACTTGTCTCCACGTTCACCTTTCAGGAGCTCAAAGCTCCACATTCTCATGCTCAATTCCCCGAGTGTTATTCAATATATTTTTCACAATAAAATACTTACATTTACCTCCAATTTATCAAGTAAGACGTTTGAAATCCGAAATGGGACTGTTGGTAGTTTGTTTTAACACGAGTGGTGGCGTAGCCTCATTTGCCATCTGTCGTTAGTAGGAGTCCTCTGGTCAACCCTTTCCTGAGGTTGGTACTCTGCAAAGCCAGAAAATTAGTGTCCTGATCAGATGAGGTCCCCTCTCTATTATGAATACAGCAATGCTGGTTGGAGGACTATATTACTGGTAGGAACGAAGTGGACCAGACCACCAATAGATTAATGTGTCAGTCCGTCCGTCTGTCCGACAAGATGGCCGCCCGCTCCCCCTGCGATCTGTGAACTAAACAAGATGGCCGTCGCTTCCGGCGCCTCACGGCGAAACTTTAAACTTCGCTTCAAACTTACTTTACTGAAACGCAGCACGTTTTTTAAACACAGAGACAAGATACATTTATTAACACAGAGACGAGATACATTTAATCGCCTTATTTGTGCACGAAAAGCACGGCGCGAGGCCTAGTGCGGCAAGCTTCGCGAGGCCTAGTGCGGCAGGCTTTGCGAGGCCTACTGCGGAAAAGGCATCGAGAGGCCTACTGCAGAGAAGGCTTCGCGAGGCCTACTGCAGGGAAGGCTTCGCGAGGCCTACTGCAGAGAAGGCTTTGCGAGGCCTAGTGCAGAAGGCTTCGCGAGGCCTACTGCAGAGAAGGCATCGCGAGGCCTACTGCAGAGAAGGCTTCGCGAGGCCTACTGCAGAGAAGGCTTCGCGAGGCCTAGTGCAGAAGGGTTCGCGAGGCCTACTGCAGGAGGCTTCGCGAGGCCTAGTGCAGGAGGCTTCGCGAGGCCTACTGCGACAGGCTTTGCGAGGCCATCCGTCTGTCTGATAAGATGGCCGCCCGCTCCCCCTGCGATCCGTGAACTAAATGGACGTCGCATCCGGCGCAGCCAATGACATCGCCTGTTGCAATCCTTGCTCTGTGGGCGCGCGAGTCAGTGGGGAGGGGGGTGTGGACGTCATCGCTCACCCCCCATGCACAAATCATTTTCTTTTTAACTCCTCTATACCCGGTCGATATCCCTGTACCGGTATTAGTATTATTCCTACCAGCCCACCCCGCAGGGTCCTGTTCTAATTAGTTGTGCGGAGGTTAAGTTCAGTCATTACGTGATTGTGAAAATGTACAGATAGCGTGCTTCTTCGCAATTTCATTGACTGATTATGCAATCTATTTATGATTACATCCACAATGTGCATTCAAATTAATGAAACATTCAAATTTTAAATGGCCCATTTTTTGCCTGATCGTCAAAGCTACCCCATATCAAGACAACATATTCCTCCTGTGTGAGGTATTGCATGCTTCCACATTTAAAGAATTGTAACGATTTGGGGTTGCGATTCAATTGGAGAATATATTCTGCTTATAGTCTCGTTTATATTGTCCCGTCTACATTGTCTTGTTTGTATGGTCTGCCTTGGTTGTGTAGTATATCTCGTATCTCTGTTGTATTGTTCACTCCATTTCTACCATCTTGTCTCATTCTTAGTTTCTCACGTGTGTTCCATGAATTTCATTTTCAATCCAATGTTGTTCCAGCAAAATAAATATAAACTAAGCATCCGCACTGCATTACGAATGCTTCACTGATGCGGATGTATTGAGGCCCCACACTCTTAATTATTGGTGCTGAACCATCAACCTGTAGTGTCCATAAAGGTTTTGCTATTTATGAGCGGTGGTGGCTACGCACACCTGCAATCCAGCGCTGTGGACGCGAGGGTTGGTGCATCACACAAATTCGTACCACCATGTCCTGACTTGCCAGGGTATGGCAGTACAGCAAGTGGATTCATTTCTATTTTACGGGGATCGAGTGTTACCCCCCCCTCACACATGTGGGTTTTGTCACTTGTATAAACCCTCATGAATTGAGTTGGCCAAACATCCCAAAATAGGACCACAGAGCCAGGCCAATTGTTTTTGCTGGTTCTGGCAGCCATGCCATTTGTCTGTTCTGAGATGCGATTTGCATGAATTATGCGATATTCGACACAATCAAGAATGTAAATGTGGAGAGCTTATGAAAGTATGAGTCAGTATAAATTCGCCCTGTATTTTCAAAATTACAGTTACAGCAGGGAAATGTTGCAAGTTCATTGTAAAATGCATTTTTTGCCGATCGGTACAAGAACACTGCAACATTTCAAGGTGTTTTTTGTCATGTATTTTTTACATTTTACATGTCCAGGGAGATGCCATGGTCAACCAAACCTATATTTTGTTAAACAGTGTTTTTATTATAGCATACGGTTATATTGAGCTTTGTACAAAATGAATGCAATGCCAAATAAATGCTATGAATAAACACGAAAATTGAAATCACATTTACTGATGGGTTACATATTACTTTCGGTGAAGAGTCCTTTAGAATAATGCATAGGGAGCTGACACTGTCTAACGGTTAGCTTACTGGACTTGCAATCTTGAGGTGGCTGGTTTGGTCTTCCGGCAATTCGGTTGAAACAATGGAGAGTTATAAAATTCCTCTGCCTCCGTCAGAGGGCCCAAAGCTGCCAGAAATCTGGTCAGGACAAGAGTAAACCAAATATCTTTCAGAGGCTCTCTTGAATGAAGGCCATTCGGCCAGTAGTGGCGTGAGAAACAGGGGCAAATGTACCATGCAGTGACTTAGCTCACTGTGTCGTTTGACCATTCGCATGTGCCAATAAGTGCATTCATTAATACAATTCCACGAGATACGATGACCGGCTCCTTTCGGAATTGGTAATAGATTCGAAAATGGTTACTGATTTACTGGTTATAATTTACAAATCCTATAACAGACACGTTCACACGTGCACACACAAAGGCAAATATACCCCATAGAGCTCCAACAGGGAAAGTACTGTTAGCGAGCACCTATGAAGACCAACACAGCATACAAGGGGATAATGTGACCAGCACCACACCGGCCACCTTGGTCTCCCCAACGCTGATGTTCACGCACACCACCCATTTACTCATTTAAGGCTAAGTAGACCTAGGCATACCTGTCAACCCCTTATCAGTGCCTACCTTATTACAGACTAATTCAGACCTTATGTGTCATCCCGTGCCCATTTTTATCTCAACGTTCATCCTACAAAGTCCCACCACAAGGGAGAAACACAAACAAATAGACAAAAAAAAAATTGCCCGCAATGAAACGGCTGTACGCCATATGGACCTGAAAACTCAATTTCCCTGTACAAGAATACAGTGTAAACCGTACGGGTTGACAGGTATGCCTAGGGGAGGCCCCGGACCAGTTCAGATAATCGCCACTGATATTAGCCATGGCCGGGAATCAATGTTAGGTTGCTTACCGGATTGTTAATGCATTGTGCCAACCACTGTGCCACCACTCCTCACATTCACACGTACTCTCACACATACACTTTTACAAATTCACAGATATACCCACTCACTCCACACCAATCTCACTCACATACCAATTCATCAACCGATTCACGAACCATTACAGTATATATATAAAACTTGCTCATGAAATAACTCACCAGCTTACGAAAGAACTCACCGGCTCAAGCACTCACTCACAAACTTGCTCACGCTTTAGTCACTGACTCACCAAATCACTCAGCTAAATCAGTTATGAACTCACCTATCGCCATACTCGCCAACGAACTCACACTCTCACCAACTCATTCACTCACCAACTAAGCCATGAACTCACTCGCTCATCAAATCAATTGCTCACACTTAATTCATTTTACAACCAACTCATTCATCCTGCTTCTGTCCCCACAGTGCTATTGTTTACATACTGCAGAGTATACGCTTGAAGACTGATGAGTGTGTATGGAAGAAACAACAGCGGAAGTCACACCACTTCAGTGTGACCGAGCTGGATGTGCAGAACAGTCAGTAACATGATTATCACCGGAGCTCAAGTCAAAAAACCCCTGACCCTGAACCGCAAGCCCTAATTCGAATAACCTTAACCCTTACCCTAACAACCTAACCTTAATATGATCACCCTAATAAAACTAACCATAACTCTCATAACCCTAGCCACCATAATGCAAACAACTCTAATAATGCTAACTATAATCCGAACTACCCTAGCCCTAACCTATCTATCTAATCACCCTAACCATAATCATAATAACCCTAAACCGAACCTATATCTAATCCACCCTAACTCTAACCTAAGCCTAGCCTAACCAAATGCTAAACTTAACCCAACCCTTGCCCTCATCCTTTAACTATTATTAATATTCTCTTGCTGTGCTATGGCCTCCTCAATATTTTACTCTCTTCACAATCTCTTGCCACTTTAATCGAATATACTAATATCCTCATCTCATCCCGCGATATCATTTTCTGTCAATTTGCCTTTCTCTGTCTCCCCATTGGCCTTCATTCCATTGTCAAACATTTCCACTTGATATCCGACAAGCCCTGCCAAACTCTATCAGTGCTTTTCACTTTGGAATTTATATCTACTACAGTTAACTTCATCAACCCAGTACAGCATTTAATGAATTTAATTTAATTACTTTGTGACACGTGGGCCATAACAACTTATAAACGTATACTGCAAGGCACTAAATCATTTCTTTATTACGCTCATGGTGTAATACAATACAGGAGATCAATACAATGTTTTCACCGAGTATCAATGCAATGGAAGTGTAAAAAAAAATAGGTGACCAAAATGAGGCAAATTGTAATGCTACAGCTTTGGTTCACTTTCTGCTTGTGTCGTCACCGACTCGTGCTGATGGCTGGTGTTGTTGTAGCGGTCACTGGTTGCTCCTTCCAAGGATCTTTTAAAAAAAAGGCAATAGTTGTAACATTTTTACGTCAGTAAGCAGCTTATATCACAATTGCCTATTAATATGCACAGGGGATGTGTTTTTTGTGTCTACAATTTATTATAACAGGCCAGGGAAATATGGGAAAATAAAGCTCTTTTTTATTGCAAAAGTTTTGAAGATGTCATTTTAAAAACGGGTCACAAGTCCTGCCACAGTTGGTGGGGCAAGCTGGGCAAGTGCAAACTTCCTTCTCAGTTAAAAACTGGGCCTGATTCCCATGTTTGTGAAATGCAGTTTTTATAATACTTTGGGAGAAAATGGTAAAATGTTAAACAGTCATTATGTCACTTTCAGAAAACTGAATTTCTGCCAACACATGAGTGAGAGGCCACTTTTCTCAAAGGGGTCATTTGGACACATACTGAGCTTGATGGTCAGGCCCATGACAGTGCTGAGTAGCAACAGCAGCACCAGCACCAAGGCCACCCCGAGGATGAAGGCCGTGAGTCGGTGTGTCCCTGCCCCCTGGCCTGCCGTGGCGGAGTCGGCATCGCCACGTGGCTTCCAGCACATACTGGCCTGTCCGCTCACACCTAGGCCCATAGCAACACGTGTACAAGAGCAGCCTCGTGCGGTTAAAGAAGCAGGTACGGCATTGGTATTGCGTTGATGAGTTATTAACAAGTCTCACCTTGCTGAAGGCTGTGAGGTACCATCGTAGAGGGCTGCCTTTCATTCATCTCCTCACCATTGCCATGTCTCTCTGTCTGTACCAAGTAGAGTCATGGGTCACTTGGCTAGTGTCATTTATTTTAGCCATACGTTTATAAAATAGCAATTTCTAATTTAACTGAATTTATTCACTCTACAAATCAAACTTCTTAGTTGTTAAAAGGAAAATTCATATACATGTGTAAGCATTCTTTACAAAAAACACAAATCGTCTCTTTGAAACTACTGGAATCTAATGTTTTAATTTAAAAGATAAACCTTTCCAGGGTAAAGCAACCATCATTTACATTTTTAAAATTATATATCTTAAAACATAAAACAACCTCAGAGGGTTTTCTTATAATAATGAAAACAAAGCAATATCAATGATTGATTTACATGTCTTTCCTCTCAAGACAACAATTTTTTCACAATAGGTAGAGGTTAATTTGATAACATCACGCAGGAAGTCTCACAAACTCAATTGCACTGTGAAACAAAGCTGCAGGCGCCACAACGTCACGAGGCAGAGGGATGTAGCCGCTGGTAATGTTTACCTGTGTCGCTATCGAAATCATCGCAGTACTTTGAGGTGTCGATGGATTTCCCATGCTCTGAAGAAACAAAATATTGACGATCAAAAAAACACGCATTCCCACTACACGTCAATATTCATTACAGCTCCGTCGGGGTGGGGGGCTATTTAAATGTAATCTGCACGAAGTGAAGTGAAAGTGTCTTTCTGTAGCATTCTTGCTGTACTGCCTCCTGCAGGTCCCCAAAGTTGTCTTGTAGGTTGGGTATCTCACTCGCTTACTCTATGCGCGAGCAAGCAACCCCACGCCCCGCCTTATAATCCTGTGACGCCGTGTTGTTTTATCCCATTCACAGTTTCATCATACCTCATACTCTGTGTGCAGCAAGGTGGCGTGTGGTTAAAAGCACCTGACTCGCAGTTGAAAGGTTGAGAGCTCAATTCCAAATCAGGGTCAAACTGTGGCATATGAACCGTGCTTGCCCTATAGAGATGCTGGCCAATACAATGGTGAATGCAGAATTTCCACCACTTAAGCCTGGCAACAGGTGAGTGTCGTCCCACCCCCCTTTAGAGTCGGGAGGCGCTGTGATTTCATGAACGTTGGAACAAACATGAATACGTGCGGCTGGGCGTGCTTCACGACAGAGAGGAGACGACCTGGGTGGCCGGCGTGGGTGAAGCCATCGCGTCTGTATTCTTGCCCAGACACAGCCTGAAGAGTTGGCTCTATAACGACGACGACACGGTAAACATACAGACGTTCAAACTGCTTGCCATACACGTAATGCCAGTGGCATTGTCATCCGAATTATGAGAATTCATTGAACAGTTAAGGGAAAGGGGTGGGTGGTGAAACATGACGTCTACTTTATTGACAAATGACATTTTAGGTGGACATCAAACTACATATAAGCACTTTGTAATTACCGTAATATGAAATGACCATCATGTTGATCATTTGTATTACACTTGCATGCCCAAGATGGATGCTCAGGATAATCGTGTCAATGTGATGCGGTGGCACACTGAGGTCAGGTGGGGGAACACGTGGCCCGAGCCAAGAGGATGGAAGGGTGACGCGTGGACGAAGAACCACAGCCAAGACTAATAATTAAGGAGGACGATAGTAACGAAGGTGCGAAAAAGGAGATAGGGGGTTGGAGGGAACTCAACGGAGATATATTTTGGCAGGAAAAAGGGGGAAGGAGGAGGCGCTGAGAGGGACTTGTGAAATGTTCCAGAAGCTGGGGAGTGAGAGGCCAGATTTCGGGTGTGGGGTCGGTAGAAGAAAAGGCTGAAAAGTGAACTTCCTGCAAGTGCGCGTTGTGGGTAACTGGAGCTAGAAAGTTCCCTTACCAGGACATATGATGGCAAAGTTCCCTTACCAGGATGACTAGTGTGGACATAGGATGAATAAATAGCTTCATATATATCATTTAAAAAAATTGCGAATATAAACATAGGAGGCACTTTTTTTTTTACCAGTGACAGTCGTCTTCTTGCGTTACTTTCCGTGCATTCGTTCCTTCCCAGCTCTGGTTAAGACGGCAATCAGTTTCGGACACTCGCAAAAGTGAATCCACACTTTGTTTATATCAAAATAATGCTGCACATGTTATTGGTGTTTTCCATTGGGTTCCCATTTACATCGGGAGTCAAAACCGATTAGCTCTCTGGTTCGGCTTTGGTGCACCAATAACCGTTTGGACCGGTTGTGTCAGTCGGTTCAAAAGTTGTGAAAGGTTCAATTCCAATTAGCTATGGAGTAAAATCTATTTTAAACCAGTTATTTGCAAAATTATCCAAACAAAGACCTCGTATCAGCTACGTTGCAGGCACTAGGCTACACGTGAGGACTTTCTTTCTAAAAGTAAGCACATTTTAATTGGAGAAAATACATATTTTTTTTTATAATTATACGGTTCAGCCGAACCTTTAAAAATAATTTTGAATCGATTGAAGCCAGTGGCACTGCGCCATGAACTCGGCAACCTGACTTCGATTTCTGGTCACAACGTACGTAAGTGGCGAGGGTTATCTGACACGTTCCCCCCCCCCCCTTTCACCAACTTATTGGGAGGGCCTTCATCCAGCAATAGATGCACAATTACTTCTTTTTATATCCTGCTCTTGATTGGGATACCATGTTAAATATAAATTTTACTCATCCTATTAATTTTCCAAACCAATTTTATTCAATAAAGCACTTACTCAAGCTAACTCCCCCCCCCCCCCCCCAAAACTGAATTGTAAACCCAATGAATGTAATTGTTTGAAATAATAGTTACAGATAATGTTATACTGCAAAGCATAGAATGATAACAACTGCACCTGCGTGGCATGCATGGGATGGAGTTGTTTGATAACGAGCGATTTCTTCTGGAAAGCCGGTCCCAATTGCACTGTGCTCTGAAAAACACTGCACCCGACATTGCAGCCCAGCTTGGAAGTTGGAACAACCACACACACGGTGCCACGCATCACTTACACTTTACACCCCAGGTGAAGTTTCAGAGTGGCATCTTTTTCCTAACAAATCCATAGCAATGTCACCAAGCATCCCTTCAAATGATGCAGTCAGTAAAAATTATATTTTAACCAAGGTTGTAAATCACAAAAGTCCAATGTCAATAAATTAGCACTGCTTCAAATCGGTGTGTTATGCTTCATAAATATTCGCGAATGAGCAAGGTGCTGATACAATATTAATGTTTAGAATATAAGTTAGGGGCCGTCCATAAATGACGTCACGCGATTTGGACGATTTTTTACCCCCCCCCCCCTTCGTCACACGGCGTCACAAAAAGTCAGACCTCCCTCAAATATGACGTCACAAAGCTCTGCCCCCCCCCCCCCCCAAATAAAACATGCTTCAAAACTATTGTCATTGTAGTGCGTATTTAATGTGGCGCTGCACTCTGATGTTGTAGGAGAATACATTTATTAAAAAGTCTATTTAATTAAGTAGAACGTGTTTATTTATTAAAAGTTGCGCATTTGGATGTGACGTCACATTTCTCAAACCCTCCCCCCCCCATCGTCACATGTCGTCACAAATGTCTGACCCACCTCCTAGGTGCGTGACGTCATTTATGGACGGCCCCTTATATCTTGTGCTTGATTTTATGCCGTAAATTATTTCACGCAAATGTTATCACATTATGTCCAAAATAATCATCTGTTTCTTAATAACAGCATGTCTAGCTATGTGTGTCAGTGGTTGCGCTGGATTAATTATCCCGAGGCCCTGCACTCTGCTGGGGTTTCCTCCCGTGTGGGTGAACCGTTGGGTGGGAGCCGAAAGGGGACACTACGGCCTGCAGGCAATGCATCTCATGGGCTAATCATGCTCTATACTCTTTGGTTTTTTCGGTAAAGTCACGTAGGTAAAAAATAAAATAAATTAAAATGAAAAAAATTGCTTCCGATACGTCGTGATTTCATTTCTTTTATTTTTTACCTACGTGACTTTACCAAAAAAACCAAAGAGTATGGATCCTTGCAGTCACGAAAACTCCAAATCTATAATTAATCATGCTCTACTCAGCGGGTGGGCTGAGAAGACTTGCAGCGAACTCGCCTCCTCGGCTATAGGCTGCAGGTGATGGGGTTGCCGGTAGGAGGCGAGTTCTGGCGTGAGGATGAGCATGGCTCTCGGACGCTGCTGGCTGCCCTCCCGGATCACCAGTGCCCGAGGTCTCCCAGCCTCCTCCACCATCCGCCTCGCGAGCTTGAGAAACATTGTAGAGACACGGCAAGCCGTGACATCAACACCAACAAATGACTTGTGTGCAAAACTACGCCTTCGAAGTTGTGAAAATGTTTGTGTGTGTTTATCAATGTATTCTTTTTTTACTGGTTGTAGGACGAAATCCAATATTTCAAGTGAAACATTTCTCAATGTTGGAACTGCCTACAGTGCCTACTGACCGTCTGCTGTTTGCGATGTGCGCTGTCGTGGCTTAAATTGCACACGAATCGAAGAGATAATCATGGACAGCTGGACAATGATGGGTCACAAGGACTGAAATTTGAAAATTAAACAGTTATATACCTTGATTATAGACGTTACAAAATTGGCTTTTGTGTCAGGAAACTTGGTGTCCATCAGCGTAATTATATGACCGAAACATGTAACTGTGCAAGTCTGCTCACAAAACTCGTGTGCTCGGCAGATGACAAATAAAAGGGCAACATAAAGCCGCTGCTGAGCTTTAATGGTGGAAACATCTTGTGCCGTGTCGGGTTTTGATTAACAAAAAAAATTCGCATGCCCTCATATCTCCATCTGTGCCATCTGGCAGCTGCTGTCATGATACGCTGAAACGCGAGCACACCATTGTCAAGGCGAGCGTGGAGCAGTGTCATCTGGAAAATTGCTCCATTGGACATTTATATCAATTCCACACCGGCAACGTTCATCGCATCGACACAAAACACGACTATAGATACTGTATGTTACGCATTCACATTGCCTTTGTAAAAAAATAAATTGAATACGATTGCGTTTTACACATTCATATTTCGTTGCCATCAAATGCAACATTTCCCCTGCTGTGTTGGTCTCACCTGATGACGGTTGCTTGTGTTGCGATCGAAACGTCGTGATCTATTATTTTCTACCTACGTGACTTTACCAAAAGAACCAAAGAGTATGGATTCCTGCAGTCACGAAAGCTTCAAATCAAGACTCAACTAACATTGATAAGGTACGGCGTTTAAATCCCGGTTAGGGTCAACACAACCCCCCATCACCCGCTGGAGCACGTAAAGTTCGTGCCCATTTTTTTTTATCTATAGTGGTCATCGTGTGGAGAGGCTGGATTACACTGCTCTCTGACACAACAACACTCGTGATTATTTTGAGTTTGGCATTCTGTAACTTTCCGTCGAACTTGGATCCATATTTTTAAAGAGAGTGTCCTTGCCTGTAACCTCTGGAAGTTCACCAGAATTGATTCAAGCAATCTTGACGGCTGAAGAGAGATGGTGTTAAAACCGGTTGGGAGTTTGCTTGAACTGAATCAAAGCTGATGAAAACACATTCCTGCGGAGGGAGCTGGTAGGAACGTTAGGTTGGTCGGTCAATGGCCAGGGTCAACGGCGGCGTGGTGTATTCCGCAAATATGGCCGACTGTGAGGGCGGGCACAAGCCGGCGTGAGTAGGTTAAACGTTGAGTTTTATAAGGGCACCACGGGGTGACCAGCCCCTCTCCACCCAGCCCCTCCCCACCCTCCCCACCCAGCCCCTCCCCATCCTCCCCTCTCCATCCAGCCCCACCCCTCCCATTTTTGGATGCACGACGGACGGACGGACACAATAATCCCCTGTGGGCTGGTGGAACCAGGTGGTTCCTACCAGTATAATGCACTTCTAGAAGGCCGTGCGACCAATGAGTTGTATAAGAAATACGAATATTTCCATGTGTTGAGACGGATATATATCAAGGAGTAATTGTTTTCTTATCTATTTTGCTCTGTGGCAGTTTCGAATGGATACTTCACCTCATGACATGATGCTGACATCACAATCAAGACAAAGTTGAAAAAAAGCACAAAAAGCAGAATGAATTAGAAACAAATGTGAAAGCTGCTTCGTGAATAAGTTGGTTTACTTATGCTCCACAACTAGTAACAATAATATAAAACACTTTAGAAGCTTATAACGTCCACAATTAAAAAAAAATCACTCTCAGATACAAAAAGAGAAAATGATCCAGTGGCACGAGAAACCAAAGACAAGTGGCACAAAGCAGCCAGAATAGGTGCCAATATTTGCCTCGGCTCTCTTGGTCCTCCTGTAGTGCTCGCCGAGCTGCATTGGTTTCCGGTTGCCGTACGCATCCATAAGGTCGCACTCATTATACACAAACTGCTTGCCACAAATGAACCACAATGCATTACTGATCTCGTCAAGGAGCATAAACCATCACGCGATCTTCCGGTCATCCTCGCAGCAGCGGATTTTGGCTGGCCATCGAACAAAGATGGTCACTGCATCGCGCTCTTTTAGATGCGCTTCTGTGGCCGTCTGGAACGCTCTTCCTTCCGATATTAGAAAGCCACCGGAGCTATGCACTTTTAAATCCAGATTTTAATTAATTTATTTCAAACTGCTTTTCGTGTTTAGTTTGTTGTCCTTCCCCTGCACCTCCGATTAGTACGGTACAGTGCGAAATAAGTTGCAGATACATATTTGGCCAGCCCCACTAATGTGTGGAATGAGCTTGTGAAGTGAGGCATTCGTGCCACTCTCACCTGCATCTGTGAGTGCGAGCCGTGACCTCTCCGCTCTCCTTGCGTGGCCATTAGTGCCGGCCCCGTGGCCCGCGGTGGTGCCCACCGGCACTGCATGGATGTCAGGTGCTGCAGAAACTCACATGGCTCACACACTGTTGTGCAACAAACCCATCGACTACTACCATCGTCGTTTCTTCAACAGTGCTGTTTGTTGCTGGTTGCTTGATGTTTTGGGCATGTGCTCATCACAAACAATATCGAAACCTCCTCTAGGTAACACTGATAATAATCACGCTGGTCAGAGTGGCTTGGCAAAGAATACTGGGAGCGTTGGATTTTTCTGCGATTGGATCTGCTGTTGACCACGTGGCACAGCCCCCTAAAACAATATGGCGTGTGGTGGTCACCCATCTGAGCAATAACCAGGCACTTTCTCTCTGCTTAGTTTCCGAGATCTCATGATGAGACCAGGACATTTCGTCTGATTTGTTCATAGGCACTAAAACGATAATCGTCATCTATTACTTTATAAATATGGGAGTCATACAATAAGCAACATATTGTGTACAGTAATTGCCAGAGTAATCCAGCCACATGTGGCTGTGGCAAATTGCTAAGTTTAGGTTTCAACCGCGGTCAGAGGCATTTGTAGCCCATGCGTCATTTAGCTTACATCAATTCAACATAGATAATTACCCAAGAGATAGCCAGGCCCCACCCATAGTAATGTGGAATCTCCACCACTGGCTTGGGGCCACCAACGGAAAGGGTTGTCGCCCCATTATCATTTCCGCAGGGAGATGCTTGGAATTACTTTACCAATTCGGATGAACAGTATGTAGCATCTAAATGAGACTTCATATCAATAATCTGTACCTAAACAGTCGGCATAGTTATGGTAAAGACCAGGGGTCACGGACCTGCGGCTCCAGAACCGCATGCGGCTCTTTAAGGACTGCATTGTGGCTCGTGAAATATTGCGTTTTTGTACCTAATTTAAAAAAGGCTCTTCTTTTTATTTTGGTTGCCGACCCCTGGAACAGACAGAGGCAGTCAGTCGTAGGCAGAGGAATGCAGCTGCTTTGCATAGTCGGCTATGTGCTCGTAACAATCTCATTCAGCCATATCACACACGAGGCAAACACTACTAAAACTTGACTTAAAGCTTTCGTGACTGCAGGCATTCAAATTCATATACCTGCAGTCATAGGTTTCGTTGCGATCGAAACGTCGTAGTATTTTTGATTATTTTCTTTGAACCTATCTACGTGACTTTACCGAAAGACCCAAGAATATACTACTTATACTTGCAAAGAAATTTTCAATTAAGGATCAAATGTGGGAATGATGACAGCTGTTTGTGGTCTCTCTGTGCTGCTGCAATTCCCAAGATCAAAACGGCAGCAGCCCCAAGATGCTGAAAAATGTGTTTGATCTTAGCTCCTCCTGCACATTCAAATTCACGACCTCGCGGAAATGATTTCTCTGCTGCTATTGCACCGATAAGGGGGAATGACCTGGGGTAGGTGGATGAGTGGTGGTGCTGGCCCAGTGGGGGACCCCAAGCAAAAATAATAATTTATAACTCCCCTCCATTTCAATTGATACAATCCGAATAAATGACAATATAAATAGACAAGAGATGTAGTGAGATAAGAGAAGTATAGACAAAATGAGAAATGTTGCGAGATTAAACAAAAAGAAAAATGCAGACAAGCTAGAGATGACCAATGTAGAGATGAGAGGGATTCATTTGATTGTTTATGTTAACTACAATATTTTGCATTCATGGGGCGCTTTAATGCATCGGCATCTCAACACTTCATCTGAACCATTTGAAGAGCACCCGCAATGACAGCTCTGCCTCTGCGGTACAAGGCGACTGCTGGCCTGCAAGTTAAAATGTGTCTGCCAGTAGGGGGCGATTACTGTTCCATGTATTTGTAATCCACATTGAGTAATTTTGTTGAGGTTTTAATTTGAGCTGAAATTCATACACCCCTATTCTTTTCTTAAATCCGGGTATCCAATTAGCTACTTGGCTCCTAATGCATTTGCTTGGTTTGCGTGTACAGTGTTCCCTCCTTATTTACCTTGAGTAAATATGTAAATAATACAACTCATCACTGTCTTTCTATCTCTCTCGATGTAGCCATGTAGAGTTCCAGACGCGATTCGCGGACAGCCAACATCGCGCGCGGTTAGCAAGTTCGTGAATAACGACATGAGGAGCCGTGCCCAGCAATGGCCATGGGCGAGATCAACCTGCTCATTTCTCTCAAGCAGCAGAAGGCCTCCTGGGCTCCACGTGTCCCTCGTGTGTGGGGCAGACGCTGCCCCTCGATGCAGCCTGGGTCCCCCACACGCCACCTGGGCAGGGGGCAGCAGCGCTCAGCGAGAGCTCAACCAACAACCTTCAATGTCCCGCACCTCCGATTAGAAAATAAGTTCCACACACATATTGTCGGATTTTTTTCATAAGGCGTCCACTCGGTAATCGCGACATGCACATTGTAAACCTTTATTCTAAACTCCCCGTCATGCGAAAGAAGACGCCAGGGCATCATCGCATTTACATTATGGGCCCCATTCACGCAAACTGCTGGCGAATGTTGCTCTGTGCAATGTTATCAGAAACGTGCCGATGTTTCTCGCGAATTTGGGCAAATCCACTAAGGTTATGCGCTTCGGTCGGTTGGTCAACATGTGAACTTGGCCCCACAAGTTTTAATTTCAGCACTGTAATTTGGTTAATGTAAGGGAGGTATTTATTAGGTTTTTTTAGCCGATACATAGTAAAATAGTAATTTGATTGCCCTCATGCAGTTCAGTGTTTCTGCATACCGCTCAACTCACAATTACAAGTTTGCGAGTTTAAATTCCAATCAGGGGATGACCCACCAGCTTTATCCCTTCAGGGTCCATAAGTGTACCGTTTGTGGGAACTAAACAGTAAAAATTGCTGATCAACCTGTCATCATAAGAAGACAGGCTCTTGGCATAGGAATGTGGAATGTCCACTCGTTCATGGCTATTGACGGAGACGAGCGGGGAGAATGTTTTGCACTGAAATGATGTGTGGGAGAGCAGTGGCGCAGGGATCCGCGCGCTCACTAAAAACCAGGCAAACCCGAGTTTGATTCCCAGCCACGGCTTACATCAATGGCAAATATCTGAACCGATAATGGGGGCCCTCCCCTTCACCAACCCCGCACTCACCAGCATGGTGAAGTATGGCCAAAACAGCCCCCATGACTAGTCATCTAATAAAGACGGTCACTGTATCGCACGCTTTCAGATGCGCTTTTGCGGCCGTCAGGAACGCTCTTCCGATATTAGGAAGCCACTTGAACTATGCACTTTTAAATCTAGAATCGTAAGAATGCATTCATTAAAAACATCCACTCTAATCCAGTGACGTGCGGTGAGGTCAATAGCTGGGGAGGCACTGGCTCGTGTCAGAGCCAGATTCACATACTGAAAGGGGCGTGTCCTCACTGAGGGGGGCGTGTTAAACACGTCCCCATCAGTGAGGCAGATGTGATAGCTGCCTCCCCTGGTGCTTTTTCATTGCAGTTTCATGACGAGACCAGCGAGCCTAAATATCTTTATACACATACGTGAAATAAGTTACCTGGAGTATGGAAGGCGAGGCCATGAAATGTAGGGATCTACAAACATTACATTGGTGACATACTTATTGCCCGCGCTCCATCCAGTTACTGAGGGGTTGCGCAATCAGAGGGGAGGCTGAGCTCGTCGCTGCCTCACCTCTCGTCTCTTCCTGTATTGGCAGCGGAGCTCCGCAAATTTGCGAATTTTGACTATAATAAGTATAACCCGTAAAAACAAAGTTTTTCACTATAAATCCTTTATATGCGTGGCAGCGAACTTAATATAAAGGATTTAAAAATGTATTCGCCTGTGGAGGACGCGGGGATCGATCCCGCGGGGATCGATCCCGCGACCTTTGGCATGGGAAGCGAGGGCGCTACCAACTGCGCTACTCCGCCACGGCCTGTGGAGGGGTTACGCTCTGGGCTCTTATACTGTGACGTTCAGCCAAAGCGATGAATGAATTCTATTTGAATATATGTAAAATATTTTTTTTTGCCTAAAAAGTGTAAAATTTTGGGAATTTTTTTTCACGAACATTAATTGTCTGGCACAACGAGTCTGTGTGGAAAATGTCAGCTCGATTGGATCACGGGAAGTGGGTTAAAACATGACCGAAAGATTTGCACGGTCGTAAGCAAGCAAGCAAGCACGCAAGCACGCAAGCAAGCAAGCACGCAAGCAAGCAAGCAAGCATGCGAACTTAATATAAAGGATTTAAAAATGATTGGAATCGTACAGAAATGACATTTATAACACAGATCAGTGGAAATATCTTAATATTTATTTGATTATTCTTTATGTTAGTAACAGCTATTTTTATTGGAGTATGATAGGTGAGGCTCTGCCTCCCCTTACCGCACGTCCCTGCTCTAATCTAATGTTTATTTGAGGCACCATCTTTCACTGTACCATATAGAGCATATCCTACATATACTTTCATGCTTTTAACATGTGCATCCAAAGCTCATGCACTATTTAATAAAATGAACACACCATTTATTGACCAAGTTGGCTTTTATCTATGGCTAAAATGTGACAGTGCTAACATCCACCAGCACTACTTCTGCAATATTCCAGGAAAAAGCAGACAAAAGATTTGTGCTTTATCCACATGCCAAATAATGCTATGTGCGGCACGACTCTACTGAACACAATACAAGTAGCACGCAGCTCTCTGCCAAATCGAGATCAAACAACAAGTGCCAATGTGCATTTTCATGGACACCAGATATAAAGTTATTCACACTATGAACATACCAGACTGGTGTATGAAGCATCAGTTTGACTCTTCAGCACACATCGACTTTATGCATAAATGTTACATTTAAAGTTCAATCGTGTAAAATAATATACTCGTACAATCTGCAACCCGACTTGCCAGGGCTTAATTTCAGGCAGGTGTCTGGGTCAGTGACCCATAAAGTACATTGTTTCCACACACAGCACACCACATCCAATATACGCGCTCGCTACGGCTGTGGCTACTAATCGCACGCTTACTTCAGGCTGCCAGCGACCCGGAAAATATTCAGTGAGAAGTTACCTGGGTGGTCTGCACTGCCACGGAGAGGCCCACAGCGGGTCGCCGCTTGTTCCAGTAAGAGGAGAGCGAGTGAGTCCCTCGCAAGTCTTTCGACATGGCCATTGGCACTCGCGCACAAACCCCGCTTAAGCTTGGTCTTCACGTCTCCAATGCTCAAGCACCTATGCAAGCTTTAACTGTCAATCACACTCTGTGGTCAGCGATGAACTCAAGTTTTTCTCTACGCTAAATGCCTGCAAAGGACCGTCGGTGTCTAGTGTCTACAGCACATCCATATTTGATCCTTCATTTAATCTTCCTCTGAACAATTCCACGACCGTTATGGAGGACGCAGCGCCGGCTGTAATATCTGCTGATGTGAATTTATCAGCCGTTTGGTTCATCCCACCTCGTGTCTTCTCTCCCTCCTTCTGCCCCACCCGGTGGATGCAAGCGGCTTGGGTTGAATCACCGCCTTGAGTGGCGACACAAGAGCCCTCGTTCCCTCTGTATTGACGGCGTCACAGCTGCGCAAGGGCTCACATCTATGGCCCCCTCGTGGTTCGTGCGGCTCATCTTCAAGAGGCCCCAGAGTTCGCCCACGCCGCCGAGATGCTGCCATAGTGATGGCCTTTTGTGTCCCTTTCTCCCCGGAATGACAACAGCAAAAAGAACTACCGCTCTTACTCTGTTATTTTCGGTAAAGTCACGTAGGTAAAAAATTAATAAATGAAAAAACAACTAAATTAAATCACGACGTTTCAGAGGCAACACAAGCTTCCATATTCAGGTGGAACCGTTACGGCCCAATTCACTATCACAGTGAACGTCGTGATTTAATTTAGTTGTTTTTTCATTTATTTATTTTTTACCTACGTGACTTTACCGTGACTTTACCGAAAAAACCAAAGAGTATGAATCCTTGCAGTCACAAAAACTTCAAATCTAGAATTAACTACCGCTCTGCAGCCCGGAGCGCAGCCGCCCACAGCAGAAATAGTGAAAACCAAACGACACTTCTGTTAAAATCAGTTACCAAGCAGAGGGCACAAAGATGAAACCCATTCATAGTTGTCCTTTTTGTCCTACTGCTTCCTAAAAAGTTACCGGAACAATTTTGTATCTTGGTGGTTCTAAAACAAGAATTGTGTGCATTGTATATGCAGTGTGGGCTACGTACAGCATGAAAGAAGTTCAACATACATGCATCTGTGCTGTATAACATCAGTACCGCTGCAGGACACCCATCAAATATATCCTAACAGCTCATTGGAGGCCCATCCTGCTGAAATAAAAACAATTCTACCTCATTTGTTTCCAGCCTGAATGCACTTTGCTATTTGATGAATTTATCATTCTTGGTCATGATGCACAATATTGGTAAAAATTGGTTTGTCATCCTAGCGTAGGTCTCCCGTAAGTCCAGTCTCAGCACGACGTGAATTCTGCTGGCCCCAAGTGCCCTGTGTGTACCGTGCCAGCCTGAATAGGTGCTTTCAATTAGCAAGTGCCCCTTTAGTCTACAGGGGTGAGTGGTGTTTGTGGATGAGTCTGATCATAATTCAACTGTAAATGTACATCAAAGCATGTTCACTTTTATTTTGTATAACAGCAGACACCATCAAACTACTGTACTTACAGTTTTGTTGTTATTGCATTTCATAAACGGCTGTGGCATTTTTGTATAATTTTATAACAAACAAAACGTAAGTTTAAGATAAGTCGGCAAATTTAATTATTGTTTCGTAAATGACATTGTTTTTATAAATGTTTACATGAATCTCATTATGAATGGCAGTTCAATAAAGAGCACACTGCATCTTACCCCGAAGCATTTTTGCCATTCTGGCAACGAGGCTAACTTCACAAAACATGTAAGCTAATCTTCCAACAGAATGAGGAACCGCAAATAAGTGCTGATCGCTTACGCTTCTTGGCTATTTACAACGTAACATAGGCAATCGTTTTTCTGGAACAAATTTCAACACAATAAAAAAATACGTATGCATAAAAGTGCAATTTACTGCAAATTACAGTAAAACCAGCAATAACGATGACAAAAAGACCAAATAAAATTATCAGAGCAAACTAAAGTGCTGCAGGGATGAATGAATGCGTGGTATGCTGCATGTGGGGTTCTAATATGAAGCAAAGACGAGTCTTATCTAGGCAATGAAATGACATTATAAATTACTAATTACTTGCTGTTTTACTTAGACTTATAACATTACCAAGCCAGTATGCAACATTGTACAATAATATTTAGTCCTATAAATGAACAAGCTGTACATGTGGAACAGATCTTAAAAATCGTAGATCTTATCTAAATATCGGAATATACCAATCATCAGACTTAACAGAGCGAGATAACGATGTTTAAGCAATACTAACGATAATGTACCCCAAACTTTATATATTTTGATATTTCTCAGAAATACCACAAGAACTTACAGAAGTGATACCGATGATTTCAGAATAAAAAAACCCAATAATGTCTCAACAGAAACTGCATTTTTGCGAGGTTGCTGTAAAGTACGTTCACGTGCTGTACGCTTAAGAAAACGTTGCCCAATGTCTCTTTGCAAATACATACATGTCGAATGTACGTTGTACATGTGTACTTTGTGCTCTCCCTAGTTGTGTCACCTTCATGACTGCAGCGACCAAAGGAACACTTAATTAGGCCTTCATTTCACCTGGGTCTGTCCTGGTCAGCATCCCAGACAATATTTACACAACCGGCACACCGCATCTAGTACACCTCTTGGTATGGCCGTGGAAACTTGTCACACATCGACACTCTGGTCCAGCAGTTACCCAGAAAATATTCACTGAGAAACTAAGCCCTGTGTGTCACAAAACTGTTACCCACAGTCCCCGATCTATCGCTCTCGTTGAACTCGGCCTTGATCTTGTTCTGTCGGAGGCCACTCACCTGGCTAAGTCCTCTGACACGGCGACGGCGGTACCGACGGCGCCTAAAAAAAAAAAAAAACAGTTCCCGCATCTCCGTTACCCGGCCTGGTGTTGCGCAGCACTAGGTCACACAGCGTCCTCGCTGCTGCCTGACAGCGCCAGCGAGAAGCTGCCAGAGAGCGAAGAGGCGTCGACGCAAGATGCCGCGTTGCTGGACAGTGCAGCCCAGGTGGCTGGGCGGCCCTTGCGGAGTGAGTACGGCGTCTTCACCCTCCTCTTGATGCGCTCGGCTTGAATCGGCAGCTGACCTGAGGGGTGGAGGGCAGCGGCACAAGCAGCGCGTCGGCAAAGTTATATGAAAATTGTTAAGTGCTGTCATGGAGGATGGGGGGTTAGAACGTAATGAATGTACCAGGGTGTCTCTCGTCGCGATTGAAAATAATATTTTATGTTCGGGCGTAAGAATGAACCCTCCCGTGATTCACGGTTATGATTAGATTCAAAAACTGTTTTTTTTTCTGACATTGTCTCGCTGCTAAAGAGGTCATGTGGACTAACAACCAAGGTCAAGTATGAATCGAAAACAATGATTGTCACAATTCAATGTGTGTACCATGAGCTTTAAGAATTTACATCACAATGGATCATCACACCCCTCATTTTAGCTCGTCAGCATTGTGGACCAATGTTTTCCAGCAGAATTTGGCTGAGCACAAATTTTCTGCGATTCCAATAAAAAAAAGTTTTTCCTTGGCAATTTAATTAACATAAAGAGTGCATGTTTAAGAGGCAACTCCCAGTTAAGCTCCAAAACATGGACCTCCTTTTACCAGCAATATCAGTGCTCTCGACTGACGGCCTCTCTTTACAAAGTAATTAAACCCACTATTTCTGTATATCATCTGGAGATGCGCTCGTATTTACACACGATATGATTTCAAATTGTATTGTGATTACATTGTAAATGCAACTTGAGTAAAATGGTGCCATAGGACTCGTGATGGATTATGTAATTTCATTTACACGTTATTTCCTACAAACCCCCTTTATTTATAGACATCGTTGTGATTCTGCTAAATATACTCCATCATTTATGTACTTCCTGTTTATGGGAAAGGGCAGGGATTCTTTTTTAAAGTGGTTATTGTATGGATCAGACCACCTCTATAAAAACAGGTCCACCGATACAACAGGCCCAACTCGCCACATTGCCCTTCCTCAGGCACGGTAGACTGGTGTGGAGCTACTTTGTGGTAGTTTGTGCCACCACCCCTACTACAAGCTACCGCGGGAGCCGCCCAACAAACAGCCATCTGCACTGTGGAGGGCTGCTCCTTACGGCGGCGGTTATGGGACAAATAAAAAGGTTGATTGAATGCGATGACGCCACAGTCAAGCTATTGAATAAACTAAATGGTTACCTGCTTCCCGCGAGACGCCTCCAAACAGTGCCTTGCCCAGGTCCAGCGAGTTTGGCCTCCGCAGCCGTCGCTCGGCCAAACTCCGGCTCCGACAAGCAGCAACAAGCCCCCTGGTGCTTTCCTCTGCCACTGTACCGCTGCCATCGCCGCCGCCGCCGCCGGCACCGCCGCCAACCCCACCAGCGCCACTGCCACCAACCCCACCGGTGCCGCCACCAACCCCATCAGCGTCGCCACCACCGCTGTTGTTGTTGCTGTTGTTACTGTTACCAGACCTCCCCTTCGAATGGTGCCTCTCACCACTCAGAAGTGGCGCGTGTTCGTCCTGGACGCTAGGTGACTGCGAGGTGGAGTCTCGAGCGGTAGACAGCCCGATGGCAGCCTCCCTTGTGGCTGACTCGCCCGGCCTGCGATCGTCCTCCACGGCTGTCTCAGCCACGGGGCGAGCAGTATTCACCGCCACGGTCGCCGCCGCCGCTTCATGCCGGATGTTCGACTTCTCATCCCTGCTGTTGCCGGCTTTCGCGCGGAGGCCTCTGCCGTTGGCCGTCGTCGTCAACTGGAGTGGCAGGGTGCTAGGCCGCACCCTGGCGGCCACGTTGGGCTGCTTGGGCAAGGGCGCCCGTGGTGGCGTCTGCAGGACCTGCGAGCGCAACAGCCGTGCGTCTGGTGGTGCCGTGCGCCTCTGCTTGTCGCCAATGGCGGAGGCGGCCAGCTGCACAAGCGGGCCTAGTTTGAGTGCAGCGCCGTCGAAGCACTTGGACGAGGCCGTCTCCGTGAGGTTCTCGTCCGAGCTGTCCTTCAGGTTCTTGTCAACCTCGGTGGGGTCGAGCTTAACTGCTTGCAGGTCAGCGGCCATCATCTGGAGACGGGCAGGGCTGGGGCCGGACGCCGCCGCGACACGCGATGCTTCGGCCGCGGTGGTGTCGTCGAGCAGCAGCATGCCAGCGACGTTCCGGACCGGGACGCCAGTGGCGGTGTCATCACCGGTGGGGGTGGCACTGGACAGGGTGGTGAGGCTCGTCTCGGGAGACCCTGGGGGAGCCCCGTGCCACCCTCGACCCATGTTCTGGAGGTTTTTCTCGGTAGCTGCCCCCGACACGGATGTACTTGTGGAGATGGAGCTGTCGGCGCGCGCGTCGGTCGAGCGAGATGCACCATCTCCGTCGGACAATCCTGTCCTGGGGAATCTCCGGTTCTGAATGGTGTTCCTGGATAACGGAGAATGAGCGCTATTCAATAACAATTGTTCGTAACGGCATGACCCAAAGATACAAAATGCTCATATCGTGTACATATCCACCCACGCTGTTCGCTGATGCACTTTTAATGATAAAGGAGACGTTTTGCTTCACGTGCCAAGAGCTTTTCAAGAACCGAATCCAGTTCCCCGCATGGAAAGTGAAACATCGGATATCATGCGTAACAACAGGCGATATAACACAAAAAACCCCTGAAATGCTCATACAGCACAGGCACGAAAACACACAATGACATTTACGTTCGTAACTACCAGTTCCGGCTCATGGTAATCTCTTTTCTTCCCAGCAGATCATTCTTCATTTCCTCCTATCGGGCACGAGTGCTGCTTTAACACAAACGTCGGTGGCGCGGCAGCAGAAGCAGCACTCGCCTCTCACTGTGGCCGGCTTGGTGTGCCGGCAGGCATGGTGCGGCATGCACGTTGCTGTTGCCAGTGGGGCTGAGTGGGCGGGAGCGTTCCCAGGCCATCGCGAGCTCCGCAATTCGCTCCTCGGCACAGTCGGCCGTGAGCCTCGCGTCCGCGTCCTGGTCCCAGCAGTCCTCCATCGTCTCCTTGAGTGAGCGCACAGCCTGCCGCGTGCACATGGAAGCGACGCAGCGCGATGCACAAGGCTCGCTTGGCCGGTACGACACAACACCTCGCGGGGTGGCGGTGCTCATCTCTGTTGCCAGCTCTGAGCCAGTAGTGCCAAAGTCACACTACTATGGTGGGAGCCAGGCTCTTCGAAGAACATTGTCAACTTTCCACACAAGTGTACTCGTTTTCAATCTTGATTTGAAACTTTCGTGACTGCAGGAATCCATACTCTTTGGTTCTTTCGGTAAAGTCACGTAGGCAGAACAATTAATAGATCGCAACACAAGCAATCGTCATCAATTTTTTTTTGCTGTGGTTGTCCCACCTGATGACGATTGCTTGTGTTGCGATCGAAAAGTCGTGATCTATTATTTTTCTACCTACGTGACTTTACCGAAAGAACCAAAGAGTATGTACTCGTTTTATTTACCCTGGAGTGGGGGGGGATCATGGGCAGAGTTGATAAATGGAAGAGATTTTAAGTTGACTGATATAGCGCCACAATACTGGGTAAACAACACGGCATAAACATCGACAAATGGCAGGGGGATTTCGAAATAGCTCATGGTGCTTGTCATAGGGGTAATGTGAGCACTGCATGCGTCCGACCATGGCCTGCAACAAAAAGCACCGTACACGTTGCCCGGTATTATTTATTCTGGCAATGCGCCACTCCTCGACCTGGCTTACCAAAGCATCAATGCAAACCCTATACGGAAAATGGTATAATTACCAAAGGAACAGTACTTGGCCAACCAGAGGTATAACAGATCGCCTCCGTTTAAAAATCGGATTTTTTTTTGGTTCCACTACATTGCAAGCCAACCCATTGGGACTTGTCAATCAATCCACTGGCGCTCCAGTCCTCCGAGCGTTGGGCGTCTCACATCCGTACAAGTATTCACAAACTTAAAGCGGTGCTCGCTGTACACAAGTGCAAGTTCACAAACTTAAGCGGCATTCTTTTCCTTTTTTTCCTTCCCACATTTGAGCAAAAGCTGCCAAGTCAAGCAAAGGTTGTAGAAATGAAATGTACACCCTGGCCTGCCTCTCCCCTCTCGTGATTGGGGCATGTGTTTTCAATATTTGCTAAATGCTGCACTGCTCGCGCTCTTTGGAAACAGAGCTAAACAAACAGCACCGTCCTGAAGCCGGCACTGTGTGTGTCTAGGAACGACATTTCACCATTTCACCCTGAGAATGTGTGCGATGATCGTTTGTTTGATTTTTATCCACGTTTGTTATCAAATAGAATACAATTATTCTAAAAGCCAGTGTCTTGTTTTTTATTCAAGAAACCATGCATACAGGGGTTGCTCATTACCATTCACGACTTGGAGCCAGTGACTGAAAGTCCACATTCCTATAGTAGGGACCTCATCAACCATAGAATGGCCAGTTTGAAGTAGACCACTTGACTAGCAATCAAAAAGTTGCAATCCTAGTTAGGGATGGACTTGGCCCGTTATTCCTCCAGCGTTGATGATTTAAAATATATATTTGTGTTTGCGTCTGTGTGTATCTACAATCCATTCTGGGTTTGACCAGTTTGGATTATGTGAGCTCACAATTCCTTGAAAAATCTGGACACAGGCCCATCGGTGAGCTCCTCTGGCAGGCAAGGCTGAGTTGGCTGGGTCATATAGCCCGCATGCCCAGCCACCGCATGCCCAAAAAGCTTTTGTTCGGCCAGATAGAGGGGGCTAAACGGGCGCGGTATAGGCTAGATAAGAGATGGAATGATCTTCTTGGTTCTTTCGGTAAAGTCACGTGACTTTACCGAAAGAACCAAGAAGATGAATCCCTGCAGTCACGAAAGCTTTAAATCGAGATGGAATAATGCAACAAAAAAGGATGTGGAGCTAAGCGGACTTGCCAATTACTGGTACCAGCTATCGACAACAGCACTTGCCCCAAGAGTCTATTGAGGCTATAAGGGGGGATATCTTTGTCTTTGTATACATACGTGTGCTTGCTTGCATGCGTGCATGCGTGTGTTTCCTCACCAAACTGTTTTCCTTCCACGTGTCGGGAAAGCGAGGCCGCCGCTTCTCCCGTGACACCAGCACTTGCATCTCCTCCACCGTCGGATGGCTCCCTGCCTCCTCCTGGAAGGCCAGCTGGAAGTCTGGCACCGACTCCCCTGCAAGCGGGATCGCGCATCTTTAGCCCCGATTTAACCATGGCCACGAGCTCCGTAAGTCAGTACACATTTGGTATTTACACAATTCTTGAGCTACCATGAAGGTGCTGTGTTTCACAGACGGATTTAGTCTGTCAGTAAGTAGGGAGCTATGTTGCTAGGTGTTAATCCCGATTGATTAATTTTTCAGGTAATTTGGCAAATTCTAAACATTTGGACCATGACTCTGGCAAACAATGGCTTACTTGTAACATGTAATGTCAGGGGATTTTTAATGCTCGCTGCAAAACAGAAAGCATTTGTTTTATAATGAATACACCCATAGCAATAACCAGGGCAGCCTGCTGGATTCGAACCACGACCCTCTTCAGCATGCAGAGAGAATGCACTACTGCTGGGCCCTTTCGCTGTGCCAAGCGCTTGTCTGGGCATGTGATATCCGAAGTAAAAAAAACTGGTTTACGGGGTCGAAATATTTCGATTTAAAGCTTTCGTGACTGCAGGGATTCATCTTCTTGGTTCTTTCGGTAAAGTCACGTAGAAGGGAAGTAATAAAATAATGAAGAACTCCCTCATCAAGACTCTATACCATAGAGCCCAATGCATCTCTGACCAGGAACACATTGCCAGTGAACTCAAACATGTACGCCAAGCTCTTAAGACTAATGGTTACTCCGACTACACAATCCGCAAGGCCATCACTCCAACCATCAAGAAGGATCCTGTTGAGGAGCCTATCAAAACCATCACCTTACCCTACATTGCTGGGGTCACAAAAAAGATCTCCAAAATCCTGATTAAACACAAGATCCAGGTCCGATTCAACACAGTACATAAAATCCGTGATCTGGTCCCGTCTGTAAAATACGTGGTTCCAGACATACAGTACCCTGGCGTCTACAAACTAAGTTGCCTCTGTGGTAGCAGTTACATTGGAGAAACCAAACGACATGTCTCGGACTGCATCCGTGAACATAAAGCAGACCTCAAACGCGGTAGGACAAACACCTCAGCCGTGGCAGATCACTGTTACAATTCAGTGGGCTCACATGACATTGACTTCTCCAAGACGGAGGTTCTCTGCAAGCCATCTGGCTACCATGAGAGATTCGTTCATGAGGCGATCCACATATACAAACACAGAGACAATTTCAACCGAGAAGATGGATTCTGGCTCAGAAATCATTGGAAGGACGTAATAAACCATTTCGGATCTTAACTGATTGTTGTTCACGTTTATGGTGACTTTCAGACCGCAGTCCACTCACTGGCATTGACTGTGTATCTTGTGTTCTCCACAGGGAATGCATTATTTGCTCCGCTGCGGGTCTCCTGCTTCTACATACTATTAACATTCCCTCCCTTTGTTAATGCTACCCCCTACCCCCTCCCTTTGATGCTGCTAATCCTGCATAATGCATGGGCATAATATGACTTTGAAACCTCCCAGCCCACCTCCTATGCATTTCCCATAAATATGCTAAATTCCTCTTGATATGCAAATTATTTTGTCAAGGCGCTCTTCTTCCACCTCCAACCCAGCTTATATATATGCTAAATTCCTCTTGATATGCAAATTATTTTGTCAAGGCGCTCTTCCCCCCCTCCAACCCAGCTTAAAAAGACGCTCCAAGCCTGGGGTTGTCATTCAGACTGTCTTCTCGACAGACCTGTTCTTCACCTGAGGACGGCTGCTTGCGTTGTGGCCGAAACGTCATGAGAATTATTTTATTATGTTTTATTTTTATTATTTTATTACTTCCCTTCTACGTGACTTTACCGAAAGAACCAAGAAGAGGGGTCGAAATATTGAATAATGCCGAGCCAAATACCTTTTATACAAAACATTAACCAGTAAAAAAACAAACGGCATAAATATAGTAAAATAATGGTTCAGTCATTTGTCAATCTACTACTGCCTGAAGACCCACTATAAAAATGAAATAGTAAAATAATGGTTCAGTCATTCGTCAAACTGCTACTGCCTGAAGACCCCCTCTATGCCATTGTTTGACCATATTTCACCACACTGATCAGTACCGGCTGGCAAAGAGGGGGGGGGGGGAGGTGAAGTGCCCAGCACAAGTTCAGTTGTCACTCTCGACCGATGTTCGCTGGAGCCGGGAATCGAACTCGAGTCACCGAGTTCACAGATCAGAGCGCTAACCACTGCGCCACCGCTCCATTTAAACATTTCAATGCCTGTGCACGCCCACGGTGCAACAGTTGCAGAGCCGGGAGCGGGGGAACTGACCGGGGAAGAGGTCGGTGCAGCGCGTGAAGATCTCCCAGTAGACGAGGCCCAGTGAGTAGACGTCCACCTGCTTGAGCGCCGACTCGCAGTCGCACAGGTTCACGGCACCCTCCAGCACCTCGGGTGCCATATAGCGGATAGTGCCCACCTGAGGAGCGCAACCGCACACCGCCACCACGCCCAGGAGGCTCGCAATCCACAACAACGGCAACAGCAGTCATTCGCCGCCAAGTGATGGCGACGCCACCACCGCGCTTGTGCCAGGCTGGGTGGGCTTAGAAGCCACGAGGCTCGCCCTCCCGGCACGTCTATCTGCACACGTCTCCTCTGAGCAAGCTCTGTTCCTCTCTCGCGACGTCTGCCGTGGGTTTGTTTCCCGGAAAGTTCAGTTTCCATCCGTGCTAGCCCAGGCGTGCCGTGTCACACGCAATGTGCACAGGTGAAATTGTCAAGTCGCGAACGAGCCCTTTCACAGGCTTACAGACAAACGTGTCCATTGTCACACGTTCATGGCCTTCAACACTCGACGCTTAAGCTCGGCACACGAACTCACAGCAGCACACGTGGCTGATTTCGTCTCCCCAGTGCGGATGTTTACACGATGGACCTGGTACTCATTTCAGGCGGAGTCGACATTGGGGAAGACCCACGACTGGTTCAGATATTCGCCACCCACGATAGCTGCGCGCTAAAACAGCAGAGCACACCGGAGACGGTCGGCACAAAGAAATTGTCAGCGCACCTCACTGATGGCGGCCGCCTCCTCCTCTCCGGGCCGCACAAGCCTCTGGCCCGAGAGCCGCATGGTGAAGCCCAGGTCACTAAGCACGCAGCTGCCGTCGCCGCGCACCAGCACATTGCGGCTGTTGAGGTCGCGGTGCGCGAGCGCCGGCTTGTGCTGGTCTGAAGTCCAACGGCGAGAGGGGGTGGGGGAAACGGGTTCATGGGATAGGGCATAAATAAATAAACGAACTAAGCATCAATCAATCACGCAAATAAAATAAAAATAGAATTATCTCCGTACACGCATCTTTGGACAGCGTTTCGGTTTTGAGGCGCGGTCAGAGTTGGACACTTTTTATGCATCGAAACTGAATTATATAAGTGCCGAGGTGAATGTTTGTGGGGGGTTTTTTTTATGGGTAATGATGTTTCAATAGCGTTGTTGGCATCGAGTTATGATGGGGAAAATTCTCTCACAGCAAGCAGAAGTTCAACATACATACATACATAGTGACATGTCGTCGGGAAGAGGACATCACCGAACTAATTCTAATTGTAAAATGTATTGCTCATGTACCTAATTGTTAAATTTGGTCGCAAGAATTGTTTTTCAACTTATTGATGAGTTGATAATAATAATCGGTGCGTTAAATGCTTGAACACATAAAAATGCATTTATTTGGCTCTGTTGGGTGGTGGAGGGTTCTTAACAACAAATTCGATTTGATCATTACATCGCCTAACTGAAAAAGCCATTAGGAATCAGAACTATTGCTAAAATTTCATTGATGCGCCATTATGCTCTTTACAGAGTGTTGGTCGCGTGACGCTCAAATTTAAATACTCAGTTGTCGACATTACGAAAAAATCTAAAATAGTCTTCTTGTTACTGGTGAGTGGGGTGAGACTCACAACCCACGACCGCGCAGTTTAATAATGTGTGAGGTCCAAGATTTGAGCCCCAGTGCTCTGATGTGGTGGCCATTGGCCCTATTAAAAATCTGGCAAACACTAAATTTCTATTTTTAACGACTATCCATGAGTGACCAGGAAACAATGCAGATGCGCGTCCCATTGTTCACAGTCAATGTTATCTGGACGCACAGTCTCCGAGTGGGATGTGTTTGAATCAAAACACTTGTTTACCTGGTAGGGAGGGCTTATCTACTGCAGTTAATCACCTGACAGAGAAGCAGGGCCAACTCACAGCAGCTGCTGCAGCAGCAACAACAATACCCTCCAGATTATTACGAGATTCTCACACAAAGTCAATGCTCACACAGCATTCCAAAGTGTTAAAAGACTCCTTACACAAATCCCTTGTTCCATGGCCAGGAGGAAATGTGCTGCCTCAGTGCTTGCACTGGGCAACGATCCAATAACAAATATTGACCCAAATCGTACACTTAAGAGCACAGATGACCTTGACATCAGTTAACAATAACAATCAGTGTTTATGCATAAAACTAAAACTGAACACACCACTGCCAACAGAGCATCACCAAATAATTTGTATTGTAATTTTTGTATATAGTGTAATTCATACAAACTGCATCTTTCTTGCAAAGCCGCAATTCATGGAGGTGCAACATTTCTGAATATATTTTCAGCCAAGGAATGAGTGTTTATGCATGTGGGAGGAAATCGTCGCACCCGGAGAAAACCCACGCCGTGCCATACGTAGAACTTTTTTTCGCACCGTACTTAACCAACTCTGCTGCTGTTCCAGGGCAGCGCTTACGCTGTTCTTGGACCAGCAGAGCCTGGTTCCAATTGGCCCTAGAAACGAGACTCCTGATGTCTACATTTGCTTAAAAAGGCCTTTGTAGTTTCAGAACTATACCCATAAAAAGACACTTGCAGATCCCTTCCCCACTCCTTTATCCTTACTATCCTTCTCCCACAATTTCTCCACTCAACTTATTACCCCTTTTAACCTCCTCATTGCCACCCACGGCCTCCCCTCGACCCCCCTCATTCCCTCCCCCACAGCTTCTCTCCAGCCATTCCAGCATGCAGTGAAGGTATTTTTGTTGTTGTTGAAGCAATCGTCAGAAGGTACTTGTGATAAGGGCAGGCAGATATGCAGCTTACTGGTTTTTTTAGTTGCCTACTATATTTTGCGCCAACATTTTTCAGTGTGAACGATTACAGTAAATTTGGTGTGTTCATTTAGTCTTAATTTACGATATATGTTTTATAATCATTGCTCCATATTTTTTTGTATTGGTTGTTGTTGTAACTTTATGACCCGCCCCTATTGGACATCTAGATTTCTCCAGCATGAATAAAATTCTGATTCTGACATAATAATATATTAAAATCAGTTTATTGTCAGTACCGAACACTTTCAATCTATTGTAGGTTATAACATGTTTATGACTTTCGTTCATCATTCCTGATAATTTGCACATTTGATCAGAATACTTGATGTTTTGCTTACATTTAGAGAGCAAGGAAAGACCTACAAAGTGAGATGGTGGGAGACTGTAAGAGCACTTCTTAGGTTGGGTGTCAACTGTGCAACAGCTGGGATTTCGTCAAAGGAGGATTATTAATGGGAGCAGTTCTAATGACCTCTTGACCCTGCACACTGGAAAATATTTTATTCATGTGGGAAATTCCATGGTGGAGACGAGTCCCAGGACAATTATCCACAGCGATAAAAGAGTTCTGATTTTGTTGTTGTACCAAATACAAAATTACGAAAACAATGATTACATGTTGAGATAAGCATGCACTCTGTCACGTACTATAATTTCGATTCATCTAGAAGCTTTCTTTCATTCATTCCAATACAGTACGAAACAATGCTAATCTGCGCAGGTTTTTCTTCCAAAAAGGATGTGTTGTCACAATAGGCTGTCAACTGGTTATAACAGAGTCAATCTCTGTACGAGTGTTATTTCTTTTTACATACCATATAAAACTAATACACAACCCCTATAATGATGTCATTAGGCAGTAAGGCGTAATTGTGTCAAATGGTGGTGGGCAGCAGAAGCAGCACTGCCGGACCCAAGTGCTTTCATTCCCTCACTCGTCATCAGTCCATTAAACGCCGTACTCTCACTCCTTCAGCCACCCTCCGATCAATACTCCCTGTCCTGGAAAAAGGTTAATCAGGTCTGACCATCCCGAGAGCCTTTCGGTCATTGAACATGAGGAAAATGAGGAAAAGGCAATCGATGCAGGTCGCCCTTCCGGCAAAGCTTGACCGTGCCCCGTTGCAAGGGAGCCAGGATTCCCCGGCTTCATGCAATAAATGACCACAGCACGAAGGCTCCTTGAGGTTCGACGCAGGAAAGCAGGTGACCTTAGTGAATTATTTACGGCATGCCATTGTGCTGTCTCACGTCTAATTGTTACAAGGAGAGGGCAACCTCAGCCGCTACACAGAAGTGAACAAGGAACATGATGAAGCGCCTGCCGAGAGGAAAACTGTTGTCTTGCGTCTGCAGGACACAGCGAGACGATCATTATTTTAGGTGTGAAATAGGAAGCGATGTGACGACAGTAGGTTTAGAATATTTGGGACATTTGACTCTTTGTAACCTGCAATCCAGGAATCCCCACAATCATGTCTCAAAAATATACTTGCAATAACGATTCAGCACAGATTTCGATCAAATGTTTAACAGTTGATATAAATCTCATAGACCTGTGCTATGAAGACATCTATTGCAGCTTTCCTGAAGCACATTCTTTGGTTTGGCACTTGTTAGGTTTACGTTGTGAATTCCTCCATGATCCTGATAGTATCTGCTAATAATCTCCATTAACGTTGGTGCTCAACTATGCCAAGTCCTAACCAGCTCCAATGCACAAGTCTGTGCCTATGCTCCTGCCCCTTCTGCCCTCATCCCCCAACTGGAGAAGACCGTGGCTGAAGGGGGCTGCCCTGGCAGGGGAATCTGATGACTCAAGCTACACTTCTATGACCACTGGCAAGTGGGCCTGGCGGTGACCCAGGAACAGCCCAGAAATGGCCAAATTGTATTCAAGGATCAACAGCATGGCATGGATCCGTACCCCCCACACTCCATGAGCCACAAGGCTCTGTGGTTTCGGCTCCATCCGTTCCATCCTCGCACCCCCCCTCACCTGGCCCCTTCCCTCCCCCCTCTGTAACCATATCCTTAGGTTTGAGTTCAGCTAATCCAAGTTAAAAAAACTATTATTTTTGTAACATCCCATAGTCTTTTAAAACAAAGCCTTCAAGTTGAACTCAACGAGAGACGCCATGACTGATCTCAGGGTTGGCCCAGGTAAAAGAGAATGGCTCCATTAGTAAAGGGAGCTCCCAAGCTTCATGCCTGAGCCCAATTTGTATTGTGTCAGCCTGGCAGGGCTGCCATGGGTGCACGAGCCAAGCTGACAAGCCTGTTGTGAAATACACATATACATACAAACAGACATATAGAGAGACACACACAGACGAATAGGTTGCCAGGCAAATAGATGGGACAGACGGGCATTAAGTCAGCACGGTTTTCAGACATTGTGAAAATGCAACTTCATCAGATCATGCTTAACCTGTATTGCAGCGCTGAGCAAGCGATACTGAGACCTTGGGTTTCAAAGCTGGGCTCCTATTACAGATAACATCAGATTCTGATGCTCAATTAATTCGAATGGCCTCCTATAAGTGAATTCCAGCTCAAGGATAGAGAGGAGAAACACAGCTAACCATCTAAGACAGTACAGATTTGTGATTTTTGAAAGACTCACAAGAATATTAGGCCTTCAATACTTAGAAAAGTCAAACAATTTCCTTTGGAAATATCAATCCTAGAATAATTGCAGAGTATAAACGGGACGGTTCATTCCATTTAGAAAGTTTGACAACCCCAGACAGGACATCTCACTCAGTGGCATACCTATTGAGTGTGCGGGGGGGTGCAACTGCAACAGCGACCACTGGCAAGAGGGGATCAGATGCTGGACTACAAAGGGGGAGGGGGGGAGTTGGGAGGAAATTAGAGAGGGGCCCCATTTCACTGCTTGCACTGGGTACACATGCCAAGCACACTATGCCACTGATTCTAGATTTGAAGCTTTCGTGACTGCAAGTATTCATATTCTTACGTTTTTTCGGTAAAGTCACGTAGGTAAAAAATTAAAATTAATAAAAGTCAAATAAAAATCACGACGTTTCGGAGGCAACACAAGCTTCCGTCTTCAGGTGGAACCGTCACAGCACGCTTGCTGTATCCCACTTTTGTGTTTTTTACATATATTTGTAGTGTTCAACACGGAGGCACACACTCTGGACTGAGAGGCAACACTTTGATTTAACAACTTCCCTAGCGGGTAACACTGAACGTAACTCGGGTTCTATAGTAGGTGATGTGGCTAACTACGTGAGTAGCGAGTTAACTCGAGACGAAGACCCGGAGACGACCAGACGCGGGACCCAGGCTTGATTCCACCGACGAGCCAAGAACACGCCCGGGACCGCCCCTTGATGCTCCTGGGCGTGGCCTCGCTCCGCCTTCGGCCACGCCCCCTTTGAGACCTTTCCCAAAGGATCTCGACCGAGCATCACGTGCCCCACTCAGGCTACCACGTCCTCCCTTGCCTTCTCTCTCAGGCCATCGCCAGGACTATGCCCCCTAGGTCTGGCTGACATGCCGTACTTACTCTGGTGCTATAAAAGAGGCTCCTGGACGCACAGTTGCACTCCTGTAACAGTAGCTGGCGCGAACACCCTCGTGACACCATTTACGTCACTACATATATAAACTTTCATGTGTATACACAATGCGACGGTCACATTAATAAGTATCATAAATAAAAAATTATACTGAAGGAAAAAGCGCAATGTGTGCGCAGAAATAAACTGCACCAAGTGACAGCAAGTAGAGTACTTGTCCCTTAATCACTAAGGTATTGTGAAATGGGGGAATCTGAAAAGAAAAATCTGGCTCAGGGGTGGAGCGAGCAGCTCGCAATCGGAAGGGTGCAAGTTCTAATCCCGGTTTGGGGTTGATTCAGTCCATCCCTCCAGAGTCGATAACAAAATAACCATAGCGAATACAAACATTGCTGTCCGATGGATAGCCACATCCTCGTCAGAGAAATGTGCAATTTCTAACACTGATTCAGGACTGTAAAACAGGAGCTGAGGACTGCATAATGCTTATTCCAGCGGGAAATCATTTGACTTTTGAAAAGAAAATGAGGAAAGGAGGGGGGGGAGGCAGGGAAAGGGGGGGAAGGAAGGAAGATCCCACTCGTGGTTTTGGCGATAGTGGCCCGGGGAAGGATGGGGAGTTCGTACCCCCGCGCACGAGCTCGGCGTGCAGGTAGGCGAGGCCACGGGAGACGCTGTGCGCCAGCTTGCACGAGGCGAGCCAGTCGCTGGAGATGCGGGACAGGTAGCTCGCCAGCGAGCCCTGTGCAGTGACACCGCGGGAACACAGCGACGACAACAGCGACATGCACCTTCTTGTGATGATCCTGGGTAATGCGCACAACGCGGCTGTCGTCTCAGCTTGACCGGGCCCCACGCTGTTCGCCGAGAGCTCTTGCCTAATAACATTGGGCAACCCTGCAGCATTTGTTTTTACTGGCCACATCTTGGAATTTCGCTGCTTAAACGGATGCTACTGGAAAGCATTGGTTCACAAGTCCAATAGGCGGATAGAGAAATGTTATATTATTTAAATGTCATGTGGTTAAATTGACCCTTATCTGCTAACGTATGGCAGACAAAGGTTTTCTTTGCACACTTGTCAACTCAAGAGGGGCAATGCATCCCTCCAAATCCTAGTTGATCATTTTGAACGTGTGCTATTTATTTTAAAAGACAGGTGTATGTAATCAATCATTCTTGTAGCTGATTATTTGCCCATCTTCAAAACAAAGCAAAAACATACCTAATTGTAAATGTTTTGCCCTACCCTGACAAAGTCTTGATTCATGTGGGTTCTACTAATTTAATCTCTTTGAAAATGAAAGCAAGGGGGAAATGTTAAATATTTCATTTTGTTGTGTTATTCCATTTCCACTAGTTTAGAAGTCAATTAAGTAGTAAAATCAGATCACTTCTTCGAAGCAATAAATATGCAAATGTTTTTTGAGGTGTGTTGCAATTATGAAAATTTACGAGCTAGGCGGCTGTCTGTAAGATTCAACAAACAAACACGCACGCACGGTTTTATTGGGAAACCTGAGCGACCATTGTGAGGTTAATGAACAATCAAATTGGTTGTTTCGTATCTAAGCAATTACACGAGACGCTCAGGGTAATGTCAAAGAAATTAAAGAAATATAATGGAACCCAAACTTGTCTGTGCTACAAAATGTAGCCTCAGGCAGCTGTTGTGAAAAACAAAAAAACAATCCTTAAGCATTCCGACGAGCATTGAAATGTAACTTCAAATTTGGCACGTCACACAAATTAAGCAATGTAGAAGATTGCTCATTATTTTTAATAAAGAACTCATTCCATAGCCTTAAAAGCATAATTTTACTACACTAAGATAGACTTCTTGTGGGTTATATAGGTGTAGATGACGATGATTATTGGATCGTGATGATGATCACCATGATAACTGCAGATACAGACTGTAGATGTCATTCGGGTGCAACTTGTGGGGCCTGGCATCACGCTGATGATGACGATGCTAATTGAGAGATGATGATGGTGAATGTTGACAATGATGATTGAATGATAACGATTACCGACACTAAATCACAGATGTCCTGTGTGTGTCACCCACGTCAGGGTAGTACTCGAGGATGATGATGTACTCGGGCCGCCCGTCCGCCGCACTCCGCTCCTCGGCCGCGATGAATCGCGCGATATTCTCGTGCTCCATCAGAGGCTGGCGGTACATCTCTTTCTCCGTCACAAAGTTGTGGCGGCTGCCGGCTCCCAGCACCTTCACAGCCACGGGCTGCTCCTCCAGCATGCCCTTCCACACGGACGCGTAGCGCCCCCGGCCGATCACCTGAGACACCGCGGGGAGTGGCGGCGACGCGTCGCGGAAACGTGGAGAGACAATGTTTACCTCCAACTCCGAACACTGAACCCCTGAGTAGCTCTCCGAAATATTTTCGGGTTGTACCACGTGTTGTTTCGGCACGATGTCCGACTTTTCGCTCCGCGTGCTGGGATCTTCTTCAGGAAGCCAAAATATGGAGCGAAACGTTGGATATTGCACCGAACAAAACTAGGTACACAACCCAAAGATACGTCAAAGTGCTATGCAGCACAACTGCAAAAACCTGCGAATTAGTTTTACATCTTGCAGTCATTATCAATATAAATGAAAGCTAAAATAAATGTTCACAACAATTCAACATCTATCCTTATAAGAATATTCGGACTGTATTCCCAAACTGGCAGCATTGAGAGATGCGTCTCCACGCTAGAAATGCGTCTCCACGCTACATGTGATCACATGACCTAATGACACCAATAATTACAGGCACTCAGGGCCTTGAATGTGCTGCAACACCATTGCAGTGACGTCACCACTGCGTGAAGAGGTTACCATCACCGTGACGACACCGTCATCAAACTACTCTATTGGGATCACACGTAGCAACATCGCTCCCGACTGCCAAACTATATCCGCCTATGTGACATAGCTCATTGGTGAAAGATTGGCGTTAAATACCAAATATACAACAATATTTTTATTATTGTAATGTTGTGGATGCATCATGTACCCATACTTCTTAGGCAATGTGCATCGATAACCCCCGGCAGGTTGAAATAAAATCTAGTTTGCCGCTAAAGCGATGGAGGTCGTACGTGCAGTGTTCCTCGCTGGAACCCTCACCTCGATCAGCTTCAAGCTGTCAAGCGCCAGGGAGGGCAGCGATGGGGCCTCAATCAGGTTAATGTTGTGGAAACTTCCTTTTCTCTTTACTGTAGGCAGAATGATGTTACCGTCAGATGTTAATAAAAAACACAGCTGCACGTGTCAGTTCGATTCATGTCAGAAAGCGTCGAAAACGATAGAATGAGGCAGAAATGCATGTATGTATGTTGACCTTCTTTCGCACCGTACATAGCTAACCATACTAATTGGAGGTGTGGGGGAAGGACAACAAACTAAACAAAAAAAGCAGCTCTAAAGAAATGAGCTTTCACATATCCAGCTGCACCACCTCGAGTAGCTCCCGTGCGAGGCACACACAGCGACAACGCGGGTCAGGTTAAACAAGCTTTTCGACCGCGTTTGGCCCCTGTTTCACAGCAAGGACAAGCCCTCGCTCGACAGAAATGAACAAGTAAAGAATGTCGCAGGACACCGCTGCATCTCGTTGGAGTTCACAATGCGTAGCGTTGCCGTGCGGGCTTCACTGACCCGTGTAGAGGCGGAAGATGAGGAAAAGGATGATAATGATGACGGCAGCAGTGCAGACGGACGTGAACGCGATGATGACAGCCTGCTCGCGGTAGCTGCCGTTCATCGGTGGCCCTGCACACGGCGAAGCAAAAATTAAACGACGCCATCGTGTCTCGATGCCAAATAATCACCGACGACCGCAGACAACGACAGCAACACCATCGCCACACGCTGAGAAACAATGTCGGTCAAATGAATGGGCATAAGGGATAACTTATGGGATTTCAACAAAAAAGTTAATTATGTATGGAAGTGGACAATGCTAACTTTATTTAACCAATTCATAGCAACATGGCAAATATAATATTAAGGAACTGTTGCCAGTGGTGTACAACAATAACACCCAAACACCGCACCGTGTTCACCATAAACATAAACCTATACGCTCAGTTAACGGTTCAGGTCCAGATCCTTCTTCAAAGCAAAACTGTGTGTTGTTGTGCTAAAACAATGCCAGAGTTTGATTCAAATATATTTTGGTGTTCTCTTTGCATTTCTTAGGGAATTCAAATGAGCTTTTTTCTCTTCCAGTGTTGGAGTAATTCCATCACAGTTCTATTATTATTTAGTGGCCAGTAAATGCCTATAAAGGCCACTAACAGGGAAAATTACACACATGCCACGATTGAATATATGGCCACCCCAAATGGCACCATGAAATCTTATTATCTATGCACAAGGAGGTATCCAATGATTTGCGAACTAAATAAAAACTATTGTTACGTTCACAAAAGATGGCATCGAATTATGTTCATGAGAGTGTAAATTATATGTTAATGTTACACATAGCTTAATGGAATAAATAAGACAAACAACACAAAGCAAGATGGGGAAAATGAACGAATCAATTCCCTGAATGGTGATAACTCATTAAACCTTGGGTTTGGGGGATGTGAATAATGATATGCGTAATTGTGAAGCTTGCTGTGGTTGTTACGGCTCAACATTTAATTGGAACATTTGTTTCTGGTGGTGGTATAAATATTCATGAAGTGGCTGCATAAAACTGCAGTTGTGTAGCAAAAGCATTAAAGCTTTTGGACAATTGGAGACTCTATATATGGTATGATCCCTCCACTGCTAAATGAAGGCATTCTCAAGCCATTGCCACAATCCACCCAGCACCTGCAAACAGATTTCATCACTCCATCTCATTGGCGGACATTCTCTCAGATGCGTTCCCTTCCTTCGTTTCCACTCCCAATATTATTCTAGACCATCGTCCATGAACAGTATATACATTGAAATAATAATGAGACTGTATTGGCAGTTTACAAGTCGACAAACATTGGGCCATGACGGACCACATGATAAATATTGTACAAGCTTGGGAGCTTCAATGGTAATCTGTATGCTGCACTCCGTTGACTGTTTATCAGATGACAATTTTCAAACCATTAAGGAAAGATTCTGAGGCTTCACGGCGGGACAAGAAAACAAGTCTGAAAGCTGAAACGTCACAAAACGGGACAGAATAGCAGATTTTATTAAACGTGGTGATGGATGGGAGCGGTTTTTTCACCCGATTTGCAGCCTATTTGGCCTCAGATTGTAGCAACATTTTTTTTCAGACAGCAAATCACGGTGGAAATCCACAAACAAAAATACTTGCCACCACGCTGCACACCAACAATAAACCAGGCAAATGTATTCCTTAAAGGAAACACACCAGCCCTCTGCTGGGCAATGAGACGGTGACGAACACAGGGCAAGCAATTGGAACGCAAGCCACGAACCTGAAAAAGGTGTGCATTGCTTTGGTCATTACCAGTAGAATAGGATAAATGGTAAGCGGCTCATACAAGTGGTCAGTTCGCCTGTCTGCAGATCGTGTGCAGTGGAGTAAAGTGTTGGTATTTCCACCTCTTTCAAAACGTCTGGCCAGCATGGAAGAGGGCGGCAAAATACAGAGAAGAGCGCTCTAGAGCTCCCTCCAGTGGACAGGCCCTTCCGCCAGCAGTGGCATGAGCCAGGAATTGCAGGGCTGCACTGCAAGTCCCATTGCAAGTAGTGATGCCGATCCTGTCTCTCCCCCCCACCACCCTCCCACCCTCCCAATGTGGAAGTGTTTGTACCGAGACCAGGAAACGAACCCGCGGAGATTATTTTGCTCTAATTGCCGTCTGGAGCCTGCATTTGGCATGGTCTGTGCTATCTGCTTCCGGCCAGACCCCAATCTCCGCGCCATGGTGAGATTCTCTATGGCGAGCGACGTGCGGCCACGTTTAGCCACCCTAATGACCGTCTGGAGACTCTCACACTGTTTGCTCGCAGGTTTCCTGAGCCACGCCAGTATTAATCAATTACGACGCATTCCTCCTCTACTAATAAGATGCCTGCTTTGTTCGATGTTTATTACGTTAACAGCTGAGACTAGCTCTTATTTACATGTACATTTCCTGCAAGCACGAGTGGGGTCGGCGAGCCATACCCGCCCATGACATAGTAATAGGTTTTTACCCTTTCAACTGGTACAAAAACTGACACCTTTATACAAGGCATCATGTTTGCAATAATCACAACACAAGCAGTCAAAATGCAAACAAAAAGAAACAACTCTGATGATGATAATGATATGCACTGTCCTTGAAGTTGACTGGTCCACACCCGAGACAGCTTTTCTTAGAGCCTAGTCTCCATTGGTGTTGGACCAGATGACGCCAAAATGCCCATGACACTCACTGTGTAATCTCCCCTCCACACCATGCCAAGATTATTGTGTGTACTTTAAGTCTGTACCTTTAACATGGTTATTTTTTTAACGAAGGATGGCCGTCAATGGGTCCCAAGCATGTTTTTTTTATGACGGTTCTGCTTTTATTTAGTGTGCTTTATATATATAGGAATGTATGGAGAAAAACAATGCAAAACGAGGGGACAATAATGAAACTCTGTATAAGATATTACCTCTTGTAGCTAAATGAAGACTGTTTGGTTCCATCTCTACATGCTCCACCGACCCCTTCTTCCAAGTTGTATAGTGTCCCCGTAACCAAAAAGTAATATTTCAATGCATATATATACATACCTCGACACTTTGAATACGACATTGTATGTACACAGTATACTGTGCCAATATAATATGAATACATATGTTCACGGACGCTGAAAAGTTAATGTGTCTTCTTGCTCAAATGACAGGGTGCCCATCTCTTTTGGTAGTACAAGAGTGAACTTTCCACGACAGCACTGGCAGTATATCCATACCACTGCTGATGTTCCACAAAGTGGTTTTGATTTAATTCACTCCAAAGGGATCACATTTCACCTCCACACAACCCACGAACAGGATTTGAATGCCGAATGGCCGGATACACTTGTAAATTGTACACGGAAGTTGTTGTAAAGGTTAAATCTGCACATAGGAGGGCATAACAACACAACACGCGCATACATATATTTTACATGCGGCCATAAAGTTGGGAGCAGCAGTTGTTCTATTCACAGAAAGCCACCGCAGACTGCCAAAGTGCCTCGGGCGTTGCGGGGTGCATATTCAGACTCGGCGACACTATTTTTATAGGAGCTCCGTTAAACGAGCAAATCAATGCCAGCTGTCACACGGACATGGCAGCACTGTGGCTGCCCTTCCTCCAGCCCACCATACTTCTCTCGTTCATCCTGCCTCTCTCGCACTCTCCCTGGCTCTCTCTCTGCCTCACTCTCCCGGTTTTTCGTTCGCTCTCCCTGCCTCTCTCTCTCTCTCTCACACTCTTCCAGCCTCTCTCTCTCGCTCTCCCTACTTCTCGTTTGCCCAAATGCACCTCTCGCGGTCCACCCATGGAAAATAAAGTTAGGGACACAATTCCTGGAACTCGCACTTATTCACATGAGCTAATGCGAATTCCCCTGCACATGGCTCCACCAGGAGTAATAATGGGGGGGAATATTCCTTGCAAGAGTTTCTATGTGTGCTGTGTTATCAGCAACAATAATGAAAAGAAAACAGCAGATTGCAACCCACACAGTGCTTTTGGCGTGAGCATTCAGATATGCTGCCTTTGACTCAAAGTGAGTCACTGATTCAGCTGCTTGGATTTAACCACATGTAGAGATTAGAAAAACATCACACCTACTGTGCTGGAAATTATTGCTTTCCTTGGTCAGAAACATGATGTTTTCATTTGGCTATTGTCTTTATTATTAAACTACAGCATATTTAGTTTTCTGCCACTGCATAGTTTTTTTGGCAAAAATACAATTGGAAATTTCTATTTACACCAAAAAGACAAAAATGCCCTCCGTATAGCCTTCATCAGACTGTTAGGGCAAGTGCTGTTAGCACCCTATAAAAGCTGGCACGGTGCACGAGGGGATGGGTTGCCAACACCATGCCCGAGCACCTTTGTCTCCACAGTGCTGATATTTAGCCAGTGCATCAAGTAATAATTTAAGGCCGAGTTGACCTAGATGAAGCACAGGATCGGTTCAGATATTCGTGACTGTTTTTGATCATGAGCAGGAATCGAACCTGGGTTGCTGGGTTCGTAGCAGTGCATTAACCACTGTACTTCCGCTTCTCATTGTTTTACACGGTGCACAATGTCAAAAGTGTAACGTTCATTAGAAAGTGAAATTTCCGTTTTTGCACAATAAAAGCCAGAACTTTAAATTATGATCATGGAGCAAAGCAAATACATCTCTTTAAACTGAACCCAGCTTGCTTTTTAAATTAAATGGCTCTGTCCACCCTCCTTCCAATCTCATGGACCCTGTGCATGTGAATCTGCGCAGTGCCTGGTACCATGTATAATGACCACCACACAGTGTAAATCTGTGCGCTCTGCATCTTGCGATTATGACCCCTAGATTTTAATTTCATTGGCAACGATTCAGCTTCAAAGTGACTGGATTAATCTGCATGATGATTCCGGCGTTAAGGCTTTGATTCAAGAATCGATTCTATAGTGTCATTTTTAACATCCTTTTTTCACTGTTTCTAAATTGTATTGTCATTTGTACAGGTTTGTTCAATTTTGACTTAAAACTTTCGTGACTGCAGGAATTCATATTCTATGGTTATTTTGGTAGTCACGTAGATAGAAAAATAATAACAATAAAATAAATAAAATAAAGTGAATAAAATAATACAAATATCACGACGTTTCGATCTCAACACAAGCGGTCGTCATCAGGAACAGGGAGGTTAGCCTCTGAGGGCAAGCTGTTTATAAAGGTTTAGAGATGGGCGGGGCAGCTAATGTTAATGTAGGAGAGAGCTCCGACACTGGCAGTAGGTCTACACCAATCAAATTGCTGTTTATAAAGGTTTAGAGAAGGGCGGGGCAGCTTATGTTAATGTGGGAGAGAGCTCCGAGACCGGCAGTAGGTCTACACCAATCAAAGAGCTGTTTATAAAGGTTTAGAGAAGGGCGGGGCAGCTTATGTTAATGTGGGAGAGAGCTCCGACACTGGCAGTAGGTACTCATACTCTTGGGTCTTATGGTCAAGTCCCGTAAATAAAAATTAATAGATCACGACGTTTCGATCGCAACACAAGCAATCGTCTTCAGGTGAGAGAGTAATGAAGGCGTATGGTTTCCCCAATGTATCTTCTGCCGTAGATACAGCTTAGTTTGTACACGCCGGGATATTGCATGTCAGGAATCTTGTCCTTCACAGATGGGATCAGGTCACGAATGTTATGCACTGTGTTAAATCGCACCTGGATCTAGTGTTTGTTCAAGATTTTGGAAATCTTTTTCGTTATCCCTGCTATGTAAGGTAAGGTGATGGTTTTGATTGGAACTTCAGATGCCTCCTTCCTCACGGTTGGGGTGATGGCTTTGCGGATTGTGGAGTCAGAATATCCATTCGCCTTGAGAGCCTGGTGCACGTGTTTGAGTTCACTGTTTAGGTGTTCATGGTCGGAGATACATTGAGCTCTATGGTGTAGCGTTTTGATGAGGGAATTCTTATGGGATGGATGGTGGTGGGAATCAGGTTTTCGGTAGGTGTCAGTATGGGTTAATTTCCTGTAGACAGAGTAGCTCATTGAGCCATCTTGACTCTTTTTGATTAAGACATCCAAGAAGGGTAGCATGCCATCCTTTTCTACCTCCATGGTGAATTTGATTGCTGGGTGTATGGAATCGATGTGGTTGAGGAATTGTTCCAGAGCCGGTCGGCCATGTGGCCAGATGACAAACTTGGATGACTGGATGGCGTCCGTCTCAAATTTTTCCATGAAAATGTTGGCCACAACCGGAGATAAGGGAGAACCCATTGGAGTGCCTTCAGTTTGTAGAATGTTCCATTCCAAGCGATGTATGTATTGGTGAGGCAGTGTCTCACCAGGGCTGGTACATCAGCAGTCCTTGTTGGAACAAATCTTCAATTATTGCAATGGTATCGGGCACAGGAACTTTGGTGAACAGAGAAACTACATCGAAACTAATGAGCAAATCACCTGGGGACAGTGATATGTATTTAATTGACGATACCAGGTGAGCTGAGTTAAGTGCAGAGGAGGTGGTCTTACCAGTGAATGGTTGCAAGGTGTCAGACAGATATCGGGCCAGTTTGTAGGTGGGTGAGCCAATGGTGGAGACGATGGGATGTAGGGGTGTACCTTCTTTATGGATTTTTGGTAAGCCGTTTGGTCTGTTCAATTAATGAAGCTGAATCAGTGATGATACCGTTCGTTTTTGTAACAAGGCAGTTAGTTTTTGTGTAGCTACCATCATTAAGTAGGTCCTGAATTTTGTTATTGTACACGATTTTGTTCATGACCGTGGCATTGCCCTTGTGGGTTGTGAGGATGATGATATCTTCCCTCTTTTTTAATTGAAATAACTCAAAGCGCTCCTCCTTACTGATGCTGCTGACTGGATATCTTAGCGCTGTTGAGGGTTGCAGCGATTTCAGATCTTGTCACGTCTGCAGCGATGTGTCCCAAACCCTGAAGAGCTACATCGACCTGGGCAATGATGTCATCCACTGATATGTGTTTGGGGGTGACTGCAAAGTTTAACGCTTTAGTTAAAACCGACTTTAGACCATCGTAAAGAAGGCTATTACTCAGATTAATAAATTATCCTAAATATAATTTGTATAAATGGTAAATAATCTATTACAGCACACATGCCTCAAATAAGTAAGCTGAAGAATACATTTATAATCAATCAATCAATGCAATATTTTAAGGCTGCCTTCACCGAAGATTACACACCAACCAGATGTCCCACGCCCCTATTGCCAGCATCATGAGATAGAACCGTATTTATCATCAACTGCTGGATGAATGCCTCCCATATCCGTCGCCATCTCTCATGGTCCAGCGATGCAAACTGCACGTATACAATTCGTAAATCCACGCTGCCTTGCAAAGTTTTGTACAATCGTTGCTAAAGAATGAAACTTAAAAACAAGGCCAACACCAAGTTGTTGAAATGTCTGTCTAAGCGTCTCGTTAATTGTGATTGAAACATTTTGTTCCGGCAGGAGAAAGGGCTGCAAAGAAGGAGGGGGGAAGGGAGGGAGTGCGATGGAGAAAACCCGACCCAACCAGTGGAATGCGCCACGTATTTTCTCCGCGCCGCTGTTTTGACGGCGCAGTGGACCCCTGCACTTGTTTATGCTTCCCCGCCGATAGCTCCTCCACATCTCCGCCGAAGGTCGAAGCTGTGCAGCACATTATGAACGGGAAATGGTGGGGGGGGAGAGGCACGAAACTCTCTTTTTGTTTCTAAACATGAGAGGCTTCAAGTCCAGGGCTGCGGGCGTCATTAATAACAAGTGGTGGAGGATGCATGGGGGAGCTCAAGGGGAAGACTTCTAAAGTGGCTGTTGCAAAACCTTCGAGTCATGTATTAAACTTATTATTGTTGGACTCAAAGCATGCATTTCTGTAATCTGCTGATGATATTTAAAAGGTTTATATCTATGGCCAACGAGAAAATGATATATTTGTTGGGGAGGCTCTGGAGGCAATGTCTAATGGAGTGCTTTTGACAGTTTGAGTTCGAGCCTACGGGCAGACTAGAGGCAGATAAATGATGAAATGCAGAAAATCCGCTCCGCATGTGATGAGGAGGTGCATTCGTGTGGAATTCCTTTGATTTCTGAGCCTAGCCAACTGCTGCAAAAATACCCGCACAGCAGCAGCCTACAAATTGTTCCCTACACCGATAACACTACGTAACACAATTTTTGTTCTGGGGTAGTAAGTGTTATTTTGTAATTGCTTATGCCTAAAAGGTATATAAAATGGCTATTCCTCACAAACTTTGCAAAATAATGCATGAAACCTGAGTCCACAAGGGAAAGGAGCATGAAGGCATGAGTCACTTTACAACAGTTGTAAACATGTTGTAATAATCAAAACGTTCATATTAATAACACCAATAACAAACATTAAATACAATTAGGGAATGCCATGTTAAACAGTGGTGGTGCAGTGGTTAGCGCAGTGTGTTGCGGACTCGGCAGCCTTACATCAGTGGCGAGTGCTATGTGAAAAACCAGTCCTGGGACCACCTTCATCCACCCGCACTGACCAGCGTGATGAAGTATTGTCAAACAACCCCCATTACTGACACACTGGATGACTGTGCGAGGAAGGTTACGGTGTGGCTGTCAAGAACAACTTTACAAACACTTCACAGTTTTGACAAGTCCAAATGTTATTCCAGTGCAGTAGAGCACACAAATCGTTAACACGAGACGGTTGCAAGAACTGAGACTGGAAACGCAACTTACAGTGGCGAATCATACGGCACTGTGCTGTACTGTACATGCTGCAGCAAAGGCTATTATTGATATTTTCATTTAATCGCTCACTTGGGATTTATGGAATGCTGCAGATTTGTTTTACATGCGCAAATGCACTAACATGCTAATGTGTTTATCCAGCTTAAATCAGCAATAAAAAGCTTTGCAACTCTTACGAATTGATACAGTTTTCATTAATACTGCATATTATTAATGGGTACTAAAAGCTAATGTGCCACGTCACTGCCACGGTGTGTAGCTCAAACAAATTATCACTCGTGCGGAGGAAGACCTCGGCAAACGATATGCAACATTAATGAAGCACACAAAAATGACCGTATAGCCTCTTCGAACAGAATGCAAATGTACAACCGCACGACTTAACCATTTGATCTGCAACACCACAATGGCCGTTGACGTTTAGACATGTACAGTAACTCCAAGGTTGGGCGGCACTGTGAATGTTGAGTTAAAAAGGAACAGATAAGACGAACAAGGGGAGGGAGGCGTCGACGCCAAAGTCAAATCGGTCCGCGAGCGCAAGCGGCAATTGTGCTGTGATCACAATCCTGAGAGACTTGCACAAAAAAAGCCGCGTATGATGGCGTATTGTTGAACATTTAAGTGCACTTAACATAAAACGATAAAGCCATTACAAAAAACACTACCACGTCAATACAACTAATGTACACTAAGCGACCATATCATTACATCCCCCATTATTTAACGGTGAGTCTTACTTGAAATCTAATCAACTTCATTCTTCCATTCTCGGGTGGCCATACGGAATATTAAAAAAATTCGTTTTTTTTAAGAATAACAATAAAAATATATATTTATACTGCAAAAATCTGCCCAACACAGTGTGGCAAGATATATTCCAGTGAAAGTTTGCGATTAAATCTTTCCGTGATGAGGAAGTGACACAAGATGCAGGCACGATCGCTCTCTCCCGTTGGGACTGCATGGGCCGCTTGCCGGTAATGGTCGTGACGAACTCAGCAATAGGCGCCAGAGGTGTGGACTCGAGTCATGTGACTTGGACTCGAGTCAGACTCGAGTCATGAATTTGATGACTTGCGACTCGACTTGGACTTGCATAACAATGACTTTGTCCCACCTATGAGATGTGGACTCGAGTCATGTGACTTGGACTCGAGTCAGACTCGAGTCATGAATTTGATGACTTGCGACTCGACTTGGACTTGCATAACAATGACTTTGTCCCACCTCTGATAGGCGCTGTAGCTTCGACATTCCCGCTCGCCCGTCGCCCAACTCGCTGTGGAGGCGGCGTGCGACGATGCCTATCTGGAGCGCGAGTTGTTGTTTATGTCAAGACCCGGCTCCCAGTCTCCGTCACGCCGTGGCGTGGCGCCACCCGCTAACGTCAGTGCGGCCCTTTACCATCGTGTGGCCCCAGGGAGGAGGACCTGGCCCAACGGCAAGAATCTGGACCGGGAACCCCGTCGGTGCCACGGCGGGTGCCAGGTTTGGTGAAAGCAGCCTGAACGGTCGCGATTTTACACAGCACAGCGGTGTTTTGTGCAGACTTAGGCACCGTTGCATTAATGCTGCATCGTACAACACTTTGATTTATTTCACTAGGAAGTGGAAACAAACCCGGTTGAGACAAAATAAATAATGGTCTTCTTTGCAAGAGGGACCTGGATAAATAAATATGTTGAACGATTGAAATAATAAAAACAACAAGTTTTATAGCCAAAAAAATTGCACGTTGAAATGGGAAGTAAACTTTAAAATAAAATGAAACCCAAGTATTAATGTGAGCATTCTAAGTATTAATGTGAGTATTAATAATTAATAAAGCCTAAAAATAAGTCATGAATAAGAAATGTAAAGTCAGGTATGAGTATGTCATTGCTGAAGTGAGCATAGTCCAGGGTATAATTCCAGGAGCTGATCACATGGTAGAAATCCTACATTCCAATGGATCTTCTTCAGAAGAATATGCCCTGGGTTATCAAGAACTATATTCAATTCGTTTTTAAAACCAAAAACAACTCAAGAATCCCATTGTTGGACCCTCTTAACAAAATGTCTTGATAATAAACTTTCTTGGACGAATAAAATAATATTTTTTGGAATGTGGGCAAGATGACAACCTTCTCATGGTCTTCACTGTTTCGCGTAAAAACACAAAAAATTTAACAAATCGGCGACTGAAGCTAATCGTTCTCCCGATACCAAAAGCAACGGCAACACTGTGAGCGGCCCCTACTCGGGCCAAGTCACCGCACCGACGACCATCACCGCACATCATGGAACAAAACATCTCCGAGCTGCTGAAAACTGAGAATATCGACGCAGTTGCACGACTAGAATAGTACCATCATCGTCAGGTCGCGAGCAGCCGAGGGGGTCTCCATACCGAGAGGCAGGACGTTGGTGGGGTGAGGCGGAGTGATGTAGGTTTCCGTGAAGTTGGCATTGCACATGTTTCCCACGCAGCAGCAAAAGCGTGAGCGTCCGTTGAGGATATTGGGGGGCGGCACCGACACGAGGCACTCCGACTGCCGGCAGTTGAGCTTCTCTCCGGGCTGTAGCCAGCAGCCTGTCTCGGGCATCACAGCAGCAAGCACACGTGCAAGCACACGTGTATAAGACAAAGACACACACACACAGGTGCACGCATGCACTTACATGCAGCAACAACAACAGCTGCCATTCGCCACGAATTGGAGGTGATGTTACCACAGTGCTTGGGCCGGGCTAGGTGCACTTTAAGGCCACGTAATTTGTTGAAGGCTCTGGCAGGTCACGGGACAGACCCAGGTGTTACGGATTGACCAAGCTCAATATAGCACCCACACACGTCCTGAGCGAGTCGCCTGACAAGTCAGTAATTGTCTTGAGATTTTATGGAAGTTTTGTGAAAAGTTTTGTGAACGGCTGATGTTGTTGCGGCAACGTTGCTCTCAGCAAATTCATCTGGCTCATTAACATAACTCACCGATGCGCGACCAATTTGTCGATTGGAGTGCGAGACAAGGTGCATGCAGGTGAGAAAGATTTGATCGTCAAAGCATAACGAGAAATGACGGCTGTCAGTCACTCCAACGTACGATGCATTTAAAGAGAGAAAAGTACAAGAGAAAGGGCGCCCGTCAAGTGCACACAGCTCGGTGCAAACAGACAGAACGGTGTTTTCTGGGCTCCCTTTGAAAATTCTCTTAATATCTGTGACGTGTGATGGTGTCACCTTTGGTTGGGTTGCATCTATTTATTTCCCTTCCTACGAGTTACATTGCGATCGTGCTATTGGCTTCATGTCACAATACAAAGAAACTTCCATTCAGAACTCTCGCTTGTATGTACGTAATGCACACCTTGTAATGGGGAACAGCTCTGGAAAAATGACACCACATATCTCATTGTGCAGTCTCTTTAAGAGGCACTAGAAGCCACCGTTAATATTCTCTGCAAACAGTGGTTGTTGCCTAGCAATGCATCAACATTTTACAATCTCAGAGCTGGAATAAACCACAGGCACAAAAAACTATTTAATGTTAAGATTTATTTTCTGCAGACATTGATGGCTGGGCTTAGACCATTAACTCGTCACAAGTTGAAAACCAAATGTAATCACTCGTGGCTGCCTGGATTCAAACCCAAGTTCAGAGCAGTGCCGGCCCAACGCTCTAAAAAAGTATTCATCCCCTGAGTTTCCAATAACCTCACCGATAAAGCATCCTACTGCTACATATTTGCTGCTTCTACACAAGCCACCTAGTCTACAGCAAGCGGTCGGTACAGAGTAGCAATCTGTGAGCCTTACAGCTGACCTCACCGATAACATTTCCCGTCACGTTACATTTGTGCTCCTAATTCATCGTATGCCTTTGTGGTCTACGGAGACCAGGGTGGAAGGAGGGCGACTTAGGGCACACAGTCAAACCTGAAAGTTGAATAAGAGCAAATTACAGCTCTGTGAAAGCATACTCCAAACCGTAATGGATTGAAAGAAAAGCTTTAGATTTATTTCAGGATGCGGAAAGAGGCTGGGTATAGAAGTTACTAGCGATGACAGGTGTTTGATACGAGAACGGTTTGAAGATGAAATTACAGCATGTGGAATGCACTGTATGAACCAACCGCAAAGCGTGTCCACACCGCTACGGCGGAGGCGCTGTGTCACGGCGGGATTATAATGACATGACGCAAAATGTCAGATGCCACATTTTTGCTTCCTAATGCAGAAGGCACACAAATATTCCTAAAATGTAGCTTCGACAAACTCAGTTAAATGAAATGATGTGATAAATGGAGTCAAAACAAAATTAGTCGTCGAGCAAAAGGCAAGGTTCACAGGAGACCGGCAAGAGTCAGGCTCGTACAAGATGAGGTCAAAGAGGCCAATCTGCACCCTGAATCGCCACAAGCAGTGGGTCCTGGTTCATTATTATTATTGTGCTAGTTTACCCAGGACAACCTCACTGAATCTCAAGACTCTTTTTAGGGAGGGTCCTATAATGTTTATGCAATAGGGTGATGTGTAATCCCAAATTAGAAATTTACAGGTACATTTTCAGTTTTGGGAAGTTTGGCCAATCCTAGTTACATTGTGTGCTTTTTTATGTTGGAAGGAAACCAGAGAACCCAGAGAAAACCCATTCAGAACAGGGGGTGAGCATACAAAAACTCGAAGCAGAAAATAGCCTTAGTCGGCAATCCCTTTTGGCCACGAGTGTGACTGCTGCACCACCCTGCTGCTCTGGTTAGAGGTACTAGACCAGTGGTTCCCAACCTATGTATGGACTTGCGGACCACCATCAACACTCAAAAACAAATTATGGCCCACGATGCAATAATAAACTTGGTGTTTTGCAAAAAAGATAGTTTCTACAAACAGTTGCACAGACCATTTCCTACGGCTCTGCGGAGTCTCTCCACGCAATGCTCCCCGCAAACCACACGTTGGGAACTGCCCGAGATCACGGTGCACGCGAGACTGCAAATGAAGGGGCAAGTAGGTGGCTAATAGAAGGCAACATGGCAAGTAGGTTGCTGGCATATGTGTATGACTTTTTCAGGTCTTCTTATACAATGGGGTTTTCTGGGCATTGCCTTCCACTAAAAAAACCTTAGAAAAGGAACTGCCCAAGCATGACAGTGCAGGATCCTCCAAAAAATGAGTCATGTGACTCAGTTGAGGGCTATGATTGATACGAGTAATGCGGTAAATTTCCACACACACTGGCATGCAACCAAATCCGTGGCGAGCGCGGATAATGACATCATTGTTTGGTCTGCATTGTACAGCATCAGCTTAATGCAGAGGGTAGCGGTTGTTATCTAATGCTCACTTGATCACCCTCTCTCCATGCCACATCCACACATGCTCATTTTACCCTGCAGCCTTTCGAGTTCTCCTAGCGGATAATTGTTTGTCACTACTGACTCCTCTAGCCAGAGCAGTGAGCAGCGAGCAGCTCTCTAAGCTCGTTACGGTAATGACTAAATTAATCTTAACGGACTGCGCCGGCTGCAGCATTCAAGCACAGCTCAACATGCATCCTTACAAGCAGCCAACGCGAGCTCATGTGATAGAAAATGGAGAGAAGATTAACATTCCAGCCAGTGGCCCTTCTTCCAAGCAGAAAGGGCAGAAACTTCTATGACGTTCAAGGGACACAAGGGCTACCACAACTGTAGGTGCTCTGTAGGCATGAAAAAAATGTGCCATGGAATGCAGCCTATCGTCTACAACTAAGTGGCTGTGAATACACTACGTTGCCGTACCAAGCCTAGCACATGGCAAGACCTTATGGAATGAGGAAGAGCTGTTGGTATACAAAAACAAGGACCGCATTATACTGTAAAGGCTGTTTGGGCGAGTGCTGTTAGTCAGCACCTGTTAAGGCCCGCGCAGCCCACGAAATGTGGCCAGCACCACGGCCAACCACCTTTGTCTACCCACTTTAAATGTTAATCCCCACCAATTCTAGCTATCGGCGAGGAATTGACCTCGAGTTGCTGAGTTTGTAGTGCAGTGCGCTAACCACTGCGCCACCACTCTACCACTACGCTGGCGTGCACACGTGAACATAAACTCGCACACGCACACACACATGCACCCACACACGCTAGCATACACACACACACGATCACACGCGTGCTCACACACACACACACTCATGATCACACAAGCGATCAAAGACACATCGACGCACGCATGCACACGAAGACACACACAGGAAGCACACCTTGCTTGATGATGCGGTAGTTGCCGCTCGGCTCCTTCTCCCACAGCCCGTAGCAGTGGCTGTTCTCACGGCAGGGGATGGTATCGTTGTGGGAACGCGCGGGCAGGCCGTGCCCGGCGGCCGAGCCGTTGCTCGCCATGTCGTCCGACCACGCGCAGAACATCTCTCCGCTCGGCTTGGAGCCTGAGGAATAATAATTAGTACATTCGATATTCACGCCACTCTTACCGCAAGGCTATCATCGCGAACGTGCTACATTTCACGGACAGTCTGTGGTAGTTTCCCAGTAGCGGGCTACGTTGATGTGTGTAATATGAATGATTAATTAGTGGGTAAGTTTTGAATTGTTTGGCATGTTTGGACGAGGAAGTTGCACACAGTGGCCTATTTATTTCAAATGACGTCAGGAGATCCCTAGTGTCCATCGCGAATCAGACGGTGCGTAGTATTTTATGATTATTTCACCCAGAGTATTAACCTGGGTAACCTGCCAGATTCGAACCACAAACATATGCAACAAGCGTCAAACGCCCTTACCGCTGGGCCATACCATTCGCCCCGAACATGGGCAACACGTGCACAATGCATAAACACGCACACAAAATAATTGACACACACATTTACACACAAACAAATCATACAGAAGCATCATATTTATACTGTAGGAATACGATGAGCTATAAAGCTCTTTTTCACAGATGTCCAGTAGATACACACAATGCACACAATGCACGCAACGTGCGCGTATACAAGTGTAGTAGGTTCGAATTAGGTGCACACACACACACAGCTTGGAGGCAACACTATTTATTAAACGGTAAGTAATATAACACTGTACATGAGGTGGTGACCACCTTCCTCAACTCACTAACACTCTGGAACGCGACACAGACTGGACCAGGCAGGCAACGGCCTGCCTGGCCCAGGACGACGACCCATGATGTCTTCACTTCGGAGTACAGTACAACAGCCTCGCTCCTCGTTCACACCACGCTTATATCTGCTTTTGCGTGGCTGGCTCCGCCCCGGTGTGGCTGGCTCTCTTCAGGCCACGCCTCCCTTCCCAGGACACGCCTCACTTCCCCCACCTCTGGGAAGGTCCGGATCCCTCCACCACGTGACCCTCCAGGCACCCCCTTGGGGCCCCCAGCCTTCGTACAGGCCGACACAGTAGTGACCGTTCTATGTCACTACATCACCCCCCCCCTGTATAAACACACAGCCGTCCCCGGCTGTAACACAACTGTGAAACATCGAAAAGGTGTGCCTCCGAACCAGCAACATCAATAAATGACCGGCAACCGATAAGAAATACAATCACGTAATATATACAGAATCGACGAGGGTAAAAGGGAACTGCATAGAAAACGGGGGAATTAACAACAAATATACATGAAAACTGGCTAACCCACTTACGCTCCAGCACAGCCCCCCCCCCCCCCCCCCGTGAGAATCACGCATGCACTGACATGGGAGTGTGGCCATTGGAACGACGGCGTAGGCAATGAGCAAGGAGTCTGAGAGGCATGTAGAGCAGCCAGTCTTCAACGAGTCCATGTGGCCGGGCCTGGGGAACCAGAAGCGGCCCAAAGGGCACGGCCCCTCCCCCCAGGAGTCAGAATAGGAGGAGCAGGAGTAGCTGACGCATGCTCCACTCCCCCCCCAGTCCATAGCCGGTCGGCATAACCGGCGACTCCAAGGTGCCAGGTAGATACTGCCTCCTGTGACGAGAACCAAACCCTCCTGAGGCATCACTCAACGAACACTCTCCTCCACTCTTCGGACATGACAGTCACCCGTTAGCACCCCCCCGCCGTTCCGACGTGGCGTCACAACCAGTAGCACGCGTCGGCCATATCGGGGGGAAGAATTTCCATGTTACCACCCCACCGCCTTTCCGACGCGGCGTCACAACCAGTAGCACGCGTCGGCCATATCGGGGGGATTTTAACCCAGTCTCTCTCCAAGACTCGCATCGCAGCATATAGCTGTACCGACCGAGCTGAGACCCAGTCTCTCTCCAAGACTCGCATCGCAGCATATAGCTGTACCGACCGAGCTGAGACGACCCAGTCTCTCTCCAACACTCGCATCGCAGCATATAGCTGTACCGACCGAGCTGAGACGACCCAGTCTCTCTCCAAGACTCGCATCGCAGCATATAGCTGTACCGACCGAGCTGAGACGACCCATCGTTCACTCACTGCACAACATGCCCGCTAACAACTGAGGGATACAGTCCCAACGTAACAGGACAACTCCACCTGAACCTTACAAATCTCCAGCCCACTGTTTCAACGCACCTCGGAGTGTCTCACTCTCCGGGCCGTCAGGTCAAGCCATCAGACACAGCATGATGGGACCACACTCTCTGAGCCATGTGAGCGCACAGCCCACTAGGCTAGACAAGCCACGGAGTGTCTCGATCTCCGGGCTGTCAGGTCAAGCTGTCAGACACAGCATGACGGGACCACACTCTCTGAGCCATGTGAGCGCACAGCCCACTAGGCTAGACAAACCACGGAGTGTCTCGATCTCCGGGCTGTCAGGTCAAGCTGTCAGACACAGCATGACGGGACCACACTCTCTGAGCCATGTGAGCGCACAGCCCACTAGGCTAGACAAGCCACGGAGTGTCTCGATCTCCGGGCTGTCAGGTCAAGCCGTCAGACACAGCATGACGGGACCACAATGTTCGTGTTAGACACGCAACTCTCACTGGGCCATCCTGGTCAGGATCTGCGCCCCAAGATAAGTGACAGCCAGCACCACAATTCAAAATCCCTGGCAGCATGTCACCATCGCAATTTAACACCATCACAACACATACAATTTTAATTATGATCCCCCACAGAACTGATCCAATGCCGAACAGGTACGCACAATTTGTGACGATCCCGAATATTCAATGGACACAACAATACACCTCGCATCCCGTATCCGTACACATCATCTCCGAGACTCGCATTGCAGCATGCAGCTATACCAACCGAGTGGAGAGAGCAACGCAATTTGACAGCAATTAACGGAAACGCACCCCCGATCGATGTAGAACACAAGGGGCATTCCCGCACAAAAGACATCATCTGTGCAACAACGGACAGGAGCCAACCAGTGAGGTTGAAACACACCGAACCTGTCATTTCAAAAACCCCTTCAACATTAACCATGGGACTCAGGGCATTCGAATTTTGAGAGCAAAAAAACTATACACAAATCCCAAGAATCGCCGAATTGATTAATACAGTATATGCAGTACATGAAATTCGTACAGTCAATCATTTTGCGCAATGCTCCATCCAGTCCCCACATGGCAACACACACAATCAATACTCCAGACAATCCGTACATAGTAAATAATCACAAGCAAGTACCCAACAGTCCATACACTGTTAACAATTCCAAGCAAAGCTCCATACGGTCTGTACCTTGGCAACAATGACGATCAAAGTTTCTTACAGTTACACGTGACAATCACGAGCGAAACTCCATACAGTATACACAATAACAATGGCGATTTCGCAACAAAACGATGTAACAACACGAGTCATTAACACGCAACCTACAGGATATCAACAGAGCTCGGGACACCCAATAACGAATTAATCATTAACTACACCCAGAAGATACCGATCTCGACGCCGTAATTAACAACAACACTTGTTACAAGCAGAAACCCGCATGGTCGCCGCGTCAATTTATCACGCACACAACCGGACGAACACGCTCCGCAAACCAGCGAGTTAAAAAAAACACACGCGATCGCAACCCGGCACACGCAAGATGGGTGAAGATATTATTATTTTTCTTGGGGCCGGGTGCTTGTCATGTCACGACTCGCCTGGCAAACTGTGAATAGCGGAGGGCGGCAAGGTGGAGCACTGGGACGGCCCGAAGAATCTTTCATGGTGAACACGGCCTGCTCTTGCGAACCCATCCACCTCTCGCGCTCGAGCAGCAGACTGGAACTCCCCCTCTACAGGCGTTGATGTCGGCGGGAGCGGCATTTCGGCAGCAGGAGCGGCGTTTTGGCGGAAACCGCGACCCGAGCAGCCGCCGAGTTGGCGGGAGCTGCGTTTTGGCGGGAACCGCGACCCGACCAGCCCTCGAGTTGGCGGGAGCGGCGTTTTGGCGGGAACCACACCCCGACCAGCCGCCGAGTTGGCGGGAGCGGCGTTTTGGCGGGAACCGCGCCCCGAGCAGCCGCCGAAATGGCGGGCCTACCGCGTGGCCCGCATGCCCGGGCCTCCCCCGCCAGCCCCCGCAGCGACGATGGTGTCCTCTCCCCACGGCTCCGTCGCTCCGTTCCCGATGGCGGCGAAGCAGCAGTGCGATGCCAGTCCCGCCGCTCCGCATGCAGCGCCATCTCTCTCTCTCTGTCACCGGGGCTGCCATCCCCGGGGTTGTCCGAAGGATGGTCGTCACACCGTCCCCGTTGTACGAAGGCGTCCAGGTGAGTTTTATATTTGTTTTTCGTGTGCCCATTTTACTTCCCTAGGATAACACCTAGCAATATTTATTTTTCCACCTTCTGACGCCAAATGTAGAAGGTTCGAATTAGGTGCACACACACACACAGCTTGGAGGCAACACTATTTATTAAACGGTAAGTAATATAACACTGTACATGAGGTGGTGACCACCTTCCTCAACTCACTAACACTCTGGAACGCGACACAGACTGGACCAGGCAGGCAATGGCCTGCCTGGCCCAGGACGACGACCCATGATGTCTTCACTTCGGAGTACAGTACAACAGCCTCGCTCCGCGTTCACACCATGCTTATATCTGCTTTTGCGTGGCTGGCTCCGCCCCGGTGTGGCTGGCTCTCTTCAGGCCACGCCTCCCTTCCCAGGACACGCTTCACTTCCCCCACCTCTGGGAAGGTCCGGATCCCTCCACCACGTGACCCCCCAGGCACCCCCTTGGGGCCCCCAGCCTTCGTACAGGCCGACACAGTAGTGACCGTTCTATGTCACTACACAAGTATAAATCATATAGAAATATAAGACATACACCCACATACATAATTGTAAATTATTGTACATTATTGTAAACAAAAATTGTAAAGACCGAGGTTTAATTCTTGGCCATGAATAACATTGTCACGAACATAACTAACACTAGTGAGCGACATTTGAACTGGTCCTGGGCAACATTGCAACCCCCTCAAACCCCCACATCCCACACTGACCAGGTCGCGCATGTGGTGCATCAACTTCTATGACCAACATGGGATTGTATTGACGATACTTCACCATGTTGCTCAGTGCGGGCTGGGTGAGGCACCCAAAGACCAGATCAGATATCACTTGTCAATGACGTGGCTAACATCGCTGGTCGAGTTCCTCCTTCACCGACATAGCAAATGACCGTAAATTGAGAATCTTTATACAGGTAGGAACAACAGTTCCACACTGCCCACCAGGGATTATTTGTCTGTCGTGCATAGCCCCTCCCAAACATGTACGCTCCCGGATTGGTTGAAGTGTGTCACGTGACCGCGAGCTTTTTGTCGTGCATGTATGCGCTGTCCAACCAAGTTCCTACCTGCCCACTCTGAAGGAACGTGTTTTAGACTGGAGGAATCTGATGAGCTATGAAGCTCTTTTTCACAGATGTCCAGTAAAATGTAAAACATTTCACTTGGGTAACTGGGTTTCATAACACAGGGCGTTTACTATTGTACCACTGCTCTCCCAATCATCCCAATGCAGGACCATGAAAAGTAATCTTTAGCCTTAGGGAGGCTTTCCTGGGTAAATAATTGGCTTTTTTTTCAAATCCTCGAATGCTCAATATTGATGAGCGGACATCAAACCCACTCCCTTTACAACTGCTGGGCGACACACTATACACCCAACACTGGTAACGACCCTGCCGAAAGAAATTATAATAGCAGGTGAAGCCGCGAACCAGCGGGTGCATTAAGGTTAAAAGTATTATATCCATGAAAATGAAATGCACATTTTGATGACTTCAAATAATTCATCAGTGCCACATAGAAACATCATACGTCCACTTGCTAGAAAGACTACACTGCCAGGGATCTCGGCAGCACAGTTCAGGCTTCGAGGATTGCCTCTCCGCGTTCCACAGCAAATTGGGGAGGACAATGTATTTTTATTTATTTATCGATATTGCATGCAAACAGGCACACGGTTTGCATGGTGGTGGACGCATGTACATTAATGGGTGGTGAAGAAATTTACTTCAGTGGATAAAGATAAGGGGGGGGGGGGATAAGACATCTGAGAAATAAAGGTGTGAACAACAAATCTAGAAAATATTAACCATCTTAGGCTTCATCATGGGACCTCCTTTGCCAGTACCAAAATATGATCATAGGTTTTTCCCCTTTTTCTGGCAACAAAACATGTGTCAAGATGTTAAAACACCAAAATGAAACCTTTTCAAAGGAATCATGTCTGCATTAACCACAATGCTTGTGGTCACAATGCAAAGAAAAAACATCCACACGCCTTTTGGCGTCCTCTGGTCTAACACCGTTTGAGACGAGGCTCAAAAGAAAGCTGTCTCTGGTGTGGACCAATCAGTTTCAAGGACAATGCATATATTATCAGAGTATGTTTTTTGTTTTCATTTGGACCACAAGCATTGTGGTTAATGCAGACATGATTCCTTGTAAAAGGTTTCATTTTGGTGTTTTAACATCTTAACACCTGTTTTGTTACCATAAAAAAGGGGAAAAACCTATTATCACATCTTAGGCTTTTTGATGACAGTTATTATAACTCATGCAAATGATCTCTCAAGTAATGACCGATAAGAGCAAACCAAAAGTCATGCGTACTAAAAGTTCAATGCACAAAATAAAAATATGATTGGAGGGACACAGCAGATTAAGTTTATCGAGGGAAATTACTGAAGCTAGACTGGGATATAAAAAAAGATTAAATAGATAAGGGAGCAAAATGAGGTTGAAGTGCTTTTGTAAAACTGAATTTGACAGTGAAAGCAAAATTCCATGATGCCTAAATAAGAATGTTTTCAATAAGCGTATATTTCCTGCTATGGCATGCTTCACCACGCTGGTCAGCGCAGATTAGGTTAAGGGAGGAGGGCCCAAGACTGGTTCAGATATCACGAGCCACTGATGTTAGCCATTGCCAGAAGTTGAACTCAGCTCGCCAGGTTATCGCACAGTGTGATAAACACTGCATTACCACTCCACCCGTGCATACAATTTGTTGTGTTAATCAGCTTTATTGTGCTTAAGACTCGGTGAGGTTTTCCTCGCTAAATAAAGGCCACCGCCATTGCCGCGTGAGTTTATTAACCTTCATGGAGGACAATTAAAATCGCAATAGGCAAATATAAGACATTTAACCTTTTTTGAAAGCTCTAGTTTCACATTACAAATGCACAAAAATGATAACCACGTTGAAAAATAACAGACAGGCGAGTCTGCATACTTGGAACATCGTGTCACCAAATCTTCTGACTGCTCCACGTCCACTGTGAATTGCAATGAAGCGCACTTCATTTACACTCAACAATACAATACACTTCACATTTTGGACAGAATAATAAATATGGTAAATGCAAGTTTTGTTTGAACGTTTATGAAGACGGTACTGTGCTCACTAAATATTTAAAGACATTCAGGTTGTGACAAAAGAAAGTGCAATAATACAACAAGCCAAGAAGGAAGGGGCCTTCATCGGACGCTATTAAATACTGTAAATGGGCCTGCGGACAACACGCAGGTCTATTGTGCGTTTTTTTTGTTCTTTCTCCAAACACAATTTAATTGCCCAAAAAATTCCTAGCCTGGGGTAGCTCTGCGCTTTGGGGATCTAATGCATTGTGTCAGCCGACTGAGGCAGCTCTTTTAAAATACCGAGTAAGACAAGTCAAGGGCATGAGTGGAAAAAACCCGATTTTTCCAGCGGCAGTCATCGGGTTTTTTCTTTAATAGAATTAAAACCTGGTTTAATGAATACGAAACTCTGATAGGCTTAGGCTGCTTCCTCGTCGGTGCTGCTATCGTACTCGGGGCCATCGGGCACGGGGTAGTCGTAGAATGCAGGCAGGTTGGTCTTAATGAACACGAGCTTCTCCACAATCGTGGGCGCCAGTGAGTTCCTTAGCTTGGAATGGATGAAGCCCATCTTTGAGAAGTTGGCGAAGTGCGGTTCTACAATTAGAACCAATTAAACTGGATTTCTCCCAATCTCAGATGATCGGGTTTAATATAAAAAGACAATTAAACCCGATTGTAAAAAACCCGACTGTGCCACCCTTGGTCAAGGGCGAGTAAGGCGAGGAATTAGGGCTGGGTGAATGCTGTCTCCATGCGGCAGACTCAATAGAATCAACTCCGAGACCTGAGTGTTGCACAGCAAGCGATCGGCAGCGACGCTCGTTGCTGCTGACATCTTTAAAATAAAAGTTCTCCTCTTAGATTAAAAATAAGCACGTATTCAACAGCAACATAAAATATCCCTCTGGTTTGAGAATTCATGTCATAGTTCTTTAATAAGATTATTATTGTCAGACCACCCTATCCCTTGAAGGTTAAATCTGGCTAAACGTATTCATATGGAGCCAGTTAATTCACTCAGGATGTATGCTGTGGCTCACATTTAGATTTGGAATGTCCACTACAGCACCCCATGTTATAGTTTACTTTTGCAAATTGTGTTTAGTCTTTAACATCTAGTTTTATCGCTACCTCATCTCTGCAGTAATTGGAAATACAGTAATAGAAAAAAATAAATCCCTTATTTTTTTACAACTGATTTTCAAAGAGCATTTTTTTAATACAATGTCTGGCAAAAGCATTCCATTTCGACGGATGTGGAAAACACTTTATTCCACAGCTCGAAGGTCAAAGGATGCGACCCGTTTTTCTCTTCTCTGCGCCGCATTAGTGCGCTAAAACGACAGGGCAAGAGACATACGCACAAGCAACATCTGTGGCGTCACAACAGCAAAACACAAAACATCATCACAATCGCGGCTGGGCTCTCAGCCTGCCCTAATTGGAGTTTCTGTCGTCGGCAGGAATAACAGCGCTTTCCGGCCGATAACGTGTCTCCCCCGGTAACAGGAAGGCAGGCATTGCACAGAAACGGGTCTGCCAGCTATCATACCCATTTGGACTTGTTTTGTTCTCTCGCTCGATCACATGTATCCGAGCATACCTCTACAAGGGAGGCAGCCTTTCTACAACAGGATGTGGTTGTGGGTATGAGACATCCGCCCTGTTCAGCAGAGCATAATCAATGTCGTGTGGTGGATCATTGGAATTTTTTTCTTGCTCCTGAAACAAAGCTGGGAACATAATACTTATTCCAGGATCACAGTATGAAGCGAGTTTGCAATAAGTGGGGTGCTGATGATTTTTTATATTGATTGATAACAAAAATATGAACAGATTAAAATACATTCGAAATCTCATAATGTAACCATGTCATCTAATTTTTTGTTCACAAAGGTTTAGAAAAAATTACCAATGTATAGAAACACGACAAAGCGTCATCTTTAACTCATGTGTTGACTAAAAACGAACCCCTCACACTTATTTGTGTAATATCCATAAGTAGCCCTGTGCGCAAGATGATTTTTTTAAATATACATTATGAGATTTAAAATCGTAATTTACATTTACTGTAATCGTTTAAATGAATTCCAAAGTGAGCATCATGATATGGAAAGATAGGAAATCAGTTGTATAAATAGGAACAAAATTCTCTCTAAAAGATGCTGACGATGATCTTTATCATCATGAATTACAGGCACAGTGTACCTATGCAGTGACAGAAACTCATTAATATTATGTTTCCAAAGCAGTTTGTATTAAAAAATAATCTACACTGATGTCGCTGGTTTGACATATCGCGCATGAAGAACATGCAAGAAACCTTTTCTATCTCCTAAAAATATATATTTCGGAGCGGCATGCCACACTATTTTAGAAATGCTTAATGACACGTCAGTTCACAGTGGCATCGCCCCCACAAGAAATTTAACACCAGTGACACCGACACAGCATTTTACCATTCCCTCTACGTAAAGGTCACCACTGTCATTTCTTTGGTCACATCAGTATGGGCAGCCCTTCATCCAGCAATGGACAAATCAAGGACGATGATTAGAAGCACGTTTGTTGATGAAGAACAAGAATGGAGGTGAGCGACTTTCATTCATCCACAGCAGCGCTCCAACAGCGGTAACATTTTGAGGTGTGACTATTTTTGGATTAGCTCGGTGCAAACCAAAAAAAATCAATGTGTGATATTAAAAATAATAATCCAATCCATGCCGCAATAGCAGCATCTCATAATCACCATGAACCTTGAAATGTTCATACAAAGCAACACATAGATTTATATCAAATTACTTATGTCCCCCAGATATTTATAAAACATTTATTGTGTTTCCCTGCATGCGTTTTTACAAACCAAATCGATGTTCTTCCTTGAACCGGAAAAAAACCCGAGAGAACGATAAATTATTTAGTTCCTCCCCTCGTCTCGTTCAGATCAATACGAGAGACTTGGACATACATCGTGTATGTCCGCAACAACACAAATAATTTGGATATATAACGCAATCCGGCTGCACCACCACTACCACCGGATCGTGCCATCCCTTTGAACCGAGCCACCTCCGTCCCTCCCCTGGCGCAGCAACGGGTAACGCAACAATGGGAGGCGAACATGCGGCCTGGCGGGATGCCCGTTAGCGCCAGACACACCGGCACCGTGCAAGAACCCGCGGACCAGGGTGCGGCAGGGTGGGTGGGGTGAGGAAGGGGGCCTTTTTACACCGCTCTTGCTGAACGCAAAAAAACACCATCGGTGCGTTTCCCGCTCCAGCACGCTCGGGCAAAGCCATTGAGATATTCATGTTTTCGCAATGCTAGTAATTGCAGTGCCACTTGCTTAATTATACTGCATACAAAAAATTAGGACGTGGTGAGACGTTATGAATCGTGATCTAAATTCAACTGTGAGCCTCTGCTGAGCGTTGACATCTGAAAGATCAGATCCTCGCTGGTGTGCGGGTGATGTGGCGACTGTGATTAGTTAGGATGCTTGATGCTGTTCAGCAGTCAAGCGTTTTTTCACACTAGAATTCCAGTATTTTGCATTAGTTTCACAACGGAAAGCAAGTATTGAGATCAAGAATTTGGAATTAACACTTTTACTCTTTCTGGGATTTAGTTCAGTTAGTGCATCAGCTTGACTCCAAATCATTAATGTAGCCCATAACCATCATCATTCCATTTGCTCTCAGTGAAACGACAGCCAACTGTTGATGCTGCACAACTTAGTAGTATGCTCTGGTTCCTGCCATAGACTTGTGGAAGTGTTACCACTCGCTTCTGACAAAATAGATTAACTCTACCCAATGCTTGCGCATGACGAGACTAACATGTCTATGCTCTTCGAATTGTACACCATCCTTTATGGGATTTTGATACCTACTGCACGTTATTTGGATCCATTATTCCTTGCCTCAATAAATATTGGTTACCACGCAACACAATAGGACTCATGGCAGACACAAGTGTGCCTGTCACATCCTGCACAATACCCTTTAGAAACCGGTGGCAATATTTATGTCATTGATATTATAATTATTATTATTTAATAGCAATAAGGTATGTGGTTTTGTCACGAGTGAAATAACCGTTCACTCACAGCACTAAACATCGAATTCTTGCCCCAAATTACAAGAAACAAAGCCATCATATTCATTTGAAACTGGCAATAACTTATTTATTAAGCATATCACAAACATAAAATTTTATCCAAACGTAGTAAAGTGTGTTGGAATGTTAACAAAATATAATTACGTCGAAAATATATATTTTTTGTCTGGTCTATTAGGATCTGTAACTGGGGAGGTTACCAGATTTGTCCAAGTAATGGGTGTCATTTGCAGCCTAATAAACACGAGACTGAATTCCTGCAAGCGGGAGGCGGGCCCCCTCCTTCATGAGGCAGAAACGGTACTCTCAGGACACGGCAAAGCATCACTCCCAGCAGGTGCTTGATCACTGTAAGTGAAACTACATTGTTAAAGACATAACACAGATGAGAAAACGCCAAATGCCGGGGACTTTTGAAATCGCATGATGATAACGATTCTAAAACTCATCACACATGCATTGAACTGTGCAGGTAAGGATATATGTTTTTTTTATTCGTGTCTATTAAATGTAAGCTGGAGGGATGGCACAGTGGTTAGCACTATGAACCTGGGGATCCGAGTTTGACTCCTTGCCACAGCTAGCGTCACTTCAAAGTGAATAATATCTGAACCGATCCTGTGGCTACCACCTTCATCAACCAACACTGCCCAATGTGACGAAGTATGGTTACACGTCTCCCATGACCGACAACAGTGGGGACATCTTCATCCAGCAGTGTATTTACAAAACGGTTATAAAACATGACAGTATTATGTGTCCATTGTATTTCCAGTATATAGGTTCACGTGATCACTGCAGCCACCAGAGGCTGCTATATGCAAGTTTCCCATTTGTTTTGTTCAACCAGATGTGAACTCAAGAGGCCAGGATGAGTCTCATTTACATTCACCACAATATAAATAAAGTCCTTTAAAAAGTTTTTAAAAACAACGGTTTTATTAACAACTTCGTTTAACTCACGGTCGAGAAGTACGTCAATGGCGCAAGAGACAAACGGCGCAAGCTTTTTGTGCGAGCCGATTCCACAGTTTAGAGACCGCTGCGTTTTTGACCTCCATACAAATATATAATTAATAAGCCGTCCATAATTTTTTTTTGCAATTGCTTGAAAGGAGGCAATTAATTGATTAATTGATGCCGATTTTCACACAGGCATGCATTGTCACCGGATCTGAGTACGTGCGCAAAATTTTGAATTGATTGGACAACAGGAAGTCGACAAGATTTGACCACGACAAACACAAGTGAAGTTAAACAAAACCGTTGAGAAAAAAAATCTATGTATTATTCATATCGTGATCCCAAAAAGTGACGCTAGTAGCTGTTTTCCCTCTGGAACTCCAACGCTCTACAGTCTACATCATGTTGTGATCTGTGAGCGGCCACTGCGTTGTTGAGATGAGATTGGAGCATTTATGGCAGCGTTTAGCTATTAAGACCCTGCCATAAACCTCAGTGTAATGGAATTGGTTATGGCAATCTATGATCTTATCTTCGACTCATAAAATCACTGTACAGACCAAGCTTAACAATACGCACACACCAACATCTCCATACCTTGTTCAGCAATTGAAGTCCAGCTGGGAAATCTATTGTTACGATTATCTATATGACATCACTGGCCATTTCTCCGTGTGTGTATTTTGGGCCTTACCTAGTGACATTAAAAATTTGGTTTATATTACAGATTTTAAATCACGAGTATAAATTGAAAACTAAATTATGTCCAACACAGCCGTAACAAGCATTATTCACTCATTGGCTGGAAACGTGAAACGTTTTCAGTTTGAATCATCACACTATGTAACACAATTTTTGTTCCTGGGTACTGAGTGTTATTTTTTAATTGCTTATGCCTAAAAAGTAGAGAAAATGGCTTTTATTCCTCACAAACTTTGCTTTTGTGACCAGGACTTGATGTGAACGAAATACACAAATGCACACGTTTCTCATTGAAAATAGGTAAATTTCAAAATATCACTGTCCTGGTCACAAAAGCAAAGTTTGTGGGGAATAATAGCCATTTTCTGCACTTTTGAGGCATAGGCAATTAGGAAATAACACTTAGTACCCAGGAACCAAAAAAATATTGTTGCAGTGTTATAAACCAGTTTCAGCATCGTTATACGTGCCCACCGTGTCTCGTTCTACTGGCCGTGAACCTTACCGAGAATACAGGGGTGGGTGGTAGAACACAGGGGTGGTAGAACACACGTGTTGCCCTCTTGCTCCTGTGCTCTGTGTCTCTCTGTCACTAGAGGGTCCCGCACCCCCAGGGTCTCTCACTGGGCAGCCACCACGCACGCAGGGAGTCTTCCAGGCGATGTTGAAGAACGACAATGGTGCTCGTTTATTCGCACCGACTCACTCGCTAACGCACCGGCACACCAATCGGGTCTGCAATGTCTTATCCCAGGGCAGGACTTTGATGTACTTGCAGTACATAGTTATCAGCAATTGTATTCTCCTTTAGCAATTTTGTAACAGTTGCTGTATTAACAACACGCAACAAAAGGTGACACTTATGGCCATGAAAAGCCCCGTGACTGACATCCATAAGAGCCTAATAGGCAACACATGCTGAGATGAAACCTTGCTTAAGAAAGAAATCCTCACTTATTTTGTCTGTTACAGCATGGTTTACGTTTTTGCTCATTATTCGTCGCTAGTTTGTCAGAATAATTTGAATGGTCCAGTCTTGGAGCAATAACAACACTACTGTAGCCAACAACATTCCCAATGGTTGAGTTGGTCGGTGGGTCGCACAAAGTAACAATTAATGATAATAATTGACAGCCGTTTGTCAATCCACTGCTGCATGTCGGCCTCCCCTCACAGTGCAGGTCATGGGAATTATTTGACCATCGGTTGTAAATTTTAATTTCGCAAAAGAAAAAGCCACTTACCAACTGTCTAAAAAAAATAGTTGTACATTATATTGTCTACCTTGACTTGCTTCAAGGCAAATGGGTCAGTGCGTCCTGGCGAATGGGAGAGATAAAAACAAATCAGATATCACGAGCCACTGATGTGGCCCAGACTGAAACTCGCAGATCCCAGCTGAGTGGCGCTAACTGCTGCAACACTTTTTTTCGATTTAAAGCTTTCGTGACTGCAGGGATTCATATTCTTGGTTCTTTCGGTAAAGTCACGTAGAAGGGAAATGATAAAATAATTGCTCGTGTTGCAATCGAAACGTCGTGAGAATTTTATAGTTTAATTTTTCTCATTTTATTACTTCCCTTCTATGTGACTTTACCGAAAGAACCAAGAATATGCTGCAACACTGTTTATCCCAGCTACAGAGTGCTCGGGCATCATTCACACGCAAGGCTGTCTTATACCACGAAGACGAAATGCACGTAACTAAACCGCACCGGTGTTTGTGGATGCTACTTGCTGTGCCTGAGAGGCCGTATTGCACTGCCTGCTCAAATATTCATAGCTAAAGGCGGTAAAATCCAGCCTCCATTTGGCTAAGAGTTAATCTCTCCATATACAGTACCTTTGAGGCCCTGAATTTTTTTGTATGTAGTCAGCAACACCATTTGATCTACTACTACATTGACCTCAGCTTTGGCGTTTCGAGGTCAAAATAATTTGCAATAAATCACAATTATGCCCCCATTGCTCAGGTGTCATATCGAAGCGATGCCATTTACAATTGACTTGCTCTTGTCACTAAAAAAATGCATGTTGATCTTTTGCATTGAATCTCCCTCTAGTTAGTTTTAATGGGGAGACTGGCAGATTTAGTTTTTTAAAGGCACACAAAAGGTGACCATTAATGTCATCCAATGTTCTTGATTTTTAAAACGTCAGCCGTTACACGTTGGGTTGGCGGCTGTATATTTTGGGCTAAAACCCAAGAATACTGGACCACACAAATGTTTTGATGTATTGGAGTTCAACTTACTGGTGGGAAACATTTCACGGTTGTTACTCACTGTATCCATTCGGTGTCTAAACAAAGCTTTTGTCTTCTACTTTCAAATACACTTCTGCCACGCAGCAGTCACCAGGAAAATACATTACCTGGTTGTGCATTGACCTTTGTGGCCCCATTAGCCACTGAAGGTGTCAATTTTAAACCAAGATGACCACCAAATTAAACATTGCGCTCAATAATTAAAACCTCAATATCCAGTGAAGCGTTGATGATTCATATAAACTATGCCAGAATTACTACAAGCGCCCTATTTTAAGTAAGGAACGGTGGATAATGCATTGACATGTCCGTGAAGAGGTCAGAATGCATGGCCATGACGGTGATTATAATTTTCAAAGCGTTGTCCCATGCTGGTATATTACAACCTTGCTGTGTATCGCTGTTACTGAAAGAGGCACACGTACACACAACAACAGCCAGTAACAACAATAGCAGCTGAGGGCGTACATCCTAATGAACAAACTGAAGGCATCACAACAGCCGATTATAATTGCACAGCAGCTTGTAAAGTGCAGTTGGCCATCTGTAAGATGTGTTGTGGAAACTAGGAATTCAAAATTTACTCATTTGAGATGCATATTCCACTGTTATGGAAACAAACCTGGGATCCAGGTGGTCGTGTACACATGCACACAACGTAACAGAATACGGTGCATACGTCAACTTAATGCATACTGATTCACACGTGGTTCGAACTATACACACGACTGATACATGCATTATACATAGTTAATCAATTACACACAAAGACAAAGCCCCCCCCGTATAGCCTTAACAGTTTGTTAAGGCAAATGCTGTTAGCAGCACCACGCCCGCTCGCCTTTGTCTCACCCGTACCTATGTTTACACATCGCACCAGCAACCCATTTGAAGCAGGGTCGACCTCGATGCACACATCACACGTCAACAGTTTACACATTACATGTCAACAGTTTACACATTACACGTCAACAGTTTACACATTACACACTCACATATACAGTACTATACAGCCCGTACATTACAGTACAGGCACACACCGTAGTTCATAAAGTAAACACATCACACACCGCGCGCATCACACGCACCGAAATGAAAAACCATTCAAATCACTTCCGATAAAGAACAAAAGCGGCCGCTACTGCTGCATTGGCATCATCATCATCATTATCGTCTGCATCATCATCATCCCAAAACTTGAGTTCTCTCGACTTCGGACCCCGTACCTGCACCAGGGACCAACACCATCGCCGCCACGGTCCAGGGAATGAGCGCTCCAGCCATCATCATCACCATCACCACCATCACCGTCACCGTGACCATCAGTCAGCGAACGCTGCGCAAAATCTCGGCGACCCTTCCCGTGCGTGCTTTCGTCTCCGCGACAAGGACACGCTCCCACCTCCTCCTCCTCCTTCTAACTGGACCGTAGGAGGGAAACCTTTTCCACGGATCTTCCCACGCTGGGGGATACTCTCGGCTCGGTGGTTGTGATTGTGGCGGCGGAGGGGATGGATGTGGTGGGATGAGTGGATGGTGGAGGAGGCTCCGACAAGACGTCACCGCCACAGTAAAACCCCTCCCCGACAACACCAGCGCAGCAGCATCCCTCGCCTCCTCCCTCCCGTATCCAACAAAAGGCCGCAACGAAGCTGCACAAATACATCAGCGGTGGTATACTGGTAGGAACCTCATGGTTACACCAGCCCACAGGGGATTATTGTGTCCGTCCGTCGTGCATCCAAAAATGAGAGGGGAGGGGCTGGGTGGAGAGGGGGGGATGGGGAGGGAAGGGGCTGGGTGGAGAGGGGGGGGAGGGAAAGGGCTGGGTGGAGAGGGGGGTGGGGAGGGGCTGGGTGGGGAGGGTGGGGCTGGGTGGGGAGGGTGGGGCTGGGTGGGGGGTGGGAGGGGTGGGGAGGGTGGGGGGTAGGAGGGGTGGGGCTGGGTGGGAGGGGTGGGGCTGGGTGGGGAGGGTGGAAGGGGTGGGGCTGGGTGGGGGGTGGGAGGGGTGGGGCTGGGTGGGGGGTGGGGTTGGTCACCCCGTGGTGCCCTTATAAAACATAACGTTTAACCTACTCACGCCGGCTTGTGCCCGCCCTCGCAGTCGGCCATATTTGCGGAATACACCACGCCGCCGTTGACCCTGGCCATTGACCGAGCAACCCAACGTTCCTACCAGCTCCCTCCGCAGGAGGAATGTGTTTTTTGGTGGGCGAGTGGAGCGGTGGGGTAGTGGTTAGCGCACGGAGCGCTTTGAAACTGAGGTTTTATTGCCGGCCACGGCGAACAACATCCGTGAGCTGATTCTAGATTTGAAGTTTTCGTGACTGCAATGATCCAAACTCTTTGGTTCTTTCGGTAAAGTCAAGTAAGAACCAAAGAGTATCCGTGAGCTGGTTGGTATCTGAACGGGTCCTGGGTGCTCACCACGGAACCAGCGTGGTCGCAGTCCGCTCGCAACATACCCATGACTCACGACAAGAGGACGCCGTGGATTTACAAATCTATCTCATCTGATAGAGCTTTTCACCTGATGATTGCTTGTGTTGCGATCGAAACGTTATGATTTATTTTATTTTATAACCTACGTGACTTTACCGAAAGAACCAAAGAGTATATCTCATAGTATGAGATAGCCGGTAAGCGGGTTTGGTCCACTTTCTATCGGCTAAAGCCCCATACTCCACTCGAGGTGGATTACTCGATCGGCGTTTAGCACGAAACTCAAAGCCACGTAGAATTGCTGAACCAGATGAATAAATAACATTCGAGCCATAATTTTGGTTGTCGCAAATTTCAAAACATTTGGTTTTAGGTTTGTGTGCCAAACTTATATTCAGCTTTCTAGTAGCCCTTTGAGAGAACATCGAAAGTCCATTAAGCACCACATGTATTAACTTACAGTGGTTCCACCCAACAAGCGTCAAGGTTCAAGTTGAAATATCAGGCTGGAACAGACTCGGCGTTTCATTCCTTCGGGCCAATAAAAAGACATTTCTGCGGAGGGAGCTGGTAGAAATGTTGGGTTGCTAGGTCAATGGCTAGGATCAACGGCGGCGTGGTGTATTCCGCAAATCTGGCCGACTGAGGGTGGACACAAGCCGGCGTGAGTAGGTTAAACGTTGAGTTTTATAAGGGCACCACGGGGTGACCAGCCCCTCCCCACCCAGCCCACCCCTCCCAGCCCCACCCCTCCCCACCCACCCACCCAGCCCCTCCCCACCCCCCCACCCAGCCCCTCCCCACCCAGTCCCTCCCTACACGACGGACGGACACAATAATCCCCTGTGGGCTGGTGTAACCAGGAGGTTCCTACCAGTACAAGTCTCACTTACTTGGCAGCAAACTAGTAGGTAACCTCTGGAGACTGGTCCTCGTTATAGAGGAATGTGAAATGCGCACTACTAGAAAAAGAATAACCACCACCCCTTCTGAATGTGGATTTAAATGGGTGTTTTTGGTTTTCATTAGGTATACCAGTTTGATGAACTAATGTGCTCATGTATGGAAGTAGAACTTCTTTCGCACCGAACGTAGCCAACAGTACTAATCGGAGGTGTCGGTCATGACGCCAACATGAAAATATTGTACACCACATTTCGTTTTTATTGGTCGGTGTCAATTTAATCTATCCTTTTTATTACGGATATTGATCTTGCTAATTAAAAATATAGGTCCAGGTGACCTGGGAAAACTTCTTGTTCCCAAAAGCAAACATAAGTTGTCACAAAAAGTGACACAGTGGTGGAAAAACATGTTTACGACTGATTCTACAAAACTATGACCAAATGTCAGGGAAACACGCCATTGTCACCGACACCATATTTTGCTTAAACATTTGGTCAACTGTTATTGAAACCGCTCTGTTAACTTCACTTGACACCCTGCTAGGATTACAGTAGCTGCAATATTGATAGACTGGCCTCAGGATCAATGTGGCCAAGTGGCGCCCCCTTTCGTGTTTGAACAGGGAGACACTTGGACTCGAATTGAACGGTTAGGTCCGCACTCTAGTGGCCTGCTGAAGTATGACGCCATAATAAATACAGTTCTGTACAGTATATGCAATGGCACTTGCATTATAATTATCAATGACATTCTGGTCACTTATTTGGCTCCATATTCTGGGCAGAGGTGCAACCAGGGGGGGGGGGGGGGGTGTGAAGGTTAAAAAGGGGCAATTCCCCCTCACCCCACCCAAAATTTCTAGACTGCCTTTGTAGCATAGATACGTACCATTTATTATTATTATTTTTCATTGATAAAACATTGTGGTGACTGATGCACGGCATTACAATTATTGATGTATTGTACTGTGCATTGTATTTTAGATGCATTTAATAAATCGTACAAATTTTATTGTATATGCAATCACTATTGTCAACTGAAATGAGTGACTTTGTACAATTTGGCCTCTCAATAATGTTTAGCTAGTTATGCTACTGATTTTAGGCACGATTTTAAACATTTGAACGCGCCCCTACGGTACAGTGAATGATAACTGTGCGGACTGCGTCTTAACACCGATATGACATGGTATGGTAATCATTAAAATGCAAGTAATGTACTATTTCCCAATAACCACTGACCAGTCACTGCACAAACGGTCCCTCACACAATGAATAAGTCATCTCTGGTGCGATTCCTCCGAACGTTTATTGCTTTTATAAGTGGAAACAGATTTCCTAGGGCTGGTATTACAAAACGTAAACACGGCTGAAACTACATCGGTATTGAAGGCAGCAGAGTTCTCGTCACAGAAACACACAACAAGGTGGACTTGACTGTGGCACCAGTCCTCGGTGGGAAGCAATGGGTTGAGAGGACTTGCCAGGCTCAAGCACTGAAGCCCTATTTTTTTACAGATTACCACAATAATGCCGAGATGTCTATTTTCTGTGGGGATGAGATTCACACACGTTAACACGCATTGCTGATTACGCACTTGCTTCACTTCATATACAGTAATACTTTTCACAAAATGAATGTCAATTAGAACAGTTTATCGTTTATATAATTAATTGTCGCATATTTACTTTTAACTTTCAGCGTAACGACGTTATAAAAATATCAAACATTCAGCTATAACAATTCTAATTCCATCACCCAACTCCTATAAATGGACTCTGCAGGAGTTACAATATAACAACATTAGCAACTGGAGCACTCATTTGGGCAATCACCAACGACCAGACGCCACGACAACAGGCTTCCACCTGCAGTATAACAAGTCGGCCACACGAGCAAAATGCAACGGGAGGGACAGATAATTGCACATCACAAGCAGACACGGAGCCATGCAATGAAACCAGGCTGAAATGTCAGGCTTACACCGCACGTACCGCATGTGCCAAGAAAAAACACAACACCGTCCACTACTGCGTGAAACTTATTAAGAACCTAAAAGATGAGCTACTCGTAATAACAAACTTACCCATTTGCCATTCTCGTTGCTGCCATACAAATGCAGCATTTTCTCCAATTGTATTAACTGATCGTTTATGTTACGGCTGTAACGTATGGATAAACCTGTGCACATATAATAGAACTGGCTTTCTAAGATTGACGAAGCACTAAATTAATGGATTGAGCTGGCAATGGTGTGCAAGCATAAGCCAAAGACACCTCGGCATTGATAACAATGCCAAAAAAAGGTGCCACTGCCAAACAATGTCTGCCGATTGTATATATTGCTGTTGTACGGCAGTGTAAATGGCAGTCGTGAGGCGGATTTAGTCTGAATAAGCAAATGGATTAGAGAAAAACCATGCCCTTCATCACTTAACATCATTGGTTCCCAACACTAAATTTGGAAATATATATTTGGGACTCGATCTTTCTTTCCTGCCTTGGTAAAATTATTACAATGACCAATACAGTACTTATGGGTATTATTGGTCAGTTTCATATCTATTTTAAAGCGACATTTCCCCATAGTTTTCAATGGATATCAGTGTGAATCAAAGGGTCATTTTATGCAGTTGGCCAAAGGCCTTCACAGTGGAAAAAGAAAATGCTGATTTTCCTCCTCTGCTAGGCACATGGGGTTTTACTTACAGGAGAAAGCATAAGCCAATAGCGATGTCCAAGCACTTGGCTTCTGATTATTACTGCAGGTAACCAAACAAACTAGCCAACATGTCCACACTTACAAAACACTGCTCTCATTTTGAATCCTAGAACAGCTTACAATAATGCTGTGCAAGCAAAATTTATCCAGCAAAATAAAACGTTGAATAAATAAACCATAATCAAATTCAAAGTTAAAAACAACAACATTTCTTCGTTCAATGTCCACCTCAGCTTTTGGAGTACCATCAAACGCACTTGAGAAAGAGTTGTGCCGTTCACTGCAGGGCCTTGACTACAAGACACTTACACTTAAATAGGTAGGAAAATACTAGTTTTTTTGTGAAACACATGTATACAACAGCGTCAAACATACATTCTCAGTAAATAATTTGTAATGCGAGATTAAACAGTCTATTGATTCACGCTGTGATAATTTCGTTACAAGCAGACAAGTGATTGCAATTCGTGACCTTCAAAAACTTCGGATATAAGCTAGTAACAATGGAAATATGCACGAGCACCAATAACCTTGAGAAATAGGATTGTGGGAAAAACTTTTAAAATGAGGTGGAACACACTGACAGCTTTGGTAGCAAGGAGGCCTTGTGGTGTGTATACATGCCAGTCTTTTTTTGCAATGGCTCCGAGGGTAAGTTCCATTTCCACCTCCTAACATGGAAAGGCATTGTCAAGACTTACTGTCGGTTGCAAATGGAATATTAAAATACCCTGTGACATAATTTATCAAGAGGACGCCAATGATTGCTGGTATCAGTCTAATTTTAAACAAAAATATTACACCTTCAGAATGAATGGTTTTCAAAGTCTTGTGTTCACATCAGGCACTCAACTGGTGAAATGAAACAACGCAATTGATTCCCGCAGAAATTTTAAACCACAAAAATCTTACGTTTGTCAAAGGAAATTGGTACTTTCACAATCTTACATTGCACCTGCCGACAACAGGATTTTTGAGCTACCACATCAAGATGAGGCTTCAGTGTATTTTACAAATATCAGTTTACTCTGTGCCACTGCCTATCAAGTAACCAGTCTCAGGTGTTCTAAGCGAAAGCTTTCTCTTATGCCTTAAGACATTTTCTCCATGCACTGTACATTAACATATATTGTTTGACCTCGTGTTATTGTATGAACGTAACAAATGGGCTCTGCTTTATCACACTCGGAAATTTAAAAACCATACGATCACGTCTAAAACACTAACACTGTAAGCGTAAACTAACAGAACACACACTCCTTTGTGGCCTTAAAACCTACATTTCATGATAACGGGTTCCAGACCACTGCACTGTTCAACCAGGAAGGCTTGTGATGCAATGGCAGTCAATCAGGTATGGGACACTGTGGAACATCCCCATAAATAGCAGCAGGCAAACCAAGAGCGTGTGATGTCTCAATCACCAGTCTGAAGTATGCTCTTTTGCACATTTGGGTGTAATACAGACATAATCAGGCAGGACTCCGTTTATTTCCAAATGAGCAACCCTAGTTGAATGAACCATACTTTATATTGGTACTGCATTGGCAGTGGTGCAAAAGCACAAATAAAAAAACTCACATTTAACTATGCCCTGAAAGGAAAATATTTATAATCGGTGACGATTAGAGAAAATGGCGCCTTTTTATTGATTATTTCATAGAATAAGTCAGATGTACTAACACAGCATTTCCACTTGCAGATGCCAATTTAACCAACTTGTAAGATAAACATTGTTAAATTGCAAAAATATTAAACCGGCTGAGCAATGTGAGCTTCTGCATGGTGAAAAAAAAAAGAATATTATCAACATCATAATCATCTACAAACGTTCCCAACACCCAGTCTTTCACCCAATTTCAAGCTCAAAAAGTGACCTCGTTTTATGACAGCCCAACCGCACAACAAAATCTGTTCTTCTCATCTTTATTTGAACAAGATAGATATTATTACTGAACTATGTCGAAAAGATAATGGTGCAGTAGCTTCAAGCTTTGCTGGTGAAAATAAAGTATTTTAAATGTATTTCGGTGACTTTTTTTTTTTACAAAGGACTAAAAACATTAACTTTTCTGGCTTGACAAAACTGTCATTTTTAAAACTTGCAGTGGACAAGAGTGTATACCTCACTTTGTGTGAGGCAATGTATATTTAAATTGGTGCAAGTAAATTATTACATTTTAGCGTGATAAAATTGTCATGCCACCATGAACAAAAAATTGTCAAGTATAATTCACACGTTGACAGGAAACAGCAGTACATGCCAAAATGTGGCAGAAAAATGGCTATATCGCCACCATTTGTTGGGAGATTAAACAATTTTTTGACACTGAATAACAGTGAATACTACCTTCCGAGGAACAGGTGAATTATAACTCAACGTCTCAATAGATTCTCACCTGGTACAAAAATGGCTGCTGAACCGCAATGTGTAAAAAGTGTTAGATAAGAGAGAATCCAACAGTTTGGCTGAATGGGATGATGATGTGGACCCTTCCAGGCATCGCTTTCGAGACTCAAGTCTCGTGTCCCGGATCCACGTGCCGAGCTGGTCACCGATTCACACCGATGTCTCGGTTTGAACGCTGAACCTCTTGTCCTTGTGGCCATCCAGTCTAATACGCTCTTGGCTACAAGGAAGCAAAGGTGAGACAGTTACAGCAACAAGGTCAGCGCACAGGCAATCGCCATCAATAACACACACACAGACATTTCCATGCACAATTTCTTAAGAGAGCAACATTCAAGCAATATTGAAATGAATGCATTTGCAGTTTACATTTGTAGCAAAGCACACGAATGCACCACAAGTTCAAAGCATTTTATACATAAATAGGGAGATTGCATTGTTCATGCACTGTGGATGACTTTGACGCTCAGTACTGCTTTTTATTCCCAGTGCACCATCTGATCACTCATGTGATTGTCAACATCGGAGCACAAAGGGTGCGGCAGACTGATAAGAATTCACTACTCACAGAGCTTCTCATCTCGTTCATCACTAACTTCCCCCCCCCCAGATAACGATTGCCTACACAGTGTAATGGACAGGAGGTGCACATCGTGTACAAAGTCTGGCGACAGAACGTCGCTACCGTCAAACGAAAGGAACCCAGGAGAGACGATCATGCAAAGGAAGTGTATTGTCATTCAAGCATTCACTAGGGAGGTCACCTCACAAATGCACTGTGGCTCGCATGCTTGCAAGGCATTATTGATGCAAAGTTTTCAAGGCATTTACTGAGTGCGCAACACCAACTTACCTATGCAGGCCGCAATTCTAAATGGGGCATGGGGTAGATGGGCTGATAATATAGGGATGGGATACGCTCGTCAGAAAGAAAATCTCGAACAACAAATATTTATAACCGTGCTCTTTAACATGTACATTATGACAATATGGGATAATGCAAACAAATGTATGTAATAATTGCACATGTACAGCCATTTTGTCAGCCCACTGTTAGATGAAAACTAAACTATTTTATTTGCCAGGTAAAGCCCACTGAGCTATTAGCTCTTTTTCAGAAACTACCTGGCCACAAATGATAGCTCAACCAAGTGTCTTATCACGTGTGGAAATTTATAACAGCCAACTAACCTAAACACAAGTTTCTAAATCTGGAGAGAAAAACTGGAGGATCCAGAGAAAAACCCATGGGACCACGGGGAGAACATGCAAACTCCAAATATACAGGCGTCAGGGTCGTGACCGAACCCACAACCTCCTTCATACTAGGCGAGGGAGATAACACCTCGCCACCATGGCACTCCTTCGCATGCCTTATAGGCCATGAGGAATGTTTTACCATACTTCGTCATGATGGTCATTGCGAGTTGGTCAAAGTGGGGGAGTACAGAACAAACACATTCCTGTGGAGGGAGCTGGTAGGAACGTTGGGTTTCTCGGTCAATGGCCAGAGTCAACGGCGGCGTGGTGTATTCCGCAAATATGCCCGACTGTGAGGGCGGGCACAAGCCGGCGTGAGTAGGTTAAACGTTGAGTTTTATAAGGGCACCATGGGGTGACCAGCCCCTCCCCACCCAGCCCCACCCCTCCCACCCCCCACCCAGCCCTACCCTCCCCACCCAGCCCCTCCCCACTCTCTCCTCCCCACCCAGCCCCACCCTCCCCACCCAGCCCCACCCTCACCACCCAGCCCCACCCAGCCCCACCCTCCCCACCCAGCCCCTCCCTGCACGACGGACGGACACAATAATCCCTTGTGGGCTGGTGTAACCAGGAGGTTCCTACCAGTATAACACACATTGGTGCTAACCCATTCAAGCACAACCCAGACTCCATTCTGCTTGGCTCACAAGATCCATCACGCATTTAGTACATATGGATTGGTTTAAGCCATGTTAAAGAAACGCTGAAAATGAACGGTTACAATGATGCACAGATCAACAGGGCATTGGATACCAAAACCAAATCAAATAACAAGAGCAATGGAAACTGCTCAAGTAATTAAAACGATCAAAATACCCTACATTACAGGAGTAACTAATAAACTAGCCAGATGTTTGGACAAACAAAACATCCCAGTCAGATTTGGCACGGTACATAAAATACAGAAATTAATATCTGGTAAAAAATATGTATTACCGAAGCTATCAACAGAAGGTGTGTACATGATTAAATGCACGTGTGGCAAATGTTATGTTGGGAAACAGGACGAATGATCAGCACGAGACTAAAAGAACATCAGATAAATATTAAATTATCCCAAATACAACTGTCAGCAGTAGCAGAACACGCGTGCCAACAAGGGCACTCAATAGATTTTTATAATGTTGAAGTTTAGTGCAAAACTAGCTACTACTGGCCAAGACTAATTAGAGAATCTATCGAAATTGAAAAAACTCAAAATAACTTAAACCGTTCGGATAGCTACCGCCTTAGTGCTGCGTGGAAGCAAATCATCAAATAATACATTATTTAAATGCATGCCTACAAAGGGCAACGTACTTCAATAGGGATTACCGTTGATAGGGTTATTTAAATAAACACAATAGATAGGAAGGACAAGTTCAAAGGGCTCGCATAATGCACATGCATAATGTACGTTGCCTCAGTAATCCCCCCCCCGCTATTGTGCAAGAGCGCAGAAGTGTGGTCAACACATCTTACCCTTTACATAAGGAACAAAACAGTAAGAATTCTTCACAAATCTGGCTGTCGTCTGATGAAACGAGTTGTAATTACTGACGAAACGTCGTACTCAGTTTGTAAATGTTGTGGCTTGGCTTTCCAACACACCGGTGTGCTGTGCTAGTGACGAATTGGCATGTTCTGTTTACGTGACAACCCTTACTAGTTGGCTGTGTCGGGTGGTGGCGGGTTTTAATGACACATTTAACCCAAAAACCTCTATGATGGATACATATGTGTAGTGACATCGCGGGATGTCACTGTGTAATGCCAGCCCGAGAGAGGCACGGCGTGCGATGTATTGACATCGCGGACACCACTTGGATGTGGGTGCAGTACAGGCCCTAGAGGGGCTCGGTGAGCGCTGACTGACAGTGCTGAGTGGCACCACGCTCTGCGTGCAGTGCCGTCCCCTACAGGATAGGGTGTGAGAGTGCCGGCCATGGGAATGGAGTTACTGAGGGCCATGGCACTCTGGTTGACCCCAGAGGACACGTGACCGGTTAAGTCTACACAGGGGCCCCCAGGTGGGGGCTAGGGGTGGTCACGTGTCAGGGTCGAGATCCTGCTCGAGGATTCTAGAAGGTGGTCGTGGCCAAGGGTGGAGCCAGCCACGCCGCAGAGGATATAAGCCACCGGGTCCCCCAGAGGGACCGGCTGCTGTTGTTCATCCTGAAGAAATCTACGTTCTTCGTTCTACGTCCTACAGAGTCTCCAACACGTGGACCTGGACCCAAGCTGTGGTCCAGTCCATTGTAGCTAGTTTTGGTGTAATTAGTGTAGTTAGCCTGGTGGTCACCACCATAGGCTGCTATCCTGTTAAGGGGCAGTTACCCCGTGTGTTGGTGTTAATAAATGTGTTGACTCCAAAGAGAACGTCTGCGACTCAGTTGAACTCACTACATATGGATTAGCATTTTAACTATTGGTTTCATCTATATATATAAAAGGGAAATGTGTGAATATGTGTGTCTGTTCGAAATGTTTAATAGACTTTTGTATTTGGGGGGGGGCGCAATAATGGATATAATGTATTGCATGGCAAGTGAGCGGTGATGTCACATCTGTAATGTCACCCGCATGCGGCAGCGTCACGCAGTGTGCCTGTGACGTCACGCATACCCCCACCCTCCGCGTAGGCCGTGTATCCCGCACAAATGCGTGGCTGGGGGGGGGGGAAATAATCTATATAAACTAGGACTAAACTATTAATTTCCGTGCGAAGAACGGGTACACCTGCTCGTAGTTGATAAAATATATACCACTCTGTGAGATGTTAAGAGTGCTTCTCATCATAACCAAAAAGATGTGGATTTTCCACTTCTGGCTCAGGCCATCAGATATGAGCATCTCCCATTGCTTGTTTGAGCAGGAAAACACTCTGACTAGACTGACTTCCACGTATTAGTACGGCTGGCGACATGTTCACAACCCACCAGCATTCGAGTTTCTTGGTTTCAGAATAAAAATGTCAAAGTCTTCATTAATTTTCAGTGTTAAATTAGTTGGTATTTGGTCGAGTCGACAAGCTGTGGAAATGTTGTTAAATGTTAGTCTGTGGACTTGATTTGGTGATTCTGTTAGTTTAGTTGAAGAAAGCAGAGTTGAAAATGAGGTCGGCTCAGTTTATGAATGTTGGTGTGAAGGGTGCACACTCCCTACCCCCCCCCCCCCCCAGGTGAATGTTATTGTATACATAGAGAGAGCCAATTACCATTTTCGGTCGTCCTCAATGTGCTGCAAGCTCTATGCAATTTGTTAAATTATCTGAGTCTGCGCCTTCATTCAGATTCGCAAAATTAGTCTCGTCATATTCAGTCACACTTTTTGGTATTTGATGGGTAGTCGTGGTCAACATCATGTTTGATTGGTCCATTCTCAGTCATCGCTGAATACAATTTAAAACTCTTCGTTGACAAATACTTTCGTCACTAAATCTTGTTAATAAAGTACATATCCTCTGTGTGTACCTGAATTGATTTGTAAATAAAATACTTTTGGAGAAAAAGAAATCTTGTTCGTAAAGTTACCACTGTGAAACATCCACATTGGAGGACGCCTTAGCAACAGCAACCACTACACAGTCTACTGCCACCACAGCGAACACATTTTTTTTGTGATATTGTGTTGGCAGCGGTGCACGAGCACAAATAACTAACACTCAAAACCTGTCGATAACACTACCTTAAGAGGGGGAATCACATACGCTCCTATAGTGATGTATGTGGCAATACCTCTTGGTTGCAGAGCTCTCCGCCTTCTCAGTGCTCCCAGTCACCGCCCTCCACATGGACGTCTTGTCCATTTCCTGTGAGATGTTGATGATGGATGGGTCCTCGTGACTACACACACGGTGGGGTGGGGGGGGGCAATGTGGGAGTCACGGCGGAGAGGGCCGGGTCACATCTGCCGTAGTGCCACATGAATCAACGTGTTTTTATGACTTCGGACGTCTTGACGATGACGTGCAATACCATCCAGCGTTCAAATATATTATTATAACTACGATGTATTACTATAACACATACTGCTGTCTGCTTGAACACAGGCATGTTGTGTTGGTTGTGTGAACAGGGGCACACGGAGCAGAAACTGCATTGGCTGCACTCACCTGTACTTGATGCTTTTGATGGGGATGTTGAGAACGTCCCCCCCTTTCAGGGGCAGCTGGACGGTGCCCACGTCAGACACTTCAATGATTCCGTCGGGGTCCTGCAAGGGCACAACCATACACAATATAAATAACGACAAAGATCCCCCATGTAGGCTGCAACAGACTGTTTGGACAAGTGCTGTTAGCGAGCACCTATGAAGGTTGGAGCAGCACACGAGGGGGTGGGTGGCCAACACTATGCCCGGCCGCCTTTGTCTTCCTGGTGGCTATGTTTACACACCGAACCAGGTAGTAATTTGAGGCTGAGTGGACCTAGGGGAGGCCCAGGACCGATTCAGATAATGGTCAGTGGTGTTGGCCATGAACGGGAATCGAATTCTGGTTGCCAGCTACACTCCCCACTATTTATACACACACACACTCAAAACAATTTTTTTGTTAATCACAGATCAGTCACCTCTTGATTACAGTTATATTGCTATGAGCATAGTTACTGTTCCCATGACAGTCACTCATTGATTCTTCCACCCATGTTGAGGACTGTCGTCTCATCCATACTGTGTTCAACCACCACACTTGCAGGTCACAACACTTATTCTTTTGCCTCTTCCCTTGCACTGCTCAACTTTGGAATTCCTTCCCATTGTTTCTATATCCGTGCTCAATTCAAGAAACGCATTAACTTGTCAATTACACATTTAATAGTGTTGCTTGTTGCTAGCCGTTGGACCTGCGCTTAGAAATTGTGATAAAAAAAATTGCCACGCAGTGGCTCCAGACCTATAATGCAAAGTGGCCAAGAACATAGGGATATATTAATGGTAACTGTGAAAGAGGTGGACAAGCTTCTTGAATCAAGTTATGATGGCAAGGCAGATTTGGACAGGGAGTTCCTGTGTGAGGACAAAAATAGCTGGAAAATGAGCTCCGTCTGCAATGAGGGCAGCTGTGTGCAGTGTGGATGACAGCGGTCGGCCAAGCGTGGAAACCGTATCCTCGAAATAAAAGTCGAGGAAGCGGCTCCTGAGAGAGCAACAACGGCGAGCGGCGCAAAACATCTCGACCTCCCATCGTGCGGGCGTGCGGGCACGCGGGTGTCTCCCCAAAACTGCCCACCTCGTCCTTGTCATCGTCGTCATCTTCAAGGGTCTTCTTCTTACTCTCTGGCATGAGGTCGTCCAGCCAGCTCAGCTCGTGGTTGGTGAAGCACAGGTCCATCAGTTTCCGGATGAACACCAGTGCAAGCACCTGCACACAGAGTGACACACACCCCACGGCAACGTGCAGGCACACAGGGAGATGATGTTACACACCATCGCCTGCCACTATAATAATAATGACATTATATATAGTGAGTGCCTGTGGCTGAGACAAACAAAACAAGGTCCAAATATCCCATTTATCTATGCAGAAATGCTTAACAGTCTTATATTTTTTTTATACAAGGGTCATTCATCTTATACATTTTATCTCTAAGAATATTTGCTATAACAAATTAAATTAAACAAAATAAATTGATGTTTGGTGCATATTAAATGTTGGCGGGCATCAGTTTTCTGCAACGCTGAGTCTGGTTTAATCATGAGTGGTGGAAACCTGGTTTGAATTCAAGGCTCTCAGGGGTGAGGGATCTGAGACACTCTGAGGCACCCAGCCAGATAATATTTCAATGAATGCACCATAAAAAAAGATCGGCATCCAAAATGTTTTTCTTAGAGTGTGGTGCAATCAATCCTGATACTGAAAACCAACTTGCCCCACATGAGGGGTCGCACCTTCCCAGAGAATTCTTATAAAGCCATGGCCGTCCAACCCTTTTTAAGTGCAGGCCACATTGAGAATCTCCTAAACTCTCTGAGGCCCCAGAGGGTCGCGTACCGCCGGTGCTCGCAAGCCTGTCAAATCCACGCTGCGGGCTCCTTCCTGCCCACAGGCCGTCGGTGGCATCGCACCCACGTACTAACGAAGCTGGGGCGAGCGGCGGACCTAAACAGTGTTGCGGTACCATGATGGGGAAGACGATGGCGGCAGGCGATGCCTTGATGACCCAGAGCAGCACGAGGCAGGAGACCTGGATGACGGTGAACAGGTGCACCTTGCGCAGTGGCACGTGGCGCAGGTAGATGAAGTCGGGCTGGTGTTTGGCCGGCATTCCGAACAGCTTCAGCCGGTCAAACAGCTGTGGTCATAGGCAAATGCATTGGACTGGGTAAAATGTGATGTGGCATACTTCGGGCTCACAATCAGAATGGTGAGCGAGGAGAGACAAGTTTTTTTAAAATAATGTTAAGAGCATGCTGCAGTAGAATAACTTTTTTCTCTGAAGGAAGGCCATTGCCAAAAGACTTTCCATAATGTACTCTTATTCACATTTCAGTGTTATTGATGCGTGTTTATGGTCAGTTGTGAAAGCAACGATGACTTCCAAGTTATTCGTTCCCACTGGTCCACGATGTTCAGGGTTCGTCATCTCCCACCTGGATCCCACGCAGGGAGGAGGCGCCCATGTACAGGAACACACCGTAGAGCACAGGCATGGGGATGAACTGTTAAGAGAAAGGTGCACAGAAGATGCAGATTTGACAACAATGTCAATGACCTCTGTAACAAGGATAGCTAAGACCCTGTGACATCACTCGCGAAAGTGAGCCATTGGGTGCGTGTGTCACTAATTCAGTGAAGGCCACCTTTCTTACCTTGAGCACTGTGGTCATGAAGACAGAGCAGCCCATGAGCAGGAAGATCATGAGCCCCGTGAAGCGCTGCTCGCGGATGCCCAGGAACTTGGGCTGCTCGCCGGGTGCGGAGCACTCCGACTCGAGCTTGAGGCTGTTGACGTGCGAGATGGAGAGCACCGTGGCCGCCACGAACCACGGCAGCCCCATGATGGAGCACACGCCCAGCATCAGCGCCACGCACAACAGGTCCAGGTGGTAGCCGCAGCCCTTCTGTGTATGCGCACGTGTGGGGGGAGTGCACGTTTGGGTGAAAATTTAGCCGTGTGGGAGTGTGAGGGTAGAAGTGTGGCATTGTGTGTGCGAGTAGGCGAGTGTGAGCGTGTAGATGTACGTGTGTGACAGTGAGGTTGCCGAGTATGCAAATGCATGTGTGGGCGTATGTGGGCATGTGTGGGTGTGCGTATATATGAGTGAGCAGGTGTGGAGTTGTCAAAGCGCCGGTGTGTTCATGAGGTTGTTGAATGTATAATTGTGTGTGTGTGTGTGTGAAGTTTATCGTGGATTCGTATTGGTTTTTATTTTTTGGAACAAAACACAGGCACAATGAGTAGACATTAGCATGAAATGCAGAGAGCTGAGCATTACCAGTTACTTTAATGGCCTTGTCAATGCTGAAGTAAAGTTCCAAATAAATGAGGCATGTGTGGAAAGTTGTCTGCATGAAGCATATACATTATTTTTCGATGTTATCTCTGAAAAGAAAGCTCACCCTTATCTCAAAAAAGTCAAAATGTTCACTTGCTCAAATGAGCGTGAGGTGGTGCTCATCTCCATAGGCAATGTTTAGTGTGCAAAGGAAATCTCACATTCATATGTCTGGGAGACAATTCCTCCAAAGGATATGTACACTGTTGACTTTCCACAAAGTGGTACTTGTTGAACCAGCACGTGATTTGCCAGCCTATCAGCGGTGCGGTGTACGCTGGTGGAATGCACACCTTGAGCTTGTGCTCCTTGCGGTTGATGATGACGGCCGTAATCTGCTGATCCATAAAGATGAGGATGGTGCAGAGCAGGGCAGGCACCAGCGCTGCCGGGAAGGTCCACCAGGGGTTGGTTCCAATGGGGTTCACGAACCAGCCGCGGTCATCGCGTGTTGGCTGTTCATGAGGATTGCACGGGTGAGACATTGTCTCCCATAGGTTCTTCTACCAGTACCCCAATGGGCAGTGCCCTTCTAAAGAATCTTGCATTATTATACCCACATTTGTCTGTCAACCTGTAAGTGTGACTCGCCTGTTTTGATCTCGGTGTGTGAAATGTTTCTTGGCTTACCGACTGCTAAAGTGCTTTGCTCTCTTATTAACATTGAATTATGTTTGTGCAATAGTTTTCCTTTCTCGTGTGACACAGTTGCTTTTGTACCGATTTCTACTTGCTTCATTGGTGTATTTTATTTAGTTTGTCTTTTGTCATTTTGGTGACAGAAGTAACTCTTGTAAATGAGACTATCCTGGTCTCTTGAGTTTTCACTTGAACAAAATAAAATCGATCTTGAATTTCCTCCTCCATCTTACCTATTACTGTTATTTTATACAGCATCATATTACATGAAATACCAATTTATTTGGTAACTTGAACAAAATATGGCTTGTTAATGTGCTGGACCGGATTCGTTTATGGATATAAAGAGATACAAAAACTAACATGAATTTATAAAAATGTATATCATTATAAATATCCAGAAGCTGCAACCAACATTTCTGGGTCATGGTAAGAATTGAGGAAGGCATATCGAGACCTGTGAGCAACAAACACAATCCAAAAACGATGAAGTGTGGTTCAATTGTCGATCGCAGTACCTTAAATTCACTGGGGACCTGGAGTTTTGGGGACGGGATCCCCAGAGCGTAGTCAACCAGCACCATGGACAGGATGGTGAGGAACACGGCAAAGTCACTGACCGATGATCGGACCTGGCACACAGGGGCACAGAGATCCATTCACTCATTTCCCTGTACGATGTTGTACAGATGTAAATTAACTTGAAACAAGAGTGTTCGCAATGTCGAACAATTTTTTTGTGGCGAAAAATGCTTCAGAATAGAATAAGGAAGCACCAGTTATAAATGTGTTTTTATCTCAACAGATTGTGGAAATGGCAGATACCACACATGCTGCACTCAAGACGGCAGGGTTGAGTTGCCACTAATTAGTGGCAAGGTTACGAATGTGTTTGTTTTATATATGTACGCACAAGCGTACACACGCAGCTAAAGATCTTCATTTAGCCTAACATTTAGACCAATGGGCTAAATGTTAGGCTAAATGCAGATCTGTGGTATCTGCTAATGGTAACGAAACCAAATTAGCACTTAAGTGCAAGATCACAGCGCAGACCTAAGCACGAGGGATCAACATTATAGGGTAAAAAAAAAAAAATCTGTTAGTGAGAGCACACAAACAACATACTCGCACCGCACACTCAAAAAATTTACACACACAAAAACAACACGCACAGAAACAACATACACCCACACGCAAGACACACAACATACATTCTCACATACATAAAGCATCACGTGCATAAAAACAGATGCAAATACTAAAAAAAAATGAACTCGCGGCACATTCAGAAAGAGTGTACAGATGCACAAACGCACAATGGAACAGCACACAAACAAGTTCCAACCACGTAACTTTGTAATTCAGGGGATGCGACAAGGGAGATGTTTTTAAAATGTATTTTTGGCCGCCATTCAGTGCAATTTCTATAAATTGGGACGGACCTTGGTAGGGAAGTAGCGCATGGTCTTGAACTGCTTGAAGAAGGCGGAGAGGAAAACGGTGCAGAAGAAGAGGATGACGGACCAGAAGAGCACATCAGGGACGAAGGGCCCGTGGTGTCCGCACGCCGAGCCCAGAAAGTCCCCGTGCAGCTGCTGACAAGTCTGCTCTCACACGCAGAGCATACAAGTCCCATTATTTCATTTAATGATATTATTATTGCACTTTTTTTTTACCCAGGAAGGCGCAAGTCTTCAGACTCTTTTTGTCGAGAGGGTCCTGTCAAGTTTTTGCAGCAGGGGGCGATGTTGCTGTTGTAATCCATTGAGTAATTTGAATGACATTTTTCAGCAATTGGATGTTTGGCCAATACTAATTAAATGTCATGTTTTCATATATTTTTTGCTATGGGAGGAAACATGGAGAACCCGGAAGAAACCCTTGCAGAACAGAGGGATTACACACTCTACACCGATAGGCACCCGAGTCTGGAATCAAACCCTGGATGTTCTTCTTGTGAGGCACGAGTGTTTTCATTGCGCCACCCTACTCCACCAGTAACTCCCCAGTGACACCCTGCCTACCCAATAATTGGAAACGTAACACGCAACACCATGGGTTATTTATATCTACACCTGGCCAGCAGACCATGTACCATTTAAGTCCATGTATAATTCAATGAATTGTCATGGTTTGGAGTAAAGATTAAATTCATGATATGATTCTGCTTTCTCCTTCCCATTGGGCTTGTTTCAAATAACCAATCTCATAGAGAGTGAGTGAATCAGAATTAATCTCACCACCCCAACGAGTCAATTAATGAATTGTGAGCTTAATAATTACTCCCATGGATAAATTGCTACACCCCTACTGGTCAAGGCTTTTTGTTGATCACTTCCACCCCAGTTGGATACCTGGTGAAATGAGTTAACATCAGCATGGGGTACCAAATCAGCTGGACATGACACTGGCAAACAATACTCCCATTCTGTCCTGTCCCAACTTTAATTGGTTCTCGCTAACAGCACTTGTCCCAACCAGCCGTGTAGGCTACAAGTGAAACCTTAATTTTGAATGAATTATGCCAATGTTGGCTCAGCGATTTCATCTAGAATTTTAAGGTGTGCCAGCAGAGGGTGCTGTGTGTTGCATGTAAGATCAACTATCTATGGCATGATGTTACCCCTAAACGACTCCCCAATTCAAAAAAATACATACAGAAAGGTCACGGGACTCACGCTGACAGTCAGGTTTGCCCAGGGTATTGAGTCGGGCGTAACATTCAGATTCTGCCACAACAGCAGCGTCTTATTGCTGGGATCTTGAGGCTCCACGCAAGAACACCTGGATCAACACAACAAGGGGACATGGGTGAACATTAATACATTACACAGGAAGCAATTTTCACCACTAAGCTTTTATAAAGGACACTTGGGTCTACTCTTGCAGAAAATATCACAGTCAATACACGGTGGAAAATGTATCCAAGAAGGTCACACACACTTGGTGCGAAGACTCTTTTGTTAGACGAGTGCTCTATTGGGATGTCTGAGCCATTGGTAAAATAGTATTTTGCACGTGGGAGAAAACCAAAGTGCCCCGAAAAACCACACAGATATTTGGATATACTTTCCTTTGCTTCCGTCGATTGGCCATAGCTCTGAGGGTGGGTGCCTAGCGCACATGCTGTTGTCTGTGTCATCCACCAGCCCCACCTCCACAGCGCTGCATCACAGGCTTTGCACGTTCAGTTTTAAAACTGGGGACACTGGACGCAAAAAGCATCCTTAAGGAAATTGTCACGTAGCCAAGTCAATTGATGTTTCAACTCTAATCAGGGCTGCTCAGCAGCTTACACACCAGTCACTGGGCTAACTGGTCACTTACAATGCGCCAGTGTATTTTTATTGTGACAGCGTGTTAAAGCCGGGCATGTTGCAAAGCGGGGGGCGGACTTGGTCTTGATTGGATTATGCTGACGGTTCACATAATGGGGCATAGAGGTGTGTGGCAGGGTACTGGATATGCCTTCATTCGCTTGTGGTGAATTTTTACTTTCAACAATAGGAGGCAGCAGGAAGGGATGGGGGTTGGGGAGGAGGCCTTACGAGTAGTGCGCGAGCTGCTCCAGGTCCGCGTGAGAGTTGACCTCGTACGTCTCCCCCAGGTGCACGAGCTTCTCCAGCGCCTCGTAGATGAAGATGATGCAGATGAGCGAGGCAAAGGCCTCCTCGGTGAAACGTGTGATGTAGCACACGAGCGAGCTGGCGTCCGTGGCCACCAGCAACAGGCAGAGGAACGCCGTCCACAGGCCGATGGATGCACGCAGCGACAGGTACGACAGCCCGTAGTCCCTGCAGGGATGGGACGGGAGCATCAGCAGGACCATCCTGAATGACGAGCCTTGAGACTCAACGAGGCTATCCGGGGTAGACATAGAAATTATGCTAAGACATTACACAGTAAAATTATACAATGAAAGTTTCTCCTTCCAAGAATGTGCACAATACCAGGGTAAATAAAAAATTTAGTGGGTTCATTAACTTATGAGCTTTTGTTCAAGCCAGCAACAAAATATCCGCAGATAGGTCAGTACGGTTCTTTCTGTAGTGCCATCTGCTGGCCCAATCCACTGAAATCTTGTAACGTGTAATTTGGATTAATTTGGATTAGTGTTCAAAGAATTACGAACTGATGAACAATATTTCAGGAATGCACCTGGGCATAAATGTGCTGCACACATCAACGGCTGCAATGAAGCTTTGAAGCCAGCCAAGGGTGTTTGTAGGCTGTGAACTATCTCTTTGTTTTCTTGTCACAAACTGTGCTCAAGTGACAATGCACATCAAGTATGTGCAATCTTCAAAATAAGGGTGGCTCTCAGGGGACACGTGTTAATTTTCTTTGAATTAATTACACGTGCACCCCATGCTGATTTAAAAATGCAGCTGACAGTTACATTTTATAAAGGTGTTTTTTTATCAAGGTAGTGAATATTACATACAAAGATGACCGATCGATCTACGGTGAGATCTGCCCAATATGAATATCTACAAATCCTACAGCTACAAACGGACTTAACAAAATCTACATGTGTGTTAGCACCGACTCCTTTGTTTAAAAATAGATGCGTATGAGATATATGGTTTAGCATTGTTTGTAATTCATGATAATGTATTTGTCGGAGTTTTGTTTGTTTGTTATTATTATGTTATTATTGTATTTTTGGTTCTTTCTGCACCTTAACTTTTGTGCTGTGCATTTTTGTCACTGTATTTGTATCTCAGCTCTGGGATGTTACCTGCTTATGAAATTCACTGAGATCAACAGATTCCTCTTCTCCTCCACCTACAACCATCTCTCTATTCCTGACTTTCATCATCTTTACTGCATTGAAGATTTTGTTATCCCCCAGCCGAAAACCTTCCACCCTTACCTTCATCATCATCATCAATAATTAACAATCTACTGCCGGATCAAGGCTTCCCCAAAGCTGTTGCCACCTCTTGCGGTCCTGCTATGTACCATTTTTAAAAAAATATAATGACCTCACCCCTCTGTACTACCGCCACCTCCAGCCCCTTCAAACAATAGTGTGCACTCTCTCGAGACACAATTGTTTAGGGATATTATAAAGACAAATTCCATTGTAGGTTGCAAAACATTTCCGTGGAAAGTGTACATTTCACAAGAGCCTCTATTGGTACGATGACCTTCCCCTGTGGACTCTCCTGCCAGCGAAAGCTGTTATGATTTTCTATAACAGCACAAGACATCTGAACTTCATGAGCCAAATGAAACCCAATCTGCCACAACAACACCAGTAATCAGCATACCGAGACAGAATTTACCTTAACTAACAGAAAACATAAATCGAAGCTCGCCAACAGACACATCATTTTACTTTTTCAGGAGTGCCATGCTTAGATATTCTTGGTCAAGTCGTAGAATTAATTTGCATGTTATAGGAAACCAGAGTGCCAGAAGAAACCCCAATCATATGAGAAAAGCACTCTCAACAGACACGTTATCAACCTACTTGCTCTGCTGCCATCTACTAACTACTTTTGTCATCTAATTCACAAACCCCTATGCTCCACCAAGCCCTGCACTCCATAGCGCTGGGGATAACAGGCATGCATCACGGCCATCAGGGCCACCCCGGCCGGCAATGTCCACTCGTTTTAAAAGTCATCTCCTCCTCCCCCTCCCACCACTCACTTGCAGAACTTGCAGAGAATCTTCTCAAAAACGAGCACGGGTCCCGTGCTGCCCAGGATGGTGAGAGGCTGCCCCGCGAACAGCGAGAATGCAATACCCGTCATTGAGGCACCAAATAGCGACTCGATTGCACTCTGCCACACGACAGCGCAGGACAAGAACAAGACAGGGAACCAAACATGAACACAGATTCCCCGTACAGACAACATAGGCCTGTTGCGGAAAGTGTTGTAAAAGCAAGCGCCTATGAAGGCCAGCATGGCATGCAAGCGGGTGGTATGGCCAGGACTACGGTCTGCCTCCTTTGTCTCCCCCCCCCATTGCTGATGATTTCCCACTGCACCACTAGTCCTAGGGAAGGCTCAGAACCACTTCAGATAACACTTGCCACTGATGATGTTAGCCGTGGCCGTCAATCGAACCAGGCCACTGGGTCCGTAGTGCAATGCGCTACGTATGGTGCGAAAGAAGTTCCAGATACGTACACACATACAGTGTGCTAACCATTATGCCACCACTCACCACAATACTTGAATACGCATACATGCAAGTTTACACAAAGATCCCCCATATAGCCTTGAAAGGCTGCTGGGGCAATTGCCGTTAGCGAGCACCTATGAAGGCTGGCACGACACGAGGGGGTGAGTGGCCAGCATCACGCACGATCGCCTTTGTCTCCCCAGTGACGATGTTTTTACACACCGCATCAGGTACTTATTTGAGGCCGAGTTCACATAGGGGAGGCACAAGAACGGTTCAGATAATCGTCACTGGTATTGGCCATGAGTGGAAATCGAACTCTGGTCGTCTGAATTTCGATTTAAAGCTTTCGTGACTGCATAGATTCATATTATTGGTTCTTTCGGTAAAGTCACGTAGAAGGGAAATATTAAAATAATAAAAATAAAACATAATAAAATAATTGTCGGGGAGACAGCGTCTGACGCTGTCTCCCCGACAATTATTTTATTATGGTCTTCACCTGAGGATGGCTGCTTGCGTTGTGGCCGAAACGTCGTGAGGATTGTATTTTATGTTTTATTTTTATTATTTTATTATTTCCCTTCTACGTGACTTTACCGAAAGAACCAAGAATCTGGTCGTCTGGTTCGTAGCATAATGCGCTAACCGCTACACTCCCGCTCCCCACACATATACACACACATACATGAGCACACAGAGACCAAGATTTACCATGAAGCCTTATAGGCTGTTGGGGCACCTATTTATGATGTGTATTCTTGTCCACACTGGAAATCCTCACCGAGTCTCAGGACTCGTGTAATACCAATTTAGTAATTTGCAGGTATTTTTTATGCATTTAGATATTTCGCTAATACCAGTTAAATTGCATTAGGTTTTTTTAGCTATGGGAAGAAATCGGAGAACCCGGAGGAAACCCACGTAGACATTTGGAGAACATAAAAACTCCGCACAGAACGGCGCCCGAGTTGGGAATTGAACTCAGGGCCTGCATGCAATAAGGCAAAAGTGTGGCCGCTGCATTTCTCTGCCACATGAAGGCTGCTATTGCACGCGATATTTGGTGTCATCTTAATGATTGAGGTAGCGTGGTAACACTGCGTCAACACGATCCAAGACACATACAAGCTCACGCGAACACACGTTCACGTATGCACACACACACACATCGGTGTACACACTCGCATACAAGGATATATTACATACATCTGCACAAAGTGTTCGCCGCTGTTGTGAAATTTAAAGTGGTGGATGAAAGCAATACGTGCGGTCACAGGATGACGTCAGGCACGTTTCACTACACTTCCAGCTCTGGCACATATGCCTGCAGGTCTGACATTCCACATGTGGCAACATTCTTGTTTTAAAATGAGTTTACGGCCGTGAATGTACCCCTGTTGCTTAAAAGTTCGAAAGAATATACACAGGCATGTTTAAACGTCTACGTATTTCTTTCCATAAACTTTCAAGAGAAGTGCACACATGTGTACGTGCATGTGTTTGTCATCGTGAATTGCACGTCTCTCGATTGTGTATGAGCAAGCATGCATTTGTTATTGTGAGTGGTGGCAGATCTGCCAGTACTCTCAGTCATACGAGTCCATTCCATAACCACCTGCCAGCGAGCCTTCGACACTTCACGTGGCCTCAAAATGCACCTCGCTTGGCACAAGCACCGTGGTGACATCACCGCCACTTAGTGGCAAATGGGGGTTGTTATTGTTCTTGGTGGTACATCATTCGTGTATTAGTGAGTGAGCGTGCATGCGTGTATGTGCGTGTGTGTCATCGTGAGTCGCGCATCTCTCGTTCGCACTAACTATTCTATTCTCAGTGGCCTCCCCGAGGAGTCCGCCGAAGGTGATGACGGGAGACATGCAGGCGCAGTACAGGAAGAGGAAGGAGGCCACACACTGCAGGCTGAGGGCATCGCGGTAATCGCTCCAGTACCAGGGCAGCTTCCGCTTGATGTCAGCGACGAGTCCTCCAAACAACCTGGCAAGCAAGGAAGGAGGTGAGGAGGTGTCAGAAACACAAGAGATCCCAAAGAGAGTTTGAGCTGCGAACTCAACGGGAACTAGTATTGCAGGCTCAAACGAGCATTGGGTGGCACTGATCTATTTTAGGAGCCTTGAGCAGGTGGTGGAAATTTTAAATTCCTAGGACAGGGACTGTCTGTCCACAGATTCCTGTTGTTGACTTCCTACCTGAAACCCAATTTGAATTTGTGACCTGCCGATTATGAGTTGAGCACTTTACCAATAGCTTTCCGGATGAAGTAAAACCAATATGAAATTAGAGAACCTACATGCTTGTACATTAGTGTAAACATATTTCATATTTACCTGTCCATCTGTGTGCATGTCCGTGCCCACTTTAATGCAAGCTTATGTTTCTACTTAAATTACCAATTTGAGGAACCACCACGGTAGTGCTACAGATCTTCCCCGAGGGCGATGTCTGTAGAGGAGAGTGTCCACGACAACAGAGGTAATGACCTGAATCTAGGGGAGATATCTGCGGAGCGCGCACTTGGGAGAGTGGATGATGAGGGTGCGGGAGGTCCAGACCAAAATCTAGCTGGAATCTCTATGTAGTGAGGGAGATTGATTACAGGGATAGACGTGATGACGGTAATCTAGGTGTGATCTCTAAGTGGTGAGCGAGCACTAAGACGAGAAGAAGGAGGAAGAGACCTGCCAGTTCGCTGCAGCTCTGGTCCCATGCCATGACCCTCATGCTCTGGCTCGGCCCCAGGCGCTCCGCCGTTTGGCACATTCGGCATTTTCCGCTTCTCCTGTGGCACCACCGAGAGCCAGTGGTTAACAATATGTCATGCTATTTTTAACTGGAAAGAGATACAAATATACAATCCATGCAAATGCTGTTGTCACGCTACGGCAATCTGGTTACAAAATAATTATAACTCACCTTTTGCCCGTCCAAGGACGGGTGTATTGCAGTAAATCTGAAACTTGCAAGCGAAAAGCAGACCACGACGTGGTATTCATTGCATCAATGCGTGTGCAATTTGTAAGGGCGCGGTGACACAGACCTCTTTCGGTACGTGACTTTACCGAAAGAACCAAAGAATATGGATTCCTGCAGTCACGAAAGCTTCAAATCAAATCCCTTGTTCATCATGACATCCTTTTTACTTTGATGTCTCAATAGCGTTACGGAGATCGCGTGACGTGAGGGTTCTGCCTTTGTAGTGATGGTTGTAAGTTGACGCCGAGGAGGGGGGAGGAGGCGCCTCGGCCCCCCATGTGGAGCGACGTCAGCCGCTAATTATTATGAATGGGGGGGGGTGTCCATTTGGAGGACGTCACCTTATGATTATTAAAGAGGGGGCTGTTCGATGTGGAGTGACGTCACCTGCTCATGATTATTAATGAGGGGGGAGGGTGCTTCATGTGGAGTGACGTCACCAGCTAATGGTTATTGGGGAGGGGTGTGGCATGTGGAGTGACGTCACCCGCTCATGATTAATGAGGGGGGAGGGTGCTTCATGTGGAATGACGTCACCAGCTAATGGTTATTGGGGAGGGGTGTGGCATGTGGAGTGACGTCACCCACTCATGATTATTAACGAGGGGAGGGGTGCGGCATGTGGAGTGCACGACCTTCTTGTGTGTTAGTGTAAATTTCCACGTGAGAATAAATATGAATGAATGGGGGGGGGGGGCTCTTTTGCAGTGACGTCACGTACGGATGTAGCACTGTGCTGCGTAGATTTATTTTTTACTGTCACGTTCTGTAAAGAAACGTTATATTTGAAGAGACTTTGCGTAATAAATAATTTAATTCAGATCGACCTTCCTTTGCGAAATCCACCCACTCATGAATATTAATGAGGGGGGGTGGGCCTCATGTGGAGTGACATTAAGCACGGGACGGACAGACATTTCTGGGTGATTATAGTAGGTAATGTGTATCAGACAAAGTATATAAGTTACTGATAGAAAGGTAGTCGATACAGATACTTGGACAATAAACAACCAAATAGTGACTATTTTCTGCTGGCTTTACAAATAAAATCAGCAAAAAAATTATTTTATCCAAATAGTGATGTTGGTTTATACACCAATTCTCACAACGAGGATAAACATCGACATTGAGTATATATACATCTTTTGATTTAAAGCTTTCGTAACTGCAGGGATTCATATTCTTGGTTCTTCTACGTGACTTTACCGAAAGAACCAAGAATATATATACATCTCTAGGGTCACTATAAGACATTGGCGTTAACGCCTAAGGCAGATGCCACTTCACAGTTTGCCACTGAGAGCATCTCTGGTGGAAAGTCCTGAACGCCTGCCTCCATTGTCCTAACAGAACTATGCTGTGTTCATCAAATATGAAGGCAGGACTAATAGGATGAACTCACCAAGAGCCAGTCCAGGACTCCACAAGGATTCAACAAACCCATCTGCTCATGGACATTAAAAACAACCAGCTCCAGCCAGGAAAATAATTTAACAAGTGAGCAGCAGCTTTTCTCTAAAGGACTCGGGAAAAAAACTCTATTGGCAACAGCTGGCGCTGCTAATTTTTTCTTTAATAAATTTCATTTAATTAAAAATAAAAACAGAGGGGATGAGATTAGAAACTATAGGAAACAGTACCAGAGGAGGGGAAGAAACAGCAACGCACCAAATATCAGGTGCACAGCCAAGTAATAAAACAATATTACCTCAAGCAGTGGGGATCTGAAATATCTGGGTAAAGTTCCTTCTCCAGCTTGATTGCCGTATGGGGCCCATACCAACTGTGGTGTGGTGTGAGTATGGTGGGGGGGGGGGGGCATTTACCTGGGAGGGAACGCTCTTGGGGGGCTCGATGCGGATGGAGGGATCCCACTCGCCGGGAGGAAGCACCGTCACCTGGTCCAGGAACTCGTCGATCCCCGCCAGGAGGTCATTGCGGTCCTTCGCTTTGTAGGCGACGTCGTGGAAAATCTGGCAAGGCCAAGCAGCAAAGCGCACGTGTGTGTGCAGTGTAAGTGAAGTAATGTAATGCATTATGAGTGATTGGTCACTGTAATCGGATGACCGTTCAGCTGGCATCGTAAGCATGTACGGTCACTTTGTTTTAATTTTGTAATTATATTGCATTTCTTGGCGTGTATTGGTGGATTCCCCTCTAGGATTACCTTGGCCTTAAAAAAATGGAAAATAATTAAAGAAACATGTAAACTTGGGAAATTATTACATGGAATTGGTGTTGCGCCATTATTTCTCGGGTGAAATGAATTAGTTTTAATAATGAAAAAAGTAATCATGAAGACAATCAAGACTATGTTACATTGGAATTAACCAATGCAGGATTACGTTACATTCTTTTAAAGCTTGCGGTAATCAACCATCAAAGACTGATCACTTTTCAAAAGCTTCCCTCCCCACCACTGACCTGACCCTGACTGATGAGGTCATGGGAAGATGTGATCACTACCATTGTGTGAATTCCAACAAAACAAATATATAATGGCATGGCGGGCACAGGTCTATAATCAAGCACTTTAAGAGCAAAGTTGGTGGATTACGCAGATATCACCATCATGTATCTAGTACTTACAACCTGCTTAGACAGAAAAGTGTATATTAGATGATAGTGCAGCAAGTAGGCTGCTGATCTATTCAAATAGAGACTTGAGTGTTTTACATTTTTTACGATTTTTTTTTTCCTCTGGGAACTAACCTCCTGAGGCCAAATGGCAAATTTTATTAAACAGATATTGGTCTGCAACGATAGAAGGACAGTTCTAAAAATATATTTAGATACAATTGAGGGTGTCTTGGATAAAAAGGGAATTGCTATTATTAAGATTTTAAAGTACGTAATTGCGGAGAGATCCAGAAGTGTGTAACACACAGGGTGGCCCAAGAGTTAGCTTCTTGAGATAGACACAAAGTATTATTATGTTTTATTCTTTCAGAGGTAAACCCTATGGGCAATAAATGCTCATTTCGATGCAGACCTGGTTACACCATAGAAACCTGGTTACCGCAACAACAAAAACGTGAACAAAATAATCCAAAACAACTGTACGTGGTCAAGTTCCGAATGGCAAGGTCATGCATCAACATTTTCTCAGTAAACTAACTTTTTAGCCACCCCATAGAGACTTTAAACCATAATAGTTCACTATGGCTGTAAAACATAGATACAATAATACGCAACATCAATCAGATGGCAAATGGGAATCGTGATGATGGATAGAAAGAAAGCAAGTAGTTAATCAGAACATGTTGACAACTTATTGCTGTTTACTTTGGGTGTATTAATCACAGGAAACATGCAATATCTGCTTCACAGTGGCGCAATGTTCAAATTGACAAAATGATCTGCAAACTACTAAATTGGAAATACACATAGCAATCGTCTCTTACTGGCAGACTAATGCCCATTGGCAGGCCAGGTGATGTATCACTGAGCACCAACGGGACAACTTCCAATGGGGGTCAAACGTTTTAGATGAGATGTGATATAAAGCACTCTGAAACACCCTAAGGTATTGGGCACTATATAAAAAATTATCATTATCATATTCTTTCGGTCTTTCGGTAAAGTCACGTAAATAGGTTCAAAGAAAATAACAAAAAAAACTACGACGTTTCAATCACAACACAAGCGGTCGCAAGGAGTTAGCCTCTGAAGGCAAAATATTTATAAAGGTTTGGGGATGGGTTTGGCCCAAGTGTATCGGTGGCAACCAGGGTAATGGGCAGTCAAGAATTAAACCATTATCTCATTATTACTCCCGCAATTTCATGGCAAGAAAACTTGTTACCACTGTAATGCCTGTAATCCCTAAAGATGACGATGGTACTGTTGATGAAGGTTGAGGCTGACCTCATCGGCCATTAGAGTTGCAATGGACCGGCCGATCTCGTGGTACTGCTGGGCCTTGCCTGGTGGCCCCAGCAGAAAGAACAGAAACCTGTAGGATTGTAAGGAATAATTAATGGTGACGGTGGCGAGGGATTTTATTTTGTTGAAATTATAGGAAAATAAAGAGTCTAAATTCATACAAAACATGGGGTGGAGCTCTTTCCACATTAAATAGTAAATGTTCAAGATCATCATCAGCCATGAACTGCTGGTTGAAGGCATCCCCAAGCTGTTGCAATTTTTCACTATCCTGCAATGCACAAATGCACCAGGCAACTGCGAAACAAGTTGATTTTACAGCTCCATAAATGTACGTAATAATAGGTTTTTTACCCTTTTATCTGGCTCTAAAGGAAGCTGTCTCTGGTGTGGACCAATCAATTTCAAGGAAAATGCATACATTTTCAGTGCTGTTTTTTGTTTGCATTTCAGCCATGAACTGCTGGTTGAAGGAATCCCCAAGCTGTTGCGATTTTTCACTATCCTGCAATGCACAAAGGCACCAGGCAACTGCGAAACAAATTGCTTTTACAGCTCCATAAATGTACATAATAATAGGTGTTTAACCCTTTTATCTCGCTCTAAAGGAAGCTGTCTCTGGTGTGGACCAATCAATTTCAAGGACAATGCATACATTTTCAGTGCTGTTTTTTGTTTGCATTTTGACCACAGGTATTGTGGTTAATGCAAACATGATCCCTTGTAAAAAGGTGTCAGTTTTGTGCCAGATAAAAGGGTAAAAAACCTATTATTATAATTTTCTACTGGCAAAGGAGGTCTCATGATGTAAATGTACGTAATATTTGAAAAGTGTGCTGTTCCCCCATATAGATGTTAACATTTGTAGTTGTATCATAAATGGCTTTTCTTGCATAAACATTTTTTTTTAAGCACCAGAGGCCATTATTTCTCTAAACATGATTCGACAACTAAATCACACAGGACAACAGTAGAGCTTTCCACAGGGCTGAGAAACACAAATAGAGCGGTGGGCCCGGCTATAAAAAGGTGTTGTGGTTGAAAGCACGTGATTCACATGACTACAGCCACTGTAAAAAAACGGTTCCTTGAATCTCTAAGCCAACTCAAGTGCAAGGAGAGAGCAGTTATCATCATAGCCGTTCTATTCTTAACGTACAGCCTCAGCACGGGATGGGGTGAGCATGTCTCGCAAAGAATACACAGGGTGGGTGTGTACAGTGTGTCCTCCAAATAACATGAGTGAATGTACCGTCCCACATATATACCGGAGTTTTTTGGTGACGCCAGGATTAAATATTGTAAACGAACTGAAAAATCACTCCCAAAACCCAAAAAATGTACAGACTTGTAAACTGCGTCTCCACACTTCGGAGATTGTTACACACCAGCAAGTCCAAGTTAAGTGTGATAATATAATATTCTTTACATTTAGACTATGAGATCTCTTTTACCAGTGGCAAAATATAATGGTAGGTTTTTACCCTTTTAACTGGTACAAAACTGACACCTAAATGTTTACCCCGAACTCTCAATACTCTGATATTGCACTGTTTTTGAGTTGTACGCCTTCTGGTGTCATCTGGCCCTACACCAATGGGGACTAGGCTCTAAAGAAAGCCGTCTCGGGTGTGGGCCAATCAACTTCAAGGACAGTGCATATTATTATCCTTATCAGAGTTGCTACTTTTTGTTTGCTTTATTGACTACTTGTGTTGTGGTCATTGCAAACATGATGCCTTGAATAAAGGTGTCAGTTTTGTACCAGTTAAAAGGGTAAAAACCTACCATTCTTTACATTTTTATATTATTCATGTTATTTAGTATCTGAACATTTCCCAACATGGAGAAAAACGTTGGACATTGTGCCCAACGACAGCTTTTCGTACTGTACAGCACAACCGCGGAAACCTACGCAGTCGTGTACACTGCAGATTCTGCTTCCTGCCGTACCGGGTTGGGATGGGAACCTCAGTTATCCCTGTCAGCAGCACAGCCGGGGAGAGGCGCACGAAGGCGATGAGTGGCCTCTCCAGGAAGTCCACCTCCCCCACCAGCACGTTGGAGGCCTCCGCCCCCGGGGGGATCTTGCGCATGAAGTTCAGGTCCACCTGGATCACGCGCAGTGAGTCAGTTGTATTTACAGCGATCGATTCGCAGCCGGACAATTGGGAGTTCTAATCCTAGTCGGAGATTTACTCTGTTCCGCCATCATCTTCCTTTGTGGTTGTCCTATGGAGAGATGTCCCCACAGTATTAATGTCGAATTTCTAGCACTGGCTTCAGGGCTGTCAACAGAGGTAACATTGTGCCATTGCTTATAGGGGGACACCGACATCTGAATTAGGTTTTAGACGATTGCCTCTTAAAAGCTAGCCCGAGTAAAAACACATTACACACCACACTCAAACAAGCACTAAAGTTGTAACTACCTCTGAAAGAAATTCAATAAGCAGACTGAATTTCTTTTCGCCACATTAAAGACTCATTTGCCACTTTCCAGGAGTGAAATTTTTCGGAACAAAAAGCCACTTGTCCGAAACATATGCCATTATGCCACAATGCATATGTTCCTCCAAACAAGTAGACGTTTGTTTCGTGCAAACACCACCGTTTCAAAACAAGTGGAAGCACTAGGAGACAAGAATAACGAGAGAAGTGGGGTAGGGCACTGCGTGAAGGACAGGTAATGGGCGCTTGGTGGAAACGACAGGAGCATGGGCGGCCTCTGCACCGCACAGAGCGAGAGGCGGCTGAGCCCCGCAGGAACGACTTACTGCGGGGCATGGCCTTCCCTCGTCCGGCATCACACAGCCACAACGCCAACCGGCGCCGGCTTGCTGATAATGTCCCAGATAAAATGACACCCACAACAACAGCAGCAGCAACAGAAAGACACGCAAGTAGAAGAGAAAATAAACGTTATGATTTTAGTGATAATGATGATAAGCAAATGATGGAAGGAAAGTAATATGTATGACGGGCCTAAAACAGCTCAGCTCCTAAGGTGTTTGTGAACATAAGTACAGATTTTATCAGACAATAAATGTTTTTAAGCTTTGTTCTGAATGGTGACAGTTGCTACAGACACTTGTCAGCTGGATATATTTGGTAAAGGACTATTAATGAAGGAAGGTTTTAGTCCATGCTTTACACCACTGCCAATACAGCCGCGTAAGTCGTATTATTGTTAATCACGAGACAAACATTCATTTATAGACACAACATGGGAAAAGTGCTGGAGTGAAAAATAAGCAGGTATTCTCATGTTGAAGTTATAAAAAAAAAAACATGGATCATTAGCAATAACTGAAAAAAACATTGGAAACATCTGACCCATTATTTGAAACCGGAAGAATGCGTGCAACACCGTATCCCTAAATCGCAATTTAATCCACCACAAGCACCGATCCCATCCTTCCACAGCTGCCAATCAAATCACTCTGGCATCCACAAGGGTTGACCCCGCAAGGGTTGACCCCAGGGCCCTCCACTGTACTGACCTTGCTGAAGTCCATGTTGCTGTTATCACGGCTGACCCCCTGGCGGCAGTCACCCTGCTGTCTGCCCTCCACGTCCGTTTGTCCGGGGACGGTCGGAGGAGACAGGAGGTGGCCTGCGGGCAGTGCCATCAAAACGGACGTTTCAGTCACGGGAGACAAACGTGCGATCACCCACCTCTCATGATCCGTGTGGCGATTCCATTTCAGAATTGATTATTTTTGTTTAGCTTTTGTTTATCTTCTCATTCGTGTTTTTTTCCAGTTTCATTGGTATCAGTTTGTTCTTGTTGTTAACTGAAATGTTAATCTAGCATGGAAACTGTGTACAATTTGCATAGAAAATCGATTCTCATGTGTCCAGTAATCACAACCCTGAATTGTGGCATTTCATTGCATTGCCCCTCTGCAGTTCAGTCAAGGTTTGGAGATTTAGCAAAGATTCTAAAGGCATGCTACCACATTTAAGGTGACACACATGCACACTCAGGTGAAGCTGTCGCTATGAATAATTCCTTCGACAAAATCTTCATACTAAATCGATGCATGTTGGCCACTCTCCCCGACCTTCCTACATGGCTTGGCATTTTAAGTTACAAGGCAAACACTGTTCCCATGTTGCCGTGAAACCTTAACCAAATGCCACTCTTTGATCAAGCTTCCCACCCGCCGTATCCCTTTACAGGAGCTCCAGCCCTATCAGATACACCCACCAGGCATATTGTAAGATAATCCACCGTGACTCAGCAGTACACACCAAATTGTTGCAACTGCAGGGTCCTTTGTATTGGTGGCCCCAAATCGTGCACTTCATGGTGTTTGTTTTTCAGCTGCTGCCTCAAAGTTTAAAAGGTATGTGTTCAGAAAATTATATTTTAAAGGTTAACATGTGAGATGCAACCTGCCTCTGAATTCATAGCATCTCACTCTGCATGGCTACAGAAGTTGAGTTTTTGTACACAGTCTTACATGATCTGTTTTGATCATATGAGTGTATTTAATTTATAAATACAACAACATCATCACAAGACACCCACATCAAATTACCAACAATATTAGTATGTTGTTAGGTTCAAAACAAAATAGCTAACCAAGCCAGGATAATTGCACACCAATCACTGAATGTGTTAGTACCTTGAATCACGGCAATTTACTAAATATGAGCACCGCATCACCATGCTCCCACCACCATGCTTCCCCTACCCATCTCCTGATTTGTAGAATCGTCTTCTGGAGGGTGGATAACGACATCTGGAATGTGGTCCACCGGAGAAGGCAATGGAGACTTCCAGTCACCGCTGTCGTAAGTCTCGCAAGTACTGCCATACCGATCGGGAGGTGGCAAATGGCCATGCTGCTCAGAGGATCCTTCACCACCATCGCCTCTGTCAGCTTCCAATGGGATCTTATCAAATGTGAAAACCAGGGGGGCAACGTCAGCGTGGCTGGGCAAGAAGCCGCCCTCTTTGTGGCCCCTATCAGTGAGAGTCTTGGCGGTCCAGTCGGGCGAAAGTAACGGGGACTGTGGACTGTGGCTGATGGGCGATGCCGGCGGCGTGCCACCACGCGATGGGCTCGGGCTGCCTGGCGCCGAGCTCGGGCTGCTCGGTGTCGAGCCGTGATGCTTCAGAGAGCCAAGGATCAAGGAGAGGCGAGACGCAGTAAGCGACGAGTGTCTAAAGGCTAAGAGGCCCGCTTCGTCTAATGCACAGAGAACAGCGACAGAGGGGGGAACGGGCGAAAAGAAAAGAAGGGGGCAGACGACGAAGTTTAATGAGCAACCGAAATACGAGCTGACAAGCAAGGGAACTTGGGAAGGACAGACATGAAAGATGGTAAAGCACTGACACAAATTCGCAAGTCAAATACAATGAAAGTATCGAAAATATAAATGCTACAAAGTATAAAAAAAATGTAAACTAAAGGAAATGTTACACTAGAAAGGGTTTCCTTACATATGTAGGGGAGTAACTGGGCTGTGGGGTGTTCTGGGATCCCCCGAGGCCCTTCCCGGGGGGAGGGGGCTGTGGGGTATCCTGGGATTCCCCGGGGCCCCTCCCAATGGGTGGGGGCTGCGGGGTGTCCTAGGATCCCCCGGGACCCCGCCCCTCGGTTGGGAGGTGGATAAAAGGCGGACCTTTCTACAGGCTCGGGACCAGTTGAAGACAGAAGCCGAAGACCAGCTAGATAGGACCCTGAGACCCCTAGCCCCGCTGTCCTTATCAGGGCCGGGACTCTGTGTGGCTCAGTGGTGAGGCCCTGGGAACCCCTGGCCCGACGTCCTTGTCAGGGCCGGGTCCAGTGGGTCAGTGGTCGGAACTTGCACCCTGGCTAGGGCGAGTTAGAATAGCCTCCCCCTAGGCACCCATAGCCGGAGGACCCTGAGAGTAGTCCTGTGTTAGGGCACGTTAGCCCGGAGGCAGTACCTCCCCAGACAGTGGTGTAGGAGGACCGTAACCCTGAGTGTTCTGGGGCTGTACTGCCGAGCGAGGTGATTTAATAAATAGTGTTGCCTCCAAGAACCGTCTCCGACGTCTCCCGAATCCACAACACTACACATAAACAATACAATTGTAGAGCCAAAATAGTCTACTCCAGAGACTTTAAATGAAAGGCAGAAAAGTCTCAGTTTTCCAAACTCCATTTCCACAGTACTCTTTAGGATCTGATTAATGATCATATGCAACCAAAGTGAACTTCACATGCTATTCTACCAGAGAGTACAGCACATCAGACTGCTGACCTATCATTACACAATTCTGAGCACTATCTTATCATATGTGTAGGGTTTTCTGGCCACCATGGTTTCTTCCCACAGTGCTGTCTTGACAAAGAGCTTTAAAATGGTAATTAAACCTTCCTAGATAAAGTACATTTTCACAAATGGGAAATTTGGCACACATAGTACCCTGCACCAGAGATGACGGGCAAGGTAGTGACTTTTGAATCGCATGCGGCGGCCCAACGTCCCCTTTGAATCCCAGCCCAAGCGGAAAAAGCAAACGGCAGAAAGTCTCACCATTCTTGTCTTGAACGTGAACATCCGAGTACTTCTTGCCCATGTCGGCCAGCGACCTCACGATCGGGATCTTGTTGCTGAGCTTGCTGTCATTCTGGTGCCGGTGTTTCCTGAGCAGCGCGTCGCGCATTCGGTCGCGTACGTTCTCGTCCAGCAGGCCCGACGACACCTGGTTGTCCAGGACCATGTCTGCGGGGCGGCGGATGGGACGCAGTCATGAGGCAGTGTCAGCCAAGTTTCTGATATGACACTGAACTATTATTTGCGAGTGGATTAGCCGGGCTGCACATTAACCGCGCGTGTGAAAAAATACAAATATTTTTAGGTGCACTCTGGTTTCGTTATCACTTGCCGAGGGTTAGCGACTAGGTGTTGATGTGGCTGCAAACATCTCGGGAAGCAAATCGAATACTTTAAGAAACAAAAACACGACAAATGGTGTCTCCACCCCCCTTCTACATTGTTAACCAATGCATGTGTTTAGCCTAATTTACAGTTGGATTGCATTTTCCATGTTGTTGTTTCACCCGGGCCAGCCTTCCCGCCCAACAATCCTCACCTATCTAGAAGTGCCAAAGGAGTGTTTTGATGGAACTCATGTTGCCGGCAGTCCTGAGCTACTCGTGGATGTTCCACATTTCTGTGGCAGAGATCACCATCTCTAGAATAAGATAACTGCTCACCTGCCACAAAGTAGCACTCGTTTTGATCAACTTGAAAACAATCTATGATTTGGATGAGTCAAATAACGCCGCCAGAGCACCGCATAATTAAAAAGAGTATAACAGGAGAGGCCAAATGATAATCAAGGCAACTATAAATAGATTAATTACTGTGCTGTGCGATTGCTTGCGATTTTAATTTGGACTATACTCACAAAACGATTCACCTCCACCGCAATTCAATTAATTTTTAGGTGTTAGTTGCACACGTCAATGAAGAGGAATTTGTCTCAATTTGCTGTCATGTGTCCAAAGTTTGTCTCATCTTGTTCTACTGCTACATAGTTGTAGAAGGCTAAAGGCATCTTAGCATATATGCATAGTTGGCTAGGTAAAGTGCGAAATACGTTCAAAATACATATGTAGTGAGTCCAACTGAGTCGCAGACGTTGTTCTTTAGAGGCAACACTTTTATTGTAACATCAACCCGTTAACACAAAGGGGTAACTGCCCCTTCACCAGATACAGCCTAGGGTGGTGACCACCCAGTTAACTACTCTATGAGTAGGAGTTATAGCTACGAATGATAAGACCCTCACTCGGGTCCCCGACCACATGTTGGTGCCTCGTAGGCCGTAGAGCTTCCAGCTTGTAGAATGCAGCGACCCCGGTCCCTCTTAGGGACCCACCTTATATCCTCCCGGGTCGGGGCCGCTCCGCCCAGGCCCCGCCCGCCTTCGAGCGTACTAGCTCCCTCCCGATCCCTCTCGAGAGCTCTCCCCGGACACGTGATCACCCCCTAGCCCCCCCACCTGGGGCCCTCTGTGGACACTCCAGATCATGTGTCTACGGGGTCAACTAGAGTGCCATGGCACGGGGCAACCTTGCCCTTGGGCTGACACTCTCCCGCTCCCCCTTGTGGGAGCCCGCACTACACGCTGTGCGTGGTGCCCGCGCTATCCCAGCGCTCACTAAGCCCCGCTAGGGCTGGCACTACACCCGCCTACGGGGTGTACGCGATAACACGCCGTGATGTGCTAGAGCCGGCCTCATACAGCAACCCACCCGGTGCTGTCCACGATGTAGGGACATCGCACGCCACGGCCCTCTCGGGCCGGCACCATACAGTGACATCCCCGATGTCACTACACATACATAAGGAAACCATAAAATCTTAAATGTGATTTGATGTATTATAAGGAGCATAAGAATCGATTTCAAATCGATGAAATTAAGAATGACTTCGTGCCAACTGGACCGATCACCACACTGGAGGGCGATGCGGCATGAGCCAGCCAGCTGCTGTGGCTTTGTTCTGCAACACGTGCATCTGATGACACTTTGGTTAAGCGCAGAGAAGAAAACAGCAGATTAGCAGAGTGTGAAGAGACAAAGTGGGCAGTGGCAAGTGCCTTTCAGAAGACTGGCAAAGGCCCACAGGCATGGGTCCAATCACCAGACATTCTTGGCATGCAGTTGTGCCAGCCGCGATAACGGGAGAGGGAGTGAATTTTATTTTTAAAAAACATCCGAAACAATACCTGTGTAAACACATATGCAAGCATATTGATGTTAGGTGCAGTCCTCAGATTGTAGTAAATAGTGAGTGTTTACAGTGGCTTCTCATTGTACAAACGTTGCCAGGTGTATAGAACAAACATTATAAAAAGCAGTGATCTAACCCTCATATTTGAAATGGCCTAAGGGCCTGGGCATATAATATATGCATTTTCCTTGGCAAGGTCAACTTCTTTTGGCGTTTCCTTACTCAAATTACTTTGCTGTGTTGCTCACTCATCTGCGTATGCGCCCCTGAACCAGTGGTGAAAATTCCACATTCTTATGGTGGGGGCAAATCTCTCTGTACCATAACAGCTGTTGAATTTTGATGAAGCAGAACTCGATTTATATACCCCGAAAGAGATAATGTATCAAGTCGAAAAGCTGGCTGGAAATGAAACTCACACAACCTTCCAAATGTAAGCCAAGAACTCTGTAAATGAAACCGTAACAATCAAAAACTTTCACGAGCAGTGGCGGCTCCTGCAAAATCTCTCAGGGGGGGCAAATGTCTGGATGATTAATAAGGATAAGGTCCACCCATGCAATGAATACATTAACAGCTTAAGCATGTAAAGGCAACTTCACTTCTTTAATATTAATGAAAAATAAAGTGACTCTTACAATACATCTTGTTTGTTTATATACTCACTATTAAAACAAACCACTCAAATTTATTTTATTAAAGATTCCACTAGGTGGCGATAAATTATATTGTTGGATGAAACGTGCTTACATATGATGACGTTAGCACGTATGATGACGTAAGCATGTTAGTGCATGCCCTCCCGGAAGCCATAGAGAATGCATTGCAGCGCCCCCGTTCGAAAAAAAACATCTTTGAATGTAAGTCTATGGGGCCACTCGGGGCGATTCTCAGCCGTAGTGAAATCGCCCAAAAAGAGGCGGTACTCCACAGAACGTGACATGACGCTGATTGGACTATATCCAGAGGCTGACAGTGACGGTTAGCATGACTCTGTGGTTGAATGACATTGGTGGTGCGTCGCCCAATCGCCCTAATGAAGAAACCGCCCCTGTTCACGAGTAAAACGTTCTAGCAGCATCACTAAGCTGGCTGAAACTTAAGCTGCTTAAAATCCAGCATGTAGCTTGTCTGGAATTCGTAGTACAGTGAGTAAACAGTGGCTTGTTGCCCACATTGAATTCACCCACTTATCACCTTGGTTGTCCTCTTAAGGAGATAACTGATGCTCTAACAGTCAAAGTAGGGCACGTGGAGCAACACAAACTCAGGGGGTATATATAGGTACGTAAATTACCTCATCATTATCCGAGCCAACCATGATCTATCCACTCCTGGATGAAGACATGCACAATCTATTGGCATCTCTCAGTCTCGCAATGAAAAAATCCAACTAACTCCTGCAAGAACCAATTTCATCACTACAGCTTCTCTGGCACGTTCCCTCTCTTGGTTGGCATTCCTTATTAGTCTCGACTGCCAGCCATCATTTTTTATACGAAGCATCTTGCCCAAGCCCACTAATTCTTCTTAACAGTCAATATAATGCCTGTACCGTGCATATCTTATCTGGATACGTGTGCTGCGATTCCCATCCCGCAATGTCAATTAAAAAATGAATCTCTTGTAATAATTTTAACTTGCGACACGAGCTGGCGCCAAGCTCTGCAGTCCCCTATATATTAAGGTGGTATAGGCCAATTAATGAGTGTTAACATCCTTCTTTTGCACACTTTTCCATTTTCTCCCATTTTCTTTGTCAATGTCCATCTGTCTGATCCATGTTATAGGAGGTAATATACATTGTTTACAAATTTTCTTCTCATAATACGCAAACGGGATAACATTTAACACAATGCTCCCTCTTCAGAGCAGTCATGTATCTGTTTAACACGTAGGCTTTCGCGACCATTCAGTTCACCATGGAAATGGAGGTGAATAACACACTCCCGTTCCTGGATATTTTACTTGGGCATGGCCTAAATGGTAAAATAACACACAGCGTTTACAGAAAGCAAACGCACACTGATGCCTATCTGAATGCAGATTCGCATCATCACCCAGCTCAGAAATCCTCTCTTATCAAGACGCTCATACATCGGGCTAAAACAGTGTCAGATGGTGAAAGTCTAGTGAGAGAGATTAAACATGTTAAAGAAGCACTAAGACAGAATGGCTACAATAATGCTCAAATTAACAGAGCACTAAAAGCCAAATCACGATCGCAAAGCAACACTGCTGAAAGCGATCAGATTATTAAAACAATAAAAATACCATTTATCTCAGGAGTAACTGACAAATTAGCCCGTGTTTTGCAAAAGCAAAACATTACAGTAAGATTTGGTACAGTACACAAAATTCAACAACTAGTAACATGCACTAAAGACGAATTATCTAAATTATCAACAGAAGGTGTATATCGGATTAATTGTGTATGTGGCAGATGCTATATTGGACAATACAGGGCGTAACGTTAGTGTAAGACTAAAAGAACACCAGAGAAATATTAAACTATCACAAACACAACTGTCGGCAGTGGCAGAACATGCATGCCAACAGGGACACTCAATTGATTTTGACAACGTGGAAGTGTTGTGTAAAACTAGTTACTACTGGCAAAGACTAATTAGAGAATCGATTGAAATTGAGAGAAACAGAAATAACTTTAATCGCTCAGACAGCTACAGGCTTAGTGCGGCCTGGAAGCGTATTATTAAATAAGATACATTACAATTCCTTATAAGGGAAACAAACACTAACTGATTACTAATGTAGCATAATCACAATAAAACACATTCCAAATGATTACTAATATACAACTCGCATCGTAACAACAGCCTGATTACTAATCTAGTATACAATTACAATCACTCCCCCCTTGAATCTTTGCACCTGATGAGTTAATGAGTTAATGATGACGTCACCCTGCTGCTGCTCTATATAAGAACGGGAGACACAGCAGAGCCTCACCATTCTGGCGAATTGCCCGATGATGCTGGATGCAATTACCAGCGAAACGTCGTACTCAAATTGTAAATGTTGTGGCTTCAACACACTGGTGGGCTAAAGCAGTGAACAATTTGTCTTTTGTCAACGTGACACATTTTTACTGATTGGCCGTGTCGGGTGGTGGAGGGTTACGACACATTTATAAATAACGCGATCTAAACCCAAAAACGTTGATTATGAAGTCATGTATCTGTTGTGAAGCTCACATCAAAACCATCTGCATGGGTTTTCCCCAATGTCAGGGCAGCAAGACTGCTGGAAGCAGGGAGTATAGCACACCGGCTATTGAACTGTCTGTGTGACCTTTGAATGTTATCAACTTGCATGTATGGGTTTTCTCTTAGCACTCCGATTTCTTCCCAAACAGAAAAGAATGCTCAAAAATAAATTTGACAAATATTTTAAGCAGGACCACCCCCCGCCAGAGAAAGTGCAAAGACTCTGGGTGAACACGTACAGTACTACAGTAATGTTATTAGTTTCCCTGGAAAGGTTTATCAATCAGCATAAATGAAATACATGTTTATTTACTTGTGCACTTATTATAATTACTAAAGCGCACAGAAGATCAGGCAACGGAAGTCTTTCGGAATATTTATTTAGGTTTTAGGCAATCGTCTGCCTCCCTGACATGCAACTGCATCTCATCATGCCGAGATCGTGACATTATTACCACTGTCAGAACTGCATCAGAGCCTGCGCACACTTTCATTTGTAAACCCACGACCGCACCGCCAATGAATGCGTACTGCACAGGATGAAGACAGCACGCCAGCCACGCGTCAAGTAAACACACCTAACGACCGGATGCGACCGATGCCGTGCCCCGCAGGCAAGGGAAGTGCGTCATGCCAGTTAGACAACCTCATCATAATCATCAGCCGTGGTCTCTCCACTGCTGGATTAAGGTCTCCCGTCAAGCCGCCAGCCACCACCTTACAATCCTGAGGTGTAATAATCCACCTAGCACCTGTATTAAAAACGAATTTCATCGCTTCATCTCCTTGGCGGACGTACTCTCGATGACAGCTGAAGTGACCGGGAATTGGCTGACGGTTTACTAACACTACTGAGAGCATAAGGATGTTGCTTATGGGGACATCTGTGAAAAAGAGATTTATAACTACGCAACTCATAATACAAATTAATTATTCTGACAATAAACAATGTTGATTTTACCAAAATGCCATGTTAATTTATTAACAGTAGTATTATAAATGTGCATTAATACATTTCCTAAACTATTAAAGATGTGATAAAAAAATGTTGTTTTTGTACCCCAAGCAACCTTAAAATAACTCTTAGGTGTCACTATAAATTGTGAAGCCACCAGTGTTTGTGCCAGACTTACATGATGTAAGCAAAGGCTCAATGACAGGTGACAGGACAGACCCAGATCATACGGGTTAACAAACGAGTGTCTATAGTGTGTGCTGGCAGGTGCAACCCCACTTCCAAAACTCTGCTCATTACTATGGGAATGAAACACATTCCTGCGGAGGGAGCTGGTAGGAACGTTGGGTTGCTCGGTCAATGGCCAGGGTCAACGGCGGCGTGGTGTATTCCGCAAATATGGCCGACTGTGAGGGCGGGCACAAGCCGGCATGAGTAGGTTAAACGTTGAGTTTTATAAGGGCAACACGGGGTGACCAGCCCCTCCCCACCCAGCCCCACGCTCCCCACCCAGCCCCTCCCCTCCCCACCCAGCCCCACTCTCCCCACCCAGCCCCTCCCTCCCCACCCAGCCCCACCCTCCCCTCCCTCCCCTCCCCACCCAGCCCCTCCCTCCCCACCCAGCCCCTCCCTGCACGACGGACGGACACAATAATCTCCTGTGGGCTGGTGTAACCAGGAGGTTCCTACCAGTATTATCTGCCTCATGTTATAGGGAAGGAGGGTGCCACCAGCTTGCCTTATACCGTAATTGACAATGTTCCTCTTGAAAGACAAAACTGTTTTGCGGCAACTCTCATCAGTAAATAAAATAGACGTAGCGTTACAATATTTTTACTGAGCCGATCAAAACTAAACATTTGACCAGGTGTTGTGGCAGAGCACTCCCCTTAAAATCAAAAGAACATAAATTCAAATCCTGGTAAGGGAGTAATAATTCAACTATCATTTCTCCAAAGTCAATAAGTTGAGTGCAGCTTCGTGCCGACTCAGGATCACCAACAAAGATGAGTAGTAAGGCACTGGCTATTTACATTGCAGGCCTTTAGACGTTACGTTCATCAGCATAAACTAAATATATAATTTGTATAATGTCTGTCATTTCCTGAATCTCCAAAATACACCGAACCTTAGCTTATTTTGAAAATTTCCAACTCACTACTTAATGCAAATCATGTAATGAAAATAAGACGAGTCCACACATAAAATTCCATCACATAGCTTTTGTTAAATTATTGGTGTGTAACAGTGAATGAATTCATAAATATTATAATAGAAAAGAAAGCCACTGTGATTTTCGAACTCAAATTAATCCAAAGGGGTGGATACTTAGAAAGCCAACCTGCTATCTCATCCAATGTGCTGGCCTTCATGTCGAGCATGACCGTGCCGCTCATGATGCAGCTGCGCAACTCAAAGAGGCTGTGCAGCGACAGGGTGGCCACGTAGGGCTTGCTCCAGCGCTCCCCACCATCCTCCACGTCTTCCTCAAACTTTAACCACCTTTAAAAGGAGGGTAGAGCGGAGCAAAATTGCAGCACATCACCAGCAACAATATATGTATGCATATTGAACTTCTTCCGCACCGTACGTAGCCAACCGTAGCAGACAAATCGGCAAGGAACCTGTAAACACCTGGTTTTATTTTTTACAAAATGTTTTCTCTGGCCCATTAGTCATGTTAGGCAATAAGGGAAGACACGCAGTGAGAGTGGTACCGGGCAGTCTCCCTCCATTCGCTCTCGTCTCCGTCGCGCATGCAGATCTCGTCCATCTCGGTGAAAAGGTCGTGAGGGATATGCTCCTCGTCATCATCCTCTGTCCCCAGGATGAACTGCACACGCTGCGACGGCGTATCTATACGGCGCCGCACAGGCACCAGCTCTCGTTAGCCCACTGTCCAGATGCTCACGCTCAAAACCAGTCAAAGCTAAAGGAGACTCCCTATCCAAAATAACATTAGGACAGTGCTCGTCTCCAATTGGGACCACCGCAATAGTGGTGGAAATTCCACATTCCTATATTAGCGGCCAGACAAATTAACAGAGGTCAATCACTGTTAAATTCCCACAAAGTAGTTCCAACTAATTTTGTCAACTCTGCAGGGATGATGGACTGAGTTAAACCCCAAACTGCGATTTTATCTAACGATCTTCCGATTGTGCCATCATGGGTCTCTACCAGCATCTCCCACCGGGGTACATTTATTCTGTTTGGACACAAATCCCACGCAACAGTGGGTATACATTCAACTTTGATGATATATTTGCATGCATATTATAAATAAATGCGTTTTTACCATACGAATATCTCCGTTTGTTTGTTTGTGTACAAGTTTAATATTTTACAAGGCGATACAGAATATTTTAACAAATATGATATCATTGGTACCAGATTGACAGCTTAAAGAATGTGCAACATGCAATTGTCGAGTTTCCCATAAAATAATGGATAATTATTAGGAGAAACATTTGATGTGCTATAAAATATAAAAAGGGTTCTTATCTGTTCTATGAACAATAGCTTCATTTTAGGAGTGTCCCTGAGTATCAAAATATTATCAAAATAAACGGACTGAATTTAACTGAATGACATATTTTCATGTTATTGTTAATTGAAGTAACTAGGTGGAAAAGATTACTCTGTCACATGAACTGAAAAATTACATCAAGCTAGCTAAAGCTTGTACATGTCCTGAAAATACCATTTAAAAACCCCAATGTTATATTTACTCAAAGCCAATAATATGAAAATAAAATCAATTGAAAGAAAACATGAAAGCCTATTATTAAGCTCTCTCCAAAGCATTTACTTATCTACACATTTTTTCCCCATTGCAGATTGCAACAAAGACTTTTTTTCTGCACACAACCAAAATGCAATAACTGACCTTCGGCTATATTTCACAAACCATCGACGCAATTACACGATACCCTTAGGTGAGCAAATGCCCTTTCTCTGCTGCAGAACACCTTAAGGTCCTCACTACATTCATCTCACGGCCTGTGGCTCTCATTCCTGTCTCTCCTGGTGACAGCTCCACCGAACGGAGCACAGCTGCCCATGTGTCGCCCACACAAGGAGCCGCCGAGTGGCCTAGACCAGCGGCTGCACAACAGGGCTCGAAATAATTCACACTCTCCATCATAATGGACACCGCTAACACGTTTTTTAGGTTCTCAGTCCATGGACACCTTGGCGTATAGAAAATAGGTAGCGGACCATTGGCGCCTATGTAGCACGCAGCTATTTTGACCTTGAAATGTTTTGATAACAAAAACTCATTGCATAAGCCAAAATAATATTTACAACCTAGTATAGCGGCCAGCTCTGTGAAACATACCCGTCGTGTGATATTGTAACCCCATGCCACCACGTGGCCTACTGTACTTTAAACGAGCAGTACCATTCAGTGTGGATCAATGTAATTTTGCAAACTATCTTTGTTTTTGGTGGTTTTACATAGGCAGTGAGATTATCCGTGTAAATAAAATGAAAAGTTTATTTTTAAGCTTCTATATAATAAAGGCAAATACAGAAATGACATTCATACATAGAGTATATCCCAAACAGCCAAACCTAATAATATCCTGGAGGATATAGAAATTGTTATATTGGCAATTAGCAGCAGTTTGGATGAATAAAATGTTATTAATGAAATACAATAGCGAAAATAATCATGGGAGATAGTAACCATCACAATAGAGTAAAATACACAAGACAGACATAAATAATCAGAAAAAAATAAAAAATACATCACTCCAAATGCGGTTGCAGTTTTGTTTCCACTGAGGCTTGACAAGTTGCGGTGATGTATATCAATTACACACAGCCACAACCTGAAATTATTTGAACATCTGCTCAAAGGTAGTTAAATAATTTGAATGTGAATAAATCTTCAAAGTTATTTCTGTTCATATCACATCAATACAAACATAAGCTTTACTTCAAATAGTGGTCTTTCATGTTCCTTAAAATTGGCACGAGCCTCATTTAATGACATTTGGGTTCTGCATTGATAAGATAACATGCCAAAGTGGTAGAGGGCCCATTCATAGCCAAAATTGTCATGAATAAGAGAGACGCACGAGCTATAAGAATGCGAGTCAAGGAGACGCGAGTCAAAGAGTTATAAGGATGTTCCTGCACCATAAGCAGATGACTCGGCGTCATCCTGGCTCGCCTCCCGCTCGCGTTCCCGTCGCCGGTGATGGTGCCGGTGGCCCCGATGTCGGTGACGCCGGTGACTGCGTCTGCCCGAGGGCACGTGCAGGCCGATATACACAGTCCGGTGAGCTGCTCGCACACAAACAGCATACGCGGCACACGCAGCGAATGAAACAGCACACCACAATGCAATGTGTGCTCAACCCATCACGCAAAGCATACGACGTGCATGATACTCATCACGATTAGCACACAACACAATGTGTACTGAAAAAAAACAAAGACAAAGATCCCCCATGTAGCCTTAACAAACTGGCGGGGCAAGTGCTGTTCGCGAACACCTATGAAAGCCAGCACGGCACACAAGGGGGTGGGTGGCCAGCACCACACCCAGCCGCCTTTGTCTCCCTAGTGGCGATGTTTACACACCTCACCAGGTAGTCATTTGAGGCTGAATAGACCTAGGGGAGGCCCAAGACCAGTTCAGATAATCGTCACTGGTGTTGGCCGTGAATGGGAATCGAATACGGGTCACCAGGTTTGTAGCGCAGCGTGCTAACCGCTACACTACCGCTCCCCACACATATAACAAGCATACATGAGCACACATAGACCAAGATTTACCATGAAGCCTTATAGGCTGTTGGGGCACCTATTTATGATTATTTGGATTCTTGTCCACACTGGAAATCCTCACCGAGTCTCAGGACAATATTTCTGCATTGGGATATTTCGCAAACACTAGTTCAATTGTACGAGTTTTTTTTTAGCTATGTGTACTGCCCACACAACATATCACACATAGCACACAACACAATGAAAACTGCACACAACACATCACACAGCACAATGTGTACTGGATGATGCCCATCATGCAGCGCACACAGCACACCATGCACAGTACCACATATGGCATAGCAGAGGTCATCACGTCTGCTCTGCAAGACACATCTTGTTCTTAATGCTTCAATTAATACTAGGTTTAATTAATACTGGTTTTGAGCGTTAAAAGTGGTCCAGCTGCATATGTTACAATTTAAACTACAGCATTCATGAATGTGAAACTTGTGTCTCAACCATCCTCCAAGACTAACTAGAATTACATACATCTGACTTCTGGGGGAACCAAATATACTGCTACACTTGCTTTGCGAAAAACAAAGCTCACAATGTTGCCATATGCAGTAACGGACCGGCAAAGGTGGAACCATTACTGCTCAAATGAGAAATTAATTTCACATGGGAATGAAAACATTTAAAGGCATTTTCTTTCTGCCAAGTCGTTCGCAATGTTTAATATTGGCTTAAGGTCTATGCTCTCTGGATGGCGGGCGCTGCGTTATTTTTATGCTCTCATGCAGGAATTGGATATACTTCGTGTCGAACTGTCGAACATAAACAACAGGGCTACGTACTTAAAGTGCCAGTTGTGAAAGGGCTGGGAGATACCGTATAATTCAAGAGGCTGTACTGGAGTACCCCCATAGAATAAATAGCTCACTGGCATCGTTCATCAAGCTCGGATATCAGCACTGGTCAGGACAATTTATCAGATTTATTTTTAGCAAGTACTTAATGATGTTGACATTAACAGCCAATGTCTTACATAACTGTGAATATATTATAAATTTCACATTTAGTTTATACCTCAATTGCATTGTTAACTTTCTGAATGTAGCAAACTGTATACCGGGCAATCAACTATAACTCCACATCAATTCCTAAATTAAAATATTCTTAAGCTTACGACACAAGCATCGAACAGCAGGTAACAAGATCGACCTCGTCAAGGTGGCCATGAAAAAAATGGAGATGTTAAAACGGGCAAACAGGGTACTTCATTGTGTATGTCAGAACTGCGTAAGTCTTATTGGTAGATGTTGTACGTCATTGGTTTACAAAAACCCTGCACCCACCAAAAGTTCTACACACATTGCAATGGCAAAAACGAATTCATAATTTTACCTTTTCGCACCCCCCCAATTATGTTAAAATTATTACTGGCAACATATTCAGAACTCTGCTGCTAGCAATGTAAAGTCTCCCAAAGCACAGCTCTGAAAGATGACATTACAGAACTACTTCTGAAGTCACTTGTATAGTGTAAGTCAGCCGCATACATATGTACAATCAATAGTTGGAACACAGCATAAAAGGTGTTGAAGACTGCTTCATTTCCATGGCAAGGTGCCTTGAAATGACCCTTCGATTAGAGATATGGTAGAAACGCAATGTACTCTCTATCATACTACTGCATGGATATAATTCTCTATTTTTAGTGGTTGTATTATGAGCCACACTCATCAGGACTGCCACTTTGTCACAACTGTCATATATGCTATATGCATGTTTTTTTATATCACGTTATTTAAACTAAACAATGTTTTATTTTACCAGGTAAGGCCCACTGAGCAATATAGCTCTTTTTCAGAAGCAACTTGTTCACAAATGATAGCTCAATGAAGTGGCTTATAATGTGGAAATTTTTATAGTAGCCAAATACTCGAAAATCGATCATGGGGAGAAAATGCAAACTCCTAATATACAGGCGTCGGGGTCAGGATTGAACCCATGACCTGTATACCAGGCAAGGAGGAAGTTAACGTCTTGCCACCGTGGCGCCCCTATAAAAGGTTATAAAAGATATAACCTATTATACGATGAATTTGACATCAATATAATTATACTGTCCTTTTTGTTTCTAGAAAAGCTACATTTGGGTCTTAAAAGCCTTTGCAATGCCCCACATAACGTTTCACCAGTCCATTATGGAATAATGTGCATAAGAGCATACAGTGGAGTGATGAAATAAAAAAGGGATATTATTTTACACACCACACAGATACGCAACTTGCCTGATGTACTGCCACTTATATCTCTTCCAAAGTCCAGGGGTACTCATGTTTAAACATAATGAGCGAGAAAGGGAGTGGGTGTTTTTATGTTGGCCTGGTGGATCGATTTGTTTTTCCACTGCCATCGTGCCACACACGCAGTGGGCTCTCACCATCCAGGTCTTCCTTCTCAAAGTTGGTCGTGTGGACGGTGCTGGTCTTTCCGCGATCCACCACCGCCTCCTCATCGTGCCTCTACACAAATACGAGCCACGACATCAGGACACAATGCATAACAGTCCTTAGCACAATTCTCGCTTGCTGAACACGTGCCCACAAAAAAACAATCACTTTAATTCACCTTCCAGAACTCATTCACTCAATTTCACAAAGGCCTGGGGACCCCACAATCAGTTCAATCGATCAGCAAGTGTTGGATTTGTGCAGAGGTGCACAGTCTTAAGAGACAATTAAGCTAAACCCCCCCTCAAAAAATCAGCAGTCAGAACACCTTCATTGGAGAGGAGCCTCATCAACCTTAAATTAAATATTAAAAAATACTTTTTTTTAAAACACACTTTAATGAAATGTACTGTCCGAGCTGCCCCTCTCCCTGCCCCCATTGCCCCTCCCCCTCCTTCCACATCCCCCGCCCCTCGGCGTGGCTCCCCGAGGCTTGCCGTGACGTAAGGGACCGTGGTGATTTACGGCAACGCGAGTTGAGTGTCGTCAATTAGAGCCGTAAACGTGGACAATTAGAGTCGTAAAAAATATTGTTTAAAATATTTATTTTAATTTTCAATGATAGAATATAGCATTGTCATCAGTATGACACACCTATACCAAGTTTGCAGTCGATACGACATTGGGAATACGGTCGAAATTGAGTTACAAGATTTTTGGATACGACAACACATACAGTAAGTTAAATAAAAGCGTGTAAAAAGTTTAAAAATATGTTTTGGATTTTTTATGATAGAATATCGTGTTGTCATCAGTATGACATACCTATCCCACGTTTACAGTCGATATCACATTGGGAAGTGTGAGGAAATTGAGTTACAATATTTATTTTTTGAGGATACAACAGACGGAGTGAGTTAAATAAAAGCGTGTAATAAAAATAAAAACAGACACTCTTCTTGAGAACTGTATAGGGAGACAAATGGGGGGGGGGGGAGCTTTTAAGAACTAAATTTAACAAACCACAGAGATGTGCATTGTATGACCATCTGCTTTGAACAGCACCACTCCACGTGGCCCCAGAAGCCCCTAAGCTTTAACACGAGAGACAATACATCATTCCATTCTTCAAGCGCTTTCTAAGCCACTGCCTTTAATAGCTGGGCCACGGTGTATTGGGTTCGGGCAACGTCGTGACGGGCTCTGGGACGGCTGGTGGTGGTCGCAAATAGTTCAAGTTAATTTATTAGGTATAGCCCTGTGAGCCATTCGGCTCTTGAATCGGGTGCAACCGCAACAAACAAAAAACTAAATCATGAACAAGAAAACATCTTAAAGTGAATATGTGACTAAGTGCAAACAGACAGCAAAATATTGCAGAAAAAACACCGTACACCAACGCTGTGTGCAAAAATCCCAGTGGGATGCAAGTCAAACAACAACCACAAGACAACTTCGATTAAGGCCATCAGTCTTACTCCGTACTACAACAAACAAACATGGCCAAACTAAAAAACGTTTAGAATTCACCAAAATAAAGCCATGAAATTAATGAAACAGTGATCATAGGAACTGTGACGGAATTTTCACAACAAATGACATAAACAACATGTACTACCAAAACCCTGCAGCCATAGCTGGCTGCACGAGTCACTCCACAACAGCAGGAGCATCAATCGGAGTATTATAATTTTTCAATAAGAGGGCTTCTACGACTCTCCGATGCGTTTCCGCACGATGTTCGACGTTTCGCGATGTGATAATTGGTTTTTTACCCTTCTATCTGGCAACAAAACTGACACCTTTTTTACAAGGAGTCATGTTTACATAGACCACAATACCTGCAGTTATAATGCAAACAAAAAACATAACTGATAACGTGCGCTGTCCTTGAAGTTGATTGGTCCACACCCGAGACAGCTTTCCTTAGAGCCTAGTCTCACATGGGTTGGACCAGATGATGCCAAAAGGCGCACAACTCAAAGACAATGCACCATCAGAGTATGAGAGCTCGGGGTAAGCATTTACACCATTGGAACCTCATTTGCCAGTAAAAATATGATGTTGCCAGATAGAAGGGTAAAAATAACAATTCTCATATTTTTACTGGCAAATGAGGTTCCAATGGTGTTTCGCGATGTGTTGGGAGCACGCAGATGACTAATAGTTCCTGAAGAAAATCCCAGGACGTGGTGCAAAATGTCAGACATTATGCCATGTGTGACCTGAAACATGTTTGAAGGCTACGCAGCACACCCGCAAAAACCTAGGCAGTAAGACGAGCTTCCCTGCTACTTCCAGCTCAGTGTGCTTGATTGCCGGGCAGCAGCTGCCGCATTTCAATTGAAATAGTTTTCAGTGGCATCACAGCTTAAATGATTAACATGTTATTGTCGAGCTGTAAGAATGGTAGCATCTGAAATGTTTATATTTTATTTTTAGCAAGAATAAAAATGGAAGGAAATACAATGCCATTAAACAATGTCAAAATGAAAACAAATGTTTCGATCAGCAAAGTAATGGGAAATTATATTCAATGGAGATACCAGTTTTTTATAATTAAACTATTACAGTAAAACAAGCACAATTTGACGCTTGCAACGTAGGCTTAAGAATCAATGTTATTTGGTGGAATGACAATGACGGAGCCAGGATTTCCAGGTTGGGGGGGCAACCCCTCCAGCAATGAAAAATGATAGAGGAGTTGTTAGTAAGTAACAGAGGTGTGGACTCGAGTCATGTGACTTGGACTCGAGTCAGACTCGAGTCATGAATTTGATGACTTGCGACTCGACTTGGACTTGCATAACAATGACTTTGTCCCACCTATGAGATGTGGACTCGAGTCATGTGACTTGGACTCGAGTCAGACTCGAGTCATGAATTTGATGACTTGCGACTCGACTTGGACTTGCATAACAATGACTTTGTCCCACCTATGGTAAGTAAGGACTTGTCCCTTGCTTTTTATTCGACGCGTGTGCGGCGATGGCGCAGCCATCGATCGAGGGTCGAATTCGAACCGTGTGTGATTAGCATCGCGCTCGCTGAAGATATGCCTTCAGGGAAGTCGTGGACTGTGTACGCAACTGCGCACAATTATGTGAGTCACTTATAACTGCTTTGCCGTTACTTATTGCCAATTATGGACTCAGACTATTGTCCTATCATCTCAGAGTCCCTGGCACGTAATAATATGCTACACAGTGGCAGTGGGGGTCGCAAAATGCCGATTTATTACTAATAAACCCCAAAGATCCGATCAAAATTAGGGATTTCGATCGGATCATTGGGGAGACACGTGCCACCCCCCCACTGGCTCTGCCATTGATGATGCGTCGTTACACCACGAGGTATTGGGAGACACGAGTGTAGCATTTGTGCAGGTGGTACGATTCACAAGAGACTACATTCCAGTTCAAGATAAAGTCACACGTAGAGGAAACGACAATCCTAGCAGAGGCATGGAGCCAACAATTTATATGGAGAGTATATTGAGTATATTGATTATATTGATGTAGTTTAAATTTTAGTTTTTTTATCGGTTCACTATATGGTATTCATTATATAGTGTAGTGTATACCCAGTTACTTAATGTGAATAGCTCAGCTTATTGGAAAGTATATTGAGTACATTGATTAAATTGATGTAGTTTATATATTTTTTTCACATTGGTGTATTGTATAGTAGTAGTGGTAATTGCAGTTCTTTAGCTTGAATATGCTAAATTCCTCTGTTGATATGTAAACTCCTTTGTCAAGGCGCTCTGCTCCTCCCATCCAGCTGAAAAATGCGTTGCCAAGCTTAGCAGTGTTCATTGGGACACTGTCTTTCCGACAGATGTTTTTTCACCTGAGGACGGCTGCCTGTGTTGTGGCCGAAACGTCGTGATAATTTTATTATGTTAAATTTTTATTATTTTATTATTTCCCTTCTACGTGACTTTACCGAAAGAACCAAGAATATGAATCCCTGCAGTCACGAAAGCTTTAAATCGAAATTTTACTCTTTCTCTGTCATCACATTCACATACAAAGAGAGTTTTGTACTTTTACACATCAACTCACAAGCGCTTAAACAATAGCCACCAAGCCACAATGCTTTTTTCAGATTGAACAATGTTTACACCTCCATTGTGCATATTGTAAGCATGAAATATGTGTGTGGACGTCCATTTGGTGCATGCACCTCCTGGAAAAAAAACATGGAAGCATGTGAAATGTACGCAGTGGTATAGCAGTCGGTTTGGGCCCTTGTGCAAGGGATGAATGGGGCCCCCTGTCCAACTTACCCCTCATTATAGTCCGGTGTCTTGGTCCCTCCGGCCTAAGAACCTTGATGCAGTTGCATCGCTAGCGCACTCGACAAGTAGCGCCACCGACTCGAATGGCGTGCGAGTTGCACTACATCACAATTACTGACGCATCTTTGGTTTCCCAGCCACGTGGCAAATGAATGCGCCAATTAAAAATTTTAACACAAATGTACAACTGTGGTGTGGCGTACGTCACACCGCACCTTCATTCAAGGTGAATTCCCATTATACCACGGGCACTCAAGCAGTAAGGCGAGCTCCTGGCCATTACAGGGAGCGTAGGACATATTAAACCGGCGGATGGAACGCCAACAGCAAGGTGACAAGGGTTTGCGTAATTGCCTACCCAACAGCATCTTTACAGTTTTATTTATGTTCACATTTAAGGCCCATCAAGTCGAGAAATGTATGAGTTAGCTGTCTTTTAATGCCTGTTTTTGTGTGCGCAGTCTGTGAGAATGTTGCTTCTGTGTTTTCCATGTATACATAATATAACATAAAAGAAACCTAAGTATCACTTTTCTCATGTTAATTAAACGAGATTGCACGTACATGGATTATGCCATACTCGTTGATTATTTTGTGACGTATAAAATGAAAAAAATAATAATAATTTATTTAATTTTAAAGCTACGTGACTTTACCGAAAGAACCAAAGAGTATGGATCCATCTTCTTGGTTATTTCGGTAAAGTCACGTAGAAGGAAAATAATAAAATAATAAAAATAAAACATAATAAAATAACATATTTTAGGAAAATAATAAAATAATAAAAATTCTACATAATAAAATAAGATATTTAATGTTTTATTTTTATTATTTTATTATTTTCCTTCTACGTGACTTTACCGAAAGCACCAAGAAGAAGTATGGATCTCTGCAGTCACGAAAACTTCAAATCTAGAATGTATAATGTCCCTTCACCAACCTGCACTGACAATGAAGTATTTTCAATCAACTGCCCATGACTGCCATGGTGTTGGGAGACCTTCATCCAACAGTGGATGAACACCGGACTAGTTTTTGCAAGTGTAATGAAAGTAAATGCGTTTAGATACCAGCAACAATGACTACTAAAATATCATCTAATTAAATACACATTATGGGTATTTGATATATTTATGCCAGAAATTGCCTTTAAAAAACATGTACTATCACTTTTTTTTGTAACCAGGGAACACCTGACCAACAATAACATCCAGTGGCCAACACGTACACGTGCGTAGACTTCTCTGCACTTTCACAGAGCTTATGATGCCACAAATCATCACGTACATCATTAACCACTGTAACCCCTTCAGAGCATTCCTTTATCAAATACCCTTGCTAAGCACGCACAAGATCTCGAGATGATGTTCTCACAATTCTGTAACATTTCCCTGTGTTATTTCAGACAGATCGTGGCTTCCCGACCTTACATATTATTATTATTATATTTTAGTTTTCATATATATTTCAGGCATCATGCAATTTTTAGTATATACACAATTCCATCGAATAAGTGCAATTCAGCTTCTGTTCAAACATTGTCCTTGTGATGTTGGGAATGGCGTCCGTCTGATAAAGCCAAACTTCAAACGGCTGAAAGCACCTGTGTAATTATCTGGATACTAGCCTTTTTCCCGTCCTTGGACGGGTGCAGTAAATCTGAAACTTGAAAGCGAAAAGCAGACCGCGACGTGATATTCATTGCATCAATTTGTGTGCCATTTGTAAGGGCGCGTTGACACAGACCTATTTCATTTTAAGGTTATAATCCCTTGTTCATCATGACGTCCTTTTTACTTTGAGGTCTCAACAGCGTTACGGAGATCATGTGACGTGTAGGTTCTGCCTTTGTAGTGAGGGTTGTGAGTTGACGCCGAGGAAGGGAGAGGAGGCGTCTCGCCCCCCCATGTGGAGTGACGTCAGCCGCTAATGATTATGAATGGGGGGGGGGGGTGTCCATTTGGAGGACGTTACCTGCTCATGATTATTAATGAGGGGGGCTGGTCGACATGGAGTGGCGTCACGAGCGTTGCACACATACATTCTTGGCTCATTATAGTAGGCAATAATAATGGGGGGAAGGGGGGGGGGTCCACTTGGATAACGTCACCTGCTCATGATTATTAATGAGGGGTGGGGGGGTGTCCACTTGAAGGACGTCACCTGCTCATGAATATTAATGAGGGGGCTGGCCGATGTGGAGTCACGTCACGAGCGTTAAGGACAGACATTTCTGGGTGATTATCGTAGGTATTCCCAGTCCCTCCAGAAAAACGCGGAGTTTTTTGGTGATTGTTGCGGGCAAAAATCGTTGATTATGCGGCACGTTTTCTTAAAAAATGCGATGGAATATGCGGGATATTTATGCAATTTTATGCGATTAAATTGCGGGAACTTGCAAAAATTGCGGGAACTTGCAAAAATTGCGGGAACTTGCAAAAACTGCGGTTTGATGAAAAAGAGAAAAAAAATGATTCCCCCAACACCCTATTCACTAGGCTACTACTTTAATGTAAAGAGTCATTTCTTATTACTTCCTATGATAAGCAAGCATACTACATCACAGAAAGTGCTGGGAATATTTAAGTTCTCATCTTGTTTTATTTCAGACCTTAACAAACAGATGGCTCAAAGTTACAAAACATTGAGTCGAACAAGTTCTGTAGCTTTACAAAATGAATATGCTACAACTTCTGTAAAAATGAATAAATAAAATATTAAAAAATAAAATGTGTGCTTCCTGTTTTACAGAGGTAGCTATGCAAAATAATTTGCCCCCACTGTCATGTAGCACACTGGGGAACTGCTTTGCGCGGTCTTTTGCGCTTACGTTTGTTGGCAAATGAGAAAGATTTGCGGGCTTCATCATGGTTTCATTGGCATCGCGGGGTTTGCAGCTTTTCAATGATGTCGCGTAATGAGTGACGTCACTTCATAACGTTCCCATGGCAACAGGGGAAATGGCTGCGCTTGTGTGAAGTAAACGCAACATTTTTCAACTTTCTGCTAAGATATATGTGACTTTTTGCAACGAAAATGCGGGGATTATGAAATCATGCAAGCCCGCATATTTTGCGCGCGGAAATCTGCAATTTATGCGGCGAAAGTGCGGCGTATTTGAAAAAACGCGCCCCCCGCATAAATATGCGGACTTTGGATGATTTTGCGTGAAATCTTGCGATCGCATAATCGCGTTTTTCTGGAGGGACTGTATTCCATGTGCCTCTGTCTCATGAACTAAACGACCGTTTTCATATGGGCCAGGTGGAATGCCAGATGACACTTATCGCACATGGTAGCTTAAGGGCATGTACAGCTTGCTGGTTTTTAAATAGATGAAAGATTAGGAAATGCACTACTTAAATGGGCCTTGTTAAGTGCCATTAAATCACGCTGAATAATGTGCCGGACAATGCAGTCATGGCTAATCCGCATTTGCTCTCAATCTAACTCCCCAAAATTAACAATCAGACCACCAGCTCCCCTCTACGCGACCTGCGATTTCTCATACCTCCCGCCAACCACCCCCCTCTTCCCGGGAAAGTATCAGGGAGGTGTGAGAATTCACATCGTTATTTGAGCCGAGTCGTGACTTTAGTGCGCAAGCAATGCCACATCCTACCGAAAGGATTAAAATAAATTTGGGGCGAATAGCAAACTTCAGAGATGAATCAAACAATTATTAATTATGTTAATTATTTCATCTGCATTTGGTTGTGTTCAAGTGCATTTGTTTCTCCATTTGGGTGCCTGCATGTACATTTTCCCAGAATACTTTTTCAAAAGGGTGTTTAATACCTTTGTCTCTGCCACGTGAAAACTCTAATTAGATGTTCTCTTCTATAATTATATGCCCATCCTCTAATCTTGGCAGCTATTTCAAAAGCTGGATTTTTTTCACAGAATTGGTCTATTTCCTTATTTTTCCGACCTGTTGCAGTATATATTTGACGAATCTTTCGTTTGTCTTGGTTCAATAACCTTAATCTTAGGTTGGGGGACTGCCCGAAATATTCACAGAACAAAATTTCCACTCCACCACAAATACTGCGAGCTCTTCCTCTATGATTGTGAGTAATGTCTCTGTCTGCAGAGAATTTAACACAGGCAGGGCCCACACGATGCTCTGATGTAAGTTACAATTAAACATCAAAGAGAGGACAAAGCTAATTGCAAGCAAGAACAAGACAATTAACATCAAACACATCGTTTAGGAGGTAGGGTAATTAAAACTAGTTTAAAATAGTTTAAACGGTACAAGATGATATAATGAAATAACCCACATGGTAATGGACAGTGCACTGGAAGTAAACAAAAACACAAACAGAAGGCGAGTCATCAGAAATGCACACAAAGCTTTTTACTGCTAGATCCGACCATGTCCGTCCAGTGCTCGCCGAGCTGCATTGGCTTCCAGTTGCCGAACAAAAACATAAAGTTGCACTCATTACACACACAAAGTGCTTGCCACAAATGAACCACAATACCTTGGCTAATCTTGTCAAGGAGCATAAACCAGCATGCAAATTCCGGTCACCCTCGCAGTAGCTTTTGGCTAGCCATTGAACAAAGACTGTTACCGCATCGCTCACTTTCATATGTGCTTCTTCACCGGTTTGGAACGCTCTTTCTTCCTAGATTAGGAAGCCACCGGAGCTATGCACTGTTATACTGGTAGGAACCTCCTGGTTACACCAGCCCACAGGGGATTATTGTGTCCGTCGTGCATACAAAAATGGGAGGGGTGGGGCTGGGTGGAGAGGGGAGGGTGGGGAGGGGCTGGGTGGGGAGGAGCTGGGTGGGGAGGGTGGGGCTGGGGGTAGGAGGGTGGGGAGGAGCTGGTCACCCCGTGGTGCCCTTATAAAACTCAACGTTTAACCTACTCGCGCCGGCTTGTGCCCGCCCTCACAGTCGGGCATATTTGCGGAATACACCACGCCGCCGTTGACCCTGGCCATTGACCGAGCAACCCAACGTTCCTACCAGCTCCCTCCGCAGGAATCTGTTATATCGATTGAAAACTCATTTCCTTAGAACTGCTTTTTGTGTTTAGTTTATCCTTCCATGCACCTCCGATTAGCACGGTTGGCTACGTACAGTGCGAATAAAGTTCAACATACATATATACAGAGCATGTAGAAGATAAGGAGAGCTCTTGACTTAAAGCTTTCGTGACTGAAGGAATTCATATTCTTTGGGTCTTTCGGTAAAGCCACGTAGATATAAAAATAATAAAAATATCACGACGTTTAGATCGCAACACTAGCAATCGCCATCAGGTGACATTGAAGCGACTGAAGAGGCTGTCATGTTATCTACATGTTCCCAATCAAATGTATACATTTTTGTTCTGTCAATGTTAAGTGTGATTGCAAGAGAGTCTTGTCTAAATTTTCTAGTTCAAATCGGAGCAATCTTATTCTCTCTGAGATCAGGGCTAGGCCGGCTCTGAACAACATCCGTTTAGCATGAGGAGAAGTGACAGCAGATGTCAGTTAAATCTTCTCTACGGGGAGGGTTTCCATACAACTATTAGATCTTTTAACAGACTTCGAGACAGAAAGGCTCATCTGATCGAGTCGCTGACTTTTATGAAGAAATGCCGCGACACTTCTCCTCATGTTGTTCAGGGCCGCCCTAGCCCTGATCTCAGAGAGAATAAGATTGCTCCGATTTGAACTAGAAAATGTATACAAGGCTCTCTTGCAATCACACTTAACATTGATAGAAAAGTGTCTACATCTGATTGGGAACATGTAGATAACATGACAGCCTCTTCAGCCAACTTCAATGTCACCTGATGACGATTGCTTGTGTTGCGATCGAAACGTCGTGATTTTTTTTATTTTTTTTTACCGAAAGACCCAAAGAAATAGATAAGGAGAGACATACAAATGAATGAAAATACAAAACCAAACATAGAATTCAAAACTCTGTAAACCCATGAGGAAAAGAAAGAGTAAATACATTTTTATGGAACAGAAAACAACGAGATTTAAGAAGTCATAGCAAGTAATAGGAACATGAAAGCAGCTAAAAGGAAGACAATTGATCAATTTCAAAGAAAAATCATTAGAGAGCAAGACGGGATGCTATAATGATTGCACAAATCATGAAATTAGCATAGGAAGCAGATCTTATGAACAAAGGTATTCATGTACTCCAAGAAACAAATAATGTTTAAGGTGAAGAGGAACATGTTCCAGATCTGACACTTGAAGAGGTAACCATCATGGGCATCATGAGAAAAGATGCTGAAACAAAATTCAGGGACCTCTTTACTAAATGTTTACAGAGACATTAAATACCACAATCAAGGAATGGATGTAACGCTTGTGAAATGGACTGATGACTCCCCTGTGGACGCCTGTGAAAAAGAGCTTCAAGCTGAAATTTCGATTTAAAGCTTTCGTGACTGCAGGGATTCATATTCTTGGTTCTTTCGGTAAAGTCACGTAGGAGGGAAATAGGAGGACGGCTACTTGCGTTGTGGCCAAAACGCCGTGAGAATTTTTATTATTTTTTTATTTTATTATTTCCTTTCTAGGTGACTTTACCGAAAGAACCAAGAATAAGCTTCAAGCTCATTGGGTTTTGTCCGACTTAAATAAAATATCGATGTCTCAATCACTCTTCAATTCAAAAAGAGGCAAAACTTACTTGAAAAATTACAGAACCATTATAATCTTAACACACATATAAAACATTCCTGCGGAGGGAGCTGGTAGCAACGTTGGGTTGCTCGGTCAATGGCCAGGGTCAACGGCGGCGTGGTGTATTCCGCAAATATGCCCGACGGTGAGGGCGGGCACAAGCCGGCGTGAGTAGGTTAAACGTTGAGTTTTATAAGGGCACCACGGGGTGACCAGCCCCTCCCCTCCCCACCCAGCCCCACCCCTCCCACCCCCCACCCAGCCCCACCCCACCTTCCCCACTCAGCCCCTCCCCACCCTCCCCACCCAGCCCCTCCTCACCCTCCCCACTCAGCCCCTCCTCACCCTCCCCACCCAGACCCTCCCTCCCCACCCAGCCCCTCCCTGCACGACGGACGGACACAATAATCCCCTGTGGGCTGGTGGAACCAGTGGGTTCCTACCAGTATAAACTCTTCATAAATATCAGAGAAGTAAACATTATCCATTTAATGGCCCACTGGCAATGATAGCATACCAGATTCAGATACATACACTTTCAAAAAAATTACATTATTGAATGATTGAGAGTATATAGATCTTGGCGGAAACACTGGCCTTATGTATTTAAAGTGGACCAGTATCAACATTGTAAACAATGTGTCTAAAATGTAGCTTTTCAACTATTACCTGCCATGACTCATGGACTAAAAATATGGACACTTGTAGAAGAACATGAAACACAAATCTGAAACGTTTTTCAAAATACTTGCATATATGGATGCCGCATATTACGCTGGGAGACACAGAAGAAAATGTCAATCGGAGAACAAATGCTAATTACAGACACCATTTGCAAATGAAGAAAATCAGTGTGTGTTTCTGCATGACACACCACGGTTAGCAATGATGACAGCAGGTGAACCAGAATACTGACAGAAAACACAAATTACTTTGACATTTTCAAAAAATCACAAATCACTCAATAATGATTGCATTTGCAAGCCTTTTTGTCAATCTACAAAACTGATGCGCGTATATTGAATGGTTTGCACTGTTCACAATAACCAATGCAAGTAATATATATATTAAAATGAAGTTAACAGAGAACACGGTTAACAAAGCCTTAAAAAGGCCCTCAGAAACCAGGGGTGGCCAGTGATCTAGTGAATTATGAGTGCCTGCGAATGTTCAAAAAGTCTTCCCTTCATATCTGTGCCATACAGCACAACCGCAAAAAAAACAAGTGTACAGTAGACTCTCTCTCTCCATCAATCTCACTTCTGGCAAAATATTCCCGACCATGATGATGGCGATGATGTACTTGGTTGACCCCAGCCTCGAATTTTAAAACGAACAACCTACTTGCTGTGATCTGAAGATCTAGCCACAGTGCCACCTGGCCGGATTTATGAATTTACGAGCAAAGCGATCTACTGTAATATAATCAACTTTAATACAGTGAAAGCCATGATGTTGTATGAAAGCAATATTTATGGATTTATGTACTTGGTCACATGCCAGCCTCATGTATAGTTTGTGGCAATGTCCTGGTGAGCTGCTTTAGTCGTCAGCTAAAGAATTGAGGCCATGAAGAGTAAGTAAACCCTTCCTGAATGCCTTTCTGCAGATTGAGTGGCCCTCGGTTTATTTTCAAGCTCGGTGGCTGCACCAGTCACAAATTAAATGTTTTGCCTTACATGCTGTAACACGTCCATGAGCAATGAGCGAAATGCTTTATAGAAATAAAATAATATATATTTTGACCTATTAATGTGGAGCATGTAAAAAAAATACATTTTGCGTTGAATAAAAAAAGTTAAGATTAAACTGCATGAATCAACACAATTCCCTGCGTTGCTTGTTAATGGCTAGACTTCGGAAAAGAAAACATGTGTTGTATAATAAAAATCGTGCATCTGGCATGATTCTATAATCATAAACAAAGTTCTGGATTTCAATAAAGAGAGCGAATCATATATATTTTTTAATCCCACTTGCACAGACATCTCATCATAACACTGTTTGAACAACATCAGAGCCTCTAGACTTTTTCATTATGTGCATCATACTAAAGTGATGCACCGTATATTCAAAAAAGGGTGTAAATATTACTCCGAAATAGCTTTGCTATCAAATGCAACGCAACAAGGACAGGTTAACCTTCCCCATGAGGATAAATAAATGGCATCCCATGGACGGCTCACTCCTGTTCAAAATAAGTTTAAAAAAATCTTGGCCCACACAACAAGCGACCAAAGGACAATGCTCACACAACCCAACGTGAGAGACTGCAGGCTCCCCTTTTCCACTCACCCATCACCTTCAGTGGCTAAAAATAAAACGCTCCATTCCGCAGCCTCCCTGCATTCTCACATGGAGCAAGCTCAACCTCTTGTTTTGGTTGCGAACCTGTGGTTGGCAGTTTGGTGGATGGTGCATGTTAAACACTACGGTCTCACCAAATGTTGGAACACATACAGAGCAGTCATTATCAACCGTGATATTATCCACTGCTGGATGAAGCCATCCCCAAACCACCGCCATATCTCACGGCCCCGCGATGTAACGAACCATAACGCACCAGAGCCACGAAACGATTTCTATGCCTTATCTCCATGGACGATGCGGTTTGAAAGTAGATTCAATTATGACTGTACGCACACTAAAGTGACTGCCCTAGTGACAATGTCAAATTAGGACGGGGCTGACAGGCGAGCACTATGTCCATGAATTTGAAAGCGTCAATGTGTTTTTTTTACTCCACACCAAGACACACTGCAAATGCACGGTGAGCTGAATAATAAACGAAGCACAATTTAAAATTCAAATATTTATTGACCCACCTACCCCAAAACACAGACATTAACAACGGGTGCAGCACGTTGAGTTGTCTATCACTACACAATGTACGGGACATGGTATTCACCGAGTCTTTGTGTAGTAGACACCTCGCACATTACAGCAACACACACGCATGACATTGCTAAAGAGATGTCTCCAGCAGCATCCCGTAATGTATGAATCGCTTACTATAATGAATGGATCACATTAAACAAGACAGCATCCACTATACATTTAACATATATTGCAGTACAATATTCATATTACAAATGATTAAAACCAATTAGTGGTGGTGCATAACACGGCACAATATAGCCCAATTTTAAGCAAGGTAAACACGCATGGATGGATCGTACAGGGGAAAAAAGAGCTCTTAAATGTTTTTACATAATTTCAGAATCACTTACACAAGATTGCCGTCCTGCCTCCATCACGGCTTAGCTTTGTTGCGCTGGGAAATTCGAGAAATGCACTGTATGGTGCACGTCTTCTCCTTCTCTCAAAGACGCGCACACACACACACGAGCGACGATGTGACCGGCACAGGAATGACCTTGCCGCATCCAGTGGGCTGCTTGTGGACAAGCCGGATTGGATGGTTTCATCCTCCCTGCTCCAACACAGAAAGCACACGTATCCACACCACTCACTGGCCCAAGCCAATGTGCAAGGTAGCTGAACACCGAATCCTAGAGGGGGAAGTTCTGTAAACAACTGCCCGCTCCATACGCATCCGTAATATGTTGATGCAGCATACGAAGGTATATAATGACGCAAGTATGCCCCAGTCAAAGTCCTTGTGCAGAATGCAGCATACGAAGCAAATTAATCAGAAAGCAATGCTTCAACACCCCATAAGCACGGCTGATATACAGGCCTTTGCTATTTTTAGTTCTACAGCATAATCTACGCTTCAAATCATTTGTGTATGCTGGGGCTGTACCAAGATGGGGCTCATGTACAAATAGACTTGGTTGATAAAAAAAATGAAAGGATGCCTTGCGGCTCATTTTCACATTGATGTAGTTGGGATTCTATAATTCCCAAAGTCTATGGCAAAGAATGATACTTTTAAGATTGAATGATTTTCATTTCATCCCAAGGGATTCATTCGTTAATGAATAGCATTCATACAGAAGAAGAGAAATTCGATTTTTTGTTCTCGACAATGGCTGCATATTGCAAATAAAGAAACAATCGTTATTTTACCTTACAGTCTTACACTAAAATCTTTATTTAAATTGGTATTATAACCAACACATTTCAGAGTACCAAAGAATCCTGAGAAAAGGAACCTTTTCAACATGTTCCAAATTTCATGTAAAAAGTTATCAGAAGTTGACATGTTAGGGAGCACATGGTTATTTCCTCTTTCATGGGATGCATCTGCAAAGACTGTACACAAGGCTGCTACTGCTATCAGATTTCCGCATATCTTCACACAGGGCAGCAGCGTGAGGTTGCCAAGCTACATTATGTAATTCCCAAGCACATACTTGATATTGAGCCGCTATGCGAAAGACACTGCATTGTCAGTCATCCAAATTAAATATGCAAGTCTTAAACTCTGGACAACTAGTACATTAACATAATTTCCAAGAAAAGTATCTTCGTGATTAAGACATTATATGTAATGAATATTTAGCAATACTTATCAAGTGCTTTGTATTTGCATTTTTATTGTTTAAATAAGAATGTGCCTTTATAGATATTTAAACTTATAGATTATACGATGCATTTTTATTACATTGCCCATTATCACCAGCCATGATGTAATCCAATGCTGATGGCCTCCCAAAGCCATAAATACCTTTCGTGGTTTCACCATGCGAAAATCCATCCAGTACCTTGCACAAGGGCTGAATTCATCACTACATTTCTACGGTGCATGTCCTCTCGGAAGTTCTCTCCTGTGGCTGGCAATGTTTCTATCAGCAGCTGGACATCATCCCTTCACGACAACTCTTGCCAAATTCCACTTACTTTTGTTAACAATCAATATGATATCTCGAACTTGCATATGTACCCTGATCCAAGAGATCCTCCGTCTCTCGACGCAATTCCAAACGTGCACCTCTCCATAACTCTTTGCATACTTCTCAGCTTTTGTTGTTAATATTCTCGTTGGCAATGTTCGTGTTTCTGAATGATGAGTCAAAGCAGGTAATATAAAAGAGCATATCCATTAATAACAGGGGTTTACAGTGTTGATAGTCACACAATATATTTGATGTAAACACACCTTGCCATCAATTTATTCGTAATGCCAAATCCTGCAACCGTTGCAGTTTCAGTTGTCACCCAACTTTCAAAGTCTGCCCTAACAGTCATCACGCCTCCGCCATCTAATTTTAGGTCCTCAACCTTGGTCGCCAATACCCGTCTCAATAACTTACCCCACTCCATCCTCTAAACCTGCTCCAACCATTGGAACCTCCTCTTTTTTATGAAACCCATACGGTGTATTTGTGTATGTATTTGCTATTTATTTGTATGCAAACTGTACTATTTAATAATAGGGGCCGTTCGCATTCAACTCTCATATATGTTTGTATAATGCAGTTTCGCCAGGTATATTTTGGCTTGCAGGAAACGCTTTGTTGATGATGTAATGTGATTTATAGATGTAATTTAATGTTTTAAAATCTCAAATCATACATCTGACATAGTGCATGTCAGGAACCAGAGTGAACCTACTTTTATAACAATGAAATCCAAGGAATTTACAAGAACTTGGGCTTAAGCAATAATTTCAATATATTCTTTTTCAGTTTCCAGGCTTTGTGAACAGATAAGTTATGAAATCTGTAAGACAGGACATTTTATAGATTAATTACGATTAAAGTCAAGTAACGTCCAATTAAATGCTATTTTAAAGTGCTGTAGATGAAAGATCTTCATTTTAAAACAATACTCAGTAAAAGTGAAGTCATAGTATCTCCTTTGCCAAATAAATTTTCGTTTTTGCTCATTTAGATTGGAAATTGCACATTCCGATGGTGGGGGAAATATCTAAGTGTGGGTATTGATGACTTCTCACCAAGTCTACTACTGAAACGTTAACTGTAATGCAGGTTAAGGACTTTAAGCACAGTACCACTCAATGAGGTATGATTGATTTGTGCATCATTAAACTTGATATATTACAAAAACAAAGTAAAGAACTGCTCCTATCCACAGTTACCCACAAATTTACTTCTCTTATCCACGAGTAAAAAAAATTGTGGATAACCAAGGACAATATAAAAATTGTAAAAGGATGAATTTGCCACGGGACTTCACTTACTCGCGGAATAATTACAAATAGGAGGAATTATGCGCAGTTCCTGCCGAGAAAGGGGCTCGTCAATACCCATGGATAAACGGTGGAAATTAGGAGCCATTTGGCACGTGACTCCATTTTATACTTGAAAAATCACAGATGAGTAGAGTGGCATTTCAGGAGCTGTGGGCGTGCTCGCTTCACTTCAGATAATTATATAATAGGGTGGCGGATACGAGGAGTTCTGTATAAAATATAAATACACGTACTGTACATTAGTTTTTCTCATTGTCTTTGTCAGGATTTAGTGTCAAATGCTCAAGTCAACAGATAGAGGGCAGAAGTGTGCCTTGGTGGTCGGTCCTTTATCAACGCCACTAAATAAATTACAAGCATAACCCAACACCTTTTTGGCTTCAAACGGCAGAGGTCTCACACTCGAAGCTCCATTAACCTAATAACATATAGGGCACATTCCCAGAGTTATGCTGCTGCAAGAAGCCCACCTGATAGCATTTACCAATTACCCCCCAATTTAACCATTCTGTTCCTATTTTTGTTCATGCCCCTTTGAGGCCAAGGGCCACAGCACCCATTACTCCAGCACTATTATTTATATTATTTAGTGGACACATTTCCTGTACCATCCAAAAGTATTGTGTTAATAAATGCAACCTGTTCAAGGTGCATGGTCTTTCACGAGGAAAAGGTGCGTTTGCATTTTCATATTGACCTTTCCATGGCAGCTATGTGAGCAGCATATGCTGAATGCGTAAATGACGTGCGACAGTTATATTAACTCAGAGCCTCGGTATTGAGCAAATAGTGTTTTTTTTAATAAAATGTAATATTTTATGGTTAGCAATATACTTGGAAAAAGTGTAATTAAAAACAACTATTGCACTCCTAATATTTAGCATATTTACTACTGTACTCGTAATACTCAACATTAATATACATGTGAAACGTTATTGCGGCAAAGGAAATAATCTTCAGTTGACCAGCAATGACCTGAATAAACACACATCAGCTAGTACTCATTTTGAAGCAAAGCTTAAAGTATTTTTTCCTTTTTTCACATTCATTGATTCCACAATTATGCAGTCCGATTCAGATGTTTCTTTATAGAACAAAGAACTCTCCCTTTGCTACGGATACTCAAAGCACCTGGCAATTATGGCTATTTGAGCAGGAAATGCAATGGAAATTCGAGGCAACAAATCAATAAGTTTAAGTGATTAAATGGTTTAATGGAATCGGTTATCTCGCATTATAGTCAATGGGAGTGACATTTCTTGATGAATTGTGTTTTTGATTTTCATCATGATCATAAAACTTGATCAATCCACAGCTCAATCAAGGCATCTCCAGTCCGTATCAATCCCTCACGTTAGTTTGATATATCAATGAAAATAGTAAGCGGGCACACCGATTTCATCCCTCCATCTTACTGGTGGGCACCTTGGTGGGCATGCTCACTGCTTTGGCTTCCATATTCGACCACAGGCAACCATTGCTTCGAGTAACATGTTCTGTGGAAGCCAACTTTTTTTAAACAGTAAATAGGATGTCTCTAACTTGTATATGTTATCTAATCATCGTGTTCACCAATTATGTCTGTAATTCCAAGCATACGTCTTGTCGAACTTTTCAGCTTTAGTTACATTTTCTTTGTCAATGTCCACGTTTTTTCATCCATGTCATAACAGATACTATGCACTTATTAAACACGTTCTTATGTGCACATTGGAACAATACTTTCCAAACCCACTCCAATCTGCTTTTTTTATGCCAAGTTAATTCATACCGGCAGAATATGTATCAATACTTAAGACAGTTACTGAATGCTATATGTTTAATATTCAGAAGTGGGTGGATTTTTTACACAAACGCAGAGGAAGGTCGAGCTGAATTAAATAATATATTACGCAAAGTCGCTTCAAATATGACGTTTCTTTACAGAAAGTGACAGTAACAGTGCTACATCCGTGCGTGATGTCACTGCAAAAGAGCCCCCCCCCCCCATTCATATTCATGCCCGCGTGGAAATTTACACTAATGCACAAGAAAGTCGTGCACTCCACATGTTGCACCCCTCCCCTCATTAATAATCATGAGCGGGTGACGTCACTTCACATGCCGCACCCCTTTACAATAACCACTAGGGGGTGACGTCACTCCACATGCCGCACCCCTCCCCAATAACCATTAGCGAGTGACGTCACTGCACATGGGGCAACCTCCCCCTCATTAATAATCATGAGTTGAGCAATTTTGCTAAGAATATTTCAGATTTACTGCAATATACACCCGTCCTTGGACGGGCAAAAAAGGCTAGTGAACTATATGCGCCTTTGAAGGGTACTGTGGTTTTAATAAACAACAGGACGAGGTTTATGTACTGACATTATCCTGCCTTCAAACCCTCTTTGATTACATGTATTAAGGGGGCTGAGATTACATCCAAAATGTTTCATAATATACCACTAATCTGCTGTTCCATTCAAATACATGTATTTTAAATGAAATCAGCTTACAGAATAGAGTGCACAGCATCGCTGTAAAAAAATCGTAGTTATACATTGGCAAACTAAGATGTCAGCAACAGGGCATGATGGGATTACTTTCTTAAAATACAGCTTAAGGCAACAATGGCGATTTTTATTGCAATATTTGAAATGCCACAAGAAAGTATTTGATATACAGGATATATTTTTGTACACATATCCTGGCAATGATGACGTGACAGAAAGCAGAGCTGCAGGTACAGGTGTTGTAATATTTACTCAGCAGGCTTGAGAGCGGTACAACAGCATCCTGTAGTCACGGATTCTTAATTTTCTATGGGCTGTGCAACACATGCACTCACTACGATGTCTGACTGCGTCATTTGGTTATTAATAGCGCTTATAGAAAGCAACATTATTCAAGTATTGTGGTACATTGACATCTGCCACACACACACTGGAGGACAATATAACAGTGCTGCCTATGACCACATTACAGAGCATGCATCCGATCTCAGAAGCTGATCAGTGCTTGGATGGACAACCACAATGCACAGCAGGATGTTATAGGCCGTGGGACTACGTAGAAGTGCAGAAAAATACTGGACTCCTATGCATCCACAAATATTCTCCCGGCCTTCACCAATCCACACTGATCAGTGTGGTGAATGGTAAAATAACCCCCTTTGACTCACACAGCATGGGACGATGCTCATCCATCAGTGAATTGACAAAGGGCTGTAACATGTGCATACCAGTAATGCATGTACTCTATAGTAGAACTTTATCGTATATTGTAGAGTATATGCAACAGTGGGAAACACCGCAGTATATTTATACAATATAATAGTATTATATATACATGCAATGTATAGTGTACGGTACGTTGTACAGGTCTCACGTGTCAAAGAAACGTCACAAAGAATTGTCACAAACAATCGATTGCGTACAATACATATGCACGTATACAATCCGTTGACACGAATAAAGTAAGTGCACGTACAATGATTTATGACACACACACAGCAAAGTCAAGAGAGGGCACAAGAAAATACAATACCTGTGACAAGAAGCAATGTTGGTTGGGTCTACGATTCCAGTCATAAGACATCATCGGAGAACCAGTTAACATTTCATGATAAAAAACAAACGAACACAAAGGATGTCCCTAACCCTACAACAGCCCAACCCCGACGAACCTTCAGAATAAAGAGGCCAAGATCTCACACTTCTCCACTGCCCAAAATATGAGCTCCCATTTTAGGGTGGTTTTATAAGTTTCATTTCAATGAGGTTCAGGAGAGCTGAATGACTGATTGTAACGTTAACAGACCAACAGGGAGCCACACTCACTGGGCAAAGTTGAGCATTAGAATGTAAATTCCCCAAGAGTGGTGTGCCACACAATGGGAATATGTAACGCTAATGCTGGGTTTCAGTAACCACCAGGAGGGCCCCCAAACCCACCACGTGATCATGACATTCGTGTTTAATCACACAGCATGGGGATGCACACTCACCATGGGCTATGATGTTAATTTGTATTTCACTCAAGTGTAATACTCACCACTGGTGTTTGCTAATGTATCATTCATCACACTGAGCCATTCGACGTGTGCTATGAGGAAGGGTCATTGCCTAAAACGTCACCTCTTATATATATTTTTCCCTTTAAAGCTAATAAGGACTATACAACACGAGCCATACTGTAACCCACACTTAGCATTGCTCACGTAAACTTAACCAAGCAGCGATCCACACTTACATATTAAAGTTAACCACACTGCCAGCAATGCGCACCATGGGAACATACCGTCAATAGTAGCATGACAAATTAACCCTCTGGGAGCCATACTCACCATGGATAATATAATGTTCACCACACTGAGAGCCACATCAACCCTGGGGCACATCAATATGCATCATTACAGTATAAGTATAACAGAAGACTACACTCACTATTCGTACTGGAATATGGCACACACTGAGTTACACCGTACCATGTACATCACAGTCCTTTTGCCAATCTACTGCTGGATGAGGGCTTTGTGACAAAGGTGTGAATCGTACAGTTGATTGACCACATGTCACCATGCTGGTCAGACGTGGAGAGCATAGAGGTACAATGCAACAATGGATTTTGAGGCCCTGCCCTCTGCTCCTTATGATCTTCTATAAAATCACTAACCACAATTACCATGGGTGATGTCACCAATGAGATTAACCACATTTACCATGGGCGATGTAACAATGACCACAATCATTTCAATACTCACTTTCAGGTCTAATTTGCCCATGGGTAGACAGAGTACTTACCAAGTAACATTAACCACACGTGGGACCACGATCACCATGGGCAGTGCAACATTCGTAAAGAAAGTCATAACTTTATTAACACTGGATGTAAACCATGCATAATGGGGCAATGTGATAGTCATGCATAGACCATACACGAAGGTACAGTCAAACGCGGACAATGTTGTGTAACATTAACTATATATAGTATAATAGGTTTATCCCTTTTTGGCATCCTCTGGTCTAACACCGTTTGAGACGGGGCATCAAAAGAAAGCTGTCTCTGGTGTGGACCAACCAGTTTCAAGGACAATGCATTTATTATCAGAGTATTAGGATATATTCGAATGTTTTATTTTTATTGTTTTATTATTTCCATTCTGCGTGACTTTACCGAAAGATCCAAGTATATGAATCCTTGCAGTCACGAAAGCTTTAAATCGAAATTTATCAGAGTTTTTTTTATATTGTATTCTGACCACAAGCATTGTGGTTAATGCAGACACGATTCCTCGTCAAAGGTTTCACTTTGGGGTTTTAACATCTCAACACCTGTTTTGTTGCCTGAAAAAAGGGGGGGACCTATTCCCATATTTTGGTACTGACAAAGGAGGGCCCATGACATATACAGTATGTAGGCCACACTGAGAATGTGAGTAGTAATACTAATATCCATTGTGTGGCACATGTTAAACACGGCACATGTTAAACACGGCGTGTTTAACATGTGCCAATATAGTACAGCACCTTGCAAGGAAGGTGATGTACTATATTGTTACATCTCCCATGGAAAATGTGGGTAGTGTACAGCACAGTGCAGTAATATCACCCAGTGTGGTCAATGTTCCATAGCCACAAGGTAAATGTGATTACGTTTTGAAAGCAGATCATTACATATTGCGAGTGGTTCATTTAACATTTCCCACGGTATTATTATACGTGCTTCAAACTGTTGTGTTCACGAGACTAATATATAGTACGTCACCCACTGTGTGAACAACACAACAATTACTCGTGCCAATTGTGATCGATACATCCCTGCGTGTGACACTTGACTGGTGCGGCAGCAGCTTGAACCGTGGGGACGGCGTGGGGATGCTTTCATCCAGCAGTGGAGACAGACAATGGGATGATGGTGATCACAAGCGGTATTTGTGGCATACAACTGTGGTTGCTTTACCCTTAGCCAGAGTAACACGTGGTGAGTACTAGATAGTTAGGACAGCAATACCCCAATAGTGGTAGAGACCCATGGATGATGTTACATGTACATACTGCACAATTACAATACCATTATATTTTACGTGCAAGGGCAAGATGCATGTAGAGGGGGGCCATTGTCCGGCGTATCTATTGTGTTTATGTTATCCGCAGCGAGGATGATTATAATTATAGGTTAGATGGAGCTAAACAAAGAACAGCGTGTTACAGTGTGATCCGTGTGTGTGTTGAATGTGTGGAGTATGTGTGTTGTATGTGTGGGGTGTGTGTGTTGTATGTGTGTGTGTTGTATGTGTGGTGAGTGTGTGTGTTGTATGTGTGGTGTGTGTGTGTTAGTGGTATATTTACGCGTGTGTTGTGTTGTAGGACGTATGTGTGTGCAAATAGGTTGGTGACATATGGACATACATGTTGTGTGTTGCATGTAGCCCGTGTGTATTGTACCTCGTGCGATATGCGAGTGTACACCGTGTGTATCGTGTGTGTGTGTATCTCGTGTGTGTGTGTATACATTGTGCACGTATTGTGTTGTACATTCATCTGCTCGACTGTACCGTGCGAGACAAGAGCGGCTCCATGAGGGCTCCACGTTGCTCCGAATCGCTGCTCATAGCTTGTACCGGCAGCCCGCGTTACTACAGCACTAAGTATAACAACACCGCACACAATTGTAGACACACTGAAGGGCCGTGACGACCTACCTACCACCCATACTCACTCACGCAAGCCACACACACAGAGTAGTCGTAGTAGTAAACGCGCGTATGTGTGTGTGTAAGTGTGTGTACCACAGGCAGACGCGCACACACAAAGACGACTGCAACACGCGGCGCCACAGGCTTAGCGAATAGGAGGAGGAGGAGGGGGAAGGGGGAGGAGCTTCGCAGGGAAACCCCTGGGCCGGGCTGCTGCCGACGTCATAGAGAGGAGGTGTGGTGGGGGGTGGGGGGTGGTGGGGGTTGGTGGTGGGGGGTGGTGGTTGGGGGTGGTGGTGGGGGGTGGTGGGGGGTGGTGGTGGGGGGGTTGGGGGTGGTGGTTGGGGGTGGTGGTGGGGGGTGGTGGTAGTGGTGGGGGGTGGTGGTGGGGGGTGGTGGTGGGTGGTGGTGGTGGGGGGTTGGAGTGGTGGTGGTGGGGGGTTGGGGTGGTGGTGGGGGGTGGTGGTGGTGGGGGGTGGTGGTGGTGGTGGGGGGTGGTGGTGGGGGGTGGTGGGGGGTGGTGGGGGGGGTTGGGGGTGTTGGTGGTGGGGGTGGTGGGGGGTGGTAGTGGTGGTGGTGGTGGGGGGGGGGGGGGTGGTGGTGGGGGGGGGTGGTGGTGGGGGCGTTGGGGGTGGTTTGGGGGTTGTGGTGGGGGGGGGGGAGTGATGGGGGGTGGTGGTAGGGGGTGGTGGGGGTGGTGGGTGTGGAGAGTGGTGGTGGTGGAGGGTGGTGGGTGGTGGTGAGGGTGGTGGTGGGGTGATGGGGGGTGGTGGTGGGTGGTGGAGGTGGTGGGGGGGGTGATGGTGAGGGGTGGTGGGGGGTGGTGGGGGGTGGTGGTAGGGGGTGGTGGTGATGGGGGGTGGTGGGCGGTGGTGGAGGGTGGGGTTGGTGGGTGGTGGTGGTGGGGGTGGTGGGGGTAGGTGGGGGGGGGTGGTGGGCGGTGGTGGAGGGTGGTAGGGGGTGGTAGGGGGTGAGGGGGGTGGTGGGTGGTGGTAGGGGGTGATGGTAGGGGGGTGGTGGGGGGTGGTGGTGGGGGGCGTGGTGGGGGGGGTGGTGGTGGGGGGGGATGGTGGGGGGTGGTGGTGGTGGGGGGTGGTGGGCGGTGATGGAGGGTGGGGGTGGGTGGTAGGGGGTGGTGGTGGGGGGTGGTGGAAGTTCCTCTCTCGATCGTTCTTTATTTAAAATGGCCATACATCTCGACGACTCCACGAGTGCGCATCACTATCAACCCCTTATTATGGACCAATTCTTGGTCACGCCCTGCCCCTTATAAATATCAGCGTTCATCCTGCAAAGTCCCATCACAAGGGAGAAACACAAACAAATAGACAAATACATTTTGCCCGTATTGAAACGGCTATACGCCGTTTGGACCTGAAAGCTCAATTTCGCTGTGCAAGAATAGGAGTAAACCGTATGGGTTGACAGGTATGGGAGTGGAAAATGAGAAATGTGTACATGCATGCACACAGTATTTATAGTTCCACTTGCGACTGTGCCGTCGTGACAACACGACGGGAGGAGCACGCGGTCAGCTGCTGGTTGCCCCCGTCCAAGACCATTGGGAGGTGACGCAAAGGATTGCTCCTGGCCGGCTTCAAGTTTAATTTATTTGGTATAGCCCTGTGAGTCATGCGGCTCTTAAGTCCGGGTGCAACCGCAACAAACAAAATATGAACGGGGAACATCTTAAAGCGACGACGCGCAACAGAAACATCCCGGATAAACCAGCAAATCTTCCAGAAAAAAAACGCAGTTTTTTGCAAAAATCCCAGTGTGACGCAAGTCAAACAATAACCATAATATAATTTAGATTATGATAATTGGTTTTTTACCCTTCTATCTGGCAACAAAACTGTCAGTTTTGTTGCCAGATAGAAGGGTAAAAAACCAATTATCATATTTTTACTGGCAAATGAGGTTCCCATAATAATTTAGATTACCCATATGTTTACGAAATCACCAAAATAACGCTATAGAAACAATGTAACAACAGTAATCATAGGAACTGTGATTTAAATTTGACAATAAACGATATATATAACATGTACGACCAAACTTTGCAGCCATAACTTTGCAGGCTTAGGATCTTCGGCGAAATGCATGAGAAGCAACTCAAACAATGGCAGCATCGGTAAAATGTACGAATACCTGGCGACGGTGATCATGATAATGGTGAAGTAAAACATGTTTTTACTGGTAGGAACCTCCTGGTTACACAAGCCCACAGGGGAATATTGTGTCCGTCGTCCAGGGAAGGGCTGGGTGGGGAGAAGAGGGTGGGAAGGGTGGGGCTGGGTGGGGAGGGTGGGGAGGGGCTGGGTGGGGAGGGTGGGGCTAGGTGGGGAGGGTGGGGCTGGGTGGGGGGTGGGAGGGGTGGGGCTGGGTGGGGGGTGGGAGGGGTGGGGCTGGGTGGGGGGTGGGAGGGGTGGGGCTGGGTGGGGAGGGTGGGGCTGGGTGGGGGGTGGGAGGGGTGGGGCTGGGTGGGGAGGGGCTAGTCACCCCGTGGTGCCCTTATAAAACTCAACGTTTAACCTACTGACGCCGGCTTGTGCCCGCCCTCACAGTCGGCCATATTTGCGGAATACACCACGCCGCCGTTGACCCTGGCCATTGACCGAGCAACCCAACGTTCCTACCAGCTCCCTCCGCAGGAATGTGTTTGTTACAATTCTCCGGCAGTGTGCGGCGACTGTGGTCACCCACAACATTTTGCGACTCCATGGCCGATTGACGAATACGAAGGAGGTGTCATCACAGCATCGATGCGCCGCACCTACTCCTGACGCTATTATCCTGAGCCATACACAGATGAGCATCGATCGGCGCCAACGAAGCGTGCAATTAATCAGCTCACACAATAACAAGTATAACCCGTGAAAAACAAAGTTTTTCACTATAAATCCTTTATATGCGTGGCGGCTAGAGTCCTCTCGTCCTCTGGCTTGAGATGGCTGCCACCTATGGGTCAGATGATTGCATGGCAGCATTAAGCAATTGGTAATTAAATATAATATTTTTGTCCTAAAAAGTGTAAAATTTATGGAAAAAAAATTCACGAACATTAATTGTCACGCACAACGAGTCTGTGTGGAAAATATCAGCTCGATTGGATCACGGGAAGTGGGTTAAAAAACGACCGAAAGATTTGCACGGTCCTAAGCAAGCAAGCAAGCGAACTTAATATAAAGGATTTAACAAGTAAACCCGTAAAAACAAAGTTTTTCACTATAAATTCTTTATATGCGTGGCGGCTAGAGTTTTCTCGTCCTCTGGCTTGAGATGGCTGCCACCTATGGGTCAGATGATTGTCTGCCAGTATTAAGCAATTGGTAATTAAATATTTAATTTGTTTTCCCGAAACAGTGTAAAATTTTGGGAATTTATTTTCACGAACATTAATTGTCTCGCACAACGAGTCTGTGTGAAAAATGTCAGCTCGATTGGATCATGGGAAGTGGGTTAAAACACGACCGAAAGATTTGCACGGTCCTAAGCAAGCAAGCAAGCAAACTTAATATAAAGGATTTAACAAGTAAACCCGTAACAAGTAAACCCGTAAAAAAAAGTTTTTCACTATAAATCCTTTATATGCGTGGCGGCTAGAGTCTTCTCGTCCTCTGGCTTGAGATGGCTGCCACCTATGGGTCAGATGATTGTCTGCCAGTATTAAGCAATTGGTAATTAAATATTTAAAAAAATTTCCCTAAACAGTGTAAAATTTTGGGAATTTTTTTTCACGAACATTAATTGTCTCGCACAACGAGTCTGTGTGGAAAATGTCAGCTCGATTGGATCACGGGAAGTGGGTTAAAAAACGACCGAAAGATTTGCACGGTCGTAAGCAAGCAAGCACGCAAGCAAGCAAGCACGCAAGCAAGCAAGCAAGCGAACTTAATATAAAGGATTTAAAAATTAACCCGTAAAAACAAAGTTTTTCACTCTAAATCCTTTATATGCGTGGCGGCTAGAGTCCTCTCGTCCTCTGGCTTGAGGTGGCTGCCACCTATGGGTCAGATGATTGTCTGCCAGTATTAAGCAATTGGTAATTAAATATTTAAAAAAAATTCCCTAAACAGTGTAAAATTTTGGAAAAAACTTTTCACGCAAATTAATTGTCACGCACAACAAGTCTGTGTGCAAAATGTCAGCTCGATTGGATCACGGGAAGTGGGTTAAAAAACGACCGAAAGATTTGCATGGTCGTAAGTAAGCAAGCACGCAAGTGTAGAGGTGTAATTGTGGAAATGTATGGGCACGGATGGGTAACAAACACAAGGGGCGTGGCTAGGGCCGTACACAGAGGAGGTGCTCACACCGACGTCCGCACCTGCATCCCCCACGGGCCCCTCCCGGGGGCCGAGTGCTATAAAAGGTGGTGAGCCGGAGGGCTCGAGGTCGAGTGTTAGCTTTAACCAGCGAAGATTGAAGACCATCTAGAATAGGCCCCGGAGCTCCCCTGGCTCGCTGTCCTTGTCAGGACCGACCAGGGCAAGCCGGTGGCGTGGCCCCGAGAGCCCAGACTGACGTTCTTATAAGAGCCGGTCTGGAGACTCAGGGTGCCGGGATCCCAGCTTGACCAGGGCTGGGATAGGTAGCCTCCCCTAGCTCCGTAGTGGAGGACTCGGGCGTAGGTTAGACGAGTGAAGGGGACGATACCCCTTCAAGTGTTGTGTGTACCCGTTACTGTACACGAGTTGGTATTAATAAATAAGTGTGCCTCCGACCCCGTCGTCAAAGCCTCCTAAATACTTACGACACAAGCAAGCAAGCAAACTTAATTTAAAGGATTTAAAAATAGGCAAGAACATCGATTTTTTTTTACATTTATTGCTCCAAATATCAAATTCTGATGTATGTGTAGTGGCATCGCGGGATGCCACTGCATGACACCTAAGACCGGCCTGTGTGTGAAGCAGCGGACACGCTGCTCACACCACCCACACAGCACGGCAGTTGTCCGACATTGCACTCCGTGTGCAGTGCCAGCCCCTAAAGGCTAGGGGGCGAGAGCGCCTGGAGCGGCGCAGGGGTGACAGGGGGCCATGGCACTCCGGATGAACCCAGAGGGCGAATAGCCGGAGGTACCGGGGGTGGGGCCCCCAAAGAGGGGGCTGGGGGACCCTGGGACTGGTTCCAGATGCCTCTGGAATGTTCGAGAAGGGATGCGTGCCTATGGGCGGAGGAAGCCCCGTTGTTCATCTGAAGACATGAAGACGTCCTCCTAAAGAAGAAGCCACGAAGACAAGACCCGGACTTGAGTTGGGGTTCAGGCTTGACAGCCTCCCCCAGTTGTGTTAGGGCCTCGTTAGCCCAGAGGGACGACCTCCCCAGGTTACCTGGTGGAAGGGGCAGCTACCCCTTTGTGTTGGAGTGTATTGTCATAAACACATTCCTGTGGAGGGAGCTGGTAGGAACGTTGGGTTGCTCGGTCAATGGCCAGGGTCAACGGCCAGGGCGTGGTGTATTCCGCAAATATGGCCGACTGTGAGGGCGGGCACAAGCCGGCGTCAGTAGGTTAAACGTTGAGTTTTATAAGGGCACCACGGGGTGACCAACCCCCATTAATATTAATTCTAGATTTGAAGCTTTCGTGACTGCAAGGATTCATATTCTTAGGTTTTGTCGGTAAAGTCACGTAGGTAAAACATCAAAATTAATAAATTTATATTACCAAGAATGTCTGTGTGCAACGCTCGTGACGTCACTCACGTCAACCAGCCCCCCTCATTAATAATCATGAGCAGGTGACGTCACTCCACATCGAACAGCCCCCCTCATTAATATTCATGAGCAGGTGATGTCCTCCAAATGGACACCCCCCACCCCATTCATAATAATTAGCGGGTTGACGTCACTCCACATGGGGGGGGGGGGCGAGGCGCCTCCTCCCCCCTCCTCGGCGTCAACTCACAACCCTCACTACAAAGGCAGAACCCTCACGTCACGCGGTCTCCGTAACGCTGTTGAGACATCGAAGTAAAAAGGACGTCGTGATGAACAAGGGATTATAACCTTTACATGAAATAGCTCCGTGTCACCGTGCCCTTACAAATTGCACACAAATTTATGCAATGAATATATCACGTCCTGGTCTGCTTTTTGCTTCCAACTTTCAGATTTACTGCAATACACTCGTCCTTGGACGGGCAAAAGGCGAGTTAACATGAATAGTTGTCCCTTGTACTCTAGTGGCAGTGCCTTACGTCGATAATCCCTACTCCAAGCTCGTCTTAGCAGCGTTTTGGAAAATATCGAGAAAGAAACTAAGCCCCGATAATCATCAGCCAATGATCAATCCACAGTTCCGCGATGCAACAAATCCACAGGACCCACTTATGAGCTGATTTCATTGCTCCATCTCCCCACGGTGGCTGTTATCACGGACACCTTCCACTCTTGACTGCCATTGCCTCATTATTCCTGACCATCGGACATCACCCCTTCTAGCGGCGACCTGTCATGCCCAAGCTCACCCACGTGTATTAAAGGTGTGAATTACGTCTCAAACGCTACGTGTGTCCTCTTACACACGTGTTCCTCTTTCTGTATTTACACATTATATGACTACTATTTACTGCATTCATATCTTGTGTGCGTGATATACTGTGCTACTGTATTGAAGAAGCTGTGGTTCTGTGGGTGGGCTGGCTCCATCATTGGAATGTGGAATTTTCAGCACTGGATCAGGGTGAGCACCGCCAGCCTCACATGCGGATGATGACAATGATGTGCTACTGTATATTAATGCGTTATAGGTCGTGGGGCTACGTTGTGTGCGTCAGAGGGCAGTGCAACAACATAATTGGATTGTACTTCGATGCTCCCGCGTTTAAACTCCACCCCCACCCCGCCCCTTCACCAACCAGCATTGACCAGTGTGAAATAGGGCACCCCTCGATATACGGAACAGATACGTTCCTGAACGGTTGTCCGTAAAGCGAAATTCATTATGCATTTCGAATTCGTTACCTAATTTATATCGAGTTGCCGTATAACGAGGCAACTCGTTCCTCGTTATACGGTAACTCGTTATACGGCAACTCACATCTGATGAAAGTCGATTGTGGTAAACCGATACACCACGGCAGCACCGAGATCGGCATTATGCACGTACATGCTTAATCATGTACAGTGTAAAGTAAATGCACAGTTTACAATGTTTGTTTTCATATTTCATTCATGCGATATTCTCATGCCGTGACATGAGGATATAATTCATGAGTAGAACATAACTGCTTATTTCCAGCGCTTCTCGTGTTGTGAGAATCGTGTACAGCATATGCTACCGTGTTGAGAGATCACGTCAAAAAAGAAACATCTCTATCTTCAGATAGCCTGACAAGAATACTGATGATGCCTTATTAACCCAGAGAACAACTCCGCACACGGGAAATACAAATGCACGTCCTTGAGACGTTTTCTTCGAAGGATCAGTCAATTTTCAACCAAATGAATATAAACATGACTCATGGCAAATATGGAATTAATTCAAAAGGAGAATTATATAAACCTCAATTGGCTGTTTCGCGGGTTTAATATAAAGGTCGCACACATGTCAGCTGTCTGCCATCACCACTGTATCTTGTGCATTGATGAATTCAACCAGCAGATGGTGCACAGAAAACGAGACGCATGCAGCGTCATCACCATGACAATGAACACGTACAAAACATGACATGCTCTACGGAGATCACGCACAGCGCGTTCCCTTCTTCAAACGGAGGCTTATTTTGAGATAGATTTGTTTTTGGCGTGTGCACCATCTTAAAACGTTGCTGATTCTACGCACCGCTCATTCAGAGAGGAGATGGAAATTATTATTAATCAAGAAATGTTTTGAATGTTTTTCCTATCCTGTTCTTAATTCCAGCCTTGCACCATGTTTAACTTCTTTTGCACCGTACGTAGCCAACCGTGCTTATTGGAGGTGCGCGGCAAAGACAACTAAACACAAAACGCAGTTAGAAAGAAATGAGTGTTCAATATAGATTTATTTAGGTGTGTGTGGTGTTATATTTGGCAGCTCACGAATGTTAATCGTTCGAAAGAAATTTAACAGGAATGATCAAAGTTATTGTGCTAATGTATCATGAATGTATTTGATCATAGTCACCTATGATCTCTATTCACTGCCTTGATGAAGGCCTCTTAGAGCCACTGTCATCTCTCACAGTTCTCTGATATGACAATCCAATCCACACACGAGCTGATTTAATTGCTCCATCTCCATGGCGGCCACACAGTCGGACGTGTTTCCCTCCTTGAACTGCCACTCAATTGTTAGCATTGACCACAGGAAATCATCAAATTCATTTAAAATTCATGATTAATTACGGTTGTATTGATGCTGCATCACAATACTAGAGTTGTGTTGTAACTTTTTATTTTACATTAATCGTTAGCTACATGCTGGCTTTTCATAATTCTTAACAGATTATCTCAAACTTGTGAACTAGTGTATATCCACAATTCCACAGATTATTATACAAATGAGCTCAGTGAGAGCTCAGCGCATTCCGTTCGCTCAGATCAGCTTTTTCCCACCATAGGTGGTCAGACGCAGCACGATTCGTCCAAAATTACTTTCCAGTTGATTGAAGGAACACTTTGCTTCGTTTCAGCATCCAACAACCTTCACGGGACAGCACAACTTATTTCCAACACATTGCGGCCAGAGAGAATTAATTATGTAATTTTGCCCCAGATCGTCCGGGAATGCGCTCTATCCATAACACACTGGGAAGATAAGCAGGTTAGAGCCTGAATGGGCGACCATCGTGCACACAAACCAGGTGTTATCGGCATTGTGGCACTCGAACGCAGTGCAGCGAAATCAAATTTTGTTGTATTTGTACTCCCGTCGTTCCAACTTAAAAAAAACCCCTGAACTGACCAGTGAATCGACAAACAGGCTGCATCTCCGATTAGTACATAAATTCTATACAATGCTGCGTACGCGATGTACTCATGCATTATGAAAAGCTCATTGGCACATGATTCTGATTATAATCCTCATCTCAGTTTTCATTTATTTGGTATAGCCCTGTGAGCCATTCGGCTCTTGAATCGGGTGCAACCGCAACAAACAAAAACATGAGCAAGAAAACATCTTAAAGTGACTATGCGCAAACAGAAAAATCCAGGAAAAAACAGCAAAAATCATCCAGAAAAAGCACCGTAAGTGATATCTGAATTAGTCTGGAAACCCCTGCCCTCCTGGTGATTGCTTGTATGGGTGACCACCGGTGCAAATTCCAGGTGTCGTAGGTGTGGGACTGCAAGGTGGGTAATAGATGGTAGTACAAAGTAAAGGGTTCACTTCGCAGATTCGTCTTTTTTTTGTTATCTGCGTCACCTATCGGAGGCGTTCCTGCTCCACCCCCTTCCGCGGGGTGCTAACGAAGAACAGAGTTCCAGAAAACTGTGACCGTGCGTTCAGAGTTTTCTTCCTTGCAATTCCAGAAAACCCTCCGTTTCTAGAGTACAAGCCACAGCTGTCAACCCCTTATCAGTGCCCTAAATTACAGACCAATTCAGACCTCATTGGTAAACCCCATGCCCTTATAAATCTCCCATCACAAGAAACACAAATCGACGCAAAAAAATGTTTTGCCCGTATTGAAACGGCTGTACGCCGTATGGGCCTGAAAACTGAATTTCCCTGTTCAAGTATACGGGGTAAACCGTACGGGTTGGCAGCTATGCAAAGTCTTTGTTCAAATCGGTGCCACCATCACTGCAGGTGCGCACCTTGTCATCAAATTGTCCCTTCAATCTTCACATTGTGCGCCCTCTAGCGACGAGACTGAGCAGATTGAGATCCCCCACGGCCAACGTTCTCTCGACGCGGTTTGTCATTCATTTCATTGCCAGTGATATAACTCGAAGGATATCATGACTAATTTTCAAGAGGATCATTCTTGAGAACATTTGGTAAAGTCCTTCGTGAGTTGTTTTTATTTTAGAAGCTGAGTGGCTAGAGAAACGCGAAGCATAGTGGGGAAACTATAATTATACCAGTAACCTACTTTTACAAATATATTGAACTTACCACTTGCAGGCACCACCTCGGAGTTTAATTTTACCGTGGCTCTCACAATCCTCAAAGAAAGAAAATACTTAAAAATCATACGATTTAGTGTTCGAATCACAAGCGCCACCTTGTGTCAATATGTGGCATCTGTCAATCTCCATATATATAAAAGGCAAAGTTGTGAATGTGTGTCTGTTCAAAAATGTTTAGAGTACTTCCCGACATGCAACAAAGTTGAAATTTGCCATGTGGATACTTTCCAGACTGTGCACCATGCAAAATTTATGAAAATACACTTTTTTTTTGGGGGGGGGGGGGGCTCGATAATGCATAGATTTTTTGCACGGCAAGTGAGCTGTGACGTCACATCTGTCACGTGACCCGCGCACGTGGAAGCGTAACGCATTGTAGTGTAGTGGTTAGCGCGCTGCGCTACGAACCCGGCGACCCGAGTTCGATTCCCGCTCACGGCTACCACCAGTGACGATTATTTGAACCGGTCCTGGGCCTCTCCTAGGTCGACTCAGCCTCAAACGAGTAACTGTTGTGGTGTGAACATCGCCACTGGGAAGACAAAGGCGGCCGGGTGTGGTGAATCCAAGTCCCGGGCAAAGCCGGGGTAGTACAGCTAGTCGTTTATAAATATCCCACTGTGACCATGAAATTAAACGCAACCTCAATTGAGTTGCAGCACATCGATTGATTTCCATGTAACATAACGTCTACTGAGCGTTAACTATGAGTGCGCATGTGGGATTGTAAACTTCCTGTTAAAACACAGCTGATTTCAATCGATAAACAAAGTAGATTATAAAGTAACCAGCAAGGTGATGTATTGTCATACAATCCCCATGACTGAACACTCTTGACTCCGTTTCAATTCGCTGTTCGGAGTGTATATGTAGTGGTGATACGCGCTGGCAGGAGGGATCGTGAGGCAGCGCGTGGTGATTGGTTACATCGAGTGGGTGCTCGCATCGCGGTCCGCATAGGCTCCGCCCCCTCGGGAGGGGAGGGCTATGTAAGGCGATGCGCGCGGGCACTCGGGGAGTTGGTAACCGGTGAAGACAGAAGACGGAGGAAGAGATAGGCCCTGGGACCCCTAGCCCCGCTGCCCTTGTAAGGGCCGGGGTTCTGAGAGGCTCAGAGGCGAGGCCTTGGGATTCACGGTCTGACGCCCTTGTAAGGGCTCGGGCTGTGTAGCCCAGTGGTCGAGACCCGTAGTCTGACAAGAGGGGTCTGATAGCTCCCCGTGGGGAGAGCGTAGCCGGAGAGCCTGAGTCCAGGCAGAGATAGGCACGCGTACCCTACGGGAGAGACTGAGTGCGGCCCGAGCCGAGTGCGCGTAGGGGTCTGATAGCTCCACGTGGGGAGAGCGTAGCCGGAGAGCCTGAGTCGAGGCAGAGATAGGTGCGCGTACCCCACGGGGAAGACGGAGTACGTGGCCGAGTCAGGCACGTGTGACATAGGTATTATCTCGGTTGGGACTGTTACGTGTGCAACCGTTGTGAATAAAGAGTGCTGTCCCGTCAACTCGTCTCCCGCCATTATTGAAGATATTACAACTGGCGTCAGAAGTGAACCTGTCTTCAAGTCATGGATACAAGGAAGACTCATCGGACTCACGAGCGTGACCGGGAGGACGACCACGACGATTCGGGACAGCGAGCATCGGGAGGAGAGGAGGAGGAGATGCCGACGCCGCAGGACCCTTCACGGGCGCCCGACGATCCGCTGGGGTCCGACACCGGACTCCGCGACGCACACTCTCGTCTGGTGGAACTGCTACTTGCCGCGGCGTCCATCCTGGCGAAGATCACCGCGTCAGGAGGAGGGAGGACGTCGACGGACGTCGAGAGGGGTCGCGTGGGAGATTCCCGCCAAAATGTGCTGCGCGCCAAGGACTTTGAAAATGGCGCCATTTTTACCGAGCGGTCGTCTTTTGGCGGGAATCGCGAGCAACACGTGACCGGGGACCTCCACTCTCTGCCGCTCACGTCATCAGCGTGCGCTGCGGGCGGCCATCAACCGCTCATGATAGGGGCCGCCATTGGGACTGTTACCGACGGCGTGGCGTGGGAAAATCACCTGTCGGAGGACGACATGGTTTTTCAGCAGCGACTTCCCGCGCTGACGGCCTTCAAAGCCGAAGGGGGTGACTGGGGCGCCTTCCAGCGGAGATTCCTCGCCCATCAGGAAATGTCGGGGTGGTCCGACGCTACGGCGCTACGGGCACTGCCTGCGATGCTGGACGACAACGTGCTCGCGGCCTTCAGGTCCGCCCCGAGATCGGCCCGCTCCACACTCAAGAACGCGCTGGGCCTCATGGCCAAGGTGTATGGTCCTCCCTCTGCCTGCCGCCACCAATTCTACGGGCGACGGAAGGGGGACACGGAGACAGCGCTCGCATACCGCACAGCGCTGCTGGCTCTTGCGGACGCCACCTTCCCTCGCATGGACGAGGAGGGGCAGGACGCCATGGTATTGGAACAGCTGCTGACGCTGGCTCAGGACCTGGGGGTCCCCATCAACACGGCGGATGAGGTGGACATTTGTTCGTTGCGAGTTGCAACTAGCATCCAGGCGCATGAGGTCCTAAAACGAAAACAGCCGGTCGTCTGCGCTTCTGCCGCGGTCTCAGCTCCTGCCCCGGTGGACACCGAACCTAAAGTCAGCCGCCCACGGGAGGAGGCATTCGCTACAGCGCGACCGGGGGATTGGAGGTCGGGGGGTCGTTCGCCTCTGCGATCGACCCACAAGCTGGAGCAACCGAGACCTGCGACGTTCCTCGTCACGTGCTACAACTGCGGCCTTCACGGCCACATGGCGTCCGGGTGCCGCGCTCCACGTCAGCATGCCGCAGGACCTCGACTGGACGACGACCAAGGCCCCAAGTCGTCCCAACTACCCCCGGCAAGTCGCGGCACTACACATGCTCGGTCCGCATACACGTCACACGTAGGCCGCCGCTTCGCGGCTGAGGAGGTGCGCATGGGGGCCGGGGGTTCGGTTCGGAAAGGGGGGTTCGTACGCGTGCCGGGAGAAATTGAATGGTCCGAGTTGGGCCACAGGATGGTGGCCGCGTCGGCCGGGGCGTCTGTGGTTACGGGTTTTATAAACGGTATCGAAGTCAGGGTGCTGGTGGACACGGGCGCGTCAACAACTATTATCTCTCACCTTATTTACAACATTCTCCCCGTCCAATGTCGGCCTCTGCTCCCGGTAGATGTGCCATGTTACGCGGCGAATGGGGGCTCATTGGGCATTGTCGGCCAGATTCGGGCGAGCATTTGCATAGGGGATATTAAATTATCGGGACCTGTTTTGGTCTCTTCTTCCCTAGCGGTTCCATGTCTGTTGGGTACAGATTTTTTGGCTAAGATGCCCATTAAAATTCTTGTGGATCAGGGTTGTATCGAGCTGCCATCGGGTCGCCGTATTTCATTTTTGTCTAACCCTACTAAATTGCGCACAGCTTGTGCGACGGTCCAAGCGCTAGCGACCCATACGGTGCACGTACCCCCGGGTTCGCAGATGTTGGTACCCCTCCGGTTGCGGAAGCCGTTAGGTGGGGAGACTGCGGGGCAGGGCGTGCTTTTGGGTCCGTCGAACAGAGCTGTGGGGGGTCTTGACTTGGCGGTGGCTCAGACGTTGGTACGGGCTGACGGGGACCCGTTTGTCATGGTTTTGAACGCGGGTTCGCGGCCGGCCGTTATTCCGCAGGGCACGTGCTTGCTCACGCGGCACTGTTCCCTGCGGAAGAGCGGCTTATTGCGCACATTGATCCCGTCCCGGCGCAGAAACTTCAATCAGGGGATGACCTGCAGTGGTTAGACTCGCTGTGTGCGGGCTCCACTCATTTGTCGAGTGTGCAATTGGGTGCACTGCGCGCTCTGCTGATCGAATTCTCAGATGTGTTCAGCAGGCACAAATATGATATTGGGTGCACCGACCTGTTACGCCACCACATTGAAACGGGTGACGCGGCACCAGTTCGGCAGAATCCGTTCCGGTTGAGTCCTACTGAGAAGGAACACGTTCAATCGGCCGTCAATGACATGTTAACCGCCGACATCATTTCGCCCTCATCCAGTCCGTGGGGGGCACCCATCGTTCTGGTTAAAAAACAAGATGGGTCCTTGCGGTTTTGCGTTGATTTCCGTCGCCTTAATAAGATCTCCGTGGCTGATGCATATCAGCTCCCCAGAATGGATGAGTCTCTGGATGCGTTAGCTGGGGCGCGGTATTTTTCGATGCTAGACTTACTGTCGGGATTCTGGCAATTACCACTCGACGATGAGTCAAAACCTAAGACCGCATTCTGGACTCCTGGGGGCCTGTTCCAGTTTAATCGGTTGCCCATGGGACTCCATTCTGCTCCCGCGACGTTTCAGCGCCTTATGGAATTGGTTCTGTCAGGCCTGCAATGGGATACCTGCCTAATTTACCTTGACGACGTCATCGTTTTCAGTAGGACTTTCGAGGAACACCTCCAACGATTAAGTGGGGTGTTTCTGAGGATGCGGTCGGCTAAGTTAAAGTTTAAACCGGCTAAATGCCACCTGCTTCGGGAATCTGTACGGTACTTAGGCCACATTGTCGACTCTTCGGGGATCTCCACCGATCCCGCAAAGATGAACTGCGTTAGTTCATGGCCGACGCCCACGTCGGTTACCGAGGTCCGCAGTTTCATTGGGTTTGCTTCCTACTACCGTCGATTCGTTGAGCATTTCGCCACCATAGCCAAGCCCTTGCATGCTCTGACGGCCAAAGGGGTCAGGTTTCGCTGGGGGCCAGAAGAGGAGGCTGCATTCTGCTCCCTTCGGGACGCCTTGGTGGGTGCCCCGCCCTTGTGTTACCCTGATTTTACGAGACCCTTCCTGCTGGATACGGATGCCAGTAATACAGCCATTGAGGGGGTGCTCTCACAGGTGGTCGGGGGAGTCGAACGGGTGGTCGCCTACGGTAGCAGGGTTTTATCATCAGCCGAACAGCGCTACTGTGTGACCCGTCGCGAGTTGCTGGCTATTGTTTTTTTGTACAGCAATTTAGACCGTATCTCTACGGCCGTCATTTTACGGTCCGTACTGACCATGCAGCACTTCAGTATGCATTGCCGGTCGCCCAACCCTCGGGCCAATTGTCACGGTGGTTGGAGGTCCTCCAGGACTATCAATTTACGACCACTTACCGTAAGGGGTTGCGCCACACCAACGCGGATGCCCTGTCGCGATTGTCGCCTCGTTCCGAATGTGCGTGTTTAATGGGGTCGGCGCGCTGTAAACCGCATGTCGCTGTCCCCGAGGGTGAGTTGGTCGCGGCCGCGAACGCACCACTGATCGATGTTCCCGCTACTCTTGCGGGCGGGGACTCGCTACTTTCGCTGTCTCTCGTTGAGTGGGGCCGACTCCAGATGGCTGACAGCTCCCTACTTGCGTTGCGTCGTAGGGTGGGGGGTCCCGAGGAGGGTCAGAAGAGAGCCGGCTCCTGGTTGCTTAGACAGGGCCTGCTGATGAGATGGGACAATATGTCCCGGCGGCACGCACTCATCGTGCCCTCCGCTATGCGGGGCAAAGTTGTTCTGGCCGCACACGAACGCCTCTTGCATCTGGGGGTAAACAAAACGCTCGCTCTGCTCCAGCGAGACTATTATTGGCCGGGGATGGGGAGCGATGTGGTCAACATACTGAAGGTGTGTGTGGGCTGCGCGCAACGGAAACCACCGCCCGTTGCACATAATCCGCCGCTACAGTCCATTCAGGTCTCGCGCACGAACGAGCTCGTTGCGCTGGATATCTTGGGGCCTTTTCCCGTGACGCCTAGGGGTAACAAGTACCTGCTGGTTGGGGTGGAATACTTCACTCGATGGCCTATGGCGTGGCCACTTGCCAACCAGTCGGCGGCGGCCGTGGCGGACGCCTTTGTCCAGGGCTACGTCTTGGACAAAGGTGCTCCCGAACGCTTGCTGACCGACCAGGGGAAGAATTTTTCGAGCAAATTGCTGCATGAGGTGTGCGACCTTTTGGGTACAAAAAAGGTGCGTACCTCCCCGTACCACCCACAGACTGATGGGATGGTGGAGCGACTCCACAGAACTATAACTTCCATGTTGTGCCAGCAAGTGTGCGAGGCACAGGTTGACTGGGACTTAACAGGTCCCGGGTGTCCTCGCCGCGTACAGGATGGCCCCCCATGCAGCCACGGGATTTTCACCATTTTATCTGATGTACGGTCGGGAGGCCGATCCGCCCATGGAGACCCAGCTGGGGCTTTCCGTGCCGCGGCCTAAATCCAAGTTGGCCGACTATATTAAATTTAACATTGCGAAACTGGCCGAGGCATGGGAGGCTGCACGGCTGATTTCGAGGTCCCGCCAAATCGCTAACGAGCGCTTGCGTGCACGGAAGGTGTACGTGCACGATTGGAAACCGGGCGATAGGGCCTGGCTGCACTGCCCTCATGCGCCGTTGGCTACGTCTCCTAAATTACTGAGGCCGTGGCGGGGACCCGTGGAGGTCGTGCGGGTTGCACGACCCCAGTGTGTTCAGATAAAATGGGGAAAGCGACGTTGGTACGTTCACCCCTCCCGGCTGAAACCATTCTCGCCACCATATGGCCTTCCTTTATGTCATGATGACCTAGCATGTGATGTGACCGGCGACTCGGGGAGGGAAATGTCTCCGCCTGATCCTCACATGTCTTCGCCTGATCCGCTCCCAGGTGTCTCGGAACTGACGGCTGTCGACCGGCGGCAACCTGATCCCCAGGTCACGGGCGGCTCTTCCAGGCCTGCTCCATGCCTCCCGGGGCTGCCCGAGCCACCGGACGATCGACAACGTCCCGTCCCGTACGACGGACCGGCCAGGCGGACTCGCGCTAGGTCGCGCCACTTTTCATGACTGAATAAATGAGGGGGTTGAGGGACGCGTCGGCCGGATCGTCCTGTCACAGCGTTCCCCGTCCGTCCTACCGCTCTATTGTTCCGTTCAAGGGGCGAGCGCGGGGGGAAGACCAGGGGGTCAAAGAGACTCTGGACACGTCGGTCTTATAAAAAATGTTTTATTGAGTTACTCATCGGTTTGTACATAGGTTCCTTGTTATTACTGAATAATGTTCGCGGTTATTGTGTTGTGTTGTGTTACGTTGTGTTCATGTTACGGGGCGCACGTGTGGAGTGGGGTTTTTTTTGACAGCCGGGCCGGCTGCGAGCTATGTGGGAGGGGGTGATGTAGTGGTGATACGCGCTGGCAGGAGGGATCGTGAGGCAGCGCGTGGTGATTGGTTACATCGAGTGGGTGCTCACATCGCGGTCCGCATAGGCTCCGCCCCCTCGGGAGCGGAGGGCTATGTAAGGCGATGCGCGCGGGCACTCAGGGAGTTGGTAACCGGTGAAGACAGAAGACGGAGGAAGAGATAGGCCCTGGGACCCCTAGCCCCGCTGCCCTTGTAAGGGCCGGGGTTCTGAGAGGTTCAGAGGCAAGGCCTTGGGATTCACGGTCCGACGCCCTTGTAAGGGCTCGGGCTGTGTAGCCCAGTGGTCGAGACCCATAGTCTGACAAGAGGGGTCTGATAGCTCCCCATGGGGAGAGCGTAGCCGGAGAGCCTGAGTCCAGGCAGAGATAGGCACGCGTACCCTACGGGAGAGACTGAGTGCGGCCCGAGCCGAGTGCGCGTAGGGGTCTGATAGCTCCCCGTGGGGAGAGCGTAGCCGGAGAGCCTGAGTCCAGGCAGAGATAGGCACGCGCACCCTACGGGAGAGACTGAGTGCGGCCCGAGCCGAGTGCGCGTAGGGGTCTGATAGCTCCCCGTGGGGAGAGCGTAGCCGGAGAGCCTGAGTCGAGGCAGAGATAGGTGCGCGTACCCCACGGGGAAGACGGAGTACGTGGCCGAGTCAGGCACGTGTGACATAGGTGTTATCTCGGTTGGGACTGTTACGTGTGCAACCGTTGTGAATAAAGAGTGCTGCCCCGTCAACTCGTCTCCCGCCGTTATTGAAGATATTACATATATAAGTAGGCGCCACTTTGTGAGGAAATCGACTGTGTGTGCTCCACGGGGAAACTGGTCACCACCACAGCAATGTTGCATTTCCACCATCGCCTTGACGCCAAAAACGAGAAGATTGAAGGTGACTTCGATAAGATTTGCAATAACAACGAGATTGGAGAACACAAAAGAACATTTAGATTTCATAGAGGACAAGGGTAAAGGAAGGAATAAAGTACATGAGTATTAGCAGAGTGCCCATGGCCCATGAGCAGTGACACATTTCATGGTTCGATAACAGCGACCACCCTGGTTAATACTACACACGCTTATTAATAAAATACTTCACAGTGGACTTTACTGATTCCATGACGTTATTCCAAAAAGAGTTGGCCATGTGTGCTGGCACCATGGTCCAAATTGCCACATTTTATAAATCACTCGTAAATTACTTAATTGGAAAGCCACATGGCAACATCGTACCCTACTGGTAGACTAATGTCCACTTGCTGGCCGATGCTGCCTTCATATTGTGCCTTAAATTGACAGCTGCTATTTGGGTCCCTTGCCGCAGGGCGCTTCGAGATGCACTGGATGGGGAGGCGTGGTATAAAATGATAAGGCATCAGTGGAGGTGGTGTGTATTATAACGGGTTTTTTTTATTTTCAAGACAGGCGCTTCAGCGGTCCACTCTCCAATATTCACATAAAACCACATCAGTGTGCAGGGCGGATTGTGCTCTCGACTTTGGGCCAGAAAAAGCTAATTTACATCCAAGATGACATCACGTTCACTGTAGGGCACATTCCTCCCGCTGAAATGTAAGCCAATCTATTTGCGTTCAGACATCTGGACAAATTGAAATTGCATTGAGAGGTAGAAAGAGAAAAACATGGATTTGACAACATACGCTGGTTAATTACATATGAAATTAGTGGTCTCTGACACGGTAAGTAACTTGGATTGTTTATTCAATAAAAGCTCGGTACAGCCATGCGTCTCCATCTCTTCCATTTTGCGGCGTTCACTCTTCGCGTGGCTACGCTGCCTCGCGCCACGTGGCGCTCACCCGCGTACCGCTGGCTGACGGTGCGCTAGGGAGCGGCAGGAGGACGAACCGCCACGTGGTGGATGGAGATGGCGGGGCAGCAGCGGCAAGGCTCCTCTTCAGTCTTCAGCACCGACCCCTTGCGTTGCTTTGTGTCCCGCTTATATCCCCCTACCCAAGTCTAAGCCCCGCCTCTCCCCACGCCCCTCCTGGAATCTTCACGAACGTTCCCGAGACTTCCCTGGTGGAACCGCCTCTCAACTTTCACCCAGTTATGAACCCCACTATGGATAATCATGAACTGTAGAATGAATATATGCCCCATTAATAATTCAGGCGATGGCGCTCTCATTACACATAATTCAAATTGTTAAGAAAAAAAGTAAGTGGGCTTGGGCAGGATACGTCGCTAGAAGGGATGATGTCGGTGGTGAAGAATTACGGAGTTGAAGCCAAGGAACAGAACCCGTCCGGGAGGATATACATCAGCTCGTATGCAGGTGGTAGGTGGGTTTATATATTGGAGGATCGTGAGAAAGGGACGGCGGATGGGCGAGGCCTTCGTCCAGCAGTCGATAACGATATGAACAAAGTATATGTGCGTAGCGTTGTGGCAGAGCAGGTAATTAAAATAATGAATTATGGTATTAGGTCATCATGCCTCCAGTGTCTATAAATCGAGGACTTTCAATTGAGATCAATTATGCGGAATAACCACTGCCTGCTTCAAATCATTCGCCAATAGCATTTCAGATATTCACCAGCCTACATTACTTTTCAACCTAGACAGACATAGAAATGGTGCTGATAAATATCCCCACTGTATGAAAGAAGATGGCAGAGAATTGACATTGGTTATCCTATGGATGCAGACCCCACCATGGGAATATGCAATTTCACCCATTGGCTGAGAAATGCTTAACACAGATGAGCTAGAATTGCAAGACATTCTGTGCTAGATCTGCATTGCGAGGAACGGTCAAAGCTAATCGATTTTTCGATGTGTCCAATTGTTGGTGATTGAGTTATCGCCACGATTTGCTAACAACACAGATGTCGGGAATGTGAAATCCGTACTTATGCGGGCATGACCCTCTTCTACGTCTCCAGCGTTAAGTACTCTGGTAAAATGACTGAATATTGCTCAATGTTTCGATTTAAAGCTTTCGTGACTGCAGGGATTCATATTCTTGGTTCTTTCGGTAAAGTCACGTAGAAGGGAAATAATAAAATAATACAAATGAAACAATACAATTCTCACGTGACTTTAGCGAAAGAACCAAGAACATTGCTCAATGTGTTACAGAAAGCCGCCAGTCCGGAGAATTAGAACATATCCGAGGAAAGAGACCGAGTTTTTGTGTTGATATTAATTACAAACCTTTGTCAATAAAATACTGGACAAAGTCATTGCCATGCCGTGTTGTTCATGAGGTTTGTTTGGCCATACACTACTTGATTAAAGGAGGGTGGTGGGGCGAGCTTTAACCGGTTCATGTATCCATCCCACTCAAGTGGCAGGGTCCATATGGATAGTGCGCTAACCCCTAGCTTTTCCCACAGCCTAAAAACAAGGCACACGTTCCTTCTCTGCCAGCCTCTTGAGATGCGGTCGCATATAGACCTTTCATGAACTCAAATTGAAATTGCTCTCTGATGTGTTTTTGGTTGTTCGGCATCATGTACGACGCTTCGTCCTACATGCTAGGTGTCTCCTCGATGAACTGGAACGTCGAGCATAGACGCGGCACAAGACCGAAAATCTATCGGAGAAGCTGTTACGGTACAACCCCGAAAACCTTCGGCCGACGCAAGTGAAAATTGTAATTTTCCGTCCGTCATCTCGCAGTCCCCAGGAAGAGCTGTCGCTAGGCGGCGCCAAAGGCGTGCGTAAAAACGTCGCCGCATCTGCCCGCTGGAGGTCCACCTCTACGACTGCATCTTACACAACCGGTGATGGTGAAAGATCCAAAGGAGTCATACATATAAAATGTCAATAAATGAGCAATTAAACTACGTGAATATATTCACCAGATGTATTCATGTAGCAATCGAACACAATGTGGCCCTGGTGCAATCGTCATATATACAGTAAATTTAGGCTGTATACAGTATATATATAGACTGTCAATGTTATGTAAGCCTACATACGCGTGTGTGTAGTAGTTCATGTTGACTTATTGAGTGTTTTTACTTCACGGAGGTATGTATCGTTGTTTGAATTTTGTATTCAAATTACGTTCCCCACAAAGTCATGAACCCAGCAACCCTGAACAGCGACGTCGACAGCATGTGGCGTAAATTCCGGGTCGAGAAGTGGTTATTTCCATTTAAGCCACCTAGATATTTTCTCCAAATTAAATCATTGCTGACAAACCACATGATCCGGAATCTCATTATTTTTTTATACGCTTTTGCAATTATTTTATCTTGAGGTGATGATTATGTGTACACCATAATTGCACAAAGGCTGCATAATTTGTGTTTGATGTGATTCCATTCACCTGAATAATTTGCACACCTGCTACAGCCGTGATCTCGGAACTAAATTTGTTCGTGTTCTGCGTAAACACGCGGCGCTTCTAATAATATAAAAAAAAGAATTACAATTGGACGATTGTGTTCAAAAATGGAAAAATCAGGCAGAGTGTGTTTTCTCAGACGTATCATTAACACACGCACACGTGTACATACGCACACACGTGTATATATTAAACACACCACGGAATATATTTATAAGGCGCACCTACAAAATATGAAAGTAGCGTGTACAACTTCGACACACACTCATCTTGCGTCGTTATGGAGCATTCTGGATAAAAGTAAATCATCCGTAAGCAGAACTTGGATCTGTCTCCACATATAAGTGTAATCGTTTTGGAATATACATATATAGTCCATGTGCCTATTGGCTTTCCAAACCAAATATTATCTTATTCAGTCGAATTTGAATAAGCAAGCAAACTCTCGTCCGGTTTCGACACGCTGGTATTCATGGGCATGTTAGTCCTGTTGAACAAATGATGATGGGTTACCAGACGTTATTGGAAAGATCGCTTCATCTAAACTACGGGGCACTGTTGAACCCAGAGCAGTATTGTCTAGAGAACGTATACACCGTCGTAAAAGTTAATTTATCCCGTTCAACGTTGACATGACTGGCTCTCATGTGTGCGCTGAGAGGTTTTCCCGATGAAGTCTATCCGAATTAAATGTGTGCTATATTAATTAGTACGAATATAGGCTGCTGGCTCGTATATATATATTTATTTTTGACGGATCTATTACCAATTAACAGATGTGTGATCCTGCGGCGCACTGTGTGTGTGTGTCATTCACATGAAGATTTTTAAAACCATGCACAGTGGCACACATGTACAGTATTATCAAATACTCGATGCATATTATGTTCTTGTGTGTGTATATATAAATAAAGGGGTGGAGCGGTGGAGTGGTGGAGCGGTGGTTAGCGCACGGCGTCAAGAGTGAAATTCCCGACCACAGCGAACATCAGTGGCGAGTGATATTTGAATCAGTCCAGGATCCCACCTGCCTTTAACAACCCACTCTGACCTGACCAACTTGAAGTATTGCCAAATAGCCGCCGTTTACAGCCCTTTGTCAATATAAATTCGGATTTGACAAAAGGCTTTAAATGTATTATAATCATTATCAGCCATGCTCTGTTCACTGCTGGGGCGAAGGCTTTCCCAAGCCGTCGCCACATCCTACGACGCTCCGACGACGCAGTAAATAACAATAATTGTTTACATAAATATACAGCGACGAGACGACAGTCACAGACAAACCAGATGTCTCTTCAAATTAGCAAGTTCCTTTATTTATATCAATAAACGACTCAGGTTGGAGCGTAAAACAGCGCTGAAGCGCTTTTGCACCACGCGCTGAACAAGACGTGGCCGCGTGTGCCCGTCACACACACACAGTGTGGGGAGTGGTAGTGCAGCGGTTAGCGCTACGCTGCGCTACGAACCCGGCTACTCGAGTTCAATTCCCGCTCACGGCCAACACCGGTGACGATTATTGGAACCGGTCCTGGGCCTCCTCTAGGTCGACTCAGCCTCAAACGAGTAACTGGTGCGGTGTGTGAAGTTCACCACTTGGGAGACAAAGGCGGCCGGGCGTGGTGCTGGCCACCCACCCCCTCGCGTGCCGTGCCAGCCTTCATAGGTGGCCGCTACCAGCACTTGCACCAAAAGTCTGCCAAGGCTATACGCGGGATCTTTGTCTTTTTCAACGGTTTCTTTTTATTTAAGTTGATTCCTCTGTCTGTTGTGGTGAAATCTTGTAATCAAAATTTCGTCCACTTCCCGTTGTCCAATCGATCCCAAATTGTGCACACAGATCCGGAGACAATGTATGCCTGTATCAAAATCGTCATCAATTAATCAATTAATTGGCTCGTTTAAATCAATTCATATTTTGTATGGAAGCCTTATTTGACGAGTGGTTTGCGAACAGGTTTTGTGAGAGAAAAAAAATGTCATACCAACGTAGGAGTCGAGAGTTCGAAACTATCCCAGAACATATTTTTTTTACTATATATTTTTGTAGTAACATTGTCATGCGCTCTCCATCACGGGGCTGATTTACAGTCGGACAGCTGGACGAGGGCGGTGTGGCGTTTCGTAAAGCGGTGGAGGATTTCTGCGAAGCGGAAAGACGGGTTTCCTCTTCCTTGGGTTCATTCACAAGCGATTTCCAGCCGTGCAGCCGATACGTCCCCTTGGCACGGAATCGCTGAGAGCAGAGCAGCGCTTGTGCGTGTGTGGCCCCTCTAGGCGCGGTCCATGTGCACACAGACACAGGCTGGCGTGATTCATGGATGGTAGGAAAGCGGTACGGATACTCTAGCAGCGAGCTCTCTGTCTGTCATAGCCTAAGCCCGATGAGCAGATGCTTGCATACATGAGATGGCGGGGATGACGGGGGTGGACGGGGTCGATTCTCTTTATCACCTGTGTCGCGGTGTGGGAGCAGGTGTGTTTGGGTGTCCGTTTGTGTATCTCCGTGTTATTTTGCGTGTGTGTGCATCTGTTTGTTTTGTGTGTGTGAGGAATCTGTGCGTGGTTGTATTATGTGCTTCTCATGTGTGTGTGCCCTACATCTGTGGGGAGCGGTGGGGCAGTGGTTAGTGCGCTGCGCTACGAACCCGGTCACCCGAGTTGGATTCTTCTCATGGCCAATACCGGTGACAATTATCTGAACAGTTCCTGGGTCTCTCCTAGGTCGACTCAGCCCCAAATTAGTACCTGGTGCGGTGTGTCAAACATTTCCACTTGGGAGATAAAGGCGGCCGGGCGTGGTGCTGGCCACACACCCCCTCGTGTGCCCTGCCAGCCTTCATAGGTGCTCGCTAGCAGCACTTTCCCCAACAGTCTGTTCAGGTTATACAGGGGGTCTTTGTATATCTGTCTGAGCACGTGTGTGTGTATCCCCGTTTCGTCCGTTTGCATGTACGTATCCGCGCGTCCATGTGTATGCTTCCGTGCGAGTGTCTGTATACGTGTGCGCGTGTGTCCGTATGTTTGTGTGTATGTGTGTGTGTGTCTATCCCGTGTCTGGCCTTACGCGGGTGGGGGGGGGGCTGCATGCAGATTGAGCTGAGCGCAGCGCGGCGCACACGCGCGGAGTCGTCGCCTCGTATTGATGTCGCGCGCGAGAGAGAGAGAGAGCGAGGAAATGCGAGCGCGCGACAGCCACCCACGCGACTCCCTCGCTCGGTTACTTTAAACCGGGACGCGAATTCCTGAGCCGAGCCCTCGCTCCAGCTCCTCGTATACCGCGAGACGGGGCCCACGGGGGCAACCTTCACAACCTTCCCCGGGTTGTCCCGGCTCTCCCTATGCGGCACCGCGGGGGTCTGACAACCAGGCCGTGTGACCGCGCTCAACGGAACAGAGGCGACCGCGGGGCCGGCGCGTCGCGTAATTACGCAGCGCCAACAGATACACGGCGACGTGTTCTAAAGACGTCTTCAGGTTTTGTGAGAACGCGGTAACTCGGTTGCGTTGTCCATGGTTCACACAAACACACACGCGCGTGCATCATAAGGAAGGAATGGTAGGGGAAATCATTAAATTCGTACGCACAATCACGCGACCGGTTATACGCGTAAACCATTTTTTGGTTTTCTTATTCGGCAGAATGTATTTCCGCTAAATTTATCGCTGATATTAAACGACATTTGTCATTCCGGAAAATAAGCTCGCCTTTCAGACGCCCCGCCGGCGTTTTCGTATATCGGTGCCATTACAGATGCCTCGAGTTTAAAAATAACCTGCCCCCCACCCCCCCTGATTTATGAACAATGTACAGACCTCGGCGATTGTAGACGGCACGGACCTCTCCTCGAGTTGCTCGCGTCTCACCCGCGAATCGCGGCTTTCCGTTACTGACATATTATACAAGTCTTAATTTAGACATTTTATTTGCAATATATAATCCAAGGTGCAAATAAAGTGCAAACACGTGTAGAGGTGTTTAAATATATTGAAATAAATACGGGCATAACTTCGACTGTCGCTCACGCTTGGTTGGCGCTTTTTGGGAAATATTCTGACGATTAAAACCGTGACATTTTAAATGCAGTCTAATAAATTGGGGTACAGCATACGTTTTTTTTTGTTTACACATGAACAATTTTCAACACTTACCAACATTTATTCGATGCAATAAATTGAAGAGCTATGAACGATATTTTTAGCCACGTGAAATATCTGGAAAGCCTGCATGGCGTGAAATGTGAGTGAGCGGTGGTGAGACGAATGGACACGTGCAGGAGTGGTTACACGGGAAGTCGTTGAGCATAAGGCAGGAGACAGATCGTTGCAACAGCCAGACCCGCGCATTGGGTCCCTTGGAACGGGTGTGCAGTGACGGGTACATCTCCCATGTCCAATACCACTGTGTGTGTATGTATGTATGCGTGTGGAATGTACACATATACACATTTGAAGGCAAACGCCCTATAATAGCCTTGCAGACTCCAGTGGAGGTAAACACTGTTAGCGGAGCATCTGTTGAGAACATCAAAGGGCCGTGAGAGGTGATGATGGCTTGGGGAGGCCTTCATCCGTGGATTGGATCATGGCTGATGATGGTCGACCATAATGGTGATGCGGATGACTGAGGCCAGTACGATTAACGAGGTGGGGTGATATGGCCAGAATCACACACATGCCCGGCCGCGTTTGTCTTCCCAATGCTGGTTTTAATGAAACGCACCCGTTACTAACTTTAGATTGAGTCGACCTACGGGAGCCCGTGGTTAGGTTGGGATAACAAATTCTACTCGTTCGTAACCGCGCACACACACAAGAGACGCACGCACAGAGGTGCATGTGTGTCCTCTCTCCGTGCCAAAGAAGATCGAGTATGCTGGGAATTATATACTGTACGTACTTAAAAAGTGACCACCACCCAAATGCTGTAGGCCTTTTGCGAAGCCTCGCTTCAGTTGAATACTCGCGTTTGAAGAGGTGACGACCACTAAGGAGTTGCGGTGATAGCCTCGGTTCGTGCGAGGTGGTGACGGCTTCGGGATGATTTTCCCTTGCACTGGGTTTACCATGGCCGAGGATGATGGTGATACTGAATAAATAATGTAATACGTGTGAGTATGCGCAGACGTTAAACATATGTACGACAATAATGTCAGACGTGTGAGTATGCGCATACTTTAAATATACGTACATCTCGTTACTATTTGATCATCCTACATACACGCGCAGTGCATATGCTATTACACTGACATAAACCTATACATATTACAAAGTAGCTACACGTTATATACAAAACTAGTGCTCGCTCGGAACTCGAGAAAACCAACGATTAACTTGTGTCTGCCTACCGGCCATTCCTGTGTGACTGGAATGGCGAATACTGCGCTTTTTTACATTCGGCATTCCTAGCGTGCGCATCTCGTCAACACGATGATGACTGTGAGAGGAGTTTTCAACTCAGGCGAACATTTCAAGCTCTATTCGTGACATTGTTGTTGGCGTATGTTCATTTTGTGTCCGATTTCATTTTGCGAAAACGCACGAATGTTTCCGCTACCACCGTCTGTCAATGTAACAAATCGCCCCGGACATTTATAAACGCGCAACTCCCGTGACGAGAGAAGTGTTTCGGCCGTTTCGTTAAAATGTGAATCTGTGGTGAGTTGCAGAAATACCTTCAACGATATTTTCCCTTAGTTTTGAAAATAAATACATTTAAGATGAGGGAACATGTCAAAGAACCAAGAAGATTCATGAATATTATGGAACTCGTAACTGGCCCTTACACGTGTTAATTGACGTCAATACGAATAAACAATACAGAAGGATTCCCTTTTACGCATTTACAAACGACGCGTGCGTCTCTCTTTCATTCGGTTGTAAAAGTAACGTTACAATTTATCAATAAGAGCACGCGTGACGGCGGTGCTAATATTGGCCACGTGTGAGTGTTCACAAAGCAAGCACAATTATTGCACACGCCATCACGTGCCAAAATAAGAAAAAAAGAGTGCATTTCGTTGATGTTGATTGACTTGGGGGCAACACTGCTCTGGCACGTTGCTCGCACACAACCGAAGAGAACGGGTATCTTTTTCTCCAAAACAATAATTATATCTTACAAAAATGTAACAAACCAACAACAGCAACAACACCACCATCGTCAGTTCATCGTCGTGAGACCAGAGGGCCTCACCGTAATCAGAGGCGACTGTCTCCGCCACTACTCCGGCTCGTAGTATTCGCCAAAGCAGGGGGCTGGATTTTCCTTGAGGCAGCTTTTGGCGAATTCTCTACCGCCACCCGACAATGTAGCAGCGGAGGGAGGAGCAAGGACAGGGGAGTCGGTGTCCCGCTTGTGCTGCCCGGAGATGCCCTCTTCGACCTCGGTCGAGAGACGTCGCTTCTTGGCGGACACGTCCTCCACCGCCGCTGCGCCGGCACCGCCGCTCTCGAACACCCCGGAGTCGCCGGACTCGGCGGATTTGCTGGAGGGGGGGCTCTCCAGGAGCTTGTCTGGCCGCACCTCCTCGGGCACTCCCACCACCCCACCGATCTGCTGCAGCTCCTGGAACATGGATGTGCTGTTACTGCATGCGTCCGCGGAAAATCCAGCAGTCGAAGGCTGCTGCTGCTGCTGATGATGATGTGGATGATGAGGTTGATGATACTGTTGCTGGAGGTGGTGCGGCATTCGCCCCCAGGACTTGCTCCAGTCGCTGGCCGTGCCCAAGGCGCCGTGCTCCGCGGCCGCGTAATAGCTCAGCGAGCACGAGGGGCTGGGCGGCAGCGCCATCGGTTTGAAGCCATAGGATAGGAGGGAGCCGGCTCCCGCGCCGCCTCCCGCGCCGCTGCCTCCGCCGCCCACGGCGCCGCCGATGGCCCCCATGTCGGGCTCAAAAGGAGACTGCGGCAGTGGTCCCATGAGCCAGCGCTCGGCGCGTTCACTGTCGTTGAAGGCTGCGGCCAACTTTGAGCCGTAGGACGGGGAGCCAAATCGCTCGGAGATGAGGGAGCCGCTGTCGTAACGCGGCCCGAACAGCGAGTGCGGGCGCAAGGAGTCGTGTGGTGACGGGGTGAGGCGGTCCAGGTCCACGCCCGGGTAGATGCTGCACGCAGCCAAGGGTCGGAGTTAGAGTTAGTAGGGTCAGGGCTATTATGATGGCAACAGCTGGGCATTATTAGAGGATGATCAAATCACACGGAATCCACCAGATCTTGGAAGTAAAATGGATAGTATTTGGATGGGCTACTACTCTGCATAACATGTGTTAATAGGCTGCGGGGATACGTTGACAGCAGAGGGCACAGTTTGGTTTCAGAAAGGTTGCATGGGGTTCAGACTGGGTAAATGATATGCAGACATAACACCCAGGTATCTAAATTGAATTATTACAAAAAAACACATAAATAACGAGATTCTGGTTAGGAAATTGGTTAAAGGTAGAGCAAGGTTGAACACGATAAGAACTTCATACCGCCGTATATAAATTGGTTTAAACGTGTACGAACTTGAGATGATGTACATGCAGACTTTACACCTTCGAACGTAAATTGAAACATATACTGTGCTAATCAGAGGTGCGGGTTAGGTATACAGTTTTCACACGCCCATAACTATACTAATTAGTAACTTATATCATGATTTCAGATTAGAACTGCACAAATGTCACCACAAGGTAACTAAACTACTGTGTCAAACAACACGGACTTGGAGTTGGTGTTGCGGCTCAAACTCAACAAAATTCACTTTAGACCATGAGCCCAGTCCAGATATCTCACTTGTTAGTAGCCCAGAGGTTGCATAAACGTAGCGGTTCCAATTTCTCTCAATTTTTTGCAGCCGTCTGGAACGCTCTTCTTTCCCATATTCGGAAGCCATTGGAGCTATGCACTTTTAAATCTCGATTGAAGACTCATTTCTTCAGAACTGCTTTAAGTGTTCAGTTTGGTGTCCTTCCCCGGCGCCTCCGATTAGCACGGTTGGCTATGTATTGTACGAAAGAAGTTCAACATATTCTTAGGTTTTTTCGGTAAAGTCACGTAGGTAAAACATTAAAATTAATGAAAGTAAAATAAAATAAAAATCACGACGTTTCGGAGGCAACACAAGTCTCCGTCATCAGGTGGGACCGTCACAGCCAGATTTGCTGCATCAAGTGAGGCAATGATTCAAGATGTAATCCCTTAAAAGCAAGTTGGGATTACATCTTGAATCATTGCCTCACTTGATGCAGCAAATCTGGCTGTGACGGTCCCACCTGATGACGGAGACTTGTGTTGCCTCCGAAACGTCGTGATTTTTATTTTATTTTACTTTCATTAATTTTAATGTTTTACCTACGTGACTTTACCGAAAAAAACCTAAGAATATGAATCCTTGCAGTCACGAAAGCTTCAAATTTAGAAGTTCAACATACCACGGTGAATTATGTGATAAAACAATGGAATGAGTGGGGTTATGAAATACATACAAAATTACGACTTGAGTTTTGCTACGTTAGCTGCTATATGAAGAAAGTTAACATCTTATAAAATAGACTAATACATGATAGAGAGATGACTTAAAAAAAAAAATTCTAAAAATACTCACCGCTGAAATATGAGTCAAGATTTCTAAATTTAAAATGAATACATGTTGGTGCAGGCTATTTCAGAAAAAAATGCGATTATAAATATGGGAAGCTTATTTAATATAGGAATATCTTAGAATGCTGTGTATTATATTTAAAAACTATACATTCATGTACTTACGCTATGCTGATTTTATTACACATGTTTACATGAGCGGTAGTTTTCAAACTTATATTTGGATTGTTTTGTCATTGCAAAATTCTATCATATACATGATGCTAATTCTACTTATAAAATGATGGATGATACACGCTAATAAACGTGTTCATAGATTATAATGATTTAGACTTTTATTTATGTATGTTGAACTTCTTTCTCACTGTACGTAGCACAACCATGCTAATCGGTTGGTGCGAAAACGTGCTGCACGATATTCGCTAACGAGAAGAGGAACAATGACTCGGAGGCACGAAGAACCACAGGCAAGCGAGAAGCCAGCAACCAGGCCGTCAGCCAGGGCCACCACTCTTCCAAGCTCTGCCGTCCTATATGTATTAAGATATGCTCAACCAATTAAGAGTGTTCATACATACGAAGGGAGCGCCGGGCAAATAACCCACACATTGGACAATAAGGGGCTTAATTAGTATGCGCATATCTTGATTTAGCTCCCGTGGAAGTGACGACCTTCACGAATGCAGTCATAAGGAAAACAGCAGTGATGCCAGGTGCTGCACGTTCATCACTTACGAATCATAATTGTCCCGGAAGCCTTTGGCAAAGGGGTTATGATCTATCTTCAGCTGTGTGATCTAGAAACACACATACACACACGCGTTTGCGCGCGCACACACACACGCGCGTTGGTAACATTATGACTTATACACTAAATTAATTATATGTGCATGTAAATACGAGAGCATGGGGCGTGTTCATTTCCTTCCCAGTGTATGTTTATATTGCCTATATCCCACGTTTCAGTGCAAGTCATGTACAATGTAATGCTGCTTGCCGTATGAATGCAGCGTGTGTGTATGCACTAATGCATGCACATGTACAGCGGCGTCAATCCACTGCTGGATGATAGGTCTCTCCACGCAGTTGTGGGTTGGGTCGTGGGATTTATTTCACTTTACTTCGGTTCTCTTTTCTGCCCTGCAAAGTGACCACAGACCCTAAAGTAACTTGTTAGGCATGGTGGTCGCACATTCAAGCATTACCCAGGCTCAATTTGCTTAGCTTCTGAATTCTGTCGACCGTGCCTTCGTTTGGGCGCAAATCGGGTCCAACCAGAAGTGTGCATATAATCATCAACCGTGATCAATCCACTGCTGAATAATAATTTACATTTATTTGTAAGGCGCCTTCCAATAATGTCTCAAGGCGCCTTGTAAGAATAATGAAAGGCCAATAGAGACAGAGAAGCTAAATAGAATAAACTGACTTAATAACACATTCCTGCGGAGGGAGCTGGTAGGAACGTTGGGTTGCTGGGTCAATGGTCAGGGTCAACGGCGGCGTGGTGTATTCCGGAAATATGGCCGACTGTGAGGGCAGACACAAGCCGGTGTGAGTAGGTTAAACGTTGAGTTTTATAAGGGCACCACGGGGTGACCAGCCCCTCCCCACCCAGCCCCACCCCTCCCACCCCCCACCCAGCCCCACCCTCCCCACCCAGCCCCTCCCCACCTAGCCCCTCCCCACCCTCCCCACCCAGCCCCTCCCCACTCTCCCCTCTCCACCCAGCCCCACCCCTCCCATTTTTGGATTCACGACGGCCGGACACAATAATCCCAATGTGGGCTGGTGGAACCAGGTGGTTCCTACCAGTACGAGTTATAAGACGATACTTAAAAGTATTCACATTATCGGAAAAACGATTTTCCACCGGTAGAGATTTCCACAACCGTGGTGCGGACACAGCAAATCCCAGGAATGCAGCTGGGATCGAGGTACGCACAGAAGGGCGGAGTCTGCGGGGGTGCACGGATAAATGAACTTATGAATATATGGTGGTAGTGCCAGCCCATGCGAGGCTTTAAAAACAAGTAGAAGGCAGTTAAACTCTACTCGTTTCAACGACAGTAGCCAGTGCAATGATAAGAGAACTGGGGAAATGTGGTCACGTAATGGGGTTCGAGTGAGCACCCTAACTGCCGTATTCTGAACAATTTGTAGTCTACCAAGAACCTTATTTGAAACACCAACCAGCAATGCATTGCCGTCATCGATTCGCGAGAGAACAAGTGCATGTGTAGTGACATCGGGGATGTCACTGTATAGTGCCGGCCCGGAAGGGTCGTGCCGTTCAAGTGCATGTGTAGTGACATCGGGGATGTCACTGTATAGTGCCGGCCCGGAAGGGTCGTGCCGTTCGATGTTCCTACATCGTGGAAGCGCCGTGTGGGTGGCTGTGTGTGACACCAGCCCTAGCGGGGCTTGGCGAGTACTTGGACAGTGTGGGCACCACGCACAGCGTGTGGTGGGGGGTTCCACCGAGGGGGAGGGGTGAGTGTCAGCCCAGGGGCAGGGTTTCCCCGGGCCATGGCACTCTGGTTGACCCCGTAGACACGTGGTCCAGAGTGTCCACATAAGGGGCCCCAGGTGGGGGGGGCTAGTGGGTGATCACGTGTCCGGGGAGAGCTCTTCAGAAGGATCTAGAGGGAACGAGAATGTTCGGGAAGGTGGGCGGGTCCGAGGGCGGAGCGGCCCCGACCGGAGGGGGATATAAGGCGGGTCCCTGAGAGGGACCGGGGTTGCTGCATTCTACAAGCTGGAAGCTCAACATTTACAAGCTGGAAGCTCAACATCTACAAGCGGGAAGCTCAACATCTACAAGCTGGAAGCTCAACATCTACAAGCTGGAAGCTCAACATCTCAAGCGGGAAGCTCAACATCTACAAGCTGGAAGCTCAACATCTACAAGCTGGAAGCTCAACATCTACAAGCGGGAAGTTCAACATCTACAAGCTGGAAGCTCAACATCTACAAGCTGGAAGCTCAACATCTACAAGCTGGAAGCTCAACATCTACAAGCTGGAAGCTCAACATCTACAAGCTGGAAGCTCTACGTCTCAAGCTGAAGCTTGAGGCAACCACGTGATCAGAGACCCGAGTGAGGGATCGACCCTTCGTAGCAGTAACTCGCTGTAGTCTGGCAAAGGGGCAGTTACCCCTTTGTGTTACGGTGTTACGGTGTTACAAATAAAAATGTTGCCTCTAAAAGGAACAACATCTGCGACTCAGTTGGACTCACTACAAATGGACTGGCCTCTGATAATCAGCTGGTATAAGGATATTGTGCAGTCGAACAATGTTTCTGAGGTTTTCACAACCTAATTAACATGAGCTTCGAAGAAAAGGGACGGATCGAATATTACCCAAAGATTACTAATCTCATGCTTCATGTAGACGTTATGGTCATCAATAATTAGGCTGAAAAGTCCCAGTTTTTTAAATTGTTGGTAAGAGCCGACTAGGAGAAGTTCGGTCTAATTTTCATTTAGCTGGAGAAATGTGTCTGCATCCATAATTTGACTTATTAATGACGAGGATGAAGTCCTCTCCCATAGAAGTTGCCATCACTCGCTATTCTGCGATGTAATAATCCACGGAGCATCTGATCACGTGGTGATTTAACCACTCAACCTCCTCTGTGGGAGTGATCTCGGACGCGTTCGTTGCAAGAGGACGTTATATAGCCTGCTGTAAGGCGACGGGTGCTCAATAGTGACAATACCATTCGTATCTGCCGAAGGCGTGACCTTAAAGCCGGGTGTAGGAATCACACACACCGAACCGATGGGAGTCTCAGAGATGAGGGGGTTACCCCAAACCTCTTCCACTCATCAAGGAATAACGGGGACCCCCTCCCACCCGTCGCCCACACTTCAGATGGGGAAGACTGCGCATCTCTGTATACACTCTTTAAACATCCCACCCACCCAGACCCCTCCAACATTGTCTCATTAGGAGTAAAACCATCACGCCTACTCCTCGCCTGTCACTTTTGGGGCAACCCTAATATATTGAAGAAACGGCCGCTACCAATCACGCCGCTCGGGTGATTTGTCCATTACGTGATGGTGATGGAGAGATTAGCAGGTGTTTGCCAAAATATCTGCCCAATTTTATTGCAGCTGCAAAAGTGCTATTTAATGCTGGCAGCTGGACGTTTTGGATATGTATTAGGCATGTGCTGAACAACCGTTGTAAAATTATGAATTCTGGATTACAATCTGGCTTTGGAACTCTTAAACATGATCATCCGCGCGTGTATTCGAGAATGCACTGACCAATATGCTGGCCTTGCTGATGCTTTCATCGCCGTGACTGTTAAGTCTGTTTTAGACGCTGGTCCACGACTGAAGGCGCGATGAATGTAATATACAACCCCTTGTCGACTCCCTGATGGATGAAGGACTCCCCATGACGTGCCATTCATGCTGGTTTTAATACCCATACTTCACCATGTTTTTTAAAAATAGAACATTCATTTCTATAGAAATTCGTTTTTGTGTTTAGTTTGTTGTCCTTTCTCCGCACCTCTGATTAGTGCGGTTGGCTAACGGTACAAAAGAGGTTCAATATACATACGTACAATGCGGGGTTGGTGAAGGGAGCGGCCTGGAATCTATGCAGGTATTGTTTTCCACTGATGTTCACTGTAGTCAGTAATCGAACTCGGGGCGCCGGATTTAGAGCGCAATGTGCTAACCACTGCGCCACCGCTCCACTAACCACGGCGTCACAGTCTGCAGTTATCTTATGCACTGGCCCCCCTACGACGACTGAATTAATCTTCATAATTGATTTCGCGAATTTCCAATGATTCTGTGTTTTGGCTGCGAAGGATGGACCCCGTGTTAATTTACGCGCAATTCACTGGGCTCTGCACTTTATGAAGTGGGGTTTTAATGATTACATTTGTCAGAGTACGACTGTGCTGGCAGCCGCGGCGATTGACTCGGACGCTCTTTATCAGAGGTGCTTGGGATTGCGAGGATATGTGCCGCAAGCCAGCGCAGGTTCAGTGTTTTTCTGTGACGTGTACCTCGTGGAGGTGTTTTCTGTACAGGTGACAGCAGAGTGAACACGAAGCACATATTGTATTTTTATTTCAGATCATTGTCAATCCGCTTCAGGATGAAGGCCTCTCCCTCCCCACGTCGTGTGGGTAATGTGGGTTGTTTGACCGTACTTCTGTCCGCTGCTTAGTGCGGGCTGATCAAGTGGGGAGTGGTACTCAGGAGTGGTTCAGACATCAATCGCCACTGATGTTAGAAGTGGCCTGGAACCGAACATAGGCTGGCCGGTTTAGTAGGCTAACCACTGCGCCACCGCTCCTCCTCACGCATTCATTGCCGTTCCTCAAATTCCCATTGGCACGTAAAAGTTACGGCGTCGCGTGTGCGTATAGACTGAGTCGTGGTCGACTCAGTCTATAGTCATGAAATTAGTTACCCGTTTCGTGTGTCCAAATATTTTCTATAAAGGAGACAAAGACGGGACGGGCGTGGTTACGACCACACCCGTCAGTCTGTATTTCCACCGAAGGGGATATTTGTGGGGTTTCTTTGTGTTAACACAGTTCCAGAGCCCTGCTCCAAAAGCCCCGACAACGTCCAGTGGGCCAGCAACAAACAGCTGCGTGTCAAACAAAATATTTGTACGGCTTAAGGGCTGCAGGAAAGTGTTAAGGTGTGTGCAGACCGTTTGATAAATGCTGCATGCTGATAAACCGGGCGAATGGCCATGTTAATGGAGTAAACGATGTCCGTGTAGACGGTAGCACAGCAAGTAGGCCGCTTATTTATCCCTAGAACTGAGAGTCTTTATGTTCCGGGCGATCAGAGGCGAAATGCTCATAAAGGAATCGGACAATGTACTACGCTACTTGAGTTAAGAAGATTTAGGAGCGCGACATTAGCATACTAAAACACGGACACTGTTTCATGGTCTTCCCAATATGTAATGTGTAATTTACGGAAATGGAGGGGTGGGGTAATCTGTCTGGGCTCAAGTGAATATTTCGACTCGGTCTGTTACGTGTGTATGTGTGGAGCGGTGGCGCAGCGGTTAGCGCGTGTTAGTATGGGTCAGGCGACTGGTGATGTGCCGGTTAACGCGCTGCACTCGGAACCCGGTGAGCCGAGCTCGATTATCTGAACCGGTCTTGACGATTATCTGAACCGGTCTTGGGCCTCCTCGCGTTCGATTTAGCCTCAAATGAGTGCCTGGTGCGATGTGTAACCATCGCCACCGGGGAGACAAAGGCGTCCGGGTGTTGGTGTTGAACACCCACCCTGTCGTGCGCTGTGCCGGCCATCGTAGGCGCTCGCTAACAGAGATTGCAGCCTGTGAAAAACGCTGTTTTGACCTCTGTACCGGGCTCTTGATTAATTAAAAAATTGTCTGCTTTGCAATACGGTGTGGGGGGGGGGGGGGGCTGCGGTGTCGTCGTGTCAGGCGATGCGGGTCCTCACGTCCGTGTTCTGGTAGGCGGTGACAGCGATGAACTGTGTCTCGGGGAAGGTGAAGGTCTGGGCTCGCGCCGCTTGTGCCACGGCCTCCTCCACGCCCTCCTCGCTCACCTCCACGACGTGCAGCCGCGGCTGGTACTTGTGCAGCGACTGCAGCACGATCATCTGCGGACCACGGGCCCGATGAAATCGTGAACCAGAGTATACAACCGATTGCTCGATTTCAGTGCGCTGTATACAATGTCATTCACAAAGGAACAGTGGTGCAGAGTTTAGTCCACTGCGCTGTGAACGGGGCCACCTGAGTTTGATTCAGGGCCACGGCTAACACCAGTGGAGCGTGAACTGGTTCACGCCACATTATAATTCCGGACGGACCAGCGTGGTGAAGTATGCTTAATCAACCTCCATGACTGTCATCGCCCAGGCTTTCATCAAGCCGTGGGCTTTCTTGAAAGTGGAGTTTTGTCAAAATGTATTTCGTATAGTTTGTTTTATCTTAACTGACTCAGAATGAAAGGTCATCATCGAGTATCGTTCATTCACAGTGTCTATAAACGAATGATAAATATATACACACACACGTGCACAGGGGTGTGCACAAGAAAAATCGAAGTCAAATGTAGTCCTTAATATAACTAACTAGACGAGGGCCCATTGAAGCTAAACGTTCATATTTATTTTAAGGGAGATCTGAGTTAGAAATAAGTCCATTCTCAAATAAAAACACAGTGTACATTCTAGATTTGAAGCTTTCGTGACTGCAAGGAATCATATTCTTAGGTTTTTTCCGGTAAAGTCACGTAGGTAAAACATCAAAATTAATGAAAATAAAATAAAATAAAACATTTTATTTTCAATAATTTTTGATGTTTTACCTACGTGACTTTACCGAAAAAACCTAAGAACACAGTGTACACACAGCAGTCCTTCCGGATTACGACGGCGAGGACGTGTTTGTGAGCGTGCGCTCTGTTGGAACGCGATTTCCGACACAGATATTTTTTTAATATTATTCATGGCCCAGTAGTTAGCGACCTGCGCTACGAACACCAGAGACCTTTGTTCAATTTCCGACCACGGCTAATATCAGTGGCGAGTGTTATCTGGAAAGCTCATGGGCTCCTCTTCACAAATTCGCGCTGACCACCGTTGTGAAGTCAATAAAAAAAACTCCTATGCCAAACACGACATAAAGGGAGGCCTTCATCCAGCAGTGGATTGACAAAGGGGTGAAAAATGTATCATAATTTGTATTATTATTTTGTATATAGGGAACCATTATTCACCTTAATTTATGTCCATTAAAAAGTGCTCGTGTTATATATTCTATTTAAGTAGTCGCCATTGCCGTGGCTTGGACGAGGAGGTGACGAATGCGTCCGTTCAACACAGATAACTAAACTATTTAAACGTTAAACTTTATTTTAACAGGTAAGGCCTACTGAGCTGTATAGCTCTTTGTCTGTAGCGACCTGGCCACAAATGATAGCTCAACAAAGTGGCTTATCCCAAGGACATTTCTAGCAGCCAAATACTCTAAAGGTACGTGTCTAAATGTGGAGGGGAAAACCAGAGGACCCGGTGAAAAATCCACGCGACCACGGAGAGAACATGCAAACTCCAAATATACACGCATCAGGGTTGGCGATCGAACCCACGATCTCCTGTATACCAGGCGAAGGTATTTAACGTCTCGCCACCTTGACGCCCTAAATAATGTAAACGAGGGATGATCAATGAGCTGCAAAGCAATGGCATGAACGCTGTAAAGATTGTCCAGTTAGACAGCAGTTAAATTGAATGGCCGGTCGACTATGATCGTCACGTGTGGAAGTGAGCGATAACAGATTCGCAACATCATGTGCGATGGTGGTGCTTAATTTCACTGAACAGCGTGGAATCTCAATTGGAAGAGGAGGGAGCGCACACGACTGGGATTGTCTCAGCATGGCCTGTGGATATCAACGAGTGGATACAGTTCAAGCCGGAGTGGGTCCTAGTGGAGACCAGCGTGGGGGAGGTGCTCATCTCCGCGGGTGCTCCTGAGCCAATTTAAGGACATTACGCATTCCCACGGGCGCGGGTAAGACTATCCGTAGAACAGTCATTGTCTACTCAAAATTGATGATAGACTGGATACGATCCATGGCTAAGCCCGAAATAGAGAATTGCCTAAATGCACAGCCTTAAATCCAGCAATTAGTCCACTGCTGGATAGAGGCCTTCCTCCCGCGACATTGGAGCCGTTTTTGCACATATACGTCATGACGCTCATCGATGCGGGTTGATTAGCAGTGACCTAGACATCGAACGCAGAGTATCGGGGTTCATAGCGCAGTGGGAGAGACCCACCGCGCCCACTGCGCTCTGCAACCGGTTTTGTTTGGAGAGGTGCGCGTGGTACGCATGCTATCCGGGGGCGGCACCTGCGCCGTGTTGTTGGTACCGCCTTTGTTGTTGGTGAGCTTCAGCTTGCCGAAGGAGATCTCCTGGCGCATCCAGTGAGCGCCCGAGTTGGGCGAGTCCGCGTGCACGTAGGCGCGGTTACCTGCACCCACGAGACGCGCCGAGAGTTAAGAGGCGAGGGACTGTGCGCAGACGACACCTGCCGACCAGGTAGACAACTCTACTGTATGCCGTAAAAGATCCCCCGTATAGCCTTAACAGACTTTTGAGGTAAGTGCTGTTAGCGAGTAGCACCTATGAAGGCCGGAACGGCGCACGAGGGGGTTGGTGGCTAACACCACGTCCGGCCGTATTTGTCTCCCTAGCGGCGATGTTCACACGTCGCAAAAGGTACTCATTTGAGTCTGAGTCAGTTTAGCGGAGGCCCAGGACCAGTTCAGATAATCATCACTGGTGTTGACCGTGAGTGGGAATCGAATTCGGGTCGACGGGTTCATAGCACAATGCACTAAACGCTACACTACCGCTTCCTCTCATATTCATACCCCACACATAAAATTAGTCGTTATACTTCTGGGAATGCAAACTGTCACCAGCGTTGGTTAAATTGCAAGCAAATTCTTGAACGATTTTCCACAGTCAGTGTTGCATCCGTAGAGTCAGGCTTGCTTGAACCATCTCCGTTAGATGTGTGTCTTCGACGTAAAAACTATAATTGATTTCATCAATTAAATATGTCACACATATCTCGCGATAAAAACGAGCCACTCGTCAATAGCACTGTCTTAAAATAAAACATTTAATAAGCGAGCTTTCAAGCAATGGCCCTTTTGAATAGAACGTGTGCTTTGAAGAGCATGTCCTATGAGCGTGCTATGATGAAGGGCCGTTGCTTGAAACCGTCGTTTGTAATATTTTTCTTGTTTTAAAGCAGTGTCATTTCAAATGGTTTGAGGAATTGTGTTATCTGTGCTGGGGCACCACTGCAACGAAGTAGCACCAATTGATTCGCTTCATTTTGCATTCTGCATTAATGTTTGTGCACGTCACAAAAACTGCACACCTACAAATGTAGCTTTAATTGTAACACGTGTATGGCGGCTGTTCTACCTCACGGCAGGAGTTTTGCCTCACGGCAGATGGGGGGGGGGGGGGGGCGTATGTACACAGGAATTTCCTGTTTTTGATGCTGGTTTTGGTCACGTGACCAGGAAGTTGCGAATTAAGATTCCCGCTTAACCACGCGGGCGTCGGCCATTACGCACATAATTCAAGATGGCGGCACACATCGCGCCCCACTGAAGCCAGCCGCAGTTGTCCATCGTGGGACTTTGAGAAGCATTGTCTGTAAGTTTGTTTATGTTCTTATAATATTGGCAATGCTGTTGTAATGTTGGAATGACCGTTATAGTGATGTAGATGCCTTTATGGTGCTGTTAAGTTGTTGTGGTAAATATGAGGCCTAGTTAGCAACGAAGCCTGCAACTTTCCTTATTGTGGATGTTACTTGTGATTTAGTAGGTCGAGTCTATGTTGCGATCCTGAGAGTAAAGATGACGAAGTATCTCATCCACAGTTTAGTGTTATGTGTAATGCTGTACATTTGGGGTGCAGTGTGATGAATACACGATGTGCCTTTATGCAACGCAGTGGCTTGTGCTCTTGTGTAGTTTTTCAGTGGTAGTGTGGGGGCCTGGTCCATCCAGGGTCTATTGCTGGGAAACATGTTATCTGGGAAAATGTTCTGGTGCTGTGGTGTTCATTGTGTTGGTGTTTCCGGGTTATAACAGATGCTGTATCTGTGTTTTCTCACCAGTTTTACCTCGTTAAACTCAATAAATGACGTTTGGAGTCGGACGTTCATCCTGGCTCCGAGGGTTTATTGAACGCGAGGTTAACTACTCAGCTAGCGGTGCAACGCAGCGCACAGCGAGGCCGAGACAGTAAAAGACATTCTTCTTGAAGCTCCCAACCAGTGCTGCAGCCAGCTCTGCAGCAAGTAAAAAGACATTCTTCTTGAAGCTCCCAACCAGCTCAAGTAAAGGAGCTCTCAAGCAGTCAGCTTGCAGCAAGCAAAGGAGCTCTCAAGCAGTCAGCCTGCAGCATGCAACCAGCTCTGCAATGAGTCTACATAAAATCGTGTTGCAAGCATCGCAGCATGGAAAGCCACAGTTCAGCAGGGAGAGATGCTGAAGAAGATGATTTAAGCAATCCAGGACCTCCCATCATGCCTCGAGAGGACCAAGGGAGTTCAAGGCCCCAAAGAGAGGTCAGGCTGACACAACGGGCCTTGGAAAGCTATGATGCTGAGAAGCAGAACCTTGATGCCAGGATACAAAGGGCATGGGACCGGGTTGAAGCAGATATATCTGAAGCTTCAAAGGCCTCAGACACAGTGGCCTCAATTCAGCGGGCCATCCAGCGAGTGAAGGTGAGCAGCTCAAGCTACGAGCTGCTGGCAAATAAATATATCTCCCTCCTGATGAAGGTGAAAACAGATGAGGGCATTGAGGGAGTGCGCATGCAAGAGCACTTCCTTGAACTGCTCGATGATAATGTGCAGGCAGTGATACAAGATGCAATGGACCGTGTGGAGGGCTTAAGAGAGACACGATCTCAGCACTCTGTCTCATCCAGGTCCACCACAAGAACTGAAGCCTCAGCACACTCAAAGACATAATCTACTAGTATGGCAGCAGCTCAGGCACGCGCAGCAGCAGAAGCAGCAAACGCCCGTATTGCCTACATGGCTGAAGAGGAAGCCATGCTAATTGAAAAGGCTCGCATACAAGAAGAAGCAAGTACGTTAGCGGCTACTGCCACACGGAAGAAAATTGAGCTGGATGCTAAGTTAAGCACCCTACAACTCAAAATATAAGCAGCTGCTGCAAGAGCCCAGGCAGAGGTGCTCGAAGCAGCAGCCAACCTGGATAAGGAAGAGAATTGGAGTGGGTTTGGCACTCAGATACCTGTCAAGGACCGTGATCAACTCACCAAAAAAAATATTTTGGACTGGTCTGAACAATGCATCAATGCTCCTCCACTGAAAAAAGGGTGGACGTTCAGGCATCGCCATCTCCACACCGAATGAACATGAATGCTGTCTATGGGAATGGTGGAAATGCATATCCTGCCCTGAGAGTTAGTCGCCGACTCAGCGTCGCGCACGTGGGGTCAGACGTGGATGCACCAAGTCAGACCCACATTCCAGACAGTCACATAAGGGGATCCAACCAACGTGATCGAAACCCTTTGGGCCCACAGTCCAACGCCATCGCGAATGACGGCATGCAAGGCAATATAGCCAATAATGCCACCTCACAAGTGCCAGTATGGACACACCCTGGATCAGCAGGACTAGGGGACTTTGCTAGGTACCTGGCTCACCGCGAACTAATCAACACAGGACTCGTTAAGTTTGATGACCACTCTAAGAACTATCGAGCCTGGAGATCTACCTTCAGGAATGCAATCCGAAATGCAGACATCTCTGCAAGTGAAGAACTCGACCTGTTGGTAAAATGGTTAGGAAATGAGTCTGCAGAGTACGCAAAGAGGATCCGGTCAGCAAACATTGACGACCCCACCTCAAGCCTGCATGCGGTGTGGGAGAGGCTCGAGGAGTGCTATGGTAGCCCAGAAACCATTGAGAAGGCTCTATTCAAGAAGTTGCAGAACTTTCCAAAAATCTCTGGTCGAGACAATAAAAGGTTACGGGAGCTTGGAGATCTTTTTATGGAGCTTGAATCAGCCCAGGCTGATCCCTACTTACCAGGTCTCATTTTCTTGAATACCTACCATGGCGTGAACCCCACCGTAGAGAAATTGCCATTTGACGTGCAGGAAAAATGGAGAACAGCGGGTTCAAGATACAAGTCAGAGCATCAGGTTGCATTCCCCCCATTCTCTTTTTTCTCAAAGTTTATCCGCAACCTGGCTAAGACTAGAAATGACCCGAGTTTCATGTTTGGCACCACGGGGATTTCCAGTCCAGATCTCCCAAAAATGGAAAGAGCAATGGCAAAACGAGAAACAGCAAGAGTGCCAATTTCCGTACACAAGACTGAGGTCTCTCCTACGACATTCGCAAACTCCATCCAGGCAACCACCACAAAGACAAAGCTAGAAGATCCAGAGAAGCAATGCTCATTGCATGATAAACCTCACTCCCTCCAGAAATGCCGTGAGTTCAGGAGGAAGCCATTGGAAGAGCTGAAGAACATGCTGAAAGAATTTGGAGTGTGCTTCAAATGCTGTGCTTCTACAAACCACCTTGCAAGGAATTGAAAGGCAGATACCAAGTGTGAGGAATGTGGCAGCGACAAACACGCAACTGCTCTGCACACATTTTACTCCAAACCCGAAGCAGAGCACGGCGGGGAGCAATGCGAGACTGCCGCACTCACTTCGTCAATCACAACCAAATGCACAGAAGTCTGTGGAGAAGGCTTTAAAGGAAGATCTTGCTCAAAGATATGCCTCGTCCAAGTGTATCCCAAAGGACATCCTGAAAGGGCAGTAAGGATGTATGCCATAATGGACGACCAGAGCAACAGGTCTTTGGCAAGGTCAGAGTTCTTTGATCAGCTAAGCGTAGGTGGGAACTTCTTTCCATACACGCTCAGAACATGCTCAGGACCGATGGAGACAGCGGGAAGAAGAGCGAGTGGCCTCATGGTGGAAACCATGGATAGCACCATGAAGCTAGCCCTTCCTACTGTGACAGAGTGCAATGAGATACCGGACAACAAGAGTGAGATACCCATGCCCGAAATCGCACGTCACCACCCACACCTGAAAACCATAGCAGAGTTCATCCCGCCATTGGATCATGCGGCACAGATTTTACTTCTTCTCGGCAGGGACCTGCTGAGAGTCCACAAGGTTCGCGATCAATGCAATGGACCTCACGACGCTCCCTACGCTCAGAGACTCGACCTAGGATGGGTCATCATAGGTGGTGTTTGTCTCGATGGAACACACAAACCAGACCACATTAGCACATTCAGAACGAGTCTGCTCATGAATGGACGCATGTCGCTCTTCAAACCGTGCCCCAACCACTTCACGCTGAAAGAAAAACTCGGCGAGAGAAGTCAAGGCTGTACCGTGCAGACTTACAAAGAAACCACCACAACTTCGCTTGTACATCCTCCATCTTCGCTGGAGTTTGTTCCTCCACGTTTCTCCAAGCCAGTCCTGACTGACGGGAAGAAGACTAAGACGAAGTCGCTGCTCGTCGCTCTGCTGGTGGTCGTGGTGGTGGTCGCTGTGACCGTGGCCTCTCCGTTCCTCGACTCGGAGCTGTCGGCCGAGTGGGAATCTTGTAAGGAGTTTCACGGCAAGGCCCCACAATCAGAACATACCATACCAAGGCTCGAGCTGTGTGGAGCCGTTCTTGCTACAGAGGTGGCGGAACTGATCTTAGACGCATTGGACGTCAAACTGGACGCGGTCAAGTTCTACACGGACAGTAAGGTCGTACTAGGCTACATAAACAACCAAACCAGAAGGTTCTACACCTCCATCAGCAACCGGCTGGAACGCATCAGGAGATCGACGCAGCCAGAGCAATGGAATTACGTTCCAACTGACCAGAATCCAGCAGATCTCGCAACTAGGTCCGTCCCTGCATCTCTGCTGAAGCGAAAACAATCTGGCTGACAGGTCCAGCGTTCCTCTTACGACGAGACGGTGGCCCATGTACTACCAAAGAGACCTTTGGACTCGTAGAGCCCGAGTCAGACAAGGAGATTCGTCCTCAAGTGACAACTTTCGTAACAAATGTGCGACCAAGAAGTCCACTGAGTCCACACCATTTTGAACATTTCTCGAAATGGACGATGCTCGTGCGAGCGATAGCACATCTAACGCATATCGCAGACTGCTTCCACCGCCCGATGAGAGGCACCACTGGTAGCTGCAATGGATGGCATCACTGCACAGTGCCACGCACTGAAGACGAGCTTTCCAGAGCAAGTAAATCAATCTTCCGCTGTGTGCAACAGGCAGCTTATGCAAGTGAGATCAAGGCCATCAACAAGGGAGAAGACCTTCCTAGGGTCAGCACCCTCAGGAAGCTAAACCCCAAAATGGACAAAGACGACTTGCTCAGGATCGGTGGTCGGTTAGGGAATGCAAAATTAGATGAGAATGAACGAAACCCCCTCATAATCCCAAGCCAGAGCTACATCGCAATCTTACTTGTGCGCCACTACCACGAGAAGGTCAAGCACCAAGGTCGGCACTTCACAGAAGGAGCAATCCGATCTGCAGGGATGTGGATCGTTGGACCAAAGAGGTGCACTGCCAGCACAATCCACAAGTGTATCAGGTGTCGCAAGTTACGTGGAAAACAGGAAGAACAGATAATGGCTGACCTCCCAGCCGATCGACTCAGTGTGGAACCTCCCTTCACCTCTGTAGGGATCGACGTTTTCGGACCATGGACAGTCATCTCCCGCCACACCAGAGGAGGGCTCGCGAAAAGCAAACGTTGGGCAGTGCTGTTCACCTGTATGATGTCACGAGCAGTGCACATCGAAGTCATCGAGTCCATGGACTCTTCGAGCTTTATAAATGCACTCCGGAGATTCTTCGCCATCAGAGGGCCAGCCAAGCAACTCCGTTCTGAATTTGGAACCAATTTCACTGGAGCATGTAAAGAACTTAAGATCAATACGGAGAATGTCGAAGATGATTCTGTCAGGAAATATCTTTGTGACCAAGGCTGCACAGGGATCTTCAATCCTCTTCACTCTTCGCATATGGGTGGAGCCTGGGAACGCATGATCGGGATTGCTCGACGCATTCTCGACTCCATGCTATGTGATGTTGGGCCCACACGGCTCTCTCACGAGGTCTTAACCACTCTCATGGCCGAGGTCTCGGCCATAATTAATTCATGACCCCTGATCCCCGTCTCAACCGACCCGGAGTCACCATTCATCTTGACTCCTGCTACACTTCTTACCCAGAAGACAGACGTGCTCACAGCACCTACCGAGGAGGCCAGCACTGCAGACCTCTACAGACGTCAATGGAGACAAGTGCAGAGCTTCACGAACACATTCTGGCGTCGCTGGAAAAACGAGTACCATACGACACTCCAAGTGCGCAACAAGTGGCAGTCTAACAGACCAGACATCCAAGAAGGTGATCTCGTCCTACTGAAGGACAACCAAGCCAAACCGAATGAGTGGCCAATGGGCCGCATTCTCAAGACGATTCCAAGTGCCGATGGAAAAGTTCGAAAAGTCGAGGTTCAAGGTGTCGCAAGAACTTTCGTCAGGCCCATAGTCGAGACAGTACTACTTCTCTCTCGCAAAGATATGGACAAATAAGTTGACCCGTTGAAGTTGTTATACATTTGTTTAGATAGGAAATAAATGGTGGTATCTCTTAGATACCAGACGGGGAGTGTTCTGCCTCACGGCTGGAGTTTTGCCTCACGGCAGATGGGGGGGGGGTATGTACACAGGAATTTCCTGTTTTTTATGCTGGTTTTGGTCACGTGACCAGGAAGTTGCGAATTAAGATTCCCGCTTAACCACGCGGGCGTCGGCCATTACGCACATAATTCAAGATGGCGGCACACATCGCGTCCCAGTGAAGCCAGCAGCAGTTGTCCATCGTGGGACTTTGAGAAGCATTGTCTGTAAGTTTGTTTATGTTCTTATAATATTGGCAATGCTGTTGTAATGTTGGAATGACCGTTATAGTGATGTAAATGCCTTTATCGTGCTGTTAAGTTGTTGTGGTAAATACGAGGCCTAGCTAGCAACGCAGCCTGCAACTTTCCTTATTGTGGATGTTACTTGTGATTTATTAGGTCGAGTCAGACTTGTGCCCAGGTGGCTATGTTGCGATCCTGAGAGCAAAGATGACGAAGTATCTCATCCACAATTTAGTGTTATGTGTAATGCTGTACATTTGGGGTGCAGTGTGATGAATACATGATGTGCCTTTATGCAACGCAGCGGCTTGTCCTCTTGTGTAGTTGTTCAGTGGTAGTGTGGGGGCCTGGTCCATCCAGGGTCTATTGCTGGGAAACATGTTATCTGGGACAATGTTCTGGTGCTGTGGTGTTCATTGTGTTGGTGTTTCCGGGTTATAACAGATGCTGTATCTGTGTTTTCTCACCAGTTTTACCTCGTTAAACTCAATAAATGACGTTTGGAGTCGGACGTTCATCCTGGCTCCGAGGGTTTATTGAATGCGAGGTTAACTACTCAGCTAGCGGTGCAACGCAGCGCATAGCGAGGCCGAGACAGTGGCCACGCTAATAGTCCTCAGTTCGAGTTCATTCGCAACGCATTTAGGTGTTTGCGAACATTTCCACTGACTCACACCTCTCGTCTCCCGTCCAGCGTGGACTAAGAAGAACATCGTGGCACTTAACCTTCACCGTGTTCTACAGCCGCAGCACGACCATGCCATGACTTTCAGCATGACAACCCCAGCTCGCAAATGGACGAATGCATGTGCCTGGTAAAATGTTATTCGTGTACCGCGCTTGCGACGTTAAACTAAGCTAAACTTTTTAAAAAGTTACCAGGTAAGGCCCACTTTTTCAGCAGTGTCACAAATGAAAGCTAAACGAAGTGGCTTCATCATGGGGACATTTATAGGAGCAACATATTCTAAACGCACGTTTCTAAATGTGGGGGGGGGGGGGGAACCGGAGGATCCAGAGGCAAATCCACGCGAACGCCAAGAAAATATGCAAATTCCAAATATACAGTAGAGGCGTCAGGGTCGGGAACGAACCCATGCACCCTGCGCTTGATTATCACACACTTGCCGAAGCCACATATGCATAACTTAAGGCGGATCCTGCTACATTGGAATGTTGTCCAATTGCATGAAGTGCTAATTATTCGTATTATTGATTAGTGGTTGGTTTCATTTGAGCGGGAACCGAAGTATCCGGAGAAAACCCACCACCCATTGAAGGTGGGGATGATTCTCAACACTGCCACCTCCTGTGAGACATGTGCAGGCCAAAGCCCAACTCCTACATCGTCCTGATGAGCCCTGCTTGGTTAACCCATCCACGTGCTAATTAGGCTCAACACTGATTAGCTTCCGAGACATATATGAAGCATTGGCGCATTCAGGGTGATTTGGTCTCAGGTGAATCCCGAGCAAAGCGCAAGAACACGCGGAAAACTCATTTACACGCAGTTACCAAAAACACATTTGTATCCTTCTGTTCCGAAGGGTTATTTCTCGAAACGTATTTTCTGTTATCAATTACGAGTTTGCTGTGTGTTTATTTGTATACTTGGTGCACAGACATGTATACATATTAAGATTCATTCTCCACTTATAGAATCACATGTGAGAGATATCCAGGTATGTAGGGCGCCACGGTGGCGAGATGTTAACTACGTCACCTGGTCTACAGGTGGTCGTGGGTTCGATCGCAACCCTGACCCTGTGGTCGCGTGGATTTTTCTTCAGGTTTAGAGTATTTGGCTGCTCTGAAAATTCCACGTGATAAGCCACTTCGTTGAGCTATCATTTGTAGTCAGGTTGCTTCTGCAAAAGAGCTGCATCGCTTAGTGGGCCTTACATGGTAAATGTACCCTACATTAAAACGGAAGATAACATAGGAAAACGCTATTTGCGCTATTACATCCGTTCCAATGCACGCAGAAGTGCAATTGCTTCTCATCCCGTAGTGAACATACGGGACCACATGGCACATATGCTTAGCCATTTAAACACGCATGTATATGTCTTTACTCGCTGAAGATTTTCCGGGTGGCTGGTAGATTGGAGTGGCAAATAGATTGGTAGCCACAGTCCTTGCTCGAGGTATACTGAATGCGATATGTGCCGGGCGAGGGAGGATTTTCCGGCTCCCAGACCCGGAAAGACCCGGCTGAAATCACGTAATACTTCAGTGGTTGTGCCGAGTAAAACAGGTCCCGACTCAGACCACCCCCCCCCCGTGCCTATTCAGGGTGTTAATTGCCCATCCAAGTGGAGCAGCGGCACCCCCAGCGCAATCGAACGCAACGCACCCGGGGCTTATTAAGCTGCTGCTGGTGTTACTGCTGCTGGTGGTGATGGCGTGAGTGTCATCTGGCGTGGGGTAGGGGGGGGGGGGGGCTTACCCTGCACGTTGGTGTCAGCCTTGCCGCAGGGCACCCACTTGCCGCCCTGGAAGCGCCAGTGATTGGGGTCGGAGAGGACCACGTCCACGAACACGTTGTAATGTGCCGTGGGGTCGAGTCCCGACACCGTGAAGCTCAGGAAGGGGAACATGCGCCTGCGTCAGGGTAAGAGGCAACCCCGGACGGGAATGAATAACACGGCGACACAAACACGTGGATTAGTGTTATCGAATATATACAGAAGACAGAAATGGTTAGTAGATGGATCTCCGATGTGTTGTCGGGTAGTAAAACGTGTTGTCCGGCTTCATGTCTGACGTTTCGCCCCACGTTGCTGTGGGAGAATAATTGAGCAATTTAAGTCAGGTCAGAGAGCTACGCAACGAACGCACAGTAATGAGTAGAACTATAGATGGCTCTTTAACATCGCAGTAATCGTGAGAGGTGTCAGCGGCTTTGAGGCGGCCTTCATCCATAAAAGGATGCCCAATCTAAGAGAGATGGAGGTGGCTGACGCCACAGGGCTGGTAAAGAATTGACAAAGACGAAGGGAGTTTGTTTTTATTCGGCTCTATCGTCGGCCTTGAGCTGTCGGGAGGGAACATGAGAAGAACCGGCACGCATAGAGCGAGACCATCGAAAAGGACCGATTACTTGTCGTCAATTATAATGATGGTCTGAAAGGGCTTTAAAAAAAAACTTTGATTTGGCACAGTCCCCTCCCGCCCCCACCAAAGAAAAAAAAATGGGGAACGAACATACAGTATTTTAAACTTTTTTTTCAAAACCCGACTTCCCAAACACGCGTACACCTGAATAATCTGAAGGCGCTGATTTCAGATTTATGTCCCTTCAATGTTGTGGTTCGGTGCTTTTGTAAAAAAAAATATTGCGGTGCTCAATCCGATTAAAGAGGCTGGGGAAATACCCATACTCGATGACTGATTAATGCGATACGATCAGTTGCCTCTTATCGATAGGCACCTTGGCTGTGCGTCGCGGGATAATCCCACGCGAGTTCGTCGCTTTGTTACTCGGAAAACACCACTTTCAGTTGACTTTCAAACGCGGTTCGATAACGCTCTCGTGACGTCACTCGAGCGTGCTAACATTTATCAGTATTGTATGATAGGCTGTATACTTAGATTTTCGCAAAACAATGCTCCATGTTTTGCAGGCTTAACATCTCGTTCAAAAATAAAATGTTGCGACAGCCACTCGCATATACGTACAGTACACACCGAGAGAAAATATAAATAACCCCGTCATAGAAATGTAGAATGCGACCACGCTTTAAGTTAATTTATTGCGCTCGTATATTAATAAACGAATGGGTGAAGACGCAGTTGAGTTAGGAGTCTTCGGATGAACGGGATATCTATATGTGCGTGCGCACGTGCGTCTGCAGACGCCGAGTGCTGGAGCAGATCTTTTGCGAATGCAAATTGCTGCCACTTTAAAGGATGGTGGGGGAAAAGAGCAGCCATTTAACGTAGAGTATTATTTGACGTATTATACAGACAATTTTTTAAATCGCATGCTGAAGTGGAGAACGCGCCTAAGAGGACGATCCTCGCGGAGATTGAGCAATGAGATCCGCCTACGTGCACGAGGTGAGATCCGATGGTAGCAACGCTGGACCACAAGAGCGTGTTGATGGCCTTCATCCAGCAGTGGATAAATAATGGCCAGTGATGATGTTGAATATATAATTCGTAGGAACACGTTGAATTGCAGGCCTTTGAAGCATAAAGCAATCGCATCTGTAAATGTAAAGCTACGGGTAAATCATTGAACAGCGAGCGCCCTTGGTGGCGAGATGTTAACTGCCTCGCCTGGTATACAGGAGGTTGTGGGTTCGATCCCGATCCTGAAGATACCTGCTGTATATTTGGAGCGTGCACGATCTCCTCGGAGGTCGCGTGGATTTTTCTCCGGGGTTTCCCTTCCACATTTCGAAACACGCATTTCGAGTATCTGGCTGCTATACATTTCCACACGATAATTCGTTGAGCTATCATTTATTACCAGGTCGCTATTGAAAAATAGCGATATATAGCTTGGTGACCTTTACCTGGTAAAATAGAAAACAAGTGTTTAATTTAGAATTGTAACACCTCGAAGTATGAAGCAATCGCCATTTATAAACGAAAGCCACGGGCAAATCACTGGACAGCGAAACGCGTGTTAATGCACCTCCTGGGCGTATAGGTGTCAAGCATATCGACGTTACTCTTTGGTTCTTTCGGTAAAGTCACGTAGGTGAAAATGAAGAATAAGAATACAAATTAAGAATAAAATCGAAATAACTAAATTAAATCACAACGTTTCGGAAGCAACACAAGCTTCCGTCACTACAGTAATTTAGTTTTTTTGCCGTGGTTGTCGCACCCGATGATGGAAGCTTGTGTTGCTTCCGAAACGTCGTGATTCAATCTTTTTTTTTTCATCTACGTAACTTTACCGAAAGAACCAAAGAGTATGGATCCCTGCAGTGACGAAAACTTCAAATCTAGAACATATCGACGTTGGGTCCCAGCTGCTGCGTGAGCCATGTTTCGTCCCATCCCCTGTATTCACCCACGTTCGGTCACGAATCGGTCACGAATCGTTCACAAGACGCGGCTGACACCTTCAAACGTTTCGAGCACAGGGCCTGATCGAGGATCGCACTGCGGAGTTCGGGTGCAGCGTCTCACACGTGCACTCCACTCTGCAGTCACGTGGCGTATTTATTAAACCCATTACCTTGATGCTTTCTTGCGTTGTGTCTGAATTCATTTCGAGTAAAAGTTTTAATCGGTTGTGCCTCGTGCTCAAACGAACGAGGGGTGCGGTGCTCATTCATCTTCCATTGTTGGTGGTGGCCCTGAAATCGTCGTTGAGAATTCCACATTCCTATGGCGGGGATGGGGGGATTCGGGGCGGCGGCTAATATCCATAGGACAGCCACTGTTGACTCATCGCGCACGTAGTAATATTCATTTACAGAGCACATGCCGCGATAATAATTATAATATTAAAAAAGGCTGTTCCTGAAAGAAAAAAATCCAATATGCGAGAGCAAAAAAAACCCGTTAATACCCCCCGCCCAAACCCCCCTTCCTCTCCCTCATTTGTTGGGGATGTGTGAATATCCATAGACAGTGCATTTTGTGTACACACACACACGCGCGCGCCCATCACCTGCGCGATATTTTAAAACCACAATTGTGACATAATTGGCGAAATGTAATGGAGACGACTGTGAGTGAGTGAGGGCGGTGTTGGTGGCGGCGGCGGTGTTGGTGGCGGCGGTGGTGGTGGCGGTGGTGGCGGTGGTGGTGGCGGTGGTGATGATGACGGTGGTGGTGGTGGCAGTGGTGGTGGTGGTGGCGCGGGTGGTGGTGGCGGTGGTGGTGGCGGTGGTGGCGGTGGTGGTGGTGGCGGTGGTGATGGTGGCGGTGGTGGTGGTGGTGGTGGCGGTGGTGGTGGTGGCGGTGGTGGTGGCGGTGGCGGTGGTGGCGGTGGTGGTGGTGATGACTCGCGCGCCGTTGGCGTGGCCCCGCAGCTGTCGGATCGCGGTCGCCCCACGGAGTAGCGGCAGCGGCAGCAGCAAGCGGGACAGACAGCTGACGCAAAAGCGACGGCAGTGTTTGTGTCCCTGTTAATCTGACAGTTAAAAATAAACATATCGGGTACTCGCCTCCTCCTCCTCTCAGTGTCCCGTATGAAACAAATAACGCGACAACAGTTGCGCTTCTAATTGCGAAGGTGGGGGGCATATAAAGCCGTGTCTGGGAATAACGGGCGCTTGGGTGTCTTTTTAAATTCAAAGGCATTGACGGAACACAGCAGCGGTCTCTCTCGCGCCCAGAGAGAGAGATGCGTGTTTCTTCCCTGGTTGTTATTACCATTACCGCTACAACAGGTACATTCATTATTTAGATTGAGTTAAATGTAAGTTGATTGAAATCTTTCCACAGATTGTTTTTTGTGTGTGTGTTTTTTCACTTCGTCAAATTAACAATAAGGATTAAAACAGCCTTTTGATATGTAATGTGGGATAATAATTCGGATCGGAATTAAATAGCATTATTTAATGAAAATATTTACAGGAATTTGTAACCTGGCGCTGTCGCGATCAAAGTCGCACGATGATACCACCTCCAGCAACACGTGTCTACAACAATTTGGCGAGATTAAACAACCACATTATTGTTTCATATTTTAATTCAACATCGCGTTCCTTGCGCGCTTGTATTGAAATATCACGTCCGCCCTAGACACCCTAAAGAAATATATTCAAGTAACGAAATAAAGACGTGGAAATTGTAAATAAAAAAGTGCTGCCAGATACCAATGGCTTTCACAGCGGACACTAAGCCCGATAACCCGCTTGTTTTAAGACCACGTACGTCCAAATCGTTATTTTATATGGACGTGCATAGTTCATTTAAATATATATTAAATATCACTTGTAGTCGTTTAATTCCCTAAAAGATAACACCAGATGTCGATACTTGTCGTGGTGTTCATCATTATCGTCGCTGCGCGACCAGCCCTTAGTTCAGCACGCCAGCATCCCCTGGACACGACGGGGGGTACGATTGCACGTGAAGTATCAAAATGACAACCAAAAATATGTAAGCAATAAATACAACACGGCGGGGTGGGATAAAACGAATGACGATTAAAACAACACGAACGTAAACGATGGCAAGAAGATCAATTAAAAAAATATATAGAGATTCTGAGTGAACTGTACGGACTCGTAGCTGGTTGTAGATATAGCTTTGATCAACCGATATTGTTGTCAATGATGTATTGCACATACAATGGGCACTTCGTTGTATTGTAGTTAGAACGATTGACAGTGTATTGAAGGTCTCATTCGACACATATATAAACGTTATACACATATATACAAACACGAGCCCACGGAGTGAGCGTGTCGCATTGATTATGTATATATATTCACTATATTCAAGCGAGATATTTCGCTGCAAACCCTGAGCAAGGTGAAGTTCCACATTACAACGGCGACGTCAAAAATGAACGTCTCATGCAGGACCCTACCGTCGAACCTCACGGTTTTAACTTTCCACGCGGCCAATGGTCGACCTTAAACTGAATCAGGAGCGGGCATGGCTGATGCGGCCACCTGATGCACAATGGCGCATCGAAGATTCGGCGGCCTGCGAGCACGGCCACTAATCCCAAACCGTCGACCACTAAATTGTGAACACTCCGCCGCCGCTGTCTTCACTGCTTTAAAGGAGTGACGGACGAGATGCAGTCTGCATCTAAACAGTCAATTGAGTGGATAACACATCTAAAATTGCATGTTTAATCTGCTGCTATTATTCCATACGAAAGAATAATAATTCCATGTTGAATTTTCAACGAATGTTTACTTTCCAAAGAAGACGTCCTTATTGTTTTGGTGATCACGGAGGCTCAGTTTATATATATACATCGATAAGCATACAGAATGAGCGCCACGCCAGAATGATTGACGGTTAATGGTGCAATTACACAGACATATCGTAGGTACACGTACAAAAAATTGTTCTCAATCGTAAATTGTTGTAATGATTGGTAGTGTTATTTCAGAAACGTCAGGTTTACACGCGTGCACGGAGTGAGCACTCTGCCGTGCATACAACAATCGGCGGCGTTAATACAGGACGTATATATATGTACACACACACACACACCGAGCACCCTGCCCGATTAAATAAACGCGTCTACACATGGGCACAGAATGAGCATACCTTGCCGTACATACACATCTACTGATCCAGAGTGTAACAACAAAAGCACGTCGACGCGGACACGCAGAATAAGAGTGCGTTTCCGTACATAGTCTAACTGGTCCACGGTGTCATTACGCGGACGCGTATGCAGCGCACATGTGCGCGCAGGATAAACCGCGCGCTCACCTGCCCTGCTTCGTGATAATCATCTCCGTCTGAAAGCGGTGAAACTTGAGCCAGAGCGCGCGGTTGCACAGGTACACGTGCGCCTTGCCCGGCGCCAGACCGGGCTGCGGCGGCCCCAGCGGGTAGAAGGATCCGCCCTGGTGGTACCCGTGCGTGTACTGCTGCGGATACGAGTAGCCGGAGAAGGGTTGCGCGCTGCCCGAGGGTGTCAGGAAGGTCCCGTAAGGGCCGCCAGACAGCATGGACTGCGCCGACACGTAGCGGCCAGGGCTGCCCATGGGGAATGCCGGGTGGCTGCCCGCCACTTGCTGCCCCACGTACGGGAACATGACGCTTCCGCCACTGGCGGCTGCGGCTGCCTGGGTGGCGAAGCGATCGGCGCTCTCCTCGAATGCGTGGCGCGCCTCGCAGCTCAGCTCTCCGAAGTAGAGCGGAATCCTGCCCTGGTGATGCTGCTGCTGCTGGTGGTGCTGGTGGTGCTGCTGGTGCTGCTGCTCCTCGGGGTGATTGCCCTTGGAGGGCGTCAAGGAGAAGCGCCCCGGCTGCGCGCTCATGCCGAGGCTGAGTTTGTGAAGAGCGCTCGCCCGCTCCGCGTCGTCTGGGGACGTGCGCGGATCATCCCTCAAACACAATTCCACATCAAACGCTGGTTGCTGCTGCTGCTGCTGGTGGTTGTTGTTGTGCTGCTGGTGTTGGTTTTGGTGGTGGTGGTGATGATGTAACCGATTTGCGAAAGTGGGAAAGCCCGGCGTCAGTTTGATGGAGGCGGGAGCAAAGCAGACCTGTGCCAGCTGCATTCTTCCCGGCGGGCGCCGCGCAACGTGGCCGCGTTTACGCTGCGACTCTGCCAAGAGTCGGGAGGCGAGAGGCAGGAGTGTGCGAAAGTGTGTGTGTGTGAGAGTATGTGAGTGTGTGTGTGTGGAGGCGGAGGGGAGGGAGAGACCGCGCCTCCCAGAGCCGTGATCCCCTGGTCACTCTGGCACCTCGCCTCCGTCACCCTCTTGACTCGACTTTCGGGAACGCGAGCGGACGTTGCAATGCACCGCCGATTGGCTCAAATAGCCGCACCGAGCTGGTGGGGCACGACCTATCAGGACGGGCTTTCTATGTCTCTCTCTCTGCACTCAGGCAAGGAGTTCTACTCTGCAAAGGACATTGATTGCCAGTGTAGGCGCGTGCCCCGTGTTGTGATGAAGGCGACACGATGCTGAGGACAGAGCGCGCACGCAGCACAACCGCCGTCACCAACAGCGTCTCACGTGTTCCGACGGATACAGGATTTAGACAATGTTTTGCCTGATTAAGGTGCTTTATTATTTGGCATTGTGTACGACGACTGCGGTGTGATGTTTCGTGTTTGCACTTTTTTTTGAAACTGTTATCGCGAAAACAAATCCGCAAAGTTTTTGTTTCTTGCGTATCAAGATTCGTCGACAAAGCGTTCCTTGTCGTTAAGTTGACTTTCCAGTGAAGGCAACAGAGTCTGTGTGTACAAAGCCGCGGCGTGTACATGTCGGCACGCGGCGGTATGTGAATACTGCACACGCCGCAAAAGCCGAAGCGCAGCGCACAGAGTTCAGCTTTTGGTTGGGCACCGTGCCAAGCCTCACTCGATACCCGTGTACGAATTACAAAATATCCGGAACCCAAAATACAACGAGGGCAAAGAATCCTGCATGCTCTAACCCCCTTCCCATCGCCAACCCGTACCACAGCCTCGTGCCAGAGCCACAAACAACCACCCGCTCTCGCACTGTGTCAAGTGTCAATTTAGACAAGGCGAAATGAATACGGTGGCGTGGAATTGTGTAGTAATTAGTATGTGGACAATCACACACGAACACACGGAGGTTCCCCGTGTAGCCTGTAACAGACTTTTGTGGCAAGTGCTGTTCGCGAGCACCTATGCAGGCCGGAACGGTACACGAGGGGGTGGGTGGCCAGCTCCACGCCCGACCGCCTTTGTCTCCCCAGTGGCGATGTTTACACACCGCACCAGGTACTAATTTGAGGCTGAGTCGACCTAGGGGAGGCCCGGGACCGGTTCAGACAATCGTCACTGGGTGTTGGCCGTGAGCGGGGATCGAACTCGGGTCGCCAGGATCGTAGCGCAGCGTAGCGCTAACCGCCACACTACCGCCCCCCACGATCACCCACTAAAACATACACACACTAACACACACTAACACACATACACACGCGGTACCCACAGGCATGATGTGCACGAGGTTAATTCACATTGCTCCGATGTGTTTTCGGGCTGGTCCTACGCGTTGTTCGACATTATGTCCGACGTTTGACTCCTCCTTGTTGGCAGCTTCTTCAGTTCCTGAACAACACGAAAGCATACGCAGTAGAGCTGCGTAGGTATGTGTGTGTGGATTTCGCGGCGTGTGTAAGCCGTTACGTTTGCGTGTGTACCGCGCGTGTTTGTGTGTAAGTGGTCGTGGAGCGTTTCGCGTGATGCGCTACGAACCTGGCCAACACCGGTGACGATTATTTGAACCGGTCCTGGGACTCCCCTAGGTCGACTCAAGCTAAAACGAGTACCTGGTGCGATGTGTAAACATTGCCACTAGGGAGACGAGGGCGCCGGGTGGGGTGTTAGCCACCCAACCCTCTGTGTGTCGTGCCGGCCTTCATAGGTGCTTGCTAACAGCACTTGCCCCAACAGTCTGTTCAGGCTATAGGGAGGATCTTTGTCTTTGTGGAAGCCACATCTCAGTCAGTCGACCCATGGCACCTGGGTCTGTCCCGTGACCTCCTGCCAACGGGCGTTCGACACTTCGCGTGGCCTTAACGTGCACGTAGCCTGGCACGAGCGCCGTGGTGACGTCACCGCCACTTAGTGGCGAATGGCGATTGTTGTTGTTGTGGAAGCAGTGGGAGCCCACACGTAGCACAGCCCTCAAACTTACTGGGTTTCCCATTCTATACGTTTAATGTTTGCATCGGGAAGCTGATCAGCGCTTAATTTCATAGGCAATTAAAAGTTTTTCTGGATGCACACTTGCTAATTAATGGCATTTAATGCCAGGTTACAAGTCATCATTTTAGGAACATTCATGTTTATTTGAACTTTTGTTCCCTAAATTAATAACCCGATAGGCATAATTAATACAATTTCTTTTTTTGCTTCTTCTAAAAAGGCATTAGTGTAAATGAAAGCCTAATTAACGGAATACAAATCATCCGTGTATCTAACCATTTTTCAAATGTTGCTGTAAACACGTGGAACAGTTGCTGCGTTTGGGAGGAGCAGGCAACACGCGTTATTACCTCCCAACAATCGCCTGTCTCTGAAAACAAAATAAATCTGATGAACTCTGTCTTAAACTCACATCTCCTCCTCTCTACACAGGCGAAGATCTCCCGTACGAGACTAGCGAGACTGCTGGGGCAATGCGTTACTAGCGATCACCCCTAGCAGGTACTAATTTGAAGCTGAGTTGGCCGTGAGCGAGACTCAAACTTGGGTCGCCGGGTTCGCAGCGCGGCGCGCTAACCGCTGCACCACCGCTCCCCCCCCCCACACACACAGACAACAGACACCATCACGGCCTCCACGTGCTGCAGTTGCTCTCCTCCGTTACGGATCGCCCCATGACGCGTTATGCGAGCCGACGTGGATTTTATAAAAGCCAGCGTGGCGCTGCGGCGTGGCAGATGCCACCCTGGCCGCTCCATCATCTGCGCACAAGCGGGTGTCCCGGCAGCCTGCGTCAAGCGCGGCCGCGATAGCCACGCTCATTGTCTCTCTCTCGCGCGCTATTGCGATGTCGCTCCGCAATTAAAGCGCGGGCCACTTCGTGGTTGTGCTAGAGGCAGGGTCAAAACCACAGTCGGTGTCGGAGATGGACATCCCAGGATACCAACCTTTCACCCCCCACACCACCAACGTATTTTTTGATATTGCTATAAGACGACATCATCTTTTAAATACACAGTAGCGCATTGGCAGTATGGTCGGTACCGAGTCCGTAGCAAGTAATAGCTGAGATGTCATATGATTCTATAGCAAAGTAGACCTCCAAATATTCGTGACGATGTGGATGATGAACTTCACGAATCCCATCTGTACCTGAAAGGAAAAGCCGCCTTTCCTGGCGAGGGGGGATGTTTTCGGCCAAAAGTTGTCCCAAACGATGGCCCAAATTGATGGCACCGGACAAACGAGTGGCCAATTTTTGAGGTCGTTTTGAGCACACACTGGTGGAGGTTTTTGGTTGTTGCTGGATATATATTGCGTTGCACACTCTCCGGCCACATTTCATGTAATAATGCAGCAGGAACACTCGCAAAAAACACAAGCCAGTTCCATGAGGAAGCCTTCATACTGTTCAGGGCAATCGCGACCTACCCCACGTGTCCTAACTGAGCTGCTATGCAGCGTAAACGTACATTATTAAAGTATTTCATTGTCAATTTTGCCTCAAGATATAAATAGCTTGGAAACTATTCGTAGCCTGTGCAGTAATAAATGTGACTAGTTTTTAAGGGATTGTATCGTATACCTGAGAACATGAAGTGTTCTTGGGCAGATTGATGAACACATTTGAAAAAAAACCTATCCAATATTCGTATAAAACAAACTGTCCTTTCGGCACGTACCTACAAAGCTGTGTGTCTCTTCGGAAACTGACATGTGTTTGAAGCTTCATTCGCGAGAATTGTTTTTTAATCACCTCGTTCCACTAATATCACTGCCGCGTCATCCGTGTACTTTTCAACATCCCTGTAGGGAGGAACATCGGTCGAACGTTCCTGTGATTTTAAGTTTAATTTATGATTAACAAACCTTTTAAACTTGTGATAAAGAGGGCCCAAAATACACACCTTGGGTAGATATCTAGGGGGGTATTTATTTGTTGTTTTGTGTAAACAGCCTGTGATGTACATTCACCCACAACTTGTTTGACTGTAAACACGCTGTACGCTCTTAACACCAGTAGTTCTATACCTTGATATGCTTATCATCGTTAGGATTTGAATTCGGGATAGTGTTAAAAAAGTGTTTTAATTGCAGTGTCTTCAAAGTGATATTATTGCGTCCATGGGAACAGGACCTCACACTGCGACACGTTTAAGGTTTAGATTGAACAGATTCGTGATGAAACGCATTTATTCTGAGAAGAGACTGACGTTCTGAAATTGTAAACATATTTCTGTAGAGCATATAACAGGTAGCGTGTATGAAGAGACTTAGTGAAGTGACTTTGGCCATCTTCTGAAGTTGGCCACGAACACAAAATGCACTGGTCACAGTGAGAGATCTAAATGGGCATCACATAACAAGATACCAAGAGTGAACTTGGATTATAATTGTGAGTAAAAGCAAACTAAATGCGAGCCGCCCCTGGTGCAGTTCCACCACCTGCGCACTCAATATCTAAAAAACAAACATTCAGGAGCAGATCTTGCACGGCAACATCTTCGCCTCCATGTATGCACGTGGTGCACCTTGACAGCTCTCGGCCGAAAATAAGTTTGTAATAAAAGTCATCGGTGGGCACAGGGCACCCGCACCGTTTGCATTCGAATGCTGGCGGGAGGCAATTCCCAAGGGAGCCTCCGATGCAGGGCAGAAGGAGAGTGGGGGGGGGGCAATTATCTTCCTGTCTTGAGAGCGCCGGTGATGCAGCGGGGTCTGACAGATCACCCCGCATCGGAATCATCATTAGGCGTGACTAATAATCCGAGCGAGTAATAGCTTTCACAGTGCGTAACATCAAGCGCCGTGTGGGCACGCGGGTTACCTGCGACGCGCCGCGGGCTCGCGGCGAGATCCACGATTGGGGGGGGAGGTTGATCAGCTCATTACGGGGCATTGAGCGCATCACCGCTAGGGGTCAACGTCAGGAGACGCGTGCGCCAATTCAAAGCCAATCTTCCGAGGGATGCGCCCGGCGTGAATTGGCACACAGACACCCGCGCCTCGTACGTACACACATACAAGGTACTGCAGTTTCAAAGCCATAGCTCACTTAAAAGAGAAGCGATCATGTAAAGCCCTGTGTTAATCCACTGCCGGATGAAGACCTCCCATTGGCATGTCGGTCATGGGCAGTGTTTCACCGTACTGCACCGGACTGATCAGTAATCATTGGTGAAGGGTGGTGTTGGGAACCAGGAGCGTTTCAGAGATCACTTTACGACTGATATTATCCGTGCCCGGCAAAGTCTAACTTTCCAGGTTCAAAGCACAGGTGTGCTAATCCAATAGACCACTGTTCCATTCACATTTTATTGGAGAACACTTGAATCAAGCAATACGTTAGACACCATGCACCTAAATATCGGATGGATAACGTATTGAGCGCATGGGACTCTCGGGGTGATTTGTTGTTGTTCCAAAATGCACCAAATGCATGGTGGCATATGCACTGATTTACATGAAATAGTAAAAAAGTGTCAGTGATGGCTATGAATCAATTACAGCACCGTGAATGATTTATATATTTCGATTTAAAGCTTTCGTGACTGCAGGGATTCATCTTCTTGGTTCTTTCGGTAAAGTCACGTAGAAGGGAAGTAATAAAATAATACAAATAATTTGTTTTATTATGTTTCATTTTTTTATTTTATTACTTCCATTCTACGTGACTTTACCGAAAGGACCAAAAAGATTTATATATTGTATATGAAAATTCACCATGAAAGAATAACTTTGCAACGTCTCAAATCATGTTGTTAAACGTGCAACCTGTTGTAAATTCCCTTTATAATTGCAGTACTACGTGTTTAAAGCTTACCTAGCTTATTGACGATAGTAACTATAAAACTGTAGAGCCATGCTATACATTTACAGCTGGTCGAAGGCCTCTCCACGACACTGAGGCTGTTTGACAAAACTTCACCACGTGAATAGTGGGCCACGATTATTTCTCCTCCACTGATGTTACCCGTGGCTGGGAATCAAACTCAGGTTGTCTGGTTCATAGTGCACTGTGCTAACCCACTGTTCCAACCCTCTTACGTAGTTAAAGCGATATAAGTCAAAAGCTCACATCTAACTTCATCTCCTGCATCTGCCATGATCTTCTCGTCAATGCGCGTCATCATATCCTGACTCGACTGCTGCAACTCTCTCCTCGACGGACTTCCTAAATTCCTAATTTCAAAACAACAAATGATTCAAAATACCGCGGCCAGAAAATCTCAAGAGTACCCATAAATAAGACCACATCGCCCCAATAGTCGAAGCCCTCCACTGACTCAAAATCCTGTTCAATCTCAGGAATGCACTCTTTCTGACCTCGCTCTACTCTCCTCCATTCAATCTGCACTCCAGCTAGAAAGGTTTTCCTTGGAAGCCCTCAGTGAATCTTTGCTTAGTGGGATATCACCTCTTTGCTCCCGTATCGAGGTTGACTACATCTCTCTCTAAATGTGTTTATTTGTATTATTTTATTTAGCTTGTTTACCCAGAAAAACCTCATGACTATTTCAGGAGCGTCCCAAGTTACAATTAGAGTAACTTCAATTCCACTTTGTGTAACTTCAATTGAGTAATTCGCGGGCATTTTTGGGGTCAAATTTAGGGAATTTGGATGCCGATCCTAAACACCTGCAGCAATAACCAGGGCTGCTGCTTCTGCTGGATTCGAATCATGAACCTCTACAACGAGCGGCCATCGCGCTAACTGCTCGGCCGTATCACAACCCCCTTTACCATATATAACATAAATAAACCTCCCTTTACCAGGACTCCCCGTGTCCCACAGTCCTGCAGAGCATCTTGCATTTATGTATGTATGTATGTTGAACGTCTTTCGCACCGTACGTAGGCAACCGTGTTAATCGGAGGTGCAGGGGAAGGACAACAAACGAAACACAAAAGCAGTTCTACATAAATGACTTTTCAATCCAAATTTAAAAGTGCATAGCTCTAGTGGCTTTCTAATATCGAAAGAAGCACTTTTAAAACGGCCGCAGAAGCGCATCTGAAAGCGCGAAATGCAGTGACCGTCTTTGTCCGATAGCTCGACAAAAGCCGCTGCGAGGAAGACCGCTCTAAAAATCTAAATTTCTCTGTTATTTTTCCTTCTGAAACACGTGCTATATAATATGTGGGGTGGGAGGTGTGGGGGGCAGATGGGATGTAAATTGGTAGTAAACTGCACCTGAGACACCCACCGAGCACATGTTCACCATTCACGCCAAGTTGTCAATGCCTGGTGGGCGGCGTCACTTCCACCGCGCAGTGCCGCAGCGTGGCCCATGTGCACAGCAGCGCTGTGTCGAAGGAGTACGCTTTGGGCAGCAGAGGGCAGTTCAGCAAAAATCCATTGTTGTAATGGAGAGGGTGGGCCATAAGTAACTGCCTGATTTGAAATAGCGGTATTTTGTGTTCAATTATTTTGTTGATTTTTGTTGTTGCGTAAATAAAGTAGAAGCCTGGGAGTTTACGATGAACCGGCATACATCTCAGCAGCGTGCAAGAATAGTTGCACATTTATTTCAGAAACAATTGTTCAATTACTTCAACACAGAGAGACTATCGCAGATATTTTAAGACCTACTCTGTATTCGAGCGTTGATTTCCCGATTTCGGGGAATCAGGAACAAGGGTGGATGCAAAGCGTCGTGTTGGCAGACCTCGAACCTGTCGATCTCTGACTTCTATTGATCAGGTTAAGGGAGAGTGTTAACGAGAACCCCGAAACTTCGACGAGGAGACCCTCCACTCAATTGGGGATCGCATGACGGTCGCTGCGGCGAATCTTGGTACAGGACTTGCATCTTTTTTACCGGATAAGATTCAGCTAGTGCAATAATTGCAGCCCAGGGACCATCAAAGCTGCCTAGATTACTCACGGGCTTTCATTGAACTTGCAGACCAAGACGATGTTTTAATTACAAATGTAATCGCGTCAGATCAATCTCATTTCACCGAAGCAGCTTAATCAGCAAATAGAATTGCAGGTTCTCGGGTTCATAAATAATTATATCGAATTTCCATGAATTGAAGATGTTTATATCAATTGGAGTGTGGGTTTTTATTTCATTTTTCAATAGTTTTAGGCATAACAAATCAGGCATTTCCTTCTGGCCCACCCTGTACTATGTCCCCCCCCGCCACCCCCGTCTATACCCCACGCCTTCACCAACCCGAACTGTTCAGCGTGAAGTATGGTCAAATATTACCCCTATGGCCACCACGGCGACGGGAAGCCCTTCTCCGGCAGTACACAGCTCTTTTGTCAATCTGCTATTGGCATTCAGCCAGCAGTGGATTAACAAAAGGGCTGTAAGTGTACATGTGTCGAAGGATAGGGACGTCAGCGTGTTTCTGAATGCGACATGTGGGGCTTGGCAGAAGACGGAGATTCTCAGCTGACTTAAATTGTAAGCTTTAACAAGACACCCACTTAGAATAAGCACTACGCAGAAAGTCTCATTTTTCGATTCAGCTATTTTTATACATAACACGCGTTATATATACTGTATAAATATCTCACACAAATAATTATAACCGCATTTTTTCTCGAAATTCACTATGAATAAAGGGAGTAATGGACTACATAGAGTAACAGCGGTTATGTCAAATGATACTTTCCAAAATCTAGTTCCATGTCCTCTAATCATAAATGTTTGCCAAAATTCTTCATGGGCAGCTGCTCTTGCGCCCCTCGTCTTCCTTCCTTCCTTCCTCCTCCTCTGGCTGTCAGGAGGGAGACGGAAGATACAATGCCATTCCTTCTAAATGCTTCCACCAACAGGGCTGGCCGTGTGGCACAGAGGCAGAGTGCCTACCCGGCATTCAGTTCGCCGTTGGAGAGCCACTGCACCAAAAATCTCTCCCGGAATAACTCAATTGTGTACCACTTTGTGGCGAGTCAATGCAAGTGTTGTTGTTTTTTTTACACGACAAATTCTCATAGAGGAATGTGAAATTGACACCGGTGTCACGAGGCCGACAACACAAATGAGTGATGTACATTTCAGCTGCTTTGTGAACGGTTGATGTCTGAGAGCGATACATATAAATAATGTACGGAATTTGTCGATCCACTGCTGGATGAAGGCCTCCCCCATGGCGTGACGGTCAAGGGGGTTTGTTGACATTACTTCAGCACATTGGTCAGTGCGAGCTCGTTAGTTTATGCTTGCCCTGGAATTGAACCCATTTCGTGTGGGTTCAAAGCGTGGCGTTTGATCCGCTGTGTCAATGCTCCACCGTAATAGTATGAATACCCGCTTGAAAAACGCTGCCAAGGTGTGTACAATGAAGGCATGGACTTTTAAGAGGCCTACTGCACTGTGGCCCTGAGTAAATTGGAGACACTCCTTTCGGAACCCGCTGAACTTCTATGCGGCGCTATCATTTGGGCAACTTTTACAAACATAGTGTTGAAAAGCATCTCAATAATAACTGCCAAATTGTGCACGCGCGTGGAGAAGCATCAATACCAAAACACACATCAAAGTCCACAGTGATTCAGCACGAATGCTAAATGGCCAATTAGGCCGACAAGGAGGACTTAACGTTCTCATTAAGAGAGCGTGGGTACGAGTGTTGCAAACGGTTACTTCGATCCTGAGCACTTGCACATTCGAAGCTGCAATTAGCGACTTTAAGACAAATGACACGAACCAATTTATACTAATTTAATTAACTAAACCATGAAACATGCCACCATGTAACCTATACAAAGATCAAGTGTATAGCCCACGCGGTGTATGTAAGTATATATACACCATATATTAATATCACCAAATACAAGTCAAGTAAAAGTTTCTCAATTGTCATGCATGCACTGAAGACTTCTCACAAAGTAGTAGGTATTTTATCAACCCAGGAGAGATGATAGGCCGAGTTGACCCCAAACTAGGAATTAATCCAGTAACCTTCCAATGTCAGACACAGTGCCTACTTATTTTCCAGGAGCTCAATGAATTTAAGCAAGGTCTATCAACACTTATTTGCTGGAATAAAAAAACCAGAACCCTATATGATACAAATATCATTAGCATGAGGGCAAACAAAACACGCATAATATTGGTGGCAAGGTGCTAAAGTGGTTAACAACATGCCACAAAGCAACAAGCACCTGCGTTCGTTTCCTGACTCGGGTGCCTTTCCACGTAGCTTTTGTATGTTCTCTCCTCGTTCTGCATGGGTTTCCTCTGGGTTCTCTCTTTTCTTCCGATGTAATTGATATTGGCCAAGCATTGCAATGCAGGATTCTCTTGAAAAAAAGTATTCGCTTTATTGTGGCTTTCCTGCGTTAATTCATATGCAGACAATTTATATTTTGGTTTAACCCGCAGGCTTTCGCGACCGATATGATACATAATAGAGGTTACATCGCGTAAATATATAAATGTGCCGTGAAACCCGCCACCACCCGACACAGCCAACTCGTGAAGGTTGTCACGTAAACAGAATATGCCAATTCGTCACTAGTACAGCACACCAGTGTGTTGGAGAGCCAAGCCACAGTATTTACATAATACGCATGCAAAATGTATGTTTGACTCAAGAGCGCATAAGCGTGGTCACCACATCTACGCCTTTATATAAGGAACGAAACAGGTGGACTTCTCCACAAATCTGGCTGTCGCCTGATGAAGCTAGTTGTAATTACTGGCGAAACGTCGTACTCAGCTTGTAACTGTTGTGACATGGCTCTCCAACACACCGGTGTGCCGTACTAGTGACGAATTGGCCACGTTCTGTTTACGTGACAACCCTTACTAGTTGGCTGTGTTGGTGGTGGCGGATTTAACGACGCATTTATATATTTACGCGATCTAACCCACAAAACCTCTATTATGAATTTATATTTTGCATTCAACGGTTTATTTTTGGTGACACATTTTATGAAATTTACTGACAATCACAAAGCCGACACCAATTAGTGCAGCCGGGAAAAGGGTGTACCTTTATCTAGCGATGCATAAAACTAAGTCTCCCCTATATCTTCCTGATCTCGTAGGGTTTCAGAAGCTAAGCAACTGAAGCTATGCACTATTATTTCTAGATTGAAACCTAATTTCTTTAGAACTGCTTTTGTTGTCCTTCGCCCGCCACCTCCGATGAGCATGATTGCCTACGTACGGTGCCAAAGAAGGTCAACATACATACATAAGTAGGTTGGCCAACAGGGCTTTCCAGGTGTTGTAAGTGTGGGAGTATGACGTGGCCAGTGAATGGCAGTGCTGCGTGTTACTTCCTCGCATACACGTGTGGGTTTTCTCGTGGGTACTCTGACATTCTCCCAGATGTCAAGCACGCGTTAATAAAAGCAGTCAAAAATCCGAATGCAGTATCCTCCTGAAAACGCCTCGAGACTCAGTGAGATTGCCGTAGTTTCCTCGCCGTGAATTTGACTCATCGCTAATCATCAGGCCTGTGGCAGTAAGCTGCAATGAGGTTCTTTAACCCCAGAGTGGGAATGAAAACTGTCTGTGAATGCGGTGGTGCCTAGATGGTGGTTGCGTTAATGTGGCATAGGTTGGAGGTGGACTCGTGTAGCCCATGGTCCAGTACCTTCGTGTTGGTGTTTATGAGTCAGATATTTTTGGTAACAACCTGTCACGATATGACAAAACAAAAGTGACACCTTGAAGTGTAATCCTACGTTAGGCGTTATACTGCGAGCAACGCAAATTACAGTATGTTTGTGTTCAGCGTGATAGCCACACGCGGAGACACGTTTTTAGATATTTGGAAAACAATTTAATTTCGCGATGTCAAAAGAATGGCACTATCAGGAGTAGTGTGATAACTATTATCACGTCACATCCAAATCTAATACTTCTCCTGTATTCTACTGAAGTCTGGAGTTTAGCTTAAAGTTTGAAGACAGTCAATGTAAGTGGAAATATTTCTATCGCTATTTAATAAGAAGTCAATAATGGACACAGGAAAGGTGCGATTATTTTCATTTTTCAGTGAAGCATTGTGACTTGTACGTGATGTTGTGACTTCTTGCTGAGCCGTAAGTAAGACCACTTAGAAGATACTCATATATATGTAAAAAAAAATCCACAACACCGAGCAATATATTTTCCAAAAGGCTATAACGTTTAATTCCCACCGATAAAAGTAAATAATTATATTATTTGGGTATTTTGGTAAAGTCACGTAGATAGGTTAAAAGAAACGAACAAAAACAACAAAAACTACTACGACGTTTCGATCACAACACAAGCGTTCGTCTTCCTGATGACGAACGCTTGTGTTGCGATTGAAACGTCGGAGTTTTTTGTTATTTTTTGTTAATTTCTTTGTACCTATCTACGTGACTTTGCCGAAAGACCCAAAGAATAATAATTCATGCAGTCACGAAAGCTTTAAGTCAAGATTTAAATAATAATAATAATATTACGTTTAATGTATGAAGGCTCTGGTGTTGAGTATGTCGCGAGCATACAAAAAGTTTTAAAAGTCTTGTGATCACAAAATAATGTGCTCGCATTTTGTTGACTAGATTAAGTGGAAAAACAGTGGCAGAATAGACTGATAATATAATTACTGCACACAATCAGACGAAAATTATCAGTCAATCGACATCTCCACACATGGGCCTTTTACACAATATTACCTCCATCAGATTCCCCACGTGATTCTGGATCTAAACAATTAATGCACGACTAGCAATGCAACGAAGACAGTAGTCAATACTTACATCTTGAAATACATCGAAATATTCCTTGGGTCTTTCTGATGACGATTGCTTGTGTTGTGATCGAAACGTCGTGATATTTTTATTATAATTTTTTCTATGTGGCTTTACCGAAAGACCCAAAGAATATGAATTCCTGCCGTCATGAAAGCTTTAAGTCAAGATACATCTAAATGTTTACACAAATAATAAACAAAACCAACGTCTCACCCACGAATCCACCAAAAAAGCGAAATGTTCTTCAATACTTTCTTACATACATATCGCCTTTGTTTTTACAAATAAGGTTTTATCTTATTTCCCCGCCAGTGACTGTTGACAATAGTATCCCCCCCTCCCAACTTCGAGATATTTATTATATTTATTACATATTGGTTTCAGGAATTAATAAAGTAATCAAACAGTTCAGTTAGTCATTAACCTCTGACAGCCAAGGGTACAATATTCTTACTAACAGGAGGCGCATTTTCCCCGGTGCACTAATGAGCTGGGCTGTGTGCGACGGGAAAGCGGAGGTGTTAATTAAACCGTCATTATCGCGCATGCTGCAAGGACTGTGAGCTCAGCCCCACTGATGTGAATGGCAGCCAGCTTGTCCCCCCCCCCGCCAGCCCCCCTCTGGGCGATTCTCTGCCACTGCCAGGGGAGCCCCAGGTGCTCCTCACTGCATTAAAGGTACCCTGGCATGGGGCAGGGCGGAGGGGGCTGGCTACAAGGAAGGGGCCCTTTCCAAGTCGAGGCTGCGTGTCACCAGCAACCAAACCTCATCGCTAGGACCGGTCGAGATAACGCGGTAGGGCAAGGAGGGGGAACGCGAAATGAAGTTTGGGTACCGATTCGCCCCTGTGGCTCTCTTTGGCTTGTTTTTGCGCTCATCTTCGAAAGCAATTGAATGGGGTGGAACTTTTATTATTTGTGTTGTTTTATATAGAAATAAAAACAAATCACTGCTTGCGATTTTTCATTCCAATATAAAGTGCTAATGAAAGCAGCGTTAAAGGTAGAACGACATAACAGGTTTTTTTTGTAAAATATTTATATCTTCTTTATTATGCAACTGTTGGCGCTTGCTAAAAGCATTGTATAGTTGCGGAAAGCGCTTAAAAGCATATTCAGTTATGTTTAGCAACGGGTATATTTACTGCCAGAGTCAGTGCATTACATCATGTGATACGTACATACAGACACACTCTTAATGTTCAAGCACGTGTGTACGCTTTTATACCGTATATATAGAATGTTAGTGGCTTCAGAATGTTAATAGATTTCATGCTATGACTGGCATTAGAGGGTCGTACAACGCTATTTCTGCTACAAAAAGTGAGCCCAAATCGGATATAGAGCTTACAGGTCATAAAGCATTACACGCTTTTGATAAATCCTCGACATTTTTTCCGACAGAAGTGTTTACACCACACAAAAGCTAACTCTCTGAACATGTTTGTTGTGTTTTCTTCCTCCCAAGAAACGAATAGTTGTCTTATACACTGCCTAACCATGGCCTCGATTCACGTGCTAATAATGACATGACATTAGAGCAATGGCGAATGTTCAGCAATAGTCTGACAACCTTGCATAAGTTACAATATATATAAATTACAATTGCAATGATGCTAAAACTGCTTTGTTTACCAAAGTAAAGATTGAATGGCTCTTCAGACTATTTCAGTGGCTCTTACACTTGGAAACGATGCCAATTCTTAAACGAGTATTCTGCATTCCGCAAACATATGCTCACTAATTTATACAGCATATGGTTTGGATAAAGGATTATAGGTCAGCTGGTAAAACATATATATAGCTCTATAACATCAAAGAAGAGTATATGGACCAAGGACTCTCACTCCGAGGGCAGTGGTTCCCAACCTCCAGCCTATCTCCCATAGCCTTGCGGATCATCAGTGGTCTACATAACCATTGCAGATAACTCTTTGGTTCTTTCGGTAGAGTCACGTCGAAAGAAAATAAATGTAATCATAGAATACGACGTTTCGATTGCAACACAAGCAACTGTCATCAGGTAGAACTAAATTTGAGAGAGAGACAAAACACAGACACGGAGACACACAGACAGACACACAAGTAGAGAGAGACAACACAGAGACACAGAGAGAGAGAGAGAGACACACCCAGAGAAACACACACAACATAGACACACCTGATGACGATTGCTTGTGTTGCAATCGAAACGTCGTTTTATATTATTGAATTTATTTTCTTTCTATACGTGACTTTACCGAAAGAACCAAAGAGTAATCCCTGCAGTCACGAAAGCTTCAAATCATCATTGCAGATAAATATGATTTAGAGTAGTATCTGTGGGTAGGCACGAGGATCATGTGGAACAGAAACAGTTACACGAGACAGATGAGGTTAGAAATTGGCCATGAGTGGACTGCCAGTGTGCGTCATTATGTCAACGTCCTAGATTGGAAGTTTTCGTGACTGCAAGGATTCATAGTCTATGGTTTTTTCGGTAAAGTCACGTAGGTAAAAATAAATAAATGAAAAAACAACTAAATTAAATCACGACGTTTCGGAGGCAACACAAGCTTCCGTCTTCAGGTGGAACCGTCACAGCCAAATTCACTGCAATAAGTGAAGAGAGCTAATAGAGATATTAGCTAATAGAGATATTTCATTTATTTATTTCTACCTACGTGACTTTACCGAAAAAACCAAAGAGTATGTCACCGTCATTATTAAGTCAGGGTAGTAAGTCATGTCATCCCTCTGGGGTCAATAACATTAATACCGCTTTGTAAAGTAAACAGAGGTTGTCATTTTGATCAATTGGGCCAATTATAGGGGTGTGGAATGTCCACTTGTGAGGTAGGATGTCCACTGGATTGAGCATTTCTCAATACTCGTCTGAGCAAGAAGACTATGTGAAAATTATTATGCGTGCCAATTACAGCAAGGCTTTATGAACAGGAAAAATCTAGCCAATTAAAAGAGCCTCTATGCTTTGGCAAGCAAGTGGGGGAACAGATGGTTATTTCCAAAACAATGAAGAGCTCTTGAAAGCTCAGAATAAATCCAATGTGAAGTATTCCCCATATGTTTCAAGATACTGTCTTATCCAGCAGTATCAAGGTCGCCCTGATCAATCATATATCAACACAGATGTCAGTTAATGCTACGAACACACGTAGAGAGCTGTTAAAGTAGAGACAAGAAAGTCAGTTTATCTTCCCCTCAAAAATGTGAACAATTATATCCATGCTCCATGCAGTTTATAAGAAGTGAGTGGTCTTGCCTTTGCAGAGTATGTTGCATAGAAGTAAAGATGACCTTTATTTCAAATGGATGCTCAAATAATAATTCAATAAAGCTACATGACCTACCAGGCTCAAAAACAATGAGATACATTGAACATTAACAGTTTTAAACCAAGTAATTTTAAACGTGCAGACCACCTTCCAATTAACCCACATGTACAGTTAATATAAATTCCAGTTCACTCCATCCAAAGAATTATCAAACGTAACTAACGGATGGATATTCATTCATGAACATGTCAATTTGCCCTGTGTCAATTATCAACATTATCATCATCATTATATTTTTTTACCGGAAAAATGTTAATAAAAGCTGTTGAATTAAAATATTTATATGTGGCAGCTTATTGTAATGTTGAAAGATCTTGCAGTGTTTATTAATTCCTAACAATAATTTACATATATTGTACTGCATTCCCTTGAAACAAATAACGTATCCTCATTTAGAATATCGTTATACATCGTTTTGAAGTGAACAAAGACTTCTGAAGCATGGGGGACCAAACAGTCGTCTGAGCCCAGAAAAAAAGAAATTCACCACCCACTTTTGTAATTCTGAACAAATCCCCATGGAATACCAATTATGCACTTACATTTACAGCAGACGGTACAACAAGCCCATGTAGTTATTTTACGAATCAATCCAACACATACTCTTTCATCTGAATCCCAAACTGCATAGAATACGATTATCGTACAGAACAGGGTCTCGGAGGCTTGTGGGAGTGCTTGGCTCGCCCACTTACCGCTGCACCTACGCCAAAACGTGTCGCGTGGCATGGCCGAGTGCTGCCATTTAGTACTTCAAGTGGCTGCATTTTTACACCATCAACGAATCGACCGTTTCAGGGCGTAGCGGCTCTCCCTGTGTGTGTCACTGGTGGGGGGTCATGTGGGATAGGCAAGACTATTTAGCACTTGTGTGGAGAAGATGTTCTTAAGAAATTCATCCATCAAGATGGTGTTGGTACACATTTACATCACGCGAACTCTGGTCATCTTCTCAGCGGCTTTTGGCTGGCTATCAAACAAAGACGATCACTGCATCGTGCACTTTTAAATGCGCTTCTGCAGCCATCTGGAGCACTCTTCCTTCCGATATTAGGAAACCACTGGAACTATGCACTTTTAAATATAGATTGAAAACTCATTTCTTGAGAAGTGCGTTTTGTGTTTAGTTTGGTGTCCTTCTCCTGCACCTCCAATTAGCATGGTTAGCTACGTACGGTGCGAAAGGAGTTCAAAATACGTACATGCATTGTCCTCCACGCCGACAATAAATACTATTTAAAAAATAACAATGCAAGTCAGTGTACACATCATCTTAACTTTTTAGCTAAAATGTATAATAGACTTGGTGACTTGGAATTGTAAAGGTAGTAAGTTCACATCCTGGCAGGGGTCAACTCAGTCTATCATCCCTCTGTGGTCAGGGAGATCCAACATAGGAAGACTGACTCTTCCATGTGAATGTGGAATTTATAAGACTGGCTCAGGAACACCCATATATGTGAGTATTCTCTCATTATCTGAGGAGTAAGATACTGACTTTTTCAGTGTGAATATCTCAAGAGGAGTCACGAGCTACTTAAAGAAGTGGCTCGGAGTTCCACGATGCCTTACCACCATAGGCCTCTATGGAGATGGTGTCCTCAAGCTGCCGCTCACCAGTCTAACAGAGGAATTCAAGTGTGCAAACACCAGGCTCCAGATGACACTGAATGAATCTCGAGACCCAGTGGTGAGCAACAACGCGCCGACCTTGGCAACTGGGCGCAAATGGAGGCCAGGAAAAGCAGTCCAGGAGGCAACAGCAGCCCTCAGACATGCTGACATTGTGGGTCATGTTCAGCAAGGGAGAGGAGGCCTTGGGCTAACTAGCCGTGCTGCTTGGAGTAAGGCCACTGCACCAGAGCGGCGGAAGATGGTAGTGCAGGAAGTACGCCATCAGGAGGAGGCTGCAAGGTGGGCCAAGGCAGTCTCTCTTGCCAAACAGGGACAGTGGACTCGATGGGACAGTGTGGAGAAGAGGAAGATCAGCTGGAAGGATCTGTGGGCCATGGAAGCGAGGCGGTTGAGCTTTTCCATCAGAGCAACATATGACGTCCTTCCAACACCAGTTAATCTTCACCAATGGTATGGTGAAGATCCGAACTGTGCCCTTTGTTCCATGCCAGCCAACCTCAGGCACATTCTCACAGGGTGTAAAACAAGCCTCACCCAAGGACGCTACACTTGGCGTCACAACCAAGTCCTTAAAAACCTTGCGTCCGCCCTGGAGGACAAGCGAGCTGCCACCAACTCCCTACCACCCCCAGCAGCATCACACCCCTTACGGACGACCTTTGTCCGCGAAGGGGCTAAACCACCGAAGAGCGGCTCTACACCATTAGAGCGAGACCAGCTGCGCTTGACCCGCGACTGGAAAATGCTAGCTGACATTGGCCGGCAACTTGTGTTTCCTCCGGAGATCGCAACCACCACCCTAAGACCTGATATGGTGCTCTGGTCCCGTTCGCTCAAGAAGGTCTTCATCATTGAGCTCACAGTACCCTGGGAGGACTCAGTAGATGAGGCTTATGAGCGAAAAACATCTGCGCTATGCCGATCTAGCTGCTGAAGCACGGCATCATGGCTGGAACACAGAAGTCCGACCAGTGGAGGTGGGCTGCAGAGGTTTTGTGGCAACATCTACAACCAGACTGCTTAGAGACCTGGGAATTAAGGGCCAGAGCCAGCGTTCGGCAATCAGAGCTGTATCGGAGGCGGCAGAAGGTAGCAGTCAGTGGCTCTGGATGAAGAGGAAAGACCCCAGCTGGGCCCCAAAGTGAGAGGGCCAGGAGGTATGCAGTTAACAATGCTTGACTCAGGGAGGAGGACGCCCCTGCCATGCATAGTCCCATGGGATGTTGGCTATCAACAACAAGGCAACTCCTATGACTAATTGGGAATGGGACGCAAGCGTAGGATTGATCACCCTGTCGCTGGCCGCCTTTGGGGAGGGTGTATAGTATGAAAGGCCGAAACACCCTAGGAACCAAAGGTTCACTACTGACGATGTGCTCCCCAAATTTCACCAGGCTCACTGTTCATGAACTCTTGGAAGTGCTTGCACAAAGGATAGTAACATCTCATCCTGTGTTCTTGGAATCTATATGAGTTTGTATTGCAAGTGTTGTAGTGAATGTCTTCGTAAGTCAAAACCCACATAAAATGAAGTGTCTCCTAACCGAAACCTTACCTATAGCTATGAATAAGATGATCTTCTCTTGAATAAAGTAAGCAATGGCGAATACATTCAAACATTTGTGAAAGTATATACGTATTTTGTACCTGTGATAATGAACCACGTTTTTCTCAAATATGAACACTCTAAATGTGATTCAAAAGTGACGCAAATCCTCTTTCAATGTCTATGCTCCATGTCAGATCAACAACAGTACATATTCACCCTTACCACACACATAGCACAAAGCTACTGTATAGGTAATGTTATCAGAAAATTATATTACCAACAAATGGCCTATGCAGCACTTTTATATAACAACTTTAACATTTTTTTTACCAGGAATTATGGGAAATTAGGGGTGGAGTGATGCAATGCTGTTCGCGCATTGCACTATGAATCATGCATTTAGTGTTTGATTTCTAAACCTTTTTATTTAACCAGGTAAGGCTCACTGAGCTATATTACTATTTTTCAGTCGCGACCTGGCCACAAATGATAGCTCAACAAATTGGCTTATCACGTGGAAATTTATAGCAGCCAAATACTCTAAACGCACGTTGATTCTAAATGTGGAGGGAAAAGCTGGAGGATCCGGAGAAAAATCCGCGCGACCACGGGGAGAACATGCAAACTCCAAATATACAGGCGTCAGGGTCGGGATAAAACCACATAACCTCCTGTATAGCAGGTGAGGTAGTTAACATCTCTGACTTCGTCACTCCATCTCCTGGTGCACGTGTTTGGCTGCCACTGCCATCAATATTGAGCATCGACCATCATCCCTTTTTGAAAGTTTGGCAGAACTAATTCATATAAAAACACCAGCAATGTTAATGTAGTTTCCAGCCCACACCGTGGACATTCCTGTTGGCATACGATTCCCAAACATTCCAGGGAGTGAACTATTAAAGCTAACTCACTCGGCCCTGTGAATTCAGCATTTATCGCTCATTTATTTTTTCAAACAAAGGTGAGGCCATTTTAAATTCAATTATTCGCTCGGTGGTTTCGTTTAACGACGCCTGCCCGAGTGTTCACAGTAACGCAGAATGGGCCTCGTAACGGATAGCGATCCACTTGGGGTGGGGAACGGCGGAGGAGGGGGGTAGTTTCGGGAACTGCGGAGCGAGGCGAGCATACAGACGGTGGCTCCAGCACGCCCGACAAATCGACGAGGGTGCATGAAGGGGCTGGCGAAGACGTCCCTTTATTTTGCAGAAAGGAGGGTGGTGGAACGGGATGGTTGGTGCACTGAGAGGACATGAACGATGCGATGAGAGTGCTTAGAGTGTAGCTTATCATGCACGGGGTTCTCATCGTTCAAATGCCATCTTTGTAGTTTTCTTCAACAAAAAGTTGTAATCTTGTAGTCTGCTTCAGTGTGTCAAACACCTTGGCCTAAAATACAGTATCCACAGTGTCTGATATCACCCCCTTTGAAAGCATGTAGACGATATAAATAAACTCATAATCAACGTTTTTGGGTTTAGATCGCGTTATTTATAAATGTGTCATAACCCTCCACCACCCGACACGGCCAATCAGTAAAAAAGTGTCACGTTGACAAAAGACAAATAGTTCACTGCTTTAGCCCACCGGTGTGTTGAAGCGTGAAACCACAACATTTACAATTTGAGTACGACGTTTCGCTGGTAATTGCATCCAGCATCATCGGGCAATCCAGCATCTCACCATTCTGGCGAATTGCCCGATGATGCTGGATGCAATTACCAGCGAAACGTCGTACTCAGATTGTAAATGCTGTGGTTTCACGCTTCAACAAACCGGTGGGCTAAAGCAGTGAACCATTTGTCTTTTAGATTTGAAGCTTTCGTGACTGCAAGGATTCATATTCTTAGGTTTTTTCGGTAAAGTCACGTAGGTAAAACATTAAAATTAATAAAAGTAAAATAAAATAAAAATCACGACGTTTCGGAGGCAACACAAGCTTCCGTCTTCAGGTGGAACCGTCACAGCCACGACAGCTGTATCAAGTAAATGAGAGATTACAAGAGCTACCACTCCGTATATATAATGGTTGGAGAGGGGGGAAGGGCCAAGTACGGCACACTTTTTATTAATATGGTAAGGTGAGGCTTAAGAGGCTGAGCCTTTGTTATGGAGAGGTACGGTTTGTGACTAAGCCTGGCCTACATAACAATAGTGTGAAAAAAGAAAACAACTACACATGGTAAAACAAGCCTGGCTGTCTATCAATAACCTGTAATAGTTGTCTGTCAAATAAGATGGTCCAAATAAGTGTAGTTAAATCTTTTTTGCATGGTTAATCACATCTTTCCAATGATTACTCAGTTTGTAACCATCATCACGGTTGAAATTATGTCTGTGTTTTTATATTTGTATGGCTTCGTGTACAGACCTTTGATGGTAGCCAGGAGGTTTGCAGAGCACCTTGGTCTCGGAAAAGACAATTTAATGAGAGCCCACCGAGTTGTAGCAATGTTCGGCAACGGCCGAAGAATCAGTTCTGCCGTGTTTCAGATCTGACTTGTGCTCGCGGACACGATCAGAAACATGACGTTTCGTTTCTCCAATGTAGCAATCACCACAACTGCAACTCAATTTGTAGACTCCAGGATACTGTAAGTCAGAAACGACATCCTTCACAGATGGAATCAGATCACGGATTTTATGCACTGTACTGAATCAGACTTGGATCTTATGTTTGTTTAGAATTTTGGAGATCTTTTTGGTCACGCCTGCTATGTATGGTAACGTGATAGTTTTGGTCGGAGTTTCATGTGGCTGTTTCTGTGTGGTGGGAGAAACAGCTTGGCGGATAGTGCGGTCAGAGTATCCGTTCATCCTGAGGGCCCGATGTACATGTCTTAATTCACCGGCCAGGTGGTGTTGGTCAGAAATGCCATGGGCTCTGTGGTATAGCGTTTTGATGAGATAATTCTTTTGAGATGGGTGGTGGTGGGAATCCGGTTCCAAGTAGGAATCTGTGTGGGTGGCTTTCCTGTAGACAGAATGTCCCAAGGATCCGTCAGGCCTCCTCTCAAACAGAATATCCAAGAATGGTAGTTTACCATCTTTCTCCACTTCCATGGTGAATCTGATGGATGGGTGTCTAGAATTGATGTGGTCCAAGAAGTGGTTCAATGCTGGGAGGCCATGTGGCCAGATGACGAAAGTGTCATCCACATACCTCTTCCACAGGGAAGGACGCAGGGTGGATGTCTGGATGGCGTCTGATTCAAACTTTTCCATGAACATGTTGGCTATAACTGGTGACAAGAGGGAGCCCATAGGGGTACCCTCATTCTGTTTGTAGAAGGTGCCATTCCAGGTAAAATAGGTGTTGGTTTTGATGTAGTATCTTTGTTTACCAAAGTCCCAGTACCAGACACCCTAACAATAATTGAGGACTTAGTCCAACATGGATTGAATTCTGATGTACCTTCGCTGGTTAGGCATTGCCTCACCAACACCTATTTTACCTGGAATGGCACCTTCTACAAACAGAATGAGGGTACCCCTATGGGCTCCCCCTTGTCACCAGTTATAGCCAACATGTTCATGGAAAAGTTTGAATCAGACGCCATCCAGACATCCACCCTGCGTTCTTCCCTGTGGAAGAGGTATGTGGATGACACTTTCGTCATCTGGCCACATGGCCTCCCAGCATTGAACCACTTCTTGGACCACATCAATTCTAGACACCCATCCATCAGATTCACCATGGAAGTGGAGAAAGATGGTAAACTACCATTCTTGCATATTCTGTTTGAGAGGAGGCCTGACGGATCCTTGGGACATTCTGTCTACAGGAAAGCCACCCACACAGATTCCTACTTGAAACCGGATTCCCACCACCACCCATCTCAAACAAATTCTCTCATCAAAACGCTATACCACAGAGCCCATGGTATTTCTGACCAACACCACCTGGCCGGTGAATTAAGACATGTACTCTGACCGCACTATCCGCCAAGCTGTTTCTCCCACCACACAGAAACAGCCACATGAAACTCCGACCAAAACTATCACGTTACCATACATAGCAGGCGTGACCAAAAAGATCTCCAAAATTCTAAACAAACATAAGATCCAAGTCCGATTCAGTACAGTGCATAAAATCCGTGATCTGATTCCATCTGTGAAGGATTTCGTTCCTGACTTACAGTATCCTGGAGTCTACAAATTGAGTTGCAGTTGTGGTGATTGCTACATTGGAGAAACGAAACGTCATGTTTCTGATCGTGTCCGCGAGCACAAGTCAGATCTGAAACACGGCAGAACTGATTCTTCGGCCGTTGCCGATCATTGCTACAACTCGGTGGGCTCTCATGAAATTGTCTTTTCCGAGACCAAGGTTCTCTGCAAACCTCCTGGCTACCATCAAAGGTTTGTACACGAAGCCATACAAATATACAAACACAGACATAATTTCAACCGTGATGATGGTTACAAACTGAGTAATCATTGGAAAGATGTGATTAACCATGCAAAAAAGATTTAACTACACTTATTTGGACCATCTTATTTGACAGACAACTATTACAGGTTATTGATAGACAGCCAGGCTTGTTTTACCATGTGTAGTTGTTTTCTTTTTTCACACTATTGTTATGTAGGCCAGGCTTAGTCACAAATCGTACTTCTCCATAACAAAGGCTCAGCCTCTTAAGCCTCACCTTACCATATTAATAAAATGTGTGCCGTACTTGGCCCTTCCCCCCTCTCCAACCATTATATATACGGAGTGGTAGCTCTTGTAATCTCTCATTTACTTGATACAGCTGTCGTGGCTGTGACGGTTCCACCTGAAGACGGAAGCTTGTGTTGCCTCCGAAACGTCGTGATTTTTATTTTTTATTTTATTTTACTTTTATTAATTTTAATGTTTTACCTACGTGACTTTACCGGAAAAAACCTAAGAATATGAATATTTGTCTTTTGTCAACGTGACACTTTTTTACTGATTGGCCGTGTCGGGTGGTGGAGGGTTACGACACATTTATAAATAACGCGATCTAAACCCAAAAACGTTGATTATGAATAATATTGGTCGCGAAAGCCTACGTGTTAAACTGATATAAATAAAGCTACGTTGCTATAACACAAAGCATAATCATCACCAGTCATGGTCTATCCACGGATGGAGGAAGGTCTCCCCAAGTCGTCACGTCTGCTGTCGGCTTGCGATGCAACAATACATCAGTCTCAAAACATACTTAATACTAAAACAAGTGGGAAAATTCTAAAACATTATTCAAAGAAAGTAAAAGTCAACTCATAAATGTATTAATTATATGAGTATAAATAGCTTAGAAATTCTACCACTTTCTACAGTGTGAGAGGTAAATAATTAAACCATTTGTAATGTTAATTTGTTAATGCACTATGTAGTTTGACCATACTTTAGGCTGATCAGTTGGGGTTTGGTGAAGAGAAGGATTAAGACCCAGTTCCGTTAACATTTGCCATGTTAGTAGCCATGGCCAGAAATCCAACTCAAGTGGGCCGAATTCAAAGGACAGGGCACTCACCATGGTGCTCACTGCTCCACCCCTAGACATTGTGATGTAGAGAGTGAACATTTAAATTTCTCCAGTAAACAAAATTAGTTTTTTAGTAATAAAAAAAGAGAAAAAAAAACGTGATACACACGCACCACAGAGATGCGACAATTTCCGTCACGGAGTCTTCACACAGCCTTACCAGTTGACATACAGTTATGGATGGCCAAGCCGTGAGCCCCAGCTGTCCTCTCACTTACATGAGGTGTTCACAATAAGCCAAGTTCATGATTGGTGATACACAAATACAGACATTCACAGGGTTACGCTTCGGTAAACCAAATGTGTGAAATTATTAATATAGTTCAAACAGTTTACAGCGCACACACTTGGAAACACCTTTAACGAATGCATATAACATAATTTTGGACAAGTTTATTTTTTCTAATTACCGACCAAGAGTGCAAAAGAAATTTACATTTCCAGTGTACGTTCCTACATGTCTAATGCGTCTTATTCTCGCTGCAATTGGAAAGCAAAAAGTGCATCCAATGATGTTAAGCTTATTTATCTAGGCTTGGTATGTGGCAAGGCTAATATGACACAATGAACACGTTGATGATGATTCAGACTGTGTAGTTGATGATGATTCAGACTGTGTAGTCGACCACAAACTCGCACGCGCTCTCATTAGCTACGTGAATTTCACAACAACAACCGCCATTCGCCACAAAGTGGTGGTGACGTCACCACGGCGCTTGCGCCAGGTTATGTGCACGTTGAGGTCAGGTGAAATGTCGAACGTCCGCTGGCAGGAGGTCACGGGGCAGACCCAGGTGCCACGGGTGGAATGACAGAGATGACTGGCCGATGCACCACCTGTGCCCCCTACTGTGCCAACTTGCTGTGCTTTAGGCACTTGGCGCTCCGCTCGTTGTTGTGAGCATCGCTCCTCTGTTCTCCGTTGTTGTTGGAGGGCGACTGCCTCCAACTGCCCATTACCGTCCTTCACGAGCCTCCTCCACAGAGGCCGATCTTGACACCGCTGGTACCAGTCATCGGCAAGTCCACTCAGCTCCACATCCTCCTGTAACACATCACTCCATCTCTTCTCTAGCCCGTACCGTGCCCGTTAAGCCCCCTCAATCCGGCCGAACAAAAGCTGTTTAGGCATGCAGTGACTGGGCATGCGGGCTACATGGCCCAGCCAACGCAGCCTTGCCTGCTGGAGGAGCTCACCGATGGGACTTTATCCAGATCTTTCAAGGATTTGTGAGCTCCTCACACAATCCAGCCTGGTTAAACCCAGGATGGATCGTAGGCAGGCCAGTCTAATATTTCTAACTGGCGAAGATGTTCCATTAGGGGGGTCCACGTTTCGCAAGCGTAGAGAAGGGAGGGAAAGACTGTGGCCGAGAAGACCTGAAGCTTCGTGTGGAGCGAGAGACCAGGTAGCTTCCACACAGCATTACGCAACTGATGAAAAGATAATGCCCGCTTGACTGATTCGGAGTGAGATCTCTGCTGTTAAACCGGAGCCGGTCATGAGCACACTGCCAAGGTATGGGAAACTCTCCACTCTCTCCTCAACTGCCCTATCACCAATTGGAAGTTGTGGGGGTGGAGTGTCCGATGGTACAAAATACCCAGGCAGGTGCTTAGTTTTTGGTGGGGCTGATGGTAAGGCCCCACCTCTTAGTGGCAAGCTCCAGGTTCAGCAGCAGCGCCTCCAACTCCTCCTCTGAGTGAGCAGAAATTACCAGATCATCGGCATACACAATGTGGTTGAGCAATAGGGAGCCTTCTCCTTGACCGCACCCGGGCATCGATCAGCCTCCCATTGTATCTGTACCAGATGGAAATTCCTCCGGTACAGCTATTGAAAGCTTTACAAACTATGTGGTCAAAATAGATGTTAAATAACACTGGTCAACAAAAAAAATAATTCTGGCCTGGACTTTAGCAGCTGTTTTAGACTAATTTCAGGGTGCTGATTCCAAATCTGATCTCAAATTTGCTCTATCACATCTCATTTTTATGCTATCGGCACACCCCATTTTCATTGATTTTACCTGAAATTAACTCTGTCACTTGTGATTGCAAGTTGTTGCGAGTCAGTGACTGCTTTAGTGTTAAAATAGGGTGCTGTATTTTTAGGATAGTGTGTTTATAATATCATTTTATGTAGATATCCACATTTATTTAATATTTTTCTTCTGCAGGGCGTGATCTAACAATGGCTACAACATCCGAAAGAAGGAAATGCAGTAATGACCCAGCTATCTTCTGCTACATCTATGGCAGCTTCACTTTGCAGGATCAAAGGCAAGAAGGTGTCAAGAAGGTTTATCTTGCCTTCTTTAAAGTACAAAAAATTGGGCTCCTCACAAAGTGTGTAAAACCTGTGTTGAAACTTTGCGATCATGGTCTAAAGGAAAGAATGCTAAGCTGAAGTTTGGTGTGCCAATGGTTAGGAGAGAACCTACAAACCATTTTGATAACTGCTACTTCTGCCTTGTCAATGTAAAATGTTTCAATAAGAAAAACAATCAACACTTACAATATCCAGATATCCCATCTGCCAGACGACCAGTTGAGCACTGTGAGGAAATACCTGTGCCTGTATTTACTGAGCTACCAGAGATTGATGTTGAATCCCTCAGTTTACCTGCTTCTACAGATAATGATGATGATGCTCAGATCGAATATACGCCATCTGATGCAGATTGTGATAAAATTTCTGTTTAGTCAGCCTGAATTGAATGATCTTGTAAGAGATTTGTATTTGCCAAAGCAGTCTGCTGAATTGATGGCTTCCAGGCTGCAAGAGAAAGGACTACTCAGACCTGGCACTAGTGTCTCATTTTATCGTAACAGAGAAGCAGCACTGCGAAAGTACTTCCATTCAGATGGTCAACTTGTTTATTGTAATGATGTTGAAGGGCTTCTTCTCAATATGGGACTGCCCGCATATGATTCAAGTGAATGGAGACTTTTTATTGACAGTAGTAAAGGGAGTTTTAAATGTGTGTTACTTCACAACAGAAATATATATGGTTCAATCCCAATAGGACACTGCAAAAATGAATGAAGAGTATGCCAACATCAAGATTGTTCTGGATAGATTGGAATACCATGTTCATGGATGGCTAATTTGTGTTGATTTGAAAATGGTTAATTTTCTGCTGGGTCAGCAAGGAGGTCACATCAAATACCCTTGTTTCCTGTGCTACTGGGACAGTAGGGCTACATTAGAACACTGGGTTAAAAATAACTGGCCACCAAGAATCAGTTTGACACCTGGTTACAAGAACATCAAGAATGAGCCTCTGGTTGATAGGAATAACATTATATTTCCCCCACTGCACATACAACTTGGGTTAATGAGGCAAATCGTCAAAGCTCTTGATCACACTGGAGACTGCTTCAGCTATATATGTTCAACCTTTTCAAGTCTTAGTGCCGAGAAGAAAAAGGCAGGAATATTTGATGGCCCTCAAATAAGAACACTCATCAGGGATACACACTTTGTTACAACAATGACTGAGGCAGAGGCTAGAGCTTGGAATGCATTCTTTGATGTGGTGCGGAATTTCCTTGGGAACAGGAAAGCGGACAACTATCGAGAGATTGTGGAGGAGCTGCTCTTGAGTTTCCAAGCATTTGGATGCAGAATGAGCATCAAGGTTCACTACTTAAGTAGTCACTTGGCCCAGTTTCCAGAGAACATGGGTCACGTGAGCGAAGAGCAAGGTGAACGCTTTCATCAAGACATTAAAGTTATGGAAGAACGTTACCAAGGCCGATGGGACTCAAACATGATGGCAGATTACTGCTGGTCCTTGATGAGAGACATTCCACAAGCTGTACATCGGAGATCGTTAAAGAAGAGGTTGTTTATGCAGATGTAACATCATTATTGTGAATTAACTTTTTGTACATATTTTTCTTATCTTCACAATTCAATTCTTACATGGTAATATGCATTCACTCACATTGATATGCAGTCACTCTCACAACTTTGTGCTATGGCTCATTAAATGTTTGTTTCATTATTATTGTATATTGTGTATTATCTTATTCTTGTATGGATGTCTGTTTAGCTATTCGTATATGAGCATAAATTTGCTGTTTTTATTAAAAATGCAATATTTGATATCTCAAAAACCTGATGCGATAGACAAAAACTGATGCCAGATTTGGAATCAGCACCCAAAAAATACCTTAAAACCGTTGGAATACCTTATGCCAGAAAAGTATGTTGACCAGTGTAATGTGGGAGCCAAAGAACATCCCTGTCGCACCCTAAGGTCCTTAATGATTGTGAACAGAGGGGCAGGGACTCCGAAAGCACGAAGAACAACACAGAGCTCAGGCCTACTGATGGTATCATAGGCCTTGACCAGGTCAATAAAGCAGAGATGTAGGTCTTGCTGGAATTCCCTACACCTCTGCTGTAGCAGACGGACAGAAAATTTGGCATCTGTGCAGGACCACCCTTTCCTGAAACCACATTGGGGCTCCACAAGCCTCTCCTAAACGTGCGTAGCAAGGCGATGTTGAATAATCCTTGCAAGAAACCTTTCCCGGCACACTGAGGAGTGAAATGCTCTTATAGTTGTTACAGTCTGTGCGGTCCCCCTACTTAAAGAGGGGACCACCAGGGCATCCTTCCAATCCTGCAGAACCCGTCTAGTGGTCCAAACTGTAGTTATGAAGTCATTTAGGGCAGTCTGTCCACAAACGACACCCTCCCTCAACATTTCACTTGGGAGATCATCTCTGCCCGGTGCCTTTCCTGGTCTCAGACTCTGGATCACCCTCAGTACTTCCTCCACAGATGGCACCACAGCCAGCCACTCACAGGGGGTGACTTCTTCCAATATATGAGGCACCGCAGCATCGGCAGGGTCATCCCCACTTTGTCCCACGTTGTTTTCCTGGGTGAGGGATTTCCCCTCCCCCAGGACCTCACAGATATGCTCAGCAAATCTGCAAACCTGTTCCTGGGGTTCGGAGATTGGATCACCATTCTTTCCCGTAAAGATGGTAATAGGTGTGTATACAAAGCAGCCATTGCAGCTGCATGAGCCACAGTCCTAAACCTCGCCGATTTCCCCATGATCAGGAGGAGTGGAGGACGATGCCAACCCCAGTTGCAAGCGATGATGAAATTCTCGCTTGCAACTTTCATCAGCTAGCTGACACCATGCCACTAAGGGTTTGAATGGGGTTCTGGGTGTATACCCACCACCGGAGTGGAAGAATGGCAGGCGCATCTTACAGATGACAAGTCATCTGTCAGTGGGCAGATCAGCTCCACGGTCGGTCCGGGTGTCAGGGACATGGGCCCGCATCCGCTGTTCCGTCACTACATAGTCCAGCAGATGTTCTTGCTTGGACCCGGCATGCATTCACGATGTGGTGTGGATGCTATCTCGGCCTCGCTGTGTGCTGCATTGCACCGCTAGTCGAGTAGATAACTTGCGTTCAATAAACCCTCGGAGCCAGGATGAACGTCCAACTCCAATCGTCATTTATTGATTGTAACAAGGTAAAACTGGTGAGAAAACACAGATACAGCATCTGTTATAATCCGGAAACACCAACACAATGAACACCACAGCATCAGAACATTGTCTTAGATAACAATAGACCCTGGACGGACCAGGCTCCTACATTACCACTGAACAGCTAGACAAGAGCACAAGCCGGTGCGTTGCATACAGGCACATCGTGTATTCATCCCACTGCCCCCCAAATGTACAGCATTACACATAACACTAAACTGTGGATGAGATACTTCGTCATCTTTACTCTCAGGATCGCAACATAGGCACAAGTCTGACTCGACCTACTAAATCACAAGTAACATCCACAAAAAGGAAAGTCACAGGCTTCGTTACTAGCTAGGCCTCGTATTTACTACAACAACTTAACGGCACCATAAAGGCATTTACATCACTATAATGGTCCTTCCAACATTACAACAGCATTGCCAATATTATAGGAATATAAACAAACTTACAGACAATGCTTCTTAAGCTCCCACAATGGACAAGTGCGGCTGTGGTCTCACTAAGATGCGATGCGTGCCGCCATCTTGAATTATCAGTAAGATGGCAGATGCCCGCATGGTTCACTGAAAATCTAACATCGTCACTTCCTGGTCACGTGACCAAAATTAGCAACATAAACAGGAGCTTCCTGTATACATTCGCTCCACATCTGCCGTGAGGCAAGACACTCCCCGTCTGGTATCTAGAAGATACCACCATTTATTTCCTATCTCATAAACAAGTGTATAACAACTTCAACGGGTCAACTTATTTGTCCATATCTTTGCGAAAGAGAAGTAGTACTATCTCGACTATGGGCCTGATGAAAATTCTTGTGACACCTTGCTTCGCAATCATAACCTAGACCTTTCGAACTTTTCCATCGGCATTTGGAATCGACTTGAGGATGCGGCCCATTGGCCACTCATTTAGTTTGGCTTGGTTGTCCTTCAGTAGGACGAGATCACCTTCTTGGATGTCTGGTCTGTTAGACTGCCAATTGTTGCGCACTTGGAGTGTCGCAAGGTACTCGTTTTTCCAGCGATGTCAGAACGTGTTTGCAAAGCTCTGCACTTGTCTCCATTGACGTCTGTAGAGGTCTGCAGTGCTGGCCTCCTCGGTAGGTGCTGTGAGCACGTCTGTCTTCTGGGTAAGAAGTGTAGCAGGAGTCAAGATGAATGGTGACTCCGGGTCCGTTGAGACGGGGATCAGGGGTCTAGAATTAATTATGGCTGAGACCTCGGCCATGAGAGTGGTTAAGACCTCGTGAGAGAGCCGTGTGGACCCGACATAACATAGCATAGAGTCGAGAATGCGTCGAGCAATCCCGATCATGCGTTCCCAAGCTCCACGCATATGCGAAGAGTGGGGAGGATTGAAGATCCATGTGCAGCCTTGGTCACTAAGGTATATCCTGACAGAATCATCTTCGAAATTCTCCGTATTGATCTTAAGCTCTTTACATGCTCCAGTGAAATTGGTTCCACAATCTGAACGGAGTTGCTTGGCTGGCCCTCTGATGGCGAAGAATCTCCGGAGTGCATTTATAAAGCTCGAAGAGTCCATGGACTCGATGACTTCGATGTGCACTGATCGTGTACTCATACAGGTGAACAGCACTGCCCAACGTTTGCTTTTCGCGAGACCTCCTCTGGTGCGGCGGGAGATGACTGTCCATGGTCCGGACACGTCGATCCCTACAGAGGTGAAGGGAGGTTCCACACTGAGTCGATCGGCTGGGAGGTCTGCCATTTTCTGTTCTTCCTGTTTTCCACGTAGCTTACGACTCCGGATACACTTGTGGATTGTGCTGGCGATGCACCTCTTTGCTCCAACGATCCACAGCCCTGCAGATCGGATTGCTCCTTCTGTGAAATGCCGACTTTGGTGCTTGACCTTCTCGTGGTAGTGGCGCACAAGTAAGATTGCGATGTGGCTCTGGCTTGGGATTATGAGGGGGTTTCGTTCATTCTCATCTAATTTGGCATTCCCTAGCCGACCACCGATCCTGAGCAAGTCGTCTTTTTCCATCCTGGGGTTTAGCTTCCTGAGGGTGCTGACCCTAGGAAGGTCTTCTCCCTTGTTGATGGCATTGATCTCACTTGCATAAGCTGCCTGTTGCACACAGCGGAAGATTGATTTCCTTGCACTGGAAAGCTCGTCTTCAGTGCGTGGCACTGTGCAGTGATGCAATCCATTGCAGCTATCAGTGGTGCCTCTCATCGGGTGGTGGAAGCAGTCTGCGATATGCGTTAAATGTGCTATCGCTCGCACGAGCGTCGTCCATTTCGAAAAATGTTCAAAATTGTGTGGACTCAATGGACTTCTTGGTCGCACATTTGTTACGAAAGTTGTCACTTGAGGACGAATCTCCTTGTCTGACTCGGGCTCTATGAGTCCAAAGGTCTCTTTGGTAGTACATGGGCCACCGTCACGTCGTAAAAGGAACGCTGGACCCGTCAGCCAGATGGTTTGCTTCAGCAGAGATGCAGGGACGGACCTAGTTGCGAAATCTGCTGGATTCTGGTCAGTTGGAACGTAATTCCATTGCTCCGGCTGCTTCGATCTCCTGATGCGTTCCACCCGGTTGCTGATGTAGGTGTAGAACCTTCTGGTTTGGTTGTTTATGTAGCCTAGTACGACCTTACTGTCCGTGTAGAACTTGACCGCATCCAGTTTGATGTCCAATTCGTCTAAGATCAGTTCCGCCACCTCTGTAGCAAGAACGGCTCCACACAACTCAAGCCTTGGGATGGTATGTTCCGGTTGTGGTGCCAGTTTGGCTTTGCCCAATATGAACCCAACATGCTGGATCCCTTCTGCGCTTGTGGTTTTTAGGTAAGCTACGGCTGCTACGGCCATCAAAGAAGCATCTGCAAACACATGTAACTCCTTCCGTTGGGTTACGGAAAGGGATGTGGGCGTGTAGGAACGTGGAATCTGCAGCTGCTCAAGTGCCTGTAAGAAATTTCTCCAAGTTTCCCATTCTTGTCGCCGTTCCTCCGGCAACGGGCTATCCCAGTCTTGTGTATCAGCACAAAGGTCTCTGAGTATCCAACGGCCTTGAATGGTAACCGGCGCTACAAATCCCAGTGGATTATACAGGCTGTTTACCATCGACAAGATGCCTCGTCGCGTGTAAGGTTTCTCTCAAATTGATACTCGGAACGTGAACGTATCCGCTTTCAGGTCCCAACTCAGTCCAAGGCTGCGTTGGATTGGTGGTGTGTCGAAGTCTTTCAAGTCTTTTGAGCGATCGTCTGAAGGAAACGCTTTAATCACTTCTACGCTGTTGGACGCTATCTTGTGAAGTCTCAGGTTAGCAGTTGCTAACATTCCTTGCGTCCTTTGGAGCAGATCGTTGGCTTCCGAGGGCGTGGGCATTGATTTAAGTGCATCGTCAACGTAGAAATCTCGCACTACAAATCGCTTGACGTCTTTCCCAAATTCCTCTTCTCCTGCCTGTGCGGTCCTCCTCAGTCCATAGGTGGCTACCGCTGGGGATGGGCTGTTGCCGAATACATGTACCTTCATTCTGTATTCAACAATTCGATCATCGACGTTGTTATTGCGGTACCACAGAAACCTGAGGTAATTTCTGTCGTCTTCTCGGACAATGAAACAGTGGAACATTTGTTGAATGTCGGCGGTTACAGCGATTGACTCCTTTCTGAAACGGATGAGTAACCCTAGGAGACTGTTGTTCAAGTCAGGTCCAGTGAGCATTACGTTGTTCAAGGAAATGCCGTTAAATTGAGCACTGGAATCGAACACCACTCTGATCTGATCCGGCTTCTTTGGATGATACACGCCAAAGATTGGTAAGTACCAGCATTCCTGTCCTTCTTCTAGAGGAGGGGCTGCTTCAGCGTGACCACTGTCAAATATGTTTTTCATGAAGGACACAAAATTATTCTTCATCTCTGGTTTCTTGTCCAAGGTGCGGCGCAATGAGTTGAGCCGTGAGAGGGCTTGCTCTCTATTGTTGGGTAGCCGGCATCTGGGATTACAAAATGGCAGAGGGGCAACCCAACTGTTTGACTCATCTTGGAAGAACTCTCTGTCCATTATTTTCAAGAATTCTTTATCCTCTAGCGATGGAGCAGGTTTGTCGTCGTCCTTCGTTGTCACGAACACCGTATGTCCAACATCCTCTTTCAGCATAGAGATTTCTTCGTCGGCCTGCATGGTACAGCCTTGACTTCTATCGTCGAATTTCTCTTTCAGCGTGAAGTGGTTGGGGCACGGTTTGAAGAGCGACGTGCATCCATTCGTGAGCACACTTGTTCTGAATGTGCTAATGCGGTCTGGTTTGTGTGTTCCATCGAGACAAACGTCACCTACGATGACCCATCCTAGGTCGAGTCTCTGGGCGTAGGGAGCGTCGTGAGGTCCATTGCGTTGGTCGCGAAACTTGTGGACTCTCAGCATGTCCCTGCCAAGCAGAAGTAAAATCTGTGCCGCGTGATCCAATGGCGGGATGAACTCTGCTATGGGTTTCAGGTGTGGGTGGTGACGTGCAACTTCGGGCGTGGGAATCTCACTCCTGTTGTCTGGTATCTCGTTGCACTCTGTCACCGTAGGAACGGCTAGCTTCATGGTGCTATCTATGGCTTCCACCATGAGACCGCTCGCTCTTCTTCCCGCTGTCTCCATCAGTCCTGAGCATGTTCTGAGCGTGTATGGAAAGGAATTCCCACCTACACTTAGCTGATCAAAGAACTCTGACCTTGCCAAAGACCTGTTGCTCTCGTCATCCATCATGGCGTACATCCTTACTGCCCTTTCAGGATGTCCTTTGGGATAGACTCGGACGAGGCATATCTTTGAGCAAGATCTTCCTTTGAAGCCTTCTCCACAGACTTCTGTGCATTTGGTTGTGATTGACGAAGTGAGTGCGGCGGTCTCGCCTTGCTCCCCGCCGTGCTCTGCTTCGGGATCGGAAGCCTTAGTGCCACTGGGTTTCGAGTAAAATGTGTGCAGAGCAGTTGCGTGTATGTCGCTGCCACATTCCTCGCACTTGATATCTGCCTTGCAATTCCTTGCAAGGTGGTTTGTAGAAGCACAGCATTTGAAGCACACTCCAAATTCTTTCAGCATGTTTTTCCGCTCTTCCAATGGCTTCCTCCTGAACTCACGGCATTTCTGGAGGTAGTGAGGTTTATCATGCAATGGGCATTGCTTCTCTGGATCCTCTATCTTTTTCTTTGTGGTGGTTGCCTGGACGGAGTTTGCGAATGTCGTAGGAGAGACCTTAGTCTTGTGTACGAAAATTGGCACTCTCGCTGTTCCTCGTTTCGCCATCGTTCTTTCCATTTTTAGGAGATCTGGACTGGAAATCCCCGTGGTGCCAAACATGAAACTCGGGTCATTTCTAGTCTTAGCCAGGTTGCGGATAAACATTGAGAAAAAAGAGAATGGGGGGAATGCAACCTGATGCTCTGACTTGTATCTTGAACCCGCTGTTCTCCATTTTTCCTGCACGTCAAATGGCAATTTCTCTACGATGGGGTTCACGCCATGGTAGGTATTCAAGAAAATGAGACCTGGTAAGTAGGGGTCAGCCTGGGCTGATACAAGCTCCATCAAAAGATCTCCAAGCTCTCGTAACCTTTAATTGTCCTTACCAGAGATTTTTGGAAAGTTCTGCAACTTCTTGAAGAGAGCCTTCTCAATGGTTTCTGGGCTACCATAGCACTCCTCGAGCCTCTCCCACACCGCATGCAGGCTTGAGGTGGGGTCGTCAATGTTTGCTGACCGGATCCTCTTTGCGTACTCTGCAGACTCATTTCCTAACCATTTTACCAACAGGTCGAGTTCTTCACTTGCAGAGATGTCTGCATTTCGGATTGCATTCCTGAAGGTAGATCTCCAGGCTCGAGAGTTCTTAGAGTGGTCATCAAACTTAACGAGTCCTGTGTTGATTAGTTCGCGGTGAGCCAGGTACCTAGCAAAGTCCCCTAGTCCTGCTAATCCAGGCTGTGTCCATACTGGCGCTTGTGAGGTGGCATTATTGGCTGTATTGCCTTGCATGCTGTCATTCGCGATGGCGTTGGACTGTGGGCCCAAAGGGTTTCGATCACGTTGGTTGGATCCCCTTATGTGACTGTCTGGAATGTGGGTCTGACTTGGTGCATCCACGTCTGACCCCACGTGCGCGACGCTGAGTCAGCGACTAACTCTCAGGGCAGGATATACATTTCCACCATTCCCGTAGTCAGCATTCATGTTCATTCGGTGTGGAGATGTCAAAGCCTGAACGTCCACCCTTTGTTCAGTATGGTTTGGTGGAGGAACATTGATGCATTGTTCAGACCAGTCCAAAATATTTTTTCTGGTGAGTTAATCACGGTCCTTGACAGGTATCTGAGTGCCAAACTCACTCCAATTATCTTCCTTATCCAGGTTGGCTGCTGCTTCGAGCACCTCTGCCTGGGCCCTTGCATCAGCTGCTTCCCTCTTGAGTTGTAGTGTGCTTAACTTAGCATCCAGCTCAATTTTCTTCCGTGTGGCAGTAGCCTCTAATATACTCTCTTGCTCTCGTGCAACAGCAGTTGCTATGCTTGCTTCTTCTTGTATGCGAGCCTTTTCAATTAGCATGGCTTCCTCTTCAGCCATGTAGGCAATACGGGCGTTTGCTGCTTCTGCTGCTGCGCGTGCCTGAGCTGCTGCCATACTACTAGATTATGTCTTTGAGTGCGCTGAGCCTTTAGATCTTGTGGTGTACCTGGATGAGACAGAGTGCTGAGATCATGTCTCTCTTAAGCCCTCCACACGGTCCATTGCCTCTTGTATCACTGCCTGCACATTTTCATCGAGCAGTTCAAGGAAGTGCTCTTGCATACGCACTCCCTCAATGCCCTCATCTGTGTTCACCTTCATCAGGAGGGAGATGTATTTATTTGCCAGGAGCTTGTAGCTTGAGCTGCTCACCTTCACTCGCTGGATGGCCCGCTGAATTGAGGCCACTGTGTCTGAGGCGTTTGAAGCTTCAGATAAATCTGCTTCAACCCGGTCCCATGCCCGTTGTATCCTGGCATCAAGGTCCTGTTTCTCAGCATCATAGCTTTCCAAGGCCCTTTGTGTCAACCTGACCTCCCTCTGGGGCCTTGAACTCCCTTGGTCCTCTTGAGGCAGGATGGGAGGTCCTGGATTGCTTGGTTCACCTTCTTCAGCATCTCTCCCTGCTGAACTGTGGCTTTCCATGCTGCGATGCTTGCAGCACAATTTTAATGTAGACTCGTTGCAAAGCTCCTTGCTTGCTGCAGGCTGACTGCAGGGCTGGCTGCAGAGTTGATTGCAGAGCTGGCTGCAGGGCTTTTTGCAGAGCTGGCTGCAGGGCTTGTTGCAGAGCTGGCTGCAGGGCTGGCTGCAGGGCTGGTTGGAAGCTTCAAGAAGACTGTCTTTTTACTATCTCGGCCTCGCTGTGCGCTACGTTGCACCGCTAGTCGAGTAGATAACCTTGCGTTCAATAAACCCTCGGAGCCAGGATGAACGTCCAACTCCAATCGTCATTTATTGATTGTAACAAGGTAAAACTGGTGAGAAAACACAGATACAGCATCTGTTATAATCCGGAAACACCAACACAATGAACACCACAGCATCAGAACATTGTCTTAGATAACAATAGATCCTGGACGGACCAGGCCCCTACATTACCACTGAACAGCTAGACAAGAGCACAAGCCGGTGCGTTGCATACAGGCACATCGTGTATTCATCCCACTGCACCCCAAATGTACAGCATTACACATAACACTAAACTGTGGATGAGATACTTCGTCATCTTTACTCTCAGGATCGCAACATAGGCACAAGTCTGACTCCACCTACTAAATCACAAGTAACATCCACAATAAGGAAAGTCGCAGGCTTCGTTACTAACCAGGCCTCGTATTTACTACAACAACTTAACGGCACCATAAAGGCATTTACATCACTATAACGGTCATTCCAACATTACAACAGCATTGCCAATATTATAGGAATATAAACAAACTTACAGACAATGCTTCTTAAGCTCCCACAATGGACAAGTGCGGCTGTGGTCTCACTAAGATGCAATGCGTGCCACCATCTTGAATTATCAGTAAGATGGCAGATGCCCGCGTGGTTCACTGAAAATCTAACATCGTCACTTCCTGGTCACGTGACCAAAATTAGCAACAAAAACAGGAACTTCCTGTATACATACGCTCCACATCTGCCATGAGGCAAGACAGATGCGCCGATGCCGGAACAGCGTGTTAGTAATTACAAGCCCATGGGCTGGACAAAAATCTAGCAGCCTCCTGCCGTTGTTATTGAGCTGATCTGGCCCATGTCTTCCAATTACTCCAGACCAGGTGCTAGCATCATGACCAACTCGAGCATTTAAGTCACCCAACAAGATGACTCTATCCCGAGGGGCCACTTTAGCTAGCACCTGTGACAGGAGGTCATAGAAGGCATCTGACTCATCAGCCTTGCCTGCATCCCTCCATGGATGTTCGTGTTCGGTGGGGGCATACGTAACCACGACCACCACTCCTCGCCTCTGGTTGATGGGAAGGCGAGCCCAAAGTAGCCTAGGGCTTACAGCTTCCCACATGTCATCGCCACGCTCCCATGCCCCCTTCATTCTTTTATTCAAAAGAAGAGCAACACCCTGTTGTTTGGCAGTTTCCTGCCCGGAGTAGAGGACTGTCCACCCCTCATCGTGGATGGAACCAGAGCCAGTCCACTGGCATCCTGAATACGACAGAGATCCAGGCGATATCGGTCCAGCTCCCGACAAAGGAGTGGCAACCTCTCCTCCGCAGTGAGCATTCGAACAATCCACGTGGCCATACGCAGTGGTTTTTTGTTGTTTCTGGAGGAGCCCCGAGGGTAAGAATTCCGTTTCCTGGCTCCACCAAATGGGGTTTGGCCTGGAGACGTCATAGACGCCTGTCTCCCCAGGGCCTCCGGCACAAGCTTAATAAATGTTTTACCTCGTAGTTTAGTGGTAGTTACTTGAAGATGGAGGGGTTACCAGCTCCTCGCACCCATCCAGAGCCCCCATTTGGCTGCTTTGGTGGCTACAAACGCCATGAGAGGAAAGGCCAAACTGAATTGGCCCTCGCCCCACGGCACTGCCCACGAAAGCGTTGCCCGTCTGGCACCACGAGGAGGTAGGGGGTTGTCAGACACCCAGTGGAGACACGATCCCCACCCCTTCCCCACCTCCGCAAAGTCCACGGTCGGGCCATCGCTGGTTGGACCTTGAAACAAGAAAACATCAGGGCATCAATACGGTGTACAGCCTAACAGTTATTCAAAGATAGACCAAAGGAGGCAGGCTTTTGAAGTGATTGTAGGAAAGGTTTGAATGGGAATAAGCGGGAAACAGTGTGGAACCCAGAGGCGACGGTTGTAATCCGTCAGAGGGCAAGGACAGGTGTTGGCTAAGGGTAAAAAAAAACGAGGGAACATTCAAGAAAGGGGACTGGAAAAATATAAAAGGGCAGAGCACAGGGGAGGTGACGTTCGAGGGAAAGTACTGCTTCAAGATCAAGCACGAAGCCCAGAGTTAGATTGTTCTGTATTAATAAAAAGTGGCTCCAAGTAGTTCATCGTTCGAGTCTTTACAGATGTTTTTTTACAGAGCCAATCTCTCAGTGACCACTCTCATTTTACTGCAAAGGGAAGTGATCGGTTTGTGGACCAGGGTTTAAATCCTGTTCTGGGGTGAACCTACCCATAATCCTTATGGAGTCAATGCATTGTAAGCTGTCAATTTTTCATGGAGAAACTGGTTCCCATATTCTATGGGTCTTTCGGTAAAGGCTTTACCGAAAGACCCACAGAATATGTATTCCTGCAGTCACGAAAGCTTTAAGTCTAAACTGGTTCCCGTAATATTAATGTGAAATTTCCACCACTGTCTTGAGGCTGCCAATAAGAGATGACCATTGCTCATGGTTTATGTGAGCTTCGAGAGACTTTTCAATGAGAACTTTGAGGAAGAATTGTACTCAATGTTCTAAGTTCACGTTTTCATAGAGTAAGGTGGGTTGGTTGAAAGTGTTGAAACCATGTAGGAAGCTATATACATTACGTGTTTGCTTTAAAGGACTCACAGCTCACAAAAGGTGAAAACTAAATGGAAAAATAATCCAATTGTTGGATTATTGCTTTCAACAATATATTCAGTGTAGAATAACTAGTTATAAATGCAGAACGTATCCACGTATCAAGCGTCTTGAAATAGAATGTCATTAAATGACATGTTTCTCATTTTAGCTTTGACTCAGATTTTAATAATTATTAAATTTATTCTGCGGTACTGCTACCTATGGGATTTACAGGGTTTTCACAGACATAACAAATATAATTAAGATGTGTGTTTTACACGTTCCAAAACTTAACATATATATGTGTTCCAATGCAAAATGATGAATCCCAAATTATTCTGTCAACTCTATAACTCATATCACAATTTCTGCACCGACATAAAAGACAGCTCGTCGATGCATCTAGACCAGAGGGAATATGAAATCTTGGCCCTCACTCCTGAAGCCCATTAAGAATAACCCAGCATCTCCCGTAAGATGCTGACATTTTTCAGATGTGACAGCGTCAAGAGCGAAAGTGTTTATTGACTGTCTGGCATACCACAGGTATAAGGTTGTTCACCCCGAATTCAAGCTGTCACAAAACCACCGCTGCGACGATTCGCAAATCTAAAATAGAAAGGAAAAGAACATGACTGTACCTTTTCTATTTTAAAGAACACCAAGGTTATTAAAAAATAATGCAGACGTTAATATTGAAATTTCGGTGGTCATCAATGTGTATTTATGCCTAAGAATATAAGTATAATGTTCTAGAAAATGCAATGCCACCTCCTATAAAATGCTATGTGATTTTATTCTCAAGCGATATGATGTTATAGTATTCACAATAAAATCAGTTTGATTCAAGGTTAATATTTAAATGTGTATTATAAGAGCCGTTTATGATCTTGTTAGGAAGTACACGTGAATGGATTTGCGTTTATATTGCACTCTATCACGTAGCGAAACATCTTAGAGCACAGATCGTCCTATCAGCAGCTGTCCCTGTGCAGCACACGGACACTCAACACCTGGCACGGCATGGGCGCTGGCCTGCCAGCAGGGGGTGCTTATTGCTATGTGAGTAATTTGTGAGTTAAATTTCTAGTTTGTGTAAATGTAACGGAGACTAACACTGTATGTGAGTTTCAATTTAAAACTTTCGTGACTGCAGGGATTAATCTTCTTGGTTCTTTCGGTAAATTCGCGTAGAAGAAAAATAATAAAATAATAAAAATAAAACATAATAAAATACAATTCTCACGACGTTTCGGCCACAACGCTAGCAGCCGTCCTCAGGTGAAGAACAGGTCTATCGGAAAGACAGCGTCTGAATGGATTCAGAAGCATCATCATGAATGAATTCAAACGCTGTCTCCCCGACAGACCTGTTCTTCACCTGAGGACGGCTGCTTGCGTTGTGGCCGAAACGTCGTGAGAATTGTATTTTATTATGTTTTATTTTTATTATTTTATTATTTCCCTTCTACGTGACTTTACCGAAAGAACAAAGAAGACTGTATGTGAGCTTTGTTTAGTTGAACTATGAGGGGATACCGGGAGAACCCAGAGGGAAACCGTCGAGAACGGGAGCAGAGCAAACAAACTCCACACGGGATGACACCCGAGTTGAAGATCGAACCCAGGTCCTCCTTGCTTCTTCACACTGCTACATGGAAGAGCAATTAACAGTGACGTGAGAATGGCTAATAAAGGTAACGGATACCGATATTATGTTAAGCCCTGTACCATAAAGGGGTATCAATGCATTTCTGCTTGAAGGTAAGTGCCACGATTAGGTTAGTTATAAAAAATAAGCCATTTTTTCTGTTGTTGAGAGAAAAATGTTGTTTAGGCAAATGATAGCCACTGAGATAAGACGTTGAAAAGGTTTCCTTAGAAAATGCCAATAAGTTATGTTAATTTCTTTAATGTAAACAATGATTGCTTTGAAGCATCATCAGTCGTAATCTATATACTAGAGGATGAAGGTATCCTCAACCCATCACCATGTTTCATGGTCTTGCAATGCAAGTCCATTTGGCTGCTGCACATAAGCTAATGCGCGGTGTACATCCTCGTGGAATGTGTTCTCAACCTTTGGGCATCATCTCTTCAAATTGACATATTCTGCCCAAGTCCCACTTCACATTTTATGCCAATATAATGTCTTCAACTTGCACATGTTCCGATCTATGTACTCCTGTTTCTGTCTCTCCATGTGCAATTCTCGGCATACTACTCTCCATGCTGCTTTGTGCACTTTCATAATTTGTTCGGTTTCCTTGGTCAATATCCAAATTACATATCCATGGTCATAGCAAATAATAAATACTGATTAAAAACACAATTTTTTTTCGGCACGTTAATGTGTTGCTTTATCGTCATAGTGTTCCGTTTTCCAAAAGAACTTGATGCCAGTCCTACACCCAGTCTGTATAAAATTGGCAAAAACAGTGTACACACAAGACTCAATCCTGGATAAACAACCTGCCTATTGTGAAGCGTATATAAAAACCAATTTCCCAGGTCATATAAAGCTCCACAGACGCGCAACACCTTTATCACACTACCTCCTCCCGTCCCCGAGGTTTGATAAGCTGATGAACAGCTTATCAGCAGAGGAAAAGGCAAAAAAAAAAGATGCAACTAAAACTGATGACAGACCATGTTTTCTGGGCTCCCTGCTGTGCTGCAGACAAATTTCAAATTAGCTTCCGAGTAGCCAATTATCAGCTTTTGGTTTCTGGACAGCTTCATTCCAATAATATAAAAGTACTGTTTTTATCCTTTCCATAACATGCTGTTGTTACAAGTGTATAAACACCTCCATAATTGAATTGCATGCTACCTTTATGTTGGATAAATAACTATCCTTGTGTATTTAAAAATTGGTTTTATAAGATGTTTGAGATTGCAAATGAGTTCCGGTAAAAAAAAATATATATCTACCGTATATATTAAAACAATCTTTTAAATATGAAAATATTAATTCAAGTTACCGAAAAGGTCTGGGCATTGCGATGACGCTCTTTTCAACGTGGACTATATTATGTGAAGTAAAAACAAAAAATCTAACTTCAAATATCTTGAAACGATCAAGTTGCTTTGTGTGGTCTGTAGGCATCAGCGAAGGTGCAGTGATTAGTGTGCACAGCGTGCCGTCAGCGGATTAGCAGGCGCGGCAAGCTAACAAGGCCTATTGCCTCCTGCCCAAGACTCCCTGCTGCTTCAATATCACACCCTACAAATGAGCTCTTCGATTCCATGCAAGGGGCGGGTGCTACGCGACAAGCTGTGCAAACCAGTGAGATGCGATGAGTCAGTCAGCAGCCAGCTGAGGGTTGCTGGTAATTAACCACAAACAGGTTTCTAACAAGGCACCTTTAGTAACTATAATTGCTTCTTTTCATTTTTAGTTTTTTTATGTTAATTTAACATTTGCATTTTTTTACGCTGCCAACTACAGTCAGATTGGTTTTCTTTTAAAAGGGAGGGTGGCATGGATAGAGGCCCGTACTGATTCCCACTGCGAGTACGGTACATTCTGCACGCGTACATTGTACACAGTTCGTAATAAACAAACAGAAGACAACAATGTTGGAAGAGGAAGCGAGAAATCACCTTGCCCCAAGGCGAGGGAACTGCTCAAAGTCCATGAAGGACGCGGTGTAAATGTCCCAATCACACTTTCCATAAATTACTTTTAAAAAAATGAAAATCTACAAATGTGTCTTCGTGACTTGAGTTATTTCTTAAAATAATACAATGCCCCCTTGAACCAAGATGTCTCACAAATTATAGTATACAACAAAGCAACACTTGTAGAATGTCATACGAATACCATGAACAATTCTAGGCAAATGTGCTCTTTCTGTCTAAATCTAAGATTTAAAATTTTATTGGCAAAGTAAAACGCTCCAAATTGCATTTAAGTTGACTGCAATAACCATCACACTGTGCGATATCAGGTACCAGCTCCGGACTATGTCGATATTGGAAATAAATTGGTTACCAAAGACAAAACATGATAACATAATCAGCTGTAATGTCTGCATTTTATTCCGTGCATAACTTCTGGATAACATTGCAAATTCATTAGCTGTAATTACAAAAGAGGCTTGTATGTCCTGGGCTTTTACCGTTTCCCATAATCCCTGAATATGTTTGTTCATTGCATTAGAGTGCCTGTACAGCAGGGTTAATATCCCTTACAATCGGATGCACACATACCACATTAAATGTTAACATAACGTGACATGTGATCAAACGTAAAGCTTCTAACTTAACTGCCACATCAACTGAGCAGAAACGGACACATCAGAATTGGGCCTGTCTAAACACCAAGCAAATTTACAGTATTGTGTCCCTTGAGTTGGCATTATGCACCGAATCCAACACGATGTTGTGATATTTACACCTTTCGTGCATTTTTCCAAAATGGTCAACTTGAAAAAATACTTTCAACTATTTTATACGACAAACTGGCTTACAGGAAAAACAAAACAACGGGGAATAGAGTATTTTAAAGCAACAGGGAATTTAACTTTTCATCAGTGAACAACATTTCCCGAGCAACGATGCACTCAGGTAATAAACAGCATCCACAATTGTCCGATGTACTCCCCCAATGCACTTATTTTGAAAGGCACGTGCACAAAACAACCATTCCAATATGATATACTTTACATTCTATTACTTTATCCATTCCATATTGCAGGTGAGCATGTGTATGCCTAAACAGCTTCTGTTTGGCCGGATAGAGGGGGCTAAAAGGGCGCGGCATGGGCTAGAGAAGAGATGGAGTGATGTGGTACAAAGAGGATGTGGAGCTGAGTGGACTTGCCGATGACTGGTACCAGCGGTTTTAAGATCGGCCTCTGTGGAGGAGGCTCGTGAAGGACGCTACTGGGCAGTTGGAGGCATTCGCCCTCCAACAACAACGGAGGGCGGAGGAGCGACACTCACAACAACGAGTGGAGCGCCAGGTGGCTAAAGCACAGCAAGTTGGCACAGTAGGGGACACAGGTGGTGCATCAGACAGTCATCTCAGTCAGTCGACCCATGGCATCTGGGTCTGCCCCGTGATCTCCTGCCAGCGGGCGTTCGACACTTCACGTGGCCTCAACGTGCACATAGCCTGGCACAAGCATTGTGGTGACGTCACCGCCACTTGACTGGCGGTTGTTGTTGTTAACCATACTTCACCCTACTGGTCAGTGTGGATTCGTGAAGTGGAGGCCCCGGACCGGTTGAAATAACGCTCACAATTGACGTTAGTTGTGGCCAGGAATTGAACACCAGTCGATAGGTTTACACGAGCTGCGGTCATCCTCGCAGCAGCTTTTGGCTGGCCATCGAACAAAGACGGTCACTGAATTTCGCGCTTTTAGATGCACTTCTGCGGCCGTCTGGAACGCTCTTCCTTCTGATATTCGGAAGCCACTTGGAGCTATACACTTTTAAATCTATATTGAAATCGTATTCCTTTAGAACTGATATTTGTGTTTAGTTTGTTGTCCTTCTCCCATACCTCCGATTAGCATGGTTGGCTACGCAGTGTGAAATAAGTTCAACATACGTCATGCGAGAACCACTGCTCCCAAGACCCATGGCCTTGTACTGGTATAAAAATTTTAATCACGTTAAACTGCCATAAGGTGGCCTTATTCAAGCGTCTAAGCGTAGCAGCAATAACAATGCATAGTACTCAATAGTTCATGCTGTAATCATATTTCAACACTACAAACATGAAAATGCAGCCTACAATTTCCAATCTTGTTTGTGGTCAATAAAGTAGTTAACTTCGAAACTTGACGGAATATTGCGGCAAATTTCGTTTCAAATGTTTTATATTAAACTTCCTCTGCACATGCTGCACAAACACAATTTGTAATGGATCATTACAATTGTACGACGATGAATGGCCTACCTGCATTACAAATTACAGTACTAGGATGCATTGCTTGGTGTCAGTGTGACGTGACCCAATATGCAGTGTGCAGACAGATTAAATGTCTAAAAGTACTTTTTTTAAAATGTAAACACATACACGACCAAAATTTAAAGGCATGCAACCAGTGTTCCTGCTGCAACTGTTGTGGGTTATCCGCGTATAACTTCATTGTCATCGGATTGTCACGCCTCAAATTACGGTGTCCTCTGGACCCATGTCACACATGACATGAAAACATAAAAAGCACAAGCACACGAAGCAGAAATGGTTACATTTACATTGGTGAGAGGACCTTGATGCTTTTAAATGAAAAGACGGAGGTTATAGCTGTATTCTTTAAACCAAAGTTTTGATCAAAGCATAACGCCCCCTAATTTGTCTGGATGATAATGGTCTGGGACGCAAATATACTGATAGACCAAACAAATATTTTGATATTAACAGCATATAGAAATATTATTTGGGTCTTTCGGTAAAGTCACGAAGATAGGTACAAATTAATAATAAAAAGATTATCATTATTAAATATTGACTTAAAGCTTTCATGACTGCAGAAATTCATATTCTTGGGTCATTCGGTAAAGCCACGTAGATAGGTTCAAAGAAAATAACAAAAAATAACAAAAAACTACGACGTTTCGATCGCAACACAAGCAATCGTAATCAGGAGAAAAAATAGCGGGAAAGCTGCTGAGGCAGGATGTTGTAAAGGTTTGAAATGGGTGTAGCCCAAGGGTCATAAGCGAAGTGGGCGGGGCTAGGTAGCTCTCCGATCTTACATTGACATGCAAATTTCTCACTTTAACATCACGAGCCCCGCCCACTTCGCTTATGACCGTTGGGCTACACCCATTTCAAACCTTTAAAACAGCCTGCCTCAGCAGCTTTCCCGGTATTGTTTCTCCAGATGACGATCGCTTGTGTTGCGATCAAAACGTCGTCGTAGTGTTTTGTTATTATTGTTATTTTCTTTGAACCTATCTATTTTATTATGTTTTATTTTTATTATTGTATTATTTCCATTCTACGTGACTTTACCGAAAGAACCAAGAAGACTATCTACGTGACTTTACCGAAAGACCCAGGAATATATAATACTATTATTTTTATGAATTCCTACAGTCACGAAAGCTTTAAGTCAAGATTTAACATATAGATAATGAAGAGATTTGGTTAAATCCATAAATTACATAATAATAGAAAAGGCTGGTAAACCAAAATCTTAAAACAAGACCCAAAATGTGTTAAAGGTACGCAGCTTATGTGCATATTTCAGTAAAATGCACATATACAAACGGGTTGTGTGCTTTTTACACATTTTGTTTTTCGTTTGAAGAGTTCTCAGGTCATGCTTTAACGAAATTATCCTCTACAAGAACGCATCGTTACTTTGTACACAAGTTTTAGAAGGCTTTTCACCTTGAACGCTGTTAGGGTTATGGCCGGTGTCTGGGTTGGTGTAGAGTAAGCACGGACCAGCATTGTGTTGGAGGTTACAGGTTAAACCGTTAAAGCTACGTGTGGGATTAAGGCTAACACAGGGCGTGCATAACAGTAATAGAGTTATTGCCTCAGAGCTTGAGTTATGAGTGTGTGGGTAGTGGGGGTCGAGTTCGGGTGGTTGTGTTAATACGTCGATGAGCGGGTCATTGAATTTGTTTAGTATCAAATCTAGCAGCCCGCACGTCGTTTGGACGTGACCGTCCCGTCCCCTCCCTTCCTCGGCTCACCGTATGATTGGTGTTGTTTTTAAATTGCATCTATCTTTGCGCGGACACACTTAGCAACACTTGATAAGGAATACCCGGATGGAGGAGGGATGCACAGTATATGTAGGCACTCTTTTTGATTTGGTTTGCCATTGTCGTCTGTGAAATACGAGAGAACATTTTACAGCACTTTTCTGTAATGGCATCTCTTTGTACATTGCCCTTCAAATGTGTCACTGCATATATACAATTTATGCATACATTTGACTAATGAGAGAATGTTCAATGCATAGACCGACAGAAAAACGCTGCATATTATTTTGTCCCCCCTATCAGCCTTGATATCTCAAAGCTTTCAATTGCAACCTCTTGCTTTCAAAAATATATTACAGCATATTGGGTGTCAATCTAGATTTGAAGTTTTCGTGACTGCAGGGATCCATACTCGTTGGTTCTTTCGGTAAAGTCACGTAGGTAGAAAATAAAATAAATTAAATCACGACGTTTCGATCGCAATACAAGAAATCATCATCAGGTGGAAAAACCACAGTAAGAACATTTTTGCTGAAGTGGGAGAGAGATACCGTGGTAAAAGGGTTATATAGCGAAGTCACTCGACAGGGTTGTACATTCAAAAGTGAAGGTCCACAGGCCTCAAGCTCAATGCTTGGTAATGCCATCACCCTCTCTTTCCATTACTTTTGCTCGCTCCCATAGCTGCTTGAAACTCAATAAACGATCCCCAATGTCTTACCAGCACTATCTAGCCATGTGATAGATCATGGCTACGGATGCTAATGAAGAATCTACAGAATCTTTAGAATTAATGCAATAATCATCTAAATAGAATGAGGTTCAGAAATGCACACCGGACGCTCCTCAACCATTGCCATGAACGCCTCCAAATAGCACGGTTGGCTACGTACGGTGCAAAAGAAGTTCAACATACAGGGTGGTCCAAATGTCGTGACCCCAATTTGATTCTCTAAAATGTAATGTTAGTGTATACCAATCGATGTGAAAACAAATGAATAAGCTAAGGAAAAAAATAGGGGCCAATCAATCGGGGGGTCACAAGACATCTGTACCACCCAGTAGGTACATACGTATAGTACTCTCTTTGGAATATCACACGATATCGTATTTGAATAATGCCCTGCGTGTCTCATGCGATATGTTTATAATGTAGTTCTTGGATTAATCTTGTTTCAATCAGAGTTGGAATACAAGCTATCAACTTACAAACCCTTCTCCCCAGCAGTATAAGTGGGTACGCCGCGGTTAGTCGATCGGCAGCTGGCTTGCGGCGAGGTAAAAAGTGTGGCTTCGCTCACTTCTTCCAAACATTCGGCCAGCGTGAAAGAGCATGCCAATACAGTATAACCTCGAGAAAGGCGCTCTCTGGAGAGCTCCCTGTAGTGCAGGTCATTCTGCCAGCAGCGGTGAGTAATTGCAGAGCTGAACTTTAGACTTTTGCATAATTTGCATCCAGATTTTTTTTGCATCTGAATTGTTTCATACGATAGCATGGTAATGATGCTGATAGAAGAAAAGCAGTTCTACTCAAAATGTTACCAATCATGTTCACGATCGTAGATACGTCGGAAATCACTCATCGTCTGCCACCGATGATCTCCATTGTAGTTTTTTTTCATATATATACAACGCAAATCCTACGGAACATGCCATACGATCGTGCGCTTTATAAACGGATTCTTATTTCAGGGAAATATTACAACCTGAACCCTGACTATATATAAGTGACCCCTCCGCGAGTGCACAATGAGATCATTCACACCAAGATAAACAAAGAACAGAAGATGTCAGACCTGCTGCCAGTGGATGGGAGGTGGACAGGGAGGGGGAAAAGGTAGGGGGGGGGCTTTATGCTGGAATAAGCTCACCGGGAGGGAGGGCGGGAGATGATCACAAGTGGATAACTCCTTCCGCGATTTGATCTGTCCCGGTGGGCAATTTATTTCACGATGGAAGACAGGGACGGATACGCCAGTAGCATGCCGCTCTCAACTGCTGCAGCTTTTAATGCGCGAGCTAAACGGCCACACAGACGCAATTACTCGGCACCGAACGAATCCATTGATTGCAATTGACTGCTACGTTGGGGAATATCGATTGCATTGCACGTTAAATTATTATTTTTTATGAGTGCAAATAAGATGATATTTATCAGGCTAAAAAGACAAAACAATGAACAAAAGAGATGGACACTAAAGACAAGACAATACAAGTTAAGAAAGAATGGTCAGTTCTTAAATAAAATTGTGACAGTGAAGTCTTGATTTGAAGCTTTCGTCACTGCAGGAATCCATACTCTCTGGCTCTTGATGCAATTCCGGACATGCAATGTCCTGGTGTCTATAAGCTGAGTTGTGTCTGCGGCAGCAGTTACATTCGCGAACACAAAGCAGATTAGAAACACGGCAGAACCAACACCTCGGCTGTGGCGGATCATTGTTTCAAAGCTGTGGGCACACGTGACATTGTTTTCGCCGAGACTAAGGTGCTCTGCAAACCCTCGGGCTACCATCAGAGATTTGTTCATGAAGCCGTACAGATATACAAACACAGACAAAACTTTAATCGAGCAGATGGATTCAGATTGAGCAATCATTGGAAGGACGTGATAAACCACGTCAAGTTTTAACTGCTATGATTTTGTCTCACCCACCCGTGTCGTCTTGGTTTCCGGTTACTAATTTAAGCTCATTGACATGCTAATTTCTCCAGCCCCACTCGTCACTGCACGCTACAAACCCTCCCCCATCATTCGCGGGCCATACAAAATTATCAACTTAAAAATTAGCCTGTTATATTTGATCAAACATTTAATTAACTCACCCCTAATGTGATGGCTGGAACTGCTTCTCTTTGGTGAGGCGTGTGATGTTAGCTGGTATTGATGATGTTGCTACTCGCAACTGCTTTTCCAGGTTTGCTCCTAGATTTATTGAATTTCGAGTCCAGCCTGCGGTTGCCTTGGCAGGGCCACACCAAATGATTTCGCGAGCCTTATACGGCCCGCGGGCCGGACGTTCCCCACCCCTGCTTTACAGAAAGAACCAGAGAGTATGTGACAGTGAATTATGAGAAGATGCTCGCTGTCCAGAGGGCAAAGTATTCCTAAATACTGAAATTACGTTACAGTACAGGGCGATCCAGATGTCTTGTGACCCCCAAATAATTTACTTCCAATAAGTTTATTCCCTTTGCATATTCATTTTTATTTTAAATAAACCTTACTTTAAAAAAAATATACGTTTTAGAGAATTCAATAGGCGTTACAAGCCATCTGGACCACCCTGTACAACAAACGTGGGGGCTGAGTAGTGGCTCGGTGGTTAGCGTAGGGGCCATCCATTTAGTACGTACGCATGGAGGGGGGAGGGGGTTAACCCAAATGTGCACGCTTGCGTATGGGGGGTCTACTGACAATGTACGTACGCATAGGAAATGGGGGGGGGGGGGGTGAAGCCTCGATAATAATTTGTCTACATTGGCCTTCATATGAGTTAGATTTTCCGGCGGTGGACTATCTGTTTGCTTAAACACGTTAATATTATTAATCATTGATCATTTCTGCGTGGATTAAATATCGGGCGTTCTATAGGATTCGGGGGGGGGGGGGGGGTTAAGCGAACGCACGCAGGTGGGGGGGGGGGGGTAAAAAGTACGCGTGCGTACAGGGAAGGGGGGAGGGGTCAACTTTTGACAGATTTTTGCGTACGTACTAAATGGATGGCCCCTTACTGCACTTGCAGTCTGATTCCTGGACACGACGAACATCAGTGGCAAGTGATATTCGAACAGGTCCTGGACTCTCTCTCTCAATACCCCGCACAAACCAGTGTGGCAAAGTATGGTTAAACAACACTAGTGGGTTGATAAAGGGCTATAAATCATAAATCACGACAATAGTGTAACGTTTCACAATGGACAGAATGGTTTGTAATGCACTACTGTATGTGTGCATAGTAATGTTAGATATGAGGCTTTTTTGTCATCGCCATACAGTATACTTTAAAATTACCTTCACCAATGTTGTGATTAAAATGTTGATTATCTCGACCAACCAATGCTCGTGTAAATTCGGCAAAACGGTCGGTAAGGTCGGCTGTCATTATCACCATTATGATCAACTATGATCGATACACTGCTAGGTGAAAGCGATGCAATAATTCACCTAGCACCTGCATATGAGCTGATTCATCGCTCCATCTCCCCGGAGCACGTCCGCTCGGACATGCTCCATCCCTTGGGAGGGCCATACGCTGCACTAAGTCGGCCCATGGGCCTGTGGAAATGTAGGTACACTTAGATCCTCAAAGCAATCCAGCAGAGGACACAGTATGGAAAACTACCGACCCTGCAAACAGAGGAAGGACCAGTGGTTTGGGCATGATAAGATTGTCACATTGTTCCTAAATCAGCTGCATTATTTCTAAATCGGCTGTATTATTTCAAAAGAATAAACCAAAGATGCACATTGCTAAGACATTTAAAAATGAAAAGTGGCATAACATTGGATCAGCCAGTATTCATATCAGCAGGTAGAGATGATGATTGGGTTTATTATGAGATGTGTTAACCCATCACCAAATCCTACCACATAATTCAAACCCCAACAATAGGCTAGGCAGTGGAATCAGTGGCCACCATACCACCTTTTCATTGTGCAAAATGATAACTGGCTCAACCTTATTAACAGAACGTCGGATGTGCCACTGAACTTTAGAGCCAGGTCCTTGACTACCAAATCTGCACCACTTACCCTTTAAGTTTCGTGCAAATCAATTCAATTCGCAAGCGATAAATATATTCTTGAGACTTTTTATGCTGCACGCCTCCAGTATAACACACATTTGATCTAACTGTGATATATATATTTTTATTCTTTGGGTCTTTCAGTAAAGCCACGTAGATAGAATAATAATTTAAAAAAATTAAAAAATATCATGACGTTTCGATGGCAACACAAGCAATCGTCATCAGGTGAAAAATATAGTGGGAGAGCTGCTGAAGCAGGATGTTATATAGATTTGAGATGGGTGTAGCCCAAGGGTAAGTGGGCGGGGCTAGAGATGTAATTTACATGTAAATGTAAGATTGGAGAGCTGATGTACTTCCACGACTACGAAGCTGTGGAGGTGGCCATTGTATTGTGAGAGATTAGCATGTCAATGTAAGAGAACCACCACAACGGTGGCTGTGTTAGTGAGACATTTAGTCTGTTAATGTAAAGACATTTAACCTGGTAATGTAACTCAGAGAGTCGGAAATAACTGCTAACATCGGCAGGTAGGATGGAAACATCACAGCCAGTTATGACTTAAACTGGTAGATAACGTCTTTCCAATGATTGCTCAGTTTTTACCCATCTTGTTGGTTGAAATTGTGTCCGTGTTTATATATCTGGATGGCTTCATGAACGAATCTCTGTTGATAGCCAGTGGGTTTGCAGAGTACCTTCGTCATGGAAAAATCTATTTTGTGTGTGCCCACAGCATTAAAACAATGATCAGCCACGGCCGAGGTATTGGTCCTACCGTGTTTCAGATCTGCCTTATGTTCACGAACACGGTCCGAGACATGTCGCTTAGTTTCCCCAATGTAACTATTGCAACAGACACAGCTTAGTTTGTAGACACCGGGGTATTGCATGTCAGGGATCACATCCTTCACAGATGGGATCAGATCACGAATTTTATGTACTGTGTTGAATCGAACCTGGATCTTGTGTTTGCTCATGATTTTGGAAAAAAATTTGGTAACCCCTGCTATGTATGATAAGATGATGGTTTTGATTGGGTCATCAGATGGTTCTTTCTCAAAGGGTTGGGGTGATAGCTTTACGGAGTGTGTAGTCCGAATATCCATTCATCTTGAGGGCTTGGTGTATGTGCTCCAGTTCACTGGCTAGGTGGTGATGGTCGGAAATACAATGAGCTCTATGGTGTAGAGTTTTTATGAGGGCATTTTTCTGGGCTGGATGGTGGTGGGAGGCAGGTTTTAGGTAGGCATCCGTATGGGTGTCTTTCCTGTAGACAGTATCCCGTTGAGCCATCTGGTTTCTTTTAGATTAAAACATCCAAGAATGGTAACTTGCCATCCTTTTCCACCTCCATCGTGAATTTGATGGCTGGGTGTATGGAATTTATGTGGTTGAAGAATTAGCCCAGCACTGGTAGGCCATGTGGCCAGATGACGAACATGTCATCTACGTATCTCTTCCACAAGGAAGGACGTAGGGTGGATGCCTGGATGGCATCTGTCTCAATTTTTTTTCCATGAAAACATTGGCTACAACTGGAGATAAGGGAGAACATATTGCGGTACCTTCAACTTGTTTGTAGAATGTTCCATTCCAGGTGAAGTAAGTATTGGTGAGGCAGTGTCTAACCAGGGCCGGTACATCAGCATTCAGTCCTTGTTGGACCAAATCTTCAATGATTGCAATGGTATCGGGCACAGGAACTTTGGTAAACAAAGATACTACATCGAAACTGACAAGCAAATCACCTGGAGATAGTGAGATGTCCTTAATTAGAGATACCAAGTGAGCTGAGTTAAGTACAGCTGAGGTGGTCTTACCAGTGAATGGATGTAAGGTCTCAGACATAAATCGGGCAATGTTTGTAGGTCGGTGAGTCAATGGTGGAGACGATAGGACGGAGTGGTGTATCTTCTTTATGGATTGTTGGTAAGCCATACAATCTGGGTGGTCTAGCGGTAGAGGGTTTTAGAGAGAGCCGCTTGTTTGGTTCGATTAAAGATGTCGAATCAGTGATGATATTGTTGGTTTTCGTAACCAGGCGGTTGGTAGGATATATATTGATTTTGGTATAGCTGCCATCATTAAGTAGTTCCTGAATTTGGTTATTGAACGTGGTTTTGCCCATGATGACAGTGGCATTGCCCTTGTCGGCTGAGAAGATAACTATGTCATCTCTCTTTTTTAGTTGAGAAAGCTCAAAGCACTCATCCTTGCTGATGTTGCTAATAGGTGTCTTATTGTTTTTGAGGAATGCAGCGATTTCCGATCTTGCCACGTCTGCAGGAATGTGTCCCAAACCCTTATGGGCTACGTCGATTTTTATCCCTTTTCAGTCTTAAGCGATGCAATCTCAAGCATGCAAATGCGTTTACCGGGCTGACGGCCTGATCCACGAGTTACGATGTTTACAGAGAGACAACAAGAAGATTCTTACCAAGTGCAACACTCCCGCTGCTTGGCTACAAGTCTCCTGGTGTTTCTGCAGACTCGCCAGATACCTACGGCGACGGTTGGGGCGCGTTGCCGGGTCTCGTTATACCGGCGACACTTTGTGTAAGGGGCCGTCCATAAATGACGTCACGCGATATTGGACGATTTTTGACGCCATTCCCCCTCTAGTCACACGGAGTCACAAAAAGTCAGACCCCCCCTCAAATATGACGTCACACAGCTCTGCCCCACCCCCCCCCAAAAATACATGCTTCAAATCTCTGTAAACTATTGTCATTGTAGTGCGTATTTAATGTGGCACTGCACACTGATGTTGTAGGAGAAAATATTTATAAAAAAAAGTATATTTCATTAAGTGGAACGTGCTGTCTATATTTATTTAAAGATGTGCATTTTGATGTGACGTCAGATTTCTCAAACCCCCCCCGTCGTCGTCACACATCGTCACAAATGTCTGACCACCCCCCCCCCCCCCAGAGGTGCGTGACGTCATTTATGGACGGCCCCTAAGACATTCTTCTCCTTTCGTTCTGGGAGAGTGCTACGGGGGGGGGGGGGGTGGAGGGACCAAACCGGGGTTTTGCATAGTTCTGATCTACGAGATGATGGTGCAGATGTATTGTGGCCCCCATTTAATTCTCTAATAATAATAATACTCTCATTTAATACGGCGTCATTCATGCCAACGATGTTTCACAACGCTGAAACTTAATATATGTAAGTAAGATTGATTTTAAATAAATATGAATGTGCAAAGAAAAAAATGCAAGGGGTCAATTAATTGAGGGGTCAGAAGAAATCTCGACCACCCTGTACATTTCGATTTAAAACTTTCGTGACTGCAGGGATTCATCTTCTTGGTTCTTTCGGTAAAGTCACGTAGAATGGAAATAATAAAATAATAAAAATAAAACATAATAAAATAATTATCACGACGTTTCGGCCACAACGCAAGCAGCCGTCGACTATTTAAGCTGGGATGGAGGGGGGAAGCGCTCCTTGACAAAATAAATTGCATATCAAGAGGAATTTAGCATATTTATGGGAAATGTAGATATGCGATTAGTACTACTTGTGAAATGCGTAGGAGGTTTGGCGGGGGGTTTAAAGTCATTATGCCCGTGCATTATGCAGGATTAGCAGCATCAAAGGGAGGGGATAGGGGTAACATTAATAAAGGGAAGGAATGTTAATAGTATGTAGCTGCAGTAACTAAACCACCACGTAAACAACTAAAGTATAAACTACATATGTCACAGCAACCCAACTACATGTAGTTGGGTTGCTGTGACTAAGCCGACAATATCTGCACGCATCTCCCTCTCCGCCCCGCCCCGTAGAGCACCCGACCGCCACCCTGTCGCTCCACAGGGGGTGGCGAGCAGGCCCGGGGCAGCGGCTTATTGACACGTCGTAACGAGGTTCCTTTACTGATCCCCCAGACCGAACAATCAGACCAATTACAGCCCCGCCCTGTGCGGTGGGCCGGGGGAGATGCAGGCGGCGTGGCAGGGCGCGCTGCGCTCAGGCGCGCTCCCCTCCTGCTACGCTTGCAACCCCCGCACACGGAGGGCACACGGGGACCACAGGAGCATGCCAGCCAGGTGCATCATAGGGCCTCACAGACAGGTGTGGTTGGAATTTTAAAATGTCTGTACATTAGTCTATAGAATAATGAACGCACAATGCTGTGAAACGTAATTGTGGAATAATCGCCGCTGCTGTTATAAAGCTCGTGTTTAACGTCCAGTGGCATTCATTTGTCCAGGTGATAGCCTGTTGGGAACATGTTTCTTTATATTTTACTGAAGGGAGATCTGGGAGAATTCAAAATATGACGCCAGAGCAAAGGAGGATGCATTCATTACTGTACTTGTATTACAGAGTGAATATTTCCTTTTAAATGCCAGGTGGCAATAACATCGAGCTCTTACTTTTCTCTGTGACAACAATTTTTTTTTATCTTATTTATTTTGATTAACCTGCTATTTTAGAGTGGATATTCGTAATTGTGAACTGGGATGTGTCCATGTTTGGTTGGCCATTGGTGTGGTAAGAGAATTGCAACTGATGTGTGATGTTTTGCTGCGATTCAACACCGACCATTGAATGCAGGGTAGATTGATACTGGAAGGTCCCTGTGTGATAGACGATGATGTACAGTGCTTGTTAATGATGTTGGTATTGTCCCAGGTGGCTTTCTACTGTGCACCTCATTTAGGATTAAATTAGGGAAAACATTTTGTTGCATAAGTTAGATCGCAAACTGGGTTGCGAGACTTTGATTTAGACTTCTGGAGGTTCTGAACGTCCACTTCAATCAACAAGGTTCGGATTGTCCATGGCAATGGTGTAGATGAGAGATGTTTGTGCATCTCTTCGAATTTTGGGTGGAAGTATGTGGGACCGAATTGCCAGCCAGTCGAATGGTGTCGATTTGAGTGTTTCAACTGCAGACCTGACAGCAAATTATGGTTATTATCATTGGCCAGAGTAATATCATCAGTACACATTATTATTGGAGCAATGCTATTCATTTTAGCTTGACAATTCATCAATTGATATTGAATCAAGCTCACAATACATACATAAACCAACATGTGAAAGAATCTGTTGCTTGATTCTTATACATTATATTGAGTTCACGTGTCCCCTGTAGTCGCTATATTCTCTGCAATGTAAAAAAAAAATCGAATATTAGATACATTTTCCACCCAGAACCCCAATTAATTGCATCGCACCCATGGCAATACGAGGCCAAACAAGCACGTGCCATCTGCAAGGATCTTGCCAGGTGGCGCTGTGGTCTAAAGCACGGACACGTGTGCTCGATCCATTTGTGGAGAGAATGATATTAAGGAAACAAAATCTGATAAACTATTTTGTTACGGTATTTATGTTTTCCACAACGACGCCGTACAATACGTAACGACACAATGCCCGATCCACAAACACAAAGGAGACATCACGGTACTCCGATACGCTTGACGTGGTTATCTGTCTTGTTGCTGTGGATCTATATCAGCCATATACGAATGAAGAAGACGATGATTGTATTGCGTCTTGTACATGCACGGCCCTTTTTTAAACGACTACTGGATGAGGACTTCCCCACTCGGGTTACCACCTCGATAGATTTGACCAGGATAGTCGTGGAATTGGCATCTGTATTCGGGTGGCAGGAATTTATTAAAAAAACACTTCATTTTTATTTTACCAGGTAAGGCCCACTTTAGCTGTATACTGTACATCTTTTTCAGAAGCGACCTGGCCACAAATGATAGCTCAACGAAGTGGCTTATCATGTGGAAATGTATAGCAGCCAAATACTCAAGGCGCATGTTTCTATGTGGTACCGGCAATTGTGTTAAACTTTGATAGTTTAATTGCGGTTCTCATCATTATGAATAGACCTATTCTGACTGAGGCGTTGGTCTGGGTTCGGTCTGTGAAAACGTTGGCGACCCCACGCTACCCACGGCTTGCGTGCTATGAACCGATGTTACTCAACAAATAAATTTAGAGGCAGGCTGAAAAGTATTGCTCGAAACATTGCACATTACGTGAATACTCGAGGTGTTTTTTAAACTCTTCTTGTAAATCACAACTGTTGTATGAAACCTACGTACATTCTCATGAGCAGTCCATCACAAAAAAAACCATATTAGTTGTGTGCCGTGCCTCTCTGCTCCTTTCCTACACAAACCTGGACACACCTGTGTGGGGAATTCTAGATTTGAAGCTTCCGTGACTGCAAGGATTCATATTCTTAGGTTTTTTCGGTAAAGTCACGTAGGTAAAAAATTAAAATTAATAAAAGTAATGTCGTGATTTTTATTTTATTTTACTTTTATTAATTTTAAATTTTTACCTACGTGACTTTACCGAAAAAAACCTACGAATATAAACTGTGTGGGGAAGTATGGTCAAATACTCTCGACTACCCGTGTGAGGAGGTCCTCTGCCAGCAGTGGATTAAGGGCTGTATATCGCACGTGGACAACATATACATACGTGAACACCTTGACACGAGATGCCCTAAGTCACCACCGTGCCACACAGCAAATCATCACTGAGCCATGCCAATCCACTGCTGGATGAAGGACTCCTCATTGCAGCCAACGCCACCGCTCGTGATACTGCGTTCACGGCTGCAAAGACCTCGGCTTTGGTCAGCGGACACTTACTGTGGACGATACTGCAATAGCGCCCTCTTGTGAGAAGAAAAAGACATTAAATCTTGACTTAAAGTTTTCGTTACTGCAGGAATTCATATTCTTTGGGTCTTTCGGTAAAGTCACGTAGATAGGTACAAATGAATAAAGCATAATTAATATAAAATAAACAACAAAAACTACGACGTTTCGATCGTAACACAAGCGATCGTCATCAGGAGGAAAGATGGGAAAACTAAAGTTATTCTTAGTGTCTGCATTCAGCAGCTTTTTCCCTCTTTCCGCCTGATAACGATCGCTTGTTTTATGATCGAAACGTCGTAGTTTTTTGTTTATTTTATATTAATTAATTTTTACCTATCTACGTGACTTTACCGAAAGACCCAAAGAATAAGAAGTGATATTATTGCGTATGATAGCAGCAGTGTTCATGACCTAAATGCTGTTAGCCACGAGAGGGCTTCAGTTCTTTGTCGTTTTAAATGTCTCCTTCGCTGAAAGGACGCAGACTACAGCGGTTTACTAAATGGCCCGGAGTTTGTCTTGCATGGCCACAGTCCCACTATGGTGGCTTGTGCCGTTAATTTGCCACTCATGAAATACGCAGCAGTAATGGTGGTGGGTGGGGCGGGTAAATATAAGTGTTTTAATCGATGTGAAATACAGCAGCTGTTATGCCACAGTGTGGATCAGGAACAAGGCCATGAACGAATAAAACGGAACACAATCGGCAAAGAATCATGGAGAGAAAGCATGCATGGAAATAGACTTGAGACAAAACGAGGATAACATGGATGATACAATAACCGCAGGATAATGACGCGATGCCAAAAGGAGTTAGTTACCGATGGTCAAGAATTATTATTATCAAGTGGTAGCAAAGGGATGGAACGAGTCTGAGAGGATGTCCAGGGAGGAATGGAGCGATGAAACCAGTTCGTGTGCAGATGCTATGGCGGATTGTTGCATTGCAGGATAGTGAAGTATGACAATTTAGACCAAGAGAAGCCTTCATCCAGCAGTGGATTGATCATGGCTGGTGAAATACAAGTAAACAACAAATGAATTATAATGCAGTTATTTAAACGATTTTTATCCTCTTGAGGCCATCCAGAAACTTCAACTAAGCAACTTCAGCAGTTGAGAGGAATGTTAAAAGTTTGACAGTGTTTCGTTGATATAGAAGTCATTGCGTGTGACAGGGTGCATCACCAAATTTTAATGAATCTATTCATAGATTGTCGCAAGGCCGTAGCCATGGAGTCAACATTGGGGGGACCAAATTTTCCAGAGGGTCTGGGCCCCCCCCCCCCCCCCCAGAAAAAAAAAATCGAAATTTGAAAACTCATTTCCTGCCTAAAATATTAAAAAATTCACTAACACATGGGATGGACTTTTTATTTATGTATGTCTACTAGTGCATTGTATTACATTGTTCTGTTTTTTTATTCATTGTATGTAATGGCAGAGATTAGGGATTAATTAAGTACAACCATAACCACAATAATATGAACAAAAATCTATACATTGTTATATGAAGACAAGCCCAGATATTGTGGCCAAGGTTTAGCGAATTGGTTATTTATTTATTTACATAGCATACCAATTATTTTTAAATATTTTTATAGCACTATATTGGCGGGGGGGACATTTTGAGCATATTATAATTACGGCCTTGGATTGTCGTGAGATTAAATCAGCATGATAATCACCAATCTCCTTAGGCCCATTCAGCTGCCTCAGGATAACTCTTCCCCTCCAAAATGATGCCGTGTTCTCCCATTGGCCACTTTGATACATGCAATGTTGTGAACACCCCTCCGAGCTCTTAACAAAAGTTTTCCATATAAAGGGAGGTCTGGAAAATGTTATGCTCCCTGTAGGTCTGGTGAAAGTGAATTATTAATAGACAGGGAATCAAGGCGATTGATTGTATAGTCATTGCACAATTTTAAATAATGCATTGAGCAAATATGGATTGTCTCCGTTTTCTCTTCCGCTTTAACCTATATTGTCTGAAGTGCGGTGCTTTTCATCGATTGACACGCAATAATTATTAGCTTCACTCACATATTGTGGAAACATGGCTTAAACAAATTTATCTTAAGTTATTCAAGAACTTAGTAATGCCCTTGTAATGCAATGACGAATTTAGTGTAATATGTTCAGGACAAAGTCGACTTTGGATCATGACATTTTAACCTGAGGTATGAGAGCACATTGAAAGAATACGGCTGCTTCATTTTTACTGTTGAGATGTGCTCTATTGGGCTGTTATGTCACATATAAACCCCAACTGTTACACTTTACAGCGTGTATTTAGGCTTCATTTCGGTTCATATGTTCACGACATTTAAGGCAATGTTGGAGGATTTTTTTTTTATTATGAAGGGGGCAAGGACAGGACAGAAATAATGGCCAACAATTCTCACAGTAAAACACTTTACAAGCTGCGGTTCATAAAAAGTTAACTGTTGAAGACAGGTTTTCACGTCGTTTTACGATACTCATAAACAAATGTACGTGGCTTTTAAACCACATGTATGAGAATTACTTCAATCAACCGAAATAATAAGTGAATGCAATTGGCAATAGTTTATGAAACCAAAAAGAAGACAAGACAAAACCAGAAAATATGGTAATATGGTTTGGGCAATACAAAAGGGTCCAAGTAACAGCTTGTACACGTCACATCTAACGTGAATTTGTGCTCGTTTGAAGTCCCGTCTAAGGCCCCATCACCACGTGATGAGCAGCAACCAGGGCACGAGGTCCTTTTTATGGAGGGCAGGGGTGTGTCAACCAGCTTGTCTTGTTCACTTGCGGGCATGCAAGTTAGCACAGAGTAAACTGTCGTGAACTGGCGTCTCTGCTAAATTAACCAACCACCGTACAAAAAAAAATCACTCCGTTAGCCAAAGTCGCGTGTGTCTGTTTATGATGGTGCATCAGGTCTATCCAGTGGCTGAAGGTTAAGAGTGGCAATGCGTAGGTTTTTGCGCTTGTGTTGTAGATTTCTCCAAATGAGTGTTCGAGTGGTACCGCATGTCGTTAGGCACGACGTTCATGGAGCGAAGCATCAACACGTTGTGGCAGACTACATGCGTACTAACGTGAAAACACATCGGAGAGCTAAGGGTTAGGGCAGCTCATCAGACAGGCGGTGCTGTAATGGTCAATGTCATGTTGTTAATGGCAGAAATGTTGTAGTGCTGGTACAAAAACATACCCTCAAAGAGGATCTCTGACAGGTTTCGTGAGACAGCCTCAAAGTGCAGCTGCTGGAATCCAGAATGTCGACGGCTGTGAACAGCAGACGCTTTTGTGTCACAAACTGTTGTTTTTAGACCATGGCAGAATTAAATACTTTGCTTCTTCGGAGTTGCACAAGTTAGAATTCCTCCTGTAATCTCTTATATCTACCCTGCAAACGAGATTAGGTGGTTTTTTACCTGGTTATGGAAGATCCATTCAGCTTGTAGATAATGGCTCACCGGCCACATTCAAAGGCAATCATGGCCTCTGTTGGTTTCAATCGTTGCCAATTTTACTTGATATCCACACATTCACACGGAGCTCCCTCAAAAACCAAAAGTGCAGAACTATTTTGTAAATTCTATGTAACACACAATAAATATGAAGAGCAAAAGCTGAGTGAATTCCTGAATGTTGGACTTTAGTTCTGGCTAAGTGGTATTCGAATGTACCCATCACGTATAGACACTCGTACAAAGTCGGTATTTAATCAGCTTTATTTAAGAAACCTCTATTTAACAGACATCCATGTTTGACAAAATACTCACCAAGTCATGATTTTCCTCAGGAGGCTCCTGTATTTAATGTCCCACAACGAACAACAAACATTTCAACAGATTGTTACTGCAACCATTTTTTTAATTCAAAAAATGTCAAAGGTTGACGACTGAGTCAAAGTGAGCTTGCAGACTTTTACATAAACGTGCACTACTACTACTTATAGCAAATCCCAGCAAAGGAAAACGAATAACAAATAGACACAGGAGAAAGAGACAAAAACATGGACAAAGATCACCTTTCTGGAAAGTTTGTGGCACGGAAAAAAACTATTTAAAAAAATCTCTCTTGACCATATAGACATCTCTATGAGTATTTGTACAAAAAAGTCTCTTCATAAATTATCTTTTTTAACTTATTTCATGGCTGTAAAATGAGATGGAACAGGAGATTTTTTTTTTCTCAAAAAAATAAATGCACGACAAGTTAGAAATGTATTAATTTAGACGAGTCACCATTACACTGCTGTCTGAAACTTATGGTTTGGGCTTTGCAGAGGCTTCTATTGATAGCTTTAACTGTGTTCTTTGTATTTTCCATTCACAAAAAAATTACTTTCAGCAACAACCATCTTTAGAGATGAACACCACCATCAATAATTAATATTTTAATGGATATACCAAAGAACCTGCATACATCTCAACAAGCCTTCAGTTGTCCCAGACAGCAGTGTCGCCCAGCCGCATCAAACCATTCAATATTCGTTCCATGATTTACAGGAAAATTAAATTGCATGTTAACAATTCAAGATCTGAAAATTAAATCATTCCATGAAGACGATTTGAAGCTATGAAACAACCTGTATTTCATAACTAAAGATAAAAACACACAACCCCGTTGCTTTTGGTTGATTGTCACAAGTCAGACAGCCAGCAAACATGATAACCAATAACACAACCTGAGGTAGATATACCATGATAGCTGTAATATAAATTAAAAAATTAAAAACCACTAAGTCGTTACAAGAAAGGTAAATTCTTCAGGTTGTTACAAATTAAGAGGACTGTGAAGCGTTCAAAGCCGTTCATTTTTGGAGCAAAAAAAAAACATTTCATAGCTTCAAATGTATTTTGTGTGACCACGTGTAGTAAATATACCTTCATAACTAAACCAAACAAAATAAAAAATAAAAACAGAGACAAAAAAATGGTCTGGCCAAACTAAAAGAACAAAAGAAAATATTTCTTTTTTTTTAAATAACAAAGAAACATTTCATGAACATGAAATTGGTTTGTTCATCTTTGGTACTCCGTATAACCAAGTCTCTCTAATAGATATCCCACTCATAATTTTTAATCCCACTCAACCGGTGAAAAATATCCTTTTCAAATCATTACTGGACACGCCATGCCATCGGATACTGTATTCAAGGCATTTCGAATCACCCACACAATATGCCTTCTTAAATAACACCCAGCGGCTAACTCAGAGTGCCCACGTTTTTACATTACGATTAAAAAGCATTCAAATTCCATATTTTTTTAAAAACCGTTTTTTCTCATCCAATACTGCTGCCACTCCTTTCAAATGCAAAAAACACCGTTTCTCATGAAACCTACTTTTCAAACATTACCATTGTTTTTCTCCTTTGAGTGTACAAAAAATTGTGTTGACTCAAAGCATTTTTCCCAAAAAAGATATTAAAAGCATTTCTAAACATTGATTCTAAAATTCTACAATTTGCAATTGAAATTAATTTAGCAAAAAGGTGAATCTTCCAAAAATGAAGATCCTTTTCTCGCGCAAGTCTCAAAAAAGCTGAATCGCCCCCCTCTAAACCTCGAATGCCAAACCCTCCCCACATCACAACCCAATGACGCAGTAACATCGACAACCGCCAATGCTGATTGTGAGTGATTTTTTTCCCTTTCTAATACATCGTTGAAAAATGTCAGAAATATTAAGGCCAGCGAAAAAATATTTTAAAACCAATTAAACCCTACAATATAAAAAAAATGCACACGAACGTCTCTCCTAAACAAAAAGGGTTACATTAACATCTACACAATTCCGCTCATTTCTATGCCAGACAATATAACTCATTTTTTAAAAATAAAATGTATTACAAAAACCTTACAAGAAGACATAACTGTAACAAAAAAAAATCTATGTGAAGAACTAATGCATTTAATTTTGTCCTCGTTTCAATTCTTCCAACAAACACTACCATTCGATCCAATCACATGTATTTGTTTTTCACTTGTCATGCGCAAACCAAACATTTAACAATTTTTGACAGATTCTCATTTAAAAATAATTCTTCCATAGCAAAATAAAGGAATCTGAAGGTCAGCCATTGGATTTATGTTCTTTAAAAGAACTCATCCCAAAATAGCAGTCACGAGAACATTTTTAGTCAAAGGAAAAGTCCCGCTTGCAGCTTGTGCACACCAGATGCATGTCCTCTTCTACGTAGACATTTGCTGCACTAAAGGCCTTCCTCAGGACACACGTCATCATTTCCGTTTGAAAAGTTAATCTGAAAAAAGAGAAAGGAAATAAAAAATATATGATTAAAAAAAAATATATATAACATAGCCACGCTGGCATCCGTACATTTGAATGACAACATCTCACAACGTATTGGGATTATGAGAATTGCCGACCTGTGGGTCGGTGGTCATGAGATAAATTCTGGTAAAACCGTGTGTGGACAGAAGACGAGCACGAAATGAAGCGAAGGGAAGTCTAAACAGCTGAGCTCAAGTCAGCCATGATGTCTGCCCTCTAGTTTTTGCAAATGGCTCTGCTGCTGTTGTTTCTTTACACATCGCATGAACTGGAAATTATGCAACAATGTAATTTACAAATACTGTCAAAAAAAAACACTATCTGTGTTATCCGGCTTATGGCTAACATCACCAAAAAACCTGTTTTTTTTAATGAATTTCCAACTCAAACATTTAGCATTGCAGATACATATATAACCTGGCAAAGCTCAATAAGGTATTTAACGGTAACTTTTTTAAACATTATAAAACTATATTAACTTAAGTGCCACCTTGGCCTCAAACAGAAAGGCATTTCCCGAAGACATTTGGTGCAAAGTTGTTATTTCTAAATAATGGCTGGTTTCCTACTGACAATAAGCACACGTATTTTCCAACATAATATTAATTTTAAGTTCTTCTTCTTTCATACGACTGATGTAGATGCAGAGCATCATCAACTACAATCTCACATTCAGGTGGTCAAGCCAGACAACCACGTCAGGAGCAGACGCGTGTATCACTGCGATGTCTCCTTCGCATTTGTGGATCGGGTATTGCATCGTTGTGTGTTGTATGGTCTGTTCTGGATGACCAGTCACACACTAGAGAGTTTTACATTTTCCGTTTGTGCATCATGTATCCACATCTGACAGGTTTTGTGCAGGTGCGATTTATATATTGCTTAATTTTATATTGTTTAACCATGTAAGAAACTCAAGACACCAGGATAGTCTCATTTACAAAAGTGACCTGGATAGCAATGTGTTACTCACCTCTTAGCTCCTCCCTGTCACTTTCCCTGCTGGTAGGAGTAGGCAGCATGGTCCTGTGCTGTCTCCACAGAGATGGGCTGCTGGTGCTGCCCACTGTGGTCCTGCCGGAGGACACGTGTATGAATCCAGAATAATATGACTGTTGTGGCCAATAGCGGAGCCAGGATTTTTCGGTAGGGGCGGAAATCCCTCCAACAATGAAAAATTATAGGTGTCGTTAGTAAATAAGGACTTGTCCCTTGCTTTTTATTCGACGCGTAACCGTGTGTGATCGGCATTACGCTCGCTGAAGGTGAATGCCTTCAGGGAAGTCGTGTACTGTATACGCAACTGCGCACAATTCTGTGAGTCACTTATAACTGCTTTGCCGTTACGTATTGCCAATTATGGACTCAGACTATTGTCCTATCATCTCACAGAGTCCCTGGCACATAATAATATGCTACACAGTGGCAGTAGGGGTCGCAAAATGCCGATTTATTACTAATAAACCCTAATGATCCGATCGAAATTAGGGATTTAGATCAGATCATTGGGGGGGGGGGGGGGCACGTGCCACCCCATCCCCACCCCCACTGGCTCCGCCAGTGGATGTGGCTGCATTTCTAAAGCATTGAACTATAATTGAAGTCAGGCACTGCTGTGGCTGGTTTGAATCGTCGAGTTCCACCTTAGATGACAACAAATAAATTAACCATTGCATAAAAAAACACATTATTGTACCAGACCTCTATGCTCCCACGTCTATGCTTCCCGCCTTTACGAATCTGCACTGGCCAGTTTAGTGAGCCACAATCAAATATACCCCCACTACCCGCATGGCACTAATTAAGCAACAGATTGACAGAAGCGCTGTACATGGGCAGTGAAAGGGGTACCTTGTGGGGAGAGAGCTCACCTCCATGTTGGCTGGCGTGGGAGTCACGTGGGTATACTGTGGGATGTATGTTCCTTGCACTGGTCCGCCCGCTGGCATATACTTGAAATAAAAACAATACAAACTTGTTAATGAGAAGACCAGTGTACATCCGGTACCACAGGATCAAGCATTGTTTATATGTATAAAGATCTGAATTACTGTCAAAGGTATACACAACATATATATGAATGTAGAATGTAATATTTGGTATTTTTTCTGTCCCCATTAAATATATCACAATAGTGCCATAGAAGAGTCATGGAATGAGAAAATAAAAATGTATTCTCTGGAATTCCCATGACCTGCCAGAGCATCACATTGTGTCAGACAGCGTCATCAGAAGATGACACCAAATAATTACTTCTGTGATCTCTCCAAATCAGCACTAGATGGCAGTCATTGTAAATCAAACGATAATATATTTCTCAAAATAAATGTTCATCCTCAGAGGTGGTATGCGCCCCAAATTAAGCAATAATTTTTAAGAAACTAAAGCGAGTATAATTGTGTGTTTTTTTTTAGCAGTGATTGGTGACCAAGCTGATGTCATTACACTTGAGAATCTGGTTCAATTGCAGGTGATTGAATCCTAGATTTGAACCAAAGATTTATCTCCACAGTGCTGGCTCCATGGCTCTGACATAGGTATTACGAGGTCACCAAGTTACCCAGCCAATTCAGTGTTTAATATTCCACCTAAACACATATTTACTGCAAACATCGAGATGATAGACTTGCACTGGGTTTCCTTTGGTTCTAAATGTGTGCCCGTAACTAAGGAATTGGAAGCATCAAATCCCATTGCACCTTCAAGGGGCCCATGAATATAGACCAAAGCTGTCAAATGAGCTCTAAAACACAAACGCCTGGCAGAAAAGTCAGCAGTAAACCATTTATCAAAAGAGACGAACAAATCAATGACAGTAATGTCGGGAAAGTTGAGAAGAATTTTATTGAAAGGCAAAAAAAAACTCAAGCAAGTGAGCACAAAAGCATCAATCATCAATGACAATACCAACATCGGTGATATGATGGAAGGCAATGAATAGTGGAAACACGTCAAATAAATAAAGCAAAAAAACTTGTTTGCGCATAAAACATGCAGTGTAAACATCAGCAAGAAAAGTAAATGCCTACACAGGGCATTTTCTATTTTATGCACTCATAAGCCAAAACTTTTACAGATACGTCCTCTCTTAGGAAAAAGGTTTTGCTGCCTTCGGCAGCCTAGGGTTTTCTCCAGCATGTGTAATTTTGCTGTGTTCTATTAATCATGGTATTATGTCTGGCAAGGTATAAATCACGCTGATTAATGACCTCTCTTAGTGTCCGTGTTGGAAGAAAATGTACAAATTACGCCTTGGTTATCTGCCTCTTGTGCACTGATAAAAGAAATCTACAGTAATTTGGCATCCAATACACATTTATATTTCATGCACTTGTGCTTAAAATAAATAAATACAAATTTAAACATTGCAAGAATATAAATGTTGAATCGTCAGCCTTAATGGTGGGTGTTTTATGATCAACAAATAGAATCAGAGATCCATTTTATAAAGGATAATAAAACATTAATACAAATTGTAGCTCATTTAATTTGTTTTCAAGGTCAAACGGGAAGCATTTCATTTACCCATGTCGACTGTCAAGAGTGACAGCATCACATGTGACAGCGCTCACTGATTCACGACAACCACTCAATCGTCGTCGATCTGTAACCTCTTCATCTCTCTGCATGCAACTACGGACATCACGGTTGTTTGCTCTCTGAAGCTGTATGCCCTGATTTTGCTCCCAAATTCTGGGATGTGGTTTCGACATTTGACCAATCTCTCTTATCCACACTGTGCGCAGCTGCCTCACTGCAGGACAGAACATTTCTTCTCTCACTCTCTTCCCGCAGAGCTTGACATTGGAACATTCTTCTCTCCCTTCCGCCTTTCCAACATTACATAACCAAACTCAATTTAAGGAACGTGTTACCTTCCACCTGCTATCCTTACTCGAGATATCTCTGCTGTTGTCTACTTTACATCAAAGACCAAGAGCCTCTGTTTGGCAAATATTTTTTTTAAAGCAGAGCTAAATAAGTTAAGCTGTGTCGCAGTAAGTCTCAAGAGAAGTGATCGTTCGCTCCAGCGTTTACGAGGGAGGGCCCACCACCACGGATGGCTGCTACGAGGTGTATATACAACTCCAAGGCACGGCCCATGGCTGCTGCTGCTGCTGACTTACGGTGGCCGCATTGCCGAGGGACATGTGGGACATCTGCTGCGCGAGTGGCCCCATCATGCCCACCTGCTGCATGGACATGGTTGAGTCCATGGGGGGCGTCAGCACCGTGCCCTGTGGTGGACATGAGAGAGGAGGGTCGCAACACTCGTATCAAGTAGGCTCGCGCAGACATATCGAGACGCACAACTGCGTAGGTTTTGCGCGATTGAAATATGGTAAAAGAACCCCCATGGCTGACAGTGTTTGGGGAGGTATTCGTCCAGCAGTGGAATGGCAATGGGCTGTTTATAATAATAATCAAACAGTATTTATAGTTTATCGCGATGGTTTCACAATAAACGTTTGATGAATTGTGGAGTCGAGCAACCCGAGGGTAGGGTTGGTGGATGACTTGGAGATGGAGTAATTAAGTGCATGGAGGACGACACCCATTTTCAGTACGAAGTAGTACAGCAAGAAGGTTGATAAACCACATATGCGTGTGCGATTGCTCTCCTTTCCAACGTCTGGTTATCTTGGTTTAGCAATAAATTGGATTTAACCACACAATGAGAAGGCTAACACTTAAAAAAGGAAATCCGGGGCAGGCATGGAATGTGCTATCTCACGAGTGGGAACTGTGCTTCCAGGGTTTACTCAGCCGAGCTGCACGTTGGTAAGTGAAATTGGTTGTAATCATGCTTTGCCACACGATGGTGCTGCGAGTACATTAACATTGATAATTTTCTTTGGGAAAATGTACATTACTGTACGTCACAGTGCCTTGGGATGAATTTAGTTGTCATAAAAAATTGCATTATACACCAAAATGTGTTCACAAATCAATGTGATGCATCGTTGTGTAAAAACTACACTTTTAACAGCTTAGCAATTTAACAATTTAAGTCCCGTTACAAAAACTGCAGGCGACAATAATAAAACCAAGCAAAGAGGTTGTTATTCTTCTGATTTCATACTCAAACTTTCCATAACACCCAAGAGCAAGGAGTTCATCTTGAACGCTAGCACAGTAAGCGATCGCGACGCTCCTTTAACATGATACTGACGTTGACAATGCAGTAACATCTATTATGCATTACTCCATTGGTCTGTCATTCATTTGTGTATTTATTCCATTCCATTAAAGCCAGCCCCTGGGATCTGTACGGTGCAGATGTGAATCACACGGACTACTGCTGGGATATGAAATCCGTGCCTTGCTCCTTCAAGCTCTGCACATCACGACGCTGACTGTCGACGATAAACTGTCGGAGAACCTCTCTGGCAATCGCAAAGCGCAATGCCCTTTCTCATTTATTTTAATTGCATTGCAAATGTTGTGTGAAAAAAACATACAATAAATAAATGAGGTGTGCAATATACAAGTGGCTTAGACGAATTGTTTTTTTTATATCGCTTATATTGTGATAAAAAATGCATTTAGAGTAATATCATTTTAAAAACTAATTTCAAAAAGATTTTAACTGAAACTGTAATGTCTGCAACCTGTTCCTGCCCCTAAAACAAACAAGATTTTTCATTGTATAGTTCAGTCAGATGTGTACATATTCAGATTAGAGGGATGAGGAGGCTAGAAGGTTTTGAAGTGCAGTTGAAGACAGACTTTTTCAAGGCAGCAAAGTTTTCAACGCTTTTTCTAGGAATACCAGACCAAACATTCGGGCTGCGTTCTGCCTGCTGTGAGGGGACTCCGCCTGAAACATTAGCCTACTTAAAAAAAAAATTGTTATAAAGCAGTGTTAATAATGGTGGCGAGGCTTGTTTTTTTTACCTGCACTAATAAAAAATAGACTTTTTTAAACATGCAATGTCACCAAACACAAGACATTAATTTTATGCACATTAAGCGAAAGCTAAGTCAAGAACTGTCTAGCATCTGATCAGTATTACAGGGCTGGCCTCTCAACTGAGGATTATTGCTTCATTAAGAAATTACTATAATAGTGGCTAAAGGCAAAAATGTAATTACATTATCCTGAATAATTCATTAGCACCGTGATTGGGGTAGATAAAATATAAATTTAGCTGATTTGATAGTTTTTAAAATGTATTTATTATGTTCTGAATCAAAAGTCAGATAATTACAATTGATTTTAATTTTATTATTGCCTATTAAGGCAGTACAAAAACACTCCTAATCCAAAATTTTAAACGGCTTAAAATCCTCACCGTTCCCTTCTTTCTTAATAATGTAATTGCAATGCAAATCATTGGGCTTAGAATTGCCAATTTTTCTTGGTTTGGAGAAAAATAACAGTATTTATGCAAGTCCAGTTGTAAAAAAAATATTTATAGCGCCATGTACCTCATCCTTTAATGCTTTTATGCTCTTTCTAATGCTCAGCTGAAAAGAAATGCTTTCCGCCTGCCGGTATTAAATCCCGTTCAAGGTTAACCTGAGAAGGTTGAATAACCTCTAGAGATGCGCTCTTGCTCACGTTGCCTGAGTCAGCACACGTTGCCGGCTGGCTTCAGTCCGTCTGTTGTAGCCCGCATCTCTGCTGACATCAGCTGCCTATTGCCTAAACAACTCCAGGAAAGCCCTTCACCCACGCTCACTCTTGCACTATCAATCGGCGTGCTATCGACTCGCACTCTTGGCCACCAATGGGCTGTGCCAATATGTCTCTATCAACATGGCGTGACAGATTAGGCAACTCCATTATCTTTATATATTCCCTGAGTCTTGGCGCTATAGACCGTGCGCATCAAGGACAACCGCATCGCGATGTTGTCCTTTTTGCTATGATTCTCCTTCTTTCTGTTAATTTAATGAAAACAATATTGTTATTGGAAGCTGCTCAATGTGGTTACAACAGCTTGCTCCTCCTAATTACAGTTCTGTGCCATTTGAACAAGCAAAACGTAGTAAAATAACCTGTGTTTATCCATTAAAAGCCTCACTGAGTCTCATGACTCCAGCATAATGATGTTTAACCAGTTCATTAATGAGTCTTTTGCATGTGGGAGGAAACCAGAGTGCATGGCACCAGGGAATAACTCTGAAAAAGGCATGCATCCTATTTGCTGTGCTATCATATATTGGTCTACCGGCAGTTTTGCAGCCCTGCCGGTTAACGGTAACAACACACGATTATATTTTTACTTTGCCCAACAACCCCATATCTAAAGTGCCAGGTTACAGGCATGCACCACTGAGTGTGGCACAGCAGCATATTCAAGTGCTAATGGATAATTTTGCCATGAAACCTCACACAGAGACCCTACACAGAGTTAGAAAACTTCACATTGCTCCACAAAACAGGAGGCCAGGATGAACGTAAAACCATGGAACCTTTGATTCAGAATACCCTGAGCGGTACCACTGTCTCATTCAACCTCCCCAATGCTGCCTGCGGTGGCAAATACACCCCAAAATCCCCTCAGCTGTAACAGAAGAAAGTCTCTGATCATGCTTTTCATCTGGCGCGATACAATTAATAAGAGGCCACATTAGACACAATAGAAACAAAACTCCACCTAATTAGAGCATACCTCAACAGAGGCATTGTTAGATGTCGTCACGAGTGTTCTGCCCTCGCAAGGCATTCTGAGAGAACGCAGTATGAGCAGCTCCTAACAATCGCAACCATTCGGCTCTCAAATGATTGAGAGTTAGAATACAAGCATTTAACAGCTGCCTGGACCCTAAAAAGCAACTAGGAGAAACAGCCAGGTGGGTCTTGATTTGATAATGGTCCATCACAACGCATATGGTCTCAATTATAGGCGATGGGAGATGGGAGTCGTGCATATAGAGTGCTGATCCATTTGTACGGTCGCCATGCAGCTTTGCGAAACAAAGCTCATGGTGTGGCATTCAACCGGCATGAAAACGTTCTCCTGTTAACGCTGCGGCAACGTTTAATTTAGAAATAAATGGAAGGGCAATAATAATACCGCATGCAAAAGAGAAGTTGTATTTCATTATTAATACAGGTTAACAGGTTTGTAGCGCAGTGCGCTAATCACCGTGCCACCACTCCTGAATCTGAATCGATCAGTCTTGCACAAAACCAATATACTAAGCATGGCGTGTTAACATTGTTATCATGTTTTGTTTTACACAAAATTGCACTCGTGTCACTGTTTGCTTTTGGCCTCAGGATGCTTGGTTTATTCAGAAAGATCTTTCTACGTCAGGACTGTTTTACATTAATACAGGTTAACAGGTTTATAGCGCAGTGCGCTAATCACCGTGCCACCACTCCACCCATTCCACGTAACAATTCCAAATTGAAATTCCAAAATAAAAGGTTATTTGGGCATAAAGGTGACTTGATAACAGCCACGCATCATGGGTCCGTGCTGGTTTGTTTTGAGCAAAACAAACCCCATTTAATCTTTCGTGACTGCAAGAAGCCATACTCTGGTTATTTCGGTAAAATCAAAGAGTATGGAAACCACATTCATGCAAGTGGCATACAGCGAGTGAGAGGGATCTTGCGCAAGTTTAAAGTCTCAGACAAAACACGCCCTATTTGGGTCATAGCCTTGAGGATTGAGAGAAGCAACTGAGTGTTGGGTCGGAAGTTAGGACAGCCCAAATGACGTTCTAAGGGTTTGTGGTTGAGAGCAATAGTGATGGAGGATGACAGCCTTTTGAAGCGGCTGCCTGGGGTGAAGAGTGCATTTGTGCTTCGGCATATCATAACACTTTATAGAACACCCGGGAGTCAACGCACATTACCAGGGTAAATTAGTTTCCATTATTTGCACTGCGTTTGGGTCCCAACAGATATCCGTTTGTCATTGAAGTTATATAATTCACAAATTGCTGAGCTATCATCATCTACCGTGGCTGCCGCATTGCTCTGAGCAGATGGGACAGCTGGACAACAAGTGAGCAATTGGAAAATGTTGGTGATATTTCTTCGTAATGATGCCTCTTAGCTGCTTTGTGACTTCTGTCAGTGTCAGAATGAGGGATTTTATTATTATTATTAAATTATTAAGACCAAGACTGATTGTGCTGGGTATATTTACTGTGCAGTTAACTTTACTGCTCTCACGTCCAAAATTCAGATTTTCCAGAAAACGGTGGACAATGTAATAGCCGTATACTTAGGAATAATAAAATATGAATTTCACTGTTGAGCACATAGCCTGATTTATTGAAAATTACACATTGCAGGGATAAGCGAGCCAGTAGAAATATTGAGCTATCACTGAAACTGCCAAAAGTAAAACTTTAATGTAGGTTATACCCTGGCAGTCCCAGTGCAAAGGAACAATTGCTATACTTCCTGTGGCAAGGGATGTGTCTTAAAATTCGTAGCAGGTGGGCAGTAAGCTTTATTGAATGCACAGAGAACTGCAACAATGTAATATAGATTTTAAAACATGAATACAAACATTGCTCTCATGTCGAGTTTGAGTACTGTGTTTACTCAAAACAATCCATGTGCAGGAGCAACCTTCGAGGTATTTGGTGATTTTTATTAAGAGAAAATGAAAGCCACTTAAGTACAAAAGGTACAAGGCAGCATCATGACTATGCAAAGCCCAATATGATACAACTGCAATTAAATTTAGATGTATAAGAAGTATGAATGTCACCGCATGTCATGATTCAAATACACGAGGCAGCAAAACAAATGTGTAAAGGCACTAATATTAAGATGGAACTAGTGATCAAGTGAGCAGGGAGTGTGTAGGAAAAAAAGACATTTTAAAGCACAGCTTAACTTGTATTTAATGGGCACACATTTCAATTGAATGTTCCTAATACTGTAATTAAAATGCAGGATTGTGTGGGTAAATGTACAAGTGAATTATTGTTCACATATTGCGCTAAAGCCTAACTGGGATGAAGGCCATTATGAATGCACAAGTGTGATCACATGGGTTATCACACAGCGAGTGAGGAGAACAGCGCATGTGTGTGTAAGTTACGGAATATTTACGTTGCTCTGAAGGCTTCTCCTGCCGGATTGCTCCATGTAAACCAGCTGTGTGTGTGTGTGTAATGAAAGCAATTAAGAATATATTTACGTATAAATTTCCCATGTGCACTAACAATTATTATTAATCCTTATATCAGGTAATTCTACAAATCAACACACTCAATGTAGCACTTGGTAAAATGAAAAAGGTGACGACCGTGGTGGCGCTTCTCTTTGAACGCATCACCACACAATTGTGTGGTACAAACACTTTACCAACTGAACACAATGACAATATCAACAATCAGAAAAATAACGGGCAAAATATTGCAACCAAAAATAAACCTCTTGAAAATAATAATTAGGATTCAGTGAGGCTGTTGTGGATTTAAAAATTAGCATTATTATTATATCATTGGCAAAGCATTTAGAAATATCTAGGGTAGATATGCTGTGTGGATATCCACTGGCAGTTCAAGAGAGATTGTTTTTCTTTTTTTTATGGCATAACTCTGATATTTAGGCACCGAGGTATAAAAGTAATACACTTGAAAGGTGCTTGCTTATCTTAGAAACTGTCCAACAAGGACAAGAATACCACAAAGGAAGTACAAATCTACACATTGTGTATGTGTGTGTGCCTGTGCATGTGTGCTTGTGTACATGTTGGGTTAACGATTATATAATTAACCGATTAATCTGCCGATTACCAATTCGAATACTTGACTAATTGGACAAATAAAAAACAGTTGTAAAAAAATATATATATCTTCCCACCTTGGTTCCCACGTTTGTCACTGGACAGGAGGTGATAGGTGGGGTGTAGTGGCGTCATTGGTATAATCAGCTGGGTCACGCTGGACATGCCTTGTACGGTGTTTCCTGCCTTCAGGAGGATGAATTATGGGCCGGCTGCCATTTTTAAAGTGCCAGAGTAATCGATTACAAAAAGTTAGCCGATTATGTAATATTTAGTCAATTAAACAATATAATATAATTGACTCATCACCCTGGGTCTAGTCTAAATAAAAACAAGAAAGATTGCGAACCTTCACCAGTGTGTGACTGGTTAATCAAGTGACTGGGCATTTTATTGGAAACTGATGCTTCGCATACAGGGAAATGGGAGCATATAAGTAGAGTTCACCAATGGATTGTGTTTCACTGCCGCCTGATGCCCACCACATTGCACTGCAGCCTATTACACCTTTTAGTCCCGGTGGTCATTCATCGAAGCACAATCAACGCTGCTTAGCTTCCAAAATCTGAGGAGATCGAACTAATTGTCGGTGATTTGTCAATATGCCTATGAAACATCCAATGCTTTAATGTTCTTTAAATACTGGATGAGTGGTGCACTAACCACGATTAAAACTAGCCTAAAAATAAATGATTCCAGTTGAAATTAGTCAAGAAGGTCAAAATCTCCCCACACTCAAACAGGCGTGAGGCAGAGCTCAACCTCTGTGGGTGGTACTGAGTCAATTGTGAAAATTCCAAATTTCTACGGAGCAGTCTCTCCGTAGGACAACTACCAATGCTGACTTGTGGTATTCGTTAAAGCAACCCTAGACGGATGGATGACTTATGGTGGGTTCTCTGAGAAAATGTGTCTACACGAGCAGGACATGCACACTGACAATGTGCAGTGTTAACACGTCCTTGTACGGGGTCAATCAGGGCCGGGTCATGCCTCTCGAGCAATGAGTCGCATGACAGCAGCGGCACTGCAGCTCACAATATTTTCACTCGTCCAAATGATACGACGATATCCAGATAGCATTGATGTGTGCCGCATTACTAACAGCTGCGTTCGCACGAAATAAAGGGCTTTTAATGGCCTACGGCGGAAATTATTCCAATTGCCTTCTTACATTAAAGAATACAAGGGCCCCCAATGAAGCACAAGTTTCGCCATGCGATCGTGCATCACATTGTTAATGGTGAGTGCCCACTGAAATTGAGCACAGCTGCAAACATGCGGGTGCCTCTTAACATATTTACATTCAGCGAGTGAATGTTTCACAGCCATGGTTATAACCACATTAAGAGTGTTATAGAGCACAGAGCGCAGCTACAATTGAGTGCAGCAACACATTTAACACCAAGAAGCAAAGGAGAATATCACAGCTTAAGTTTAGAATAACTTTTAATCCGTTAGGGTGGAACTGTGGCTTGGGCTAGTGCCTGACCTGCGATTATAAAGTTTGTGCGTTCAAAACCTGGCCAGGGCTCATCTCAGCCCATCATCCCTCCAGAGTCAACAAAGTGAGTACCACTTTGTGAGAAGTTAAATCGTCTTTGTCGTTTCGACAGGTTTACCCGCCATGAAAATGTGGAATTTCAATCACTGGCTCAGGGTCACCAATGGAGGTGAGTGCTGCCCCAGTGATTGTGCGTTTGCTTTGAACCATTAATAGTTGCTCCCCACATTGGCTTTGCCCAAATAAATGATAGAGCTGCTAGCATTGTGGGAGATTGTAACTACAAGCAAAACAAACAAACAAACTACTTACAATGACCTGCTATTAAGAAGGGCATTTACCCAATACTCCCTCACCAATATTTCGTCTTCGTTTTTGGTCAGTGCTAGTGACAAATATTTAGTTTTTGTTATTTGTGCCTGTGCTTCCCTGCCAATACAGTCTCACAATTTTTTGTTTGTTGAAATGACCTACTTAGGTGCATGTGCAATCAAAAATGCAGTCTAACCACGCAAAAAAAATCACTGTAGTTCAAATCGTATTCTTGTAAAAGCACTAAACAGAAAGCTCTGTATTATGCATGTGCTTCTGTACTGGAAGGCACCATACATCTGCTTGCCCCCAGATTTTGCTAAATAACCAACATCGGCTATTATGAAAATAATGCTGCATTGGGCTGGACATCTCGGCAAATTAATACAATTAAATACCTAATAGCATCAGTCCCACCAGAACTATGTAACATTTTATTTTTACATTTACTTATGCTCTCACTGAGCAGCATTTTAAAGAAGACACCCTCCAAGTAAGGCACAAAAACTGCTAATGGTTAATAAAACATGACAGCTAGGATGCTTGTTCGTATATCTCTCCACATTATGCTGTCTATTCATAGCACCACATAGCAAAATTATTTCAAAAGACAAGTCTGTCAGAACACTCTGCTTGCATTTCCTCTCTCTCATGCTGTTCTGCAGCAGTGCCACTGTCAGAAACATTATCCCATTAATATACGCAATTCCATTGTAAGGGAGTGTTCATGATGGCAGTCGCAAGGTGGTATTTTGAGTTGTGTGTAAAAAATAGGTATGGAGCTTCGAGCAATACGAATGGCACTGTGCGCGCCTCTGAGATGCTCTTACCGTAGGCTGCATGACGTATGGCTGATGGGGCATCCAGGATGTACTCTGGACCTGCGAAAGGGAGATAGAACAGCGTGAGAGTGTGAGTTGTCACACCTGGTGCCCTGCGACACCGTAAAGTAAAATAAAATAAAAACACTTTGCATTACGACAATTTGAGAAGGGGTCTCTGGAGGCAAACAAACGAGACAAAACAGAGCCCCGCGTTCGGGCGTGTTAATGAAGCTCATTACGAGGCTCCCTACCTGGTAGGTGGAAACAGGCGATGCGATGTAGGGCGTCATTGATGTCTGTGCGATCATCCTGTTTGCCGCAATGCTATACGGCGATGGATAAAAACTGCAGAGTGGAGAGAGATATTTAATTTATTTATTTATGTCCAGAATGTAGGTTAACACATGCCTTTGGAAAAAAAACACATTCCATTTTTGCAAATGTACATTTTAAAAAAAGTAACTGCTTTTCATTGCCGACATCATGGAGCACTGGGTGCAATGCTGAAATCCGGATGGCTGGCAATATAGTCAGAGCCCTTGGACTGACGATCTGACGGTTGCAAGTTCAAATTCCAGTTGTGGAGCAACTCAGCCTCAGATTCCTTTTAGCAGTGATAAAATTGGTACCACTTTGTGATCACGAAAGTGGTATTGTTATTGAAACAACCAGTCCACTGCCATGTGAATGTGGAATGTATATACCACTGGCTTGGAAAAACCAGCGATGGTGAACTCATGTTACCAGGAAGTCACTTTAAGAATATTTGACATTGCAGAATTACACAAAGTGCATAGAAAAAATGCAGCGGATTTGGCAACACGTCTGTTATGCAATAGGCTTATGTTGTACTTATTTTGAGCTCTTACCCATTCTGTAGCGCTGTGGGGTCGTATGTCACCGCAATTCCAGTCTGCAGAGTGAGTAAACCAGAACAAGCCGTATATGGAAAGCATTTCAAGAGATACACAAAGGCCGCAGACAGAAACCGCCAGCAATACTGGAACAATGCACTGTGGTTTGTATTGTGGCCATGTATGTATGTAGAACTTATTTCTCACCGTACGTAGCCAACAAGGACAACAAACTAAACACAAAAAGGAGTGCTAAAGAAATTAGTTTCATTCTAGATTTAAAAGTGCATAGCTCCAGTGGATTCCTAATATCAGAAGGAAGAGCATTCCAGACAGCCACAGAAGCTAATCTGAGTGTGTGATGCAGTGACCGTCTTTGCCTAATGGCTAGTCAAAAGCCACTGTGAGGATGACCGGAGTTCACGTGATGGTTAATGTTCCTTGACGAGATCAGCAAGGTTTTATTGTGGTTCATTTGTGGCAAGCACTTTGTGTGTAACGAGTGCGGCCTTGTGGACAGCAGTGAGGGAGCACTCACCTCGCCCTCTCTGGGCCAGGCTCTGCCGTTCTGTGTGTACTTGTTTTGGTTCTGACGCTTTTTCTGTCCCCCATCAGCAAACTTGCACAGCAGCGGTTCTGGAGGGACTGTGGAGTGAGTAGGTAACAGCACGTGAGAACGGTTATTACAGCGCAGGCGCCAGCATGCTTACTTGTAACGGAAGCAGCTCGTCACCCACTGGAATGTAAAGGGGCAAACTTTTTTTTATTATTATTTGTCATTTTTCAGTGTTGGTCAAATAAGAAGTTAAGGCGATCAAATTCCTTTCTTAATATAAGAATACCCAGTACTATTTGACAAGCGGAGACAGGTTCGTGCAGAAAGCCAAAGTGGTCGAATGGATTATAGGTAAGTAGGCAGGCTTACAGGTAAATATACTACATCACACTGAAGTATTTCAAGAGCATTCCATACCAATTCAAAGCCGTTGGCTTCATATAGGAGTGAGTAGGCCAAGAATCTCACAGAACTGGCAAAATCTCACATGGAGCTTTCATTCAAGATACTGCAGTATTATTCTGGCCCTACTGTGTTTCATTGTTCTTCCCTACTCGTCTGAACTTTCTGTCTGAACTAACTCGTAACTGGAATGTGGTAAAGCACGCTTGTAATCAAGTGACTTACGAATCAAACAAAGATGGATATTTAAGTTAGAAACACCCTATTTGGCTATTGAGGCAACTGTAGGATTCATAATAGGTGTGTTTCTCATAGAGGGTTTACTACATACATTTTTACATGGCTTAACCATAAATCAACAAATTATTGTGAAAGTCTCCATATTAAATTAAGTACTTTTCGCACGGATGGATTTTTTTCTGCAAACTCATTTCCACATGAAACAAAAACACTGCCTTGCCCTTTTCCTAACATTTCGAAATGTCTCCCTTGCAAAAGTCTTTGTTCGAAACAAAACATTGTTGCACAAATCGTTAATTCAAAAGTCTATCATAATGGAGCCAAAAGCCTCCACATGTATTGACGTGAACTTTATAACACGGTTTGAAACCACGGTCACCTGTAAGTACACCCAATATAAAATAGTCATATGTTGACAGTTAATCCAGAGAATAAGACGCAGACACATGCAAGGCATTCCACGATATACACAGAGATCTTGGCAGTGCTGACAAAGAACAGAAAATCACCGAGTGCAAGTTCAGCGGCTGTAGATGCCAATTGAGGCACACTGCAAGTTCCAACACGCGCACACAAAGTCAACTTTAATCCCGCGTAGCGGATGGCCTCCTAAATGGCAAAAATTGTATCTTTCCTGTGGCAAATCAATCACTCAAAGGGCTCCTACCGCCGCAGGCATTTTAAACCATAAGTATTTCGCCTTAATCCCACTAATATTGCAAAAAATGTGTAAATTACGGTGGTATATTCGCTTGCATTTGTAGAGTTTGACTCACAGTTGGAAGGTTTCGAGCTCAAATTGAAGTTGAGGGGTTCATTCAGCCTATCATTCCTTTGTGCTAGCAAAATAAGTACCATCTTGTGGAAAATGAATACAGTAATCCCTCGGTTAACGTTATTAATCCATTCCACGAAATCTAGTGTTAACCGAAATAACTGTTAATCGAATACAGGAATTACATGAGTCTGCAAGAGAGCTGTTTCCCACTGCCAAAACAGAAAACATAATGTAAACAAAGCCAGTTGAGGTCTAAACGCTCATAAATGGGTGTCACTTACGAGCGCTCAGATTGGTCGAAATTGGCGCTAGCGTGCATAACGTAAAGACACTGTTAATCAAAAATGTAACGTTAGTCGAAACCATGGGGTCCTATGGGAGGCAAAACATTAAACGAAAAGCGGTTAACGGATGCAACCGTTATTCGAGGGATTTCCGTATTTTCCCGCATATAACCCGCGGGGTATACCACTTTTTACAAACAAAACAAGACCCTGCGGGGTATATGGAGGTGTGGGCTATCCCAAAAATATTTTACACGTGTGACATGCCAGAACTCGTTTAATTTTTTCATGGTAGGACTATCCACTATGCAACACTTACCTTTGACTAAAGCACTGCTGAATAAACCACTCACACTAAAATTGCACATGTTATCACGTTTTAAATTATTCGAATTGTTTGTACAATGTTAACATTTGCCCGTAAACTAAACATATCGCGGCCAAACCCTAGATATGATTATGAATAGAGCAGTAACCAAACGTAATGGCCTATAAACAGCATAGAAAGTCTAATAATGACAAGACGGTACATTCAAACAAACTTTCTTTTATTATAAATGAATATGATGCCGAGGCAGCCTGTTTGCTAAAAAACTGTCCAAAGTTACATATACAAATTTTGAAAATAGCTAACATTAAAATTCAATGTCAATATCAGCATCATTTCTGCTCAGTAGTAGACTCACTATCATTATCATTGTTGGCGACTGTTGAAACGGCCCGGTTATTATCTCGTGGTGCCCTCACCCACTTGGCCAAGATGTCTTCCAACTGTGGCCACTTTGCCTTCGGTCCTCTCCTCGCATGTTTTCGTTGATTCATTGCTTTCAGTTCAGCAATATTTTTCTCCATTCACGAACAGACTTTTCGTCGACCGACAACACTTTTCCCGCAGCTCTGTTGCCTTTATCTTCTGCTAATTTACAAACTTGAAGCTTGAAGTCAGCGGTGTACGACTTACGTTTTGGCGGCATTATCATAACGGCTATTTAAGTAATTATAATTAACTACGGTATAGCGACTTTTAATTACTTGAACTATGCACGAAACATCAGTATGTACAGTCATACCTCGGTATACGACCGCTTTGGAATACATCGAATTTGGTATACAGTGATCCCTCGTTTATCGCGGTTAATGGGGACCGGAACCCCTCGCGATAGGTGAAAATCCACAAAGTAGGATTGGCCCCCCTAGGAATTTCCGTATATGTGTGTGTGGGTACCAGAATGTTTAAAATATGTATATTTATACTTTATATATATATTTTACTTAAATCTATTTAATTATAAAACCTTAATGTTATACATTCACTCTCTCTCTCTCTCATACGATACGTATTATGGTGTTCTACACTCACCAATGACAGTAGTATCTTGAGACTTGACTCCAGTAATGACGACGACGACGATGACAATGACGATGACAATGACGACGATGACAGACCTGTGCAGTTCGATGAATATGATGATGAATGATGATGATGATGGTATACTGCACAGGTATAATGAGGCCTTTAAATCAGTTCGAAAAATCCGCGATGCACTGAGGCCGTGAAACTTGAACCGCGAAGTGGCGAGGGATTACTGTACGTCGTGTTTTGACGAGAAAAACATGTCTTGGGATACGACGTCTTGCTTGGGATACGATGCGCTTGTTAGAACTTGTATGGGTCGGGATGAGTCACCGCGTACCCGCGTGTACCCCGTTCCCGACTCCTCCCCTTCCTCACCACCATCCTCGTAGGCTATCAAGTCCTCTCAGCAAGGTAAAGTGATGTTAAATTTTATTTTTGTCAGTTTATTTTAATTATTTATGCATTTATTTTAATTCATGTATGCATTTTAGTAATAAGTAGTGTCTAAATTATTTTATACAACCCCATTAATGTACAATATACCATAAAAAAAATATCATTTCTTATACTCCGGAACGGATTATTTCCTTTCCCTTTATTTCTTATGGGAAAAATTTGTTTGGTATACGTCATTTTCAGTATAAGTCCTACCTTCTGGAACGAATAAATGATGTATACCGAGGTACCACTGCATACTGCAAAAATCACACTCAAGAACACTCTGAAACGACAATATGTGAAGTGGGCGCACTTTGTTTAATACTTTCAGTGGCTGTAGGGGGGTGCGGAAGTTTAAACTGAGGATATGGATTGCACAATGGGAAGGGCCTTAACCAGACGGAATCATAATTGCTAAGTCCCTTAGGCCGCTGCTATTGGCTGAGCACTATACAGTCGTGACCATGAGCTTTGTTTCAAACTTCCAATGGCTTTGTTGCCAGGAGGCAATGGCGTTACCGTAGTGCCGCTATTATCTGCGCAGTGCGCAATCTACCAGTGTTAAAACTGTACAGGGGTAACTATCGGTCCAGTAGCTGTAATATGATGAGGTCGAATGCTGGTAAGCCTAACAGTACGCTTACTTACTTATCTACCAGTTATGTGTTACTTATTTATTGGATATTTACTTTTGTTACTTATTTACTGTTTTAAGTTCACTCGTTTCCGGTTAGTTTGCTTTCTATGTGCACGTTATGATTTTAATGTTAACAATTGATAGTGGAATGCATTACAAATGTAAACTTCGTATTAATATGATGGAATTAAGCTGCGGTAACGACGTTAAAGATATGAATGCGTGCGGGGTATATGACGATTTGGACTATCTGAAATCTGTTTTACACAAAACACTATTTTTGCGGGGTACATGCATCTGCGGGTTATATGCGTTTGCGGGCTCTATGTGGGAAATACGGTACTGTAAATGGTCATCTTGGTCCCTGTGACGGGAATGTGGAACTTCCTCCATTGGCTCAGGGCTGCCAATCGAGATGAATATCGGCTTGTTTGAAGAGAAAGACATTGACCTTTTTCGTTCACCCAGATCTGCCTTGCTAAACAGATTTACATGAGTGCATCGATGAGCTGTTACCAAAGCCAATTAAAAAAAGTGAATGGAAAAGGACTGAGCGAGCAGACAATGTGTGGATGGGGTTGGCATTCCATTTAATCATGCAAGCATATTTATCTGTGTGCGTGAACACTTACACAGTTAAAGTGTAACACAATTAGCTCAATCTTTGAATCTGCCCACTCACAAAAAAAACTCATTATGCTGCACACTATTTTGACAGGCAGACACAAAGCCCGATAGCAGAGGACATATTAAGTAACGAGTCAGATTTTAAGATAACTTCTAAAAATTTCAAGCAAATTACTGTAGCTTTTTTGCAATTCAAAACGTGTTTGCTTTATTTAACTGGTGATTATACTGCATGTAATATCTTCCCGGTATGTTTTATTGCACTTTTATAGGGCAACATTGGTCTATTTCACAGTGACATTTGTTTTTACTGCAACAGAACAGTCCTGCAATATGCGCACATTTTTTGGAGGAGGCTTGAAACTGTGCTTCATGGGAGAAACTGAAAATATTTAAAAAGCCGATAAGCAGATGTTCCCACAGATTTTGTTTTGGAGGGGGGGACGGGCGGACAGCCTTTGTGGACAAAAAAAAATCTGTTGTAGCTGAACAGGGCACGACAGTCAGCATTGGGTCTCTCTTAACACCTGGACCTGGCTCAAAAGTGCCCAGCTCCCCTGAGGTAGCATCTGCTTCTCAACCAGTTAACGGGCCAATCCTTCCAAGCTCATATAGTTGATCAATCAGCAGAAGGACAATGCCAATTAACTGATCACAGTAAGTCAAACTGCCCTCCTACTCAAACAAACGTGGGTTTATGCCCATCTCTCCACCGCTGACTTGGAGAGGAAATTTAACATTCCTATGCAGGGGGCTGGTCTGTCCATAGAATGATCGGTGATAACTTCTCACAAAATGGTACCTGTTTTATTGATCAAATAGAATGGTTAGTTGAGTCAACTTCCAACTGCAATATCAGCTCGGAATTAGTTTTTATCGTAAGTCAAGTGCTCTGCTCAATACCCCCATCTAAATCATTTAATAAATAATCCCTGCTAATTAACCTTGAGAGCAAGACAAATTCACGTGGGTTGATTTCCACTAAGAATAAGCCCTGAATAAATGCCCTCCTGTGATGTACCACCGCATCATTTGTGAAAGGATTTAAACGGTATTAATTATTCAAGATATACAAAAACACAGGCTGGTGACGTAGTGTGAGATTAAGTAAATGGTTTTCTGTTTGGGCACCTGTACATAATTTGTCACAGATATTACAATAACCATTTTAATGAACACTCAGCTCACTTTTGCCATTCTGCTTTTACCAGCTCCAATGGAAAGGAAACTATTTTTGAATTCTTGCACTGCTGAAGCACGGGTGTGTGGTTACATTTGAAGGAATGAAAATAAGCAGATTGGATGGGCTGAGATGACGGAATCTGGACAGCTGGCCATGTGGGTAAAGGTGATTTTACCTGGAACTCCGGGAGGAATTTGGATAAACTTCCCGTTGAAATTCTGTATGACCGCCTCACATTTCTCCGTGGACTCCATTCTGCATTAAAAACAAAAGACATTGGTTAGTTTGCTTGACACATTTGTCACAGATGCAGGTGGTCAGGAGGCACAGAAAAAAAACACATTTTTGACCTGTGTGTACAGCAGAGCAGGAACCGTGAAAACCAAATTAGATTTTATTCATGAAAGTCATTGTTAACTGAGCCGAAACCAGCAAATCACTGCACTTGAGAACTTGAATACATCACGCGCGTGGCCATCCAGTCGAACCTACGATCTCGCCAGCGCCGGCTCAGTGCTGCTCCGACACAACATTAGCCCTGTGAGCCACCGGGTCACCTCAGCTGCGGTTCCGTGCATCACACGCGGTTGAACGGGCGGTCGTCGAGGAATACGTGGGGCTCGGGGGAAGGAAGGGGGCTCACCGAGCGAATCCGACCCCGCGGCTCGTGCCGTTGGCGTCGCGGAGGATGCGCGTGGAGATGACCTGGCCGTACGGCTTGAGCATGCCTTCCAGCTCCTGCTCATCCATGGACATGGGCAGGTTGGAGATGTAGAGGTTCGTTGGGTCCTGTTCCTGTTGCTGCAAGAGGACAAAAGCCTTTAAAAATGTGCGCATTGAAATAGTCAAACGATACATGTAAGAATATAAACTTTTCACGAAATAAAATCAGCCAATTCATGAATGCAATCATAGGATTGATCACTCAGTAAATCAACAATTCAATGACGCTCGCGAAGAACCTGGTCTGGGCCCATCAAGAAAATAAGGAGTCTCATTCGTGTTTATAAAAGGGCAGGGAGCTAGCACCAATTTTATGGAAAATTTAAAAACGGTAATTGAAAAATTACAATTGTTGCCAGCAAAACAGCCTCGGTGGAGACTCCAGAGTTAGGCCTTATCAGAGCTTATAAGAGAGAAAAACGATTCTAAGGAAAAGAAAACCTAAAGTATCTCTGGAAAGTTCCAAGACAAAATTCAGTGAGTAATAGTCATGGCCAGATATACATATTAAGAGCAAAATAAAAATGTCCAGCAAAGGATCAAGCACGTGATTTAACACACACAAAAAATATCCGTTGTCAATAAACTTATAAAATAAAAATTTTCAGTCATGCAATTTCTGGCCACTATAGCTGAATGAAATGGATGTTTATTTAATAAAGACATATTCACAGTATGTTCCACTCTACTGCCAACCTTCCCCATTCCAGACGCTGCAAGCAGTAGCTCTGGACCAACATCTGTGCGTGATATAGCAGATGTGTCATTGTGTGTCAAAATGCCCCGCAGTTACCTGAAATTTCCTGGCATGAACCGAAATGTCCTGTATCTGTCAGTAGCATGTATTGTATTGTGCTCAAATCACTTGGTTTGCTTTGTTGAATATGTTTTTAATGTAATTACTGCAATCTGTCACAGCAAGCCATTAGAGATCATATAACACTGTAAAAATACATGTCCCATCCTAACTGCATCTTTGGCTTACGGTTATATATATGGAGTATAAAACAAATGCAGTGCTCCCCATATAATATTTTAATACAGTACACAGGGCAAAAAACATATCACATCAATGCCCGCTGCCTGTGACTAATAATAAAAATTGTTCATTTTCGTAAGAGCTGTGAACAAAATGTGCGGCACTGCATATTATATTTGAAACAAACAAAGATGTGCTTCATTGTTTGCGTACAACATTTAAGTAAATTAATACATTTCTCCAATTAAAATAATTGTATCAGTCCTGACCATGAGAATTTAATTTAGCATGGACCATATTAATTACTGCGCTTCTTATTTTCTTATCCATTTATTTTCATGCGATTGTTTTTATTAAACACTTATCTGCCACTACGAATAAACAAACCAATAATTTCCTTTGAATATTTTAGTTCAAATGCTTTACAACTAAACTCCAATTATGCTTAAACGAAACTGCAATGTTACATGTGGTGGAACCCATGGCCACTGAATGACAAGACTTTCCGACTCGCGAAATGTGCCTGAGCTATTCGTGAGAAAATTAACCAGAGTTTGTGACGCACAAACCTGGAGCTTCAAGTCGTCTGGAACAGAGGCCCTATCAGACAAACAACATCTTCCCAAAAGATTGTGAAAGTGCACTCCCCTGTCAACACGTTCTCTCGCTTACTTTCATGACGCTGGCACTTTACGCACTCGTAAAGTAAAAAAAACTCACCCACTGTGACTTTCATGGCAGCAGCATACTCACCAGTGACAAGCACATTTGGCGGTTATGCTTTAGTAAATGCTTCTTGCATGTTTAGGGCGGATGATCAGCATTACCAGTCTTTTTCAATCTGCCTGTCGCAACTTACTTGCCTATCCCACCGAAGCCGTGGGCACAACATGAACACACAGAGACAAAGGCTGCTCTAAGCAGCGTCTACCAGACGCCCCGTTTGCAAATGCAGAAGTATGAGAGTGCTCCACCAGAGCAGTGTGAATGTGCCTTTGCCGCAAACTGATTGGTAACAAAAGACCTGGGCATTCAGAACCGTGTTAACATAAATTTTACGTGCCAGCTGCGTGCTCTGAAGCGGCCAATGCATATTTCCATCCTAGACCGATCTCATTGTGTGCTGTTAGATCGCATTAGGTTGCAATGATGTACTGCTCAGTCTTAAGACCCTGTCAATATCACTGGAAAGTAAATGAGCTTCAGATTATAGTGAAAAAACTCCTATCTGGTTGCGATAAAGGCTCTCTGTGCATTTGTTAGGTATCAGGTGCACGATGCTCCCACCGAGGATTTGAAACAAGCATGGATGTGTCGCGCTGCCATTAAGTTTTGGACACACACACAGAACAATGTTCTTATGGAAACTCAGCTCCGAATATGGAATGGAATGCACAACAACCCTCAAGATACGCTGTCCCGAAGTTGTTCTCCTCGATGAATATAGCTACTACATCGATGTGCATATCCTGAAAGTGCAGCCACAGAGCCAAGGTCGTGCAACTTGAAAACCTGTCAAGGCTGGCGAGTGCTCAAATCCCTGGCAGATTTTCAGACGGCAGTTCTCATCCTTCATGCAACAAAACCTGCGAATTTCATTTCGTTATATTTTTTCTAAAAGTGCAAAAGCACAATGCCTGGATACTCACAAAATCACAACTGCTATGGTTTGGATGACAGTTTAACTGAAATGAATGCACGTGTCCATGACAATAGCCAAAATGGAAAAGCCATACATTGCAAAACGAAAGAACTGTAGACGTATTACAACTATAAAAAGCCTAAAATGAATATGCCATGTAACAAATACTTTCTTCCAAATAGAGCACTGTTTAACTTTAAAATTGATGTTTTTATATAAAAGTTGTCAACCTTAAACAAATATTGCGGAAGATGGAATCTTGCATTATAAAATCAAACTGGTGATCTACAACGGCTTTAAAATCACTTCTGAGTGTGCAGCAACTCAATTAGAGAGCCGATAAGAAATTTCAATATAACGCATTGTACATCTCCATAGAGCTCTTCAGAAGACACAAGACATGACACAAACCCCTGTATAGCCTTAACAGACTGTTAGTGCAAGTGCTGTGAGCGAGCACCTATGAAGGCCGGCGCGGCACACGAGAGGGTGGGTAACCAACACCCACACCTGGCCGGTCGCCTTTGTCTCCCTAGTGGCAATGTTGACACACCATACTAGCTACTCATTTGAGGCTGAGCCTAACAGAACCGGTGTTGGTCATGGGCGGCAATCGGAAACAACTGCATCGCGCGGCATCGTGCGTGATGAAGTCAACTCGTATGCATGTGCTAGGTGGATTGTCACATGACAGGACTGAGAGACAGTGACAGCCTGGGGAGTCCTTCATCCAGCAGTGGATTTTAAAATATATAATTTACACTTGTTTACTAAGGAAAGCCTCACTGGTCTCAATATTATGTCATGAGGGTCCTGCCAAGTTTTTTTTTTCCAGAAGGGAATGATGTTTCTGTGTGTTATCCCAACTGAGTGATATTCAGGTGAGTTTTCAGATATTTTGACCTATGACCGGAAGACGAAGCAGAACAGGGAGCGAACGTACACACTCTGCACTACGAGGTTCCCAAGTCAGGAACCATACCCAGGCCGTTGTTGCTGTGAGGCACAAGTGCACTACCCTGATGATCATGTAAACAGCAGCACGTTACAAGAACGGGAACTGTAGTTCTGAGAACGAGTGATGCACTGTATAGCTTCGTTTCTGCCTCTTGAACGGAGCTGCTGGTGGCAGAGGTAGTGCTGGAGCAGGGACTGATTAATAGTAGAAGCCAAACACGATGAGGAGGCTTGAAGATCCCTACACATGTGTGTTTGGCTCACGTCCAGTGACCACCTGCTGTTCATAACCACTAAGTCGTTGAAAGATCCTGGGAAATGCTTTCCCCCTGCCACTCATGGGGAAATAGAAGTGAATGGGTACGAAATGCAAGCCGGACTGAGAGGAAGGCAAATTAGCGTCTGCCACGCATAAGCTCCACAGTTGCCAAACTTACACGCCTAAAGCAAGCCACTGTTATTCACAACAATGAAGCTGATGAAAAGGCCAAAATAGCACAATTTGGTAAATGTGTCCTCCTAAACAGAATCGTATCGAAGGGCTTGTGCCTTATTGGCAGAAGGGTAAACTATAAATGTAACAGTACCGGACTGGGAATCGCCAACACAACCAGAATTACTATAGTGACTGGTATTTCATGTGCAGAAGTGCCAGTTCATCCAAGGTGATCGTACTGTTTAATAACAGTATTGTTGGGTTGAAAACAACGCTATTGCCAGTATTTGGGAAATTACACCGCTATGCTACAAATCTGTACAGGTTTTCTCTTTCATAGCAGACATCTACAGCTTGTGGCTAAAGTAGTGTTAGGTAATATATTGACTTTTGCATTTTATTTTTTCACAAAAATGTGTTTTATATTTAACTGCACCTTCTTCCGTGAAGTAGGCTTTGGTTTATTCGGTGGCCTATTGTGTACGCTTGTGCCATCAATTCGAATCCCAGATTTAACAATTTACTCGCAGGTATGTTTTTCTAAAAACCCAGCTCTCCCTTTCAAATAATAACATTGTGTCCCAATAGCTTCTGGATTTAGCATAAGGAAATTAGATTGAATTGACTGCAGCTTTAAGTGTCTCCATTCTACATATGATACTTTCCTTTGGTATTTTACAAATGTGACTTTTGTGAACTCAATTTGTGATAATTTCAAAGCTGGTGGCATCCTTTGATTCATTTGCGCTTACCACAATTTACAAGAGTTAGGTTAACTTTGAAGTAGCCATCGCTCAGGTGCGCTGAAAGGAGATAAACAATTCGAAGACCAATTAGGCCAGCCATCAAATACACATCTCATCACATTCCCATCCCGCCAGGACATAAACAATAGACGCTCGACGGTTTTTACTATCTATTTTCTCATATACAGTAATTTGAGGGTATGAAGAATTAATCTGTCAGATGAAAGTCTTTGTACCGAAAAAGGCTATAGAAATTGCACGCTGTCACAGGATTACAGATTATGCACATTGCTCGCAACATAGATTATGCACCGCAGGTGTCAATCACACAAAAGTTCCAAACTCTGACAGCTGTGCGACTTCATGACCACATTTCCGCCTGTAATTTAATAACAGTAGAAAGGAAAGTAGCGCACATTATGTTGAACGTGAAAAGCCAGAAAACTTTGTAGCACTGCGCCAATTCGGGGTTGCGCTGTAATTACACGGTGGTGTTTGTAGAGCGGTGCATTGGAAAGGCTCAATCATCTCAAGGGTTTTCCATTATTGCCCAGCAGGGCTCCCCCTCCACTGGCACACAATATTCCAAACCCGGCACAATTATCATCCATAGAGATGCCATTACCCATTGCTGCTGAGCAGTCGAAAGCCAGGCGGACACATTCGCTTGATTCAGTCGTCATGAAGCTGCAAATATCTATCCAGTGCAGATTTAATTTCATCTTGGTGTTTATTTACTTTTACACATACATCGACAGTAAAAGGGTGATAATATTACAGGTAGGAACAACAGTTCCACACTGTCCACCAGGGATTATTTGTCTATCGTGCATATCCCCTCCCAAACATGTACGCTCCCGGATTGGTTGAAGTGCGTCACGTGATCGTGAGCTTTCTGTCGTGCACGAATGCGCTGTCCAACCAAGTTCCTACCTGCCCACTCCAAAGGAACGTGTTTACGTTTACACATATGTAGTGAGTCCAACTGAGTCGCAGACGTTATTCTTTAGAGGCAACACATTTATTATATCAACACGTAATACACAAAGGGGTAACTGCCCCTTTACCAGATACAGCCTAGGGTGGTGACCACCCAGCTAACTACCCTATATGGAGGAGTTACTGCTACGAAGGGTCGGACCCTCACTCGGGTCTCGGCCACGTGTTGATGCCTCGTAGGACGTGGAGCTTCCAGCTTGTAGGACGTGGAGCTTCCAGCTTGTAGACGTAGAGCTTCCAGCTTGTAGACGTAGAGCTTCCAGCTTGTAGACGTGGAGCTTCCAGCTTGTAGACGTGGAGCTTCCAGCGTGTAGACGTAGAGCTTCCAGCTTGTAGAACGAAGCAACCCCGATCCCTCTCTGGGACCCACCTTATATCCTCCCGGGTCGGGGCTGCTCCGCCCAGGCCCCGCCCACTTTCTCGAGCGTTCTAGCTCCCTCTCGATCCCTCTCGAGAGCTCTCCCTAGACACGTGGTCACCCCCTAGCCCCCCCACCTGGGGCACTCTCTGTGGACACTCCGGATCACGTGTCTACGGGGTCAACCAGAGTGCTATGGCCCAGGGAAACCCTGTCCCTGATCTGACACTCTCCCGCTCCCCCTTGTGGGAGCCCGCACCGCACGCTATGCACGGTGCCCGCACTAACCCAGTGCTCGCCAAGCCCCGCTAGGGCTGGTACTACACCCATCTACGGGGTTTACGCGATGACGGTGCATCGCACGCCGTGCTATAGTAAAGCCGGCATCACACAGCAACCCACCCAGTGCTGTCCACGACGAAGGAACATCGCACGCCACGACCCTCCCGGGCCGGCACCATACAGTGACATCCCTGATTTCACTACACATACATCGACAGTAAAAGGGTGATACACACACTTATGTGAATAGCTCTTATTAAAGTAATATCCTAATATATGAGGTTGGTGTAATACTTGAATCATACTTTATCAAGCTGCTGTTTCAGTCAACTTGTAAAATTAATAATAATTGTTTATACTGTCACTGAGATGCAAGGAAGATCTTGATATTTTGGCTGACCAACTATCTTCAAGATAAATTGAGAATTAAGTGTTTTTGAATAACCTTGGTGGTTGAAGTTTGGCGGTGGGTGGTGTCAGATCCTCTGGGGTGCAATGAGCAATCAGTGTTTGCATTTTTTGACTTAAAGCTCTCGTGACTGCAGGAATTTATATTTTTTTGTTTTTTTTGGTAAAGCCACGTACCCTTGCGCTACACCCATCTCAAACCTATATAAATCCTGCTTCAGCAGCTCTCCCACTATATTTTTTCCTGCCTCAGCAGCTCTCCCACTATATTTTTTCACCTGATGACGATTGCTTGTTGTTGCGATCGAAACGTCGTGATATTTTTTAATTTTCTAAAATTATTTTTATATCTACGTGGCTTTACCGAAAGACCCAAAGAATATAGTGTTTGCATTGTTTTGAATGCATTCTATAAATTAATATGCAGATTGTCTGACCGAAGTGTGCCAACTCCACATGTCTGACCCATTGCTCTTCATAATCGAATTCAGTTTTCTAAATGCTCCATAAAGAGGAAACACACATGGTGATCTATTTATAGACAGCTCACTCAAATCTAATAGAACCTCTAACTCTCCACTGAACAGGTGATTGAATATTGTGAAGGCGATGGCTCCATACATTACAAAGGGGAGATTTAAAATACTTAACAAGTGTATTGGGATTTGTGGGAGACTAGATGCTTTGAAATATGAATATAAATGCTTTCAGTGTAATATCTCCATGTTATTGTAATGGGTTGTCTATAAATGGATCGCCCTCTTATGATTTGCTGTGAATCGGAATGTTGCCCACGAGCACTCTGGTCGAGGTGGCACACGGACCTCCTTTTGTTAGGGTTCCCTCAGATTAATTTGGTGGTTCAACCAGGAGCATTTTTTTCTAAATCTGCCTTTATCCGGGGAAATGCATTTCGCGTTGATGTTGGCGTTGCGCAGCGCTCGTCGTACATCACTCCGCCCAGAAGGTCACCGGTAAAAAAAATGTAAAGTACATTGAGGAAGCACATATAAAACAAAAGCAATATCAATTTTGAGTAAAAGCTTTCGTGATTGCAGGGATTCATATTCTTAGTTCTTTCGGTAAAGTCACGTAGAAGGGAAATAATAAAATAATATTAATATAAAACAATAAAAATTCTCACGACGTTGCGACTGTAACACAAGCAAACCGGACAAACCGCCACTTTTTTCAAATTTTCTTTCTGTGGATTTCACACCTGATGATGATTGCTTGTGTCGCAGTCGAAACGTTGTGAGGATTTTTATTGTTTTATATTTATATTATTTTATTATTTCCCTTCTACGTGACTTTAACGAAAGAACCAAGAATATAAAAGTAATATATATAAAATAAACACATAGCACACAATATCCCTGCAATGTATATAGCATTGGAAGTATAACCAAGCACAGGAGTGAAATGATATTTTAAGTGTCAGTCCACTATTTTAATGCACGCCACGACAGCCTTTGGAGGTGTAATTGTTTTTTTGCAATTGGGTGACGTCTGTTATATTGGGGGGGGGGGGGAAGGCATCCAATGCACGTGTTCTTAAAAATAAATACGTCTTATTCTATATAATAAAAGATAGCGGTTTGGACATTAACTTGGAAACAGCTGCATACATCTGTGGGAGTTCTTCAATGCCATGGTGTGGCAAGAAGAGGGGGGAAACACCACTTTATATAGTCAATGAACTCTGGGAAGTTGCACAACACTGTTATATAATAACCAGAACCTGGCACAGATTACAGTGGAACATCTGAAAATAACAAGCCCTGGACAGGATGAGGGGCCCACCACAGGAGGAAATGTGTTTGGGGGGGAAAAAAGGGGGCAAAGACTTGACAAAGTCTGCATGAATATCGAATGCACTGAATGCCATGCATATTAAGGGCGTTACCGGGATTTCCTCACCAAGGCTAGTCGGCTGGAGCAATATCAATATCGAATGTGCATGTCTTATAAGTAAGAGAAATAAGTAAAAGAGGGAGAAGTAAAAGTTCAGCCCTGGATTCAATGCTCAGGCCACTGCTTGGCAGAAGGGCCTCTACTAAAGGGAGTTGTAGAGAGCCCATAAGGAGGGTATTTTTGGCCTACTTTTGCACACGTTCTCTAAAGTACAGTACTCTGACGATTAATAGTCATACTAACTCCATTTATTTTCTGATTGTACAATGAATAACAAAACGTTCTCCTTTTCAGACTAAGATATAAACAAGGGTGCTTACACAACCCCTTTGCATATAAAACAAAACTGGGACAACTGGAGCTTGGAGTTCTTGGCATTATGAAATAATTATCAGCGTGTGGGGGTTGCAACCGTCGAAAATATGACTCATTGGCCAGACTCCTTCCTTCCTGGCCCCACAGACGTTTAGTCTAGGCATAAGAGCCTCCTCTCTCTGCAACATACAACCTTTTTTTTCCTCTTTAGAAAACCGACATACCTAACTTTATATTCAGCTTCATCATATATTCATAAAAGGTCAAAGTGCATCGATGCTCAAATGAGCTTTGAGCATTTGCTCATCCCTGTTAGTGACACTTAGTACGACAGGAAAAAAAAATCCACATTCACATACGGGGGCCATACTGTCCATAGGATGAACCACCATTGACTTCTCATAAAGTAATAGTTATAACAATGTTATTTCTTCATCGAGACTCACTGAGTGTCAGGCCTCTTTTATAATTAGAGCCCTGCATTAAGATCTTTGGCGAATCCCTTTTGAACTATTGTTTTGAACGTAGGAGAGAACACAGCATGAATACAAGGGGATATAACGCTCAAAGGTCCACACAGTTTGGTTTATGAACCCACTTGCTGCACTGCCTTCTGGCCAACTGACAACTGAGGAATTGTCGGAGTTTTCCAAATCTCTGTGATCCACGAATGATATCACTAGATCCCAGGCATCTTTCTCGACGCCTGGCTATCATTTGTCGTCCTTCCCCCACACCTCCAATTAGCATACATACATTAAGTGGGACCATTACATTTATTGAAACATTCCTCTTACAGTAGACATCATAAGTCCACATTTAAGTACATTAATATATCCCTATATGAAATGTAAAAAGCACTATTAAAAATAAGTTCAGATAAACAACAAACAATATGTAGCTTCTGTGGGATTTTTTTTATTTTATATCTCAATTTGAAGCAAACAAAAGCAGAGTCTTTGCTAGTTTAAATAATCCTGTCTGGAGAATCGGCATCTGTCCAACTCAATTGCCTCTCCTGTAAGTTGTGCAAATATTCAAAATACTTCACATTCTAAATGAAAAAGGGGAGGCTTTTCCATTGCAGCAAACTGCACCAAAACCATTAATTATTCAAACCAGTCTAGGTTTCTGATAGATTATTACATCGCCGAACAATGCAAATGGCCCAGTTAAATTATAAAGGAGATTCCATTATTAGTGCTCTTCCAAGAGCACAATTAATTCTCTTTGTATGTTATATTCCAACTGTCAGCCGCTAATTACACCACGGCACTTACAAGCCGGCGCTGTCCCAAGACCAAACATGTTGCGCGTGCGGTGACATCAAAAGGTCAGGTCATAAAAAAATTAGGTGCATTGCTATAATGTGAACCCTTCGCATGAATGGGTTCCCAGCAAGGGCACGTCACTTGCATTCCCATTTCCAAGTGATATATGCTTGCGGGTCCTGCATCCAGGACTGCTGGGTGCTCAGCTCCCTGCTGCTTAGCACTGCTTTCTCCAGACCTGCAGCGTCCAGTGATCGCACACAGTTGTGCAAGTCGCACCAACGTTTCAATTACGGAAATGTCCCTTCCTGCTTTGCTATTGTTCAAGCCCTATTGCCGTCTGTTGTGGTGGCGGAGGCCTGTAATAACAAAGCTACTTGGAGTTTGGGTTGGGGGATCATGCAATGATGGAGTCATCGTGTAATGTTGTTATTGCTAGTGAGGTGCTTGTATTAGGCAGTGCAGCAAGCAGGTTTGTCGATCTGTCTATGCTAATTTTGAGCGTTTTCTACCAGTATGTGTGCGTTTATTCATGCTCTGCAGTTATCCTTTTTTTAATATACTCAAAAAGAAAGTTGCCTAACACCTTAGTTAGAACCCTTCACAAATATATATATTATTGTAGGCACATATTTCTTACAATGATGAGGATCATGACTGTTCACTTGGCAGACTGGATCAGCTTGCCACCCACTGCTCTGCTTGTCAATGTGCTTGAGGCAGGCATCCTTTTGGGCTGTCAGTGTTGCCACTTACACTGACAGACAGCTGATAGCACACAAAAGCCGACTGCATGTCAGCTCTGTGCATTCCGTGGGACGGCTCTCTGTAGGCTGCACTATGCATGCTGACGACTTTGGGATCGCCGCTCGTTCCGATGAAGGCTCACAGGCTTCTGTACGTCAACTCATACCGGAGCTGACCAGATAACAGAGGTAATGTGTATACGATGCAATACAATGTGTATTTATCACACCATCTCAAGAAACAGTAGCCAAATATATTTTTTGAGAGAGAAAGAGATGCATTCACTCATAGGCATAGGAGAAAAGGAAGGTCTTGAGTCTGGACTGCACAGGCAAAGGGAATCGACAGCATGGATGGTTAAGAGAAGGGAATTCCAGACAATGGGGGCAGCTTCGTGGAATGAGTGACCTGCTGAGAGAAGGTTAATTGGAGGCTTCGACAGAAAGCCTTGGTTGCTCGAGTTGAGAGTGTATGGAGACGAGTAGAGTGAGATGAGTGGAGAGAAGTATGCAGGGGCGTGTCTGCGGAGGACCGTAAATACAGTGCAATCTTAAAATTGATCCAGGATTTGAATGGAAGTCAGTAGAAGGATTTCAGTATTGGAGAAAACCTGAGCAATGCAGGAAGGGCATTATGCCCGAGTGCTAAGCATGTAACTATGCATCAATTCGTTGATTAGATTCCTAAGGTTATGATTAAGAATATGTATTGAATCACGAGTATTGGAATCTATTTTTCATTATAGATGTAATTTACGTGAAAATTATATACTCGTGTTACATTTGTGCTAATGGAGTGAACAAACCCTTAGAAAGAACAAATTGGAAGCAATACACATGAGATACAAAAACAAGGCATTAATAAATTATTGGATAGAGTTGCTACCACGAATAAAAACAATTGATCAAATTGCTATCGAGGTGGGTGTAAATAATTATTTCCATTAGGTCTCTAAATGTAACTTTGTTGTGACTTTCTGACCCACCCCTACTGGACATCTGTAAAAAAAGAGCTTCATAGCTCATCAGATTTATCTGGGATGACGATTCTGATTCTGAACACCACACGGAAGCAGTGTGGTCTGCCGTTCAACACAAAGGTTTTTGCTCTGTTATGCACAGCCGTGCCAAGTCGATGGATACTCAACAGACATAGGCGAGTATACACAAGTGGATTCTGCAAGTGATATTGCAACCCTAGCCCTAGCCAGCACATCGCAAAGGAAATGTACAGACGGAGTGAGGAGACCCGACTGGAGATGCCAGTAAATGACGATCTTGGCCACAACATAATATCGGGTCGCACTTATTACACACAAAGTGCTTGCCACAAATGAACAACAATACCTTGCTGATCTCGCCAAGGAGCACACATTATCATGTGAACTCCAGTCATCTTCGCAGCAATGGCTTTTGGCTAACCATCAAACAAAGACGGTCACTGCATCGGGCGCTTTCAGATGTGCTTCTGCGGCCGTCTGGAACGCTCTTCCTTCCAATCATGAGAAGCCACTGAAGCTATGCACTTTAAAATTTCGACTGAAAAATAATTTCTTTCGAACTGATTTCTGAGTTTAGTGTGTTGTTCTTCTCACCCACCTCTATTTAGCACGCTTTGCTATGTACGGTGCGAAAGAAGTTCAACATACATATCAGTGGTTTCAGAAATGCTATCTTTGGAAGAAACCTGTGAATGATGCAATCGTAGTAAGAGACGGAGAAGACATACAAGACGCATAACACCAGAATGCTCAAGTGCCATATATGGACAAAGACAATGGGTCTGGTGCCAGAGATATAAGGTCTGGATCTCTCCATAGACTATGAGTGGACTCTATGAAAAACTAAAATTTAACAGGATTTAACCCGGTGGCACTGTGGTTAGACTGCTTGACCCACAATTTTAAGTTGAGAGATAAATCCTAGTTGGAGGTTTACTCAACTTATAATTTATCTGATGGATACAAAAGTGTACCACTGCTTGGGCAGTAGAGTCATCCTATGGAGAGACTGCCATTGGAATGTTTGAATTCCACGTCTACCATTGGAAACTAGCCTTTTGCCCGTCCAAGGACGGGTGTATTGCAGTAAATCTGAAACTTGCAAGCGAAAAGCAGACCGCGACGTGATATTCACTGCAACCATTCGTGTGCAATTTGTAAGGGCGCGGTGACACAGACTTATTTCATTTTAAGGTTATAATCCCTTGTTCATCATGACGTCCTTTTTACTTTGATGTCTCAACAGCGTTATGGAGATCGCGTGACGTGAGGGTTCTGCCTTTGTAGTGAGGGCTGTGAGTTCACGCCGAGGAGGGGGGAGGAGGCGCCTCGCCCCCCCCCATGTGGAGTGACGTCACCCGCTAATAATTATGAATGGAGGGGGGTGTCCATTTGGAGGACGTCACCTGTTAATGATTATTAATGAGGGGGACTGTTCATGTGGAGTTAAATCACCTGCTCATGATTAATAATGAGTGGGAGGGTGCGCCATGTGGAGTGATGTCACCCGCTCATGATTATTAATGAGGGGGGGGGGGTCCATCTGGAGGACGTAACCTCTTCATGATTATTAATGAGGGGGGCTGGTCGATGTTGAGTAACGTCACGAGCGTTAAGGACAGACATTCCTGGGTGATTCTTGACTTAAAGCTTTCGTGACTGCAGGAATTCATATTCTTTAGGTCTTTCGGTAAAGTCATGTCGATAGGTTAAAATTAATAAAATAAAAATAAAATAAATACATTTTATTTGTATTAATTTGAACCTATCTATGTGGGTTTAATACGGAGGCTTTCACGACCAATATCATCCATAATAGAGGTTTTTGGGTTAGATCGCGTAAATATATAAATGTGTCGTTAAAAACCCATCACCACCCGACACAGCCAACTAGTAAGGGTTGTCACGTAAACAATGATGCACAAATCAACAGGGAATTGAATACCAAAACCAAATCAAATAACAAGAGCATTGAAACTGCCCAAGTAATTAAAACGATCAAAATACCCTACATTGCGGGAGTAACTGATAAACTAGCCAGATGTTTGGAAAAACAAAACATCCGAGTCAGATTTGGCATGGCACATATGTAGTGTTGTACAGACGGACTCTTCAACGTCTTTTGTAGCACACACTTTTATTCGTCTTATTAACACAGTCCCTATGCACTGAGGGGTATACGGTCCCCTCACCCGTTACACTCAGAACGTACAAGCCCCCGTACCCTACAGGCTACTTAATATCCCGCTCTTTCAGTGTCCTCTGACTGGACCTAGGGAGATGTCTCCCGACCACTGGTTACTCTCAACCCTAGCCCTGATAAGGGCTGGAGGGCTTGGTCCAGGGTCCTAGGCTTCTTCCGCCGTCTTGGGTCTTCGTGTAGTCCAACTCCCCGAGAGCTCTCAGCGCTCTGGCTTTATACTTGTTCGTGGCCGGGTTGTCCAATCCCCGGCCACCTTGTGTAACCCTGTGATTGGTCGTTCCCAATATGCTTTTCGATCCCAATTCACCCTATCTGACCCTGACCGTTTGGTCACGCGGGAAAACCTTGTTTACGGTCAGCTCTCACAGCTTGTGAGACCCTGACCGTTAGTTTGAGCGGGAAAACCTTGTTAACGATTTGCTCTCCGAGTTTGTGAATATCGAGTGGGTAACTCTACTACATCAGAAAATCCCCATCAATGAATCAAAGTGTGTGTGTGCCACAACCAACAAGAACAGGAACATCCAACAAGAACAGGAACACCCACTATAAATACCCCCCCCCCATCAACAACACAACATATGTACATGGTCAGAACCAATCACAAATAACGACATTCGCGACGCACAACGCATGCAGCATTCAGCTGCCGCAAAAAAAATGATGGGCAATCAAGAAAAGCGACGCGATCTAGCCCGTGTGTATTTCGCGGGCCCGTCGTAGGGGATGGGTGCCCCTTTCCGGGCTGCAGGCTGACCAGGCATCCTGGCAAAAATGTCAGCAGGGGCAGGAGGCCTCTCTGCGTGGACCCTTGGAGCAGACGGGTCGGGCAGCCTGGCAAACATGTTGGGCGGGTCAGGCATCCTGGTAAACATGTTGGGCGGGTCAGGCATTTTGGCAAACATGTTGGGCGGGTCAGGCATCCTGGCAAACATGTTGGGTGGGTCAGAAGGTCTCTTTGCAGAGACTCTTGTTGTAGACGGGTCAGGCATCCTGGCAAACATGTTGGGCGGCTCACGGGGCCTTCGTGCAGAGACTCGTGGCTCGCACGGCTCCCTCAGTCCCGCATCATCTGCGGAAGGAATGAGACGTCTGCGCTGTGGATTAGGTACCAACGGGGCGACATCCAGCTCGTCGGGCATATCACACGCTCGGCCCTCGTGTTTTGAGTGTGACGCAGAGCCGCGCGGAGCAACAAATGGCTTCAGACGAGAGGGGTGCACGAACCAGCGCCGTCGTCCCCAACGTATCTTAACACACTGTGGGCGCATTACCTGGACCACCTCAACCGGACCCCGCCATGGTTTTAGGAGTTTAGCCGATGTGGACACCGGCACCTGGGGGCAATGAAGCCACGCCATATCACCTGGAGCCCACTGATGCACGGACGTGCGCGGGGCCTGCAACCTCGAATTTGCCCGCTGGCGGGAAGCGGAATTTTCGATCGCCGCATCACGAGCCTCAGACAGCTTTTGCAGGTTGAACCGCAAATGGTCAGTGAGCTTCGATGACTGTGGAAGCTGCTCTATCCCAAGCCGCACATCAGCGGAGGGAATGGCCTCCCTGCCATACATTAGGAAAAATGGGGAGAACCCTGTCGCTGCATGTGGCGCCATGCGGTAAGCAGCGAGGACCCCTGGGATCTGCAGGTCCCAGTCTACGTGGGATTCGTCAACCTGATGGCATAGCATAGAGGTGAGGGTTCTATGCAACCGCTCCACCATGCCATCTGTTTGGGGGTGATAGGGCGAAGTGCGCACCTTCTTAGTGCCCAACAGGCGGCATACCTCACTCAGCAGGGTACTTGAAAAATTTCTTCCCTGATCGGTCAGCAACCGTTCTGGAGCGCCCTTGTCCAGCACATAGCCTTGAACAAAGGCGTCCACCACGGCTGCTGTCGACTGGTTGGGGAGGGCCCAGGCCATAGGCCACCGTGTAAAATACTCCACCCCAACCAGAAGGTACTTGTTACCACGAGGCGTTGTAGGAAAAGGCCCCAAAATGTCGAGAGCAACCAGCTCGTTCACACGGGATACCGTGATGGGCTGCAGCGGTGGGCATGCCGGCTTCGCTGGAGGTTTACGTTGCGCACATTGGGTGCAGCCCATTAAAATATCAGTTACGTCGCGAAGCATGCCCGGCCAGTAAAATTGTAATCTTAGCAACCCAATGGTTTTATGCACACCCAGGTGCGACAATCGCTCGTGTGCCGCGCACACAGCCGAACACCGCAAAGCCGATGGCACTACAATTTTGTACTGGCAAGAATCAGCATCCCAATGCATGAGCAGACCGCGGCGCATGGCAAAAGAGTTCGATTTACTTGAACGTGAGGACGAATCACATGCGCGACGACGCAGAGGCACCAATGACGCATCGTTCATTTGGTGCCGACCCCATTCGTCCAACGTTATCCCCAGCAAGTCGTCACTTGCTGGCGGATTTTCGTGGTCCGCACCCGGCGCAGGATCGGAAGGAAGGGCAGCAGAAACCGTTTCAGGAGGTGCAACCGGGCGTACTATTTGCGGTTTGCACCGGCCAGAACCCGTGAAACAGGCGCATTGTTCTGACGGGAGGCGAGATAGCGCATCCGCATTACTGTGCTGTGTGCCCTTACGGTAAATCACCATAAAATTGTAGTCCTGGAGGACTTCAATCCATCGGGAGGGCTGGCCAGACGGTTGGTCAATGCGCAAAGCGTATTGTAACGCAGAGTGATCGGAGCGCACGGTAAACCGTTGACCGTACAGGTATGGCCTGTATTGTTGTATAAAGTAAACAATGGCCAGCAGCTCGCGTCGGATTACGCAATAACGTTGCTCTGCAGGGGACAAAACCCTGCTTCCATAGGCAACCACCCTCTCAATGCCATCAACGATTTGGGACAGCACCCCGCCGATCCCGGTGTTACTGGCATCGGTGTCCAGAATAAACGGCTTTGCGAAATCGGGGTAAGCCAGGGGCGGTGCTGCTACAAGAGCATTCCGTAAGGAGTCAAATGCGGCCTGTTCCGCGTCTCCCCAATGAAATTTCAGCCCTTTTGCTGTAAGAGCGTGTAGTGGCTTGGCGATTGTAGCGAAACCAGCCACAAAACGTCGGTAGTACGACGCGAACCCGATAAAACTGCGAACATCCCCAGCAGAGGTGGGGGTAGGCCATTGGCTGACACATTTAGTCTTTTCAGGGTCTGTGGAAATACCCGAGCGGCTGACTATGTGGCCCAGATAGCGCACAGATTCCCGCAGAAGGTGGCACTTTTGCGGCTTAAATTTGAGGTTCGCAGCTCGCATTTTTTCGAAGACAGCGCGCAACCGTTCAATGTGTTCGTTGAACGTGCGGCCAAAGACAATAACGTCATCAAGATAAATCAGGCATGAGTCCCACTGGAGCCCAGCGAGGACCAGCTCCATGAGCCTCTGAAACGTCGCTGGGGCCGAGTGGAGCCCCATGGGCAATCTATTAAACTCGAAGAGGCCCTGTGGTGTCCGAAAAGCAGTCTTTGGCTTTGACGCTTCGTCGAGGGGGAGTTGCCAAAACCCTGACAGAAGGTCCAAAGTGGAAAAATAGCACGCCCCTGCCAGGGCATCCAATGACTCATCCATACGTGGCAGAGGATATGCGTCAGCTACGGAAATTTTATTCAGGCGCCGAAAGTCTACACAGAATCGAAGACTGCCATCGTGCTTTTTCACCAGCACTATCGGAGCACTCCAGGGGCTGTTTGAAGGAGAAATTATATCAGCCGCCAGCATGTCGTCAACTGCCCATTTAACATGCTGTTTCTCCGCAGGGCTGAGCCGAAACGGGTTTTGGCGGATAGGGGCAGAGTCACCGGTATCAATATGGTGACGCAGCAGCTTGGTGCAGCCAATATCAAATTGTGATTTGCTGAACACATCCGAGAATTCCCGCAAAAGAGTCCGCAAATCACTCTGCTGTGAGCCGGATAAATCGCCGGCATCAGCGCAGAGAGCGTCAATCCACCCCTCGTCACCGTTCTGAGGGCGAGGTTGCTGAGCGTTCGTTACGTGTCCGACAATCCCGGTCCCCAGGGGCGCGACTGTCGCATGAGCGAGCACTGTCCCCTGTGGAATGACGGTGTCTGACAGACCGACATTCAAAACTTGTATAAATGGCTCCCTGTCGCCCGCTACAAGAGTCTGTGCGGCCACCAACGAAAGGCTGTTAACTGCTGTGTTGGAAGGTCCCAATAAAATGCCATTTACCGAGGCGGTGGGAGCGAGCGGTTTCTTTAACCGTAAGGGGACGAGCATTTGTGCCCCTGGCGGAATGCGTACAGCGCAAGCCGCAAAAGCCTGTACGGAAGCATTTTCCGTCCGTGAACGCGTGGCCGCGGGTAAAAATGCCATCCGGCGGCCCGAGGGAAGTTCAATACATCCCTGATCGATAAGGATTTTAATGGGCATTTTGGCAAGAAAATCAGTTCCCAGAAGGCACGGCACCGCAAGGGAAGAAGACACAAAAACAGGTCCGGCCAATTTAATATCTCCAATGGCAATTTGCGCCCGAATTTGGCCGAGAATCCCCAGGGAACTTCCATTTGCAGCGAAAAATGGAACGAAAACCTTTTCCAAAGATCGACATCGCACGGGCAGTATATTGTAAATTAACTCGGAGATGATAGTGGCCGATGCACCGGTATCAACAAGCACGCGCACTTCCACCCCCTCAATCGAACCAACAACCACCGAGGAACCCGCCGTCGCTGCAACCACTCTATGGGCCAGCTCTGACCACTGCCCGGGTCGCAGTGGTCGCGAAGAGTCGGCCAAACGCCGCGTGTCATACGCCGTGTTCTGAGCGGAGTCAATGGTGTGTTGTGGTGTGTATGAGGGCCGAGCGTGTGGGGTGCCGCGACTTGCCTGGTTATGCTGCGCTGCTCTGGAAGCTCTGTAGTCCCGGTCTCGGGATCCGGCGGAGCGGCGGCGAGGTGCACGGCAGTCGGGAGAGAAGTGGCCTCGGCGGCCACAGTTGAAACACATCGCGTCGCCGCGGGGGAAGGGCCGTCCCCGCTCCCAGTCGTTGCGGCGACTGGTGCGATCCGGTGATCGCTGGGGCATCGCGCTGAACGTCGAGAAGACTCGATCAGGAGAGCGAGCGTTGTCCCTGCTGGCAGGCACCGATGTCGTAGCCGATGCGGTGATGGTCTCGTCCTGGTCCAGCATTAAGTGAGCATGAATGCTCCGGGCAGCTCGCAGTGAGCACATGTCCTCGTCATCCATGGCCTGGATGACAAGGCGCAGCCTCCTCGCCATCTCCAGCAGCTTCTGAAGGACGAGTGCGTCGATAGCCTCATCGTCCATGCGGGGGTAAGCTGCTCTTGCCATGGCGAGTAGCGCGGTGCGGAACGCCAATGGCGACTCCCTTGGCTTGCACCGTCTCTCGTAGAACTGGTGGCGTGTGGCGGAAGGAGGTCCGTAGACATCAGACAGCCGCTGAAGTGCTGCTTGTAGTGTCGCCCTTTGTCGCTTGGGAATGGAGATGAGTGCAGCGAGAGAGTCATCGTCCAAGGTGGCTGGCAGTGCACGAAGTGCTTGTGCATCCGACCAGCCCACCATCTCCTGGTGGCTGAGGAAGCGACGTTGAAATGCCGCCCAGTCGCCCCCTGTGGACGAAAATTCGCGAAAGACAGGCAGCCGCTGCTGTAGAGCAGCTGTGTCGTCGTCTTCGTCAAGCTCAGACTCGGTCCCGAACGCAGCGATGGCTTGGTCGACAACATGTACAGTACGGCGTCGCAGCCGTGATGACGCGGTGTTGCTGGAGGGTCCTGCAAAGGCAGCGTCGCTCTGCGATGACGCGGTGTGTCGTGATTGGCCCCCGGGGGTCCCAGCATGCACTTGGCTTTCGCCTCCACGTGACCCGTCGGCGGGAAAGACGACCTCTTCCGGGTTTGCGATGGCGGGGACATTCGCTGTCGGCCGTTCCTCCCCGCCCGCAGCCACCAGGGTAAGTTGCTCCAGGATGGCTGCTGCAGCATGCAGCAGCTGGGCGAGGCGGGCGTGAGCAGCCTGGGTGCCGTCGCTCGCGGCGATCGGCTGCACAGCTGGTGGTGGGGCGGCTGGCAACACGCCAACATCTTCAGCGCCGCCCGCAGCACCCACAGGTGAGTCGGAGCTTGCATCATCGGCACTTCGCGTGCGGTTCGTTCGTCTTGTTTCCATCTTCTGACGCCAATGTAGTGTTGTACAGACGGACTCTTCAACCTCTTTTGTAGCACACACTTTTATTCGTCTTATTAACACAGTCCCTATGCACTGAGGGGTATATGGTCCCCTCACCCATTACACTCAGAACGTACAAGCCCCCGTACCCTACAGGCTACTTAATATCCCGCTCTTTCAGTGTCCTCTGACTGGACCTAGGGAGATGTCTCCCGACCACTGGTTACTCTGAACCCTAGCCCTGATAAGGGCTGGAGGGCTTGGTCCAGGGTCCTAGGCTTCTTCCGCCGTCTTGGGTCTTCGTGTAGTCCAACTCCCCGAGAGCTCTCAGCGCTCTGGCTTTATACTTGTTCGTGGCCGGGTTGTCCAATCCCCGGCCACCTTGTGGAACCCTGTGATTGGTCGTTCCCAATATGCTTTTCGATCCCAATTCACCCTATCTGACCCTGACCGCTTGGTCACGCGGGAAAACCTTGTTTACGGTCAGCTCTCACAGCTTGTGAGACCCTGACCGTTAGATTGAGCGGGAAAACCTTGTTAACGATTTGCTCTCCGAGTTTGTGAATATCGAGTGGGTAACTCTACTACACATAAAACACAGATATTAATATATGGTACAAAAGATGTATTACCGAAGCTATCAACAGAAGGTGTGTACAGGATTAACTGCACGTGTGGTAAATGTTATGTTGGGCAAACAGGACGAATGATCAGCACGAGACTAAAAGAACATCAGAGAAATATTCAATTCTCCCAAATGCAACTGTCAGCAGTAGCAGAACACACGTGCTAACAAGGACACTCAATTGATTTTGATAATGTTGAAGTTTTGTGTAAAACTAGCTACTACTGGCCAAGACTAATTAGAGAATCTATCGAAATTGAAACAAATAAAAATAGCTTGAATCGTTCGGATAGCTACCGCCTTAGTGCTGCGTGGAAGCGAATAATCAAATAATACATTATTTAAATGCATGCCTACAAAGGGCAGCGTACGGCAATAGGGATTACCGTTGGTAGGGCTATTTTAATAAACAGAATAGACAGGAAGGACAAGTTCAAAGGGCTCGCATAATGCACATGCATAATGTACGTTGCCTCAGTAACCCCCCCCCCCCCACATTGTGCAAGAGCGCAGAAGTGTGGTCAACAGATCTACGCCTCTATATAAGGAACTAAACAGGTGGACTTCTCCACAAATCTGGCTGTCGCCTGATGAAGCTAGTTGTAATTACTGGCGAAACGTCATACTCAGTTTGTAAATGTTGTGGCTTGGCTCTCCAACACACCGGTGTGCCGTACTGGTGATGAATTGGTATGTTCTGTTTACGTGACAACCCTTACTAGTTGGCTGTGTCGGGTGGTGGCGGGTTTTTAACGACACATTTATATATTTACGCGATCTAACCCCAAAAACCTCTATTATTGACTCTCTATGTGACTTTACCGAAAGACCCAAAGAATATTCCTGGGTGATTATAGTAGGTATGAGGGTCACCCCCAAGCCCATGTTGTGTGGAGACAATAACTTGTGAACATAAACTAAACAATAGTTTTTCTTGTTCATCATCACAACATCAGCATCCATTTTAAAGTGTACTCTATAACAATTCAAATAAGGACTTAAGTCAACACGAAAGCCTTTGAAAGTGTCCTTTTGTTTATGCAGTCATCTTATAGTGACACCTTCAACAAGAGGATAGGAAGCCAGACTTTAACTATAAATACAGCAGGGAAGCCAAGCCACGTCAATGTGTTTGCGACAAAAAAAGCAATATTCAAAACGGCTGTGTTTATTATAAACTCCAATGTTTCAGAACACCGTGTATTTGAGACTTAAAAAAACCTAAAATTAATCAACCAAAGAGCCATAGATTCACTCTAAATTAAAATCTGACGCTGTTGCAAACCAAACTGCAATTTGACAAAAAGGTCTTTACGTTTAAGTTGAATGTACCCCTTCATATTGCTTTACCAACGTGCTTATAACTTGCGCCACACAATATATTCCCAGGATCTCAATGGCTAACATACTTAGCTCAATGTATAGCCTGAAATTTGACATGGATTCCAGCTCAAGCATAGACTTTACAACAACATTAGAAGCCGTGGTGATTTCCGAGGGCTCTCAAGTCTCCTACCTCTGCGCTGTACGCCGCCGTTCGTTTTCAAAGCTTAAATGGACCTCTTTTGTTGATGAGCTAGGAATCTTGTTCATCTACAAGCTTCCAGTTGATGGCACCGTGGGTGGCGCTTGATGCAAGCCTTTGAGCCGCGTGTTGGAATTAGGTGGAGCCGGAGGGGGGAAACCAGCAAAGGAAGAAAAAAAAGCTGGCACGTGCTACCTAATCTAAAAAAAACTCACGAATATTTTAAGTAGTTGTATTTCTCTGGGGTAAAATAATGCAGGTGATTACTTACAATCTATTATTTTCACAGGCCATCTGTCCTTCCGCAACATTACGAAAAGCAATGTCCTCTGGAGCCGAGCCCTTTTGGCGAGTGTCCCTGCTCAGCAAAGGGCCTCCTCGGACAATGCCGCGACTAAACGTCAGAGCACCCTCGGAATAAATTGCTTATTACAGAAAGCTTCTGTGCAATCAATTGTTTTTGTATGACATTCTTTAATGAGTTTTCCAATTGCCAAAAATAACTATTTCATTTACTGTCACACAAAAACTGGACCGGAGAGACAGAAACCCTTCACCTGCCCGCACGAAACAGGCAGTTGGCCTTTATTTGCATTGTTCTGACACGTTGGATTTGGGCCTCTCTGCATCACGGGTTGTGTCATTTATAAACTTCACACATTGCTTCATCATGGGACCTCCTTTGCCAGTACCAGAATATGAGAATAAGTTTTTCCCCTTTTATCTGGCAATAAAACATGGGTTAAGTTGTTAAAACATGGGTTAAGTTGTTAAAACACCAAACTGAAACCTTTTACAAGGAATCATGTCTGCATTAACCACAATACTTGTGGTCAAAATGCAAAAAAAACCATACTCTGATAATAATAAATGCATTGTCTATGAAACTGATTGGTCCACACCAGAGACGGCTTTCTTTTGAGCCTCGTCTCAAGCGGTGTTAGACCAGAGAACGCCAAAAGGCGTACACAGCACAAAGACAATGCACTATCAGAGTAAATGAGAGCTCGGGTGAGCATCTACATCATGGGACCTCCTTTGTCAGTACCAAAACATAATAGGTTTTGCCCCTTTTTTCTGGGAACACAACTGAAACCTTTTTTACAAGGAATCATGTCTGCTATACCACAATACTTGTGGACTATTCGTTTAGATATAACGCACTCTCTACCTGTAACATGCAGTGCTGAGGAGGTATTATTCAAACAATCCCTTTCACTGTGTGGAATCTTTCCCACCAATCTATTGAAGAAATGTCAGGTTTCAAGTTTATTTTCTTTAACCAGGTGAGAACCCAAGAGACGAGGGTCGTCTCAGTTTCTAGAGTGACCTGGGTCATTCATATCACAAAAAGCAATAAAATATGGCAATGAAGCACACAAAAAATAACAACCCCATTCATTTTAAAAAGTAACTGTAAAAACACTGCTACCTCCATAGAAAAAAAACAAATTCAAATTAGTCGAGTGGCTTGAGTCCACTAAACAGTGCCCTGCCAAGTATAACAAGAACATAGCTCAGGGTAGTCATCACAAAAATGCACTTCGGAGTGAAACCCACATTTTTGCTACAGATCCACTGACAGCATTGGCAGCCAAGCAGGGATTGTGAACGAACAGTTATTTTCAGATGGAGACTGAATCATTTTGCATCTTAATTATAAAAATGTGTTTTACAAGTTTATGCTCTAATATATTGATAATTTGGGTAATGTACTTTGCTTAGAAAAAACTGATTACATTTTAATATTGCGTTTTCCTCCGAACCTGGAATAATTGTTTTTGTAATGGTATTTCTCAACCTGTTTTTTGTACCCTTCGTATATTCATGCCAGGTCGTCCTTGAAAAATAAAATTGAGGCCTCATCTAGAACACATAGCTTCAAACAGCTCTCACATGGTGAAATAAAGGCAACTACCATACTTCTTTGCTTCAGGCACGTGTGGTAGAGTAGACCAATCTCATGGAGGCCCGTCTGCCGGCATTGGCTTGAGTAAGTAAATCCACGGCTGCACCATCGTTACGTTTTTACGTTCACGACCAATGATGAGGGTAAAATGGCATCAACACGTGCTTGAGTACACCACAGCCATAGCAGACTGGAAGTGGCAGCTTACCTTGGCCATCTGTGCTTGCACACCATTGGCCTTGAGGGCCGACACTGCCTTCTGGGCTGCGGCTGGGCTGTCGAAATCCACAAAGCCGTACCCTGTGGTGACATGGTGACAACATTGGGAACAAAGTCGTATACGCACATTATTAAAAAATCACAACCTGCTTTGTGCAAACAGCACCGAGTGTGTATATACATATGTTTGTGCATTGCTCAGACTTGGAAAAAGAGGAAGTCACCAAGTAGTCCAACACAGACAGGTCACGAACACCAAGCTCAGCAGGGTAGGTCACAGTCACCCAATTATGGCATGCGCTTTCATGCGTATCGCATCAAAGCCATATACAGACGCGACCATATTTACTAACACATCTGCAGTGTGTCATATCAAAAGACTCGATCACTCCATTCATTCATTAACTTTGTTCAAACGTTGTTGGAGTTATATTTCATCATCCCCCCCCCCCCCAATGTTCAACAAACTGTCATCGAGTTGGTGCCCCGCGCATGTACAAGCAAGAGTTACGCCAGAAAAAAACCTTCAGATTTTTCAAAAGGTCTTGCGGAATGTTTTCAAGGGACAGTGACACACACACATTATACATTTTACTCCTAGCAAGAAAGACGAGTTCCAAACAAATGTGTATCTACCCATAAAGTAACAGCCACTTTCTATGAAACAAAAAAGTTGCTCCTAAAGCTGATATTCATAGAACATGAAAAACACCACTGGAAAATATATCGCATGACTCGTCAGGCAGGTGGTTTTAATTGGTTAACGATTTCCAACAAAATACCCTTTTTTATTCCTGTGTAAACATGAGTATTAGCTGAACTGCACAGTTAAAAGCGTGGTAACTGTCTTTGCTTTAATCTTCCTTCATGAGCATCTCCCCACATTAGAGTCAAATAGCCTGGATAGCCTTGCCACACTGACAATCAAGTCTGATCAAATTGAAATGGTACTGTTCTGCGCATTTACACAATTACCAGCAATTTCCAAACGCATCATTAGCTCCGTAATGGGCTTCAACACCAATGGCCTCTTGATCCAAGACACTCATTTGCCGCAGGAGAGAAGGCCAATCATGCTGGGCCAGACATCCACCTGATAGCGCGGCTGGCCTGCCTCGGGGCACTTAAAGGCATGGGGTTGGCAATATTCGTAAGATGTGGCCTGGACAATGATGAATATGTGAAATATTTCTGAATAAAAGACTTGATGAGGTTTAGTCTTGAGGGATTCAGCCTTAGATTTCTTCATCTATGGGTATGACAATGGAATAAGTATTGTCATTATTGTATTACATTACACACACACAAGCAGGGAAACAAATATGTAAATCAATACAGTATATATATATTTGAGTTTTATGTTTGAATCGCTTAATTGGATAACTGAACCAAGACTGTGAACTTTATTAGCCCTTCTTAAAACACCAAACCAGCTGACGTTTAATTGCATTGCGTGCGTATGCAAGATAATGTATCTTGTACTTCTATTCGGAAGGAATTGGTTATAAGACGGTGCACTTTAAAAACAACGATCATAATCACAGCGTACAAATACAGGGTGACTTATTATTTAACGTGACCTAAATTAACACTTAAACGATTTTAAAGCATGACGTTGGAAAGGTCAGCAGACGGAGAATCTGTCCAAGATGTGAGTAGCTGGCCGTGTGCACACAACTCAGGGGTTATGGTTACAATCACCATAATTTCCCACTATGCCCTTTCAGTTTATCACTTGTGTCTTTGAACAACGTAACATACACTCATGTTTCTATATATTGGGGTTTAGAGTGTGTGTGTGGGGGGGGGATTTCCATAGCCCCAATGACCACTGTTATTAGCATATATGCGCTTTCCTTTCACAAGAGCGATCACATCAGCAGATTCGCAGAATGTTTGGTTACAGTCAGAACCAATTCAGCGAAACTTTACATTTCTCTGAAAGCACTTAACTTTTCAGGGGTAGTGATAAAAGATTGAATAAATCTCTGTTTGAGGGATTCTTTTTGCATTGCAATGTTTTCCATTTCACATATCACAAGTGTGCCTTTGAAATACAATTATTTATAATTTCATAAATTTTTTAGGTGTGGCAATTAAGGCTACATTTTTGGAATACTACATTTTATAAAACATCGTGTTTATGAATCATCTTCCACCATCAGGCATGATCAAACCACTGTTAGATGAATGCTTCCACAAGCCGTTGCCATCTCTCATGGTCCTGCAATGAAACATTTTACTGGTAGGAACCTCCTGGTTACACCAGCCCACATGGGATTATTGTGTCCGTCCGTCGTGCAGGGAGGGGCTGGGTGGGGAGGTAGGGGCTGGGTGGGGAGGGGAGGGTGGGGAGGGGCTGGGTGGGGAGGGTGGGGCTGGGTGGGGAGGGGAGGGTGGGGAGGGGCTGGCTGGGGAGGGTGGGGAGGGGCTGGGTGGGGGGTGAGAGGGGTGGGGCTGGGTGGGGAGGGAGGGGCTGGTCACCCCGTGGTGCCCTTATAAAACTCAACGTTTAACCTACTCACGCCGGCTTGTGCCCGCCCTCACAGTCGGGCATATTTGCGGAATACACCATGCCGCCGTTGACCCTGGATCATTGACCGAGCAACCTAAAGTTCCTACCAGCTCCCTCCGCAGGAGGAATGTGTTATCAAGCACCTGCACATTAGCCCATTTCATTGCTCGTATTCCCTCCTTGGGCTGCCTCTCCGTCTATAGTCCACCGGCCATCATCCTCTACAGCGCCATGGCCTGCCCAATGACACTTAATTGCATCAGCACTCAACAAGATGTCTCTTAACATCCGTATCTTCTCCAATTTATGCATCCCTCTTTGTGTCTTTCAGCAAAATTCCCAGTGTGCACTTCTCCATGCTTTCCCATGTGCATGTTACACAGTGGGAAATGCACATTTTGGGTATAAATTCCACTGTTTCAGAGTTGCAAACCAACAACTGCTGCTCATCCCTTGGCTCAGGGCGGGCTTAAAAACAACGAGGTTTCGTGACATGAAGATAATGCAGTTGTCTTCTTGGTTCATTCGGTAAAGTCACGTAGAAGGGAAGTAATAAAATAATAAAAATAAAACATAATAAAATTATTCTCACGACGTTTCGGCCACAACGCAAGCAGCCGTCCTCAGGTGAAAACCAGGTCCGTCGAGGCGACAGTCTGAATGAAACAGCACACGAGCTTGGAGCATATATATGAGCTGGGTGCCTTGACAAAGAAATTTGCATATCAAGAGGAATTTAGCATATTTATGGGAAATGCAGGAATGTGATTAGTACTACATATGCATGTGCATTATGCAGGATTAACAGCATCAAAGGGAGCTGCAGTTGCTGCTGCTGCAGTTGCTGCTGCTGCTGCAGTTGCTGCTGCTGCTGCAGTTGCTGCTGCTGCTGCTGCTGCAGTTGCTGCTGCTGCAGTTGCTGCTGCTGCTGTAGTTTCTGCTGCTGCTGCAGTTTCTGCTGCTGCTGCTGCAGTTGCTGCTGCTGCTGCAGTTGCTGCCTTATCCATTTTAATATAACACTATGTATTATTCTACCCACCCTAATGTGTATCACACTGCTATATATTTACTATACAATTACGACACCATACATTACTCTGCACACTGCACCATGCCAGTGAGTGGAACGCGGTCTGAAAGTCACCGTAAACGTGAACACAATCAGTTAAGATCCGAAATGATTTATTACGTCCTTCCAATGATTGCTAAGCCAGAATCCATCTTCTCGGTTGAAATTGTCTCTGTGTTTGTATATGTGGATCGCCTCATGAACGAATCTCTCATGATAGCCAGATGGCTTGCAGAGAACCTCTGTCTTGGAGAAGTCAATGTCATGTGAGCCCACTGAATTGTAACAGTGATCTGCCACGGTTGAGGTGTTTGTCCTACCGTGTTTCAGGTCTGCTTTATGTTCACGGATGCGGTCCGAGACATGTCGTTTGGTTTCTCCAATGTAACTGCTACCACAGAGGCAACTTAGTTTGTAGACGCCAGGGTACTGTATGTCTGGAACCACATCTTTTACAGACGGGACCAGATCACGGATTTTATGTACTGTGTTGAATCGGACCTGGATCTTGTGTTTAATCAGGATTTTCGAGATCTTTTTTGTGACCCCAGCAATGTAGGGTAAGGTGATGGTCTTGAAAGGCTCCTCAACAGGATCCTTCTTGATGGTTGGAGTGATGGCCTTGCGGATTGTGTAGTCAGAGTAACCATTAGCCTTAAGAGCTTGGCGTACGTGTTTGAGTTCACTGCCAATGTGTTCCTGGTTCGAAATGCATTGGGCTCTATGGTATAGAGTCTTGATGAGGGAATTCTTCTGGGATGGATGGTGGTAGAAATCCGGTTTTAGGTAAGCATCCGTATGGGTGGCTTTCCTGTGTAGTGGTGATACGCGCTGGGTGTATATGTCGTGTGCCAGCGCGTATGTACGGGTGTGTGTGTGGTGACGCGCGCTGACGGGGAGGAGCAGGCGTCAGTGCGCGGGTGGGGGTAGTGCTGCTGATTGGCTGTGTGCCGGTGACGCGCCCAGAGGGAGTGATCGGGTAGCAGCGCGGTGTGATTGGTCGGGGAGTGGAAACACGCGCTGAGCGGAACCGGATCGTAGGGATAGCGCGTGGGGATTGGGTAACTGAGGAGCGGTGCCGACGTTGAGGTCCGCATCCGCTCCGTCTCCCGGGAAGAAGGGGTATATAAGGTGATGCACAGAGGAGCAGGGGCAGAAGTGGAACCATCTAAGAATGAAGACGAAGGTGCAGAGATAGAGCCCGGAGAGGAGAGTAATGGAGAGTAATGGAGAGTAGAGGAGAGTAAGGTATAAGTGTGTAGCCAGCGAGAGAGAACGGTCTACACGAGCTGAGTAATGTATAGTGTGTAGCCAGCGAGAGAGAACGGTCTACACGAGCTGAGTAATGTATAGTGTGTAGCCAGCGAGAGAGAACGGTCTACACGAGCTGAGTGATGTATAGTGTGTAGCCAGCGAGAGAGAACGGTCTACACGAGCTGAGTGATGTATAGTGTGTAGCCAGCGAGAGAGAACGGTCTACACGAGCCGAGTATGCATACGGTGTAGCCAGAGAGAGAGGAAGGTCTACACGAGCCGAGTATGCATACGGTGTAGCCAGAGAGAGAGATGCAAAGTCTACACGAGGCGAGTGGAGAGTGTAGCAGAGGCGCAGAGTCTACACGAGGCGAGAGAGGAGTGTAGCCGAGGCGCGGAGTCTACACGAGGCACAGAGAGCCAGCAGCACAGAATCCAGAGTCAAGAGAAGCGCATTGTGAAGAAGAGAGGCCACGCGTTGTATTGTTACAAGTCAAGATTTAATAAAAGAAGTGTGTTCCCGTCAAGGAGTTTCCTGCCGTCATTTTCCAATACTTCATCTGGCGTCAGAAGTGAAACGGGCTTCCAAGTATGGAGACGAGGAAGACCCGTAGGACCCACGGGATTGACCGCGAGGAAGACCTGGACGACTCGGGGCCGCTGGTGGCGGGGGGTGAGGAAGAGGACTTGCCCACGCTGCAGGGTCCGTCGACGGCGCCGGCCGAGCGACCGGGGACAGACGCCGGGCTTCGTGAGGCGCACTCCCGACTGGCGGAGCTGCTGCTCGCCGCCGCGTCCATCTTGGCGGAGATCAGCTCGTCGGGAGGAGCGGGGACGGTGGGGGACATTTTACAAGGTCGCCCCGCAGATTCCCGCCAAAACGAATGGGGGATTCCCGCCATTGCGCCTGGGCCTACTTTTGGCGGGAACGGCGAGCGCCACGTGGTGGTGGGTTCCCAAGCGCGCGCATCGACGTCATCAGCGCGCGAGAGGGTCCGCCATCTTACGTCTGCTGCTGGAGCCGCCATCTTAGACACCGACGGACAGGCGGAGAGGAACCACGAGGCGGATGACTTCATTTTTCAGCAGCGCCTGCCCACGTTGTCAGCCTTCAAGGCGGAAGGCGGAGACTGGGGCCAATTTCAGCGAAGGTTTTTGGCGCATCAAGAGATGTCAGCGTGGTCCGATGCTACGGCGCTGCGGGCATTGCCCGCCATGCTGGACGACGATGCGCTCGCGGCCTTCAGGGCTGCACGGAAGTCGGACCGCTCCACGCTGAAGGATGCGCTGGGTTTGTTGGCCAGGGTCTACGGGCCTCCCTCTACGTGCCGCCATCAGTTCTACGCAAGACGGAAAGCGGCCACGGAGACCGCGCTGGCCTATCGCACGGCGTTGCTGGCTCTTGCTGATGCTGCGTTCCCTCGGATGGACGAGGAGGGCCAAGACGCGATGGTTTTGGAGCAGCTGCTCAAGTTGGCGCAGGACCTGGGGGTCCCTATCAACACAGCTGACGAGATTGATATTTCTTCTTTGAGAGTCGCCACGAGCATTCAAGCGCACGAGGCCCTACAACGGAAGCAAGGCGTTGGTTGCAACGCTGCTGTCGTCGCAGCCCCGGGTTTGGTGGTCGCCGAACCCCAAGTCGTCAGCCCACGAGAGGAGGCGTTCGCCACGGGACGACCAGGGGACTGGAGGCCGGGGGCCCGGTCGCCTCTGCGATCGGGCCGAAAGTCGGAGCAACCAAGATCTACTCCGACCCTCGTCACGTGCTATAACTGCGGCCTCCGGGGCCACGTGGCGTCCGGGTGCCGCGCTCCGCGGCAGCGCGCCATGGGAGCTCGGCTGGACGACGACCGAGAGCCCAAGTCATCTCTACAATCCCCGGCAAGTCGCGGCACCTCACACGCTCGGCCTGTTTATTCGGCACACATGGGACGCCGCGTTGCGGCGGAGGAGGGCCGGTTAAGGTTCGGGGATTCGGTTCGGCGAGGGGGGTTCGGCCGGGACCAGGGAGACATTGAATGGGCGGAATTGGGGCATAGAATTGTGGCTGCTTCGGCGGGTTCGTCCGTTGTTACGGGATCTATTGATGGGGTTGAGATTAGGGTGTTAGTGGACACGGGGGCATCGGCAACTATTATATCGGACCTCATTTATAATATTCTTCCGGTCCAATGTCGTCCGCTGCTTCCAGTGGATGTGCCATTTTACGCCGCTAATGGGGGATCGTTGGGCATTATCGGTCAGGTTAGGGCGTCCATTTGCATTGGAGATATCAAATTGTCGGGACCCGTTTTCGTTTCGTCTTCTTTGGCAGTTCCGTGTCTTTTGGGCACTGACTTTTTGGCTAAAATGCCCATTAAAATTCTTATCGATCAACGATGCATTGAACTGCCATCGGGTCGCCGGATTTCATTTTTGACGGGCCCTACTGACATTCGGACGGCGTGCGCTACGATACAAGCGGTGGCGACGCAGACAGTGCAAGTGCCCCCGGGTTCACAGATGTTGATTCCCCTCCGGTTGCGGAAACCATGGGTGAGGGAGGCTTCGGGACAGAGTATGCTTTTGGGTCCTTCTAACAAGGCTGTCGGGGGTCTTGATTTATCGGTGGCTCACACTTTGGTGCGGGCTGACAGGGATCCGTTTGTGATGGTTTTGAACGCGGGGTCGCGACCAGCTGTCATTCCGCAGGGCACCGTGCTGGCTCACGCGGCGCAGGTCCCTGGGGATGATGGGTTGGTTGCGCAGGTGGGCTCGAGCCCCGCGCGGAACGTTGAGCCAAGGGAAGACCTTGAGTGGGTCCATTCGTTATGTGCCGCCTCGGACGATTTGTCGGCGGCGCAGTTGGGTGCGCTGCGCGAGTTGCTCATTGAATTCTCTGATGTATTCAGTAAACATAAGTATGACATTGGGTGCACGGATTTGTTGCACCATCACATTGAAACGGGCAATGCGGCGCCGGTCAGGCTAAATCCCTTCCGACTGAGTCCCGTGGAGAAGGAACATGTTCAGTCGGCTGTTAACGATATGCTAGAAGCCGATATTATTTCGCCCTCCTCTAGCCGTGGGGAGCGCCTATTGTGCTGGTTAAGAAGCAGGACGGGTCCCTGCGATTCTGCGTTGATTTCCGTCGCCTGAATAAGATCTCTGTGGCTGACGCGTATCCGCTCCCCAGGATGGATGAGTCCCTCGATGCATTGTCTGGTGCGCGATATTTTTCGACTCTTGATTTGTTATCGGGGTTTTGGCAGTTGCCGCTCGACGAAGAGTCGAAACCTAAGACAGCATTTCGGACTCCAGGGGGGCTGTTCCAGTTTAACCGGTTACCCATGGGACTTCACTCCTCTCCAGCGACGTTTCAGCGACTTATGGAGCTGGTTTTGTCGGGCTTGCAGTGGGATACATGCTTGATTTATATGGACGATGTCATTGTTTTCAGTAAAACGTTTGAGGAACACCTCCGGCGATTGAGAGGGGTGTTCTTGCGAATGCGATCGGCTAAGTTGAAATTTAAACCGGCCAAATGTCACCTCCTTCGTAGGTCCGTTAGATACTTGGGTCACATTGTCGATTCTTCGGGGATCTCCACCGATCCCGCGAAGACGGATTGTGTCGGTTCGTGGCCGACACCTACGTCCGTTTCCGACGTGCGTAGTTTCATCGGGTTTGCTTCTTATTATCGGCGGTTCGTTGAGCACTTCGCCACTATTGCAAAACCCTTGCACGCTCTAACGGCGAAGGGAGTGAAGTTCAAATGGGGACCGGAGGAGGAGGCCGCGTTTCGCTCCCTCCGGGACGCCTTGGTGGGTGCCCCACCCTTGTGTTATCCCGATTTTGCCAGTCCCTTTTTGCTGGACACGGATGCTAGCAACACGGGCATTGGGGGGGTGCTATCCCAAGTCGTTGGGGGTGTCGAAAGAGTTGTCGCCTACGGTAGTAGGGTGTTGTCTCCGGCGGAGCAGCGCTACTGTGTCACCCGTCGCGAGCTGCTTGCCATTGTTTTTTTTGTGCAGCAGTTTAGGCCATATCTTTATGGTCGTCACTTTACAGTCCGAACGGACCACGCGGCGCTACAGTATTCATTGAGGGTCGCCCAGCCCTCGGGCCAGTTGTCGCGTTGGTTGGAAGTCCTCCAGGACTATCAGTTTACGACTACGTACCGTAAGGGGTTGCGACACACGAATGCCGATTGCTTGTCGCGGTTGTTGCCTTGTGATGAATGCGCGTGTTTGTCGGGATCGGCGCGCTGTAAACCGACGCTTGGGGGGAGATGGGGGCACTGGCTGCGACAGCGGGCGCACCGATCGGGGATGATTCCACTGCCTCTCAGGGTCGGGACTCGCTGCTCTCGCTGTCGCTCAGCGAATGGGGCCGCCTCCAGATGGCGGACAGCTCGCTGCTAGCATTGCGCCGCAAGGTTGGGGGTCCCGAGGGGGACCAGGAGCGTACCGGCTCCTATGTACTTGAGCGGGGCGTGTTATTGAAATGGGACAGTTTGTCCCGGCGGAACGCACTCGTGGTGCCTTCCGCTGTGAGGGGGAGGGTTGTCTTGGCGGCACACGAACGCCTCTTGCACTTGGGAGTTAACAAGACGCTTGCCCTGCTTCAGCGTGACTATTACTGGCCGGGAATGGGAAGTGATGTGGTGCATATTCTGAAGGGGTGCGTTGAGTGCGCCAGGCGTAAACCACCGGCCGTGGCAGCTAATCCACCGCTGCAATCTATTCAGGTCTCGCGTACCAACGAGCTCGTTGCACTCGATATTTTGGGGCCCTTCCCAGTCACGCCGAGAGGGAATAAATATTTGTTAGTGGGGGTCGAATACTTTACCCGATGGCCTATGGCGTGGCCTCTCGCTAACCAGTCGGCAGCGGCTGTGACGGATGCCTTCGTCCAGGGCTATGTCCTGGACAAGGGGGCTCCCGAACGCCTGCTGACCGACCAAGGTAAAAAATTTTCGAGTAAATTGTTGCAAGAGGTGTGCGATCTGTTGGGTACCAAGAAGGTGCGTACCTCCCCGTACCACCCGCAGACTGACGGGATGGTGGAGAGACTCCACAAAACCTTGACTTCCATGCTGTGCCAGCAGGTGTGCGAGGCACATGTAGATTGGGACCTGCAGGTCCCGGGAGTCCTTGCCGCGTATAGAATGGCCCCCCATGCAGCTACGGGGTTTTCCCCATTCTATTTGATGTACGGTCGGGAAGCTGACCCGCCAATAGAAACGCAACTTGGCCTGTCCGCTCCACGAACTAATTCTAATTTGGCAGAACATATTAAGTTTAATATTCACAAGCTGACAGAGGCGAGGGAGGCCGCGCGGCTTAATTCGCGGGCTCGCCAAATTGCTAATGAACGGTTGCGGGCACGGAAGGTGTCCATGCACGAATGGAAACCAGGTGACAGGGCCTGGCTGCATTGCCCTCAGGCACCCTTGGCTACGTCGCCTAAATTGTTGAGACCGTGGAGGGGACCCGTGGAGGTCGTGCGCGTTGCACGGCCCCAGTGCGTTCAGATAAAGTGGGGAAAGCGCCGGTGGTACGTTCACCCCTCCCGACTGAAACCGTTCTCGCCTCCATATGGCCTCCCCTTGTGTCGTGATGGCCGGGCGTGTGACGTGACCGGCGACCCAGAGGGGGAAATGTCTCTGCCTGATCCACACGTATTTTCGCCTGATCTGCTCCCAGGTGTCTCGGAACTGACAGCTGCCGATCACCGGTGGCCGGATCTCCGCGGCGGGGCCGGCCCTTTCAGGCCCGTTCCGCGCCGTCTGGAGCAGCCGGAACCGCCGGACGGTCGTCAGTGTCCCGCCCCATACGATGGACCAGCCAGACGGACTCGCGCCAGGTCGTGCTACTTTGCATGACCTGCCTCGTGAGGAGTCGGGGCAGTTGGAGCGCCTCGTCACTGCGTGTAGTCGCAGGGACGTGGGGCGCGTTCGTTTCGAATTTGCTCGTATCGTGTTATTGTTGACTTTTCGGGTTCATTGTCAATCTGTACATAGTTATTCTTGTTGTTGTTGTTGTTGTGTTATGTTACGGGGCACACTCGGGGGGCTACGGGGTTTTTTTTTGTTGGTTGTCGTTTTATCGTCGCGGTTGGTTGTTGTTAGCAGCCGGGCCGGCTGCGAGCTATGTGGGAGGGGGTGATGTAGTGGTGATACGCGCTGGGTGTATATGTCGTGTGCCAGCGCGTATGTACGGGTGTGTGTGTGGTGACGCGCGCTGACGGGGAGGAGCAGGCGTCAGTGCGCGGGTGGGGGTAGTGCTGCTGATTGGCTGTGTGCCGGTGACGCGCCCAGAGGGAGTGATCGGGTAGCAGCGCGGTGTGATTGGTCGGGGAGTGGAAACACGCGCTGAGCGGAACCGGATCGTAGGGATAGCGCGTGGGGATTGGGTAACTGAGGAGCGGTGCCGACGTTGAGGTCCGCATCCGCTCCGTCTCCCGGGAAGAAGGGGTATATAAGGTGATGCACAGAGGAGCAGGGGCAGAAGTGGAACCATCTAAGAATGAAGACGAAGGTGCAGAGATAGAGCCCGGAGAGGAGAGTAATGGAGAGTAATGGAGAGTAGAGGAGAGTAAGGTATAAGTGTGTAGCCAGCGAGAGAGAACGGTCTACACGAGCTGAGTAATGTATAGTGTGTAGCCAGCGAGAGAGAACGGTCTACACGAGCTGAGTAATGTATAGTGTGTAGCCAGCGAGAGAGAACGGTCTACACGAGCTGAGTGATGTATAGTGTGTAGCCAGCGAGAGAGAACGGTCTACACGAGCTGAGTGATGTATAGTGTGTAGCCAGCGAGAGAGAACGGTCTACACGAGCCGAGTATGCATACGGTGTAGCCAGAGAGAGAGGAAGGTCTACACGAGCCGAGTATGCATACGGTGTAGCCAGAGAGAGAGATGCAAAGTCTACACGAGGCGAGTGGAGAGTGTAGCAGAGGCGCAGAGTCTACACGAGGCGAGAGAGGAGTGTAGCCGAGGCGCGGAGTCTACACGAGGCACAGAGAGCCAGCAGCACAGAATCCAGAGTCAAGAGAAGCGCATTGTGAAGAAGAGAGGCCACGCGTTGTATTGTTACAAGTCAAGATTTAATAAAAGAAGTGTGTTCCCGTCAAGGAGTTTCCTGCCGTCATTTTCCAATACTTCACCTGTAGACAGAGTGGCTCATTGAACCATCAGGTCTCCTTTTAATTAGGACATCCAAAAAGGGTAACTTGCCATCTTTTTCGACTTCCATGGTGAATCTGATGGCTGGGTGTATGGAATTTATGTGGTCGAGAAATTGGTCTAGAGCAGGCCGGCCATGTGGCCAGATGACAAAAGTGGCATCTACGTACCTCTTCCATAAGGTCGGGCGTAGAGTGGCAGTCTTGATGGCGTCAGTCTCAAATTTCTCCATGAAGATGTTGGCTACAACCGGAGATAGGGGGGAGCCCATTGGGGTGCCCTGAGTTTGCTTGTAGAAAGTTCCATTCCAGGTGAAGTATGTATTGGTTAAGCAGGGGGGGTACCCCAGCATTCAGTCCTTGATGAACCAAGTCTTCAATGATTGCGATGGAATGTTGGGGTACCCCCCCTGGTGAGACACTGCTTAACCAATACATACTTCACCTGGAATGGAACTTTCTACAAGCAAACTGAGGGCACCCCAATGGGCTCCCCCCTATCTCCGGTTGTAGCCAACATTTTCATGAAGAAATTTGAGACTGACGCCATCAAGACTGCCACTCTACGCCCGACCTTATGGAAGAGGTACGTAGATGACACTTTTGTCATCTGGCCACATGGCCGGCCTGCTCTAGACCAATTTCTCGACCACATCAATTCCATACACCCAGCCATCAGATTCACCATGGAAGTCGAAAAAGATGGCAAGCTACCCTTTTTGGATGTCCTAATTAAAAGGAGACCTGATGGTTCAATGAGCCACTCTGTCTACAGGAAAGCCACCCATACGGATGCTTACCTAAAACCGGATTCCCACCACCATCCATCCCAGAAGAATTCCCTCATCAAGACTCTATACCATAGAGCCCAATGCATTTCCGACCAGGAACACATTGGCAGTGAACTCAAACACGTACGCCAAGCTCTTAAGGCTAATGGTTACTCCGACTACACAATCCGCAAGGCCATCACTCCAACCACCAAGAAGGATCCTGTTGAGGAGCCTTTCAAGACCATCACCTTACCCTACATTGCTGGGGTCACAAAAAAGATCTCGAAAATCCTGATTAAACACAAGATCCAGGTCCGATTCAACACAGTACATAAAATCCGTGATCTGGTCCCGTCTGTAAAAGATGTGGTTCCAGACATACAGTACCCTGGCGTCTACAAACTAAGTTGCCTCTGTGGTAGCAGTTACATTGGAGAAACCAAACGACATGTCTCGGACCGCATCCGTGAACATAAAGCAGACCTGAAACACGGTAGGACAAACACCTCAGCCATGGCAGATCACTGTTACAATTCAGTGGGCTCACATGACATTGACTTCTCCAAGACAGAGGTTCTCTGCAAGCCATCTGGCTATCATGAGAGATTCGTTCATGAGGCGATCCACATATACAAACACAGAGACAATTTCAACCGAGAAGATGGATTCTGGCTTAGCAATCATTGGAAGGACATAATAAACCATTTCGGATCTTAACTGATTGTGTTCACGTTTACGGTGACTTTCAGACCGCGTTCCACTCACTGGCATGGTGCAGTGTGCAGAGTAATGTATGGTGTCGTAATTGTATAGTAAATATATAGCAGTGTGATACACATTAGGGTGGGTAGAATAATACATAGTGGTATATTAAAATGGATAAGGCAGCAACTGCAGCAGCAGCAACTGCAGCAGTAGCAGCAGCAACTGCAGCAGTAGCAGCAGCAACTGCAGCAGTAGCAGCAGCAACTGCAGCAGCAGCAGCAACTGCAGCAGCAGCAGCAACTGCATCAGCAGCAGCAACTGCAGCAGCAGCAGCAGCAGCAACTGCAGCAGCAGCAGCAACTGCAGCAGCAGCAGCAACTGCAGCAGCAGCAACTGCAGCAGCAGCAGCAACTGCAGCAGCAGCAGCAACTGCAGCAGCAGCAGCAACTGCAGCAGCAGCAGCAGCAACTGCAGCAGCAACTGCAGCAGCAGCAGCAACTGCAGCAGCAGCAGCAACTGCAGCAGCAGCAACAACTGCAGCAGCAGCAACTGCAGCAGCAGCAGCAGCAACTGCAGCAGCAGCAGCAGCAACTGCAGCAGCAACTGCAGCAGCAACAACTGCAGCAGCAGCAACTGCAGCAGCAACTGCAGCAGCAGCAGCAACTGCAGCAGCAGCAGCAACTGCAGCAGCAGCAGCAACTGCAGCAGCAGCAGCAACTGCAGCAGCAGCAGCAACTGCAGCAGCAGCAGCAACTGCAGCAGCAGCAGCAACTGCAGCAGCAGCAGCAACTGCAGCAGCAGCAGCAACTGCAGCAGCAGCAGCAACTGCAGCAGCAGCAGCAACTGCAGCAGCAGCAGCAACTGCAGCAGCAGCAGCAACTGCAGCAGCAGCAGCAACTGCAGCAGCAGCAGCAACTGCAGCAGCAGCAGCAACTGCAGCAGCAGCAACTGCAGCAGCAGCAGCAACTGCAGCAGCAGCAGCAACTGCAGCAGCAGCAGCAACTGCAGCAGCAGCAACTGCAGCAGCAGCAACTGCAGCAGCAGCAACTGCAGCTCCCTTTTATGCTGTTAATCCTGCATAATGCACATGCATATGTAGTACTAATCACATTCCTGCATTTCCCATAAAAATGCTAAATTCCTCTTGATATGCAAATTCCTTTGTCAAGGCGCCCAGCTTATATATATGCTCCAAGCTCGTGTGCTGTTTCATTCAGACTCTGTCGCCTCGACGGACCTGGTTTTCACCTGAGGACGGCTGCTTGCGTTGTGGCCGAAACGTCGTGAGAAAATTTTTATTATGTTTTATTTTTATTATTTTATTACTTCCCTTCTACGTGACTTTACCGAATGAACCAAGAAGATGAATCCCTGCAGTCACGAAAGCTTTAAATCGAAATATAATGCAGTTGTGTAAAGAAAATGATTGACTCTGGATTAATAAGTACCAAAAGAGAACATTTTCAGGAAGCATGTAATACCCTCTCCCCCACAAGTACCTCATCGGAAACAATGTTGTGGAAAAAAACCCAGTTGTGATGTGGTTTTGATGCTAACTGAAACTGTGGGTTTCCAAATATTTAAGTAATGCATGTTGTGCACAAAAGCAGTGCAGCTTCGTGACATATTGGAAAGGTGCCTGACAGCCTCTGTCAACTTTTAAAGCTGATACATTTTTTTAAAAGCCTGTCTTCCTGTTTGCAAATGTAGTGGGAGTTACAGCGCATCTTAAATTAGCCCAGAGCCGATGTTAGCATCTCTTGTAAAGTGAAAATACTGCTCAGCTTCACAACCAGTTGCATAGAAAGAGTGAATTTTCCTGTTTTTATATTTTTGTCGATGTTTTATTTAATTTACCTGCATATTGCAGGAGCAATATGAATGCTGAGCAGTTGAGATATCTCGCAATCCGAGTGCTCGCCACTGCGTCAACTTTTATGGGGTTGACATTTTTATTTCAGTAGCCGCCCGGTAACTTTGATAATAACGGTTTATTTAACATTGACTTAGGCGGCGTATAAAATACTGCACTGAACTGCATCAATGGGAAGCGGGGGGGGGGAGTAGCAAATCACGATTTAAAGAGAGAACGCTGCAGGTGATTAAATAAATACTGAACAAAAACAGCACAGCCAGGTATAATTAACCTGACGTCGACTTTTTAAATCAATTACTTTAAAACCAAATAGTATCGTTGATAAAAAAAAATGGAATGTAACTGATTATAGTGAAATTGAAAACATGTATTTATTCACTAGGTGATGCAGAATTATTAGTTTAAAGTAGATGATAAAAGACCCTGTCACATCGTCAATTGTACGTTGGAGTCATTGGCATGCTGGTTTCCTCATGATTTGTCTCAATTATAAACGTTGCAGTGGTTGTTTGTGTATAGAATGACTCGTCCCCATGACTGATCCAACCATACAGATATGGAATTGTCATCACCACCTCAGGTCTAACCATGTAGATGAGCACTGCCCATTCTCAACTGATCAGGCAAACAATTATTTTTGTTTTAAATGTAAAACATGAATAACCACAAACTTGATTTGAAGCTTTCGTGACTGTAGAAATTACTCTTTGGTTCTTTCGGTAAAGTCACGTAGAAAATAAATAAATTAAATTATAGAATACCACGTTTCAACTGCAACACCAGCAACCGCCATCAGGTAGAACTAAATTTGAGAGAGACAAAACACAGATACGGAGACACACAGACAGACACACAAGCAGAGAGAGACAACACAGAGACACAGAGAGAGACACACAACATAGACACACAGAGACCCAATGCCTCTGTGTCGAGGCCTTAAATAGAGAGAGAGAGGGGGGCAGAGAGAGAGGTGGGTCTGCTGGAGCAGAGAAATGAGCATGTCAATGAAAGACCCAACAAGATTGGTACATTTTAGAGAGAGTTGTGTGGAAATCCACCCTGAAGTGACCAAGGGAGAGAAAGATCGAAGAGAGCCTGGTAAATTTTAGAGAGAGAAATAGGCAGCTTGAGATTTCCACACAACTCTCTCTAAAATGTACCAATCTTGTTGGGTCTTTCATTGACATGCTTATTTCTCTGCTCCAGCAGACCCACCTCTCTCTCTCCGCCCCTCCCTTCTCTCTCTATTTAAGGCCTCGACACAGAGGCATTGGGTCTCTGTGTCTATGTTGTGTGTCTCTCTCTGTGTCTCTGTGTTGTCTCTCTCTGCTTGTGTGTCTGTCTGTGTGTCTCTGTGTCTGTGTTTTGTCTCTCTCTCAAATTTAGTTCAACCTGATGACGGTTGCTTGTGTTGTAATCGAAATGTCGTACTCTATTTTATTTATTTTATTTTTACGTGACTTTACCGAAAGAACCAAAGAGTGATGAATAACCACCCCTAAGAAAATAATATTATCAGGCATTCCTTGCAAAATTATCTCAATAGGTACCATACCAAAATGGTAAAGGTCGATCGTAAAGAATGACCTGCATTTAGACTATTTAACAATGTTTTTACGTTACATGTATATGAGGCGGAAATGGTAAGGTGGTTGGCGTGCTATGCTACAAACCTGGTGACCTGTGTTCAATTCCTGGCCAAGGCGAACATCAGTGAAAAGTGACATTATAACCTGTGACATCAGAACCCACACTGAACATTATGGTGAAGTACTGTAAAAAAAAACGTCCCCATTCGTGGATTGAGAATGTCAGGAATGGATTTAATATGTACACAATAATGTGTGGGAATATCCTGTGTACACTTTGTGTGTCCATTGACATATATAAAGTTACAACCAACAATGAAATTAACTTTAATGGGAACACTGTCTCCCTGGACGATGGACAAAAGAAAGCAATGGCTTCAATGCGGTGAGCCAACGTATCAGGGGCAGGAGAGGCACGCTCAGTACCGTGGCTACTTTAATTACGTTCTTTTAAAACACGACATGTCTGGAATTACGACGAATCCATCGTACGCATCATTTGCGTATATCCGTGTGTATTAAAATAATGTGTTTCTAATTTCAAACGCCCTCTTGAAGTCACCAACTACGTCCTCTCGCGAATTCAGGGCGTGTGGCAGGGTGCCAGCGTCACCACCGACCCAACCCGCACACAGCCCCACCCTCCACCCCCTCAATTCCATAGCCGCTGGGTTGAGAGATATATAGCGTAGGCTTTCTCAGCGGCTGACGCGGTTTCATGACAAGTCAAATGATGCGCTGGAAGCCAGGGGTACCTGCATTTGCATTGGTGGTGTCATTAGGTTAGTAATCTGCGAAGAAAGATGATGTTTACGATTGTTATTTTTGTTTGCTTGTTCTGTTTGATGGGTTAGCAGCAGAAACTATACTGAATACGGTGAACTGAATGTTCCTGTGATGGGAATTAGGCCGAATAGCCCCGCCATGCTGAACCACTTCGTTAAAAATCAAGTGTTTGTCTCATGCAGAGATACGCCATAGTTATATAAATGTGGAATTCCCACCAGTGCCTCAGTTGTCCATGAAAATTAGCACCACCCCATGCTTATTTTATGATGGAAACTGATTTTGGACTTTCATGAAACAACCAGCTTTAACACACCTGCCCATGTGATCAATTATCAGCGTCTTTAAATCCAATAATCACCAATTATTGATAACAATTACTAAAGCTGTAAGTAGGCCTCAATATAAATTGAAGCTTTTAAAATTTAATTAGGGCATTCCGACAAACACAATCATGTCATTATGCATGTGCCTGTTTACACACAATGCTAATTAAACAACATTTGAGACAACCACTGATACACTTGTAATTCACTTGTTCTAAGCTTGTTTTGACTTGGGGCAAAATCCATTAACAACAGAAGTACTTAATTACCCTTCATTATCCCCATGTTACCTGGATCCAAAAATGAAACACAATCCATCAGCTGAGGCATGCTGCTGTTATTAATTTTGTATTTCCCGTATTAAATGGAACCTAAACTGCAGCCATGGGTCTCGGGAGGCAACTCATTCCCCTAAAGCAGCTGTGCGTCTTCCATTACCGGCTGAGCACTGCTGTGATTTCATTAAAGCCAGTCGTCTTGCTAGTTTTTAATGCTTTCAGTCACCAGTTAAATACTGTAGCCTCCATCCTCCATTTATTCCGCCTTGAAGGCATCGTCCCGGGTTTTCTCGCCGAGGAATTGGGAGCAACGCAAGTTTTGCTGGGGCTGACTGATGCCCTGGTCATGAGTAGCCACACCGTGTAGCTTAATTACACAAGGTCTCCCTGATAAATATTGTGCAGGAGGTTTTCCATCACACTTTTTTTATTAAATAAAAACTACTTTTATTTGTGTCGGTATGCAAGATAGTTAAAAAATTCACGAAGGTGCTGTAAAGCGAACAAAACACTCCCATAAACCGAATTGGGAGCGTGTCCACCGAGCAGCTTTTTAAAAAGTGATTGACCATCGGGCCAATGAACGAAATGTCCCCAATATCTTTTGGCTCCATGCATTGTTTTTGAAATAAGCAGCTATATTTGGGCGTCGCATAGAATGCGGGTCCACCCATGCGAGTCAGCGGGACAGGAAAACGGTCTCCGCCCAGTCTGTTGAAAACCAACATTTATACTCCTCAGCCCTAAGAACAGCCCTGTGGCTCTTTCCCGGCTAAATATGAGAATGGCTGCAATGTAAGCTGCTGCTGCCTATAGAAGGGTATTTGAGGATATAGGTGCACACTGGATTACTGGGACAGAAAAGAACATGTCTGCATATTACCTCATTACAGCTGATCCGAAGCTGTGCGGTTTCAAATCTGGCTGTCGCTTGATGAAGCTAGTTGTAATTACTGGTGAAACGTCGTACTCAGATTGTAAATGTTGTGGCTTGGCTCTCCAACACACCGGTGTGCTGTACTAGTGACGAATTGGCCACGTTCTGTTTACTTGACAACCCTTACTAGTTGGATGTGTCAGGTGGTGGCGGGTTTAAACGACACATTTATATATTTACGCGATCTAACCCAAAAACCTCTAATGCGGTTTCTCCTATTTAAATCCCACACGCATAGGCCTTTTCTGTCGGTTGGTGATGATGGGGAGGAAAGAGCATAACATCAGTGGACTTTTCGGTACTGCCACCTGCCGAAAACATAGCACCGCGTTGGCCTACAACACCTGTTTTATGTATGGGGTGATTTAATCCTATCTCCCAGCCTTCCCTCAAAGCTTGTATATGTGAAATAGTAGAGAGAGTGTGAAACCCAGCTCAATAATCACACACCGAATGTAACTTTAAATATCTTGGGGCATGATACTGCATGTTGAATTACTAGGTGGCAATTACAAATGTAAATGTTTTATGCAAATCCTGGCAAACACGGGTTACTTTAAGTATATTTTAAATATACTTAAACTACTACAATTCTCATAATTTTTGACTGCATCATTTAAAATATGTTTTCATTTTAAGGTTTGAGTGTGACAGATTGTACGCTATATGCATGGACAATTGTTTATTTGCAAGATACTAATTATTTTTTGACAAACAGTTTTTGTACTCAACTTCTCGGTCCCATTTATCTTCGTCACTTATTTAAGTGTCCCCTTCAAAACAGACTAAATGGATATGATTTATGTGGCTGTAGAAATCACGTTTTTTATCTTTATTCTTTGAGTTGAAAATGCAAACTCAGCAGAAAAAAAGTTTTCTTTTCCACTAGAAACTAGAAGAAACTGAATTTTCACCAACACAATATGTGGCCCGCTGTCTCAGTGGGCTCTCACCAACAACTGACTGGTCAAAGGTATAACAACAGTCTTGCTGGAAATTCTCAAAAAAGTTAAACATTCTAAAGATCTGCCTGATCAAGTAAGCATGGTCCATTGCTCATTTTGACTGAGCATTGATGGAGCGTTGGAAATCCACATTCATGTGGCATGATCATTCTCTTCCACAGGGCAACCAATGTTGATTTCCCCTATAGCGGTGCTGTTTTTGATCAGCCACTGAGGAGCGATGGGCTAAGTTGACCCCCGACTGGGAGTTGAACTCAAAACCTTCAGACTTTAAATTGAGCACTCTTACCACAGTGCTACCCGCTGACGGGTTTTACAAAATGAGAGTAGATTGTTTCTTTTTATATTTGTATATATGTATGATGAACTTCCTTTGCACCATACGTCGCCAACCATGGTAATCGTAAAATTTAAATTTGATCGATAAGCAGCTTCCCTGCTGGGGTAACATGAATAATTTTCATGCAACCCAAATGAAAACGGCATCAATTCCTACGCATGCGTACACAATTCTATACACATATCGTGAGCTTAACAATCAATTTTAACATTTGAATCGATTAATCATTCCACCCCTTTTGTAATCCAAACTTCAAACAGCATGGGGGAGAGCTGTTGATGGTTACGCTGGCAGTTCAGCATGTGGGGCACTGTAGTGCCAGTGATGGATGTGAAGCCATTGTGTAGAACAGCAATATGGCCGCCTGCACACTCATCCAAAAACACCCGTCTCCCAGAGAAACCGCGGCTCTCAGCCCCGAAAGAGTTAAAGATGTATACTTGAGTGTCCACAATGAGCGAACGCTATATACCTAACAAATGCTTGTTCCTAAATATCCCATACCTTTCAATGTATTGTCCGGAAAATTAGCTAGCTGAGGATCTCTCTGGAGCCTTGCCAAACAGCTCTGAGATTCTTGCCAAGTTTTTTGTCTTGTTTACAGCACAGTAAGCACATACTCATTATTTTCCTCCAAGTGCTGACTTGGAATTTATGGCCTTATTAAAGTGGAAGTTATCGCAGAAAATTGGAAACTTTGGGACCCCATTTTTTGTGTGGAAAAAATTGTATCTTAAGGTCTCTATGTTTCTTTAAAAATTCAAAACACACTCCACTTTTTTCCCAATACGCCTCATTACACTCCGAATAAATGGCGAACATTTTGTAAAAGCCATTAATCTCTATAAATGTAGGTATTGTTCATGTATTTAAAAATATATATTTTATTCAACCCCGCAACTTTACACTAAAATTTCCTTGCGAGACCATTAGGCGATACGGTTGGGTGTCACTTCATCTATTTACTCCAAAATGCAGCCTGTTCCGTCCCAAAACAGACAGTTTCTTCCACACCGAGAGCACCACCGCCTGTACATCCCTATACGGAGTCACGATTCACCTTGATTGCACTGCTACTTGTTTCATCAGCTGCCATTGGCTAGTTTCAGAATGCGTGATTTAAATTTGCACCTCGACTTAACGGGGAAGTGCTTTATTATGCACGCGCGTGCGTGCAATTCCGCTTCAGTACCGTGCAGCAGAGGCTGCACAGCGGCTGTGAGGTTAGGCTGGGTGAAGCTGCTCTAAGTCCTGAAACCCAACTCCTGATATTATGTTTTTCAATATTATTCCTACCGACAGGCCGGACTTTGACGATGCATGGCTAAATGAGTGTTTGACAGAAATTAGCCACTTCAATCGCAACCCAGCTGCCAAATCTTCTCTCGAGGCATCCTCCCATACCACACTGGTCTTTATTTACAATCGCAGACATATCCCAGACCAAGAACTCGTGGCAAAGATTAATCGAATTTGGAAAAATCCTTATGACAGCAATCAGAAGCCTTGTTGACTAAGTTTATTTTATCATCCCAGTGGCCATGTTCCAAGTCAAGGCAAATTCATCTTCAATGGAATAACAGCAAGCTAGCAACTTTTCAATTTACAGAGCACTAATCCAGTACCATCTGTAAGGTGTATGATGGAGCAAACTACTTTACTTTTGAGTTGCACAATTTAAATACAAATTATTATTCTCAATATCCCGTTCATGATTTGGCTAGGTGCTGCTGCTGATAGGGCTTTTGACTTTCATCAGAAGGCTACAATTGTGGCAGCCAAAACATTAGTGAATTATAATTGTATTGTGGTTTTAACGAATTAATCAGGAATACCCCTGATCTTGTCAGAGTTTCGAAGCCAAGCAGGCTCGAGCTTGGATATTGCTTTGATGGGTTAACCACCATGCTCAAACGGCTTGTTTCCAGACTTATGGGGTTACATTGTGGGCAGCACGTGCAGTGCAGAAAAAAACATTGTTGTACTGTACTTCTATGCTCCCCGTCGCCACAAACCCGTACCGACCAACACAGTGAATGGTCAAATAACTTGTAAGAACCGCACAGGGCTGGATTGGCTGTGCATGTTATGCATTTTACAATTGCATTGTAATTTTATTGTGAGTCGTCCATGGGTCCACAGCAGATAATATCACTTGTTGGTGTCACCCAAGTCAACCAAAACTTTCGTGGTACCAATGCTTTCAATGAACAATCTAAGGTAATTATGCATCAACATTCATCTAATGAGCCGGTTATTATGTGATTCACTTCAGGTGATCATACAAAGCAAACGGAATATCTAAGGTTTGTCAACTCAGGCAGAAACGATGTATGTGCTGGTCCAAGGATTGAAATTGAAGCGGGTAAGTTTGTGCGAGCGAGCGAGTGAGGTGGCTGGCAGCCAGCCGGGCAGAGACAATTCCGATGGTTGCGTATGGCCAAACTTCAGCCTCTTGCCACCCAGACAAACCTCACTGCGCCACAAACATTCCATTCTGGGAAATACCACACAGCAACTTTTTTGATATTTTCTTATAACCACATGCTCCGGTTTACAAGACATATTTTCCGTCCTGTGTTTTAAAGAAAAAGATAGGTGTGTGTGCGTGTGTGCGTGCCAATATTTATATAATGTTAGTGACAGCAAGGACAAGTTTTGGATGCATGTTGCTGTCTAGCGGGTTTTTTTTTACAGTCACTTGAGCACAGATTCAAAGGCCCAAACTGTCAAGCACCAGCAACAAACAGCACTATCATAGTGCTTATAAGAGGTAACAACTTTCTTGCATTAAAAAAAAGGTTACAGGGCTTGGGAAAAAATAGATGAAGGAAGTCCAAAGTGGAACAGCACAAGGAAAGAAGCAGAAAGAGAAGTGTTATGACTTGGGGTATGGTGGCTGAGTAGAATACTTATGATCCAGAGAATACGGGATTCATATTACAAATTGTGCCGCTATCCGGCATCATGTCATGAGACGAAGAAAAGTCCTTCCTGGATTCTGAAACGTTGCACTGTATCGGAGAAAAGGGCCAGTACATGATGTCACAGAGCGATTTCAGTTGTCGTTGCAATGAGCCTTTCTCACTCGGCACAACACAGCTCTCTTTTACACCCCGTCAAGTGAATGTCACATTACAATTGGCATTTGTTTTAAAAGCACTGCCAAAGATAGGCTTTGGAATTGGCATTAGAAGTGTGTTCACTTTAGTACATCCACATAAAAAGTAAATAATTATTTTTAGCCCTTTGTCAATTCACTAACGTATGAAGATCTACGTCGGTCATGGAGGTTGTTTATCCATACTTTACTGCACTGTTCAATGCAAGTTGGTGAGGTTCAGGGTAGGGGTTCAAGACCGGTTCAGATATCACTTGCCACTGACGTTAGTCATGACCGGGAAGCGAACTCAGATGGCAGGCTTAATAGTGCAGGGCATGAATCACTGAATCAAAGCTTGACCCCAAATATATGTATATAAAGTACATATTAATAATGCTCATAAAGATATTTTGTGGCTTGTACTAAATGGATACACTATGCACACAGTGGACATGTGTAGTGTAATAGCGCTGGCTGGTGGACAGCAGTGGCAAATTGTGGTGGACAGACAGTACACACGCTGGTGAGGGTGTGCACGGTGTGTGGGCAGAGGGGAGGAACTAGGGTAAGGGTCACGGAGGACCCTGTCTGGAGGCCCCTGGAACCTGCTAGCGGGTTCCAGGAGGGCGGCGCGGTCAGGGCGGAGCCAGGCCGCGCTGGTAGCATAAAAGGAGCTGAGAGCGGGGGCTCGAGGCTGCCGGTTCTGGGAATGAACTCGTCTCGCCGTTGCTTTCGTCTCGTCACCGTCGTCGCTTAACGTCTCCGCTAGATATTCCGCTACGAAGGAGAGTAGTTGGCTAGCTCAGTCAGCGCCGTCAGTGTTAGACGGCTAGTGCTGCGTACAGGCTAGGCTGAGCTACTGTGGAGATGATGAGACTGTGAAAGTTGTTCATAAACAAAGTGCCTTCTAGAAACTCTGTCTCTGAATCGTTGATACTACACATGTACAGTGTGTAAATCAAGTTATCAGCCATTATTAAAGAATTATAAGAAAACAACAGTTTGAGCTGCATGGTTGAAATGTAAGCAGCATTTTCATTATAAGCTTACGTTGTGTAAACCTAAAGCTTTAGTATTCAGCACATAACAGAAGTGTTTACAAAATCACACCAGGGATGTTGGCACTGGCGGAGCCAGTGGGGGGGGTGGCACGGGCCCCCCCCCCCCCCAATGATCCGATATAAATCCCTAATTTCGATCAGATCATTTGGGTTTATTAGTAATAAGTCGGCATTTTGCGACCCCCACTGCCACTGTGTAGCATATTATTACGTGCCAGGGACTCTATGAGATGATAGGATAATAGTCTGAGTCCATAATTGGCAATAAGTAACGGAAAAGCAGTTATAAGTGACTCACAGAGTTGTGCGCAGTTGCATATACAGTACACGACTTCCCTGAAGGCATTCATTCACCTTCAGCGAGCGCGATGCCGATCACACACGGTTCGAATTCGACCCTCGATCGATGGCTGTGCCATCGCTGCACCGCGTCGAATGATAAGCAAGGGACAAGTTCTTACTTACTAACAACTCCTATTATTTTCATTGTTGGAGGGGTTGCCCCCCCTACCTGAAAATCCTGGCTCTGCCATTGGATGTTGGAAAACAGTTGGGTCTCCCTTAGATCTCAATACGATATGGGTCACCAAATCCCTGGCGGTCATTTGAGGGTTTAGAGGAATTGAAAGCATAAGGAAAAATATTCACACCACAAAATGCATGTCTGTATGTATATGCTTGTGAAACGTGGACTCCTCTCATAGTTATAAACATTCAGGCTGGCATGCCTACGATCCATCCTGGGTTTAACCAGGTTGGATTGTGTGAGGAGCTCACAAATCCTTGAAAGATCTGGACACATTCCCATCAGTGAGCTCCTCCGGCAGGCAAGGCTGCATTGGTTGGGTCAGCTTCTGTTTGGCTGCATAAAGGGGGCTAAACAAGCACGCCATGGGTAGGAGAAGAGATGGACTGATGCGGTATGGGAGGATGTGGAGTGGAGTGGACTTGCCGACGACTGGTACGAGCGGTGTCAAGATCGACCTCTATGGAGGAGGCTCGTGAAGGACGCTACTGGGCAGTTGGAGGCAGTCACCCTCCAGCAACAACGGAGGGCAGATTAGTGATGCTCACAACAATGAGCGGAGCGCCGGGTGACGAATATGCAGCAAGTTGGCACAGTAAGGAATACAGCTGGTGCATCTACCGGTCATCTCAGTCAGCCAACCCATGGCACCTGGGTCTGTCCCGAGATCTGCCAGCGAGCCTTCGACACCTCACATGGTCTCAAAGTGCACCTCACCTGGCACAGGCACCATGGTGATGTCACCGTCACTTATTGGCAAATGGCAGGTATTGGTACTCATATTGCTTTATCGACCTAGATTCAACTGCTGTGAATTCTTACAAATTTTTAACAATGGTTTATACTTTTATGGACACCTTGTATAAATTTGTTGATTAGAGGTCTCACCATACTAATTACAGGAATAAGCCCTAAGTGTTCAACTGCTGTTGCTTGTAGAAATGCAAAAGGTCATACCTTTACACTGGTTGGTGTTTTTGTCCAGTATTGCCTTCGTGGAAACGATCTTCCCATACCTGAAACAGACAAAAAAAACAAAGGACCCCTTTTTATTGCACCGTATACTTTTTTTCTCATGGGTAATGTTATTCAACCAATTTATACACATTATATAATTTGCACCTCCCAATGAATATAATGTCACAACAATGATATGCAACTCTGGAACGCTTTTTTCTTTGCTGCGCAGGAAAACATCACCAACGTGCCTGCAAAGAATTTCATGAATATCAACGGAAAAAAACATGCACACTCCGTGCAGCTAGCTCAATAACAAATGTGCTGTCCTGCTCCTTACAGACACCACCTTGCACATGATTGCGGTGTGATTCACCACTCGCTCTTCCCTGTCCAGTGTTGTACTTGATATTGAGTTATCCATATGACATTTCATTTCCTCATCAGCCATTGTATCTATGTAGTGCTGGATAAAGGCCTCCCCATTCTGTTACCAGACCTCAAAATCCTTGCAACGCCACAATCCAGTTACCCAACCTCTAGCCGTGGTAGTTGGCCTCCCGCATGCATTCTCTCCTCTGGCTGCCATTCCCCTTAGCTTTCTCGTCGATCATTCGTCGTCCATTATGCCAGTGCATTCTGCCCAAGCCCACTTCTTAACTGTCAATAAGGCATCTCTAATTGATGTCTGTTACTTGATCAATGCGTTCCTATTTCCGTACCTGAGTGTAATCCCAAGCGTGCAACTCCCGACGCTTTTTTTATTTAATGTTCACAATGTTCAGCTGAGCGTTGGTGGCTATGCACGCCTGCAATCCAGCACTGCAGAGTCGAGGATCACACACAGAGGTTGTGAAACTCCCTTCCCATGGGCGTTGAGGTGCCATACCCTGGCTCGCCAGAGGCGGTACAGAAGTGGACGAATTGCCATCTGTTTTGATCTGCACGGGGTTAGCACTTTGCCCACTTGCGCGTGTGGGTTTTATCAAGGTGCTCCATGTATGAAGATTCATTAATTGAATGAAAACATCTTAAAATGTAAAAACCCAATGCAGGCCTCTCCTGAAAACAAGTCCTACGACTCAGTGTGGCTCTCCTGGAGAAATCAATAATCATTATTATTTATTCAATTTTCTTTGTCAATGCCCTTGTTTCTCATCCCTATACCCTTGCAGGTAACGTGCAAAGATTGTGAACGTTCTTTCTTAGTTGCATTGGAATGTTACTTTTCATGAAAACATTCCGTTTTTCAAAGGCATCACCAACTGCCCTAGGTATGTAGACTGCATTTACCAGCTAAAAATATATCGTGGTCACAACACAAGAAACATAAACCTAAAGTGTTTAATGGAATAAATGCATATACTGTAAAAGTAATAAAAAGGTGAAGCTTCGCAGCCCAGTGAATTCAAGGAGGTGTTGCCTTCTGTTTTACTGCTTGAATAAACTAATTTGGTCATTTAGTAAAGTCTGTAAATTGTTCAGAGAAGATTTAACATCTCGACCTTGGCGCGTCCATATAGCCGTGATTCGTGCACACACAACTATTTCAGGACGTAAGAGAGATTTTGAGTGTCCAAGTGTAAGCAATTGGCAGCTGCTACAATTTTTCCTCTGTAATGACAACACACATTCCGCCATTGTTTCCATAACATTGACTGTTACTGGCTACGGCGTCAGGTCCATGTGTTGAGTATTGCCCTCGGCAATGGGTGATCTGCCTACTAAACTCTCCAGCACGTAATATATGACATTAATAGGTCAACTATTAACGTACAAACTGTGATTAGGTGTGGATGGTGCACATTGTGTAATCCACCACTTTGTAGGCACCGTTAGTGGTTCGTATATAGATCATGCCAGAGACCTCCATGTGCAGGGTTCGTGAGATGCCAACGAAATGCAGTAAATCAAGTAGGTTGCCGACCCACCTGCTGATTTACCTGCAGCGTGGACATTTTTTAAATATAAAAATACTGTTTACACAAACCGCTAAGCGCAATGCTCTCGCTGCATAAATAATTAGAAAAGATACAACTATAACATGTGAAATGATAATTGTGGTAGTTAATGTGGCAAAACTCCTACAATTTCTTTTTTAAAGCTGGTGACATTTTGCGAAAAGATTGTGCTAATATGTGGAGAGCCAGTTTACAAATAAGAACTATGTAGCTCCTAATTAAAGCAGCCGGCACATTTTCAAGTCCGAACTTCATTAAGCAAAGCCATCAGACAGAAACATTTTTGGCAAGGCGGGGAAAAGCAGACATTCCATTAAAACCTTGCCTCAATTGATTACCACTAAAACGTCGTCACTGTGATTGCATGGCTGCGCTTTGACATAATTAGCACTGATTACACGGCAAAGCAGTTTCATTTTGCAGCTCAGCTTCATACAAGCATACATTTTCTCGGTAAGTCCACCAGAGCAAAACCCACAATTGGATTTGGAAAAAACAAGGGGGGGTCCACAATTTACGAAATCTGTTGAGATAAAATTACTCGTATTTTCTCGACCAGGATACATTTACGAATTTGCAAGCTAATGTCAAACATTGCAAATCTCCAAATATTATTAGTAAAGAAAAACAACTTTTCTTTTTATAATGCTGGGGACTATTTTGCATACAATTCCAGTAGAAAATTACCCTCGGCGTTTCTATGCGGTAGAGTATTCAGATGGAAGGAGAAGGCTTTTTTTGAACATGTGCTTATCAGGGATTTCAGCATTGCCTTGTAGATCTTCTCGAAGGCTTTATACACATACATGGTGGCAGCGCTGCTGGCGCACTGTATCTGTACATTCCACGAACAGATGGAACCAAGCGTGTGGAGCCACTCGGAGAACGAGGATAAATGAACTCCGTGTACTTTTTTGCTCCTTGGCGCACGTTGACAAAACCCAGTCTTTTTCTCGCGTGTCTTGGCCAAATTAAACCACTCTGTCCATGACAAACACGTAATGGATTCCCCTTCACGGAGGCCCTTTTTTCGTGAGTTCAATTCGGGTGCGCGGTGATGTCCGTCCACTACATACTTTCTTCATTACCAGCGGCAGGGTGATCTAATAGAGAACAGTTGAATGCTCACTGCGTAGCGCTGTATTTCAATTAACTTTACTGTCCACAATGGCACAGAGACATTTTAAAAAGACACCGCAAACTGTGCCGCTTGCCTGAAGTGAACCTACAGCCAGCTGCTTTCCATTACATAAAAGAGTAATCTTAAAATTGGAGCTTTAGCATGTGCACCCGTTCCACAACAATTGCATTAAATACACTGCGGCATTTCAAAAGTCTCTCCCACGGTGTTGCATGGTCGCGGGTCGCAGTAGTGTGAGCTGTGAATAGGTTTGCCAACTCTGAAGTACCAAAAAGACTATGATATATAATGGGAAGAAAATCTATGAAAATACCGGTAGAGGGGATAACTCGGATTAAATGCATTGTCTGCAGTGGAATAATATTCAAACTTGATTTGAAGTTTTCGTGACTCCAGGAATTACTCTTTGGTTCTTTCGGTAAAGTCACGTAGAAAGAAAATAAATTAAATAGAATACGACGTTTCGATTACAACACAAGCAATCGTTATAAAGGTCGACCTAAATTTGAGAGACAAAACACATACATGGAGACACAGAGACACACACACACGCAGAGAGAGACACACACAACATAGACACACAGAGAGAGACACACACAACTCTCTCTGTGTGTCTATGTGTTGTCTCTCTCTCTCTCTCTGCTTGTGTGTCTGTCTGTGTGTCTCCATGTCTGTGTTTTGACTCTCTCAAATTTAGTTCTACCTGATGACGATTGCTTGTGTTGCAATCGAAATGTCGTATTCTATTATGGAATAATATTACAAACTGACAAAAAACTGCGAATGTTACTATCTCGGAAGGACTTATAGTTTTCACAGGACAGATGCCTCAACAAAAATAAAATCCTGGGAAAAACGAGGACAGGTGGCAACCCTAGCTGTGAGTATGTTTGATTGTGCAGAAAGAGCTATGAAGCAATTCAATGGTGTCTATTTGATCAATGCCCCTCACACTGGTGGAAGCCTCTATCTGAAGATACTATTACTGTTGTCATACAGTGAGGGCATCTGTATTTAATACAATTATCCTTCACTATTTTATTGTGGGTTTACTGAAGGTCAAGAGTAAAGTAAACATTGTCTCCAAATTTAAATTAAAGTGGAGGGGTTTTTCTCTCCATAGGTAGTCCTCAACCAGAGATGGAAATTCTACATTCCTTTAGCTGGAACCAGACTTGACATGGGACTTTGTAGAAACTGGTACTAATTTAGTTGACCCTCAAGTGATGATGTGCTGACCAGACTCTATGATTTTAATTCGCAGTATTTCAATAGAGTTGAGCGCCGACTGTTGCTGTCACGTATATATTTCTCTCCGCATTTAAGCATTACAGTAATTTCTTAAATCCCTCTCTACAATTGCCACGGAAAGGTCTTGTTTTACTTGTAAAACTACAAAGTTAGTCACGAAGACTCTTGAAAAACATGCTTCCAAACAAATATTTGTACAACACAAAATATTAACAAATTTTGCACTTTTTTCCCCCAAATTAAAAGTTTATTTTGCACATTATCTTTCTCCATTTGCCACATATATAATCAATCTTCTGACAAAAAAACATGCCAGAATTCAGACTAAATGGTTTTAATGTGGATACGTTTCATCTGTAAAAGAAACCAGTTGTTTTTTAGCAAACCAAACCCTTGCCTCCCACACACCCACCGTGCATAACATACCATCCCTGTTCCCAGCCCCACAGTAACCCTAGATTCGCCCAGAAACAAACAGTGACCGGAAGTTCCCAGCCATTTACAACTCGCAGTTAAAGTGACTGTTTACTGGAAATCACGCAATCTTGGAGCCAAGCAGACGCCAAAGCCATGGCGCCTACGTCACCACCGCATGAAGGAAATGTCCGCCCCTGGGAATTTTTTTTTGCAAACCACATATTAAAAACTAGCTTTACTACCCGGCTTCTCTAGGGACTTGGATTCACCACGCCCGGCCACCTTCGTCACCCCAGTGGCGATGTTCACACACCACACCAGTTAATTGTTTGAGGCTGAGTCGATCTACAGGAGGCCCAGGACCGGTTCAAATAATCGTCACCGGTGGTGGCCGTGAGCAAGAATCGAACTCGGGTCGCCGGGTTCGTAGCGCAGCGCGCTAACTACCACACTACCGCTCCCCACACACAAACGCGTACGGCAGTAAACGACTGAAATAATAAAGCAATTTGTATTTCACTTTACCCGCGATCAGCAGGCACACTCCGTTACGCTTCCGCACACGGGTCACATGATAGATGTGACGTCACAGCTCACTTGTCGTGCAAAATATACACATTATTGCCCCCCCCCCCCAAAAAAAATACAAAAGTCTATTTTTATCATTTGTTGCATGGTGTACAGTCTGGAAAGTACCCACATGTCAAGAAGTACGCTAAACATTTTGAACAGACACACATAATCACAAATTTCCCTTGTATATATATGGATAACATAAAGTAATAACAGTAAAATCTTGATTTGCAGCTTTCATGACTGCAGGAATCCATACTCTTTGGCTCTTTCGGTAAAGTCACGTAGGTATAAAATAAAATAAATCACGACGTTTCGGGCGCAAAACAAGCATCCATCATCAGGTGGGAAAGCATGATCTGCTGCTGAGGCAGACTGTTTTAAAAGGTCTGAAATGGGTGTAGCCCAAGGGTCATAAAGAAGTGGCCGGGGTTAGTGATCTTAACGTGAGAAATTCGCGTGTAACTGTAAGATAGGAGCAGAGCGGCCTCCTGGACGAGGGCACAGAAGTGGTTATGTTAATGTGAGAGATTAGCATGTTCATGTAAGATCGAAGTGTGGTGCAATCCAAAGGCATGAGAGTTCAATCTGAAGGACATGTGAGCATGAGAGATCTAAGAGAGAGGCATAGAGAGAGAGAGACACACAGAGAGACGGAAATAACAGCTGACGTAGGCAGGTAGGATGGAAACTGAGCAATCATTGGAAGGACGTTATTAACCAGGTAAAGTCTTAACTGACTGTAATGTTTCCATCCTACCTGCCTATGTCAGCTGTTATTTCTGACTCTCTGTGTGTCTCTCTCTCTCTAGTAATGTTGTTCTGTGTTTTCTTTGCCTTTTCCTGCAGTGGCCATGCACTGCTGTGGCTGAGCACTCATCTTATATCTATATATATAAAAAAGTACAAATTTGTCTGTGGGTGTGTGTGTTCGCGCGTTTGCAAAGGATTTAGCTCTCCAACGGTGGGGTGTACGTTAAATAAAATAGACAGGTACCACGCCGTAAGCCCTGCCGTGAGCAAGCGCTATTCCTTTTTCACATCCGTCAACTTAAAATGAGTTGAATTAGCGATGTAGTGCGATATCTGTGCGCTTTCTTTTTATTTATTTATTTATGACGCGTGCACGACCATACCAACTCACGCACCTTTGGTGGTGAGGACGGCCCATGCCAAGTCGCACGCCTTCGGTGGGAGTGAGGGGGACATTTTATTGTGTAAAAAATGCTATAAAATTACAATAAATGCTCAGGTAAATTATTCACTGTGTGATGTCCCCCCCCCCCACCCCGATGCGTGCAGTTACTACAATACAGTGGGTAGATGCTACCACTATAGGCCATAGATATTACTGCAGAGCGGCCGGGGAGATAGTGGCTGGGGGGGGGTCAGGAGTAGCAACCCAGCCCCAGCCTGCCAAGGTGCCACCTCGGCCAGCTGGACAATCTAGATGAGGCCGGAAGCTCTGCACGGGACTAGGCCTCACCACACCACTCTGTCAGGTGAGTACTTTGTGCTATAGAGTCCATAAATACTGCTAAAGAGTCAGCATGTACTACTGTAGTGATAGCAGGTACCACCAGTCGGTATGCACTGCTGTAAAAATCATAGCAGGTACCACCACAGTCAGTATGCAGTGCTGTAATCACAGCAGGTACCACCACAGTATGCACTGCTGTAATCATAGCAGGTACCACCACTGTCAGTACGCACTGCTGTTACATTTTTAAGAGTAGTTTTGAAATATTTCTTTGGCCCGGGCAACACCGGGTACTTCCCGCTAGTTATTATTAAACTCTGAAGGTAAGGTAGTGATTATAAAGTGATTGCAAATCCCGGTAGGCAATTAATTTGGCCAATCACCACCATCCATCCCTATAGCACTGATACAATTATTGCCGTAATGTGGAAAGGCAACAGTCGTCGTCATATGTAGAGATTGGCTCTTGCCAAGGAAATGTGGATTTTTTTCCACTGGCTTATGGCCGTCACATGGGATGGGGGGGGGGGAGCTTCATAGTCGTTCAACTTGCAGACTTTGACTTTTTGCTTAGCTTTAAGTAAATTGCATCTTATCTTATTTTATGTGCTGAATGTACACTGGTTGTCTCATAACTTAAGCATTCAATGAAATTTGGGCACGGTAAATGAGCACTTGCATGATAAGTCATGGACAACAGTGGTGTAGCTATCGAGTGTGCAGGCGGTACAAATGCACCGGGGCCTATGGGCCAGAGATCAGGCTATGAAGAGGGGGGATATTTGACAGCAGAGGGGGCCCATTTCATTCCTTGCACCAGGGCCCATGCCAACGACGCTATATACTACTAATGGGAAAGACTATTTTATAAAATACCATAAAATATTAAAACCTGTAATGTTAATGATTTAAATTGAAATGCATGGTTGTGAGAAATATTTCCTCTTTTTAACTTGTAATTGACAAAATTGCAAGGCTAAAAATAGCCACTGCCTTGTTAAATGTTCCAAAAATGTATGCAATTATTATTTGTCTTAAACCACATTTGTAAAATTTTGCTGAACGAAATCACAGTTGACACATATGCGCAGACATATGGTCGCACTCATTACACACAAAGTGCTTGCCACAAATTAACCACAATACCTTGTTGACCTCATCAATGAGCATAAACCAGCATGCAAACTCCGGTCATCCTCGCAGTGGCTTTTGGCTCGCCATCGAATAAAGACGGTTACTGTATCGCGCGCTTTCAGATGCGCTTCTGCTGCCATCTGGAACGCTCTTTCTTCTGATATGAGGAAGCCACTGGAGCTATGCACTTTTAAATCTAGACTGCAAAATAATTTATTTAGACCTGCTTTGTGTTTAGTTTGTTGTCCTTCCCCCGCACCTCCGATTAGCACGGTTGGCTTCGTACGGTGCAAAAAGTTCAACATACATACATCATAACTGGGTGGCTTTGGCTGTACCCCATGCCACAACGACAGATAAATAAAACCTTAAGCGTCACCTCATAAATCTGTCAGGTGCACACACGCTCACAAGCGCAAATATTTACATGCCCCAGCTCTACCCTGTACTCTTCCGCTCCTCCTCTCTCCAGGACACGTGCAAGAAGGGAAGGAGAGGGCCTCTCATATCCACCGCATGCGCTTTAACGCTCTAACGAACACCTTCGAGCGCACGCTAATTCTCCCATCCCGCCTCCGCTCCTCGTGTAAATTGCATCACCTTCGCCTTGCCGCCTTCCCCACTCAGAGTCAATGAAACTTGACGCAACGCGAGATCCGGAGGACCACAGCGTGTCTTCAATATCTTTGTGAGAAATGAGTTGAAATGAGTGAGGTGGAAAAAGTATGTTGAACAATATTTTGACCAACAGTGCCATATTCAAATTGATGAATAATTTATGGAAGAATTGTATAGTAACTGCATTTAACAAAAACATATTTATTCTCTAAACTGTATATGAAAGTTTTCATAATCACTAGCAGGAACCCGCAAAACTACTGCAGTAAAAGGATAAAGAATATGTACGTTTTATCATCAATCCCTCTCCGACACCTCACCAATGGCATGCGACATCAAACTCTGTCCCCTCTCCTCACCACTCCCGCGTCTCTTGGCATCATCGCTCCCCGTCGTCCACCTCGCCCGTGTCGCGTGATGTCACCAACCCCTCTTCTCACCAACCGCGCGTCTGATAACGTCACCCACTCTCCTCACAACATCACCTCAATCTTGTATGACGTCGGTACTGCTCTCCCCAACAGCCCAGTGTCTGAGGTCCTCAGCCCCTCCCCTCCACCTCACCAGTGTGGAGTCATAACCCACCCTCCCCACCATGCCATTGTTAATGACATACAAACAAGCGTATTCTTATATTGATATTTGTTAAACATACATTATTGTTATTATCCCTTCGTATAAAAAGAATTGGACTGCCAGAAGTTCGCAGTTAATGTTACCAGTTAAAATGTGATTCATGAACAGAGGCGATTTCAGAACAAATATTTCCATAGCAATCCATGCCACTTATTTATTGAGCGACCGACCAATCCTGATATAAAAAATTTGATCATTTAAAATATCGCTAATAAAAAACACGTTTTGTAAAAAAGAAAACCTGTATACCTAACACATAGCCTGAAAGAGAAAGCAATCATTTGTATAGAGCATAAAACGTTGTATTAACTTGATGACATTAGGTAACCGTAACACTAATGCTGATGCAACTGAAAAGTCTGAAAACCCAAGTAACCATTACCTCTGTAATTGCACCTTTTTCCCCCTTCTCGACCTCTCGATTTATATCCGTAGAGTTCGCGCTTCGATGCCTCCTATTTCTGTATAATGTTATCGCCGTCAGGAAACCACTTTTGCAGAAGACAGCCAATCCCTCATTATCAGTGAAACGAGGCCATGCGCTTCTCGCAGAAAACGGAGAAGGTGAATAAATCTCCTAATGTCTGCACCGACGCAGGCTGCTCCACCAAGGCAGGCTGCATACGCAACGGCAGCCCCTCCAGCTCGCCGACATACAGTATGACTAACACGCAAAACCTTGAGACGAGATGCCATTATTTGGACGTATTGCACTTCAGAAGTTGTGGAGGGCACACCTTGGCATGAGCCGATCTGGCGACGGACACATCCCGGGATAAAGTGTGCAGCGCAACTGGGAGAAAGGCACTCATTTCACACTTTATATAATTCTCAATGAGATGTAATGTGTGCATAAATAATGCTTTTCTCTCAGTAACTCATTGCAGTCACATTTCCGCATCTTATCTGGGCCTGTCACAGTGCAAAACACATCATCAGTTTGTATAACGCCGGGATACTTGGGAGGGGAGAAAAAAAAAGAGCACACAAAACTCGAAACTGATATGTCAATAAATAAAACATGAATGTTTTATAAATGCATTTTCGTTGAGATTAGGCCATTATTTATTTATTGATTTTGAGAAAATGGATGCAAGTGGATAAGAGGCTCCATGGCATAAACCGCAGGCCCTCTTATCGGAGTGGTGTGCTGAAATCTCTGGGGTCTCATGTTCGATTTGGCCAAGGGCGGAAACCATCACCACTAATTCAGCTCTGGTGCCTTTGGAAGCATCGCACACGCATCAAACTTGACAATCTCGGCACAGTTACCCTTGGACCGAGTCCACAGAACAAATCTGTCCGTAAATTCAGGCAATCAGACTATGTGGCACCTTAGGCTCTGAGAGTCTCACCTGTGCAGCGGCGAAAAAACAGCAATTTCCAGCTGACACCATTGGAACCTCCTTTGCCAGTAGCATAATATGATAATTGTTTTTTTACCCTTTTATCTGGCAACAAAACTGACACATTTTTTTTACAAGGAGTCATGTTTGCATTGACCATAATACCTGCGGTCGGAATGCAAACAAAAAACACAACTCTGATAATGTATGCACTGTCCTTGAAATTGATTTCCAGCTGGTTCGGCAGAGATGTCTCTGTAGGATACTATGAGATAATTTATCAACCAGTGGGAGAAGTCCCATAGCAGAACCAGTTTAAAAGCACGCATGCCATCTATGCTAGGAATTCAAAGGCAGGAAAGGTTGCATTTCTCCTCACCTGTTGGTCAATGTTCAGTACCGACGCAGAAGAAAAAAGTTTTCAATGAGACAAAAATCCCTTTATGGATTATTTTAAAGAATATTACAACATCACTCAAATGGTGAGACCTTCAGATTGTGTACCTGGGATACAGAACCCCAGATAGAAATCTAAAGCTGTCTGACTGTCCGTGAAGCCAAGCCCAGTGCTGCGCAAAATGTAAAATATTAAGATATGGTATTATTTTACTTGCTCCAGAATCACGCAAAGGATGATCCATCTCTGGCAGCCTGTCATCTCTCTGAATCTGCACCACAAAACCTTCTCACTCAATGCCTCGTGTCACCGCTTGCATTTGATCTCGGGGGGGCGGGGGGGCGGAGGGGAAGAGTACCGTGGAGGTGCCTAGACAGCGTTTATAGATGTCATGTCAATGCAAAACTACGTAAGCCCTCCCAGGTGCTTTTGAGGCACAGTGACAAAATATGTGCACAAAGGACAGCTCAAGGCCATTCAAATGCGCTGCCAGAGATTCTTCTTAAAGTTAAATTCTTAATCTCTCATCTCTTGTTGCGTCCGTACAGCACAATGTGCGTGGTTCAATTTGTTAACGGCACAAACAGGAATGCATCGCCAACCCCTGCGACACAAGCGTGGTTACGATCTAAGCATCTTAAAACATGTTTCTCTGCCTCGAACAGTCTTAATAAATACGGCGGTGAAATAATCACATGCGTCGCATTAGTACCTGCATAATAATGCACGTGCAGCAAATTATAAAATGTATCGTTCTTGGATTATTATAATAATACAGTTGTTGAAATCCAGTAATCTTCTTTCTTGCAATGTTAGAATGTGTATCTTAATTGTGCTCTATATTATTAATATCTTCATCACAATTAGGAGGCATGTAACATGTTTTCTGCTTCAGATTGCTTTCACACACAGACAGCAGGGGGTAAGTCGTGGCAAAAAAAATCTTTGTAATTACAGAGCATTAATTTTAAGGCAAAATATTCCTTCGTGTCAGAAAATAGCAAGATGAAGCTGCCACTGAATCTGTTACATGATGCGGTCATTCGCATCTTCCCCCAGCTCTCAAGACCTCCTACGGCAAGCACATTGGCACCATCATGGCAGCCAAGGTCATTTTCTTGCTGACATAGGGGAGGGGTTTAATCTGATCTACCATTTATCTGAGGCTTGCTAGCCTTTTATTAGCATGTAATTCACTTTAGTTAAGCTCAACTGTGGCCTCGGTAGCAATAAAATGGTAACAAAAATTAATCACAAGTTTTAGGCGATGGCTGAGCAGCCTCTGCTTAAGAAGCTGTCACAGGAATCACTATTGAACCCTGTCAACGGCTTTCATTTTCATGGCAATAACGATTACATTACAGCACATTACATAATGAAACACGTTTGAAATTAAAATGGCTTTTTACGCACATTTTTCTGTTTTTGTATCCTTTTGCAAATGCTATATTCAATTGTCCATGACAAAGAAGAAAATACGTAACACCCCACCGAAACAAAATGTCACCTGGAGTTACCATTAGCTATGTAAAATTAAAAACCAAGCTGGGTACATTACATTTTTTCTCGCACTTTAAAGGTGCATGTACCGACAATAAATAGAAATTATTAACAGCCCAGTTTCCTCCACGAGAATATATTTGTATAAAACCTTTACACATTGTATTTATAAGTGAAAACATTTTACAGAGTGAGGAAATGTCTGTTTAACAAAATGAGTTTCTCGCAGTACTTCAGATCAATGGGCTGAACGCAGTAACGCTAAGCAGGTGATCGTCTTGAAACCGTGGCGCGTTTTGGCTTATGCAATGTTTACTCGTTTTCAAAATGATGATTTTGGGCCGTGGTAGTTTTGACATTCAATGGTGTATCCAGGCAGAGTAGGGCTACATTTAAACTAGAAATGTTAGCTATGTTTTATAAATGTGAACAGCAAAAGTTTCACTTTTGTAATTTCGTATGCAATGTATTCTAGGCAGCAGCATATTTTGTCATCAAATTTTCAGTAATACCACAGCCGCTCCACACTGACCAACGATAGACAATCAATCACAGGCTTCCCCTGCAAAATTTTCAGTTGGGCATTGAGGGTACAGAATAAATACAGAAGGGAGATGCTGTGCAGCATGGGAGTTAACTGTAAATATTTCACTCATTTGTTTATTTTGTTTTGTGCTTTATTTACACGTGTTTTTTTATCATAGGATAATAAATGTATACCTCATGCATATAAGAATAATGCCAAACTTGATTTGGAGCTTTCGTGACTGCAGGAATTATTACCCTTTGGTTGTATGCTATTATTTAATTTATTTTTCTCTCTATCTGACTTTACCGAAATAACCAAAGAGGAGAATTATGTCATTTATTATATCCAAGACAGCAACGTTGAGTCTCAAGATACATTTCCAGGAGGGTCCTACATTGGGATGTTTGGCCAATTCCTTCTTACGCAGTGTTTCGTTTGCAGCAGGAAACTGGAGTACATAGAGAAAATCCATACACATTTGGGGGAAAACACTCCAAGATCTGCACAGATGGGTTTCATGGACCAAATTACTGTACTCTTCACATCCTGGTCAACCCGTGCCTCCAAAACACTGGATCAGAGGTGTGCGCCAACCATACCAAGCTACAGGTGTCATTTAAAGTGTTTAATGTTGGTGAAAGCCCTAGGTCAGATCTCATGACAGATTTTCATGTAATTTTAAATGTAGACACATGGTCGAGGAATCTTCCCTAGTTTTCTCTTCAATACACGTTTAAAATATCTGAGATCAAATGAATGGCATTATCCTTGAGTGGATGCATGCTTCATCGATCAATTCATTCTTCTTTGCATAACCAGGTAACAGCCCAGGGAGTGTCATTGTTTTTGCAATACTGCCCTGAGTAATTGTAGTTGCTCAGGAGATTGATGTTTTATAATGTAGTGGGCATGTAATTTAAGAATTTGAAATTTGCTCCATTATGCCCGCACACAATGTCTAATCTCGCAAATAACATCACAGGGAATAACAGTAGTCACAGTGTCTCCTTCATCTTCTTGGTTCGTTCGGTAAAGTCACGTAGAAGGGAAGTAATAAAATAATAAAAATAAAACATAATAAAATAAAATAATTCTTACGACGTTTCGGCTACAACGCAAGCAGCCGTCTTCTTCATTCTTCACCTGAAGACGGCTGCTTGCGTTGTAGCCGAAACGTCGTGAGAATTATTTTATTTTATTATGTTTTATTTTATTATTTTATTACTTCCCTTCTACGTGACTTTACCGAACGAACCAAGAAGATGAATCCCTGCAGTCACGAAAGCTTTAAATAGAAGTGTCTCCTTCCTCAAACAATCGTGAGGTGGCACTCATTTCCTTTGGCAGATTTGAGCCAATCGTGGAAATTCCACATTCCACATTTTGTGGAGCGCAGTGTTCCCATGAAAAAAAAACATTGCTCACTTTCCATAAACCGGTATTAAGCGATGATTGGATGAGTCATACTCCGAAAGGCAGACCCGTCCTGCTTTGCTCTCTGAGACTTTTGTTAGATTATGGGCGAATTATAAATGTAAGTTATTATTGAAGTTAAATTTCGATTTAAAGCTTTCGTGACTGCAGGGATTCATCTTCTTGGTTCTTTCGGTAAAGTCACGTAGAAGGGAAGTAATAAAATAATAAAAATAAAACATAATAAAATAATTCTCACGACGTTTCGGCCACAACGCAAGCAGCCCTCCTCAGGTGAAGAATGAAACACCACCAAGCTTGGAGCGTATATTTAAGCTGGGTTGGAGGGGGGGAGAAGAGCGCCTTGACAAAAGAATTTGCAAATCAAGAGGAATTTAGCATATTTATGGCTGAGCTACTAACAGTAAGTAATACATTACAATTCTATGTCGCAAAAAATATAATATGCTTCCAGCTTATTGGAAAGTATATTTAGTATACTGATGATACTTTGTAGTTTATACTTTAGTTTTTTACGTGGTTGTTTAGTAACTGCAGCTACATACTATTAACATTCCTTCCCTTTGTTAATGCTACCCCATCCCCTCCCTTTGATGCTGCTAATCCTGCATAATGCACGGGCATAATATGACTTTGAAACCCCCCGCCCACCTCCTACGCATTTCCCATAAATATGCTAAATTCCTCATGATTTGCAAATTATTTTGTCAAGGCGCTCTTCTTCCCCCCTCCAACCCAGCTTAAATACACGCTCCAAGCTTGGTGGTGTTTAATTCTTCACCTGAGGAGGGCTGCTTGCGTTGTGGCCGAAACGTCGTGAGAATTATTTTATTATGTTTTATTTTTATTATTTTATTACTTCCCTTCTACGTGACTTTACCGAAATAACCAAGAAGATATTAATGAAGTTGTTGATATGAACTTGCAACCTTCAGATCTGAGTTAAGTGCTCTGCCAAGGTCGGCCAGCGAAAAGGATAATTACAAGAAAGCTACTGGAAAATCGTTGGCTCCACTAGAGACAAAGGCTAATCTCCATATATATAAAAGGCAAAGTTGTGAATATGTGTGTCTGTTGAAAATGTTTAGCGTACTTCCCGACATGCAACAAACTTGAAATTTTCCCTGTGAGTACTTTCCAGACTGTACACCATGCAAAAATTATAAAATACACTTTTGTTTTTTTTTGGAGGGGGAGCTCAATAATGCATATATATTTTGAGCTGTGACGTCAAATCTGTCACGTGACCCGCACATGTGGAAGCGTAACGCATTGTAGTGCAGTGGTTAGCGCGCTGCGCTACGAACCCGGCGACCCGAGTTCGATTCCCGCTCACGGCCACCACCGGTGAAGATTATTTCAACAGTTCCTGGGCCTCCCCTAGGTCGACTCAGCCTCAAACGAGTAACTGCTGTGGTGTGTGAACATCACCACTGGGGAGACAAAGACGGCCGCGCGTGGTGGATCCAAGTCCAGGGCGAAGCCGGGTAGTAAAGCAAGTCATAAATAAATACAAGCTCTGCATTCCAACTATGGTGAAAGAAGCAGAGATTTCATACAAGTAAAAACATATGTTGCTAACTTGAGTCACTGGGAATAAAACAATCTCAATATTCCAAAGTAAATTCAATCATTACATATATGTTAAACTGGATTTCAATCGTACGCATGCCAAATATTTAACATCAAAATGCAGATGCATTCTATGGAGCTAATTGTTGCTGTACCTGTGTTGCTTTGAGCTATTTGTAATGCTCGTGCGTATCTACATCAGCGTCAAGGGGCGTTTTACTGAGGGTGGTAATTAAATATGCAGTTTAAGGAAATAACAAGAAACGAAAAAAAGAGTATTTAACTCTACTGGATTTGGCACCAACTCAACTGTTCACATCTTTGGCGTGGAAAACAAAACAGCGTCCCAAACCACGGCCATGTGTTTCTCATTCACTCATTCCTTCATTCATCGATCATCTCTCACTTGTTAACTGCAGCTGCTAAACAATACGGCAAAGTCCATTTTTTTCATTGTAAGAAACTGATGTAACCCCAAAGTGTGAAATTTCACGCTTTCAAAATAAACATTTGATAAGAATGTTGTTCTTCTGTCACCTAAATACCACACACGTAATTGAAAGTAACTGCTTCTCAACATTAAAAAGTTGCGAAATTCCTCTTCGTAGAAATATGATAATGAACCTGGCGACATAAGTGTGTATTCACTAACGCTCCACTGATACGAGATGTGCTGGCTCCACGCTGGAATTGCATTGCTGCATTCAAGCAATGCTGCTGCACTTGGTTTAAGATAACTACCTACGTGACTTTACCGAAAGAACCAAAGAGTATAACTGCACAGAATACGTTGCTGCTACTCACTCCAAGCGACATCACTCATTATGAAGATGGCCCTTTCAAATTATTGGGCACCTGATTCTCAAGAAAATATTTCTCTCAGTTCCCCACACCCTCACCCCCTTTAAAAGCCCTTCGAGTGCCAGCTTCAAAATCACGAAGGTTGTGCCAAATATCTTGGTAATCCGAAGTGCTCAAAACATAACTGTGAATACATTTTTTTACTTATCACTAATATAACCATAGGTAGGGGAGAGGGGAAAACACATATTGAACTTAAAACACCCAAGCCGACCTACAGTAGAATAATTTTCAACGAAAGAAATATAGTTGGACAAGGGCAGGAGAGACCGTCTTGGCAAATGGATACATTAAACACTCCAGATAGGTGCTCAGAAACCAACATTTTAAGCCTCATAATTTTCAATCCTATTCAATTTCCTTTACTCGAACCAGATGCGAGCCCACAATGTTTCATTTGCAAGGTGGCCCAGAGTAGCTATAAAGAGGTGACAGTTTGCTCACGTATACTGCAGGTGTGAGCACGTGGGACTATGACACTAGGTTTCAGGAATTAAATGATCTCGAAGCTGGTTTAGTGGTGAGCTCAGAAATCATTCGCCTATTCAGCCACCACATTTCCTCGACCTAAAAAGCACAATATTGCTTGCATGTCTGCTAACTATATAACCTAAAGGACTATTGACGTAAACATTTTAATTCATGACGTGCAAAGGCACTGCGTATCCTGCTTTTTCCAAGTGATGGCCACTGTGAAATGTGCCTTTCACTATTATTTTCATTAATGTTAGTCGAGTGGCTCAAATAAAAAAAGACAAAATGCCATAAGACCCCCGAAGATACAAGAAAATTATGAAAGGCAATATCACAAGCTGCCAAGCAGTGCAATATACAGGACTCAAAAGATCACATTATAACCCCATATGGAGGAAAAACACTTTTATACAAACCCACGAGTAAAGACAGACCACTCCTCTATCCACAACAAAGCAGCTCCGAGTCTTATGTAGCATTGAACCTCTGAATGTGGGGCAGGCATGCCAGTGTAATGAAGGCCCTTTCTGTATTTTGTGTCATAGCAAGAAAACACAAGCTGAACAGTTGTGGAATCCCCAGACGAAAAAATCCATATGACCAGGACCTCAGACTATGGGTCTTTATAAACAAACAGGAGCAGGCAGTATCATAAAAAATATATTGTATTACAAAAAAGTAGGTATTCAGTGTAGATGTCATCATCAATATCACATATATGTTCATAAAATGTGTGTTTATCTCTATTGCTGCACAAGTGTTTTCCTCTATAGAAATAACATAATTACAGCCGTGACAAATGTGGTCTAATAAGAACTCAAATGACCTTATAATGTGGATGGGTACACTTATTCATTTGAAAATGTATGGACTTATCCAACTTACAATATTATGGCATGTCCCTTTCGTGATCCCTAGCACAGGTGGATTAATGTGTTTTTTTTCTGCAAGAACTACTTGGTATCCATTGTAAGTAACTTTGTGTTCCTGAGATTGGCTCCTTACTCTCTCATTTGCATGGATATGAATCAACCACCAAATATACATCACTGTTTTGATCATTTTGTGCATTATAACCAGGTGAGAGCTGAAATGAAACAACACGTCTGACGGGAGACCAAAGGCAGGCATTAGTTTGTTCACTATGTATATATTTAAAAGCTCAAAACCTCGATTTTAATATTTTACTGTATCCATAAGGTGTTCTGTGGTCATTCAAAATCTACGTTGTTACGCATTTTATTACTCGAATCTAATTCTGACTGAAAACTACAAATAGTGAGTCGACATCCATCGACAGACTTCCACCTACCATAGGAGTTTGGTATTAACACAACTGAATCAGAACCACAAACGGAGCTGAGCACCATCAAACAGTGCTCACTGTAGCACAGAGACTTTCGTTTTGACTAACAAATTGGACATGTCAATCCAAATATCTGCAATGTATACCACCACGTGGCAAGAAGAATTGCATCGTGTTGTGCAGCGGCATTTGGCGGCTCCGTTAGATGAAGCCTGGATATGACCCTCTTGTACTATGAAACTAAAGCATCAACAAGCCCCCATTATCCGGTCTAATTGCTTCGTAGAGACTTGCAAGTCTACCGTGTCAACAATCGAGATGTATCGAGGCTCCCTAGCCCGCAACACTTGATCACAGGGGTAACAAGTAAAAAAAGCCAAGGCATGTCACAACAGTTCAAATAGACTGACACTGAAACAGGTCTCTGAAAACCCATCGCCTCAGAACATTCTGTCATTTTCGAGTGCCTTCCAGGTGTACAGGCTTTGACACTAAAATCTCTCCGACTGATGGCAAGCTTCCCGACATAAAACCCCACTACAAAGAAACTTAGCTCCTCAGATTGGACGGCTCAAAGATGATGATGGCTTAAACTTATGGGTACAACTAATACAAGACATTCTAGTGAATGCCCTGGGCTTGCGTGTGAATTGCTTTTACAATGACACCACCAAGTTTTTACAAGACACTAAACAGAACATCCTTTAGAAATCAGTTTCAAGCTTGGGTGTGGATTAAAAAAAAATCACTGCTAATAGAGAGCACTTGTGATGCAATGATAATGTCTGTTTGGCAACATTATGGCAACCTTTACGAAGCATCCCTGTCGTGGTTGAGCTGGGTAGCCGATTTGAGCTATGAACCCTGAGTTCAGCTCCCGGCCACTGCTGTCACTGGCGTGTGATACCTGAATCTGTCAAGAACCACACAGCTTCACCAACGGGCACTGACCAGTGTGGCGATGTATGGTCAACACAACCCTCATGATCAACATGGCATGAGGAGGCCTTCATGCAGCAGTGAATTGATGAAGGGCTATAAAACTAGTGTCATTATTAATATGAAGCAAAAATGACAATTCCTGGAATAGTGATCATTGATGATGGTGAATATAAGGCTGCACCTCATTCAGGCTGAGCCCTCCAGCGAAAGAGACATCCCCATTGTTTGCCAGAGCGTGTTTATATCAGAGCAGCTGTGTTAATAACAGGGAGATGTGCTTGTCCCAGCACTACCACATACATATTTAAAGTTGATTACCTAGGAAATGCCTAAAGCAGCTTCGTAATGTATGGCTTTTCTATGTGTTTTTGGGTTGTACCATGTATTGTTCGGTAGAATGCCCCACATTTCACTCCTTGTGCTGGGAGCTTCTTCAGGAACTGTTATGGGAGTGAAACGTTGGACATCATGCCGAACAATCTGGCGTGCAACCTGAAATAACATCGGACAGCTGTGCTCATGTCTATTGGCAACTCATAAGCTCATGGAGGAAATGCCAAATTATATTGGCAGGAGCCAGTGTCTCTGTCAGACTATTACCAATAACTTCCTACAAAGTCAAAATGACCCCTGAAATGATGGTGGGTTGAATAGACTTCGAACTAGGATTTCAACTCGCTGTCTTCCAACCCTTAATCAAGAGCTTTTACCACAACAGCCTATTTGATTTGTGTCCTTTAGTGGCATCAATTTAATAGCGTATTTTCACCGAGCTAGGAAACATTACGAACAATAAACTGGTGCCAATTGTAGATTTATTTGTGTCCCTCAAAGCAGAAAAAATAAATATCACAACACTTGAAGTACATTGTCGCTGGGCAATAAGAGTAGAATCACCGACCCATGGCCCTGCTCAGCAAAAATATTTAATTGATGAGGCAAGCAAGAAAATTTAGCTGTGCCTCCAGAAAATAAACTTTCAAGAAGTATTGCATAAAACAGCTCCCATGCCTGATGTTGCCATGCATCCATTCAAACAGTATCTCGCACATGGTCCTGTTGAGAATCCATAATTCTCAGCAGGGTATTCTCTACAGGCAATCAACGGATACACTCATCACGCTGCGGTGGTGTTCTCGGTGCTGCTATGAGCTGCAAATTGCTGTGTTTTTATTTTATTTATTTCAGTCACTTTTGCCAATGAGCCCATCCATCTTAAAAGACATATAGTCCGATTTGCACGCAGGCAGAAGCTTTCAGACCAGTGACAAGTGATCAGAGGATGCTAACATTGCGTCAGGACGAAAGTGTCCTGCCAAGATGAGAATCGGCCTCATAGTCTCAGACAAAACAACACTTGGCGGAATGTTATTGCAAGATAAGTGATGGGCTCACTGCTGTTTTGCTCTTTCCAGAGCCAACCTCGGGAGACTTTCTTAGCTATTGGACACAACCGCTACAACAACAACATGCAAAACCTGTATGTCTGCTACTTGAAATCTATCAAATGGTAAGACTGGGGTTGCGACATTCCCCTGAGCATCATGCAGTTTTACAATGACTACATTTGTGGCTTAGCATCTGATTCATTCATTTTCTAGAAACTGAACTGCACGTAGAAAACATTCTGGAAGCATTTCCACATCAAAACTCATGCCATATCTCAGCACAATCTCAGGTGCACATACGATAGCTGTGATAGCAATAAGCTGTGCATGCAAGTGCAGTCCTGCATAAACTAATTTCATGCCTGCGTGGATACAATTGCAGATAGTACCCTCGAAACGACGGATGTAAACAGAGAGCCACCGCAGGTGCTATGCATTTGGTGGACAACCCAAGGAATGCTTGCTTGGTTGGTGAGGTCGGCTTACCAAGCATGCATGCAGGACATCCAGTTTGCCAGACCTTAAAGGTATTACACAGCACCTTTAGTGCGCTATCAGAAATCATGAATTAATACAATTATTACCAGAGCTATTGCACTCAAGCAATCACGAGGGCCAAATGCATGAATGGCTCCACATAGTGCACATCATGTGCTGGCATAGCAGCATTTAAATGCAATGCCAGAAAGTGTTTGTACGCCTTCACCCAATATCCTTCAGGAGACTGTCTGAGTCTGACACAAGCACAAACCTGAGCACACTTCAGGAGGGCAGGGGAGTAAGCATTTTTCTCAGCACTTGTCAACCGAGTTAGTAGACTGGATTGAATCAAGGAGTCGAGTAAATCCTTTCTTATTTTTGCATGAGCATTTTTATTTGATAGTTTGCTCACTGCTCAGTATTTTGACAAGATAAATTAGCCTTAAACGTGACAGCCTTGAGCTCTCTGACCACTTCTATAATCCATAGTTCTAGAGAAATACAACAGTGGTTTTGCTGTGGCCCCTGCCAAGGAGATGTGGAATTTCCAGCAGTGGCTCAGAAAATGTGAAGGCAATGAAGAGAAAATACTGGAGTAAAACAAAATACTAAAATGTGTGAACATTCAAAACAAACATTACAAATAAAAAAAAATGCAAACTATGCAATTGTATAGCACAAGTTCAATTTACAAGAAAGAAATGTGTTTTTCAAATCATAAGTTATATAAAATATTTCAAATAAATAGCAATTTAAGAGTAGAATTTAAAATGACAAATGTCATCACATTCTTAAGCGGGGAAGCGTCCTGTGAGACCTGCTCGCCAGTTTCTTTAAAGAAACTAAAAGTGGATCTGAAGTGGCTCGTCACACAACAGAGATTTCACGACACCATTGTGTTGCCTTGGTATAACAGGCACTTTGCATTTCTAATTATCTGTGATCACATTGAAGGTTCATTGCACAAGGCTCATTTGCGGTACAATGGCACTCAGTGTAGAAAGGCTGGCCACATCTACACTCGTCACTTAGTTACCGGCTCTTAAAATAACAACAGCAGCCGGCAGTGCGCTGTCGTATCACGAGGCGAGAGCCGCAGTCAGATGAACATCGCTCTCCAAATGTATATGAAGCAAACAAGTGCAGAATGAGAAGCCACAAAGAGAGTTATACACTGTCTGGAGCTCTCGCGATGTCCTCTCTTTTGCCGTCAGGATGATATTGCTGGGGGTGTTCTGGTAATAGACTGACATAGCCATCTCAACTCGGCAGCCTTGTCTTACTAAGTAAATACAAACAAACACGTGTACACATACATAAATAACTCTTGCAAGGCTGCTAGTTCAAATATCGATAGGGACCAACTTGGCCTATTGACCCGAAATGGTCAACAAGAAGAGTAACAATTTGTGGGAAATCAAACGTGATTAGGCTGCAGCCATGGTGTAATGGCTAGCACACTGGACCTGCATCCCAGAGGTCAATGGTTGGATTCTACTTCCGGCATGGCAGTTGAAACAATGTTGCATGATAATTGTTTTTTTACCCTTTTATCTGGCAACAAAACTGACACCATGACTCCTTTACATTGACCACAATGCCTGGGGTCGGAATGCAAACAAAAAACACAACTCTGATAATGTATGCACTGTCCTTGAAATTGATTGGCATACACCCAAGACAGCTTTTCTTAGAGCCTAGTCTCACATGGTGTTGGACCAGATGACGCCAAAAGGTGCACAACTCAAAGACAATGCACCATCAGAGTATGAGAGCTCGGGGTAAGCATTTACACCATTGGAACCTCCTTTGCCAGTAGCAAAACATAACTGGTTATCATGTTTTGCTACTGGCAAAGGAGGTTACAATTTTGCATGTTTCTTAAACCCCCCTCATCATCTGTCCTTCCAGCAGTATAAAGTTGAATCACCACAGTCCCTCGATCAGCAGATTGCGTGTGGTAGGATGAAGTGTGGGTATGCTCACCACTTCCAAGCCATATGGCCAGTGTGGAAGAGTAGGCCAGCAGTGCTGTAAGCAAGCGATCTCAGCGCTGCCCCATGACCTTTACAAGCAGTGTTTACTCTTGTCGAGAGTAGGGCCCCTGCTCAAGGGAATGTAGAATTTACACCACTTGCTCTGGGCTGCCAGCATGAGTACCACCCCAGTGTGTGTTTGAGCAGAAAAAAATAACTTCGACTTTGACGAAGGAATATGGTAAGCCACCATCCAGCATAACCCCCTCCAGCAATACACATGTTTGGGGGTAAAATTTTACAGCCAAAGAATTGGCAGACTCAGACACCCACCTAGGAATGTACACACTTTGCCACATGAGCAGCCATGCATGGTGCGTTCTCTCACTCGAGAGAGAATCGCCCAGGGACTGCTGGAAGTTGCTGTGTTCCCTTCAAGAAAGAGTGCATAGCTTGGTTTTGACAGCAGCCTTTTCATCAGCCACTCTTCAACAGCCAGCCCTGCCACGTTCCACACCAAGCCACAGGCTTACGGCGGTGTGGACTGAATGACGATGGTGGCTTCATCCCCCCCAACCCCCCGATGCTCGGTGCCGAACGTCACCGCTTGTGATCAACGGGCACATTTTCCCCCATGTCCCATGCATGCAACACATCCCTCACTGCAGTCAATCCATGCATCTTGTGCTAGGTTCAGTGCACACACGGCCTCGCATTCAGAACACGGGTGCGACAAAACACTTGGGCGAGGCTGCGCCACATGATGTACATCGACGCCGAGATGCAGACAACATCAATAAAGGCTGTGTGCGCGCTTTCGTACAACAACGCTCAACCTCTGTTGATAGGGCTGAGTGATGCACAGTGCACAAATACTTTATATATTATTTATATTTCCGTGTTCCACTTTCATTACGCACGCACGTCCGTGCATTGACGGACATCAGATGTCCTGCAGAACGAGTGCTGCAGAAGCGATCTGGCAGTTAAAGATAACTTAATGCCTTGTTCATTCTAAATACCACATTTGCCATGGAATTACAAAGCACATTTGGCAATGCCTTAGAAAATGACATGAAATAAAACCTTAAGCACTCCTGACATTGCTGTACACGACGTTCCCTATTCTTTGAGGAGGAAAAAAGGACAACTTCCCTTGACATTCAAAGACCCGATTCTTAAGAATGCTTAGGAAATACCTACAGCAGGCAAAACCAACCGCAGAGCACTCCAGCTAGAATGTGTGGTAATGCTGTTAAAGAGACGGACTTGACCAAAGCTATGAATAAAAATTTCGGTTCAGCACAATACGGTGGTGCAGGTTGTTTCCAAGGGCAGGCTCGAAATAAATAACTTTCTCTCCTCAACAGCCGTGCACTTGAGCCACAAATGATCACATTGCATTGATATGCTTTTGACAATTCTGTGAGGAAGATATGCTCTACATTATCTCCTGTCAAGTGTAGCAGAGCAAGGCCACGTTAAAGCATTGCGTAGCCTGTTCAATATTGTTCAGTGGCTTTTGATATGAATAAAATATGAGAAGTATCCAAGTGCCATTGCAAAAGTAAAAACACATAATAGAAAAATCCACTTACGTTTTGGAAATCACTTTTTATCTTTAATGATTTTTTTCTTTGAACATTGCTGGATAGCATACACAAACAGAACAAAATGCTCTATGAATGCATTCCATTAACGGGTTGGTTCCTCTGCTCTCAGAGCAGACATGAAAAGAAAACAAATGAATGGCTGCAACAGCTGGGAGCTCGGCTCGGCAACTCGCAAGCTGCATGTGCGCTCAGCCAGGAGTCAGGCCATTCCCACGGCACTTCACAGGCTACAGCCCAGAGCAGCTGCCTCACAGAGGCACCCGGGACAGTCGTGTGAAACTATCCAGACCCCCTGGCCCCTCGTGATTACGCCGTCTCTAATGGGATGAAAGTCAGTGTCCCTGCTCGAAACGAGCACGTGCCTGCGCTCTTCTCCATCGTGGATCCCGAGCCAGCGAAATTCCACATTCCCATGGCGGAAGCCAGTTCAATCATGGAACAAACCACTGTTGACATCCCACAAAGGGGTGTCAACAGTGACTGAGATACGAACTCATAACCCTCTCGATTGTGAGTCAAGTATAGCAATAGGATGATAGGCCAAGTCGGCCCATGACCACGAATTGACCGAACGGCGAATCGTGTATTTAAACAGCAGCGCCAGCTGCAGCATCACCCAGACGGACCCGCAAGATTCTCGCTCCCGTGTGTAATCGTGCATCAACAAAAAAAAAAGGTAAATTGTTTATATGTATTGGCGGCCATGCAAAATTCAAACATACGGCGTGTGCTCGATTCTGATCTGCAATATAAATGTGTGCACCCTCATTCAGACTCTGTCTCCTCGACAGACCTGTTCTCAACCTGAGGACGGCGCACTTGCGTTGTGGCCGAAACGTCGTGAGAATTATTTTATTATGTTTTATTTTTATTATTTTATTATTTCCATTCTACGTGACTTTACCGAAAGAACCAAGAAGATGTGCGCACCCTGTTTATTTAAAATGAAGAAAGGGTCGCCGAGTCACTGCATAATAACTTCTTTCCTTATACTTTTAATCTTTGAATATATGTTTTTATTAAGCTTTAAACATTGCAATGATGGATACAGGTAAAACCATGTAAATGCCACCTATAAAGGCTATACAAATGTGTTCTTGATCAGGGATTGTCAAATGCATGCAACAAAATCAAATTTCTTTAAATTGCGCAATTAAACAATGCAGTTTGCAAAATTTACACTACAAAGGTTTGCCTGTGGCAGAACATCGTACATAAATGGTTTTGCGTTTGTGCTGTCAGCTTTAATCAGTCATACAGTGCCTTGTAGTGAAATATCTAGGACCTAATAAATATAATCGGCGAGCAAAGCCCAGAGATTTTGGAAGAAATCCAGAAAAGAGGGGGCTTGTTTCTGCGACTATAAGGTCAGTGAAGTTGAGAATAACAGAGTTCAGAACACGAATTAGCAGACACCATGCCCTTAAGGGTTTTGGATCAAAATAACAAAGGTTTTGAATACTGTAAAAAAACATAGTGTTGGAGGTTTGAGCCACGAGCAAGGCCATGAGTAACTCAAATGTAGGGAAATTACCTTTGATGAGGATCAGATGAAGCTCAGTGTATTTAAAGCAGAAGTGTTTACATTAGCGGCGTGAAAGTTTTGCCCTCAGTTATTGGCCAGTTAACCTGATTAACTTAATTCAAAGTGACAAGAGCCTTTCCAAGAATAAATCATTCTCATGACTCGGAAATGTTTAAAATGCCCCCGATTGAACACTGTTAATGTTATCACTCTCAGTTGCTCGGAAAAAATAACCACCACTCTTCTATGAAACAAAACATTAAGAGTACTAAAACACATAGAACTTTTCCTAGTCACCAAAAAATAAAAATAAACCACCGAATGCAGGATCTACGTGAAAATTAGTCTTTAGGCTTAGTGAAGTTTTGTGAGATGATGATTATTATTACCATTGTGGACAAGAAACAAATGAAATTAATATTTGAAAAAACTATTTACTTCCCTTAAAAAATCATGCCCATAATTTGTGAGCTCTGGAAAAATGTTACAATTTATAACGTATTTCCCAGAGCACTCTATGGTTAGTTTAGCTAGTCATAGCTATTTCCACTTAATTCATATACAAAATTACGTCTTTGATTGTTTTAGGAAGTTAATTAGCCCTTTTTCTTGTCGGATCAGAACACGTGACACAGTGCACATTAATGTCAGCAGTGCTTAATGTTCAACCTAAATTTGTAACACGCTCACAGGCAAGTGAAAAAAATAGTTATGTCATTTCTGTAAAAACTTATGGACATGTGTGACAAAGGGTTTGCCAAGGAGGGAGAGGAGAGACTCACGGCTGGCAGAGCTTGATGAGGTCCTGGTCAGTGGTGTTGGGGAGGAGGCCACGGATGTACAGGTTGGTCTTGCTCAGGTGGTCGCCAAAGCTCCCACCACCGCTGCCACCCCCATTGTTGCTGCCGCTGGTGCTGCTTGTAGCGCTGGGGCTTGGGGGCGCCAGAGGGTGGCCGCTCGCCGCGTATGGCTGCCGGCGCGCAGGACGAGAGGGGCAGGAGGAACGGGCGCAAGCAAAGGGAAGCATCGTTAGCTGTGGCCATCGATCCAAGCTTAAAGTCGAAGTCGAGCGTCAACATGGCTTCCTGCTCAAACAAGCTCTCGACGCTGATCGGTTTTGTTGGCAGACTTGATCCAGAAATGGAATGTCCATATTACTGTGCCAGGCAGCAGCATGTAACATACGAAAACTGCTGATGACTTGCAACAAAGATTATTTTCATGTCAAGCCACATGGGTTGATGATGATGATGATGAGCGAAGTTGACCTCTGACCAGGACATTAACTCATGACCTTCTGATTGTGAGTTGAATGCTCTGCCACAGCACCACCGAGCCCGATTGACCGGTGAATATATCCGAGAATATACCCGAGTGTCCTCGACTGTGGTTGTATCAATATTTCCATGCTTTCTCTATTAGAACCATAATTATCATGATTATCATTATCTATTCTCCTTCCACTGCTGGAAGAATGACTCTCCATGCTGGCACCATCTGTCACTGTCACGTGATTATTAATTCCAGCTCCTGCTTGTGTCCTGTTATTAATTATGCAGTAGTAATATTATTATTATCCCATCGCAATATACCGCATGCAGCACTGAGGAACTTGACAATGGGGAAAACAAATGTAAGCCAGCCAATAATCTAATACTGAGCATCTATGAGTTTCAACTATCATTTTGCACCATGATTGTCAATGGCATTCACATATGCACACATATATACATACACACACATACAGTATAACCTGGAATATTACAATGCAGCTTGCTGCTACAGCAGATCAGTGTCAACCGCAAGCGTTACCCTCACAGGATGTTCTGGGCTACCGGACTGATAGCAAGGCAGGATGTAGCTTAATAATTTAGATAAGGTACAAAGTGATGCCAGGGAAGTGGAAGCAGAATGTAATCAACCTCTAATGAACTGCAGCTGAGAGGAGTTTGATTCGTAGAATAGATTCATAGGATGTGTCTCTGAGACAGATTCATGAAATCCATAGAACTCGTCTCAGATGCATTTGGCACGATGCCAACAATAACTATTTATATCTTCAGGTCTTGCCCATTTATATTCACTGTTAAGTCCACCCCAACTACTCTGACCTCACCCCGACATCAACCCCAGCCGAATCAACGTGCCATCATTATCTAAATGTTACTATAATTGTAGCATTGTCTTTATCCCACCATACATTCCCCTAAGACTATTTTCCCACTGCAACAAACCCCACGTCTGGCCCAAGATAAATACAATCACAAGGGAAACATGTCTCACATTGATAAAGATGACAAAGATTTCTAATAAATTCCCCACTAAGTGTTTTTAAAGAGCCTCTAGCAATGGTTATCAGCGATTGAGAATTGCCGAATGGCAATGGGTGAACAATGCATGAGGACACATAACCCAATTTCTACCAATCACAGACCTGAGAAAAAAAAGGATGGATGGACTGATGGAAGGCTAACTGATAATTATTATTCATACGGCATATTAGTATTACACTGTAATGTTGGTTACATCTGTTGAGCATCATATTATTTTTGAGCATCATTTTGTTTAGTTTTTAAAATTATTTTTGAACCTATCTACGTGATGGTAGGTTTTTACCCTTTTAACTGGTACAAAACTGACACCTTTATTCAAGGCATCATGTTTGCAATGACCACAACACAAGTAGTCAATAAAGCAAACAAAAAGAAGCAACTCTGATAAAGATAATAATATGCACTGTCCTTGAAGTTGATTGGCCCACACCCGAGACGGCTTTCTTTAGAGCCTAGTCCCCATTGGTGTAGGGCCAGATGACACCAGAAGGCGTACAACTCAAAAACAGTGCAATATCAGTGCATATTATTATCTTTATCAGAGTTGCTTCTTTTTGTTTGCTTTATTGACTACTTGTGTTGTGGTCATTGCAAACATGATGCCTTGAATAAAGGTGTCAGTTTTGTACCAGTTAAAAGGGTAAAAACCTACCATTATATTTTGCCACTGGTAAAAGAGATCTCCTATCTACGTGACTTTACCGAAAGAGTCAAAGAATATAAATTCCTGCAGTCACAAAAGCTTCAAGTCAAGATTTCATCATATGTTTAATGAACAGCGATGCACATGTATTTATTTATACCACCTCACACATGACCACCTATCCATCGACTCACTGTGCTGCACACATGTCAACTCCTAGGAGGACAGAGGTGCCAGACTGGATATATTTGTAACTTACTCATAGGCATGTTGCTGTAGGTTAGGATGCTGGGACGAATTCCATCTGTCTTATTGAAGGAGATGTTTTATGTTTACGTCGTCGACATGACCTCGGTTTGAGGTTTCATCGTAAACCAGGCGCCGCCTACACCACAGTTACGACCGAGAAGTGAACTCGGACACCGGTGAACCTCGGTCAAGGGTGTAGCGTTTAACCACAGGCTAGGCCCACACACTGACTTCAGAGGTACTTTGCCGATTGTTGTATAAACAAAACAGATTTATTGACTCTATTGATTCTAAAAATCCGAATAATAATGATGTGCCACGACAAAAATAATTCAAGAAGCACACGCGCTTTTGGGAATAATATTAAACATTTTACTAAACATTTAAAAATTGCATTCAGTTTTGTGGTTTACAATCAATTAACTTCTCTATTATTCACATCCAAGCATGTACGTAACAATGTAAAAGGTTAAAAAGTAACAGTTGAGCCCTGCAATTGCTTGCTGATGCCACCGCTGGCAGAAGAGGTCTCCACAATAGCGAGCTCTCCTCTTACACACTGGTCAGATGTCTTGGAAGAGGTGGGGGTACCCACACTTCACCCCACGACACGCGACTTGACGATCGACTGGTGCACCCATGTATACTGCTGGGTGGGCGGAGGCGCCATAACAATGGATTAGCTTAACAAGGTATCAAATATGCGTAAATACAGCACCGTGAATATTCATTAAAAGTAATAAACATTTATCTATATTCTTTGGGTCTTTTGGTAAAATCTTTACCATAAAGTCTTTACCGAAAGACCCAAAGAATATTAAGTACTGCAGTCACGAAAGCTTTAAGTCAAGATTTAAATATTTTTCGGACATCGAAAGAAGGGCTTTGCCTACAATCGTATGCATCATCTGATATCACTGTAATATGGATAAGTACATAAAATACATTGTCACACCTCTATAAACCAAATCTGCCGTAATTTTAAGCCAGAGGGAAGCCCTGGGAGCAAGGGCATGGTTGGACATTTGTGGTTTTTACAAGCTATCACTCAGCCCGATGGACTCCACCAGTGTCCCTCCCAAAAGCCATTAACAGGAACCTCCCACTGGAAACGCACGAGCCTGCCTAGGGCTGTTGCACGCACGCACAGCTTTATATCTGTTACGGCCACTGCACTCGCCGTTCTAGATAATGGTGTGATTTAAGCATATTCTGTTTTCCCAAGAGGCATCTGAGTCATATTACAAGGCTTATCAGGCTGATGCAGCTTCTGGTTTGAAATTATTTTGAGCATTTCACCCGCAGAACATTTAGATCTTTTTTCCCTGTGCTGAAATTGTCAGATTTTTTTCTTCTTTCGAATGCAAATCGCAGGTTTCATGAACCAGATGCTGAATGTAGTCAATTGAGGCTGGGTGTACCGGCCGGGACGTGGACTTTTCTTTAAGTCGCCGAGCATTCTGTTTTGCAATTTTTGCAGCTTTCGGATTATTTCAGAACTTGCGGTTAGTGCTCGTCATTTAACAAGAACAGGTTTTCATTTGTGATGGAGAATGCATCAAAAACGCGCCAAATGTCACTCCTCGCCTGCTCACTAAAATAACTCGAGGTGTGTCGCAAGAGGGGAAGTCTATCGCAGAATGCGGAGAAAATATGAAATGCAGTTTGGGAGCATGTGGCCATGGCATGCAAGGTGCTTCTGAGGTCACAAATACAAAGATCCCCCGTATAGCCTGAACAGACTGTTGGGGCAAGTGCTGTTCTCGAGCACCTATGAAGGCTGGCACGGCGCACGAGGGGGTGACTAGCCAACACCACGTCCGGTCGCATTTGTCTCCCAAGTGGCGATGTTTTTACACATCGTACTATGGACTCAATTCAGGCTTAGTCGACCTAGAAGAAACCCAGAACCAGCTCCAATAATTGTCACTGGTGTTGTTAGCCGCGAGTGGGAATCACTCGGGTCACTGGGTTGGTAGTGCATCGCGTTAACCGTTGCAGTACCGCTCCCCTACCTTCTGAGGTCACGAGCACTAATCCAGGGACAGCAGGCCTGGCGTCTGGGTCGCCGAGCGACATTTGTGTGAGCGAGCGGAAGGTCAGGATGTGCCGAGATTCTGTTAATAAATGCATTGTTAACTTCATGGAGAAATGAAAATAAGGTCAATGTATTTTCAAAAGGGTCGTTTAAAGGAATAATAATGGGATTACCTGGCTAAATTTGAAATGAAAAATGAACGTAATTTGAGGGCAGCTACAAACAAACCTAGCTGAAGCCTGAGGTCCACTGGATGGAAACTCATTCTGATAAAGGCCTGCAGGCCAAAATATTGACCGACTTCCTCAATGTAATTGTAATTGCCTCACATTTTTTTTGTATAAAAGCCCATTGTTGCATGATTTATCTCTAAGTGCTTGCAGCAGCTGCAGGACAATATGTTACCATAAAAAAACCCTAAGAGATTAAATTAGAAAAAATAAGCCATCTTTGAACCATTTGGAATAACAATGTACTGTAAAATAAGGCCAAATTAAGAGACTGAATACCACCATGGGAATGTTGAATTTCCACCACTAGCTTAGGTTCGTCAACACACATGAGCAATACACAATTCTCATTTGAGCATGGTGACACAATATCATTATTGTAAAATAACAATCCTACAATACAGCAGTAATGTTCTCTGCACACACCAACTGCACCATTGTGAGCCATATGGCAGAGTTACTTAAATGTGCCCAAATTCCCATTTGGTGTTCTCTTCCATGGAAAACAGGTCTGCTGCTCAGCCTCCCCGTCTTGGACCAAAGGCCCTCTCATAAGTGCAGAAACACACCGTCCAAAGGGAAAGATAAAGAGAGAATCAAGACTCATGTGTCACTCTCCGATTGCCTCTGGGCCAGAGTCGATCTCCGTCCATGCATTAAATTCCACTCTCATTCAACATCAGCACAATGGGGTGGGGGGATGTGGTTGGATACATTCGATATGGATGGAAACCTGAGCAAACCCATCAGACTTCCCAGCTCGTCCCGGGCTCCCCCCCCCCCGCCGTCAGACCAGACTAACGTCCGCTGCCACATGGCCATTTAATCAAAGAGCCACGCCAAGCACTGTGTGGGTGGAGCAAAACGAGGCGAGGGAAGGGCACATTGCCGGGCTCACAGCTTCTAACCATACTGCAGTCGACGGCCTGTCTGGCACGTGAAAATGCCAGCATTCTCGTTGCAGTCATGGTGATTTGTTCGTTACGAAGGTCTCTAAAAAAAATCCCTTAAGTGTTTGGCATACAAGTCAAGTGGCAAGGCTGAGTATCGGCCTCCTCATGAGTGTGCTGTGAAGGAAGCTAAGCACGAATTAACAGGGGGATCACACACGCCGTTTTCAGCTGTTTAAATGTGGCAACAAACTGTGGTAATTTAATAAGAGATGTAGGAATTAAAGAAAAATGAAGAACAATATGGTCTTCAATGCATATATATATGTAAATCCTTTGAAGGTGTGCCCTGGGAACAGCTGCATGCTGCCACCAATTTGCATGTTAACTATAGAACATAAAACAACAACAGTACACATCCTATTGTGAGACCAGATGGACAGAATTTTTTCATAAATGTATGCATAAAATAAAAAGCAGACAATCAAATAAAACATTGCAAAGCTAAATTTTACATGAAGGCTGGTGCACAAGAAAAAGTTTTAAGTGCCGTGTTTGGAAGTACAAACACTGAGTTTTGGTGAAACTATTTTTTTCTTTCATGAATAATGCATTTCTAAACAAGTAGATAGCAGTAAGGACGCTGTTATATCTTTTTTTGTGGTGTGCAGCCCCAACGATCCTGTCAAAGGTGCACGGTGCATGATAGATTGTTCAGCCATATTGGGACCTTTGGAGATTTACAGCTACAAGTTTCACCTCGTGATGCTAAAGAACAGTTCTCCCTTAACATTTCCACTTTTATGATCTGTAACAGCATCATGGCTATGCCTGTACCTGGAATCAGGCTGTCTTGGTGCAAATTTTCTGTGGTGGGCAGACAAAACCGCCTGTTCAGATGCGAACAAAGCAGGCACTTGTTCAAGTACCCTACAATGTAAGAAGTTCTCAAAATTAGCTCCAATGACAGCATAAATAATTCCATTTCAATAAATGCGGCTTGTCGCTTATATTGAAATATTCCAGCTCTGAGAACTAAAGTTGTTGTTTTCACAGGCATGCAATGAGCAACCTTTACATCGTACGGATACTCATTCCGTTTTGCCATGGGGCATTATCTGGACGCTGTGGTGAGATGTTAACTCCCTCGGCTGGTATACAGGTCGTGGATTTGATCCAGACCCTGATTCCTGTATATTTGGAGTTTGCATATTCTCCCCGTGGGTGCGTGGATTATTCTCTGGGCCCTTCAGTCTTTCCCTCTACATGCATTTAGAAACATGCATTTAGAGTATTTGGCTGCTATAAATTTCCACATAAACCACTTTGTTGAGCTATTATTTGTGGCAGGTGGCTTCTATAAAAAAGCTATATAGCTCAGTGGGCCTGACCTAGCAAAATGTAAAGTTTAATAGTTAAAAAAGTGTCTACACATATGCGGAAAAAAATGTTTTAGGCCATCTGCATATTAACAGCATTTGCTCCCGCAAACTCTGTACTTTTATATATATACGGATACACAGAACAGAGGTTTGTATATTTGCTTTTGCATAGTATGAGTGAGCTCTAGGGTTGTGTTCCTAATTTTCTGATTAATAAAAAAAATTAAGTCTCGATGCAAATATTTTTTGTTTCAGAAGTGATGTCACTAATATGCTGTCACTTCCACGCTTTCCCCACCAAATTGTGTCAGGTGGTATCGGGTGATGTATATCACTTGTTAGTGTAGACACAAACATGTGTGTACATGTGAAAATCCACAAAATATTCCAAAATTGTCCTTAAAAAAAATAAATCTGAAAATACTAAATCAGGTTATATAATAATTATTTTTCTTAAATTCATCACCAGTGCGTTATATCCAGTATTGGATAGGAGGCCAGGATTGAAGTAACTCCAGAAGTAACTCTTCTTCTGGAGCTCATTGCCTGACACAATGCGATGCTCTGGTCAACTCCATTCTGGACGAATGCATCTTCATCTCATGGCCTGATGCCGAGATCACCAAAAAGATATGAGTAGAAAGAAAACATAATTGCTGAAAGTAACACCCCATGCACAAAAGCATAAACAAATTGTGCTGCAGTTTGTAAATAATGCTTTCTGTCTAACATAGTAATGTTAACGGTGCTCAACGGAAACATCTGCTACTTGACGGTACAGCCAAGTGTAGTTTTCACGAAACATTCTGATGTCTTGATGAATTGCAAACGTGGATCTTTTTCTGGGGAAGGTTTGTAAGGGTACAGAGTCAATTTCAAGAAATATATGTTTATTCAAAACATTACAATTACTGAGCTTCTTTTGGTTAACAATAAAATATATCCGACATGTCATAACACGTGCATTAATTTAAAAGAAAATTCCAGAACAGAGAATACAATGCTGATGCAAAAGTGTAAAGTAAGTATCAATATGACTATCCGAGATTAATCGTGTATGCTGCCTCAAATATTGTAAGAAAACACTGCATATATATAGACATTAATTAAACATTCTAATTCTATTCATACAACCACTGCCCGTCTATCGAACATTTCATTTGATCATGAATCTGTTCAGTTGTGTTTATTTTCATTCAACAGCTTAAAAATTTAAATGAACGTCGTGGCAATTATTTAGCAGTCGTGGTTTATATTTACCAAGTGAGACACCAACACATATTGAGGATGGTAATTATCTGCTTTCAACATTACACAACCATGCGCGCATTGGCCCAACCTTGTGCACAAACAAACCTACACATCCACCAAACATATTCTATTTGAATTTAGTCAAAGAGTAACCATTCGAGATTTATTAAACATAGAGGAGGCAGATATCCATGAGCTCTAATAAGTTTTGCTTTATATCCACAGGCAAATGGCAACATAGCAACACATGCCGGCATGTCAACTCCCCTTTCATATTGGGAGGTTGGCAGGGTTGGGAAAAACAGCATCGCCAGAAGAATAACTGGAATTTCATGCAATGAAGGAAAAATGAGTGGTCCAGCAATCAAAGCAGAGGCCATCTTCCTTCTAATGCCCTTCCCAAGCCACACAACACAGGTCACGACGCTGCTCCGCACAGGTCCGTCACGGTGACACAATCTTTGCTCGCCGTATAAACATGGAGTGCTGCTGCAAATAAAAATTCACGAAAAGCAATTCTATCAATTAAACTTTGGTAATAAGTATCGTAATTCCTACAAAAAAAACTATCCGTTTGACTTTTACGTTATTTTATGATGCAAAAAAATAACAATGCAGATGAAAAGATGTATTGACCCCAAAAAAAGACCAAAGCATACAATCCATAAATAAGCTTCAAAAACAACGTTTCCATGTCTTCTTGAAAAATCGGTAAATTGCATTTTGGTTTAGTTGCATTGTTACCAATCAACCTCTCACCTGGGCCACGAACCTACCCAGCCTGGGCTATAGAATCCATACAGGCTGTTAAAACACCGAGCAGGAGGTGGTGGGGACTCTGTGGAGGGCATGTGGAGGTTGATTAAATGTGCAGTAGGTGAGGATGTGTGTGATGAATAAAGGGCACGTAATTAAAGAGAAGAGCTGAAAGAAACCAAAGCTGACTAATTAAGCTATTGGCTGGCCAGTGCCTTGCTCTCTCTATCTTTCTCTCCCTCCTCATGAGCACCGCATGGTGCTGATTCACCCGCTGAGCTGTGAGCGTCCTTCAAAAGAGCCTCATTCCTGAGCCCCCGTCACTGCACGCCCCGCGCTCAATTGAATTTAGCGTTAATTTGCTCTGTGAAGGGTCCTCTGATCTCTCTCATTTTTTTCTCTGTATAGAAAGCGTGCCGACGGGAATGGGGGCACACTTCACTGCCAGTTCCCATTGCTTACTGGAGATTGCATAATTCAGATTGTACAAAATGTCAAGAGCCTAACGTGAATATGGAAACCACAACTGGCATGCTGCCAAGAATAATTTTAACATAGATCCTGTGACTATTAGTTCAAATATGTTTTACATACATACACGAAAACAACACAACTGTATATTCTTCATTTATTTGTGCAACACGTTTTAATCCCGTACTGGAACCAATAAATGTTTTTTTGTGGAAATGATAACGCTAATGTGGTGTGATGCTTTTCAATTTCCCGGGTAGGGGTGGATGACACAATCGTGGCAACCCTAGAAAAACATCGTAGCATGTCAAACAAGTCCAGTTCACTGAACGCACTCAAGGACTCGTGTAGTATGTGGCCTGGTTGCAAGATGGTGGACGTATTCCAATTGCATTAAGGGTTTTTGGAATCCAATTGAAGCACCACTTTTACCCCCCTCTGTGAAACATACGTAACATCCATTTAAATCCATCCATCTCATGTTGGCCTCCACCCTTCTACACGCACTACTGGTGTGAGTCTGCCTCCTCGAGTGACAGGGTTAGGGTTACAACCAGGGGCGGTTTCTTCATTAGGGCGATTGGGCGACGCACCACCAATGTCATTCAACTACAGAGTCATGCTAGCCCAGGCCTCCTAAAACTGTAGATTCGCTATAAATAGCGCCACATATCTACAAACTAAGCCTGGCTGCGTCTACAAACTAGTGAGTGCGCGGAGTGCGCAGTTGCGTAATCCGCGGCAAGACGTACCGCATCGTTATACCGAGCATTGCAGCTGCAGCAACATGGGAGGGAAAAAAGTGGCGACGCCGTTCCAATCCTCACACACCCTTCAGTATGGGATGGAGCTCATCACGACGGAGGCCAATGGCGCGCAGTCCTGTCGTTGCTTGTTCTGTGTTCACCAAGGCCGTGATGTGGTCGAGGTGACGGGCGACTCGGGCCGCAAGCGCAAGAACCGCACCGACATCAAGTACTTCACGAAGCCGTTCCTGCCGCATCAGTACCGCCACCATCTTGAAGGGCAGCACAAGGAATCGTGGATGCTCTACCAGACGCTGTCGCCCGATGAGAAGAGCTACTTCAACGGCATGGCCAAGCGCACCAACACGCTCCACAACTACATGGACCTGTCGACCGCGTCGATCGACTACGTGATCCAGAACAGCATCATTGAGACAATTATCGGGGACTTGTTCTTTCGCGATGACGACGAGGACAGCGGCGACGACAACGACGATGAGGACGCGGCCGCAGCCATCGCCAAGAAGGCCGCCAAGAAGGCCAAGGAGAAGGTCAACGCGATGAAGCTGTTCGTCAAGAAAGTGAACATCGAGACGGGGACGTATACGTACACGGCAACAATCAAGAACGAGATGCGCTTCGAGCTCGCCATGGACCACGTCGGTGTCGGCATGTCGTTCCGTCAAACGGCTGCTGCCATCGATCATGCCAGGATCCGCACCAACACGCCGAAGCTGCAGGGCATGAACGACCTCATCGTCGCACAGTCAGTCCGTGTTCTGGTGGCCGTCGGGCTGCAGATGATCGCCAGGATAATCGACGATCCATCGGTGTGGGCCTTCTCTCTGGCTGGCGACGGCAGTACTCACCGCGGCCAGTCGTTCTTCGACCTGCGCACCCGCGTTTGTTACCGCGGCTTCCTTGTCAATCTGCACCTGGTCGCGATCCCTATGTTCGAGCGTCACACTGCTCAGAACATCTTCCGCATGCTCGTCAAGTTCCTCGACGCGCTGTACCCCAACTGGCACGCCAAGCTGATCGGCTTTTCATCGGACGGCGAGAATACGATGACTGGGCGTCATGGGGGGCTGGTGACGCTCATTGTGAAGGAGGCCGAGAACGACGTCATTCGAATCTGGTGTCCGCCTCATCAGATCGATATTGTGGTCAAGAAATCTGCCGAGTGCGTCTTCGATGGCAGCTGGGTGAAGATCGTGTACGACTTTTCGGTGTACCTCCGCACCCAAAACAACCTGATCATCAAGATAAAGGTCAAGTGCCCCAGGAAGGCTAACCGATGGGCCAATCTCGGGAACGTGCTCAAGTTCTACAAGCAGTACCGCCGAGCATTGATCGAGTACACTACTGAGAACCCCGCGAAGCTGCCCACCGCCGATTGGTGGGTTCTTACCTACGCGCTCGCGCCCGCCATCGACGCCATCAACGTCACTATCGTCCAGCTCCAGAGCCAGTCGCTGCTCATCGCGCAGCAGGAGGAGCATATTCAGTCGCTTATCGGGTCGCTCACCGTTTTGTTCAGTGTTGAGATTGTTGATGGCGTCAACAATCATGATGAGGCGTACGTGTCGTATCATGATCAGTCGATGCGCATCGCGTCTGCCGCGATCATTGCCCACATTGAGGACCAGGGATCGTTTGCGCAGGAGAGCTACGAGGGTCTCAATGAGGTCGACAAGACAAGGATCGTCAAGGAGATCTCGATATATGTGATGACGCTGATCGCGGGTCTCAACGACGTCAAAGCAGAGCGTAACGACGCCAATCGAGCTCTCGACCAGGATGCGGCGCCCGTGATGCCCACTCAGCTCGTGAAGATGCATCCTGGTGTGTTCGTGAAGGACGTGCTGGCAGCGCGTCGCGTGCATGTTACGAAATTCTGGTCAGCTGTGAAGGTCGACATGGTCGAGGAGGAGCATCGCCAACTGGTCAAGCTCTACAAGGAGGACACGATCATTCACGACGCCATCAACAAGCACACCAACACGACGACATTCAACGACGCGTGGGATGTGCTGCCGAGTGGTTTCGACAACCTCCGCGCTTTCAGCGGCGGGTTGGCATCGGTGCTCACCAACACGACGGCGGTCGAGTCGGACTTCTCGATACTCAAGTGGGAACTCGACGAGTTCCGCAGTTCTATGATGCATCTGTCCCTTGAGGGCATTTTCCAGACAAAGCAGCGTCGCCTCCTGGTGTCGTTGCTTCGTTAGCGAGCGTAAATCAATGAAACAATGGGGCTCTATAGATGATCTACATTTATTCTACAAACTAATCCTGGCGGTGTCTACAAACTAAGCTAGTCTGTATAGTTTGTAGATATGCACAGTTTTAGGAGGCCTGCGCTAGCCGTCACTGTGCCGCTGGATATAGTCCAATCAGCGTCAAGCTACGTTCTGTGGAGTACCGCCTCTTTTTGGGCGATTTCCCTCCAGCTGAGAATCGCCCCGAGTGGTCCCATAGACTTACATTCAAAGATGTTTTTTTTCGAACGGGGGCGCTGCAATGCATTCTCTATGGGTTCCGGGAGGGCTCGCCCTAACGTGCTTACGTCATCATACGTGCTTACGTCATCATACGTAAGCACGTTTCATCCAACAATATAATTTGTCGCCACCTAGTGGAATCTTTAATAAAATAAACTTGAGTGGTTTGTTTTAATAGTGAGTATAGAAACAAACAAAATGTATTGTAAGAGTCACTTTATTTTTCATTAATATTAAAGAAGTGAAGTTGCCTTTACATGCTTAAGCTGTTAATTTATCCATTGCATGGGTGGACCTTATCCTTATCAATCATCCAGACATTTGCCCCCCCTGAGAGATTTTGCAGGAGCCGCCACTGGTTACAACTGTGTGCATGTATGCATAACACGTGCAAGTAACACACACTTAATCGTTTACATCCACGAAAGTGCAACACAATTGTGTTTCATAATCTGTTAACACGTGTAAATCCTTGCTTGACTTGCGAGAACACTCGGCTAAGATGTGTTACTTAAGAAACGTATTTATCACAATGTAAAATTTTGATTTAAAGCTTTCGTGACTGCAGGGATTCATATTCTTGGTTCTTTCGGTAAAGTCACGTAGAAGGGAAATAATAAAATAATAAAAATATAAACAATAAAAATAAAAATTCTCACGAAGTTGACTGCAACACAAGCAATCATCATCAGGTGTGAAATCCACAGCAAGAAAATTTTATTGCTGTGGATTTCGCAGTCGAAAGGTCGTGAGAATTTTCATTGTTTTATATTTGTATTATTTTATTACTTCCCTTCTACGTGACTTTACCGAAAGAACCAATAATATATATCACAATGTTGTTGAAAGTTCTGGCAAAACAAATGGCTTCAAGTTTAAAAAAAGGTTCCGATATTATTGATGATATTTTTAAGGCTACATTACCATTCATAATCAACGTTTTTGGGTTAGATCGCGTTATTTATAAATTTGTCGTAACCCTCCACCACCCGACACGGCCAATCAGCAAAAAAGTGTCACGTTGACAAAAGACAAATAGTTCACTACTTTAGCCCACCGGTGTGTTGAAGCATGAAACCACATCATTTACAATTTTGAGTACGACGTTTCGCTGGTAATTGCATCCAGCATCATCGGGCAATTCGCCAGAATGTGTAAACGTGACACTTTTTTGCTGATTGGCCGTGTCGGGTGGTGGAGGGTTACGACACATTTATAAATAACGCCATCTAACCCAAAAACATTGATTATGAATAATATTGGTCGCGAAAGCCTACGTGTTAAACCACATTACCATATCAGTGCTTCTGAAGTCTGAATGATATTCCTGAAATTAGCAGATAACAGAAAGGAAGTGCAAAGGTGCACATTAACCATTGTTTATTGCCATATACACTGCATTGTGCGTCCTATTAAATCATGTGGACTGTTGTGTACACACACAGCTGGGCTTATCATAAAAGGAAAATGTGTTATTTCTCAACATCAAATCTATTTGTCAGCTCTAAAATATCTGCCTCGAGGCCCCAGGGTCATGATGAAACTGTGAGTGGGGTGGAGGGAGCAGGGAGTATGAGGGAGGCCCTACCTTGGTGGGATCTTTGTGGCAAGGACATTTCCGTGGCCTTGATGCATGATGTGAAAGCGGTGGGTTCCATTCATTTACATTCAATTTAATTTTCGATTTAAAGCTTTCGTGACTGCAGGGATTCATCTTCTTGGTTCTTTCGGTAAAGTCACGTAGAAGGGAAATAATAAAATAATAAAAAATAAAACATAATAAAATAATTCTCACGACGTTTCGGCCACAACGCAAGCATGGACGACCATGCATATTTTAAATCCTGATCTCTAAGCCACACCATACGTTTTGGGCAATTATAACTGCACAATACAACAATCATGAAAATAATATCAGTGTCGCTGTTCCATTCTTATTTGTTTACATTTTAGTACTTTAAGGACATGGCGTATGGCCTTGGCTTGTGAGCACTTGAATGAAGACATCAGTTCCACAGAGTCAAATGCCTTTTCATAGCATACAGAAGGCTGGAAAAATGGTATTTGTTATTCATTTGTATTTCATGAAATGTGGTCGATGGTATTCCATGCTCATGTGGTCAGTAAGGCGATACATTCTCCATTATATTCAGTTCCCAATGTTCTTTGCGAACAATTTATATATATTAGGAGACTAATAACTCTGACACTCTTCAGATCCATTGTGTCTTCCTTTGTAATACAGGAATGATTGAGGCATCATTGCACAATTTGACTACTTTACTTCCTATTTATATTCTTGGTTCTTTCGGTAAAGTCACGTAGAAGGGAATAATAAAATAATAAAAATATAAAACAATAAAACATTTCTCACGACGTTTCGACTGCAACACAAGCAATCATCATCAGGTGTGAAATCCACAGAAAGAAAATTTACTTCCGTTTAAACATTTAATAAACAGGTATGTACATGTTTTACATATGTTCCAACAACCGATTCTATTTTATTAAGGATATCATTAAATGAGTTACGCTCTCACCTCATTTAATGAGAGCGACCTTTACAATATAATTTTCAAAAAATGTGATTATCAAAAATTAATGTTCAAACATAAATGGAGGAAACATTACCCATCTTAGTTTGTCAGATGACTTAGTCATTATATCAACCAATTGAAATAAACGACACTAAATGAGCAAGGCAAAAGTAGTGTACAACATGTTTTTTTTTTACAAAATCATATATTTGTTGGACGGACACAGCTGGACAACACAGCAGTCCATGCATATCTAGGGGCATTCTAAAAGGCATATGTGGATAGATAGATGACGTAATTATGAAGGACAGCAGGAGTGTATTTGTACACAACTGCATCTGAATAATTAGCACGGTTGGCTACGTACGGTGCGAAAGAAGTTCAACATACATACATTATCGATTACGGCATAAGGATCAGAAATATTGACAATTAAAAACAACGAGTATGGATAGGTACATGCTTTGAATTACACTCAGCGACTGAGAGTGGAATAACACATGGATTAAAGAGGATTACTTTTATCAAAGAACCAACACAAATTAGAGACATAATTTCGTCAGTTAAGGAAAGTAAGCAGACTTGGGCAGCACACATCGACTCCAGAAGAAGTGATGGGCTAATGGAAGAGGCTGGGAACGGAATGGTAGACAAAGGAGGGGGTCAAACCCGAGAGGGCAATTTACAAAGGAGATGGAGCAATGACATCGGCTCGTGTGCAGGAACGAAATGGACCGTGACATTGCGGGACTATGACAGCAAGTGACAGCTTATGGGGACCTTCATCCAGCAGTGGGTAGACCTTGGCTGCTGATGATGATAATGACATTGAATATCAAGATCAAGAGATCATCAAAGCCAATGCCATTAATGCCGCTGCACATAACCGGCAATTCTTTCCTTCTGCAAGATCCTACAAGAATTACACATTGGACACATGATCATGATATGCCTGCCCTAAATCAATATTTATTTATTCGGTATTACTTCATTTGAGTGCCAATTCTCTTTCAGCCTAGTCATGTTTGGAACGTTTGGGAATTCCTTATTGGATAATTTTGTGTTCACGGCTAAAACAATTGTGGCAAATAGAAGAAAAAAACTCCACGCAGATTTACAGCCATCAAACCACAATTATTCTCGTGGGAGAAAAGCACACGTACATTGGCATCTCCTCACTTTCTATGCTTTTCTTGCGAGAAATTATTTTTTCACAGGTAACGATTTAGAGAGAAAAGAGAGGGATAAGAGAGGGATAAGAGAGGGAGAAACAATGTTGGAGCGGGGACATGTGTAACCACAGCACAATGTGTGATGTGTGCGGTGAATGCAGCTGAGGTTAAGGAAACATGCGACGTTAAGGACTGATCGGCGCGAGTTCAGGCCTTCCAGATAGATTGCCAGCAATTTGGAGCCTTTTCAGCCTTAAGTGGTGCCTGCCGGCTGAGCGGCCACGAGCCAGCTTATTTCGTGCTGCGATAATTGAGCGAGAATCCACTCGAAAACAGGAAATTGACACCTCCGGGTGTGCAATGGGTAAAAACGTAATGACGGGACTGTGAACGGGCACATGACACGTACACACACACGTACACAGACATTGTGGGCCCTCAGGCTACGCACAGCGCAGCCAGCTTCCTTGCGAATCTCATTAGCCAAAAAACGTAGAGCCAAGTTATCATTTACGCTGTTTAAAAAGGGTATTGAGCTTTCCTTAATGGATACAAAAGGGCACGTACCATTAGAAGCCAAGCAGCATTAAAACATTTTGACCCCCGCCACTGTTACTTCCGGCAAATATTTCCTTTGATTTTTGAGAGTTGTGGATTAAAAAGCGCGACGCCTTCCAAATTGCTCCTTTCGCGTGATTAAAAGTGACTGTGTAACTGCTCCAAACGCTGCCTGTCGTGCGATATCACAGACGTCTTTGGAGTCCCGTGTGCTCGTCCACGTCACGTTAACAGAGGTGCTCCTGCCACACTTCATCACCGACAACATTGACCACTGGAGGACATAGTGGCAGGACCACATCAATGTTCACCTTCCCCCCCGCAATGGTCGTGGGTGGGAGACGATTCATTTGAGTTCACTCACAAACATAACCAGAAATGACTGTTTCAGAACATTCTAAAGCAGGGACATTAATATATCAAACGATTGCATGTGGGTAAGACAAACGATATCAGGTGCAAAATATAACGAGTCAAATTCTTACGAGCCATTCACTGGTCTCTGAGTCAGGAAGCGTTCAGCTTCAGAACAGCTCATCCAAGCAATGGACAATGCAGTGTTCGGTTTGAGAAGAGCTGCCAGTGAGTCCATTACAAAAAAAAACTGACCATCAAAAAATGCGTGCAGCATCCACGTTCACATCACTGAGACCCACAGACTCACACAGAGCTCTGTAGACTTAGAGATACATAGACTCAAGGAGACCCATAGATCCACATAGAGACCCATACTCTCACAGAAAACCCCATAGAATCCCATACAGTACACAAAACCAGCATGGAGAGAGAAGGCATCCAGTATATAATGCGGCATCCGCTTCCACATCACTCTAGTTGCACAGGGCAGCAGTGACCAACCCAAAACTATAACTCTGTGCCCACTCAAATATTCATTGCGTGGTTCTCATATGCATTGGTGGTCTTGAGAATTCTACATTTATATCAAGGGGAATAGTCTTTCCATAGGACAACCTTAGCTGACTTTCAAAATATCTTGTTTAGTTTATGAAGCCTGGAGAGATGAACTGAATCGACCGCCGACCAGAATTTGAACTCACAAATGTCCAAGTTTAAGTCAAGTGTTCCACCACAATATAATCGAAAACATGTGAAAGTAACGTAAATATATTTTGAGAAACCTTTTTAAAGAACCAATTAACAACATGAATTATTGTGTCGGATTTTTAGCCAGGGCTATCACCAGTACTCATATATTTTTTTATGGGTGTCAAGTGATTGAATAAAAAACTCTCATTAGACGTGGTTTTCAGTGTTGATTTAAATGCTTTACTTTCAAAGTTTAAGCAGCAAGCAAGGTGACAAAATTGGCAACAGGCACCAACCTCACAGCGTGGCAACAATGGAATTGAATGCCAACGCAGATAACAAAATACCATACACACGTTATTGCACAATATGAACATCTAACATGATTTATGGACCTTGTTAAGACTATTAGAAAACAAAATTCCGCTCGCATATTAATTATGCACTTTTATTGTTTAATGCGTTATTAGTTTCTTAACAGATTTATGGTACCCCGTGCATCCGTAATAGCGTGTGTTTATTACATGCTGAGCCTGCGTTCTGCATGTCTCCAAAGAGCAATTTTGAGTTAAAATTATTTCTGTGGACCATCTATTCCATGGCATCGCTGTCATTGGGGGGGGGGGGGGGGGGTGAATTGCCGGTGAATTGCAATTGCGAGCAATTGCCACCGAGGAATGCAACTATTTACGACATCAAATTTTGCCTCCCCAACACAATGTAGGGATGACAACTCTCGGTTGAAATTATTTTCAGGATGACATTGCTGGCTTGCATGGGGCTGACCGTATCGGTGTATATACAACCATATTAGCAATCCAATATATGTAAGCAAGCCATGGTGGTACAGCTGCCTCATTTAGTGACAGCCTGGTAATGTTGAAATCGTGTTTGACTGCAAACAATTCGAACAGCAATGTTGATAACTGCTATCAGCCCATATTAAATCCACGTCTTGCGTCACGTGCTCTCAATTAATTCATTCTGTAATTGCCTTTGTTTTATTTTTCTCCCATCGGTAATTTTGGGTCACGCATTTTATGTCAAATATAATTTAAAATGTTAATGTTTATAAAGTTTATATTCTTCCATTCTCATTATTTGTTATCTTGTTGAGTTTGAATGGATACTTATGGTTTTATATATTGCTGATGGATTGTATCCCTCGTTTCGAATCACAAATCACAAATGGAATAAAAAGTTAATTGGAAAAATTACCCACATGTTAGAGTGCAAGACAGCAAAATAAAGGTCCTCCTGTAGGTACTATACTCATCTGTGACACACAGCGCCTTTGTGACGTCATTTGTGCTGTCAGAATGGCACAAATGCCAGATGTATACCGTATTTATTCATTACGGGATCCTACATATATTTACAAACTGCTTATTTTTTTTTATTTCAATCATCGATAATGATGACGAAGTGATCCCTGTCAAGTCAACGCCAATGGGCATAACCCCAGTCTTTCAGCGGCCACCTTAATGCCCTACAAAGTACAAAAAAGAAATCCCCAGGGACCCTCAGCTTCCACAAGTCCTTGACTATGCCTATCCATCCACTGCTTCTCTACCATAGGATTGGCCAGGGGCGGTTTCTTCATTAGGGCGATTGGGCGACGCACCACCAATGTCATTCAACCACAGAGTCACGCTAGCCGTCACTGTGCCTCTGGATATAGTCCAATCAGCGTCATGCTACGTTCTGTGGAGTACCGCCTCTTTTTGGGCAATTTCCCTCCAGCTGAGAATCGCCCCGAGTGGTCCCATAGACTTACATTCAAAGATGTTTTTTTTCGAACAGGGGCGCTGCAATGCATTCTCTATGGCTTCCGGGAGGGCTCGCCCTAACGTGCTTACGCCATCATACGTGCTTACGTCATCATACGTAAGCACGTTTCATCCAACAATATAATTTTTCGCCACCTAGTGGAATCTTTAATAAAAGAAACTTGAGTGGTTTGTTTTAATAGTGAGTATAGAAACAAACAAGATGTATTGTAAGAGTCACTTTATTTTTCATTAATATTAAAGAAGTGAAGTTGCCTTTACATGCTTAAGCTGTTAATTTATCCATTGCATGGGTGGACCTTATCCTTATCAATCATCCAGACATTTGCCCCCCCTGAGAGATTTTGCAGGAGCCGCCACTGGGATTGGCCAAACTCAGGTTTGGAATTCCATGCAATCCCATGCTGCCCTTAGAAGATGAAGTTACAGCTTTGAAATTAATGCGTAGAAGAGGAAGGCTTGTGAATGTAGCCTTGCACTGTGTGAAAACACGTAAAATTAGACGGCTGAAGTTATAGCTGAGGCTGCTATTAAGCTGTGCACTGACCGTCTTTTGAAAGTCTAAACGACGTAGGCTTTACTCAGCAACCTTGTCCGTCACTGACAAACTGCTCTTCACATTTGTTTTCATGAAGGAAAACTGCAACGCACTTTTGTTACCGGAAATTTTATCTTGACTTAAACCACAGCTTGCAACGGAAATGGTCAATTGTTGAACAACGAAGGCAGCCATTGCTTATATGTAATGGTTATGCACTGTACCTCGGATATTTGTAACATGCTCAATCGAAACGGCGGTGCAAAATTAAATAGCAAAATGGTCTACCGAAACACCCCGCACTACAAAGCGAGAAGGGAATTTTGTGCTTTTTGTGAATGTATCTCCTTCCACCTCCCATTGACCCTGCCCTCCCCCACATGTTCACCCGTCCCGTTTTCCGAAATCAGGTCACCCCATCGCAATTGAGCCCATAACTCACGGCTAGAATGTAAGACCTCTCATTAAGCTAAAGGTGATCCAAAACAAACAAAAAACCCATGAAACTTTCCCCCATTATAAGCTAACACACTCTGCGATGCCAACGTGCACATGCGTATACATTAAAATATATGCACGAGCACGCATGGTTAACTCTGCGGAGGTGTATTTATTCCCTGCATCGCATGACAGGTTGCGAACGTACATAGACATAATCTGTGCGGTACAAATCAAACATTGATGAAACTGAAAAATATTTTCTTTGAATGCTCCCATGGTATGCGCTACATTGGAGCCTTAAACACCAAACAAGCGTTTCAAGTTGACTGTAGAACACATGCACATGAATGCCGATAAGTACAATCTGTGTTTTGAGTGTTTGCTGCCTCGTAAAACATAACAGCTGGCTTTATTAACACGACATCTGAGTCTCCTTCCAACATCCTGTAAACATTTTTTTTAACATTCACCAAAATAGTTATTCCACACTACCCTCCCTGTAACAGGCATTCTTTAAAGCAGTGGTGAGCAAATATGACACTTTGGTAACACATTCCCCCTATGCCTCCAGTAATCCCTAACCAGTTGGGCGAGCCATGCATGATGAATGAAGCTTCCCGCCTCCAACGTCTTACTGTGCTTCAGCGAACCCTGCGTGCTTAACTAACTAAATACACGTGTGCTTTGCCTGGTGTCGCGCCATGTCATGATGTATTCATTTGAAAAAAAGACAACCGCACATTGGCAGCCTTGTAATCGTTGGCACTCACCGGTTATATTACTCGTCCTGCAAAAATGTAACGCGATATCTCGATCAGTACATAAAGTAGGTTGCTGATATATGTGCAAAGGTGTTTATCCTATCATCTGTTGTGAGTTTTTTTGGATGCTCTGGTTTTTGCGATAGAACAAACATTACAATTTAGGACCCTCGTGAAAAGTGTATCTTGAGATTCAATTAGGCTTTCATGGAAACAAAAATACCTATTTAGTAGCAGAGCACTACTGTATCCTTAAACAAACAAAAAACTCCACGCGTTGTATTCTAAATCATCGCAAACTATATAATTGTCATCATCAGCAAAATGAGGGTTATCATGCATGTTTAGCTGAACGATATTTGATTAATGTCATGTCTGGCTTACCAATTTGAGCGTTTTCAAAAAGCCACGTGTGTAATGCACACCGGTGTAGAACACGCTCTTTTTAAGCCAACACCGCCACCCACGATCCCCTTTGTTGTAAAATAAACAGACACCAACCACTGTGTGCGATACATTCATTGGACACTGTTGGCACAGTGTTTGGTTTCTCCCCAAATGAATTTAGCTCAGCTGTCAGTGCTCCCGTGTCATTGTACCCAGGATTTACAAGCTGACCGTGCAAATCCAATGCTGAACACTTGGGTAGCCAGCCACTGATAAATTATCCGTCCCAATAAACTGAATTGTCCGCTCACATACACCGAATCTGGCTCCTGACACAGAAATATTGAGTTTTCTTTAACTATCACGGGGGCACTCAGTGGAGGTGAGCGTCGCCCCATGCTTTTGCGAGTGTCGAGATTTCGAATATTATCACCGTATTTATACGACAAGATCGTTGAAAAGAAATGAGCATGGTCTCTTCATGAACTCGTTGAGTACGACTACCCTGGCTGAAGACATTTTAAATGAGAGAAAACGCTTTTCTGCTGTAGAGGCAAATATGATTAATTGGCCCTATATCATGCTTCAGCAAATGCTACGTGGTTCTTTCAGTCCGTGCTTTATGCTGAAATGCTGCGCTGGACAAATGCACGTTATTTGGATGGAGCAATTACGTCTTCGACAACAATATTCCTTTCATGGGATAACGTTCAACATGAACGAACAGAGATGCACACATCAATATGGAGAACAGAATGATAGGAATGGATAATGGATGGAAATTACACGAAAAATATAAATTAAAATGGGATGTTTTCGTAATTGCCAAGAATGAAAGTCGGTGGTAGTTTACACGTATAATTCGTCTGTTGAGACTGTACAACACTTCCTTTGTATTTACCCCAGGTCTCCCTCGCCAAATTGACCTGTGTCGCAGTAGGCTCTTACATATCAAAATAATGGAATTCTAACTTAACTGAATGGACTAAGAATTCCTGAATTTATAGGCAAGTGCTGCACTTAATGACAGCTATAGCATGCACTCTGTGTACGGGTCAGAGGCCTGAACCCAATGCTCCATCCACTCAGAGCTCCTCCAGTTTCCTCTCGAGTTGGCGTCCAAGCCGCCACGCAGGTGACGGGGAAGAACCGTCTGACGATAGCACATTGTAGAGGTCACAACATTCACACCCACAGGGGTGAAAAGCTGATCCACATGCACTTCCACACTGGTTGGAATACACACAGCTTTTGTTGTCGTACGTGTTGATGTGATTGTGGTGTAAATGGGATGCATTTATGCATTGGGTAAAGCAGGGCAAACTGGTCGAAAGGCATATATGCCCGTGACGAACGGGTGGGCAGGATGCACCATGTGATATACACACCATGTGAACTGTTTTTACTGCGATTTTTAAAGAAAATTACGGGAAATCACAACACAAATCCATCCAGTTCTTATCATTATACAAACCGCCACAGGTACATGATACATTACAACACGGAAGGCGCATACATACATTTGATAAGCCTCCCTTTCATTCACAGAAACACTCATTAGCGTTGAAACCATCCGCCCTTCCATACCCTTCAAAGATGCATTACGTTAGTGGAATGATTACCGTAATCAGGGGGGGGACCCTGAGAGCTCTCTTCAACATAATCCCCCAGCCCTACACAGGACGGCTTGTGTCACGTTCCATAAACCGCAGCAGTTACACCACTTAAGCAGAAGCTATACTGAAGCAGAAGACGTGAAGTAAAACAATCCACGAACAAAATGTGAGCCCTCGTTTTACATTACATTCACCCCGTGGGAGATTGTTTAGAGAGCAATGGGCAGTGACGCAAATGCGGGCTTGCGTTATAGAACACAGAACATTTTATAAAACGTACGAAATAAACTCCGCGCCCGAGTTTGACACTCATTAGTGAACCCTTCGGAATTAAAACAACAAAATCCCTTAAATGCAACAAACCACCCGAGCGATCGCCTCCTTACCTTGCGTGCGACATACATTCCGTTTGGATAATGGATGTATCCGCTTCTTGCCATTGTCAAAACCATCGTTCTCGCCCTGACCGGGGTCCACGCAAAGCCTTGTTCGCTACGATTATTCCACAGTCCAAACTTTACGTACGACTAACCAACCGGGACCGCCTGCCTGGTGGCAGCAAACACACGCGGATCCGCACGCTCAGAACAGACGGAGCAGCCCCACAGCAAGACGAAATACGGAACGCTTCGCGTTGGTGGTGGTGTGGGGGGTGTGCGCTGTGGAATGCCCTCCACGTAGCAGCGTGCAGCGCTGACTCGCTCGCTAGCTCGCCCGGACGGACGCCCGCCGCTGCTGATGCCGAGGGCTGCCACGCCTCTCAAGAGTCACAAGGAGGCTGGAGACTGGGTGGGAGGTGGGGGTGGAGGCTCCATCCCACTCAGGAAACGAGGGTGAGATCATTGGCGTGGGGGCGGGTGGCAGTGAGTGGCGTGCGGTCGCGGGCGTGCGGGAGGGGGACTCGTGGTGGGTGGAGCCGACTGAGAAGCCGTCACACCGCTCGCCCGTGCGTGGAACACCGCAATATCAAAGCGCATCAAGGCTGGATGCACCCAAAGGGGGTTGTTACATCATCTTTCCGAGGGATGTCCAGCCGCCCCCCCCTACACATCGGGGGAGGCAGAGGCGGGGTCATTGTTGTTTGAGCGTTTACCGTCGCAGGTACTGTAATTATCAGGATTTAAATATCGGCAGCGTGGCACATTCTCCGTTTCGCTCTGTGTGCTGCTGTCGTGGTGCATAACAGCGGCAGCTGCACGCAGCAAGATGACAACTGTAATCTCTCGATGCAATGCCTATTCAGCGTGAAATTTTACTTTGTCGTATGAAATAAATGGACACTGACAAAAGTATGCAATGAGACATGCTTAAAATCACACTGAGAAAAAAACTGCATGCATCAGAGAAAAAAAAACAAATGAGAAACATTGACTATTGAGAAAAGTGGACTTGAGTAGAACACATCAATAAACGGGATGATGGCTGGTGGTCGAGACGATGACAACAAGTGGCAGCCAAATGACAGAACACACGCCGAAGAGGAAGAGCACTGGGTAGGTGGAGCAACATGTGCATGCGCTAGGTTAACTGATGGCGATAACATTAGCAGGCTTTCATCCAGCAGTGGATAGATCACGGCCAATGATGATGAAAATAAAATAATAGTTTTCAGTGAATACTCGGGAACTATGGTCATATGCACGCTGTTATCAATGTACCTTACGGCACAGTCGCAAATTGTCTTCATTGCATCAGAACAGCCAGACTCAAGACCCCCCCATTAATCATTTACATTCTTGATTAATTCCTGCCTCATGACCTACGCAGAAAAACACAGAAATCACCTTAATTGAAACAAACCTACGATATAAAACTTTTTTTAAAGTAAATATTTCACACTCTTCATTTAGTTTCACCTTGTGCGCAAATGAGCTCATAACATTTGCCTTTTAAGAAAAGGCGAAAGAGACTCCTTATTTGCATGGGAGAGTGGATTTGGCCAGGTGGTTTTTGACCCTCCAGGGAGTAGCGGGCTGCCTTTGTCCCTTTAAACGGAAGATCACAGAAGGTCGCCTCTGCAGGACGAGCGTAATTATATCCGCTGCGCCTGGGGGCAGCACCCTGCGTGGCGGAGGCTTGGCAAGTGACGACGCTGCGAGGCAGGGCTTGCGAGAGATTTTAATTGAATTCGAAGCCCGAGTGCATTAAACCTGACAAGCTTAGGTAAGAGGGGCAGATGAAGCCTTTAGAATGCAGCTGGGTGCTAACATTCCTAGACATTTATCAACACAGCAGGAAAGTAAAGGTTAGCCATTATGCATTCCTGTAAATCCAAATTGGGACCCTTACTTTAATTATGAACTGTTTGCATCAACAGCGTATTTTAGATACATTAAAGTAAATTTACAGGCTTTATTTAAAAAAAAACAAATAGCACCCAGTTTATATATAAGCTCCTAGCTTGGTAGTGTCTCATTCTTCACCTGAAGACGGCTGCTTGCGTTGTAGCCGAAACGTCGTGAGAATTATTTCATTTTATTATGTTTTATTTTTATTATTTTATTACTTCCCTTCTACGTGACTTTACCGAAAGAACCAAGAAGATGAATCCCTGCAGTCACGAAAGCTTTAAATCGAAATTTAACCGCCTCTACGGGGAGGGTTTCCACATAACTTTGAGATCCTTCAACAAGCTCCGTGATAAGAAGGCTCAGCTAATCGAGTCTCTCACCTTTCTGAAGAGATGCCGCGACTCTAAGGTAATACCAAACGCATTTACACTAACATCTGCTGCTGTAACTTCTTCTAATGCGAAACGAATTCTGTCTAGAACTAGCTTAGCTCTTATCTCAGAGAAAATCAGACTTACGCGCACCGAACTAGATCAGTTAGAGAAGACACTCTACAAATCACACTTATCTTTGAGTGCAACAATGTCCACATCGGATTGGGAACATGTAGAAAAAATGACTGCCTCTTCAGCTGCCGCTATGTCGACTAAATGTAAGGACAACTTGATTTCCAAATTCAACCGCCTCTCAAACAAGAAACCGGACCCACACATTGAAAAGCTAGATGTTAACAAAGTCGTAATTAATCGCAGTAACAGTTCTATTTCTGAAGGTTTGAAATCCGTTTTAGCTAAAGGACTACACTTTGCAGTCACACCTAGACACATACCAGTTAATGATATAATTGCTCGAGTAGATGTAGCTCTCAAGGGCTTGAGTCACATCGCTGCAGACGTAGCAAGATCCGAAATCTCTGCAACCCTCAAAAACGCTAAGATGCCAGCTAGCAACATCAGCAAAGATGAGCGTTTTGAATTAGCTCAATTAAAAAAGAGGGATGACATTGTCATCTTCTCAGCCGACAAAGGCAATGCCACTGTCATCATGGACAAAATAGAATACAACAACAAAATTCAAGAACTACTCAACGATGGCAGCTATACAAAAATAAAAAGAGACCCCACCAACAGCCTCGTCACTAAAACCAACAAAATCATTTCTGATTCAACCGCATTATTTGATCAGACCAAACAGTTCTCGTTGAAACCTTCTGCAGCCAGGCCACCAAGATTATATGGCTTGCCAAAGATACATAAAGAAGATACACCTCTTCGTCCCATTGTCTCTACTATCAACTCTCCCACCTATAAATTGGCTCGTTTTTTGTCTGAAATCCTACGGCCTTTCACTGGAAAAACCACCTCTGCAGTACTAAACTCTACTGACCTGGTATCGACAATCAAGGGGATTGCCCTGTCCCCAGACGACCTGCTTGTCAGTTTTGATGTGGTTTCCTTATTCACCAAGGTTCCTGTACCTGACACCATCGCAATCATTGAAGACTTGGTTCATCAAGGACTGAATGCTGGGGTACCCCCCTGGTGAGACACTGCTTAACCAATACATACTTCACCTGGAATGAAACTTTCTACAAGCAAATTGAGGGCACCCCAATGGGCTCCCCCCTATCTCCGGTTGTAGCCAACATCTTCATGGAGAAATTTTAGACGGACGCCATCCAGACTGCCACTCTACGCCCGACCTTATGGAAGAGGTACGTAGACGACACTTTTGTCATCTGGCCACATGGCCGGCCTGCTCTAGACCAATTTCTCGACCACATCAATTCCATACACCCAGCCATCAGATTCACCATGGAAGTCGAAAATGATGGCAAGCTACCCTTTTTGGATGTCCTAATCAAAAGGAGACCTGATGGTTCAATGAGCCACTCTGTCTACAAGAAAGCCACCCACACGGATGCTTATCTAAAACCGGATTCCCACCACCATCCATCCCAGAAGAATTCCCTCATTAAGACTCTATATCATAGAGCCCAATGCATCTCCGACCATGAACACATTTCCAGTGAACTCAAACACGTACGCCAAGCTCTTAAGGCTAATGGTTACTCTGACTACACAATCCGCAAAGCCATCACTCCAACCATCAAGAAGGATCCTGTTGAGGAGCCTTTCAAGACCATCACCTTACCCTACATTGCTGGGGTCACAAAAAAGATCTCCAAAATCCTGATTAAACACAAGATCCAGGTCCGATTCAACACAGTGCATAAAATCCGTGATCTGGTACCGTCTGTAAAAGATGTGGTTCCAGACATACAGTACCCTGGTGTCTACAAACTAAGTTGCCTCTGTGGTAGCAGTTACATTGGGGAAACCAAACGACATGTCTCGGACCGCATCCGTGAACATAAAGCTGACCTCAAACACGGTAGGACAAACACCTCAGCCGTGGCAGATCACTGTTACAACTCAGTGGGCTCACATGACATTGACTTCTCCAAGACAGAGGATCTCTGCAAGCCATCTGGCTATCATGAGAGATTCGTTCATGAGGCGATCCACATATACAAACACAGAGACAATTTTAACCGAAAAGATGGATTCTGGCTTAGCAATCATTGGAAGGACGTAATAAACCATTTCGATACACATTAGGGTGGGTAGAATAATACATAGTGTTATGTTGAAATGTATAAGGTATAGGGTGGTTTATAGTAATACAGTATATAATTTAATGTTGGGTTTATCTATGGCAGTATATAGTACGGTATATGCTCGTGTGATGTAAGAGAATAAAGTTTAGATGGAAGTATATTATATAATTTTTACGACGTAGAATTGTAATGTATTACTTGCTGTTAGTAACTCAGCTTATTGTAGAGTATAGTAAGTATACTGATGGTGCTATGCAGTTTATACTTTCGTTTTTTTATGTAGTTTATACTTTAGTTTTCTACGTGGTTGTTTAGTAACTGCAGCTACATATCATTAACATCCCTTTCCTTTGTTAATGCTACTCCCTGCACCCCCCCCCTTAGTGCTGCTGATCCTGCATAATGCATGGGCATAATATGACTTTGAAACCCCCCCCCCCGCCCACCTCCTACGCATTTTCCATGAATATGCTAAATTCCTCTTCATATGCACATTCTTTTTGTTAAGGCGCTCTTCCACCTCCAACCCAGTTTATATATAAGCTCCTAGCTTGGTAGTGTCTCATTCTTCACCTGAAGACGGCTGCTTGCGTTGTAGCCGAAACGTCGTGAGAATTATTTCATTTTATTATGTTTTATTTTTATTATTTTATTACTTCCCTTCTACGTGACTTTACCGAAAGAACCAAGAAGACAAATAGCACCTTGTGATCAGCTTTCAGAATGCTCGGTATTTGGCTTTTCATTTTCATTAGGCTGTTCGATAACAAGTGTTAATTTTTATTTCAACAACATGCATGTGTACGTGATGAACAACGTGCATATGTTGTTCATCACGTACACACGCACAAAGTGCGTGGGCATGCTCGCACACGTGCCCCTTGTTCACATGAACACCACTGTGAAAGATTGGAGACATTTTTAATTGCAACTCCAATTTATTCATGTTCCAAGTCTAATCGCCTGCCAGGGGACTTTGGCCTCTGGTTTCACGAGGTTGCCGCTCATTTGTGCTGCTCCTGTGAGCAGGGCGTGATGTCTCAGCCAACATCACGCCCTGCTAGCATTCCCCTGAGAGGCCTCCAACGTCCTCCTGCACACACGTTCATTCACGGCGGCCCGTCCTTCCACCTGGGTGGGAGGAAATAATAAATCAGGTGGTCACCCCTGTGGCCCTCTTGTATATATAAAAAAACGACAACGGCCCAGGATTGTTTATCTCAATGAAAGTTAATTTTCGTCAGGTTTTTTCGGAAAACATGTCCCTATTACTGATAAAGGCACAAATCATCTAAATGATGTGTTTCAGCTGTTTCGTCAACGTGAATATCTGGCCCAAAGTGTCTCCCTGTGCTCAATGAGAATTCTATGGTGCTCATTCTCCATTTGTGGCCCCGAGTGAGTGGGCAAATTTCCACATTTATTTGGTAGAGGCCAGTCTCTGCAAAGAACCGACCTGTAAAATTATGCTAATTACTTTATCCACCTTGCAAAGATGGTGGCCTGCACCGACCCCTGGCTGAGATTTGACATCATAACCTTTCAATTACGTGTCAATCGTTCTGCCATAATTCACTCCAGAGAGTTTTTAAATTAAAGTTGTTTTTACTAAATGAAGCAAAAGAAAGATCCCTGTGGTGTTACTCCTAGTGGGGCCCATTGCATGCCTTGAGCAGGTCAAACAATTGAAATTTCAATGGCCATTGGGTATGAATCATGGGCACCGATATTTGAAGCAGAGTAGTATGGAAAGATTCAAAGCGCATGCTGTAACACCCTTCATACATTCCAATCTGCTATATTAAGGCATTCAATTACAAGAAAATAGCAGTTTTTCTAACCACTACCATGAATGCACTTTAATTTAGGTCTTACCCTATATCTCTGGATGACGTTCAACAATGAACCTTCTTGTGTACTCTACATTACATCTTAACTATTGAACATCATAGCACGCACGTCACAAACAATGGTCAGCCAACACCCCATCCGCGACACAGCGAGGCGAGGCCTGCACCCAATAGTTGTTTAACAAAGGGCTGGATTATTTTACATATATGCATGCTAGATTAATTGCTCATGGATTACTATAACACCTCATGTCAAATGTGTATTTAAAATACTTAAGCTTAGTATTTTCCATAACTGTACATTTTATCTTTAAAGGAGGTTTCACAAAATAAGACAAAAACAAACATTCACGATTCTTGCTGCATTGCAACTGTTTTTTTAAACACATTTATCGGATCTCTTTAAGTACCAACACAGGGGATTTAATCTACGTGAATCACTTTGGTCAATAGTCCTAGATTGGCCAGATGTGGGCTGTGTCGTGAATTCCGAGGCAGGCTTACCACTACATGCTAGGGTTTTCTTAAAATTTGAAATCCAACGCAAATTGCATTTCTTTGTTTTCATGCCAACTGCTAAAAATGTCAGCATGTTTGTGGCAGAACTTAACAGAAATGAATTGCTGACATTTAATTTCAATGTACTGCCAAATTGTGAAACTGCAAGGATGGTACTCAGCACTAGCCTAGAGTTAATGATTTGGTGTTTCAATGCAACATTTAATTGTAAATGCTAAAACAGCAGAAACAAAACCTTATGCATTTTGCTACAGAAGCCATTTCACACAAATACCATAATACACAGGTTCATGGCAATGGCTACGCACCCAGGACGGCCAAGCATAACATAAACGGAATGCAATAGGACATTTTTTTGTTTAGTTTCTGTATGATGACCACACCTTTACATTAGGAAGTGAGTGACATGCAAGAGGATGACTTATCACAAAACTCAATGCATGCATTTTGGTGCACGGAAAGTGCTAAACCCATATGTAATCATGTAGAAATGTAGACACATGTTTTCCTATACAAATTACTTGTAAACTAGATTTTTGTATTATTGTCATGCAAAGCTCCAAGGTGTCTGTGCTTGTTAATGTATTTATTTTTGTTCACCTGGGGTAGGGTCCATTGAGCTAAAAATAAAATGTTCAGTGATGACCCTGAGCCACTCCTACATGGCCAGGTGTTATACCTGGTCATAGAGGAGTGACCGGTACATCCTGAATACCTGCCACTCTGACGTCAGCAAGTTTTCTCACAGCAAAAATTGGAATGCATGGCAGCTGTTGCAAGCACAGGAACTATAAATTATGTTGACATTTCTCTTTGTGGGCAGTGCTTGTTCAAATAGACACAATAACTTCACCTATTATCTCCATTGCAAAAAATATATTCTGTTCTCATATCATTACCTAGGTTTGAGTATGCTCTCATAGCTAGAGTGCAGAGTGAATATGGCTGATATACTTTTTGCATTCTTTGTAAATAATTAATTATTACAGAGACTATTAATACATTTATCATGAGCATAAATTCTACATTATCATTTATGCGTTGTTATACGGCAATTTGTGGGAAGTCAACTGTGGTTGATCAATCAAAAAATGGGTCCTGCCATAGTAATGTGGAATTTTGACCACTGGCTCAGAGATCATCATGGAGATGAGAACCACCCCATGCTGGTTTGAGCTGACACACCTTGACCTGACATATATAATAATCTAAATGTATGAATCCTTCAAAAGAGGCTCCTATGAAAATTATTAAAAGTCTCTACATGAAAGCAGTTCAGAACTGATAGGAGATGAACGGCATGAAGCTTGCATAAACTCTGACGATTGGAGGATGGAGAAATGGAAACAGAGAGAATGAAGGGGTCCTCTAGATACAAGGGACATCTCGTTGCATGCTCGGATGCACAACCCCCACATCTCTCTGTGGAGGACGCACACACAACCAGTTATTTATTGATAGCACTCATTGACTTTTTCCCTTTAAAAAAAAGAATCCACATAAGAAGGGCTGAGGAAACATGATATTGTAATTTGGTTAACAATTAGCCACTATTGCATTTAATGGCTTAACACTGTGCCTTTTTGAAGCCATGCCATTGCATAGTAGAATGTTGATGTTTTAGCCCATAAATAACCAGCCATGGTTACGAGTGGCCCGCGCAATGTTTCATCTTTCAGCGGATAAAAACGTGCGCGATGCAACCCTCATTTGAGTCTTCTTAAAATATATATGAAACCAATTCAATAATTGTGAAGTATGTAATTGTATTCTTTGGGTCTTTCGGTAAAGCCACGTAGATAGAAAAATAATAAAAATAAGAATAATTTATTTAAAAATGTTTTTATCTACGTGGCTTTACCGAAAGACCCAAAGAATACAATTACATACTTCGCAATTATTGCATTGGTTTCATATATATTTTAAGAAGACTCAAATGAGGGTTGCATCGCGCACATTTTTATCCGCTGAAAGATTAAATATTGTGCGGGCCACTTGTAACCATGGCTGGTTATTTACGGGCTAAAATATCAACATTCTATTACGCAAAATAATAAAAGAATATATATATTTCTATCTACGTGGCTTTACCGAAATACCCAAAGAATATTAATTCCTCCAGGCACGAAAGCTTTAAGTCAAGATTTATGTAATTATATTTGAAATAATTTTATTTAAAGAGCTGTCCCATGAAATCAAGTGGTGCGTAAATAGCAGATGAGCGAGTTTTAAAGACACTTCTATTATTTTATCAGGAGCTGTTACCCAGAAAGAAATAAAACAATTAACGACTATTTGATTACAGCAGGCTGCCTGACATATCATGTGCTGCTGCCGTTATCAAAGTGATTCTACATTTTAGAAATGGTTTAGGGCTGCTAACCTTGGGAAAGGTCAGTTATAGAAACGGAAATATTTTTGAAAGTAAAATGTTAATTTTCGTGGCTTGAGGACAAAAAGGATTAAGAGAATAGCTCGATTTAATGTGCACGGCTACGGCGAGACATTATTTAAACCCACAACTGTATTTTGTAAGAGTTTTGAAAAAGTCTATAATCCTCAAGCGATATGTGCTCTTGCAAAAATGACATCAAAGCTGACATTCAGAATGAATAAATAGGGGCAGTTACATGCCGCAGAAGGATTACCAGCACCAGCACCCTTCGCTGCACCCCTAATGCTTTGGGAAATTAAGATTTTTAAAAAGGCAAGCGCTCCCACCGCATGGCTCTGGCAATCAGCGCCAAAAAAAACAAAACACGTTGTGCTAGAAGAGGAACCCTCGATCAATAGCACGGTGGTGTAAATCACAAGCCCATGGCTAGCACGGACACCAACGCCTCAAAACCGGTACCACCCAGTTCCACACACACCAATGACAGTGCCGCTCTTAAACTCTGATGCCCACGGTAGAAATTGGTACAATTTCATAAAACTGCAATGCTTTATGTATTGGTTTGTATTCGCAATTTTTCGTGAAAAAATAATTCTGATAAAATTTCACGAAGTTCTACCTGACCTTTCTCGGAGACGCATATTGCTGTTGATTTAGATTGTTGTAAAGCGTAAACAACGTAATTCATTTTTCTAACCTTTAGCCAATGTAAATGTGAACCACAAAAATAACGTGGCACATTTTTCAATGGAAGGAAATATTTTATGGACGTAAATAAATTAATAAAAAATGATTGAAATCCTCCTACCTCTTTCTGTGTATAAGCATTGCTGAAAACAATACTTTAAAACCGCTATTTTCCCTAACTTTTTTTCTGTAAAGCTAATATGGAGTGCCGATGCAGAGCTCTGCTAAAGACGAGTCACCACATCTCAGATGATCAAGCTCTGGGAAGTAAATTATTCAATCCAAGTGGTGGCCTAGGTTTACAGTTCCGAAACAGTGTTTCTTGTAAAGCACATCGGCTAATTGCACCGAGGAAGGCCCGCATATGAGTAATGACCGTAATCTGCCCATGTGACCGTGCATGCCCTGAGTGTTGGGGACTGGCAGTTTGGGGAACAAATATAGCCGACTCTCCCAAGCTTCACACGAGGCCATTAATCTCTGCACCGTACAAAACCGCTGGGACTCGAGGCAAAAATTATCCACAGATGGTCAGTATTTGGCAGTGCTGGCGAGGTTATGAGAAACAGACAAAAACAATCCGTGGGTGAGAAGCGGTGAGGCTCGCGTCCCCACAGCTCGTGCTGAAACCTGAAAGGTGTCAGGATCACGCACGGCTCCAAGGACAAAACTCCCCACATTTGGCATTCACATCAGAGCAAGATGCTCTTTTTCCTAATCTACGAAATAGGCACATATGAGAGCTTCAGTCAGTCAGTGAATCAGTCACGTTCAACCGTATTGGACAAAAGGCGTTGCACACGAATGTCGCCATCAAAGCTTAGCGGCGTCCAGAGAGAATAACAAAAAATATTAAGAGATTATTTTTTTATATCTATCTAAACTGGATAAACATCATGACAAATCAGTAGTATCGAAAGAATGTAATTCGATTTAACTGATGTAACACTGCACATGGAAAGTGAAGAAATGTTACAGTGTGGTTTGCATTAACGTTCTTAGCAGTAAAGTAGACATTTATCTTACTTACAAGAACAGCCTTTTAAATGAATCAAAGCATAATTAAGTAATTGAAAATAGGCTACTCATTGCATTTGTGTAATAACAATAATTTACATAGAATGGAAGGCATTCGTTTTGAGTTGAGAGCTCTGGCCAAATGCAAATTTGTCACAGGTACATTACGCAGCATAACCATCTGAGCAATATGAAACATTTTGTAAATGTACCCAAAGGTCTTTTACATCAATCCATTAATAATATCCACTCATAAGGACTATGCCAATTGATTATTCTTATATCACAGTAGAACACCCCACATCACTTACTACATCGACTTATTGGTTCGATATTATGTTACAAATAAATAGGCAAAATCCATCCGTTTTTTTAAAATTGAATATGCAGATAAAGTGAAATATTAACTCTTTGAACTAAAATTAAGAAGCGGCATAGAAGTCATGTAAATAATGTGTTATACAGACACTGGATGACACGTTGCTGTATTCACAATGTTCTTAGCATTACCACGTGCAAATTAAACATGCCAATTACAATCATATTCAAATTGACATTGAAGAAAATAAAATGTTAATTTCAAAGTATGGTGGGATGGGTGGTAGTGTGCGCAATGTGCGATTAACTCAGATACCTGAATTTGATTCCGGGCCAAGAATGACGACAGTGGCGAGTGATATCTGAACTATTCTTAGGCAACCGAGCTTCACCAGCCCGCAATGACCGGCATGGTGAAGTATGGCCAAACAATTACCACGGCCGACGATAACAAGGGGGAGGAGGCCATGACCCAGCAGTGGCTTGACAAAGAGTTGTAAATTATTTATTATTTATTATTATTAACATATCATGCATTGTGTTGAACACAGTTAACGACGGGCCATAATTCAGTCCAGTGAACTAGGCAATGTGATGGTAAAAATGTAACACAAGACCACTTCGTAGGATTGTCGTCGTTGTCCTGTGCTGTGCAGCTCCCTGACGTGTTTTTGGGCTGTACCGCATGTTGTGCAGTAAGAGGTCTGACATTTCACTCCACATGATGGGAACTTTTTCAGGAAGTACATTCTTCAGGAAATGAATGAAGCTCCCAGCATGTGGAGGGAAACCTTGGATGTCACATTGAACAACACTTGGTACAGCCTGCAAACACGTCAATGCAGCGGAACATGATGGATATGTTTACACACAACAATAAGTGCAGTGATGTCATCGCTGAACTTGATCCAAGCCAGGGACACTGTGAAGCTCCACACTATTGTACATGAACACACAGATGCCCCTACTCACCCTCAGAGATACTGTTCAAGCACATGTGTAAAAATGCACATGTTAGTTGCAATGTGCTTGCATAAAGCAATAGAGCAAGTAGGTTGTCGACTTCTTTGCGTGAAGCTTGCATGCTACTTCCTCATATATGTAGGTTTCATCCGGAAGTTCCAGTTTCATTGGATACGAAAGAATATTCAATGATAAATTGGTAAAATTATTCTGGATACTAGGCTAGATTTTACTGTGGACTAAAAAGCCAAAAACAATGGAAAAATACCTTTTAATATGAATATTAAAATGCAAATAGCGTTTAACACACCAATTCCTGCGTCGCAAGGCCTGAGGGATAGCGGCAGCAGTGGATAGATCCTGGCTGAATACGATGTCACCATTTCTGTGATTGTTATTTTTTTTTACAACTGATATGTTTCACACATGTTCATAATGTAGACATTGGACCTTGTATAACATAAGCAACTTTTCATGGAACTGCATAAACACATGTCTCTAGCTACATCCACAGAAAGAAGGACTGATTGAAAAGCAATCCCAAGCAGCAATTGGCCACTGCCTTTGAGCATCGCTAGTTCTTTCTGTTTTTTTAAAGCTGTCTCCAATCACGCTGATGGGAACAAATACACTATACAACCCCCCTGTTCTCAAAGCAAGCAGCTGTGGCCTCTTGTCCGAATATCTCCAGGGAAGAATTCAGCCCTGATGGAACCCATCCATTTATTGAGTTCAGTCTTATGGCTGGAAATCAACATTCTCCTTGTCTTTAGCCTTCCCTTGCCCCCAATATCATCTCCCGCTAAAAGCCTAAAACCCATAATGATCTTGGGGCCACCTTTAGGGTATGCCAAGCTTTATATTCTCAGCTTAATGAATTCTTTTGGAGGGTTACGTACTGTATTTTCAATATTTGAGATGGGTTAGGGGTAAAAGGGCTGTTAGAATTTTGGATAGAGGCATGTCACCACATGTAATTGTCTGTCCAGACTGATAGCTGGTTTCCCCATGAAGGATTGTGCAAGCAGAATTAACAAAGGCCATACACGTTATACTATATGGAAATGCAATGTACTTGTTTTACACTAGTCGTCGGGCAATCTAACGAGACCTGCTGCTCCCTTCAACTATTCAGCCACTTGCTCAACCATCTGCTGAGTGCCCACAGGCAACACTACCCATCATACCTCTCTGATCACCTCTAAACAGGCCGTGCAGCACTTAAAACGTACAGTAATACATTATTCAATCACTTGAGCTTTGTTCCGAACCTACACACATTAAAACCCTTATTTCAAAGTCCGTTAAAAACAGGTCAATACTCCACACAGATAAATAAATAAGCACTTGAATGTTGCTTCCATGCACTCACGGGCCCGAATATTTATAGTTGGGTGGCTGCGAGGGTTGATGAGGTAGGTTGTCATCGTGGAGTATTTTATTATAAAATGTATTTTTAAAACTGTTCATGGATTTGCAAAGCATTTTCAACCATTAGCAAGTTGTTTTAGAGAAAAGTTACGAAATTAATCGTTATTAAATAAATACACAGTTGGTGGAAAGGCCTACGCTATAACTTTAAATAAGCCCTGACTGGCCTTACAGACAATGTTTTCAAATGCTAACCAGATGTCACTGAAGATATGTTACACTTTTGAAATTAATAATGGTAAAGTGAAAGCATTTTTCTTTAATGTAGCCATTTTATTAAATGTATGTATTCCGGTGTGCTAAATTGGCATAGAAGAGTAAAAATGGGGAAAATAAAACCGCTTTCATTTGTTTCCAGCCAGTAGCCAGCTTTCAGAACTTCATTATACTGCTGGACATCACAATATTTGCTTTAAATGTAAGTTGTGGCATTCTTCATTGAATCTTTATCAGCAGAGTAACAGAAAGTGGGCGATCGATCATCACCCTGGTATCAGGTATGTCTCGTGGGTTTTATTTTTATTTAAATACGGCTGGTAAATGAAGAAGGGTGACCAAGAAGCAATTGCCTGTTACCTAGCCATCGAACAAAGATGGTCACTGCATTGCGCACTTTCAGATGCGCTTCTGCATCCATCTGGAATGCTCTTCCTTCCGATATTTGGAAGCCACTTGAGCTGTGCATTTTAAAATCTAAATTGAAAGCTCATTTCTTTATAACTGCTTTTTGTGTTTAGTTTGTTGTCCTTCCATCGCATCTTCTATTAGTATGGTTGGCTATGTACTGTGCAAAATAAGTTCAACATACGTAAATGTAATCATACAAGCCCTGTGCTGAAACAAACCCTCAATGCCTTGAGCATATTTCAAGGGGAGAGTGCAATTACGTAGCTCGGTCTGTATCACGAGTTGTACTGTTGTTGTTTGTTGGCCCTGCTGGGAACTAGATGTTCCAGTTCACATGGCATTACTCTTGTGTAAATATATAAATAACTACAAAATATCTCAAGTGTTACACACCAGCAAAGATCAATTTGACTTTTTTGGGAATGTTTGTCAAATTTGCCTTGGTATGAAATAAAGCAATGCATTATAACACGAGCATTTGTCTTACTGCGTTTCGGTTATGAGCATTCATATTTGTGAAAGGCCGCGTCGCATATGATAAATGTTCTTCCACCGAAGGGAGCGGCCTTGACCTACTGGTAGCCCGGCTCCCTTCCTTCAAGAAAAGAACTGTTCATTGTGAAAAATACAAGTTCCAAATGTAAGTGCAACTTCAACTCGTTATACCAATTAGGATGGCTCCTGATTATGAACACTGCTGGCTTTGGATGAATAAGAACATAAAAAATACGTCCTTAGCTACACTTGTGCCATTTGCAAAGTCACACTCTGGCATCACCGTTACTTTGCATAGAACTCACTTGATTCATTTTGCCGTATGATGTCTTTCATAATATGAGATGCTTGGATGCACATATCACCATCACCAGCAATGCTCTATCACCATCCTACATGATCCCATGATGCCACTTTCTATTTAGCTCCTCCGCAAGGGATTCATCTCATTGTTCCGTATCTGTAGTGGACATCATCCCAGGTGTGTACCCTCCCTTGGCTGCAACTCCGTCGTCAGCCTTGCCTGTCAGCCATCATCCCTTTTAGCGACATACTCTTACCAAGCCCACTTACTTTATGAAAAGTCAATATGAAGTCTCTAACATGTGTGTGTACTCTGATCCATGTGTTAGTCTCTCTGTCTTTCAGTGTAATTCCCATTATGCACCTCTCCATGCTTATCTGCACAATTTTCAGATGGTTTCTTATTCGTTTTCGGTGTCTAAGTTTCTGATGCATGTAATATGCACTGAATTGAAACATTCCCCTTCGGAAACAATGAGTCGCTTTGGCTACATACACACAGTGAGGGAAAAAAGTTCTGCTGCTATCCCACAATGACACTGTCACAAAACGTCTGTGCCAAATGTCTCAAGCAGAAGTGTACGAGATTAATGCACAGTGAGTGAAAAGAACGAGTCTTATTAAAGTAACTGCCATAATGCTGTTAGGACTACAAGGCCACGACTTAAAATTGCATTTTTTTACAAACTGTACTTAGAATAAAACGTTTCACAGAATTGTGGAATCATTTCAGTAGCTTTAATGTAATTCAAATATTTTAAACATAAGTAGCTGCCCAATTGCGATTTTTAGAAAGAAAAACGAAAAATAACATTATGAATATTTTTCAGCAAAAGCACGAGTTGGAAATGAAGTCGAATATAATTTTGATGCACATCTTAGACCAAACCAATTTGTGCGCAACTCCTAATGCTAAATTAATTTAAACTGCACAAAAGATCAAATGGAAAAAGAATCAACGCAATTCAAATCAAGAGAGTGGGTACTGCATAATTGTAATAAAATGAAGGGGGCTGCAGACGTATCCCCCCGTGAGTGTCAGACGACACCGTGTAGCAAAGGTAGCAAGTGGCATCCCAGTGACTGATCGATGCGTCAACAATAAAAAAAAATGTTGGGAAAGATAAGCATGACAACTCCAATGTCCCTGATCTCCACCCTGTTTATTGAGTGCTGAGCGGATATCCATGGCAGATTATATCTCTCGTCTAAATTTAAGGAATGCAATGTGTAACCTGATACTGTCTTTTAAAATGCGCCACAATTTAAAATTGTGCAATACATTACGTTGCAAACCGATATATTTTAATATTACATTTGGGTGCCAGTTAATGAGTCAATCCTTGGCTTTACAACCACCAGCTCCTATACTCTCTGTGATATCCTTCAATATGGATTCACTACACAGGTAGTGCACATATATATACTGTATATGTCCCATTGCTTACCTGATTTGCAGGTGCATTCATATCTAATCATTAAAAAAAAATCCCTGTGTAGCGCCGTAGCCAGGGCGCTCTGTTATTTAACTTGCCACCACACTCATAGGCCAATAGGGGGCAGCCGGGAGGTTTAACGGGGTGTGTGGCGGTTAGCCTAAGGTAACCCCCCCTGGGTATCTCGTGACCGGAAGTGGAGACCCCAGACCCCCAAGGGGTAGGGGCTGGGGGCTAACGGTTCATTCCGGACCCTTCCAGAACCCTCTGGAAGGTTCGAGAGGGGAGGAGTGGCTAGGGGCAGGGTAAGCCCCAACTTGTGTATAAAAGCCGGTCCGCTCAACAGGACCAGCAGTGTTCGTCCACTCAAGACCCGTAGACATCTGAAAACTAGAAACCTGGGACCCTCAACCGAGGCTCTTGTCAGAGCCGGGTTGTAGCGGACCAGTGGTGAGACCCATACACCCTGGCGAGGTCGGGTCAGCCTAGCCTCCCCTAGGTTCCTTAGCGGAGGACCCGTTAGAGCATAGTCCCGAGTCTATAGGGCACGCTAAAAGGGAGGCTGTAACTCCCTTAGGATATCGGGTCAAGGGGCCGTACCCCTTCATGTTATAGCTACTGTTATTGGTTTTAGATTTGAAGCTTTCGTGACTGCAATGATTCGTATTCTCAGGTTTTTTCGGTAAAGTCACGTAGGTAAAAACATTAAAATTAATGAAAGTAAAATAAAACAAAACAAAAATAAAATTCACGACGTTTCGGAGGCAACACAAGTCTCCGTCATCAGGTGGGACCGTCACAGCCGAATTAGCTGCATCAAGTGAAGCAATGATTCAAGATGTAATCCCTTATAAGCAAGTTGAAGGGAGGTGGAGAGGGGGGGAGAGCTTATCAGGCTGTGGTAGCCAATGAATGGAAACGTATCGGGAGGGAGGAGGAGCGTGCAGTCTTTGATCACCGCTCCTCCTCCCTCCCGATACGTTTCCATTCATTGGCTACCACAGCCTGATAAGCTCCCCCCCCTCTCCACCTCCCTTCAACTTGCTTATAAGGGATTACATCTTGAATCATTGCTTCACTTGATGCAGCTAATTCGGCTGTGACGGTCCCACCTGATGACGGAGACTTGTGTTGCCTCCGAAACGTCGTGAATTTTATTTTTGTTTTGTTTTATTTTACTTTCATTAATTTTAATGTTTTTACCTACGTGACTTTACCGAAAAAACCTGAGAATATGTTATTGGTTTATTTGTAATAAATGCGTTGCCTCCAGAAGATGTCTCCGCGAAGTTTTATACCCGCAACATATGGTGCCAGAAGTGGCCAAAATAGCTAACCAAGCTCGACATGGAGACAAGAAGTAAAGCTGTACGTACCAGGCATTCAGAAGATGCTGCCGACTACGCATCAACCCCGGGTCTGCGTGCCCCGGAGGAAGGAGGGGGAGAGACGCCACTGGCCATGCAGCACGCTGCCTGGCCGCTCAGCGGGCAGCCGCCGCCGGGAAGAACACTCTGGGCGGCGCATTCCCGCCTCGCCAAGCTGTTTCACGCCGTGGCATCCCTGCTGGACTAGATACACCAGGGGGAGGCAGAGCTGCGGCATCCACCATCGTTTCCGGGGCTCCCGCAGACGATTAAAAAACTCCCGCCGAAAGCTCCGGCCAATCAGAGAGTGTCGCGTCATCAGCGCCACGACCGGACAGTGGAGCTGCCATTGCCACTGTATGCAGCGACGCAGCTGACACAACACTGCACCTGCCGGGAAAGAAATCCACCCTGCAACAACGCCTGCCCGTCCTGAAGGAGTTCTCCGTGGCAGGGGGCGATTGGGCCACTTTTCAGTTTGTCACCAACGCAACTATGGCGGGCTGGTCGGACGAGGAAGCACTCCGGACGCTTCCCGCGGCTCTCGACGACGACGCGCTGGCAGCGCTCATCTCTATCCCGCCAGCGGACCGCGCTACGCTCCAACAGGTGCTGCATCAGATGGCCGCAATATACGACCCGCTGTCACACACTCGCCAACTCTTCGATTACAGGAGGCGCGGGGACTCAGAAACTCCCCTTGCCTTCTGCAGCTCACTGTTAGCATTGGCGAGGGCTGCGTACCCCAAGATGGATGAAGAGGGCATCGATGTTCTGGTCATACACAAGCTTCTGGCGCTGGCATGGGAACTCCGTGTCGTCGTGCAAGCCATCAACAACTCCGATCTCTGCTCCCTGCAAGTCGTCAGGAGCATTCAGGCACACGTGCTCCTCCGGCATGACACGGGCGCACCGATAAGCGCTGCTACTACCGGTGAGGCACAGGGCGCTCCGGAGGATTCAAGCCCGCCACAAATCATCACCTCCGTTCCTGACAAGGGGTGGAGGTCGAGCGATCGGCCACGTCAGGAGACGGACCACAGTCGGAAGAGGACATCACCGCGGCGGGAGCAAGGCAGGACGAACTGCTTCAACTGCGGGCTGCAGGGCCACGTCGCTTCGGGCTGCCGGGCTCCACAGCGGCGCTACTCCGGGCCCCTATCGTCATCCAACAGACCACCCTCCTCTTCGCATCAACCGGAGGCAAGTCGCGGCACCTCACACACAAGGCACGTAGTTTCACCTCATGCATCCGGCCGCGACCCTTCGGATCGTACATCGAGTTGCGCGGCGACGGATCGCATTCGGGAGAGCTGGCCGCTCCGACCGGGTCAGTGGTCGCGACCGTCGGTTCGTCCGTAGTTATGAGCTCGATAAAGGGGATCGAGTTCAGAATGCTTATCGACACGGGTCCGTCCGCCACTATTATTTCTGAGCTCATCTTTAATATTCTTCCGGATAGGTGTTGCTCTCTGCGCCCTTTCGAGGTACTGTGTGTTGTGGCAAACGGGGGATCGCTCGATATCATAGGCCAAATTCACACGCAAATTGCCATTGGATATTAAATTGTCAGGAGCGATCCTGGTCTCTTCGTCCCTGGCCGTTCCGTGTTTGATGGGTACTAATTTCTTGGCCAAAATGCCCATTAAAATACTCATTGACCGGGGTTGCATTGAGTTACCGTCGGGTCGCCGATTGGCATTCCTTCCCCCTGCCACCCGTCTATGCTCAGCTAACGCTATGGTGCAAGCGCTTGCAGCCGTAACCGTCCGGATCCTGCCGGGCGCACAAATGTTAGTGCCACTCCGTTTCCATAAGCCTCTTGACCCGGCTACGACTTCTGAAGGGATACTATTGGGCCCTTCTAATACAGCGGTACGGGGGTTAGAACTCGTGGGGGCGCAGACCCTGGTGTCCGCAGACAGAGAGCCATTTCTACAGGTTCTTAACGCCGGCTTAACGACATCCGTAGTGCCCCAGGGCACGGTTTTAGCCCATGCATCACCCGCGCTTCGCGACGCATGTGTTGTCGGTAGTGTTGAGGCTAGGCCAGGTCTGACGCCGCGTTCCGGACTGGATATCCAATGGGTCGACTCCCTGTGCTCGGAATCGGCTGAACTTTCCGAGTCACAACACCAAAAATTGCGGTCACTTATCCTGGAATTTTCGGATATTTTTGGCAACGGCAAATTCAACGCTGGCCGCACGAACCTGCTCAGTTACCACATTGACACGGGGAACGCTGTCCCCATACGCCAGAACCACTACAGGCTCAGTCCTGCGGAGAAGGAACACGTTCGGCTGGCCGTTGATGACATGCTGGCAGCCGATATGATTTCACCATCCACTGGCCCATGGGGTGCGCCCATAGTGCTCGCTTAAAAACATGACGGAAGCTTGTGCTTCTGCGTGGATTTTCGTAAGCTCAATAAGGTTACTGTCGCCGACGCATACCCATTGCCATGGATGGACGACTCCCTAGACGCCTTGGCCGGCGCCCGTACTTCTCCACACTTGACCTCCTGTCGGGATTCTGGCAATTGCCATTAGACGAGGCGTCTCATCCCAAACCGGCTTTTCGCATGCCGCAGGGTCTGTTTGAGTTCAATCGGCTCCCGATGGGCCTCTATTCTGCGCCAGTAATATTCCAAAGGCTAATAGAAATCCTTCTGGCCGGATTGCAGTGGGACTCCTGTTTAATCTGCTTGGATGACATCATCGTCTTCAGCCGCACCTTCGACGAACACCTCGAGCTGCTGCGTGCTGTTTTTGAGAAAATGCGGGCTGCGAAACAAAAATTTAAGCCACAAAAATGCCATCTTCTGCAAAAATCTGTACGTTATCTAGGGCATATCGTTAGCGAATCTCGCATTGCAACGGATCCCGACACGACTAAGTGCGTCAGGACATGGCCTACCCCCACGTCGGTGGGAGAGGTGCAAAGCTTTATTGGCTTCGCTTCATACTATCGTAGCTTCGTCGCAAAATTTGCCACCATCGCGAAACCGCTCCACGCCTTGACGGCGAAAGGACAAAAATTTAATTGGGGTGATGCTGAGGAGGCCTCATTCCAGGCACTTCGGGAGGCTCTGGTCGACGCGCCTCCATAACCACTATCCTGATTTTTCTGTTCCTTTAATTCTTGATACGGATGCGAGTGACACCGGCATTGGCGCAGTCCTGTCACAGGTCTCACCGACCGAACAACGCTACTGCGTGACGCGCCATGAACTGATAGCAATTGTGTTCTTCTTACGCATGTACCGGCCGTATCTGTACGGAACGAGGTTCAAGGTGCGTTCTGACCATGCGACATTGCAATACGCCCTGCACATTGATCAGCCATCCTGCCAGTTATCGAGGTGGCTGGAAATCCTCCAGGACTTCTAATTCCAGGTCACATACAGGAACGGCACCCAGCATTCCAATGCTGATGCCCTGTCACGCTTGCCAACATGCACCGACTGCACTTGCCTTTTGGGCTCTGGCCGGTGCAAGCAGCCCTTGGGTGATTCGACCCCGCCTCTGGCAGCCTCGGCACGCGACGCAGTATTGAATCTCGGAACGCGACGCAGTATTGAATCTCGAACTGGCCGACTGGGGTCGTCTTCAGATGGAAGACACTTCATTGATCAAAATATTGGCCCATGGCCTGGCCTCTCCCCAACCAATCCGCAGCGACCATCACGGAGGCATTCCTCAATGGGTACGTGATGGACAAAAGGGCGCCGGAAAGGCTACTTACGGACCAAGGGAAAAATGTATGTTAAAAAATGCTGCGTGAGGTGTGCTACTTCCTTGGCACTCAAAAAGTGCTGACGTCTCCATACCATACCCAAACAGATGGCATGGTCGAGCGGTTGAATCGGACGCTCATGGCGATGCTAAGCCACCAGGTGAACGAGTCCCAGCAAGATTGGGACTTGCGCATTCCGGGAGTGTTAGCCGTGTACCGCATGGCCCCCCACGCTTCGACCGGCTACTCGCCCTTTTATCTCATGTACGGCAGGGAGCACGACCCCCCCAGTTGAAGTTCAATTCGGCATGACTCCACCTAAAAACACTTCCAAAATTTCTGATTTGCTTCGTTTTAACATCGAGAGGCTAACCGAAGCACGGAAGGCTGCAAGGATTAATTCGGAGTCGCGACAAATGGCTAATGAACGTCTGCAGGCCTCGCGTCTCTCTGATTACAGGTGGCATTTGGGCGATAAAGCATGGCTCCACTGCCCGCAGGTCCCTGTGGGGACATTACCCAATTTGGCTAAACCATGGAGGGGGCCCGTTGTCGTGGTGCGCATGGTTCGGCCACAATGCGTGCAAATTCAGTGGGGTCACCGCTGCTGGTATGTACATCCGTCACGTCTCAAGCCATTCTTTGTTTTGCGCGGTCCCGATTAATCTCCACTTAGTCCGGGCCATTTGTGTGAGGTGTCCGATAAGCCGGGATGTGTACCTACTGATGTGGAACAACAGCGGGAGTCCTTGTCCCCTTCTCCAGATGCCGCACAACTCGCGCCTGCACCGGCGCCGCCGACATCTGCTCCTCCGAGCCCTGCCGAGAGGAGTTCCCCCATCCCTCCCTCCGGACACTCAGCGCAAAAAGCCCTGTGCTACGTCACTGTCACCAACACCCCTGAGTCCCACTGACTTGGGGGAGGCCGCCTCCATCGGCGGCCCAGCCACGAGGACTCGGTCCAGGACCCAAAAATGTTCTTGACCCCCCCGACTCACATACACTCCCCGCACACCTCAAAATGAGTACAGCTCGCCGCGTTCCTTCTTGTTGACTTTTATTGCACTCTTTTGGGGTACATTGTACGGAGAAAACGGGGAAGGGGGGGGGGGTCGCGGATTCCCGCATAGCTGACATGCCTTGTTGTTTTTTTTTTGTATATAGTGTAAATTTGTACAGGTGGACTAGTTTATTTATGTCGGGTCACTTACCTTTCGTTGCGGTTGTTGTTGTTCTTGTTAGAGGCACGCATACCTTGTTCGTTTTTCTCTTACCCTTGGGGATTGTTGACAGCCGGGACGGCTGTCTGCTACGAGGGGGGGGGTGGGTGATGTCGCGCCGTTGCCAGGGCGCTCTATGTTATTTAACTTGCCACCACACTCATAGGCCGATAGGGGGCAGCCGGGAGGTTTAACGGGGTGTGTGGCGGTTAGCCTAAGGTAACTCCCCCTGGGTATCTCGTGACCGGAAGTGGAGACCCCAGACCCCCAAGGGGTGAGGGCTGGGGGCTAACGGCTAACGGTTTATTTCGGACCCTTTCAGAACCCTCTGGAAGGTTCGAGAGCGGAGGAGTGGCGAGGGGCTTGGTAAGCCCCAACTTGTGTATAAAAGCCGGTCCTCTCACCAGGACCGGCAGTGTTCGTCCACTCAAGACCCGAAGACGTCTGAAGACTAGCACCCTGGGACCCTCAACCGAGGCTCTTGTCAGAGCCGGGTTGTAGCGGACCAGTGGTGACACCCGTATACCCTGGCTAGGTCGGGTCAGCCTAGCCTCCCCTAGGTTCCTTAGCGGAGGACCCATGAGAGCATAGTCCCGAGTCTATAGGGCATGCTAGAAGGGAGGCTGTACCTCCCTTAGGATATTGCGTGAAGGGGCCGTACCCCTTCATGTTACAGCTACTGTTATTGGTTTATTTGTAATAAACGCGTTGCCTCCAGAAGACGTCTCCGCAAAGTTTAATACCCCCAACACCTGCACAGAAACAATGAAACGTATGCTAATTATGATACACAGCACTTGCAGGTACACATAAATCCAGGACCGGTGCGGCCCCTTTGTGCGGTAGAGGCGTGCATGTATGTGCCCCTCGTGTGTGGAACAAGGTGACATTGAAAGCTTATCCTTACTCCTTCAGCCCCAGAGAAACCCAAGAGTGCCAAATCCACATTGTAATTGGCCATCACATCGGTTGCAGCATCATCACACTGTTTAATTTTCCTCGTGGGTTTTCAGATGATTATAAGCTCGACAATCCCTCTGTGTGGAAATTCTGGTAATATGACCGAGCCTAATGGAAGTACTGTAGCTCCTTCTCAGCTATGCACAAAGTGGACGCTTTATTGGTTTTCTATGAAACGGCTTGAAAATATCGACGATATGAACCACTCTTAGCACTACACATCATTGCAATATCACTAGCACCCACATTGTTTTTGAAAAAAAAAAACGATAACAGCGTATTTTGTTTAAGAAAATGACAGGCCTGTTAGAAACAGTGTGAGGTTAAACATATATAAATACAGGAACTCATGCAAAATCAATGTCTCACACAAATAAAAAATCACATCAATAAATGGAAGTCACCAAAAGCTGAGAGAAACTGGCCATAATTTTACAGCGTAAATTTTCGCGGTTGTGTTGTATAGCTATCTCATGTTTATTCCAGGTTGTACCGCGTATTGTCAGCATTGATTTCATATTCAGGAACTCAATAGGCTTCCGGCATGTGAAGCGTCGGACATCATCCTCCTGCATGTGGAGCAAAATGTCAGACGTCATGCCGAGCAACACGTGGTACAACCCGTAAACGCATCAGAGAGCTGTCCATAACTTTCTTATCAGAATATGCCAATAAAACTGCTTAGAAAACATTCTGGAGCAGGATTCATCCCAATAAAGGAGTGCCTACTCTGATGTATGAAGGAGCACGCCACATGATACATGGGCCTGCCTTTTGACGTTAACAATTCTATCAATACTGACCCTCTGAATGATGTCTAATGTTTGTTGTGAGGCAGTCAAAATATTATTCAAGTCATAGTGCCAGGGACACTCGAAGGTCTGTCTCCTCCACATTGGCATTAAAATAATTTGTCAGAGGAAAACACAGTTAGTGTACATGACGCATGCCACAAATCGATCCCAACTCGGTTTAAGAATGGTCGCGTGAGGTCAAATCAGTGTGCACGTGCTATTCATACCTGATAGCCCACTGTGCGCTATCGACAGGGCCTGTTATGGGTGTGCCGGCACCTGTGATTACCGCATCAAGAGCCCACAAAACAACTCGCATGGCGAGCACCGCCGAGCAAAATTCACACGCGGCCACAAGACTTTCAGCCGCACACAGCGGTGTTCATTTCTTTAAGAAGGTAGCAGCCCATGGAACAAGGCTCGAAAAAAAAACACAGATCACTGCGCAACAAAACAGTCATAATGAACAGGATGAGCACAGCATTAGAAAATTGCTCAATAAAGTGGTAATGCTCGATGTGCAGTTTAAATCGATTTTGAAATGTGATGAGACAGGAATCAGTGGGGAAATCTTTTTCAAGCCGATGGAGGAATTTTAAATGGATCCTGCCAATGTGATTTCTGAGATCCTGTATTTATTCCGAAGCACTCAAACATTCCTTTAACATGTTACTGAAGCTGCAGTCATACGTTTACATTATGTATATATTTTGTACTTCTTTCATACCGTACGTTGCCAAGCATGCGAATTATAGCCAACCGTCCGAATAAAGTGTAACCATGCTAACATGTGACATCCGTTTGTGTATACGTTATGTCATTTCAAGTCTGTGGTGTCGAGAATATTTAGAGAATTCTCTGGGCAAGGTAACTAAGCAACATATGGTAATTAGGTGGAAACTAAAATCTATTTTTGGTTGTAGACATGCAATGTCCTAAAACTGGATAAAGCAACAGCTGTAAACAGCCATAATTCGGAGATGTGACACTGTGGTTAGAGCACACAACTCACAATCAGAAGGCTGTGAGTTCGAATCCTGGTTCAGGGTTGATTACTTCCATTAGCTCTCTTGTGTCAATAAAATGAGTACCACTTTCTGTGAAATGAAGAATAATTATCCTTGAAACTGATTTGCCTACAGCCTCCTTTATGGCTGTCTTCACCAGTGTTAGGCCGGACAACGACAAAAGGTGTACAGCACAAGGACGATGCAAACGCCAAAGCATACATTATCAAAACATATTTGTAAAAAAGGTGTCAGTTTTGTTGCCAGATAAAAGGGTAAAAAACCAATTATCATATTATTTACTGGCAAATGAGGTACCAATGGTGTAAATGCTTATCCCGAGCTCTCATACTCTGATGGTGCATTGTCTTTGAGTTGTGCGCCTTTTGGCGTCATCTGGTCCAACCCATGTGAGACTAGGCTCTAAGGAAAGCTGTCTCGGGTGTGGACCAATCAACTTCAAGGACAGTGCATACATTATCAGAGTTATGTCTTTGTTTGCATTATGACTGCAGGTATTGTGGTCTATGCAAACATGACTCCTCGTAAAAAAGGTGTCAGTTTTGTTGCCAGATAAAAGGGTAAAAAAAACAATTATAATTTTTACTGGCAAATGAGGTACCAATGGTGTAAATGCTTATCCCGAGCTCTTATACTCTGATGGCGCATTGACTTTGAGTTGTGCGCCTTTTGGCGTCATCTGGTCCAACCCATGTGAGACTAGGCTCTAAGGAAAGCTGTCTCGGGTGTGGACCAATCAACTTCAAGGACAGTGCATACATTATCAGAGTTATGTTTTTGTTTGCATTATGACTGCAGGTATTGTGGTCTATGCAAACATGACTCCTCGTAAAAAAAGGTGTCAGTTTTGTTGCCAGATAAAAGGGTAAAAAAAACAATAATAATTTTTACTGGCAAATGAGGTACCATTGGTGTAAATGCTTATCCCGAGCTCTCATACTCTGATGGTGCATTGTTTTTGAGTTGTGCGCCTTTTGGCGTCATCTGGTCAAACCCATGTGAGACTAGGCTCTAAGGAAAGCTGTCTCGGGTGTGGACCAATCAACTTCAAGGACAGTGCATACATTATCAGAGTTATGTTTTTGTTTGCATTATGACTGCAGGTATTGTGGTCTATGCAAACATGACTCCTCGTAAAAAAGGTGTCAGTTTTGTTGCCAGATAAAAGGGTAAAAAAAACAATTATAATTTTTACTGCCAAATGAGGTACCAATGGTGTAAATGCTTATCCCGAGCTCTCATACTCTGATGGTGCATTGTCTTTGAGTTGTGCGCCTTTTGGCGTCATCTGGTCCAACCCATGTGAGACTAGGCTCTAAGGAAAGCTGTCTCGGGTGTGGACCAATCAACTTCAAGGACAGTGCATACATTATCAGAGTTATGTTTTTGTTTGCATTATGACTGCAGGTATTGTGGTCTATGCAAACATGACTCCTCGTAAAAAAGGTGTCAGTTTTGTTGCCAGATAAAAAGGTAAAAAAAACAATTATAATTTTTACTGGCAAATGAGGTACCAATGGTGTAAATGCTTATCCCGAGCTCTCATACTCTGATGGTGCATTGTCTTTGAGTTGTGCGCCTTTTGGCGTCATCTGGTCCAACCCATGTGAGACTAGGCTCTAAGGAAAGCTGTCTCGGGTGTGGACCAATCAACTTCAAGGACAGTGCATACATTATCAGAGTTATGTTTTTGTTTGCATTATGACTGCAGGTATTGTGGTCTATGCAAACATGACTCCTCGTAAAAAAGGTGTCAGTTTTGTTGCCAGATAAAAAGGTAAAAAAAACAATTATAATTTTTACTGGCAAATGAGGTACCAATGGTGTAAATGCTTATCCCGAGCTCTCATACTCTGATGGTGCATTGTCTTTGAGTTGTGCGCCTTTTGGCGTCATCTGGTCCAACCCATGTGAGACTAGGCTCTAAGGAAAGCTGTCTCGGGTGTGGACCAATCAACTTCAAGGACAGTGCATACATTATCAGAGTTATGTTTTTGTTTGCATTATGACTGCAGGTATTGTGGTCTATGCAAACATGACTCCTCGTAAAAAAGGTGTCAGTTTTGTTGCCAGATAAAAAGGTAAAAAAACCAATTATAATTTTTACTGGCAAATGAGGTACCAATGGTGTAAATGCTTATCCCGAGCTCTCATACTCTGATGGTGCATTGTCTTTGAGTTGTGCGCCTTTTGGCGTCATCTGGTCCAACCCATGTGAGACTAGGCTCTAAGGAAAGCTGTCTCGGGTGTGGACCAATCAACTTCAAGGACAGTGCATACATTATCAGAGTTATGTTTTTGTTTGCATTATGACTGCAGGTATTGTGGTCTATGCAAACATGACTCCTCGTAAAAAAGGTGTCAGTTTTGTAGCCAGATAAAAGGGTAAAAAACCAATCATCATATTTGCATGCATTATAAAAGCATAGTTGTGTGCATGTTTTACCACAAGCATGTGTGGTTGATGCAGACTTGATGCTCTGTAATAGGTGTCTATTTGTTGTTTGAACATCTTAACACCTGGATTACTGTCAGAAAGGGAAAGCCTTTTTCTTCTTTTTAAACTGTTAATCATGGTAAAAAATGGTCCCATAGATATTCTACCCATACATTATAAACTGTAATATTTTATCAAACCAAAACGCAATGGTTTAATGAATGGTCTGAGGCTTGTGCAGTCTTTGCTATCACTCCAAATGGCAATAGGAAATCCTTCCCAAAAATGGCCCAATACATGAAAGGAAACAATGCCTTTTGCTTCGAAGAATTAATATCTTCTAGAAATATTAGCAGATGGGCGTGGGTAGAAACTCTGCTAGGAGATGCTCTCACACATCGAGACATTGTACAGAAAATAGTATTTTAAATAATCACAAGCAGATAACAACCTCGTTTTTTGATAACCACACAGTTTTGACACTTTTTTCATAAGGCCAAGACTATTGCAATGTAATGGGAGTCCCAAAATCACAGTGACATGACATTTGCCTGAGAAGGTTCATTGAATACATTTTCCCTTACACGTTCATAAAATGTTAACTGCGGTTATTCTAAATGGTGGACATCAGAAATGTCCAGAGATCATCACAACGAGTGCTATCGATGTCATCACACCTCACCATCACTTCCTTCCTTTTGCTAGAACCTGCAAAACTATTTTTCAGTTCACACCTGACTTTTCCACTTGGGTCTTCCTCTTGGTTGCTGACCTCTGTCTGCACACTCCAAAATGTATGGATGTAGAACCTATTTCATACGTTACGTAGCCAACCATGGTAATCGGAGGTGTGGGGGAAGGGAAACGATATTAAACACAAAACGCAGTTCTAAAGAAATTCACCTGATTGCTACCATAATGTTCCTAGCATTGTCTGTATGTGTCTATATTGAAAGCAGAGAGCAGCTTCTGCTCCAAATGCTTCGGTAAAGTTATCTGGTTAGTGGAATACGACAGACATTGCAATAACACGCACATTACTGAACAAGTCATCATTGTGTGGTGGCGGTGAAATGGAACCCCCCGTGTAAATCCATTTATTACTTTTATGTTGAGGTAATTTTAAACAGTATTTCAATACGCAAAAATGCTGTAAGAAAATAGGATCACGTTGGTCTTCATTTATGTAACGTGAAAGCATAACTGAGGGAGAACCTTTGAATACCCTATTTTTTGAATTTGTATAACTGGACTCCACTACACACACTGTACTTTATCTCTCCATGCGATTGAGTCGCTGCATTCTTTGCTACAATAGCTCAAATTAGAGGCATGGGTTTCACGTGGTGGCCTCATAGCTTCAATTATTTCCTATATAAGTCATTGACCGTTACCTAATTCCACCATAAATAACTTATTCGGTTGAAATTTTATAAAACTGTTTAATCATTTTGAAAAACCGTACTACTGTGGATTGTAAGTATTACGGAGCCGGTAAAAGCCACAATTTTCATAAAAAAATTCTTCATGGGCTATGAATTGGCTGGGAGCCACCTCTGAAAAGGAGCAGCCCCCAATGAAACTCGTGCCACCTCCTCCCTCCCCTTCTTTCCTTATCCACCAGCCCACTCCACTTTGTCTGCCTCTCAGCCTTGTTAACCATAAATTACTTCGACCCCTGGCAGCAGGCCGTGCGAGAGACTGGCTGGCGTATTCATCGCGCAGAGGACAGGCGTTGTTAATAAATCATGAGAATCGTGGCGGGAAGAAAAAGCAGACATGGGCCATTAGGTGTTTGCCTCAGCAGCCTCCGTGCTTGACGTACATTATTGGATGATATACCGGCAGTAGATCTGTTGACCCCTGAAATATCGATTTGAAAGGTGTACTGTTACACAGCACTACAAGGATAAAAAAGGACACTGCAAATATATCAAACCCGACTGGCAGATAAATTACCGCCCACTTCATCGCCACAAGATAACACACTTTGGTTTGTTTCGGAGTCACTTGTTATTCATAATGGTCGCATCATTCCATCGATGAGTTCTAACGTTCACTCGGCTGCAACTTTTAGGTCAAACACCGGCCACAAGTTGGAGTGATGTTACTCGCGAATAATGAATTCTACCCTACAGCAATGCTCAAATAACAACGTTCACAGCATGCGCTGCAATATTGTGAACTATTACAATGTCTACATGTAATAATGAACGGTCTAATGTTTCGATAATTCTAAAAACAGTCATAAAGGGTAGCAAATAAAAACAGAAATAAATATAAAGGTATGCCATCCTCACAGACACTTCAATATTGGGCACTTTTTCTTACACAAAAGGCAGTTTTTTATTCACGGCATGCAGTATATACACTAAGTAAAAAAATTGCTCCCATTTAGGCTTCAAAGTAAGAGGGAAAATGGCAATTGGCAAGCACTTATTGACGTTGGCAAACCACAAAAGAGTGTGGTGTGTAGTCACAGCACTGTATCCAGCCACCCTCGTCTTCCCAGGGTCAATGTTGACCAACCACATGAGGTTGCTCATTTAAGGCTGAGTGAAGCTAGACGTGGCACAGACCTGGTCTAAATACTAAATGCCACCAACATAACGTATCGTAAATAACACATAGGCCTCAAATCACTAGAATAATACAGTACTCCAGTGTTTAAAAAAGTCCCATACACACACACAACACATATGCATACTGTACATAACACATAAAAGCTACCATTTGACGAAATTACGGTGCCTATGCCAAGTTAGGTGAGGCCACATGAAATGTTGAAGCCTTACGGGCATCTGGTCACGGGACACGCTTGAAAGTAACGGATTTCAAACATAACATGCACGAACATACATCCAAACTACACACACGTACACATTATATGTCCTGTATGATCATTAATATGGGCTGATCTTTGGCCTCGAAGAGGGTCACATGTCGAGTCATGTAAACTAACAATGGGAGTGCGATTCACCCAGCCATCTGCGCTGTCGATTCAAGGCTCCAGACCTTCCTCTTTTCTCTCTATAAAACAAATGAACGTGCCTCGCTTACCCGGGCATGCCCATGTCCCACTGTTTTGTGCGGCATCTTGAAATGCGGTTCTATTTAGACACTATATAAATACAAATTGCATTGCATCGATCCCATCAGGACCATTGCTCGTACCTGCGCGCAAAATATGAGTCGTTATGAAGAAGTTGCCACCAGCTGTATGTTGTGTTAATTGCCCTTCCATCCTGTGCTGGCAATGGCTACGAAAAATGATAACACTTTCGAGTGTTAGCAGATGGTGCAAAACGATAACGTGGGTTGGCGTCGCACAGGAATCACAGGTTTTAGGACCATTTTGACCTTTTCCCTCTTGAGCATTGAGCTAAAGGAGCAGCATCAACCAAAGCTGGCGTGGTTCAAAGATCCAATGAAACACTGTCCAAATTCATTCACCCACAAACGAGCACTGTGCACATGCCACACTGTGCACACGCATTTAATCGCATGCATAAATATAACGCACACATACGCGCGTACACTGTTTGTGTTAAGCGGACATACGCGTACGCTCTACACGTATATGCTTAAAACAACAAATGGCAGAAAAGAAATCACACAGGCATGAGCTAGTGCAGTCCTTGGGCTAATGGATTCCTGTGTTGGTCCAATAACAGTCAGTGGTTTGTAATGGTACAAGGCAGATAGCCATCAATCACTTACTGCAGGGCTCAGTGATGTGCATCAGGCACACAAGATGGAAATTGATCAGCTTAGAACAGCATGTGCCCAGAATGATCCTAATCTTACACCGTGTATTTTGTGACCAGTGCGGCACACACAACAGGGAATTAAAGCCAATATCAGTTCATAGAGAATTGTGAGCATTCAACCTTAAAGCCTGTGTGGCGCTAACACACTTGCTGATGTGGATGCATCTATCAGGGTCTTTGTTCTTGAGTCAAAACAAGCCAACATGTCTCTGTGCCCAAACGGGAATTAAGTGGTGATTATGTCCACTGCTGGTCCTGAGTCAAGTGGTGTAATTTCAACATTCCCACGGCAGGGATCAGCCTCCCCATAGGACAATGACTTTGACTTCCAGCAAAGTGGTGCTCATCCCATCAACCATGAACATTTGACGGACTGAGTTGCCCCTCAGGCAGGATTGGAACTCAACATCCTTCTGAATGTGAGTTGGACGCTCTAACCACAGTGCCACCTGGCCTGTCTCACAATAAATGAGCCGTGGTGTGCCAAGCTGAGCGATGAACACGGAATGGAAGAGTGGTCTCGGGGTGGCTGGAAAGTGCCCCCTTTCCCTCGCACTGCACTACCCTGGAATCTCCTGCGCCGCCTCATCCATCCACCGGTGAAGCAGGACTGTGCCAGCACCTCACGTGCAGCCAAAGGCACTCAGTGTTCTGCTCCTCCAGGTCCAAACACCTCACTCGGCAAACACCAGATGTGGTGGCACACACCTGGCATGCAGAGTTTTGGGAAGCAGGGCTGCTGTGTGTGACTCCCAACCTGTGGAGCTACAAGGTGATGCCAGTAGCTTAAAGCAAATTATATAGATTTCTGGCATATATATGGTTTTTTTTAGTGTTCTCTGTCTTGTATGCATGGGTTCTCTCCCACACACTAAAATTATTCTAAACAATTATTTCCCAACCATTCTAAACAAAAAATACAGGGACGTAATACAATACTGTATGGGAACTAAGGTTGATATTGGAGAGAAAATGAGGTGAATTCATTGGTCGATTACACTGCAGGCGCCACCCGGCTCGTGCAGGAACAGGATTTCGGTCTGAACTCGAGTTTTCACGGATGACAGGATGGCAAATAAGCAATCTGTCCCCATATCTAACAAGGCCAGCAAATGTCTGGTGATAAAAGCAGGTGACTGAGAGTGTTTAGCAATGCTAAACAACTCAAAAACCCAACACAAGTCACAGTGACCTATAACCATAAAAGACGGCGATGAAAATGCAGTGTTTTTTCTAATATAGCATGATTGGCGCTCTGGAGCACAACTGGAAATTGTGAAAACGATGCTTGTACATGCAAACATTTGGGCATGTGTAGTGGCACACAATTGGGCATGTGGTCGCACACACGTGCGTTGAGAGTACGGGGTGCACGAACGATGCCCATGTGGTACACGCCAGAATAGGTTACATAACGCTCTAAATTTTATCCTCGCACCAAATAAAAATATACAATTTGTTACCTGCATGTAATTTACAATTGCATGCCGCGTGGCAGGAGTCGCGTTCGTGAGCACGATCGACAAGGGAAACAGAAAGGTGGAGGATACGGGTGAGTGGGGGAGTTTATACATTTTGACTTATTTTTTTTACAAGGCACCCCCACGGGAGAGGTGCGTGCAGAGCGGTGGGCCATGCGAAATGCGAGTGCGGCAATAAATACTCATTGCACAGGGAATTTCTTAAATAACAGAAACCAATGTGTTGTCATAAATGCAGAGTTTGTGTAGTTGGGGTCACGGGAGCATAGCCATGGGGATTCATAAAATGCCATTACCAGAGGTGGGACAAAGTCATTGTTATGCAAGTCCAAGTCGAGTCGCAAGTCATCAAATTCATGACTCGAGTCTGACTCGAGTCCAAGTCACATGACTCGAGTCCACATCTCATAGGTGGGACAAAGTCATTGTTATGCAAGTCCAAGTCGAGTCGCAAGTCATCAAATTCATGACTCGAGTCTGACTCGAGTCCAAGTCACATGACTCGAGTCCACACCTCTGGCCATTACCGTTGAATGCCTTATGTCAGCTCTTTGTGCTGGGTTCATTACAAGCCATTATCTAAAAATGCATGCTGCACAGGAGTGTGTTTTTTTTAAATCAACATACCAACGATAGAAATTCATACAATTCGCAATAATTCAAGTGACCTCGTTATTTGCTTTTGTAGCTTGAAAGTCACATTTATTCACACTGGTGTTACGCAAAAAGAATTACAAATTTGCGGGGAAAGGCAATGTACAATAGCACTGGATGACAGGAAAACTGCTCATGAGGGTTAATGGCTTTTTAAATAGGTGTAGCAGCCATCACATACAATTACTTATTTAAAGTGTACAATTATATTTTATGTAAATGTCTAGGTAATACAACTTTGCCGTTCTTGAATTAGCCGTGCACCTACGTGCATATATACAAAATTACTACAGTTTGCCGGAAATTATATAGCCTCATAAATATCCAATAACAGTACCAAATCAAGGTAAGTCACTCATAAGAGCTTTTCGAGACTGACGTAAATGGAATGATTATCCAACAACAGGGAGTCAACGATTTTGGAGCAGGAATGGAAAAGACGATGTAGTGATTACATGATTATGAAATAATAAATACCAATACAGGAACAAAACATAGATGTAGACAGGGCAGAAGGTGTCAGTGTGAAATGATATATGTAGGACCAATGGAATTAATTCTAGATTTGAAGCTTTCGTGACTGCAAGGAATCATATTCTTAGGTTTTTTCGGTAAAGTCACGTAGGTAAAACATCAAAATTAATGAAAATAAAATAAAAACAAAAATCACAACGTTTCGGAGGCAACACAAGTCTCCGTCATCAGGTGGGACCGTCACAGCCAGATTAGCTGCATCAAGTGAGGCAATGATTCAAGATGTAATCCCTTAAAAGCGAGTTGAGGGGGGAGGAGAGGGAGGGGGGAGCTCATCAGAATATGGTAGCCAATGAATGGAACGTATCAGGAGGGAGGGGGGGCGGGGCCAAAAGGGTGGGCGACGGCGTGGAAGCGATTGTGCGCAAGCGACAAACTACTGCACACGCCAACACAATGGACAGAGAGGGGGAGGGGAGGTCTGATACACATGATAGACAAAAGAACGAAAATGCCCATGTTTATACCAATGCTGGCTGAACAATGAAGAGAGTACTGTTAAAAAATAACTGGGGATGTTAACACTCGGTAAAGTAAAGTAAAATAGTGCCTGTCAGATAAGATGGTCCAAAAAATTGTAATTAAGTCTTTTTTGCGTGGTTGATAACATCTTTCCAATGATTACTAAGTTTGTACCCATCATCACGGTTGAAATTATGACTGTGTTTGTATATTTGTATGGCTTCGTGTACAAACCTTTGATGGTAGCCGGGAGGTTTGCAGAGAACCTTGGTCTCGGAAAAGACAATTTCCACCACACAGAAACAGCCACATGAAACTCCGACCAAAACCATCACGTTACCATACATAGCTGGCGTGACCAAAAAGATCTCCAAAATTCTAAACAAACATAAGATCCAAGTCCGATTCAGTACAGTGCATAAAATCCGTGATCTGATTCCATCTGTGAAGGATGTCGTTCCTGACTTACAGTATCCTGGAGTCTACAAATTGAGTTGCATTTGTGGTGATTGCTACATTGGAGAAACGAAACGTCATGTTTCTGATCGTGTCCGCGAGCACAAGTCAGATCTGAAACACGGCAGAACTGATTCTTCTGCGGTTGCCGATCATTGCTACAACTCGGTGGGCTCTCATGAAATTGTCTTTTCCGAGACCAAGGTTCTCTGCAAACCTCCCGGCTACCATCAAAGGTTTGTACACAAAGCTATACAAATATACAAACACAGACATAATTTCAACCGTGATGATGGGTACAAACTTAGTAATCATTGGAAAGATGTTATCAACCACGCAAAAAAGACTTAATTACAATTTTTTGGACCATCTTATGTGACAGGCACTATTTTACTTTACTTTACCGAGTGTTAACATCCCCAGTTATTTTTTAACAGTACTCTCTTCATTGTTCAGCCAGCATTGGTATAAACATGGGCATTTTCGTTCTTTTGTCTATCATGTGTATCAGACCTCCCCTCCCCCTCTCTGTCCATTGTGTTGGCGTGTGCAGTAGTTTGTCGCTTGCGCACAATCGCTTCCACGCCGTCGCCCACCCTTTTGGCCCCGCCTCCCCTCCCCCCCCTCCCTCCCCCCCCTCCCCCTCTCCCTCCCGATACGTTCCATTCATTGGCTACCATATTCTGATGAGCTCCCCCCTCCCTCTCCTCCCCCCTCAACTCGCTTTTAAGGGATTACATCTTGAATCATTGCCTCACTTGATGCAGCTAATCTGGCTGTGACAGTCCCACCTGATGACGGAGACTTGTGTTGCCTCCGAAACGTCGTGATTTTTGTTCTTATTTTATTTTATTTTCATTAATTTTGATGTTTTACCTACGTGACTTTACCGAAAAAACCTAAGAATACCAATGGAATTGTCGTTGCCACCCTGTAGTTTGCCAAAACATATACAGAAGAAGCAAGCCGAGACCAAACGAGCACAAAAGGGTGAAGCTCTGCACCAAAGGTCAACCAATAAGGTCCACATGGGTGACTACCCAGTACCCAGGAGAGCCAATCCACTTCTGCTCTAGATGTTGAGTTGGTATAGGGAGGGTGATCATGGGATTTTCACCACTCTGTGTGGGGGTGGAAAATGCCACGATCTACTGGTTAACTCACTGGACTTGCAATCCAGAGGTCACTGGTTTGATTCAACCTCCTGTGGCGGTTGAAATGGGCAAGTATCTTAAATCACACCCCCCCCCACCTCTGTCCACCCAGCAGTATAAATGGGTATACCAGTAAGTGGATCGGCAGGTGACGTGTGGTGGAGTCAAGCGTGATAACTCCCTCTTCTTCTAAGATGTTTGGCCAGGGTGGAAGAATGTATGTATGTTGAACTTATTTTGCACCGTACGTAGCCAACCACACTAATTTGAGGTGCAGGGGAAGAACAAAAAACGAAATACAAAAAGCAGTTCGAAAGAAATGAGTTTTCAAATTAGATTTAAAAGTGCATAGCTCCAGTGGCTTCCTACTATCGGAAGAAAGAGCATTCCGAACGGCTGCAGAAGCGCATCTGAAAGTAAGCGATGCATTGACCATCTTTGTTCGATGTCTAGCTAAAAACCGATGTGAAGAATAGTTCAAAACACCCTCCAGAGAAGCTCTCTAGATCTTCCACTTGAGGAGGCCCTTCTACCAGCAATGGCATGAACAATGCATTGCAAGGCTGCACCTGTGCCTCGGGGGAGTGGCATATCCACAGCTGTCAACTCTCCCATTGCTGAGTTTGTCAATTGCCTGCCCCACTGCCACACAAGCAGCTGATGGGACCACGCCGTGCCGAGTAAAATCAGCTTGGCCATGCCGTTTCCAACACACCAGCGAGCACGTCAAGCGCGGTGCCAGCTTACCGGACGTTTTGTGACATCAGCGTACTTGTGGAGACATCCGTACAGAGCTTAGAGACAGCATGGGTGATAGCATTACATATGATCTATAGTTTTAGATTTAAGAGTTCTAAACATAGATGGCGAGAACTGTTCATTTTGACATAGCGAACATAGAGAGATAATAAAATGAAATTTGAAAAACAAATAAATGGCCTATCTGTGAGCAATAGCAGAGGTAGGTAGGTGTTTCGGTAGGCTCTCAAAACATCGAGCCATTATCACTCTTCTTTGGTTCTTTTCGGTTAAGTTTATCACTCAGCAGCTGGGTTCACATCCAGACAAAGGCTACACTCCCCTAACCCATGCCCCCCTTCCTCCACCACCACTACTAAGAGGATGAAATCATCTCCTCGAGTGCAGTGAATTTGATGGTTCCATCTCAGCCACCGATGACGACTGCATCCAAATAAACACAAATTGTCACGTATATATTTTGGTTTTTCATTTAATTTAATTTAGCCTCTCCTGAGTCAGAGGGCTGAAAGATTTTCTAAATATATTGGATGAACGACACGCAGCAAACCGCATTTTACATTGCATGAATGAGTGCTGTCTGAAGTGACTCCACACGTGCTTACTTCTCTGGTGTTATCTTCTGGGGCAATGCCATGACATGACATGAGGCTCGGAGGACTGATGAGGGAGATCTGCAAAGGCCGCGTATTCCTCCCATAATAATTATTTCAGACTACCTTGGCACAAATTAAATATAATCGTTGATTGAATGTAACATGTACAATTTAAATCTATTATATTGCTATGGTGCCTTGGCCAAATGGTTTTTAGTGCATGCGGGCATAATGCATACATTTCCATGCATCTCTTAGTCATATGAGGGATAAGCACTTTGCATACAAACAAAATCATCTGCAAAACACAAGCACGTTAGTTTGTAATTACTGATAATGCGTGTAAGATGTTCATGCGGCGACGGAAAGGTAAATACTAGCAGGGCTTAAGCAATTACTTCAGAAAGACTTACACTTGTCAAAAAACATGTCTTCATTTGTAATTTAACATTTAAGGCTCGTATATATTTTTTTTTATGGCAGATAAAGTAACGCATTATTTGCACGGGATGAGAGTAACAATCTGCCTGAAGAATTACGTGAACATTGACCTTTCTTTCGGTGATAAAACAAAACCCTCAGGTCCCCTGCAGAGCTGGGCCAGTGGCAAGATTCGCATGAAGAGATCGGTCATTTTGCAGGATGAAACGTGGAATGCATCAGGTGCAGGTGATTTACTAACGACAAGCATTATAATCACTCAGTACTTTCCACTTTACTATGGGAACCTCATTTGCCAGTAAAAATATGATAATTGGTTCTTTACCCTTCTATCTGGCAACAAAACTGACACCTTTTTACAAGGAGTCATGTTTGCATAGACCGCAATACCTGCAGTCATAATACAAACAAAAGAACATAACTCTGATAATGTGCACTGTCCTTAAAGTTGATTGATCCACACCCGAGACAGCTTTCCTTAGAGCCTAGTCTCATATGGGTTGGACCAGATGACGCCAAAAGGCGCACAACTCAAAGACAATGCACCATCAGAGTATGAGAGCTCGGGGCAAGCATCTACACTATGGGAACCTCATTTGCCAGTAAAAATATGATAATTGGTTCTTTACCCTTCTATCTGGCAACAAACTGACACCTTTTTACAAGGAGTCATGTTTGCATAGACCGCAATACCTGCAGTCATAATACAAACAAAAGAACATAACTCTGATAATGTGCACTGTCCTTAAAGTTGATTGATCCACACCCGAGACAGCTTTCCTTAGAGCCTAGTCTCATATGGGTTGGACCAGATGACGCCAAAAGGCGCACAACTCAAAGACAATGCACCATCAGAGTATGAGAGCTCGGGGCAAGCATCTACACTATGGGAACCTCATTTGCCAGTATTAGTTTTACTGGCAAATGAGGTTCCCATAGTGTAGATGCTTGCCCCGAGCTCTCATACTCTGATGGTGCATTGTCTTTGAGTTGTGCGCCTTTTGGCGTCATCTGGTCCAACCCATATGAGACTAGGCTCTAAGGAAAGCTGTCTCGGGTGTGGATCAATCAACTTTAAGGACAGTGCACATTATCAGAGTTATGTTCTTTTGTTTGTATTATGACTGCAGGTATTGCGGTCTATGCAAACATGACTCCTTGTAAAAAGGTGTCAGTTTTGTTGCCAGATAGAAGGGTAAAGAACCAATTATCATACTTTCCACTTGATCAAAAGAAGGCACTCATGGCATTTCGAATTTTTTTCATAGGCATCTCATTTTTTCACGTAATTTATTGCTGTGGATTAAATCTATTGCATTAAAATTACACCTGCCTCTGGTACTCAGTGAAGCTTTACAATGTATCCACATCGCCAAGGCTGATAATTATCAGACATCAATTGCATCGGCCTTAAGCGAGTTCAGGGAAGTGATATGCATAAGAATCCTTTTGCAAGTATTTATTTATGATTAAAATATTTCCAAGTGCACATCTCTCCTTTTAACTTTGGTGAAATTAAAAGCATAATTCAGGGTGTTTTTGAAATCACTATATCTCTGCAACCACGAACCACCCATGAATGAAACTCTTACCACTTGAAAGGGTGGGGCATAGAGTTTCAAATGATTACCGCTAGATGCCTCCTACCAGCGCACAAACAGCCCCTAGCCTCAGTCATTCGCAAGACACGCTGCCTCAACGTTGGATAGATCGCACGGGTCCCCAAGACTTAGCGCTACATTCTTGGCCCCAAGATCCCCAGACATCACACCCTGCGACTTTTTCTTGTGAGGATACGTCAAAGACCGTGTTTTTGTGCCACCATTAGCGACTAATCTGGATGACCTCAAAATCAGAATCACGGCAGCAGTGACTTCAGTGGAAGAAGACACTTTGAGAGGCATTTGGGACGAATTCAACTATCGTCTCGATGTTGTCCGAACAGCAGGTGGAGGGCACATAGAGCATCTATAAAATGGTTAGCAAAACTTGATAAATCATTAAACCGTTTGTAACTTTTTTTGTAATTGTAACATGTTGCCATCGTGAAATATACTGCTTTGAAATTGGGTCGATCTTTTTGAAACACCCTGTATATACTATCATCATCGGAGTGAATGTGTCATTGTGCACTTAATTTTGGAAATGTTTTTTATATCATACTCTTAGCTTACATTTTAAAGGGAAAAATGTGCCTTTGCATATTGTATTTGAACAAAAATTGTCATCCAGTGTTTTATAAATAGCTTTCATAACGCTGCAAACACACAGACAAGCAAACTCAGATGCATTATTAATCTATTTTTCTTTGCTTCACAGCACGTGATTAAGAGGAAAAACTCACAAAAGCAAAGCATCCACAGAAATAGCTTCATAAGTACGAGAGGGTGTGGGAAACCATGGCAATGTCATGGGAAAGTCACCATCACACTACATACTTTCCCCAGATGTTTGTAAAGCCGATTTTTCCAAATTTCCATTTTCAGATTTGACAGATACGACATGGCCTTTAAAACTCCATAATGAGGTTAATTAACTCACCGCATCTTCAACCACCCAGAGCCCTCAGGCTATAAATGTCTCTCATTCCACGAAGGCCAGATCAAAGACCTCTTGTGCAAGGGACTGCAGTTCACGTGAAAGTTGTACTTTGTTTATTCAGCCTTAACTGTTGGAGCCATGGCTTTGGCTGTTTCTTTTTTACCCCTGAAACATATCCATGACATCCTGCTACAGAGTGATTCACCCCTGCACTCAGCTTTAGCACTCCCTTCGCCACGCTAAGGAGCACTTACAACGTACATAATTAGCAGTACAGTGCCTTAGGATTTGGCAGACCCATTACAAAAAGGAAAAGCTAAATTATAATGGCAGTAAGGAAGTTGAGCGCTTTATAATGGTAGATCCACTGCACTCAATGTGAAACTTTTAAGTTAATGGAGAATTTAGTAGAAATACTGTAAATGCTGTGTTTATATCCAAATGCTATCAGTTGAGAATTCCTTGTTTTACCAGTAAAGAGCCCAATGAGACAATAAGCCACTTTACAAACTGAATTGAAATGCAAAAACAACAATCTTAAAAATAAGAATTAAAAGCACTTAAAAATAAGTAAAAAATAAGGATGATGGCTCAACGAACAAAAACATTATTTAAGAAATGTGGCATTGTGATTTTACATTTGAAAATACAACAATTAAAGTTTAGATGGATAACGTGGCCCAACTTATATTGCTGTAAACGTGCGTTTATAACAATGCCTTTTAATTCGTTGTCCCTGCACGATCGCTTGACGGGCAGCCAGCTTGCTGATCCGGCAAACAGCCACCCTTGCCGCGGCTCAAGTGCCAAACTGTTTTTTTGTACATATATAAACGTAAGATCGCATTACAGGACAATTGCAGCTTCCCACAACAGAACGATTGCTCAAAAATAAGGGAAAATGCATTCATTCACGCCGCCTGAACTTTATCTCACACACAAAATCTGTGCCTCGGAGCCATTCCTCCACCGCTCTAAAAGAAGGACCCTTGCTCAAATTGTTGCCGAACTATAAACAAAAAAGTCAGCATTAACTGAGGATTTATTAATGATAATCATGGTAGAAACGTGGTTTGAGCCTGTCCTCCTAAACCACTCACACTATAGTCGATGAAAATGCGTTTTTCCAGAAGTCATTTGTAATTGCTACTGGGTGGCACTGTGGCAGCAGAGTGCCCATACGGCAGCCCTGAGTATATATCCTGGGTGGGATAGGCACAATCCACCATCCCTCTGAGGTTAATAAAAAAACATTCTGACAGCGATTTCCCAATAAAGAGAGTGGTTCTCACCAGAAGGGTTACTAATTTCCACTCGTACCTCAAAGCCACCAACAGAGACCAGCACTACCCAATGCTATTTTACTTTTGCAATACTATAACTTTGATATAAGCATATTTGGTTTTTAAATTGAGGGTGGAGCAGTAGAACAGTGGTTAACGCACTACAATTTGAATTGGGTAACCCCTTAGCCTGATTACCGGTCACAGCTACCCCCATTGACCAACCCACATTGATCACTGTGATGAATATTCTTGGTTCTTTCGGTAAAGTCACGTAGAAGGGAAATAATAAAAAGCGCCACTTTTTTCAAATTTTCTTGCTGTGGATTTCACACCTGATGATGATTGCTTGTGTTGCAGTCAAAACGTCGTGATAATTTTAATTGTTTGATATTTTTATTATTTTATTATTTCCCTCTACGTGACTTTACCGAAAGAACCAAGAATATGAATTCCTGCAGTCACGAAAGCTTTAAATAAAAATTCAGTGTGATGAAGTATGGTAAAGAAAAACCACCATGACCAACATGGTGTGCAGAGGCCTACATCCATCGGTGGACTGAGAATGGCAGAAATGTATTTATCCATTATTCAACATTATATTTATTGGCTAGAAAAGTAAGCTTAAGATGTTCTTTGCTCTTGTCCACTCCATCACACATCATGGTTACATAACCCTACACCTGCCGGATGTGTTCTGAGGCAGGCTACAGTATCTCAGATGCTTGGCCAGGCCTAAACGTATTTGTAAAATGGAGGTTTAGCCTTCATCTCCAGCCCAGCAGACCCTGTGCTTCGCCTCAAATTAGCATCTTTTCAATCTGCCACTGGACACGAGTGATCACTTCACCCTGTAATGGCATTGTGTCCATTAGGCTGCTTTTAAGCAAATAAAATTATACATTGTTATGACTTTTTTATTGTTTTATATTTATATTATTTTATTATTTCCCTTCTACGTGACTTTACCGAAAGATCCAAGAATATATTGCTATGACTCTTAAAATCACATGAAGCAAAAATAACTATTTTGTCTTGCTTTTAAGTTTTATTTATGAATGAGAGGGTTTAACATCTCGTCATGCTTTTGGGTTTGATCGTTTTAATTGACGTAATATTCACGTACGATGGGCAGTCATGGCACAAATTGGTTCCTGGCCAGCAGTGATATCTGACAAAGTCCGTGCCCTTCACCAACCCACACCAGGTAGTGCGGCGAAGTATGGTCAAGCAACCCTTGTGACCACCATGGAATGAGAAGACCTTCATCCAGCAGTGGAATGATAAGGTAGACATGCAAATGTTGGGTTCAAGCCTCAAGACTAACACATCTCTATCATGTGCAGCATGGGACAGTGGATCGATTTCAATGAAATGAACGTCTAAGTACTCAGCTGAGGTTTATCAAATAAGATTTTACGTCATCAAAAATCTATAGTTGTATTCATCGCAAAAAAAGTCACGATTTAAATTTATTAGATTACGATTTTTTGTTTTTACAATGTTAAACCATGAAAAACAATCTATGCACATCACTGGAGGCAATGTAAACTTTCTGACTTTCAACCAGTCACTTTAGCTTTTGTCAACAAATTTTCAGCTGCTACAGAAACTAATTAGGCGTGCAGTTCTCTCAATTGGCCTCGTGCTGCCGTGAGAGCTAATGTCAACTCCTTGCATTTCACAGCAATCTTGTGTGGACGCGGTTACATTTTTAGATGTAACCGAGCTTCGTGCTTTAATTGACCACACATTGTCGATAACAGAAGGCTATAAATTAGGTGAGGGGATAAATAAATAAATAACCGCGAGAGTATGGCAGCATGGTCTTACACAATGACATAACCTGCGTAGGCTCGTAATAAGGCTGCAGTGCGTTCGGTCTCTGATCACTTATTGGGAGATTAAAAAAAACTCCGCAGCGGATCTCCGAGACCACTATGTCGATATAGTTTTCTTTATTTCTTTAGTATGACTGAAATGGATGCAGAGCAACAACTGCAATTTCACATTCAGGTGGTCAAGCCAGATAACCACGTCAGGAGCAGCAGAGTGTATAGCTATAATGTCTCCTTCGTATTTCTGGATCGGGCATTGCGTCATTGTTTTGTATGGCCTGTTCTGGATGACCACGGTCGCATACTGGAGAGTTTTTACATTGACATTTGTGCATCAGGTATCCGTATCTGCCATGGTTTGTCCGGATGTGGTTTGGGTGGACCATGAGCTTCGTGGAAGGTCAAACCCAGGGATCTTCTGCGTTGGGTCTTTCACAAGATTTTTGTTTGCGAGTTCTTTTGAACTCCATTCAATAATAAAAATGCAAAATAATTTCCTTTATTTTGACCCACTGAATCAAGCAAGGCTAATGTGTTGGCAGATAGGTAGTTTCTACTCATCTCCAGTGGAAGAAATCTAATATCACAAGAATAGTCTTGCCACCACATGAATTGGGCCCCATATCCTAAATCCTTTTTCGCAAGCAAGATCGTGTCACCTCCTCGCTTAACATTATGAGCGTCTGAATTTTATTTTATTAAAGAGGGTTGTGTTATTGGCTTTTCTTGACAGCTTTCATTCAAGTCAGATCGACAGGAGTTGGGGCTATAATTCTAGGTTTAGGCATAGCTACACACCTGTGGTGTAAAACAGCTCATGCGTAAGGAATGCAATGAATGTCTACACACTGCCCACACACAAACATAAGATCGCGATGATAATATTCACCACCAAACAAAAAACCTGGCCATGGATTCCTCCAATCAAAATAAAGATTCTGATTCCGACTTAGTGCAAAACAGTCCATATCCAATGTACCTTTATGCAAAACCATCATGGGGACATGCTCATCTTGATTGGTGGCCCTGAGTCCGATGTGGAAACTACTCCACAGTCCTATGATGGGAACCAGTGTAGCCATTGGAAAACCAATGTTGAATTACCGCAATGAGCTAGAGTAGTCATCATCAAAAAAGGGAAGAACGAGGGAATCAGATGGGAAGACATCTGTCGACAGATCTGGAACAATGAGGTCTAACAATAACAACAGCAGAGAACACTGCAAAATAATCTTAAGAGGTGGAGGGAAGCCGACAGCTCATGTGAAAACGCATAATGCTACATGATGGTGACTCGTCGTATTCATTCTGGAGGGATAACGGGCCGGGTCGCCCGCCGGACAGGAATTTGAACCTGCAATCTGCCCATTGTGAGTTAAGCGCTCTGTCACGGCGTCATACGGCCAGATTGGTGCAAAGCATTGTGCCAAAATCGATACCGTTATAAAATATATATATCGAAATTCTAGGTTTAGAGTGAGAAAAATCCATGCATCCTGACTCAGCTGTGATTGTTAAATGACGTGGGACCTAAGCTAGATCCACTGGTGATCTCACTCATGCTCGTCACAACACAGCATGCAGCGGTCCTGGGCCTCCACGGCGGAAAGGAAAACCACGGACATTGCTTCCCATGAAGCTTTATAATTAAGCCGTGTAAAGCGTGCACTTGAAAGTGTAAACAAAGTGAAACTACTATACTTACCACGCAAAAAAATGTATACAAAAAATAACAATTCTTTCCAAGTATGTACAACAAATAATTTAAGAGTTGTTTGCCGTCTTGGTAACATTCATTCCCTACTCTTTGGTTCTTTCGGTAAAGTCACGTAGGTATAAAATAAAATAAATTAAAGCACGACGTTTCGGGCGCAACACAAACGTCCGTCATCAGGTGGGACAACCACAGCAAGAAACAATTGCTGCCCACTTCATTTAATTGTTTTCAGAAATTGATTCTTGCTGTGGTTGTCCCACCTGATGACAGACGCTTGTGTTGCGCCCGAAACGTCGTGCTTTAATTGGTTTTATTTGATACCTACGTGACTTTACTGAAAGAACCAAAGAGTATGGATCCCTGCAGTCACGAAAACTTCAAATCTAGACTGAACATGTATTCCCGTGTGAATAAACAAAGCTTTATTGCCGCAAAACGTGTTAACAAGAGCTGCCACGTTTTACAACAAACAAATAAAACGACTACGGTAGTAAACAAAGAATACATCTCGTCGCGTGAACATCAGAGGGCCGTGCAGTCATCATCACAGAGCGTGCCCATCCTTGTGAAGGGAAGGGGGAACCCGGGCGTATCGGGTCCCCCGGCACTCTTGGCAGGAACGAAATAATTCGTGTCCGCGCGATTGCCACACTGACCGTCACGCTACAAGTCACAGTCCTTGCAAAAACAACAAGCGGCGAGCGCCCGTGACAAGAGAGATGAGACCACAGCTGGTGCAAGTGGACAAGCACTGCAAAGCCGAGGTCCGCGCGCTGTTTGGTGAGGCGTTACAAGGGAGGCGGGTACAGCAAGTAGGTCGCTGGCAGAGCTATCTGTGCAGTGTTTTCATGTTCCTCTGTATGCGTGGGTTTTTTCTCTCAATGCGCTCTGCTTTCCTCATACAACACCAAAAATATTTCATTGAAGAACTGTCCGAGACAAGATCCTTCTGACTAAAGTCTTGGGACTCAGTGCAGCTCGTTTAGCTATAAAGACAATTATCGCTCTAATATGAATAAAATTGAAAAAAAACACGTGATTATTCAGGCTTTCCTGAATAAACACAATATCTATAATCCTTGTTACTTTTTATAGTGTGTTTTGTGTTTGGGAGGAAATACAGTCTACCTATATAAAGCCTGCACATGCGAGGGGGGATGTGAGGGAATAACAGAGATCCACATTGCCAGGACCATGAACCCATTTTGCCATTATGCCTTCCCCTGGCTACCTCACAGACCAGTAGTGTTATAGGTTTCACACATCTGTGTAATCCACCAACCCTTGCATTCAAAGTGGTAGATGCCAGGTTTGCAAAACCATATCCTGTAACCACGTGACGATTTGGCATCTCTGAGTTGTTGCAGTTTCATTCAAGAAATTATCTTTTAATATCAATACATCGATTATAATATCATTATTGGGGTTCTGATGAACCAACTTGATATAACGTGTGCTAGTTTACAATCCTTAGTCAATACACTGCTGGATGAAGGCCTCTCTATGCTGTGTTGATCATGAGAGTTGTTTGACCACGATATGATGGGTTTTCCAAATTTCAATTCTTAAATCTTGACTTAAAGCTTTCGTGACTGCAGGAATTCCTATTCATATATAAGATTTAATTTTTTTTTCACTATAGATGACAATTGAACCGCTGTGCCAACACTCCCCTGACATACAACATATACGCATCTTAACGGATTCTCGCACGCCGCCCGATTCTACGCACGTATTGTGGGCGAAATAATTACATTTAATCGATGAATCAATGCGTTGTCACATGCCTAAGGCCCAGTTTTGAGGAAGAAGGTTTCAGGCTAATGCATTCAGAGGACTACGTCTTTTCAAGAATGTTTATTCGACACTGACAAAACAGACAAAAAAATCGGGGGAATCCATGTGGCACGAAGAACCCTGATATGAACATTATGAATGGCATTGTTATTAATATTAATACAGTCAAACTGTCCCCATGTTCAATCCATATTGTATAAATTCTACATTCCTATAGTAAGGCCGAGTATATCCATCAGATGACCACTATTGACTGCAAACTGAATTCACAGGCTGAATTGATCCCAGACCAAGATATGAACTTATTACATTCGGATTGAGAGTCGGGCATTGTGCCACGTGAACACCTAGCTGGCTATATTTGATGCATAAGAAATAATCATTTTGGTACTATCAGTGATAGAGCAGATATGATCATGTTAATAGCTGTTATTAAAACGAACAATACTGCATGAAAATTAAACAGTCGAATCTGAGCCATGTCCTCAGAGCAAGTCCGGTTGTGGCAGGCTGTTGAATTTCACTCGGGAAAACAAGCACATGGTTCACACTTCTTTGTGGTGAAAGAGGAACAATTTGACATTATTGCTTAACGGCCAAGGGAATATGAACCAATTCTTCAATTCTTGACGATAACAAGGTGTTTCCCTGCTGAGCGGACAGGAAAAAATAAAACATCGAAGGGTAAAGCTTAGCTTAAATCCACGTCTAATAGTAAAACCATGGAGCCCGCTACTCCAGAGCCGAGAAGATAAGAATGAACAAAGAGGGCTCCACAACCCTCTGGGAAAGAATACAAAAAATTGATGTTTTATCTGACAGCTTGGCATTTAGCCAGTGAAAATAGAGAAAATCAGGGAAAGGAATGCCAACAAAGGATATGGGTAGGCTTTTACCTAACCTCACCATAGAAGATTACCAATTCTGGAATGCTTTTCAGTGATCGTTTTTGAGCTGCGTTCTCACAAATACCACCCAGCAAATGATGGATCACAGATGGGGAATTGCACAGAAAACGTGCGACTCACGCCACGGTTGTGGCGAAGGTAACGCACAGGAATGTATCGAAATACGGTGAAATGTTCTCCTATAAAGGAACTGGTTTCTTCAACGGCAATAGAATTGCGCCCTTCCACGAAAGCTATTTCTTTCAGCTACTATTCATATATAAATGATACAAGTTTCATTAAACAAAAGAACTGTAATAAATTCTGCAGTAAAAATGGGAGAAAAAACTACTTAGTGATTTCATTACGAGATGGGGCACTCGCCTTAAGCATTTGCATAGGTGCGATATTACATTAAACACAGCACTTCCACGCATTAGTGCGTTAAACACGGTGCATTTGTGGCATTAATTGCTTTTCAAAACTGGCACGGTAGGCTAGCAATTCCCAGCAAATGTGAGCCGTCAACATGCTGTAAAATCACGCGCATGGCAGACATTCGCTGATGCTTCCGAGGGGACCGAGTGAGACCCCGATATTTAGAGTGGACCTAATACTGCTGGAAGCATTTGGATCCATTTTAGCTCAGGTTTTCCTCCCCCCTGCATAATGTATGCGTGAGAATGCAATATCATCATAGAGATGGATGGCGCGTGCTAACGGCACGTAACCCTAAGCCGCAAGGCGCTGGTCAGGGCCCCGCAAGGCTTTCAGGGCGGACCCAGCGCTTTGGGGCCCGAGCAGTGCCGGGTGTTAATGGAGTACGGGGCGGCTGCACGGCTGCGATCGATTCGCAGCTCAAGTCATGAGCCCTTATTTTAAACAAAAATTTATCACCTGCTGCAAAATTCACCTTCCACGTACAATCCGTAAGCACCTGGTTCCCACACCCCGGGCATCAGGTACCGATCAATTCACGCCATGTTTTTGACTCCAGCGCAATCTCTCTCTCGCCGCTGCCACTTTAAACGCTTAATTCTTTACCATAATTCAAAGACCCTTCAGCTCGTAATCCTGAAAAATTTAATGACTATTTTTTAACCACCTCTCCACGCTTTTAAAGGTTATGTAATTAACTCTGAGGAGAATTTCTTTAAAGGATTGAACCTTGCTTCACCTCAGAAGACATGTTCTACGTGGAATATATGCATTCCGCAATTAACTAACACTGTAATAAATTTGTATTTTGTTCATCCAATTCTGAATGAAGGCCTACACACTGCGTATCAGTCATAGTGGTTGTCTAATCATACTTCACAACAATGTCAATGCGGGTCAGTAAAGAGTGGTGCCCAGGACCAGTTCGGATATCACTTGCCACTGATGTGAGCCCTGGCTGGGAATTGAACTCAGGTAATATTTGTGGAACCACTGCGCCAAGCAAACTAATACCATATGTTCTTTCAATAATAATATATTATTCATCAAAAATAAATATTTGAAAAGTACACAAAGATGGGGACTAAAAATAAGCAAATGGTAGTTCCTTGTTTATTTTCTATTATTGTGCTAACACATCACAAAACAATTATGACCATAGTTTTTACGTATTTTCTTTTTATATATCTCATACTGTATTTGAAGCCCATATGGCATTAATTTGGTAGCATGGTAGCGCAGTGGTAACCGCACCACATTAGGTTCAGGAGGCTGTTTTGTCATGCCAGGTTCTCAAGACGATTTGTGTAATTATGTAGACAATAACACATGTAGCTAAGTCAAAGTAAACATATCCCCAATACCCACGTGAGCATAATTCAACAATTAACTACACTGGTGGTCCTTAGTCAGCAGTGATCATTCCACATTCCTATGGGAGGGTGCAGTCTGTTCCACTGACTAGAATTGTTGGCTTCCTCCAGAGTAGGAATCTATTTATTGACCCGAGGAGGGATAGCGGGCTGAGTTGATCACCTGCCGTAATTTTAACTCACACCTTTCCCAATGCGAGTTGAATACTTTATATCACAGTGCCACTGGCCTGCGCACATCCTTTGTAGCAGACGAACTTAAAGGAATGGCTACTGAGAGCGACACGTTTGTAAGGTGACACGCAAACGCGCAGCGTACATTGCTCGTGCCACTTTCATGCACTGGTGGTGCAGATACAACCTCTCACACAGCCACTCCATCCGAGCGTCCGGCATGACAAGGGGTCATCTCACATCCATCATCGTGACAGTTTCATTTCTTGTATGACACAAGACACATCCACAAAAACTAACCGTAAAAAAACGCTGGTAAGTGCCTAGCTGTCACAGCAGTACTGCACAAACCTAGCAAGCTGTCAATTTCTGAAATTCTTGCTATTTATTCAGCGTAATTGGAATGGAGGTGGCTATGGGCCCCCTTTTCACGTTTTACAAAATCGGATGGCATTAATGACAACACAATTCTGGACACTTCACTTCCATTGCATTAATTCATGATGGGAACAACGGACACACTGACACGTGTTTTTGTGTTTGCCAGTACCAGATGACAAAATGTGTGAAAGAGACCAATCATAATGCATGATTCCTCCAGTGGTAAATTGTCATTTTGATAGAGATAAAAAAAAGCTGATTTCCATTACCACAATAAAATCCTGGTTTTAGCCAATGAGTTACTAACATAAATGAGTTATGCATTTCCACATGCTTTTTTACGTTAAACAATGCCACAAACGTTATCAGACATTTTACGTGCAATATCATGTTCGGATTTGCACGCAGCAAGACATGTATCACATTGCGGTAGCGGACACACAAACATGTATAGGAATCGGCATCAACTGACAGAGTGCCGTGTGGGTGTCCCCTGCGTGTGTAGGGCCTCAATAAGGCAATGCAAGTGTAGTCTCCAATTCCCACCTGCGCTGTCACATTGAAAATAAGTGTAGGCCACAACATTCTTCTGGCCAACCGTGATGAGCCGCAGCACAGGCACCCAATGTTGCATTTCACGCAGCATATACCTCGCATTTTTACACACAAATCTTGCACACATTTACTGTGGTGTTATTCGCAAATTATTTCCTTAAAACACTCTAAAAGTGGCAAAGGTTAGGTATTGATAACTGGCTGACTCCAGCAGCAGGCAGATGTGCTACGACTACAACTGGGGCAGCTTTTTGTCCTTGTGGATGTTGTGCCTTTGTCCTCCTGTGCATATCAGGAAATCTGGCGCTATTGATTATCCGCTGCTTCACCAGAGGCGCCCGCACGCAGACCCTGGCAGAGATCGTAAGCAGGACCCGCTTTGACGTTCAAAAAATGTTTGCCAATTAGCCAGCCTTGCATGGACATCATCTTATTCAATAGGCCACGATTGTGCGTGTGGGCGACGTGCTAGTAGGGGGGATGACGACTTTGTATTTCGTGGGGTCAGAAAGCTGTCACATAGAGGCTGCTCTGCTAAAACAATATCACCACATCAATAATGGCAGTGGAAACCCAATATGAAAATTTCTTTGCTGCACGTGGTATCAAATTTTCACAATTTTTGATGGGATAATGAACGCATAATTTAACGGAATATCACACTTAAATAAAAAGCTTAAAATATAATCCTTCATTATTCACGACAGTAGCTTTTCAATACGATTTATTAAACGCTACACAGGCGGCCTTGGATCGTGCAGAAATACGGACTTCCATCGTCCGACACGCACAGAACGTGGGCGCAAGCTCTGATAACATTTTCATATGCAAACCGTAATAAATTATGTACATTGTGGAGATGGCATTTTTTAAAGCTGTTTCCTTGTGGGAAAACAGCTGCAGCTATTTTCCGGATCAATAGGCCGCGATTGTGCGTGTGGGCGACGTGGTCTCAGAGGACGTGTACCGGTTCCCGCCTGTAAGTGAGATGACTCCCCCGTGCTCTGCTCAGCCATCGTCTCGACCCCGCCCGCCCACCCTGCCCTCAGTGCCCTGCACTCTGCCATCCCGCCTGTCCCTAACGATCATTATGCCATTTACTTTAATGGATGGGTCAATAGCACTCGCATGCATTTTTCGTAAATTGTCACACAGGCTTGCGATAATCTTCACGATCATCGTCACAATAATAATTTCTGCTCTTTCCATGTTCGTTTTTTGGACTATACTTATTTTACGATATTACAGTAGCTGTATCAAAACACTCATTTATTATTAAATATGGTGACGACACATTTTTCATATTTTTAGATGTTTATCAACCACAAAGATGCAAAGAATATGCAGGGTAGGTATGGTATGAATCCCTGGATTATACGTAAACCAGCACACAATTGTCCAAGCATTTTTCTATATTTATTTGACATTTAAAACATCACTGGCACATATTTGACTGGCACTTGTAAGATGGTGCTTTTAACATGACTTCTTAAAATATGATATATCGTCAACTCACTGTCATAAGCCACTAAGTAAACTGCTCCTATAAAATATTCCCATCGCCACTTCCTAATTGCTTGCGCCAGCTGACAGTGATTCTTGTGTTCAAATTTATTAAACAAGAAGGATATTGGGCCAATTACAGAGTAGTGATTTGCAGAACTGTGCCACCCTTGGTGTTCGCACAATGTACCAGTTAACTATTTAACATGACAATAACCATGATGACAGCATGAAATGTACCATACAGTTGTGAACAAATTGCGCATTTTCATCCTTCACGTCTCTGAAGTATAAGCTAAATTGTAGTGCTCTTAAAAACAGTTATACATATTTACATTGTTTTTTACCTTAATCCCATTTATACCTTCTTTTTTACATTCTTCCTTAATTTTGATGATTAAGTAAGAAACTAAAATGCAACAGTATATTGCAGAAAACAAACGTAACAATGTACTTAAAATGCCAACTATAATACAATATTCTAAATGTACATTGTGCAATTATCATGAACGCATTAAAACAATGGGTCTAATTAGTGTCTGATTCCATACAATTACTGTATCCTTCTTACAAAACTAACATTTAAAGTGCAAACGTGCAAAATGCAAATAGTGACAAGAACAACGACGACAACGACCATGACACGATGGCCATGGTTATTATCAGCACTAAACAAATCCACCCACAGACGAAAACACACACACACGCGCACAGGCAAACACATACACGCAGTCAGGCTTGCTCACGAAATATCCCTCCTCCTGCCAAGTAGTCAGGAGAGAATAAATAATACATGACCAGGAAGTCACTTAACCTTCAACTACAGCCCACCCTCAGCCTTTACAGCACTATTAAGGGCCCCTTGTTCGTGCCAGAGCATTGCGCGAGCGTTACGGCCACATGGTAGCAGCAACGCCGTGGAAAAAAACACACTGGCACGGCCATGCACGCCTGAGAACAAGAGCGCGGGGCCTCACCAGAAAGCTTCGTCTAATTGAACTCCCTCAGCCGGAAGCTGGCTCAGCAGTGGCAAAACCATAAATATCACATCGCGCCAAAGCTCTCTATATTAGCAAGCACGGCTTGAAGAGGCCAAATACGGGGGCTTTGGAAACTCATTACTGAACCGCGCAGACAACACATTCTAGACCCGGGGTGAAGCACCACTGGGGCAGAGTGTAATTGTATGCATAACTCGTCACTGGCGTATTTTGTACAATGATTTGAAATCAATTACTTCTCTCAATAAGTGGAAAAGCTGCATCATCTGTGTAACATAGTTGGCGTCCTTGTGGTGTATAACCTGTGGTCTGCCGCAATGACCTAATGCGTATATCCTGACGAGAGGAAGTGTGGCCCCGTGCCTAATGTTCGCTATCATGCCACATTAAATGCAAATCCAGTTGCTAAAATGAAATTGGAAATGTTAAAGTAGTATTGTAAGGCCCCCCAAAAATATTTTTGTTGCGGACTCCAATTGAAAATAATAAAATTATGATTTACACTTCTAAAGACTGCATTAATTGTAAATTTTAATACTATTATGTCGCAATGTAAATGATAATCTAACCAGCCTGTGGTTGACAAGTGCTGCACTAAGAATGCCATACTTTTGACAGCGGGGCAAGGTTTCCATGTGAAGCAGATTACACGCTTTTTATTAACTCACTCTGTTGTTATTGTCGTATCCTCAAATCTTGTAACTCAATTTTAACCCACTTCCCAATGTGGTATCGACTGCAAACTTGGTATACGTATGTCATGCTGGTGACAATGCTATATTCTATCATAATAATAATAATAAATAATAATATGTTTTTAAACATGATTTTTAATACGTTATGTTTCGGCTTGGGTCTAATTGTCCACGCTCAACTGACGTTGGCTGTAAATCACCACTGCCCCTTACGTTATGGCAAGCCTCGGGGCCACTTCTTGGAGTCGTGGAGTTCTGCCATTACGAGTACATTTCATTAAAGCGTGTTTAAAAAAATGTTTTTAAATATTACTTATTATTCACGTCTACTGTTAGGGCAATGGACATTGCTGCAGAGAGAGAGACATTGCATAATATCCATCTGAAAATATATACGGTGCAAAATAATGCTCACACCGCGTGTCCTAGTGCAAGGACAATTCAGAATTCTGCTGTTCGCTTGCTTATGTAAATAGGTCACCCAGACGGGGGACATTGTGGGCATGGAACTGAAAAAGGGCACAGACCCGAAAAAATGTGAACGTTTCCGCTGCATCCTGTGCCCCCATTGCCCCAAGCAGTCACCCGCTTTCCATGAATGCAGCGGCCACTTTGCTATGAAGTGTCGTCACATCTCAAGATTTCTTTCCATGAGATGCCGCAGAACCCAGATCGAGCTCTGTGCCTGGCGCCGCTGTACACCGATGAGACAAAACTCGGGGATGGAACTTATCAACATGAGCTGGCTTACGTACCGCAGAGACTGCGACACGCACTTGCCAGACATGAAGATTGCATCGTTACTGGCCTGCCAACTCGACGAACAGCACGCTCTGAACAAACATACAAAATGACTCGTTAAGCAAATCAGCAAATTTACTGGAGCAGATGAATTTTACGAGCAACAATATTTTCATCACTCGTGACAATGCCTGCGTACGGTGATCACGGCAGAGAGCAACGCAACGAGAGAAACAAACATTGTCACATACTGAGCATTTCGCATTTTGATGTCACGCGCGGCGCCGCCTCCGCCCCAACACACACGTCAAACCACAAACTCACAGGCTGAGACAGTGGCCGGCTCATCATCACCTTGGCGGTGAGGTACGGAGGGTAGTAGTAGGCGGTGTACTGGGGGTACATTGGCTGTTGCTCCCAGCGTTTTCCCATGAAGTCGGCAGGACACGTTGGCGGTCTCCCGCGGCACGGAGGAGGCACGACGCGCTTTGCTGTGCGTGCAGGAGCAGGACCGCCGAGCTTGAGCTGCAGGTGCGATGGTGTGTGGTTTGAGGTGGGTTTTCCTCCCTTCTTTCTTTTCCAGCACCCCCTCCCTCCTCCCTCCCTCTCTCCCTCTCCCACTTGCTCACTGGCTGGCTGGCTGCCTCGCTCTTGCGCTCGCACTCACACTCGCTCGCCTCGCCTAATTCAGCTCGACGCTGCCACGCCTGTTACGGCTCGCAGTGGCCACGATAGGTTCGCGATGCACACGGGACTCACGAGAGGGGCTGGGTGAGCGGGAGGGAGTTTGATGGTGACGGTGGTGGTGGAGGGCGAGGAGGAAGGACAGAGGGGGGGGAGTTCCTCCAACTTGCCTGCTTTGCCTTGCCTAGCCCGCCGCCCGTGCGACTCGCTGAGCACATCAATTAAAGCAATGCTTGCCAGCGGTCATCGCAGAGGACGCGAAGCCGAGCATGAAGATGCGTGTGAGGCTGGATGAATAAACCTCCACTTTCCCGCCTTCACCGCTTGCCCATGTTTGGCTGGTATTAGTAACATCTGTAGGGAACAGGCTGAGAGATGTCAGAAATTAGACTGATTAAATGAACACCTCTAGGGGAGGATGGGGTGAAGGGGGGGGGTACTGATGGATTTTAAAAATGTCTGATTGAAGCATGACTCGAACTGACTAATTTTCCATTCATCCCTCGCCAAAACTAAGTGCTGAAGTTTACTTTGGATGTATGCTATAATTATAGATGAATATAACATTGATTTAACTGTTGCAAACATATTGATTTATTTTTACTTAAGATTGTCTGAGACCCCACTTCCTTTCACGGACAAGGCCACCTCAGCTGTACTTAACTCAGCTCACTTGGTTTCTCTTATCAAGGATATCTCACTGTCTCCAGATGATTTGCTTGTCAGTTTCGATGTAGTCTCCCTGGTCACCAAGGTACCTGTACCTGACACCATTGCAATCATTGAAGACTTGGTCCAACAGGGACTCAATCCAGATGTACCAACTTTGGTAATGCACTGCCTTACCAACACTTACTTCACCTGGAATGGTACATTCTACAAACAAAATGAAGGTACCCCAATGGGTTATCCCTTATCGCCAGTGGTAGCGAATGTTTTCATTGAGAAATTTGAGACAGATTCCATCCAGACATCCACTACGCTCGTCATCTGGCCACATGGCCTACCAGCACTGAACCAAATTCTCAACCACATGAATTCTATACACCCATCTATCAAATTCACCATGGAAGTGGAAAATGATGGGAAGCTACCATTCCTGGATGTTGTGATCGAGAAGAGACCTGATGGCTCGTTGGAACACTGTCTACAGGAAGGCCACCCACACGGATGCCTATCTAAAGCTTGACTCCCACCACCATCCAGCCCAGAAGAATTCCCTCATCAAAACACTACACCATAGTGCCCGTTGCATCTCCGACCAGCACCACCTAGCCAGTGAGCTGGAGCACGTACACCAAGCCCTCAGGATGAATGGATATTCTGACTGTACAATCTGCAAAGCTGTATCCCCAGCCATGGGGAGACAACCATCTGAGGATCCAATCAAAACCATCACTTTGCCATACATAGCAGGGGTTACCAAATATTTCCAAAATCTTAAATAAACACAAGATCCAGGTTCGTTTCAACACAGTACACAAAATCCGTGATTTGATCCCATCTGTAAAGGATGTGATTTCTGACATGCAAAACCCTGGTGCCTACAAACTAAGTTGTGGCTGCGGCAGCAGTTACATTGGGGAAACGAAATGACATGTCTCGGACCTGTTTGCGAACACAAGGCAGATCTGAAACAAAGTAGGACCAATACATCTACCGTTGCTGATCATTGTTTTAACACTGTGGGCTCACACGAGATTGATTTTTCCAAGACGAAGGTACTCTGCAAACCCACCGGCTATCATCAGAGATTTGTTCATGAAGCCATCCAGATATATAAACACAGACGCAACTTCAACCGAGAAGATGTGTACAAACTGAGCAATCACTGGAAGGACGTTATTAACCAAGTAAAGTCTTAACTGACTGTGATGTTTCCATCCTACCTGCCTATGTCAGCTGTTATTTCCGACTCTCTGTGTGTTTCTCTCTCTGTGTCTCCCTCTTATCATGTATACCTCTTGCTCTTAGGGTTTCTTGTTCATGTTGCCCGGCTCTCTGACATTGACATGCTAATCTTCTCATTGGCACGCCTCTGGTGGGTGGCTGGGCCGTCTCACATTGACATGCTAATCTCTCACATCTACGTACAAATTTCTTCTCTAGCTCCACCCACTTACCCTTGGGTTGGGCCTAGCAAAATCCTATATAAACTCTTGTTGCAGCAGCTCTTTCTCCTACGTCAGCAGTCCTCCTGCTGTGTTTGTTTCACACCTGATGACGGTTGCTTGTGTTGCGATCGAAACGTCATAATCTATTATATTTTTTCTACCTACGTGACTTTACCGAAAGAACCAAAGAGTAAAATTGGGAGGCAAAACATTTAAGGAAAACTGAGGATAATATTCTTTTGGTCTTTCGGATAATACATTACAACTATGTATAATTATATTTTACACTGCTTCTGGCAATTCACAAATTGCAGTTGATAATCAAATCAGCTCATCATCCCTCCATGGGTTGTGCCATGGGGGTATGATGCCTTTTGCCATTGGAAATGAGCACTCTTCCACACTGCAGGAGAGGGTCACTTTATCTCCTGACGTTATTCAACGACAACCTCTTCAGCCATGCACAAACCACTGCTGGAAGAAGGCCTCCTCAAGTATTATTCATCTCCCATGGTTCTGAGATGAAACAACAAACAACTATTTCACGTGGCGTTAAAATTAATTCCTGTGAGTAGCAGACTCCCACTTCGCAGGTGTTCATTGAATGTGACCACTCTGGAGAGTATGGAAAATGAAGCACCCAATGCGAAAGCAGCTTTGAGTTGCTCCCGTGTGGAAAATTACCATTACTGTGCCATCAGTTATGAGCTGTGAAGTCCAATGTTCTAAATTAAGAATAGTTATATATTTCCATGTGCTGCGGTCGTTACGTCATCATCTCAATGCCTCCAGTGAACCCCAGTGTTGCACGGAAGAATGAAGAGGCTTTGGAATGTTTACTAAGGATTTCATCTGACAGGGACTTAATGGATTTTATAAAAGTGCTGTGGCAAAAATGTTAACCGTTAGTATTGTGATGTGAGATGTAATTTCCAATTAACAATAAAACATAATATATCATTAAATGTACACATTCCAAGTGTGCACCCATGTCTAGTTTGGAGACTCTTCCATTATTTAATATCGTATTGTACTGTATTTATGTATACATGCGTAAATGCATACATACATATATACATGTTAACATACACATGTAAATATACGGCCATTTGACAATCCACTGCAAGATAAAGGCACACGATGTCGTCATGGAGGTTGTTTGACCACACCTCACTGTGCTGGCCAGTTGTGATTTGGTAAAGAGGACCCCAGCATCAGTTCGGATATCACTCTCCACTTATATTAGCCCTGGCTTGAAATGATCTCATTTGTAATGCACCAACCACTGCACCAACACTTCAGCCCTAAACAATGTACATCGGAAAAAAAAGATAACATCTTCCACGCATAATTTAGATTAATGTAATAGCCGAATCATTATTTAGTTGCTATATTGCTTTGGATATGATTATTTTACAAAAAAATGTTTAAACATATCCGATATACCTCTGGTTTGGTGTTGCTGTGGCAGAGTACCCATTTCACAATTGAAAGGTTATGATCTCAAATCCAGACTGGTAGTCAAATTGACCCATCATCTCTCTCGGGTCAATAAGTGGAGTTACAATAATGTGGAAAATCTATGGCGTGACTGGCCCCCAACATAGGGAAGTGCACTGCATCATATTGAGAGCAACCACAACATTATCGCCGCTCCAGTGGTCACGGCAATTCTGGAGCACAGCAGCCTTCCCAAAAGAACCACCCTCGGTGGTTATGCAAGGGTGTGTTTTACGCATTGAGACACCCTACGATTGAAACACCACTCCACTATTTACCACACTTCCATGTAAGCTCGCACTGTCCTATTGTGAACTCATGTCAAAAGCACAATCAGCAATGTGACAAGACCGGGGGGGGGGGTGTGGTGATGGAGAAAGATGAGCGAATAGGGTTGGGGGAAGCTGAACAAAAAAAATAATAAAAAGTAAAGTGTACAAAAAGGATGGCCATACATAAACGCCCCTGTATGTGCATGTGAAAAAAATATAATTTTACAATCCTCCATTTCTGTTTGCTAGCCTACCTTTTCAATAACCAGGAGTCTTGCCCTCAATCTTGCTTCCATTCTCTGCCTTGTCTAATTTGGCTCAATGCAACCATGCCTTAAAATCTCTGGGTTTATTTCAATATGTAATTGATGTTGATGTCAGACAGTCTGCAAGAGCAAACAGACTATGTCATATTTTGAGCAGGGTGAATTTAATTTCCCCTTATGTTTGCTGTATGCATGTATAATCCGCGAAGTCAAAGTGATGCTCAGAGAAGTTACTGGTGATTCTGACGCAGCAGTGGAAATGATACATTCTTATGGCAGGAACCATTCCAACCATAGAAAAATTAACATTCCAACTTGCTGACCTGGCCCTACTGGGCATCTGTGCCAAAGACCTTCATAGCTCATCGGATTCCTCCAGTCTAAATTAAGATTCTGATTCTGAACATATTGAAATACACAAATACATATGTATATGAATGTAGCAATGTTCTTTGAAAAGTTTTTATTTGCATTATACACAAAAGCCGAGCATAACAATATTTGAAATTAATTCGAATTTTCCAGCATATGGTCAATGGTAAAAAAAACTTTTTTTTCAAATTCCGTGTGCTCACGGAGTCGATTAGCTTCTAAGATGTCCATCGTTTGATTTTTCACGACAATTTATGTACACGTGATATGAGGATAACTATCTATAATTATTCAAATCATAGTTGCCTCCATTTTTGAATAGCAGAACAATTAAAGTATCATACCACAACTGAGGTGTTTAATTCAACATCTCGCAAATCAAGAGCTAAGTAAAATATATTTTGAATGAATAAGTACAATTTACAAACGTGAAATAGCTACACTGTGATATCTGAATCAGTCCTGGGAACACCCTCTACAAATTTACATGAACCAGTGTGGTGAAGTATGGTTAAACAACCCCTTATAACGACACAACATGGAAAGTCTTCATTCAGAAGTGGTTTGACAAAGGTCTGTAAATTGTTAATATATTTTAAATAATTATTACTCATATATTGCAAGCATAAGCACTGCCTAACTGTGTCATGCTTACTGAGGGTCAAGGTTCAAGTTGAGGAATACCATGCCACAGAATTATGTGGGCAGCATTAGGATCTTGATATTTTTGTGAGAAAAAAATATGCCTTTAAGGGAACATATTCACAAAACACCAAAAACAGAATAAATATTTACAACAAAAATCTCTAAAACCAGCTGCATGGGTCAAGCTAAAATTAATCACAGGCAATATTTTGAGGATCAAATAACAAAATGTCATTGCTACTTTTAAAAATCAAAATCGTCAGTGCCATCGTGACAAAAGAGGTCTGGCGGCAACCATAAGGGATGGCAATAATAACATCCACACAAGGGGTTGTTGGTGCTCACCGCCTGATCACCTTGGTCTCCCCGTTGCTGTGCAAGAGACAATCCGAACAATGTACATACACAGAGAAAATTTGTGATTTTGTGACCCAGCCGTGGCTCTCTGGGCAGCTCAGACAAGAAACACGATTTAGCAGACCTGAGCACACTGTTTTGGGGAAAAAATGGCCTCGAAGGAAAGACCTACGCTCCGAGCTCATGGGTAATCAATCAAGCCGTAATCAAGGCTGAGAGCAAATCTGACTGGAATCAATGCGACAGGTCAACTTCCCCCAGCTCAAGCCCGCAGCACGAACTCCATTCCATACTCCGGCACAGCTGGTGCATCGTGTTCTCGAATTTAAGACCAAAAAAATATACTACTCGCCATATGCATGACGGAGATACCACACCTTCATACTGGGTTTAATTATGAACCTTGGGAAGGAACACACTTTTAATTAACTGAAAAAATATGTTATAATGAGTTTAATACAAAGGGTGTATGTGCTTATACTGTACAAATACAGTGTAGTATTAAGTCGTTTTCGCTTCAGTGAACTTACGCAATTAATAACATGTGGTGTAAACATTTTATTTTTTTTACTGCCAGGATATTTCCGGAAGAAGGCATGCCAGTCAAAGTGGTGTTATCTTCCTTTTTGGTACAGTAAAACATCATACTATATTTACTAGCCGTGAGAGAACAGTATGACCAATATAAGACTGTATTTACGTACTATAATCACTCAGGAATGTCTGTCCTTAACGCTCATGACGTCACTCCACATCGACCATCCCCCCTCATTAATATTCATGAGCAGGTGACGTCCTCCAAATGGCCCCCACCCCCATTATTATTACCTACTATAATGAGCCAAGAATGTCTGCGTGCATCGCTCGTGACGTCACTCCACGTCGACCAGCCCCCTCAATAATCATGAGCAGGTTATGTCCTCCACATCGAACAGCCCCCCCATTAATAATCATGAACAGGCGACGTCCTCCAAATGGACACCGCCATTCATAATAATTAGCGGCTGACGTCACTCCACATGGGGGGCCGAGGCGCCTCCTCCCCCCTCCTCGGCGTGAACTCACAACCCTCACTACAAAGGCAGAACCCTCACGTCACGTGATCTCCGTAACGCTGTTGAGACATCAAAGTAAAAAGGACGTCTAGATGGACAAGGGATTAAAACCTTAAAATTATATAGGTCTGTGTCACCGTGCACTTATAAATTGCACGCGCATTCATGCAATGAATATCACGTCGCGGTCTGCTTTTCGCTTGCAAGTTTCAGATTTACTGCAATACAACCGTACTTGGACGGGCAAAATGCTAGTTTCTTATATTTATTCAACCTCTTTTTTATTTAAATTATATGTTAAGTAGCTACAAGCAATGTCAACGCACAATCCCACATTCAGACAGGCCATATGGGCTACCACCATCCCTGTCTTACCCCTAAGACATTTTCACACTGTCATATTGAGGGCTCTCATTATTTGTGACATGGCGACACACAGTTAAAAGAGAGGACGTGGTATTAATAAAAATGTGGAGGAAGGCAGGATGCCTTCAAAACACAACACAGCCTCTAAAGCAACCTGACCTTCACACAATTTCTTCCACGCATATATGCACCCTAAAAAAAGACAAAAATCCTCTGACATAATATATAGAATCAGCTCATGAGGATCATTCAAGGAAATGCGATCAATACACTCTACAAACCAAAGAGTTTAGGTTATGCGCTTTAGGGGATTCACATGAGGGCAGAACAACCATCACAGCTACGAGCTAAAGGCTCACCACATACTGTAAACGTGACAGCTGATCAAAGGGCGTCTTTCCGTTGACACGTGGCTACGTCGGTACAATGTGGGATGCCACAAGCAGATGTAAGAAGCGCAACCACGCTCTCACAAAGTGACGTGGGGCTTACGCGCCTTGTAATTTGTTAAACGTCGAGAGACAGCAGGGTCACTTGACGGAGCTCATTAGCGATGCTGTGATCAAGCTGAACCCAGCCTGTTCAGCGTTCCGAGAGAAGGGCGTGCGGCCTGGCTCACGTGTCGGCAAATTGGTATAAATTTACTCAAATTGATATAAAGTACCTGTTTATGCACTAAATATAAACCGAAATTGCATTTTCTCCTATGCACGTATTACACATTTAGTTTTCATGTCACTAATAAACCGTGTTTGTTGTTATTTTGATTATCTAAGAAAGCCTCAGCGAGCCTCAAAACTACTTTACAGGGAAGGTCTTGCATTGGGATGTTTCTCATGTTGCAGGAAAGGATCTCCAGTAACCTCACGCATACAAGGAGATAAAGTGCGCAGATGGGTTGACTAACCCACACGCTGCATTGCCATCGTCTGGCAAACATTAAGCTCAGTGGGTTTTGGAGTTTCACAAATCTACGTGATCCACCAAGTCTTGCCACCAAAGTGCTGGATTATAGTAGAGGCCTGCACCACTATGACTATTTCTAGACGGTCTAGAGCAGAATTATAACATGGTAAATGATTGTGCCCTGTTATCAAAAGACAAACAATGTATGAACATATTTTACTTGAACACAAAATCCTTCAAAAGGTGGAGTCACGGTATTTTATAATGAGTTTCTGAACTCAAGGTATGGACATACATATGTTATATTTTCCAATGTCAACAATTCCGGCAAGGTGGCTCAGCGGCAGAGCAAGCAACTCACATTTGGAAGGTTTTGAGAATTTAAATCCCAGTTCGGAATTGACTTGGCCCATCAACACCCTGGGGTCTTTAGAATAAGCACCACTGCAGGGGTGTCAACAGTGGTTGTCCTATTTTCTGACTTGCCCCCACCATAGGAATATGGAGTTTCCACCACAGGCTCAGGTTTGTGAACAGGACATGAGCATCGCCTTCGTGTTCATTCGAGCAAGAACTCACTTTGGCACTTTGAATGACAATACAGTACTGTGCACATTTTACATCAAAATGAAATTCCATCATTTAAATGATGGGTTTCCTTCATGATCACAGTCCAATGAGACAAAAGAGTTTCATCAAGTGGAGACCATGCATAAATGTACTGGGAGGCGAATTTTGCGATGTAAAATTTCAATAACAAATCACAGGTGAACAAAACACAACGTGGTAACCCTGAAACAGACCAAAGCAGAAAAACTGAAGGAAAATTTTAGACTGAAATATGTAAAATCACGAAACATATACATCCATCAGTATGAACAAATAAAAGGTTGTGGTGCAATTACACCTGGAAAATCATACAAGCCAATACCTTTTAATTTGTTGGAGAATCAATATGCAGGATTGCCTTTAACAACAGATAAATATAGATGTGCATTTATATGAAATGAAAAAATAAACGGCTAAATAGTGTATCTGCCTTATGAAACACGCTCCATGGACTTCGTGCACTCTGCAGACTGAAAGGTTACTGACAACAACCGATGAGTGTGTGTGTGACGGTTGGGTAGCCCAAGTGATTAGCACCAGTGAAACTGAGCTCGCTCAAGTTGAGGCAATGTTTTGTATGTTTGTTGAACTTCTTTTGCAGCGCATGTAGCCAACCGTGCTCATCGGAGGTGCGGGGGAAGGACAACAAACGAAACACAAAAAGGAGCTGTGATGCATGTGTTTGTCCGGCAATGCTGAAGAATATTAATGAAGTGTGTGTCGTCTGCTATTAAGTGGATGCTGAAGAAACCTATTACATGATTTGTGAAAACAGGGTACTGAGCATCGACTTATTATCCCAAATCAAATGTAAAAGAAAATACACGCCTAAGAGTCCAGCCACCGTGGAAATGGAGCGATGAGGACAGAACACGCTCATGAGTGAGGTGGATTGTTGCATCGCGGGATTGTGAGGGATGGTCATTGGCATGGAGTCTTTCATCCAGCAGCAGATAGACCACGACTTTTGGGGACGACAACAATGATTCATAATTACACTCCTTGTACAGTTACATGTTGTCTCCCTTAAAACATACAGAACGTATCCTGAATTGGCTCTGACACGTTATATAAAGGAAACAATTTAATATATCACACTCCCTTATCAAAGTGATTGGAAACAGGCAATGGAACAACCTGCACTCATGCGGAGAATTACAACTCTTTCTTTGCACGTCGCACAAACACTCCAGCTGACCCATGACCAAATACGCAATGGAGATTCACGAAAAATCATAATGGCATTCGTTCATTGCGCCAGCAAAGCACGGCCGATGTACGACAAAAAAATCCGCACAATCTAATCAGCATTACACAGCTGCAGAGCCACGCTCTGGAAAGACAAGCTACCACATTCATTCAAACACAGAAAACGTCTGCAACGTACAAAACATTTGAGAATGGGTCCTTCAGCCAAGAGTTGCGTCAATTCCTTATCGCTCGGATGAGTGCTCGTTGCTCCTTTGTTTCACCCATTTCACTGCCCTTACAAGTACACAGGTTTGAGCAGCGCCGCTCGATGCCCCACGTCACACAGGACTGCCTGAATTTACCAAATATGTACCACTAGCAAGTTCCGCACAGCCACATCCTGGTGCATGCTCCTCCAGCAATTATTTGATTTTCTTTTCTTATGGAAACGAAGATGCTATTTAAGTTGGTAAATAATAGTGCTGTTAACTGTGAAATCAGTTGCCAAATATATATCAGAAATTAAGGAAATGGCCGAGCCTTTAAGAGGAGAAATACAAAGTCCTAAATTTACAACGTTAATCCCTCAAAACCCTTTAATAACGTTATCCTAACCACCGAATGTTTCTGTTGAATATTAAGGAATGTATGTTCTGTCACCATTTGAGAACTATTGCATGGCAATGGGTATGAGGAGTCAAAGCATGCATTAGAAAATAAGTTAACGTGTTAAATTATTAGAAAATATCCATAAACGTGTACATTCACTTGGGTGACCTCTTTAGAAAAGCACTCAACTCACAGTGATAACATTGCAAGTTCAAATCACAGTTGGGGTGAACACGGTCAACTCAACTCTGCCCATCATCTGTATGAGATAAGTACTACTTTGTAAAAATAAAAAATTTTACCTGGAGATAATGACCCCACAATTCCCATGGATGGCTCTTAACCACCGACGGATATTCACTGCCCGTGGCTCGTTTGAGCAGGAAGACCCTTAACTGACAATAATTCAAATTTGTAAATGATGAGAAATCCCATCACTGCAGAAAAAATAATGCAGGCTGGAAGCCAATAGATTTATCAATGCCTACCTTTGTGTGTTGCTAAATCTACCTGGCTGAAAATTGGGTACCGAAAACAAAGATTAATTGAAACCATGGATACCTGACCAGACTGCATGCATAGGAAACCGTTCAGATGCTGCTATGGAAATGAGCATTTGAAATCTGTTTCACAGCTTGCTAGGGCAACACAAACTGTTTAGCGGAGGAGTGTGTGAGTGGGGGGTGCAGAGGAGCCCATCTGCTGGTGTTATGCTGGACCCAAGTTCGCTGGTGCCTCTTTGTAAGGGGTGTTCTGGCCTCCCTAATGCGGACAGCATTGCTACTCACACAGAAACAGAAGAAGCCCAAAGCAAGAACCGTCTCCCAGAGCTCCGCTGCTAAGCTTTGAAGGCAAGCTGCAGAAAATGCTTAATAAGTGCAGACTGTGCAATTCCACTCCACACTGTGAATGGTTACCACAGACCTGCCTTTCAATCACTCAACCAACTCGACATTGTAGCTTCACTCACTGCAATGTGGATTGCATTTATTTTTCATGCCAAAATATTATATGTCGATAGGCTGTCAGGCACTAACAATTAAATAATGAGTGCCTCTGTGCTACATTAATATTATGCTAATATGTAACTGACAATGTCATGTATTTTTAATTTAACAGTAAAAAAAAATGTTCAAGAATACATGTTTAAAGGTCTGACTAAATGAACATTAATGTTTTATTTAAACTGTGATGCATAGCTTCTAAAAACCGCAATATATCATTGGTGTGCTGGCTCTGTGCGCTGACTTTAGACGAGGGGCTGTGCTCCAACGAACGCCCTGGGGTAGACGTCCTGAACTCACGCATTCCATGGGGTACAATAACTATTTGATGGAGGCTGACATGATGTCACAAGGTCACCAAGCCATGATGCAGTCCACAAGACGTTACAAAGAAAAGTACCCTCATACTCTTTGGTTCTTTCGGTAAAGTCACGTAGGTATAAAATAAAATAAATCACGACGTTTCGGGCGCAACAAAAGCGTCCGTCATCAGGTGGGAAGTACCCTCCCCAATAATATTTTATCACATCTTAATACAGCTTCCCGATTTATAAAAATTGGATTAAACAACATTTCTTCAGTGAAGTTCATTATCATCACCATCATCAGCCATTGCTAGATTAATACCTCTCCAAGCCATCATCTCCCATGGTCCTGGAACGTAACAGTTCAGTTACCTTTATTTAACCACGTAAGAACCCAATAAGACTTGAAAATAATTTAACCTGCATCAACTAATGACAACAAAACTAATTTTACATGTCGTGGGGCGACAGCCTACCGTCCCAGAGTTAAAATTAAAAAAATTATCACCTTACCTTTCTTATGTTTGACTACTACTCCCCAGAGCCTTATCTAGATTCCTTTTCGGTGAAAGTGCACTCTCTCTGGGTGGGTCACTAGGTGGCATGGCACTAGAGAGACCGAGGGGGTGAGAGTACAGAGAGAGAGCGCACATGCAGCCATGCACCGATATAAATGCTTCCCGTGTTCCAAAGCCAGCACAGCAAGGATACAGCTCAGCTGTGCCACGGCGTCAATCAAGCAGAGATACTCGTGCCCCCCTTTGACTGCAGACGACGGAACGGGGCATCGAAATCCGAGATGCAATTTGCCGTGGGGTAGAGTTGGTTTGCTCAATGTGGTCTCGCTGACCATAGGTCAGGTCACTGTGAGGGGAGGTGACTGGAGATGACTTTCGAGTGACAGCTTGGACGTGGCCCAGGGCCGTGATGGAGCTTGTGAGCATGGCCAGAGTAAACACGAAAGATACGGCGAGCAGTAAATGCAAAAAAAAACTATTCCACATTTTTATGAGACAATTATATTGGACAGAATACAAAACACTTTAAGCAGCATTGCTTACTCACTCAAGCAAACAGCAAAATTAGGATCTTGCCGTGCAGAAAATTGATACCATTACAAGATAGTTTTTTTTAGATAGCGCTCTTTCATGGGCAATTAGACACTTCCATAATAGAAGGGGAAATGCTGGAGTTATTTTTTTTATCATCATCTACGGGTTGAGTGTATACAATATTTACCCATATGCATACCACTAATCATCCTTTTAAAGCATTTCAAACAATTATATGGCTGCCATGAGATTAAAAGCTCTCTTAACTTCCATCAATCATTGTATATTTTTGCAACACCTAGAACAAGAATATTTCTCATGAAACACTAGCAACAGCAGGAGAAGCTGTGACCCAGAAGAGGAGTAATTTTGCCAACAGGAAAGTTTTCAGTTTCTTTTCAAAGGCAGGACAGCTCCCGAGCTGTCTCCGATTCATTCTGTAAAGTTGAGATTGCTCCAATTTTGTACAAAATGGCCGACGACTGCCAAGTGCAGTGTAGGTCAGAGAATGTGACCACCATAAACTCTGTGTGTCAGTTAAGCAATAACTTACACCACCCCCAACCTAACCCACCACGTCAGGGTCTATGCCAAAGCACACCTCAGTGTGCATGGCTCTGCTGAGAACAAACGGAATAAGTTTTTTTTTTTACCACGGGACGACACAGACATCAATACATGCAGCATGCCCACTGATCCCACTGGCGTGTCAAAGCTCAGATCAAGGCTTTTCGTTTCCAATTGCTGACACGAGCAACAGATCAAATGACAAATAACTCAGCACTGGGCGCGATTTAAATATCGCAACTATTTATGTCGTGTATATAAAAATAAATAAGGCAGGGAGCTAATTAAATGGGCTAGGAGAAGAAAGCATTTCAATTGGGACATATTTTATGACAGTCATTCTGCTGTGCTCTATAAATAGTGACCCTTTAGTTGACTCTCATGCATCATCTGATCCTGAAATAAACGCAAAATTGCGCAATTAATTTATCACACATTTGACTTGTCGCTGTGACAACTGCATATTTTTGTACGTAACATTTTTCAAAATGACTAAATATATTTTCGTGTAATTTCCACACAATGGATTGACCTTTGAAAGTGACAAAGGGATTTTGGGGAATTATTTTTTTAAATGTAAACTGCTTCTTTTGAGTGCCAAGGGAAGAGCTTAAAAATTACAATATCCTATTGAAAGTGTGATCTTGCCCAATATATATTTTTTCCAATGACAATACATTTCAAAGCTTAGAACTCACACTGTAAAATGGATTTCCAAAAAAAGGTCAAACCAAATTTAGTATGGACTCTAAACCATTTTAACTCAAGTGCTCAAACTCTCTTGGGCAAAACTTTGTTTTAATTATTTATTTTAAAGTATTTCTTCCATTTTTAAATATTTTAAACAATGTTTCCGTGAGAAAATATTTAAAAAGTTCAGTATGTCAATACCTGTCAAAAGTACATTCAAATAACCTGACTTGACTATCTTACACTCAAGTAAATAAGGCTCTTCTGTCAAGTCAAACGTCAACGTTATTCTCTGCTCAAACCAGCATTGGGGTGTATCTGATGACATTGAGCCAGTAGTTGGAATTCCATATTCCCATGGCAGGCACCAGTGCATTTCTAGGATGATCACTGTTAACTTCCTATGGAGTTTTACACATTTTATTGACCCCATAGGAATGATAGGCTGAGTCAACTCAGGGTGACACGTGTGCCTCAGTGCAAAACTTAAGTGGGTTCGATTCCCGACTCAGGTGTGGAGGATGTATATTTTCCACTGTTTTACATTTTTTCCTCTGGGTTCTCCAGGTTTCTCCCACAGTTCAAAATGTGTTTAACTGGTATTGGCCAAATATTCCAATGCTGAAAAATTACCTGCACATTACTGAAGTCGTATTACACAGAGCAGCATTGCCTCCTACTGAGACAACTTGGCAGGGACCTCCTGAAACAGAGTCATGCGACTCAGGTATGCTTTCATGGGTAAACAGGAATAAGTGAAACTAAATAATTAAACCTTTCCACAGATATTTGAACACGCAGCCTCTTAACAGTGATTCAAGCCCTCTGCTCCTTCCAGTCAGGTCATCCTCTCGACAATGACAAAGTCGAGAGTTATCAGTGATTTTTCAAAAAACTACTTGGGGGTCAAAAATATCATCAAGGGTGCCCATGCAGGGCTAAGGAGGATAAAGGAATCCATGACATACTCATCATCAACATCACAGCCATCTCAATCAACTTCTGGACGAAGGTTGCCCCAAGCAACCATCTCTCATGATCCTGCAATGCAGTAATCCACCTAGCAAAGCTCACCATCCAGATCAGGTAATAATCCACCGAGCACAGCACGCCATCCAGGCAAGGTGTAGTCTCCGAGTATCCCCTTTGTGGCATCACCCTGTCGGCTGGCCCAGGGCCACGTGGGTGCGAGAAAATCGCCGAGGACACTACCGCCATGGAACTCGACGTGGCCTACAACGTCGTCGCCGTCCGAGGCCGCTCGTCTGGTAATATGCAACGGTCCCAGTCTGTATGCATAGACTGTATGTTGAACTTCTTTCGCACTGTACGTAGCCAACCGTGCTAATCGGAGGTGTGAGGGAAGGACAACAAACTGAACACAAAAAGCAATTCTAAAGAAATTAGTTTTCAATCTAGATTTAGAAAAAAATATGTAATCGATTCCACGATTCTGACCGAGCACCTGCGCACAACTTGATTTAATCGCTTCATCTTCTCAGTGGACGTCCCCTGGGACACGCTCCGCCCCTTGGCTGCCACCATGTCATTAATCTTGACGTAACTATGGGGTCCTGAAGGGCAAAGTAAGACCCAATACAGACCAATGTTCCCACTGCCATGACTTTAAACTCGTGGGGCTGTGGTGAAGGTGCTCCGCTATTTTTCACTAAATATTCCACACCGCTCAGTCAGCATTCATTAACTTATTATAATATATTCATACGCTGATGATAATCAGTCACTACACATGCGTTCATTTGTGCGTGGAAAATGCACTATATATTTTAATCCATATACGAATACGTATGTTGCAATGCAACTCGTTCGCAAAATCTCTAAAGTCACGAGGCATGCTACATTTAACAAAATATGAACAACAACATCACATTGTGACTCCGAATCTGACTACGAGGGAGCGTATCGTAACGTAACTAAAGGGGAGTCACAAAATCCTAAAGGGTCTTGCGGAGGCAAGGGGTCCTCTGAAAGATAAATAAGAACCACGGATATGCATCACTATATAAAAATGCGTCAGACAGGTCATCAATGAAATAAGTTCATGTGCTGGCACGAGGTGATTACATCGCAGGGTCGTGATAGGTGATGGAGGCGTTGGTGAGGCCTTCAGCCAGCAGTGGACTGACCATGGCTCATGACGATATGCAATATTATTACATGACATTTCCCCATTTCATCTAACCCTTCACTGAAAATTATATTGCAACTACGGCCTATGGGAAAAAATAGATTGCTTTGTGAAATCGCTAACTATTGAGAGACAATGATTTCTTTCAGAATTTTTGAAGCACGGCCACACACATGCACACATTTGTGCCACTCCACTGCACTTTAAATGTTAGAAATGTCAGCCAGACTCTCAGATGACACCACATGCAGAAAATGATCAACTTCACTCCCAAACCCTCCCCACTTCACTCGGTGAATGAGGTTATTGGTTACACTTAAAATGAATTCCAGGCAATGCACTTCAAGGATATTGGGCAGGAGGGTTTTTTTTTACAAAAGGCACAGCGGTGAGATGTAATTTCAAGGATTCCTTAAAAAGCATGCTCATTGATTGATATGTTATTGAGAAGTGGTAATTTGGGGGGGGGATGAATCCCTAACAAATAAATAGAAGTCAATCGCTGGTTGCTCTTGGAAGCCAACAGCCGTAAGAATGTCAATCACATTATCCTGCAACAGCAAAAAAAAATCCCACTCAGAACGCTGGGCGAATACGTAATGAGTGATACTGCACCAAGAGGCAAGCGTGTGTAACGCAAATGCTTTTAAGTCTTTATTTAATGCATAACATTAATTAATTATTCGACCAGACGGCACTGTGGTCAGAACGCTTGACTCATCATGGGAAAGTTGCAAGATCAAGTCCCGGTCAGAGGTGAACTTAAGAATACCATCCATCCAGGGTTGATGAAATGAACTCCACTGTGTGGGAACTGTAAAGTCAATACTTTATTTGCCCTTGTCACATAAATGTGGAATTTCTCACGCTAACTCAAGGCTGCCATTGTAAATGAGCACTAAGACACCTTGTACTGTTAGAATTAAGTCATTGATTAATTACAATTTATTATATTGGTGATTGTTATGTTTATAATGGGGCAAATGGGTTGTAGAAAACGTTACGTAGAGAGACAGATATTTGATTGAGACATCTTGTCAGCTTGTCTATTATGTTTATAGGTCGATGGGCATTTGGGTCACATTTTTAAGTACTCAACACGTGCTTTCGGTTTGTCAAAAATATTAAGTAATGGTGATGGGGATTATGATCATTTATATATTTAATTATGTAATACAGATATTTTATTTAACCATCTTTTATGAACCACTGCAGTAGATGCAGTAAAACAGAGGTGAAACATTTTTGTCTCTAAAATGTGTAATGTTAGGGTGCTAATTGTGAAAAACATATAATTGCGAGAGAAAAATATGTAGTGGAAGTGGCATGCAACAATAACCAAGACAAATGTATGGTCTAGAAGTCACGCAAAGGGATCTCGGGGGTAGCTCTATGGTATCTGCTTCTGTAAGCTGTTTTCTAACACGAAGGGACGCACTACTCTGTGAGAGATGCAAATGGGTTATTAATCTCATAAAATTATGCCAGTAGCACAATAAGGGGTAATATTGTAACATTATTTAAAAAGAGGTTATTAAGTCAAGAAGAGATTCATTCGTACTCTCCACTTGCAATACCATATGTAAAAGTGAGGCAGCAATATAATAGGCGTTGCTTATTTATTTATTTTACAGCGAATTATACAATTCAGCAAAATGTATTTACCCAACATTTTGGCACAAGGTATTAACTGCTCCGTACTGTATACTGGTTGCATGCAATCACTTTTAAGTGGCTTCTCCGAGACATAGGAAAGACATCGCTCCTCGTCGTCAGCACTGTTTTGTCAAGGTGTCTTCCATGGGGGATGTTTGGATAAATGTGTTGGCACAGTGAGGTTTATGTCTGTGTTGTGAGCCCCTTTGCCATAACACAGACAGATCTCCCCGTCAAACCCAGTACGTCACGGGTGAAAAAGGGGAGACACGCGGAATGGTCCATACGTCTTACTGCGGCAAAAGACACCGTATATCACCAGCATCAACGCCATATACAAGAGCTATCGGTGAAATGTTGAATTACTTAATCAATAAATTCAATGACAGATGATTAAACTTTTAAGCTAAAATCAATAGCGCCAGAAAGATGTTAATCATAACACGTCTGGTGGGAAAAGTGGAGGTTTTAAAGCATTGCGGAATAAAAATGTTTCTTCAAAATATGACTTAATTCCAAATCAATACAAATGTGAGGCACATAAGCCACAATGTTTTTTTTATTATAATATAATTTCATATGCAGGGTGATAATTCCAGTAGAGACATCTCAATTGTATTCGTATTATACTGGCAAAGGCCTGCTGCTTATGAAATTGTACTGGCTTGCATGTCAGTACATTATTACTATAATAGCCCAGAAATGTGTGTAACGTGCGTGACGTCACTCCACATGCCGCACCCCCCCCCCCTCATTAATAATAAAATAATGAGCGGGTGAATTTTTACACTCACACGGAAGAAGGTCGAGCGGAAAGAAATATTTTTTTCACAAAGTCGCTTCAAATATCACGTTTATATACAGAAAGTGATGGTGTAAATTTCATACCCAGCACAGTGCTACATCCGTAAGTGACGTCAATGCAATAAGAGCCCCCCCGTAATTACTATCATAAGCAAGAACATTTTGTATGCACATTCGCTTTAAATTGGAATTTTCTTTATTAAAAGTTAATCAAATAAATAATTATACGCAGTAACAAAGTGTATTTCATATCTTTATTTAAACAAAAGTTAAGTAAATTTTTGCTTCTAAATTATAATAAAATAAATGAATTTCTCCGTGATTTTCCAGACATTGTATCGAATTCAAATTGATTACAACCCCAGCGAGGAAAAGCAGAAGAAAATAAAGTATCAGAGCAGTGATTTTGAACTAATTGAAGGTGAGTTAAATGCAGTGCTACAGTGGCATGAAGTGAGGTGTTTTATAACAGTTTTGTGCAAGAATCACTGCCATTAATTAATTTAAAACATTTTCAAATTAATATATATAAAAGGAAATTTGTGAATATGTGTGTCTGTTCGAAATGTTTAGCATACTTCCCGACGTGCAACAAACTTGAAATTTGGCATGTGGGTAGCTTCCAGACTGTACACAATGCAAAAAGTATAAACATAGACTTTTGTATTTTGGGGGTGGGGGGGCGCAATAATGGATATATTTTGCACGCAAGTGAGCGGTGACGTCACATCTGTCATGTCACCCGCATGCGGCAGCGTTACACAGTGTGCCTGCTGACGTCACGCACCCGTCCCCCCCAAACCCTCCGCGTAGGCCGTGTATCCCGCACAAATGCGTGGCTGGGTGGGGGAAATAATGGATATAATATACTAGGCTACAAACTTTACATTTGCCATGTGGGTAGCTTCCATACTGTACACAATGTAAAAAGTATAAAACTATGCTTTTTAATTTGGGGGGGAAATAATGGATATAATATATTGCACAATTGAGCACTGACGTCACATCTGTGATGTCACCCGTATACGCCAGCGTCACGCAGTGTGCCTGCTGACGTCACGCACCCCCCCCCAACTCTCCGCGTAGGCCGTGTATTAATCCAAGACAAGAATCCAAGTCCTGGGCGAAGCCGGGTAGTAAAGCTAGTACAGTACAAGAGATTCACACAAAATATCGTATACCGAGGTTTCATTTTTTAAGTTAAGAAATTTTGATTTACGTGCAACAATTCCTTAAAAAAGAAAAAAATCACACAAGAAAACGTAAATCTACATCTTTAATCTTGATTTGAAGCTTTCGTGACTGCAGGAATCCATACTGTTTGTTTCTTTCGGTAAAGTCACGTAGGTAGAAAATAAAATAAATCACGACGTTTCGGGCGCAACACAAGCGTCCGTCATCAGGTGGGAAAGCACAAGCGACCGTCATCAGTCTGTTAGTCTGCCTCAGCAGCAAACCATGCTGGAACACGTACACCAGGCCCTCAAGATGAATGGGTACTCGGACCGCATTATTCGCAAAGCTGTTTCTCCAACCATGGAGAAACAACCCCCTGAGAAGCCGATCAATCCATCACATAGCAGGTGTGACCAAAAAGATTTCCAAAATCTTAAACAAACACAAGATCCAGGTCCGATTCAATACAGTACACAAAATCCGTGATCTAATCCCATCTGTGAAGGATGTCATTCCTGACATGCAATATCCTGCAGTTTACAAACTAAGTTGTACCTGCGGTAGCAGTTACATTGGGGAAACGAAACGACATGTCTCGGACCGTGTTCGCGAGCACAAGGCAGATCTGAAACAATGCAGATCCAATACCTCTGCCGTGGCTGACCATTGTTATAACGCTGTGGGCTCGCATGACATTGTTTTTTTCTTCCGAGACAAAGGTACTCTGCAAACCTTCGGGCGACTATCAAAGGTTTGTTCATGAAGCCATCCAGATATGTAAAACATAGACATAACTTCAACCGAGAAGATAGATACAAATTGAGCAATCATTGGAAGGATGTTATTAACCAGGTAAAACCTTAACTGTGAATGGTTCCATCATATTTGCCGGGCACTAGTCTATTTTGCCGAGTTAATTGCATCCTCAGCGTTAGGCATTGCTGCTGCATCGGCTTTGTTGCTTCATTGGCATTGTTGTTGCATCCTCCCCCCGCGCATCCCCAGCTCTCTCAGCCCCCCACTTCCAGCCCCGCCCACTTCCCCCCCCCCCGTCCAGCTTCACGTCTCCCTCTCCTCGCGTCCACGCAACGCTCCCCTACCCCCCTCCCTTGCCCCTCCCTCCTCTTTACCTACATAACCTCTTATCACGGCATCTCTCTCCCACTTCAGCAAAAACATTTCTTGCTGTGGTTTTCTCACCTGATGATGATTGCTTGTGTTGCAATCGAAACGTCGTGATTTATTCTTATTTTATTTTCTACCTACGTGACTTTACCGAAAGAACCAGAGAGTATGGATTCCTGTAGTCATCAAAGCTTCAAATCAAGATGGTACCATTGATATTGTAAATAAAGACAATTTATATTGAAAATATCATTTTATACTGTACAGTATTAAAATAAAAAACGGACAAATAAAAGAAACAGTGAAGCAACATAATTGTATTCATATTTATATAGTGCTGTAGATGGATTTATTTATTATTTATTCATTTCAGAGTATTTATTTGTTATTTTAATTATTTTTTTTGCTTTCTGTTCACTGTATCGTAACTTTGTTTATCGAATATACGCATATATAGATATTACTGTACTGTATATTGCATTCACCTGGAAAATGATGGAGGACCAAATTATGCTGTGTACGCATACACGTAAATAAATACGTACTGTCAACAAACACTCTTCTGTTGACACGTTAGTCCATTGCTTTAAGATGAATCTTGCATAAAGAACTCCACGTAAACCCTGGTTCAACAGTATACACTCTTCACAGTCTACATTGGAGAACATTTTCTCGACCTGGAATCCAGCACATTGGACATTGAGTTGATTCATCACACAGAACATTTTTTTGTAAGTGACATTCACCTGCAGAAGCAACAGTAACATGCGACGAGAGAACATGACAGGAAGTAGGCTTTTAACCTATCCGTGCAAATGTATTTTCCCCTTGTACGTGTAGCTACTCATACAAGATACTTTCCAAGCATCCCATAAGTATTCACCTGAAGAAAGTCTTCAGACCCAGTTGAGGCTTTTCTGGGTAATAATGGATTAATATGAATGGTTTAGTAATTATGTGTGTAACACGGACTAAATTGACATTTATTTAAAAACATTCCTCCAGAGATACAAATTAAATCAGTAAAATGTTTGGCTATATATATTTGTATTGTTTTCTTTTAAACATTGGAGCATTTTGCACTTCTGATTAGCACGGTTGGCTACATACGGTGTGAAAGAAGTTCAACATACATACATATAATCTCTATAGCCGTGCGGTGACAACGGTGGGAGCGTTTTGTGGGCAGCACAGGGCAGTGGCAATTAATCGCATCACAGCGAGGTTTCGCACGTGATGGCCACTGTCTACAGAGTAATCTGGCAGCTAATCATAATAAATAGGCACGGTTTATACTGCTGAGAGCCTCCTGTAGCCCTGGGGTCATGCTGTGGATGAGACAGGGGAGATGCACTCATTCCCACTTCAAATGTGTTCGGTTAGTCAATTTCCCTGGCAACCAAAGCCAGCTCCACTCATAGCGATTTTTCGAGAGCGTCAATAAAGCTCTGCCAACAACGGCAAGGCGCATGCGTGGATTGTTACGGCTTTTCTGATGGGCCGATCGGCAACAACTACGGTATTGTTGTATCTGGCTCAAACCCCCACCTGCCAGCAATGTGCTCATTTTGCAAGGAAGTGACATCACAAAGACATGACGTCCTATTGCTCTATCATCACCCGGCACTTCTCTAGACTCATCCAATTAGGGTGAATAATTCATCCGAAAGGAGGGGAACTTCGCAAAATAAATAAATAATCGCCATGTGCGAACCAAGCTTGACTTTTTGCACTTCTACATGAGATGTTGTATGGCATGCACACACTAATTGTAAATGTGGCCTGTGTGCAGAACCCTTTACAGAACATCACTGGGACAAAATATATAATCTTGAGCAACCGTGTAATTCACAGTTTCCATTAAGTGTCGGAATGCAACTGGATATCAAGAAGCTGCACAAATGGGGGATATGCACACAACTACAATTTGAGGAAGTGTGTTTTGGGGAATTTTGAGGATTTTTTAATGCGATATATGGCATTATTGTAAGGATAATGTCTTGAGCCTATATTTGAACAGCGGGAAGGAATCAAGGTTGCGGACAGACAGAGGAAAAGGGTTCCAGCCAATAGAAAACAGCAGTATCAAAGGAGTGACCTACTATTGAGTGGAGATTAACTGTGAGTTTTGACACAAGGCAGAGAGCGCATGAAGGGGAGTGAGATAAGAGGAAAGAAGTTTGGTGGGGGCAAGGCCATAGAGGATCTTACAGACAGTGAAGGCAATGTTGTAGTTGATGCCAGATTGGATCTGAAGGATGAAGTCTATGTGATCTCGTTCACGGGTACCAGATGAGACGTCTGGCCTAGATATTTTTGGTTCATTTTGGAGTTTGGAGGTAAGGGATCTGGATGAGGTATAGAGGAGAAGGTTACAGAAGTTGTGGATATGTGATGAAAGTGGAAGCAGGATGTGAGCAGTGGCTTGAGAAAACAAGTGCTGGATTTGGGAGATATTGCACAAGTAAGAGGTCCTGCAGAGTTGAGAGTTATCGGAGAGAATAGCTCAGTATCGATGGTGACTCAGTTTTGGGAACTGGAGAACATTTGAACTGAACCAAGATGAGCTGTGTCAAGATACTATGCAGCAGACAACAGTGAGAGTGATTCTGTGGAATCAACGGAAATGCATAACAGGGTAGTTTGAATTATATTCTAAAATCAATTTGAAAAAATCTTGTATACATTTCAATTTTCGTCATTACAAATGTAAAAAATTGGCTTTAAATAAAATATATGTAAACTTTACATTTTGACATTCAATGCATGCAGTAGCGTACTTTTGCATACATACAATGTGAGGTAAATGTGACACTAAAGCTAAGACAATTATTTAATTGCCAAAGGAAAAGGACTATGTTCGTCAGGCGGTCGACGAGATGTTGGCCGCCGATATAATCTCCCCGTCAAACAGTCCGTGGGGTGCTCCCATTATTCTGGTTAAAAAGAAAGATGGGAGTTTGCGGTTCTGTGTGGACTTTCGGAAATTGAATAAGGTCTCTGTGGCAGACGCGTATCTGCTCCCACAGATGACAATTCGTTGGATGTCCTGTCAGGGGCGCGTTTTTTCTCCACCCTGGATCTATTGTCAGGGTTTTGGCAGTTGCCCCTGGATGAAAGTTTAAAACTCAAAACCGCGTTCCAGACACCGAAAGGGCTGTTTTAATTTAACGTGCTTTCGATGGGGTTTCACTCAGCTCCGGCCACGTTCCAGCGACTTATGGAGTTGATACTCCAATGGGAGTCATGTCTGATCTATTTAGATAACGTAATTGTCTTTGGCCGCATGTTCCAGGAACATCTGCATCGGTTGTGTGCGGTGTTTGTTAAAATGCGGGCAGCTAATTTGAAATTCAAGTCGCAAAAATGTTACCATTGTTAGCGAGTCCGAGATCGCCACGGACCCTGACAAGACTGCGTGTGTGCGTAAGTGGCCAACCCCCATGTCGGTGGGTGAGGTCCGCAGTTTTGTGGGGTTCGTGTCGTATTACTGCCGCTTCGTACCTGGGTTTGCGACAATTACGAAGCCGCTCCACGCTCTCACGGCAAAGGGCCAGAGGTTCCGGTGGGGGACAGAGGAGGAAACCGCATTTGTTACGCTGCGTGATGGCCTTCGTTAACGCACCCCCCTTTGATACCCCGATTTCTCCCTGCCATTTACGTTGGATACGGACGCCAGTGATACTGGGATCGGCGCCGTGTTGTCGCAGATGGAGAACGGGGTGGAGAGCGTGTTCACTTACGGTAGCCGGGTGCTGTCGCCAGCAGAGCAGCGCTATTGTGTTATGCGCCACGAGTTGTTGGCTATTGTGCAAGTTGTACAACAGTACCGCCCGTACCTCTACAGTAGGCAGTTTATGGTGCGCACAGACCACGCAGCTTTGCAAAATATGCTACGCATTGACCAGCCGTCCGCAACTCTCGCGATGGTTGGAAATCTTGCACTATCACGGTTTTCGCAGAAGAGCCAGTGCGCATGTTTGATGGGCACCGGCCGTTGTAAGCAGGTGGATGCGGGGGAGCCGGGTGCCATAGTAGCATCGGTGGATGCTCCGCCACCCGCACAGGGGGTGGTCTTGCGCATGAGGAATGGGGGCGCCGTGTTGATACACCAAGCGAGAAGAAGGGTCCGGCGGTATATCCCCCGTGGTCCTCCGAGATGGGCTACTTATGCGCTGGGATACGGAGGTACAGCGGTACTGTATCGTGGTGCCAATTGCTCTGCGGGGTAGAGTGGTGAGAGCTGGCCATGTGCGATTGATGAACCTAGGGGGGCAGAAAACGTTTGCTACGTTGTAGCAAACGTTCACAACGTGCTCAAGGGTTGTGTAGAATGTACCCACCGGAAGTCCCCACCGAGACTGACCCGACCACCGCTGCAGTCCATTGGGGTGTCCCGTGTAAACAAGCTCGTTGCCCTCGACATCCTCGGGCCATTTCCTACCACTCCGAGAAGAAATAAATTATTGCTGGTAGGGGTAGAGTACCTGTCACGGTGGCTGGTGGCATGGTTATGTATTAGATAAGGGGGCCCCGGAACATCTCCTTACGGACTAGGGCCGAAATTTTTCTTCAAAACTATTGCAAAGGTACGTGATTTGTTGGGTACAAAGAAAATTCGAACCTCACCCTACCATCCCCAGACTAACGGGATGGTAGAGCATTTACATAGGACACTTACGTCCATGTTGTGCCAACAAGTCAACAAGGCACAGTCCGATTGGGACCTACACGTTCTGGGAGTTCTTGCGGCCTATAAGATGGCCCCTCATGCCTCTACTGTATTTTCTCCCCGTTTTTTAATGTACAGGAGAGAATGTGAGCCCCCCATGGAAGCCCAGTTAAATATTGAGCCAAGTAAAAAGAGAGTCGCTGTGCCGGGACTGATGAGCCTCACCCTAAAGCGGTTGATGGAAGCATGGGAGGCGTCCCGGGGAAATTCTGCCAAATGACAGGCTGCAAATGAGAAATTGGCTGAACTTAAGGAATCAGGGAAATAGTAGAAACCTGGGGAGAGGGCATGGATGCATTGCCCCCAGGTGCCCGTGGGCACATCTCCTAAATTAAATAGGCCATGGCAGGGCCCGGTGGAGGTAATTGAGATTAGGAGGCCGCAATGTGTACGGATCCAGGTTGGTCGCAGGCGTTGGGATGTGCACCCGTCACAACTGAAACCATATTTCCACCTTATGAGGGAAATTCAGCTCCACCATGTGATGGCCTGGTGTGTGATGTGTCCGACGGGGACAGACATACGCTTACGGAGATTGCGCCTTTGCAAGACTGTTCCTCCATCCGCAGGATCCCAGGGAGTGACGCACATGGAACTGCCGGCAGTGCCTCCCACTCACTTCTTCCTCTCCTCCATCTTCGTCCGGGGGGGGGGGGAGGGGACCGCGCCCGTTGGGCCAGCTGCGAGTCACCCCCAGGGTCCCTGGGGCACCCGTATCGGGTCCATATGAGGGACCGGCGACAAGGACCCGTTCCAAGACGGTTTGGTTCACATGACCGCCCCTTCTCGTCGTTGGGTTGCTGTTATTTTGGGGGCTGGATTGTTGCCATGCATTGCGAAGTGTTGCATGGATATGCGTTGTTCGTCCTCCCGCTGCGCAATGTATGAAGGTCAGCCGGGACGGCTGACGTGGAATGAGTCACTGGAGCACGTGCCGTTGGGAGGTTGGTAGACAATAGAATTAGGGGTAACAGCCCGTTCTACCAGTTGCACCTGTGGGCAAGGCACGGAGCCATCTGGGGGATCCAGAGGAGTGCGGGGCCGAGGGCGGAGCCTGGCCACGCTGTTCAGGATAAAAGGCGAGCTCCGACTCACAGTTGGGGCTGCTGCGATCTGGAGTGGAACTCGTCGTGCAGTCGTCATTGTGATCTTTGCCCTCTTCAAGCTGTGGATCCGGCTCTCCCGACCCAGTATATGGTTATCCCCTCAGGCTGTACAGGCCAGAATAAAAGAGAGAGAGTACCTCCTACTAGTGGCTGTGAATTAGCACACTACACAAGGATGAGAACTTAAAATATATGAATTGCTTCCAACATGTATTTATTTTAAAAATGTAATTGAAATGGGAAAATCAAACATAGAACCATTGTGAAGTTAAATAAAGTCATGATAATAAAACTATTCCAATAAAAAAGTAATAGGACTTTTTCAAATCGCAAAAAATCGCAGCCTTTGCGATTTGCTAGTCGCATTGTTTCAAATTGCGATTTCGATTTGAAATCGATTACTCGTTCAGCCCTACAAGTTGGAGCCCATCCGCAAGCATGAGAAAAACGCGTCCGCACTTGTCGAGCTCTGCGACAGCCCAACGTGGCACTGTCAATGGCGTGTGTTGGCAGCAGATCATTCTCGAGTAGAATCAAGGACCGGTCCAGCCAAGGCAGCGCTGATGGCTGGCAGAAGAATGAAGAAAAGCTCAATAATGCACATTCGACACTGTGTAAATAGCCCTGACAGATTCCCATCTCCTGCAAATGTAAAATCCGCATTCTTGTCATTGTAGGCCATACGTACCTCATGCATCCCAAGGTATGTACATTGTCAAAAAGACGAGGTGATCTCGTTCTCAAGTGAACATTGAGGGTGCTCATCACCTATTTGCAGCCCTGAGCCAGTGGTGGAAATTTCACATTCCTATGGCAGGACAAGATTATTCATAGGGTAACTACTGTTGACCTCCCCACAAAGTGGAATTCAAAGTGGTACTCAATATATGCATCTAAGGCATTAGAATGTCTTGCACATCCGTGTGCACAGTTGTTTATACTAAGACTCAAAACAATACAAAATTAAACATTCTAGAATTTGCTCCAACAACAAGCCACAATGATGATGAAGTAAACCAAATGTATGAGGAAATTACCAAACTACTCAATGAGAATAAAGCTCATAATGAATAAGTAGGTAAAATGTGCAAAGATGAAAAGTAATTGCTCTATTTGGCACGAGTGAGAGAAGAGCAAGGTGTGTATCTGCTACAGTTCACAGCCAGCAAAGATTTTATTTTTAAGAATTAAGGAAATGGACATTGAGAGGCACCGAATTGTGAATTTAGGAACCAGGTTGACTTGAGTGAAACAGTCAAATATCCTCAACAAGTTCAACACAGGAAGCGAAACGAGCAGACTGGCGTGATGCAAGTTGCACTTCAATATTTCCATAGAGAGAGCAAAACTAATTTGCAGGCAGAACTGAGTAAATTAACATAAACATCTGGGGCAGCAGTTTTCTGATATTAGGCCAACTCTAATTCAAATGCTTCGAGGATCCTATTGGTGGTGCACGCTATAATCTGGCAGTGCGGATGCAAGAGTTGGTGGATTGCACCAATGTTGTGAACCTCCCTTCCCATGTACATTGAGGTGCCATACTCTGGCTTTCCAGGAGAAGGCTGTTCCACAGCGATTGTGAGAGGCAATTTATATGGACGCTATGTAAAATTAAATTGTATATGGTATCTGACAATCTGCTGTGTCCCACCACACATTGCAATGGCAGTCACGTTTGATCACGGTATGTCAAGATGAAGACATTTCATTCAACACATAACTTACGTTTGCTACGTGTTGTCGGCAATTCAAATCACAATCTACTACAATTACCAGGATGAAAAATAATTTAAGATAATGTGGCCAAGTATATCCTGAATTATAACTAAACAATTATTATTATTTTAAATGAAATGGGTTGATCACATTGATCTTCCTCCCTGAGTTAGAAAAATGAAGCAGAATATTCCTGAGAGAATCAGTATCTTGTGCTGATATAATTCATAATAATAACCCACGTGAGAAACTCAATAAATATATGTATTCCGTTCACAGCTAATTCCGCATTAGCTAAATGTCAATTCATAAACCACAATGTCATGTGTTTTCACGCACGTTATAATTAATATGCGACTGATATTGCATCAGCAATGTGCCTTTCCTTATTAGACCCGTAGCATCTTCTAAAGGGTCAATGTGTGTAGTTATGCTTTGGCAGCTCAACAGCTGGCATGCTCATTAATTGCCTCTGTCTTGTATGTACACGCCTGGAAATTGTATAGAGAAAAGAAAGTTGTCAATAACGTGCGTGTCAAGGGCCAGAATGCTTTATGAGCTTGTTCCACGAAGGGAAATTTTCTAAAATACTTGTTTGTCTCAGGGGATCTTATCGTGGTCAACTTTCGACCTCTGAGGGTCAGGGGGTCAAATTCGACTCTTACTCTCTCCATCTAGAAAACGTGGGGGTTGGACAGTAAAACCTTCGGGGCCCACATGTGGCAGTGAAGGGGAGAAAAAACTATTTAAAATCACTCACTGCGTCTAGATCGCACCTTCGATTAGCACGGTTGGCTACGTACGGTGTGAAAGAAATTCAACATACTATACAAAGCGCAGTTTCAGACAGCACTCACTGCCTTATTTGATATATTTAAAAAAAATGTAATCACCATTTTAAAAATATATAACACCAGGACCTGTGTAATTACATTGCAACGTGTCATGCCTTAAGTGTTATTTGTATGAAATGAATCCAATGTTTCAAGAAGCACCATTCCCTGCATGCACCAGCTGTAGGACGTTCTATTAAGCTAACGAGCTGTCAGGAGTGCCGAGTGGGACATCTAAAGGTCTAATTAGCCTCAGGGACATCATCTGTGAGTCGGGCTCTCACAAGCCAATAGCGGCCGTGTGTGGCAGTTGACCGGGCATCTGTCACAGGATGAGCCAGAGCCTTGCTTGTAGCCACTGTACATGTCTTTGGGCATCAGACGCTGACCGGGACGATCATTGCGGTTTTCCACTTGCCAAGAATAGATCGGCCATTCCACAAAAGTAAAGTAAAGTCGTCGTGCTCCATTACATCATACCAACCATCGACTAGCCAACACTTGACTCATTATTTGCAGCATTAAATGTCACTACGATCATACGTCACTGAGTAGTTTGTAAACATGTCACCATCTTCATCATTTTCTGCCATGATCAATCCACTGCTGGATGAAGGCCCCCTCCTGCCAACAGTCGCCACCCCTTAGGATCTCAGGATGCAACAGTGATCATTTTACTAAGTTTACAAAAGAGTGCCATGTTAACTTGGCATGGTTTGGTGCTGCCTATTCCAGTGGCTGAACCTTTGCGTTTCTAACATGGCTTATTTTGACAGTTTAAATATGATGTGCGTGTAAGTATACACTGTAAAATACACAGCCGGAGAGGATCATAATTTGGAAGCAGTGATTTTGTGACATTGTGCACAGTGGCGGTCGCACCGCATCACGGTTCCGAAAGGAAAGGACGGCCAACCAAACATTGCGTTATTCTCCACCGCGACAACCGAGGAACTGCAGCCGAAAGGGAGGGCTTCACGACGGAATTATGTGGCTAATTGGGAAAAACAATCAATATCTGCATTAATAACAGCGAGGATTAATCAATGCACGTGGTAGAATTTTATGAATGTGTAATTTAAAAAGACAAATAACGTAATGGACTGCTTTGTGACTATTGTTTTATAGAGATGAATTTTCAATACAATAATTTTAATATAACGAAACTTACAATATTGATGTCGTGTAAAGGTTATAAACACACCAAATGTGTATTAAATACAGCAATGATACCAGCAGCATCAAATTCATTTCGAGATTATTCTTTCAAAATGTTAATACAAACTAAAAATGCAGAAGATGAAGAATAACAATGGATTATTCAAGCCTAATCTACATGTAATAATCGTAACAACAACATAACTGTGCATAGTTCTTAAAAGGAAGTTGTGTTCGGGACATTTTTGTTACAATCAAGACATCGGGTAAAACAATCGCTCACAGTGCTTTGGTGGGAAAAAAGTCACGAGGAGGGCACACGGGAAGCAGGATTTGACCTGGCACGACTCTGGGATCCTAGACTAAAGGTCAATCTGAATTTATCATGAGGGCCTTAGCAATTGGTAGGAGAGCCTTACTCACTTTGGCCTGGTAGCCACCCGCCCAGCCCCACTGACTGCAATGGACGAGACCGTCAGTGCTGTGTTTGCTCAGCCCCCCCCCCCCGAGGAAGGAGACAGCCGCAACATTTCCATTGCTGCCAACAAAGCCCGCCTTGATCACACACTGCTTTTGTAAGAACCGTCCATTCATGCATTAATTCATTGATCCACGTATACATCCCATCCTAACCTTCGAGGCTAGGAAGAGGGACTTCTGCCCCCAATGTTACAGCTCCATTATTTAATCTACAATAATACGAGTAGGCAATGTATTTTCTCGAGTTATTTTTTGGCACGCAAAAATCTAAACGACTGTAATTTTTGTGCTTTGTCAAATGTGTCCCCAATGCTATACTGACAATGAATTAAAGATAATACACAGTTCGGGGAAACAAAGCCTGAATGCATTTAATGCATCCACACAACATTAAATCTAAGCTGATTTACACAAGCCAGGGCTGCTTAAAACATGCATGTGTAGAGTATACATCTAACTCACGTTAACCATGTTACCAGAGAGCATTACTGAGCTAATGTGACATGCCTACACATAAAACTGGAGACATAACGGTGCCTGTAATTCTTGCTGAAAGGAACCACTTCAGCATGACAACAGCATTAAAACTTAAACCCGAATCAACGTAAATCTCCACTTCCAAAGTAAAGTGATGAATCTTTGATCAGCCATAAAGAACTATGGGCTTTAGTCCAACGGAGCTTGAATTAATCAGGAAACCGTTATGCAATGGCAAGCACCAATAAACACAAATATCCAAATTAACTGACAGTAGTACGACATTTTTTTTTACTCACAATAGCAGCATTGGTAGCGATGCAATGAACGATAAAATACAAAATGTTACAAGATGAGTTTTATGTTGACAATAAAAAAACACGTCTTTATTGCTGATTGGTTAACGGGTCGAACATTTTGTGAACAATCTGACACAATCGAGATTGCCCAGTTCCTTAACAAAGAGGTAATTGGTTGAATATTTTAACCAGAAGTAAGTTATCCCAAAGGCCTGTTTAAGATTTGTTGCGTGTTTGCTGTTTCAATTCGAAATAGTGATTACAGGATGTTCGAAATCTTGGTGGAACGCGACATCTTGTTTGTACATACGCAGTTTGGACTCTTTACAGTCGCCTGCAGCTTAGAAATCAAGGCAGCTAATTTAGTGACAGTTCTGGGTGATATGACTTGGATTTATTTTTAAAAAACAATTAAACACGTGAACACATTTAAATTGATGTAATTTATATATATATAAAATAGTCCATTCAGTTGCTTAAGCAATTCATCACAAGCGACTCCGTGACACCTTTTACAGTGTTAGCCTTTAAATAAAACAGCGTGGCCCATTTCATGAAAGGAATATGACACATCATCGCTCACGCTTTGATTTTGACCAAAATAACTCTTCGTGATGGGAGCACATTGTGTTTATTTGGATCTACCATTCACTGATTATTCCACAAGCCACTGAACTCTCATTCCACGTGTTGTTTCCCGCCGCCTTCCCAAACAAAAAAACTAAACACGCTTCATTTTTTTAATCAATCAGAACATGTATTATGGCACGCAATAGTTTAGAAAAACAGGATTTTTTTTGCCAAAGCTACATACGTTCCTGCCAAGTATGTGTTTTGTATTGCTTTGTCTGCAACATCCACAGCTGGGACACAGATGTTCCTGGTAGGCACTCGTTGCCACCTTAGACTGAAAACGAGCTCACCGACTCGTCCTCGCAACCCGCCCATTAAACCAATCTGCCACTTTTTTCCCCTTTTGTTTTTTTTGCTGCCCTCCAGGACAAACGACTGCATCCTGAGCAGTGCTCCTGGCTCCCCCCGGGGATGTGGTTTCATCTCATCTCGGATGTCGCCATTTCCCGGCAGGACCGAGCCCGTGCGGACGCGGGTGGAAGTGGCGGCAACACGAGCCACGCACGGCGTCCCATGATCCTCCCAGCCACTCTCAGCTGCAACAACACTGACCCGTGGCACATGGGCGACGCCCAGTCGATCCTTAACTTATTTCATTGTTTTTGTAAGCGTATTTGTTTGTACATGCACGTTGGACATCCGGATATTCCGCTGAGCGATTTAAAAGATGTGTAACTTTCAAATGAATAAAAAAAAGTTTCATTTTTCTACTGCGTCGTGTCATACCACTCCGATGTATTTCCGGGTTGTACTGCTTATTGCTCGTTGTTTGGAATGATGTCCGACGTTTCGCTAAACGTGCTGGGAGCTTCTTCAGGAACATAATTCCATTGGGAAATAATAACGAACAAAATGCGATACAACCTGAAAACAGCGGAGATTTTTTCCCCCATTATGTTTGTGGTTATCGTTTAAGATGCGGGTGATATCACGACCGTTTAAAAAATGTGTGGACTTGATTCATGTGTTGGTACAAAATGCTGTTTCCCCACTGAGTTGTAGCAGAATAAAGAGAGAGAAAATTGCCACTATTTTGAACCGCATTCACCATTTCCCATGGAATTTCTGCAGAAACTTTTACCACCAACACATGAATCAAACCCATTATCTGAGCAGTGAAAGGGAAAGTTCAGGCTGATGTAATCCACAAAAAGACAAAGATTTAAGCTTCTCTTGCCAAATAAATCCCTCTCTGCTGTGAAAAGAAATCTGCAGAGATGTCACCGAGATATGGCGTGTTTGTTGGAGAATTCGGCTCCACACAGCTTTACTTCAGAATTAGTTGGTGCACTGTTTTGTGCAGATGGGGTCAGCCAGAGTCAACGCAGAATAAGTTGAGTCACTGTCATAGTTCCTTAAGATATAAGTATATATTTTTAATGATTGACTACCAAAGTAATATGCATGTACGTTGCCAACCACACTCATCGGAGGTGCGGGGAAGGACAACAAAATAAACACAAAAAATATGAGCAAGACTATGTCACAATTTTGCCCATTTAACATTTTATAACCCCCTTTCAATGACATTTCTGAATGGACTGTAAAGTGAGGTAAATTAAATACGAACACAAATCACAATGGATTGGTGTATATTGCATTTTTGTATTAGTGATGTATTTCTATTTAAAATTGTAACAAAAAATGTCATGCTCCGTTAAAAGTAGAAACATAGTCTATTCAGAATCCTATAACCAATCACGCGAGCATACTTAAAAGGGAGTGTATGTAAATGAATACGAATTAAAATGTTAAGTATATGTTCTCATCTTTGTAAAGACATAATTACAATGCAGAGTAAAACATCTCATTAGCCACAAATTGTTCGTTAAAGTTGAACTATAACAGCCCAAATATTCTCAATTCCTTCCCCCTTAACCTTTAATAAGAGTATCTAATTAGCAAAATTGAATGGAATAATTATAAGACCCAATTTTAAGTCTGGTTATTAGCAAATTCATTTGGTACACGCTAGAGCTGATACATAGCATTGTTATTGACCGAAACATGACTTTTCAACATAATGAGTTCTGTGGCTTTTATACTCGCATAATAAATCCACCTGTTAATTTAGCATTATGCTACTGCTAAATCACGATGAGCAACACAACCGAACATATTTGCTCTTAATTTAACTCCGTGTGCGCACACATACGCGCGCGCACCTTGGTTTAACCCACCCTCTGGACTTTTGGAATAATTGGGTAAATTAAAATTGACACGGTCCTGCCTAAGTAAGTCGGCCTGTTATTAATCTATTCATTGTTGCATTTAATTAGTCATTCATCATCGTGTCATAACAACGCACACGAGAAATGGTAAATGATGCTTATCGGTAGCGGCAACGAAATAGCCCAGGAAGCATCAGCTTTGATTACCAGCCTCCCATTTCCCTCCTACCAGAAATGTCACCTTGGATTATTTTCTCAAATCGAAACACTAAAGATTTGGTACATCATCCTTAATTGGAGCAACTATTTTCAAAATTGCATTAAGTGTTTTAAATGGTACACGCTATCACGGGCTGCCATGTGGCAGGAATTATTAAACTGGAATTTGTGGGGCTAACATGAGGGATGTGTTTGGCCCAGGCTTGGGCAGCGTCGTGGGCGAGGGTGACTTGGAATGTACAATGTGAGCGTTGACAAAATACAAAACACGTCGTTGTTACGCGAATGTACCCTAGATTCCCAGAGCACCGTATTCACCTCTTAACATTGTTCTTCGCAGACTGTAAACCATGTGGTGCATAATTAATGTAAAAGTTCACATTAGCATACACTTGTAATATTATGTTGAGCAATCACATCTGCTGCTCGAGTGTTTACTTTTAAGGCGCTTCACATATTTTATACACTCGGGAGAAAGCGGTTTACAACCCCTGCAATTTCAATTACTACAGAAATGTTTATATATGCTGAATGCTCACGAGGAGCAAAAATGCATTTAACGTGAACAAATCATAGAACGAAACACTATTGTCTGATGCGTAAACGTAGCACGATACTGTTGACGTGTTTGTTTAAACCATGCACCTGAATTAAAATGGCATCAGCAATGAGTACACTTACGGTAACCTTTCGGCTTCCATCAGTGGAAATGCTGACTCGCTTGCGTTTTGTTTTACTGCTGTTATTCTAATTCCACAGTTATCTTCGAACCACTTGCAATCACCAACACCATGTATTTAATTTCTTTAACCGGGAGATAAAATACACAAGTTGCGGCACGTGATCATTGCCTTCTTTGAAAGGGCGACCTGGGTTACATCTTCTATCTATATATATAAAAAAAGGAAATTTGTGAATGTGTGTCTGTTCAAAATGTTTATCGTACTTCCCAACATGCAACAAACTTGAAATTTGCCATGTGGGAACTTTCCAGACTGTACACCATGCAAAAATTATAAAAATAGACTTTTGTATTTTGGGGGAGGGCGGGCGCAATAATGCATATATTTTGCACGGCAAGTGAGCTGTGACGTCACATCTGTCATGTGACCCGTATGCGGAAGCGTAACGGAGTGTGCCTGCTGACGTCACCCCCCACCCAAACCTCCACGGGTAAAGTGAAATACAAATGTGTTGCAGGTCTAAGGCGTTCGTCGCGCAGCATTGCTTTATTATTTGAGTCGTTTACTGCCTTACGCACCCTGAAAGTTGTTTGTGTCTGCAGCAAGCGCGTGTATGTGTACCTATGGACGCGCGCACGTGTGTGTGGGGGGAGCGGTAGTGCAGTGGTTAGCGCGCTTCGCTACGAACCCGGCGACCCGAGTTTCATTCCTGCTCACGGCCACCACCGGTGACGATTATTTGAACCGGTCCTGGGCCTCCCCTAGGTCGACTCAGCCTCAAACGAGTAACTTGTGTGGTGTGTGAACATCACCACTCGGGGGACAAAGGCGGCCGGGCGTAGTGAATCCAAGTCACGGGCGAAACCGTGTAGTAAAGCTAGTCTATATATATAAAAGGGAAATTTGTGATTATGTGTGTCTGTTCTAAATGTTTAGCATACTTCCCGACATGCAACAAACTTGGCATTTGGGGTAGCTTCCAGACTGTGCACAATTCAAAAAGTATAAAAATAGACGTTTGTATGGGGGGGGGGGGGGGCGCAATAATGGATATATTTTGCACGCAAGTGAGCTGTGACGTCACATCTGTGATGTCACCCGCATGCGGCAGCGTCACGCAGTGTGCCTGCTGACGTCACGCACCCCCCCCCCCCAAACCCTCCACGTAGGCCGTGTATTAATCCAAGACAAGAATCCAAGTCCCGGGCGAAGCCGGGTAGTAAAGCTAATTAAGAATAATTAAAAAACACAATATAGTACAACGAAACATTGCATACCATTATATTCCCTCACTGATCGAGCGAAAAATTGAATAATGCCCTAGGTTTGTTTTCATTTGTATTTTTACACGCTACGAAAATTAATTTAGATTTAAATAAAGGACGGTTCTTCACTCATCGCAAAAACATCCATAGCACATTTTTTAAGATAGATATATAGCGCAACATGTGCCTCCAAGTAGGAGTTTCAGGAGTTCAAATCCCTGCTGATGATCGACTTTGCTTTTCATCCCTCTGGGGTCAATAAAAATGAGTACCGCTTTATGGGAGGTCAGGGAAACCGGCGATTCAATCTCCTACAGTTAAGACAATAGCCAAATGTCTCAAACCCCTCCCCCCCATTCCTCTGTCTACCCAGCATTATAAATGAATACACTATATCGAGTACTCCTGCCTATCCCAAGATGTATAGCCAGCGTCGAATAGTCGGCCAATATATCATTTAGAGACGCTCTCAACATTCCCTGTCGTGGGGGCCCTTCCACCAGCAGTGATATGAGCAAGAAATTGCAGGGCTGCGCCTTTATATTACGGGAAGTCAACGGTTATGGTCGTTTGTAGAGAATGGCGCCTGTGATATGAATTTTGAATTCAACCTGCCAATTGGGATGAGCATAGCCCCACACTCTCTTGAGCTAGGAAAGAATTTGACTGTTTTTTTTAGTTTGCCCTTTACATCATTTAAGATGTAACTGCCATAATTTAAATACAAACAATGAACAAACAAACAATAAATATTGACAAGGGTCCCAAACTTGTGTAGTTTCAAAAATCTGTGCAATAATTGATGACAATTTTCAGGCCTTTGTCAATCCATCGCTGAAGGTCACCCCATGATGTGTCATCATCACCATGGATGTCGTTTGACCATCCTTTACCACAGTCATCATATAACTACTGTGCCACTGCAGTGGATTTTACACTGCAGTATGAAACCGGCGATTCAAGTTTGTATTTTGGCCACAGCAACATCAGTGTCGAGGGAAATATTAACTGGTCATGAGCTGCGTCTTTACCAACCCATAACGGTTATATGTCGATCACTACAAATAACCACCGTAACTGACACGGCTTGGGGAGGCCTCCATCCAGCAGTGGATTGACAAAGGGCTGGAAAAAGCGCGTATCATTTCAAAATCACAAGCGCGTGAAATATTCCAGTGCATTACCCAAGGGGCATGTGCACCAGCTGGTGGCTTCAGCGCACCCTGAGAGGCCCCGTTTTGGCCCCATCTGGATAATTATAAAGCCTGGCACTGCCATAGCGCACCAGTGCCAGTAACCAAATCTGAATGTTCGGGCAACCCAAGCACATGGCGTCAGCAAAACCACCGGTACCTTGAAAAGGGAACAAAGTTTGGTGCCTTAATGCCAAAAAAGTGTCCCTAGCAGATTTGTTTCGTGTTTGCTCCATCTCTTTCCCACAGTGCATGTTAAGGAGTTGTGTTGTATAGCTCTCCAATACTTTTTAGGGTTGTATACCACATGTTGTTCAGCACGATCCCCAATATTTTTCTCTTCCTGAAAACATTCTCAACAAATGGAGCAATATATCTGACATCACGCCAAATAACATACGGTACCACCCAAAAAACTCTCTTTCCTTTTTGCTCTGACTCCACTCAAGGACCACTCATGATGTTCAACATCACGAAAGGCATGAGATGAACGATAGCTGGTGAAATTAATTATAAAGACTTTTTCAATCTATCATATGAACTTCCGAAGATTCGGCCGTGTCTAATGCTCCAAAGCTAAGCCTCTGCTGCACAATTAAGGACTGTCTCAGCTCGACGATTATTCTGCTTAGCAAATCGTTTCGCACTGTCAGCCCTTTGAAAATTACACAATATGTGCTGTCTTACTCATCACACCCAGTAATGTTAACATATATTTATAAATACATATTTTATATATGCGTGCTCAAATGAGTGGTGCTCATCTTTATTAATGGCCCGATGTTAGACATCACACACTGCTATGGCAGGGACCAAGTTCTCTACAAGGTGACAGCTATTAACATCCTACTTGGTGGTAGTTTAACACGTAGGCTTTTGCGAACAATATTATTCATAATATAGGTTTTTTGGGTGAGATCGCGTTATTTATAAATGTGTCGTAACCCTCCACCACCCGACACGGCCAAACAGTAAAAAATGTGTCACGTTTTTCAAAGGACAAAATAATTCACTTCTTTAGCCCACCGGTGTGTTGAAGAGAGAATCAACAGCATTCTAAAATTTGAGTACGACATTTCGCTGGTAATTACAATCAGCTTCATCGGGCAAGAATGGTGAAGCTCTCCTGTTGCTCCCGGTCTTAAATAGAGCAGCAGCAGGGTGACGTCATCATTTGGCGTTTATTTTATTTTAACCCACAAGGATGAAGGGCTGATTTGAACTCTTAATCTTCTGACCGATAGTCACGAGTTCTACAGTGCCATTCAGTTGGATATAAATAACCTGGCTTGAATGAAATGACAGGGTTCATTAAGTTTACAACTGAAATAACATTTACTAAAAATAAAATTAGTCCTTTGATAAATGTATCCGATTGGTGTTTGTATAAAGCAAGTCTTGGACCAGTTTTGATTTTTCTGAACCTCATCAGCAGGGTGCGGTCTCTTAAACCAATGCCACTGGATAACTTAACCGCGGTGCCAGACATGCCACCGCACCGTACATCAAAGTCACCGCCTCGCGTCTGCTCGAAGGGACACAGAAATTCTGCCCCAGCACACTCAATCACCAGCTCACACGCACTAAAGACAGGCGATATAAATATAGGCAAGGAATTACATTAATTAAAAAAAATTGTATTTTATCGGAATAATTAAATGAGTGGCTGATTTATTGATTTTGAGTACAGCCATTGCATATGAGTCATGCTGCATGTGCACACATACTGTACGATCCCGTCTTGTGATATCCGATACGATATTTCTGAACGCTGTTGTCAGCAGTCCTTCGCACAGCAGCATCCTGTAATAGGAAACTTGATAGCGGAATTGGCTGTCGGTGGTTTACGCTGTATTTTACAGACCCCCAATTATACACACCGAGTATTTCAGTCATAAATAAACGACGAAAAAGCCGCCACACTGTGTTACAGTCATGTTTACCATAGGTAATGGCTTATTCTGTGCTAGGAAATTCGTTTTACGTAGAAGAGATTGCTTGTGCCAGTAGAATTGACGATGACCCCTCATCATCAACCGTGGTCTATCCACTGCTGGATGAATGCATCCCCAAGGCATCGCGATCTCTCATGTCCTCGCAATGCAACAATCAATCTAGATGCTTGCACACACGCTGGTGTTGTCGCTTCTTCTTTGCGGTAGACGTTTCTTCGGGCGTCTGTCATCCTTAGGCTGCCACTTCAACGTCGGTCTCAACCACCGACTATCGTCCCTTCCATTGAAACACATCCTGCCCAAGCCGAGGCGTGATGTTCTCAAATATGTAGACTTAACAAACAACATTTTACGGTAGAAGTACAAACATATGAAAGGTACGAATTTTAAGTGCTTCTAGAAAACAGCCTGAGCGTTGATTTGACAGCGAAATTTTGGAGACAAGACTTGTGGTTACAGAAGATACAGGGATAGGTTTCCAGAGAAACATATATACAAAGCTCATACTCTTAGTTTTTTGGTAATGTCACGTAGGTAAAAAAAGAAATGAAATTAAAATTAATAAAAATCTAAGTGATTTGTATTATTTTATTTTGTATTAATTTTAATTTCATTTTTTTTACCTACGTGACTTTACCGAAAAAACTAAGAGCATGAATCCTTGCAGTCACGAAAGCTTCAAATCTACAAAGCACATGTATATATTGCTAAGCCTGAAATGAGAAAACGACGAGAAAAACACAATTTTAAATATCACATTTGAATATATTAATCATAAAATGTATAGGTCAGAAAGAAAAAATGGGCCTCCCAATGGAAAAAAGAATCAATCTATTGGGTACAAAACCGTGCCAGTGATTGCAGACGTCTCTAAACAAAGTTTTGCGGAAACTTTTTGAAACAAACTACATTACATCGTCGCATATATGTGGCTGTCAAAAAAGGTAAATGGGATACATTTTTTAATCTTTTAAAACAACACTATCCATTACCTAAATTACATTTTTGTCATCATTTATTACACAGAGCAATACCAGCACAACCTTGAAATTATTACACTCTAAATAGTGACAGGAATGCACCGTTTATGACTCTGGAATTTCAGCAGGGAAACATAAGCTGAACGACGTAGCCAAGAGAGGTCTCATAACACGGCCCCTTCTGGTGTCAAGCCCGAGAGGTCTAACACCAAGCGTGGCTTTTCACAGCGCCAATCAGTGCCAAATTGAGCAATTCATCCACTAAAGAGTCACTCTCGCCCACACCTGGGTCCCTATCACCTGTGTGCTAAGAATAACAAAAAATAAACAGATTAGGAGCTTTGTTGAATCACTCAAAGATAATAATGTAATAACACTGACCGATGGACACTCCAGATGAAAGCGTTAAGGCAGCATTCATCAAAAGAAGGCAAGTTTGGACCTGTTCTGACTTCGTTGAGTTCCATCATGAAGGTAGAGCCTCATGAACCAAATGCTAATAATAAGAGGTCTCATGTTAAAGGGAAACAAGTTGGGGCCAAATTCTAGTATGTGTCTCGATTTAAAGCTTTCGTGACTGCAGGGATTCATCTTGTTGGTTCTTTCGGTAAAGTCACGTAGAAGGGAAGTAATAAAATAATAAAAATAAATTTAAAAATAAAAATAATGTTTATGTTTTATTTTTATTATTTTATTATTTCCCTTCTACGTGACTTTACCGAAAGAACCAACAAGATCTAGTATGTGTGTTAGGTTAAAGGACAAAATGTCCTAGTTTGGCCAGGACAGTCCAGGTTTCGGAAAGGCTGTCACTGTCTCCCGAAGCAATTGCGAAAAAAATGCTATTTTGTCTAAATTTAACATTCTCTGGACTCACACTCAACTTGTGATGTGGGCAAAGGGTGGGGCTACCTGAGTAGTGGGTGGCCTTGGAGGTGGAGTAGGCGGGGCTCATGAGCAGTGGGTGGGGCCAATGTCAGAAAAGGTAAATCCACTGTGTGTGGGTGAAGCTTGAGATTGAGTGGGCGTGACCGTTCAAAAGTGGCCGACCATGTGTCCTGATTAAGCGGTCCCAAACGTTTGGTAGCTATAGTGTTCGGAGAGGTGTGCACCCGTACAGCAGCGCGCATAGTACATCCCGATGACCACCAAACCACGGTCCCCTCCTCCTCTCTGCTGCTAACTCAAATTGCATGATTTCCCGCAGCACCCAAGGGAGACGGTATTCACCATTAATCCTCTTACGATGCATCAATATGCAATTTCCTCTCGTATGCAATTGCTTAGTTTAGACTATAAATAATATTTTTCAAGCAATTGATCACCACTATGTGGGAAAAAATGTTTTATCCTCTTGGTCAAATGCTGCACTTCGTGAAATTCACATTAAAACATGCCGTCGCTCGTTAAAAACCCACACAACCCAAGTCAAAATGCCGGCTCAGCAAATGTTGCTATGCGCTTGGAGGCAGAGAGAGAGAGGCCAGACGGGGGGCCCGAGCTGTGTACGTCTGCTTACCTTGGTCTCGCCCTCAAAGTAATGGCAGGCTTAGCGTGCGCCAGGGGGAAACGTGAGAGTGCCATCTCCATTGACAACCTCCACAAAACGGACATTTGGTACCTCTGCGCAACCTTCAAAGTGACTTAGGAATGACCTCTATGGTGTGTGTATTGGGCACCACCGAGCCGCACAAAAATATATACAAAAGCACTGCCTCTCTTTAATCACCGTCTCCACGAGGAGATTGGGAGAAATTGTTCGAATTGATGTCAGTCTCTATGGTCATAGGATTCACGAGAACTTCCCGACAACGTCAATCAAAATTGAGGCATCTCACGATAGTGTGCATTCGTCGCCACAACCACCGCGATATTAACATAAATTTATAACGAGAAAAACACCACCAAGGCTACATTGATTATTTAATACATTACATTTTATTCATACGTAAGAAACAACGTGGAACCAGAGCAGAGAACAAATATAGATTAAATATATATATAAATATAGGGTTCAGAAACTCTGAAAACAAAATCCCTCCACAGAGATACATTTAGTTTTGAATCACCCATTCTTGAGATGATGACGATGTTCAGATAGACGTGTGACCTTCAGCTCGCTGTCTTCGACACAGTAGATACATCACGGCAACGAGCAGAAAAAGCAACCATTCGTGGCCTATTAAGTGTAGAATTAGCGCGAATGTATGAATTGCGCGCTCGTTTTGTTGAATGAGGACTGGGCTGCGAAAAAAGAGACATCTTTGGCTCAGTAGGCTCGCGGCGGTGGCTGCTGGGATGTATTTAATTCACGCGGGAATGTTTGCATTGCGCTTTGTGTTGGGCAGGCGGTATTTATGTGCCGCGCCGAGTCAACTGGCAGGTTTGGATTGGGGCACAAGGTCAGGGCCCCGAGTTTGCCACGATCGTGTTGCATAGGCAAGAGGGAATGCAGAGCCTCTAAGAAAACTCCCAAGTTCGACCTTATCATTCAGTGACGTATGCGGCACGGGCCTTCCTCGCAGGTTGCTACTGCCCACTGAAAGCTTTTCCACCGAAATAAGTCTTTGAACTGAGATTATAAACGGCATCCTGCTCAGGGGCTGAAATGTTCTTGCCAGTGATTTGTGATTTTGACCAGAAGCACATTCCCCCAGCATTTACTGATGCCCCACCGCCAATGTTTCAAACCGATGGGATAAAGGATACTGGTATGACACACTGAAGGTCACCCCCACCACAGCAAAGGGCCAACAGAGGCACGGATGCTTGCAGCACACGGCAGTTTATCTCTGCAAGCTGACGCCTAGTCTTGAACAGACTATACAGTAGTAACTTTTTGGGTGTTTTTGCAAAGTAGCACGAATGTAGATGACTTCACGAAGCACCATTGGTATTGACCTGTGCCTTTGAATTTCGTAAATTTAAGCTTTACTAATAAACACACTGAGATATTGATCACGATCCTTGATTATTTACAAATATCACCATCACAAAACAAAATCACTTCAATATTTGTTTTCTCACTTGGTTGTACATAATTCGATTGAATAGCAGGTACACTGATTTTTATTTACATTGTGAATCCAAGCACACAGATGAGATCTCTTCCTGGAATGCTCATTGAAGATGTGATTACGTTGCACAGGCCGGAAACGGCAGTGCACGCACATCTACGACACAGCGCATTGGTGGAGGCAAGAATTGGTGGATCGCATGGATTTGCGAAACTCCCAAACCTGCTAGGCTTCGAGGTGTCCAGGAGATGGTAATACAGTAAGTGGGAACATGAACCTATCATGCGGTCTTTTGAGTGATATCTCCTTGCATGTGCAGGTTTTCTCAAGGTACCCTCAATTTCCTCCCACATGCAAAACGCTAATTTACGTGAAAATTGGTAAATGATGTAGAAGTCTACTGAACAGTCTTTAGAATCTGGAGGGGCTTTACTGGATACATAAATGACAATGACAATTGCCTTGAGCAAAGTTGTAGTAAAGCTCAAATATGCTTGATGTGCAGAGGCTAATTCTTTTTTAAATATTCAGCAAAGAGAGGTTGAACGCTACATAACTTTCATAGTTGTGCCACGTACTCAAAAAGTTATTATTCTTTTTTTATTGCAACACTTCACGTCAAGACTAAGACTCATTTGCAGCAAGCAATGTGCACCGAGCATGCAAATTAAATGACAAAATGTAAATTAATAAAAAAAAACGATATTCCCACGTGACAATTAGTCAGCAGAATAATGTACACTGGCAAAAATCCCAGTCTTTTCTTATATACCTTTCATTTATCACCAGGCATGAGGTATAGTTGTACTGCTGGACTCATTTATTCAATGGAGTCCTCATCAATGCTACGCAACTTGCGATTGCTCCTCGCATTTGCTCGCCATGCTGTGACACGGATTAAGCATTATGATGGACGTGCCTAATCCTATCAAATGTCAGAAGCTCAACAGTGTTGAGCCTGGTTTGTACTTGGATGGAAATGTCAGTGCTGAGTGTCACCCTCTCATTCGTGTGAGTTTTCTACAGGTTCTCTGGTTTCCACCCACAAACCAAACACTCATTTATGGAAATGATCACACATCCCAATGCAGGATCTTCCTGAAAAAAGTTCTGAGACTCAGTGACGTTTTCCTGGGTAAAGGGCAATATAATTATCATGATAGAATGCCCAGTCCCCCCCAACATGGCTTCAGCATTGTAGACCCACATCGCATGCACATTCTTCCTCTGTAGGGACCACAAGACCAAGGTCTGGTTTAAGACAGGGCTAAAAAAGGAAAGATGGCAATATTCCACTCACAAAAGCAACGGAACGATTGTCCCTACCACACTCCGATCAACTGGCCCGCATGGGTAGTTTAATGTCCATCACTTATGGGCTCTTTTCAGGGCTTTGCTCCGCTGCACTACCATGGCTTCCCGTGGCACCGGTACAAGTCCAACATAGAAATGGACTGCACAGTTCACGACAGTCCACACCATCTCACCTGGCCTGGCGCATCACTGAGGAGGTGACAATTGCACATCCGGGTGGCCCTATGGCCAGAGTGCTGGGCACACAAATAGAATGTTGAATGTTCAAACCCCATTTGTGTTTGTCCTTTGAAGAGACTGGTCCTCACTATAGAAAATTACATTTCCACCACTGGTTTGGGGCGACCAATGGATATACCACTGCCCAGCGCTCGTTTTGAGGACAAAGACACTTTGACGCGACTTAAATCATCTCACAGCACAGCAAGAAATGTTTTCGTTAAATTTGTGAATTTAAGCAAAGATACGTAAGCATAAGGATAAAGTTTGAGATAAAAATCTGAGAAACGAGCAAGTGCCGTCAGCTTGCGCTGCCGAAGGCTGGGTGGTAATTGGCTGGTGGTCCTTGATGGACAGGCAGAGCCTCGTGTGCTGTGCTAGGCAGCTGTTGACATGCTCGCCTCCACATCCTCGGCTAAGTGAGCAGACTGTTGATGAGCCATCACTGGCGGCTGACGACAACTACATCAATCAAATCACCAGCAAAAATGTAGCAATTTTTACTCAAGCTTAGATGACATCAAACATTCATATTCATCGGATTATGAGTCCATTCTTGAAAAGTTCCATTTATATTTCTCTCAGAGTTAAATATTACTTTGCGATAAGAATCAAAATAATACATATGTAATCATGTTAAATTCAATAGTTTCTCTTGCGAAAATACCCAGTAATTTACACAACCTTTAGCTATGTAAATTAAACAGACAACAGAGCCTTATAAATATAGATATAAAATAGGCTGAAATTTTTTGTCTCAGAAACGCAGTCACCAATGCTTGTTCACATTTCAAAATGTCAAAGCATTCACACTATATGGAAAGATAGATGAAATCTTAACGCCATAAATCTGAGTTGACATATTTTAGGAAATGTGTTTTTTTTCGATGGAATATATTCTTAGCAGCTGAGCTCACAGGAAAAATATAAATTTGGATGTAAACTGAATATGAATATAAACTTGAATATTATAATAAAAAAAATAGGTGCACAATTTAAAATAATAATAGCTCATCAAAACCGTGTTTATTATTCGGCAAACTATTTTGCAAAAAAAATTTACATCAGCAGCTGTAAAAGCAAATTGAATTCCACTTTTACCTGATGATGTTGTTGTCAGTGCTGCATCTCCCCACACGGGCTCCATCTATTTCAGCATAAATAATACAGGTAAATTATTTAGTGCTGCATATTTAGAATTTTTGCCAATGTAAGTAGGGCAAGCCATGAACATTTTAACTCCCGAGAAGTATTGTTTTCAAAAATAGTGAATGTGGCAAAATTTATAAACTGGAAAAAATAAACTGAGAATTAATTAAACAACTGTGTTATATGTAGTGAGTTCAACTGAGTCGCAGACGTTCTCCTTGGAGTCAACACATTTATTAACACCAACACACGGGTTAACTGCCCCATAACAGGATAACAACCTATGGTGGTGGACCACCAGGCTTACTGCACTAATTACACGGTAACTCGCTACAACGGACCGGACCACAGCTTGGGTCCAGGTCCACGTGTTGGAAACTCTGTAGGACATAGATTTCTTCACGATGAACAACAGCAGCCGGTCCCTCTTTGGGACCCGGCTTATATCCTCTGTGGTGTGGCTGGCTCCGCCCTTGGCCACGACCACCTTCGAGAATCCTCGAGCAGGATCTCGACCCTGACACGTGACCACCCCTAGCCCCCACCTGGGGGCCCTGTGTAGACTTTACCGGTCACGTGTCCTTCGGGGTCAACCAGAGTGCCATGGCCCTTAGTAACCCCTTCCCATGGCTGACACTCTCACACCCTATCCTGGAGGGATCGGCACTGCACGCAGAGCGTGGTGCCATCCAGCGCTGTCAGTCAGCGCTCACCGAGCCCCTTCACGGCCGGTACTGCACCCACATCCAAGTGGTGCCCTCGATGTCTGTACACCGCACGCCGTGCCTCTCCTGGGGCCCGCATTACACAGTGACATCCGCGATGTCACTACAAATAAATATATAAAAAAATACAGCACTCAGTATGCTGAAAATGTAAGCATAAATATAACACTGCAAGATTAGTCATGCATTTACAAAAACTGGCTTAATCGTATGCGCATGGGCTGCGAGATATTTGACTTCCATCAAGAGTAATGCTACCAAGCCAATTAAAACACATCCGTGCATTTATCGGATTATATTCATAGCACATACAGTTAAGAATAATTTGCAATTCTTATTGTAGGTATGACCAATCTGGACATCTGGTTCACATAACACGCCTCTAGTAACACAAAATTCGTGTTGAGAAACCAGGTGCTATCATTCCTTACATAACATAGCTTATATTCTATTTTTCCAATATTCTTTTCATGAATAAACACAAGCATCCAACTGATGCCTCTTGATTATTTATATTCTAATTCATGAAAACCATTTTCATTCGCACAGTAACTCCTTCCATTCCTGCAGTACTAGTTTTACACAGAGTCGCTTTCCAGCAAACGCCTTGCTTAGCACATTAACTGTCATGCGACCCACAGTGGCTCGTATTGCAACCCAGCCCTCTCCCTATTCTTCCACCAATGACTAAGAACATGTCTAGGGCAACAATGCAACTATGATCACCGGCTGGCTGCATAGCCCCATGGAAAACGCAACACGCAACCAACGTTGGGTGTGTATGACACTCAACGTGTTAAGGACTGCTCACACATATTTCCGTAGCGTTTTATTGAAATACAGTTGCATGAAGACACTATGTTATTCTGATGTCCACGTATTGTTTTAATGCACAATTGTGGAATTCATTTAACGAGTGTACAATGATGAATGGTAATTAAATGACTGGCTATTCTGACAGCAAAACACTGATTTCCTAAAGACTGCATGTGAATATAAAAAATGAATGGCAGGTACAGTCCAATGCTGACAAAGAGATTGGTGATGCATTGAATGTTCAACACAAGATTTCTTTACACAAGAATACTTACAAAATTCACTTCAGGAGATAGGACAAATTTAGTTTAGGGCAATAAAACATTTGCCTGTTAGCTGAGCAAAACAACCACAGGAAAGTCATGCCAACAAAATAAGAAATTAATTCTAGGTATAGTGGCAGAATGCCAGACTTACAATCAGAAGGTCATACGTTCAAATCCCGGTAGAAGGTCAACTCAGCCCACCAACCCTCCAACTTCAATAAGCAAGTACAGTACCATTTGTGAGACGTCAACAGTGGTTATTTTAAAAACTCAAAAGTCAAAGTTATTTCTTATGAGCATTGTGGTGTTGCTCATCTCTCGTTTAAAGCCCTGAGCCCAATGCTGGAAATTCTACATTCTTTGGCATGGGAAAGTATATCCGTAGGACAACCACTGTTGACTTTGCCATAAGGTGATACTTATTTTGAGTCAAAAGGTTAGGGGTTGAGTCAACAGGTTGAGTCAACCCCAAACCTACCTACAGTTTTCTTGCCACTGGCTCAGGACTGGAAATGGAATGAGAACCTAGAAGATTTGTTTACTTTTTGCTTCAAATAGACACAGGGGCAGGGACATGGACGTTTACGGCGATAGTAAACCATTCTCCACCAGCCTAATGCTAGGCTTATAGATGGCTTCATTTTCAAACAATCAAAGAAAAATATTTCCTTGCTTAAAAAGCAAAGGGCAGCACTAATATCCACGGATGGGCCCGAAGCCAGTTGTGAAATTTATATTTTCCAATGCCAGAAGCCAGTGTGATATGACAGCAACAGTGTATGAGACACTGTGTTAGCTAAACGTCATCAAATGTAAACAATAAATCACAGTAATAATATGGTGTTCTTCACACACGCCTCTCAGTATATTCTCACCAAAAGTATACTAAATGGAGTGTTTTTTTTCTCAATCTATTAAAATATTTTCTGACCGAAGAATGTATTTGAATGTTTGCCAATTGACAAATACCAAAACCCCCACTGCTTTTATTTTCAGGCATGCCGAGTGCTGCCCTCTGTGGCCAGACCCATTGTGATGGATGGTCTACAGACTGAACTGTACAAAATCCAATAGGTTCAAGTTACTGCTCTGCAACGCCAACGTCAATATAATTTAAAATTCCCCCCCCCCTCCTCCCATCCTGAAAAAACACGACTGCCTTAACATTCCAGTGATATTGCATTTTCAGGGCATCATTTTCTCGAATGCCTCATGGCCCTTGGCTGGGACTCGGCAGAGGGAGCTGACCGGTGGTCGCAAACGCACAAGGTGCAAGCCCTCCGAGCAGCGCAGCGTAAACTCGCTTTGATCTACGTCGACGAGCGCCTTTAAATCAAACGGCTCACAAACTCGCGGCCGCCGCTCGGGCTCTGCTTTAACAGGGAACCGTGGCCAGACTTTCAGAGCATAAGTCAAACTTTTCGGGGCGTGCTTTAACAGAAACATTTGGGTAGGAAATGCTTTATGGCTTTGGCAGGTGGGTTTGCTCAACCTTTCGGTCGCATTTTAATCAGAAAGGGGCCATTTCTTCCAGTGGTTTACTTCCGTTAAATAAGACAAAGTTGTAAATCGTGTCAACGGATAATTTGTTGGCAAATGAATAGATCAAGAGAATAAATGGCACTTAACACATGTTTTTTAGTTATCAACTCAAATATTATTTGAAGTACCTTAAAGGTGTCATGTTTAAAAAATACTTTAGGTTAAATGAAGTAGAATAATAAATACAGTTGAATTATGGGACATTTAACTATCATGCAGTTTTTTGGGTTAGATCACGTAAATATATGTGTTGTTAAACCCGCCACCACCCGACACAGCCAACTGGTAAGGTTTGTCACGTAAACAGAACATTACAATTCGTTACTAGTACAGCACACCGGTGTGTTGGAGAGCCAAGCCACAACATTTCCAACCAGCCTTTTGCCCGTCCATTGCAGTAAATCTGAAACTTGCAAGCGAAAAGCAGACTGCGATGTGATATTAATTGCATCCAGTCGTGTGCAATTTGTAAGGGCGCGGTGACACAGACCTCTTTCATTTTAAGGTCATAATCCCTTGTTCATCATGACGTCCTTTTTACTTTGATGTCTCAGTAGCGTTACGGAGATCACGTGACGGTTCTGCCTTTGTAGTGAGGGTTGTGAGTTCACGCCGAGAAGGGAGGGAGGAGGCGCCTCGGCCCCCCATGTGGAGTGACGTCACCCGCTAATTATGAATGAGGGGGGCGGTGTCCATTTGGAGGACGTCGCCTGTTCATGATTATTAATGAGGGGGGCTGTTCGATGTGGAGTGACGTCACCTGCTCATGATTATTAATGAGGGAGGGTGCTCAATGTGGAATGACGTCATCTGCTCATGATTATTAATGAGGGGGGGGGGGTCCATGTGGAGGACGTAACCTGCTCATGATTATTAATGAGGAGGGGTGGGGGGGTGTCTATTTGGAGGACGTCATCTGCTCATGAATATTAATGAGGGGAGCTGGTCGATGTGGAGTGACGTCACGAGCGTTAAGGACATTTCTGGGTGATTATAGTAGGTATCTGAGTACGACGTTTAGCCAGTAATTACAACTAGCTTCATCAGGCGACAGCCAGATTTGTGGAGAAATCCTCCTGTTTCGTTCCTTAAATTGAGGGGTAGCTGTAATGACGTCACGTGTGTGCTCTTCTTGCGCGAAATGCGGCGGGGGGGGATTAATGAATGCATATAAATGACATTGGGTATCCATTGTCGTGTGGGTTATTTATATGGTAATCAACGAACATTATGCATGCGCATTAATCAAGCCTATTGTTCTTGTACTTCCTGTCGATTGTGTGTACTAAAATAGCCGTAACAACGGTAATCCCTATTGAAGTATGGTGGCCTGTATAGGCATGCATTTAAACAATGTATTATTTGATGATTCGCTTACAAGCAGCACTAAGTCTGTAGCTATCCAAACGGTTAAAATTAAAATTTTCTCTCAATTTCTATAGATTATATAATTAGTCTTGGCCAGTTGTAACTAGTTTTTCACAGAACTTCAACATTATCACAATCAATTGAGTGTCCTTGAGAAGCACGCGTATTCTGCCATTGGCGACAGTTGTATTTGGAAGTATTTAATATTTATTTAGTGTTCTTTTAGTCTCGTGCTGATCAACCGTCCTGTTTGCTCAACATAGCATTTGCCACAAGTGCAATTAATCCGGTACACACTGCTAAATCCCACAAAATGGAACTTATATTACTGACCCAGAAAGCATGATGGATTAGGTCAAACTTCAACCGCGATTTTAACTCATGGCCTTTTGATTGCAGAATGAGCACTCTTAACCACAACCCCACTTACCCAGCTCATCAAACACGATGCACCTACCTTGTACATGCATACACGCATTGCTACTTTCTACACAATACATATTACAGTACTCAATTTAATACAACTAGCAGGTGTACGTTTATACATATCTTTATTAATTAACGTATGATGTGAAACACGCATACTGTAGCGCACTTCATAAATGACCTCGCGTTGACAGTGGCCACCCATAGAACAGGAACACTGCGCTTGTCGAGACCTTATAAATGCCGCAATGACGTTTTATTGCAGTGTGGCAATTGACATTGGAGGCCGCACAGCAACAACGGTGTGACCAGAGTCACTCTCCGGGCAGCGCTCTCATACAGCATGTGGGCTCTGAGAAGACTTCACTAATTAAATTCACAATCCATCTCCCGCAACAATGGCACGGTTAATGCATTCCAGTTGCAGCCTTCCTGCATTTTGTTGCAGTGATTGTTAATCCCATTCCCTCAATAATGTTTGACCGGCTGGCCAGGGCATGTGGTTTCTGCCAGCCCCGCTGCACTAACTCCCAATTCATTAGCGGGACGAAGATATTTTTTTCCCATTGGTGAGTTTGTAGCACACACTACATTTTTATTCGATTAATTCTTAACACGTGTGGGCCACTTTGTAACAATTTACTCTGAATCCTTATTCATCAGAAAACCTGGGGATGTACGCCAGGAAACTTTTAAGTGAATATATTGCACTGAGCATGATCAATTACATCTTCAATCAGGCCACTCTGTTACCGATCTAAAGGAACACCATTGCACGTGTGGCACCTACGAGCATTAATGCAACGTGTACATGTAACAGTCCCTGAGCCAATCCACTTCAGGATGAGGGCATCGCATCCCCTCACTTGTCTGAGTATTGGGGGATGTTTGACCGTACTTTACCTCGGGGCTGGTAGACGGCAGATAACGTATACATTATAGCATCGAAGTATAGTACAGCAATGTAATTTGCTGTACTGCCCTCTGCCCCCAACCATGTTTTCCCACAGACTATAACAACCTGTCATACCGGGTGGTGTGATCCTCTCCAGGCTTAAACCTGCTTAGCTGCTGAGATTTCACAAGATCGGGCGCATCCCGGGTGATTTGGGCACGGCAATAATGCAACGTACGCCGACTACAATCACAAGCAGGTATGGCAAATGAATGTTGACATAACCTCGCAGGAGAGTCGACGTGTATCAGCTTACAATGCACGTAACCAGGAACATGGCTTGTGACTTACAGTCAGAGGCAAGTCACAGTCATCTGTCTTCCTTGTCAATCTCAGCTGTGAAAATGCGTCACAGACTAAAGCAATCACTTGTAACTATAAATATCTTTCAGCTTCGATGCAGTGGTTGTTAACGATGACAGTGACAAGGCTTGAGCACGAGCGCTACCACCAACACAGGTCCCCCACGCTGATGAAGGCAGCAAGCTCTTAAAACAAGTGAACTAAACTAAAAACTCAACTATTTTTTAGTTTACCAGGTAAGACCCACTGAGTTATATATAGCTATTTTACAGAAGCGACCTGGCCACAAATGATAGCCCAATGAAGTGGCTTACGATGTGGATATTTATAGCAGCCAAATATTCTAAACGCATGTTTCTAAATGTGGAGGGAAAAACGGGAGGATCTGGATAAAAATCCACGCGATTGCGGGGAGAGAGACGTGCAAACTCCAAACAGACAGGTTTCAGAATTGAACTCACGACCTCCTGTATACCAGGCCAGGTAGTTACCATCTTGCTACCCCAGCACAAGTGAGCAGGAAGATCAAATATGTAGTTGGCATATGCTTCTTATCTAGTAATTATTTAAGAAAAGAACAGCCAATTGTCTATTTAAAGCAGTTTTTTTAAACATACCAATTGAAACTTGTTAATTAGTCGGAGGAAGCCCATGCAAAGCAGCTTTATAAGACAATGGCGGAAGACTCAATGGTGCCACTCTCTTCCCTTGTGCTTCCTCAATTTTCTCCTCCACGCCTAATCCCTCCCCCCCAACTCTCTCAAAGGCTCGGCTTGACGGGAAAAAGATGGCATGCTCGGAATACAACAACTTTTCGGTAATTCTTTGGCCAGAGGCAACAAAGCCTTTGGTGTCTATCACAATTACATATACATTACTTTCTTTGGTTATCCACCTTCCTCCCGCATGCAAAATAATAAGTCATAAATCAAAGATCCAAATGTGGGGCCCTAATAAAAATTAGTCTTGAGGCTAATCGAGACTTCTCTGAATTCATGCAAGGGTGCTGAGGCCGAACCGGTGAATCCGTTACCTGAAGGTACTGAGTTCAAATCCAAATCAAAGGTGAATAGAATGCTAACATAAGTAATTGGTTCCTGCCATAGCACTGTGGAATTTCCACCAGAGTCAGAAGCACCAAGGGATATTAGTTATGTCCCTGGCTTGTTTGGGCAAAGACACACTTTGATTTTATTACGCTCGCCAACACATTGCACACTAAATCTCACCCATGCCTTTTCACCGCCAACAGCTTGCATTTGTATCCCTGATGAATCCACGGTGAGCCGGGCTTTAGCGTTGACAAACTTAGACATTGGAAAACTTCCCTGCGGCGAAGAGCCGATGGAGTTGGTGTGCGATGTTTAGGTGTCTTAGGGAAGGGACGATCAAAATTCCTTTGCACGTGCTTTGGCGGAGCGGCTTAAGCAACGTTTGAGCTATGCAACTGACGTGAGATGCCCGCGTGTTGCCTAACCGTACGACGAGTTTTCACGGAAGCGGTGCAGTGAAGGGATTTTGTTGCAAATTGCCGGTGTGGAAAAAAGAGAATATAAAAGTAGCCCTATGGTCCATGGACAAGTCTCTGCGGATTACAAACAGAAATCGCTACACTTCATATTTGATCAAAGAGTTATCACGAGCACGGTCACAAGGAATAAAACACAAAAAACAAATCAATGGATTTGGAAAGCCGCTGAAAGTTGGTCCTGAAGGATGGCATAAAGCAGAGCACAGCAGTAATCCGTCAAGTACAGAAAAATCAGATTACCTGCAGTAACTAATGAATCAAAAGAGGCGAGCGTAAACCTTGGCCCTCAAGCTAAGCACTACTTCCTGCCACTTTGTAACCCAAGAAGTGCGCACGTGTAGGAACTTGACTGCAAATGTAAATGGCTGACTGGAACTGTCAGGCCTGTCACTGTGGCCGTCTTTATCTGCTAATGCTCAAAAGGGGTTGGACAAAGACGCCTATTCACCCTTATCTCGCTCGATGTGCACCTTCGGCGCAAAATGAAAAGGTGCACACGTCAGATTGCGTTTTGAAGAGGAGTAATGATTGTACTTATAAATGGATGAGTGCTTCTCGCGCTGGCTCCCCACTGGTACAGCTTCAATCACATACATTTCTCTCCAACTTCATGCCTAAATTATGCACATTTGTAGCGAAGGATTTTTCACACCTCTTAGTGCATGAGGGAAAGGCATGTGCGTAGCCAATTAAGTAGGTAATTTAAAACTACATAAGTACAGAATATTGTTGAAATTACTCTAATCAGCACTAAGTGGTGATGAACCACAAATGCTTGGTGATTAGATTAGTTGGCAAATGGATTCTTACACTTTGTGAGATAAAAGGTCATTGTTATGCATCTGCACTGCAAGGTTAATGCAATGGCATCCTTTATGATTTGTGAAATGTGGTAAATTTACTGAAAAAAGTAGCGTGGCTGAGGCTAAGTGTGATAATGAAAGCGCGTTCCTCGCCGCTTCTCCACTCACACGGTAATTAAACTCTTGTAGCTTCAGCGATCTTGAGAAATAATGAGCCAGGTTATGTAGAACAAAAATAACAATTGCTGCGTTTTTCCTTCGCTGGAGAGAAAAAACAACGAGGTAAATTTGACCAAAAATTTAGAAGACCAAAAAAATATACCTTGCTTTTATTGTTGCTTCACATGCTACATTCAACCCATAAGCTGAATATCATACACAGTTGCTTAGATTATGTTCATTGCAGCTAAACATGGGCACATGTTTATTTCGTAAGTTTAGTAATATATTATTTGGGTCTTTCGGTAAAGTCACGTAGATAGGTTAAAAAAATAAGAAAATAATATAGAAACTACGACGTTTCGGTCGCAACACAAGCGACCGCCATCAGATGGAAAAAAGGGGGGAAGCCACTAAAGGCCAGCTGTTTTAAAGGTTTAAAATGGGCGTAGCCCAAGCGTCCTGTAAACAAGCGGGGATGGTTATGTTATTAGGGTAGACAAAAGGGGAGAACCCACTAAAGGAAAAACAAGCGGAGATGGCTATGTTAATAGGGTAGACGCATGTAATTAACAACTTGTGGTATGCCCAATGCAGGGGCGACACCGCAGGAACTGGAATTGCTTGTCCCATCTTTAGTCAAAGGTGACAAGATGGAAACATCACAGCTATATATGATTTAAACTGGTTGATAACGTCCTTCCAATGATTGCTGAGTTTGTACCCATCCTCTCGGTTGAAATTGTGGCTGTATATATGGATGGCTTCATGAACGAATCTTTTTTTGATAGCCAGTGGGCTTGCAAAGTACCTTTGTCATAGAATAAATCTATTTCGTGTGAGCCAACCGCATTAAAACAATGATCAGCCACAGCTGAAGTGTTGGTCCTCCCGTGTTTCAAATCTGCATTATGCTCACGAACACGGTCCGAGACATGTCGCTTAGTTTCCCCAATGTAACCACTGCCACAGACACAGCTTAGTTTGTAGATGCCGGGGTATTGCATGTCAGGGATCTTATCCTTCACAGATGGGATCAGATCACGAATTTTATGCATTGTGTTAAATCGAACCTGGATCTTGTGTTTGATCATCATTTTGGAAATATTTTTGGTGACCCCTGCTATGTATGGCAAGGTGATGGTTTTGATTGGATCCTCAGATGGTTCTTTCCCAACGGTTGGGGTGATAGCTTTATGGATTGTGTAGTCTGAATATCCATTCGTCTTGAGAGCTTGGTGCACGTGTTTCAGTTCACTGGCTAGGTGACGATGGTCGGAGATACATCGAGCTCTATGGTATAGAGTTTTGATGAGGGAATGGGATGGATGGTGGTGGGAGTCAGGTTATAGGTAGGCATCAGTATGGGTTGCTTTCCTGCAGACAGAGTGGCCCATTGAGCCATCTGGTCTCTTTTCGATTGGAACATCCAAGAATGGTAGCTTGCCATCCTTTTCCACCTCCATGATGAATTTATGGCTGGGTGTATGGTCGGCCATGTGGCCAGATGATGAACGTGCCATCTCCGTACCTCTTCCACAAGGAAGGACGTAGAGTGGATGCCTGGATGGCGTCTATCTCAAATGTTTCCATGAAAACATTGGCTACAACTGGAGATAAGGGAGTACCCATTGGGGTACCTTTAACTTGTTTGTAGAATGTTCCATTCCAGGTGAAGTATGTATTGGCGAGGCAGTGTCTCACCAGGGCCAGTACATCAGGATTCAATCCTTCAATGATTGCAATGGTGTCGGGTACAGGAACTTTGGTGAACAAAGAAACTACATCGAAACTAACGAGCAAATCACCTGCAGACAGTTAGATGTCCTTAATTAACGATACCAAGTGAGCTAAGCTAAGTACACATGAGGTGGTCTTACCAGTGAATGGCTGCAAGGTCTCAGACAGAAATCGGGCCAGTTTGTAGTTGGGTGAGTCAATGGTGGAGACGATGGGACGAAGAGGTATACCTTCATGGATTTTTGGTAACCCATACAATCTGGGTGGTCTAGCAGCAGAGGGTTTTAAGGAAAACCGCTTGGTTTGTTCAATGAATGAAGCCGAATCAGTGATCATACTGTTGTTTTTGTAACGAGGCTGTTGGTGGGATCTCTTTTAATTTTGCTATAGCTGCCATCATTAAGTAGGTCCTGAATTTTGTTATTGTATGTGGTTTTGTCCATGATGGCAGTAGCATTGCCCTTGTCGGCTGAGAGGATGACTATGTCATCTCTCTTTTTTAGTTGAGAAAGCTCAAAACGCTCATCCTTAATGATCGGTGTCTTCGCATTTTTGAGGATTGCAGCGATTTCCGATCTTGCCACATCTGCACCGATGTGTACCAAACCCTTAAGGACTACATCGACCTGGACAATGATATTATTCACTGGGATGTGTTTAGGGGTGACTGCGAAGTTCAACCCTTTAGCCAGAACCGATTTTAGGCCATTGGAAATTGGACTATTACTCAGATTAATAGCAACCTTGTAAATGTCAAACTTTTTAAGGTGTGGATCTGGCTTCTTCTTGGAAAGGAGGTTGAACTTGGAAATCAGGTTATCTTTACATTTAGCTGACATTGTAGCAGCTGACGAGACTGTCATGTTATCTACATGTTCCCAATCAGATGTAGACATTATTTCTGTCAATGTTAAGTGTGATTTCAAGAGTGTCTTAGCCACATGATCCAGTTCAATTCGGAGCAATCTAATTCTCTCTGAGATCAGGGCCAAGCCGGCCCTGAACAAGATTCGTTTAGCATGAGGAGATGTGATAGCAGCAGATGTCAGTGTAAAGGAGATCGGTATTACCTTAGTGTCGCGGCATCTCTTCAGAAATGTGAGTGACTCTATCAGATGAAACTTCCTGTCTCCAAGTTTGTTAAAAGATCTTCCTGTCTCGAAGTTTGTTAAAGGATCACTTCATCGCAGGATAATGAGATGGTGATGTCTTGAGGAGGCCTTCATCCATAAGTGGCTGATGATGAATGATTATGGATGCTACACCTGTCAAATAATCATGCAATTTAGCTACTGTGTAGCATTGAACAGTCAAATGTTAGATTCTGCAGGCCCCCTAAAAAACTGAAAACCAAACTGAAATGTTCTGGCGATGAAGGACATTGTTTTCCTCAACTTCCTCTTCAAACTCGTGTCGAGGCAAATGAGCAACGTGAAAACGTGAAATGGCCTCGATAGCAGACCTACTCCTGCATGTATCTGCTCGTACGATGGTGGTGACAATCTCCGCTCATACGCATGGAACATTCTGATTGTCTTAAAAAAATAATCTGTTATGCTCTCAAATTATCATGATAGCGTACCAAATACATAATGCTCTCAGCATATGGCAGAGAGTGAGAAAGCTCACTGGCCAGCCTTAAGTGAGGCTCTTTAACTTTGTGCGCATGTCTATCGTGCAAAGGAGAGCAGCCAAGGGAGGATGCAGAAGGCGGCGTTTTTGGCACTGCCTGCACGCCTGTGCACATTCGGCCCTGAGCGACGGCGGTGGTGGCACTGTGGTTGTCCACTCTCCAACCCTGAGGGGGCAATTAAAATGGCACTACGTATAGCTCAATTAGCACTGACTGAGCGCGGCAAAAGGGGAAAAGGAAATGCATGCAAGTTGTACAAATTAAAACAAGAGCTATGTGGTAATCTACACGGAACTGCCACATTGCTTACGCAAGCAGCAATTAAAAGTTCCTGGCAAAAGAGCAAAGAGGCCAAGCCCAAAGGATACAGCAAACTAACAATTCGCCAGGGATCATTTTTTCATTGCTGGGAGTTGCTACTTTTGATACAAGTCCCGTTTGGAGAAAAAGATACAACAGGGAGGCTCAGAGAAAGGTGAGGACATATCAAGGGTTTTCCACCAAGAGAACAAAGGTGAGCTCTGTCCTTCCAGATGTCAACGTAGCAGGCATACGGGATATCGGCAGCAACACCTATTAGCAGTTTTCAGAGGGATGTTACAATGCAAAGTGTCTACCAACCGAACCCATGCTCTTCCCAAATTACACTGCTGGCCTCTTGTGTACCCCAAACACAATGTTGTGGTCTAAAGCATCTCTATCCATCAAGTTCCTGGTTTCCCAAAGAACATTTCAAATACAGGAGCAGTCACAGTATAATGCAAACACCACACACCAGAAACGATTCAGATTTTCTATTGAGAAGTGTCCATTATTTTGTCGTTATCTAAACAATGTAATCTATTTTTAGTGACATCACGGATGTCACTGTGTGGTGCCGGCCCTAGAGGGGCACGGCGTGCGATGTACTCACATCGCAAACATCACGTATGTAGCAACATCGTGAATTTCACTGTGTAATGCCGGCTCTAGCGAGGCACAGCGTGCGATGCATTGTCATCGCAGACACCCTGTAGGTGGGTGTAGTACCAGCCCTAGAGGGGGCTCGGTGAGCGCTGGGATAGCGCTCAGTGGCACCACGCGTGGCGTGCAGTGCTGACTCCTACAGGAGGGAGTGTGAGAGTGTCAGCCATAGAATGAGGTTACCCTGGGCCATGGCACTCTGGTTGACCCTGGAAGGTGACAAGTAAGATCTACACAGGGGCCCCAGGTGACCCTCCCCCCCCCCCAGGCTACGGGTGGTCACGTGTCAGGGTGAGATCCTACGGGAAGAGTCAAGAAACGGCAAGAGGCTTCTCGAAGGTGGTCGTGGCCAGGGGCGGGGCCAGCCACGACCCAGGAGCATATAAACCGGGGTCCCCACAGAGACCGGGCTTCAGCGTTGCTGTCGTCATCTGAAGATCTATGTTCTACGTCCAAGAAGTCATCAACACGTGGACGAGGACCCAAGCCAGGGTCCTGTCCGTTGTAGCTACTCCCAGTAACTAGCGTAGTTAGCCTGGTGGTCCACCACCACAGGTTGTCTGATAAAGGGGCAGTAACCCGTTTGTGTTAATGTGTTGGTGTTAATAACTATGTCTTGCCTCCGAGAAGTACGTCTACGACTCAGTTTAATCCACTACATATTTATATTTCACAGTTCCATGTAAAACAAATAAACAGGGCAAATAAGAGTTGTTAAATAATAATAATCACCAGCGACCGTGTACACTCTGTTTAACAGTAGTTATAATATCATGCATAATAGACAAAGCACAAAGTTCCCCAAAATAGTTATCTTATAGAAGGCAAAGGGGCACGTGCCATTAGCAATTATTATTAGGACTGGCACGATAAGGGAGGTGGTGGGGGGATATTTCCAACACCATACCCGACCATCCTTACCTCCCCCAGCACGAATGCTTTGGTACGCACCAAGTACTCATTTAAACCCAAGTTAACCCACGGTAGGCCCAGAACCAATTTAGATACCACTCGCTACTCAAGTTAGCCGTGGCCGGAAATCAAACTCAGTTCGGCCGGTTCATAGCGTGGTGCGCTGACTTCTGCGGCATCACTCGCCAGGCACAGATAAACAACACACACATGCAAACTCGCAAACGTTCACTTAAATTACACGTGAATTTATACATGTTGAACTTCTTTCGCACCGTACGTAGCCAACCGTGCTAATCGGAGGTGCTGTGCATTCATTGGTGCTGTGTTTTCCCTCAACTCGAAACTTGTCAGCAAGAAAGTACCAGAGTTCTGAGGACTTAAACGGCACTGCTCTCGATCATCAAGAGTAGCTCGATTAGCAAGTGTGTAGGTGAGAGTCCATTCCACCCCTCGCTTGCACACGCCACATCCCATCAGCCGTCAGATACTCTAATACCCTCTTGGCTTTCATTCCAATTTTTCTGTGGTCTGCTGCACACGACTCTCGCATCATCACCACAACGCCCACCCCCCGGCGGCACACCACCACCACCCTCGAGAAAAGTGAACTCTGCTTTCTCTCCCATTTACTCCTCACCTCGCTGGGCGGAGAAATACCTTGCATGCGAAAGCTTATGTCAGCGGAGAGAAGAGATGGGGGCGCAGTGTGCGGTGGTGGAGGGGGGGCTGGTGGGGAAGTTATGCTGATGCAGCCCGGGGTGAACATGTCATTATCTCTTTTCACCAAGCGTAAAAGGCAAGAATTACGGTTTAAGCTCTCACTTCCATTCATTCATTCCGGTTACCTTCCGTGCCAAGGAACGCCCTAGGCCAGGGGTCCTCAAACTTTTTAAACAGGGGGCCAGTTCACTGTCCCTCAGACCGTTGGAGGGCCGGACTATAGTTAAAAAAAGCTATGAACAAATTCCTATGCACACTGCATATATCTTATTTTGAAGTGAAGAAACAAAACGGGAACAAATACAATATTTAAAATGAAGAACAAGTAAAGTTAAATCAACAAACTTGCCAGTATTTCAATGGGAACTATGGGCCTGCTTTTGGCTAATGAGATGGTCAATGTCCGGTTCCATATTTGTCACTGCTAGTCGTAACAAGTGATGCAAGTATGCATCCGTTAGTTTAGATCTGGTTGGAGATTTCAAATGTTTCATTCTGGAAAAAAGTCTGTTCACAGACATAAGTGCTGCCAAAGATGGTTGCCATTTTGAGTGCATGGTTCCTGAGATGAGAATATGTCTCAGAGGGGAGAGATGAATAGAAATTATGAAGGCTGCTTGACTTGAATGCGTCTTTCAGAGAGTCACAATTCTGCAGTTCAGCCAGTTCCATTTGGTAAATTGTATCCACATTTTCAATGTCAATAGAAAATGGGTTACGGAAAAGCTGTATGTCCTGTTCATGGAGATGAAGCTCTTTAAATCTAAATTGGAACTCCTTTTGCAATGTTTCCAGTGAATCCACACATGTTTTGTTTGGGAATTGCAACCAATGGTTTTTCCGCTAACAGATTTTGAGTTGTGGGGAGATGGCAGAAGTTTTCCTCCTTAACTTGTTTGATGAGGAGGCCTAATTTTACTTCAAATGCTTTGACATGTGATTGCATATCACAGAGGAGCTTCCCCTTTCCTTGAAGTTGCACATTGAAACTGTCGAGTAGCTCTGTTACATCTGTCAGAAAGGCAAGGTGCCATTTCCATTCTGCATCATTGAGCTCTGGTACTACTTTGTTTTTTGAAAGCAGAAAAGCTGTAATCTGTGGAAGTCATAGAAACGTTTCAAAACTCTCCCTCGACTCAGCCAACGGACTTCTGTGTGGTACAGAACATCTTCATAGTCAACATTTAGTTCAGACAGAAATTCCTGAAATTGTCTGTGGTTTAGTGCATGAGCTCTAATGAAGTTAACACAAGATACCACAATTTTCATAACGGAGTTCCACTTCAGTGATTTACTACACAGCGCTTGTTGGTGGATGAGGCAGTGTATGGCTATTGGATGAGAATGGTTATGTTTGTCCATCTCTTGGTTAATGCGAGCAATTACTCCTTTCTTAGACCCCACCATGCTAGGAGCACCATCAGTTGTCACACTGGCTAGTTTAGCCCAATTCAGCTCCAAACCATTCACAGTTTGGCAAACCTTTTCATAGATATCCTCTCCTGTAGTTGTTCCTTTGATGCTTTGCAGTGCAGCAAGCACTTCTGTGACTTCGAAATAGTCATTCATCCCACGAATAAAAATTAGAAGTTGTGCAGAATCACGAACATCATTGCTTTCGTCGAGTGCCAAGGAAAAATAGAAAAGTTTTTTGTGGAGTTTTGCAAATGCTGATGCAAATTGTCTCCCATTTCCTCAATCCTCCGTGTAATTGTAGGTCCTGAAAGACTCACTGTACTAAATAAATCGGCCTTCTCTGGACACATCTCTTTGGCAACAGAAAGAAGGCATTCTTTAACAAATTCTCCCTCCACGAATGGTCTGCCAGTGCACGCTATTAGCTTGGCAACTTGAAAACTTGCTCGCAGTGATGAAATATTTAGCTGCTTCTGCTTCACAGAAGTATTTTGCTGAGTTGTTAATGTATTTTTCAGTTTTAATATTTTATCTTTTCTCACTTCTCCGACCAAACAATCATATTTATCTTCATGTTGAGTTTCATAGTGTCGACGTAAATTGTATTCTTTGAACACAGACACTATATTCTGGAATATCAGACACACAGCTCTTTCCTTGTACTGCATGAAAAAGTAATCATAAGTCCACTGTTCTTTGAATATCCTACACTCCGAGTCAATTTTTCTCTTTCTTGACATCAGTTTCCTAGGGAGTCAAAATTGCTATTAGTAAAATACCAATATATATACAGCGCTACAAAAACAATATACCAGCAATAACGTTGCCCACACAGAGACATACAGACTGCACTGCCCATCAATGCAGTCTGATTGGGGGAACTCCGCTTTTACCCCAGGCTCACACTGGTGCGGGTGCCATTAAAAGTTAATTAAACCTGCAGTTTTGTTCACAGATCGCAGTACATCCCCAGCACACAGGAATATCACTGGGAGTGGAGCCGAGGGGCAAGTGAGGGAGCTCAGGGAGGGAGAGCCAGTCAAGCGCAGCCAGGGGAGGGCTGGCAGCCTTAGGCCTGGGGGGCAAGTCCAGTCAATTGGCCCATTGAACCATTCACCAGCGCAGCCCAATGAGTGCCCACCGCCGCAGCTCAATCAGTGCTCACTAGCGCAGCCAAATCAGTGCTCGCCACCGCAGCCCAATCAGTGCCCACCACCGCAGCCCAATGAGTGCTCACCAGCGCAGCCCAATTAGTGCTCACCAGCGCAGCCCAATTAGTGCTCACAAGCGCAGCCCAATTAGTGACCATGGGCCGGATAAATGTCCTCGGCGGGCCGCATGTGGCCCGCGGGCCGTAGTTTGAGGACCCCTGCCCTAGGCCTTCAATCCTTCATGGTGTAGTACCGTTGAGGACGCGTGGACACCGGAGTAGAGGCACACGTATTTATTTCACAACAGTCACTGGGGACATACAGTACTGGAGGGGGTATCGGCCCCCTCACCCGGATAGCTGGGAACACACGGCTAGCTACCCCTAGCCTGCCTCCTAATCCTCCAAATACTGGGCTAGGGGAGGCTGTCTGGCCCGACACTGGTCAGTCGGGCTACGGTACCCGGAGTCCCAGAGTCCTGGCTCTGGTTCACGGGACCACGCCGCTGGCTCGGTCCTGCGCGGCCCTGACAAGGGCGGCGTCCCAGGGGAGTCCAGGGCTCTAGCTAGGCAGTCTTCGGTCTTCAAGAGTTTACTTAAACATTCTGCCCCGAGCCCTCTGACACATCCCCCTTTATACTCCACCCCCGCTGAGGGGTGGGGCCCCGGGCTGCCTGGTGCGGACGTCGTTGAGAGCACCCCCCCCCGTGCACTCACGTAGCCCCGCCCACTGTGTTTGTTTCCCATAAGCTGCCATGCATAACGGCTCTCTCTCTAACACCCCTACACTAGTTTCCCGTGTGATCCCATACATACAGCTCCTCCGTAACACCCTTACAATGGTATTCGCATCACACGCTAAGGCAAGTGTAATCCAAACTTTTATTTTAATCATTGACATTTCTCGGGTCATATTTCGATTTAAAGCTTTCGTGACTGCAGGGATTCATCTTCTTGGTTCTTTCGGTAAAGTCACGTAGAAGGGAGATAATAAAATAATAAAAATAAAACATAATAAAATACAATTCTCAAGACGTTTGGGCCACAATGCAAGCAGCCGTCCTCAGGTGAAGAACAGGTCTGTCGGAAAGACAGCGTCTGAATGAACACCGCCAAGCTTGGCAGCGTATATTTAAGCTGGGTTAGGGGTCATGTTTATACCCACATCCTTTTTATTTCTCACCAAAACACAACAAAGCACCTTTTTCACAATGGACGTGTAAACACTGCAGTAACACGGGTCTTCTTTAGAAAAAAAAAATCAAAAAGTGTGATTATTATAAGAATAGGGTTTACAGAGCCAACCGCGCTAATCGGAGGTGCTGTGCATTCATTGGTGTTATGTTTTCCCTCAACTCGAAACTTGTCAGCAAGAAAGTACCAGAGTGCCGAGGACTTAAAAGGCACTGCGCTCGATCATCAAGAGTGGCTCGATTACCAAGTGTGTCGGTTGAAGGTCCATTCCACCGCCTCCTTGTGAACAAACCACAACAGGTGTTAAGATGTTCAAACGCCTGTTTTATTGCCAGAAAGGGTGAAAACCTATTAATCTAGATTTGAAGTTTTCGTGACTGCAGGGATCCATACTCTTTGGTTCTTTCGGTAAAGTCACGTAGGTATAAAATTTTAAAACATGTATTTAATTGCTTTCACGTAGGTATAAAATAGATTATTTTATTGATTTAATTTCTTTTATTTTATACCTACGTGACTTTACCGAAAGAACCAAAGCGTATGAAAACCTATTCTTACACTTTGATACTGCCAAGAAAGGTCCCATGTTGTAGCTGCTCAAGTATGATGATTGTTAAAAACAATAGTCTGCCTGTACAGGTACTCACTTTGTAGTTGGCTAAATGAAATGGTTTCGACAGTGCTGTCTTATGAATTAAGCATCGCAAAATCCTTATCTCTGATTATGAACCTGTAATAGCAGTGAAATGAATATCCACATTTCTATGCTAAGGACCAATCTACCCCTAGGACATTAACTCCCGTTTATAATTTATTGACCGTAACTGAAGGATGGGCTGAGTCGACTGCAAGCCACAATTTGAACTCACAAGTCGCTGATTGTAGATAGAGTATTCTGCCACAGCATCAACTACATGGATATATATGTATGTAATAAACAAATATATATGCAAATATGTACATAATTAGAATTGACAGCCGTTTGTAAATAAAATTAAGTGCACGGCTATTTGACCATACTTCCCCACGCTTGTTAGTGCCGGTTGGTAAAGATATCACTGACCACTGATGTTAGCCGTGACTGAGCATTGAATCAGGTTCATGTAACAGCAGAACCACTATTCCCCCATGTACAAATACATAGTGTACAAATATATATTTTTTTATACAATGGAGCTTTTTTTTATTGTCAACTACAATCAGTCCATTTCCGTATGTATCCTACATCAGGGAATACATTTTCGAAATGAGGCATAACTCAGTGTGACCACAACAAACACTACAATACTTGGGTCAATGTAAACTGATATTGGTGACAAAAACGTTGTGAATCAACAATAATGTGAATTTAAACATTTCATGGACCGAGCAATTAATTTGATTTGGATAATATCATCCAAAATAATAGTTTTAAATGGACCATTTATGTACACTGTGGATCCTGTGAATTCAACGGCACAATATAATATACTCTTCTTGCATGATGTTATGTGCGAGATTAAAAAAAGAACTGAATTGCTGGGCTTTACCGCAACAGTGTAAGAGGGAGCAGCTCAGTGTGTGTGTATGTACACCATCGCACCTAAGAAGGGATTGATTTTTTTTATTATATATTTCGCAACATCATGACAAAAATCACAAATTGTGACTCTTTCTTGTGGATGTTTTTTTTTGTATGCAGCATTATTTAATTCTAGAATTTTGCCCGTCCTAGGACGGAAGCTGTAATATTTACGAAAAAATTGAGCAGAGTATAATTGTATCTTGTGTAAATTTAATGGCAGTGAATCTTGCACGAAAGAATGTTATCAAACACCACACTGAATTTCACTGTAGCACTGTATTAATGGCAGTGAATCTTGCACAAAACGATGTCATTAAACACTTCACTGAATTTTACTGTAGTACTGTATTAATGGCAGTGAATCTTGTCATAAAACACCTCACTTAATGTTACTGTAGCACTTTATTTAATTGATCTTCAATTAGCCCTTTGCCCATCCTAGGACAGAAGCTGTAATATTAAAGATGTACATTTACTTTTTATTGTGTGATTGTAAAAAAACATTAAGAGTTGTTTCACGTAAATACATTTTTCATAACTTAAAAAATGAAACCTTGATATACGATATTTTGTGTGAATCTCTTGTACTTTATTAATGGCAGTGATTCTTGCACAAAACTACGTCATAAAACACCTCACCTCATGTCACTGTAGCACTGCATTTAACTCGCCTTCAAATAGTCCAAAATCACTGCTCTGATACTCTTAGGTTGTTTCGGTTAAGTCACGTAGGTGAAAAATAAAATTAAAATTAATAAAGTAAAATAAAAATCACGACGTTTCGGAGGCAACACAAGCTTCCGTCTTCAGGTGGAACCGTCACAGCACGATTGCTGTATCAAGCAATTTTAATTTTATTTTTCACCTACGTGACTTTACCGAAAAAACCTAAGAATATGAATCCTTGCAGTCAAGAAAGCTTCAAATCTAGAACTGCTCTGATACTTTATTTTCTTCTGTTTTCGCTCGCTGGGGTTGTAATCAATTTGAATTCGATGCAATGTCTGGAAAATCACGGAGAAATGTATTTATTTTAGAATATTTTTGAAGCAAAAATTTGACTTACTTTTTATTTCAAGTGCTGAAGAAATAGATAAAGACACCAAATACACTTTGTTGCTGTGTATAATTATTTATTTGATGACCTTTAAATAAAGAAACGTCAAATGGAAAGCGAATTTTCATAAATCTTAGGCATGTGGAGTGACGTCACGCGCGTTACACACATTTCTGGGCTATTCTAATGTAGTAATGTATGACTGACAGAAGAACGGGGGGATGGAAAAAATCTAGTTAACCGTCAAAGACACGGGGTCAGCACATCGTGAACCCTGGCAAGCCTGACCTTATATGCAGAGAAGCCACGGGAGCCAGCAGCGCGAAAGCAAATCTCCTGACACGATGTCAAATATTACACTCTGTGGTGCAGGCCACACGCACACTGACCCCATTTACGCTTTTGGTGGCGGTGACATTTTGATGGTCTTCACGGGGCGTTTGTTTCCACATGTGGCCGCGCGTGGCATCCACGCCATCCTCGGTCATGGCAAGGTCACGGCCCGGGCTGTTTTATTGCAAGCCGCAGCAATCTCTTTTGGAAGCCTGCAGCCGTGTTTTCATTTTTCAGCCGCACTCAAATATTGACACTGTGCGGATGCAGCGCTGACAGTGCCTTTTTGACACGCGCCAGGTCCTTCAGTCATGTGTCGTTTTTAAACGTTTGTTTTGATTGAGTGTGAAACACAGTCAACGGGTGAGTGATCTGCGATTGACAGTAAAATAGCGAAGGGGTAAATACACGGCCGAGCCGCTACTTCTAACAGTGAAGGGTCGCGCGCCTCCTCTGAGCCGACGTGGTTCAAGGCAGCATCCGTCACTCGTCACAGCGTACGCTTGGACGCGGCCGGTCTAATAACCACACAAGGGTTGATTTAATTGCAGGGGGAAAAAAACTACAACTTAGTTATTGTGTGGTCACCGGCAGCTTCCCGCTGATAAAGTTATGAGCATTGACTTGTATTCATCATCGGCTACGAACTCACACACGTTCAAATGCTGCCTTATGATAAAGCAAACAGAGGAGGAGATGCGCTCTCATTGTATATTGTGTTATTCGAGATGAATCTGCATTAAAATTGAGAGCGCACATGATTTGTAGCCAATGCAAATGCGGAGGTTTTTATCTGTTTTGCGGCACAGCCTGTAGTAACTGTGCAGTTTGTGCGCAGTGGGTTTTAGTTACTGCTGCCCTTGTTAAGGGGTAGGAAGGGCAAGCTGTGAACATCCTATAGGGCACTACTCCGTGACACACATTGCCCCGTTTCTGCTCTCTAATTATCCAATTCAATGTGAGCGATTATGCAAAATGGCACCAGCGTCTTCACAAGCGCTGTCTGAATACACTCACATTCGGTCGTGGTAGGCTGCCAAAATAAAATAAGAATAATAAAAAAAGACATGTTACAAAAAAGTGAATGAAAATTCCTTATTAGGGAAATCACTGTAACCACTCTCCTTCTCCATTAACTGCTGGAGGCCTTCACCCTCTGGGTGCCGATTATTTCCTGGAGTTGAAGCAATTTATTGTCCCAAAGAACTAATTTTGTTTCGAAATAACTATTGTAGTTAATGGAGTTTTCAGCGTGAAGCACTAAAAAGTACACTGGCGGAACATTAGCTTGTTTGCCGCTGATGACAGTGATTGTGCTCATTGATGTATGAGTAATAGCCTCAAATTCCTACTGGATTGTTTACTCAATTAGCGGCAAATGTTTTTTTTTATATATCCAGTAACATGCAATTACAAGAGACCCACCGTGCAATAAATGTCAAACAGAAAATGGCTGTAATTTATCGAAATTATTCAATTGTCATCATAACTGTGTGACAGGACGCCGTGTTGGATTTGCCGCTCACCACGGCAAGTGTCCGAAAAAAGTAGAGGTGATGGTGACCAGGGTAAATCGGCATACAAAGTGGAACTATATTCTTAGGTTTTTTCGGTAAAGTCACGTAGGTAAAACATAAAAAAGTAAAATAAAATAAAATAAAAATCACAACGTTTCGGAGGCAACATAAGCTTCCGTCTTCAGGTGGAACCGTCACAGCCGCGACAGCTGTATCAAGTAAATGAGACCATTATATAAACGGAGTGGTAGCTCCTGCAATCTCTCATTTACTTGATACAGCTGTCATGGCTGTGACGGTTCCACCTGAAGACGGAAGCTTGTGTTGCCTCCGAAACGTCGTGATTTTTATTTTATTTTACTTTTTTAATGTTTTACCTACGTGACTTTACCGAAAAAACCTAAGAATATGAATCCTTGCAGTCACGAAAGCTTCAAATCTAAAGTGGAACTAGTCTAGAACTAATCGCTTGTTGGTCCAGACTTGTACCTTGTGACCGCCATCGGTTTCAAACCCTGGCCCAGTGTCTGTTTCTATCTCCATACCACCTGGATTATATTTATCTCCATTTTATCCATCTTGGGATGTAATGGTTTGTGTATGGTGTGCTCCCTTGCCTGATTTCCGAGTGATTTCCGCAATACTATCACTTTATGCGAGGCTGTCAAATACAATATTTTCATTCATTAACTAAATACTCACCAACTGCTATATTTGAAATGGTATAACAGGTCGCACGCCCATGCTCCAGACGTAAGCTTCTCTCATTATCGTTCAGTTGATCCTTTATCCATGGAGATCTTGTTGGGTCTCAATGGTCTTCTTCAGGAAGCTCCTGAAATGGGATTTTTTCCCCCAATTCCTCATCCTCTTAACTGGAATGCCTGAATAATGTGCATGTACACAAGCAGCCAATACTCAATCACACACACAGTCAGGCGAGCAACCCACTCACTGTACTGCCATCTACAGGCCAGCTCATAATCCGGCAGGGTTATGTATCTCACACACGATGACCTCTCAGTGTTCCACGAACCCCACCTCCAAAGCAGCGGGTTAGAGGTGTTCATCATCGCCACTTAAGCTGTGCATTTCCGCGTTGTTTCAGAGTGGAGAACGTGACCCATGCTGCTGCCCAAGCCTCGTCGCGTCACGTACCGGCATGGCATGCTGCACCGCAGCATAGCTGTATCCGGCGTGCGGAGCCGGGTGGTAGTAGGGTGCCGGGTAGATCCGGGGGCTTCGAGCCAGGGCAAAGCGGCTCCAGCCGGGGGGCTCGGCCCCCCAGTGCGTGGCGAACGCAGGGCTCGTGGCTGCCGTCTGAGGTTTGCTGCCCCCGTACACTCGCATGTGGCCGCCCATCTGTAGGTGACAGCGAGTGGGGTGTCACATGCGCACAGCTCAGCTAGAGGCAACATACAGCAGCCAGGGAATGTTGTGAGAAAGTCTGAAAATGAGATACTTCACTACATGTTGGTACAATTTACAATCACTCAGCCCACTGTTCACCCTCTTATGAATGGAGGCCTCCCCAGGCCTTTCCAAGATGGAGGTTTTGTGACCATAATTCACCACACTGGTCAGTGCGAGTTCGTGAAATGGATGGCCAGGGTTGGCTCAGATACCATTCGCTACCGATGTTGGCCATGCCCCGGATTCAAACTCAGGCTAATGGGTTGTTTGTAGCAGCACAGCGTGTTAACCACTGCACCATTGCTCCATCCATCCAAATTAGTATGAATAGACCTGTTAATATAATAACACTGTGTAACACAATTTTTGTTCCTGGATAGTAAGTGTTATTTCCTAATTATGCCTAAAAAGTATAGAAAATGACCATTATTCCCCACAAACTTTGCTTTTGTGACCAGGACAGTGATACATGTATTTTGAAATGTACCTTTTCTCAATGAGAAAACGGGCGAATTTGAGACTTTTCGTTCACATAAAGTCAGAAAAAAAACATGAATCAAAATTAACATGTAATTATACTAAAGTAATACAAAAATGACTACAAAAGATTCAGAAGTGAGTAGTTTTTCGAGATTTACGATTATACTGTAAATCACTTTCATAAATCAGCCCCCAAATGTAGTCTCCCATCATGTTCTTGTTGTACAGTCCTTGGTAGCAGCGTTCAAAGTCCAGCATATCCTGGTGGAATCGCTCGCCTTGCTCCTCCGAGTACGCTCCCATGTTCTCCTTGAATTTATCAAGATGAGCATCAAGGATATGGACTTTGAGGGACATCCTATAACCTATTATGCCGTAGTTCTTCACCAGAGTCTCAACTAGCTCCACATAGTTTTCGACCTTGTGATTGCCCAAGAAGCCACGAACCATTGCGAAAAAAGTTACAAATCGCTTTCTCCTTAGTAGTGAGCTACTTGGATAATTCTTTGCACTCCAGGTTCTTCTTTATCTGTGGTCCAACGAAGACACCGGCTTTGACCTTTGCCTCAGACAGCTTAGGGAAGAAGTCTTGAAGGTGCTTGAAGGCTGCCGACTCCTTATCTACAGGTCTGACAAATGGTTTCATAAGGCTCAATTTGATGTGTAGTGGTGGCATCACCACCAGTGGCTCCCACTTGACGTTGTTTCTCCCCACAGAGAACTCGGTCCACTGTGGCCAGTCCCGCCTGTGTGTGTGCGCCTTGGTGTCCCTGCTTTCACAAAGGCAAAGATATCAGGGAAACTTGAAAAACCCGCCTTGGAGACCCATCAGGAATGCCACCATTTTGAAGTCTCTGATGACCTCCCAGCCATACTCATCATACTTCAAGGCATCCAGCAAGGTCTTGATGCTGTTATATTCCTCTTTGAGGTGCACCGAGTGAGCCAGGGGAAGAGACGGGTACTTGTTACCATTATGGAGCAGCACGGCTTTGAGGCTCCTGGATGAGCTGTCAATGAAGAGGCGCCACTCATTCTGGTTACAGGCGATTCCAATTGCCTCGAAGTGGTTGAGGTCTTTTTGGTTGGGGTAGGATGGGTTTCTCTCCTCAGCTCTCCACCTCTGGAATTGTCATCTGGATCTAAAACATCTTCATCGCTTTTGTACAGAGTACTTTTTTGCTCTTGTCTTGATAAATTGGCCGCAGACATAGCAAAATGCATCTGCCAGATTATTGCAGCCTCTTGATGCCATCTCAGAAAAATGCAGATATGTATCCACTTAGGCAGCTGGAACTAAACTGAATTGGTGGGCTTAAGGCCACTGTATTTATACTACTATTGATATTACTGGAAAGTTCTTGAATGTTCTAGAAGTTACTCCAAGTTTACTCAGCACTGAATCTATCTGGAATATTCTGGAAATTATGTACATTTCAAAATGTGATTGTCCTGGTCCCAAAAGCAAAGTTTGTGGGGAATAATAGACATTTTCTGTACTTTTGAGGCATAAGCAATTAGGAAATAACACTTACTACCCAGGAAGAAAAAAGGAAAAAAAATGTTACAGAGTGTAATCTAATGCTAGTGGCTGTTATATTTTACAACTAAGTTACATGGATGTGGTTTCAAATGCGCTTAACCTCCCATTCTCTGAACTCTTTGTTTAATGGCAATCGTTGCCAAGTCATCAATTCCCAAGGAGGAGCGTTACCTGATCAAACAAAGGACGTCAAAACCACCAAGACTTTATAGGCTACCAAAGATTATCAAACCTGATGTCCCATTAAGACCCATACTTAGTACAATCGGCACTGCCACATACAAATTAGCACAATACGTAATGAAACAAATACAGCCCTTCATCGGTAGGACCTCTTCATTCATTAAAAACACTGAACATCTCTTAAATATAATTAAAGATATTAAGCTTAACTCTAATGATATTTTCGTAAGTTTTGATGTGATCTCTCTACTCAGGAGGGTTCTGGTAATGAACACAGGTTTAGCCAAATATATCTCAAGACTAGCTGACCACTGTCTAAAGAACACCTATTTCTTGTGGAAAGGGATTCTATAAACAAAAGGAAGTAGCAGCAATGGGCTCTCATTTGTCTCCTGTGATTGCGAATTTGTACATGGAAGATTTTGAAGCAATAGCTACAAGCACACTAAGCCCCTCTGCTTGGTTTAAATACGTGGATGACACATTGGTGGTCTGGCCACACGTAAAAGATACACTTAACGAATTTATAAATCAATCTCAACTCGCAAACCCCGTCCATCCAGTTCACCATGGAAATGGAAGCTAACAGAACTCTTCCATTTCTGGATATTCTGCTTGGGCGCAGTTGAAATAGTAAAATAACACACAGCATTTTCCGAAATAAAATTCACACTGACGCTTATCAGAATGCAGTCACATCACCCCACACAGAAATCCTCTCTCATCAAGATGCTCATACATCGAGCTAAGAAAGTGTCAGATGGTCATAGTCTGATAAGTGAAATTAAACATTTCGATTTAAAGCTTTCGTGACTGCAGGGATTCATCTTCTTGGTTCTTTCGGTAAAGTCACGTAGAAGGGAAGTAATAAAATAATAAAAATAAAACATAATAAAATAAAATAATTCTCACGACGTTTCGGCTACAACGCAAGCAGCCGTCTTCAGGTGAAGAATGAGACAATGCCAAACGACATGTCTCGGACCGCATCCGTGAACATAAAGCAGACCTGAAACACGGTAGGACAAACACCTCAGCCGTGGCAGATCTCCTGTTACAACTCAGTGGGCTCACATGACATTGACTTCTCCAAGACAGATGTTCTCTGCAAGCCATCTGGCTATCATGAGAGATTCGTTCATGAGGCGATCCACATGTACAAACACAGAGACAATTTCAACCGAGAAGATGGATTCTGGCTTAGCAATCATTGGAAGGACGTAATAAACCATTTCGGATCTTAACTGATTGTGTTCACGTTTACGGTGACTTTCAGACCGCGTTCCACTCACTGGCATTGTATTCTCCGCAGGGAATGGATTCTTTGCTCCGCTGCAAGTTTTCCCACCACGACTCACCCATTGACACGACGGTCAATGGTACAGTGTATAATAACAAATAGTATAATATTTATATGCTTAATACAATGTACAAAGTAATATATAGTATCGTAATTGTATAGTAAACATATAGCAGTGTGATACACATTAGGGTGGGTAGAATAATACATAGTGTTATATTAAAATGTATAAGGTGGTTTATAGCAATATAGTATATAGTTTAATGTTGGGTTTGTCTATGGCAGTATATAGTACGGTGTATGCTCGTGTGATGTAAGAGAATAAAGTTTAGATGGAAGCATATTATATAATTTTTACGACGTAGAATTGTAATGTATTACTTGCTGTTAGTAACTCAGCTTATTGTAGAGTATAGTAAGTATACTGATGATGCTATGCAGTTTATACTTTAGTTTTTTATGTAGTTTATACTTTAGTTTTCTACGTGGTTGTTTAGTAACTGCAGCTGCATACTATTAAAATTCCTTTCCTTTGTTAATGCTACTCCCTGCACCCTCCCTTGGTGTTGTTGATCCTGCATAATGCATGGGCATAATATGACTTTGAAACCCCCCCGCCCACCTCCTACGCATTTCCCATGAATATGCTAAATTCCTCTTGATATGCACATTCTTTTTGTTAAGGCACTCTTCTCCCACCTCCAACTCAGCTTATATATAAGCTCCTAGCTTGGCATTGTCTCATTCTTCACCTGAAGACGGCTGCTTGCGTTGTAGCCGAAACGTCGTGAGAATTATTTTATTTTATTATGTTTTATTTTATTATTTTATTACTTCCCTTCTACGTGACTTTACCGAAAGAACCAAGAAGATGAAATTAAACATGTTAAAGGAGCGCTACAATTGAACTGTTACAATGATGCACAAATCAACAGGGTACTGAATGCCAAAACCAAATCAAATAATACGAGTGTTGAAACTGGCCAAGTAATTAAAACTATTAAAATACCGTACATTGCGGGAGTAACTGATAAACTAGCCAGATTTTTGGAAAAACAAACATCCAAGTCAGATTTGGCACGGTACATAAAATACATAAATTAATATCTGGTACAAAAGATGTATTATCGAAGCTATCAACAGAATGTGTGTACAGGATTAATTGCTCTTGTGGCAAATGCTATGTTGGGCAGACAGGAGGAATGATCAGCACGAGACTAAAAGAACACCAAAGGAACATTAAATACTCCCAAATACAACTGTCGGCAGTGGTAGAACATGCGTGCCAACAAGGACACTCAATTGATTTTGATAATGTTAAAGTTCCGTGCAAAACTAGTTACTACTGGTCAAGACGAATTAGAGAATAAAACCGAAATTGAGAGAAATCAAATTAATTTTAAGTGTTCGGATAGCTACAGGCTGCTGCTTGGAAGCGAATCATCAAATAATACATTGTTGAAATGCATGCCAATACAGGTGACCATACTTCAATAGGGATTACCGTTGGTACGGCTATTTTAGTACACACAATCAACAGGAAGTACAAGAACAATTGACTTGCATAATGCGCATGCATAATGTTCGTTGATTAACATATAAATAACCCAAACGACAATGGATACCCAATGTCATTTATATGCATTCATTAATTCCCCCCCCCGCCGCATTTCGCGCAAGAAGAGCACACAAGTGACGTCATCACATCTACCCCTCGATTTAAGGAACGAAACAGGAAGACTTCTCCACAAATCTGGCTATCGCCCGATGAAGCTAATTGTAATTACTGGCGAAACGTCGTACTCAGATTGTTAATGTGCTGTACTACTAACGATTTGGCATGTTCTATTTACGTGACAAACCTTACTAATTGGCTGTCGGGTGGTGGCGGGTTTAGCGACACATTTATATTCACGCGATCTAACCTATTGTTTAACCCATATATCATAACAACATCACAACAGCAAACAAAATACATCGCGCGTTCCAATGCACATGCGCCATGGTGTGCTGGCACACACAGGATGGCAGCACTTGTTAGGCAGCTGATATGCACAGCAAGGGGATAAACAATACCAAGTTAACTTTGCAGCGTGGCAACACAAAGGAGCGTTGAGACTTTTTCCAATTTAGTTTCTTTTTAGTAATAGACAGAAACATCTTACTGCAATCATCATCATTAACACTGCCTCAAAAGTTCCACAGTACCGAGGCCTATAAAAAAAAATCTGTTATGAGGCCATGTTAATGACTACAATAGGAATGTGCTTTTGGTTTAAGAAAATGAACAGTTTGTTGACATAAAAAGCACAATTAATTAAACCTCCACAATTGAATATAAGCTGTGCTACCGTGAACAACTGAACAAAGCGTCTATTTGAAAGAAAGTATAGTAAAAGCAATCCCAGCTGCACATGTATGCAGCAAAGCTTAACATTTTGGTTCAAGTTCAAGTTTGAGAGCTCCCTTCATGGTTACTGCTGTATAATTAAACACTTTATCACCACAGCAGGAGCTAATTCAGTTTTTTTTCTCCATCATTTGAGTAATGGCTTTGTACAGGAGCTGATTTTGTCGGTGACGGTTCATCATTGTTGCGTCTTTAATTAACCTTGTGCGATAACTGATAAGCCAGTCACGGCTTTCACGCCAGAGTAACAAGCCAGTCAGTAATGCAGATGCAAACAATCGCTATGTGCCAGCGTGACAGCAGGATGGATTAGTGCTGGGGAAAAAATCCGAGAGAAATACATTATACGCGATGCTACGTTTCAGCAAACGGGCCTCTTCCAGGTGCCGCTTGCATGGCGCAGGAAATCCCAGAGGGAACGGCGGGGCAGCTTGTATCGCAGGGTGACACACTGACAGCTGTTGGTCCAAACCAAAGAAGCGGTAGTTTCGTTCTCCACGGACCAAAGGGCCGCCCTGCCCATATGTAGATTCGTACATTACCATGCCTGCAGCAAGCCTTGTTATTGGCATGGAGACACATTTATTGCTTTTCCAGACATATTTCAGAATTATGCATTACTGCCCCACATCCAAAAAAGGCTATAATTCCTGAAGCATTACTGTTTTTTTTTTTTAAAACAGAGCAGAACAGTGGAATATTGCAAAAGCAAATAATCTTACACTGAAAAGCATTTTTTGCCTCATATCAAAGTGCTAGTGTGTGTGTATCCAGTTTATTAATTTTCTCATGGAAAAAACTATGTATCGCTGCCAACCTGCCTCTGCTGTGACTGCGGGCAGGTGAGGAGTCAGAGTTCTTTGATGCATTAACTCTCTCACACATTAACTCTCTCACACATGGATTTTGAATGCTTTAGCAGCACTGTACTTCCAGTTATCAAACTTGTATTATTATTAAAGCATTCAGCTGTACAAAATAATAATCTGCACCTTTGATTGACTATTTTGTCATAAAGTTTAGTTTTTCTGTGTTTATAATATGTAATGTCTTTGTGAATCCTTCATGCGTCAAGGGAGTCCATGATCAGATCACCCAGAAAGTGCCCGATTCTCGTGAGGTCTCAGAAGCTAAGCAAAGCTGAGCCTGGACAGCGCTTTGATGGACCACCGCCACAGATGGCAGGTTGTCATAGACGGCTATGGTACTATGTGGTGGGCAGAAAGAGGGCACCGCAAGAAAGTCCACTGGTGTACTTTATGTGCTCCTCCGTGTATGCGCCCCCACCTTCGCCAACCCACACTGACCAGCATGACAACGTATGGGCAAAAAAACTCGATGGCCTGCACGGCGTGGGAAGGCCAGTCGTGGATTAACAAAAAGGCTGAAAATGGACATAGTGTAGAATGGACATGTATCAAGGAAACCGTCAACTGGGTCTCGAGACTCTGTGTCAGAAGGACCCTACTGAGGCTATTTGACCAAGTCCATTATTCAGTATTTTTTTGTTATCACATCCAAACTCACACCAATTGCTTCAACGCCTCCCTTCTCTTCAAGGCCAAGGCAACCTGCCAGTGACAAAGAGCAGTGTATGTGTCTGCTGTAAAAGGCAAGTTAGGAGGCCAAGGCAAACAGTGTCCCCTCTCCCTGCACTTTACAAAGTAAGCAGACCGATTCACACGCCACACACACACACACGTCGCCCTGCTAAACCATATGCACTGATTGTTCACACGCAGAAGAAAAAAACCCACCAGATTTAATTTGGAACAATTCAACATTCCTGGCACGTTTTAGAAATCTCAACTTACTTTGGCTATAATATTGGAGCCGATTATAGAGTCCATTCCCTTTATGCATGAAAAATTGTACAGCAGAGAGGCGCGTGTCTGTAAGTACATACCAAATAGACTTCCGCATATTCTAGAGATAAAGTTTTGAGAGTAGGAAAACGTAATGCAATCAAAAGTTGTACCAACCCAATAGTAGGCCTGTGGTGAAGCCCTGTATTTATATGCCAATCATACAAAATACTGGGGGTAACTAAATTCAAATACAGTGTCAAGCACAATTTTAAAATCTTTTCCAAACGTTTTATGATTTCCCCTCTTACACGGTCCGCATGCGGGAATTTATAACACATGTACCAGATGGCATCAACTAAATAAGAATGATAACGGAAGTCATCAGAAGGGGAAAGTAGAACTGGATTGAATACACTCGACGAGGGAATGGTGTGATGAAGGATATTATAAAATGAAGAAGTGAAGGGAAAAGAAGGAGAGGAAGGCCAATGTTTGGGATGTTGGACGCGTTGAGGAAAGGGTCGTCTGTGAAAATGAAGAAGACGGCAGAGAAACGAGGAGGGAGAGGGTGGCAGCCAAGGAGCAGAAGAACAAGAAGAACGTAATGTACATGTATTATTGTGATTATGATTGGGAAAACGTGTCTGAAACATAGTCAAATGAAATACTTGTGGCTCTCCGCTAATTTGACCACAAAAAAGTGAGCTTTTATTTTTACGTTCCTCTGGGTGCGGGGTGAGTACAACAAACTAAGCAACAAAAGCAGTCTCTAAGGAAATGAGTTTTCAAACTAGATTTAAAAGTGCATAGCTCCAGTGGCTTCCTAATATCGGAAGGAAGAGCGTTCCAGATGGCCACAGCAGCGCATCTGAAAGCGTGCAATGCAGTGACCGTCTTTGTTCGATGGCTAGCCAAACGCAGCAAAGGACCAACGGCCACTTCCCAGACGTTATGTCTGTCGCCCTTAGGCAACCTGATCCCTTCATGTCAGTAAGCAGGGTTGAGCCTTGAGAGTGCTGTAGATAGTGAAGTATGGTAAAAGATAACCCCCATAATCCACATGACATGGGTCGGAACTCATCCAGCAGTTGATTGAGAACAAAAGGGATATTAATGTGCATGGTCAGCCACTATACGTCTGTGTATGTGTGCTGTCAACAAGCATGGGTAAGCAACTACTATATGGTACCACGATTGCTACTGACTGCATCAAGCCAATGAATTATTAATTACCACATCCCCCGCACTACCGATTTCACAAGACAGTGGATCAGAAGGTCACGTGTGGTGAAGTAAAGTACGGCTACTCCCACCTCTCCCAAGTTTTCTGGCCAGAGTGGAAGAATCGGCCACAATACACTCTCGAGAGCTCCCTCGGGTCGAGGTTTTTCGAGCAGTGGCATAAGCAAAGCATTTGCAGGAGTGCACCTTTACCATTACTGATTTCCCAATCCTATTTGGTGAACGTGGTGCTTCCTCCATATTTCGCGTCGCGTCTCGCAGACGAATTAAATTATTCCTTGAGGACAATGCCACCTTGCAGGGGGGGGGGGGGGCAAGGGCCTTGACATGCACGCAGGAGGACTGCCTCACCACTCACTGCCAGCCCGAGGTCTCCCTTCCCGTTCAGGTGGAACAGCTGACATTAATAACCACGTGTCAGCTTTTCAGGAGCTCTGCTTTGTGCAACATTTAAGGGGATTTATTTTTTTACATAATAGCCTCATGCTATGAAAGTGTGCAAGAGATACAATTCAGGGACATTTGTAAATACAGTTTAAGTGGCGGTTTGACATCCATGTAAGGAGCCCCATTAAATCCTGCACCAAACATCATAATGCAGATCATTTTGCCCTATAGACTGAGGGAACACGATGTTTTTGAACACCTATTGAGACGAGAATGGCAAACAAGACAATGGTTTGGCCAGCATCATTGCCTTACCACCGCCGAATTTGTCCAAGCAACACGAAGCAGGTCGTCATTTCAGGCAGGGTTAGCTTAGAGGAGGCTCAGGCAAGGTTCGGATTATAGTCACCACCTATGTTATTCAAGGCCAAGAGTCAAAGCTAGTTTGATATGTCCTACTGCCATTATAGCACAAATCTGGTAGCGCTCAACACACACGCTCACACGAATATACTATTGGCCCTTTCACAGCCAGAAAATAACACTGTTACAAACACAATTATTGGCAACAATGTGGCCATTCAACTACGATATGCTTAGGGTCCAAGAATGAAAGATATTATGAAAAACCTGTCCATCAGAAGCAACCTGCTTACATATAAACTGAAATAAAAGAAGTGCCATTTCAATGCATTTATCAAACCCACTGAATTGCAATTTACGTGATTGGAATAAAATGAGCGAATGCAATCAGCGCACGGCAGATACGTATGTGCTAGACGCCAAAATCCAAGCTATTGTATTTAAAATCCAGACTTGTTTGAGACGTGTCTCATCGGCATTCCGAGACATGCCACGTTCTCCTTACAGGAAGTCTTAACAAAGGAAGGCAAAATTTGATCAGCTTCTAGCTGTCTGCAATACTATTTGTATTATCGTGATTACATTTGCTGAAATAATGATGTCTTTGTTTGGTAACGTTTAAACATTCCTTGCTGTGAAACTGATATACATATTCCACCACTTGTCACGACTCCCCCCCACCAGCCCCCCATCCACCTCCTTCCACCTCTTTCCAACCAATTAAACTGTATTTTCTTTACAAATCAAAATAAGTGTTAAGATTTTACGAAAAGAAACTGCAACCAACTGCCAGAAAATTCCACGAGAAAATTCCCACCGGGGGAAACGTTGACCTTGCAGCCAGCATTACCCCGCGGTCAGTCTGAAAGACTATGAATGTGAGTTAGGGAGCTGTCCTGTGGATTTGCTCCATTGGCTTTACTATGGAGGTGCAAAAATACCTGACCATTGTGAACTGGGCACTTTGTACAAAGGGGAGGCACCTGCAAATCCCCCTCTGTGTGGCCAGTTGCCCCGGCCACCTTCCATGGCTGAGCAGCGCTGAGTTAGGGAGCGCATCGGACCAATGGTGCGATTATTTCCTCCTCACGAGGATGGGGAAACACCCTCTAAATACTCCTCGGGGAGCCATGTGGGTCACATGAGGCCATCGAGGAAGCCAGTTTCCCGAGCACCGTCCTCATGTCGTACGTGGGCCATCATAATAATAACAACGGAGGGAATGTGTCAAGCCATATGACATGGAGTTTGGCCCCGGATCTACAAGGCGTGTCATATACGGTTGTAAATTACCACGTTGCGGACTGATGCAACATCACACAGCTCTCTGTGTGAGAGATGGGAATGAGTCAATATAAATGAAAAAAAAACACCCTTCATGGTATAAAGAAAACACACACTTTACACAAGCGCTGTTGGGTGAGCGGTTTCATATGAATGTGACTTTGAGTTTATATTATTATGTGTTTCAAATAAATTATAGCAACCTCGAGTGCGGCTCCTTCCCGGTGGAGCAACACACAGGCCTCTGCGAATTCTGGAAACACAAACAGAGTGGCATGGGGCACGAGTGAAATTGGCTGCATGTTACAAAACACGAAAGTAGCCAACACCCACTGGACCAGAGCCCAATTGCCGGGCGTCCTGCCAGATGCCGCTCACTTTTCGTTGTTAGCCGCTGCTGCACTCTGGTGCAGGCCCAATACACGCGGGGATGCTCCGTGCACACAAATTTAACTTTGAAATGCCTACGTTCTCACGAGCTATTTAGTCAACAATACATGTGCACCGATTCCCATGATTCAATCTTCAGGTGAAGCAGACAGATTGATACCACCTGCCAGAAACAAAAAGTAACTTTGATCATTGTAATGAAATTGCAATTATCGCTAATTAAAATGTAATGCATTGTGTGTGAGCATCTCATGTGTTTGTAGTTTTTCAAGGACACAACACGTTATTTGCAACATGTTTTTCTAACTGCGTACCAGAACTGAATACAAAAACAACACGATGTTTCTGAAAAATATAAGGGGAAAAAGTATGTTTATTGGTTAAGTATGGTGTAGAGTTTACATATGATTTTAAAGACTTTTTAAAAATGTATTTCCATTACACGTTTGCATGTGACAACCGGAACTGACCTAATTTTCTCAGTTGAAAAACTAACAAAAATGTGATGCATAAGCGAAAAAGGGGATTCTCAATCAAATGTTCTACCCTAACTCAAGAGGCCTACCAGTAAAGCAAACATCATAAGATGCCATTGCATCTTCATAAGAGCTCTATATTTTCACGTTATATCTGTTGTTTGTTGAAATGTGGCAAAACAAATCTGGGAATTCACATATTCGTATATTAATCAATCAGATGTGTCAAAGCAAATTCGGTGCGTACTTACAGTTGTATTTGTGATGCCGCCGCCGTGAAGCCGCTCGGCGGGCGCCCCATCTACGACCTCGCCACCACCAAGCGACGGGGCCGACCCCGCTTCCCCCTCACCGCCCTCCACATAAACACACCCTCACACATTTTCCCACCTAGAGCTCCGAGAGGAGGTCTCCTGGCCGGCAGGTTTTTACCCGAAAGCCCTCATAGGGATAATCTTCACGGTTTCCTGCGGCCAGGGAATTGGGCGACCTCCCCCGATGCTGGTTTACACCGCGGCGCTGTGACCCGGGTTAAGATTGTATGGTCACGGCGAGGGCTGTCCAGCCACCACGGTTGAAACTCACTCCCCCCCCCCACACACGTATCGACTAGGCAGGCAGGGGTCCGCAATCCATAAATGAACGGCGGGAAAACGGGACCCCGCCCACTGTTCGACTAGACGACGCAATACACAAGCGAACGGCGGGAAAACGGGGCCCCGCCCACTGATTGATGAGACGACGTAATCCGTCGCGCTAACCAGATTCGAACCGCCCGAAGCCAGCCAGGGGACAGGTGAAGCACTTTGATTGGCCAGCGGAGCGGGACCCCCTGTGAGGTGAGGAGGATAAAGAGCGGGTGAGGGAAGGATAGAGGACTTCTTCTCCAGTCAGCTCCCGTGCCGTCAACTCCGGAATCCAGCGACTCGAACGTCCGTGAGACATTTCGACGCGCTGCAAGGACAAAGCCGACAAGAGCGTCTAACTGTGATTGAAAGAGAGAGTGGTGAGACTTAGTATAAAAACCAATCCGCTTAGGGCCTATTGAATTAGATAAATCGGGTACAGACCCTTGGGAAATAGTGTAGGCCTGCCTTGTCGATCCTTACTGACTCAATAGTGGCTCACAGTACGCCGGTAATAAATCATTAATAACTAATCGTAGCCTCGTGTGGTTTCGATGAGATTGTGAACGTGTGTGGTGCTGGGTGTACGTACACTCACAGAGTGTGAGCGCTATGCGGGGCTGCGTGAGGGGAAGAGTGTGAACGCGCGCGGTGCTGTGTGTACGTACGCTCACAGCGTGTGAGTGCTGCGCGGGGCTGTGTGAGGGGAGGTGTCGCGTTTGTAACGTGGGTGGTCCGTGTTGAGACGCGTGCTGCGTCAGGGCTTACACCCACCGAAAACACCTTTCTACGGCCCCTTTAAACGAGCGTTATCACCCGCTCACGGCGGCCGCGTGTGTGCGAGCAACGCCACGGCCCTCCGACCTCCGACCCCCAGCTGCCAGGCGATTTCTAGAGCGAGCACGGAGTTGAACAGTAACGTGCGGGTAATTATTACCAATGTTTGAGGGAAGGCACGAGGAGGGTGTTTGAATGAACAAGGTGGCTAAGGGACCAGCCGAGAGTCATGTCTCATAGAGAGGAATCGGGGTGCAGTAGCCCCTACATATTCTCGTTACTTTATTCCAAAGCGCGTTTCTAAAACGCGAGGGGGTATTTTAACATTAAATGTCTTTCATGACATTGTAACACATGACATGGCCATTCCCTTAACACAGCTGCAGTTAAGCATGATGATAGAGCAGCAAGAAGCCACACAAAAGCAAGGCATCCTCACGCACGGTTGCTAATGAGACTCTACAAACCATGAAGCGGAGGCATTAGTACGATGCCCACAAGGTACACTTTAACAGGAACATGCTGTGCCAAAATCCGCATTGAAGCCAACGTGGCCCCACTGTGGAGCAGTGCTAACTGCTAGCCTGTAACATTTGAGACCCCAAGGTTAAAACCAAGATGAGCTCAGGCAGCCCGCGCAACATCCCCCCTGCCTCCGTAAAATTCCCTTGCGCTAGATTTTAAGCAAAGGCACGTCATTAAAGTACCACAGCTGGGGATTTGCCGGAAAGCTGTAATTGTGGCAATTAAGTCGAGGCACGCTGAGGCAATCGGCGAAGAGTACAGTCTCCGATGTCCACTCAGCCGGTCCTGTAATGCTGATCGTGCTCGTCAGAGGCGGATGCGGCACATGACTCGCAGAGACACCTGAGGCTCCGTCTCTTTGTTCATTCGCTAAGTCCCTTGGCTTTGCCACGACAATCGAGGCTACTGTTTGTGGCTATCCCCACACAGAGTGCCTCAGTGACATAACTTCTCTGGGGAAGTCAAACTAAGGGTGGGATGAGCCGGCCTGGTGGTGTAGGAGTGAGGGCAGAGGGATGCGCATGTGGGTGTGCATGTGTAGGGGTGATACGCACTGGCAGTAGGGATCGTGGGGCAGCGCGTGGTGATTGGCTGTGTAGTGGTGACGCGCGCTGACAGTGATGGATCGTGTGGCAGCGCGTGGTGATTGGTTGTGTGCGCTGACACAAGCTGGAAAAAGGGATCGTGTGGCAGCGCGTGGTGATTGGTCGACTAGGGTGGGTGCTCACATCGCGGTCCGCATAGGCTCCGTCTCCTCGGGAGCGGAGGGCTATATAAGGCGGTGCGCGCGGGCGCTCGAGGAGTTGGTGACCAGTGAAGACGGAAGACGGAGGAGGAAGAGATAGGGCCCTGAGACACCTAGTCCCGCTGTCCTTGTAAGGACCGGGACCCTGTGTGGCTCAGAGGCGGGACCTTGGGACCCGGGGGCCGGACGTCCGTGTGAGGGCCGGGCCGCGGGACCCAGTGGTCGTGACCCATACCCCAGCTGGGGTGGGTCTGTAGGTTCCCCCGGATGCTACGGGGCTGGAATGCCTGTGTGTGTGTAGCCGGGTGGAACGTGTAGCGTGAGCTGTAGTGACCACACGTGTTATTGTGGCAAGACAAGTGTTAATAAAGTGTGCTACCCGTCAAGTGGTCTCCCGCCGTAATTTACAATACTACAACTGGCGTCAGGAGTGAAACAGTCTTCCAGCCATGGATACCAGGAAGACTCATCGGACTCACGAGTGTGACCGGGAGGAAAACCACGACGACTCGGGCCAGCAGGCATCAGGGGGAGAAGAGGAGGAGATGCCGGCGCCACAGGACCCCTCATGGGCGCCCAACGAGCGGCTGGGGGCTGATGCCGGACTCCGCGACGCGCACTCCCGCCTGGCAGAGCTACTACTCTCCGCGGCGTCCATCCTAGCGGAGATCACCACGTCTGGAAGAGCGAGAACGTCGACGGACATTGAAAGGGCTCGCGTTGCTGATTCCCGCCAAAATGACTTTGAAATTCCCGCCATTTCTGCTGAGCGGCCATCTATTGGCGGGAACTGCGAGCAACACGTGGTGGGAGTCCTCCAATCCCTGCCGCTTACGTAATCAGCGCGCGCTACGGGCCGCCATCAGCCACCCGCCATAGGGGCCGCCATTTTGCAGGTCGACGGTGCGGCGCGGGAGAGTCACGAGGCAGAGGACGACATCATTTTCCAGCAGCGTCTTCCCGCGTTGACAGCCTTCAAGGCGGAAGGCGAGGACTGGGGCGCATTCCAGCGAAGATTTCTCGCCCATCAAGAGATGTCGGCCTGGTCCGACGCTACGGCGCTGCGGGCACTGCCTGCCATGTTGGACGACAACGCGCTCGCGGACTTCAGGTCCGCACCGAGATCGGCCCGCTCCACGCTCAAGGCTGCGCTGGGCCTCATGGCCAAAGTGTACAGACCACCTTCGGCCTGCCGCCACCAATTTTACGAGCGACGGAAGGCGGACACGGAGACCGCGCTCGCCTACCGCACGGCGTTGTTGGCTCTCACCGACGCCGCGTTCCCTCGTATGGACGAGGAGGGGCAGGACGCTATGGTTTTGGAACAACTGCTGAAGTTGGCGCAGGACCTGGGGGTCCCCATCAACACAGCCGACGAAGTGGACATATGTTCGTTGCGTGTTGCAACGAGTATCCAGGCGCACGAGGTCCTGAAGCGGAAACAGGTGGTCGTCTGCACTGCTGCCGCGGTCTCAGCTCCGGCCCCGGTGGTCACCGAGCCCCAAGTCGTTCGCCCACGGAAGGAGGCGTTCACTGCAGCACGACCGGGGGATTGGACGTCGGGGGGTCGGTCGCCTCTGCGATCGACCCGCAAGCTGGAGCAACCGAGACCTCCGACGTCCCTCATCACGTGCTACAACTGCGGCCTTCGGCGCAACGTGGCGTCCGGGTGCCGCGCTCCACGTCAGCGCGCCACGGGACCTCGGCTGGACGACGATCAAGGCCCCAAGTCGTCCCAACTACCCCCGGCAAGTCGCGGCACTTCACATGCTCGGCCTACATACACGACACACATGGGCCGTCGATTTGCGGCGGAGGATGTGCGATTGGGGGTCGGGGATTCGGTTCGGAGAGGGGGGTTCGTACGGGGCCGGGGGGACATTAAATGGTCCGAGTTGGGCCACAGAATAGTGGCTGCGTCGGCCGGTTCGTCGGTCGTTACGGGATTCATAGACGGGGTCGAGGTCAGGGTGTTGGTGGACACGGGAGCGTCGGCGACTATAATTTTTGACCTCATTCATAACATTCTCCCCGTCCAATGTCGACCTCTGCTTCCGGTGGACGTGCCATTTTACGCGGCAAATGGGGGCTCTTTGGGTATTATCGGTCAGATTCGGGCGACCATTTGCATAGGGGATATTAAATTGGCGGGACCTGTTTTCATCTCCTCTTCCCTAGCGGTTCCTTGTCTGTTGGGCACAGATTTTTTGGCTAAGATGCCCATTAAAATTCTCGTGGATCAACGTTGTATTGAGCTGCCATCGGGTCGCCGTATTTCATTTTTATCTAACCCTACTGAAATACGGACGGCGTGCGCGACGATCCAAGCGCTAGTGACACAGACGGTGCACGTGCCCCCGGGTTCGCAGATGTTGATACCCCTCCGGTTGCGGAAGCCATTGGGTGGGGAGACTGCGGGACAAGGCGTGCTTTTGGGTCCATCGAATAGAGCTGTCGGGGGTCTGGATTTGGCGGTGGCTCAAACGTTGGTTCGGGCTGACGGGGACCCGTTCGTTATGGTTTTAAACGCTGGTTCGCGGCCGGCCGTTATTCCGCAGGGCACCGTGCTTGCTCACGCGGCACGGGTCCCTGCGGAAGAGCGCCTTATTGCACATGTTGATCCCGTCCCGGCGCAGAAAATTCTATCGGGTGATGACCTTGAATGGGTCGATTCGCTGTGTGCGGACTCCAGTGATTTGTCAAGGGTGCAATTGGGTGCGCTGCGCGCTCTGCTGATCGAATTCTCCGATGTGTTCAGCAAGCACAAATATGATATTGGGTGCACGGACCTGTTACGCCACCACATTGAAACAGGCGATGCGGCACCAGTCCGGCAGAATCCCTTCCGGCTGAGTCCTGCCGAGAAGGAACACGTTCAATCGGCCGTCAATGACATGCTGACGGCCGACATCATTTCGCCCTCATCCAGTCCGTGGGGAGCACCTATCGTTCTGGTTAAAAAGCAAGACGGGTCCTTGCGTTTTTGTGTAGATTTCCATCACCTGAATAAAATCTCTGTGGCTGACGCATATCCGCTCCCCAGAATGGATGAGTCCCTGGACGCATTGTCCGGGGCGCGGTATTTTTCTACACTTGACTTACTGTCGGGATTCTGGCAGCTGCCACTCGACGATGAGTCTAAACCTAAGACAGCATTCCGGACCCCAGGGGGCCTGTTCCAGTTTAATCGGTTGCCCATGGGACTCCACTCCGCTCCCGCGACGTTTCAGCGCCTTATGGAATTGGTTTTGTCGGGTCTGCAATGGGATACTTGCTTAATTTACCTTGACGATGTCATTGTTTTCAGTAAAACTTTTGAGGAACACCTCCAGCGATTAAGAGGGGTGTTCTTGCGGATGCGATCGGCTAAGTTGAAGTTTAAACCGGTGAAATGCCACCTTCGGAAATCCGTGAGGTACTTGGGCCACATTGTCGATTCTTCAGGGATCTCCACCGATCCCGCGAAGACGAACTGTGTCAGTTCATGGCCAACGCCCACGTCGGTTTCTGAGGTCCGCAGCTTCATTGGTTTTGCTTCCTACTACCGCCGATTCGTTGAGCATTTCGCCACCATTGCCAAACCCTTGCACGCTCTAACAGCCAAAGGAGTCAGGTTTCAATGGGGGCCAGAGGAGGAGGCCGCGTTCTGCTCCCTCCAGGACGCCTTGGTGGGTGCCCCGCCCTTACGTTACCCTGACTTTACGAGTCCCTTCTTGCTGGATACTGATGCTAGTAACACGGGCATTGGGGGGGTGCTCTCACAGGTCGTTGGGGGAGTTGAACGGGTGGTCGCCTATGGTAGCAGGGTTTTGTCGCCTGCGGAACAGCGCTACTGCGTCACCCGTCGCGAGTTGCTGGCTATTGTTTTTTTTGTACAGCAATTTAGACCTTATCTCTATGGCCGTCATTTTACGGTCCGGACGGACCACGCGGCGCTTCAGTATTCATTGAGGGTCGCCCAACCCTCGGGCCAATTGTCACGGTGGTTGGAAGTCCTCCACGACTATCAATTTACGACCACTTACCGTAAGGGGTTGCGCCACACCAACGCGGATGCCCTGTCGCGGTTGTCGCCTCGTCCCGAATGTGCGTGCTTGATGGGGTCGGCGCGCTGTAAACCGCCAGGTGCTGTACCCGAGAGTGAGTTGGTCGCGGCCGCGAATGCGCCGATGGTTGCCGTTCCCGCTACCCCTGCGGGCGGGGACTTGCTACTCTCACTGTCTCTCGTTGAGTGGGGCCGACTCCAGATGGCTGACAGCTCCCTGCTAGCGTTGCGTCGCAGGGCGGGGGGTCCCGAGGAGAGTCGAAAGCGAGCTGGCTCCTGGCTGCTCAAGCAGGGCCTGCTAATGAGATGGGACAATATGTCCCGGCGGCACGCACCCGTCGTGCCTTCCGCTATGCGGGGCAAAGTTGTTCTGGCCGCACACGAACGCCTCTTGCATCTGGGGGTAAACAAAACGCTTGCTCTGCTCCAGCGTGACTATTATTGGCCGGGGATGGGGAGCGATGTGGTCAATATACTGAAGGGGTGTGTGGATTGCGCCAAACGGAAACCACCGCCCGTTGCGCCAAATCCACCGCTGCAGTCTAGTCAGGTCTCGCGCACTAACGAGCTCATTGCGCTGGATATTTTGGGGCCTTTTCCTGTCACGCCTAGGGGTAACAAGTACCTGTTGGTTGGTGTGGAATACTTTACCCAATGGCCTATGGCGTGGCCACTCGCCAACCAGTCGGCGGCGGCCGTGGCGGATGCCTTTGTCCAGGGCTACGTCTTGAACAAGGGGGCTCCCGAACGCTTGCTGACCGACCAGGGAAAGAATTTTTCGAGTAAATTGCTGCAGGAGGTGTGCGACCTTTTGGGTACTAAAAAGGTGCGTACCTCCCCGTACCACCCACAGACTGACGGGATGGTGGAGCGACTTCACAGGACTTTAACTTCCATGTTGTGCCAGCAGGTGTGCGAGGCACAGGTTGACTGGGACTTGCAGGTCCCGGGGGTCCTCGCCGCGTATAGAATGGCCCCCCATGCAGCTACGGGGTTTTCCCCATTTTATCTGATGTACGGTCGGGAGGCCGATCCGCCCATGGAGACTCAGCTGGGACTTTCCGTGCCACGGCCTAATTCCAAATTGGCCGACCATATTAAATTTAACATTGCAAAACTCGCCGAGGCACGGGAGGCCGCACGGCTTAATTCGAGATCTCGGCAAATCGCCAACGAGCGCTTGCGTGCACGGAAGGTGTCCGTGCACGATTGGAAACCGGGCGATAGGGCCTGGCTGCACTGCCCTCATGCACCTTTGGCTACGTCGCCTAAATTGTTGAGGCCATGGCGGGGACCCGTGGAGGTCGTGCGGGTTGCACGCCCCCAGTGTGTTCAGATAAAATGGGGAAAGCGCCGTTGGTATGTTCACCCCTCCCGGCTGAAACCGTTCTCGCCTCCATATGGCCTTCCTTTGTGTCGTGAGGACCGAGCATGTGATGTGACCGACGACCCGGGAGGGAAATGTCTCCGCCTGATCCTCACATGTTTTCGCCTCATCCGCTCCCAGGTGTCTTGGAACTGACGGCTGCCGACCACCGGCGACCGGATCCCCGCGGCACGGCCGGTTCTTCCAGGCCCGAACCGTGCCTTCCTGGGCTGCCGGAGCCACCGGACGGTCGACAGCGTCCCGTCCCGTACGACGGACCGGCCAGGCGGACTCGTGCTAGGTCGCGCAACTTTTCCTGACCAAATAAATGGGGTGGGGATGCGGGCCGACGCGGCCGGAGCGTCTCGTCACTACGTTCCCCGTCCGTTCGACCACTCTATCACCCCGTTCAAGGAGCGAGCGGAAGGGGGATCGGTAGACAAGGAGACACTGGACACGTCTGTTTTTTTTCAGAATAACTTTTATTGTGTTGCTCGTCGGCTTGTACATAGGTTGTTGTTGTGTTGTGTCGTTGTGTTGCGTTGTTGTTGTGTTACGGGGCGCACTTGGGGAGTGGGGGTTTTTTTGTTGTTGTTGTTTAGCAGCCGGGCCGGCTGCGAGCTATGTGGGAGGGGGTGATGTAGGGGTGATACGCGCTGGCAGTAGGGATCGTGGGGCAGCGCGTGGTGATTGGCTGTGTAGTGGTGACGCGCGCTGACAGTGATGGATCGTGTGGCAGCGCATGGTGATTGATTGTGGGCGCTGACACAAGCTGGAAAAAGGGATCGTGTGGCAGCGCGTGGTGATTGGTCGACTAGGGTGGGTGCTCACATCGCGGTCCGCATAGGCTCCGTCTCCTCGGGAGCGGAGGGCTATATAAGGCGGTGCGCGCGGGCGCTCGAGGAGTTGGTGACCAGTGAAGACGGAAGACGGAGGAGGAAGAGATAGGGCCCTGAGACACCTAGTCCCGCTGTCCTTGTAAGGACCGGGACCCTGTGTGGCTCAGAGGCGGGACCTTGGGACCCGGGGGCCGGACGTCCGTATGAGGGCCGGGCCGCGGGACCCAGTGGTCGTGACCCATACCCAAGCTGGGGTGGGTCTGTAGGTTCCCCCGGTTGCTATGGGGCTGGAATGCCTGTGTGTGTGTAGCCGGGTCGAACGTGTAGCGTGAGCTGTAGTGACCACACGTGTTATTGTGGCAAGACAAGTGTTAATAAAGTGTGCTACCCGTCAAGTGGTCTCCCGTCGTAATTTACAATACTACACATGCAAAGGGAGAGCGGTCGTGTCACGGTTAGCACGCTGCGCTACGAACCCGGCAACCGATTCCCGGCTCACGGCCAACAACAGTAACAATTATCTGAACCGATCTTGGGCCTCCCCTAGGTCGACTCAGCCTCAAATGAGTACCTGGTGCGGTATGTACACATCGCCACCAGAAAGACAGAGACGGCCGGGCGTGGTGCTGGCCACCAACCCGTTCGTGTGCCACAACGCAGGTCTCCATGGGTGCTAATCGCTAAAAGCACTCGCCCCGACAGTCCGTTAAGGTTATGACAGGGGGTGGGAATCTTTTTAGCATTTGTGCGAGTGGATAGGCACGCCCCCTCCTGGGTGACACGACTGGCGGTCACACAAGGGCACGCACCGTGCACTCCCGCCAGCAGCGCATCCCACGACTGGAAGCTTCCACAAAACATGCCAAGTCTGCAACGCGACAGAATTGTTTTTCGCAGTAGCGGTCACCGGGCGCCTCGGGGTCGCTCATAATAGCCACGTGTGACCCCTGAGCCAGCACTGAGCCAGCACCTCTGAGATCGTGGGATACAATCCGTGGGATACAATCCGTGGGATACAATCCGTGGGATACAATCAGTGGGATACAATCCGGGGGCATCCCACATGAGATTCGAGCAGGTCGTTTGTGCGTAGCGAGTCTGGTTGTCTCGAGCAGGTCACAGATTAATTATTGCACGCGCACAAAAATCTATTTCCAAAGTTTTGTTTTGCAAGCCCAGGTCCAATTGACTGTTCAGCACAAACAATAATCGGGGACTTTAATCGACCGCGTGGACGCACTGCATAAGAAAGCATTGACACGATGTAAGACGGACACTTAAAGTAGGATGACCAAAAGGCCTATAATGTTCAACAACAAAATTGTGTGGTCTCATTGGTACTGCATGTTGAACTTCTTTTTCACAGTACGTAGCCAACCGTGCTCATCAGAGGTGCGGTTACAGAAGGTCCCTGGTGCTATTTGGGCCCTCGTGGATTTTTTGTATTATTACTTCACAACAACCGAAATATAAGGACAGAGAATATTTGTGCGAGTCCTGACAAGGTACAGATGTCTGTGCTGTTTTGTAGCAGACCATGTCCAGCGCAGCCAGTCCGTCCTGAATATTCGCACGTGCGGGAGTCGTACCGTGGTGGCTGAGGTAAGCGTGCACGGCAGCAGCCACTCGGAGAGCCAGCCGCGGCACATACTTTAATCCAATTGAACAAGCAAAAGAATAATAATCACCAGGCAACAGGAGTTGACGAGTGTTGCGCTCATGTCAGCGATGACAGGCTGAAGGCTACACTGAGTGGCCGTTGTCACCCTGCATAACACGCATCCATCTACTCATGGCTGGAGGCTTCAAAAAGCAATTTACCAATTTCCATTGTGCCACTTCATCTGCCAGTATGGACGACAGGCAGCAATAAAAGGCATTTCAAGGTAAATTAAAGGCTGGGCCTGGGTGTGGACCGAGCGCCGAATCACTCTATGGGGCGAATGCGAACTCAATCGCATCGAACTGGCCAATAACAAGGGGTTTCTTCTCCGTGCCACGCGAATTATCCTGCTTGCGCGCTGAGTGATGGCTTATTAAAAGGGGATTAGAGTGCCCGTGAATGGCTGTTTAGTACTAAATTATGGCAGATTAACTCTAATGAGACATTGTCAGTGGCTGAAGAACTGCAGTGCTGCTGCTAGCTGCATCCGTTTGAAAGATTCACGTTTTTATAATCGGTGGTTTGAGTATTTTACCCGTCACATTTTAACACGTAGTTCGCATTTTCTTTTTGGCAAAATAGAACATTATTAACTTCTATAAATGGATATTGCGAGTATTTCAAGTTGATGAGAGAGACTGCGTAAAAAAAAGTATGCTTAAGTTATCCAATTAACACACATTAGGTGAAGTATGTAAAAACAAAATGGCTGACAAACGACGTGTCCTCAATATAGGCGGGCCATCTTTACCAGCCAGGAGTCAAAATCCGTGCCCGTCTCGTCATTGCTGTGGGGTTTTGTAAATGGGAACGTGCGATTAGCTTCCACATCTCGCAGTACCAGGTGTGGTCGTTACCCCGATGTCCGCTGAGAGAGATTGCAGGTAATTCCCAGAGTTAAAACGCACAAAGCGAGATGTTGACAGACGCTAACCTAATGCTGGGCGAATAAATGCGCACAACAAAAAAGCAGACGCCGCACCTATCATGTGATATACACAAGCTGAGCCATTTATTTTTAACGCCACCAGATGTCTCCAATACACCCACATTAACCCCGTCACAGCCCATTTGTGTCAGGGATGTGTTGCGCAGCGGTTTACGTCTCTCACCTGGCAGAAAGTGTTAAGATCACGTCATACACCAACACTTACCGCTGCGTCGTACGATTACTGCCGCCTGTGTACTTCGCGAGCAGTGGACGTCTCAACAGCGATGATGGCTGTGGGAAGAGCGATGCTCAATAAGACAGCCAAGGTGGACGTGAATGATGAAGTTTCTCAGGCCAACACGGCTGATCAAAATTCCCTTTCGATTACTGCTGATGCAATACTGCGGAGGTTTCCGATGACATTAAGACAGAGCAATGGATGCCCGTTCCCGTAAAACACCTATGGACCACGGTCGCTCGTGAGGGTTGATTGACTCTGAATGTCACGTCCCTCCCATGCATAATACATCACAGTACTTTTACCCCATTTACAAGCACAACCAACACACGAGTAGACATGCTGGCAAAAACCTCAGAAACCATCCTCCAGAGCCTGCTTGCTCCTTCATCGTGATCATGTAGCTATGACAGCGAGTCTATTAAACGTGCATATTTCCTCTTCGCTTAAAGACTTGCATATGGTGTTAACCGAAGAGGAGATTGATGGTTAGTAAAGGTCACTTGCCACTCGGCAGGTGATTAACTTCACGGTACCCGTGGTTAAATGATCAATTTGGTAAACAGCAGGCACCCGACAGTATATGTTATAATTGCAATTTAGATTGTAAGATGTAATTTTATGCACCCGCTGAAATGTCACCTCAGGAACGGAGCATATCTGAGAGTACATGCACGGAGGAGATGGAGCCATGAAATCAGCGAGGGTGCGGGTGCTCAGTGGATCGCTACATCACAGGATCGGTGAAATATGGCAATGACTTGGGAAGGTCTTCATCCAGAAGTGAATTGATAATGGCTGATTATGAGAATGAATATTATGCATTGATCTGTCAAGAACTTGAAGCAATACTATACGCATCTTGCAATTATACACACGCACAAATATGCATGAGTGCGGTGGTAAATGTGAACAAAGTATAAATGTAGTACCTTCTTCAAGTGCTCAAATGATAAGAGGAAGGTTGCAAATTCAAATCCTTGTTCAGGGTCAAGTCAGACCACGATCATACAACCATTTTGTGAGAAGTTAATATTAGTCATCAATTGTATCGACTGGTCTCCACCATATGAATGTATAATTTCCACTGCTGGCTTACATAAGCCAAAGTCGATGATCACTGCCTTGCTACCCAATCTTTATTCATTAACCGCACAGCTGGATTACATTTCTATTGGTGATAGCTGCAGTAAAAAACATATCGTTGTTTGTATGCACTTGTGCATACTTATAATATTCTATTCACGTCATTGCAATGTAAATTGGATTTTCTTTTTTTACATTTCATTACACATTTTAAAAGCGTTACAGAAAATATGGTAACACATCATAGATCGTGCTTATTGCAGTGTCACAAACTGTTAAGTGGTTGGAATTTGACAATTCACGGCGAGGGTGCATTCCTGATTCCATTTACATAAGCTACGATGCTTGAAGCTCACGGCAGTCATTTAAATGCAGCCACTCGCCGGCAGTTTGCTTTGAGGACACTGTCCAATGCGCGGATAATTCTGCGTGATCCCCCCCCCCCAAACAAGAAAGGATGGGCAACTGAGGCAATCCCCATCTCCGTTGGGAATTATTCGCATCTGACACTGCCACTGTGCGCTCCTCGCGAGCAATGAGTGAGTAGGTGTGGACAACGCCCACCTGTGCACTGGACTTGGCACCGAGGGATCCGTGCCAGGATAGTTATGTTGGTCGGGCATAACTACAGTCCCATCAATCTACCCCCCCCCACACCGTCCCACACTCGGGCGCAATGCCCATTAGCCGAAGCTTGTGCTCCATCTTGCAGCGCTGAAATACGCCGACACTCGATGATTGGCCACACTCAGCGCGCTTGAATCAATTCCCAGCGGAGCACACGCACGCACGCAACGGCACAGACTGCGTAATGAACGAGCACATCAAGGCGCGTCCCATTTAGTTCCATAACGCTCCGCTCTGACCCAATAACATCTCCGCGCCATAACGAGTGGTTGCAATGTGGCCGTACATCCGTACTCATATCGCGCAACTGAGATTGATGCATTTGATTCCGAGAGACGCTTATTGTGCAACAACGCCGTTGCCATGCAAGGAATTGTAGCCCGACGCGAATCGCGAGAGTCTAATCCCACGAATATTACCGCGAGCCCTCTGGGTGCACAAAATGTTTTCCAGATCAATGTGAATTTACTGCACAAATTAAAAATGCGAGAGCCAAGCCGTGCACACGCTACCGTAGCTCGGCATACAGCCGGCGATAATGCCTCAATCGGCAATTTTGTGCAGGCTTTGATTTTCTCAAAAAGTGGGGAAGGGAAAAAAAGCCAGCCAGCACCTCGTGCGTTACATTAACAGCGCGACAGCCAGTTTGCTGAATGGTTTTAGTGTGCACCAGAGGTGTGGACTCGAGTCATGTGACTTGGACTCGAGTCAGACTCGAGTCATGAATTTGATGACTTGTGACTCGACTTGGACTTGCATAACAATGACTTTGTCCCACCTATGAGATGTGGACTCGAGTCATGTGACTTGGACTCGAGTCAGACTCGAGTCATGAATTTGATGACTTGCGACTCGACTTGGACTTGCATAACAATGACTTTGTCCCACCTCTGGTGTGCACACTAACAACCAGAGCCGTAACTGTGATATCCGCCTCCGTGAGCGGATTGCGCAGCTCGATAAAATATCTGAATGGCTACTCCGTCTGCATTGGCTTCAACATCACACGTGAGGTACAAATTGGGGAAATTGACAACATCAAAAGATGAGAATGTTGCTGCTCGGTGGAGTGTGCACCTACCTGCCAGTGTGTCTGGAACTCCCGTCTGCCGTATGAGGGCTCACTGGAATGCCTCATTCCCGCCGAGTACTGTCAGGTGGTGAAGTGGAGATACACAGAGACAAAGAATCAAATACTTTGCTACGAAACTAGAGTTTACACTGGCAGAACTTGTCGGGGCGGTTTTAAAACCACCATATTATAAACTACCAAAGGAACCCTAAGTACACGTGAGTCCTACTTTGTAGGAAGTCAACAGTGGTCATTTCTGTGGATATTCTGGTTCCCTGCCATGGGAATTTGGAATTTCCACCACAAGCAACGGGGCACTAAATGGAGCTTCGTGCCCCCTGTAATGCCAAGTTCGAGCAAAGACTTCTGACGTGCTCGACATGAAGGTAGGCGCATATAAATAGGTCAAAACAACTTTGTCGCTTACCACTATTAATTATAAGTTCACATTTGGAGACAATGGCCATTCTACAGCACCGTTCAACTTTTTGACTTATTGTCTGAGAAAGCGTTTTACAAATTGGAGAGAATTCATCCAATATGCACCAATTATTTCCAACTTTCCCAGATAAATGAACCGTTCATAAATCAACTCTCTTTCCGAACTTACGCCTGTGCTCGCACACCGCATGCAATCGGTCAATTATACTTTTTTCTAAATATGGATCTCTGCTCTATTAATATTTAACATGTGAAGAAAACCTTACTGTTGATTAATCCCCGTGAGTACATCATCAGGCACTAATCACCACAACCGCAAGGACTGGTTATTGATAATCCTCCAATCTGGCACGAACTGCACACCGAGCAACGTCACAAGAAACTGATGACGACACCGCCGTATGTAGAATGAGCTTCCTGCGGATATACGCAACGAGCGAGCGGTCCACCGCACTCTTCAAGAAGCAGGAGAGCCCACCCCCCCTCACTTAAGTTCTTCCTCCTCCCTTAACTTCCCCTCCCCATATCAACGTACACGCTCCCGCATGGGTGCCCCACCTGGGTGAGGACAGCGAGCCCAATTTCTCCCCTCCTCTACACTAAGGAGCATCGAGTTTTGGACTTGTATCCGTGGAGTTTCTGTGCCCCCCTGCCCACATCGTGGTTTTCTGGGTCTGTACCCGGCTCATTTAAAATACCATTTTTTAAAAATATATATGTAGGAGAGCGCTCGAGTGACACTTGGGTTTTGCCCCACACCTCTGACTTGTGTTTGCGACTCGCTGCAAGAATTCTGTGTGCATTATAAGTCAGACGTATTGTTACATCATTCGTGTGACTCCTTTCATGGTCGTGCACACAGAAATGTCCACATCTCCTTGGAGTCAGCCGAGCATCTTCGGCAAGCTCACCGAACGCAGATATCTAAGTGTCACCGGAATGCCGTCATTAGCAACTGGACAGTAGTCCCAAGTATGTGCGACCCCGTGGGACTCAGCTGTTCAATCGGCTGTTTGATCAGCAAGCAGCCGTCGTTGCAGACCGACTCTGTACGATCTCAGCACCCGCGTCTGCCAGGAAACGATACCGTGTCCACCAATGAACGCCCGCGGTAATGCGCACTTCAAATCAATGGAAGAGTGGTGCGCTCGTTTGGGTCTCTTTTGAAAGCAGCGTGGGCGAGAACAGCGGCGGTGCCACGTTAATGAGAGGCCACCTGTAACAGCTCCGCAGCAAATGCACTACTATTGGCTTCTGCAGAAATGAGACACTTCAGTGCATCGATTACCGGCAAAGGAGGGGTTGGCAATGTGCCTAGCACACCGCTTCGCCAGGGACTGCGCGTAGCCGGTGTTTAGTACGTGCTCCACATGAACCCACTTGGCAGCACAAGGTCTGTCTGAACTTCAGTACTTTTTGCGCACACAAAATCAAGAACAAAGGTCAACTCGGCCCATGGCTACCTACAACTATGTTCTGCATAGTATTTTAACGTTTCTTTTTCATGTTCACACGTTATATTATTTGTTTGCGCAATGTGATGCTTAATCAAGATCAGAAACGACACCGACCCTGAATGATGAATGTGCAGGTACTGTGATTATGGTGCCTGACTCAGACCACAAATTAACACTTCGACTGGGGGTCAACGTAGTCCACCATCGCTCCAGGGTCAGCATTCGTCCAAACAATCACTAACTTGAAATTTTGATCTAAAGCTTTCGTGACTGTAGGGATTCATATTCTTGGTTATTTCGGCAAAGTCACGTAGAAGGGAAACAATACAATAATATTGCAAAGTCACGTAGAAGGGAAACAATACAATAATATTGTTTCCCTTCTACGTGACTTTACCGAAAGAACCAAGAATATAATCACTAACTTTATTTATAACCATACAAAAGCCTATTTGGACAACTACTCTTTTGCAAAGCAGATCTAGGGCTTACCATCCAATAGGACATCAACAGTGGTCATCCTATGGAGAATCTGACGACCACCCATTGGCCACCAATGGAGATGAGTGCCACCCCATTGCTTTTGTTAGCAGGTGAGCAATTGACTTTAAAGTTTATTATGCAATACAGAGTTGATAACCATCATTAACCATTAAAATATGCAAAGCACTACGGAGGCAATTCCTGCGATTCCCGTTAAGGAGTCTCACGTTGGCGTACGAGGTCAGTCACAAAGAGTCAAAGGGTCAGTCGTGAGTGAGGGCACAGGCGATACACACAGTGCTAACGCTAACAATGCTGCGTGAATCACAAGTTATTTGAAACAAATCCGAGTGGTGTAAATCCTGCAAACGTGTGTTCATGGGTTAAGGCTCTCAAGGTTGAAAACACCTTCTCTCATAGGGTTTTTTTGCTGGGGAATATGCCGACTGTTCTTGACTCAAGGCATTCACCCTCCTGCCGCTCTTCTCCAGTGACACGTGGCAGTACATCAACGCTCCCTGCGGCGTCGCGGCCACATTTAAACTGGGCTCTTTCGGTCCGACATCCCATTTGGCAGGGGGTGACACTTTGGTGCTAACACACGCCCCCGCGCACACGTGCACCCACAGGCTGCCAAGGGTCGGGATGAAGTCAGCTCGTGCGAGCGGAAAATCCGCCCTGGGGTTTTGCAAGTGAAACTGCCAAAGTACTTTAACTTCCGGTAACAAAGACAAAGGTGTCCGGTATAGCCTTAGGAGGATGTTGGGGGCAAGTTCTGTCAAAGAAGCAACCTATGATGTTCGGCGCTGCACAGAAGGGGGTGGTGGTGTTGTCAGTTCCACGCCCGCACCGCCTTTATCTCCCCAGTGATGATGGTTTACACACCACACCAGGTTCTAATTTACGGCTGAGTCGGCCTTGGGGGTGGCCCAGAACCGGTTCAGATATTCATTGGAACCGATTCAGATATGTATTACTGAAGTTAGCCGTGAACAGGACTCGAACTCGAGTTGACAGGTTCAAAGTGCAGTGCGCTCACCAATACACTCCCGGTGACGATTACAAAGGGAAATATCTGTGGTGTAGCCATGGACACACTATTCGGGAAAGTGCTGTTGACGAGCACCTACCAATGACATAAAAGACACGTGCATTTAGCACTCAGAAAAAAACGTGAGCCATTTCATTTTTCTTCGTAGACATGTCACATGCATATGGCTGCATGCAGGATCGCTGGTAAACTACGCGAAAGCCTCTGTGGCTACAGAAGCACCGATTAAGTTACCCACATGAGAATAAGCGTGACGAGTAAACGACCGTGTCATACAACAACACACACACGTGTTAATATTGCTGTGCTATGAAATGAAAACGCGCCACCAAATCTAACACCTACTGGCATGCACACACAAAGAACCACTGGCGGAGCCAGTGGGGGGCAGGGGGAGTGGCACGTGCCCCCCCAATGATCCGATCGAAATCCCTAATTTCGATCGGATCATTGGGGTTTATTAGGAATAAATCGGCATTTTGCGACCCCCGCTGCCACTGTGTAGCATATTATTATGTTCCAGGGACTCTATGAGATGATAGGACAATAGTCTGAGTCCATTATTGGCAATAAGTAACGGCAAAGCAGTTATAAGTGACTCAGAATTGTGCGCAGTTGCGTATACAGTGCACGACTTCCCTGAAGGCATTCACCTTCAGCGAGCGCGATGCCGATCACACAACGCGGTTCGAATTCGACACTCGATCGATGGCTGCGCCATCGCCGCACACACGTCGAATAAAAAGCAAGGGACAAGTCCTTACTTACTAACAACTCCTTTATAATTTTTCATCGCTGGAGGGGTTGCCCCCTACCTGAAAATGTTGGCTCCGCCATTGCAAAGAACAGGAACAAATTTACAAGTTTTACCTAAATAATGCGGCGGTTAGCATAGTTGCACGTAGCGTACACGCGGATGTTTTTCCTTTGTGAAACGATGCTTGTTGTACACCATAATTACATTTGGCTGCAAGTCAAGATAATTCATGCAAATGGAGCAGCTGTTGTGGATCCATAGGGAAGCCACATCGCACAGGAGTCCCAATTTGATGTGGTTCTCTGCCAACCTACCCTCCTCCCCCTACACGCACGCTCATCCCAAAATTGCGTACGCATTTAAATAGCAATGCATCATCCAGGCCGATCCCAACCCTGAGAAAAAAGCTTGCGTACTCATTCAGGGAACTGAGCGCGTGTGAGCGAATGTCACTGTAAGAATGTAAACGATGGTCAGTAGAATTCCCCTGGTCTATGCTGGTGAGACTTAAAACCTTGCTTTAAAACAAATCCAGGAAATTCTATTTTTGTTACTGCTCAACAGCAACAATAATTTAACGCAAAAAACAGCAGGGATTAAATCGCTCCCCCTAAAATAAAAATCCGCACACTTTGCGCCACATGCGTCATAATAAACGCCGGTATTTGCATTTTATTTTTAATGAAATAAAATAAAATGTTCCATTTCAATGGGCATTTGCATCATGTCCCGTGTAGTAGTATATAATCATATTGCGTTGGCTTAGGAAGGGCTTAGTGGAGTTGCGCCGCAGTTCATATCACCCCTGCCGCGAGCCATTGCAGCCGCTCCTCAGCAGCCCCACAGATAAACGGCGACTTCTGTAGCCCAAAAATCCACGGGTTAATCCCTTAAGACCGCGGCGCAGCAGGGTTTACAGAACCTATTTGTTCTCGCCTTTGCATTCCTGTATTTGTGCAATCCGTGTTGCGATACCTTTACATGTGTTTATTGCTTAATTGCACACTTTGCATAGCATACCGCGTGCAATTGCTCCCCCCCATGCTACAACGCTAATTTACAACTTGTGGCTGTAAACAGTACCACACAATTGTTCATATCTAATTAATTAATGTGAATTTGTAAAGAGCCAACGGAGCTTTGCATTATATAGCTACAGCAAAAACAAGATTGCTCGTTTCTCTGCAGCGTCCCTCTTGGTTAAACAAGTGCACAGTGGAGATCCTAACAACCTCCGACATCATCGTAATAAAGTGGATCCTTTGTGAATGCTTGAAGGTCATGTTAAATGACATTCTTGCGGCTTTGCCATCATGTCGGGCAACGTAAAACACCAACTCCCACCCAAACACTCATACCACCAGGGGGGCAAATAAATGCAATTGTACTCTGTTTTTTTCGGTAAAGTCACGTAGGTACAAATATTTAATTTAATAAATGAAAACAACTACATTAAATCACGACGTTTCGGGCACTACACAAGCATCCGTCATCAGGTGGGAAAGCATGGCCTACTGCTGATACAGACTGTTTTACAGGTAGGAACAATGTTCCACACTGCCCACCAGGGATTTATTGTCTGTCTGTCTGTCGTGCATAAATAAATATATAATACACACAGCTCTTTGATTGGTGGAGACCTTACAAACAGCTCTTTGATTGGTGGAGACCTACTGCCGGGTACGGAGAGCGGAGGTGCCTAAGGGAGGAGGGACAGGGGAGGGGACTAAGGAAGGGGGGAGTCATGAGAGGAGCCTGAGGGGGGGGGGATCAGAGGAGGGGCCTAAGGGAGGGGGGGTCAGGGGAGGGGCCTAAGGATATGGGGGGTGGTCAGGGGAGGGGCCTAAGGGAAGGGAGGTCAGGGGAGGGGCCTGAGGATATGGGGGGGTGGTCAGGGGAGGGGCCTAAGGGGGGAGGGGCCTAAGTGAGGGGGGGTAAGGGGAGGTGTCTAAGCAAGGGGGAGGGGCCGATAGTTAAGGGGGCTGGCTACCTGGCTGTCTGCCTGGCTACCTCAAGTCAAGTTATATTTTATACAGGTAGGAACAACAGGTTCCACACTCCCCACCAGGGATTATTTGTCTGTCTGTCGTGCACGAATACGCTGTCCAACCAAGTTCCTACCTGCCCACTCCGAAGGAACGTGTTAAAGGTATGCATGAGCAGTAGGCCATGCTGTCCTTGCAGCCACGAAAGCTTCAAATCTAGAATAAATGCAATTGTGTTGCATCAATAATCCCAGTTGGAGGTAGACTCAAACCATAACCCCTCTAAGGTGGATAAAGTGAGTAGTAGCTCTTTGTGAGAAGTCAGCAATGGTCCTCACTTTCGGAATGCAGAGACTGTTGAACTTGTATATGCCTACCCACTTGGCTCAATGAAGCGGTCCGGGTCGGAAAGAAACTAATATCTCTGCACCCGGAACCACTATGGCAGTGGCTATGAGGTCTGAGTCTACTCTCCGGTCGAGCAGTGACCCGCAAAATATTCAGGCAGACTCTTAGTTTTTTTTCGGTAAAGTCACGTAGGTAAAAATAATAATAAACATAAATGATAAAAATTATAGGAAAAATTATAGAAATAAAATAATATAATTTATTATGTTTATTATTTATTTTTTTTATTAATTTTTATGATTGATTTTTACCTACGTGACTTGTGTTGCCTCCGAAACGTCGTGATTTATTATTTTATTTCTATTATTATCTCTATACTTTTTATTATTATTTATTTATATGTTTTACCTACGTGACTTTACCGAAAAAACCTAAGAGTATGAATCCTTGCAGTCACGAAAGCTTCAAATCTAGAAATATTCAGGCAGAAAAAGAAATGTTGTGGGCAGAGCTCAAAAAGTCATGCCTACGAAACGTACATTAACAATGCAAGAAGGGATCATGGGATACACCGAGCTTATCACGACTATTAATATGCAGGGGAAATAAATGTGCTAAACAATTCAATGAATACATAAATAGTAGCTTGCGCGTCCCTGTCGCAGTAACCTACCGTGACCACGTGTCGAGCATAAATATGGTTTCTGGACGTAATTAGCATCGAAGCTGAAGTGCTGGCAGCACACTGGTTGAAACAGGTGCTCAGCGAGCACAGGGGAACAGTGGCGAGAACAGTTCGCATCGTGCTGCTGGGCATTTTGTAATTAACGGTCAAGCACTGCAACGAAAGTCCAAAGCCACCGCGAGCTCAAAGAGCGCTTTTACGGCAGGCAGAGCGATCTATCGTGGGTCGTTAGGATTCCCCGCACCAGGTGCGGCCAGCGATGGTGATTAAACATTCCTTTATGCAACCACACTCTTCAATTACCTATATTGGCCACAGCTGGAGAAGGGAATTTGAAATTCCCGTGATAGATCACTCTGCTTGCGGTAAATGGAGTCAGAGGCTCCCTGGTCATGCACGCGATTTGCCGATGGGCTGATGGGTCATTTCAAATAACACTCCGGCGATGCAGGCCGGACAGCCGAGCACATTTGCGCTCGCTTTTCCATTCCGTTTGTCCCCGTCTCGACGCAAACGGAAATAAGACACGATTGGCTCGTTGTTTTGAGCAGCTATTGAGTTACCGGCGACTTAACTGGCTTTTCATCCCCAACTAGATTCCGCGGAGTGCCGGGCGTGTAATTAACCTTTACGATGGATCTTTACGATGAATCTACTCGAGTTTGAGCGGCCAATTATTGCAGAGTGCGTAACTAAATAAGTGCTCATAAAAAATATTTAAATCGGAGCAGTCTCTTAATAATCAACATTTCCCCAAGTTAGATCAATCTTCCACGGCACGCACTGTCCTTCCATCCGAAAATACAACAGTAAAAGCCAGACCTCACTCTGCTAGGTTTCAGACAAACGGATGCTAGTTGCCCACAAATTGAATAGCTTATATCATGGAATAAACCACGATTAATGAAATATATTCAAAGCATTTCCAACCTCAAATGAGAGTCACGATGCAATCATCTCTGTTTCTCTGCCCATAACAAGTGGTGAAATGTTTTCACATTCTAAGTGCGGTGACCATAAATAGGCCAGAGCAGACTATGGTACTGTACGGGTGGTGACAAATATATTGTGATATCAGTTTCGGTAGATGTGTAGTGACATCGCGGGATGTCACTGTGTAATGCTGGCCCTAGAGAGGCACGGCGTGCGATGTATTGACATCGCGGACACCACTTGGATGTGGGTGCAGTACCGGCCCTAGAGGGGCTCGGTGAGCGCTGTCTGACAGTGTTGAGTGGCACCACGCTCTGCGTGCAGTGCCGACCACTAAAGGATAGGGGGTGTGAGAGTGCCGGCCATGGCAATGGGGTTACTAAGGGCCATGGCACTCTGGTTGACTCCGAAGGACACGTGACCGGTAAAGTCTACACAGGGGCCCCAGGTGGGGGCTAGGGGTGGCCACGTGTCAGGGTCGAGAACCTGATCAGATAGAGGATTCTAGAAGGTGGCCGTGGCTAAGGGCGGAGCCAGCCACGCCACAGAGGATAAAAGCCGGGCCCCCAAGAGGGACCGGTGCTGTTGTTCATCCTGAAGAATCTACGTTCTACGTTTTACGTCCTACAAGAGTCACCGACACGTGGACCGGGACCCAGGCCAGGGTCAGGTCCATCGTAACTAACTCCAGTGTAATTAGAGGAGTTAGCCTGGTGGTCCACCACCATAGGCTGTTAATGTGTTAAGGGGTAATACCTAGTGTGTTGGTTTTAATAAATGTGTTGCCGCCAAGAAGTGCGTCTGCGACTCTGTTGAACTCAATACATATGGATAAATAAGTGGATTGTGTAATCACATGCTTATTCAACAAGGTTACTGCATAATTCAATATTATTGGTGATTTAATAAACTGTGAACACAACAACTCTGCATTCAGCCTCAGCGATCCATGTGTGAAGAGAATGTTGGGCAAAATCAACAAAATGGTCTGCACAACCTCCAAAGCACCTCACATGACATTCAAAGCCTAATGTAGCAAATAGAGCAGTTATAAAGAGAGGCCACATCTTTATTTCGATACAGGCTCATTGCAAAAATAAATTGCTCAGATTTTTGTTGTTAGTCGTCCATTAAAATGTTTTTATAACGATTATACTTGCGTCAATCTGGCGATCCGTTACAATGTCAGACGGTGCCCCAATGATTTGAAACTCCAAAGGTCTGCGTCGCATCATTATGCAAGGCAATGACTTTAAGTATAGCTCCATCCACGGAGAGTAATTCACAATGCTGGGAAGCCAAGTATCACCCTGTCCGGTGTAATGCTCGCGTGTGAGATGATGCGGTCCTCATGTAGAATGCTCTCTGGCACCGCAAGGTCATCTTTAGGCAATTTCATTTAGTTAAAACTGAGGGTGACATATGGAGAGGCTGGTCCCCCCCAATAGAATGTAGGATTTCCACCACTTTATGAGGCTCACCAAAGGATGTGAGAGCCACCTGATGGTTAGTAAAGAGTGACAACTGACATATGTACAAAAGTCAAGCAGTGACCATGAAATATGCTCACTCTGGGTACAAGGATGCATACATTACACGTTTCATCAATTTTTGTCATCTTACATAATTTTGCGTGTGGAATAATGTTTTTTTAAGCTTGCGTGTGTTATATGTAATAGATTCAAGTGAACTATGCAGCCAACAGTGGCTGCTACATTTGCTGCGTTGTAGAAAAAAAAATATTCTTGAATCGAACCGCAAGCCTACAATCATCACATGAAAGCATCATATTGCCGGTTTGGGTACACAATTACACCTCTGAAGCCCATTGCTAACAAATCGGAAAATTCAAGAATCTTCAGTGTGCGGCTGCGGTTCCCAAAATAGCACCACGAACCGTATAACGACTCATTGCCCGATTCAAAAATACCAAGAAGGCATCGTCACGGCGATACGCTCTGCTACTCCTGACACAATCATTTGGCTTAACCAGTTCAATTAAAAGTTATAGCTGTTGCTCTACATCAACATCAACTGTGCAAAAAAAGAAGCACAACAAATTCAACGTCAAAAACTGGCACAAATAAAAAGCGATCCGTGGGACAAGACAATTCCACAAAAGAACGCTCATCCCCACAAAGAGCGTAATCATTTGACCCGAACGAACCGATATCTCGTGCGCTTCAGTAATTAGCGCGCGTGCTGGGCGAGCATTGCCCCCGCTTCCTATATCTTTTCATTTGCAGCGGGAACATTTAATTCGCGTTGAAACGCTCGCACTGTACTTGTTGTGGCACCCTTCCAGCCTGGCTTCCACGGCTGCCACACAATTCCCACCGCCACTGTAAATTCAGCCGTCAGATAAATTTCAGGCTGGATTTCACGCACCTGGACCGCTCGGGGCTGCAATGCGCCATCAATCGGGGCGGAAAGGCACCGAGGGCAAACAACGACGCCCTGGTGGCATCACACATACAGGGTATCGAGAAGGCCTTTTGGGAGTTCATCCAAAAAAAAAACCTTTGCCTTCATGCCGAAAAATTCACAACACGAATCGGTGACACCGTTTAATATGGGGGGTTTTTGACGTTGAGAATTCATGGCAGGGGTTGGGAAATTCCAGCCTTCCCGCATCGGCAATTGCAATTTACAAAAGCACTGTGTATGCAGTGAGGAGTTTAGCCTCTGCTGCATCATCGGCACGATCATGAATTCAGAATTCACGACTGGCTTGCACAAACCAAGGTGTATGTTATGGCTTTGCAATCATAGTGTTACGCAAAGCAGAACACTGCACCTATGCGGATGTGTGATAAAGTGTTTGTGGTTTTAGTCACCGCTGATGTTTTGCTAAATGCTTGCGCTGCAGCATGCCAAACATACACCCTAACACGATCAAAATTTACGAAAACAAGAGGACATAATCTGCATGATAATTTTGCTATGTATTTCTATTTACAAAGCTGTCCCTATTAGTGGTGGCTTGTAGTACAAATTGTCAAACGACTTTATATTTGAACCAATCTATCGTAACAACCTATATATTTTAATTTGAAATGTATCTGCACAATCAAAGTCTTCTGTCTGCTTGTTTGTCTCGCGTATATGTTTGGAGAGTGATTTAAAACCACAAATGATGACGCTCCGATGTGTCGTCGCTAGTTAATTTGGGTGAAAATAAGTGGGGGAAGAGACCACAGTTGAGGAAGGAGCAATGGGAATACTGCCATGGTTAGCTGAGCTATAGAAGACAGCCACGACATCCCTCCTGGTGGTCCCAGAAGACCATGCTGTTTCTCCTTGTTATACTTCACATGAGCTGTAAATAACGCAGCAGTGCAACAGATAAAGGATTCATAACGCACTAATAGCACTGATTTGATCTACTGCCATTTATTTCCGTAACGTCCACATGGCGCACGACATGTGCCGTATATAGCACACGTTATATTCGTACAGCATAAAATAATATGGCACTTTGCTGTATCTTTATACTCTTTACTAAATTTGGCTTACGCGTAAATAAACAGAGGATGCGTTAGCACCACGTGTGTCCTTGAGAAGACGACTCCCTCTTTCTTCCTTCCACCCTCCCCTCTACCCCCTCGGCACGATCTGGGGCTTGGGGTGGGAGGGGGCACAGGGGAGACCTGACAGCCGGCGAAGAAGCGTTTCGATTCTTGTGAAATAAATGAGCCATCTCGAGCACGGGATGGGTCAACAAAGCAGCCTCCTGATGAGAAGCATATGCTTGCGTTTGTGTGCACATGCGCAAAAAACACGCAGCTTATATTATCCAAACATTACAAGCGATGCAATTAAATAACTACATTTTTCACACATTTCAACAAGGACATGCCATGGATTAACCCGAACACTAACCCTCTCTGTCTTGACAACGGTTGTGTCGTATTTTTATGTTCAGTAGGGTCTGTCACAGCAACAATGCATTAATAAATTAAGCAAAGACAGTCCTACTATGTGGATGTACAGCCCTTAGTCACTTCACTGCTATATGAGGGCCCGTGCAGTGTAGGTCGTGGGGTTATGTGACTATACTTCACCATACTGGTCAGTGCAGGACAGTAAATTCTGAGTACAGTAAACACATTCAGCAGGATGGCGTAGTGGAAGGGCACGATCCTGAATTCAATCCCCATTTAATGGGTCAACTCGGCCCTGCATGCTTCCAAATGTACACTTTGTGGGAAGGAAATAATGGTTAGTTTATGAAAGACTAGCCCCTGATACAGGACCGTAGAATGTCTCCCACTAACTCAGGATTTTCAATTGAGATGAGCGGTGTCCAATGTTGATTTCAGTATGGGGATGCACTTTTACAATTCTGAATTTTGATATCAATAAGCGAAATTTGTAATTAATGTATTTTTGTAATTTCTTTGAACGTGTACGCGTGATGTGCATGTACATTGGACGAACAATATAAATCATAGACGACCGATAAAGCACACACTAAATATTTGATGTGTGTATTACAGTACTGTAATAACAAAAAACATTCATTTGTAATGTAGAAAATGAAGCATAGGCGAGAAAAAGCATCCACATATCTTTAAGTGTTAAATAAAACTCAAGAGACTGCAATGCGAGTTAAATGCAAGTACTAGACCGAAAAGCCACACCACTATCATCATGAACACTTCCTTATAACAGAAACCATACCTAATAGGATACAATTTTCAGCCAATTAAAGGAACGTTAGACTATGATACATCTTTGGTACTGATGGAAATGTAGAGGTTTTTAAGCATGTGTTTAACAATGTTATGTTGATGGTGTTGTTTTCAACACATTTTCCAGACAATTAATTATCATCATGCCAATGTTATCAGCACTGACTTAAAAAGTCTGACACATCGTCCGAAAATGTGATATGAAGAATAGCTGTTGTCAAAAAGAAAACGGCCAAGGCATTGCATTAAATTACAGCAGAGGTTGTGAAATAAACTCAATAATGAACTCAAGTTATAACTTGTTACGTTTAATGGTACATACAATGGGTAGTGTCAATTATTCACATTGTTTTGGCTGAAAATTACCACGACATGGTTTTAATAGTCCGGCATTTCTATTATGAGCAGCCCCTTTCTCTATAGATACATCACTTTCCCGTCTGTTTTTAGCGTCTCCCTCGAGACGTCACCTTTGCATGACCGAGCGAGCGCCAAGGTCAGGAGGCAGAAAAGGCCCGTTTGTCTCACACGCGGGCTTAATCCAAGCGTGGCTTGAACTGGGAGGCTTCCCTGCATTCTACGAGCCACGGCGTTCTTCTCGTAACACCCACACACTTTTCTACTTAAAATACGCGTGATTGTTCATTTCCTCTCTGGCCCAGAAACCAATGCATATCTCTGCATGCTTTCATTCAACTTAAGGAATTGCGTTAGCGGCGGTGGTAGTGTTTGACCACAGATAAACAATATTTATATCCCTCCCACCGTAAACATAATTAACACGACCCGAAAGCAGGAACAGACAATGAGATAATATTTCCACCAATTGGCTTTCCATTCTGCTCTAAAGAAGGGTGATTATCACAAATGTTTGCCTAACATTCTTTTTGTACCATGGTAAATCGGCGTAAATGACAAGGATAGTGAGGTGATTTCAGTTGGTGCATGTGTAGTAGGTTCAAAGAGACTTGGACGACGTAGTCGGAGGCACACTTATTTATTGAACGTTCCACTATATACAGGCCAAGATATACAACACTCGAAGGGGTATCGGCCCCTTCACCCGTCTAACAGGGAGATCCCACAATCTCTATCCTGGCTAGCCTACTCCCAGGTCCTCCACTTCAGAGCTAGGGGAGGCTAGCTGACCCAGCTCTGGCCAAGCTGGGATTACGGCACCCTGAGTCCCCAGACCGGCTCTTACAAGAGCATCGGTTCTGGGCTCTCGGGGCCACGCCACTGGCTTGCCCTGGTCGGTCCTTAGAAGGACGGCGATCCAGTGGAGTCCGAAGGCCTATCTAGCCGGTCTTCCTTCTTCGCTGGTTTAAGCTAAACACTGAACCCCGAGCCCACCGGCTCACCGCCTTATATAGCAACTCCCCCCACCGAGGGGTGGGGCCGTGGGGGATCATAGCGCCGTTTTAGCCCCCCAGGCTAAACGGTGCGGACGTGGATGTAAGCATCCTTCCGCGTGCGGGAAAAACCACCCCTGGTGTGTTTGTTCGCCCTATCGTAACACCTCTACACATGTCTGCAAAACAACTGCCGATTCTAAGGGGTGGGCAGATATTTAGAGGCAGAGCGATGAGTGATGCTCAAATGCCGGTTTTTAGATCCGGACTCCACTGCCTATTAAATGTAACTGATTGTACAGTACATATTCTTTGGCTCTTTCGGTAAAGTCACGTAGAAAGGTTCATAATAGTTTTTTAACCTTTCTACGTGACTTTACCGAAAGACCCAAAGAATATTAATTCCTGCAGTCACGCAAGCTATAAGTCAAGATTTTATTGATTGCACATCTACTATTGTAATTTACCTGTCGCAATAGTACAATCAGTAAAATCAAATTGACCCAAGTTATGCAGGACAGAAATTTGACACCCAATCCAGCACACACTGTGCAAGTCCTTGATTATAATATGACCTAAAAGGGGGAAATGGTGCTACGACTCGATTTTGTGTGGTATCCGCGGATATAACTTACCCAGGGGGACCTAGGCTTGCAAAATGTTTCTAGACTGCATTGATTTTGAAGGTCCATTGGTTGATGGCATAAACAATATTTAATGTATGTCCTTAAACAACTGTATGTACCCCCACCTCTCCCAAGACGTCTGGTCAGCGTGAAAATGTAGGTCCAATACTTATCGAGATGGGGCTGTCTAGAGCGCCCTCTTGCGGAGGTCCTTTCTACCAGCAGTTACGTGAGAAACAAATTGCAGGGCTGCACCATATTACCTTGCATTTTACTTAAACAAACCGATTTTAATCTTGATTTTAATCTTGATTTGAAGCTTTCGTGACTGCAGGAATCCATACTCTTTGCTTCTTTAGTTAAAGTCACGTAGGTATAAAATAAACCGATTTTCCTGTTCAATATACGAATGTTTCTATTGTCTACGGGTGTGCACAGCACGCCACTGAACTCCCACACAGACACCAAGGCAAGGGCTGATGTGTCACGCTCGGAGACATTCTTTCCAGCAGCCACACAAACGGGAACCTTTCCCCACCCCCTCCCAAACGCACGCTCGCCACCCACCATGACGCCTCTCTCACCAAAGAAGGGAGCTGCCCCATCCCCGGCCATAAAAACGGAACCCCCCTTACGCGCCCCCGCATTTCATTATCCCCGGACATGCCACGACAGATTTGCAACGCTATCACACGCGCGCTCGGCGTGCACAGAGCCAGCGCTGTGTGCCGTATCCCTTCTCTCTCGCGCGCGCGCGTGCGGTGCATTCCACATCCGTGACTGCGAACTCGGCTGTTCTGGTTGAGCAAATGAAAATGGTATGCCAGCACCGGGTACAGAAGTGGTATTGTACAATGCAGCACGCTAAGCGTGCACATCAATTGCAATCTCAAAACATAGGGACAAAGCACATTCATGAAATATGCTGCTCTCAGAAATACAATTTCAGCGTATCACGAGACGGTCACGAAAGCATCCGAGCACTCCTCATATTACACAGTATATGAAATCTTAATTATGGTAGTGTCCGTTACAGTGGAAGTCTAGAGTTCAAATATATATATACATACATTGTAGCACTGAATTATTGGTATTATATTCCCGTGGACATGGAATATATAAGAGCCAAAGACAACCTTCATAATGAAGGTTCCATGAAGACGCAAAGACGTCATATCCGCGCCGCTGTCCATTCTCATCCATGCATCGCTATTCACGGTTCGTCCAACTCCCATAAGCAATTTCATGAATTGTTGCATGTGGTTTTGTAATTACATTTTGTGTTTTCTTGTGTCAACACTTCGACCATCCTGATTGTGTTTCCCAGAACTGAATGTCATGTTCTCTCGCAACTAATCCCACCTTCCTAGTCCCTGTGTAGTGTTCTTAACGGAGGCACACACTTTTGACTTGGAGGCAACACGTTTATTACACAGCCCCAACAGGGCTAACTACATAAACGTACACACACTAACTAGACCCAACAGGGTAACAACACCTAGGCTTAACGGGGTAACGACATAACCGGCTCAGTCAGTATCATGCTGTCTGACCCACGTTGCCAAGCGAAGACCGAAGATCGAAGAGACGTAGCGCCGAGGGTTGATTCCAGAGAACAGCCAAGAACGCTCTCGGGACTGCCCCTTTATGCTCCTGAGCGTGGCCTCGCTCCGCCCTCGGCCACGCCCCCTTATGGATCTTTCCAGAAGGATCTGGAGCCAGTATCACGTGTCCCTCAAGCCCCTTTTGGGCCCTCTTTCAACCCCGTGCCGGTCACGTGCCCTCTCAGGTTCACCCAGACGGTCACGTACTTACGTGCCCTGTCTCTGCCCGTCAACTGGACCATGCCCTCGAGGGCTGCTTCCCCTGCCGTCCCTACGCCGGTGCCAGAGAGAGGCGCAAGGCGCACAGTCACCGGCTTGTGACCATAGATGACGCACACGCCAGAGAGACTCTATCAATGTCTCTACACGTGTATTGTTTTTGCCCACTTTCAAAAATAGCCATTTAAAAATCTCTGCTTGAGACAAACTACAATCACGACACACCGCCTATAGTGGTTAACAAAGTTCACCGCTGTTGGCACCTTCTTCGTGATGCACAACGAGCGGCTGCCGCAGTGAGACACTCTCCAAGTCTGTGTCTGTGTGGGGTTTTGTGGATAATTCCGAGCGTGCAGGAGAGTTGCTTTTTGAGCGCGCTGATGCCCATACAAATTCGCCAGCACAAGCCTCGGCAAGCACATTGCACCTGACGGCTGTCTGCCCGTTGGTTTGAGAAAGTATGACTCAAATCAAAGTGAATTTCCCATGTACGTCAATTTGCAGTTGCATGCCAGCAAGCGAACCTGGGCATCTTCACCTGCACATTGTTCCCTCCATGCACATTTTGGAGCCAGATGGTAACGGTTCCACGCAGTCTGGCTGCCAGTATGTCCGCTACCAAGACACTAACGACTGGCTTTCAACTTGAAATAAAATACTAGCAGTTAGTTCCCATTTTCCCCATACGGTGTTTGAACTTCGAGTGCTCTCCGTCACAAATTGTAGAGGTAAAAAACCCCCACTGTGAGTGTGACTTGCTCTGGACTGATGAGCGCACTCTAAACGCATCACCTTGCCCTGATTTATGCGGAAATAAAAAAACGCTTTATCTCACCTGATTCATTGAGATAAATACTAATGCTAACGGGCCAATATTATGTAGATACAGGTATTTAGAAAAGTACTAAAATATTGACATTTGTCGATTGTTTTGTTTTCTTGTTGTACGTATGAATAGATTAACAATACAACATTGATATACAGCAGCTTCATAGCGCAATGGGAATAAAAGCATCCGCTTCAAACTCAGCGGTTAATTAAGCATGTGTGCAAGAGCACATAATACTCAGCACTCCCGAGAACACTTCCGTTGTAATAACAACAACCGCCATTCGCTACGATGTGGCGGTGACATCAACGCTTGTGCCAGGCTATGTGCACTTTAATGCCACGTGCGGTGTCGGACGCCCGCTGGCAGGAAGTCAGACCCAGGTGCCATGGGTTGAATAATTGAGATGACTGGTTGATGCACCACATGTGCCCCCTACTGTGCCAACTTGCTCTGTTTTGGCCGCCCGACGCTCCACTCGTTGTTGTTGAGCGTCGCTCCTCCGCCCTCCGTTGTTATTGAAGGGCGACTGCCTCCAACTGCCCAGTAGCGTCCTTCACGAGCCTCCTCCACAAAGACCGATCTTGACACCGCTGATACCAGTCATTGGCAAGTCCACTCAGTTCCATATCCTCAGACCACATAATTCCACCTTTTCTCTAGCTTGTGCCGCGCCCCTTTAGCCCCCTCTATCCAGTCGAACAAAAGCTGTTTGGGCGTGCGGTAATACAATAGGGTACACACGCAGTCCAGAATTAAATATGAATAAAAAATATTTCCTGTTTAGGCTATACAACTCAGAATCCCATTGAGGTCAATTAGATTGACCTTGGATTAGCACGGTTGGCTACGTATGGTGCAAAAGAAGTTCAACATAATTACTGTACATACATATGAAATGAATTGTATGGAGGGAGAAGGGTCCCCATCATGGGAATGTGGAATTGCCACTGCTAGCACAGGACCAACTAGAATAATGAGAATTGCTCCAATGGTCTGTTGAGCATGAAGACACTGGTTTTCTGGCTTTGACAAAGATTACAGGAATAGAAAATAAGGTTTTCGCTGAAAATTGCACCACTGGGCAACATTGGCAAAGGGCTTACAAACAAAAGTCAAATTAATAATATAGTTTCAAAAGACAATGTACTGTTGTAACACTAATATATTGTATACATATTCCAAATGCAGTATAAATGCAAGTACTGCACAGTGCGTTTATCACGTGCTCCTTTTAAGTCTCAACTTTCTTCACTCAAGTTCCAAGTGGCATCAGTGAAATGACACTGGTCATAAAGCCTTCAGATCCCACCATTTTGTATGGCTGTTAAACTCGTTCTCCTTATTGTAACCCCGTTCTCTGACGACACGAAATCTCTTCGAGCACACAACCAGTGGCGTGGCTATCCAAGGTGCAGGCAATGCACATGTACTGGGGCCCAGGTATCAGACAATGAAGAAGGGGGAAATGTGAACAGGGAAGCCCCCTTTTATGCCTTGCATCATGGCCCATACCAACCATACTATGCCACTGCACGCAGCTTCTATAAATGATAGGATGCCTGCCTTCACAGTGATGCGACTCATTGGTACAAATGAAAGGAGAACAATGGATATAACATTCAGGGAAATGAGCTTTCGTGACTGCAGGGATTCATCTTCTTGGTTCTTTCGGTAAAGTCACGTAGAAGGGAAGTAATAAAATAATAAAAATAAAACATAATAAAATAAAATAATACATTATTTTATTTTATTATGTTTTTTATGTAACTGACCATGTGGCACTGTGGAAGAGTAATTTTTTCACACTTTGAGTCCTGGTCGAGGGCGACTTATCCTATCATCTCTCTGAGGCTAATTAGACGAGTACCACTTTATGGGAAGGCATTCGTTTTTCTTCCTAGGGATAAACTTGCGATTGCCATTAGCATTTGGAATTTTCACCAATTGATGATAGCCACTGATATATTATCATCACCCCCATGCTAATTTGAGCAAGGATCCACTTTGACTTGACTTAACAATAATGAATAATAATGAATAAAACATTTCCCTGAATCTTCTTGGTTCTTTCGGTAAAGTCACGTAGAAGGGAAGTAATAAAATAATAAAAAATAAAACATAATAAAATAAAATATATTATGGCGGTGGTTACATGCCCATGCAAACTATGAAGTTATTAAAATGAAATGTTTATTGAGTGGAAGCTGTTACTGGGTAGCTGACAGTGGGGTACACAGAACATACTCTGTGCTTAAACACAGCGCAATAGTTGATTGCACAATGAGGCTTGCACACTCAAACAGACATGGCAATTACATTTCTATAATGCACTTTAGTTTACGAATATCTTAATTGGAAATTAATAATACTGTCTGCACAATGCAGAAGTATTATTTTTTTGCAGGTTCAGCAATAGACATCATTAAATTATTATAGCATTCTAAAATTACTTGTGTAACCTCTGAACAATCGTTATTTGGTAAAGCACACTGATTAACCTCCAGGAGCAAATAATTAGTAGGAAGTATTTAACCACAGCCTTACCATCAATTTGTTAATCAATAATGATAATTTTTAATTAATATACATTCCAAAACACATGATCACACTATGAAAATATATCTTGACTTAAAGCTTTCGTGACTGCAATAATTCATATTCTTTGGGTCTTTCCGTAAAGTCACGTAGATAGGTTTAAAGAAAATAACAAAAAACTACGACGTTTCGATCACAACACAAGCGATCGTCATCAGGAGGAGAAAAGAGGAAAGCTGCTGAGGCAGGCCGTTTAAAAGGATTAAAATGGGTGTAGCCCAATGGTCATAAACGAAGTGGGTGGGACTCGTAATGTTAATGTGAGAAATTAGCATGTTAATGTGAGATCAGAAGGCGACCTCCACGACGAGGGCGCAGAAGTGGCTATGTTAATTTGAGAGATTAGCATGTTAATGTAAGATCGGAGAGCGGCATCCCAGATGACGGCGCGGAAACATCACAGCCAGTTATGATTTAAACTGGTTAATAACGTCCATCCATATTCTCGGTTCTTTCGGTAAAGTCACAGAGATAGAACAACACAAGCGGTCTTCTTCAGGTGGAAAAAAAAGGGCAAACCTCCAGATGTAGCTGCTTATAAGGGCTCCAGAGTGAGTGGGCGGGGGAAAGGACTGCGCGAGAGACAGTTTAAGTCATAACTGGCTGTGATGTTTCCATCCTACCTGCCGATGTTAGCAGTTATTTCCGACTCTCTGAGTTACATTACCAGGTTAAATATATTTACATTACCAGGCTAAATGTCTCACTAACACAGCCACCGCTGCTCCTTTCCCTCGATGTGGCAGTGGTTCTCGTTTTTTAACAGGCTAAATGTCTCACTAACACAGCCACCATTGTGGTGGTTCTCTTACATTGACATGCTAATCTCTCTCAATAAAATGGCCACCTCCACAGCTTCGGTGGCATCCGGTTTTCTTACATTGACATGCTAATCTTACATTAACAGATTGACATGCTAATCTCTCACAATACAATGGCCACCTCCACAGATTTGTAGTCGTGGAGGCAAATCAGCTCTCCGATCTTACATTTACACGCAAATTCCATCTGTCTAGCCCCGCACACTTATCCTTGGGCTACACCCATCTCAAACCAATATAACATCCCGCTTTAGCAGCTCTCCCGCTATATTTTTTCACCTCATTACGATTGCTTGTGTTGCAATCGAAACGTCGTGATAATTTTATTTGTATTATTATTTTTATATATATGTGGCTTTACCGAAAGACCCAAAGAATATGAATTCCTGCAGTCACGAAAGCTTTAAGTCAAGAGTTAATAGTTAGTTAGAAATGCGGTATTATAATGCGATGACTGTTTATCAAGTGATTGTGAATGTATATGTATTTTAGGATGTAGATAGAACAGCAAAAATGGATGTCTTGCCAAGGGCATGTTGTGCAAAAACATTCAAAGCAGACAATAGCAATTCATGGAACAGGTCTTGGTGGCAACCTGGCACTCCTCTTTGATTTATTATGAGTGTTCCTTTCAAGGACTCGTACACTCACAAACGTTGTTACAATTCTACACGCTTCCTGTTTCTCTTTCAAACAAAAGCGACTTGGACCAGTCGTAGATCTCAAGGCTGGACACTTAATTATAAGAAGGTATGCTTGGGTGAAGCTAACTTGTAAGAAAATAAATGGTACGAGATAAACAAATTATGTTTGTCAAAGTAATTGAATTTGGACAAATTACGTGAACATTTGGATGAAGCTAAATATAAATTACTTACCTAAGATATCATGAAGTTATCATTGGATTGTTTAACAAATAACATTTCAACCAAATCATGCATGAGTATAATACGTCAATTACAATCAATGGCTATAAGAGTAGAGTTTTGAGACATACTCTACGATACTAGTCTGCTCAGAGATTCGTGTCAGTGCACATCTAGCTACTCTTTAGCTTGCTCAAAGAATTTGTCTGGTCAGCTGGTTAATCTGTTTGTCCATTAGTTTGTGATGCTGGATAACTTCATTAATGCCACCTCCTGTTTTTAATATCGATGCGGATTATTTTCTAACAGTGCATCTCGTACATACCACTGCAAAATGTCCGATTACCACATCATGCCTCCTGCAAGGGCAGCTGTGTATGGCCATTGTTGCTCGTTAGTAAACACACGACTGACTTGCACTCAATAATTCCGGTCTACAATGTCATGGAAATTTTCGACCTCAAAATACCATGATTGCAGCCAAGAAACCAAGAGTGACATCGGGGGACGCCTGATGGCAAGGATGACACAAGAATCTGCCGTCCATCAGATCAGGTTGGGAACAAGGTCCTTTGTGGATTGGCCCTCCCAGTTTTACCGTTCCAGATTCCAGGCGCCGCTTGTACCCTGGCAAGGAATATGACAGATGGTGACAGCCTCTCACCATGTAACTTGAATTTACAGCGGTTCCTTGGAAGAGGAATTAATCATTGGTGTGTGGGCCATTACACCATTTTCATCGCACAGCACAATGTGTAAAGCTAGCGAACACAGTGCGAATGTGGTGAAGAAACGATGTGAGGCTTTTACACCTTTAAAAACAAATTAAACTGTAGATTGGGGTAGCATGTATACTAGAATGCTAGACTGCACTGGTGGCACACGACATCGGCAAGTGTCACCTCCGGCACCTACGTTAACGAAGGGAGAAAGCTCCGATCAATTGGAGGCCCCTACATGTGCGTTCCTTCCAGACCACTGACCCTGGCCAGCGAGCACGCGGCTCCGAGTGTGACTGAACAACGCTCGCCCACGGCGTGAAGCACCCTTGAAGCTGGAGTGCCTCGTCTCTTTGATTGAGCTCAAGTGGTTGGAGCAGTTGAAGGCTTTTGGTAAAATCAATAGCCATGATGTTGGCACTTGGGCCAGGGGGGGGGCGCATGAAGACTTAAATCACCACCATGTCCAGTGAAACCTCAAACAAGCAGAAGATACATGTACTGCGTATGTTTTAGCGGTTGTGCCATATAGTTCTTCGGCGCGTTCTCATGTTGTGGGGCGTGCTGTTCAATATAATGTCCGAAAATTTCGTTTCACGTGTTGGGAAAGCTCCCAGTGCTTGGAAGAAGACAACATCGGTATAATTCTAGATCTAGAATATATGTACCAACGTCAAAAAGGGGGAAGGGGGGGAGAAGAGCGCTTTGGAGAAAGCAGCCGCAGTAATGTATCACTCGTGAGTGCATTTCCTTTTAGGCAATGTTTAAGCCTGCACCGTGTCGCCGACTGCAGACCGCTGACCGTGGATGAGAGTGGCGACGCACGAAACCGCAACCAAGGCCAGCACTGCCAAGGCCACGAGTCCATCCGTGCGGCGCAGTTGGCGCTACACTTGCAGCGCTCCGCCCCGAGAAGAGATTCGGGGCACGCATTGTACCCCAATGTGCCAAATTAAACTTCGATTCCCACCCGCTCCTTCCTCGGCACCGCACAGCGTGAGCAAGGTAGAGGCTAGGAAATCCCTGACAGCAGGTTAACGAGATTGACAGTGGGGTTTTTTTTGTCGTTGCTTTCCGCGAAGCCTCTGGCAAAGTCTAACTTCATCGCCTGAAACAAATGAACGATAAAAGTAGGCCACGTAACTTGAAGCGCATGGAAAAACTAACACTTTTTAGGTGTGCTCTGGTCATGAACATCCAGCAGTGGATTTACAAGGGGCTGTATGTTATTAATATTAACATCTGGAAGGGAATCCTTCAAAATGATAAATGCACTGGCATTCCTCTGTGAATTTATTTCTACAAAACGCTGAATAGTGGCACGGAGAGAGATGGCAAGATAGTGACATAAGACCAATTTGTATTTGGAAAAAAATGATGTACGTGCCAAAAGAGTAGCATTAACATTATGATGCGTTTGCCAATGAAAGTAATTAAAACCTGGCGCAATAACATCACCAACGGGACCTCCGTCAATGTAATGATGTTTTGTTTTATCTATGGAGAAAAATTACAAGACAATTACATTTTGCTATAAATACACCTAATTATATTAGCCCGTAAATGATGTCCAACGACTGCTTACAGACACGGGGAGACCAACATAAAAATGCGTTTACAAAGTCACGGGCGTAACCTCTTGTCCCTCTATCCGTGGTCGGTAATTAACTTGGACGGCCAAATCAGCTGCTGACTTCCCATCCACGTCCACAGGCAATGGGCCAAAGAGGACGAGGCCCCGCCCGCCTGCCCCCCCCCGCTGAGCATGGAGCGAGAGTCGGATAAGAGACCGCCAAGGACGAGCGAACGCAATTCACGCTCCAAAACGGTGCCTCTCCTTTCACCGCACGGAAGAGTGCGCGGTGTGGGAGTGTCCACCAGACATCATGAAGGCTTCACAGAGCGATGCCGGGGCGGCCGCTCAAAGAGAGAGAAAGAGAAAGCCATGATTCTTGAGAGCTGCACCATTGATTCGCCTTCACGTGGAGGAGAGCTTTTGAAAGTGGTCGCCACGCCTCGGGCCATACATCTACCCGCGCGCAGGGCAAGCCAAGGATAATGTGCAAACTAACATTCATTCATTCGCATCGAGAAGCAACATTGATTTCAGTTGAGCCGTTTCGTGAGCAAACTCCAGGTTTGTCCACGTCGAGCGCAGAAGGGGGGTCATTTTTCCAGAAATAATTGACGCCGCATTTATATTCCAGATGCATTTAGTGCCTATAAAATTACCATCCGACATTCCTTCAAATACAAATCGGTCACGGTGCATCGATTTCATATGAAATCGAACCCCTGCGTATTAGAGTTGAATACGCAAGCTTCCGCGCTTGAAAACGGAGGGCTAGCCGTGGTACGCAACGTTTAACTAAAGTAGCATTACATCAATAAACGTTATTATGTGCATCTTACACAATTTATCTTGCGCTTTCACACGTTTAATAACTTTACTTACGCACACACGTATTTGAGCGGACCTGTATAAGCGTAAAAAAAAAAATCACAAAATATTTCCAGATAATGAATGAATCATTGATATGGAACCGCAGAAAAATAGGAGCATGTGCGTCATGATACTCAGTCTTTCCAGGCCAAATAAAGGAGCATTACAGAACTGCTTCGCGCAACAGTGGGGCAGCATTCCAGGTTTGTGCACAGTCAGTCATAAGAAGGCCTGCAGAATTGATCGCTGGTAACCAAATAGTCAAAATGAAGTTGTGCTCACCGAGGTTAGGGATGTTCTCTGTAGTGTTTTACCCCTAAAATGCTCGTTATTTTCTCCTAACCCCCACTCCCCCGCTCAGGGTAGGCATCGATTATCCCTTCCCTGCACCGTGACTTGTACGAGTGCCGAAAAGTTCAACTAGACTATTCAATACTCTTTGGTTTTTTCGGTAAAGTCACGTAGGTATAAAATAAAGTAAATCACGACGTTTCGGGCACAACACAAGCGTCCATCATCAGGTGGGAAAGCATGGTCTGCTGCTGAGGCAGACTGCTTCATTTTTTATTTTATTTTATACCTACGCGACTTTACCGAAAACACCAAAGAGTATGGATTCCTGCAGTCACGAAAGCTTCAAATCAGGATTAGACTATTAAATCTTGACTTAAAGCTTTTGTGACTGCAGGGATTCATATTCTTTGGGTCTTTCGGTAAAGTCACGTAGATATTTTCTTTGAACCTATCTACGTGACCTTACTGAAGGACCCAAAGAATAGACTATTCAACTATATATATTTATTTTGTTACCAAGTAAGGTTTACTATGCTATGTAGCTCTTTTTTCAGAAGCGACCTTGACCACAAATGATAGCTCAACGAAGTGGCACATCATGTGGACATTTCTAGAAGCCAAATACTCGAAACGCATACTTCTAAATGTGGAAGGGGGAGAAACCGGAGGATCTGGAGAATAATCCACGACACCGTGGGGAGAGAGACACCGTAAACTCCAAATATACGGGCATCACTGTTGGGATCGAACCCATAACCTGCTGCATACGAGGCAAGGGAGTTAACATCTCGCCACCGTTCCCCTCCCCCTCGCGGTTTTTTCTTTCCTCCTCCACAGAAACGAACGGCGCATTGTACGGGCTTGTGCGCTTACCTCAATAACAAACATAAAAAAAAAAGAGATCTCACACTTACAAGGGGACAGCAATTAAAAGTTGCCAGTGTCTCTCTTCTAAAATCAACATCTGACACCGAGAGCCAATAGCGGAAATTCCATATTACAATGGCAGCCTCTCTATATGATTACTCCGGTGAACTTCCTACAAAGTGTTACTCTTAACACCAACTACGAAGTTATGAAATGCTAAGTCGACCAGGCTTCAAATAACAGAAAGTTAACAAATCTAACTATGGCGCCGCCTGGATGGATACAATGCTTAAGACACTTAAACTGTAAATCCGTACATGTATACTGGCTAACCAGTTGTTGTACTACAAAGAGTTGGCACCTAATAACATGGCAGACTGAAAGTCCTATAACGCATATGTAATCTGCACAATCCACCCAACCCACCTTGAAAGTGCTGCCCTGCCGGAGTGCATCAGCACCACCAACCACGCCCATCACAACATCGGAAGTGAATCGCTGTAGTTTATACTGTCTCGATACATGCCAAAAAATGTGACTGCGCAAGCGATTATTGCAATTGTCCCTGGCAGTGCGGACAGCACCATGTGACAGCGTTGGATTGCACAGCATTGTACGATCGTCTGTATCTGCCACATTGACAAAAACAACGTAGAGAATAAAAACGACCCAGCTAATTCAGCACATAGACAAGCACTTAAGATAGATTTTTTAAAAATATATAATTGATTCACGTTTGATGCATCCTGGAGGGAACCATGACCATACTTTAATGCACACAGGGGCCCTTCATTAGGAAACCCTGCACAAAAAGTAGGCTCTGGTGGCCACTGTGCAGCACTCTGTGAGCCAGATGTCTTACAAAGTACATTGTCCTGTGATTAGAAACAGAAACACTCTCCCAAACCAACAAAAACTTAATTACAGTGAAAATAATTCATCTTCAGAGGCAACTAAGTCAACGTGTCTGTGTGCTCAAATGAGCACACTGAGGTTCCTCGTGGCCCTCAAACACTCGTCGAACTTCCACACTCCCATGGTGGGGATACTCATTTAACTGACTGTACTCTATATTGATACTGGGCAGTGATTGTGATTGGAGTAGCCTTCATCACATCACTACCCGGGCCAGATAAGGCATCACAGCTTAAAACTTTGGATCGGACGGACCATGAAGTTCACTAATTCGGCTTATATCCACATTTCCCAATGCTGACTCCTGTGTTAGATTAAAACAAAAATAGTACAGGGCAGACGTGAACCCCCGTCACGCATGCCTCACCAGCATGGGCCCAGGGAAGAACAGGAGTCATTGCGGTGCTTAATATTACATGTGCACATCTGGCATTTTTGTTGATTTATTTATGGAGAGCACTTGAGTTGTGGCATAATCAACCTCATGAGCGCATCGGGGCGTGTTGTCCAACATATTTATTGCCGCATTTTGTATTTTCTAAATTCACTTTGAAGTAATGTGCTACGTATTTCATTCAAACTATTATGAATTTCTTTGAACTTCATTTTGTATTTTCTCTCTTTGGCCGATGTGCCATCAGAAAGCGAGGTGGGGCTTTTTCGTAATTGTAGTCAATGGAATACTTCACCTCTTGATTGAGAAGAGGCCTCGACTCAAGCGTCAATATAACTTCTTCCAGTAACTAATTTTCATAAATATGTTTTTTTATAAGGGCCAAATGTTGAACATAACTGTAAAGCAACATGCTAGATTTGAAGTTTTCGTGACTGCAAGGATCCATACTCTTTGGTTCTTTCGGTAAAGTCACGTAGATGAAAAAAAATGAAAATAACTAAATTCAATCACGACGTTTCGGAGGCAACACAAGCTTCTGTCAACAGTAATTTTGCTGTGGCTTTTCCACCTGATGACGGAAGCTTGTGTTGCCTCCGAAACGTAGTGATTTAATTTAGTTATTTTCATTTTATTATTTTTATTTTTATTTTTCATCTACGTGACTTTACTGTAAAGCAACATTTTCACATTTTATTCAACATCCACAAGCATGTGTTCATCACAGCCTGTAGGTTTTCTACAACAACATATGCGGGAGGGCACAGTTTTGAACAGAAACATGTCGACTGAAATTTCATGTCTCATGACCATTTCATCGGCCACAACTCCCACACAGAATCAGGCACACAATGATTCCTCCTTTCTATTCCACCGATACTGATTTTGCAATCTCGGAGCAAAAATAGTTTCCTGCAGCTGGGTAACCTACAAATACAAACTAGAGGAAAGAGGATATTGTTTGTGCTGTCAACTGTGACCAGGTTCAGACCACAAAACTAGCCGCATGTGAGTTGTCCGCCAATCTTTGAAAGTCCTGGATTCCGAGAAAAATGATCTCGCACGTGATGACCCAGTGCCCTGTTGTGGGCAGCAGCTCATTGCACCCACCACTGAGGATGTCATTTTTGATAATAAACACCGACAGCTATAACCAAATTGATTATGAATGATAATGACTTACAGTCTTTTGTTAAGTGACTGCTGGATGAAGGCCTCCTCATGCTCTGTCCGTCATGGGGGTTGCTTAACCGTACTTCATCACGATGGTCTGTGCAGACTGCAGACGGGGAACTGGAGCTCAGGACCGCTTTAGATATCACTCAACACTGATGTTAGCCATTGCCAGAAGTCAAACTCAGGTCTCTGTGTTCGTTGTGCAATGCTAGTCACCACTGCTCTACCAATTATTAATATTAATAATGTATCGCCCTTTGTCAAGTGGATGAAGGCCTCCCTACCTCATGTTAGTCACAATGGGCTGTTTGGCAATACTTCAGCACGCTGGTCAGTACGGGTTGGGGAAGGTGGAGGAGCTCAGGACCACGCTTGCCACTGATGTTAGCCATGGGTAATGCATAGGCAAATACGCTGAATGAATGTTTCGTATTTTATGAAGCGTGCACACATACGGCGATAAGAGGGCAGCACGTGCAATGCACTCTCCTCTGCACATTTTGTAATACGAGTGCGTTGCTGCATGTGTGCCTAATGGAATTAGTCACAGACCTCCAGTTCAATGGGGCTCTATAGAGAGCAACAGAAGCAGTGCCGGTGAAGGGTATTGTAGTGTCCTTTGTACAGATCGACACGCTTGTTATTTCTCTCGACACTAACATTAATCAGCCAATACAATCGGCCAATCGTGACAAATTAGGGTACAACCAAATCAAATTTGCGTGATTCTGGTCACGTCTGCGCTTGGACGAGATACAATTTTAGTTTCCACACCAAAGGATTTTGGAAGTCAGCAATCAGTGGACAGAAGCGAATGCCGAACACATCGTGACGTGTACCATTGTCACATTGACAATAAACGTCTGCGTAAAAAAAAACATGGATTCTTACAGAATGTACGTAAATACACTGTACATCATCATCAGCATCCGCTGCTGAAGGAAGGCTTCCCCTAGCCGTCGCTCACAATCTATGCAATAACCGACCTGGCACCTGCTCGCGAGCTGATATCAATGCTTTACATCCTCGGTGGACATCCTCTTGGACATTCAATGGCTGCCATTCCATCATTGTTCTTGGCACTTGGCTTCAAGTTTACATATGCATATACTTTGTTACATTTTAAAGTTGTACAGCATTCTATTTGTTACCTTTGTGATAAATTAAAAAGCAGTACATATAATTAAAATATGTCATTCTAAAGTCACTGGAATGTGTAGGTGCAACATCAGTTTCTTTTTTTAAACATTTGAAATGGAACACTACAAAAGAAACAATCCACAGAAGAGAGTAATATGTTATGCTGAAATACTGCTTCCGCCAGAGTGAAATGTGCGACTGCATCCGTGCTTCGAGTGGCAAAACGTCAAACACTTTGGACGCTTAAAAATATATTGGTGTAAATATACAGGCGGCATGTGTTTAGAGTGCATGCGAACATTTTATACATATATATATTTATATACATTGTGTCTCAAGTTTACACCTTTATAATCCTGCATATACATAAGCCTGCAGAGAGCCAAAACTAGGTATGGGGGGAAACATTTTCCTGGGCTCTTGTCCAACATTCAGGACACGATTTACAACTAAAACACTACAACCCGAGGAGCTCAAGCAGAACGTTTGGAACAATCAGCCTCCATGACAGCTTCACTGCAACGCCCTTCCAATGACCATTATCACCATCATTTATTACTTATATAGTGCCTTACACCTGAGTGCCAAAATCTCCAGGCGCTACCATATATGCACCGGGGGTTTAATTTCTTCTGGAATATTTTAAAGGGCCCCCAAAACCACCAACCTCGCTGGACCCGGCTCCCCTTCCAGCGGTCGGGAGAAGGAGAAATGTCTTCCAGAGCTCAGCTCAAACAGCTCCGGCTGAAATCAAGGCCTGTTTCTATTCAGATGTATTGCTCAACGTTGCGATGCTGTGCATATAACTGGTTTTAAAATTAAGTAAATTAAATAAAGCACTATCAAACAGTGTAGGCTAAGATTAAATTACGTAAAATTGTCAAATGTCTATGAATAACTATGAAGAACTGACACTTAAAAGTTGTCTATGTCCTGTTTAGCATTAATAATGAATAATGCACTGAACATGGATTGGTTTCTGAAACCTTGTGATTGTTTAAAAAAAATCTTCTCATTGGTCCAACCAAACTCTCGATGAACGCTCTCTTAAACCAAAATACCACTGGAAAAGGGGTATGGTATGGCTGGTTTTCAACTATTTGCCATCCTGAGCCGAAACCAAACTTTGCCACGCTGACCTCAAGAAATATCTGAATCTGGTTTGGGGCCAAACAGGGCCAGGGGCAGAGCGGGTGACGCATTCATTGATTCTATGGCCTGAAGTGCAGCGAATCAGATGGAGTGAATCGAGCATTACTTATTCAATATTTTTAACTTTGAACAGCAACTTACATTTCCATAATCATCCAGCACCGAAGTGCTTGAAGAAACCTTTAAAATATATACTCTTTGGTTCTTTCGGTAAAGTCACGTAGGTAGAAAAATAAAATCAATATATCACGTTTCGATCGCAACACAAGCGGTCGTCCTCAGGCGGAAAAACAATCCAGCAGTGGAACTGCTGAACCAGAAATAAATACAGCGAGAGAGTAGTTACAACAAGACGTTATATATGTGGCGAAGGGCAAGCAGGCGGGGTATGAGCTGGAAAGGAATTCCATCCCCGCACGCAAGCACGTCAGTTGTGTTAATGGCAGAGATTCGAGAGAGAGAGAGATTAGGGTTAGAGATTAGCATGAAATGAGCTTCCGTCGACGCATAAGAGTATCGTCCCCGCATATGCGCACAACAGCAGTGTTAATGGGAGATTAGCACTATGTTGATGGGAGAGATTAGGCAGAGAGATTATGGGGTTTAGTAAGTTAATGTCATGTCTATGTTTAACACAAGCTGCGGCGCTGCCAACTGCGCTGTGAGAGGCAAGCACGTCCACGCAAGAAACCACCGCAACGGTGGTCGTGCCAGTGAGACACACAGCCCATCACACAGCCAGAAAGATCGATACATCGAGGCTAAGGGAGCAGAGGTGGCCATGTTAGTGAGACCCCAGCCCGTTAATGCAGAGGCACCTAACAGGGCAATGCAACTCAGAGAGTCGAAGATAACAGCCAAACGGCAGGGAAGAATGGAAGCACCACAGCAAGTTGCAACTTTGCTTGGTTAAAAACGTCCTTCCAATGATTGCTGCGTTATAACAATGATCAGCCACGGCAGAGGTATTGGTTCTGCCGTGTTTCAAATCTGCCTCGTGTTCGCGAACACGATCCGAGACATGTCGTTTCGTTTCCCCAATGTAACTGCTGCCGCAGACACATATTAGTTTGTAGACACCATGGTAATGCATGTCAGGAATGACATCCTTCACAGATGGGATCAAATCAATGATGTTGTGTTATGTATTGAATCGGACCTGGATCATGTGTTTGTTTAAGATTTTAGAAATCTTTTTGGTAACACCTGCTACCGCAGACACTTAGGTGGAACTCAACCAGAGTCGTAACCCTCCACCACCCGACACGGCCAATCAGCAAAAAAGTGTCACGCTGACAAAAGACAAATAGTTCACTACTTTAGCCCACCGGTGTGTTGAAGAGTGAAACCACAACATTTACAAAAAAAAAATGAGTACGACGTTTCGCTGGTAATTGCATCCAGCATCATCGGGCAATTCGCCAGAATGGTGAGGCTCTGCTCTTGCTCCCGGTCTTCACGCTTCAACATACCGGTGGGCTAAAGTAATTAACTATTTGTCTTTTGTCAGCGTGACACTTTTTTGCTGATTGGCCGTGTAGGGTGGTGGAGGGTTACGACACATTTATAAATAACGCGATCTAACCCAAAAACGTTGATTATGAATGATTTTTTAATTAGATAAACTGTTAGCTGGCAGTACTTTTTTTCTCGCATTTCCACTGCTGTTACAAATTTGTCACATTTTTTACCGCCGTGTTGTGTCTTGTTAGCTCACCGCAATGATGCAGTAACGTTGCTCCCTTTCCGTTTGCCTCTCTAGCCCTGCTGTGTTGCGTGTGTTTGCTGCGATGAGCGGCTGTGCTTAATGTTTCTCCCAGGTCTAATTCCTGCCACACGCACCGTCTGCACGCACGGCGAGAATCGCTGCGCTAGCGCTCAGCTAATCATCCCTGAATGCATTCCATGCGTCTGATAACATCAAGTAACATAGGCTACCGTGAAAAGCCAAGGATAAGCCACATTTGTGATTTACATTTTCTTCATTTGGTTACTTTCAAATGCGTAAAAGTATAATTCAAGAGTTTAATATGTGCACGTAAGTTGTTTATGGTAATGAATGTCTTTAAAAGCCTAATGAAACAGATGTATTCTGTATTTAACACTTAATTTAGAATATGAAAGCAGTTTAATATTTTTTCAATGTAACTTACACATTATTGATGTTGTTTTTAAGAACTTTGTTAAAATGTACTATTTGGTTGGGATTTAAGTGTAACTTTTCACGAACCCTGAATAGAAGTGAAACTTCATTTGTCAAACGATTCAGGGTTTAAAAAAAAAAATTTGCTATTAGAGATAAATAGTTTATTTTGTGTGTAAACTCTGGTTGTAAATAACATAAATTACACAGAATTGTGTTGTCAGGCAGAGTTCTTTTGTGTAAAAATTATTTGCACATTCTAAGATGACTGGGTCGGGGTGAGCATCTACATATAAATGCTCACGTCCTCTGGTCTAACACCGTTTGAGACGAGGCTCAAAAGCAAGCTGTCTCAGGTGTGGACCAATCAGTTTCAAAGACAATGCATATATTGTCAGAGTATGTTATTTGTTTGCATTTTGGCCACAAGTATTGTTGATGTTAGATTTGAAGCTTTCGTGACTGCAAGGATTCATACTCTTAGGTTTTTTCGGTAAAGTCACGTAGGTAAAACATATAAATAAATAATAATACAAAGTATAGAGATAATAATAGAAATAAAATAATAAATCACGACGTTTCGGAGGCAACACAAGTCTCCGTCATCAGGTGGGACCGTCACAGCTAAATTTACTCCATCAAGTGAGGAAGAATCCAAGAGACAAGATCTTAAATACAAGTTAAGGGGGAGGGGGGGAGGGGCTTATCTGAATGTGGTAGCTAGGGAATGGCACGGGGGGGGGGCTAAAAGAGAACAATGGTGCACATCGACTCAGGGTTGCAGTCGGTGTTAGCTGATAATAAGCATAAAAGGAAGCAGTACTGTTAAACGCTGGGGATGTCAACACTCGGTAAAGTAGAATAGTACCTGTCAAATAAGATGGTACAAATATGCGTATTTAAATCTTTTTTACATGGTTAATAACATCTTTCCAACGATTACTCAGTTTGTACCCATCATCACGGTTGAAATTATGTCTGTGTTTGTATATCTGGATGGCTTCGTGTACAAACCTTTGATGGTAGCCAGAAGGTTTACAGAGCACCTTGGTCTCGGAAAAGACAATATCATGAGAGCCCACAGCGTTGTAGCAATGATCGGCAACGGCGGAAGACTCAATTTTGCCGTGTTTCAGATCTGACTTGTGCTCGCGGACACGATCGGAGACATGACGTTTCGTTTCCCCAATGTAACAATCACCACAGATGCAACTCAATTTATAGACTCCAGGGTATTGCAAGTCAGGAATGCCATCTTTTACAGATGGGATTAGATCACGGATTTTATGTACTGTACTGAATCGGACTTGGATCTTATGTTTGTTTAGAATTTTGGAGATCTTTTCTAAAACAAACATAAGACCTACCACATTTATATAAGCCCCCCCCCCCTCCCTCTTAACTTGTATTTAAGAGCTTGTCTCTTGGATTTTTCCTCACTTGATACAGTAAATTTAGCTGTGACGGTCCCACCTGATGACGGAGACTTGTGTTGCCTCCGAAACGTCGTGATTTATTATTTTATTTCTATTATTATTTCTATTATTATTATTTTTACCTACGTGGCTTTACCAAAAAAACCTAAGAGTATTGTTGATGTGTTTTAACAACTTAACACCTGTTTTATTGCCGGATAAATGGAGAAAACCCTATTCTCATATGTTTGGTACTTGCAAAGGAGGTCCCATGATCACTGGTTAACTCTGACGTTGCCTGCTTATATCAAACCAATAATGCAATCCTTTCTGTCAACTGATTCACATACTTTGATCCACTTTTCATATTAATTAACCTGATTTTACACTAAATTGTTCCACTTAAACCATTAAGTACTGACCTGAGTTTGCTTGCTCACACCACAGGCTGATAAAAGGGCGTCCACTAGTAGGAGCTCTAGACAGTCCCTCTGGAGGGTAATGGTCTATACTCTTTCACACTGGCCAGACGTCTTGGAAAAGGTGGGAGGACCCACGCTTTACTTCACCACACGTGACCTGCTGATAGACCATTTATAGTGGTGTACGGACAGAGGCGGGGTGGATTTAAAAAAAAACTTGATGAGTCATTAATTAACGATAACAATTCTATCATTCTCCTTACCTATATCTTCACTGTGGGAACACTACGGTAAACTACTCATGTGTCTCAGCTTTATTGTGAGCTGATATAAACATTATTTATGATTGCCAATTTTTTAGAAGTTCCAGCAAAATTTTGGAGCTTTCTATTCTTACTCTGTTTCCAGTAGCAAGCAATTTAGACCGAGATGTGTTTATAAATGTAAGAGAGCCCTCTACAGCACAGTTATAAGATGTTCTTTGAACAAGACACCGATGGCTTGATGGTATATGGGCTGGAAATTATTTATTAGAAACTGTGTGGATTGTAAACATTTATCTTCAGTAAAATGCCTACTTAATGTTTTCATACTTTTAACCATAAATCATCCAACATTTGTTCGAAACGTCTGAACATACTCTATAATATCCTGCACCAGCATTCTTGTGGGCAGAGCGAAACCAAGGTACACACCCAAATAAAAAATATATTTGACACCTCCTTTGCCCTGTGCGGGGTAGCCAATCATCAAAAAAAGAAATAGTTACCTGCTTTATGGCTCTTCAATCTATCTGGCACACAGCCCCTGGGGCCCCTCTTCCAGCATATGGGTCTCTTAGGTAATAAATGCTTGCCCCAGGAGAGCTGCCATTCTATGTCACACTGCATACATATACACACGTGAATAAGTCATGCCAAAGTGTCCCCCATCACTTAAGCAGATTGGTGCTCATCGGCAGTGAATGGTCGCAGCCAGTGTTAATGCACGCCACGTTACTATGACGGGATCAGTGTGTAGTTCACAAAATTAAATCATAACTCAGGTAAGTGCTAAATTCTCCAACCCCCTGATATGATGATTATTACTGATCATTATGTTCTTGGTTCTTTCGGTAAAGTCACGTAGAAGGGAAATAATAAAATAATAAAAATAAAACATAATAAAATAAAACTCTCACGACGTTTCGGCCACAACGCAAGCAGCCGTCCTCAAGTGAAGAACAGGGCTGCGTGACTTTACCGAAAGAACCAAGAATATGAATCCATGCAGTCACGAAAGCTTTAAATCGAAATGTATTATCATTATGATTAGGTCAAGGTTACCCTGGTCAGCTGATGAACTCAGATTATAGTGCTTCGGATGCGTGTTGTTTTAAGAACTTACTTATGGGAGACTCGCACAGGATTGGTGTGGGTACATACTGAATACAGTGCGAGTCTATCCCTTTTAATCCTTTAACTAGAAGGTCGTGCGGGTGCTATATACACACACACAATACGCGTGCACTCGTCCCGTGTGTGTTCATAACCTGTGCTGTATAACATGTGTGTGCAATCTATGAATGTGCTCCCAGCCTCCCATACACCGACATGTGCATTAGCACTGCGTGTATGTATTTCATGCAGTAATCACATTTGTGAATTACGAGAAACCCCATCATAACAGAACGCAGTTCTTCAGGAAGGGTCCATGTCCTGTTTGCATAATGCATGAGGCCGAGTGCTTCGTATACACATATTGGTGTTGTTTTAAAAATGGCATGCAGTGTTGTATGCCATACAATGCAATCACGTCGGTGAATTCCTGCGCAAACGAGCATTTGATGCAATTGCGATTATCCTCTCGTTTACAGCACTGAGCCAGCCAGCAGTGTAAACTCCACATTCATATGGCTGGGCGAGTCCATTCACAGGAAGAAAATAAAACAGTATTGGCTTACCCACAAAGTGGGAATCATTTTATTTACCGCGGAATAATGATGGGCAGCGATGTTAAGAATACTCCACGTGAAATGTATGTGGATAAGCAAATGTGATACGTTTACGTACGCACGCACACGTGTGCGGATGCATAGTATACAATGTATGTGTGTATTTGATGACTGTATCCATGTGCGCACATGTACTATTGTGTGTATATACCGCGTCTGCATGTATCTATGTGCACATGCATGTGTATAACTAACTGTAATAGGGATGGTGCGTGCGCTATGTATGTACATTCGGTATGTGTAGCCTGTGTGCGTACTGCAAGCTGTGTGCAGATGCCAAAGCGTGCGATATACGCGAGGATATGTATTAAATCGTGTACACACATATCACGAAGTGTATGCAGAGTACATATACATGTAATGTGTGTGTGTGTGCAGATGTTGTGTTCTTACTGCATACATGGGGGAGCGGTGACGCAATGGTGAGCGCACTGCCATACAAACCATGCGCTCAATCCCCAACCACGGCTTGCGACAGTGACATGCCGCGTGATATTCCGAATTGTTCCTGGGTATGCCCACCCAACCAAACCCCCGTTCACCAACCAGCGCCGCACAGCAATGGTGAAGTATGGTCAAGCAACCGTCGTGGCACGGCGTGAGAGAGCTTTAATCCAACAGTGGAGTGCAAAGGGATGTACACGTACTGCATGTTTGTTGTGCGTGTATACCGTGCAGGCGTGTGCGCATGTGTACTAATGCTAGTGTGGCCGCTTCACCCTTCGCTCGTCCTTGTCCCCCGCTCTCCGCCGGCACTCGCCCTCCCTCTGCCTGCCGGGGTCCACCGGCTCCACCCCCCCAGCGGAGGGACCCCCCAAAGGACTGGCCCGGATCAGCCCGGGGTCGACCCCGTTCCTCTCTGCCACCGCACCCCGCTCCTTGCTGACCGCGGTCCCCTGCTGCTGCTGCTGCTCCGTTCCGTCTCTCATCCCGCTGCCCCGGCCAGCCGGCTTCCTCGTCCCTTCGCCGAACGACGAGGAAAGGACAAGGAGGTGACGAGAAGGAGGCACGAGATAGGGGATTGAAGAGGCTCTCTCTCTCTCCTCTCTCTCTCTCCCTCTGTGTGTCCCCGGAGCCTCCACTTTCCGCTTTACAGCCGGGTTATCCCCCGACCCGGAGCCGAGCCCCCCTTCGGCGATGAGGTCCCCCGCTAGGTGGCTCTGCGAAGGCACGCGCTGCAGAGGAGAAGGGGCTTCTTCGTCTTGGGTGCTTCTGTGAAACTTTCTTGGGATTCCGTAAAGAAGAGACGCGAAGCCCTTCCCCGGTGCCGCATGGCTCCCTTCACGCCCGTCTCTGCGTTTCCTTTGTGACGTTTGAGCCGCGTGGAACGCGTGCGATTCGCACAGAGGTCATGCGTGTTTGTCGGAAGCGCTCTCCTGTATCTATTGTCGCCTTGTGTTGTTGAATCTTGGCTTGGTCTGTACTGTGCACTGATTCTGATCTATTTATGATTTTTTTTTTAACTCAACACATCAAGTTCAAGTTAATTTATTAGGTATAGCCCAGTGAGCCACTCGGCTCTTGAAACGGGTGCAACCGCAACAAACAAAAAACAAAAACATGAACAAGAAAACATCTTAAAGGGAATATGTGACGAAGTGCAAACAGAATAATAATACTGCCATAAAATAAATAACATTAGGCGACATTTTTGGCAATGGTCCTTCTTCATAGCACATACGTGGGCTATAAAGTAGGGCCATTGCCCGAAACGTCGCCTATTATATATTTTGGTACCTTTTGAGGCGGTGTTATTGAATGTGTTGAGTTGTTTTCATTCTGCTTTGAGCACCGCTGCAAATGCAGCATCACTAAATACTTTGGAGTTTTTTTAGTGATGCAATCTATGGTATGAATGTTGGGATTCCTGAAAATATATATTAGTGTTGATATGAAAACATTTTCCGATCTGAAATGTTTTTTGTTGTTAAGGGGAATGGAGGGATGGAGGGGTGGGAAGGCGATGATTTAGGTACACGGTTTAGGCAGTTGGGGGGGCCGGAAAATATTCCGTACAAAATTAAGCTCCATGAGCATCCATTCTGGACTGCGTATCCAACAAAAATAAGACACGGGACTTTTGTAATGATAATATGTACCTCCAATCCAAAATATATTCGCACGTCAGCCTAATGCACGTATTTGTGGAAGAAACTAATTTTTACACAAATGTGATGTTCTACAAAATGCATGAAAAAAAGCACTACACACCGAAACCTAGCCATCGTGAGTTAAAAACACATTTATTTCATATCCGAAAAAAATATACATTTAATGGAATTATTTGATTTGGGATTAGTTTGTATGCCCAGAGAAAGGTCTGTATGGAAACATGAATAACAAGAAGTGAGAGGTGATTTTTTATTAAAAGCACCACTGCACAAGAGGAACGCATAATCACGTCCGTGCATATATGCCACGTTTATAAATGTATATCTGTATTAATAGTTGTATAGCTGCTGCTGCTGCTGCTTGTGACGCAAATTAGTGTGGGTTTCACTTAAGCCCACATAACTGTCCAATATACACACTGAAACCACTTTGTAGTCAAATGCAATTAACTAAAGTTTCCTCAAAGGGAATATGCTTTGAAAGATATTTGCACTTGAAGTTGGGTGTCCACAAACACGAAGCAGGGCTGCGGCGTTTCAAGGAGCTGTGTGCTTAAAACTATTTCTAGCTCCCACAGCAGTAACAAGTAAATTGAGTCCATGTTTAGTTGCCATGGTTACACAGTGCAAGTGCCTATACAATCCGATCCCCCAATGCCCCGGACTGATGCTCCTACTGTTGTGGAGTGACTCATGCAGCCAGCTATGGCTGCAGAGTTTGTGAAAATTCGTCACAGTTCCTATGACCACTGTTTCATTGCTTTTATGGCTTTGATTTTGGTGATTTTCGAAAAGTTTTTTGGGTTGGCCATGTTTGTTTGTTGCAGTACAGAGTTAGACTGATGGCCTTAATCTAAGTTGTCTTGTGGTTGTTGTTGTTTGACTTGCATCCCACTGGGATTTTTGCACACAGTGTTGGTGTATGGTGCTTTTTCTGCAATATTTTGCTGTCTTTTCTTGGATTTTCTGTTTGCACATAGTCACTATAAGATGTATTCTTGTTCATGTTTTTGTTTTTTGTTTGTTGCGGTTGCACCCGATTCAAGAGCCGAATGGCTCACAGGGCTATACCTAATAAATGAACTTGAACTTGAACTCCCTTAGATCGTCTGCGGTCCCGAGTGAAGCAAGCGACCAAAAAAACGTCATTACTCCACCATCCTTCATAAAAGTTGATTATGCCCTATTAGCGTGAATTATTTAAATATTCATTTACATGCTGTCCCCATCCCACCGTCATCTGGCCTACTTTGTTCTATTAAATATTATTATTGTTGTGCAATTTTTCAGTGAACACATTTTGCCGTAAAACCTTTCTTTTTTGTCATTTATGATATCACTAATTTCATGAACCTCATAAAACATTTCTCAGTGTGCACATCCAAAAAATTCCCACGCGCAATCATAGACCATGAACAACAGAGCAGCTCTTCGATGTTATTTTACGCGTGTGACACGGGTTGTTTAGAACAATGTAGGACATTCCACTCCATAAGCTTCCGAAGAGGCTCCCAGCACGTCCTCGAAGAAGTTCTCAGCACATGGAGAGAATAATTGGATATCATGTTCGAATAACATGATAACAAATTCTAGTTTTGGGCATGACTTGGCTCATCACTCCAGGGGCGCCGCGACAGTGAAATGTTAACTCTCTCGCCTGGTATGCAGGAGGTCGTGAATTCGATCCTGACGCCTGTATATTTGGAGTTTGCATGTTCTCCTTGTGATCGCATGGATTTTTCTCCGGTTTTCCCTTCCACATTTAGAACATGCGTAAATAATATTTGGCTGCTATAAATGTCCACGTGATAAGCCACTTCGTTGAGCTGTCATTTGTGACCAGGCCACTTGTGAAAAAGAGCTATATAGCTCAGTGGGCCTTACCTGGTAAAATAAAAAAAATAGCTTAGTTTAGTACAACTCGAAAATACATCAGAGAGATACAGAGCACCACTGCTGAAACCTATGCAGTAAGAAAAAAACACAACCAAAGATAAATATAAAGAGAGGCAGTTTTTTGTTGTTGTAAACCATCAACATCCGTTTTACACCACCCACCCCCCTACCATATACGTCTTGAAAATGCCAAAGTAATATGGAAGGCCAGAGGTGTCAAGCCACAAACCTCAAGGTAAACAGTCTCGCTTTTCATTTCAACAAGACTAAATAGGAAGTATCTGCTTGATCCTGGAGGTCTGAATGTATAATATACTATCTGTGTGTGTCAGGTAGGCAATATGTGGGTTTTCTTTGTTTAAGGGATAAGACTAATTACTACTAGATTTCCATGAAATTCCACAAACTCACGCGCTAACATTGATTATTTAATCTTAATTTGGAGCTTTCGTGACTGCAGGAATAATTCGTTGGTTCTTTCGGTTAAGTCACGTCTAAAAATAAAATAATAAATTAAAATAATAGCGACGTTTCGATTGCAACACAAGCAATCATCATCAGGCATAAAAGAAATAGCAATAAAAATCGAACTAGAAAACTATAGACAGACATAAGCAGACAGACATCACAAGGACACACAGAGAGAGGACACATATCGGCACAGAGAGAGGGGTCGTTTCTGTGACGGTCCCTTAAATATAGAGAGGGGGGGTGGGGACGGAGAGAGGGAGGGGGCAGAGAAAATTAGCATATCAATGAGTGTACGGCAACGTGTTGCTGCTGCGCAAGTAAGATGACGACGTGGCACGGCACACAAGCTTGAAATTAGGAGAAAGGCACACTAAAATTAAATAACCTCGCAAAATATCGAAATGTGATGTAATACAACACAGAGAGTCGGTCAACACACAATTAACGCATAGCCTGGTTGATTACGTATTTCAAAGATTGCTAAGTTAGAATTTAAGTGTGAACATTCCAAAAGAGAGGACACAGGCAGAGAGAACAAATAGCCAGAGAGAGAAAAAAGATAAGCTTAAACGGCAACGTGTTGCTGCTGCGCAAGTAAGATGACGACGTGGCACGGCACACAAGCTTGAAAATTAGGAGAAAGGCACACTAAAATTAAATAACCTCGCAAAATATCGAAATGTGATGTAATACAACACAGAGAGTCGGTCAACACACAATTAACGCATAGCCTGGTTGATTACGTATTTCAAAGAATGCTAAGTTAGAATTTAAGTGTGAACATTCCAAAAGAGAGGACACAGGCAGAGAGAACAAATAGCCAGAGAGAGAAAAAAGATAAGCTTAAAACTTCCCCGTAGAAGTGGTTCAAACTAAATTTGGAAACGTCGCTATTATTTTAATTTATTATTTTATTTTTAGACGTGACTTAACCGAAAGAACCAAAGAATAATTCCTGCAGTCACGAAAGCTCCAAATTAAGATTGAACCACTTCTACGGGGAAGTTTTAAGCTTATCTTTTTTCTCTCTCTGGCTATTTGTTCTCTCTGCCTGTGTCCTCTCTTTTGGAATGATCACACTTAAATTCTAACTTAGCATTCTTTGAAATACGTAATCAACCAGGCTATGCGTTAATTGTGTGTTGACCGACTCTCTGTGTTGTATTACATCACATTTCGATATTTTGCGAGGTTATTTAATTTTAGTGTGCCTTTCTCCTAATTTTCAAGCTTGTGTGCCGTGCCACGTCGTCATCTTACTTGCGCAGCAGCAACACGTTGCCGTTTAAGCTTATCTTTTTTCTCTCTCTGGCTATTTGTTCTCTCTGCCTGTGTCCTTTCTTTTGGAATGTTCACACTTAAATTCTAACTTAGCATTCTTTGAAATACGTAATCAACCAGGCTATGCGTTAATTGTGTGTTGACCGACTCTCTGTGTTGTATTACATCACATTTCGATATTTTGCGAGGTTATTTAATTTTAGTGTGCCTTTCTCCTAATTTTCAAGCTTGTGTGCCGTGCCACGTCGTCATCTTACTTGCGCAGCAGCAACACGTTGCCGTTTAAGCTTATCTTTTTTCTCTCTCTGGCTATTTGTTCTCTCTGCCTGTGTCCTCTCTTTTGGAATGTTCACACTTAAATTCTAACTTAGCAATCTTTGAAATACGTAATCAACCAGGCTATGCGTTAATTGTGTGTTGACCGACTCTCTGTGTTGTATTACATCACATTTCGATATTTTGCGAGGTTATTTAATTTTAGTGTGCCTTTCTCCTAATTTCAAGCTTGTGTGCCGTGCCACGTCGTCATCTTACTTGCGCAGCAGCAACACGTTGCCGTACACTCATTGATATGCTAATTTTCTCTGCCCCCTCCCTCTCTCCGTCCCCGCCCCCCCTCTCTATATTTAAGGGACCGTCACAGAAACGACCCCTCTCTCTGTGCCGATATGTGTCCTCTCTCTGTGTGTCCTTGTGATGTCTGTCTGCTTATGTCTGTCTATAGTTTTCTAGTTCGATTTTTATTGCTATTTCTTTTATGCCTGATGATGATTGCTTGTGTTGCAATCGAAACGTCGCTATTATTTTAATTTATTATTTTATTTTTAGACGTGACTTAACCGAAAGAACCAAAGAATAATTGATTATTTAATTATTAGCAGAATATTTATTGTATGGTATGTAAAATAATGTAACATTCATAATTTTAATGTATAATGAGCATTTCATCCTAGGATCCCAGTGTGCAATGCATGGAAAGCAGGAAACAAAAATAGAAGCAGGGTAACAGACCAAACAAGAGCGGGAAGGCCATTTTAAAGAGATTGATTTTTCAAAGCAGACTTAAACATATCTACCGTCTCTGATTGCCTTATTTAAAGTGGCAAAGGCGCTCCATAGCTTGAGTGCCACGCTAACAAAAGGCCAATTACCAAAAGAGCACAACCTAGACCTGGGAGTGCTGAGCAGTTGCAGATCATAAGATCTTAAGGACCTTTATGGAATATATAAATGTATTAGTTTCTGCAAGTAATGTGGGGTGGGTTACGATTTTAAATTATGAAATAACTTCCTTTACAATGGATAATAATGTAGAGAGTCCAACTGAGTCGCAGACGTTGTCTTGGGAGCAACACTATTTATTACATCAACTCAACACAACATAATGTAACCTACACTCGGGTGTTGAACGCCAATCTAACCACGCTACGGCAGAACTAGACACGGTCCCGCTATCCCGGTCCGGACCACGAGCTGGGTCCCGGACCACGTGGCTAGAGGCTTCTTCAACCCGACGTGGATCTTCACTCACCAACAACCCGAAGAACCCCGAGTCCCTCACGGGGCCCCGTTATATCGGCCTGGGCTGGGGCTGGCTCTGCCCCTCGCCCCGCCCACCTTCTAGATCTCTCTCGCTCTTTCCCGAAGGCTCACGAGAGCTCCTCTATACCACGTGACCACCCAGCAGCCCCCATCCACCGGTGGCCCCCCTCCAATATCATCCGGTCACGTGTCGGCAGGTCAGCCAGCGTATCATGCCCCAACGTAACCCTGGCTGGCTGACGCTCCCTCTCGCTTCCTCACCGGGCGCCCGCAACGCACAATGCTCGCGGTGCCTCCGCGCGAACCAGCGCTCACCCAAGCCCCGCTAGGGCTGGTACTACGCCCAGTAAGCAGGCTACACGTAATGCCAACACATCTGCCGTGGCCTCGCAAGGCCGGCACCACACTGCAGAGGTGGGACAAAGTCATTGTTATGCAAGTCCAAGACGAGTCGCAAGTCATCAAATTCATGACTCGAGTCTGACTCGAGTCCAAGTCACATGACTCGAGTCCACATCTCATAGGTGGGACAAAGTCATTGTTATGCAAGTCCAAGTCGAGTCGCAAGTCATCAAATTCATGACTCGAGTCTGACTCGAGTCCAAGTCACATGACTCGAGTCCACACCTCTGCCACACAGTGACATTCACAGTCACTACAATACAATGAAAGTAGGGGAAAAGTTAAAAGGCAAACATATAGAATACACATAACTCTGTAATATGGTTAGAACAAAAATAAGAACATCAGAAAACGCAACTTCGAAATTAATTCAAACACTGCCCTTACAGTATGAAACACGACATAAAAGTAAGGCATATGCATGGATTCTGTGACTCAATCACCAAAACGGATGATTGCTGATGTTCAAGAATAATGCAAAGTGGCATGCATCCAGGAGTGATGAAATCTGAATAAGTGTTAGGTTCATGATAGAGGTATTTTTTTTTTGGTTAGATCAGGTAAATATATAAATGTGTCACTCTTTGGTTCTTTCGGTAAAGTCACGTATAAAAATAAAATAATACATTAAATACTACCATACGACGTTTCGATTGCAACACAAGCAATCATCATCAGGTATAAATGAAATAGAAACACAACTCTAGTATACTTAGAAATGTAATACAACAGAGAGTCGGATAACATAACAGTCAACACCCTACCTGGTTGATTACGTTCTTCCTGAGAATGCAAAATTTGAGAAAGAGATAAAACACAGAACCAGAGACAAATAGACAGACATATAAGCAGACAGATATCACAGCGATACATAGAGAGAGACAAACATAGGCACACAGAGATAAATGTGTCGTTAAAAGCCGCCACCACCCGACACAGCCAACTAGTACAGCACACCTGTGTGTTGTGTGCTGTACTAGTGACGAACTGGCACGTTCTGTTTACGTGACAACCCTTACTAGTTGGCTGTGTCGGGTGGTGGTGGGTTTTAACGACACATTTATATATTTACGCGATCTAATCCCCCAAAAAACCCTTTATGGATGATATTGGTCGCGAAAGCCTAGGTTGACCATTACATCACCAGATCGTGAGATATGGACAGTGGCTTGAGAAAGCATTTATCTAATGATAATGGATTGATCCTGGCTGCTGATTATGATGCTCCATAATCCAGCAGGGTCGTGTTTTAGTTAAAGTGCTTGACTCCAAATTAGATGGGAAAAACTTCAAACTCAAGTGTTGGGCATGGCTTAGCCCATCATCACTCCAGGTTCAATAAAATAACACTTTGTGGGACATCAACAGTGGTTTCCTGTGGGAATGTGGAATATCAATCAATAACTCAGCATCTTATACAGAGATGATTTCCATCCAATTGTTCAATTTAGCAGAGAGGCACCTAGATGCAATATATGTAGTGGCTTCTGTAGGCTATAAAGCTATACATAATGCGCCACACTTTTTAAATCATGCAGTTGATATTTAGCCATTTTTATTTTAATGATAATGAGAAAAAAACCCCTCCCATTTAAGCTTGGTATAATGTTATATACATTTAATATGATACAGTTGGGAAATTAAAGTATAACATTGTCAATTGGCACTAATTAGCATAAACAAATGTGTTGCCCATAATTTTATGAATTTGTAATGAAAACAAAACCAGTATATAAATTTTGACGTAGATCAAAATTAGAATATAGATATTACAGAACTGATAATTGATCTTAATTTGATCTACTTTACATATGTAGATTAGCACAACTATGGTTTATGCATGCTGTTGTGCCTATGCCCAATTATTGCAATAGAATGTATTTTCCGTGTTTCGTGTAATTTACTTTACACAGCCCTTAATTAGCATGCATTAGCAACACTTAATAAACATTAAGTTGGCAGCTTTTACCTAGATCAGCTTTAACACTGAAAAATGGCACCTACACAATTTGCCCGAATAACATCCTACGCTGGAACTCTTTTGGGCATTTTTGTCACATCCAATTTTAAACATGCTTAAGAATTACTCCTCTAGCTTGCACCTATCCATATATACACACAGCACTGCAGGAAGAGGTGAAGTCAGTATCACTACAAGTAAGAGTTGTTAAGGAAATTAAACTGTGCCTTGACTTTTTGTTTATATATTAAACTAAATGCTTCGATTTGCCAGGTAAGGCCCACTGAGCTATATAGCAAATTTTCAGAAGCGACCTGGCCACAAATGATAGCTGAACGATGTGGCTTATCACGTGGAAATTTATAGCAGCCAAATACTTTGAAAGCACGTTGATTCTAAATGTGGAGGGGTAAAACCAAAGGACCCGGAGAAACATTCACGCGACCACGTAGAAAACATGCAAACTCCAAATACACAGGCGTCAGGGTCTGGATGAAATCTACGACCTCCTGGCGAGTGAACACAACCATTCTGAATATTTAATGCTCAGATACATTTATTTAAAAAGATATAAAAATACGGAGGGCGCTTGGAAAACGTTGCACCTAAATACACTGGTAAAGAAGGGCATATAAAGGATTACTGATTCAATATTTTGGAAGGAATAAAAGCATATATTCATTACGTAGATGAACACGATTTTCACAAGTCCACGTACTCTATTTAAAGTTTTTTATATGTATGACTGAAAAAAAAGACGGCTTTTGTGCAGGAGGAATTATTTTGAATTATAACTTCACTTCATAAGCTCCTCGCTACCCACATTCTAACTCACTCCCTGCTGCTCTATCATAAAACTTTTAAATGCTTTGTGCTTCTAAATTCAATAAAATGCTTAATACAGGTCGAATCTCCATAGTATGCGGGTGTAATTACCCAGGCGTGGGTAGTAGATTATAAACTGTACACATACATGGGTGGTTTTATATATTTGCATAATGCTGAAATGGACAATATAACTAACGTCTGAATGATAAATGTCATGTTTCTAATGGACATTGAGGCATGTCTGAAAAGAAGATAACCTTTTATCAATGTAGGTTAAAATAATACACTTAGAAATCTAGTTTCAAAAGAATGTTGTTAATATGAATGAGATTACCAACCCACCTACGCAAATACATTATTTATGAGTGTAATCATCAACCAATCTCATACATTAATTTGATAGACAGTCTTAGTCATCTCAAAATGTGCATGCTTATGATGAAGCCGACACGTTAATAATTGCTACTCTTTGGGAAATGTTGTATGTCTGCAGCACACATCACATCCAGTATGCCTCTCACTCTGGCGATGGCTACTAGTCCCAGTCTCGCAGTGACGTGGAAAATATTCAGTAAGAAATAAAATAATGAAGCCCTGTTTATCACAGATTTTATTTATTTATGAAATTGATGAAACCAGGTGATATGAAATCAGCGTACTTTTCAGAACTATACCATTTTTGAGCCTCACGTTGGCACCAAATACTTAAACTAAACGAATAAAAACTATAGCAGCATCATTACCACGCATGCGTTGTAACTGGTGTTGCCTCCTGTCCTGGTTTTCGTCCTCTTTTTGAGACTTTTCTCGGAAATCTGCAAGTCTTCTTGTGATATTGTGATATGATGAGTTATTATATTGCAAAATCGTGAGAGGCGGATTTGCTTACCAGCTTGCATTCATATAACATAACTTGGTGTGTAATATTGGTCTTCAATAGAGCATGCAATATTGGTCTCCAATGGGCTATTATCAGACAGATGGATCACATCCCCACTTTGTTATCATCAAGGCCACGGAGACCAGCAGCATTCACGTATGACTGGCACCACGCGAGTCCAGCAGTCACACAGCGGAGCCTCAGCCGAACAGATGCAGCTATAGCCAGCACCCCGAGTCCCTGTGTTAGCACACCACATGCAACAAGATGGCGTGGAGGAGGCCGTGATGGCGTGGAGGAGGCCGTGATGGCGGAGAGGAGGCCGTGATGGCGTGGAGGAGGCCGTGATGGCGTGGAGGAGGCCGTGATGGCGGGAGGATGCCGTGATACACTCACTCATCTTACACTGACTCACTCACACATCATCACTCACTCACACAACCACTGACCCATTCACTCATCATACACTGATTCACTCATCATACACTCACTTATCATACGCTGACTCACTCACACATCATACACTCACTCACATTACCACTGGCTCACTCACACATCATACACTGACTCACTCATCATATGCTGACTCACACATCATACACTGGGAGTGTCATGCTGCCAGTTATGGCTGCAAGTTTTGGTCGTACATGTTGTTAAATTTGAATCACAGTTCCTATTATTACTGTTGTTACATTGTTTTTATAGCTTTATTTTTATGATTTCTAAAACATATGGATAAGCCATGTTTCTTGCGGAAGTGCGGAGTTTGCCTGATAACTGTAATCGAAATTGTCTTATGGTTGTTATTGTTTGATTTGCATCACACTGGGATTTTTTCACACAGCGTTATAATACGGTGTTTTTTTCTGGAGGATTTGCTGGTTTATCCGGGATGTTTCTGTTGCGCGTCGTCGCTTTAAGATGTTCTCCTTTCATATTTTGTTTGTTGCGGTTGCACCCGACTCAAGAGCCGCATGGCTCACAGGGCTATACCTAATAAATGAAACTTTGAAAACTTGACAGTCAGGACAGGACAAAGCACAGAGCCAGCACAACATTGAGTTATCTGGCCCGGGTGGCGCCATGATTAAAGCGCTTATAAGAGGTTTTTCTCAGGCGGACAGGTCACGAGTTCAAATCCCACCCATCATATCTCCGTGTTCGAATAAAAAAGGTCCTGCTCTGTGAGTGTTAGGAACTGTGAGCGTTGGTCTCAATGGCATATTCCATTATTGTACAGCTAATCAATCAAAATTACACTGTATTGGCAGTGGTGCACAAGAACAGAAAACTCAATGCATTTGTCAATAACGCTGCCTTAAAGAAGATAAATATATAACTGGTGACGTTTATCGGACAAGGACCTTTCTTCATAAGCACAGTGGTTTTTAACGGAGGACCTGTCCCATGCCCTGAAATGTGTCATTGTCATGATGAGTCAACCAGCACGGTGAGTCAACCAACGTGGTGATTCAACCAACACGGTGAGTCATACATATATATCATGCTGTGTGATATTGCCAGGACCCTTCTGAAGAGAGCCATAAGACTCAGATGGCCTCCCCACATCATGTCGGTCATTGAAGTTGTTTGGCTGCTTGTTATAAATGTCCACATGATAAGCCACTTCGTTGACCTATCATTTGTGGCCAGGTCGTTTCTGAAAAGCTAATAGCTCAGTGGGCTTTCACCTGGTATAAAAAAAAAACTTTGTTTTAGTGTTTTTTGTTTACTTACCTTTCCCATACTTTACGCTCGTCTCGTGTTTTTTGGATTGTTTGTTGTTGTAACTTTCTGACCCGCCCCTATTGGAAATCTGTGAAACATAGCTTAATAGCCTTTCGGATTCCTCCAGTATGAATGAAGATTCTGATTCACTCGCCACTGATGTTTTAGCCGTGGGCCGGTGATTGAACTCAAGTCACCAGGTTCATCTCGGAAGGCGCTAATTTCCGCACCACCGCGCCACTCACTTAAACGTGTAAAAATTTTACTTAAAATTTTCGTGACTGCAGAAATTCATATTCTTTGGTTTGATTTAACACAGTACATTAAATTCGTGATCTGATCCCATCTGTGAAGGACAAGATTCCTGACATGCAATATCCCGGCATCTACAAACTAAGCTGTATCTGCGGCAGCAGTTACATTGGGGAAACAAATCGACATGTCTCGGACCGTGTTCATGAGCATAAGGCAGATTTGAAACACGGTAGGACCAATATTTCTGCCGTGGCTGATCATTATTTTAATGCGGCTGGCTCACACGAAATGTATTTATCTAAGACGATGGTACTTTGCAAGCCCAATGGCTATCAACAAAAATTCGTTCATGAAGCCAAACATATATAGACACAATTTCAACCGATAGGATGGTTATAAACTCAGAAATCATTGGAAAGATGTCATCAACCACTTTGGGTCGTGACTTGATTTGTGTTTTCTTGTCGGGGGAGCACAGGTCAAGTCATGACTTGATTTGTGTCGTTTTCTTGTTGTCTTGCCCCAGGGCACATGTGCCCCACCCACCTCGTTCTGACATCGAGACGTTTTGTGGCACTGCGTGTTCCGTGCTTCACATTGGTGCTCTCTGACCCCAGGGCACATATGCCCCACCCACTTCGTTGCGCCGCAGGAGCTCTTGCTCTTGTGCCACGCCCATTATCCAAACCTTTGTAATAAAAGACTAAGAGAATGGAAATAATAAAATAATAAAAATAAAACATAATAAAATAATTCTCACGACGTTTCGGCTACAACGCAAGCAGCCGTCCTCAGGTGGAGAACATGGCTGTCGGGAAGACAGCGTCTGAATGTTCAGACTCTGTCTTCTGAATGTTCAGACTCTGTCTTCTCGACAGACCTGTTCTCCACCTGAGGACGGCTGCTTGCGTTGTGGCCGAAACGTCGTGAGAATTATTTTATTATGTTTTATTTTTATTATTTTATTATTTCCCTTCTACGTGACTTTACCGAAAGAACCAAGAAGATGAATCCCTGCAGTCACGAAAGCTTCAAATCGAAAAATAAAAGACTAAGACTTCCACGACGATGCTTGTCAGAGTGCTTCTTTAATTAACGGCACAGCTCCGCTCCCTCCCCCTCCGGGTGATTTCCCTCTTCTCAACATCGTAGACGAGGCGTCCCTCTCTGAGTATCCCTGTTGGCTCACTCCACTTTCCCGACCTCGCCCCTGATTGATGGCGTGCCGGAAGGAGGGTGAGCTCCGTTGGAGGATCCGCCACGTGGCCCGTGGCGAGGAGGGGATGAGCGGCGATGCGGTCCGGAACCCAGGTTTCCCACACCGACCACGAGTCCTCCCCTCCCTCCTCTCCCTCTCCCAGTTCCTATGATTGCTTTTTCATTGCTTTCATGGCTTTATTTTGGTGATTTCGAAAAGTGTATTGGTTTAGCCATGTTTGTATGTTGTAGTACAGAGTTAGACTGATGGCCTTAATATAAGTTGTCTTGTGGTTGTTGTTGTCGTTTGACTTGCATCCCACTGGGATTGTTGCACACAGCGTTGGTGTACGGTGTTTTTTCTGCAATATTTTTGCTGTATTTTCTTGGATTTTCTGTTTGCACTTAGTCACATATTCACTTTAAGATGTTTTTTGTTCATGTTTTTGTTTTTTGGTTGTTGCGGTTGCACCCGATTCAAGAGCCGAATGGCTCACAGGGCTATACCTAATAAATGAACTTGAACTCCTTATATTCACCCTGGCGGAGCTAGGCTCCGCCTCTAACCACGCCCCCTCGTGGAACCTTCCCGATGGTTTCAGAACGTCTATGTGCGACTCTGACCGTCCTCCCTGGCCCAGATATTATCCCCCCTTCGGATTGGATACTGATTACGTAATGGTGCCTGTCCCCGTTACCCTCTGACACCCCCCGGATGGCGCTCTCTCATTACACCTTTATAAACGGTTGCCGTAGGTGACCATCTCCCTCTTTCCTCCTGAAGACGATCGCTTGTGTTGTGATCGAAACGTCGTGGTTTTTGTTCATTTTTGTTAATCTTTATTTTGTATTATTTTTATTTTATTTATTACTGAAAGAACCAATAATAAGTCTACATTATAGACTGCCAGTACGCTCATTCAGGTTAAGAACCAGGCTACAGTCTACATTATAGACTGCCAGTACACTCGCCCAGCTTAATAACCATTACTACAGTCTACACCAGGGGTCCTCAAACTTTTTAAACAGGGGGCCAGTTCACTGTCCCTCAGACCGTTGGAGGGCCGGACTATAGTTAAAAAAAACTATGAACAAATTCCTATGCACACTGCATATATCTTATTTTGAAGTGAAGAAACAAAACGGGAAAAATACAATATTTAAAATGAAGAACAAGTAAAGTTAAATCAACAAACTTGCCAGTATTTCAATGGGAACTAGGGGCCTGCTTTTGGCTAATGAGATGGTCAATGTCCGGTTCCATATTTGTCACTTCTAGTCGTAACAAGTGATGCAAGTGTGCATCCGTTAGTCTAGATCTGGTTGGAGATTTCAAATGTTTCATTCTGGAAAAAGTCTGTTCACAGACTTGTGCTGCCAAAGATGGTTGCCATTTTGAGTGCATGGTTCCTGAGATGAGGATATGTCTCAGAGGGGAGAGATGCATAGAAATTATGAAGGCTGCTTGACTTGAATGCGTCTTTCAGAGAGTCACAATTCTGCAGTTCAGCCAGTTCCATTTGGTAAATTGTATCCACATTTTCAATGTCAATAGAAAATGGGTTACGGAAAAGCTGTATGTCCTGTTCATGGAGATGAAGCTCTTTAAATCTAAATTGGAACTCCTTTTGCAAATTTTCCAGTGAATCCACACATGTTTTGTTTGGGAATGCAACCAATGGTTTTTCCGCTAACAGATTTTGAGTTGTGGGGAGATGGCAGAAGTTTTCCTCCTTCACTTGTTTGATGAGGAGGCCTAATTTTACTTCAAATGCTTTGACATGTGATTGCATATCACAGATGAGCTTTCCCTTTCCTTGAAGTTGCACATTGAAATTGTTGAGTAGCTCTGTTACATCTGTCAGAAAGGCAAGGCGCCATTTCCATTCTGCATCATTGAGCTCTGGTACTTCTTTGTTTTTTGAAAGCAGAAAAGCTGTAATCTGTGGAAGTAAGTCATAGAAACGTTTCAAAACTCTCCCTCGACTCAGCCAACGGACTTCTGTGTGGTACAGAACATCTTCATAGTCAACATTTAGCTCAGACAGAAATTCCTGAAATTGTCTGTGGTTTAGTGCATGAGCTCTAATGAAGTTAACACAAGATACCACAATTTTCATAACAGAGTCCCACTTCAGTGATTTACTACACAGCGCTTGATGGTGGATGAGGCAGTGTATGGCTATTGGATGAGAATGGTTATGTTTGTCCATCTCTTGGTTAATGCGAGCAATTACTCCTTTCTTAGACCCCACCATGCTAGGAGCACCATCAGTTGTCACACTGGCTAGTTTAGCCCAGTTCAGCTCCAAACCATTCACAGTTTGGCAAACCTTTTCATAGATATCCTCTCCTGTAGTTGTTCCTTTGATGCTTTGCAGTGCAGCAAGCTCTTCTGTGACTTCGAAATAGTCATTCGTCCCACAAATAAAAATAAAAAGTTGTGCAGAATCACGAACATCATTGCTTTCGTCGAGTGCCAAGGAAAAATAGGAAAGTTTTTTTGTGGAGTTTTGCAAATGCTGATGCAAATTGTCTCCCATTTCTTCAATCCTCCGTGTAATTGTAGGTCCTGAAAGACTCACTGTACTAAATAAATCGGCCTTCTCTGGACACATCTCTTTGGCAACAGAAAGAAGGCATTCTTTAACAAATTCTCCCTCCACGAATGGTCTGCCAGTGCACGCTATTAGCTTGGCAACTTGAAAACTTGCTCGCAGTGATGAAATATTTAGCTGCTTCTGCTTCACAAAAGTATTTTGCTGAGTTGTTAATGTATTTTTCAGTTTTAATATTTTATCTTTTCTCACTTCTCCGACCAAACAATCATATTTATATTTATGTTGAGTTTCATAGTGTCGACGTAAATTGTATTCTTTGAACACAGACACTATATTCTGGCTTATCAGACACACAGCTCTTTCCTTGTACTGCATGAAAAAGTAATCATAAGTCCACTGTTCTTTGAATATCCTACACTCCGAGTCAATTTTTCTCTTTCTTGACATCATTGTTTCCTAGGGAGTCAAAATTGCTATTAGTAAAATACCAATATATATACAGCGGTACAAAAACAATATACCAGCAATAACTTTGCCCACACAGAGACATACAGACTGCACTGCCCATCAATGCAGTCTGATTGGGGGAACTCCGCTTTTACCCCAGGCTCACACTGGTGCGGGTGCCATTAAAAAGTGAATTACACCTGCAGTTTTGTTCACAGATCGCAGTGCGGTGGGCACAATGAGTGCCCACCGCCGCAGCTCAATCAGTGCTCACCAGCGCAGCCCAATTAGTGCTCACCAGCGCAGCCCAATGAGTGCTCACCAGCGCAGCCCAATTAGTGCTCACAAGCGCAGCCCAATTAGTGACCATGGGCCGGATAAATGTCCTCAGCGGGCCGCATGTGGCCCGCGGGCCGTAGTTTGAGGACCCCTGGTCTACACTATAGACTGGCAGTACACTCACCAAACTTAATAACCAGGCTACAGTCTACATTGTAGACTGCCAGTACACTCACTCCGATTAAGAACCAGGCTACAGTCTACATTAATGTTTTTTTTCATCATTTTTATTTTTATTCACTTTATTTTTATTTTTCTATCTACGTTACTTGATCCGACAAAACCAAATAATTTAAATGTTTATTTCAAGGTTACAGCGCCCTCAGATGGTGACGCATAGAAAGCACAACCACTAAAATCTGTGCCAAGTTCTTTTAGCAATATCGCCCAAAATAATGAAGGGTTTTTTTTCTCCTGGTAATCCGGGTTCTTCTACATGCAAAACTATCCAAGGAATGTACCGAACATCCCAAGGAGGACTTTTCTGAAAAAAATATTATATGCTGTTTTGTATAACATTGGCTGGTATGTTTAATTTAACCTGAATGACTACGTATTGAAACCATAATACGTCTATTTTTCAATATAGTTGCAGGGGAGTCAGAATACAGCAAATAGCGACTATAAACATTATCTTGTAGAACTACAATATCAACATGTGCCAGACATAAACAACAAGCCGTTTAATATATTCCATCGATGCATTTTAGAAGTATGAGTTATTTAAGTGATAAACGACTCAAAACCGTGTGCCCATAATTTCCATATGCTGCAATTACATAAAAACACATTTAAGTGATAACCCCACCCCTCAAAATACAATCCTTCCACTATTTTTGTCATTGTTAGCAGCTTGAAAACAACATCATTTGAACATGAGTATTTATAAAGCATATTCATGTGACTGCGCTTCTAAACGTTGTACACATACGGTTGCATGCACATCACAGGGACTCTGAAGAGAGGAGGACGAGGGTGGTAGGGGCCTGTAGTGCAGAGACTGAAAAGAGATGATGGTATGGTAAGGTGCACATGTATTAATTTCATAGAGAAGAGACAGCCAGTCATAGTAAAGGACCAGATGGGTGATGGACTTGGACTTGAACAGATGAAGGAAATCTCTAGTGTAGAGAGCCAGCAAAAGTAATCTTCCATTGATCAGAGGTTGACAGGTTTCAACAGGATTATTTGGTTACTGAAGAGATGTCGATTGAGATGAAATTGGAGAGGTAGGTGGGGGCGAGTCCATGGAGGATCTTGACGGTATTGTAGTTGATCTGGATTGAAAGCAGTTTCAAACAACACACAAAACGTGTAAAAAGCACTCAAATTTTGGCCAATCTGAAAAGCCATCAGCAGTTCCGGGGAAATGTACATTGTGGCCCTCTTGCCTTAGGTCACCCTCAAATTTAGTTTTAGAAAAAATGTCATCGAATAACAGGCAGCAGCGAAAACTGTAGATCAGTTGTGTTCTTTTAGGACTCATCAATACAAATATAGTCACTCATGCTCAATAATGTTCAAAATGACAACAATGTCAAACCATCAACGTTGCATCAGGCACAAAGGCAGAGCACTTTTTACCCATTTTCGTGTCTTGTTTGAAAATTCTTGTTTCCAGCCTGCATTGTTTTTGACATAAGTGCTTCTCATAATTTACAAATTCGATTTTTTGGAGTTGCGTTGGGAACTGAGTTTTGGAGTTATAGTCTCATCTGTGCATTCATTTGTGATGTTTTATTTAGCTCTGTGGACAGAAAAGAACCCCAGGAGGCATTTGTACTTGAGAGAATTGTCTTTCTCAGTTCATGGGGACCTCAAAGATACCAGATGTTCCTCCCAGCCAGTGTGGACGGGCAGGATGCGTCACCGCTGGGACATTAGAGTCCACGTTTTGGTGCAATCTTCATAAACTGGTGCCAATGCTTCTAATGGGAAATGTGCATCAGACAGTATAAACTGTGACTCCACAGGCTGTCTCATTGTGCACGATTGTTCATTTGTTACGTCGGGTGTTTGATTATGTGTTGATGGGTAGATGTGCAGCCAAGCAAACGGAGCACAAACTGCTGTGGCAGTTAGTTTCTCGAAGGATACAATAATTACCAAAGCACGATGTATGCTGTAAAGCAGACTTTAAATATCCGGTGACATCATTGAAAAGAGTCAGCCACTGTATGGAGATCACAGGCCAAACCCCAAATGTGAACGCTCCCACAACTGTTTAACACGTAGGCTTTCGCGACCAATACCATCCATAATAGAGGTTTTGGGTTAGATCGCGTAAATATATAAATGTGTCGTTAAAACCCGCCACCACCCGACACAGCCAACTAGCAAGGGTTGTCACGTAAACAGAAAATGCCAATTCGTCACTAGTACAGCACACCGGTGTGTTGGAGAACCAAGCCACAACATTTACAATCTGAGTACGACGTTTCGCCAGTAATTAAGACTAGCTTCATCAGGCGACAGCTACTTAGACATTTTTAAAGAGTTTAGATTACAACTTTCAATGCCTGCCTTTTGCGCTCACCATTATTTATTTTTTTCTATCTACGTGAATTTACCGAAAAAAAACAAAGAATACATATAAAATATACTTGACATCAAATTTCAAATATGGGGGGGGGGGGGGGTTGGGCAGAGCTGGAATTTAGAGCGAGAAATTCCCTCCAGAGTAATAAACCCTGAACCGGAATCTCTGATAGGTAGCAGTAAGGGTGACCAGAAAAGCAAAAAGATTTGTTTAGATTACGGCAGACAAACGACATATGTGTGTATGAGTAATATGAAACATATAACACGTTTCAGACAAGGCAATGGTAAGTTAATCTTCCCTTGCCATATGTTGTTGATTCTTTTAAAAGCCCCATTACTAATGCTTCGCTGCTGCACTTTGCAAGGAAGTTATGGGACCTAATGGGTCGTACCAAATGGATAGTCGCTTCACAAAATAACCTGTCGATTGGCACGGACTATGATGCACACAACATCCTCTGCAGTTATACGCAGTTGTAGGCTATTTTCAAGCCAGTGCAGATGGTAATCCCGCACTCCCTCGCCAACCAGGGTTCTGTTCAGAACCACTCTCACTCAATATGTGAGATGTTCTGTTGGGTCCCCATGAAAACAAGCATGGCTGATATCAGAGAACTTCGATCAGTTTGATTGCGACATGAAGAAAGATGCGTGCATCATCACGATCCATAGGCAGATAGCCCGTAGGTGTACACTGCACGTTTCGTTATTTCTTTCCACTTTACTCTGTTTTGTACCAATATGCTCAATTAGTGCACATCTTTCAGGAACCAATCTGTGAGGTATTTCTTTCCGGTTCCTTCAATTTTTCCGAACACACTTTTAAATTTTCCTGTTGTTGTCTATCCTACATATGTGTCCAAGTAGTGGCAATTTCCTTCTCGTCACTGCCTGCATCAGGTCTTCTTCTATATGCAACCTTCTTCTTACTACTACATTGGTCATTCTTTGGGTCCAGTTTAGATGCAGTATCCTTCTCTAGCAATACATTTCAAATGCCAATATCTTATCTCTGTTAGTATTTTTAACGTCCAAGTCTCGCAGCCATACAAAGCTGTACTGAACACGCATGTTCTTAAGATGTTCAGTTTGGTCTTGTAGCTGATTTGCTTGCTTCTCCAGATGTTCAATCCTGCCATGACTAATTTTGCCTTTGCGATCCTCGCTCGTATGCCTTTGTGCAGTCGTTGTCCCATGTCAGTAGACTTCCTAAGTATATACATTCCTTTACTTTCAAAATCTTGCTGCTTTCTAGTATTACTTCTTTCTCAATGTCCTCCCCTCCGAACACCATTGTCTTTGTCTTTACACGTTAATCTTCAGTCCTACATCCTCTTACTTATTCAGCATGTGAACACTTTCCTGCAATACTACGCAACTTTCTTCCATCAGATCTATATCGTCCGCGAATCTCCGGTTCTTTATCATTTCTCCTTGTACAGATATGCCTGTACCATGGTCCTGAATGGCATCTATCACTCTTTCCAAGTAGGTGATGAAGTTGTTTGGTGATAGTGGATCTCCCTGTATCATACCCATTGTTGTTGGGAACTAGTCTTCTATTCCTGTCCAAACTTTACTGCTGACTTTGACCTTTCACCTATATCCTGCAGAATGTGTCAGTCTTTTCCATACTCCGTATGATCTTAATTTTGTCCACGTTATATGCTTTGTTGTATTGAATGCTTTCTGGAAATCTATGAAACATGTGTAAACCAGCCTATTCTTTCTCTTTGCTGTCTCTGCTATAAGCCTTCACATTAAGATGTTCTGTAATGTGTTCCTATCTTTCCTAAACCCTGCCTGGTCATCCGCCAAATAATCCTCAGTCTGTGCTTGCGTAGACCCAAATAGTTAAAACATGAGATTCATAATTTAAATAATCCATTAAATGTGTTGATACCTGTTGCACTTGGTTCCTTTTCAGAAAAAAAAGCTTAATTCAGAGTTGTCCTGGAAAAAAACTCGATAAGCAACACATATTACTAAGATAACCCACACTATTTTCATTTAAACACTTTAGAATCTACTTTTTTATTGTTTCTCTCCACAGATAGTTGAAAAATAAACTTAACAATTTAAATGTTTTCACAAATGTACAGGAATTAACATATTCTTATTAAAATCCTACTTTCTGGTCAATGACATGTTGTAATTTGTCGAGTTTTTACACAGCGCTCCTTAGGTATACATACTGACTGTAGTAACATAATCAATTCGTTATATTTAATTAATTCTGTTTCATTTAAGACAAGATGGTAGCCCAAAATATATATTTTGAGTCAGCGTTATATGTTGACACAATATTAACAAAAACCCACGTATTTTGCAGTCATTACCCATTATAAAGACTTTTTGTTTACATTTTGTAAATGTAACCTACATTTTATACTTCCTATAAAACTTTATCTGTGTTTGTGACCATATGCGACTGAAAATAAATTATACAAACCTGGATCAGTTGAAGCAGAAACTATTTATTTGCATTGCTATATAAATGTATTTACCCCCCCCCCCCCCCAAAACAAATCTGCAAGAAGTGGTTAATGCATACAATGTGTCGTGTTAAATTGATTGTAAATAATCAGAAAGCAAATCGGATATAAACAGGGTCTGTCCTGTGCTTTCTATGAGCTCCTTGACTCAGCCTGTCAGTCACCACAGAAGACGACTCCACTGAGATCTGCACCTCTGAAATGTAAGTGCCGTGCACAGGAAACGATACACAAGCTTCTTCGTTAGAATGCGTCAAACCAGAGAGGCATGTCTTCCATAGTAAGCCTACAGGAATATGGCAATACGGTGTATGAATTATACAGCATTTACTATGAAAGGTTATATTGAGTAAATGGGGGGGGGGGGAGTGGTGGCCTAGTGGTTAGCAGAGTGCACTCACAAGTGTACCTGACAAAATGAATAACTGAACAATTCTGAGTTTACCTATCACCAACTTAGTGACCAGCATGGTGAAGTACAGTGAAATAAACCCCCATGGCCAATATGAAGTGGGGGAGGTCTTCATCCAGCAATGGATTGACAAAAGGCTGTAATGTTTTACATGAAATAATACCGTTCATGTCGTCCACTATTAGGATATGTAGCAAACTACACCGGGCAGTAAACCACTGGTATGCAAAACCATTGATACCATTGCATGGTATACGAACCATTTCAATATTTGCATCCGTTTCAGAATGTTTTGTCATCGCATAATCTTAAGGTAACTTAAACCAATGTTATATGATTTAAACTGGTGTTGTACAATTATAAATGTCAGTTGTTAATTACTGTAAAATATAACGTTTCATTTGGATTTTGCTCAAGAATCTATAATTAATCTTGATTTGAATCTTTCATGACTGCAGGAATCCATACTCTTTGGTTCTTTCGGTAAAGTCACGTAGATAGAAAAATAATAGAAATCGATAATAATTAGGAATACATTTTTTTATTGAAATTCTGGAATATATGCATAACTACAGTAAATATAAATTGAATGTTTCCAAATATTCAATGGTTATATTCTAATCTAAATGTTGTACAAAGCATACACTGACTGCATTGCCAGCATACGTATATAAACAAGCAAAATGAAAAATGTGTCCAGCCTCGTAAGTAACTACTCAATTAACTCTTACAATTGATTCTAAAAATTAAACGTTCAGCAACTGTGATTTAGGAACTTGTCAAAAGCCAGCTTTTTGCATTGCTGAAAATTATATTGCTTGTCATTGCCAATAATGTGTTCGACACAACAAAAGGGTCTATGAATGAGCCTTTAATGAAATATCAAACATCTATTGACACAAGCCGATTATAATACACGTGTAGTATTTTGTAAAATCTCTCAGACTGACATGTTGTAACAGGTCACCTGCTTACACTTTATTCACCTATTCTTGCACCAGTTGTAGGCGCACCTATAACTATCTGCACGGTCACGTATACTCAACTTCTCCCCGTTCATATCTATTCTGTACCTCACATAGCCTGCACTCAGCAGCTCTGCGACTCCGCACACAGCGTCCTCACACACAGCATCTTCTCCAAATCCACCGCTGCCCTTGCCTAGTCTCCCTCAGACCCATTCACTCGTCTGTCCCGGGCGGGGGGATCAACCATCACCCGCCCGGCGACTCGTGAGGGTTGAGGTCCGTTGACGGCTTGAGCGGCAACGGCGAGATGTCTTCACTCTTGTCCCCAGCAACAACTCTCTAGCTCCGCTCACACAAACACACACGTCATTTTATTCTCCGGCCAATTAACCGAGAGCTCTCGTGTGTCTCTTTAAGGCTAGCCAGGCTGGCGCCTGTCAGCCCATTAATCATTCCTTATCTCCCGTCTCCCTGGCAACACCTCCAGTACTCTATACTATTTGTTTTTTTCAGTAAAGTCACGTAGGTAAAAAAATGAAAACTACTAAATGAAATCACAAAATAAAAAATGAAAACTAAATTAAATCACAAAATAAAAAAAACTAAATAGTTTTTATTTTTTATTTTGTGATTTAATTGAGTTGTTTTAATTTTTTATTTTGTGATTTGATTTAGTTGTTTTCATTTTTATTTTTTCACCTACGTGACTTAAAATCTAGAATTAACACCTCCGGTGTCAGCGTGCACAACCGGTCGACCCGGTTTGCACCCGCGTCTCCCCTTAATTAGGTGGCGGCCTGTCCGTGCAAACCCCGTGTTGCACACGCGCACCTGCTTGCCCTCAGTTGCCCTCGATCATCTGTGCCCACCGCATATTTCACTCCTCTACACACGTGTTGCTTCTGTTGCGTCCTCTCCTAGAACCATCCTCCAAGAAGAATCATGAACACTTCAGGCACCCTGCTGTCGTACATGGTCATGATGCTGCTTGGCCTCACCTTGGCGTCACTGGTGCCACACGAGCCAGATGACGGTGACCTCAGGTGCGATGGTAAATCGTGTGCCGTGTGAGAACGCACTCAGAGCACCGGATGGGTGTGAGGATGCGAAGCTCGCCTGCTGTGTAATGGGCAACCATAGCTTTAATATTCTGCAATGTTTGGTCAATGGTAAAATGCATGTGATTTCAATCATATTATCCTAATGTATATGAATGTAAGTGGTGGTATGTTTAGGTGATCAGACAGGGTAACAAAATGCTCATCTTATTTCTATTGGGAAGACATTTATGGTGTTTTTGTTTTCACAATGCAGTGCAGAGATTGCACTCGCCAAGCGCCACTCACAGGGCTCCTTCACGAGTGACTACAGCAAATACCTGGATTCGAAGCAGGCCAAGGACTTTGTGACCTGGCTCATGAACACAAAGCGCAGCGGGTAAGTGTGTGGTGACTTCTCCGCGATGGTACAACCCGCCTGCCTGCCTTCTTCTTCTCTTGGGTGGGAAAGGTCGCACATTCCCGCCCGGAATGCGGACAATGAACACATGTGTTGCGTTAAGGGCGGTCAAAACACTTAGAATGGGAAATGAATAACATAGGCTTATATGTGCCAGGCATGATTCTCAAAATGTATTGTTGTGTTTCTCAGATCTCTGTTGAAATAGAAATGTAATCTCAATGGAGTCTCACCTGGATTTACATATACAACGAGCATCTTTGCCCATCCTAGGACGGAAGCTGTAATATTTACGAAAAAATTTAGCAGAGTATAATTGTAGCATGTGTAAATTTAATGGCAGTGAATATTGCACGAAAGTATGTCATCAAACACGTAACTGCATTTAACTGTAGCACTGTATTAATAGCAGTGAATCTGGCACAAAAAAGAAGTCATCATAAAACACCTCACTTCATGTCACTGTAGCACTCTACATAACTGACCTTCAATTTGTTCAAATTCACTGCTCTGATACTTTATTCTCTTCTGCTTTTGGTCGCTGTTTTAAATAATTTGGAAATCGATACAATATCTGGAAATCACCGAGAAATGTCTCCATAAAGAAGGGGCAATTTGCGTTATAAAATGTCCTTTGCGCCCAAACAAATTCAATAACTTTAGGTGCAGTGCTCTGACACTTACTTATGGTGTGCTGTAGCTCGCCGGAGTAGCAAACAATTTGAATAAGAGGCAATGGTGGCAAACAGCAGATACATGTTTGCAAGCGTCAAGTTGACCTTGCTTTTGTTTGACGTGGCGAATAAATAAATGAAGGCAGAAAATCCAGTGGGATGTGGCTTGGAATTAATTGTCTGGTGAGCTCTAGATAAAGAGGGAACAATGGACGTAAAAAAAATGTAATTTGTGTCGAAACAAATTTTCATTTCCGCTCCACGTTTCTCCTTGCGGAGTGACGATTATTAATTAGCTGAATGTAATGGCGGGGAATATTGGCAAAAAATGCATAAAACATCGTACTGCATGTAACTGTAGCACTGTATTAATGTGAGTTAATGTAGCACAAAGGGAAGGCATAAAACACCTCAGCGTCAGACTGCAGCACTGCAGTGATGGCAGTGATTGTTGCACGCAACAATGTGATAAAAAAGCTGACAATGCCGCTGTGCCACTGTATTAGGGGCCGTCCATAAATAACGTCACGCACCTCGTGGGGGGGGGGGGGGTCAGACATTTGTGACGATGTGTGACGAAGGGGGGGGGGGGGGTGAGAAATGTGACGTCACATCAAAATGCGCAACTTTAAATAAATATAGACAACACGTTCTACTTAATTAAATAGACGTTTTAATAAATGTTTTCTCCTACAACATCAGAGTGCAGCGCCACATTAAATACGCACTACAATTACAATAGTTAAAGTGATTCGAAGCATGTTTGATATTTTTTCTGGGTGGGGCAGAGCTTTGTGACATCATATTTGAGGGGGGGAGGTCTGACTTTTTGTGACGTCGTGTGACGAAGGGGGGGGGGGTCAAAAATCGTCCAAAATCGCATGACGTCATTTATGGACGGCCCCTTAAACGGACACTCAAAATACTTTAGGTGCAGTGCTCTGAGACGTAGTCTCGGAGTTGCAAACAATTGTAATTGGAGTCAATGGCCGCAAAGCAGCTGAAAAATGTCGATTTTAGAATACATTTTTATTTCAGCATAATTTGGAAGCGTCAAGTTGACCTCCCTTTTGTTAGACGTGGCGAAAAATGAAATGAAGCCAGGAGATGCAGTGCGATGTGACGTTGCATTAATGTTATGGTTAACTCTCTATAAAGATGGGTGAATTGGCGTTACAAAAGCAGCAACAGTAGCTCCAACTTCCTTGGAGTCAATGTTAATATTTATGAGTGGAGGGCCGCACGTGGAGTGACGTGACACGCACACAGACGTGTTTGACACGTTACATAAGGTTACTTTGTAATAGTGGCAAAGTGCAAGCAATTGTGCCTCAACAAATTTGTTTACTCTTAATTTTGGAGCTTTCGTGACTGCAGGAATTATTCTTTGGTTCTTTCAGTTAAGTCACGTCTAAAGATAAAATAATAAATTAAAATACTAGCATATTACTAGCATAGTAATATGCTATTATTTTACTAGCATAGTAATATGCTATTATTTTAATTTATTATTTTATCTTTAGACGTGACTTAACCGAAAGAACCAAAGAATAAATTTGTTTACGCTCCACCTTTCTGCTTGTGGAGTGACGTAATGACACGGGGGGGTGGGGGGTTCCCAATAAGTGACGTCAGCCGTACATGATTATTAATGAGGGGTTGGGGGGGTGTCCATTTTCAGGACGGCACCTGCTTATGAATATTAATGAGGGGGCTGGTCGACGTGGAGTGACGTCACGAGCATTAAGGACGTTCCTGGGTGATTATAGGATGTACGGTATTAATAATGATGTCTAACTTGTGCTCATTGTCAATGAATGTGTACAAATCTGATCACATCTATTGGATTACAATGTGCACCACCAACTCTTGCTTTAAAATAGAGGGGGAAAGTATATCTTATAATCCAGAGAATACATTTATAATTCACTCCCTTGTGTACCAACCAATTATATTATTGGTTCTTTTGGAAAAGTCCCGTAGATAGAAAAAAAGTATTTAAAAAATATATACAAATAAAATAAATAATTTGAAAATAATAAAAGCAAAAAACCCACGACGTTTCGATTGTAATACAAGCGGTCTTCATCAGGCGGAGAGAAAAGAGGGGGCAAGCCTCCAAATGCAACTGCTGATAAGGGTTCCAAAGTGAGTGGTGTTGTATGTGTTGGGTTAAGAAATTTTGATAAAAATAATTAAAATTAATAATTTTCCAAAAAATGCGCAAATCGCATTAATTATGTTAATGTGTGTATTAACATGCATAAATTATTATGTGTAATTATATGCATAAATTATGATAATCGCGGAGATAATCGTAGTAATTTATGCGGATGCTTGCGATTATGTTACTGTGAGCAGTTATGATAATTAGGCTTAGCTTCGTTTATCCATTGTTATATCAATCAGGATAACACGATTATCATCGATTAAACGTTTACCGATTATCTTAGTGTGTTTATGTTATTTTAGGTCTCCAGTTTCAGATCTCATCACAGGATACAGTTATCAAGAATAAGATAGTTTTGCATGGACTTGGAAAGAAGCACTCGAACAGTTGGTGTTAAGCAATTTTATTCTAAACAAGCACATGACACTCTCTTATCCGAAAGCAAGTATACGTCAATAAATTCATGGGCAAGATTATGCGATTAACGAAAATGAATGACTAAAAATACTTCTTCATTGGCGTGATTATGCAGTTAACGAAAATGAATGACTAAAACATTTCTTATTCATGTAACTCGACGGCAGCAACTGCTTTGCACGATAAGTTGATATTGAATGCACCACCTCGAAATGGCAACCCTTTTTGAAACGCAAAGACAATTTTTTTTTTAAGTCTTATTCGTGTGCGTGCTGTGTGTGCGTTGTCCCCGTGTAATATTAATTAATTCTTGGAGCCGGGAGTCGTTAGCTTGTGTGGTGTGGGAGGATACAAACAGCGGCCAGAAGTTTTCTCTGGGTTGGGCGTGGCCGCCGCGAGCCCCTGCTGCTCCCTCGCTCGGCGTGTCTCTGCTTGTGCGCTCTCTCTCTCTCCACTGCTGGACGACGAGTTGGCACGACGCTCGGTGACGCCCGGTGACGTCCGAGTCGTGCTGCTCTTGCGCTCTCTCTCCCTCTACTGCTAGATGACGAGTTGGCACGACGCTCGGTGACGCCCGGTGACGTCCGAGTCGTGCTGCTCTTGCGCTCTCTCTCCCTCTACTGCTAGATGACGAGTTGGCACGACGCTCGGTGACGCCCGGTGACGTCCGAGTCGTGCTGCTCTTGCGCTTGGCGGTCCTCAGTAGCTGACGGCGCGATGGCGCCTCTCTGCAGCTCTGACGGCGGCGCTCGTTCGGAAGACTTTGACTCTCTTTCTCCACTGCGGGATGACGAGTCGGTTTTGGTTGATGCTGGTTGATCTGGGTGTGTATTAGACACACGGCGCATTCGATGGCGCTGTCCTCTTCCTCACAGCCGTTTGACCAGGCTTTCTCCACTGCTTCGCGCTCTCTGCTTTGCTCGCTTGGTCGACGCTTGGCGATCTCCGCCCTTTTACAGGTTGATTGCTTGTCGTCACTCGTCACTCTCTCTGCTCCGTGCTTCCCTTGTTCGTGCAGCTGCCAGCTTCACTCGCACTTAACTTCGTTCTGCGAGAAGCGACACCTGCTATCGGCATCGGTGTTTCGTTTCCTCACGACGCTCCGCCAGCCGGAGCACGGCTGAAACCCAGCCCCGACCCAGGTTGAACTCAGACTTCTGCGACTCGAACGACCCCTCCTCGTTCCATCACTTCTCGAGGCACGATCTGTCCCAGCTCTCTTGCGAGCCCCGTCGCAACGCCGAGCGCGACTCGGACAGACTGCACTCAGACTGTCACCTTAACGACGTCTCGTCGTCCCATCTCTCCTCGAGGCATGATCTGCCCCAGCTCTCTTGCGAGCCCTGTCGCAACGCTGCGTCGCAAGCCGAGTTGCGAGACCGAGCACGACTCGACCCAGACTGCTCGTTCGCTATGTGCGCCCGTGCCTAACTCAAAACGTGACTCCCCTTTCTGCGCATTCTTTGCGAGAGAAAACAAACAGAAAAAAACAGATGTCTTTGGAATGTCAGGCACCGATTCCCCCCTGTGACCTTTTTGCTCCCTCCTTGCTTGCCAGACCCCGCTGGAAGACAAAGGTGGCTGAGGAGATGTTTGCAATACATTTATGTGGTCCTGTGTGTTACATTTATTCTTGAATTATATTTTATGAGTTCCTTCGGCCTTAGTATCGTGGTTATCATTCGTCTATGTTTAATGAATATTCGTACTGATCCTCGTCACATTATTATTTTGGGGCTTTGCCAAGTTTAGTTCTCCAGAGATTGGTGTTTTATTCTGAGTTATATTTTAATGTCCTGAGGTTAAGTGTAACTATGTTTCCACTTAAGCTTTCTGGAATTCGTACTCTTTAGTTTTTAGGACGGTCATGTAGATAGGAAACATATAATTCTAAATAATATGTATGCGGTGAATACGAGTAATATAAGATAATTACTAATAAAAAAAACCTATGGTTTGTTGGTTAATTCTCTTTGTTAAGTTTCTACTTTTCGGTTAGGAAAACGTTAAGAAAACGCGAGTGGCAACCGTTATTATCCTTTACTCTGCTCTGCACCCCCTCCGTGCATCTCAAGATGTCTTGGGAGGTCAGGCCATCGATCTTTGTCCATCTGGATGTCTCTGACCTCTCTGTGACCGAATTCTTATCATTTTAACCACCCTCCATGTTTCATGGATTCCTGGTGTGCTTGTGAGTTGTTTTCATTATTTAATTTAAAAAAATAGATATAAAAAAAAATTCTTAATTAATCTTAATATTAATAACGGAAAACAGGGCATAGATACAACAGTGGGCAGTGGAAAGAGCTGCACAAGCCGTCCCTTGGTGTGGACCAATCAGTTTCAAGGACAATGCATATGTTATCAGTGTGTTTTTTGTTTGCATTTTGACTGCAACACGCTGTTACAATTTGGGCTCACAATCCAACAATTATTTTAACATTGCGGTGTATTTTAGCACCGAAATGCGCACCTCCGATTAGCACATTTGGCTATGTATGGTGCGACATAAGTTCAACATACATACACCTCTCAGGGCTGTTAGGTCACATGAATTGCGTTCATGAAAAAACCCACATGCAATTTGATGCACTTATTGCGGGGGCAAGAATCAGCGTCACCCCTAAATCTTCACTCCCTCAATAATAAATATATACGCACACATGTTACACGCATTCCGGACCACCCTTCCCATCCAGGTTGTCTGTCATGATGACCTGGTGCAGTTGTAAACATCAGCACGGGGGAGACGTCGGTAATTGGGCAGTGCATGTCACAACCACCCTCTGGCATGCCACGTTGGCCTTCATAAGTGCTAACGAGGAGCATTTACCAGAAGCCTGTTAAATATGTAAAGGTGATTGTCACTCACCATTCTGCAGGCCGGTAGTTCCCCTTATTGTCAATAGGGGGCAGAAGCGTTAACACGCCGAGGCGAATGTCCATGGGCCAGAAAGGGGCCAACGACAGATCCTATAGGATAATCTCTGTTGGTGTTTGTTCCATAGGGTGGATGTGCAGGACGGCGCGGGTTTGGAGAAGCGACACGCAGACGGCAGCTTCACCAATGACATGAACGTGATGCTGGACAGAATGTCAGCCAAGAAGTTCCTGGAGTGGCTCAAACAGCAGGAGCACAGTTAGCTCCTCGGTAATCGAATAAGCCACCCAACCCTGTGTAGGTTCCAAGAAAAAAAAAGTTTAACTATGCTGTTGAAACGGTATTCATTGCTTGCTTCCCTATGTTTGGAATTTCATCACAGAATAACTTTGTTTTCAATACTTTTTTTAATTACGGGTAATGCAAGCCAATGGATTTCTTGAATAAGGCACACGATTTGTTTTGGTGATAAAAAAAATATTCAGTTTGATACAATCTACGTGTATTGCAAAAACTATTTTACGTTTGAATAAAACACTGGTGACAGCATTTGTGCATGGTGTTGTACTGTAGTGATTGAGATGCTGATATGCTATGCATTCAAAATACAAGCATACAAAGTGCAAGAAACTAAACGGGAAACGTTTATTTCGCAAAAAATATATAACACAACTTACAAAGGTGCCACAGGCTGGCATGACCAAATGTTTACATATTCTTGACAACATTCACAAATTCAACTTTTGTTCATTCACCCGAAGGGAGCATGTGGGGTGGTCTTCTTTGTGAGCACCTCTTGCTTAAAGAACTCGGTAGGATCTCCGACAAACTCCAGCGGGAAGGTTTCACATGGGATGCTCGACAACTGATCATCGTCCTCGCGTAAAGTCCAAAGCTTCTCCAACTCCAAGCGCTCGCGCACATCCTCCAACATGAAGTGAACAACAATGTTACCTGTTTTAAACACACAGATCACTATGAGCCACAGCTGAATTCAAGTGCACACATACATTTTTGTACACAACAATATTAGAAAGGCATTTGATAACATTGATAAGATTTATGGAATAAAACTTATGTAGTTGGTGACTGCAATATATTTACAACGTACCAAAGTCTATACACATCCAGTCGTCAGTGTCGTGGCCTTCTATGCGTACATGTTCATACTTTGTCATTTTCAGATATTTGTACTGTTGGAAGGACAAAAAACATTCCAAATAGATTAAACATGCTAAATGTATATTTGGCTCTTTATTTACCTAAGCTATTAGGAATTGTAAAACATGCTGTAATGGTATTAACCGGCACATGCAAAAAAATAATTTTACTATTTACCACAGGGTTTAGCAAATGCCAGTTTTGAAATCCAACGCAGTTCGCCCTTCCACATTTGCCAATTCTCTCCGATTAAACTAAATGTAAATCACACTACATGCCTAATAATGTATAAATGTGTACGCCACGTGAATTTATTTTAAGTTTAACCAGTTATTTGTGAAAGTAGGATACGTGCACAAGATCTCTCTTACTTTCGATCAATGCTGTCTGCATCACATGGAATGAGTTTAAGAATCATGAGACGTGAGCAGCATGCCGATGATCTCAGTAAATGTGGATAGACAGTAGTGGGTCTCCAGGATTGGAGTTTTGGAAAGCCCTGCTTTTCCAAGCTATTGCAAACATATTCAGTAAAGGCCTTAAACAGTTTTGTAAATTAACACTTGGCAATGCTGTCAAACCTTGGCAACCCCCACTGTTAAACTGAAGTCATTAAACATCAGCCTCACAAAAGCTGGTCCACCCCTCGGTGGCAGTGTGGTCGTCATAGCATTGGTTCAAGGGATGAAATGGGACCCCCTTTTCCAATTCCTTCCCTCTGTAACACAGGGCTCAGGCCATTTCTGCTCATTGGCCTCGATTCAGTTTCACTGCCTGCACGCTCGATTACTACGCCACTCCCACTGCTCCTACTGGGCATCTGTGAAAAGAGCTTCATAGCTCATCGAATTTCTCCAGTCTAAAGATTCTGATTCTGCTCGCTCACGCCACCGCACCAAGCTGTGCGTGTATTCGGCCATGGCGCGCAGGTGTCGCGTTGAGCTCCCGGTGACAACCACAAAGTAGTCCACGTAGTTGAGCTCTGGCGGAACATTAATGACACAGAGGTCACGTCCGTTCTCTTGATGCAGAGCAGCGACCAGAACGTCCAGAGACATCCCTACGATGTCCCCCGCCACATGCGCTCTGGGATCCAGCATGGCCTCCATCTCAGACAAGTGCTGCTGTTGTTGCTGCTGCTCATCCATGTCCTCGCCAGACTCTGTCGCTGCAAATTATGGCACACACACATGCAACTATCAAACAAGCCAAGTGTTTGCGAATCATGACAACCATTGCGCCAAAACTGCACATTGCTGGATGGATCGTGGGGGTTATTTTAACCATAGGTCACCATGCTGATTAGTGCGGGTTGGTGAAATTGGGGAGAGTACACGTGGGAGCATAGAATAAAAAAACACAATTTGTTTATTTAACTACCCTTTGCTGACCACCACATATCACAACCTTGCATCAGTCTACAACAACCTCTTCGTGCAAGGTTATAAATCGTTCTTAGGCTTTCACCATGCTCCTGCTGTTATTAAATTTGTTTACCCGAGAAAGCCTCAGTCTCATGACGTTTTTCAGGAGGGTCCTGCCACGTTTTCGTCGCAGTAGGGGGGCGATGCTATTTAGAATCAAATTGAGTAAGTTGTGCAAGTACCGATTTTTGTTGAAATGTTCAACCGCTTTATTTGCACGTGTCCCCATCCCAGGTGTATCGTCAATGGGCACCTGAAGCGCAGTCTTGCTCGTTCAGCAGGATGAAGAATGATTGCGCTCCGCTACAATGAACGCTCACTCAAGCACCGCTCCAGCCGAATGACATCATCGACCAATCGCAGGTCCCACGCACAACACGCTTTCTGGGAATCGCTCAGTCCAGTAGTGTAAGGCCCCCTAATGCAAAAAAATATGACAGCAGACGACCGCTTACTGTATAGAGCGAATCAGAACTACCACCGGAAGGTGAAGAGTGATAGTGCATTGATTCTTGCCCTCCGATGTGACCTTGGCCTCCGATGTGACCTTGGCCAACGGAGTTCGATTCCTGGCCATAGCGAATGTCAGTAGCGATTGCTGATCAGCAAGTGTCCCTGGACGAACTCTCCTTCACCAACCCGGCAATGACCGACGCGAAGTGTGATCAAACAACCCCACGACCAGCAAGGCGCCGATGCGACCCTTATCCACAGCAGTGGATTGACAAATGGCTGATAACTTCATCATGGGACCTCCTTTGCCAGTACCAAAATATGAGAATCGGTTTTCCACTTTTTTCTGGCAACAAAACAGGTGGTTAAGATGTTAAAACACTCAAACTGAAACCTTTTAAAAGGAATCATGTCTGCATTAACCACAATACTTGTGGTCAGAATGCAAACAAAAACATACTCTGATAATATATGCATTGTCTTTGAAACTGATTGGTCCACACCAGAGCGAGCTTTCAAAGACAATGCATATATTATCAGAGTATGTTTTTGTTTGCATTCTGACCACAAGCAGTGGTTAATGCAGACATGACTCCTTGTAAAAGGTTTCAGTTTGGCGTTTTAACATCTTAACAAAGCTGTTTTGTTGCCAGAAAAAAGGGGAAAACCTCTTCTCACGGCTGAGAACTTGTTCGGTTTAAAATGCAATTCTCATTATCATCAGCCACGAATGCCGCCCCAACGCAGTGGCCCATTCATTACTTCAGACCGGTCACCGCTTGGCCACTCTCACCGGTCGGATCCCAAATCTTCTTCCTCCTCCTCCTGCCGCTCGTCGCCTCATCATCATCCTCCTCGTCGTCACCACGGGCTCCGCTTGAAAACGCACGCGAAGGGCCGCTCGGTGTGCTCGTAGAAGCCCCCCGAGGGGGTACAACTGAGGAAGGACTGCGTAAAAACGGATTTGGGCTGACCCCGGAGACGAACACAGCGACCGCAGAACACCGAGAGGGGACTGCGGAGCGATGCATCGTGGGGATTGTGGAGATCTTCGGGGGGGTCAAAGTTGCCAGCGAGGCCAGGCGGGGAAGAGCGGGGGGAGGACGAGAGACTCCCGTAAAGACCGTGGATGCGGCGAGGCGGGGAAGAGCGGCGGCCAGGGAGACCCCGCGCCTAGAGACCGCAGCCGCCATTGAGACGCACGTGGTGGTGGGGGGGGTCGTGGTGGTGGGGGGGGTCGTGGTGGTGGGGGGGGTCGTGGTGGTGGGGGGGGTCGTGGTGGTGGGGGGGCGCACGTGGTGGGGGGGGGAGGACGCGATTGGTTCACCAAATCTAACCCCGTCCCCACCGCCGCCGCGTTACGCGCACCGATTGGCTCCCTCGCACTCAACGAGGACGGCCGCTCGTGATTGGCCGGCAGCTCGGCGTGAGCGCGGAAGTGGCAAATTACAGCGCCCCGCCCCCCGCTTCGGCGGCGGCGTTTGGGGGCTTCGATTCGGGAGGGCATCGCACGACGATTCGGGATGAATTCGATGAATTGGTATAGCCCCGTGAGTTATTCGGCTTTTGAATCGGGTGCAACCGCAACAAACAAAAAACGTGAGAAAGAAAGCATATTAAAGTGACTGCGTAAACAGAAAAATTCCAGGAAAAAACTGCAAAGTCTTCCAGAAAAAAAGCATTAAAAGATGTATTTTTAAGATAAAAACGAATGTATCTCTACCAAGAGCGATAGAAAAGGTGACAAAGTGCACTCGTCCAGAATTGTGCAAACTGCTGTCGTGCGGAATGGGATAATGGGACAGCTTTCAAACCAAAATCCAGACCCTTTTGGGTCACCCCGTGCCCCTTATAATTCACAACGTTCACCCGACAAAGTCACCGTCACAAGGGAAAAACACAAACAAATAGACATTTAATAAAACATTGACGATGCATCCCCGTCGTGGGATGGTATTGTCACCAACTCCTTGGTTATAAACGCGATTCAAAAATATAAACATTGAGTCTCATGGCTCGTTCCGATCGGTTGTTCGAACGTAATATGTATTTGCTTAACGTTTGAAGAAACAAAAACTCGGAAAGTAAAATAATAATCCCACATTCATTATTATCGAAGTACCTGTACTGCATTGTCATTGACACCGACTCTGGAAACGATTTCTTTGTATCGATTCTACGACTGCTTCTCGAGTTGCTGCCCTTCGTGGTTGTGGCCGGGCCCGGTCAAAATCCAAAGTGAGCAGGATCCCAAATATAAACAACAACAACAACAACCACCACCATCACCACAACCACCGTCTACCGTCGCGTCCCTCGCCAGCTTCGTTCATGTCCACGAGTGGACGCAGGGAGAACACCACGGAGACAGGAGGAGTGAGGAAGCACGCACTCAGGGGTTGTGGGGTGAGTGGTGGCGATGGTGGTGTGGCGATGGTGGTGTGGCGATGGTGGTGTGGCGATGGTGGTGTGGCGATGGTGGTGTGGCGATGGTGGTGTGGCGATGGTGGTGTGGCGATGGTGGTGTGGCGATGGTGGTGTGGCGATGGTGGTGTGGCGATGGTGGTGTGGCGATGGTGGTGTGGCGATGGTGGTGTTGGTGGTGTGGCGATGGTGGTGTTGGTGGTGTGGCGATGGTGGTGTTGGTGGTGTGGCGATGGTGGTGTTGGTGGTGTGGCGATGGTGGTGTTGGTGGTGTGGCGATGGTGGTGTTGGTGGTGTGGCGATGGTGGTGTTGGTGGTGTGGCGATGGTGGTGTTGGTGGTGTGGCGATGGTGGTGTTGGTGGTGTGGCGATGGTGGTGTTGGTGGTGTGGCGATGGTGGTGTTGGTGGTGTGGGTAGTGTGGTGATGGGGGTGTGGTGATGGTGGTGATGGTAATGTGGTGATGGTGGTGTGGTGATGGTGGTGATGGTAGTGTGGTGATGGTGGTGATGGTAGTGTGGTGATGGTGGTGATGGTGGTGTGGCGATGGGGGTGTGGTGAAGGTGGTGTTGGTGGTGTGGCGATGGGGGTGTGGTGATGGGGTTGTGGCGATGGGGTGTGGTGAAGGTGGTGTTGGTAGCGTGGTGATGGCCACCCTAACCCCTCGTGTGCCGTGCCGGCCTTCATAGGTGCTCTCTAACAGCACTTGCTCCTACAGTCTGCCAAGGCTATACGGGGGATCTTTGTATTTGGTAATGGTGGCCAGGCGTTGGTTTTGGTGGTGGAGCTGAGTGGTCATAGTGGTGGTGATTGGTATTGCTAGTGATGGAGCGAGTGGTGATGTTATTGGTGACGTAAAGTGGTGGTAATGTTAGCATTGTATGTGAGTGCTGATGGTAGTGGTGGAGCGAGTGGGAATGTAAGTGGTGATGTACTCGTATTAGTGATGATGATGATGGTGGTGATGATGTGAGTACTGGAGGTGAGTGTGATGGTGGTGTTCGTGGGTTTTCATAGGCGCTGCTACTCACTAACAGCACTTCCCCCAATAGTCAGGACTACACGGGGGATCCTTGTAAGTGGTGGTGGTGGTATTCGTGACGTTAAGACTGGCAATGTTGAAGTGTAACTTGCATATACTGTACTGTAGCCAGCCTGTGATGACTTCCTGTATTTAATATGTTGAGGACAGACATCCTTGGCAATCTGAGGATGTTAAGAAAGATCGAGATAATGGCATTTGTCTCCGTTTGAGCTTTTCTATGTCCATGTTCTTGCATCCTTTTAAAAAAATGTGCGTTACGTATCTTCATGTCCCTCCTTGCAGGCTGAAATTAGACCTAAGACCAACGGGGAGAGAGTGATGACGTCTCTGGCTCATGCCCAGCAAGGCATTGGATTGTGGCTTTGCAGGACCATGATGGATCGGCACAGGGGGAGGAGGGCCTTCATCCAGCAGTTTATAGATCACGGATGATGATTATTCCAGTTTGGTTTTGATTTAACATACATGTGGCATTCAGATTTTATGTGACGTCCGCACTCTGCCTCATATGCCTTTATGGCATTGGTGATGCATGGAAATCAGTGACGGGACGTGTATTTTACACCGAGGCCTTCAGTGCTATCCTCCCGCAATTAAACCGCCTTCGAATAACCTCACCATGACACTAGGGCTATAGGCTATTGCCATTCGACGTATCCACCCCATATTCACCGTGACAGTAACCTTTATCGAGTGGAATAAAGTGATTTAACACGAGGCTCAACACCTATGAGAGTTACAATACATTAATTGCAGAGACATGAATACATGGTTACTGAAACCATCAAGGATGTACCACTATTATGCAGGATGACAGGATGCTGCATCACAAATTGACATCACATTGCCCAAATAAATGTCATTACCAAAGAAACAAGAACAAACTCAAAACTAGTCACATTTAGTTGTACGACCACCAAGCAAGCAAAAATGCCGTAAAACACAAATAACACAATCAGGATTCAACAGGCTTCCCCACAAAAAAAATCGAAAGCACTACATTAAAAAATCTAAACGTCACGAAAGAAAGTTTAAATAAATGTTAGATGATGCTACGTTACGTGCTAGCTAGTTTTACTTCAGTTAGCTAATTGGCCCTCCAATCAAGCCACACGATAATGCTAACGTCGGCGCAAGGCCAGCTAGAAGGCTCCGGCGTGTCAAAGAATACGCCCAACATGGCAAACTCGAAATGTGATTGGTTAAAGAATATGACAACAACATCGTCCCCATTTGCTTCAACAGCAGAGAGGGGATTAACTCGACATTCTGAAGGCCTCGGTGTAGATTTTTCACCTGGAGAGGCGGAGACAGCATAGGTGGAAAATCTGATTGAATAAAAGCTCTAATGTATTAGCTGCACTGAAAGCAGCACAACTGAGGGAGAGAGTAGCAATGAAATCACCTTAATAAAATAATGGGAACGAACTTTGTAAAATGCATATAGCATTAATGAAAATATATATGAAATAATAAACATTATTTTCTGATTCTGACAATCTCTAGGCCAGCAGAGAAGGCCTTACTGGCCCTGACGGCCCGCCTCTGATGGAAATCATTTGAAATTGCATGCTGATGGTGTGTGCTTTGTGCAGACATTGACCAGTGACAATGCATCGGAGAGGAGTTGGAGCTGGAGCCATTGCCAAGAAAAAGCTGGCTGAGGTGATGTGTTTAGGCTGCCCACTGCTCACAGCAAATGCATATTAAACATTAAAAGTTTCCTTTTAAGTGTAGAGTTTATCACATTAAAGTGGTAACGTGAGGTTAAATAAGTAATATTTAAAAAACTTTTTTTTTAAACACGCTTTTATGAAATGTACTAGTAATAGCAGAACTCCACGACTCCAGGAAGTGGCCCCGAAGCTTGCCATAACGTAAGGGACCGTGGTGATTTACAGCCAACGTCAGTTGAGCGTGGACAATTAGACCCAAGCCGAAACATAACATGTAAAAAATAATGTTTAAAAATATATTTTTTTTATGATAGAATATAGTATTGTCATCAGTATGACATAAGTATACCACGTTTGCAGTCGATACCACATTGGGAAGTGGGTTAAAATTGAGTTACAATATTTGAGGATACAATGACAACAACAACAGTGAGTTAAAATAATGCGTGTAATATAGGTGACATATCACTGCATTGTGCTTAGTGCATGTTATTTGGTATATGTCACAACATGTTTTGTGTAATATATTTATCATGGTAAGTGCAATTAAGACAAGTCACTCATTTCTTGTGATATGTAAGGTGAATGTATAAAAATGCAATAAAAGCATCAATTTATGTTCTCTACAGGCAAGATATAAGGAAAGGGGGAATGTCATGGCCGAAGATCAGCTCTCACAGGTTTCATCTTTCATTTCATATTCCAATATTAACTATTACTTTATTATAAATGTCTACACATATAACAAATATTATGTTTCATTGTAATAAAGTAAAATATACTGTCACTTATCCCCACTGACCAATTAACTTTCCACTTAACTTTGCACACCCAATGTAGTAATTGTATATGGTTTAACTTATTTCCCCTAATTGTTCACACATCCAACTTTTCAAACATATGGCTACACCTCAGTCCCTAACAAGTTGGGTATGTGATGTTGTACTGTCCACCAAAAAATAATGTGCAACTGTGTAAATAAGGTTGTTGTCATGTAAATGTGTAAAAAAATTCATCTTACCATTGCAAATGTGTGGCTTTCCCATCAGATGTCCAAGCAGCTGGAGACTTTTAGGACCAACCTGGAGGAGTTTGCCAGCAAACATAAGCAGGAGATCCGCCGCAACCCACAATTCAGAGTGCAGTTCCAGGACATGTGTGCCACCATTGGCGTTGATCCTCTTGCATGTTCGTACCCACAGTCATACCATCACATGCGCTTGGATTTTGTATGGCCAATGAAGAACATCTATTTATTTTTATAAGGAGAAATCCATTGTTTCCTCCACATGAATAATATTACCCAGCCACATTTATTTAAGCAAGTAAACATTAAACCGGTTTGATCTTCTAGGTTTCATAATCATCGTAGTGCTTATTAAACACACTAGCCTTTTGCCCGTCCAAGGACGGGTGTATTTCTGTAAATCTGAAACTTGCAAGCGAAAAGCAGACCACGACGTGATATTCATTGCATTAATGCGTGTGCAATTTGTAAGGGCACGGTGACACAGACTTATTTAATTTGAAGGTTATAATCCCTTGTTCATCATGACGTCCTTTTTACTTCTATGTCTCAATAACGTTACGGAGATCGCGTGACGTGAGGGTTCTGCCTTTGTAGTGAGGGTTGTAAGTTGACACTGAGGAGGGGGGAGGAGGCGCCTCGCCCCCCCATGTGGAGTGACGTCACCCGCTAATTAATATTAATGGGGGGGTGTCCATTTGGAGTAACGTCACCTGCTTATGATTATATAATTATTGAGGGGGGGGGGTGCTACATGTGGAGTGACGTCACCCGCTCATGATTATTAATGGGGGGGGTCCATGTGGAGGACGTCACCTGCTCATGAGTATTAATGACGGGGGCTGGCCGACGTGGAGTGACGTCGCTCGCGGGACACAGACATTCTTGGCTCATTATAGTAGTAAATACTGTTGGGTTACCAGATAGTATTGACTTGAGCACTTTAAATTGTGGCCTTGTTCAACGTAAAAATCAATATTGTGTACAAAATAATGCTTTCTTGTGGAACATTATGGGTAAAAACATAAAAAGATTACTTGCCTGTGCCACATGTTAACTTTGTAATTCACTGTGGACTTAATGTGCTCATGTGTTTCCATGCATCATAACATGAGTGGCCACATTTCTGCATGCACGAATAACAAATGTGCCTTATCATCTGCAGCTGGGAAGGGGTTCTGGTCGGAGATGCTCGGAGTGGGAGATTTTTACTATGAGCTGGGTGTGCAGATCGTGGAGGTCTGCCTTGCCCTTCGTCACCGAAATGGAGGTGAGTCTTCCCAGTTAAATATTGGGAAGCATTTACGACTAGCACTTTAACACATAGCCTTAAGCATTTGTACAACAGGGGTCCACCGAATATTAGCTTCATATTCAGCTCTGCACAAAATCCTGCCATTTTTCTTCCCGAAGAGTTAACACTGCAACTTTAGAAAACATAAAAAAAATAATTTAGCCCTTATGTTAATTGTCACACATTTCTATAAACCAATTTAAATTTACCGTATTTTCCTGCATATAGCCCGTATATGAATATAACCCGCAGACGCATATACCCCACAAAATAGCGTTTTGTGTAAAACAAACTTCAGATAGCCCGCACCTCCATATACCCCGCATGCATTCATATCTTTAACATCGTTACCGCAGCTTAATTCCATCATATTAATACAAAGTTTACATTTGTAATACATTTCACTATCAATTGTTCATATTAAAATCATAACGTGCACAAAGAAAACAAACTAACCGGAAACGAGTGAACTTAAAACAGTAAATAAGTAAAAAAAGTAAATATCCAATAAATAAGTAACACATAACTGGTAGATAAGTAAGTAAGCGTACTGTTAGGCTTACCAGCATTCGACCTCATCATATTACAGCTACTGGACCGGTAGTTACCCCTGTACAGTTTTAGCACTGGTAGATTGCGCACTGCGCAGACAATAGCGGCACTACGGTAACGCCATTTCCTCCTGGCAACAAAGCCATTGGAAGTTTGAAACAAAGCTCATGGTCGCGACTGTATAGTGCTCAGCTAATAGCAGCGGCCTAAGGGACTCAGCAATTATGATTCCGTGTCTGGTAGAGGCTTGTTAAGGCCCTCAGCTGAAACTTTCGCACTCTCCTACAACCACTGAAAGTATTACGGTAAACAAAGTGCACCCACTTCAAACATTGTCGTTTCATTGTACAAACAAATCGAATAATTTAAAACATAATAACACGTGCAATTTTAGTGTGAGTGGTTTATTCAGCAGTGATTTAGTCAAAGGTAAGTGTTGCATAGTGTAGATAGTATTACCATTAAAACATTAAACGAGTTATGACATGTCACACGTGTAAAATACTTTTGGGATTGCCCGCACCTCCATGTACCCCACACCTCCATATACCCCGCAGGGTCTTGTTTTGTTTGTAAAAAGTGGGAAACCCCGCGGGTTATATGCAGGAAAATACGGTACTGTGCAGTGCATTGGGTGTTGGGGTTGGTGCACGAACAATATCGGATGATTCTCCATGTTTATTTTCAAAAACTTTACAAATATCTCCTATCACTGCATTATCTGGATACTGTAATCTCTAGTCAACCTTACTCTGCCTCTGTTCAATTTTACCGGAACACTGCGTTATACTTTTAGGCGGTGATATAGCCCACTGGTAGTGCATTCACCGCATGTTGCAGAGGTTCTCAGTTCTATTTCAACATTCGCCCTGATTAATACTGCAGGTACGTTAACCATACATTATGCATCATCTGCTTCACAATAAACGTTAAAGATCCCATGAAGTGATTCACAAGAGTAAGCCATTGTGTGCTGGCATCATGGTCCATATTTGTTCCATTTGAAAGATTTGCTGAAAATTACTCCTTTTGAGTCTACATCGCAATCATGGGCACCCTTCTGAAAAAACTTGTCAGGACCCTCCTGTTAAGTGTAATGAGAGGCAGTGAGGCTCTGGGTAAACAAGCGTAAACAACATAACATCCACCTTGGACAGCAGTGCTCTTACATAGCACTGCTGTTCAAGGTTCCATTACATGGAACACAATAATTCAACACCATTTTTAGAAAGCATAAATTCCATTAAAAAAAATCAATTTAAAAGCACATTCATAATTCTTAAATTAATTTCCCCACCACCGTTTTCTAATCGCCGCCACCACCTTCCTTTCCAGAACCGCCACCACATAAGGGATGTGATAGTTGGTGTGAAAACCTGATTGGTTCGGATTTAGGTTATTAGCATTGTTTTGATGGAAAAGCTGTTTAGAGAAAAGTTTTTCCAGTATTTGTTCAATATGATGGGTAAATGAGTTATGGATCTGGAGCTGTTCGAGTCATTGATGGCTAGTGATGGTTTAATTAGAAGTGGTTAGTTTGATTCTATAGATGTGCTTGGAATCTTTCCAGTGGAAAATGAAAGATTAATCAAGTGTGTGATTGCCGAGGTGATTATCGGAAGAGCCTGTAGTCTAAGAAAGGTTGGCCAGGGGTTAGTATTTGATGTACTGGGTTTATCATGTTTAACTGTCTACTGTTTAGTGTTATTGGAGTAAAATGTTGTATTGCCAGTTTTGAGTTTGGTAGCGGATTGGTAATTTTTCTTCAGTTATATTCTGTACTGCAACTTTCTTTGCTCTCCCATCGAATGTCCCATTCTGATCCTTCTTCGTTCATACATAAGCTTTAATTTGACCAATGGCTCATTAAATATATATTACTGTTCTGTTTTGGCTCCAGCTCTGGCCAGTGTATCATTTAACTTATGAATAAAACATGAACAAAACTTAACTTAAAATGTAAATGGTTGTTTTCCTAGGGCTGATGATGCTGGAGGAGCTACACAATCATGTGCTGAAGAGCAGGGGCAAGTACGGCCAGGAGCTTAGTCAGTGAGTGCTCAAACCCCTCTCAATGACCAATGGCCCGACAGCACACCCATCTAAAGACATGCATTTGCTGCTGTTAAAGAGTACTTGCTGTAACCCTCACATTTTACTGTTGCATTTTAAATACAAATTAGGCATCGCAAGCAAGAAATTTGCAAAAGTCAAGCATATGTGTCTTTGCATAGAATAAAATTATATATTTTAATATAAAGCTTTCAGTTTTGTATATCTCACCAACTTATTTCATTCCTGGTTAAGTAAATGAAACGAATTAAATATTGTATGAAAATCTGAATTTTACCCTTTGAGACTTTCTTGTTGTAGCTTTATTCTACTTCCCATGCCAATGTTTACAGAGATGACCTAATCCGAGCCATAAAAAAGCTCAAGGTGCTGGGCAATGGCTTCTGCATGATCCCCATGGGTGGAACCTACCTGGTGCAGTCTGTTCCTGCTGAGCTCAACATGGACCACACCACAGTGCTCCAAATCGCTGAGGTCAGCACACATGTAGCACAACGAGTGCCCTGATTGTTATTTTTTTTGCTCAAGTTAATGTCTGTTTTTGCTTTTACCCGAATAACAGAAAAAGGGCTATGCGAGCGTTGAGGAAATAAAATCTTCTCTGAAGTGGGAAACGGAGCGTACAAACCACGTGTTGGTAAGTGCCTGCCTTTTGTTCATACGAGTTTAATTTAAAAGGTAGCAGTGCTAATGCTGTTTCATTGTAATTTATAAACAAAAAATATATATTGGCAAGGGTCACTTGCTTCAAGGACTGTTGGCTGAACGTTCACCATTGTCAGCATCTACACTGTAATTTTTTGGGTTTTTCCACAGCTCATAAACATTGTGTTCTTGTGCTAACCGAACATCAAATGTTGCAGGCTCACTTGCTGAGGGAAGGACTGGCCTGGATAGACCAGCAGGCACTCGGGGGAGCGCAGTACTGGTTCCCTGCTCTCTTCACCGACCTGTACAGCCAGGACATCAGTCCCGATGAAGCCAGCTCGTAGCGCAGTGCATTCTTGCAAATGTGTCCTTTATGGAACTGTGAGTGAATAAAGGCAGCTGTTATCTCCAAATGTATATCATGTTGACATGGGCTTTGTATTTCACGGAGAACACTTTTTAATTTTACACTCCCAAGTTCATGGAGGATTGTTTTTTTAGTCAGCTGTCTCCTTAACTGCTGGATAAAGGCTGGGTCATAATGACCAATGTATGATTACACATCTTGCTGTTAAGTTCCCTGCTATGGTCTGTTTTAAAGCTCTGTTTATGTAATCCTGAAGATACAACACTCATTTGTTAACATTAAACTTGATCGTTCCTGTAGAATTATTTCACAGCAGTCAGGCTTTGTGTTGACAAGTGTCCAAATGTGGTTACCAAATAAGAGCTACCTGACATGTTTATTGCTTAGTGTAGGGGGATTGTCTGTACCAGTTCGTAAAGGGTTTTGTACATTTTTGCATTGGACAGCTTTATTGACATTTCCACTAAACCTTAAATGTGAATTCCAAAATTCAACTGCACAGTAAACTTTTTAAAGCCAATGTTTTTACCTCTGGTCCTGCCCATGCAGCTCCCACCCAACACGCATGCACCATAATATATTTCCATTATTGTGGATCCAGGAATAAGTGAAAATTAAGGTTTAGGAAACACGTGGCCCGATGCTTCCATTGATAATACATTTTACTATCATTTAGAATCTGGGAAAGCTGCCACTTAAAGAGCATTTAAGCTTCTCTTTATTTTTATCCATAAGAGGTTCTTGGGTGTGATCGTGTAAATTCGCAAGAGTACTTAAAATGATCACCCTAAATGTATCCACGTGTATTTGAGGGGGGAAACAATTACATTCCTTCAAAACGCTGATCATTTTCCATTACGAACAATACTGTAAAAAACTATTCTTACAAACTGCAAATCTTTTATAGTAACAGCCCATGACATTGATTTGTGAAAATTGCATGTTAACTGAGTGGAATTTGCACATGAAGCAGTTCTAAATGTTTTGCCATTAGAAAATTACACACAAGAAAAATAATCAGGAAGCCAGTCTCCATTTCTTAAACTTGCATTTAAGGGAGCTGCAAAGGTTTGAAACATGCATACATTTGGTTCATAATTTGTGGTTTTCAAGACTAAACAAGAAATACAATATTTACAATATTTGCATTGACCTTCCTCTCAGCTGTACAAGCTTGCTCTGCAAAACTTTACAGCATTGCACAAGCCAATGAATACAGGAATTTTAATCATTACCATCAGTGCAACTGAAAACACCTGGAGAAATTACCAGATCACTGCAGATGTCAGCAATTTCCAAAATTCTCAGTCACCAATTGATGAACAACTTATAAGCAGTGTTCACACGTGCGACAATTACCAGCGGTTTACTTTGACTTGCATACGAATAAAATTGATGTGGTCTATGGTCTAAAAGAAATATGACATATACAGACCATTTAAATTATAATTTTAACCAACGTCCACAATAGTTGCAAGTGCACCTTGTAGTTTGTACAACACCCAAGCTATGGTTTTGTCTTAAGAAAAAAGTATGCAGTGCCAGTAATTATAGGCGTCTTCATGGGGCTGCTCCCTTGTGTAAATGTAGAGTGGTTTCAAGAGTGAGCAAGCTGCTTCAGTGATTGACATCATTGACTTTTCCCCTTTAAAGCTCCTTTCCAAGCTGTACAGGATTACTTGCAAACTTGGTATGTGCATTAACACAGGGTAAGTCTAGTGCATGTCTTGCTGTTGGTACCGCTAAAACATTACATCTAATTGTCATTAAATAATGTAGGTTACATTCATAGCAGGACACTCCATGTAGGACGTAATTTTCTATTACATTTAAAATTGGTGGACCCGACCTCAACATTTCTGCACTTATTGCGAGATTGGTAAAGAGATGCATATTTAATATGCCAACACCAAAATAGAATGTGCGGCGAGTTGAATGGTAGGAGCTTCAGTGCTGCTTGAGTTGGGAATGCAGTTGGTTCAGTGCGCGACTTGTCCCAAAGCAACTGCTCTGGGCACACACTAACACATGTCCAGAGTTTCGATTTTCAAAGCCAACAATGCAGGTTAACAATAATGAAACTATATTAAATCATGCTTTTCCTTTTTTAATCACAGATGTCTTTGCCCAGCGTCGGTAGTTTTCCAGTCCTTGCTTTTCAAGCTAAAAACCCTCGAGGTGCGGGGAAGTGCCTGTGAAGCAGGTGGCGAGTGCGGCCCAAAGCCCCAGGCTAGGACGCACTGCGAGCTTCGCTCTCTGTGCCCGCGCTGCTCGTGCTGGAATCCGAGTCGGGATCGGAAAGCTTTTCTTCCAGCCGGATGTGCAGCCGCTGCCGCACTGCCTGGAGGCGGACCAGCAAGCCCTGGTAGTCAAAGTGGCCACGCTTCTCCCCAAAAGGATCCTGTGCAAATTCAGGGCAGCAACCGTGATAACAGATTGAGAGCAAAATATCAGTTCCAGGCTTCAACTTCAATTCCTTATAACAGAAATGCAACACGACAGCAACTTCAGGCACACACGTCTTTTCATATGTATTGGTTACAGCAAGCAGACTGTAGTGATTATATTATTTTAAATTTCACCACTAGTAAGCTTAAATATAGGGAACGAAAGGGAGGGAATTAAATAGGAGTGGGCAGTTATTTATACAGCTCAATTTCCATTGTGCCCAAAGACCCACTACTTTACAGACACCGGTTTTCAGATACACATGCATATTGAGCATTTACAAAGCATATTGGAAATTGAGCTGTATATATTGTGTAATACACCACTAACTTTGTCGTGAACATTTATATTTTTCAGTTTGTGTATTCAAAGTAAACTACTTTTTTAACCTTAGTCCTGCACTCCACTCGCCATACTATTAAAATCATGCAAGATGTTAACATGTCTTTAACATCTTAGAAGAATTCTGACATTTAACACTGGGCAAACATGTGTCAGTATTAATACCATGAAAACTGGTAACATTGATCGGATATCAATATTCACACATCATTAGATCCCCACTTGTAAATACAAAGCTGCATTACTACATTTATCAATGTAAAAAATAATGACAATTGCTTTACCTGCATTGCCTGGCCTTGCGTATGCACCTTTTCTTTGCACACGGTTTCATAAAATTCATAGTACTCAAGAAAAGACTTTTCCATGACACTTCTGAAGAAAAAAAAATATTAAATATGTATACAAATGGTGTATATATATAATCATTTAACCGTACCAAGTCTAATCATTACACGTAAATACATGTTCTGCATGGAAAATGTATGGATATGTACTCTTAAATTACATTTATGGTTCATTCTCAGCATTGTATACTGGAAAGGCTTAGTGCGCAAGCTAGTATTTCTCCAGTGATCCATTGACAGCACAAAAAGATTAGTGATTGTATGCAAGCCTGAGTTGTAACTTTTCAAATAATTTTCTCTTGCAGTAGCTTTTAAAAATGTTTCCATCGAGATGGGCTATCATAGTGAGATATTTCAGACACTGTAAAATATTGTACAAGCATTAAAGCTTTATAGGAATTTTTTTTTATTGACAATCGACAGCTTACACCTTACCGTAAGGCATCGGGACAAAGACATCTTCCCTCCAACATGTCACACACAGCCACACGAATAGTCTCGTGCTGGATGCACTCATTGTAGCGCTTGCTATCTCCCGAGTGCCGTTCCTACACAAACAGCATCACATCATCTTTAAATACATTTTGCCCTTTGAATTTAAATCCCTTTGTTGTTGATTGCTTGATAAAGGCCTCAAGTGTTTTGGTCATGAAGGTTGTTTCACCATATTTCAATATGGTGGTCTGTGAGTTTAAGGGGGTCGAGGGCTAGTTACTAGTGGTGAAATTTAAAATAATATAATCACTACAGTCTGCTTGCTGTAACCAATACGTATTAAGATACCACTTGCCACTGATGTTAGCTGTGGCCGGGAATCTAACTCGGTTTGCTGGGTTCATAGCGCAGAGCACTAACGACGATGCGCTAACACTCGACCTGACATCCCGTGTAACACTAAAATCAATTTTACAAAATGTCTTCACCCACGTACCACGTTAAACCCCCATGAAATGCTTTGTATATCCCTTCGTCTCATGCATGTTTCCACGCACCTGTTCAAAGCCTGGCTCGTTGTGGTATGGGTTTTCTGTCATAAGCGACTGTATTGAGATCAGAACAGATGAGATGCTCTGGGCTGGGCTCCATGCAGGACCCGACCACGTCCTAAGCATTAGATCGCACACCAATAGTAATTAACATATGTACCTTGTGATTGCTACATCACATGTAAAATGCACAGCAACAGAATAATTATTACACGCAGTGAGTATACAAAAGTGCCCAGTGTAGAGTTTCACACAGCCAACATGAATGAGGAAACCAGGTAATCGGTCTCAGTTTATTCCTCCAAAAGTACTTTGTAAAATTGGCGGTGTGTTAGCTGTGGACAATGTCTTAACCCAGACAAAAATCCGAGCTGTGTTATGTTAATCCAAATTATGTCAGAATCAGAATATTTTGCATGAACTAGGCCTCAAACCAAATTGTCCTCTTTTTGTTTATAAGTCAATGCAATATTAACATAAATACAAGACAACCAGCCCAAATGGCAGACACCACCAATTCATCAAACACATGTTATGAGATTACCACGTCAAGTTATTTTACTATAAGAAAAAATAGTGAATAAATGTAACATGATGCAAGGCTTAACATTCTGAAGTCTGGAGGACAGTAACGTTACTTGTGCAGAACATACCCGAGGATGCTCAGGCAGACCTTGCCATTGCGGTAGAAGTTGGGGTTAAAGCGCACTGTGTTGCTGCCCGTGGTGAGTAGCTTGACACGGGGGGGTTTGATTGGGTAGTCGGGTGGACAGCGGAACAGGAAAAGGAAAAAGCCACCCTCGTAAGGGGTGTCAAATGGCCCAGTAATCAACGCGTGGATCTGCAACACACAAACACACAGTTGTATGTGTAATAAACCATAGGGCCATTGCAGCAATAATAATATTCTCTGCTGTTGATATTGAGACGGTTCATTGTCTAAATTGTTTGAGATCTCCAGGGCCTGGTAAGACCACACCCAGTTTGGATACAAAAATACAACTGAATGACTGGATTACGTTTCCACACTGTAAACCAACATAAAACAAAACATATCTTACCCATCAAGGACATCAGTGCCAAGGAACGCCATGGCACAAAAAAGTGTAATTTAACATACTACACGGTTAATATAAATGGAATGTCAATATCACTTTCGAAGCAGATGACAGCCCACTGGAAGAGACCCCCCCCCCTGCCCACTTTTCCAAGGATACCTTAAAATGTTTTTTCTGTTGATAAGATTGACTGAAAAGCATCAATGAGACTAAACATGCTGGGTAGTACTGTAAATTGTACTAAATATATCATACTGCAGGTCATTGTTATCATTTTGTACAATACATGCTTATTCTAAAATTCAAGTTGTTTAAAAAGACCACCTTATTGGTAGAAAAAGTAAAGAAGGACATACGTTTTAATCAGCAGCACCACTTATAACCAGGGCCATATTTTACCTTAGTCATGTCTTCTGGGTCGGGCACCACAAACATTCCGGGAGGAGGCTCCTTGTATATGCTCATTATGTCCCTAAAAGTCATACACATCGCACACACCGAACGCTAGTTTAGTACATTCACTCGCTCAAAAACACCAACCACCTGGTGGCGCAGCTACACCCACTGCCCACTCATCGAGCAGTACACGGAAAACTGCAGCAGCTTGCATTACATAACTGGCTGCACAATCCAGCGACCGCAGACGATTTTTTTACATCAGCTTAACTATTTCAAGTCAACGTGACTTCTTTCTCAAATAAGCATTGAGGCAATGCTCATCTATCTCCTGACAGAGATGAGTCTACCAATAGGACACGTGCAGTTGACATCCCCAAAACAATGAGCTTAGTCAACTCCCAACCGGAATTTGAAGTCACGACTTTATGATTGCAAGCATCTCACTCTACAACTGAATCACCAAATGACGTACAGTACATGGCTTCTTGGCAATAGGATACGACCGACGCACCAACAAATTATAACATTCCTTATGTTAACAATCCTTTTCATTTAACTTTTTCACCACTTCAAGGTGATGGTCTATGTGTAATGTGAATACAAAATAACTTACCAAACATTGATGCATGGATCTCAAAAATTAATTGACAAGTGAGCCTTCCATGATTAAAGAACAATATTCAATTCGTTTAACAAATATTAACACATCTTTAGTTTTAAAAGATGAAAAACCTCTTTAAAGAGTTTAGGTAATGTACACTAAATCTCTAATGACGACAGTATTCATGTACTACGTGATCACACGTCTATTCTCACACTTCCAAAAGGCAGTCAACCACATTGTACCAAACTAAAAGGCTCTTGGATACTAGTCTAGTCATGGGTGAAAAACACACCACATCAATGGGTGGGGTAGTTGACACATTTTGTGACATTCAAAAACAGTACTGTCAAGCATTAACATAGCACTTTAAAAGACTCATTGTTGAAAACTAGCCTTTTGTCCGTCCAAGGCCGGGTGTATTACAGTAAATCTGAAACTTGCAAACGAAAAGCAGACCGCGACGTGATATTCATTGCATTAATGCGTGTGCAATTTATAAGGGTGCGGGTGACACAGACCGATTTCATTTTAAGGTTATAATCCCTTGTTCATCATGACGTCCTTTTTACTTTGGTCTTTGTAGTGAGGGTCGTAAGTTGACGCCGAGGAGGGGGGAGGAGGCACCTCGGCCCCCCATGTGGAGTGACGTCAGCCGCTAATTATTATGAATGGGGGGGTGTCCATTTGGAGGGCGTCACCTTATAATTATTAATAATAGAGTTTTGGTTAGATCGCATAAATATATAAATATGTTGTTAAAACCCGCCACCACCTGACAGCCAACTAGTAAGGGTTGTCACGTAAACAGAACGTGGCCAATTCGTTACTAGTACAGCACACCGGTGTGTTGGAGAGCCAAGCCACAACATTTACAATCTGAGTACGACGTTTCGCCAGTAATTATAATTTCGATAGATTCTCTAATTAGTCTTGGCCAGTAGTAGCTAGTTTTGCACAAAACTTCAACATCAAAATCAATTGAGTGCCCTTGTTGGCACGCGTGTTCTGCTACTGCTGACAGTTGTATTTGGGAGAATTGAATATTTCTGTTATTTTAGTCTCGTGCTGATCATTCGTCCTGTTTTCCCAACTTAACATTTACCACTCGTGCAGTTAATCCTGTACACACCTTCTGTTGATAGCTTCGGTAATACATCTTTTGGTAGGGCTATTTTAATAAACATAAAAGACAGGAAGGACAAGTTCAAAGGGCTCGCATAATACACATGCATAATGTACGTTGCCTCAGTAATCCCCCCCCCTCACATTGTGCAAGAGCGCAGAAGCGTGGTCAACACATCAATGCCTCTATATAAGGAACGAAATAGTAAGACTTCTCCACAAATCTGATTAAGCTAGTTGTACTTACTGGCGAAACGTCATACTCAGATTGTAAATGTCGTGGCTTGGCTCTCCAACACACGAGTGTGCTGTATTGGTAACGAATTGGCATGTTCTGTTTACGTGACAACCCTTACTAGTTAGCTGTGGTGGGTGGTGGCGGGTTTAACGAAACATTTATATCTTTACGTGATCTAACCCAAAACCTCTATTATGGATGATATTGGACGCGAAAGCCTACGTATTAAACTGCTCATGATTATTCATGAGAGGTGGGGGGGGTGTCCATTTGGAGGACGTCACCTGCTCATGAATATAAACAAGGGGGGCTGGTCGATGTGAAGTGACATCACGAGCGTTAATGACAGACATTCCTGGGTGATTATAATAGGTATGTAGCGGGAACTCAAAATGACTAATGGATTCTACCACTCAACCCGGTTTGTTTAATCATGAGAGATCAGTTGGCCAGGCACAGTTGTGCTTCGAAGCTGGTTATTTTTCAGCAGTCTCACACTGCATCTCAATATGCATTTTCAGGAGGGTACTGGAGGTATGGTTCAATGGGCTGAGCCCTCTGCCATGGTGCTATGAGGGGGAAGTTAGCTCTTATTCAAAAGGTGTTGGGGGGAGCTCTTTATAACATGGCAAATAAAATTGCACAGGCAAAGGGTTCTAAATTAATATTTCTTTTAAGTTATTTACATGTACTAGGTAAAATATAAATTAACCCCAAACAATGCAATATATTGTTTAGATGTGATTCACGTATAAAGTGTACGGTATATTTTTATTTTTTTACAAAGCTATGACTCTAGCAGCCTCTAGCAGATTGGAGGGATCACATTAACATATTAAGTATGTAAATAGAAAAATTCAAACGGAAATTGTAATTAATGACACCCCTCCCCTCTGCAAAACAATCTGATACGACCACATGAATCTCAGCGAGGTGGCTGCTCAGACCGTTAGCTCCTGTTTACGATGTGCCCTGGGCTAGCGAGCGGCTCGTTTAACAGACGCATTCTAGAGTGCTGTCTATTTAACGCACCCCTGAACTTTGGGATTAATTATATCGGTCGGTTCCCTCATTGGGTGGTTTTTCGGGTGGAAGGAAACTGGAGAGCCCGTATATAAAACGCACGCAAAGCGATAACTATCAAACAACAATTATCTACTTGCCGTCGTGTCTTCTATATCGATGTTTGTTAATCACAAAGTCACGCCTACAATGCACTGCATGCACTACATTGGTGCACAATGCACGGCACGACGTGCATGCAGGACCACCCTGGCCTGGAGCACATGCTCACCGCATCTAAAGTGATCCGGTGTGTTCACGAGCTCGCGTATTCAATCATGTACTTGATCAATCCGTGAACCCACCGAGTCGGTGAACACAGCCCTTGTACTCGATGTACTCACTGGATGTGTATCAATTAAGTCTGTGAACCCAGTGAGCCCATGTCAACGGGCCCGTGTAGTGCTTATTAAGTCTGTGTCCCTTGTAGATCTGTTTACCCAGTAAGTCGGTGTACTCTGTTGGATCTATGTGTCCAGTGAGCCTGAGTAGCAAGTGAGCCTAAATACAGCCTCTTAGGGGCCATCCATTTAGTGCGTACGCATGGAGGGGAGGGGTTAACCCAAATACATACGCTTGAGTATGGGGGGTCTACTGACAATGTACGCAGAAGGAAACGGGGGGCGGGGGTGAAGCCTCGATAATAAAATCTACATTGGCCTTCACGTTAGTTAGATAATCTGGCGGTGGTCTGTTTGCTTAAACACGTTAATATTATTAATCCTTGATCGTTTCTGAGTGGATTAAATATCGGCCGTTCTATAGGATTCTGGGGGGTGCGTCAGGGGTACGTACGCAGGTGGGTGGGGGGGGGTGTAAAAAGGTACGCGTGCGTAGAGAGGGGTCAAGTTTTCACAGATTTTTGCGTACGTACTAAATGGATGGCCCCTTATCACGTGAATCCGTACACCCAGTTGGTGTGCCCCCGAGTCCCGTGTGCGCCCCCGCACCTCTTGATCCGCAGCAGGCAGGCCGAAGAAGCGGGCTCAGTGTCCCAGTCCTTGCTCTGGCTCGGGTCCCACGTGGCGCCACCTCCGCCCTGGAGGCTCTGCGCCAGCCCGTCCACCCCCTCGGGCAGCGGCACCGCGGCCGCCGAACTCAGGCCCTCACCCACCGGGGGAGCCTCTGCCATGGCTCTCTCTCTCCTCCTTGTCCTTTCTCCCAGTCACTTTTTTTTTATCCGAATCCAAGCGAGTCCTCCTCCCAAGTCCTTCACCACTCCCTCACCACCGCGGGCTGAAGGAATGAACACCCCGGTGGTACACGGCCTCGGTTCGGAGTTCGGCGTGGGAACCCAGGCAAGGGGGAGTGTCGAGGGGGTCTGCACACTCGAGTGGGGAACCTGGGAAGGCAGACCAGACGGGGTCAAGGAGACTCGATGCGACCCAGGCAGGGAGGTCAGAGAGGAGGAGGTCAGGATGACGTCGCCAGGAGACCCCAGGGGTAGGCAGGCGAGGTGGTGGTCGAGTCACAGCAGATACGCGGCGATGCGCTTTACACAAGTCGTCGCCGGGCCTGCAGGCGCGGGGAGGCCGGAAAGATTAGCACGGGGGCCGCGAGGAGAGGTCGAGCCTAGGGGGGGGGGGGTGGGGGATGTAAGAGGCGAGGGGTGCGTAAGGTGGTGGAGCTGTTGCCGAGAGCCGAGGACGCGCAACTCCGCAGCGTTGCCCGCAACTCCCCAGCGGTGCCGCGACCTCCTCGCAGCCGCTGGGGGGGGTGAGAGGGGGGAGAGGCCGCATCGCGCGCTCCCATTGGCTGAGAGGGCGAGGCGGGCAGCCAATCACAGCGCGCGGCACGCTCATTCTCGCTCAGCTGTTTAATACAGTCGCCACTGTAGTCGCGACGCGGTGACGGCATGGAAGTCGCTCCCACACGCAGCACCGCCGATTGCCTCGCACGGTGCGAAGGAAGTTCAGCAGACATTGAGCACTCATCTTACACAGGGCTGGCCCACACACAACTGTCCGATTGCCTCGCACGGTGCGAACGAAGTTCAGCAGACATTGAGCTGTGCTGGCCCGCACACAATTGCGCTACCGGAGCACGCACGCTCGCGTTACGCACTCATCAGATATAACTCTGTACTACAACTATGGCACTCGTGGGCAATACTTACATCCACTGCTCCCCACACAGTACTACAAGCATTGTACTACTGTTCTTAATGTTACTGGGACTAATACATCACTGTGCGCCATACAACACTGGCGTATTGGGTTTTAGAGTTAATCTTAAACTGGGCCCCATCATCGGATTATGGATGTTAAAACAATGGCTCGTGGAAAGCCACCGGAGTTAAGCCCCACTTAACGTTGTACGCCGAGGCGCAGTCACAACTATTATTGTTTACTTAAGGCATTAGCTATGATGATTTCTAGATCCTAATAATTTTTGCAAGGGATTTCACGGAGCTAGATATGTTCATGTAACCGGTGTATTACAAGGCCAATTATATTATTCATGAGCTGGTGTTGTAACGGTCTAGTCCTGGATTGTCGCCGAACAGGAAACAGAAACACTGCAGTGTCTCATTGCGGTAGTGTTGACGTCGCTGTGATACTGCACGATGACTTAGTGTGGCTAAAACAATCACGCACCGTGCACTCGGGCACAACCAGTGACGGCTTGCTGATGAATGCTAACAGCACACAACTTCTTAAAGTGTACTGTACTTCAAACTTTCGTGACTGCATGGATTCATATTCTTTGGTTCTTTCGGTAAAGCCACATAGATAGAAAGCAATCAAATAAAATTGTATTTTTAAAAAAGTTACAATACTTTTTAAAATATAAACCAAAAACTGACGTTTTAGTTTTTTTATTACTATCATTTGATTATTTTCTATCTACAGGACTTCGAAAGAACCAAATAATTCTTAAAGTACGTAGGGTATCATTAAACATTCATGAGCAATGGCTTGTCTGATGTTCATTTCTTATTTAAAGTTCAGTTGTGATATTTGAGACCTATTTTTTCCGTTTGTTGAATTGTTACTATTTGCACAACTTGTATGACGCGAGTGGAAATGTATGTAATTAATGTGTCCACCTACACAGGTGACTAAGATGCCACCGCCCGAATTCATCCAAATGCGTCGTACATTGCAGTGAGAAAAACTCGTTTGATCAAATGCTATTTATTCAATGCATCTCCACAAAGAAGGACATGACTTTTAAATCTAGTTTTTTAGAAATATTAACCAGACGTGGGTATACACTATATCACAATAAAAGTTAAATTCAAGCATCTGTTCGCCTGCGACCATGAGGACAAGACCTTCCTTGCACTCCACATATGCGTATACGGCAATGGGCTCTACTTGGTTAATATCAGGGCATACAGCTCGGCAATAATTCGTCCCACTCGACTGGTTGTAAGTGAATACGCCACTGTACTTTGAATCCACTTCGCTCGAACGACTTGTAAACACTGGGTGTGTGAATTATGAATTGATGGCCTGACTTGCTGCCCAAATACTGTACAATACTTCACAGAGTTGCCTTTTGCGAGACTTTTATATTCCATTTGCATGAACTCATCATGATTGGAAGTTGTTGATGGAAACATCAATGCACAAATAAACATCCCCGGTGTTTTTTTAAATACAATTTCACCATGAATCTTCACAATTGTTTAGCAGATATTTAATGCACTCAAATGAGGTATAATCCACGAGGGTAAACAATAAAACATACCAATCTTGCAAACAAGCGTAATTTCATTTCTCTAGATCAGTGGTGGGCACGAAAGGCCCACGAAATAATTTGGTGTGGCCCTGCCAAGGCAACCGCAGGCGGGACTCGAAATTCAATCAATCTAGGAGCAAACCTGGAAAAGCAGTTGCGAGTAGCAACATCATCAATACCGGCTAACATCACACGCCTCACCAAAGAGAAGCAGTTCCAGCCATTACATTAGTGGCAAGTTAATTAAATGTTTGACCAAATAAAACAGGCAAATTTTTAAGTTGATAATTTTGTATGGCCCGCGAATGATGTTATAAATATCCAAATGGCCCTTGGCAGAAAAAAGGTTCCCCACCACCGCTCTAGATGGTTGTAACGGTGCAATAAAACACCGTAGTTCCGTTTAAAAACGCACATTATTAACCATTGCGCCCACCGAGGGAATACTTTTCATATAAACTAATTAAATAAAATGGTAAAACACAACCTTGTCAACAGGTCTCATTTCAGTAGCATAGTTTTATTCTTTATCGACCCAACAAACCCTCAGTTCGTAGTTTTCCTGAAGGATCCTGCATGGAAAAAGTTTCAATCTTTAGTGTCCTAGATGGTGTTAGAAGAAGAAAATGCTGAATAATTCACACGATGGGCTGCAAACCTTCTTGATGTATGGCCACATGACCATCACCACTCTATCTATACATGACCATTTCATTAAATGTTGGCCATTCCATTGAGACTATTCGAGCCAACATCAGATGCCTTTATCTTCTAATAGTGAATTCAAAAAGTAGAATTGTAGTACATTAAGGTGCATAAAGCGTGCGGAAAACGAACTTGCATTTAGTGGAGCTGCCTGCAACCGATTTGTTGTAACAACCGTCGGAAATGCACTCCAGGTAGTGATTAAATAACTTTATGAAGAACGCAAAATGAGAAAAAGCCAACTGGAAACATCAGAACACCAGGAGGGATGGCGACATCAATGGATCATGATTGAGTGTTGTCAATGCATATCAATATTGCTGTATTCGTACCGTGTTCGTAATTTATAGTATTTGTATTGTTGCATTAGATGTAGTGCTGTAGTATAATCGAAAATCATATAACCAGATCACCCGAAATACGCACCATCTCAATTCTTGGAAGATAAGTCGTACATTACAATATTTATCCTGGATAGTGCTGGAATAAGCAACCAGTCAGAATGTTTATTTAGACTGGAGGAATCCAATGAGCTATGAAGATCTTCTTTACACAGCTGTCACTATGCACAAGTGCTGTTATAGTCTACGGAGATACGTCGTGGGCAGCAAATAGTACAGTAACATTGTCGTATTGTACACGAATGCTTCCATATCACATTCCTCCGCCTTCAAACGGCGGTCAAACAACCACGACGACCCCGCACGACGAGAAGGCCGTCATCTAGCAGTGTATCGATCAGCAATAATGTCTGTACGTGTATAGTATCAGCGCTGTAGCACTGTACTGCGTCGTGTCGCACTCGCGTTCGTAATGAAATCACAATATTAATGTATCCGATGAGCTATAAAAGTCAGAACGTTAAAACCAAACAAAAACACAATCGGGGTGCAAAGTATGAACAGTGTAAATAAATCACTTAAATATAAACACACACACATACAAACTAAATACAAATTTCGATTTAAAGCTTTCGTGACTGCAGCGATTAATATTCTTGGTTATTTCGGTAAAGTCACGTAGAAGGGAAATAATAAAATAATAATAAAAATCTAACAATAACATTTTATTGCTTTTTTATTTGATTATTTCCCTTCTACGTGACTTCACCGAAAGAACCAAGAATATAAACTAATACACGTTTTTGTTAATCTTACCAGGTAAAGCCCACGGAGCTTATCAACATGCTTCAAGAAGCGACCTGACCGCCAAGGCCCACACGGCGCAGCCTTTGGCAGGGCCCCAGCACGCGCGAGCTGCGACTCGCCACGGCCATCTTACCTAGGGAGAGGGGGGGGCGTGCCGAGCGCGCGCACCGCCAAGGCCGCACTACGTCATCAACACCGCGCAGCCTTTGGCAAGGCCCCAGCACGCGCGAGCTGCGACTCGTCACGGCCATCTTACCTGGGGAGAAGGGGGGGGGCGTGCCGGGCGCGCGCACCACCAAGGCCGTACTACGTCATCAACACGGTGGAGTGGGTGGGGGCGTGACAACAGTGAGCGGAGGGCGCACAGCGCAGCAGCCCCCCCCCATCACGGCCGCCTTTTGATTGACGAGGTACGCTTTGTGACGTCATGGTTGTAGGCCAATCAGTTTCAAAGACAATGCCATATCGATGTTTCGATTTAAAGCTTTCGTGACTGCAGGGATTCATCTTCTTGGTTATTTCGGTAAAGTCACGTAGAAGGGAAATAATACAATAATACAAATTAAACATAATAAAATACAATTCTCACGACGTTTTGGCCACAACGCAAGCAGCCGTCCTCAGGTGGAGAACAGGGCTGTCTGAAAGCGTCCGGACGCTGTCTTTCTCTGTTCTTCACCTGAGGACGGCTGCTTGCGTTGTGGCTGAAACGTTGTGAGAATTGTATTTTATTATGTTTTATTTTTATTATTTTATTATTTCTCTTCTACGTGACTTTAGCGAAAGAACCAAGAAGACATATCGATGTTATTAGAGCATGCTTTTTTTGTTTGCGTGTTCGCCACAAGTACCGTGTGCGGTTAATGCAGACTTGATTCCTTGCAAAAAGGGTTTCTATTTGGTGTTTGAACTTTTATTACCAGAAAGGGTAACGCCTATTATTATGTTTTCATGACGTCATAGCATTTGGACCCCCCCCCCCCTTGCAATTGGTCGTATTACGCACATGCCCCCCCCCCGCTCCGCGATTAAATGTTCATTGGGAAATTAATCAAGCCGTCGTGATCGTTCCACTCACTGCTGCTTGAAGGCTTATCTCTCACGGTCTTACGATATGATAATCCATCTAGCGCACGAGGTGATTTCATCGCTCCGTCTACTTCGTATACATCCTGTCGGACGCGTTCCATCCCGTTTGCTGTCACTCCGTCGTTCGTCTCGACCTCCGACCAGTTTGCATTGTGCCAAATTTAAATTTGATGCCAGATTAACTGCAATTCACCAAATGAACCTTATGGCGGGACCCCAGAGTCCCGAATAAATGGAAGTCAAAATCGTAATTAATGTATTTATTTTTACTTAAAGCTTTCGTGGCTGCAGGAATCAATATTCTTTGGGTATTTCTGTAAAGTCACGTAGATAGGTTCAAAAACTAGTAAATGGCTTTATTTTATTACATTTTGAACCTGTCTACTTGACACAACTCATTGGTTCTTTCGGTAAAGTCACGTATGTAGAAATAAAATAAAATTAAAATAAATCACAAATTAAATTAAAACAAATCACGACGTTTCGAACGCAACACAAGCGCTCATCATCAGGTGAAAATGGGGCAAAACACATAGCGAGGGAACACACAGAGGGACATCACACAGAGCACACAGAGAATGGCAAACTGCATGGAGGCAAATACAGCCAGAAAATGGGAGACCTGAACTCAACAAAACCTTAAAAACGTAATGTGATGCAAACCAGTCGGCCAACAACACAGGTAGACACTAACCTGGTTCATCTTCTTGGTTCTTTCAGTAAAGTCACGTAGAATGGAAGTAATAAAATAATAAAAATAAAACATAATAAAATAATTATCTGTCGCCTCGACAGACCTGGTTTTCACCTGAAGACGGTTGCTTGCGTTGTGGCCGAAACGTCGTGAGAATTATTTTATTATGTTTTATTTTTATTATTTTATTACTTCCCTTCTACGTGACTTTACCGAAAAAACCGAGAAGATGAATCCTTGCAGTCACGAAAGCTTTAAATCGTAACTAACCTGGTTGACCACGTATTTCAAAAGACTGCTAAATTTTGTGTTCATCTTCTGGGCTGAACATACCAACGTAAACAAAGGACAAGGACTTTACCGAAAGAACCAAGAAGATTAATCCCTGCAGTCACGAAAGCTTTGAATCGAAATAAATTTCCTGAAACTCATTGGCATTGGTTACAATTCCTGTGATCAGCAAATTTCTAATGGTTAATGTATTCTTCACTTATGTTTCAGTCTTAATTTATCCATTATTTTCGGAAATCTTGCAATTTGTCAGAAATTACTCTTGGCTAGAGCATATCTCCTAAAAAATAAATTGTAATTGATGGATAGATTGATCGTTACATACAAATGCATGCCTCTGATCTGGAGGGAGAGAGGAGGGAGTAGGTGTGTGTGTGGGGAGATCGTGGGGGAACAGAATAGGCGATAGGCTAAGAGGGAAGTAGAGATGCGATATTGAAAGAAAGTTACGTTTATTTAGTTTAACTTGGTGAGACCTCAAGAAACAAGCATAGTCTAATTCGCAAAAGTGTCGTATCAGTAGAAGATCGTGATTGCTGTGTATAATCCTAATGGAGTAATTTTCAGGTAATTTTCGAATTGTGAAATTTAGATTCAGAAGCCAGAACACAGTGGCCTACTTTTGCGAATTACCTCAGGGGACATTTAACGATCACTCTGAAGGAGACGGTCTCTGGATTCGAGTACCTCGGCCTTAAGATTTGCATTGAACTGCCCATATACATTGGGTCAAACTTAACATATCTTAATGATCGACGGCTTCTGCATCAGATATGATTTATTCGCGATCTACTTACAAAAAACATCAGCAGACTATCTACTGGATCTCCTCACTGTTTCGAAGAACAAATGTGACCTAAGGTCCTTGCTCATTTACCAGCTTCACATTCCTTATTGCCGCACAAATACTGGAGGAAGGGCCTTTGCTGTTGATGCCCCCCGGGTCTGGAATGCTATCGCCAATAAACTGTAACTTGGATCACTACCTGTGAGATCTTCACTCAAAACTGCTCTTGAGGAGCTGTACACCCCTAGCTGCCACTGCTATGCAGAGTGGCCTGAAATCAAATGCATTGCTCCGGATGACTGTTGCAAAGTATGATCATGAGTTTTGATTATAGTGTGCTGAACTTGAAAGGTGCATTGAAAATTATTGATGCTCCTGCTGATACTCTTGCTGTTATGGAGTGACTCATGCTGCCAGTTATGGCTGCAAAGTTTAGTTGTATATGCTATATATATCGTTTATTGTTAAATTTGAATCACGGTTCCTATGATCACTGTTACATTGTTCCTCATGCTTTTTGTTATTGTATTTTTTCTTACTGAAAAATATGAACGAATTCTAATGAACTCAACTCAGTTACATTAATTAAGCGATTAAAAGTTATATCAGAAGACGCAAAAGAATGTGACATTTGTTACACAATTCTTTATTTGATGCAACGTAAACAAATAAAGTCCTACAAAAATTGTTTCTGATGTATCAATGTGTTTGCCCATCCCTAGAGGGAAGGGAGTAAGGGAGCAGAAGAAGATTAAGACGGGCTGCTGCCCGCTCATTATACATGTTTCGTTTCGTGCAGTTTGAGATGGGTTTTTTTTGTCATTTGAGCAGGAGACATCAATGTTGACTTAATGGCAAATGCTTAACGGGAAAGGCTAACAGGGGTGGTGTGGGGGATAAGATAGGGGGAGGGGCTTGATGGTAAATGGGAGGGGCTTAATTCTTGATCTGAAGCTTTCGGGACTGCAAAGATTCATACTCTTAGGTTTTTTTCGGTAAAGTCACGTAGGTAAAAAATAAATAATACAAAAGAATAGAAATAATAATAGAAATAAATAATAAATCACGACGTTTCGGAGGCAACACAAGTCTCCGTCATCAGCTAGATTTACTGTCTAGCTGTGACGGTCCCAAAAACGTCGTGATTTATTATTTTATTTCTATTATTATTTATATATATATAAACAACTACGCTGGTTTGGTCGTCTGCGTGCGTATCTGAACGTTAATTTATTTACGGCCCCGCCCTGACAGCTCGCTCTGATTCGATAAATAAAAATAAAACAGCTGGCAAAAAGCCAAAGCTCACTTTGATTCTAAATAAATAAATACAACGCCCGGCAGAGAGCGAAAGCATAGGTCTGGCAAGGTCTGCGCCGCAGTGGTGCAGTGCACTGTGGGCGCTGACCCTGCGCTGTGTGAGTGTGGTGTGTATGCAAGTGTGCGAATGGTAGTTACGCTAATATTACGTATATTTATGTAAAAAATGGGTGCTGCGTGCCGCGATTAGTGGAGTCCCCAAACAACTTTACCTTACGAGTAGGCAGGGGTCGCTATACAGTGAGTCTTAGCGGACTGAGCTGGCAGCTTCACCTGCCGGGACCACGGCCAGTTGCGTAGCGCCCCCTACAGTTTCGCCCGTGGGTCAATACCCCCATGGGGCAACCCAGCTGACTGTTTGATGGGTACAATGGGTACTTTTTGGTTTATCCGGCTTATTACCATTATTATATATTGACGTTGATCACGTCTCCATGGACGGCTTGCTGTCTACTTCGGTTGTGTAATTGAGATGTTGTGCATGCTGCTGCTGGTAAGGGCATGTGTTGCATAATATGCAGCATGTGTCCGCGTATCATGTTTGGCACGGATGCAGTTGGCGTTACTGTACATTTATCATGTTTTGGAGTACCAATCCCATGCACTTTGAAATGTAATAAACTGTCAAAAAAGGTTGCAGCCCGACCCCCGCCGCTGTCACTCTCTGGCCGTTGCACAAGCCATATCGGAATTTGCGACATGCTAAAACAATGAGTACAGTGTGACACCACCCGGGTAACTCCCGGGATCAAAATGGGCATTGGAAAGTGATTGCTTTATTGAGATGATAATGGTACTACCACAGGGTATTGTGAACGGTTCAAGAGGAGGAGAGGTCTGGATTTGTAAGTCTCACAGTACCGGTAAGAAGCGCCGGGTGGGGGATGCCCTCCACTCGGGTAAAAATTCTGTCATTATTAGTATACGATCATGCAATGTTTCTATCTGTAAGCTGTCATAACTGAAACGATCCCCGTTATTGTTCGATTGAGAGTGACCCACACCTCTGATACCATATGTGAGGAACCCAAAAATCTGATGCATGCGTAAAACACCCACAATGGGAATACGTAAACATAAAACGTAAAAACACCAACAAAATAAAATTGTATAAGAAAAAAATAGGTGGCCCCATAGCGGATCTGTCTGTGTGTGTACATACAGACGGAGGATGCAGGGGCCAACCTTTGTGCGATCGGAACGGTGCAATTGCTGACCAATGTCACTGTGGATGGCGCACACGCAGACGCACACCAGAGCTGTGTCTTTGCGATGCAAGGGCATGGTGGATGGTGGAGCGCATATGGATGGTGCGTCACGAATAAAATAAAACAAAACAAACCGCTGGAAGCAGCCATGCGAGCAGGCTACCTTGAGAGCGATCGCGAATGGGTTGCGTGTCTGGAAGAAGCCTCGCTCTTTCAGATGCCGTACCAGCTTCGTCAACTCTTCGCTACGATTCTGCTGTATTCCATGCCAGCAGATACGAAGGCTCTCTGGGATACATTCTACGACGAATTGGCTCGCGATTACGAGTACCAGTACTGCCAGCTGACCAACAAAGAAGAAATGGTAAATCTTCTTGGTTCTTTCGGTAAAGTCACGTAGAAGGGAAGTAATAAAATAATAAAAATAAAACATAATAAAATCATTCTCACGACGTTTTAGCCACAACGCAAGCAGCCGTCCTCAGGTGAAAACCAGGTCTGTGGAGGCGACAGCGTCTGAATGAAACAGCACATGTGCTTGGAGCATATATATAAGCTGGGTTGGAAGGGTGGGAAAGGGCGCCTTGACAAAAAAAATGCATATCAAGAGGAATTTAGCATATTTATGGGAAATGCAGGTATGTGATTAGTACTACTTATGCCCGTGCATTATGCAGGATTAGCAGCATCAAAGGGAGGGGATATGGGAAATGCAGGTATGTGATTAGTACTACTTATACCCGTGCCTTATGCAGGATTAGCAGCATCAAAGGGAGGGGATATGGGAAATGCAGGTATGTGATTAGTACTACTTATACCCGTGCCTTATGCAGGATTAGCAGCATCAAAGAAAATAAAAGAAATGGTAAAGTTCAAGACCCTTCACAGCCTCCACGAGTTCCTCACGGCAGGTGGGATGGCTCTGTCCGACTTTGACGACCTCCCGCAGCTTTCCGAGTACCCACACTTGGTCTTGGACTCGCTGCTTGAGAACAACCATATCCGCCGCGAATTGGACACGAAGGACTTCCCATTTCGACTTCGGCGCAAACAGTTCCCCATTGTCCCAGCCTTCGCGATGACCATCAACAAGGCGCAAGGGCAAACTGTTCACAACCTGGGATTATATCTACCAACGCCATGCTTCTCGCACGGCCAACTGTACGTGGCACTATCGCGAGTCACGGCAAGATCCAACATCAAGGCGCTTATTGAGGGACCTGACGACGAGGAGGAAGACGGAGTGTACACGAAGAATATCGTGTATCGCCAGATATTTGAATAAGTTGCATTCTATCTTAATTTTAGAACTTTCGTGACTGCAGGAATTATTATTTGGTTCTTTCGGTTAAGTCACGTCTAAAGATAAAATAATAAATTAAATTAAATAATAGAATACGACGTTTCGATTGCAACACAAGCAATCATCATCAGGTATAATGAAATAGCGACATAAAATCTAACCAGAAAACTATAGACAGACATATTAGCAGACAGAAATCACCAAGATACATAGCGGGAGCAACACAGGTAACAGAGAGGGGTGATCGTCTCTGTGGGGTGGCCTTAAATAGACAGAGGGGGGGCGGAGGCAGAGAGAGGGAGGGGGTTAGAGAAAAAATTAGCATATCAATGAGTGGTCAACAGACGTGGTGCTGCACGGCAAGTAAGCCTGAAAATCAGGAGGACACACTAAAATCAAATAACCTAGTAAAATATCGAAATGTAATGTAATACAACACGGAGGGTCGGTCAACACACAATTAACGCATAGCCTGGTTGATTATGTATTTCAAAGATTGCTAAGTTAGAATTTAAGTGTGAACATTCTAAAGAGGACACAGGCAGAGAAAACAAGTCGCCAGAGAGAGAGAGAGAAAAAAGATAAGCTTAAAACTTCCCCGTAGAAGTGGTTCAATCTTAATTTTAGAACTTTCGTGACTGCAGGAATTATTATTTGGTTCTTTCGGTTAAGTCACGTCTAAAGATAAAATAATAAATTAAATTAAATAATTGAATACGACGTTTCATTCTATATTTCAATCACTTGCATTCTTTAATATTGTCGATTGAGCGTCTCATAAAAAAATCATATAACCTCACAAAAATAAACATAACACAATCACCAAAACATGTCTATTGTGTCCAGCCACTTTCAACTCCCCACCAACCAAGTACATACACACCGCCCGCAAAGCGGGCGGCGACTGATAGTTTTTTATCTACGTGACTTTACCGAAAAAGCCTAAGAGTGGGAGGGGCTTAGTTGGGAAAGGGGAAGGACGAGTAGGGGGGAGGAGCTAGGAGGGGGAGGAGCTAGGAGGGGGGAGGAGCTAGGAGGGGGGAGGGGCTACGAGGGGAGCTGAGTTCGGCCTCATCCCCGGTTCACGCTGCCTCCGTTGCCCTGCCGAGCGACCTCTGCCCCGGGTGAGGAGGCAGGAGAGAGCCGCAGGAGAAGCGGCCCCCTCCATTAATCAGGCGATGTTAATCCGTGTTGTTGTGCGCTATCATTTGTAGCGATCTGTGCGGTTTTTGTTTGCTTTCGTGTGGCGGAAACAGGAGAGCCTGAGAGCTGCCCGGCCCTGCGGCGGCTGGGCCCTGTTGGACAGCGGGGTCACTCGCAATTGTGACATAATCGCCCCATTATTGTTGCTGCTCTCATCATTGTTATTATTACTACTATTGCACTCGTTTGTTATCGTCGCCTATGGCAGGAATAAATGTACGGTGAAGAGAGCAAGCGGTGCGATGTGAAATGGGCAAATCTGCGGCCGAGTGATTAATATGCACGCGTGGTGTGTAGGAGGAGGAGGGTGTCGGAATGACTAATAGGTGCTCGCTAACTCCGTTGAACCACAAACAACGTGTTAATTGTTGTATTTTCTCCTATTGTATGTTGGTGGGGGGGGGGGGTGCGAGAGAGCGGTGGCGCAATGGTCAGCGCACTGCGCTACGAACCTGGCGGCCAGAGTTCCATTCGCGGAAATGAATCTGTGGCGAGTGATATTACAATCGGTCGTGAACCTCACTTTAGTCGCCGATCAGCTTTTAAATGAGGACTTGGTGTTGTGGGTATACGTCAGCACTGGGAAGACAAATGCGGTCGAGTGTGGTGCTTGCTGGCCATGCCATTCCCTCTGCACGTGAAATGTTTGCCAATGTATAACTCTTGCCTGTATAATGTGCGTGTCTTTAACCGCCAGTGGCTGGATTACAGCAATTAATGAAATTTCTCCGATGACATCATTGTGATTTCAGTGTGTCCGTGGGTCTTATGTGAAATTTAGTAGTAAGACAAGTGGCACACGTGGCATTGAACCTGGCATGCTTTACTTTTAGGCAAACCCAGTCGAAACATTCGTATGAATCGCGATTGCCATAAACATGAATTACATAACCACCTCGGTAGGCAAACAAGCATGTAGCTGCTTGTCCCACTACAGTCTCGTTTGACGTGGTGGTCGCCTGTAATAGGCACTTGCTTGTCAACGCTTTTACCAACAAGTCTGTGTATAGAGTTGTCACTAACGCCACTTTTACTACGAATACTGGGTAACCAAAACTGGCGGTTTAAACCCCGTGGCTTTTGAAAAATAAAGTTGTATTTCAGAAATAATTCGGATGAGACTGAAGGTTAACGTCTCCTTTACCAATATTCGTATGAATGAACGAGGCCATGCTGGCCTGTCCATTGACTGAAGCAGAAATACGTGATTGGCGTTAGGGTCAGTGCTCGGAAAATCCATAATATAACTATAACCAGGTCAGTATCTTACGGGAGTAATGCGTTAGTTTACTCTCATTGTCACAAAAGGACTTGTGGTACATGATAAAGCGTAAGTTCTGAAGAGCCTTACATTTTTATAACGCCACTCTTTCTTTACCCTCGTAGTTTAAATATGGTTAGTTTAATGCATAATATTTGAAGGGACCGCATTAGTTTTTGCATTAAGCTTTCTTAGGCCACACAAAATGAAGTATTACGCACATTTAAGTGTACATACCTTAATTGTTATCATACCTTCTTGCAGTATAAATTTGTATGCATTAACTATATTGTAGTATTTCAGATATTCCTCTGTGGATATCGTGTGTTTTATTGAAGGAGCTTCAACTTGCTGGTGGAAAGTGCAGCACCTGTAATGTTGCAGATGGTTATTCCGAATTATGTATGATGTAGATCCATTGTCTTTTACCTGAATTACAATGCCAAATCCATAACATATCTACAGTATTGGTCTTAGTGGTAGGCATACATATCTTTATATTGACTTGGAGACTGTTTTCAATATGAAGCACAGTATATGCAGTAAACAACCGCTTGCGTACGTGACAGCACATCAGAAAAATAATGGAAAAGCACATTTGATGAAATGCCAAGGTGGTGGTATTGCTGAGCTGTTGTCGTTTAAGGAAATTAGAATGGAGCCGTATCTCTACCTCCTTAACTAATGGCTTCAGTGTAAAGGGTGCCGTGCACAGTCTCATTTATGTTGATGATCACACTGTTGATAATAAATCACATTCAACAACTACTTTCGCAAATATATTAATTTACATTCCTGGCTCAAAATTTTTAACGTCCATGGTAAGTAGCTGGAAGGTGCTATTTGACAGTTTTAACACCAACAGCATAGCAAAATTAAGTTTTGGCATTTATCCTATACACTACTAGCCTTTTGCCCGTCCTAGGACGGAAGCTGTAATATTTACGAAAAAATCTAGCAGAGTATAATTGTATCTTGTGTAAATTTAATGGCAGTGAATCTTGCACAAAAAAATGTCATCAAACACTACACTTCATTTCACTGTAGCACTGTATTAATGGCAGTGAATCTTGCACAAAACTACGTCATCAAACATATCACTGAATTTCACCGTAGTACTGTATTAATGGCAGTGATGCTTGCACAAACTGTCATAAAACACCTCACTTCATGTCACAGTAGCACTTTATTTAACTGATCTTCAATTAGACTTTTGCCCGCCTTAGGACCGAGGATGTAATATTAAAGATGTACATTTACGTTTTCTTGCGTGATTGTACATTCTTTTAGGAATTGATGCACGTAAATACATTTTTCTTAACTTAAAAAATGAAACCTTGGTATGTGATATTTTGTGTGAATTTCTTGTACTGTCTTAATGGCAGTGATTCTTGCACAAAACTACGTCATAAAACACCTCACTTCATGTCACTGTAGCACTGCATTTAACTCGCCTTCAATTAGTTAAAAATCACTGCTCTGATACTTTATTTTCTTCAGCTTTCGCTCGATGAGGTTATAATCAATTTGAATTCGATACAATGTCTGGGAAATCACAGAGAAATGTATATATTTTATCATAATTTAGAAGCAAAAATTAGACTTGCCTTTTGTTTCAAGTGCTGAAGAAATAAAGACACCAAATAGACTTTTTGCTGCGTAGAATAATTTATTTGATTAACTTTAAATAAAGAAACGTCAAATTGAAAGCGAATTTGCGTAAAAAAATATCTTGCTTATGATAGTAATGACAGGGGGGGGGCTTCTTTTGCAGTGACGTCACATACAGATGTAGCACTGTGCTGCGTATATTACATTTTTTACCAACACTTTCTGTAAAGAAACATCATATTTGAAGCGACTTTGCGAAGAATAATATCTTTACGCTCGACCTTCCGCGTGATTGTAAAAGTACTCCTGCTCATGATTATTTATTTATTAATGACGGGGGGGGGGGGTGCGGCATGTGGAGTGACGTCACGCGCGTTACACACATTTTTGGGCTATTATAGTAGTAATTTGAACAGTAGGTGGAGAACGTGGTTGTTAGGTGCCAAGAGGAAATTGGATATGCTAAGTATTCAAGTTCTGAGGATGACATTTGTTTTAAATACCACAAGCTACATGCAAATATAGTTTTTCAGCAGTAAAATTAGAATGGTTTCACCTCCCATTGTGTTTATGCTTGTTCAATTTTTTTTATCTCAGAAAAGTACATTATTTCCCTCGCCAAACCACCACCCAGACTACTCCTCTCCTTTGTTGGCCCTAAGCCAGTAGTGGGAAAATCCACATTCTGATGGCAGGGTACAGTATCCACGGAGGATAATCATTATTTTATCGATACTGTATTTATAGAAGATTCGTTTGGCGTTGTTTTGTGAAATTAATGTTTTACTAGCATTATTAATCCAGACACAAGAACATTATACGTTTTTTACAGTTTAGTTTGGATGGAACACAAATTATGTGATAATTGGTTCTTTACCCTTCTATCTGGCAACAAAACTGACACCTTTTTACAAGGAGTCATGTTTGCATAGACCGCAATACCTGCAGTCATAATACAAACAAAAGAACATAACTCTGATAATGTGTACTGTCCTTGAAGTTGATTGGTCCACACCCGAGACAGCTTTCCTTAGAGCCTAGTCTCACATGGGTTGGACCAGATGACGCCAAAAGGCGCACAAGACAATGCACCATCAGAGTATGAGAGCTCGGGGCAAGCATCTACACTATGGGAACCTCATTTGCCAGTAAAAATATGATAATTGGTTCTTTACCCTTCTATCTGGCAACAAAACTGACACCTTTTTACAAGGAGTCATGTTTGCATAGACCGCAATACCTGCAGTCATAATACAAACAAAAGAACATAACTCTGATAATGTGCACTGTCCTTGAAGTTGATTGGTCCACACCCGAGACAGCTTTCCTTAGAGCCTAGTCTTGCCCCGAGCTCTCATACTCTGATGGTGCATTGTCTTTGAGTTGTGCGCCTTTTGGCGTCATCTGGTCCAACCCATGTGAGACTAGGCTCTAAGGAAAGCTGTCTCGGGTGTGGACCAATCAACTTCAAGGACAGTGCACATTATCAGAGTTATGTTCTTTTGTTTGTATTATGACTGCAGGTATTGCGGTCTATGCAAACATGACTCCTTGTAAAAAGGTGTCAGTTTTGTTGCCAGATAGAAGGGTAAAGAACCAATTATCATATTTTTACTGGCAAATGAGGTTCCCATAGTGTAGATGCTTGCCCCGAGCTCTCATACTCTGATGGTGCATTGTCTTTGAGTTGTGCGCCTTTTGGCGTCATCTGGTCCAACCCATGTGAGACTAGGCTCTAAGGAAAGCTGTCTCGGGTGTGGACCAATCAACTTCAAGGACAGTGCACATTATCAGAATTATGTTCTTTTGTTTGTATTATGACTGCAGGTATTGCGGTCTATGCAAACATGACTCCTTGTAAAAAGGTGTCAGTTTTGTTGCCAGATAGAAGGGTAAATAACCAATTATCACAAATTATGTGTTACTACTGATGTATGATATGTACCATAGATGTGTGATAGGTGTATTAAATATTGGAGTTGAATAACTTAAATAGACCCAACACCCCAGACTTTCCAAAACCGCAGAATTATTCACTGGTGCCAGACTATGCACAGTTTTAAAAGTCCATAATACAGGTTTTTTGGGTTGGGTCGTGTAAATTTATACGTCATTAAACCCGCCACCACTCGACGCAGACAATTAGAAGGTTTTGTCACGTAAACAGAACACTTTTAAAACTGCCAATTCGTTACTAGTACAGCACACCGGTGTGTTGGAGATTAACGAATTGGCATTTTTAATAGTGTAACCTTTGTTCTTACATTTTTGTTACAGGGTGCTATATTTTTCATGAACTAAAGTCTTAATTTGGTTAATTTAATTGTGCATATTAAGCTGCCTGTTGGGAAAGCTTTCACATTTTCTGTGTGTAGGGGCAGACAGTACTGTATTTGGATTAGGGGCTTAACGCTTGCAGCATTTAGTTGGTTCATCCATTCTGAAATAAATGACATTGGAGTAATGGGAACTGTACATCTGCACAGGTGATTGTTGTGTTCCTTCAGTTGGAAGAAAACAATTATATATGTACAGTGTGGATTAGTAAGAGTTACAGCACAATCATTACTTCTCCATTTTACAAGCAAAATCATTTTCAGTCGAGCTGATCTTCTCAAGTGCCGTAAATGTGTGTGGCTGTTGGTTTATTGGTAATTTTAAGTGCAATACTGCATATTTCCATGTTCAACAATATAATCCCTTTTTGTATCCACTGTTGGATGAAGGTGACTCCATGACATGTCGGTCGTGGGAGTCTGACCATAACTCCACCATGTTGGGTGGTGCAGTTTGCTGAAAGGACCATACAGGACAGTTTAGATATAATTTGCCACTGATGTTAGCTGTCGCTGAGAGCTGAACTCCACCTGCTGGATTCATAGCTTAGTGTGTTCATTACCATGCCACCATTGCCCCACTTGTTAGAAATATGACTAATGTTTTTATATTCCAAACCATTGTTGAATACCTTCCCACCCCTTGCATAAATTTCCTACATCTCAGACATTAAATAAATTAGCTGCTTCATAGCCTTTTGGTTTCTGAAATTTGCTTGATGCCACATTTCTATGTTTTTTGGTTCTTTCGGTAAAGTCATGTAGATAGAATAAAATAAATACCAAAAACTCATGACATTTCGATCGCAACACAAGCAATCGTCTTCAGGTGAAAAAATACAGCAGGTGGACTGCTGAGGCAGGAAGAAATATAGCGAGAGAGTTACTGCAGCCAAAGGTTATATAGGTTTGAGATAGGTACAACCCAAGGGTAAGTGGGCAGGGTACTTTCTTATTGGAATTGTTTTATTTTTTATTATTATACCTTTATTTATTTAACTTAACAATAGTTCTATGTTTGATTGTTCTATTTCAATTAAAACATTTTAATAAATACATGTTGGAAATAATTCATATCTTTTAAGTTCTCATCCTTGCATTAGAATATATATAGAGCAGTTCATATTTTGATGGTATCATGTGGTAATGCCCAATCACATGTTTTAAATCTATTACACAGTGAATATTGAACGGAAGCTTGACTTAAATAAATGTAATCGCCAATCAAATCGCAATATCTGTCAGAAAAATCGCAATTAGATATTTTCTCCAAATCGTTCAGCCCTAGTTGACATGCTACACACTTGGATTACACCGCTCGCCGGTCAGCTCGAACGTTCATGCGGCGCCGCAGCACTTGTGCCCCGCCCACTCACAACTTTAGCTCGTCCATTCATGCTGCTCCACGGCTCTTGTCCCCCACTCCTTCTGACACTTGGGCTATGCCCATTTTAAACCTTTATAAATAGTTGCATTTAGAGGCTTACCTCCCTTTTCTCTCCGCCTGATGACGACCGCTTGTGTTGCGATCGAAACGTCTTGAGTTTTAGGTTTAAAATGTTTTTTATATTTTTTTCTATGTGACTTTACCGAAAGAACAAAAGAATATGAATTCCTGCAGTCACGAAAGTTCACATTTATATGAATGAGAAATATTGTTGTGCTTCATGCAGTATTATATCCAGAAATGCTTCTCTTCTTTGGATGTGGTGTCTCATGTTTGAAGTGCAGCTGAAAATAAATGCATAGCATGTTAAGTAATTTCATGGTGTGATTTTTATACTTGCCATTCATATTTAATGTTGCTTTTTTAGTTGCATCATTGTGGCAAGCTTCACTACCTTTTATTACGTCTTTAATTCAGTTATTGCATAATAAATAAGTTATATCAATGACATGGATCAGAAACATGGTTATTCATGAAGAAATTTAGTAAACTTGGAAGTGTTCAGAGAAGCGTTAAAAATTGCATGCTTGGAATTACAAACGCCGGGCTACAGCCCATCCAGTCAGCCCGCCTGTCACACAAACGCCAGGCTACAGCCCAGCCAGTCAGCCTTCCCGCCCGCCCCGCAAACCACCCGCGCCTGCCCCATCGCAGCAAGTTTAATGACAATAATATTAGTTTACACTTGTAAATTATTATTATTGCATCTGTAATATCCCACCAATGTGCCACCACCACCGCCGTGTATGTAAAGCAGAAGAAAAAAACAGAACCTGCAGGGTAAACGACCAACACGAGGCGTGGTGTAAAGGCCAATTAAGAAAGATGAGTTTTCAAGATTATTTAAATTATTTAGATTATAAAAAAAGTTGCATGCTTTGAATTACATTAAGAAACAGAGGATAGCGACTTGTGGAGGCCTTCATCCAGCCATGGACTTGAGCATGGCCAATAATAATATAGTGTGTGAAAGCACCTGTTTTCACTCGTGTTTGCGTCGTATTTTTGTAAGTGCCCACAATAAACATCTCATTGTACTGAAATATAGATTGGAAAATTGTTGTGTTGTTGTTTGGAGGTTATACGTTTACATCATGAGGTAAATGTTGCTGCTTTCATGAAATTACATACAAAAATAACATCTGAATAAATAAACACTTGATTTCCTGTCACTGCGAGGAAAGAAAGATCTTGACGTTTTGGCTCGCTGGCCTTAACAATATTTCCTTTTTCAAGATAACACAGCATGCACACACAGCATTGTGGCTGCCTTTGCATTCATGATAATTTGTCCAACAATATTTTACCATCGGTTATGTCCTTTTGTTTTTTTTATCAAAATTGTCTGGCTTTTAAAACATAAATTGACATCTTAATGTTTGCTAATCATGGAATATATATATAAAAAACCGAACTATTTCATTAAACTTCAGTATGTCTTTTCATGTCCTGGAAAGGACATTTAAAGCTATCTGGAATATTGTGTATTGAGTGAGCAAACTAGCTTACAGTTTCAAATTACTGCCCTTGGCGAAAACATATTTTTCTGCATTGTAAATGTTTTGGTTTCCAGACTTTAAAGCAAAATATTTCTTTCACAAGCACTTATATTTACTGAACAATGTTAAACATACAAGTCGAGAGATTACCAAATTAGACACGTCAGCAGTGACACATGCTATGTCATCCTGTAATCAGTGCTGTGCACCATGTATTCATGATTGCACATACACGAATGTCACACACAGCTGGACAGGTTTCACATCAGTCATATGATAAGGAATTACAAACATGTATTCTTTGTTAATCTTCTCTGCCCTTTGTTGTTGCAGGATAGGCCTGGGGCTTTTGGAAAAACGTACCAACCATGGACAAGGGTTTTGTGGAAGATTGGCTTTCAGAGTTCAAGGTACAAAGCTGTATGTGCTACATACATGTGGGCCTACATGTGTTTTTGCAAAATATTACCAACAATGAGTGACGTAATTTCAATTAATAAGTCACTTTATTTTATTATCGATTACTGATCTGGTCATTTGTTAATGAAGTGAAATTAAAAAAAATAGAAGCAGGCTGTTCTCATCCTAGGTGTGCCAGGCGGTGGTGGCTATGTATGCCTGTAATCCAGCACAGGACACGAGGGTTGGTGGGTCTCACACATGTTGTGAAACTCCCTTCCTGTGGGTGTTGAAGTGCCATACATTGGCTCGCGAGGAGAAGGCAGTACAGCAATTGGGCTAATTTCCATCTGTTTATACCCTCTGGTGTGTGAGGTTTCTCCAGGTGTTCCGGTTTCCTCCCACTTGTATAAACAGTTTTTGATTAGCTTAAAACATATTATAAAAAAACACTCAATGCAGGAACTCTTGGAAAAGAGTCCTATGACTCGGTGTGGCTTTCATGGATAAGTAAAAAAAAATCTTCAATATTATGGAGCCAATTTTTTTCTGCTGCAATCCCTTGTGGTTGATAATGAAAAATAACATACAGATCACATTTTTTTATACGAAATTTACAAACAGGTTTCTTAGATCCTGTCACTATTCTAAGTGCTATAGCTTTTTTGCATTTATCAACAGCCTTAGTTTGTAAAATCATAATGGGAAAACATTGAGAAAGTAAGTTTCGGCTTTGTCATTGCTTGACCTTGTTATCCAAGTGTTTTTTTTATAGTGGAAGTATTGGTTAAAAATTTTACTCGGTGGTGTTTTTTCCAAGAATTGTAATGGAAGTGAAATCTGCCTCTCTAATGTGTCTCTACAGGCTCTACCAGAATCCTCAATCTCCAGCTATGCAGTGACAGTCCATCAGAAAACAGCTCTCGTTTCTGCACTTTACAAAGTGATAGGAGCGCTAAACAGCGAAGTATGAAGGAGCAGAAAGTGCACCACGCAGACATAATACTTTTTACATTACCCTTTCTGTCATCAAACGATACTTTATTAATGTTTTCTACTTGGTCATCTGTGTACAGCAATGAAAACTTGAACATTTCAAGCTTGCATTATCAATCTCACTATGTTTAGAATAAAAAAATATATTTTTACCCTGAATAAATTCTCAATAACTTAAAAATAACATCATGGCATAAATAGCAATTGTACTTAGAAATGTTTAATTGTTGTACAATTTCCTCAGTGGCTCTTGGCCACTGACAGAGATGAGCATAGACCTCTAATCCATTTGGGAAAACAGGTGCTTAGTTTTAAAATGTATTTCTTTTAAACTAAAGATGTTGCTAAACATTTGTAAATTGAGGAAATCCAATAATTTACGGTGGTATTTTAAACACAAAATGGAATGACAAACTGTCAACGCTACATTTAAACCAAAAGTGATGCTTTTGCCATCTCATTTTTCTCGTTTTACAGCTGCTGGAGCCCGTGTGCCACCAGTTGTTCGAGTTTGTGCGCAGTGGCGAGGCTCGCCTGCGCCACTTTGCCCTGCAGTTCTTGCCAGCGCTCATCAGCCGGTACCTGGCGGGCAGCGCGCCTTATGGCCTCCGTGTGCAAAGCCACGGCTGTGTGGATGCCCTGCTGCTGGGCCTCTATAACCTGGTGAGGAGTCATGCTGTGTGCATGTAGGCTTTATGAACTGCATGTGCATTCATGACAACATGCATTCATAAAGCCAACGTGCACACAGCATGTTATCATGAATGCACATGCAGTTCAAAATATGGCAACAGCTGGCCATTCCCATTTGATGTTTAGTATCACACACACGTGGTATATTGTGTAATATTTGTGTATCATGCATGTTTAAATATTTTATTATCTGCAACAATTTTTCCAATATGTTAACACATTCATAACATTATTTCCTTGTAGTGTAGCGACATTGATCCATGAAAAAAGTATTAAGTCAATGACAGGATACGATGGTTGCATTTATAAGAGATGAAATGTAATTGTTTTCATTCTTTCTTATTCAGGAGATTGTGGAAGCTGATGGAAACAGCAAGGTGCTGGCCTTCACCATTCCCACACTTGCCAAACCTTCTCTTTACCATGAGGTGAGCCTGGTGCAATAAAAAATATGTAGACATGTATAAAATAGTATTAAACACTGACCAGAGAGGTTTGATTCTAGATTTGAAGCTTCACTCGCTAGTTATTTTGCTGTGCCTTTATTACACCTGATGAAGGAAGCTTGTGTTGCCTTCGAAACGTCGTGATTTAATTTAGTTATTTTCATTTATTATTATTTTATCATTATATTGTTTTACCTACGTGACTTTACCGAAAAAACCTAAGAGTACAGAGTGGTTTGGTCATGCTTTTTATCATGCTGCTTGTGCTGATTGTCTGCCTTTAGCCTGGGAGTTTGGGCTCCATGGCAATGATGGAAGCTGTATTGTCCGGAAGAGAGGCAGTGAGGGTTGCTTATGCTGGTCCCCTGCCACAGAGGGAAGCTTTCACTGCTCAGAACAGGTGAAACACCAGCAGTCACAGTGAAGTTCACTGCATGCATAAATGTGAGCACATACAAAGTCATAAAGCACGTTGCATTGCAGGTGCTGCATAGGGGTTATGTAATTTCCATTAATGTTGTGCCCCGTTTGTTTCGTTAGGTTTGAGGTTTTGAGTTTCCTGATGCTCTGCTACAATGCAGCCATTGCTCACATGCCTCCGTCTTCCCACCAAGCCCTGTGTCACATGTGTTCTCGGTAATGTATTTCCATATTCTGGTAGTTTGTACCATTACCATTAGAATTCTAAACTGCTTAATGAACATAATGTATATATGTAGCCACATTGAATCGACTGGGGGATTGCTTATTTGTTTTACATTTTTCTGTCCAGGGTGTGCGTGAGTGGCTTCCCACGGCAAAAGAAAAGGTGGCGGGAGCACCGTACCAAGATATCACTGTCTCCAGAGTTCATTGTTGATCTCTTAACAGGCGTCTATTATTCTATGTATGTCACACTGCAGTCACATATCACTTTTCGACTGTAATTTTAAAATATGCATAAGCTTAATTGAAGGTCACCTGCTCATCGTTTGTATGCAATGCTGAATAATATTGTGGGTACACTGACTTTTGGTTTTGCAGATATAATGGACAATGGGAATTGGGACAGGAGGCCTTGGAGGATGTGCTGTATAGAGCTCAGCTGGAGCTATATACTGAGCCATTGCTGGTGAGCCCTCACTACAAAATTAGTCACTCACCATTGCAAAGTATTTTCACAATTTGACGATTGTTTTCATCTTTCACTCGTCTTAAGGTGGGAAATGCAATGCGCAACTCACTGAAGAACAGCACGCCTGAAACCATTCATCAGGGACAGCAGTGTATACAGGTGGACGTCACGCCTACCTTCCGCAGGCTGTCTCGTGGCGCCGTAACCAGCGCGTCCATACGCCGTCACCGCTGGCGGAAGGATGGTCAGGAACATTTCATATCACCATTGTTTACACTCGTGTCCATATATTTATCAGCTGACCTAGCACTTGCATGGTTTAGTTCATGTCATGGAAAGGCAGTTTTAATAGATTTTTGGTGAAAGAAAAACTGGTCACCTATAGCAAATGCCTTTAATTAGTAATTTTTTGTGATACATGGCATGAAACTGCCCCATAACATTGGTATTAGGGGACCTGAATGTATTTTTGTTTAAGTTGCATGCAAGGAACTGTCCACCTAATTTTGCATTTAAATTGTCATTGGGTCCTGTGTGTGCAGTGCTGGAAGAGCAATCCACAGAAGACAGTCTGCAGGTTGTAGAGGCTGATGAAGGATTTTCTTCACTAGCGTCAACTTCCAGCCATTCTGCTTCAGCCAGCACAAGCAAATCATTTGCTCAAAAATCCAGCACACGGAAAGTAGAAATAGTGAGTAACTGGGTAGGCCGAGGCGAAAAGGGTAGCAAGGGTAAAATAAAAAATTCACCTCTGGCCTCTCGGCATGATACTAAGCCAGCAATTACAGATTTAGTAGCAGATTCCATTTCACACTTTAAAGGTTTAGGTGAAAAAGATGAACATTTACCCTTGCTAGGACTTACAGCAGCAGCAGGCCAAACCAGGAAGTGTTTTCCTCCATTGGCAGGCCACGGGTCCTCTCCCCACTCAAAGTCAGATGCCAGTGAGGTAGCTACTGAGACGAGTTACTTACAGCAAGACAGCATATCAGGGACAGCAGATACAGAAACGCAGAGAGTGAACCTGAGTCTCAGCATGTCCACACTAAAGCCAAGGGAGTTTAGTTTGAGTTCTGAATCTGCTGCCATCCATTCATGTGAGCATAATTTAAGTGGCGCCAATGCTTCTGACCCACTGCTGAGAGCCACCGACGACATGCAGGAAGGAAGCAGCGAGATGAACACTGAGAATGTGGGGCTTCTGTCTGCCAGCAGCCTGCAGGATGTGAGTTTGGAACTTGTCGAGTTCTCTCCCAGCCACCAGCTCAACCAACAAGCTCGCTCACCAAGCTTGAATGCTCATCTCATCACTTAAGTTTAATAGTTTAGCTGATGTAATATTAGATTGTTTTTATTATATGGAAACGGAGGCAATCCTCTAGCCCATCCATTATTGCTTTGCCACCAACAACATTGTACTCACCTGGTTTGATATACCAGATGGGACATAGAATATATATTGTATGTCAGTGTCAGAGTAAATCCATGGTGCATTTGTGTCCAGCCTACTGGATCCTTGACCTCTAAATCTTGTGGTTTAGCCGTGATTAGCAGTGGTGGCTTTGCTTTTCAACTTTAGTTATATTAAGGTGCATAATTATTCATTTTTTGTTAAGTTATATGTATTTCCAATCAGCCTCAACCTCTACCTCTTTGTAATATCATTATAGTTGCTTGTATATTGCCAGATCTTGCCACGTTGAAAGACAGCTGAGATACGTTCACATTGGCTTGGTAAGGTGCCATAGTTAAATGACCTTTATTCCAATTACACTGTCTATTTCGAGTTTTAGTGTGGTAATCGTCATCTGAAGCGGTTATTTGTGGAGATCAGGTACACAAAGTGTAATTTTACCTGTTCTCGTTATTGGTCTTCCACGTGTAAGCCTTAAGTCAGTTGTGTATATTGATAATGTATTTGGGTATTGTTTCCAATATTTTATTGTTCTGTAACATACAACGTAGAAAAGTAACTCCTTAAACATTCCCAAGCCGAAATTATTTTCATAAACATTCTCACCTTTGTACTGTAATTTTCTTTTTTGTGAGTGTTTGAAAGTAGAATTTAAATATAACCCAAAGTGAAAGTATTCATTTAACGCAATTACAAGTCCTATTAGCGATTGTGATCATTTTGAATGTGTAAGGAAATTGTCAAGGAGTAATGCAATCCCAATACTATGTTACAAATGCACTGAATGTAAATGTTTGATGCACTGTATAGCTATTATCCATTCCTTTATTGTATTGTTTACGGGCAGTGGTTGTCACACTATAAGCAATGCATAATATACATGCTTTACTGGATTGTATAGGCAAACAGTTGTGTTTGTGGACAAAGTGTCATCAACCTTTATTTATTTATTGTGCATTTATTTATCAGTAGAACTTTTGGGTTTTTGATTAGTCAATGTTTATGCTTAACCTAAAAAAATGAATTAACATATTTTGCCATTCAATGTATACTATAATTTGTCAACGTTGATATATACAAGATTATTATTTAGACTGCACAGTCTAGAGGTTGGTATTTTGATCAGTTATTAAAATTATTTGTGCAAGAAAACTATATTGTCATGTTAAATTAGTGAAACCCCTTCATTTGATTTCACCAATCTCTTTTGCAATAAGAGTATAAATGTAACGAATTTAAAATTAAATTTTAAAGAACTACACTACTGTGTTTGGGAAAGCTGATATTTAGGCTTGTATGTATATTCTGTAACTATCTCTGATTCATCTGTTGAAAATTAAAGCTTTTTGTGAAAGTAGAATATATAAACTTGCATAATTGATTACTTGTGGAAAAAAATGCCTTCCTGGCTTCATGTCAAAATATATACGGAAGTGCAATTTGAATCTAGACTTCGAGACGGTGGTAATGCAAGGCAAGCGTGAAAATAATGCACAATACACGATGAAATGAAGCTATAATTTTATTTCACAATTATGGAGAACTGCTGACAGTTTTGTTATATTTCAGTACAGTACAATGCTCAATGTTATCTGTGTACACGTGTCGCCGGTGATGAATTAGTGATGTCCTCCCTTGTTGGGTGGAAAAACGGTGTACTCGACGGCCAGGGCCACCGCAAATGCTGCAAAGCCATACTTGAAGCCCTTGAAGACAACTTTCCAAAATGTAGGTGGGTTGGCAAACGACCCACTGTATCGCCATGCTTCATTGCTGCAAAGAGAATACAGAGCACGTCATTGGCATGTCAGAGTGTGAGCTGTGTGTACACTATTTTGCAAAGATATATTGCTTTACAAATTTGACTGATGTAGTACAGTTACATTTCAAATGGTTTCAAATCTAATTTTGGGAGAATCCAGAACATCAATGTTCTTACTAAGATGAGAAAGTGGAAGCCTTCAGCCAGCAGTAAATAGACGGCTGTTTTTGAACAGTTTACGCCAAAAGTGCAGTAAAATTACGTCAAAGGCTAAGATTGGAAGATCCCAAAGACTTAATTGCGATTGAGCATCACTTAACCCAACAAGGCCTTTCGAGACTCATTCTCAGCTCCCTTTCTGAAATTTGTCAAAAGTTCCTCTTGCCATTTTTGTTAAAGAAGAAACCCCAACTGGGAATTACACTCGTGGGTTTGCTTAACTGAGCTTGAAGTGCATTATGTAATGCATGTAATGCACTCATAATGGCAACACATTACAAAGTAGACTTGGGTATTAATCATGTCTTGGTAAAAATGTTTTTTCCATTTTCATTTTACCCGAGGGAAAATTCACTTAACTGTACTTAAAGGTTTTTAAACCGGATAAATTGGCTGTAATCCGATACAACGCTAGAAATAAAGTCAAACGTCAAATTAATATTTTAAAACACTAGTACACTGAATAACTTGCACCTGGCGCCAAATATGCCGTCGGCTCATTCGACGTCGCAACACATGGAAGATATCACGCTTTTGTTTGGTGTATTACTGTACATAGAATCTATATAAAGACCTTAATCTGAATGTCCCAAAAACCTCTAGGGTACTTCCCGACAAGGTATAAAGCTGAAATTTGGCCCCCAATTCTCGATTTAAGTTGCCTCATAAAAGTGCCCCGTTAAAATGTTTGTCATTTTAACGGGGATTGCGTTTTTTTTCCCCTTTGATCGAGCGTTGAACAGCAAATAAAATTAATACTCTTTAATACGACGTATCGATCGCCACACAAGCAATCGTCTTCAGGTGAGAGAGAAGACGATTGCTTGTGTGGCGATCGAAACGTCGTGATCTATTATATTTTCTACCTACGAGAACCATTGCTCTATATTTTATTGTCTTTAAGATATTTCGGATTAACAAAACTACACATCTGATGTTCAAATCTGAATAATTTTAAAAACGGTCTAAGATAGAAGCTTCCCCTCTTTGGGTTAAGTTAATTCATTTGTGTTCTTTCTAATAAAAAAAAGAACTGAATCTAAATTGAGGGGTTTCCGATGGGTAGTCTAAGTTAAATCAAGTCAACAATTTGTTTTTTTGTGGAAAAATAAAAATGTGTGGAGTGCAAGTGTCTAACCGTAGATAAAACAGTAAAACAATCATATCAGGTTCATTATATTTCTTTAAAACCTTTGCCTGGCGAAGACAGGCTTTATGAACTAGTATAATATAATCTTGATATAGAAATGAAAGTCTGTTCCGAATAGAAATCCACAACGTTAAAGCTATCGCCACCAAGCTTTGGTAGGGATACCTTTTAAAGCCCCGCGGAAAACCTTAGGTACATGGCGAGCCGACAGTTAATATAGAGGGGGCTCAGAGCCCCCCAAACGGCACCCCACACGCTCCCAGGGACGTCACCATCCCTAACCCAGCACATATTGACCTGCCCCCCCCCCCCCCAATCATTTTAAACTAACAATTGCCCCAAAACTCGTTGGTGATTTAAATTAATGGTCAACCTCCGTGAGCACGCCCGTCGTCTTTCCGTTCGAGACAAATGGCATAATTCACGCTTCAAAAAAAGCTTCGGTATATATCGTAGCCCCATTGTGGCACGTTATATTATACATTTATTACAGGCCCCATGGCACAGCAACATCTTAACAGTTGCTGTAACGCGCCAGTGACTCCCCATCCTTCCGAATGCAGTGACTGAGCCAGATTTGAAGCTTTCGTGACTGCAAGGATTCATACTCTTTCATACTTACCGAAAAAACCAAAGAGTATGTGACTGAGCCAACTCTACATTCACAAACGCTATCCGCAAGCAACCGGGCAACGCCCAGTATTTCCTGCTAGTGGCATATCAGTACAATGATGCACATTATGTACAATTCAAAGATGAGTATTCTTTTACCCAATACCTGAAGGTAGGTGGTAAGAGGGGGAATCCGGTAATTCCCCCCCAATATCTTGCAATTCACACGCTTGAACCCACGCTTTTCATAAACGCTTTCTGTCTGCATCGTGAATAAATATCGCTTTAGTCAGAGGGAATTTCCACTTTCTTGTATAGGGGCACAGTTATATCGCAGGACTACTGTGCTGCATAATTCATATTTTGTGATGAGATAATTGTACTCTTCAAACAATGTTGATATGAATGAGCTGTCCCGAGACTGCACGACTCATCATGATTCACCACAACCAAACACCATCTCCCCGTTACTACCGCGACACAAACAAACCCAGGGGGGACATCCCATCGACGACCGTCATCACCATTCTTAGCAACTGGACATTGGGCCCTCATAGGTGCTTACCCCCTACCATACGCTTGAAAGTCGTTACGATGTGATCACATCGGCTACGAGCCTGGTTACACATCCACCACTGTCTGCAGCCGACACCGCAACCAACACAACGGGGGCCCCCTATGAGGGCCGTATCAACAACCATCATGTGAGCTCCCCTCAGCTACCTGACATGGATCCCCAACGCTACGAACCCCTCTACGATCCCCCTAAATGACCGCTTCAAATCTTCCCACGTCTTTGGCCGTGGGGTCCCCGTGATCCCCGTTGGGCAGTGGAGGAGGAGAAGGGGGGTGGTGGTGTGGATATGGTCTCTAACCGGAGCCAAGGGTCCCGCAGGCCACGCTTCGCCAGCCGCTGCTGCACGACCTCCAGCGGCGTCCCCTCCACCTTCCACGTCTTCCAGTCCGGCATATCCACGCCGGGCACGTTCCCGCGGACCCCGTGGGCCCCGTGGGCCGCCTCGTGTCCGTGAGCCATGGGCGTCTCAGACAAGAAAAGAAGACGGTGTGGAGGAGTCAGAAGCCGGTGCGGAGGACGAGGAGGTCACGCCGAGGCCTTCCCCCTTGGTGGCGGTGTTGGTGGTGGTGACGTCGCTATGCGGACGCAGAGCAGTGATTCGTCGTCCGACACATTCGCCACTCAATGCGGCGCTGTGATTCGTCGCCAGCCTCATTCGCCACTCATTGCAGCAATGCGGACGCAGCGCAGTGATTCGTCGCCCGCCACATTCGCCACTAATTACACCGCTGTCCCGAAGCAGCAAGGGGAGTGCGGGAGGCTTCACACTCGACGCGGTTCGTCTGAAATAACTTTGTGTGGTGTGTTTTGTGTGTGGGAGGCGTGAAGGACGCTGCTTCTGCTGCTGCTTCTGTGCGGTTGGAGGCAGTCACCCGCAAGCAACAACGGAGGAGCGGTGGCGGCAGCGCTCACAACAACGAGCGGAGGCGCCGGGCGGATAAAATGCGGCAGAGTTGGCACCGGTAGTTGTGCCACCTACCGCTTGTCTCGCTCTGGGTCTGTCCCGAGACCTCCTGCCAGTGAGACTTGGACACTTCACGTGATAGCCTCAAAAGTGCACCTAGCCTGGCACAGGCACCGTGGGGACGTCACCGTCACTTGGTAATATACATAACACATGTTATGTATATATCGTTTATTGTAAAATTTCAATCACAGTTCCTCTGATCACTGTTACATTGTTTTTATAGCTTTATTTTGGTGATTTTGAAAACGTTTTGGTTTAGCCATGTTTGTTTGTTGTAGTACAGAGTTCGACTGATAACTTTAATCTACATTGTCTTATGGTTGTTATTGTTTGACTTGCATCCCACTGGGATTTTTGCACACAGCGTTGATATTCGGTGCTTTTTCTGGAAGACTTTGCTGTTTTTTCCTGGATTTTTCTGTTGCGCGTAGTCACTTTAAGCTGTTTTCTTGTTCATGTTTTTGTTTGTTGCGGTTGCACCCGATTTAAGAGCCGAATGACTCACAGGGCTATACCTAACAAATGAAACTGGTGGCGAATGGCGCGGGGTATTGGTATTGGTGAGCACCATCTCGAGGTGGGAGACTTCCCTTCCACTCCTTGCGGCGGTAGTAGCGGTGTAGCTCTGCGCTACTGCGAACCTGGCGACCCGAGTTCGATTCCCGCTCACGGCCAACATCGGTGACGTTTATCTGAACCGGTCCTGGGCCTCGACTCAGCCGCAAATGAGTGTGCGGTGCGTAAAAAATATCACCACTGGGAAGACAAAGGCGGCCGGGTGTGTTGCTGTGCCACCCACCTCGTGTACCGTTCTGGTCGTCATAGGTGCTCGCGAACAACACTTGACCAAACCTGCGGCTCTTGAAATGGTGTTGTTTTTACCGAATTCGAAAAAATGGCCCCTGTTATTTTGGTTGCTGATCCCTGAACTGGGGAAATCCAGTTCACCATGGAATACAGTTTGCCATGGAGTCCAGTTTGCCATGAGGTTCAGTTTGCCGTGGAGTCCAGTTTACCATGGAGTCCAGTTTGCCATGAGGTTCAGTTTGCCATGAGGTTCAGTTGCCATGGAGTCCAGTTTGCCATGGGAGTCCAGTTCACCATGGGAGTCCAGTTCACATTGGGAGTCCAGTTCACCATGGAGTCCAGTTTACCATGGGCAGAGGTCGGCGACCTGCGGCTCATTAAGGATTATTTCGTGACGTTATTAAAGAGCGTCTTGTATCCACATTGTATTGCAACTCTTTAAAAATATTGATTTTTTTTACCGAATTAGGAAAAATGTATTTGTTATTGTGGTTGCCGACCCCTGGGGTGTAGGCAGTGACATCACACGCGCCAGATGTATGAGTACAAAGCTATGTCTTTTAAACATTCTGCAGCGTGTGGAGTCAGATAGGCCCAGAGGGTTGTTCATGTGGAAGAACGACCCTTTTGTTTATATTTTAAGAGAAGTGAGATCGAGAGACCATGTATTTATGAGCAAATGTTTCTTAAATACACTTTCGATTCTGGGAATTATGGTCAGAGTACTAGTTGTGTAGTTGTGTTTCGTTGCGGGGATTTCCCATCCCCCCCCCCCCGCTTTCATATTCAGTGGTACCTGAATTGTCCTTTCATGCCCCCATGTATGGGAGAGCTTCATCCAGCAGTGGATTTGCAAAGGACTGTACATTGATGTAGAAAGGGTGGTTGCAGCAATCACGAGTTTGGTTCAATCACGAGTCTTGTTCATTCTCTTTGCTATGCAAACAGCGGTTTGAGCAACGTAACGTTTAATTTAAGTATACAGTATGCCCTATATGTGATGCAGCGATTGTCCCTTACTTTATGGTCAAGTAATAACATAGAAACGGAATCACGGGTGGATTTGGAACTTAAACAAATGCATTAAAGCGGGTGTGCAAGAGTAAATAATCTGTATCACCTTCAAATATTCCAAAGTTGAATGTTGGGGACTTTTTAATGTGAATAAACTTTGTCTACATAGGTGCAGAACCACCCTTACCATTATTGGAGCAACAATAATCACATGAGTCAAGTGTTTCATTTCTCATAACTTTGAAAATATTTGATTACTGATAATGTTGAACTGTTGAGAATTTGTTTAACACGCAACAAAACGAGGCAGTTAATAAATTAGTAAGGCACATTCATATACTTTCCAATGCTAATGTCTTCATTGATTAAAACGTTATTGTCCTCGTATATCACTCAATAGGTCTGCCGGATCAATTTGTAGAGTCCGACGGTTTAATAAAGAGGTGGTTCCTAAACGAAACCCTGTTATCATCTTCACTGCGATCATCACCCACTATCTTACTTATTGCAGCATCATGACCAATCTTATAGCAATGCGTACCACTCGCCCTCCTTGCACAACAGCGCATTTTCGTTAGCTGTTCAAATAGTTCAGAATTGTTTAACTACAGCTTCCGTTTAAAATAAACCTTAAACTTTGACTTGAAACTTTCGTGACTGCAGGAATTAATATTCTTTGGTTATTTCGGTGAAGCCACGTAGATAGAAAAATAATTATAAGAAATAAAGTGAATAAACCACTTTGGGTCATGACTTGCTTTGTGTTTTCTTGTCAACCTCCACCGTCAGCAGTGTGTGTGTGGAGCGAGGTACAATAAATTTCGATTTAAAGCTTTCGTGACTGCAGGGATTCATCTTCTTGGTTCTTTCGGTAAAGTCACGTAGAAGGGAAGTAATAAAATAATAAAAATAAAACATAATAAAATATGTTTTATTTTGTTTATTTTTATTATTTTATTACTTCCCTTCTTTACTTTACCGAAAGAACCAAGAAGACGAGGTACAATACTTTGGTGTAGACCTACTGGCAGTGTTGGAGCCCTCTCTCATATTAGCATTGGCTGCCCTGCCCATCTCTAAACCTTTATAAACGGCTTGCCTTCAGAGGCTAGCCAACCTGTTCCTGATGACGACCGCTTGTGTTGCGATCGAAACATCGTGGTTTATTTTTATTACTGAAAACCAGAATAAGTCTACATTATAGACTGCCAGTGCGCTCACTCAGGTTAAGAACCAGGCTTCAAGTCTGCATTATAGGCTGTCAGTATGCTCACTCAGTTTAATAACCATTGCTACAGTCTACATTATAGACTGCCAGTACACTCACCAAACTTAATAACCAGGCTTCAGACTACATTATAGACTGCCAATACACTCCCCCAATATTCAAATGTGTTCAAAATGTCCCCCAATATATTGCTATAAACAATTTATATATAAAAAAAACATGCTATGTAAATAAAAACAAATTTGCTAAACCTTGGCCACAATATCTGGACTTGTCATATAACAATGCATAGATTTCTGTTTATATGATTGTGGTTATGGTTGTACTTTATAAATCCTTAATCTCTGTCATTACATACAATGAAACAAGAAAAGGTAAATAAAAAACAATGAAATACAATACACTATTTGACATTATTGTAAAAAAAAAGTCCTCCCCATGTGTTAGTGCATTTTTTAATATTTTAGGCAGGAAATTTGTTTCCAAATTTAAATTTTTTTCTGGGTGGGGGGGGCTTAGACCCCCTGGAAGATTTGGTGCCCCCCAATGTTGACTCCATGGCTACGACCTTGGAGTGTTTACGAACTGCAGTGGTTCTCAAAAGTGTGGTCTCGTCACTGCCAGCGGTCCGTGACGGACTTCGAGGTGGTCTGCGCGGCAGCGATGCAAAATGCAGGTTGATCCGCACACAATGGAAAGGTTTATGCCTTTTTATTCGGACATTATTTAATGTTTTACTTACGATATTTAATGTAAAAAAAGTTTAAGTTTGGTAAATACCCTGACTAAACTCCCCTAAGATATAAATGCCCCCGCCCCCAGGAAAAAAAACCCCTTCTAGCTGGGTTAAAAACAAAATTCCGGTAATATGAATAATAATATATTCGTGGTATTAAGAAAGATTCGTGAATGCGAATTGTGTCACCAGGGTGGGTGGGTGGTGTGGGGTGGGTTGGTGAGCTTCTTTGGCCCGCGTAAATGTTTGCGTCGTCTTGATTGATCCGCACGGGCTCCACAAGAGTTTTGAGAAACCCATGGGATCTTTCCAGAGCCTCCCGACACATGAAACATTTTTAAAAGCTACTGCAAGAGAAAATTATTTGAAAAGTTACAAACTCAGGCTTGCATACAATCACTAATCTTTTTGTGCTGTCGATGGATCACCGGAGAAATACTAGCCCGCGCACTAAGCCTTTCCAGTATACAATGCTGAGAATGAACCATAAAAGTAATTCAAGAGTACATATCCATACATTTTCCATGCAGAACATGTATTTACGTGTAATGATTAGACTTGGTACGGTTAAATGATTAAAACATGTAGCTATATACACCATTTGTATACATATTATTTAATGCTAATTTTTTTTCTTCAGGAGTGTCATGGAAAAGTCTTTGCTTGAGTACTATGAATTTTATGAAACGGTGTGCAAAGAAAAGGTGCATACGCAAGGCCAGGCAATGCAGGTAAAGCAATTGTAGTCGTTAATTTTTACATTGATAAATGTAGTATTGCAGCTTTGTATTTACAAGTGGGGATCTAATGATGTGTGAATATTGATACCCGATCAGTGTTACCAGTTTTCATGGTATTAATACTGACACGTGTTTGCCCAGTGTTATATAGACAACATCGCGTCTTTCACTGCCTGGCCCTGGCCCCGTGACACGCAAATTTACTGAGACCGCCTCCTGTGACGCAATCAGAAGGGGATCTCCCTTCAATTCCCATCAATCTGGAATACACCGTGGAGTTTTTTACGGTGGCAAATCTCGCCATCCCACCGAAGGTTCGTATCGCTTAATCGTCATCATAATTCGGTGAAATTCATCCGTCGTTTTTCACGAAATTGTTGTCGCAATTGTTTTAAAATGGAATCCCATTTCGTTGCGCGCGTCTCGTCGAGTGAGGGCCGCGATCGCGGGCAGAGTTTTCGCGACGTTCGATTGACGTTGAACTTTTTCCTCGAACAGATCCTACTCAAGACAGCCGGATCAAACCTCCTGACTTTGGGGAAGATCTTAAGGTTTCCAATATGTGTATCGTGTGTGAAATATAGCTTTGTTCGCGCTCACTTTGTCGCGTTTGCCTCCTTCCGTAGTCGGCCTAGCGCAGGCTTTGTTAGTTGATAGGCGACGTACGCGATGTGTAAAGTCAATTCTTTGGTTCACGTTGAGAGCGATTTACAGTCAAGATCCAGCTTCAGGCAACATAGGAAATCTTCGACGTATTGACAACTTCGAACGCCTCACGTTCGTAATTCGCCTCAAATTTAACAACATCGCCAAGCTTCAGGATATTAGGAGAAGACTTCGGAGTTCGGTGACGTGAATCTGCATTGGGATCTCTTCGTCTTAAGTGCACGAATATGGCTTCTTTAGCGATGTCTCATCGGATGGAACTGCAAAGATTATCTGAACAGTTGAGCGAAGAAGAGGTGAGCAGCCTGCGATTCCTGTGTCGTGATGAGCTGCCCACCTGGGCCTCCCTGCCCACAGCCGAGCTGCTGATGGCCCTCTACCAGATGGGGGGCATCGGCCAGCTGACTGCCAAGCTAAGCGCCTTGCACCGCCACGATCTGCTGCGTCGACTGGGCACCCACAACGCCCAGATGGCAGGAGGAGCTGATAATGTTCGTTATGGGACGGTGGCGACAAGTCGTACCGGCTCCAGCTACAGGTGAGAGGAGGAGACCCTCTTTGGTGGTCGCCGTGGCCCCTCGTCACCCTTGCTCACTCGTGTATTCGTGGACATCACCGTTCACATCTCGTTGATGTTACCACCAGAGCTGGATGTAGGGGTACGTCTTGGGTCTTGGCCACGTTGGGGGATGATTTTACTTTTAAAGTGTCTCATATCTCAAGCAGTGGTTGGTGGTAATCTCATATTGTGCACCTGGACAAGAATGTTCTCATGTTTAAATAATCTTTTCGATGGACACTTCAATCTCAGAGTGGTACTTTGCGATTTAAATATCTTGAGATGACGGCATCGTCAATGTATATTTGGAATGTGTGCAGTGTTGAGCTATTTTTTGCAATTAAATATTTACATCAAGAAACTGAGCAATATATAAGTCCCTCCCCATAAACCCTTCTCACTCTCTTAACCGCTCTGATTGGTTGTGTCTAAAGTTCTCTTGGGTCCTCGGTGTACTCAGCCCTAAAATTATGTTTCCGGCATTAAGTTAATATGCTCTATTAAATCTGGTCCTCGCTTTTTGGGTACCATGACTCTATAAATTGTTTTCCTAAACGTTGTTGGTGTGCCATTTATGACTTTTATTCAGGATCTTTCAAAATCGCATCCCACCTCAAATTAGGAATGTTTCTCGTAAAGTAGGCTTTCCATCCAATGTTGACCATTCTTGGTATTTCACCAGTGGATACTGCTTTATTTAAAATTTCCATATTAATTACAACATGTGAAATGAGATCTTTATGGTTTATAAACGTCTCCTTATAAGCATGCTTGGAATTGCACTGAGTGATAAAAAATAAATAAGTACACGGATCAGGAAACAAACACGCAAACACAAATATGGACAAGAAAGGTACATGTCTTTGGGTTGAACACCAACGCGAGATGGAACTATAGCAGGTGAACGAGACTGATGCTGGAATGGTAGCCAAAGGAGTATGACCACCCTGAGGCTGGGGCAATGAGATCAGTACATGTGTAGGAGTGATATGGATGGTAGCATTGGATTGTCCGGATTGGTGACAGGATGCCGATACTTAAATTTCATCAATTAATAAACAGTGGCTGGTCATGATTCACAGTTTGTTGCCTATTTCCTGTTGGTACTTAAAGAGCAACTCATGGATGGCTGGAATCAACAAGAGTAGCCATGCTCATAGTTTTGATTATTCAAATATAGATTTTTTTTCTCGTGTGGGTGTTAATTTAAATGAGTGATGTAAGTGATGATTCATCATGCAATTGTTTTATAATCTCAAGAGTTAAATTCCTTGCAATGCTTCCACCAACAGTTTCCACTAAGTTTGACGGTAGTGTTTTTTAATTCTGCAGGGAGTTTTTGGTGGAACTGAATGAAGGAATCTCAAATGATGAACTGTCAAGCATCAAGTACTGCCTACAAGATGACCTTCCTCAAAATAGGCTAAAGAATGTAAATGTAAGTATCACAATTACACAATAGTATTGTTCCCAATTGAAAAAAAGATATACTCTGGAGATAGTCCATATTGGTCAACACATCTGTAACAAACTGTATTTGTTTACGAGTTAAAATGCACTTGCAGTAGATTGACAAGAGTGATAAGTGTCTGCAATTATTTCATTAATCCACATGTCTGTGTTGCATTACAGAGTCTATTGGAACTGTGCCATTTACTGGAGGAACAAGGCCAGCTTTCATCAGACAACCTATCGATGCTTGAGCAATGCTTTGAGATTGCTGAAAGACATGATTTGAAAAAAAAATTAAACCGATTCAAACTGATAAGCCCAGCAGGTACAGTTTTAAGACTATAGTATAACATTTTAACCTCTGATACTGGCCAATTATCTTAATGATATACCAACTTGAATGTCTTGAATTTTAGTGAGGCTTTTATGGATAAATAAGTAAACATTTGAATTTTATTCTAAATACTATAAAATGTCACATGTATCGAAAATCCAAAGGCCCAACATTCAATGTTAAATTGCTTCGTCAAGAATGTTTTGTCCATTCGAAAATATGAGCCAAGTATCACATGCTCTTGCTCATGTCATTCATTAGCCTCTCCACTAGGAACAACTCCCCATGCTCACTGCATATTTTTGTACTTTGATGTATCGTTTAAGGATCAGAAAGAGCAGCGGATCCTGCTACATATATGAGAATGCCATCTGCAGAGAGGGTGTATGTGAATGCACATCCTGCTTCACTGCCTGACCGATTGATGCATAGTGGTGCCCACAACAGACAGATTAATGGAAGTGGAAGAGGAGTCCAAATGGTAAACAACATTTACAGTTTTTCAATGTAGTGTTCCCAGCTTTAGTAATATAGGCATATGATGTTTGCATGAGCTGAGTCCGTCTTGTTAAATATTAACATCCAATTGAAAAATATGCTTCTAACATTGATCATATTGATTGGATAGAATTGCATTCTATTATTCATTGCTTTTGCTTTATATTGTACACGGTTCTTCATGTGTACATTTTGTGTATTGGACTATAATTATGCAATGAGTATATACAAATCTGTATGATTGCAACAATTGAATAGTTGGGAAATTTTCAAATACCAGCATAATATATGTATTTTCTTATATAGTGGTTGATAAATGAATGTTGAAAATATTTGAGGCATAATTCAATTGTGGCCTTTTTTCTAGGTTGAGAAACCGTACAATTCAGGATGTTCATTTGTACGTGGAATTGCTGGCCCACTAATGTCACAATATCCCAATGCATACCCCCATACTCCAATGCGCCAACGTAAGTTGCATATTATGGTCGGCAGGAATTTACACATGACAACAGCTGATTGGAGACAATGTGACATCACAATTGTTATTGTGTTTTTTTATTGCTATTATTTCTGCAATTGTACTCTTTAAACACGATTTAGCATTTTGTTGCCACTGATTTCAGTACTAAAGTCGTGTTGCTTGTGTTTTGATCGTCTTTTGTGTCTCCAAAAGCAATACCTGTACGTTCATCAGTGGTACAAGCTTCAAGAGACAGGCCAAACGCGACAAGCTCATCCATTGTAAATATGAATTTTTCATCATCACCAACAGTCGATTCACACATTCACCATATCTCACAATCCTGCAGGGAAAATATTCAATCTCGCGGCAGTAGCGAGATGTGAATTACCTCGCCTGGTATACATGAGGCCATGGGTTTGATCCCGACCCTGACGCCTGTATCTTTGGAGTTTGCATGTTCTCCCCCAGGTCATATGGATGTTTTTCTTCGGGTCCTCGGGTTTTACCCTCCACATTTAGAAACACGCGTTTAGAGTATTTTGCTATAAATTTCCACTGATAAGCCACTTTGTTGAGCTATCATTTGTGGCCAGGTCGCTTCTGGAAAAGAGCTATATAGCTCAGTGAGCCTTCCCTGATAAAATAAAAAAAAGTTTAGTTTCAAAAGTGTAGTTTTTATCTATCACAGGCTGCTTTCATCGCCCCGTCTCCTCAGCTGACGTCCTCTAAGACATGTTCCCTCCCTTGGCTGCCACTACGTCATTATTCTTGATCATCAGCCATCCCTGGTGTCATGTTGCAATGGTAAGCACACTGGACCTGCAATTCAGATGGCTCTGTGTTTGATGTCATAGCTGATCGGCAGGTTGCATGTAGGGGGTGAGGTGTGGATACTCTCACCTCTTCCAAGATGTCTGGCCAGCATGGAAGAGTAGGCTAAATACCCTCTAGAGGGGCTTTCTAGAACTTACTTTATTGGAGGCCCTTCTGCTAGCAGTGGCATGAGCAAGCAATTGGAGGTTGTAAAATTTCATCTTTATTATTGTACTCACCTTGTTTATTTTTCTATAGCTGGAGACAGATAGCTACCCGATGGCTCAACCTCTTGGGCTGTGTCTGCTCGTGGTAAACAAACAAGGACTTCGGAATACAGATGCCTTGTATAAAGATGCAGGTGAGGTTGTGTGGGACATTTGTGGTTTATTATTAATTACTACAGAATTATCTTGCTTATTTAGGCAAGCTTTACTGAATTTCAGGGCTTTATTTCAGGAGTGTTCTTTGTTGGTTATTATGGTTGATTAAAATTATTTTATATAAGTCATTGTGATCATCTTAACCATTGTTTTTTTATCGCATTAGATTATGGATATGCACTGCCATGCTCAGGTTCGTCATAAAACCTTAACAATTTGATGTTTATTCTGAGTGCATGTGTTGTTTTGCAGAAAATATAAGGAAGGCGTTCTCTAACCTTGGCTTTGAAGTGACGATTGTACGTGACCTGTCAGGCATGGATATGCGAAATCTCCAGAGCCTCTGTCCCTTTAAAAAGATGCACAGCTGCTTCGTTTGCTTTGTGCTTGGGAAGGGCACAGATTCTGACATAATTGGTACTGATGGAATTCCTGTTTCAATTGAAGTATGTATTACAATGGGCACCAACAATAAAAAAAAATTTGCTGCCATGTTGTGAGACACAAAATATAATCATTGCACTTTATGCATGGGTCTATTGGCTATACGAACCAACCACATATTTGGCTTTTTTGCTTATTGGCATGATATGTAACCACAAATGCACACCTGTTTAATTTTTTTTCTAGATGCTGTCAATGAATTTCAATGGGCAGCATTGCCCAGCCCTTGTGGGTAAACCCAAGTTGTTTTTCATACTGACGGTGATGGTGGGTGGAACATTGTATGGCCAAAGTTTGCAAGTTGATTCATCAGGGGGTCTTCATTATGATGATTACTTGGAAGCAGATGGGCCAGGCATCCCGATTAATGCTGATGTTTTGGAGTGCAAATACGTCGTTGAAGAAGAAGCTGGTAGCAGAAGAGACAAGTCTGATGGAACACCTTTTATAATACACCTCACTATTTGCCTGAGTGAATTGTGGCCAATGTAAGTACTCTATGTGCGCGGTTCTTTCTCATGTACATTTTGAAATAGAAGAGTTTCATTCGTACAATGTAGTAACACCAATGTGCAATTTAGTGATGTGCACGGTCGTATAAGGCAAGTGTGATTGTTTAAATGAGATGGGCTAATTTACATGATTATCAGCTGGACACAATGCGAATGATGTTACAAACATTGTGTACTGTACTGATGGAATATTTTGTTGTCACAGTGCATGATATATTCTTAGCATTTTGCTGTCTAATGTGCATCGTGTGCCTCTTGTAGGGGTCATGATCTGTTGGAGGTGCTGACAGAGGTGAACAGGAGAGTGAGCATTTGCAACCAAGGGCTGCAACAACGACCCCCAAAGCTATCAAACACGCTGAGGAAGAGGCTCATTCTACCACAGACACAAGGGTCTTTAAAACAGATCTCATGAGCTGGAGTCTTTGATCCTAGACATCGTGCTTGTAACAATCACACACAACCTAAGTGGATGGCCATGCTGGTAATTTTGAAGCTGTGCAATGTTATGTGTTATTGCAAATTGTGACTATTTTGATAGACCGTATGTTCTATTTTCCAACTATCACTTTCTCACTTCACAGTAATGAACATTTGTACGCCATTCTATTTGGCATGAAGATGCAGTATATCCTTGAACTTTTATTTATTACTGAGATGTATTGGAATTTTTTCTTATATTTAAAACGGGAAAAGAGAGCCGAGTATATTAAAACCATGTACAAAAACGAAAAATGTCTACATGTTGCAAGCAGTTAAATACCAAAGTTTTATCAGCAGGTGTGCATGCTAAATTTTAAAATCCATAGGCTGAATAAAAAAATGGTGTGTGCTGTGGACCACATGACTTTATACTTGCTGTGTACAGACGTTATGGCATCACATGAGCTGATGTCCATATACTGTACATGTGACCATAAATCTGTAACTCTTGTCTGAAATCCTCTATTTCATCTGATGAATCTGTATGTCTGTGTTTTGGCGAGGCATTATCTTAGTGGAACAAGTGCTTTTATTGGCCACTGATTGAAGTAACTACATTATTACAGTCTAACCTGATATGGCAGGTGTTTGTGGGTGAACATTGTCTTTCATTGTAGACTTGTTAAAGGTTTCCTGCAGTACTTTGCGTTGATGTATATTGATAATTTTTAACTTTTTCATTACTTTTCATAAGTAAAATGTTGCCTGACGTGTTGGTGTATTATTTCATAAACACATGCTGTTCTTGATTTGCGTAATATTTGCTATACTATACGTGAATTTAGTATTCAAAACTATTACCTAAACGTCTTTGTAATTTATTAAAATGTTACCCTGATTTTGTTTCCCAACATTACTGGTCAATTTAGTAAATGTGTTATTAGAATGTATTTCAGTAAAACAGTTATGAAATATCTTCACTTGCACATTATTAGCTGTGACATGAACATCATTTATTGCTCGATAATCTTAAGATTTTCAGATTAAATACGCGGTGGATGTGTTCCTGAAAAGTGCCGCATTAAGCGAAAACTTTCCCCATAAATAACGTAACGATAAAGTTTGGCGATATTCGATGCACGTGTACAGATGGTGGGATAACAAGGTACTGTATCGTTCCATGGTACTGTATCGTTCCATGGTACTGTATCATACCGATCAGCTGCGCAGTTCAAGAAAGTTCGTCGTAGACCACTCAGAAACCACCTTGTAACGTGCGCGTTCTGCGTTATAAAGGGAGCATTATGCGAAAAATGTACCCAACTGGAATAATCGCGTTATAGTCGCAGCACGTTGTGAAAACTCGTTACGTTTTAATCACATTTTAAAGAAAAATCTATGTGTGTATACAAGGTGCTTCAAAACATGTCAACACACATGGTACTATCGTTTTTAATGGGAAAAAAAACGGATAGTACACTGTAACATGATCACATGTAATGTTTATAGCTTCAAAAAGTCAGTCTCCACTTGTTCGCCATCATTGTCAACACATGCCTGGAATCTTCTGCAGGTGGTCTCCAGAGCCCGGAGGCACATTTATTGTGGTATTGTTGCAAATTCTCAAAAGTGTTAACATTTTTTTGAAGCACCCTGTATTATGACATGAAAACGTTGAAAATGTACGATGGAACAAACATTTGAGCCTAAGATTCACGAAGTACATGACACCAATACAATTTGTGCTGGAGCATTGTCATCCAGAAGCAAGGTGGCTTTCATTTTTCTGAAAATGTTTTATTTGATTTCATGACTGCAAAGACACTGGCCTGAATTCCACACACATTTTTCATTCCCACGGAAGGAAGACGTTCTCTAAACTTGTTTCAACTGATTCCACACTCATGTCGAAGGTGTCTGCTAACTTTGAAAAAGCAGTCTTCGAAACCATCTTGCTTTATCTTGAAGTTTGCTTCATTCACTAGTCGCAGGCCATCCTGATCTGGGATCATCTTCAAGAGTCTGACGAGATGAACTTCTGATGCCCACTTTTAGTTGCAAATGATACATTGTCACAATGCACTTTCAACATACATTCATAAATGTATTCCGTTTATTGTTCTCTACCAACAGTTGATGATTGGATGATGCCTGATTTTCTGATATTCACCAAATATCGTATACCTGAATGAGTAAAAATGTTAATAAGGAACAAAGCAATATATAATATCGTGACCTGGTTGTTTGAATACTTTACATTGACTATAAGCTGCAACGTCAACGGTTTTTGGTAAGATTCCGATCTTTTTATAGCACCATGCTATATTTCCGGCAGTATGTAAATTAGCCTCCAAGTGTTGCGGTAATGCACGCGTCTGCTGAAAAGTGCAATGGGTCCGTGTGAAAAGATGATTTCATTCGTCTTATTTGCAGTGACCATCCATTTGCATCGTAAGGCAACCATTGTTGACCTCCCACAGTGGTAATCATTTAGAATTTGTAAATGGGCAAAACAATGCTAAAATAAACGTTTCAATCGGTGCATATTCGCAGCGATACCGATCAAAAACATGGACACTGACGAAAAAAAACGTAAAAGTTGTAACGTGCATAAAAGCATGGGGAGAGGTGTACGCTTGCAAATATTCGCAAGAGAAAGGTGCACATGGATCAGAGGACATGCAATTGACATATGGCATGTTTGGACAAGGCACATCGCTTCAAAGGATGATGGCTGATTGCCGAGATTTGACCATGGCGTGGCAGCCAAAGGAGATAATGTCTAAGAGGATGACCATTCCACAGATGGAGCAATGAGATTTACGTTTGTGTGGGAGATGGATGGAATTTTGTATTACGAGACATTTAGGGCGGCCTTCATTCAGCAGTGGATAGATCAAGGATGATGACCAAAATATTACGTTATGTAAGAATTATAATTGAAATAATATGTGCATGAACGTTTTAATTCAGTCTACAAGATTCAGTTTGGAGTATTTGTACACATTGGAGGAAACACGTTTATGGAGAGAACATGCATACAAGTTTATATTGGTCAAAGCTCCGCATGTATAGACATGCGAACTCCTTGCTTTGTCTCACGCACGACTCGACTTAAAGTTGCGCATCGAAGACTTCGTATTCCTCCATGAGCGATCAATCCCACTACCGAGGTTGCGATGTGAAAGTGCATTGGCACCACACAAATGGAGCACGATCATTGAAGGTGATAATGGTGAGTTTTAAATACACTGATATCGTCCAGCGCAACAGCACTTGAAAATACAATAATTGCCATTTTACTGATACTGATGTCTTTATTTATCCGGTCCAGTTTTGATAAATAACTTTAAATGTTGCTGTGAATAGCCTTGATATTTTATTTCCTTTCCGGACTGATGTGTATTTTGTCGCTGCAGTATTCTTGGTATCTTAAGTGGCCGCTTTGAAAGTTTTTCTGTATACCGTACTTAATTTAGTTTCTTATTAACCATATGCCTCGTCATAGGTTCTACAAGCCAGAAAATGACATTTTTTACAATTTTGAAACATTGTATTTGTGTTCAATTGTAGAGAACATTTCCTAAATCCAAATTGTTTATATAGACGGTTGCCCCCTGAAGTTTCCATCTTTCATTTTCCTCTGGTTTTTATTTTATGGGACGCTAATGAGGAATAAAGTAAAGTACTTCAGATCAGTATTTCTTCTAACAAAACAATGGGGCATCATTCCATGAAGTATTTAATAGCTGTGCAAACATAGTTTAAAAAATTTCGTTAATACTGAGCCATCTCACATTTAATGATAATAAAAAACAGTAATACTTTTGCAGGAAATTCGCGTCCAATTTCCCAAACAAGGCCAAATTAGAATCAAGATACATGTGAACAAGTGAAGTACACGCTTACTAAATAAAGAACATACTAAACTAGATTCGAAGCTTTCATGACTGCAGGAATCATTCTTTGGTTCTTTCGGTAAAGTCACGTAGAAATAAATAAAATGAAAGAATAAAATTATTAAATAAATTATTGATTTTCTTTCTAAGTGACTTTACCGAAAGAACCAAATAATAAAGAACATACTCTGCTTGCTGGAGGAACGGGGAACTGCAGAATATTCCTGAAAGTAGATCGGGATAGAAATGTCGAAGTAGAGGTGAGCGACCAGCATGGAGTGATTTTGGAAAACGTGATTTAATCAAAACCAAGGAACCTCTGCAGTACGATATGGGAATGTCCTACTGTTGAGATGCATTGTTTAGTATGCTTCGCATTTGCATTGAATTGTAGGAATCCTAAACACGGTCTCGTCTGACTTTGTTAATTTTCTACAATCCACAGTTCTTCAATACGCTGGATTTGAATCTCTCGAAATTAAGATCGTGTGTGTGTCTTCGTGCATGCAAAGCAATGGCTTTTGGGTGAATGTTTTCTGTTCTAATAACTTCCGACCGGCCACCAATGTGTGGCGCTGTTGTATAGCATCCTGTTAGTCCGCTGTCGTGTAAAATTATCAATTAGAAATCAATGTAAGTTTATAGAAAGGTATGTACAGTATGTTGAACTTCTTTCGCACCGTAAGTAGAGATTTTAATTCCCTCGTGTTACAACCTGACATAGCGCGTCCACTATATACGTTAAATTAGTAGATAATGCGTGGATGTTGGAGATGCTGGTAAACTACAAAGGGGCCGTCCATAAATGACGTCGCGCACCTGGGGGGGGGGGGGGGTCAGACATTTGTGATGATGTGTGACAAGGGGGGGGGGGGGGGTGTGAGAAATGTGACGTCACATAAACATGCGCAACTTTAAATAAATATAGACAACACGTTCTACTTAATTAAATAGACTTTAATAAATGTTTTCTACAAAATCAAAGTGCAGAGCCACGTTAAACACGCACTACAATGACAATAGTTGAAAGCGATTTGAAGCATGTTTTATATTGGGGGGGGGGGGCAGAGCTTTGTGACGTTATATTTGAGGGGGGGGGTGTAAAAAATCGTCCAAAATCGCGTGACGTCATTTATGGACGGCCCCAAAGGAGGACCAAGCGTGTTCCTTGTGGCCAAAACCTGCCCGACAAAGACGTCCTTAAAAGACACCTGAAGACAGCCACAATGTCAATGTGGAGACACGCGAGGCAACGCCAGCCCACCGTGACCGCCGGGTGATGGTGCTGGAGCCCAGGGGTCCCCAGCCCCCGGGTGCACGGACCTGTCAGGACCGTGGCCTGTTAGGAACCGGGCCGCACAGCAGCAGGAGGTGAGAGCGGTGAGGCCACGCACGTGGTCCGCCCCCATTTTATTATTCACCACTTCCGTCCGCGTCTCTTTGCCGCACTGCGCACTTGTCAGTTTTGGTGAGCCCACAAGCTGCTAACCCTAGTAGCCAACATGACAGGGGCGGTTTCTTCATTAGGGCGATTGGGCGACACACTACCAAAGTGTGAAAGGGACTTTTTCAATCACATTCACAATCTCATTCTACCACAGGGTTACGCTAGCCGTCACTGTGCCTCTAGACATAGTCCAATCAGCGTCATGTCACGTTCTGTGGAGTACCGCCTCTTTTTGGGCGATTTCACTCTGGCTGAGAATCGCCCAGAGTGTTCCCATAGACTTACATTCAAAGATGTTTTTTTCGAACTGCAGGCACTGCAATGCATTCTCTATGGGTTCCGGGAGGGCTCGCACTAACGTGCTTACGTCATCATACGTATCCTTAACTTGTGCAGCGATTGGTGGGAACAAACATCGCTGTCGGACGGAAGCCTTGTATGTCCAAAACTATTACTTTTCAGGAAACGAAAGAAAACCTGTTTTTCCCCAAAATAATTTCCAAGCTCCTTTAATGCTTTTCATTGGTTAAATATTTGTAAAACACATTGACAGATGTAAAGGGTGACCAATAGCATTAATATTTGAAAAAATATGGGAATATAAAATATGGGTTCTGCCTGATACATTGTTGCTGTCGGGATGGAAACCTTGTATCTCCATATTTATATTATAATAAATAATTTATTTTATAACTAAAATAAATGTATTTATTTTGTCAGGTCTGCGACACAATCTTGGTCCACACCAAAGAAAGGTTCTCCTTTACCGACCACCTTGTAAGTGCCTTGCTGCTACAAGGAGAGATGTTTCAACAGCATGGCCATACATTCCCTGTTGAGGCTCTGAACATCACTGTCAGGGCATACCCTATGTCAAATAAGGCGAAGCTGAAGACTGAACTGTCTCTCATTTATGAGAGTCCAGAATTCAAGGGCTGCTGTGGTGCACTGGCGCTGTACCAGGTTTTGCTGAAGTACAACCTCCAGGATACTTTTTCAGAGACTGTTGCTCTGTTGAACATCCTCATAACCACTCCCATGACAACTGCTCAAGCTGAGAGGTGTTTCTCAACCTTAAAGAGAATCAAGACATTCCTGAGAAATGTAATGGGACAGGAACGTCTGAATGCACTGCCTATGCTTTCCATGGAGAGGGAACTAGTCAGGAACATGCCTGCTTTCAATGAGAGAGTAATTGATCACTTTGCTAATTTGAAAGAGAGAAGAGCAAGATTTCAGTATAAGTAAGCAGTGTATTAAGCGAGTAATGTGATGTAAGCAGTGTAATAATAGTGAGTATAGAAACAAACAAGGAGATGTATTGTAAGAGTAACTTTATTTTTCATTATTATTAAAGTAGTGAAGTTGCCTTTACATGCTTAAGCTGTTAATTTATCCATTGCATGGGTGGACCTTATCCTTATCAATCATCCAAACATTTGCCCCCCCTGAGAGATTTTGCAGGAGCCGCCACTGCAACATGAGTCAAAAAACAAACGTCGCTGGAAAGCTTCTTTGAAAAGGTGGAAAGACCCAATGATGAACCCCCTCCCCCCCGGTCCGTGAAAAAATTGTCTTCCGCGAAACCGGTCCCTGGTGCCAAAAAGTTTGGGGACCCCCCACCCCATCGCCATCAACACCAGCAGCGGCAGAACTTAAATCCAGGCGCGGTTCGTCCACTAGGGGACGTTGGGGCGCCGCTCCACCAAGCAGCTGGAGATGAGAAATGGTACTGGTAGGAGCATCCTGGTTACACCAGCCCACAGGGGATTATTTTGTCCGTCCGTCCGTCGTGCATCGAAAAATGGGAGGGGTGGGACTGGGTGGGGAGGGTGGGGAGGGGCTGGGTGGGGAGGGGAGGGTGGGGCTGGGGGGAGGGTGGGGCTGGGTGGGGGGTGGGAGGGGTGGGGCTGGGTGGGGGGTGGGAGGGGTGGGGCTGGGTGGGGAGGGAGGGGCTGGTCACCCCGTGGTGCCCTTATAAAACTCAACGTTTAACCTACTCACGCCGGCTTGTGCCCACCCTCACAGTCGGGCATATTTGCGGAATACACCACGCCGACGTTGAACCTGGCCATTGACCGAGCAACCCAACGTTCCTACCAGCTCCCTCCGCAGGAATGTGTTTTCTCTATGAATTGTTTTGGTTGTGTTTAAAAAAAATAAAAGTGCTTCTTTCAACGTGAATTCCCTAAGGAAGATACAATTTTAAGTTGCTCGTGTTAGAAACCGCTGCATCACTCCACAGTTTGATTTGTGCCTTGGGGAGGGTCTCGGGGCGGCTGTGAATGGCATCCGAGTGAGAGATGTCCTCCTTCATTCGTTGCGATCAGCTTCGCATTTTAGCCACGCCGTTTGAGACCCATTCAGGGCGGTGAAAAAGGCGCCCGTGGCTGTAATGAGACGATGTCACGAGGCGATGGTGATGGCAGAAGGTACAGCAAACGGAGATTTAGCTACGAACACGGTGGAGTCACTCCTGGATATTACATTTGAAAGGATTTGTTGAGTCTTTTCAGCTGATATTTAATTGTTCTGTAGGCTTTTGGCAGTGTCAAAGGGGTTGTGTAGTGTGGACTTGAGGGTCATGGGGACATCATTTGAGTGCTTTGTTTTGTTTCGTATTGTTTATAAATGCCCTTACCTTCCGTTGGTAGATGAGACAGTTTTAGCACTTTCACGAGAAGGGCCTTAACATGGCGAGGTTTTCATGAGAACACCATATTTTCAGAGGTCACTCACAACAGCCCCGCTGAGTGTAAATGTAAAGAGCCGCCACTGCTTAAATCCCATCCAGCGGACGAACAAACTCTTGCCAACAGTGCGGCCGAAGCTTCTTCTGAAGGGCCGAACTCTCAATCCCATCGGGGCCCAGGGGATGAAAAATGATTATCGCTGTTCTCCGAAGTCATCATCGTTAGCGGTGGACAGTCGAAGAAGAAGGGAAGATCGGGTACGGTGTTTCCAAGTTCCCTGACCGAAAAGTATTGCATCTCTTTGTGAGAAAACTAAAACGCACAATACTAAGAAGAACGTTTTCAATCGGCATTTTTTTTGTTACATGTTTTCCCAGGAAGCCTTCACTGAGTCAAGTGATGTTTTTTTTCCTTCCCTTTTCCAGGACGGTCCTGCCAAGTTGTATAAGGGGCAATGATTGACATTTCATATTCCAATTGAGTAATTTGCTGGCAATTATTCAAGTTTGGAAAATGACGCCGGCACATAATATCGTCACAGTACCTTCACTGTCCACTGTGACGCAGGCTGCGCGTCATGCTGCGGTTAATACACTCACAGAAAAACGAGGGCGCCTCCTGAATTCAAAGCGTTAACCTTTGAAACAAGCCCACTTGGTCATGTCACCGCCCTATTAATAGTTACACAGAAAACGGAGGAAATACTGCACAACAGAGCATGGAGAGATGTATCCATACCTGTCAACCCATAAGGTTTACCCCGTATTCTTGTACAGGGAAATTGAGTCTTTCAGGTCCATACGGCGTACAGCCGTTTCAATTTGGGCACATTTTTTTGTCTATCTGTTTGTGTTTCTCCCTTGTGATGGGATTTTGTAGGATGAACGTTGAGATTTAAGAGGGGCACGGGGTGACCCATAAGGTTTGAATTGGTCTGTAATGAGGTAGGGCACTGATAAGCAGAGGTGTGGACTCGAGTCATGTGACTTGGACTCGAGTCAGACTCGAGTCATGAATTTGATGACTTGCGACTCGACTTGGACTTGCATAACAATGACTTTGTCCCACCTATGAGATGTGGACTCGAGTCATGTGACTTGGACTCGAGTCAGACTCGAGTCATGAATTTGATGACTTGCGACTCGACTTGGACTTGCATAACAATGACTTTGTCCCACCTCTGCTGATAAGGGATTTACAGGTATGTGTATGCTTGAAATAACGTTGATACAAAACGAGTAGCGCGTGGGTCAGGGAACAAACGCCAATCATAAACATCATATTGACGCTAAGAATAGTAAGTGGGCTTGGGATGATGGCCATCGGACAAGACTGTTGAAGGAATCACAGCCAAATGAGGGATGACGGCAGAGATGGAGGGGGGAGGGGGCCTTAATCTAGCAGTGATTCGTCTTGGGGAATTCCCAGGTAAGACAGATTTCCATTTACTACAAAAAATATTGAAAAGTTTCTACAAATGCAAGTGTTTTGTCAATACAAAGCCTTGCTTTTCAATAACCAGTTGATGTTTTGTAAACAAGTAAATTACATGAAATGTGTCCCAAATTTAATAAAGATGGGACATTTCAAAGTTTGTGTCTGCATTATAATCTGCTGTCTAAAAATAGACTACTGGCTTTAATGGGTTCTTACCTGATTATATACAGTTGTTAATATATGTAATTGGCCAGAACTCATCATGGTAACCATCTCTGATGAAAGCCATTGATGTGGTTATTTTCAATATGTTTACAATATTACAAAAAACTTGGCAGTGTTTACTGATATCGGTTACCAATGTCATTTTAATTTTGGCAGACATATATTGAATACAGTGGGGTATTTTTGTTTCCAAGAATGGTTAGTATAGTTATTCAAATAGTAATTAGTATTTTTATGAGTTGCAATTGTAAAATGTTACTTAAGTGGCAATGTACATTTTTAAAGACGATGTAATTTACAAATAACTTTTTCGTAATTGACCCGTGATTTATATTTATATGTATGTCGACTGTTCCGTACCATCTGGTGGTAATGTTTTCAAATTAAATTTTAAGTTCTTGTTTTTCTGGGCCTTCTCAAGGCTTGTGGGCATATGCATGATAATTTTATTGAAACTTGATTGGTCAAGCTGTCGTGCAGAGTTACAGTCAAGCATATTGCCACTTGTGTAACAACTCCATTTGCATGTCTTGACCTTCAGCCATGCGCTGCTATATACACGGATATAATCAAGTCAAAGTTTTATTTTCTCATATGAGCCAAAAGCTATTTTGGTGGCCCTGAACCAGGCCTTGGAATTTTCACAATTCAGTGGGCAGTCAAATAAAAAACTATCCATGCCACTGTCATATCATCTGGCTGGGTGGTACTATGCCATTATACTTCTGGAGGCAATAGATTGAGTACCGCTAAGCAGAATTCAACGGTGGTTGTCTTGTGAAGAGACTGGTTCCTAGCCATATGAATGTGGAATTTCTTGTCCTGGCTCAGAAGCTCCAATGGCGATGTGAGCCACTCCACACATGCTTTTGATGTTATATATTATGTTGGAAAGTAAACTAAGTGAGCGCAGATTGGTAAGGTAATGTTATTCTTTTGGGTTGATTGTAAAGGAAATCAAAAAATATATAGCACACAATAATTGTATTTACTATTCCAAGTTTAATTTTACAGATGCACAAAAAGAGTGGTAAAAACTTGGTTTATTTAGACATGGGTTGCAGTCTGGGCATTGACAAATAATTTAGCAGTGCTCTTGAACATGGGTTACAGCAAAGTGTACGTAACCAAGATTAAAAAACACAGACAAAACACTTTGGGTTTTCATTGTGCGTGCTAATTCGATGCCATTGACTTGTCAGACTCCTTGCACAACCATATTTTGAAGAAAAAACAATTGTAGCTAACAAGTTATGAACAATTTATCTTCAGTTTAACTTTCTTTGCCACACGTTTCCTTTTGATGTCACAGGAGAAAATATATAATAGAACCACTGGCTTTCCTTTCTCTACTCTGTTAAATGCACGGTGACGTGTTAATGGAATGAGTCACACGTTTTGCGTGAAAAGCGTATGAATGCTTCGTCTACTGAACTTGCACCGAATCCCTTGAGGGTTCTAACTTGTGTGCTTCAGGCCATGCCTTCGTGTTTTACAAACAGTACAGGCAATATACAAGCTCCGTTAACACAAACACACTCATTAACTGTATTCTCACAGTATGAAAAATAGACGTTGATTTGATACAAAACAACTGCATTTGTATGTCACCACGAAAAGTAGCGGAGTACATTTAAAGGCATCTGCAAATGCTAATGATTTATATTTAGATGACATTAATGATAAATATGCTAATGAAAAAATAAAATATGCTTCTATGAGATATTGCAGTAAGTAAACGTTAATTCATAGGCATTTGTATTTCAGTAACATTAAGTGAAAGAAGGCTATCGTGAGCTCATGCCGACTTGTATAATGAACACAGTAAGCACTTTCAGTATCGTACTGCTGAATTTTGCCATTTTCAACTTGAGTGATGATTGCACGGAAGATGTATCCAACCAATGCGTGTGTACATCTTTCATTTTATTTAAAGAGAATTCAGGGGTGGGGTGAAGAACTCTATTCTGCCATGAATATAATACAGCTTTTGAAATATGTAAAAAAAATAAAAAGAAACAGACGTAATACACATTATAGCAGGGCATAAATGAATACTGAAATTTGTGTTTATATTTCTTTAAAAGAAGCTCTACAGTGCTTTTAGTGGCATTTTACGAATCTCTCAAACAAGCTAAAATCCACTTGTAGTATTGATTTCATATATTTTATTCCTAAAGGCTTAGAAATTAGATTTTGTTATTTCATAGCGTTTGAAAGTTCAACCTTCTGTAAACGCCTTCCCACAAATGACCCTACCCTGTGCTTACATACATTAGTTCAATCAAATTAAGTGTAAGTGTAATCCAAAGACGTCCACTTAGCAGAAACATGGACGCGTCGCTTTCTTGTTCATCAAGAAAAGCTAATTACTTAAGTTTGATTTGCATGTAGTGTCTTTCTGAAGTAGACCAGTAGGCCAAAATGTCGAGATCTTATTTTCTTTTCAGGGACACGTGAAAAGATAGTCCCATTTTTTATTTTACAACTTGTCATCCACTGCGCAGGATTGGTGAGGCAGTAAAATGGTATCGATGCAATGTAGCAGCAGTCGTTGTATACATTTTTATGCATATATATTAGTGCGAGCTGTAAAAATTTGGTACGTATTTTTTTTCTTCGACATGTTCAGTAAGGTTTTGTAGTGTTTGTCTTGATTGCACTGGTGTTCCTTCTTCATCGTCATGTATACCTCCCTGTATGTACAATACTGTCGTGTAAAGTAAAATATTCAACACTATATACATATTCATTTTTCTTTTTTAACTCAGTTCAGCCATAAAATTTTCTTGTCCTGACTTCTCAGAAGTGGAACAATCCTGCAGCCCAGCGGCATGCGGCACACAGCGGCCTCAGAACGGATCGGCGAGTTGCATCTGACCGATGGGCACGGCCATGCAGGCCGCAGCTTCCAGCGTCCCCGAGGATCCCTGGCCGTTCACCACCGGTGCGTCTCCGCCACAGGGCTTGGCTCCTCCGCCCACCGTCGCTGCGGCTGGTGCTACAGCCGCTACCGCTGCGTTGTCGCCCGCATCGCCACCTGCGCTGCTGCCTGGGCCGCCGTTGGCCTTCGTGGGTTCCTCTGTCTCGGCAGGGGGATCCTCCTGTCCCTCAAGTGAGTTCTCCAGCATCTCCTGGATGAGCGGCGGCATGGAGCCAGGTATCTCCATCTTGAGAGTGATGACCCGCTCAGATCCTGGGAAAGCACAAGCATGAGCCGAGTCAGATGGGTGCTCGGTTAGCACATGGCCACGAATGGGAATCGTATAAATAATACAGTTGATCTATCTATAAAAAAAAACCTAATGAATCGCAAGATGGCTTTATTTATCAGGGTCCTGCTTGAGATGTTGGGCCAATCCCTAAAATATATTTGCATTTTGTGGAAAACCAGAGTATACTGCATGGTTGAGGGCAATATTTGTTCAATCAAAATCGTTTTTATCTTATATGCTATATATGAGCCTATTTCAAACAGTTTAATGATGTGAGAATAGGTTTTCCCCTTTTTTCTGGCAACAAAACAGGTGTTAAGATATTAAAACACCAAACTGAAACCTTTTACAAGGAATCATGTCTGGATTAACCACTCTGATAATCAGTGTTTTTTGTTTGCATTCTGACCACAAGTATTGTGGTTAATGCAAACATGATTCTTTGTAAAATGTTTCAGTTTGGTGTTTTAACATCTTAACACCTGTTTCGTTTCCAGAAAAAGGGGAAAACTTATTCTCATATTTTGGTACTGGCAAAGGAGGTCCCATGAAGTTTCATGATGGTAAACATTCGAAATAAAATTTGAACCCATAGCCACTAAAATAGATTACTGGACAATTTTGTTGTCAGCTGGCGAATCCATTCCTTGAAATTTGATAACATTTGATTAAAGTAGAAACACTTTGTGGGAATGATAGGCCACCACATTGGAAATGTGGAATTTATTCATTGGCTAGAAGCCACTGCCAGAATTGAAGTCCACCCCAAAGCTTGCCTGACTTGACAATCGCACCCAAAAGTGCATTTTCAGTAATAATAATTGAATAATGATGATGAAACAATAGAAATGCTTTGCATTGCTGCAGGAAGGACACACGAAGGCACGGGATTGGAAAAAGCACAATAGACGGTGGGCGTGTACGAGAACAAACATCAGAGCATGCCATCACCCCCCCTGGACCTGTCCACTCATGTCCCCCATGCCAGCCTCGGAATGTGCCCGTGCGCAAGTGTCCACGTGCATCGATGTTTGCATTTCTGCCAAGGGCCGAATGACGCCAAGGCCGTTCGTCGTCACCTTTGGCGCTGATTCCGCGGAGGTCGGTGATCTTCATTAGGATCTTGGGGAACATGTGGGGCTTGCTGGGCCGGCGCCGCCGCACATACAACTTGAGGGCCTCGAGCAGCGGCTCCTGCAGCCGCTCTACCTTCTGTGGCTCTTCGAGGTCCTGTCGGTCTGCACGGTGGAGCCACGCGGAGTTGGCACGAGCAGGTCCCGGCCGCACAGCGTGCAACGAACAGTGAACACGCAATCAGCGTTGTGCTAACGTGAGCTAGTTTCAGCAGAACCAAGGTGAAAACACCCAGAGATCACAGACGTCTTAACTAAAACAGGATCCGTAAAAAAAAAAAAACAGTGCCACGGCGCAATATCCGAGCAGCGTCTATCATCACTGCCATTGTTTTTTTTCCCAAATAAAAAACTGTCTTGCATCTTTTTTAGGGAACTGTCTGACCAAGTTTTAACTGAAATGCAATGAAAGTATTGTGCACAAGTTTGATTTTGCAAACATATAGTTGGATACGCTTGTAAACATAAAATGCACAATATAAAGTAGTTGCAGTACTCTGGTAACAAATTGCTGCAGTAACTGTCGTCTAGCTTGGTGGCGCTGTGGTCACATTGCTCAACTTACACGGGACGTTGACATTCTGGTTGTGGAGATTACAGTGCAATAGAATTTGGATTTATAAACCTACTCTTAGGTTTTTTTGGTAAAGTCACGTAGGTAAAAACTAAAATTTAAATTAATAAAAGTAAAAAATCACGACGTTTCAGAGGCAACACAAGCTTCCGTCTTCAGGTGGAACCGTCACAGCACGCTTGCTGTATCAAGTAAAGAGAAATTCAAAGAGACCCGACCTTGTATATATACTGGTTGAGGGGGGAGGAGCCAAGGTAGGCCCCTGGATCGGAGTTTTGTATTATTATTGTAAGGTTGGTGCGGCTGATGCTGCTTCTAGGAATGAGCCTTTGTTGTGTAGACTGGTTGAGCTGGGAGGTGCCAGAGTTGTTAAGGTGCCAGAGTTGTTAAGGTGCCAGAGTTGTTAAGGTGCGGCTGCTGCACCTTAACAACTCTGGCACCTTAACAACTCTGGCACCTCCCAGCTCAACCAGTCTACACAACAAAGGCTCATTCCTAGCAGCAGCCTCAGCCGCACCAACCTTACAATAATAATACAAAACTCTGATCCAGGAGCCTACCTTGGCTCCTCCCCCCTCAACCAGTATATATACAAGGTCGGGTCTCTTGGAATGTCTCTTTACTTGATACAGCAATCGTGCTGTGACGGTTCCACCTGAAGACGGAAGATTGTGTTGCCTCCGAAACGTCGTGATTTTTTACTTTTATTAATTTTAATTTAATTTTTTTACCTACGTGACTTTACCGAAAAAACCTTAGAGTATGAATCCTTGCAGTCACGAAAGCTTCAAATCTAGAATTTATAAACCTATTAAACACAACTACATCTCAGGCTTCATTCAACCAATCATTTGTCCCGAGTACCACTGAGTGGGCATTCGACGTTGGTTGTCCTATGAACAAACTGGCTTCTATCATAGGAATGTGGAATTTCCACAGCTGACTCAGGGTGGTAGAGGTGATTAGTACTGCCCTAGTGCTCATTGAGCGCAGAGAACCATCGACTCAAAACTTCACTTTGGTAAACATTGAACAGCACGTGTACAAAACATTTACACAAAGCTGTGGCGAGACCCACTACCCACGTGCACGTCAACGCATTCAGAGCACCCGCAGACAGTCGAGATTCATCACATGACCACTCCACTTGGTCAACAATACGGAGCCTGCATGACCCCTGTGTGTCCGATGCACAGGGTCATGCAGACTCCCTTAATCTCTTTTCATCAAAAGCGAATGTTAAAACATAAAAATATTACAGACACCTTAACTTAACGAGCCTCTTTAGAATAACGCCGCCACAGCGCATCGTTACGCAAACCATGTCCGTCTGTCACCACTACCGTTGTGCGTTTTTTTTCCCAAACAAAGAAAACACTGTTTTAAGACTGAAGGTGTGGTTGTGATAGCCTTGTCACAATAAAGAGCCGTGAGGGTAATAACGATGCATTATTCCATTATTGCACGACACAGTATCGGCGTAAATGTTTTCAAATCCATGTTAAGTTCCTGCAGGTAGTTTGGTGGTCATGGTTCTTGGCAGGCAAGGTTTTTATTGCCAATCTATAGCTCTGTGATGTGCGTCAGACTACTTTAATTTGTCAACGCACACGACATGAGAATTAAGCGCTACTCTTCCGAGGACAGAGCGTGCACTCTGATAAAATGAAGGCTGATGTGCATTATGTGGAAAATGTGCTTGAGACATTTGAGCTTTTCCCTTCCCTCAGGGTGCAGTAACTCACAGGGGAAATAGTGGAGCGCAGTGCGGATCTAAAACGGGAGTGGTGTGGCAGCTACTTTGCCTTGGCTTGAAAAACTTTCAAAATATCTTGTTTTTACTTTTGTTATTCACACTCAAATCTAAATCGTGTCAATGTCATGCAGTCGATCGAAGAAATTCCAATTAGGGAGCTCTTTTCGGGATCAATGCGATATTTAATCATATTCGAATTATCACGATCCTCAAACATGACATCGCAAGGTTGCTTCTGGGACATCTTCAACGGCTGTTTTCACGTCCAACACTAGAGGGCGCACGTCACGTCCGGTAAAACAAACTGAAAGAAAAATGCCGGATTGAGACCATCGATCCATATATTTGATAACCCACGTTAATCGATGGTGGTTGAAGCCCGAATTAAAACCGAAGTACTCAGTGGAGTCGACTTTGTGTCAGACACTGGCATTGTCCCACTGAGCCAGCTCTCCCGTGACATGCAACGCTTAAAACGAACGCCACTAACATTCAGGATGAGCGCACATTTGGCGCAGCACGACAGCACATGCACTTGCAAACGGCGATTGCCTGCCAGATCATTGCCTGCCAGATCATTGCGTGCTTCACGGTGCTGCGCAATAGGGGCATGCAGAGGCATTCACTTTGGTCGGTGGTGGTTGGTCTAATTATAGGTGGAGACAATCTCCATGGAATGGAAAACGTTGCCCCTACAATTTCCAATTGTGCTCAGTTCAAAAGGGCATGATGTTTATCTCTCACACACTGGTGCGTTCGGTCAGCTGAACCAAGTCGGCTCTTGACCGTTGACACTGACCTCCACAGATGAGGCAGATGGCACTGAGCAGCCCGGCCTCCGTGTCGTCCATCTCCAGGGGCAGCAGCTGGCTCGCAAATGCGAACACCAGGTCGGTGAGCGGCCCGAAGCCCGCGTTGTGCATCTGCGTGCGGTTGAGCGTCAGCCCATCCGAGAATGTCATCGTGTCCTGTTCGGGCGTGTAGCGCGAACAGATGCGCAGGATCTGGGAGGGAAATGGTTACGCCGGTCGGTGTACGTTTGTTAACTGGCAGCGGCGAGAATAAAATGTACGGCTGAAAGTTGTTACGTGCAACATAATGCTGCAACGGTATACTTATTGAATCTTTGGAACGCACAGGCTGTGTAGGAAAAAACTCCTAAGTGTGTCGAAAAACACGGCAAACCTGTGATACGGTAATAGATTGCAGTAATAAAAAAGCAATTGGAGCGACGGGCTATCATAAAACTCATCTAGCATTACACGAAGCCATCCCTGGAGTGTCAGCTCATTGCTCTTTACCCGTCGGGGGTTCTGGAATTCTGAAACCAAACGTTGCCAGAAATCGATGGTGGGTCCCAATCTCCTCGTGGTTTTGGTGGCCGCGGGGATCAAAGCCATTAGAGCGAGAGAAGCAGTGGCAGCGGAACATCATTCCTGCCGACAGGCCTGAAGGTCAGGCAGACAGAGGCGGGTTATCGTGCAGACATGCACTCAACGCACCAGTGAGCAAACGAATGGGAAGGGACTGAAGCCACGAGATGTTGGTGGAGGGAAATCGGGAGAGGGCAAGGAATCGAGTGGAGCAGTCACAAATGCACACAAACGATGCCGGTAAATCCAAGGAACCAAATCGATATGTCGAGAACTTTTCATCTACCACCTGAACCAGGCCAATAAGTAAGAAATGTGTCACGTTAACAAAACGCCAATTAGTTACTTCTTCAGCCCACCGGTGTGTTTGAAGAGTGAATCCACGACATTTACAATTTGAGTAGTACGACGTTTCGCTGGAAATTACATCCAGCATCTTCAGGCGAATTGCCAGAATAGTGAAGCCATCCACCTGCTTCCGGTCTTAAATAGTGCAGGACGACGTCGTCACTGAACCTCATCAGGTTTCGAGATCAGAAGCGGAGGTGGGGTATTGTATTTATATAATAGATTAGTAATCAGTTAATTAGTATGTGATTCCTCTATAAGGAATTGTAATATGCATTGTGTATTAACAATACGCTGCCAGGATGCACTAAGCCTGTAGCTATCCAAGCGGTTAAAATTAATTGTACTTCTCTAAATTTCGATGGATGATTGAATATAGAGATACAATGAATAAAAATTTTGATAAAATGCATTAATAATTGGCATTACTGCAATCATAAGTAGTGCCTGTATTTTAAACAAAATATATGGACATCATCGAATCCTTCACTTTTATATTGTGTGTACAATATTTAGTGGTGATATTATTACCTTTAAAGCCCTGGTTTACAGATTGGTACTGGCGAATGTCACAAGTGTGGCGTCAATAAGGAACCGCAAAAGTGTACGTGTGTTCGGTCATTCTCTCTGGCTTTACTCGTTCAGGTATTCAAACCGAAGACCACATGGTTCTCGCACCGAGTGGAGTGAAGGGATAATAAAAAGGAGAGTCAGAGACGCAGAGAAGGTTAAATCATCCCTAAAGGGTTTGAAAAATAATTTCCAATAACCGCCCCGTTCGGTCAGTAAATCTGTCTTACTGGCAGGGCCTGACATTTTAACGGACGACCTTTAACGCCAGAATGAGAAGAAATGCACGAGAGAAATAAATGGGGGAAATAGCAGGCTTGGGTAAACAGTTTGTCAAAAAAGAAAAATTGTTTGAAAATGATAGGCGGTGATTGGGAAGCATAATCGAATAAAAACATTTACCATCTTGAAACCAATAATTTACATTAAATGAAGTGACCAATTAGACACTGTGACGAAAAAAGAACCACGATATTGCCAGGACTGCACTGCCACATGCTCACGAAGACTTAAGGATGAATGGAGGTTTAATTAAAAAAATGCGTTGAACATAGAAGCTCCCACGAGTTGGTCCTCTCAACTGAGGGCATGGAAGGGGCATGTGGTTGTTGGGGTAATCATGAGACACACAATTTGAAACATCAACTGTTTTTTGGAAGCACAAATTGTCCTGAAGCACACGCTGAGATGTTTATTATATCTTATACAAACATTGCATGGGTTTAGCATATTACACATTGTTTTTCTGATGTCAGCGTCTCATGCTGTTGTGTACCTTACCCTCTTTGGGTATCTGATTTAGGATGTTGGTAGGTGCTCGAGTTTTTTTTCCATCTGTTTGTTTTATGTATGTACTGTATGAGCATATCCTTCATTAGAAGTATTTCCCCCATTCTCCTGAGGTTTCTGGAAAAGGGTGCTACTCTGTGTTGCTGGCAACTTTTCAATCAAGCCTTAGTTCATCTGCTTAACAATTGGGAAGACAGTTGTTGGAGGTGGCGAGGGAGTTCAGAGGTCAGAGCACTGATCTGGCACCATTGAGAAACTGGCTTTGAGTATTGGCAACCACTAGCGATTAAACTGATTTCCCAAGTGGAGTAAGTTGATAATCTTAGCCCAAATCGCCCTTGACTGCAGTGAGAATTAGAAATAAATATATATATCAGTTTGACTGACATGCAACAACAATTTTCCATAGCATTGCATGTGCGAAAGTTCACCCCCTCGTGTGTGGCCAAAACGTTAACTTTAAGACATATTAGAAGTAGTTCTGTGATGTCTGCTTTCTTGGACTATTCTCTAACTGCATAGCTTATGGATTGTGCTGTTGGAGTCCCGAATGGCTAACTTCATCCCAAGACATGATGCAAGCTGGCACAATGGAAGTAAAACTAGGAAATAACCAAGAGCATTATAAAAGCTGAAAATATGTAGCTTTAAAGAGGAGGTGTGGATATGCGGATTGGGGTGGATGCCCACCAGAATGTCGAGGCAGGCGGCCTTGAGTAGCGTGATCTGGTCGGCGATGGTGAGGCTGGGGAAGCCCGGCATACGCTTGGCGAACTCCACGATCTTGACGATGCACTTGGTGGAGAGCTCGCTGAACTTGTCCCACAGGCCCAGATCCAGCTGCACACGGTGGTCGGCGCACGAGTTCTGCACGAGACGAAACATGCGCAGTTGGCATCAGCGCTTCGGGACGTACGCAGGCAGTTGCGAGCGCTTCGGCTCGTGCCCTGTTAATGAAGAGCTTTGACAGTCTGGCCTTGCTTGAGCTTGCATGTTCGCTGTTGATTTATCTGTTTTGAATTATTAATTCACAAAATATGTATTCATCCTGGTGGAATTCGATGAGCTATGAAGCTCCTTTTCACAGATGTGCAATGGGGGCAGGTAAGAAAGTTACAACAACAATTCTACCGTTCAAATACTTTAGTATTAATGTATTATAGGTTTAAAAACACATTTACCACTATAATGACACCACAAAACTCACTGACCAGGGACAGGGCCGAACATCAGGTGGTGGGAGATTGTAATAGCAGAGATTGGCGATCTGGGGTTGACTGCAACAGTTTTGATGGTGAGGTGTGGTGATATAAACTGCAGTGGCTCTTCCAACCTCCTGACCTATACATTGTATACCCTGGGTAACATTATTATTAAACATCAAATTGACCCAGATTTATGGCACTATGAGCTTGAATTGGATGTTGGAGGACTCATATTTGCTAGTAAAATGGCCAAATTGCTTTAATTTCCCATTGATTTGGCAGAAAAGTCATTTCCACCAATATATTAATCAGGTGCGAGATATTTTATCTGAAAACGTTTGCGAAGTTCCTCAAGCCTAGCTCAGACATTGGTAACAAATGTTCTCCCATGAGCACCAAGCATTTTGGTAATGCTCTCCTTGCACACTGTCTATTAGCATTACCGACGCGCACTTTTTGGATCGAGTTGCAGGATGGCAAAAACATACTCGCTTAAAACACACCAACGCGAACAGTTCTCCGTTATTAAACAATGGTTTCACTAAACGCTTTTTTTATGCAGCTTACACAGCACGGTGCAAAATGGACAGAAATGCTGGCAGGATATCCCCAAAAACCTTGGGATCTGGCTAAACGTGGTTTCATCGCAGAGTCTATTGCTTTGGGAAACAAGTTTCGCGAAACGTGTAAATGTTATGGAGGAAACAAATATATATTTTTTAATAACTCCGTGAAGTTACGAGCGGCATTGGAGCGGCGTCGCACCATGGAATGCGTGGAGAGATGCGGACCCTGGGGGGGCACCTGCTGCGTGCGGCCGCTCTGCTCCCCACGTCCCCCGATGACACTCATTTCAATGCCGCATTCATTTCCTATTTATGTCCATTGTCTGATTGCCCGTGGAAGAAAAAAATATAATTTCACCGGTCATGCTCCATTGTTATTATTATTATGCTTGTGATTATAATTTATATGTAGGCATTAGTAGCGCATCGGCGTTAATAAAAACTGCGGTGATAATCGGTGCTAAGATGATGACTTTTAAATCTAGATTTAAAACTCATTTATTTAGAATTGCTTTTTTTGTTTCGTTTGTTGTCCTTTCCCCGTACCTCCAATTCGCACAATTGGCTACTTACGGTGCAGTGAGAAAGAAGTTAAACATTCATACAAAATTCTTATGAAATTTGGGGGGTGGGAATTATGAGAAGACAATGTGTTTATACATTTTTTATTATTAAATTATTTTACCTGGATAATTCCTCATTTGCAAGGGTCTTGACAGTGTCAAGTGATCACATACATAGCAGACGTGTAATGATGCATATACAAACATTTAAAATAGAGATCTAAATAGTTAAATGGTTTACATCACCAATTCATGTAGAATGTCCTCTAGCTTTAACAATTACAAATGTTGTGCAAGAGTGATGTTTAATTATACATTCAAATAAGTTGAGACTGGCGGTTTGTTGTTATAATGAATACTAAATTGTAACTTGATAACTAGAGCGGTACTAACATCCGTGAGCTGCACAGCTTTCCATAATTCACACACAACGCAAGACTGAACGTCTTTGCAAATCCACACCAATCGATAGGAAATTTTCACGGTGTCATATTTTAGAAAAATGGTTAAACCTAGTGAATGTAATAATGCTATCCAGATGATTTTACGCTATGAGCTAGCAGAATGTTTAGGTGAATCGTGGGAAATTGTCACATTTTCTGTTGTTAAATTCTGGATTGTTTATCACTGCGGATTATGAAAGTTTACTTGACATTTGATCCATTGTTCCATTGTGAAATGGAGGGACGAAATGCATTTATTTGTTCTGAATTAAAATGTGAGATTGTGGTGTAGAGAAATTCGATGTTGCTGCTATTCCAATGTAATTGTCTGCGTGTATTTTTACAAGATGGAGATATTTTCCCAAGACATGTTTCCATTTTGTTGTGTTAGTTTTCACTGGGAACCAGATATACAAATAGTTGAATTTTCTATAATAAGACTTAAAACTCTGCCATGAAAGGTCTCTTTGAGGGAAACCTATTCTCAAAACAGAGACCAAAGCATCGTGGGCTGTCAGAGGGTATCGTGTGTGAGGTATTATGCATTGGTGCATAACAACCTTCCAGGGCATTTTGGCAGCCACTGTGCAGCGGGAGGGACATATTGAGACAATGCTTATGAAGATGCCAGGTGGATTCTTACATGGCAGAACCGCAAGAGATGGCAGTGGCCTTCATCTAACAGTGGATTGATTATGCATAATGATAATGATACTTGTACATAGGGAAGTGACATTGCAACTTAACCTCAACACGAGCGATGAAGGTGTAGAATACTGAAATCCTGACAAGTGAAAACAAAACGGAAGTAAAAGCATAATTCGAATTCTCATGAATCCTAATGTCCATGCTGTGTAAAAATGTATTCTTAATATCTAAATAAATAATCAGACAATATGCCTTCTAACCCACCACATACAATATTAAGTATTTTGTACACATCCCATTGGCTACACAGCCTTGTGGGAATTCTTTTTTTTTCACAGTATTAGTTTAATTCAAGCTAGCTCTGTGCCCATCTTAGATTGCCACATTTTTTAATTTTGATTATACTATGTAAATAAAATTATTACCCAGAGTGGCTGTACATTTTTAAATATTTCATCAGCACAATTTACCTTAATATTCATGTTCCCTATATAGAGCAATAAATACTGTAGCAACTAACTTTATTATAGAGTTGGAAAATTATACAATTCCATGTGTGCTAATGAGCCTCATGTGGCACGGCATTGCTTGTATAATTGGCAGAAGTTTAATGTACACATTATTTATGCATAAGCCCTCTGGCTCGAGCGCTGTTTTGAATGAAAGAGCATATTATTTTTATCATATTTTTTAGTAAGTATCCTAATTTGGCCCCTCTTTCCATTGGCCAGTGGCTTCGCCAGGAGGGCTCGGGCACACGAGTGTAATGGATTGCATTTTTCACTGATGGATGGGGAGGTTGGAGTGCCCTCTGGCAGCATAACCTTTGAACCGGCAATGGTGAGCTCATTTTCCCCTTCGCCCTCAGTCACACGTCGTTCCTGCCATGTTTCCGGTCACAGAAGTGATGCTGGAATGCCACAGTGGATTTTAAAACGGCCACTTGCGCTTCTGCAAAATGTCACATCGGCCATGCCATGAATGAGCACATTCATGATCTATTCATGAGTCTCCTTAGTGTTTTGTTAACACTTTCCTGCTTTTGAGTACAACAGCAGAATAAACAATGCCGTGTATGTGCGTTTATTGCATGTGTGCAGTATATAGTGGCCTTTAAGCATCTGTAGTGGTGACTGTAGTTGTAATAGCTCACGACGTATGCCATATTCTAGTTTAATGCATGATGACATGTCTATGATGAATTGATCACAACGTCGTGTGCCAAGATTGCATTTTTTCTCGATTTTTCGAAATCTGCTGACTCCACTTACATTGGTTTGCATTTTCAAAGCATCCAACCCCGGGCATTTTCCGCAGATGAAGGTCTCTTATAAAGAATCTGCCGCAGGGTATTTATACAATCTCCTAATCCATTAATCCACCGAAAACCCTTCACACGTACCCAAAGATAGCCAACGGCACACATAACAATGTACATGCGTTTTTAGCTTGCAAATTTCAGCGGAAATTGATGTGTCTTGTGGCTTTGTCATGTCGCAAAGAATTGTATTTAAAGTTTCAATTAAATAGGGTCCAACTGCCACATGAAATTTCCATGTGATTGCGAAATCAGATTGCCTTTTCGAACATTTTTGCAAATATGCAGTTTTAAATTATACAGACAGTTAAACAAGGAAATATGGTATTCAATTTCGCAAAACATTCTTTTGAATTGTAAGCAAAAACATCATTCGCTGTTTGTGACTTCTAAAATTATCTTCCATCAACTATCGACTCTTTGTCAGAGGCTTCCTGCTAAATGTGTCACGAATGGGGAGGGCTGACTAGCACGTGTAGTGTGTTGAAAAACTAGAAGAGAGGTTCTCTGAGGCAACACAGTTTTTATTTAACGATTAACACTTAACACAGAGGGGTTACGGCCCCTCGCACCCGATACACTATGGAGGTCACTCTCCAGACGACTACTGCCTCTCACTGGCTAATCTACAAGTCGGTCCTGAGTGAAGCTTGAATCTTCACTGGTATACAAGCTGGAGCCGACCCTTGCCAGGGGTACAGCTCTGCCCTCGGACTCTTCAGTCTTCACTAGTATAGCTTAGAGCCGACCCTTGCCAGGGGTACAGCTCTGCCCTTAGCGCTCTTCAGTCTTCACTGGTATAGCTTAGAGCCGACCCTTGCCAGGGGTACAGCTCTGCCCTTAGGGCTCTTCCGTCTTCAGGAGACTTCTTGTCTGGGGTCCGGGGATGATGTCATCCCCAGCCCCCCTCCTGGGGTCTGGGGTCTGCCCCTTTTACATACTATTCCATAGGGTAACCATTGGGCCCTATGGCCCAATCGTCTTTCAGCACCGGGGCTCAGCCCCTCTGTTGCCCCCTATTGGCATATGGCCGGTATTGCCGGCAACTGCATGGGAACGGCGCATCTTGGCCCAATAACACCGTTACACACATATAATCTGGATCGCGCTGCTGCCTCGGTTTTGAGGCTATGCTGTGTAACTCGCCCGTGTGTTTTAGAATTGTACACGATACAACAGTATTCCCGAGGCGGAATACTGTTGTCATATCCTGCGGTGGAGTGCCTAGTTCCTACCCAGATTTAAAGTTTTCGTGACTGCAGGGATCCGTACTCTTGGGTTCTTTCGGTAAAGTCACGTAGGCATAAAATGAATTAAATCACGACGTTTCGATTGCAACACAAGCAATCATCATCAGGTGGGAAAACCACGGCAAGAATTTTTTTTTCAGCAAAACATTTTCTTGCTGTGGTTTTCCCACCTGATGATGATTGCTTGTGTTGCAATCGAAACGTTGTGATTTAATTAATTTTATTTTAAACCTACGTGACTTTACCAAAAGAACCAAATAGTATGGATCCTACCTCTTTGTACTTGATAGAATTCAACATAAAGCAGTTAGGGAGGTTCATCATTCAGCACGCATTCATTTACTCCAGTCACTCACTCACCAGCGGCTGCTCCTTACCAGTCTTCTATCCCGACTGCAATGGTCACTGTTGCCGTCGATATTCGCCAATTGACTCCTTCACCAATGCTGAGGACTTGGTACCAGACTGACTATTTTGTTGCATCCAAACTGTGCTCGACCCCCACCACGCTGTAGGCCACAACACTTTTATTTATGCTTTTTCCCCTCAGACTGCTTGACCTTGGAATTCCCTCCCATCGTCTTTTTCCCCCCTCGACAGTGTTGTATGTCGCTCGCTGCTTGACAGTTTTAAAAAAAAATATCTTTGGGCCTGCCCTTGAAATAATTCCCAAAACACACACAAAGTCTGGATCGGTGTTGCAACTCCCCCGGTCAGCGCGCCCCCCCCCCCCCCAATTCTCTCCACACGCTGCTTTAACCGCCCATGGTCCCCGACGGCCGGCATCGTCGCGAGCGGCGCGCTTACCGTCGTGTACTTGCCGAGCTGACACAGTGACGGGAAGGTCTCCTGGTGGGCACAGCGGATCTTGTCGACCATCTGCTCCTGCTCGGGGCTCAGCTCGTAGCTGCGGGGGACGCTCTCCGGGCTACGTGCCACCACCTCCTTGCGTTTTTTGTTTCGGTCGTTCCTCACTGCTGCTCGTTGACCAGATAGAAACAAAAACAAGTGCACGCTTTTCTGTCAGCGCAACAGTCCGCGTGTCCAAAGGGCAAAGTTGGCAGAAACGAGTTAAAACTGCTCAAGGAGATAATTTCGTGAAGGTTGTAATTTACTTGTTTAGTTTCCGGTCAGAATCTGTGCGCCCATACATTTATTGGAGAGTAAAGCTCTCCTGTGGGATTTAAAAGATATTATATATTGTCCCCAAAGTAGAATTTTAGAACCGTTGACATAGAAACCATGCATGTGATATAAATTATCATAAAAATGTGAGTGTCAAGTTATTTTACACCCATATCCTTGAAAATTATTCAATCTGTTTTCAATAAAAAATGTTATTGAAATGCATTAAGAAGGAATATACAATTGCATCTTGATTAAATATGGGATATATGCACATTGTAATTATCATCATATTTCTTCTTGAGCATTTCCCTCTACACAACCATCACATTTGTATAGATTCCCTAGGCTTAAAGAAGCTCAAATTTAAAGCAGGTATTGAGCAGAAAAAACACGGACGTTCCTTTATAAATCCATACAAGCTTTGCTCCAAGCACAAATAAAACGTTGAAGAAAGGAATGCTTGATTGCACTTGCTTCATACAGGCCTGTTTAGTGCTACAATTACTCTGAACCTATTCTCCAGTCCACGTAGATAGTGGTTATTTAAAAAAGTGTACAACCTAAACACTTTCCTCCCATTCTGCTGATGGGCACAACGGATATTGTTGACCATCTGCTCCTTCACTGTGACAGAGCGATGTCGGCACTTGGCGTTTATGTTTGTCAGTGGAGATGCCAGTCGCTGAGGGTATCATCAGGCTGGCTGTTACACAGATAATTTGTGAGGATCCTGCCTGGTTCCTGTGATTAAGGTGTTGCGTTACATACATGGTCATATTTATGCACGGTATGCATTCTTTGTTTATGCGCTGATGGGTGGAGATGGACGTAAACGCATGTAAAATCAGTCATTAGCCTAGTGACCACTTTGCATGAGCGCCGCCGGCTTTGCTGACAAATTCCATGGAGTCCCCCGAACCACGGCCAAGTCAGTGTAAACACATCCTAAGATCACATTCTGCTGTCGAGCACGGACGGATCGGCTGCTTTTCGAGCAAAGGCCGCATTTAGAAAAACTACGGGGCAGAGCGCTTTGCATAAGCCGATTTAAAGTATTATCTGCTTAATACCCAGTGCATGTGGACGGCAAGTAGATTGAGCAAGGAATGAACTGGGCACTGCTCCAACCTTATCATATAAATACTGCATGGCATTTAAACAGTGCCAATTTATTTTCGTAACAATACCCTTGCAAATATGACATAGAGGGAAAATTATGTCTCTTCACCAAAACCAAAAAACTAGCGAAGTGGAAACCTTTGTTGAGGAGAATGGACACTTTATACTCTTGGTAGCACTGTCTTCAAAAGAGCGACATGCTTTGCGAACCCCCAGCAAATGGAGCAAGTGATGTTGCATAGAGGCAAACCTCATCCTTCCGCAGATCAACGGTTCTATTCGCCAATTTGATTGTTCAATTTTTTTATGTGCAGTCGTGTGTGTGTTGTTTATGTCATTTAGCAACATATTTGAAACATGGATTAGAAAAAAGTAACCAGTGAGTTGTGTGTCCCATTAATTGATAGTATTTGCAATTTACGACGTGCTAATGACGTGAATACGCTGAGTAAATGACTTGTGTTAGTTGTCTACCCACTATTCTCAATATTGGTGCAAGGAGATTAGTTTTGTCTGCATTTGAACATTGAGCGTTTTAAGTCTTAGTTCGATATGTAATTCATTGGATTGTGTTTTGTCGTTCTATGTGCGGTCCAAACCAGTTGGGATAATTGTTCGTAATTTAACCTGGTAAAAAGTCACTGAGATGCATTACCTCTTTAAAAAAGGAGACCTGAGTTTTAGTGAAAATAATATGAAAATAAACTGGGGCTTTAAAGAGTACTATACTCTGAGGCTTACATTGTTTACGTTGCTATTAGAATAATTATAACAAAGCGGTGGAAGAATGCGCTCACACGTAATTTCCAAGCAATTTTTTAAACTGCTCCGCAATGATTACACGCGGTCGCTGATTGCGCATAGAACGTTGTGTAAAGTATAATCAGTTAGAACAACATCGACATATTTTTCACTGCCTGGCCTGTGCATCCAACCGCCAGCCTCTTCTTAGTCAGGCGCAAAGATGTGGGAAAGGTTTTGAAAGACGTGAAATGCACGACCCGCCAGCATTGCCACCACCACCGCCACCACCTGCACGTACACCGGCACCTGCGTGGTGGGTACGCACGTGTGCCGGCGAGACACGAAAGAACCGAGTGGCCTCTCGTGGCGGCTGAATCATTTATGAGGGCCGCAGTCAGAGGTCAAATGATGCATGAACTGGGCAGCGGCAGCCGGGGGTCGGTAATTGGACTGCCAGACACAACCTCCGGTGGCGGGGAAGCCACGGGCGACATGAGAGGGGGAACGCGTGTGAAGCGTGCGCCGCTCGTTTATTGGACTAGATGAGGGGGGGCCGGGGGTGACTTGGAAGATGAAATAACAGCGAGGGCACCCCCCCCCCATCCCTTGCCCCCTCTCCTTCCACCAAATGGTTTCTGTGGTTTCACCCCCCCCCCCCCTTCGTGGTATTGGGTTGTTGAATTGACACCTTAATCGCTCATTGAATATCAATGTTCCATTGTTTACTTTACAGCCATGCTTAACTAAAAGTTGTTTGGTTGAACATCATTCCTGCAGAGACATGCTATGCACGATGATGTTATTGCACATCTCATGCATTTTTCAAGGCACCTGTTTTGAATCTGCAAATAGAACTCAACTGGCTGAAAAACACCTCGCCAGCATCATCATCATCATTGACGTACACAAAATATAGAGTATGCCAACTTTGATTTATGGTGGAAGTCAGCATAAATACAAGCTATTGATCAACAAAGAAGACGGCAATAATCCAATATGCACCTGATCATTTCTCATGACTGGCAGCACATGTTTATAGCATGGTAGAAAGCAGCCTCCAAATCTACATTACTGCCTTTTCTCTCAGCTCTAAAGAATGGCCATTGATTGAAACATCGTACATATAAAGCACTCTTGTCAATTCACTGCTGCACGGGGGCCTCCCCACGCCTTGTGTGTTGCAAGGATCATTTAACCATACTTCACCATCCTGGTCAGTGGGGGATGGTGGAAGCAGGGCTCATAGACTTTGGGAGCATAGTACAATACAACAATGCATTTTGCTGCCATTGGCCCCCGACCAAATCACTTGGAATTTACCCAGTCTCGTCGGATCATGGAACCCAAAGTTGGGTTGGGCCTGGCAAGTGCTTGGGATGGGCAACCACCACGCATGAAATCTGTACATGCGCGTATAATAAAAGAGTGTTCAGTGATGATGTGGCAAGGCTGTATAAAAAAAAATCTGTTTTTAACTCAGCAAGCACACTCCTCCCTGCCTCGGTGTTGCACTCACCCTCCTTTGACATGCCGACTTCGAAACACTTCTGCAGGCGGCAGTACTGGCAACGGTTGCGCGTGCTTTTGTTTATTATGCAGCTCTTGTCCCGGTGGCAAGTGTACACCATGTTTTTTTGGATGCTTCTGCGAAAAAAACCCTGCACGCAGGCCCGCACAAGCACGCACGCACGCACGCAGGGGTGAACATTTACACGCACACAAACTTAGAGACGCGTACGCGCGTAACACGTTCGCACGCGGGTGCACATGTACAAGCGTACACACATCCACACGCGTACACATTGCGTGCACGCGCACATGCATACACGCGCGTACGCATCCACGCACAGATCCACGCACATGACACGCACATATCTGCGCAGATGCACACATATACATACATTCACACATGCACACATACACACAACAGGTAAGCAAGACACAAAGACACGGGCATGCACACACCATTGTGTTTGTGTGTATGTGTGAAAGGACACAATAAATATAATTGGTTATACTGTAGACATTTCATACTGTTAACATGCCGGCTAATATCACTTGAATTCAATGTTAATTTTACGCAAGAAAATTCTGCTTGAGATTTTGAGTCCTAAAGTTAAGAGGACATATTACAAAGCATGGTGGATCTATTTGCTAGCTGAAATTGACAAAGAATTGATAATGATTATGATGATGGTAATACGTCTCGTGATGATACAAATTGTACATTGTGAATATTGTCATGCAAATGCATGTTATTGTTAGCATGCCCATCCAGAGCCTGTTATTTCTTGGGGGGGAGAAAAAATAAACCTGGACATTTATTTTAATGAAATAATTACTTTCCCTTATCGATTCGATGTGTGACCTGCTGCTGACCAGATCACACGGGTTCAGACAAGGTCATTGCTAAATGTTCACATGTGAACTAAACAAGCAAGCAACGGCGTCTGACAAAACAATGTGTTGGGGCGGAGGTTGTTAAGGGGCTGGCATCTGGAAGCACTGGAGGGCGATTACTACAGCCGGCTTGAAATTGCATAGCGCGGTTAGAAAATCAATAATGATGCTGGATTTCCTCGCGGTGTTACAAAGCTGTTACATTAGTACTTTGTGAGTTCAAATCTTTGCCTGAGGATTCATCTAAAATGAAATTGAACAGACTTCTCATTTCTTGGGGAAAGGGCCCTAAATACGTCAAGGCAGTTTCGACAAATAAATAAATAAATAAAGTGCTGACTGACAGGCAAAATTCTTGCTTTGGCTTAATGCATTCAACCCAAGGGAAAAACAGATCCAGAAAGCTTTTATTTCTTGACATTGCAAATGTCACGGGATGTTGCAGCTTCGCGCGAGCCCCAGCAAATGTATTTTTCTGATTAGCTCAGTTTTGTCCGCTTAAGCGTGTTGTTATACATTTGGCATTGTTGCCAGCAGGACACTGTGAGTGTCTTTGACAGGGGTAGACGTTGGAATGAAAGTGCTGCCACGCGGTTAACATATACCAGTCATGATGGACGCAGTCATCAGATGTACGTACGATTACTTTTGTGTGAGTCGTTTTTTATCAGCCTCTTATCAGATGCGGGCAGTTGACCACAACCAACTTCATAGAGCCAGTGCTGGCGGTGAGAAGGTGGCCTCGTCAATAATAAACAGGTGTGCACGTGAATTGGCCGTAATATATTTTCCCACCACTTGTTTGACTTTGGGACGCAACAGAGCGGTGTTTGTACAGGTCGGGTTGTATTTCTGCATGATCCTGTAACCGAGTGTGTATTTATGTTGAACTTCGTTCGCACCGTACGTAGCCAACCATGCTAATCGGAGGTGCAGGAGAAGGACAACAAACTAAACACAAAAAAGCAGTTCTAAGGAAATAAGTTGTCAATTTAGATGTTAAAGTGCATAGTTGCCGTGGCTTTCTAATATCGGAAGGAAGACTGTTCCAGACGGCTGCAGAAGCGCATCTGAAAGCACGCGATGCGGTGACCGTCTCTGTTCGATGGTTAGCTAAAAGCTGCTGCGAGGATGACTGGAGTGTGTGTGATTGGTTATGCTCCTTTGATGAGATCAGCAAGGTATTGTGGTTTATTTGTGGCCAAGCACTTTGTGTGCAATGAGTGCGAGCGTAGCTAGTTGTAAAACGGGTACCCCTACAAGCTTGGGCAGGACGTGTCGTTAGAAGGGACGATGGCCAGTGGTTGAGACTAGTAATAAAGTGGCAGAGAAAGGAGGGGACGCTCTATCTTATCGGTGCACCGAGGGGATAGAGCGTTGAGATCAGCTCACGTGCAAGTGCTGCACGGATGGTTGCATCACAGAACTGTAAGAGATGGCAATAGCTTGGGGACACCTTCATCTAGCAGTGGACTGATCATGGCCAATTATGATGCCTGCAAGGCGTACCGTCACATCCTCATCACAATGATCGTTTTCTTAAACTACCGTACAGAAAGTAAACAAAAAAAGTTCCCCCATTGAGCCTTACAAAATATCCTGGCGATTTTCGTGAGCACCTTTTAAAGCGGGTATGACACACAAGGGGTGGTACAGCTTACATTTACACCGAGCCACCTTTATATCTCTCGAAAGCCGACGTCCACACGCACACACACACAGCACTGGGTATTCTAGCCACTTACTGCTGAGTCGACCCAGCCACTCCCACCCACAAGATTTCAGCGCCTACACGAGGACAGCTGGAATCTACCTGCCACCCTCAACTGCAAAAACACCTCCACGCATGTGAGAGCGGGGAGGGCGACGCGTGGCTCCCGTCGTCAGTTGCCACCGCGGTCTGTCACCCACCAACGCACCCCAGTAGCCCAACGAGAACCTGGCCCTCTCACTCACCGGCCCATCTCTCCGCGTTCTCTCGCAGTCCTGCCTACAAATATTGCTGTAATTCGTTTTAATAACCGTCTCCTTGGCTGAGGGACGCAGGGTAACTGCATGAAATATTAAGACATTAACCCTTTTAAGCATAATCGGTGCTAACCGGCATTCATTTACAACTCCAGCTGATGCTGGAAAAAGCTTTAATCACAATCTGAGAAACCATTAGCAAGGCCTGGCCATTATCCCGTAAAAAACTGAAGGCCATAATCATTAACGTAATGCCGTTATGTGCTAAATGGGTACGCGGCGCTCATTTCATTTCTGTTTAATATGATAATCGCCAAGCGCAACATCTGCTGGCAAATGGTCTTTGCTTCCAAACCGTGTCTAAATGTTATGGAGGAAGAGGGAAAAATTGTCTTGTTTAGACATATTCCATTAAATCGGCATAGCAGCAGCCTTTGAAGGCGTGTTGACGGTCTGCCTAATGCGCGGCAGTATTTTTACAAACTCCCGCAAACGTTTCTAATTCTGATTGTTAAATCCTGCGCTGAATGATATGAGAGGCTATACGATACTTGGGGGTGCTTTTGCATTCAGTGTGCATGCCCAGGCAAGGACTCAGAACGCTAAGATAATGCGCACTGCTGGAGTGCGTAGGCTTTAATAATTATAAGCGCATAACGCGATAATAAAATGTAGAAAAATGATACCTAGCGAGTAATTTAGCAGATCACTGGACAACGTTTTAACATTCGTGGTTAGTCAAAGAGTCCTTCATTACGTGCTGTAGTTCACGGGCCATCATGAGCAGCAGTACTGTAGTTGTATTTAAAACCAATCTGCACCTCAAACATAACTTTGCATCTATATTGAAGTCAAGGACCATTTTAGTCGTATTTGCATCCTGGAAAAACTGTGTAATATGTTAGACCACAGTTTAGGACATATTCACTAACTTTTTTAATTTGAAGCACATTGTATAGTTCACATAATGCACTCGTTGTTGGGTTTTAACTTTTTTTTATTAGACATGACGGCCTTTCAAACTCATTAATTCTGCGTGCTTTTCACTGGCCCGCGTGATTTACTGCAGTGATCTGGGTATTTAAACGAACTGCTGAGCCTTGGTTGCTGCAGGGAAACCATCAGGAGCGATTATTTTCGTCCTCAATGCCGATAAACATCGGACCACCACAGAGTAATCTCTGTCATCAACTGCTTTCGCTTCGTAGGGAGAAGGGGGGGGTAGAAAGTCGGTATATGTCCAGATTCTTTGCATGTTGAATCAAGGATGATTGCACGTGTAGAAATCCCGACATAAGATACGTTGCCTGGCTTTATTTCCACAGCAAACAGAAACGTGGGTTAGGGACTGCATTGTTTTAAACACTGGCCGGTTTTAGCGCTGCATGTTAACAAAGCACCGACAAAAATGTTCCCCGAGCCTTTGAATGCAGGTGAATGTGGAGGACGATGGGAATGTCTTTCCAGACGCAGGGAAACAACTTGAACAAAATCATGAAAAGGATGGTGTGATGAGTGGCGCAGGTTACGGAGACAAGAATCAAAGTGGCATCCAGATGTCAGTGACGATGGGGAAGACGTGCAGCCAGATGGTGGGATACTGTAAGGGCAGACTTGCGAGGTCACACATTGCATATGCAACCGATGCCGAATCTAGCAGAAGGAAGCAACGTGGGATGCAGTGACGTCAATGGGATTCGTCGTGATGACCTCTTCACCTTCACCTTATTGTAGCATCATTTTGGGAGTCAGGGACCTTGTCAGAAGAACCTGTGTGTGTCAGTCTGTGCTGCAGAGCTGACCCATTCCCTCTTAAAGGTAAAGCTCTGTATGCAGGATGCGTCGTTATTAATTCACACCTCGCTCTGTCCGTACACTGCCAAACAAGATCCCGCTGCTTTTTGCCGACTTCTGTTAATCTCGACGTGTTTTTAAAATAGTATTTATTGCTGAACATTTTCAGTTGGATATCCTCTTCCAGACATCGCGAACCATTTACGCAAGGCAGGGGAATTGAAGTGTACATAAAGCATTTCACTTAACAGTAGGCAGTTTCAGTTGTCAGTTGCAATATCCTTCAAAAAATATAGTTTCAATCGCTTCTTTCAAACGCCTACCTCACCGCACGGGGAAGGCTCGTGCAAGTGTTTAACATCAGCCGTTAACTCGGCCATTCAAGCCTTTAACCAGGCCATTGAAAAGGCAGTGCCTTTCCCTCAATGGACAGATCAGATGGCAGGTTTGGCTCCCCTCGCTGAGGTGGCATTGTTTCGCTGTAGGGCCCTGCGTGCCTATGCAATGAGTGTGGAAAGGAATGTTGCCTCAGATAGGCATCTCTCGACGGCGGGGCACGTGCGGTTGAAATTCTATACCGCGGAATGGGTTCCATTTTCTAGGCATGGGAGTATTGTAGCTGAAACTCCGAAATACTGTTGGGAGAAAGCGAAGGGATTGTGAAATCTATAGCCGTGTGCCGGCTTTGTTGAGCACATTTCCCGCGTTAATCGGCTGTGACAGGTTTGGTGAAGTACACTCATGAGTCACCTGTAGCTCACGTGACCGCACAACACAACCTGGTTCTTCATGCACCAAACATTTCAGCAGACGCACTCGGGCGGCTTATAAATTAATCTAATTACCGTCCCCGGTAAACGTACAAACAGATCGTCCCAATTATTAATTTCAATGAGAAGCGCGCGCCATCTGTACCCTGGTCGTCTGTTGCTCGCCATGAGAGAAAGCAAAATTGGGGCGAGTTTGACGGTGGCCGGATACGGAGAGCATGGAGCTGGGTGGCCAAGGCCGGGTGTGGGGGGGGGTCCCACATGCGCATTAACCTTCGAGTGGGGGGATGCGCAGCGAGACGCATACCACCGTGAGCGGGAATCGAACTCGGTTCGCCGGGTTCGTAGCGCCGCCACCACGCGCACGACGCTCATTAAAGAAGTCACCCGCGCCCGAGCCTCCACGCTGACGTGACCTCATCAGTCAAAGGGCGCGTCCCCCAAGAGGGTGCCTCTCAGAGCCCCGTCCGGCGTGATGGAGCGATGGATCTGACGGGGCTGAGGGGAGGGGGCCGCCGACGGCAATAGAGGTGAAGGAGGCTGTGGCGACGGCCGTCCGGGAAATCAGCCCCAGGCCTCCTCCTCCTGCCTTGCCCACCACTTACAATCAGCACTGTTTGTTCTGGCCCACTCTTGTTATCTCAGCACTGGCAGATGGAGTACCGTTGTACCTAATGATATTGCATTACATTTCTGGTAAACCTCGCACCGTGACTCCCGAAGCTGCTAATGCTGCAGGCTATTAGAATTATTACGATCACATCTTACTTGAATCTCGAATTTGTTCTTTGAAACATTGGGCAATTGAGCGTGGGTACCCCCATCTCTTTTCAAGATGTCTAGCCATCGTGGAAGAGTAGGCCAAATACCCTCGAGAGTGGCTCACATCAGCTGTATCTAGTGGAGGCCCCTCGACCATTAATAACATGAGCAAGCAATTTGCAGGGCTGCACCTTCTTACCTTGTAATGAATCAAGACTAAATTACATTTTGTTTTGTTTTAACTGGATACTCATGTCAATAGCAATAAAAAACCCACAGTGTCACGTTTCGGCGCTGGCTGGAAGCTTTGGCAGCGATCAGAGCAGAGCGGTGCAAATCCGCCACCAACGATCATTGCAGTCAACGCCGTGCCACTGCGACACACGTTCCTGCACTGACAAGCGTGCGCCGACGCTGAAACCAAGATCCCTGCTCTGCTGGTACAGCAGCCCCCATCACTCACTACCACACCCTCATCTGGTCTGCTAGGCCATCTAACTGGAAACATCTCGTGGGTTTGGGTTGGCGGGCGGTCTTTACCATGGGCGTTTTTTCGCCCGCTCGATCACTCATCTCGGCGCTGAGCCGCACAGAGATGCAGGTGGTTTGACGGCAACGCCCGTTAGCAGCAGGGCAGTTGGCTCATTCTCCTGGCTTCATGCGTACGTATTCGCATACGTCAACAACGGCGTGGCTTCAGCCACAAAGAAGAAGCTTTCTAAAACAGTGCCGGCACATGGCGTACATTAGTCGATTCAAATGTTGAGTATATTTCTCAATCTTGATTTCAAGCTTTCGTGACTGCAGGAATCCATACTCTATGGTTCTTTCGGTAAAGTCATGTAGGTAGAAAAATGAAATAAAAATATTTTTTTGTTTTATTTTAAATTTCTCAATATTTAAATAAATGATATTTAACCCTCACAAGCACCATGTCCTCTGCAGTGGTCTGCTATGATTTATATGACTGCTGTGAAATTGTAGTATTTGAAGCTGTATCAACACATTTTTGCGGTTCATTCAAGTTCTACAATCACATTTAATTAAAATAAATCATTTTGGTTTTCTTAACTTACGACCAAGATAAACTAATATCATTATTAATAATGCTGTGCACATTCCAAATGGCACACTTCTGCATTGTGCTGTTTGTAAATTGGTATTTATATTTTTGGTTTTGCTTAAAAAAAATTTAAACCGATGTCTCCCTCGGAAACAAAGAGACCACTCTGGTGTTGTTGTGCTCATACCTGGTTAGAAATAAACAATCATCTATCTTTCTCTATCTCATCTATCTCTCTCTCTCCCTGTTGTGAAGGGGGAATATAAAAGCCCGTTGAGCAACGTAGCCAAAGGTAGACGGACCTAGAATGAGGAGAGTGGGTGAGATCTGACAAACGTCTCGAAATGAATCAGGCGATACGATGCTCAAAAGACAGACGGGAAAGGCAGGAGGGGAACTGTTCGTGTCCTGCAGTGAGGCACGTGTTTGTGGAAAAATAAATGTGTTGAAAAGTGGTGACACTGGTGCAGACAATTATCGTGTGTGACAACACGGCTGCACTGCATCAGAACGGGAACATCTGAGTGCTGACCCAGGTTACCAAGTGCGTGCTGGAGTAATTCTATATTTTGCACAGGCTGGCTTATGCCCTTGGCAGCATTAGTTGTGGTTGAGTCCAAATGAAGAGGATGCTAAGTGTATTTTTCACGTTTACTTTGGGATTACGTATCAGTACTGCTTCAAAGCGTTGTTTTTGTTTAGCCCTTACCAGGTAAGAGGAAATTAAGATTGTGACTTGTCTTTTGTGAGGAAGTCACAGGAAGTCTATTTTATTTTTTAAGAAAGCATGTATACACCGCTGTTTATATTGCGTCACTGAAAGAAAATCTAAAGTGATTTTATTGATCGCTCACATGTGAAATTACAAGAATGCACTGTCGAATTTAGCTGTATTTATATTTTTCTGCAGTGTTTGCGTTATTTAGACAGACATAGACTTTGCACACGTGTAAACTGCATCTTCTCAAGCAGAAAGCCACAGTCATAGTGTCATTTAAAATTCTAGCTGGTATATTCAATTAATGCTTGTTAGTTAAGCTAAATCTCTGTATTGAAATGCTTAAGACAGATTTTCCTGCACCACAAATCAGGTGTCTTTACATGTGCCATGATCAGATCAGAAAGATCACCGCGATCGTTGAGCAGCTTATGAGAGATTCAACGTAAATTAACATTGAGGTTAATGAATGACTCAATCAGCTAATGAAATTCCTACGCTATTTCTGATGGACACAATATCGCCATTAAAGAGTATGTCGTTGACCACACATCAGCGAATATAATTATTTGGTGATACTGCGTTGGCAGTGGTGCACGAGCATAATGTAGTAATAAAAAAACAACTCAACACATTACGCCTTATATATGTACGGTACAATAGGTGACGTTCTGGGCATTGGCCCTTCTTCATCGCATTATTTGTTTGTTTGTTAAGTGAGCGGCTTTCCGGAGGCGGGGTTACCGGGCTGACGATGACGGCACGAGGTGGAGGCTTTTTGACTCGTGAATCATTGACCGGGTTAACAGCACAAACCAGCTGCCCTCTAACGATCCACTTCCTTGGCTGTATAACCTGTGCTCTCCTTGTTTGTGTGGTCAGTGTCCGCATTCTCATTCAAATGAGCACGCAGTCGTCATATCTGCTGATGACCATTGGAGAAAAGTCTACATGGCTGTGACAGAGGGCCCAAGCACTGATGTAGTGCAATAATAATGTTATTGTGTTGGTTTTGTCTATTTGACCAAGGTAGTGCTTTTGCATAACGCTCTCACCATTGAACTGTAATAAAAATTATTCAACGACAAAATGAATAAGTGACGAATATATTACTTAAATTCTCCACAGCAACGCTTCGTGATTATTACGCGTTTTGTCGTCTTCAGCTAAGAAGGATTTCGCACATGTGCTGTATTAGCTACCTCATGGCACAATATCCGACGTTTTGCTCTACGTGCCAGGGCTTTCTTTAGCATACTGAAGTTTACACCATTGGAACCTCATTTGCCAGTAAAAAATATGATAATTGTTTTTTTACCCTTCTATCTGGCAACAAAACTGACACCTTTTTTACAAGGAGTCATGTTTGCATAGACCACAATACCTGCAGTCATAATGCAAACAAAAAACACAACTCTGAGTTAACTCTGATAATGTATGTTAACTCTGAGTTAACTCTGATAATGTATGCACTGGACAGTGCATACATAATCAGAGTTATGTTTTTTGTATTGTGGTATCGTGGTCTATGCAAACATGACTCCTTGTAAAAAAAGGTGTCAGTTTTGTTGCCAGATAAAAGGGTAAAAAACCAATTATTATACTGAAGTTCTTATTGAGTTTCATTTTAAACGTACAACCCATTCAATACTTCGTTTTGGTCACTGTAATTCAATCGTACCCTTCATACTTACAGGGTGAAAAAAATGGTTACAAAGTTGGAAAGAATTTAGATTCGTAAAGATACTTTTCCGAGTAGTTTCTGCAAAAGGAGGAAGGGCTTTAACACAGCACCAGCAGTGTGTGTGGATCAGTGCAGGGGAGGTCGATTGCCATCGTGTGACAGTGGCCATTTGTGCTATAAGACAATATTCACACGTCTGGCTGCAGGTGAATTCCTCGTCAGATGACCTCAGCCAAAGGAAACTCGTCCGTAGGTCTCATCAGTTTCTGAGCTGCAACCCGATCTCCCAATTCCCACTGAAACCATTCATCAGCGTTCAGGCTCTCCTTATCAGACTGGCTACAGCAGCTCATCCCCTCCGATAGGGCACACATTAAGTCGAATGACACCCGCGAAGCGCAAATACACAGCGTCGGCGCCTGTCACACATGACTGATGACTTAAAAGTGAACCGCTGTGGTCATAAACATATCTGCATATCGAGCATGCAGAAATGACACGCGCGGATCCCATAATCGCGAAAAAAGTTATACATTTTAAAGATAATAAAATTCAGCCGAGTCCGCGGTAGTAGGTGCTGTGTTATTTGCATAGATAAGAGTAATCCCCTCCTTATCTGTGGCCATTCATTCTCGGAGTAATTAGTGAAGGCAGAATGTAATTGTATCCCACACTTATCAGAGGCCAATGAGACATCCCAGGCTTGGGACGACACAGCAGTGGTTGGCTGCTGAGCCCTGCCAATAGTGGGGCCAGTGGAATAGCTGCCTGAGTCTTCTTGGTTCTTTCGGTAAAGTCACGTAGAATGGAAATAATTATTTCCAGATGAATCCCTGCAGTCACGAAAGCTTTAAATCGAAGCTGCCTGAGTGTTAAAGCTTCCACTCAACATTTTTCCGGGAAACATGTCAAAATGTGATGCGGTATATACCATGCAAGTGTAAAGTGCATTTATGCTGAAACGATCACGAGATGGTGCTCATCTCCCGTGGTTGACATTCCACATTCCTATGGCGAGGAGTAGTCACTCCACAGGACACCCACTGTTGGTTGATTGCCCACACATTGATACTCAATTTATTGGGAGGATCGGCTGATGCACAGCGGTGAAATATGTGCCTTGTACGAATTTGTTTACCACCACAGTGGCATAGCCATCAAGGGTGCAGGCGGTGCAACTGCACCAGCGCCCGTTTGGTGAAAGGATCCACAGGACAGATGGACCCAGACATCAGGCATTGGCTTCCGGTTGCCGAACGAATACTTTATAAGGTTGCATTCATTACACACAAAGTGCTTACCAAAAAAAAATGTTTTTTCATCTCGTCAGAGCATAAACCATCAAGCGAACGGCGATCCTCACAGTGGCTTTTGGCTAGCCATCGAACAAAGACGGTCACCGCATTGTTCGTTTTCAGATGCGCTTCCGCGGCCGTCTGGAACGCTCTTCTGATATGAGGAAGCCACCGGAGCTATGCACTTTAAAATTTACATTGAAAACTAATTTCTGCTTTTGTGTTTAGTTTGTTTTCCTTCCCCCGCAGCTCCGATTAGCGCGGTTGGCTACATACGGTGCGAAAGAACTTCAACATACACACAATCACGCTCCGTCACTGGCACACCGTGCCCATTCGAATGGCGCAGCGCGGTGTGGCTGGTACGAGGCGTGCTCCGTACCTTGCATCCCTCGCAAGAGCTCACTCCGTAGTGGTAGCCGGAGGACTTGTCCTGGCACACGAAGCATGGCTTGTAGGTGCGTGGGGGCGGAGGCGGCGAGGGGGGGCTGGGCAGTAGCTCCTCCGAGCCGCTGCTGCTGCTCTGCGTATCGATGGCTGAGGGATGAAACCACAGCGGGAGGAGGTGGTCAGTCGCTCACCCAGGCCGTCGTCTTTCGGGGAAAAATTTTCCGTGAGGCTTTACGTTCATGTCAGCATCTTTTTGTTGTCAAATAAAAGCAAGTTTTTTCATTTGTAGCAGAATATCTCACAATCTGGTACATTGTGAGTACCAGATTGTGAGATAGTTGTGTGTATCTCGAGAAGCGGCATTCTTTTTAAATTCTGAAAAACAAAACAATCTCTAAATAACACTAATGCGCAGACTATATAACAAACACATTTTATGTAATTATGACAATGACGCCAGTGTTAATGCCTTACAAACCGTTGGTGGGATATCCACCAAAATGAGTGTAATTATACACCGCTTAGAGACCACATGCAGGATAAAAGCCCCACTAAAAGAAAGGCCATATCTTTGCTGGCCGATGCATCACAAGACAAACACCGCCCATTCTTTACTTGGTATTTGTACTTTTGAATCCTCGCAGCTGACGCTACGTTGTGCCAGACTGTCACGACGGCACTTTACATGCAACCACGTGTAAACTAAGATAATTTTTACATTCCTTTTATGATCCCTCTAATTGCATGGGTTCTCCGAAGTCGAGCTCAATGTGGACGAGGCACGTAATTAAATCAAGAGGCTGCATGTGGCCAGCAAGGGAAGAACAGGACCCGCCGGGCGACTCCCATGAGCACCCATATGCCGCCACTGGCGCCGTCTCTACGAACTGTCTTGTTTGTGTTGGGCCTGGGCCACTGGCCTTCCTGGCCGCAGCCCCATCGTTGTCTCTGCTCACGCAGTCCCTCCGCCACGTCTACTCGCCTCCTCCATCTAACGCGTACCCCCCCCCCTCCTCCACACGGATCGGGAAGCGAACAAACCTCACCAAATTTGTTAAATTTCGATTTTAAGCTTTCGTGACTGCAGGGATTCATCTTCTTGGTTCTTTCGGTAAAGTCACGTAGAAGGGAAGTCATAAAATAATACAAATAAAACATAATTAAATAATTCTCACGACGTTTCGGCCACAACGCAAGCAGCGTCCTCAGGTTATTTTATTATGTTTTATTTTTATTATTCTATTACTTCCCTTCTATGTGACTTTACCGAAAGAACCAAGAAGATGAACCTCACCAAGGCTCGCAGCCACCCAAACACCCATGGCAGTGAGGGTATCTCGACCTCGCCGTGCGTTGCGTTGCACCGCTAGTTGAGTAGATAACCATGTGTTCAATAAACCCTCGGAGCCAGGATGACCGTCCAACTCCGATCGTCATTTATTGATTGTAACAGGTAAAACTGGTGAGAAAACACAGATACAGCATCTGTTATAATTCGGAAACACCCACACAATGAACACCACAGCATCAGAACATTGTCTCAGATAACAATAGATCCTGGAAGGACCAGGCCCCCACATTACCCCTGAACAACTAGACAAAGGCACAAGCTGGTGCGTTGCATACAGGCACATAGTGTAGTCATCCCACTGCACCCCAAATGTACAGCATTACACTTAACACTAAACTGTGGATGAGATACTTCGTCATCACTCTCAGGATCGCAACATAGGCACAAGTCTGACTCGACCTACTAAATCACAAGTAACATCCACAATAAGGAACGTCACAGGCTTCGTTACTAACTAGGCCTCGTATTTACTACAACAACTTAACGGCACCATAAAGGCATTTACATTGCTATAACGGTCATTCCAACATTACAACAGCATTTCCAATATTATAGGAATATAAACAACTTACAGATAATGCTTCTTAAGCTCCCACAATGGACAAGTGCAGCTGTGATCTCACTGAGATGCGATGCGTGCCGCCATCTTGACTTATCTGTGTAATGGCTGACGCCCGCGTGGTACAGTGGAAATCTAACATCGTCACTTCCTGGTCACGTGACCAACATTAGCATCAAAAAACAGGAACTTCCTGTGAACACACGCTCCACATCTGCCGTGAGGCAAGACACTCCCCGTCTGGTATCTAGGAGATACCACCATTTATTTCCTATCTCATAAACAAGTGTATAACAACTTCAACGGGTCGACTTATTTGTCCATATCTTTGCGAGAAAGAAGTAGTACTATCTCGACTATGGGCCTGATGAAAGTTCTTGCGACACCTTGCTTCGCAATCATAACCTCGACCTTTCGAACTTTTCCATCGGCACTTGGAATCGACTTGAGGATGCGGCCCATTGGCCACTCATTCCGTTTGGCTTGGTTGTCCTTCAGTAGGACGAGGTCGCCTTCTTGGATGTCTGGTCTATTAGACTGCCACTTGTTGCGCACTTGGAGTGTCGTAAGGTACTCGTTTTTCCAGCGACGCCAGAACGTGTTCGTGAAGCTCTGCACTTGTCTCCATTGACGTCTGTAGAGGTCTGCAGTGCTGGCCTCCTCGGTAGGTGCTGTGAGCACATCTGTCTTCTGGGTAAGAAGTGTAGCAGGAGTCAAGATGAATGGTGACTCCGGGTCGGTTGAGATGGGGATCAGGGGTCTTGAGTTAATTATGGCTGAGACCTCGGCCATGAGAGTGGTCAAGACCTCGTGAGAGAGCCGTGTGGACCCGACATCACATAGCATGGAGTCGAGAATGCGTCGAGCAATCCCGATCATGCGTTCCCAGGCTCCACCCATGTGCGAAGAGTGGGGAGGATTGAAGATCCATGTGCAGCCTTGGTCACTAAGGTATTTCCTGACAGAATAATCTTCAACATTCTCCGTATTGATCTTAAGCTCTTTACATGCTCCTATGAAATTGGTTCCACAATCAGAACGGAGTTGCTTGGCTGGCCCTCTGATGGCGAAGAACCTCCGGAGTGCATTTATAAAGCTCGAAGAGTCCATGGACTCGATGACTTCGATGTGCACTGCTCGTGTACTCATACAGGTGAACAGCACTGCCCAACGTTTGCTGTTCGCGAGCCCTCCTCTGGTGCGGCGGGAGATGACTGTCCACGGTCCGAACACGTCAATCCCTACAGAGGTGAAGGGAGGTTCCACACTGAGTCGATCGGCTGGGAGGTCTGCCATTTTCTGTTCTTCCTGTTTTCCACGTAGCTTGCGACACCGGATACACTTGTGGATTGTGCTGGCGATGCACCTCTTTGCTCCAACGATCCACAGCCCTGAAGATCGGATTGCTCCTTCTGTGAAGTGCCGACCTTGGTGCTTGACCTTCTCGTGGTAGTGGCGCACGAGTAAGATTGCGATGTGGCTCTGGCTTGGGATTATGAGGGGGTTTCGTTCATTCTCATCTAATTTTGCATTCCCTAGCCGACCACCGATCCTGAGCAAGTCGTCTTTGTCCATCCCGGGGTTTAGCTTCCTGAGGGTGCTGACCCGAGGAAGGTCTTCTCCCTTGTTGATGGCCTTGATCTCACTTGCATAAGCTGCCTGTTGCACACAGCGGAAGATTGATTTCCTTGCTCTGGAAAGCTCGTCTTCAGTGCGTGGCACTGTGCAGTAATGCCATCCATTGCAGCTACCAGTGGTGCCTCTCATCGGGCAATGGAAGCAGTCTGCGATATGCGTTAAATGTGCTATCGCTCGCACGAGCGTCGTCCATTTCGAGAAATGTTCAAAATGGTGTGGACTCAGTGGACTTCTCGGTCGCACATTTGTTACGAAAGTTGTCACTAGAGGACGAATCTCCTTGTCGGACTCGGGCTCTAAGAGTCCAAAGGTCTCCTTGGTAGTACATGGGCCAACGTCACGTCGTAACAGGCACGCTGGACCCGTCAGCCAGATTGTTTGATTCAGCAGAGATGCAGGGACGGACCTAGTCGCGAGATCTGCTGGATTCTGGTCAGTTGGAACGTAATTCCATTGCTCCGGCTACGTCGATCTCCTGATGCGCTCCACCCGGTTGCTGATGTAGGTGTAGAACCTTCTGGTTTGGTTGTTTATGTAGCCTAGTACGACCTTACTGTCCGTGTAGAACTTGACCGCGTCCAGTTTGACGTCAAATTCGTCTAAGATCAGTTCCACCACCTCTGTAGCAAGAATGGCTCCACACAGCTCGAGCCTTGAGATGGTATGTTCCGGTTGTGGGGCCTTGCCGTGGAACTCCTTCCAGAATTCCCACTCGGACGATAGCTCCGAGTCGAGGAACGGAGAGGCCAAGGTCACAGCAACCACCGCCACGACCACCAGCAGAGCGACGAGCAGCGGCTTCACCTTAGTCTTCTTCCCGTCAGTCAGGACTGGCTTGGAGAAACGTGGAGGAACAAACTCCAACGAAGACGGTGGATGCACAAGCGAAGTCATGGTGGTTTCTTCGTAAGTCTGCACGGTACAGCCTTGACTTCTCTCGCCGAGTTCCTCTTTCAACGTGAAGTGGTTGGGGCACGGTTTGAAGAGCGACGTGCGTCCATTCGTGAGCACACTCGTTCTGAATGTGCTAATGTGGTCTGGTTTGTGTATTCCCTTCAGACAAACGTCACCTACGATGACCCATCCTAGGTCGAGTCTCTGGGCATAGGGAGCGTCGTGAGGTCCATTGCGTTGGTCGCGAACCTTGTGGACTCTCAGCATGTCCCTGCCGAGCAGAAGTAAAATCTGTGCCGCGTGATCCAATGGCGGGATGAACTCTGCTATGGGTTTCAGGTGTGGGTGGTGACGTGCAACTTCGGGCGTGGGAATCTCACTCCTGTCGTCCGGTATCTCGTTGCACTCTGTCACCGTAGGAAGGGCTAGCTTCATGGTGCTATCTATGGTTTCCACCATGAGGCCGCTCGCTCTTCTTCCCGCTGTCTCCATCAGTCCTGAGCATATTCTGAGCGTGTATGGAAAGGAATTCCCACCTACACTTAGCTGATCAAAGAACTCTGACCTTGCCAAAGACCTGTTGCTCTGGTCGTCCATTATGGCGTACATCCTTACTGCCCCTTCAGGATGTCCTTTGGGATAGACTCGGATGAGGCATATCTTTGAGCAAGATCTTCCTTTGAAGCCTTCTCCACAGACTTCTGTGCATTTGGTTGTGATTGACGAAGTGAGTGCGGCGGTCTCGCCTTGCTCCCCGCCGTGCTCTGCTTTGGGATCGGAAGCCTTAGTGCTACTGGGTTTCGAGTAAAATGTGTGCAGAGCAGTTGCGTGTTTGTCGCTGCCACATTCCTCGCACTTGATATTTGCCTTGCAATTCCTTGCAAGGTGGTTTGTAGAAGCACAGCATTTGAAGCACACTCCAAATTCTTTCAGCATGTGCTTCCGCTCTTCCAATGGCTTCCTCCTGAACTCATGGCATTTCTGGAGGGAGTGAGGTTTATCATGCAATGGGCATTGCTTCTCTGGATCCTCTATCTTTTTCTTTGTGGTGGTTGCCTGGACGGAGTTTGCGAATGTCGCAGGAGAGACCTCAGTCTTGTGTACGGAAATTGGCACTCTCGCTGTTCCTCGTTTCGCCGTTGTCCTTTCCATTTTTGGGAGATCTGGACTGGAAATCCCCGTGGTGCCAAACATGAAACTCGGGTCATTTCTAGTCTTAGCCAGGTTGCGGATAAACTTTGAGAAAAAAGAGAATGGGGGGAATGCAACCTGATGCTCTGACTTGTATCTTGAACCCGCTGTTCTCCATTTTTCCTGCACGTCAAATGGCAATTTCTCTACGATGGGGTTCACGCCATGGTAGGTATTCAAGAAAATGAGACCTGGTAAGTAGGGATCAGCCTGGGCTGATTCAAGCTCCATCAAAAGATCTCCAAGCTCCCATAACCTTTTATTGTCTCGACCAGAGATTTTTGGAAAGTTCTGCAACTTCTTGAAGAGAGCCTTCTGAATGGTTTCTGGGCTACCATAGCACTCCTCGAGCCTCTCCCACACCGCATGCAAGCTTGAGGCGGGGTCGTCAATGTTTGCTGACCGGATCCTCTTTGCGTACTCTGCAGATTCATTTCCTAACCATTTCACCAACAGGTCGAGTTCTTCACTTGCAGAAATGTCTGCATTTCGGATTGCATTCCTGAAGGTAGATCTCCAGGCTCGATAGTTCTCAGAGTGGTCATCAAACTTAACGAGTCCTGTGTTGATTAGTTCGCGGTGAGCCAGGTACCTAGCAAAGTCTCCTAGTCCTGCTGATCCAGGGTGTGTCCATACTGGCGCTTGTGAGGCGGCATTATTGGCTGTATTGTCTAGCATGCCGTCATTTGCCATGGCGTTGGACTGTGGGCCCAAAGGGTTTCGATCACGTTGGCTGGATCCCCTTATATGACTGTCTGGAATGTGGGTCTGACTTGGTGCATCCACGTCTGACCCCACGTGTGCGACGCTGAGTTGGCGACTAGCTGCCAGGGCAGGATATGCATTTCCACCATTCCTGTAGACAGCATTCATGTTCATTCGGTGTGGAGATGGCGATGCCTGAACGTCCACCCTTTGTTCAGTATCGTTTGGTGGAGGAGCATTGATACATTGTTCAGACCAGTCCAAAATATTTTTTCTGGTGAGTTGATCACGGTCCTTGACAGGTATCTGAGTGCCAAACTCACTCCAATTCTCTTCCTTATCCAGGTTGGCTGCTGCCTCGAGCACCTCTGCCTGGGCCATTGCAGCAGCTGCTTCCCTTTTGAGTTGTAGGGTGCTTAACTTAGCATCCAGCTCAATGTTCTTCCGCGTTGCGGTAGCCACTAATATACTCTCTTGCCCTTCAAGCTCTGCTTTCTTCCGTGCAGCAGTAGCCACTAATATACTCTCTTGCTCTCGTGCGGTAGCAGTTGCTAATATACTTTCTTGCTCTGCGAGCTCTGCTTTCCTCCGTGCGGCAGCAGTTGCTATGGTTGCTTCTTCTTGTATACGAGCCCTTTCAATTAGCATGGCTTCCTCTTCGGCCATGTAGGCAATACGGGCGTTTGCTGCTTCTGCTGCGGCGCGTGCCTGAGCTGCTGCCATACCAGTAGATGATATATGTGAGTGTGCTGAGGCTTTAGATCTTGTGGTGGACCTAGATGAGACAGAGTGCTGAGATCGTGTCTCTCTTAAGCCCTCCACACGGTCCATTGCATCTTGTATCACTGCCTGCACATTATCATCGAGCAGTTCAAGGAAGTGCTCTTGTCTGCGCACTCCCTCAATGCCCTCATCTGTTTTCACCTTCATCAGGAGGGAGATGTATCTATTTGCCAGGAGCTTGTAGCTTGAGCTGCTCACATTCACTCGCTGGATGGCCCGCTGAATTGAGGCCACTGTGTCTGAGGCATTTGAAGCTTCAGATAAATCTGCTTCAACCCGGTTCCATGCCCGTTGTATCCTGGCATCCAGGTCCTGTTTCTCAGCCTCATAGCTTTCCAAGGCCCGTTGCGTCAACCTGACCTCCCTCTGGGGCCTTGAACTCCCTTGGTCCTCTTGAGGCAGGATGGGAGATCCTGGATTGCTTGGTTCACCTTCTTCAGCATCTCTCCCTGCTGAACTGTGGCTTTCCATGCTGCGATGCTTGCAGCACGATTTTAATGTAGACTCGTTGCAGAGCTCCTTGCTTGTTGCAGGCTGACTGCAGGGCTGGCTGCAGAGCTGGCTGCAGAGTTGACTGCAGGGCTGGCTGCAGAGCTGGCTGCAGGGCTGGCTGCAGAGCTGGCTGCAGGGCTGGCTGCAGGGCTGGCTGCAGAGCTGGCTGCAGAGCTGGCTGCAGAGCTTCTTGGGAGCTTTAAGAAGAGTATCTTTTTACTATCTCGGCCTCGCCGTGCGTTGCGTTGCACCGCTAGTCGAGTAGATAACCATGTGTTCAATAAACCCTCGGAGCCAGGATGACCGTCCAACTCCGATCGTCATTTATTGATTGTAACAGGTAAAACTGGTGAGAAAACACAGATACAGCATCTGTTATAATTCGGAAACACCCACACAATGAACACCACAGCATCAGAACATTGTCTCAGATAACAATAGATCCTGGAAGGACCAGGCCCCCACATTACCCCTGAACAACTAGACAAAGGCACAAGCTGGTGCGTTGCATACAGGCACATAGTGTAGTCATCCCACTGCACCCCAAATGTACAGCATTACACTTAACACTAAACTGTGGATGAGATACTTCGTCATCACTCTCAGGATCGCAACATAGGCACAAGTCTGACTCGACCTACTAAATCACAAGTAACATCCACAATAAGGAACGTCACAGGCTTCGTTACTAACTAGGCCTCGTATTTACTACAACAACTTAACGGCACCATAAAGGCATTTACATTGCTATAACGGTCATTCCAACATTACAACAGCATTTCCAATATTATAGGAATATAAACAACTTACAGATAATGCTTCTTAAGCTCCCACAATGGACAAGTGCAGCTGTGATCTCACTGAGATGCGATGCGTGCCGCCATCTTGACTTATCTGTGTAATGGCTGACGCCCGCGTGGTACAGTGGAAATCTAACATCGTCACTTCCTGGTCACGTGACCAACATTAGCATAAAAAAACAGGAACTTCCTGTGAACACACGCTCCACATCTGCCGTGAGGCAAGACAGAGGGGCAGCTGGCCAATTTGTTGTCCACAGCGAGCGACTGTCAGCCTTTTTATACGTTCAATACTAACCTTTTTTTTTAAATACAGAAGTCGTTAATAAGTCACTCGTCTTGCAACAAAGTGTTAAAAATGTCTCGTCGGCCTACTCATCAGTTGTTGAATAGCGGAATAGCTCTGTGAATGTCACCGCAGCTCGCTGTTCAATGCCAGACACGAAGGAACAGCTCTTTTCAACGGTGCAGCGGGTGCAAGTGAGTCGCATCCTTGCCCTTGCGGGGGCTCAGAATCTGAATATTTATTTATAGCTATGAATCTGATGAGCTAGAAAGCTCTTTTATAACATGACCTGTTAGGGGCGTAGCGTTCTGCACACATCTCGCACGCGTTGCTTCGTCTTGCACTCACGAGGTGCAAAACGAGCTGATTCTGTGCCTTGTTAATGTGCGGCAGCCAAAAGCCTCAGACTGGGCACGACAACCACCACAACTTCCAGATCTAATCTCTCCCCCCCACCTTCTCCTGCTCTTACGGCAACAACCACATGCTGTCGTAATGGGGCTGTTAAAATATCAGAATATTATCGCAGCATGATGTGGAAGTTGGAATGGAAGGGGGGGGGACCGTCCCTGAAAGCACAGCCTCCTGGCTCAAACTGTGCGATGTTTCACCCGTCACCATATGCCTCGTATCCTGGAGTGGGGGCTCGGTTCCTTTTTTTCTTTTGTGAGGAAGATCAGAGAGGGCTGGGTAGTAAAAAAGAGGGTTATTTACAGCCCTCTCTGAAGCTCTCTCTGGCACGGGGATGTAAGAGGGACCCACACTCTCTCCCTCCTCTTGGCACTCAGCGACGTGAAATGAATGAGCAGCCGAGGAAGGCAGCCGTAAGGAAAGCTGACGCATTGCAACTGAAGGGGCCGTTGTGTTCCACATGCAAGGACGTGTCCCTGTCACGCGATTTTAAGGCGTTCTAAACATTTCCTTCGCTAATACCACCGCCACAACCACCGCCACCATCGACAGATAGCCTCCGCTTAAATCAATACAGGCAAAGCTAATTCGTCACTGCCTGCTCATTGGTTTTTCAATTCTCTGCATCCAGGGCACAAGTAAATGCTTACTTTATAAATGTTTAATTAAAGAGTTACACATTTCATTCCGGAGACCAGCAAAACGTCGTGAGGGCCGCAGGCTTTTGAGATCATGTGGGGCTGGCGGCCACATTACAACAGGCAATTACTTCTTCTTGGTTCTTTCGGTAAAGTCACGTAGAATTGAAATCATAAAATAATAAAAATAAAACATAATAAAATCATTCTCACGACGTTTCGGCCACAACGCAAGTAGCCGTCCTCAGGTGGAGAACAGGTCTGTTGAGGCAATTACTTTTGCTGCGTGCGGTGAGAAACCCGAGAAGGCGAAAGGACGCGACATGAAAAGGAGAGACTTCACGCGGCGTGCATCACGCAGCTGGAAAACGCCTCGCCTGGCCACCAAACTCGCTGCCTGCCCGCGCGACGGTGACTTAAGCGAGGTGACATTCAGGGGATGAGGAATTGTGTCGGGAAATGGGCTTCAGTGCTCATAATTGATATATTAAACCGTAGGTGGTCTGCTGACAATTTTTTGACGGTTTCAACTCGCGTGCATTTGCTTTTGTCTGCAGTTTAAACGAGAACAATGGCGTGCGCAATTCACGTGAGTATGTTTTGACAAACGCTGATTGCGTTTGTCCACGACAAATTACCTGGAACGGGCAACATCAGGATATGGACCGTAATATCGCAGAGGCTTTTGACCACAATCATATTCTGTGCGTAATTCATTCAAAGTCACTCTTAGAGCTCCCCTGCGGTCTAGATATGCAGTGCATCATGAGTGATATAGTTGAAAGGGCAATTTTAAAAATGCTCTGCCATTGCTCTTGTTTTGCACGCAGCTCGTTTGATTAAATGCCGCATTTGACGGTCAAACGAAATCGGAATTAGTTGCGTGCACCGGCCGTTTCCTTATCCAACCCTTCTCTCAGCACGAAGTAGAAAACCCTCCCATCCCTGCCCAATCCAAGCTCTCTGTTTGCTCTTAGGCTATGAAAGAACCTCCACTTGAATTAAAATCCTTGAAAATCTTAGAGATGTGCGATTCAAGACGCCCACTGTAACTGGAAACCGTAAATCTAAAAAAATGAAACTCTCTCTCAATCAGAGGTAAAAAAAGAAGGAAGACCAAATGAGTTTCAATGATAGGATCAGATTGATGGCCACCAATTTAATTACATTCTTAAATCCCCATCTACTTTGCATGACAAACAGATCATGATTTATTGAACGGATCATGAATTTTACATCACCGCATGTGTTAGACGGTTGTACTTATCCCTACTCTGGGCCCAGGACATGCAGTGTGCGTGCATAAGCGAGACATTATTTTTAGCAGGGACACAATACCCGGCACACGATCGCGTCCAGCATGACATAAAACATGCAGTACATTACACATTGCCAGAGCTCAAACAAGCATGCACAGGCACAACCGCCGCCGTGTCCAAAACATAGCCAGCACGGAACCTGTTTCGTCAAGAAGAAACATTCCTTCCTAATACAGAGACAAACTCTATTTACTGAACACAGTACACCAGTAATATGTGCACACATTACATGTGGGCATGTGTGTTTGGGCATGTATCTATATATTTAAGTGCACATGAACTTGAGACTTGGAAAAAAAAATTCGTCTATTGTCTGCAAGACCAAGGCTCATTGTAGGCGGGCCTGTAAGCGTGACCTTGGTTAAAGGTGGGGGTACACACAATATCAGGGGAGGGCACGGCGCAGTCAATGTTAAACACACTTCATGAATGTTGACTATAAGAATTGAGATGGAGGGGGGGGGGTCTAAGATCTCAACGGACCTGGGGGGCTCAGCCACCTACAGTTCCCCCCTTTCCCCATTCAATACATAACAGCTAAACAGTGTGTCACGTGAGAAAATTAAAGATGTCAACTATTGCCACGAACACACGATTCATCCCTTGTGAGCTATAACAATTCGCAACAATGCTGTCTATGGCGTGGCCTACTTAAGGAAAATAAAAATAAACATTTCAACAACAACAAAAATAATAATGATGACACAGTTTGATATGCTTCTCCGAAGGTCTCTTTGCCTACCGAGCAGTTCATACAACAAGCCCGCACGCAGTGAAGTGCGCATGGGGAGGGTGGCCAGTGTTCGTTTTAGAGTGCCATCACCAGTACCAGAAGCAGCAGCAGTGACAAAACCCTTTCCTGTGGGGAGGCTGGAATCAAACGGACGTCAACAGCCATGTGTGTTGAGATCAGACGAACGCGTGTAAGCGTTCGCACTCCGGCATTGTATACCCCCCCCCTACGTCCGTGGAAAATTCAAAACAGCACCTGGCGAGCTGCGGTGAGGAGAAGAATGAGACACACACACACGACACAGCCCCCAATGTGCGTGTTGATGTCTTACGCACCCCAAGAGTGCTGCGCTCACTGTTTCGGTATTCATCTTGAGACAGACAAAAACGCATTTAAAGCGACATGGCCATGAAGTTTCAAAAGGAGGCAGCCAAGGTGAGGGAGATGTACAATACGCACCCGTCACAAAAGCACGCCCTTTCTCCCAGCGTTGGCATGTCGAGCCACATAACCTCTTTTTGCACGAGCCAGGGGATGTTCTAAAATGAGATTCTTTTTTCATGCTGAAGTGGGAAATGCAGTGCAGCGCGATAGTGTTGTGTGGTTGAATTGCATATTCTATTTTGATGAACTTGTGAGGGCGGAACGATGGTGCGGTGGTCAGCGGACTGCACTGTGAGCCCAGCAGCCTCAGCTGGTCATTCGGCTATGGCTAATATCAGTGACGATGGATATGATGATTGATACGTCATTACAGTATCTGCACGTGGGATTTCTGCAGTGCACGTGGACACAGTGAGAAAGCGGCTACACAGCGCACACTGAAGTTGACTTCGCACCACAATTTTGCAACCGCACGTAAAAAGGCAAGGCACTCACAAGGGACTGAGGTTACACAAAAGCCAGTCACGCAAAGCATCAGTATATTCTGGGCCTCATTGTAAGATGAAACATTGCCACACTGCTTAAGTTGATGTGTGGCGATGGACCTCTATTAGAACAAATCAGTTGCGTTTCTGCATATCACCCACCAGCTGAGGCAATGGAAGATGCCGTTTGCTCTCAATAGAAGTAAATAGTGGTTGGCACATGAAAAGCCTGGCCCCTGTCATGGAAGTATGTAATTCCCACCACTGGCTCTGAGCCACCAACAGAGATAAGCACTGCACCGACAATCATCAGCACAGAGACACCCTAACTCTGTGGTTTGGGGACTGTACTATGAACCCAGCAATCTTATCTTCTTGGTTCTTTCGGTAAAGTCACGTAGAAGGGAAGTAATAAAATAATAAAAATAAAACATAATAATTTATATGTTTTATTTTTATTTTTTTTATTATTTTATTACTTCCCTTCTACGTGACTTTACCGAAAGAACCAAGAAGATGAATCCCTGCAGTCACGAAAGCTTTAAATCGAAATCCAGCAATCTTAGTTGGTTTTCCGACTACGTCGAACATCAGTGGCGATTGATATCTGAACCAGTGCTGGTCCTCCCTTTACCAACCTGCAACAATCATCGTGGTGAGGTATGTTTAAATAACCCCCATAACCCCACACAGCACGGGGAGGCATTCATCCAGCAGTGGACTGACAACGACGGGCTGTACCTAATTATACGGTTGAACTTGCCCTGACTATAAGTGTACAAGATGGTTAGTTCACATTTACGTAGGGCCTGTGCAATGGCCTGTTGCAGACATTCATGGTTAGCATCCAGTGGCTGCCCTGGTTATTACTGCAGGTCTAATAAACGAAAATATGTCCCGTCTGCTTCACTGTGAACATTAAAGATCTCGTGACGTCGTTCGCAAGAGGTAGGCCATCGTCTGCCGGCGTCATGGTTCAACTTGCCAAATTTGGAAATTATCTGCAAATTACTAAATTGGTACATAGCAATCATTGTTCCCTCCTGCAAAAACTTTGCAGGACCCTCCTGAAAAAGTCATGACACTCAGTGAAGCGTTCCTGGGTTAAAAAGCGTAGTGATATTCATAATATTGGATTGGGAAAAATCTATTCATATGCTTTGGCACTCTGTCATTGATCTCGATATCACTGTATTACCAATATCTCTGTGAAAGGCAGTCCGGCGACGTAGCATATGTATAAACCAACAACAATAGGAGTGACAGAAAAGCAAGCTGCAGCAGTAGCAGCAATAAACATAAAGCATCTAGAAGTAATTTTAGAGCCAGCAGGGGACAGAAGTAGTGACACAAACGGCAAAACAGCGATAGCAGGAAACAGCAAGAACCAGAATTATTAGAAAGGAATAAAAGCAAGGTCAAGAAGATAACAAGCGAAAATTATACCAAAAAAAGCAAACTGCAGCAGAAGTAACAGCAATTTGCAGCAATCACGTACGAGCAAAATAAAGCAACAGCCGCAGTAAGAGCAACAGCAAGTGACAAGACCCTGGAAGCAACAGCAAGTTGCACTCGTGGTGACAGCAACATCAACCAGCAGTAACCACAACGGCATCAGAAACGGGTTTGTTGTCCTTCCCCCGCACCTCCGATGAGCACGGTTGGCTACGTACGGTGCGAAAGAGAGTTCAACATACAGCACATGCACAAAGCGAGTGATAACACGAGCAGCAGCAGCAGCACTTACACTGGGCTCCTTCTCGCTGTACCCACTCGGCGTAGGGCGCCGGGCTGTAGAAGCCGCTGTGCGCCATGCAGGAGGGCGGGCTGCGTGTCCTAACCACACCACCACCACCACCTTCTCCACCTACTCCACCACCACTGCCACCAATGAACGTGTCCTTCAGCCGGTGCTGCTGCTGCTGCCGCCGCCCTTGAAGGCCCGGCAAGGCCTCCATACAATCGTACATGGCTCTGGTGGTCCGATTGCTGGCTCCTTGTTGGTGAGATGTTGGAGTTGAAATATTGAGTTTTCTCTGCGTCTCTTGCCCACTGTGAGCGGCGATGAAGAAGCCCGCTCTCTCAAAAAGTCCAATGGAGTCAATTACCTTCTGCTATGTGTATTCTCCTTTGATAAGCGATGGCTCTATCGCCGAGAGCTCGTAGATGTGCGGAAAGGTTCGTGAGGACTTGTGGTTGTTGATGATCCTGGTCCTTGCTGGCCGCTGGCAGGATTACATAAGCGATGGATGCAGCGAAGAAGTTTCAGATAAATCCCGAGCCAAGCTTATTTGGCATTTGATCTCAACGTGCTGACATCATACTGTAAATAGCGTTCCTCAGCACGCTTGCATGCCAGCTCTCTCTCTAAGTTTCGAGGACCTCTTTAGTTTACAAACGAAAATCTCAACAACGTAAAAAGGCCTCCTAAACTGCCGTTTAATGTTACGTAGAACTTATCACTGGCTGCCAAGTTATCGCAGGCAAATGTTACGTTCTGGAACAGAAGACGCTGGGATATTATAAAACGGCTTTGCTAAACAGTTGTAATATTTACGTTTAAGATCAATGTTACTCTAACGAGCGCAGTTTTCTAAGCATCTTCAACCACGTAACGGGGACAATGATGCATCACAATGAAGGCGCGAACACTTGAAACGTCGTGATGACCAAAGCCCCCTTGTTCTCTCGCGCCTCGGGAGATGGATTCATCAGCTCGCCTTGCTCACCTCGTCCCAGGAGCCAGAGTAGCAAGTTAGGTCTCACCTCAACCCCGAAGACCGCGCCAACTGATCTCAAATGTCCCCGGTTCCAAAACCTCGCCTCCACGACCTCGCAGTCCGTACAAAAGGATGCTCAACCCCACTGGCTAATTTGCATAATTACAATATTAATTATCACGTTCTTACAAAGGAAAGAAATATAAGGACCAAACCGTCCAATGCCCGGACTGTAAACCCCGAAGCTTTCAGCGGCGTGGTTACGCTTGTGAGTAAACCACGACACCGTGAATCATCTCACGAAACCGTCGACCGTTGCCGGCTGTCTGTGAGTCGAGATGGGAGCGAGGAACGGAGAGGGCCGTCGTCGCCCAATAGCAGCAGCAGCGGCGGCTGCGGCGGCAGTAGCAGTGGCGCTAATCCAATGCGGCTGAACTCTCAGTGAACCGACCTCACTCGGCGCGCAGCGCTCGCTGCTGTCGACAACCTGCGTCTGACCTCCCCGCAGCTCCGCCTCCAATCCTCCTCCTCCGACACCGCCACCGCCACCACTCCTCCACGCACAGCTCGCTCGCAGCCTGACGTCAGCGCGCATCTCTCTTCTCTTCTCTTTTCTCTATCTCTCATCATCCTCCTCTTCCTTCCAACATCTCTCGCGCTCTCGCTCAGAGCAGCCGGATGAGTTGTGTCTTCTATCTCATGTTATATTTTACAAGGATTGTGGCTTGATTTGGGGAGGGGGGGGGGATCGGTTCACCGATTTCATTTTGGTTATCTGTAACAGGTTTTGTTTACGGTGTTGGTTGGTGCCACTCGTCTACGCAAAGTTACACCCACGATGGCCACCCAGCTAAATAACGAGGCTACAGTTTACATTATAGACTGCCAGTACACTCAGCAAACTTAATAACCAGGCTACAGTCTACATTATAGACTGCCAGTACACTCACCAAACTTAATAACCAGGCTACAGTCTACATTATAGACTGCCAGTACACTCACCAAACTTAATAACCAGGCTACAGTCTACATTATAGACTGCCAGTACACTCACCAAACTGAATAACCAGGCTACAGTCTACATTATAGACTGCCAGTACACCCACCAAACTGAATAACCAGGCTACAGTCTACATTATAGACTGCCAGTACACTCACCAAACGTAATAACCAGGCTACAGTCTACATTATAGACTGCCAGTACACTCACCCAGCTTAATAACCAGGCTACAGTCTACATTACAGACTGCCAGTACACTCACCAAACTTAATAACCAGGCTACAGTCTACATTATAGACTGCCAGTACACTAACCAAACTTAATAACCAGGCTACAGTCTACATTATAGACTGCCAGTACACTAACCAAACTTAATAACCAGGCTACAGTCTACATTATAGACTGCCAGTACACTAACCAAACTTAATAACCAGGCTACAGTCTACATTATAGACTGCCAGTACACTCACCAAACTTAATAACCAGGCTACAGTCTACATTATAGACTGCCAGAACACTCACCAAACGTAATAACCAGGCTACAGTCTACATTATAGACTGCCAGTACACTCACCAAACTTAGTAACCAGGCCACAGTCTACATTATAGACTGCCAGTACACTCACCAAATTTAATAACCAGGCCACAGTCTACATTATAGACTGCCAGTACACTCACAAAACTTAATAACCAGGCTACAGTCTACATTATAGACTGCCAGTACACTCCGATTAAGAACCAGGCAACAGTCTACATTAGTGTTTTTTTTGTGTTTTATTATTTAAATGTTTTAATTCACTTTATTTTTATTCTCGTTTTTTTTATCGACGTGACTTTTCCCAAAGAACCAAATAATATAATGGCCACGCATCCATCTCATTCGGCTGCGTCGTTGTTGCGCGCGTGGTGCGGGTTGTTTGCAACGCCACTGCTTCATGCGACCCAATTCAATGTCGCTGCTCTGACTCTTTGTCTGAATACACGCACGGGACGTATGTCTGGCGTGGGTGCGTGCGACTGGTTAGCGCGCCCACTGCATTATGAATCTGGCGAACTGGGTTTCATAATTCCCTGCCACGGCTAACATCAGTGGCGAGAGATGCTGGCACCACTGTCCCTCCATCTCCCCCCACCCCTTTCTAACACCAACCCGCATTTACCAGCGTGCTGAAGTATGGTCAAGCAACCCTCATGACCAACAACGGCGTGGGGAAGTCTTCGTCTAGCAGTGGATTTATAAAGGATTGTACAATACTCTATTCTAATAATAGACTAAAGTTATTGTTCATGTGTTGCCCCATTACGAGGCAATGCACTATGCTGCTCCATTGAGATATGTAACAGCAGAATGAAGCTGAATTACACAGTTTGATAATTATATAAATGCCGTGTAGTACAGTATATGTCAGAGCTGCAACCTAAGCTGCATTTGATGACTGCCCTTTTATTTTCACCTGGCTTGCATTGGTAAGTGTCATGAGCTCTGAACAGTCAGAGCAGGGAGAAGCCATGGGTCAGGTGCTCATTTGGGATTGTCAAGAGAAGAACACAATCATGACAAATCAAATGGAGCACAACCTTTGCACGTGAAGGAAAGGGATACGCACAGGGCATTTTCCGTTTGCAGAGCAATAACGTGAACACATACACAGCACTGCTGGCTATACGTACGGTGCGAAATAAGTTCAATACCATACATAGCACAACACAATGAGGCAATGTAATTCCTAACCGTGTCATCTCAAATACTCCTTAAATACATGACATATTACCTCTCGGCAAATGTGCATGAGTAAACCAATTCATAAGCAAGTGAAGTAAATATGCGAATTTGTCATATAAAAACTGTCAATGTGATGATTAAATCATCCCTCTAAAACAAAAGACGCCCGCCCGGCCGGCCTGCATTGCAGATTCATTAGGATTATACCCGCTCCAAAAATTCCTGCAGGAATTTCACGTAATCCCAGCCGACATGTGAATGGGCGTGCGTGCGAGAGCCAAAATGCCCTTTCGCCGCCGCCAAGAGCCCGCACGCAGCAGCAGCAGCATCGTTCACAGGCGTTCAATTTCCACGTGAGACCAGGCGCGCTTAAAATAATACAACAACACGAAAAAAATAACAGCAATATCACAGCTGTCTAACCTCATTACTAGAGCGGCGGTGGAGCCATGGGGGTGGGAGTGGATGTTGGGAGGTGGGAGGGACTGGGTGCAGAGAAGCGTGGTGGTGGTGGTGGGATGAGGGGTGTAGGGCTGGCCCCTGCATCAATTTCTGAGCCGTAACGCAATTACAGAGCGAGCCAAGCCCAGCCAGATGAGACTTGTGCAACGTACATCATCATTAGCGGAGAGCCCCGCACGCGCAACATCAGGACACGACCAAAGGTCGTACAGTTTCCGCAGCAGCCGAGGCACGGAGATCAGGCCCTCACAAAGGGACCCCTGATTGCCACAACCCACGTTAGCCTTTGCAGAATGTCACCTAATGGCATCCTTGTAATGCACGACCACAATATAAAAAATTACCTTTGGCTGCGCAGAATGTATCGTTGTTAGAATTATTGTCTCAAGACAATTCATAATTTAGTACTAAAACAAAGACATGGTAGTATATTAAACAATCGTGTTGCAAATAACATTGTTCTACCTTGTTGAACCTTATACAAAAATAATTAACCTGGTATATAGGCCTCAATGATAATTGTAAAAACCGATGGACTCATATATACTGTATATATAAAAGAAATAACGACTTTCATTAAAAAAAATATGGATAAAATAAAGGAAACAGGGGGTGTTTCAATTTTTTCTTAATCTTATCATGCTCTTGCATTTTTCACAAAAAAATCTAAAATTAGTTATCAGCGAAGAAGTTGACTATGGATAAATGTTTTTTTTTCTCTCTCTCTCTCACATTGACGCTCATATTTTAACGCTGACAGAGCAGTATGCAAAAATGCAGTCATCCGTCTCCTTGAGTGAACGCCACATTAGTAGTACCACTCGTACAGACAATGCTACGGGCTATGCTCCCCAGATCGAATCCACGCACTCACCACACTCGCTCAAAAACACACTTGCACTGTCGCACCCTCGAATGCACGAACGCACACACATCGCACACACAGGCAAAGATCCCCCTCCACATAGCCTATAACAGAATATTGGGGAAAGTGCTGTTAGCAAACACCTATGAACCGGTTCTGGGCCTTCCCTAGCTCTACTCAGCCTAAAAATGAGTACCTGGTGCGGTGTGTAGTATTAGACATCGCCACTAAGGAGACAAAGGCGGCCGGGCGTGGTGCTGACCACCCACCCCTTCGTGTGCCGTACCGGTCTTCATAGGTACTCACACCACACACACACACGAGCATAAATACAAAGGTCCCCCTATCGCCTTAACAGACTGTTGGGGCAAGTGTTGTTAGCTGGTGTTGGCTGTGAGCGCGAATTGAACCCGGGACGCCGCGTTCGTAGCGCAGTGCGCTCACCACTGCACTACCACTCCCCACGAGCACACACACACACATACATGCACCCATGCCATTGGTTTCTGAAAGGATTTAATGTGGAACTTGAAAAGGATGAACATACTTATATTTTATCATCATCACCATCAAAATGCATGATACATCCACTGCTGGATGAAAGCCTCCCCACGTCATCACCATCCCTTATGGTTCTGCGATGCCATAATCCATCTCGCTGCTCCACATGAGATAATTTTGTTGCTCCATCTCCATGATGCGCGTTCTCCCGTGCATGCTATCCCCTTTGGATGCCATTCTGTCATCAGTCTCGTCAATTGGAATTCATCCCTAATAGCCAATAATGTGTCGTGCCCAAGCCCACCATCCTTTCTTAACAATCAATTTGATGTTTCTAATTTGTATTCGTCCTTTGATGCAAGGGTTCCTCGTTATCTCGGTATAATTCCCAACGGGCATCTCTATGTACTTTGCATTATTCCGTTTTTCTATTCCTATGATTAAATACATAGGCGAGGAGATGAGGTTTGGAGTGCTCTTTGGATCTGGAATATGATTACGAAAAGCGACAATTTGATCATGAAGAGAGCTCAAAGAGAAAACATCGGTGTGTTTTGCCTTCTGTGACATGGGTTGAAGACAGTGGACACTGGCAAAGAGAACGGATTCACATGTATTTGACTGATTCTCACATTATACCTTACAGGCACGCCTGATATCAATGCACTTATTGCAAAGTACTGTAACATGCCTAAAATTGTATTTTTGCACGGCTCCCTTGAGATGGAGTGGTGGCACAGTGCTTAGCTCACTTTCCTGTGGACCCAGTGACTGTGGACTCGAGTTCAGGTTTACATCAGTGGTGAGTGTAAACAAGTCCTGGCAACCCCCTCTCCTTCAGCAACCCACAATTACCAGCGTGGTGAAGTATGTTAAAGCAACCCGCATGACCAACGCTGTGTGGAGAGAGGCTTTCATTCCACAGTAGATTGACAAAAGGCTTCAAATGATAACAATACATTGACTTTTTAAGTAAGGCCCGCTGATAATCAAAAAAATAACTGACATCCACCTAAGAATGTTGTGAACAGACGTAAAAAAAAGTCGGTTGACAGAACATGCAAAGTCATGTATATGCACTGTCAATGATATGCACGCATCAGTCTTGTAAAACATAGGCTGCCACGAAAATATAAATATCCTCCCTTTAGCCTCGTAATGTCGTGGCAATTTCTGTCAGTAAGTATACATGAAATGTTGCCAGGTTGCCTATGTCTTCCCAGTGCTGATATTCACGCAAGTTGAACACAACTCAGAGGTATTCATTTTATGTTGAGGCAACCTGTGCCAAGAGAACCAACCAGGTCATGTCCAGATTCAAATATGCTATTGGCGTATTTGAACCCACGTCACCACGAAAGTCTGGCACATCTTCCACCCATACATTCTGACTGAGATGCATGGAAATACACACACATAGACGTGCGCACTGTTTATATCTTGAAAGTGTATGCTTTGTCGGCAGTTTGCGTGCTGGCTGTCGAAAGGCACCCAGGAGTTTCAATGTGTGGATGAAGCGTCATTTACACCTATATGTGCACTCATAACTAACTCTGCACGCGCGCTGTTTGGACACGGTGTCATACAACGCGTGCCAATGTACAGGGTGTTTCAAAAAAATGGACCCGATTTGAAATCGCTATATTTCTGAAATTGGGTCCATGTTTTTTGAAACACCCTGTATATATGTTGTTGACCTCCTGTTGCACCGTGCATAGCGAACCGTGATAATCGGAGTGCAACCTTTGCGATTGTATGACGACTATTGTGCAAACGCTTTTTTTTTAATAGATTTGCATCTTCATAATGCCCTTGTGTTTTTGGAGTATTTAACTCGCGTCCTCCGTGATGTGCTTGATTCACAAAGTTAAAATCAGCTTTGTAAATAAACAAAAAAAAGTGAAATGTTGCATCATTGGTACACACGAGTGCGTTTGCACGAAGACGAATCGGACTGTGCTGAGAGTAAACGTTTTCATTATTTTCAAATTCCAACGCGCAATGAGGGCGCGGAAAAATATACACACACTTTGTTCTTTTTATAGCCATAAATCTGTTTATCCGTCCATCCATCTGTTTCACATTTATATATTTATTTGCCGATTGTACTCTCCCTCAAGTCAAAGGATCGCCCGCGCAGTTTGGCACTGCGTAACCTTTGTGCTCTGTGAGACCACCATGGCAAGATTACCGGCGGTCACAACGCCGTTCTGCTTACACTTCAAGACAGTGTCCGACATTGGTGCCACTGTAGAGGCAAAGCTCTGCTTTTGTGGATTTCGCACCCTTTTTTTGGTTGTTTCTCACACAGTGAGAGTTTTCCGAGTGCCGTCTGGGCTTCGTAGAACGCCTCCGGACGACACAGAAGCCGCGCTCTGCGCCGTCGACTTCTCTGCCCGTTGATTCATGGGGAGCCACGCGGCATTGTCTCCGCTCGGCTCGCAAACACGCCCGAGACATTGGATTCCGGTTCAATGTTTTTCCTTAAGTCATCCGCCTCATGCAGCAGAGGTGGAGCCATATTCTTTGTTTTTTCGGTAAAGTCACGTAGGTAAAAATGTAATGAATTAAAAATGAAAACAACTAAATTAAATCACGACGTTTCGGGCGCAACACAAGCGTCTGTCTTCAGGTGGGGACAACGCAGGGAAAGCACAACCACTTAAGTGTGTCTAAGAGATGGCTGTGACGAGGAATTATATAGTTGCGGGGGAAGGAGGGGGGGGCATGGTGAGTGTGGGGGCGGGGTGTGGGCTGGGAGGTAACGCCTGGAGTTCAAACTGAAGCTTTGTGATGCAGGGGGCGGAAGTAGATAAGAAAGCTAAGTTAAGCCGAGTGTGGGGGCGGGGTGTGGGCTGGGAGGTAACGCCTGGAAAGATAAAGCGTTTGCCTTATCGAGCCGTTGCTCCACAGCCGTGCACATTTAACCTCATCAGCATTGCGGTCGTGTCGTCAATGACATCGCGCAGTCTTCAAATGCTGTATACCTAAATTCCTATGGGAGAATAAAAATAAAATTATCTCTCTTTAGAGAGTGCCAATTAATCGCGAGAATGTTTAACTACCGCAGATACATTCTTACGAGGGGGAGGAGGTGGGGGGAGAAATTACACGCGTTGCAAAAATTTGTGGCAGGAGGAATTTGTTGTAGATTTAATATTCCAAGTGGGGGCATTATAGAAAAAAAAACGTAGTTTTGTATTTTTATAATACAGAACCATTACTTTTAAATCATTAATTCGGTTTCGTAGCGCAACAAAATTGCATCGTTCCCGCTCGGTGGAAGTCGCTCCGTTGCTGGAGGCGCCGAAAAGAGACAAAGTGATCGCTCTGTTCGTACCCCCCTCCCGACCCCGCCGCTCTGCCGGTTGCACCGACAGAGCGCCCCGCCGAACCCAGCCCCCGAGTCGAAGCCCCCTCGTTGGAATTCACCCCTTAAATGCGGTGTAATTGCGCCGAGGCTACTGTGGCCCCAGGCCCAGCGCTGCGTGCGCACGCTTCCGTTCCCGCCGCCAAGTGCCCCCTCCTCCTCCTCCCCTTCTCTCATCGGGCAGCAGCGAGCTCTGACCCGCCGTGCGAATGGTCGCGCTTGGTGAGACCTCGGTACAACGCCACAACCCACCGCACCTTTTTGTTTTGTTTTTCTCCGGCGTGGAGATCTCTGAGTTGAGGCGCCCGAGGAAGAGTGCGAAAGTGAAGTTGGCTGCGTTGCAGGTGACGATTCGTTTTGGGAATGCGAGCGAGCTTCATGCCAGCGGTTCTCTACCCACCCACACACACGCACGCGTCTGCCATCTCGATGAGATCACGATCCGTTGCGCTAATTAGAGTCAATTAGGGCATGCTGAGCGGCGCGGCGCATTTACATGCGCAAATGAGGAAATGTGGCATAAACTATTGCTCCTTGGTGACTCTGGCATATGTGGATGAAAAAAATAAAATAAAAATCAATCTACCTTATGGCTATTAAAGTGTTTCATGCAGATGGCTGTATAGTCCATTAACCCAACTGTAAGTAACCGCTGCAAAGATAGAGTTGTCCATTCTTACGAACGTGGTAAACATAATTGCTGAAGGTACACGAGAGGTGCAATTGCGGCGTTAATCATGCGTAAAGGATAGAACACGCAACTTTTAGTTTTCGCCAAACGGCAACACTTGCAACACGCGCGCTGGTCGGGATGAGCGCTATGAGCAACACCTTCGTAGCCTCGCACACACTTGCATTTGAGAGACGTAGGAGACAAAGAGGGGATCGCCCGGGCGACGGTCTCTGTTATTATTACACGGAAAACAATGTCTGCAAGTCAGCAGGGTTTCCATTCGCGACTTTGACACTATTTTGACCGTCAGTATCATACTTGACGTTCACAAACTGCACTCGAAATATGCACGGGGCGCTTCGGGACGTCTCCGTGCGTGTGTGGGTGCGTATGAATGTGTTTGTGCATTCGCATGTTTTTTCGTATCCCGTAAGGAAATGTTTTTTTTCTCTTTGTTGCCATGCACACGATTACTCCCGGCGTCTTATCGCTCCTGGAGAGCTTATCGGCGAGTAATTCGTACACAAGGTACTCCATAATTTATCTCCCTTGCCTAATGTGGTAAAGGCTAAAGCTTATATCCAATTTGTGGAGGGATGATGTATAGTTTAAAATGAGTGGCTTGTAATAAAGTGAGACATGTATTTTTAATGGACAGTACAGATTTCCTTACAGAGTCTCCGGAGCCTTGCGAGCGGCAATATCTGCGCGTAACTACACAAGAGCAGCTGTCTTATCAGCCTGTAATTCAAGAGTATGGTGGAGCATCGGTTTAAGGCTTCACTCATGACGTTATCCATATGGCACTGTCAAAATTGACGTCATTGCCGTCAAAACTTTGCTTGATATCGACAGCACACGCTGCAATTGAGTTACAGCGATAATAATAATGCTTTCCTATATCCTGGAAAGCTTCACTTAGTCTCAATACGCTTTGTAAAGGGGAGTTCTGCTTTACCTGTTTGGCGAATTCCTTATTGAATATCATTGTAGATCGTCAAAAACCAGATTAACCAGAGCAAACACGTGCCCGTGTAGGAACAGCGCTGCCTTCGATTGACCACTGTCTTGCCTTGCATGTCGGACGTCTCATGCCCACGATGATCTCTTATCTACCCAACGGTGGACTAAAGTGCTGGGCCACAAAGCAAGCACCTCCACAGTCAGCTAAGGACCCACTCGGGGTTTGTGCCGCTCTTCTTCTGCTGCTCATTGACTTAGTTGAGTTCATTCTGCAGTGAATACAAATAAAGCTTTAATTTGGCACCAGTCCGATGTGAGCAACTCCCTTAAGCGTATTCGCTAAACTGACAACTTTACTCAGAATTGATTATGGATATATATGAGTGTATGTGTACGTGGTGTGAATGTGCCACTGTGCGTATATGGGTACATGACCTTCATAGGCGCTACTCGCTAACAGCACTTGCCCCAGCAGTCTGTTAAGACTATTTACGTGGATATTTGTCTTTGGGCTACATTTATAGTGTTTTAGCGCACCGTCTTTCACAACTGACCAACTAAATTTGGTTCCTGACCATGGTTAACATCATTGGCGAGTGATATATGAACCTGTCCTGGGCTGTTAGGGACGTATTTGCATTTGTGTGCGACTATGGCGTTCTTGGAATTTCCAACCCTGTTTTCTTATTAAACCGTTGTTTGTGGGATGCTTGAAAGTCAACCCTCCCCCCATTTGAGCATCGCCCCCCTACTCTCGGTGCCTCCCTGATGACACAAGAGCCACACGACAACACCCCCCGTGCTAGTGCTTTCGGACGTCGGCAGCAAATGAAGGATTTGTGGCCAGGTGTGGAGCCGCGATAGGGTGGGTGTCTGCAAGCCCGATGTGTGACTCGTCAGAGAAGAACAAAAGCCACTGGCACGGGTGTCTCCCTGCAAGGCAGGAGGCAGCTTCTAAACATATCTGGTGCAGCAAGGCCAAAGGAAGACTAATGGTAGTCAAGGTTGAACGGAGTCTAATGCCTGTCATCCAGCACCGTGGTGGATCAAACAAAATGTTGTAAAAAAAAACCTTTGCGTGGGTATCGATGGTACCATACCCTGGCTCGCCAGGGGAAGGCAGAAACATCAAGAAGTGTACTAATCTCCACCCTAGAGGCCGACCAAAATTCTGTTTCGGCGCCGAAAGTTGGCAAATGGCCTCTTTCGGCATAGTTTCGGTTTTGGCTGAAAGTCAATTTTTTACTTTCGGCTTCGGTTTCGGCCAAAAGTGTAGTTACATTTTCGGTTTCGGCCGAAACCAGAAATTCAGTTTCGGTCGGCCTCTACTCCACCCTTTCCATTCGTATGGGAGGGAGTGTGTCTCCTTCAAGCAGGTGGGTTTTCTCCAGGCGCTCCGGTTTCTTCCCACGTGTATGAACACTCGTCCAAAATTGGCTAAAAAACATTTAATCATGGGCTCCTCCGTGTTTGTGCATTACGCATCGCTGTGTGATGTAGTTGCATCAGACGGCCACTGCATCGCGCGCTTTCAGTTGCGCTTCTGTGGCCGTCTGGAACGCTCTTCTGATATTAGGAAGTCACTGGCGCTATGCACTTTTAAATCTAGATTGAAAACTAGTTTCTTTAGAATAGCTTTTTAGTGTTTAGTTTGTTGTCCATCCCCCGCACCTCCGATTAGCACAGTTGCCTATGTACGCCGCAAAAAGGAGTTCAACAAACATATCTACATATTTTGTAAAAACCCAGTTGTATTATTATAGACACCATTTTCAAGAGAACCGCTGGAAAATTGCCATAACGTGCCCCCGAACGGGATCTGTTTGGTGGCTCATGAGGGGTTGTGGTTGCACTCCAGTTCTGTGCAACGGCCGGTTTTCTACGCCAAAAGATTGAGTGTGTCAAAGATCACCGGCTTGTAAGTGGTTAATCACCATTATTGTCTCTGCCGTAATAAATCCTGCCCCAACAAACGCAGCTCTGCCACGCGGCGGACAGATCATTGACAAATACCGCCACCGCCGCTCCCAATACACCCTGTAAAGCACGGGAAGCATAGCGCCACCCCTCTGCTGCTCACTCTGTCTCCAAGAGGGGACAAACAGACCCGAAATTTACAGCCCAGGCATAAATAACGGTGCAAGGAAGGGAGCAAAAGCGCTTGAAAGCAAACTGCTGCAGCTGGCAAGTTTATGGCTGCTCCCTCTATTGTCCAGGTTCAATTGCTGTTTTATTCGCTCTAAACGAGGCTATTAGGAGCTCCCTAGGACCAAGCGTGGATATCGCGGTGCCATTTCTTTTTTTAAAGCGAAGTGCAACGCTTAATGTTGGTTAATTGAAGCGTAAAAAAAAAAAACGGGGCTGCTTTCCGCTTGTGGAACAGCTGCAATTAGCAACGGAAACCGATTAAAAAAAACAAAACTTAAATGCACTTCGCTCGTTTTGCTCACCTTACAAATGTCCTCTAAACACTTAAATTTGTGTTGCTTTACACATTACAGAAATGGGAAGTTGTCTGCATTGCGACTGCAGAATATAACTGCTCTGGCCATATAAAGGGTCTGCTTAGTTTGGTGATGCAGCATGCTTAAGGGAAATAAAGTAATCAAAAATATATTTGTTGTCAAAACTTTCTACGCCGTTTCGCCAGTGTCATTAAAAAAACCCTGAAATCATGCAAATCATTGGCAGAGCAGCCACCAGCTTTTCCACTGCTCACCAGAAAGGAACGCGCTTCGTTCAATGTAATATACACACTGTGATTATGCTTAATTGTATTAGCTTGCCACGCTCCGCGCGTTTCTTTTATAGGTTGATATTGAATATTCTCAAAGTGCAAACTAATGCATTAGGCCCCTTTTTAAAGCGTTTAGCCCGATTTAAACACAATGCCCAAACAGAGCCATCATTCATCTGTCTCCCAGCACATATCTTGTGGTGTGTGATCACCGGCTTGAAATTGAAAGCCTCGCTGGGACTTGTTATCCGCGCCTCCTGCTGCACTCCGTGGCAATTGGGGGGGCTTAATTCCTTCACGCGCTGCGCCTGTGCCCTCTTGTACATTTACAGCCCCTTTTATGAAACATGTTTCACTTCCTCTTATTATAGTAGACAAATATCACTTTGTGTGTGCATGGCTACACGTGTAAAGTTTGTATGCATAGAGCTGTGGGGTAGCTGTGTGTGTGTGATCTTATGATGCAAATGTGGAATGCTAAAGGAAGTCGGCTTCTATCATTCCAGAATGACTGATAAAGGCAGAAATGTCAGCTCTTCCCACATTAATGTTTCCAATGTGTCTCTAATGAGCGCATGGTGCGGCAGTCTCATGTGATTAACTGTTCTAATTTCATCTTTATCTAATTCGTACTTTATCTGTCAAGCTAAAGCTCATCCCAGCAATGAAATCAACGGATTTTGGGTCGCGGTGTAGAGCATTGCGATTCGAGTTTGCTACACTGTGCCTGAAAATACAGTTCAATGGCCAAATGCCCTCACCAACAACATAGTTCGTACATTTGAAATCATATTTACCGGAACACTCGACAGTCTGCAAACATCCCTGAGCTCCCAAAGAGACGCCTCGCTAAGATAGAAATGGCAACGCCCGTAGGTAGATGAGGGTCACGCCAGGGGAGGGGAGGGGGTGGAGTGCGTGGCTGTTAACCCAATGTTTAGCCCCGCAGACAAACAGGACGCCGCCAGACGGGACACCACCAAGCTAGCCGCGTTTACTTTGCCTGTAATCAGTGATGGCCACTTTGCACTGCTCCCATACTGCTAAATCAATGGGCGTCCCACACAGCACAACGCACTAGGCCCAGGCTGGGGCTCCCCAGGGACGTGGGGGCGTCATTCCTCTTGGAGTCCCACTCCTGACGTTTATTGCCCACTGATTAGGGTGCAGGCAGTTCACATATCACACAGCTGGTAATTGTCAAATTAGTTGTTTCATTTTTCAGTGCGGCATCATTTGCCGTGTCGCTTCGTGAGTAGTATTGCTGTGAAATATTATTCTTAGCCGTGTTTAGGTGGCACGGCCTCACGGAGTTATTTGCATGCTGCGATGTGTGCCTTGTGTTGTAGCTGGGATTTGGAGCCAGGTGACACCAAGCCGGCTGCTGTCACACGTGCATACTTTGAATGTTCTTCCCGTGAGTTTTCTCCAAGTACGTACTCAGATTTATTCAGACACTGAATAAAAAAAAATGCTCAAAAGGGAATTGGCCAAACATCTCAAGCAAGACCCTCCTGAAAACGATCCGTGAGATTTTACGAAGATTTCCAGAATAAGTATAAAATATAGAAATTGATATATTTCAGTTAGTGTGAGGATGCATAGCATTAAATCAGCCCAAATTATACATAACCATTAAATATACAGTACAGTATTTTAATAGAGGGATTGAGGACTGAAAAGACACTGGCACTCATCTTATAAATAAAAATGCATAAATGTTTTAAGCACTGCTTTAAAAAGAGCGCCTGTAGCCAAGGCATGCCAGCGTGTACCTGCGGGAGATGAGCTGGCAGGACCATTATTCTCTACGTGTGGAGAGACGAGCGTTACTCCAAAAGGGAACGCTCACCCCACCACCCCCGGTCCCCTTTGTGTATGAAACATTTATTGTTGGGCCGTTTTATTTGTTGCGTGACTTGGAGGCTGGGCACCTTCCCAGCTCTCATCACTAATTCATTGGGGGGGGGGGCTTGAAAGTGCCGCGGTGAGCACAGGCAGTTCCACGCTAGCCAACGGCGAGCGAGTCACAGGATGGGGACGCAATGTGCCTCGTGCTCAGCTCGTGGATAGAGCACCAGCCAATGATTAGCAGGCGTGTTCTAACCGTGCGCATGTTCAAGTCAAGTTTATTTTGTTTAACCAGGTGAGGACTCAACAGACCAAGATGAGTCTAATTTGGAAGAGTGACCTGGGTCAACAAAATTACAAAGGCAAGCAAAACAAAGTCCGGCATACACGCGGTGTGTGTGTGTGTGTATATATGTGAAAGACTGCATTTGATAAAGATTCACAGTGTCGTCGTTCTCATGCCAGCGGTGCTCATCCCACTCTTCATCCTCAGTCATGGGTAGAAATTCCACATTCCTACACTGGGCACCATTGCATCCGAAAATTTCCCTCAAAGTGGGGCTGAGTCGACCCCCAATCCAAGATTTGGGCTCACAACCTCAAGACATGTGGGTGTTCTGCCACGGCGTAACACAACAGCGTTCGGTACTTTTTTATTGATTCATGACGATTGATAATTATCACGTAGTCCAATCTAGATTTGAAGTTTTTGTGACTGCAGGAATCCATACTCTTTGGTTCTTTCGGTAAAGTCACGTAGGTAGAAAAATAAAATAAATTAAATCACGACGTTTCGATTGCAACACAATCAATTATCATCAGGTGGGAAACCCACAGCAAGAATTTGTTTTGCTGAAGTGGGAGAGAGATGCCGTGGCAAGAGGTTATATAGGTAAGAGAGGGGGAGGGTGAAGGGAGGGGGGTAGGGGGAGGGGAGCGTTATTTTATACCTACGTGACTTTACCGAAAGAACCAAAGAGTATCACGTCGTCCAGTTTGTACTTTTCTTAATTTGCAAGTGAGGGTAATGAAGGTTGTACCTTGAGTGCTGGTAGAGTGATTAGCCAAAGCACACGGACCCGGGTGCGAAAGCACATTAAGCTGATTAACTGAGGTGAAGGCTCTCGGAAACTTATGTTCTTAGAAAATGTAATTTAAATAACAAGGTTAAATATTTAAGCAAAGAGATGAATCGTTTGTTGCTGACTCATTATGCACAGACAAAATGCACTCAAATACTGTTGAGCAATCGTCATCATATACGCATTGTTGTTTAAAAGGGATCTGCCTATGGCAATTTGAAAATACACTGTAAATGATATTCATTTAGGTAGAACGCGTGGATACAACATATCTCTGCAATTACCACGTGCTTGTGCGTTTGATGCTATGTTATGACGGCATGGTAGTGATTAATTAATGTATCGCCCCTGTAGTGATAGCTTACGACTTGTTACTTAATGTGGGGGGAAAAACATACTTAACCCACCATTAATTATAAATCAGATATTTAATCCACACTATGCTGCAGAGATTTGTCTCCGTTGAGGATAAACAAAAGCACTTTTCGGCCCAAGTTTTATGTTTAAAATTTCACAAACTTTAGCAGGCGTTCAATTGCAGGTCTGCAGGCGATTTCAGCAATATCAATATAATTAATTGACCGAGAATATTTTTCAGACTTTTTCACGACATTTCTCCTTGGAATATTTGACCACCACCTTCAGGATTTCCACTTTTGACCAGAGCGAACCAACCCTTACGAGAGGATAACTGTGACGGTGATGTGGCCCAGCGGTAGTGTAGTTTGCATCCACCGGCCGCTCTGATTAATACCGAGGGTGAAACAAACCGTAATAATCCGCGCCGTTTGCTTTACAGGACATGTTACTCTGAGATCACTCGCAAGATTAGGCCATTGTGTGCCAGCGTCAGCAATTATCGCCACCTACTGGCAGTCGAATGCCCCAGGCCACTCTTGCTAATTAGACTCGTGATCTCACGAGTCCCTACCTGCTTAAACGAAATAACCTTGGAATCTCACAACAACGACGGGTCAATAAAACTCCTGGCTAGCCGTACTGCCACCTATAGAAACCTGATAGTCGTGCGGGCATCTGTCGCGGACACACGACAATGCCCCCCCCCTCCATCTCCGCAACGATCCACTAACCCTCCACGCGTCACGGAGGCACACACTCACTGCTGGGCGAGGAGGAGGTGGTGCTGTAGCCCAGCGGTAGTGGCGGGGGCAGTGCCGCTGCTGCCGCCGGGTGTTGCGGATGCGACGGCGCCCTGTGGTGGGCCTGCTGCTGCTGCTGTTGCTGCTGCTGGTGGTGGTGGTGGTAGTGGTGGTGCCCGTTGAGCGGCGGCGCGAAGTTGCCCGGGAAACCAGAGCCGGCGCCGGGGAACAGGAAGGGGTACGGCACGGGGACTGGGTAGCCGCAGAGGGGACCGCCGGCGCCGGGGCTGGAGCACGAGCCTCCGCCGACGGTGCCCTTGGCGCCAACTCCTCCAGCGCTGGCCATGCCCGAGGTCTGATCGCACGCACGAGTGGGGGGGGGGAAGGGTCCCCGCAGAGAGCCTCGTTTTAGCCGGGTCTGTCCGGGGTCAGTGACCCGCAAAACATATTTTGGCCACGTGGCACATGATATCTAGTAATTCGTGCTAAGGGGCTCTAGCTACTGGTCATGTACCACCTACTCCGGCCTACCAGCAACCTGGAGAATATTCCGTGAGAAATTAAGGCTTGGTTGAGTGCCCACAGCGATCCCTGCCGTAACCTGGGCAGGGTTAAGAAACGGCTGATATGTGAGCTGCCTGGCCGCTGGTGGAGAATTGAGAGTCGAGGTGGGATAGAGATCTGTGCTTAAGCATTTCAGTATGGGTTTGGTGCGAGTTTGTTCACTTTGGGAGTTTGTCTGGTCACCGTGGCAATGAGCTACATTCATTTGTAACAGTTACGTTGATTTTCATCATATAAAATGAAGATGCAAACTCAATAGTAAAATGACACTGTGTAAAGTCAAAGTTAACGATGTCTCAAGATACTCTATATCCCAGTGACCACTCATGTACACATTGCTCTCGAGCTCTCGAGCGCTGCTGAAAGTCTCGCTATGAGACCTCTCTCACAGTTTAATAGACGAACTGGGGCTACATTTACACATTAAAGCCTATTTCATTTAAAACGCTTAATTCCACATTTCATGAGGCTACTTTCATTACCACCCTACCATATCAAATGGTAATGGTGATTTTAATATGTGGAGTAGTGGTTTATTGTGTCTTGTTTATACGTGGAGTACTGTACTCTATGCCATGTGGTAAATAGAACCCATGGCTCTTTTGTGGCTGCCACGAGCGGTATATCAAAGCTAGAATTCCCCCCCACTCAGAACGTTCATACGTCACCTCCATTTCAACATAATATTTTACGTGATTTTTATTTAGCCTGGAGCGTGTTTGGATATAGTATTTGTGTGGTTGTGTAGATTAATGTATTAACCATGCATGTGTACAATATCTTGAAAGGAAATCAAAACATTTTTCTCAATAGGGTCACTTGCAATCTAGCGTACACTTGCTGAGGAGATTGGTGCATCAGGCTTCCGCACAGTTTTTTGGATTGAGAACTGTCCGTGTTGAAATGATGTGGCTCACCTCCACTTCGGAATAAATCCACAGTTTCCCGCAACAGCTCTGCTGAGGGTGCACTTTCCAAATGCGATCAACTCTGTCTGCACATCCCGGCTCCGAGAAATCCCACGCTTGTTCGTTTGAGTTGCCAAGCCGAAGGGGGGAAATCGTGTTTATCTTTGCACAAGCTCTATCGATTATGCAGGCAAGATGCGAGCGAATCCTCTATTGCTTAAGGTTCCGCTTGCTGCACCACTTCCCCCGCACGCGTCAGTTCATTTGCCAGGGCATTTCATTCCATTTCGCATCGCAGTCCCAAGTCGACCTCCCCCAACCCTCTTGCCCTGCGAACACGACCCAGTTGCTCCGTCAGTCAGCTGGGTGGCGGAGGCGGCGTCGTCGGCGTCTGGGGCCGCTGGGCAGAGCGATGGAGCTGCCCGTGCTGCGTTGGAGCCCGGGTCGCCTGACCCCTGTAAGACGGCGGGTCGTGAGCTCCTGTCTCCCTCCTCGACGGTGCTCGCTCGCTGGGAAGGGGGTTCCCCCGCTGACTCCAAGCCGCTCTCTGCGACCTCCGACCCTTGCTGGGGTGCGCAGGCTCCCAGCCGCTCAATCACTCCGGGGTCCTAATGGCCCAGAGATAATAGGCAGGGTTAAGCGTGCTGTATCCGTGCCATAAATTATTAACCCCTTTGTGCGGCCTTTCACTGAAGCCGCCGTGCTGAGAAAAGGGACACACAAATAGAGAAAGCAAAAAAGATAAATTACCCTTTGGGCAAAAGAGCTGGAAACGTTAACGATCTGAATTAAAAATAATGCACAGTTTACTAACGCATCAACAAATCACGTCTTTGGCTTGGGGTTTAATTCAGCCCATACATCAAGTAACGCTGTGGCTACCTCGACAGTTTCAACAATAACAGACTCGCGCGTGGCTTAAGCTCGTTTCACTCTTTGCTTCGAGCATAGCCATGGGAGGGACCTTCCCAAACGTGTGAATTGAGAGTGTATACTGCCCTGCATCGCTCCGGGAGTAAGTGAATTCTTACTGTGGTTATCTTAGCACCATCGATACGCACACAGGCACCTCAGCAATGCCGTGCTAATAAGCACTCAATATTTTAGTAACCAGACCAAGATTTGTTTGCCGAATCGATGGCCAAATTAATTTCAATTTTCACTTCTAATTTGAGCGGCAATGATTTTCCCTGCTACCTTTTAATTTATGAACTTGTACAGATCGATGCTCCCAAACACGCGCGCTCCATCGGATCAATCTGTAATCACACAGCAGGCTAGTTACAAGCACATAACTCGTGCTGCTCGATACGCCTTACGCCGTCGCACCCCGGGGCGCATCAGCGATTCCACCGATGGCTTCAAGTGAAGAGCCACACCGCGATGTGCCTCTTTCAAATGTCCATCAACTAAGGGGAGCGCATAACCCGTTGCCTTCCGTTTGACGTCCAGAAATGTGAGTCGGAAGCGTTTGGTAATGAGCCTCTCCCCCCCCCCCCTTTACAGACAGGAAAGATCGTTGTAATTTGAGCTCAGGGAAGTTTGACCCTGGGAAAAAAAAGCATAACAATTCAACTAAGACGCATATTTTCCAGGCTGGTGATCTCAACGGCATTGAAAAAACAACACGTGCGAGAGCACGTCATGAAAACATTGCACTTTCTGTCCCCTTAAACTGATTAATGATGCATAGCACAATACTAACACATTTGGCTAAGTTAATTTTCAGCAAAGAAAGAAAGCAGAGGCGTTTAATTTTTTCACAATTTCAGCTTTGTAGATTAGAAGTTGTCTGTTTCACCATTAGCACCTGCACGCTCAAATCCCAGAGAGAAGCGATGGCCTTGGTAAAAGGATAGCATAGGATGAACATAGTTTCACGAAGTGATTAGGGGTGGCTTCCTCTGCATGTGCACGACACAGATTGTAAGCACATATGCTCGCCGAGCCGTGCTAATCCTTCCTGGTCCTTGCCAACTCCATCGCAGGTCTGTCCACCTGGCACCACCACCAGTAAGCACTCTCCACCATCTCTCTCACCCATTTGACGCCCGTGTCCTCCTGGCGCGGCAGTTGAAACAATGGGGACGTTTTTTATATAAACATCCCCCCCCCTCTCCGTCTATGTTCACCCAACAATCTATCGACAGGTCGTGTGAGCTGGGGTAAAGTGTGGGAACTCCCACCTCTATCAAGACGTCTCCCCAGTTTTAGGCGAGCAGGCCAAATACCCCAATCAGAGGGGATATCCTGAGCTCCCTGTAGTGGAGAGGTCGTGCTGCAAGACATTGCACGGCTTCACCTTAATCCTTTACGCGTTGAATTTATTTTGCACCGTACGTTGCCAATTGCGCCAATCGGAGGTGAGGGAACTAATCGGAGATTTTACATGATGGCGAAAGAACATCGATCACCGCAGCGTCAGGTTTAATGAACCATTGCATTCGTAGCCTGCGTTTGATGCTGGCCTCTTTATCCAGCAAAGGACTCTCCCCCTCGTGATCTTCACCAAAAGCCCACGAGGAGGACTGGCGAGCGAGTAGAGGTGGCTCAGAAGGTGCTTTGAGCGTGTGAGTCACATGATCAGGAGTGTCCAATCAGCATTGTCTCTAAAGCCCTGTGGGACTCTTACTAATGGGTTAGTGACTTTTAATTTTATCCCGGGACACAACGTAAATGGCCCTGAACCCCAACAGCAGCGGGTCACAGATACGTTGGGTCATTTAAATTAACAAGAGCGTAAACACATCTTAGTTGTTATTACATTTAACTCCTCAATTCAAAAGAAGAAAATTGGTGCAGAAGAAATCAATAAACGCAGGGTTGTCAAGAGGAGCATTGGAAGATGATTAATCTGCAGAGCGCAGTGGCTCCAACATTGAATCCCTTGGTGGCTACTCCCAGCACACGTAAAACCCAAGGACACCTAACGCAACACTCATTCCCACTGGTTCACAAACAGCGCATGGCCAGGTTGTGTGCAGTTTTGCAAATTTAACAGCCCTGTTTTATGGACTTGCAAACTTTAACACCGGCTCACTACCATTTGTGCAAGCGATTGTTTGCCAGAGGTGTGAACAGACTCCAAAAATGTGGGGGGGGGAGGGGGAGCTTCGATCTTGGCCTGGAAGTCAGTGGCGGTGCTACGCCGAAGCAAACTAAGCAGAGCGTATGGCCCCAAATAGCTCAAGGGGGCCCGGATTTCTTTTGAAAAGGGAGTATCAGCTCAAATGTTTTATTCTAATAAACATTACACAAATCTGATTGACGTTCAAAGTGAATTACAGTTGTGGCTCTAATGGCTGTCTTGTCTGCAGCTCTGTTCACTCATCTCACTACATATTTTCTCCCTCGTCGACATCATTCTGAGTGCACTGGGCGTCTCATCTGCAACCCTCTTCTCTCATCTCTATTACTTCTCCATAATTGATCTCATCCTGATACATCCCTATCGCTTGTCAATACCTATTTTGCCATCTCACTGGGAGTTTCTAAATTAGAAGGATAGAGACATGGAGGGAGGGTGGGGGACGACAAAAAATAATTTCTGCTTCGGCCCCCAATGGGCTAACACCTCGACGGCTGACAATGCCCTGCTCACAAAGCGAGCGTGTTTCACAGTTTTATGACACAGCCTGGGATGTGCCGCTCGCTTGCTCTGGTAAAGGCATGTCTTGAATGGCTTGCATGTACGACTCTGGGTGGGCGGCGGCAAGGGGGGTGGTGGTGGTGGTGGTGGCGGTGGTGGCGGTGATATCTTTGTGTGTTCAGAGCTTTCACTGAATACCGCCGATGCCCCTGCAGCCAAGCACGTTGTGCTGTATGTCGCAAACACACACTGGATGCGTTCGTCTCGGTTCAGTGTAAAGTACAGCGAGCCCCGCAGTGCTCTGGAGTCCACAGAACACTTGGCACGTATGTATCCAGGCACAGCCCAGGTCAATGTGTGGGCCCACGTTATTGGATAGCGCAGCGTGGTATTGTAGTGGTTCGTTCATTGCGTTGATACCCCAGTAACCTGGGCTTGATGTCTGACCGTGCATACGAGTGGACATGGGAATCTTAAACTCACCTGGACCTCCCTTAGGAAGACTACACCTTAAATGAGTGCACGACACGGTGCGTGAATGTAAAAAAAATGTGGAGACAAATGCAGCCAGGCTTGGTGTGACGGCCACACCACCCATTTGTGGACCATGCCAGCCTTTAATGTGTGCTTGCTAACATTCCCTGCCCTGGCTGTCGACATAGCCAACAAAGATTTGTATTGCTTGAAATGTATTTGCACGGTATAGATTGATGTCGATTTTAAAGAAAAAAATTGCCTTATTTCGAAGTTATAAAGTGAGGGCAAACACATTCCTGCGGAGGGAGCTGGTAGGAACGTTGGGTTGTTCGGTCAATGGCCAGGGTCAACGGCCGCGTGGTGTATTCCGCAAATATGTCCGACTGTGAGGGCGCGCACAAGCCGGCGTGAGTAGGTTAAACGTTGAGTTTAATAAGGGCACGACGGGGTGACCAGCCCCTCCCCACCCAGCCCCACCCCTCCCACACGCACCCAGCCCCTCCCCACCCTCCCCACCCAGCCCCTCCCCACCCTTTCCACCCAGCCCCACCCTCCCCACCCTCCCCACCCTCCCCTCCCCACCCAGCCCCTCCCTCCCCACCCAGCCCCTCCCTGCACGACGGACGGACACAATAATCCCCTGTGGGCTGGTGTAACCAGGAGGTTCCTACCAGTATAAGCAACAGCTTGTGCATGCATCACTCAGGGGTCCCCGCAGTCCCGGGAGCCCTCCTACAGTAGCAGGTTCCCTCATGGGGGGGTGGGAGTGGGAGAGTGTTCTTCACTGTCGACTTACAGAAATGCGCTTTGTGCGCACGCACTTTCTCGGACACGTTTGCTCCGGTTAATTTTAGTCGGGAGCCATAACTTGCAAAACCCGTGTACTCGTGGAACTGGCCGTGTGCCCAAAAAGACTGCGCCACTCATAAAAAAGTGTACCGTCCTCTCTGACAGCCTACACACAGCCTGGCCGATTCAAAACGCACATAAAAGTGAGCGATCAGTCGGAACACGTTTGGTCGAGTTCTGCATGGATTGGTGAAGAAAGCCACTGCCGTGGCTGAATTCTGCTGTTTTAATGTCAGCCCTCCCATTCAGTGTAAGCCAGCCGCTTTGCATGAATCCCACCGTTGTAATGCTTACAGGCACGGCAACATTTTTAAACGGGTCTGTCCGGATTCGTGACCCTGAGAATATATCTGCACCTCAGACACCATAACTGAGCATCTTAATTGAGCATAATGGTAGAGTGCAGGGCGTGTAGCCGTGCGTCAGTTTATCAATTACATCCAAGTGATACGCTCATGGTACATGCATGGAATCTGTGAGAATTCAATATTTTTAATTCATGCAAATTATATATGCATAATTTGCAGGTTAGAAAACTGATATGAGTAATTTAAAGCAACGTACCAGCGTGACTAAAGACGAAAGTTAGACGTTTAAAAAGAAACGAAAGTAGAATAAAATCCGAACAGTGTGCAAAGAAGCATGCGGGGAGATATGCTTGGATATATAAGGGAAGGCAGAGGAGGACATGCATGCACAATTAGCACGGCTGGTTACGTACGATGTGAAAGAAGTTCAACATGCATACATATTGACCGTTAAAAAGAGTAAGTGGGCTTGGGCAGGACACATTGCGAGAAGAGATGATGGCTCATGGTCGAGACTCGTGACAGAGTGGCACCCAAAGGAGGGAATGTGTCCAGAAGTATGTTCACTGTGGAGCTGGAGCGAGGGGGCCAGGGGTCAATGGTTGTCTTTGAGTGTGCAGTGAATACACTCGAGTGTGAATACACTCGAGTGTAAATACACTCGTGTGTGAATACACTCGAATGTGAAAAACAAGCAGAGTCAGAGCGTCTCCTTGCTTAAACAAGAGTGAGTGGTTCTGTGGTTATCACCTCCATTCGTGGCCCTGAGTCATTGCTGGAAATTGCACATTCTAATGGCGGAGGGTTAGTCTCTTAGTCGATCATAGCTTCACCTAAACTTCGCTCATCTGGCCCAGCATTATTGCACCTTATTTCCACCAATGTAAGATCTGCAATAAGCATCATAAACCAAACCCTGCCTACTCTCCCAGCAGAGGGTAACCCGTCTCTTTAGGGGACGCACTTAAACCAACAGTGGCATTAGAAATAAATTGTGGAGCTGGACTTTTACCTTCAGCTTTTACCTATAATAAGAACTCCATTAAATTTCAATTTAAAGCTTTCGTGACTGCAGGGATTCATCTTCTTGGTTCTTTCGGTAAAGTCACGTAGAATGGAAATAATAAAATAATAAAAATTTAACATAATAAAATAATTCTCACGACGTTTTGGCCACAATGCAAGCAGCCGTCCTCAGGTGAAGAACAGGTCTGTCGAGAATTATGTATTATTTACATTCTACGTGACTTTACCGAAAGAACCAAGAAGAAGAACTCCATTGGCGATAATGATCACTGTGCTGTATCCATTCCCAAATAGGGTCTCATATATAAAGATATCATATGAAAGTGCATTGAAACATGAACTGCGTGAATTACTAAACGAATTTTTTTAAAAATACATCTCAATATTGATACATGTTTTTCTTTTAATCGAGAACTCTATTCGTGAGTGATCCCATATTTGAAAACTTTCCGTTAGTTTTTCTTAAACCCTGATTATTTGATTTATATTGTTCATAGGCTTGAGTTTTTTTCCAAAGATATGTTGATGTAGTTTATTCATATTGAGTGCATCATAACATGTAAATAATCCAGAGATCTTCAGTTCGCCACGGTGGTGAGATGTTAACTACCTCACCTGGTATACAGGAGGACATGGGTTCGATCCCGACTTTGACGCCTGTATATTTTTAGTTTGCATGTTCTCTCTCCCTGTGTCGCATGCATTTTTCTCCAGATCCTCTGGTTTTTCCTTCCACATGTTATATATTTCCGAATGATAAACCATTTAGTTGAGCTATTATTTGTGGCCAGGTCGCTCCTGAAAAAGAGTTCTAAAGCTCAGTAGGTCTTACCCGTTAAAATAAAAATAGTTTAGGTTTTATTTTTATTTCCCAGCGCAGTAGTTGAACCCATGGTGCAAATTTTCGTAAATCCGCTTCCCACCCTGTCCACCCAGAGGTATAAATGAATACTCCACGGCTAGTTTATCGGCAGGTGGCGTGTGGTGGGGTAAAGTATCGGTACTCCCACCACTTCCAAGTCGTCTGGCCAGTGTGGAAGAGTAGGCCAAATACCCTCGAGATGGGCTTTCTTAACGCTCTCCCTAGTGGAGGCCCTTCTGCCAACAGTGGAATGAGTAAACAATTGCAGGGCTGCACCTTTAACCTTTCCCTTGCTGTCTAAATGGTTCGCAGGCACATGCACGTAGACGCATTCGAGACAAGTCTTGCAAATGTCATTCGTGTAAAGTCCAGTGGTAGTGTGGGTGTGAAAAGCCCGCGCCTTCCCGCTGATATTCTAACGAAGTCTTGTGCATCAAGCCCATAGTGACGGGACATGTACCGCATTTGAAAGGGAATCCAAGCTGCTAACGGCAGATAACATCAGGTGAGGATTATTCGGGTTCAAGTGAACACGATTGGTTGCGATGATAGCACACAGACAGAGAACATATCCTGCTTACCTAAATCCCTTTTCGCTGCCTACTACCAGCCATCCCGAAACGGTGTTCCCGTTAGCACGTGTCCGCTCTTTTCCTGGTTACTGACAAAACTTCCCATTCATGATTTGTTCAACCATCGCCCTGCAGGTCACAACCACTTCTCGTTTTTCTTTTTTCCTTCGCACTGCTCCACTTCGGAATTCCCTCGCATCGTTTCGCTTCCTAAGTTGCTCATAATCTTGGTCAATCAATAAACGTACAGGAAGTCCCCGTCTTACGATGGAGATGCGTTACGACGACCCCATCGTAAGTCGAAAATATCGTAAGTCGAAAATGGCCTAGCCTACCCAGGAGTCTTAAAGAATGGTGATAATTTAGCAAAACAGAGCAATTTACAGTACCGTACTGTATAAACTATATGCGTACAGTACATCCCGGCAGCGTCCCAACGTACAGTATCGTACCTCGTACGCTGCTGCGTTTGCCTGCCGCGCGAAATGTTAAATATTGTACAATTTTGTCATATCGATATCGCCATCGTAAGATCGAAATACCGTAAGTCGGACCATCGTAAGTCGGGGACTACCTGTATTCCCTTATGCGTTGAAGTGTGCTGTTTGTTGCTAGCCACTTGGCATTTTGGCCCTTTGTGCCTGTGCTAAGTAACGGTGATAAAACAAAACAATTCCCATGAACAATTTCGCTATTGATGCCCTGGCGTGGAGCTTACATTATCAGTGTCTGTTTAAAACTTTTCAGCAGCATCCCGTTATTCAGGTGCCTTGAACTGGAACGGGAACGATTTTAACTACAACTTAATGATGTTACATCACCAGGCCACTTCAATTTAGCCTGGATGAGCCACATTATTGTGCAACACACGAGTGCATTTGGAAAGTAGTGGAATTATGTTTGGCAAAGTTCTAGAAGACATCGCGTCCATTGTCTCATCACGTAATTACGCGCATTAAAGGCCCCGTTTGGCTGCACGCGGCAAAGGCAGCATTAGTGTGCGTAACTCAAAAAACATTCCGTTGATCGTCAGAGTTGCATTCTGTGCGATCACGTATAAAAGTGCGTATAATTTAATTCTGCCGAGGCAGATATCCAGGGTTTAGCGCGAGTGTGCACTTTGTGTGACGAAACGTGTGCGCGTTGAAACACTATATATGTATGCTACTCTTTGGTTCTTTCGGTAAAGTCAGGTAGCTAGAAAATACATTAAATGATACGTGACTTTACTGAAAGAACCAAAGAGTAATTCCTGCAGTCACGAAAGCTCCAAATCAACTCTGTATGTTCATAATAGAAGTGTTTTTTGGTTAGATCGCGTCCTAACCCCCCCCCCCCAAAAAAAAAAACACGGATGATATTGGTCGCGAAAGCCTACGTTTTAAACTCTGTATGTTCCGTATTCCGAAGTTCGGTGGAAGAAAGGCTCATTTAATTTTCATGACATATCCATGTAAATTGCTCTCATAAAATGCTTCCACATTTTGTGTTTAAAAAGCACACGCTCGCTTTTATTGCATCAGCAAGAACATTCTGTCGGGAACAGCGAAATAAATATTTCATTGCACTTTTATGAAATATTTAGAGGATCCAATTATTTTTTAATAACTCTGCATTCTGCGGCCTTGGTCACAGCAGCGGCATTCCATCGACCGGTGTCACGAATCGCTCACATTTTACATTTTTCAAAAAACAATTCCTGTTGCACGGTGCACACGTCCTCGCGCTCGTCTCTCATGCCGTTATTTATCATGCAAAGGTCATCGCCGCGCGTTCAGGAGAGAGGAGATCCCACTTTGTCATGGAGAACCTACCCACGGCAGCTCTTCCCCACATCAGTCACCTCCATCATTCGCAGCTAAAGAACTCGGCCCTTGAAGAAACGCACAATCTCTCTCAGTCTCTCTCTGCAAAGCCACCTCGCCAGCACCCCCCCCGCCCCACGTACCTTTCCCCCAGTGCGATCGTCAGCAAGGGCTTCCCCTGTTCCCCCGGTCTCTTCCCCGATTCCCTGTACGCGCTGATCCCCAGGAGGGTGGCGACCCGACCCGGCCCACGACCCAGCCGCCTCTAGCAACCGTGAGCGTACGCAGAGGCATGGGGCTCGTGAGCACGGATCATGGCGCTGATTGCACTTGACGTGGCTGCTTACGGCGGAACGGAGGCGCCGGGTGGTGGGGTGGAACCACGGAGCCGGTGGGCGGGAGTCGGGCGGGGGTGGCGGCTGCTGCTGCTGCATCATTGGAGCGCGCGCGCGCTCCAGCCAAGGGTTTAGCTTGGCTGCCGAATTCACTTTGGTGTCTGAAGATAGTTTGAGGTGCCTCTCGGATATTCGGCTCGGATTGCGGTGCCGTGCGCATCCTTTCACTGAGCGCCGCTGCGACACTCGTGGGTTACCGCGATTTGAAATTACCCCGCAAAAAGAATGATGACCGGATTGCAAAGATTTCAAATGAGCGCGAGCGTTGAAGTGAGAAGGTTGAGCGTTCACACGTCACTGCTTGCTGCAATTTCCCTCTGCTGTCCCAGCGTCGGTAAGCACGGTGATTTAAGGAGGCCTGATGACTGCTGTAATGTTTGCCCAGGAGGGCAGTTTCCCTGACACCCTGCTCTCTTGCATGCCTCTAATTGGCCAGGAAGACCTCTTCCCCCACAACGGTAGCCAGCAATAACCACTGCCCAATGTTAACGTTAAGAAGCAAGAACAGTTATTTTTTAACACAACCAAGTCCAAGCCTGAGCATTATCTTCATTTGTAGCATTGGACATGAGCCCTTCTTGGAGCAACCACTTGGTGGATGGAGTTTCATTTATGGCAGATTGTCACATTTAAATGCTTAAGTACCACTAACTCCCAATCCAGAAGTTGTAATTTCAGTAATATACCATATTTTCTAATTATTATCAATTTAAATGTCATTTCTGGCATATCTCAGATTGCTTTTCACATGTCTGAGTTTTACTCAGTTTGGGAATTAATTCGCCCCAACACAATATAACGAAAATACTTCTTAAAACACATTGCAACCAATTATTTTCACCACACCGAGCAGATTAGCACAACTTGTTACAATCACCGCGGAATAAGCAGCGAGGGGGGGAGGGGGGTAACGTACCTGGGCCGTCACTCGAACCGGGCGGCAGCACGCGGAATCAGCCCGGAATGTACCCCCGGTGCCCCGAACGACGCCACTCGATGCAGGCGGAACCTCGTGCGCAGACGCCGGCGAGTCAGCTAGTCCCGCAGGGTCGTGCACGCTCGTCACACCTCGCGTGTCGGCGCTCACGCCAGGGCGGCCGCGTCCTCCGCTGCTGTCGGGAAGTCGTTTTGGATTTTTGCCACAGTAGGAACACCCTCCCCACGACCACCACCACCCCCCCCACTCCCCGCCACCATTCCGTCACTGCCAGTGCCCGTGTGACTCTGCTTGTCAGGAAAAGGCTCTGATAAATGTTTCTTGGTTTGACGACACCGCTGCCCTTCCCCACCACCCCCCCCCTTTCTCTCCGCGACCCACCTCGCTCTTTGATGAATAGGCAGCCGAGGCACCCGGACGTCCACACCCACTCGCAGTCACGATCGCCGAGAACCAGGGACCACCGGCACGGTCTTCAACTCGCTTCTCATTTCGGTGCGGCAGGCATGTTTTGGCAGAGCTGCACTTTCGCATGGAGGTTTGATGGCGAGACGTCACGGTAATGACAGCGTGCCATTTTTACTGGAGTATAAAGCTCCCCATAAAAAAACGGTGGCTTTTCCTGGCTCACGGCATGTGCTTAAAAATGCAACGCCAGTTCATGCTCTTACACTGCCGTGTCTGTGTATAGAGCTTACAAAATAAAATACAAATGTGTGCACAACAGCTATGCCCGTGAGGTTGTCGCATTGAAACATCAAACAATGGGGGTTCCAGAGCTGAGTTCTTCTCCAATTCACGTAACCACGGGAAAATGAATTTAATAAACCCAACGCCACGTCCTGGCGTGCAGGTCAGCGAGGCGTGCAGGCAATGGGCATCATCACCTCCCCGGACGATGACGGATGCGATGTTTGTGAGTCTGCAGCCAGCATGGGGGCTGTGTGGCAGCAATCACCCCGCATATCCCTGCTTCCATTTACTGTTACTCAAAATCACGAGGCGAGATTCTAAGAGCAAAGATTCTGGACATATGAGGGTGGGCGTCAGACCCGTCCTGCGATCGTGAGGCAGTTGTAGAGCAATACATACATTGCATTTTCTTAAATCTACGGCCTCTTGCTCTTTACTTACAATGAGGTTTGTACGTGGCAAAGTGTACAAGTGTTGAGGACGTGATAAGGGTTACGTAGCCAAAATGTATTTGCGTTTAACTTATAAACATTGACAGCCAGCAGTGTGTGCAGCGAATATGACAAATAAATGAAACGAAATAATCGCAATAACTTTACATTTCAATAAAGCAAAAACATTCCAGGTCACGTAGAAGCGCAGAGAAAATCTTCACACAAACACAAGGATAATACTCAAAATTCCACACTGACAGGTCCACAAACCCTCCTGCTCTATCGTCATCTGCTGGCCACCCTGCAGTATCAGTGGGTTTGGGAATTCACAAATTTACCTGATGCACCAACCCTTGTACTCCAAGATGCCAGATTACAGAAGTGTGGCACTACACCCGGCGAACTTAATAGGCCTCAACAAATAACTCCTTAACAATTAATCAATTGGCTTAATTTAATAAGGGTGACCTAATGAAACAGTTCTAGTTTTGAAGTTTTCGTGACCGCAAGGATCCATACTCTTTGGTTTTGTCGGTAAAGTCACGTAGGTGAAATAAAAAAATAAAAATGAAAACAAGTAAATTAAATAACTTTAATAAATTTTGTTGTTTTCATTTTTATTTTAAATTTCACCTACGTGACTTTACCGAAAAAAACAAAGAATGAAACAGTTCTATAACTAAGACCCGAATGGTTAAACAGCCCGTGCAGTCCTTTCGTGTTGTGTTGTGACAGCGAGCCGGTTCCACGTCTATTTAACCAATACTCCACTTTGGGAAGCCATCCGTCACGTCCTCGACACCGCCTCGTCCCTTCTCCCCGCTGGGATTGAATACTTCAGCAGCATTTTAATTACATTACCGTATTACAACGTCAATAATAGGGAAACGCATTAACGGAAGTCAGATCCTAATTTGCAAAAGCGAGTTTCACCTCGCTCTTGAGTGCCGGTGACAGTAAATGAATGACCTGTCTGGTTGAAGGAGCAGCTGTTGATGCATTGGCCCTGGCAGATCTTAGTTCTATTACGCGGGGCTTGTATAAATCACCCGTGTAATCATGCTCCACCAGTTGTACTCTACATAAAAAATTAGAATATTAACTATTCGTCTTTGAGTGCAACCCATGCCACAGCGGCTGTGCATATTCATAAATCGTGAGCTCAATTAGCTGGTGGTGCGACATTCATTTACTACGTTTGATTTTGCCTGAAGCTTCTCTTGACAGGTAATGGGCAGTGTTTATGTGGTGAAAGTCATTTATGAAACTCCATCAAGGACTAAGACCATTCTTGTAATGCCCACGGAGTGTTGTGTGTGGAATGAACCACCGTGAACAACGATAAAGTGCGTCAATTATTTTTAACAAAGCTGGCCGAAGTGCAGTTCGTACAAGCCATTTTTAAACGAAGCAGCATGAATTTTATTCGCCTAAGAAAATGCAAACACTGTTTGTTAAGCAACACCGACACATTGCAAATATAGCGTTGAAAATACGACGGTACTGTACGCTTCAGTTTGATTTATTGAGCCACTAAGGAGCACACAACGGCCATTGGATCTGTCGGAAAGTAATACTCGAGCAGCAAGATGGATGGGAATTATTCTCATGCCATCAGCAGCAGGAAATTACAGGTAGGAGTGGAGTGAGTAGCTGGTTGAGGCCAGGTGCTTAGCCAGGACCTGTAATCGGGGGTCCCACTGCGGCTGCCTGTGTTGCTGCTGCTGTCCCTGAAGTCACCTGACTACCCTTGAACCTCCTCCGAGTCCTGGGCGTGACGCTTGTACCCGCATTGTGCTTCACCCGCCATCTCACATTATTCGAAATCTAAATGTCCATGCTTTTTGGGTTTAGCGGCCATGGCTCCATAATTGCACTTTGGAGGAGTAGTTTGTGTATCACATTGAAGAGCGCTGAGGTGAGATCCTGCCTCGTCTATCTGGATTTTTGAGTGTTATCTCTTAAAGTACCTGGATTTATTCTCGGTAGTCCAGTTTCCACATCACACATACAAAGTCGGTAACGAATCAGCAAAACATCCCAAGCAGGGGCTTCCTAAAAAGTATAATGGGACTCAGAGAAGATTTCCAGGTTGTAGATTGTTATATATTTATCAAAATACAGCATAGACAGTACATATTTCCACGCAAATTATTTTTGCATTCATATATGAAAAACAGATGTTATTATGTATCCTTCTAAGTATTGACTATCGGCGTCCCTTGGACTGATGGCACATCATCTCCATTCTCTCTCACCTGGATGATAAGGTTTGGTAGAATTGTGCGCACACGTATATCACTTGCGTTTCAAGGAATGTTGTGGGTACATTTTGACATTTAATTTGTTTTTTTATTCTGAAAACGAAGGGCTCGCAAGAACAAAAGGTGGTGATGGTGATCTATCACATTTTTGACTTAAAGCTTTCGTGACTGCAGGAATTCATATTCCTGGGTCTTTCGGTAAAGTCACGTAGATGGTTGAAAGAAAATAACAAAAAACGACGACGTTTCGATCGCAACACAAGCGATCGTCATCAGGAGGAAATAACTCTTTCCTCCTGATGACGATCGCTTGTGTTGTGAAATATAGCTATATTTCTTCCTGCCTCAGCAGTCCGCCTGCTGTATTCTTTCACCTGAAGACGATTGCTTGTGTTGCGATCGAAACGTCGTGATTTTATTTTATTTCATTCTTTTTCTATCTACGTGACTTTACCGAAAGACCCAAAGAGTATGAATTCCTGCAGTCACGAAAGCTTTAAGTCAAGATTTGTCATCTCAATGTTGCGCCAACAGTTGGTCCAACGGTTCCATCCACATACCAACGTTGGCCCAGCGTCGCATGTTTACTGGGAAAATAAATGAATCACGTCACATCCGAATAATGCAGTTTTGATTATTTTAAGTAGATAAAAGACAAACATTAAAACAGCAACGAAGCTGCCAACCCAGTAAATGAGTATGCGAACACTGAATGCATGAAAGAAAATAACACAAGTGATGAATTATTCTGATTGTTGGCAATTCCTGAATGTCGTGTATCATTTTGCAAAACCTGAGTGTAAGGAACATTTTTGAATAGACACGGGGAATGAATTTTAGGCTCAGCTGCACACCTCGTATTGCCATGAAATTAAGGCGTAAATCATATTCGTTTGTGTCCACAGTTGCACTCAATTACGAAACACAAGAAAGCTAAACAAACGGTGCGGAGGGAAAATGTGAGGGGAGGGTGGTAGGGGCGGGTTCCAGACTCCAAACAAAGGCAGCTTCGGGAGGAAATGACCGCAGTGGCGGCCGCGCTTCACCCGCCAGTCAAGACAGCGCGAGCAAAGGTCCAGGCTACCTCCGGCTAATGTCAGCAAATCGCTTGCACGTGTGACCCAGAGAGGCGAGGCACGCGCGCACAAACATCACAGCCGCGGCCCCGTGGCCACGGCCCCATGCCAATTACAGCGGAGAGTCACCTCCGCCCGCCGGAACGGTTCGCTGTGTAAACCAGCGCGCATTTTTTTTTCGTTTTATTTCCCAACGTTTGCTAATTACTGTAACCAACGTTGTGCCGTCGGCCGTGGTGGTGCTGGTGGTGGTGGAGGCCGAGGGTGGCTTTTGTGCACGCGCGCGCGTGTGTGTTACTGTAATTCTTCTAAAAAAAATAATATCTTACGAAAGCCATGCGTTTTGGTCGGAAAACAAATAGCTTAAATTTTAATGGCTGGCTGGTAAATTATGTTTTGCTGTTTGGCAGTGTTTATATGAATGGAATGGCCCTAAATCGCTCCAGATGTGGAGGGTGCCACAGGTTAATACTCCTCATTATGTGACTTGCTTGAGAGTGATTCACTGCAAAATGTAACGTGCAGAAAAAATAAAAATAAAACCGTCGTGTTTTCTCTTCTTTTTGCACCCTGCATTATATTAAGCACATGAAGATGCACACTTGTGCACGTGCGTGCAATCGGTGAAACTGCATGCGGCGTAATGCATTACAAACACAGATATCCAGCCAAGAGCATAAAGTGTGTGTGTGTGTGTGATATTGTGGGCAGCGGTAGTGTAGCTGTTAGCGGGCTGCGCTACGAACCTGGTCACTCGGGTTCGATTCCCGCTCACGGCCAACACCGGTGATGATTATCTGAATTGGTCCTGGGTCTCCCCTGGGTTGATTCAGCCTCAAATAAGCACCTGGTGCGATGTGTAAACATTACCATGAGAGAGACAAAGACGGCCGGGCGTAGTGTTGGCCACCTACCCCCTCGTGTGCCGTGCCAGTCTTCACAGGTGCTCGCTAACAGCACCTTCTACAACGGTATATTACAGGCTATACAGGGGATGTTTGCCTTTTTATATTGTTAGGATGCGACTACAACCCCAGTGTTCCTGGCTTTGCACAATATCAGTTGCACTTGGAATCTGGGCCTGGCCTGGGCTTCTCCTAGGTCAGCTCAGCTTTAAATAAGGATGTTGTGCACAGTCTCAAGCCAAATAGGTGCTCGCTAACAGTACTTGACTCGAAAGTCGAGCAGGTTTATACGCGAAACTGCCGAGTACCTGCTGTTGGGGAGGTTTTAATAACGTAATTTGTTACCTCATAAATTATGTTGACAATTAGGTAATGCATGACTGTATATCAGTTACACTGTGCTAATTGAATATTTAAACCATTACCAACAATCATAAGTAGCTGTAAACAGATGGCAGCTCGGTACGTGAGTCATTGTAAGAGATTATTGCACCGAACAGACTCTCCGTGTCTTGATAACAGTAACACGGAGACGGTAATGCATTACATCCCACAAAGTAGTCGCTCCTATATCCACTCTGCATGCAGTAATGTATAATTCATAGATATCTCAGAAAATAAACCTTCAGCCAATGGAGTTGAAGGAGGGTCCACGTTTTTGCCATGCAGATTTCCTCCAGAGTTAAGTTATGTACGTGCTCAGTCATTTTAAACACTACCGTCCAACCAGAACGAGCTTGGGCAGGACAAGTCGCGAGCAGGGATGATGGTCGATGGCCAAGAATAATGAGGCAGCGGCAGCCAAGGAGTGGAACGCCTTCACCGAGGAGATGGAGCAACCAAATGAGCTCGTGTGCAGGCGCTATGTGGATTGTTACATTGCAGAAGCATGAGAGATGGTGGCGGCTTAGGGGAGGCCTTCATTCAGCAGTAGATTGACTATGGCTGCTGATGATGATGCCAGTGACACGTGTGTGTCATGTCCACTCTTGATTCAAGCAAGGAAACCATCGCTTTCCCGTGTGCTCGTCACTTCGCAGGGTGGTAGAGGCCATGAGCATCGTACGGGCTATCGTACGACTCGTCCGGTTGTGCCGCCGCCGTGTTCCACGCAATGTTAAGCGGACCACTCTCCTCCTCGTCCGGTCCTTCTCCTGCAGTCATTAAACGCGTGTAGCTTACCCAAGCTGGTGTGAAGGTGCCACCTGCGTAGGGAGAAACGTGCGACACGTGGGCAATTATCAGGTGGCTCAGTGTTTCACACTCCAGTGACGAGGTCGTGTTAGCGACAAAGCAGACGTGCAGGACGGGCGATCTCAACGGAGATTCGCCACTACTCACGAAAACGTATCTCTCTTTCCCGTGCAAAAACAATACCGAGTCGAGGGTGGCAATGTTGGCGAGATGATTGTGAAAACTGCTCGAGGCTCTATTTGCACATCTAATGACTTATTCAATTTGCACTCTGTGGTGTATTATTGCTGTACGGTCCGCTGTAAACAAAAAGCAGCGATTAAAATCCGGGCCAAGAAAATGCGCGTGAAATGTTAAAGCATCTCTTCACTGTTAAAGTAGTCGAGAGTATAATTCTGCGGTCACTGACCTTGTTTTTTTTTTTCAAAGGGATGTGCATTTGTCTGTCTGTGGTGTCCAACCACCTGTGCAGAAAAGTTTAATCGGTAAATCAATTTCAATATCGGTAAAGCAACTCTAACAGAGCAAAAATTGGAAGCGCCACTTTCGTTCACAAATAACAGGAGCTGAATGTCCTGTTTCTTGCTATATACCCTGGAGACATTTGGAGAATAATGATGGGACACATACACATTATATTGAATAAGGGGTTATCAGTGGCAGCAGAAAGAGTCATATGTCTTTCCATTCTTTCAAAAGGGCTGCGCTTGAAACTATTTTTTTTTCATGATATGAGTCTGGCAAAGCATTCCCTTAAAATTAGCTCGTGTGGATTAAATGTTGGCAAATGTTAAGGTTTGATTGTAAATCCCAGCATGCGGACGGCGTGTTCGTGCTGTCGTTCTGACGATCTGGTAGCGTGTGCCAGTGCGTCACTCACAAAAGAGGGGCGGGGGGGGTCTCTGTTTCTTATCGCAAACACGGTGACGTACATGCCATGGTTCACTTAACAGGACGTATTAGGTGGCAGCTCGTGAAAAACCCCGTAATGTATGTGAATTGGATCCTAATAAGGAAAACACCACGTAATTCAGGTATAATGGAGGGGCATAGGTGAGAGCTTTATCAATAATGAGCAGCAATTGAGGGGTTCCCAGAGCAAACCCTTACGGAACAATGGTCAATGAGATGTGTCAGAAGGACGCCTCGAACATAAATCTCGGAGAAACGCGTGTGAACGCAAGAAGACCGAAACCACCTGCTGTTGTTAGCGAATTTGGCAGACGCAACAATTTTTTTATGTTGTTATTTGAAATAATGTATATGCATAAGTGTGTCATCTCGCGGGCATCATTCACGATGCCATGCACCAAGGTGGCAGGGATATTTGTGGTCGAAAAATATTCGGCAATGGAGTTGTGCAAGTTTTGCGTCGTGTTAATCCGGGGATGATGGCGTGATAAATAACAGGGCATGCTGAGAAAATAAACCAGCCTGGGAAATCACTCCATTACGTTGCCTAACGGTAAATGATGGCAACATCGCCAAAGTAATATAGCTTTAATGCGAGCCGCTAAAATTAGAGCTGCACTGCAGTGTAATGAGATTGTGCCTTGCCTTTTTTTTACTTGAACCTGATTGTGTATGCCGCTACAGCAGGGCCACTCGCCTCCAGGGAGTGGCCCACGCGGTCGCTCACTCGCCGCACCAGGCAAGCAGCCGGGAGGCAGCGGGGAACGCGTCCCAAGTTGCGGAGCAGCATTGCCCTTGAATACAATTGCCTGGCAAATTGGGGCAAAATTTGGGGAGCCGAGCCGAAAATTGGAACTGCTCGGTTATGTCCTCTAGACGGGACGCAGAACAGAGCGAGGGAGTTATCACTCGGCGGAACTCTGACTGCCGCAGGCAACGCTGGACACGCGTTCACGGGCCAATGCATTTTTAATTACATACTATCCTTGTGAATTTTACTTATATTTAATCAGATTTAAAAACGCAATAATGGAAATCTGTTAACCATATTCATCAATTAGCCATTCATACGTGCCATGGTTATTAGATTTTAATTTGATTAAAATACCTATTGTATAAAATGTGGTTATTTGTCATTGCAGGAGATCATTTGTATTAAAAAACACTCTATGAAGTTGAGAGAAAAGATATTTCAGAATCAGTAACCATCACTTGACCATTCGAAATGCAATTTGCTACCATGGGGTTTTTTCCCTGCAGAGGAATGCGTTAGCGGAATATAGGTCTATAACCATTATAATACAGCCGAATGAATCAAGGCTGCAAATGCATTAGGGCCTGCACGCCTGCCAGCTGCGGCTAATGCAGCTGTCCGATCGCTGCGAGATTTGTTAAGCGTAGTGTGATAAATGATCCGAATCTGTTTGCTCGCCCGCGAAAGGACAATTCAGTGGGTCGCCCATTGCTTCTCATCTCTAAGCGTTAACCCCCTGGTGCAGCATTGGGCCAGACGGGAGGGCCGTGGTCCGCCGATACCAGCAGGCCACGTGACTGCAACCTGCAACCCGAAGCGTCTTCCGAAATTTAAACGTAAAGCAAGGACGATTGCATTCGTGCGAGTAGCTGATAGCTTACCTACATTGTGGATTTAAATCCTGTTTTTGTTTGTTTCAAACTCTACGGAATTCAAATTGATGAGATTGTATTTGATGTATAAATGCCGTGGGCTGTGCCAAAGCTGCGGGCTACTCGACGTGGAAGATTATACGAGTCATCAGAGCAAAACCAAGGTCTCGCTTCCCTCGAGTTCATTTTTTCACGAGCCTCTCATCCGTGGCACCCAAACCGACATGGATTTACGCGAAATCAATGTTTCTGAAAAACGGCCAAAGCAGGCATTCAGTCTCCACGAACAGGCCCATACATCTCAACAAGGACACAGCAATTAACCGTGTTGGTATCTTAACGTGCGGCCGATTGAAAATGTTCCCGCACTACCGAAGTTTCATTTGTCAACATGCCCCGCACGCCTTTTCCCCGGCGAGCCCAATGTGGTCTTTTTTTGTCATCTAGCAGTTCATTACTGGAATTGAAATTCTAACCCATTACTGGGGCGCACAGCATACACAGGAACACAATCATTAGCTGCTAATGGCTTGTAGATTGCTTCGCGAAATAGGCTTGTCTATGGCAACCATTCGCTTTTCTGCATTTTTTTCTAGCCCCTTCTGACTAGTTTCTTTATTATGTTCATATTTCGATGGCAAACAAACGGAGGGGAGGAAACATTTATAACATGTCAATAAAAAAATGTTTTCTCTCGTGTACTTATCCAAATTGCATTGAAATTTAAAATCCTGCAGCATTTCTGTTAAGTGTGTTAATTTATTTTGTATATTAATAGGGTAGAAAATGCTATTTAAATTCTATTGTAAATGTTAACAAGTAGTAATACTTTATTGTGCTTTACAGTGACAGTGCCCGTAGGACAATGTTAGCCAGGGAAGGGCACATTATGTCAGCATTGTGAGACTGGGGTTTCTCTCTGAGTCTAGGGTCCTGCATCTAGCCACCATTCATTCTGAGACTCTGGGTTCAATCTGACTCCGGGAATGGAAATTGAAACTGTCAAGCTCTGATGGCCACCGGACCTCCGATGTTGTGAGTGTAACAGACTCATTCTGCTTCACCTGTGGATGTTACTCCATCTTGCTCTGGGAAGATCTGCTGAGTGAAGGAGTAGAGGGCAGAGTGGAAACTTTTCATAGACCAAAAATGTCCCTTATTCAAAACACAAAGGGCTTCTCATCTGAAGAATGAGTGTTTGCTCAGATATTACCCTACTGCCATATATTTACATTTTCTAATTTTATTCGGGTAAGACTGCATACCTGACATCCTCACTATTTATCAACTAAATTCTCCCTTCTTCCACCTGGTCTCTGTTGACCTTAGCAACAACTGGTGATGAGATCATACACGCAATCCAACCCGAATAAGGTTAGAATATGAATTGTAATGAAGGCCACGATAACCTCAGATCTCGGCGACATATTTTCTTTCACGAGGCAGTTTTATTGACGATGTTTTTAAGGTTTTCTTTCAGTGTATGTGTACGCACCAGTGATTTATGCATGTTGAATTTCGTTCGCACCGTACGTAGCCAACCGTGCTAATCGGAGGTGCGGGGGAAGGACAACAAACCAACCACAAAAAGCAGTTTTAAAGAAATGAGTTTTACACCTCGATTTAAAAATCGTAAAGGTCATCTCAGACCTATACAATTGATGGGCATTGAAGCTGGAAGGCTCATTAATTGGATGGTGGAAAAACTACACTCCCAGCCACACCTGGCAGGACAGCTTCCACTCAGCCTGTTCCTCAGTAGCTTGTTCCTGGTGAATCTGTACCTGTCATACAGGCAGCCCTGGTTGACCCGTACCTCGTTAAGTCAAACCTGATGGAGATGTACTTTTTAAAACTATTCTCAGTCGGTTGGTGCTTGTTTAAGCAGTACCTGCTTAAGCTATACCAGGTTAAGCTGGTGCTGGTTAAGCTTTGCAATCCGTTGCAAGAAAGTGGCACCTGTGGGAAGCCAATCAAATATTTTTTTTTAAAAATCCCATTTTACTTGGATAAATGCTACCTTTTTGTACATAGGTTGGCCTAACCAGTCGAGATTTCTACAAACATGTACAATAGGGGCATTAATTACACCACAAGAAAATGTAACTGCAATTGTGGTGACGCACAAGCACAAAAAAACACTTCAGAGAGACTCAAGGCCACTGGCCAAAATATCACCTGATATACTTTATTTTTCTCTCTTGAGGGTAATAGAAGCATTAAGTGTGTTTTCCCCCAAATTGATTCCCACGTCCACGTGAATGCAGAACATTCAACCACGTTAAATGGCTCGGAGGGAATTAGGTGGCTAACTACAAACACTTTAAGCTTCACAGGCATTTGGCCACGCAGCGTAATCCGCAGTTAGTGCGTGGCAGCATTTGGCTCCTTGGGGCCATGCCGGCGTACGATCGCGATCCTCCAGAGCCTTCCCCAGGTCGTGGAGACCGACGCTTGCCATGGCAGCAGGAGAGATCACTCAAACATGTAAAATGTAACTGGTATAACAATGCCATTGAAAAGGGACAATCCATTAATCACGGACGGGCACATAAAGAGTAATTTAATGAGAAAGGGAGCCCGTTTTACATTTTTTTTCCACAGGGAATTGGCTGCTCTCACATGGTGGCTCTCTGGCCAGAGTATTAATCTTTGGGCTGAAAGCCAGGCGGGAGGGTGGCAGGCAAACTCTGACACTCAGAGTGCGTGACTGATGAGCAGGGTTAACGGGAGGCCCAACACGACAACACACAGGGCATCCATGGGATTACACATTAACCATCGCCGCTTTCCGCCAAACAGGCCCACACTGCCAGCGTGTTGGTCTATTCATTCTCAAGCACATTTCTTGAAGCAGTTGCACAATAGAATCGTATAAGTATAAAACATGAAAATGGAAAGCCACATTGCTCCTGTAGCATGCATTATAAATAATGCGGTGCTCAAATGTAAACTGTGTTCGTGCTGAAAATTGTAATAGAAATGTTTACATTTACATTCATCACCTGAGTTTTCTGTCAGGAACCAAGAATGGACTTCATATATTTAAAGTTTTCATCCATTTTATTGCATTTTGTCAGATTTTTCTTGATGTGGCTAATTGTAAACAACCAGTAAATGCAAAACAGAAGCAAAAACTTAGACCCTACATTTTATTAATCAAACCGTTACCCACGTTATCAATGATCTGCATTATTCCTTCATAAAATGGATCAACGTTCCATGTGAAAAAAGTCCGAGGCAGTGTTGAACTTGGCTTTAAACAAACGCTATTAAAATCTAACTTTGTCCCACGGGGGGAAAGTGCAATCCATACGTCAGGCACTCTGACACCCGCTCTTAGACATCGCCGCGGCTTTCCTCGGCGCCTGTGTTGCAGGCTAAGTGGAGTTGATGTGGCATGCGTGAGCGAGTTAATGTGGGCGGCTGACCTCTGATCTCAGGAAGCGGATGGAAGGGAGGCGAGGTGCGGGGAGGAGCGAGGGTGAGGAATGGCCGCGTCTGGCCCCTCTGCCCCACGGCGTGTAAATCAGGCGACCCTCGTCCACCAAGCATGCCCACAAGCCCCGCCGCTGATTTATGGGATGCAGAGGCCAGATCCATGGCAACGGAGTGCCAGCACGAGAGCTGAGAGCTCTATGAAGTTATTCCAATAATGGCTTCTTCCCGTCTGCCAGATTCGTGGCAAATGTGACTTTTATATATCGCGCATATAAGACTTAATGAGCATATCTGATTGTTCCCGTCGATGCCACTTTTATATGAGAGAAAAGCAACATTTTATCTTCATAAAAAAAATCTTTGTGAAAGTCAATTCAGATGTATTCAAGGATGGCAGCACTGCAAGTACAGTTCAGGCCTATATAATGTTTCCTATGTTGTTTCCTCATATATACGTGCATTTTCATTTGTTTAGTCTGTTGCCTCTGAAATAAAAATATTCAATAACACATTTACCAGACATCCAAAGCAGTACCCTCGTGAAATAGGATATTAAGACTCGGTGAACATTTCCTTGATAATTAAACTATATTATTAGCACCATCATAAGGAGAGGATTCCACAATGTCATTGCTTTAGTTATTTTCCAATATTTTGACCCCGTTCACATTGGCCTTTTGTATTTGCCTGACCCATCCCCCAAATATTTATTCACATGAATGAGCGGGGCTTCTGATAAATGGGCCATGCCTACTCCCTGCCGGTGTGGATGAGAGCGCTTGGGGGAGGAGCTGAGTCTGGTTCCCAGCAGCAGATCTATACAAACGGAGCGGACCTCCATTTACACAGGGTGATTTATAGTGACCGCAGAGGGACTTCAAAGTCCCGCCATATTATAAATGGCTGGGCCAAGTGCAGATGTCCAATGGCAAAAAAAAAATAGTTATATAAAAATGAAACGCCCATCACTGATTTGAGATGCTCTGGTGTTCCTCCTCTTTAAACTATTTTAAATGGTTCTCAGTGACTTACGATTAAACATGAGAAAGGTCCACTTCAGAAACTGTCCTTCAGAAGAAGTGGCGAGGTTGAGAAGTTCATCTTTTTACGTAACAAAATGTAATGATTTATCCATAAAACATGTACAAAGATAAAATACTGTGCATTGCTTATAATGTATGTAAAATTTGGACGATGAAGGCGCACAGTGACCTTTCGGACCAATGCCACCAGTGTTTGATTGTATCCATAGTTATGACTTTTATATTTGGAGGGGCGAGGGTTCGTGTTGTCCCTCACATTAGGAATCGCGGGTGCAATATATATATATATATTTAATTTTAATTGTAAACTACTGAACATAAATTAATAAATACCCCAGTTGGGGAGGGGGCTATGCCCTCCCCCCCCGTGTCCCCCCCCGTGCCCCCCCGTGCCCCCTCTTCAAACTCCGCCCATTATTTTATCTCCAATTAAAGATTGACGCAAGAGACATTCAAGCAAAAATGCAGACTGCTGTGTTCAATATAAAGACACCCTCCAATGAAAATGGACATTCTACACTGATATAATTCTAAGCATTCTCACCGAATACACACACACACGCGTGTCTCTCCTGAATATAATAATGGCATTTGTGGTGTTGCCACAAAACCATCTGTGATGTTCACTTCGGAAATTATTTCCCTTGGATGCAATAATCGTCCTGTGTTGCACTGGGACGCTCCTTCCTCATGGCTATTGCATTACGCTGGTCCTAACATTTGTGACCGCAGGAAACCCACGCAAGCACTGGCGGGCTCGTTCCAGCATAAATAATCAAGCGGAGTGATTCTGCGATAAAGACACTGTCTCGCAGATGGCGGAGTTGGCATTAAAATATCGCTCCTGGTGGTAAACGCGGTCCCAGTAAATGCTCTCGCATGCAAAGCCATTCGCGTGAAGGCTGCCCGCGTCGTGACACCGCATGCGGCGTGCGAGCAGCTTTGTCTGATGAGCACTGGGCAGAGTTAAAACGGGAAATGTCACGGGGTAGGTGAGCCCCCAGTCCCCCACGGATGTGACTTCTCCAGTCCCAGGCCCCGCTGCCGAATGCCGCTGTGCAACGGAAATGTTCGGATCCATAAGTGCATGGCACCGCGTTGCCCACTGAGCCACAGATTAACCGTTGCAAGCGCTATGCTGGACTACAAGATCCAGAGCTCCAACGGCCCACCACATGGTCCCCAGCTGCTAAATGTATCTCAGTGGCAATGTGTGAATGTCGCTAGCGTTTCTTGCAAATAGGAGCAACTTAAACACGGCTGAAAATATGTTCAGGACTAAACATTTACACTATGAGATCTGTTTTACCAGTGGCAAAATATAATGGTAGGTTTTTACCCTTTTAACTGGTACAAAACTGACACCTTTATTCAAGGCATCATGTTTGCAATGACCACAACACAAGTAGTCAATAAAGCAAACAAAAAGAAGCAACTCTGATAAGGATAATAATATGCACTGTCCTTGAAGTTGATTGGCCCACACCCGAGACGGCTTTCTTTAGAGCCTAGTCCCCATTGGTGTAGAGCCTAGTCCCCATTGGTGTAGGGCCTACACCAATGGGGACTAGGCTCTAAAGAAAGCCGTCTCGGGTGTGGGCCAATCAACTTCAAGGACAGTGCATATTATTATCCTTATCAGAGTTGCTTCTTTTTGTTTGCTTTATTGACTACTTGTGTTGTGGTCATTGCAAACATGATGCCTTGAATAAAGGTGTCAGTTTTGTACCAGTTAAAAGGGTAAAAACCTACCATTATGTTCAGGAGTAATTTAAAAAAATTGACAAGGTAGTGTTTCAGCTGATGTTTTAATGTTTATGTAAATGTATTTAAAGTTTGGACTGTGTTCAGAAATGTTGGTCCTGTACGTATGGTTTAAGTGGACATTTGGTCAAAACTGTGTAAATCCTGTGACTTTGAAAAAGTGGGCTTCGATGAAATCCAGCATTGAAATACACGTGTTCGTGTGGAGAACGTTTGTATAGTTATCAATGTGCAACGATAAATCATTGGCAAATACTACTGGCCTATCTGAATACAACATATAGAATGATGGGATCATGAGTGTATATAATTCCACTGAGGGCATCTGAGCAATATAACCTGCAATATCAATCTGGCTCATAAAGGGTTAATTTATGGATCGTTCAGCATGTGTTTTACAAGTGGCTGCTTTCCTACTGGAGTTGACGTACTGCCCATAACCTTCAAATAAATGTCACAGATTAAAGATGGAAACAGACAGCCACTGTCAGCCCTCTGAAGAAGTCAAGTCCTTCACTCAGTCCAGCAGAAGACAGCCGTATTTTCTCTCGGTACTGCTTTTACTGTTGAGGCGGTGGCCATCGGCTGAGCTGCCGTGTGCAACAGAATAGTATTAATATAATTATTTAGCAGTGATACATGTCTTTATAATAACATTAACAGTAAAATTATTTTTGCTTAATACAGCCGCAACATTTACAACCAGTCTCGGTTAAAATATTTAATTGTTATCTTTATGGCTACCACCCCCGTTACTTACATCCGGAAGTCCCATTACACAAGTATCATTACACTTATCATCATCACGATCCCTGACCTATCTATTGCTGGATGAAGGCCTCACTGCGCCAACACCATATCTCATGATCTTGTGATGCCACAATCCATCTGGCTCCTGTACATGAACTGGTTTTATAGTGCCTTCTCCACGGTGGTCATCCTCACCAGTCTCAGCCAGTAGCCATAATTCCTTTTAGTGGCATGTCTTATCCAAGCCCACTTACTTTTCTTAACAGAAATGTTGATGTCTCTAAACTGGCATTTTTTTCTGTGATCGTGTATTTCTCTTTGTCTCTTAGTGTCCACCTCTCACTACTAATTTTCACACTTCTTACCTTTTGTTCCATTTATTTTGTCAATTTCCATGTTTTTGATCCACATATTATAGAAGATAATATACAGTGATACCTCGGTTCACGAACGCTTCGGTTCACGAACAGAAAATTTCATAAAAATATGCTCCGGTTCACGAACTCCGCTTCGGTTCACGAACAGGAGTCGCGGCCATTTTTATGCTAATTTCAGGCTGTCACATGGTCGTGACTTCCTGTAGGAAGATCGTGGAGAGACGCAGAGACACAGAAAGAAGTACTGTGAAGACACTTTCAGTGACTTTGATTTTTGGTGTGCTTTTTAGCACATACAGTACTGTACTGTACTACTGTACTGTACAATACTGTACTTACTGTATTGTACAGTTCACCCGTTTGAGTGCTTACTGTCTCCCACCCGCCTCCCACCTGCCTTCCTCCATGCCAGAAGTCATCTCAAGCAAGGTTAGTGTTCTCTCTTTATACATTACTATACTGTACAGTACTACAGTAATGTGTATTGTCATTTGTTTCATATTTTTGTGCTTCAAAAACCAAAAAAATAAGGTCAAAACGGATTAACCGGATTTACATTGAACCCTATGGGAAAATGTGCCTCGGTTCACGACCAATTCGGTTCACGACCAGAGTCAGTTCACGAATTAAGTTCGTGAACTGAGGTATCACTGTACACTGATTAAAGTCTGTCTTCTTTAGGCACATTTTTATCTTGATTTTCATAATCAAATTAAGTTTAACATAAGTACTCCACTCCGCTATCGTGCATCTATTTAATTACTTATTTAGATCCTGGTCTACATGAATAATTGCTTTAGGTATACACGTGTTCTGCAGTACAACCACGCGGAGACGAGGAATACTATAAGGTCTGTTGCCGTTTATTAACACACACTCTCACTCGGCATCCTACGCTCACACCAGTGTAGGTGCACTCTATCTCGGTCCTTCACAAGGACAATGAATAACTATTTGGGTCCTACCCTGGCTATCCTCTTGGCTCTCTCACTCGTCTGCCCGAAGCGGGGGATCAGTCAACACCGGCCCGGGACGAGGAGAGAGACCCTTACTCCAGCCGGTCCTTACCCTGGCCCCCAACGACGACCACACCTCTGTCACAGGGTCCCCCTTAAGAACCCTTTGGGTGGCTCCTCCCCCGAGCAATAACAACAACACGGGAAGTGAAGAGGCAGGGCCATCTGCAAGGGAATAAGAATGGTAATAAGGCAGAACGGTAAGTGCAAAAGAAGGCCTCCATCCCTCGGTCCATTGTGCCGACCACACCGTCGGCGACAACGGACGTCTGCTGAAAATAGTGGCCCAGAAGGAGGTGCTCAGGGGAACAGAGCGCCTCTTGACAGTGTATGTGACGCCAGTCCGCTCCCACGCACAGCATCCTGCTTGTGCGAGGACAGTGCGTCCTCGGATGTCGGCTTTTCTCCCGACGAGGATGCAGGCAGCTCTTCGGGAGCTAATCAGAGGGGTCCTGTGGGCGGACAAACAGAGAGCTTTTGCTGCACCACATCCCGGCCTGAGTGGCCAGGCTCGTCGGACACATCAGGCACCGGCCGCTTCGGATGTGGGGATGAATCATCGGGACAGGGTAATACATATCTCTTCAACCTGGATGGGTGAACAATCCAGTGATGGCGACCCTATCGGATGCGCACGCACTGGCCGGCGGACCTCCACGACCTCAACGGGACCCTGCCAAGGGTGATGTAATTTAGGGGACGTCCCTATGGGTACCTGTGGGCAATGCAGCAATGCTTTATCCCCCTTCCTCCATGGAAGCCCGGATCCCTGGCGTTTCTTCAAGCGTTCATTAGCCGCTTGCTGTTTGGTCGAATTGCCTACAGCGGCCTCCTGTGCTTCCCGCAACCTGTCAGGCATAACTTTCATCGAAGCGGGCACGGCTGATCCCTTTTTATACCGGCCCATGCCCAGTTGTATGTGTATCGGGGGTTCGGGCTCCCTCCCGTACATTAAATAAAATGGTGAAAATCCCGTTGGGGAGTGAGGGGCTTACCTATATGTGGTGAGGACGCTCGGAATAAACAGATCCCAGTCCCACTGGGTCACGTTCACCTGGTGGCACAGCATTGACGTGAGGGTGCAATGTAAGCGCTCTACCATTCCATCGGTTTGAGGGTGGTAGGACGAGGTTCTAATTTTCCTCATGCCCAGGAGTTCACAGGCCTCCCTGAGCAGTCAGGAAGAAAAATTCCGACCCTGGTCAATAAGAAGCTGCTCCGGAGCTCTCTTGTCTAACACCTAGCCATGCAACAAGGAATCGGTGATGGACGAGGCTGACTGATCATGTAAAGGCCATGCCATGGGCCAGCGGGTAAGGTACTCCACCCCAACCAAAAGATACTTGCGGCCCCGCTGAGAAGTTGGAAATGGGCCTAAATGGTCAAGGGCCACAAGTTCGTTAATGCGTAATACCTGGATGGATTGCAACGGGGGCCAATCATGCAAAACTGGAAGCTTCTGATGTGCGCAATCTTGGCAACCTTTGATGAATAGGGCCACATCCCCTTCCATGCCCGGCCAGTAAAAGCCATGTTTGATGGTCAAAAACGTTTTCTGAATCCCCAAGTGCATACATTTTTCGTGAATTACACGAGTTAGTTTCCCCCAGAGGACTGTGGGCACCACAACACAATACCTCTGTAACTCAGCGTCCCATCAAATAAGAAGGCCATCATGCACGGCAACGGCTGGGGAGGTCGCCGGAGTGGCGTTATGGTCGCCAGATTTAACTCGGCGTCAAAATTTAAACAGAGAGGTATCCTCATTCTGTAGGCAGGACCATTCATTACGAACGAGACCCAATCCGCGGGCAGTGGCACATCTTGAAGAGGAGCTGTGTTGGCCGTTGCCACCAACTGAGGTGCGGATTCAACTGGAGACCTCCAACGACTAGAGTCCGTCATACATGCACACCCACTGTTCGGTGCTAACCTAGACAAGTAGGGCCTATACAACTGAACGAAATAGACATTGGCAAGCAGCTCTCTACGAGTTACACAGTAACGCTGCTCCACAGAGGATAACACGCGGCTGCCTTATGCTACAACCCTTTTGGTGCCATCGACCACCTGGGAAAGCACAGCCCCTATGCCCATGTCGCTGGCATCTGTATCTAGAACAAAGGGCAGCGAGAAGTCGGGATAACCCAGGGGAGCCGCGTGAGCCAGGGAATCCCGAAGCCCGACGAACGACTCCTCCTCCGCTTTGCCCCATTGTAATTTTTGGCCATTAGCAGACAGCGCATGGAGTGGCTTTGCAATAGTCGCGAAATCCTGTACAAACCGACGATAGTACGAGGCAAAGCCCATAAAACTGAGAACCTCAGCGACAGATGTGGGGGTTGGCCATGCACGGACACAAGCAGTCTTATCAGGGTCCATAGCAACACCTGACGCTAGGCCTCGGCAAGGTAATGTAAAATGTAAAAACAACGAGCCTACCTTTACCCTACCTTTTACCTTACCACAATACAATCACTCTACCCTTACCTTTTACCCTTTAGCAAAGTAAGCTAAAAGGTCAAAAGCAATAAGCCTACCTTTACCCTACCCTTTACCCTTACCCCATACAAATTACCCGATTACAGGGTCATTACTGGGGTACTACACATGAAAAAGGTTTATAGCAGGTAAATGCTAGGTAGAGCGCTTTATTCATCTATTTCTATATAAAAAGGGAAATTTGTGAATGTGTGTCTGTTCAAAATGTTTAGCATACTTTCCAACATGCAACAAACTTGAAATTTGTCATGTGGGCAACTTCCAGACTGTACACAATGCAAAAAGTATAAAAATAGACTTTTGGATTTTGGGGGGGGGGGGGGGGGGGCGCAATAATGGATATATTTTGCACGGCAAGTGAGCGGTGACGTCACATCTGTGATGTCACCCGCATGCGGCAGTGTCACGAAGTGTGCCTGCCGACGTCACACATCCCCACTCCCTGCCCTCCGCATAGGCCGTGTATTAATAAAAGACAAAAATTCAAGTCTCGGGTGAAGCCGGGTAGTAAAGCTAGTATAGAATACTCTCGATGATTCCAATTTTAAATGGAGGCCACAGACTGCGCCACGGAGCTTTTAGCGAGCGGTAAACAAGGTATTTACCCGGTAAAAAGGGTAAATTACCTTACCTTGCCGAGGCCTACCTGACGCGCTGACCACATGGCCCAAATACTTAACAGAAGACTGCAGCAAGTGGCACTTTTGTGGTCTAAATTTGAGGTTAGCAGCACACACTTTGACGAAGACCGATTACAGGCGTTGCAAATGCACATTGAACGTGTGGCTGAAAACAATAATGCTGTCTAAATATACTAGACATGAGTCCCACTGAAGTCCCGTCAAGACCTTCTGCATGAGGTGTTGAAAGGTAGCTGGGGCAGAGTGGAGGCCCATAGGAAAATCCAGCATCGAAAAGAATCACGCACCCGAGAGAGCGTCAAGCGAGTCGTCCATGCGGGAAAGCGGGTAAGCATCTGCGACCGAAATTGTATTAAATTTTCGAAAATCTACGCAAAACATCAGCATTTGAGAACCTGGCAGAACCTTCACAGATTTCCTAACCAAAGCCTGGACACTGGCGGCAAACAGGAGTCAGCTGAGTAGGATAATTAAAAAAACTCAATCGACGGCCTGACGGCATCCGGCATCTCCATGCACCCGTGGTCAACTAAGATCTTAAGGGGCATCCTGGCCAAAAAAATCCGTGCCCAAAAGGCATGGCACAACGAATGTCTTTGAGGCCAAGACAGGACCCACCAATTCAATGTCTCAAATTGTAATGGAGGCGACAATATATCCCAAAATGCCCAAGCTACCCCCTTTTGCGGCTACGCAAGCTCCCTTGACCGGGCACAACTGACCAACGTCATATGACAAAATACTGAAAAAAGAAATCCTATATTATGGTAGCGGACGCGCCCGTGTCCACCAAAATACGTACTTCAACCCCTTGAATATGTAGGACTCGTACAAGGGCTGTCTTTCTCTCTCTTTATTTTCCTCTTAGAGTCCACCTTCGCCGCGCCACCGCTCCGCGTCTCGGCGCGGCCTCGCTCCGCTCCGCGTCTTTCTGCTGCGCCACCGCTCCGCGTCTCTCCGTGCCCTCACTCCGCTTCGTGTCGCTCCGCGCCTCTCTACCTCACTATCGCTATGCTTGTCGTCTCTACGGTTTCTCCTACTCTGCATCCTTCCGATGCATGGCTACCCTGTCTGCTCACTGCGTTCTCGCTACCACTGTCTCTCCACGCTTTACTCTACTGACACTGTCTCTCTACGCTTTACTCTACTAACACTGTCTCTCTATGCTTTACTCTACTAACACTGTCTCTCTACGCTTTACTCTACTATCACTTGCTCTGCGACTCCCTGGGCACCGTTGCTGCAGCTCCATCCACGACGCCAACTCGTACAGGACTCCCTTCTCTCCGTTGCACTCTGGCTTATATCCCCACACCAATTAATCTCCCTAATTATCTCTACCCCCCGCTTATCGCTCGCCCCCTGGCCCCCCGTGTCACGTGGCCTTGTTTTCGCCGCCGGAGCGACGCCAGCTAATGCCCAATTACCTTTCCAGCCAATCACTGGCCTGTGTCCTCCCGGCTACCCTGACACCTGTTTCAACCCTTAATGACCCACTTCGCCTAAAGTCACAACAACAACCATTACCTCACATCACCCCACTGTACTGTGCTTGCTCGCATATGCAATATAGTTGAGGACTCTTGGACGCCGGGGTTGGAGGCACACGTATTTATTCCGCGTCAGTTGGCACAATCACGGACATACAACACTGGAGGGGGTATCGGCCCCCTCACCCGGCTAGCTGGGGATACACTTGCTAGCTATGCCTAACCTACCTCCTAGTCCTCCACTAACGGGCTAGGGGAGGCTATCTGGCCCGACACTGGTAAGTCGGGCTTACGGTACCCGGAGTCCCAGACCAGCTCTGATAAGAGCACCGGCTCTGGCTCTCGGGACCACGCCGCTGGCTCGGTCCTGTTCGGCCCTGATAAGGGCGGCGATCCAGGGGAGTCCAGGGCTCTATCTGGACGATCTTCGGTCTTCACTGGTTTAGCTTTAACATTATTCCCTGAGCCCTCCGGCTCATCCCCTTTTATACCAAAACCCCCCGCTGAGGGGTGGGGCCCCGGGGGATCACAACTCCGGGTCAGCCCCCCAGGCTGCCCGGTGCGGACGTTGTTGAGAGCACCTCCCCGTGCACTCACGTAGCCACGCCCACTGTGTTTGTTTCCCGTGTGATCCCATGTATAACAGCCCCTCCGTAACACCCCTACATCACCCCCCCCCCCCCGTACAGCTCGCAGCTGTCCCGGCTGCAACAAACGACAATAAAAGTGTATTTACCCCTTGACCCCGCGTGTGCCTCACAATTTTTTTCAACAATAACGAGAATGAGAACAACAACAAGAACAACAACAGCAAGAAGGGAAAATAACTCGACGCACCCCCCCCCCCCCCCCGAATAAATACGAATTCCGTAAAACCACCCTATATACAATTTGCAGGGAACCACACCACACACACAACACACCATGAACATAACATGTGTACATTTTTTTTTTTTCGGCATCACAAGATTCTGCGCATTCTTGCGCGCGTCCTTGCAGCAGGCCCGTCACACGGGGCAACCCCAGATGGCGGACTGTCGGGTGGCAACTGTCCGTCTCCGATTGAGTCTCTTCTTGATGCCGCGAGACCCTCGGCATCCCCAGGAGGGGTTGTCGGGCGTGAGCCCGTCACTCCTGGTGCACCTGGGGGCGGGACAGCCGGCAACACGTTAGGTGAGAGCAGCGGAGACGGACCCTGTGAGTCGGTCGACCCCCCACATGTTTGGCCACGCGTGTGTGAAGTGGAACTTCGTACCGCAACGAAGGGTTTTAATCTGGAGGGGTGCACAAACCACCGCCGCTTCCCCCATTTGATGCGTACGCACTGAGGCCGCAAAACCTCAACCACCTCCACAGGGCCCCGCCACGGCCGCACCAGTTTAGAGGAGGTTGCAAGTGGTACCTGTGGACAGTGCAGCCATGCCTTGTCCCCCGGCTTCCACTGCAGCACGTGCGCCCGACCCAGTCTGAGCCTCTCGTTAGCTTTCTGACGGAGGTCGGAATTTTGCATGGCAGCATCCCGTGCCTCTGTTAATTTAGCAAGATTAAATTTAACATGGTCGGCCAATTTAGTTTTACCCTGCGGCGCGGGGATCTGCAGCTGGGCCCGAACAGGCGGGTCAGGTTCGCGGCCATACATCAGGAAGAAGGGGGAAAATCCCGTTGCCGCATGGGGGGCCATTCTATATGCTGCCAAGACCCCTTGAATTTGCAGGTCCCAATCGGTCTGTGAGTCTGAAACCTGCTGTGACAACATCGACGTGATGGTTCGATGCAGACGCTCGACCATCCCGTCAGTTTGCGGGTGATACGGGGAGGTACGAATATTTTTCGTGCCCAGGAGCTCACAGACTTGTTGGAGTAGTTTGCCGTAAAAATGTTTGCCCTGGTCGGTCAGCAGCCGCTCCGGAGCACCTTTGTCCAGGACGTATCCCTGGACAAAGGCCTCCACAATGGCTGCTGCCGACTGGTTGGCAAGGGGCCAGGCCATAGGCCAGCGCGTAAAGTATTCCACACCGGTCAACAAATCTCTATTGCCCCTGGGGGTGGCGGGGAATGGGCCCAGAATATCCAGCGCGACAAGCTCGTTGACTCTGGAGACTTTGATAGATTGCAAAGGTGGGTTAGACTCCCGTGCTGGTGGTTTCCGTTGCGCACACCGAGGGCATGACCCCAACAGATCCCCGACATCCCTTGTCATGCCCGGCCAAAAAAAATCAAGCTGGAGCAAGGCGAGGGTCTTTTGGGTCCCCAGGTGGACGAGGCGCTCATCAGCGGCCCACACCACCTTACCCCGCAACCCAGAAGGGACCACCAGCCGGTGTCGATGGGATCTCCCGTCCCAATGCATTAGCAGACCCTGGACCATTTCCCATGAGTCGGCATCACCCCTCCCCCGCCCAGCACCGCCGACGCGACAACGCAACGCGAGGAGGGAGGTATTCTCCATCTGGAGGCGCCCCCATTCAGTGACAGGCAACCCCAACAGGGAATCTTTTCCCTGTTGTGCGATCGAATTAGTCATTGACGCTGCGTCATCGGCGGCCGCCAAGACCGGAACGGATATCTGACCCGGAGGCCTGCAACGTCCCGACCCCAGGAGGCATGCGCATTCGGAGGTGGTTGGCATGCGCGACAGAGCGTCCGCATTGGTGTGGCGAACGCCCTTACGGTACGTAGTTTCAAAATCAAAGTCCTGGAGAATCTCCAACCATCGAGACAATTGTCCCGATGGTTGTTGAACTCGCAGGGCGTACTGTAGTGCCGCATGATCTGTACGGACGGTGAAACGCCGACCGTACAGATATGGGCGGTACTGTTGGATGAAATTGACAATTGCCAACAGTTCCCGACGGGTGACACAATATCTTTGCTCCGCTGGAGACAACACCCGACTACCGTATGCGACTACCCGTTCTACGCCGTCAACCACCTCGGAAAGCATGCCCCCAATACCCGTATTGCTCGCATCGGTGTCGAGCAAAAAGGGTTTAGAAAATCGGGGTAAACCAAGGGAGGAGCTTTTACCAGAGCGTCCCGAAGGGAGCGGAAAGCAGCCTCCTCCTCCTGTCCCCAATGAAACCGGACCCCCTTTGACGTCAAAGCGTGTAGGGGCTTCGCAATCGTCGCAAAATCCGCAACAAACCGTCGGTAATACGACGCGAATCCAACAAAACTCCTGACCACTCCCACAGAGGTGGGAGTCGGCCAGGAGCTGACGCACTGCGTTTTGGCGGGATCGGTAGCAATACCTGAGCGTCCGACGATATGTCCCAAATAACGCACAGATTCGCGTAACAGATGACATTTTTGGGGTTTAAATTTCAAATTAGCAGCCCGCATTTTGAGGAAAACCGCCCGCAACCTCTGGAGATGTTCGTCAAATGTTTTGCTAAAGACGATAACATCATCCAAATAAATCAAGCACGAGTCCCATTGCAATCCAGCCAAAACCAATTCCATCAATCGCTGGAAAGTTGCCGGCGCTGAGTGGAGTCCCATCGGCAACCGGTTGAATTGGAACAGGCCGTGCGGTGTACGGAATGCAGTTTTAGGCTTTGAATCATCGTCCAGAGGATGCTGCCAGAATCCCGAAAGCAAATCCAATGTGGAGAAGAATCACGCTCCCGCCAAGGCGTCAAGCGATTCGTCCATCCGTGGGAGCGGGTATGCGTCGGCAACAGAAATTTTGTTGAGGTGACGAAAATCGACGCAAAAACGCAACGAGCCGTCCTGTTTTTTAACCAGGACGATCGGCGCTCCCCAAGGGCTGGTAGAGGGAGAAATGATGTCGGCGGCTAACATGTCATCAACGGCCGATTTGACATGGTCCTTTTCGGCGGGACTTAACAGAAAAGGATTCTGGCGTATTGGCGCGCTGTCACCTGTATCAATATGGTGATGCAGCAGATGAGTACAGCCCAAATCGAATTTATTCCGACTGAAAACGTCGGAAAATTCACGCAGCAGTGTTTTAAGCTTTTGATGCTCTAAATCCGACAGGTCCGTCGATCCCGCACAAAGCGCTCCGAGCCACCCTTCATCGCTGTCCGAATGTGGTCGCGGCAGAGGGACAGCGCTTACGTGATTCACGACGGGTTCCTCACAGGGCACCGGCATTGCGTGAGCAAGCACGGTCCCCTGTGGAACCACCACCGTCTGCGACCCCACATTGAGGACCGCGATGAAAGGATCCCCGTCCCCTTTAACGATGGTCTGGGCCGGAATTAAATGAGGTCCGCTAACCCCGGCCCTAGACGGCCCCAGCAGAACCCCCTGGTCCCCAATGCCTTTAGCGAAGGGCCTACGAAGTTTAAGAGGCACCAACATTTGTGCCCCCGCGGTACGCGTACCGTTCTATCGACGAACGCCGGTACCGTCGCGAACGCCGTCCGACCCGCAGCGGGGGACGGCAGAAACGCCATGCGTCGGCCCAACGGGAGCTCAATGCAGCCCTGGTCGATTAAAATACGAATCGGCATTTTGCCCAGGAAGTCCGTCCCCAGCAGGCACGGAACCGCCAGTGAGGAGGAAACAAAAATCGGGCCAGATAATTTGATATCACCGATACAAATTTGCGCTCGAATTTGTCCAATGATGCCAAGTGAGCCCCCGTTAGCAGCATAGAATGGAACGTTAATGGGCAGCAAAGGACGGCTCTGGACAGGAAGAATATTGTAAATTAGTTCCGAAATGATGGTCGCCGATGCTCCCATATCGACCAGGATGCGCACCTCAACCCCGTCAATGTGCCCCACAACGGCTGACGACCCCGACGACGCGGCCACAACGCGATGGGCCAACACGGACCACTGGCTGGGTTCGATATGAGTCCCCACAGTGGTGCGTGTTGGCGCGACGGTGTGCAATGTCGGCCCCCCGTTCGCTGCGGTGTGCGAGTGTGTGACGGGTGTGTGCGTGGGCCAAACATGAGGGGTGCCGCGACTCGCCGGGTTATGTTGATGGAGCTTGGGAGGAGGGCCGGCGTCCTGTCGAGGTGTCGTCCCGCGCTGCCGAGGAGAGCGGCACCCCGAGGCGACATGGCCCCGGATGCCGCAATTGTAACAGCGCGGGAGCGCTGGCGACGACGATGGATGGTCGAGGCGGCTCGATCCGTCCCGGCCCGCCCGTACTCCCGCTCTCTGCTGCAGTCGACGGTCGACGGCGCAAATTTCCTCCGCCGGGAGGGTGGCTGCAGCCACAGCACGCCCGGTCGCTGCCTTGCTGGCCTTCCGTCGCTGCGAGAGTAGGTTGGCGTGGAGGAGTCGTGCAGCCTGGAGGGAACACATTTCTGCGTCGTCCTGTGCCACGACGACGATGTCCAAGTCGTCCGCCAGCAGGAGGATCTTCTCCGTTACCATAGCGTCCACGCCTTCGTTGTCCATTCGTGGGAAGGCCGTCTTTGCTAGTGCCAGGAGACTCGTACGATACGCCAGGGGCGACTCCTTTGCACCCCGCTGGCGATCATAAAAGAGCTGCCTGCAGTCCGACGGTGGTCCGTAGACTGCAGCCAGCAGCTGCAGTGCCATCTGTAGCGTGGAGCGTTTGTCCTTCGACGCCGATGTAAGAGTGGCAAGGGCGTCGCTGTCGAGGAGCGCCGGCAGCGCGCGGAGAGCCTCGGCATCTGTCCACTGCGCCATTTCCTGGTGTGCGAGGAAGCGCCGCTGGAAGCCGCCCCAGTCGCCATTCTCGCCCACAAACTCCTTGAGTGGAGGTAGCCGTTGGTGCAACGCAGCGGCCGCCGTGGAAGGTCGCTCTCCGTTGTCCCCGTCACTCGGCTCGGCTTCGGCGCGAATGACGGATGGCATCGCCGGTCGCACCAGTGGTGACGCTCTGTCTGCTGGTGATGACGCGGCAGCCACTGTACGCCCGACGTCGGACGCGAGGCTCAGGCCGGCCACGCCCTCAGCAGCTGCTGCGGTGATGGCGGGAGATTCGAAGTCGGGCTCCGTCGAAATGGCGGGAAGGCGCACTGGTCGTCGGCTGTCGTCGCCCCGTGGCGGTCCACCAGCCCCCAGCCGTGTGATCTGTTCCAGCGTGGCGGCAGCAGCGTACAGCAGCTCCGCCAGTTTCGCGTGAGCCTGCCTCAGTCCATCTGTCAATGGATCCCCTCCATCCCGATGCTGCGGTGTGGATGCATCCGGCCCCGGCTGCTCGATGCCTTCTTCAGTCGTCTCGGGCTCCACAACTGCAGCGGTGTCCTCCGCCTCCGGTACCCTGGCTCGAGCTGTCCGGCGCGTGTCCATGTTCGTGGTCGTTCACTTCTGACACCAGATGTAATATAGTTGAGGACTCTTGGACGCCGGGGTTGGAGGCACACGTATTTATTCGGCGTCAGTTGGCACAATCACGGACATACAACACTGGAGGGGGTATCGGCCCCCTCACCCGGCTAGCTGGGGATACACTTGCTAGCTATGCCTAACCTACCTCCTAGTCTTCCACTAACGGGCTAGGGGAGGCTATCTGGCCCGACACTGGTAAGTCGGGCTTACGGTACCCGGAGTCCCAGACCAGCTCTGATAAGAGCACCGGCTCTGGCTCTCGGGACCACGCCGCTGGCTCGGTCCTGTTCGGCCCTGATAAGGGCGGCGATCCAGGGGAGTCCAGGGCTCTATCTGGACGATCTTCGGTCTTCACTGGTTTAGCTTTAACATTATTCCCTGAGCCCTCCGGCTCATCCCCTTTTATACCAAAACCCCCCGCTGAGGGGTGGGGCCCCGGGGGATTACAACTCCGGGTCAGCCCCCCAGGCTGCCCGGTGCGGACGTCGTTGAGAGCACCTCCCCGTGCACTCACGTAGCCATGCCCACTGTGTTTGTTTCCCGTGTGATCCCATGTATAACAGCCCCTCCGTAACACCCCTACACATAGCAACAGAGGCGGGGGATGCGTGGCGCGCTATCTCAAGCCCTACATCACCCCCCCCCCCCCCTGTTAAAAAAAAACAACGCGAAACGCGAAACCCACAGTACACTAAAAGTTAAACATGCACAATATATATACAACCCCGAGTCCCAGGAATTTAAGTAAAAGTTAATCGTCGTGAACGTGTTCCCGCGGCCGGTCCGTCTCCCCGACTCAATGGAACAGGGGCTACGGCATCCCCGTCCGTGGCCACAGGGCAGCGTTCTGCCCGAACCGTGCGTCCATCTCCATCCTCCTGTCCATCTCTCGACGAGAGCCACCCACGGCCTTGTGCGTCCCGGCGTGTCCGTCGCTTCAAAGATGGTGTTCCTGCAGGCACACGGGGGGTAAACCGCTGAGGTGCATCTTCCCATCGCCCCCCAGGACACTCGTCGGACACATCCAATACAGGCCGTTCCGGGATTGGAGATGACGCATCATATGGCACAACATATCTTTTCAACCGTGACGGGTGAATGTGCCACAACCGTCGACCGTAGCAAATCCTTACACTTTGATCCCAACGAACTTCCACAATCTCAACGGACCCCTGCCAGGACCGGTGGAACTTTGGTGACGTGCCCACCGGCACCATCCGACAATGTAACCAAGCCTTGTCCCCCACTTGCCATGGTTCCCGTGGAGGCTGCCCCCCATGCAGACGCTCATTAGCTGCCTGCCTTCGTTCCGTATTCCGCAGCGAGGCCTCCCTGGCCTCGTTCAACCGATCCAATGACTCGCGCATGGGGACAGCCACCACTGGCGACTTGCTCTTAGATTTCATACCCAGCCTGACCAAGGCCGGGGCTTCTGGTTCACGCCCATAGATCAGATAAACGGGTGAATATCCTGTAGAAGCGTGTGGGGCCAATCTATAAGCGGCCAAAGCCGCCGGGACATGTAAATCCCAATCCGTCTGAGCCGAATTGACTTGCTGGCACAACATAGATGTCAATGTTCGATGAAGACGCTCGACCATCCCGTCGGTTTGCGGGTGGTATGAGGATGTCCGAATTTTTCTCGTACCCAATGCGTCACACACCTCCTTCAAAAGGCGGGACGAAATTTTTTTTCCCTGGTCTGTAAGCAGGTGCTCCGGGGCCCCTTTATCGAAAACGTAATCCTGCAGAAAGGCCTCCACAATTGATCCCGCTGATTGGTCCACTAACGGCCATGCCATAGACCACCGAGTTAAGTATTCGACCCCCACGAGCAAGTATTTGTGACCCCGCGGGGTAATGGGGAACCGTCCCAAAATATCAAGGGCCACAATTTCGTTAACCCGTGAAACACGTATCGATTGCAATGGTACCCGATATGGCTGGGCTGGCGCCTTCCGCCGTGCGCACTCGTGACAAGCTTTAACGTACAAATGAATGTCATTCTGCAACCCCGGCCAATAGAAATCATTACTTAAAGTCAAAGCGGTTTTTTTCTCCCCCAAGTGCATCAACCGCGCGTGCATGTCGGAAATGAGTTTCCCTCGTAAACACAGCAGCACCACTATACAAAATTTCTGTAAGACGACATCCCATCTGACCAGGAGGTCGTCATTGAGTCACAGAAAAGGCCGATCATCCGACTGTTTGGAGCGAGAGGCCCATAGCCTCATCCTGGTAAGCGACGGATCATCTATTTGCAACCGCGCCCAATGCCCCCGTGACAAACCCAACAACCCAGGCTCAGTATCCGGTGTCTCATCAACCCGGTTTGAATTAGCTGCAGCGGCCATTCTCGGCTCGCTCTGCAGCGGCGGCCCACAACGCGGCGATCCCTCGAAGCACCGACACGAGCCTGATGCCTGAGGCAACCGGGACAGAGCATCCGCGTTAACGTGACGCGTACCCTTCCTGTGCTGGACTGTAAATGAGTATCCCTGCAGGACCTCAAGCCAGCGGGCCATTTGGCCCGAGGGTTGATCAATCCGCAAGGAGTACTGCAATGCCGCGTGGTTGGTGCGAACCAAAAACTGTCGCCCGCACAAGTATGGTCGATACAACTGCACAAAATGAACAATCGCCAATAATTCCCTGCGCGTTACGCAATACCTTTGTTCCACCGGGGACAGTACCTGGCTGCCATACGCGACGACCCTTTCAACACCGTTAATCGTTTGCGACAACACAGCTCCGATGCCCGTGTCACTGGCATCCGTGTCCAACGTAAACATTTCCGCAATATTTGGATACCCGAGTGGCGGTGCGTCCACCAACGCGTCCCGGAGCGTTTCAAATGAACGCTGCTCCTCATCACCCCATAGAAACTTTTTACCCTTAGCAATCAGCGTGTGCAGTGGCCTCGCAATCGTATCAAAATTCTTAACAAATCTCCGATAATATGACGCAAAGCCCACGAAGCTGCGTACTTCCGACACCGTTTTAGGCACTGGCCACGCACGAACACAACTAGTTTTCTCCGGATCCGTTGCGACCCCCGCTTTGCTGACCACATGGCCAAGATATTTAACGGAAGTTCGTAACAGATGACACTTTTGGGGTTTAAACTTCAAATTGGCACCTCTTACCCTGCCAAACACAGCTCGCAGACGCTGCAAATGTCCCTCGAAATCCTTACTGAACATAATGACGTCGTCCAGGTAAATCAAACACGACTCCCACTGCAATCCCGTCAACACCAGCTCCATCAGTCGTTGAAAAGTGGCTGGTGCGGAGTGCAGCCCCATCGGCAATACATTAAAGTGAAACAATCCTTGCGGCGTGCGAAAAGCCGTCTTCGGTTTAGATGCCTCGTCCAAGGGCAATTGCCAAAAGCCCGATAAGAGGTCTAATGTGGAAAAAAATTTAGCGCTGGACAACGCGTCCAATGAGTCGTCAATGCGCGGAAGCGGATAAGCATCCGCCACCGAAACTTTATTCAATTTCCGGTAATCTACACAAAATCGCAGAGAGCCGTCCCTCTTTTTTACCAACACGATCTGGGCTCCTCATGGGCTGGACGAAGGGGATACGATATCCTGTTGCAACATCTCGTCAACCGTCCTCCGAATGCAATCCTTCTCCAGCGGGCTCACCCAGTGAGGATTCAATCGAACAGGGGCCGCATCTCTAGTGTCAATGTGATGTCGCAACAAGGTCGTACGACCGACATCAAACTTCACTGAGCTAAACACATCCCTAAATTTCCAAAGCAACTCCTCTTAACCGCGTCCGCTGCTCGGGTGTCAAATCGTCGTTACCTTCATACAATTCACGAAACCAGCTCGGTTCCTCCTCCGGTCGCGGCAGCGTGTTACCCCCCCCCCCCCCCCCCCGCTGCCAAACACACATGGCTTTCCGAACCTCGTTCAACTGACGCGTGTGCCAGCGTGGTCCCTTCCTGAATAACGACCGGCTCGTGCCCCGTGTTTACAATCTGAATAAACGGTTCGGCCACGCTGGCACCATCGTAAAAGCCCCTACCAAAGAGGGCATTCGTGACACGCCATTTGAAGGTGACAATAATATACCCTCCTCCAAATTACCTACTGACAGCCCCTTTTTCAATTTCAACGGGACAAGCATCTGCGTCGCAGGCGGAACGCGCATCATGCGGCTAACCACCGCCTGGACCACAGCGTTGACACGAGCAAATTTAGACGGAGTACCCAAAAATTTTATGCACTTCCCTGACGGCAATTCCAACTGTCCCCTTTCAATCGAAATCTTAATCGGCATCTTTTGCAAATAATCCGTGCCAAATAAACACGGCACAGCCAGAACAGACGAAACTAAAATGTACCCCATTACACACACCTCCCCGACCTGTATCGTTGCTAGTATACGACCCATAATTCCCAAACTACCCCCATTTGCCGCTATACACGGGCCCTCCACCGGTTCCAAAACATGGGCTGAAGCAGGGAGCAATAGGAAGGTGTGCAAAAAAATAAGCATCGCGGATGCTCCCGTGTCAACAATAACCCGAATTTGAATTCCTTGAACAAACGCCATCACATCCGACGAACTCGGCGCAGCTCCCAAAACACGATGAGCCAACGCACCCCATACCGCATTACCTTGAGCATCATACGAAGGGGGATCAACATTATGTATCGACGCGGATGGGTGAGGTGTAGGATACGGCCGTGTATTGCATGTGTTGCGACTCGCCTGGCAATCCTGCGCTGGGTAGAATCCCCGATTGTAGGGTCCCGATGAACGTGGGAAGACGCGTCTCCGTCTCCAACAGTCCCGCGCGAAGTTTCCTCGCCGCCCGCACTCGTAGCAGCGTGATGGACCACCATGTCCGCCCGCATCCGAGCGGCGGTGTGGGCTCAACGGTGGTCATGTGGCCGCTGCCGTCAGCGGCGTCAGCTCTCCCTCCGGTAGACCACCGTCTGATCCAACGCCCACCACCAGGGGCCGAGATGGCCCCGCCGATGGCTCGTCGAGAAGATTCAGGTTGACCTGGATGTTCCTGGCAGGCTGCAAGGATGACCCGTCGTCGTCGTTGTCGCTGGGAAGTGAGAGGACGACTTGTAGCTCCTTCGCCATCTGCAACAGCTTCTCCTGGGCCAAAGAATCAAGGGCCGCTTCGTCCATTGCCGGGTAAGCCGCTTGGCCAAGAGTCAACAGCGCACTGCGATACGCGAGGGGAGATTCTCCTTCCGCCCGTCGCCTCAATTGAAACTTGCGCTTGGCGACCGTAAATCTACTGCATCGCCGCAAATATCTCTGGCAAGGACAAGCGAACCCCTCGAGGGAGACCATAGAATGTCGCCAACGCGTCATCGTCCAAAGCCGTTGGCAGCGCCCGTAGCGCTTGAGCCTCCGTCCACCCGAGCGACTCATACGCTGCCCGAAATCGTCGTGTAAATGCCGTCCAGTCGCCGACTGGGACCTCGAAGCGTTCCACGTGCAGCCGACGTGGCGTGCTCGAGGTCAGCGACTCTGGTTCCTCCTCCTCGTCCAGAGGCGCACCTGGCGCCTCGGGAGATCCAGCCGCGCCATCAGCCACCGCAGATGTAACGAGGTCGTGCGGCTGTGGATCCAATCCCGTCGGCGCTTCCCACATCGACCGCAGAACTCGATCAAATTCTTGCGTGAGCACCGCCATCCTGGCCTCCCACGCCGCCATCGCAGCTCTCCACACGTGTGGCGGGCTCGGTTCCTCCTCGTCGTGCGTGTCGACCTCGTCGTGCGGCGGTGCTTGCTCCGTCACGTCCTCCGGCGATGCGGGGGCCTCCGCTCCTGATGGAGGTATCACGTCCGCATCGCTGCTCTCCGCCGACGAGGCTGCCGGTAAGTTCTTTTTCTTCATGACTTTCTTGGACATCTCGGTGCAGGTCCGTTATCACTTCTGACACCAGTTGTAGGACTCGTACAAGGGTTGTCTTTCTCTCTCTTTATTTTCCTCTTAGAGTCCACCTTCGCCGCGCCACCGCTCCGCGTCTTGGCGCGGCCTCGCTCCGCTCCGCGTCTCGGCGCGGCCTCGCTCCGCTCCGCGTCTCTCTGCTGCGCCACCGCTCCGCATCTCTCCGTGCCCTCACTCTGCTCCGCGTCGCTCCGCGCCTCTCTACCTCACTATCGCTATGCTTGTCGTCTCTACGGTTTCTCCTACTCTGCATCCTTCCGATGCATGGCTACCCTGTCTGCTCACTGCGTTCTCGCTACCACTGTCTCTCCACGCTTTACTCTACTGACACTGTCTCTCTATGCTTTACTCTACTAACACTGTCTCTCTGCGCTTTACTCTACTAACACTGTCTCTCTACGCTTTACTCTACTATCACTTGCTCTGCGACTCCCTGGGCACCGTTGCTGCAGCTCCATCCACGACGCCAACTCGTACAGGACTCCCTTCTCTCCATTGCGCTCTGGCTTACATCCCCACACCAATTCATCTCCCTAATTATCTCTACCTATCTCGGCCTCGCTGTGCGCTGCATTGCACCGCTAGTCGAGTAGATAACCTTGCGTTCAATAAACCCTCGGAGCCAGGATGAACGTCCAACTCCAATCGTCATTTATTGATTGTAACAAGGTAAAACTGGTGAGAAAACACAGATACAGCATCTGTTATAATCCGGAAACACCAACACAATGAACACCACAGCATCAGAACATTGTCTTATATAACAATAGATCCTGGATGGACCAGGCCCCTACATTACCACTGAACAACTAGACAAAAGCACAAGCCGGTGCGTTGCATACAGGCACATCGTGTATTTATCCCACTGCACCCCTAAAGTACAGCATTACACATAACACTAAACTGTGGATGAGATACTTCGTCATCTTTACTCTCAGGATCGCAACATAGCCACCTGGGCACAAGTCTGACTCGACCTACTAAATCACAAGTAACATCCACAATAAGGAAAGTCACAGGCTTCGTTACTAACTAGGCCTCGTATTTACTACAACAACTTAACGGCACCATAAAGGCATTTACATCACTATAACGGTCATTCCAACATTACATCAGCATTGCCAATAATATAGGAATATATACAAACTTACAGACAATGCTTCTTAAGCTCCCACAATGGACAAGTGCGGCTGTGGTCTCACTGAGATGCGATGCGTGCCGCCATCTTGAATTATCAGTAAGATGGCAGAAGCCAGCGTGGTTCACTGAAAATCTAAAATCGTCACTTCCTGGTCACATGACCAAAATTTGCATAAAAAAACAGGAACTTCCTGTGAACGTACGCTCCACATCTGCCGTGAGGAAAGACACTACCCCCCGCTTATCGCTCGCCCCCTGGCCCCCCGTGTCACGTGGCCTTGTTTCCGCCGCCGGAGCGACGCCAGCTAATGCCCAATTACCTTTCCAGCCAATCACTGGCCTGTGTCCTCCCGGCTACCCTGACACCTGTTTCAACCCTTAACGACCCACTTCGCCTAAAGTCACAACAACAATCATTACCTCACATCACCCCATTGTACTGTGCTTGCTCGCATAGCAACAGAGGCGGGGGATGCGTGGCGCGCTATCTCAAGCCCTACAAATATAACCGATGACGGCGGAGGAACCTGCCACGGCTGCCACCACGCGACTTGCGAGCGCATCCCATTGCCGCACGCCCTTCAGCCACCCGGCGACCGACCGCGAACACTGTTCTTCAAATAAAAAATGGATAGAGATGACAATGCGATCTGGTACTCGATGCTTAATAGATGGGTGAGGTTCGGGGAGTGGCCGAGTGGATGATGTGTCGCGACTCGCCTATAGCCCCGCGGAAGAGGTCGATGTGGAGGCGGTGGACGACGGAGCCATAACGGCGGCACCGAAGTCGTTACGGCAGCCCCTGGAGATGTGGCCAGGCTTGCCATACCGAAAGCACATGGTGGGTGGCGGCCCTCACGAGATAGGAGCCCTAGCTCGCCACTGCTCTCCTGGCCGACGTCCTCCAGCACCCCTCCCGCTCTGGTCGCGTGCGATGAAGGCGCAAGCCTGCTTGCCATCCTGTTGTGTGACGACCTCCGGTGGCTTCAGATTTCCTGCACATGCCGACACACCAGGCCACTGGCGCAGGCCTTGGTGGGCCTGAATGCCCTGAGCCACCTTGAGAGAGGACAGGTCGGCCTCCTCCGCGATGAAAAGGATGACGCCCAGCTCCCATGCCAGTGAAAGAAGTCACTCCAGCGCCAGGGAGTCGAGCGCTGCTATGTCCATGTTGGGATAGGTTGACTGCCCGAGCGCTAACAACATGCTGCGAAAGGCGAGAGGCGTCTCGGCCTTCCCTCGCCATTGCAACAATATTCTCCGGTGTGCGCTAGATTGCGGATCAAATATCGCAACCATCTGAGTGCACGCCTGAGGATGCATCGCCCGATCCGCAGCTGGGATGGAGTTCAAAGCGGCCAAGGAGTCATCGTCCAATGCCGTCGGTAGGGCCTTGAGCGCCTCTTCCTTTGGCCATCCAACCGAAGCATGAGCCGCCTCAAAACGGCGTTGAAAAGCTGTCCAATCTCCCCCGGCCGCGGTGAATGGGAACTGGAGGTAGGCGGCGAAATGAACAAATATTCGTGCTGTAGTCCGGCGCGAGTGCTCCAAACCTTGCGATCGTCGGTGGCTGGGCAGCAAAAAATAATGGCAGCCGATTGCTGCATCGCATTTGAAGAGAAGATGGCGCCCATTTGCTGCGTCATGTCTGGGCAAAAAATGGCACCCGACTTCTGCGTCGCGTTAGAAGACATTGCGGGGAGACTCGGCGACGGCCACGTGCGGCTGGACCCCCGCCGTGGATATCCGCACGACCAGGCCCGCAGCGGACTCCAGCAGCTGGCCGAGTTGGCTGGTGACGGTCCGCCAGTTCTCCGGCGATGATGGCCGGTTGGGACCAGCAGCCTCCTCCTCCTGCACTGGCTGCCATAGCTACGCGGGGCGCATCTCCAGGGCCCAGGACTCCGGGGGCATCGTGGGGACCACTTCTAAGCTGTCCTCGTCATCCGACTGCACTACGGGTAGGTTATTGCGCTTCGCAGCTGACTTCGACATCACGATGGCGAAGGTTGCAGACCATTTCCGATACCACATGTTGTGCAGTACAACCACGCGGAGACGGGGAATAGTATAAGGGCTGTTGCAGTTTATTAACGCAGACTCTCACTTGGCATCCTACACTCACACCAGTGTAGGTGCACTCTATCTCGGTCCTTCACACGGACGCTGAATAACTATTTGAGTCCTTCCCCGGCTATCCCCTTGGCTCTCTCACTCGTATGCCCAGGCGGGGAATCAGCCAACACCGCCCCGCGACGAGGAGAGAGACCCTTACTCCAGCCGTTCCTTCCCCATTCCCCAACGACGCCCACGCCTCCATCACGGGGTCCCCCTTAAGAACCCTTTGGGCGGCTACTCCCCCCAGCTATGCCCCGCCCACTTTCCCCTGCATAACTCTCAACCCGCTCGCACCTCAATCCGCTTGCCCCCTCATTGGTTACTCACAACACTCCTCTACACAACGTACAACAACGCATGCATAATGTACAAGTTCGCTAAACAAATGAATATATCTTTGGGTAGGACATAACTGGAATTAGAATTGGTAAAAGACGCTGCTGCATAATAATAATTTAAAAGAAACGATTTTGGAATTACTTTCATCATTGCGAGTAGAATCGACTGGTTTGTTCCACTCGCGACGACTCGTTTCTTCGCCCATCGTGCCTGGGGCGTCATTTGCTGCTCGTTTACGACAAAGCTGATTTCACGGAGAAAAAACACATGCAAATCACCAGGTGTCCCGACTCATCGACACCTCCATAACTAGCACCACCGCATGTTGTGCAGTTGTGCTGAGTGAGGCATGCTAATAATAAACGTGGGATATTCATTCCAGCACTGGTCACCGACACGGGAAGTTGAATAAAATAGTCATGTTTCTTAAATCTCCCCTGCCTATATCAAGACAATAGTATAAATGTGTACATCACAGTCGATTGGCAGGTTGCGTGTGTGGGTATTTTGACCTCATCCAAGATTTCTGGCCAGTATGGAAGGGGATGCTAGATATGGTCGAGTGGGGCTTTCTAGTGTGCCCTCGAGTATAGGCCCCTCCACCTGCAGTGGGGTGAGCAAGCAATTGCAGGGCTGCATCTCTTACATTTTACGAGTGATCGCTCCGTTTACAACGAACACTCCTTGGAAGTGCCTCATTGCGTAGTTATTACACACTCTGAAAGAACGGTCATTAATTAATTTTGCCATTTCACTTTCTGTATGCCACGTGTAGAGCATTAGCTCAACAAACTACACGTATTTTTGTGCAATAATTCATCAATATTAAATGGACAGTGTGTTCATTCATTATTAACGCTTGCACTGTTTTGTAACCAAACTTGGGTGTGCAGCTTCATAGCACAGTGTGCTGACCACTGCTCGCCAACTTCACCCATATATTTATAATTACTATAATACAAAGACAGATGCATGTCTGCAGAATAAATTCAGTATATTATATGGTGTACCTTCTAAATGTGATGGAATATTCAACAAAGTCCAAAAAGGCATGTGTAAAGATAAATAATTGCATGATGTTTTGCAGGTGGCAATGGAAAAAAACAAAGGGCGCTTGAATGTTGTAACTTGATTAGCAATTAATTTCAGATGATGTCCCCATCTGCTGGATGTACAATATCTGGTGGCATGCGCTGCAGAGTGAATAATGGCCATTGTGCTGGGGGCGGCCAAGGTGGACTGCTCAGGCTCTCCTCGTTCAGACGAGAGAGACGACACTGCTATGCACGACTGCACATTCCATCTTGGAATATTTGCATGAAACTCCAATAATACAGAGATTAAAATATAACAATATTTTTACTCATATATTGGCACGAAACTTTACCCTTGATTGCATTGTTGAGTATTTATAAAACGCATTTTATTTGCCTTTTCAGACTTTCTATTTGACTATTATTGTCTTTTTGTGTCCCCGAAATTATTTGAAAACGCCACCTTCCACGGTCTCTGTTACACAAGCGATGTGCATCTCAATGCACTTTCACCTCGCTGAATAATGTTCTAAATACTTGCTGCACTGTATTTAAAACTTCACTTATCCGGCCCAAAACCGGCTGACCTTAAAATAAAAGAACCTGTCCTCTAACAGCCAAAAATCAATTTATTTTATTTTTCAAAGGTGGGGTTTTTTTTTAAAGGTCTAGGATCTGTCGAAAACAATTTTGTCACTCGCTGGCGGCGGGGGATCAAGAATCATGATGGGTGAACTTCAAAGCCGAGTATGGTCTCCGTGGGTGCCACTGTGGGCTGTCGAGCTGCGTCACCAACACCGCGATCTGTTACGGCAACATCCTGTCCTGGGCCTCCCTCGCCATTAGCGCTTTCCTCTCAAGCACAGCAGCCCTTCCGCATCGACGCCCTGGAAATAGAGAGACAGAGATGGGAAACAGCATAATGATACATTACAGGGATGGGATTATACTATTGCTTTCTGATCTGCTGTGTTAGATGCATGGTGGCAGGGCGCATGGACTTCAATGCTGCGTCATGTCAATTATTGCTGCCTCCTCATGGACGCCCGGGCAATTCAATGTCTTAGGGGCCGTCCATAAATGACGTGACGCTATTTTGGACGATTTTTGACTCCCCCCCCCCTTCGTCACACGGCGTCACAAAAAGTCAGACCCCCCCTCAAAAAAGATAAAAACATGCATTAAATCGCTTTAAACTATTGTCATTTTAGTGCGTATTTAACGTGCCGCTGCACTCTGATGTTGTAGGAGAAAACATTTATAAAAAAGTATATTTAATTAAGTAGAACGTGTTGTCTATATTTATTTAAAGTTGTGCATTTTGATGTGACGTCACATTTCTCAAACCCCCCCTGCCCCTCGTCACACATCGTCACAAACGTCTGACCCCCCCCCCAGGTGCGTGACGTCATTTATGGACGGCCCCTTATGTGTGCTAATGTATTCTCAGTGTATGGCCATTGCCGCTTGGGTAGATGTAGTGAATTAATATTGAGAGAATTCACACTGATTTTACACTCAATTATGTTACTATATGCATTGAAAAAGGTCCGGAATTATAAAGATGTTGCATTGCAGAGTTGTGGATGTCGTGGTGACTTGAAGAGACCTTTATCCAGCAGTGGATCAACCATGCCTCGTAACGTGGTAAGAGTTAAACGACAGAAAACACACATTAATCAATATGGTCTCATCGACATTATAAGTAAATCTGCTCTCAACAGAGGTCCCCATTCATGTCAAACAGCGTTCCCATAAAGCAAAGCACGCTTTTGAAATCACACGCATGAAACTCAAAGCGGCATACCCAACAGTAACGGGGCGATTGAATGCGAGGTAAGTGGCCCTCACAATCACCGCTACGACACTTCTTGGCGAGTAATGCCCCTCGTGGTAATAATTACCGCCGATGCGTCCCAAGGCGAATAGCAATTACGAATGCCTGCGATGCCAGAACCGAGCAGCACATTTCACGCTGCACGCAAGTGCAGCCACCTGCTGGTTGAGCGAATGACAAGCCCAGCAAGCAGCTCACCTCGTGTTTATTACACCATTCATCAGAAGCAATGGTGAAAAGCCACCGCGGGCTCATGACCTGCCACGTCAGGGAAAACATCGAAATTCCAGGCTGCACATCAAGTTAGAACAGAGCCCTCTTTTTTTCTGGACGTCCGCATTGTTCCACGCTGGCGAACAGAGTTGAATAACGTGGACTTCTCATTCGAGACCCACACATCGCAACGCATGGCTTCCACATCCCTCGAAGACACGTATATGTAACCATGAATCGCATGAGAACATCAACAAGCCGATGTGCACATCTTCTTCATGACTGGAAAATTAAATGCAAGCTACAGTGCGACTATGGGCATGCAACCCACACTATGGATCATATAGACCAACTACTGTTGTCTGCGCTCATTGAAAGGAGGAATAGCAAAACTTAATCAACTCTCTCCTGAGGCACTAAGAATAACCGCTTGGGTTAGTGCTGCCCTCTTGTGTGAAACCGCACATTCGGCACCTTTGCTATCAGTCCATAACACAGCACACCCGAATTCAATGCCATTGTTTTACAATTGCCTTTTTTTACTGCAGAGAGCCCACCTACAGTGCATTGGGCCAAACCAGTTGCAGAGAAAAGCAGTCTACATTTTCGAGACGTGACACTGCACATTTAATGTTAAACTACCGATCTAACAATATTAACAATTGCCCGCGTCACGCTCGCAGTCGTGGCCACACGTGCAGCGGTGGAGTGGAAGAACTGGAAGGTTTTGTGCGAGTTGCTGAGTGGCTGAGTGATTGGCCTCCCCACGGCTTCCCGTGTGCTGGGTTGGGGTGGCCCTCGCCCGAGTCTCTCGCATTGCAGCTCGCCGACTCGGAGACGGAGGTAACCGCAAAATCCTCTGTTCCCCATCTGCATTCGTGCCCTATAAGCTCGCGAGTTGCGCCGTATAGGTGGTGGCGGCGGTGATGTTGTCGTCTAACCGCTCGCACCGTTGTAAAGCTGGCACGTATGGGGGCAGGCAGTGCGCTTTTATGCGATGGGGCTCTTTGGCTCTGAACGAGGCCGCTGAAATGCGCTGCCCTGGCCGAGGGGTTATTATGGTTCGAGTTAATCCACTGCTGGATGAAGGCCTCTCCATGCCATGTCGGGCGTAGGAGGGGGGGTTAACCATACTTCGTAATCCATAAGAGGTTTTTTTTGTTGGATCGCGTAAATATAAATGTGTTGTTAAACGCGCCACCGCCCGACGCAGCCAATTCGTAAGGTTTGTCAGCACATCGGTGTGTTGGAGAGCAAAACCCACAACATGTACAATGCGTATTCTTGGGTCTTTCGGTAAAGTCGCGTCGATAGGTTCAAAGAAAATAACAAAATAACAATTGGAGTTCGACGTTTCGCCGGTAATTACAACGCGCGTCGTCGGGCGGACAGGCCGGCGCTTGATCACTCGGTCAGCGAGCACTGGCCAAGAGAAGCCTCGGAGCAATGATAGAATGGAACCCCGATTCAAATCGTGTAAGAACACTGTTGTCGGCCAGGGCAATCGACTTCGGCTGCCAGGGTTTGATCGTGCCGCAGTATGCTTCACTATTGCACTTGCAACTCCACACTCCGTGCGTGTGCGTGCGGCTTTAATGCTGTACGAGCGTTTCTGCCATTCGTGGTGTTCACGATAACAAGCGGTCTCCTAAATTGCTGTTCCAGAAATGCTGTGCGTTGCGAAATTTATCCAGTTAAAGAAGGGGGGGGTACCGTTCGAGATTTACAATGGATGGGAGTTTAGGGGTTTGTTCAAAGGGGAGGGAATCCTTCCGCAATGATGTCAAACGCTGCTGCTGCTGCAGTGAGTCGCCGTGTGGCATCCCAGCAAAGTGCGGAATGGGTCTTGCAGCAAGCGGCAGCAAGCAGGGTGCTTCGTGCAAAGAGCCCCTTGCGGCAGACCGACGAATGGGTTCACGTGTTATGCACACGGGGACAATGATGATTAAACGCCCACGATGTACACGGCACATCCGAAGGAAACATCTGAAGCGAATACTTTGGACGCATTGACATCTGTAAACGACTGAAATATGTGCCACGACTGGAGACGGCGGTGCTAAATATATCGGATGAAATAGAGTACAGTACAGTACTCAATTCGACAAATTTGTCAGACGGGGCCCTCTTGAAAACGAGTCTGAATATTGAATGGTGAATTTAACACGTAGCAATATCATCCATAATAGAGGTTTTTGGGTTAGATCGCGTAAATATATAAATGTGTCGTTAAAACCCGCCACCACCAACACAGCCAACTAGTAAGGGTTGTCACGTAAACAGAACATGTCAATTCGTCACTAGTACAGCACACCGGTGTGTTGGAGAGCCAAGCCACAACATTTACAATCTGAGTACGACGTTTCACCAGTAATTACAACTAGCTTCATCAGGCGACAGCCATATTTGTGGAGAAGTGTTTCATTCCTTATACAGAGGCATAGGGTGGTCAACACATCTACGCCTCTATATAAGGAACGAAACAACACATCTACACCTCTATATAAGGAACGAAACACTTCACAAATATGGCTGTCGCCTGATGAAGCTAGTTGTAATTACTGGCGAAACGTCGTACTCAGATTGTAAATGTTGTGGTTTGGCTCTCCAACACATCGGTGTGCTGTACTAGTGACGAATTGGCCACGTTCTGTTTACGTGACAAATCTTACTAGTTGGCTGTCGGGTGGTTGCGGGTTTTAACGACACATTTATATATTTACGCTATCTAACCCAAAAACCTATTATGGATTCAATGGTTAACTTTCCTGTGTAAAGTAAAACTGATTCTTGTTTCTATATTTGTTACTCTATGTTATGTTTTATTTACTGTATAATATATTTTATAAGCGTTACATGCAAATCTACAATAAAAATGCTTTCCTTTTTCTTGAACCGTAACACATCTAGATTTGAAGCTTTCGTGACTGCAAGGATTCCTATTCTTAGGGTTTTTCGGTAAAGTCACGTAGGTAAAAAATGTAATTTAATAAAAGTAAAATAAAATATTTTTTTTTTATTATTATTTTACTTTTATTAATTTAAATGTTTTACCTATTTTATTTTTTATTTAACTTTTATGCATTTTTATTTTTTACCTACGTGACTTTACCGAAAAAACCTAAGAATACGTAACACATCTCACAACACACCGCATGGGCAAGTACAGACTTACGAACGGGTCTCAGGAACGAATTGTGTCCGTAAGTCGATGACTGTCCGTGCATGCATTAGGCAAAGGAGCAGGGGTGTTCAGCAGAGGTCGCAACCGGGTACCCGATACCCCTACCCTACCCGATACCCGGCTACCCGTACCCGGCCGGGTACGGGTACCCGTTTGCGACCCTGGTGCGGCCGGGTACGGGTACGGGTAGACCGTGAGTCACTGGTGATTAACTGTTTGTCACTCATTTCCCAACGTCTTGTCTCTTCTCACAATTCAAGTTCCTAGAATCAACCCACCCGCGCCTGCAATATGCATGCATGGCTTCATCCCAGAGGTCGCAATCAGGTACCCGATACCCGTACCCGGCTGGGTACGGGTAGGGTACGGGTACGGCCGGGTACGGGTTCCCGTTTGCGACCCTGGTGCGGCCGGGTACGGGTAAGGAATCAAAACCCGTTTGCGACCTCTGGTGTTCAGATATGTCGATTATGGATTAATTTTGTGGTATAATTATTCTCGCTTTTGTGGTGTACTTGTGTGCACCAGAGAGCCATGAAGGTGGCGGTGGCAGGCTGCTGCCACGGGCAGCTCGACAAGGTGTTCGCCACGCTGGAGCACATGGAGCGCGTGGAGGGCGTGCACGTTGACCTGCTGCTCTGCTGTGGAGATTTCCAAGCGGCACGCGACGAGACCGACCTGCAGTGCATGGCCGTGCCAGCCAAGTACCGGCACATGCACAGCTTTCACAAGTAACTGTCAGAAGATGGCACGGGGGCCAGGAGGTTGCAGACCCATCTGCATCATTTGTTTTGTATTTTCTGCCCCTAAAAAGCATGTGTTTTTCTGGGGCTCCTAGATTACTTCAACACGTACTGAGATGTGCCCTCTTCTTCCCTAGGTACTATTCTGGTGCACAAAAGGCCCCGGTGTTGACCATCTTCATTGGTGGTAACCATGAGGCCTCGAACCATTTACAAGAAATTCCATATGGTGGTTGGGTGGCACCAAACATTTACTACCTGGGTAAGAAACGACTTCTGTTTTGTCTTGAAATGTTTTATTAACATTTGTGTATGCATATTGGGAAGCGTATCGGTGTTATATGGAAGGCATTTTAACTCTGGTATTGGATAAGTTTATAGTGTGTCCAGTGGTATGAGTTCAAGCTACTGTGGTGTGTTTTTTCTCCAGGATATGCTGGAATTGTTAAGTATGGCAGCCTGAGGATAGGGGGCCTCTCAGGAATTTACAATGTCCACAACTATTGCAAAGGTAATTATTGCTGTAATCTGTTATCACATTCAATAATTGGTTTTAAAATAATACTAATAATGAGCTGTTATAGATAGTCCCATACGCTGATTGTTGAATAACTCTAACCCTAACCCAGGTCATTATGAGTTCCCGCCATACAACAATGATACAGTCAGAAGTGTCTACCATGTGAGAAGTTGTGATGTTATGAAACTGAAGCAGGTGAGGAAAACACATTCTCGTCTACATTTTTCAGCAGAGGGGCAAGCTTGAAGTTTGTTTAAAATTTCTTGCAGTAGTTTAGCAACTTATCTCAACCAAGAAAACTAAGAAAGCTATAAGTATCTGAACTGAGCCAATGTGAGTTTTACGCACCAGGTATATGGTCAGCTGTAATATTTACTCGATTGAACCTTTTGTTGCAGATAAAAAAACATTTGTACTAAATATATGTGATTCGTAAAGAGGCATATTTTAAAGCAGCGGTCCCCAACCTTTTTGGCACCAGGGACCGGTTTCGTGGAAGACATTTTTTCACGGACCGGTGGGGCTGGTTCCTCATTGGGTCTTTCCCCCTTTTCAAAGAAGCTCTCCAGCGACGTTTGTTTTCTACTCATTTTGGCTAGGGGTTAGAGCTCGTGGGCTTACCACAACTGTAACTGAGACAAGTGTGCAGTGCGGGAAAGAGGCGCGGACAGAAGTGGTGAATAAAATAATGGGCGGGCCACGCGTGGATTCACCGTTCACCTCCTGCTGTGCGGCCCGGTTCCTAACGGGCCATGGACCGGTACCGGTCCGCGGCCCGGGGGTTGGGGACCCCTGTTTCAAAGAATATAAATGAATTTATTAAATTACATACATTTCAAAAAAATAAACCCATGGCCGGTTAATCTTGGCCTTCTAGATTCAGCAGCCATTGGACGTGTTTCTCTCTCACGACTGGCCCCGTGGGATCTATAACTATGGGCAGCGCGAGGAGCTCCTGCGGCGCAAGCGCTTCCTACGGAATGAGGTGGAAGCAAACTCCCTAGGCAGCCCAGCCGGTGCCCAGCTGCTCCACCACCTGCGCCCCACCTTCTGGTTCTCCGCACACCTGCATGTCAAGTTCGCTGCACTTGTGCAGCACAACGTGAGGAAGTGGTCAATGCCTGACATGAAATAAGCTATGCAGTAGAGACCCAATGAACCTACCCGACTACTGGGGCTCATTGTGCAAGCTTCCCAATTTAAAATTGTTATTGCCACTTGTTGAATTATTCTACTGCTCCAATGCCCATCTTATACCTGTGCTTGTGTAGCAGAGGTTTGGTGATGCCGAACCCAAGGTTACAAAATTCCTGGCCTTGGACAAGTGCCTACCTCAGAGAGATTTCCTGCAGGTTGGCAGAGCATGCTGTAACCAAAATACACGCCACGCATGAGACATTCACAGCTTTGCAAACAAAACAATATAAAGTCACAAGCCAATCGGTTTTCATGATAAAGTTCTCTCGGATTGTTGTCTGCAATCAGGTTGTCGAGATGTTACACGACCCAGAGGTTCCTCTGCAGCTGGAGTATGATTCCGAGTGGCTCGCAATACTGAAGACCATGGACCACTTAATCAACGTGTCTCCTGAGATACATGCTCCTTCACTCAAGACAGAGAATCATCTGAGGTGTCTCTTCATTAATGTCACCGTAACTTATTGCCACTTTAGTACACTGCCAAACACTTCAGTGTTCTTATCTTAAGTAGTTTTTTTATTACCATGTGATTTTCACTGTTTGTTAATCCTATGAATTTAATTGTTTTTCTCCAACAGACATAATTATACTTTGACAAAGGAAGCCATTGCCACGGCCCTCAGTTCCCTTGGTCGAGATCTTCGTGTGCCACAGAATTTTGTGAAGACAGTTCCTGACTATGGCCCTCACAAACCCAGAGCACAGGATCCCAAGCACGCTGTGAATCCTCAGACAACTGTGTTCTGTGCCGCACTGGGTATCAGAGATCCCAACGTAGTACTTAACCCGGAACTGAGTACAGTCCTTAAAGACCCCCATAAGGGCATTGTGGGAAAACCAGTGAAGAATATGGAGATGCACGATCAGAAAAGTGAACTTGAAGGTCGTGATGGTAAAGTCTGTGAATGTGTTTGCCTTAAACAACAAAGTGGCGTTCATTGCAGCACTAATGAAGATGCAAATGACATACTCAGAGAATCCCCACCAAGAGCATGACACGGTAAAATGTGGTTGTGGCAGAAATACATTATTAAACAAAGAAGAAATCGATTTTAAAGTAGACTGTGATAATAAAATTTAGGATGGTGATGAAAGCGTGGAGGAAGTCGTTGATGATCTATGTATGTAAAGTGCAGTTCAAAACACACTCCCTGTGAGTCCATAGTATCTGCTGCTTTATTTGAAAATAAGAATGTGGGAACAATAACGATTTTTTGTCCTTTGTTAATAGACATCTGCCTTGATCGAAGAGACTTCTGGAAAATGGCAGAAATGCTGCATAATGCAAGATGTATGAGCAAAGACAGTCATGAGTATCTAACTTAACTCCGTAGATGGGTTGTGAGTTTCCAGAGAGAGCTGTGCAGGATTACAGAAGATATCTTAAGGAAAAAAATACTGCTTGCACAGATATCTGTAACAGCATGGCAATGAATCATGTTTTATAAACGAATTAAAGTAGAACCTGGAAATAGTCGTCTCTCATACAGCATCTAAATATACGGAATTTTTCTATAATGTAATTTATAATTTATGGGACGAATTTCATATACGTTGCGTTAAATTTGCATTTACGGAATTTTTAATTTATTTCTAAATTGTGTTTTTTTTTGGGGGGGGGGGGGGATTTAACAATGGACAGTGTCGTTTGAGCGTGCATTTCATGCTTCAGCGGCCGTCTGGAAAGCTGTTCCAATATTGAGGAAGCCACTGGAGTTAGGCAATTTTAAATCGAGATTGAAAACTAATTTCTTTAAAACTGCTTTTTGTGTTTAGTTTGTTGTCTTTCCTCGCACCTCCGATTCGCACGGTTGGCGATGCATGAAGCGAAAGAAGTTCAGCAGACATGCATACATATGCTGCTCCACGTGGTTTGCGTGGGACGCTTTTCAGCCTGTGCTGATTACATGAGCTCGCCGTGCTGCCCAAGCTCGGTTTGGACAGCACGGCGTACTGTGCACGACTTCACAATTCTTTCAATGTTCTTCAGTTCAAGTAAGTTAAGATGTCGTTTATGGAGGTCATGAAGTGGAAGTGATAGCAGAATTGCAAAAAAAGAGACCTTAGATGTAAGTCCTGTATAGTATTGTTTTTCCACTATTTACCTTGAGTTGTTACTCGTATTTTATAATACTTGATTTTACATTCAACGTGCTGAAAAATGTTTGCTATATTCTGAAGTGTGACTATATCTTGAAGCCTAATTTCTTTCCGTCAAAACGCATCTTCCAAATATATAATGGCAGTCGATGGGGAAACAGCGTTCGATATCCAGAATTTTGAATGCACTAGTGGCCACGGGAGGTAATGACAGGGGAGTCAGTTGTAAGTGCGAAGGGACTGGTGGCTACGGGAATGATCGAGAAGGGAGCGTGGTCAGGTGACGGAAGAGGACGGTGGAGTCTGCCGGTGGGAGCGAGCGTCCAGAGTCGGCTAGAATGATCGAGAAGGGGGGTGTGGCCTCGGTCTATGTGTAATAAAGGACTCGATCCTGGTTCTGTCTCCGTCGTCCTTTATTCGGGTTCTTACACTTTTTCCGCACGGCCCTCGCTCAGAGCTCTCCCCTTGGCAGCTCCATAGCTGCCCTCGCTCCCGTAGCCTCCACACCTCTGCAGCTCTGCTGCAGATCTCCTGTGCAGCCCTCCGGCTGCTCTCACAGCAGCCCCACCGCTGCTCCCCGTTCCTCCGTGCTCGGTCACTGCTGGCTGGCGGTGCCGAGTCTTACCGTGTGTGGCGATCTCGCCACTCTCCAACGTTCGCCCTGCGTGGCCTCTGTGGCGATCTCGCCACTCTCCAACCTCAGCCCTGTGTGGCCTCTGTGGCGATCTCGCCACTCTCTGTCTCTATCCCCAACTCTCTCTTCCACCCCGCTGGCTGGCGCCGTCATGACCCCTCAGCCACGAGGCTGAGGCACGGCGACCACCCAACGTAGTCTCCACTCTTCACTCCCCCGACTGACCCAGATGTCTTCCTGTCTCCCCGCTATACCATCTCCCCCCACGTGACCCTGACTCCTCCCTCTCGGATCGTCATATCCGGCCCGCCCATTTACGCCCGCATTACATATGTAAGGGAGATGCGCAGGAGACTCGGGGCTGTTGCAGTTGGGGTCTCCGCCTGATGTCAGGTGAACGTGTCCTCAATAAAATGCCATCTCAAGAAAAGTGTGTCAAATCTTGACTTAAAGCTTTCGTGACTGCAGGAATTCATATTGTTTGGGTCTTTCGGTAAAGCCAAGTAGATTTTTTTGTTATTTTCTTTGAACCTATCTACGTGACTACCAAAAGACTCAAAGAATACAAGTGTGTCAAGTCATTACACAAGCGTAGCGGGACTGTTTAAAGAGGTTCTTTACCAGTACCTCCGAAACATAGGACTTGCCACGGAGAAGGTCAAGAAGATCAGCTGCGTAGGAATGACACCACCTTCGGGTGGAACACCGTCCTGACTTGGACATATGTCGCCACTCTTTCAACATAACTGGGGGAAAAAATCCTGGAACTCGTTGGCGAACAACAATGTTGGGGACATGTATCTGCACCACAGAGGCCGCAAGTGGTTCCCGGAGATGGCCCAGCAGCACCACTACCGCAGGCGACTGGGGATGGGCAATAAATTCTGGTCCACCAGCGACGTGCACGTCCCAAAAATATAACTCGGAGGTACAACATCGTCACTGTGAATCTTTAAACATTTTGACGACTACCCGGTATAACAATATGACCTCTGTCTACCATGCATCATTTTCTAGCTATGTATACGAGAAAAGAATGAGGGCGGGAAAAACACCATCAGTCTTAAATATGCCAACAGTTTTTGGTTTTTGACTAAGACTTTGAACTTTCAGCAGGGGGCTCAGCTTCCTCCATTCCACTCGACGCTACGGGCCCGGAGAGGTGCACGATGGGAAGATAAGCTGAGAAATAGAGGGACAATGGATCAGAGAATAAACACAAGCGGGATGTGTAACATTGAATGTTTAGGGAAGTAAAGTGGCTTTGTGGAAGGACGCATCTCTCGGAGGGGGGGGGGGGTGATGGCCGATGGAAAAGACCGGTTTGGGAATGGCAGCCAAAGAGGCCGGAACGTGCTTGAGAAGACGAGCACCATTGGGATGGAGCGATGCGATCAGCTCATGTGCAGAGGTGAGATGCATTCTGACGTTTATAAGACCATCAGGGATGACGACGATGTGGGGAGGCCGTCATCCTGCAGTGGATTGAACATGGCAGATGCTTATTAAAATAACGTTAAGTGCAATCATCGGGTATTTTGTGCGAGCAGCCATTGCAATCAAGTGCGATAGTGTGGATTTTGTTGAAGAACTGTATACATTTTTTCTGTACATGTGTAATGTCGAATAAACAACAATCGGCACCAAAAGTGAAACGCAGGTGCGGAATTGATCACAACCACGTGCATACGAATGCGGTGCTGAGAGGTACTTTAATAAATAAAGCGTAACTTCACCTGTGAAGTGGTCTTATCCGATTCACTATGTGTTACCAAAGGGGTTAACCAATTAAGACACGCACCGTAATTAGCAAAGATAATTGTATTCTTTGGGTCTTTCGGTAAAGCCACGTAGATAGAAAAATAATACAATTAATAAAAATAATAACCATATCCCGACGTTTCGATTGCAACACAAGCAATCATCATCAAGTGAAAAATATAGCGGGAGAGCTGCTGAGGCAGGGAGGATTTGAGATGAGTGTAGCCCAAGGGTCAGGGAGCGGGGCTAGAGATGACATTTGCATGTGAATGTAAGATCGGGTAAATCTTGACAAACGAAGCTGTGGGGGCGGCCATTGTATTGTGAGAGATTAGCATGCCAATGTAAGAGAGATTAGCATGTCAATGTCATAAATGTGCTTGTAAATGTAAGCTCGGAGAGAGCTCGGGAAGAGCCATCGCCACATGGAGGTGGAAAAGGATGGCAAGCCGCCATTTACTTAGAGAGGGGGGATGGGGGGGGTTTGGGATGGATGGGGGGGGGTGGGGGAGTGGGGGTGGATGGGGGGTGGGGGATTGGGGGTGGATGGGGGGAGATTGGGGGTGGATGTGGATGGGGGGGGATTGGGGGTGGATGTGGATGGGGGGGGGGGGGATTGGGGGTGGATGGGGGGAGATTGGGGGTGGATGGGGGGGGGGGGGGATTGGGGGTGGATTGGGGGTGGATTGTGGGTGGATGTGGATGGGGGGGGATTGGGGGTGGATGGGGGGAGATTGGGGGTGGATGTGGATGGGGGGGGGGATTAGGGGTGGATGGGGGGAGATTGGGGGTGGATGGGGGGGGATTGGGGGTGGATTGGGGGTGGATTGTGGGTGGATGGGAGAGATTGGGGTGGATGGGGGGGGGTTGGGGGATTGTGGGTGGATGGGGGGGTGGATGGGGGGGTGGATGGGGGGGGATGGGGGGGGATGGGGGGGGTTGGGGGGATTGGGTGTGGATGGGGTTGGGGGGTTGGGGGATGGAGGGGTTGGGGGATGGGGGGTAGATGGGGGGTGGGGATGGGGGGGATTGGGGGTGGATGGGAGGGGTTGGGGGAGTGGGGTTGGGGGATTGGGGTTGTAAGTTGGGGGATGGGGGACCTCGTCACGTGCTCAAAGCCCCGCCTCGCTGCCGAGTGGCGAGTTCACTTTTGCGTGGCGAGCGGCAGCGTTTATGGCATCAACTTCGCAGCACGGTGAAGCGGATATTGATTCGGACGGTATGAGATTCACGTGAATATTTATGATGTTGCCACTCTGTACCGTGTCCTTATAAACGATCATTGTTCTACAGCAGCCGGGTTAACTGTGTAGAGTAACTGGGACGATTTGTTGTTGCGGCCTAGCGGGTGACCAGGTGGGCTTGCTCGGATAGATGCCCTGCGGGGCCACGTGCTCTAATCCCTGCTGCACTGGGAACGGACGGCCCCGGGGCGAGTAAAGTGGTGGCATCTAAGCGAGTGTTCTTAACAATTGTAAACAAAAAATTAGAACGTTATTTCTTTGCTGATATGGAGACCGAGGCTGCCTTCCGTGTTCTGTTTACAAACCTGGAACCATTGGTGGATATACATTCTTAGGGCGGAGAGGAGGCAATCCGGAGTACCATTGTTGTCTTTCCCTCGCAAAATGCTTCTATTATCGATGCCCGGAGGGGCCGTGTAATTGATAAATGCGCACGGCGTTTTGATCATTTACATCATTTTTAGCGATTTATTGGTGATACAGCGGAGGCAAAAGTAGTGCAGTTGCATGAACACTTGCGACTAAACACAACGCAGACATTCGTCGATAACTCTGTAGCCGAGTAATAACTCCGGGTGAAAAGTCTTTTGCATCCTAATCCTATGGAGCCCCACATGAGGTCTGGTTCTATGAGACATTTTTTTTTCCCGGCCGAGATGTTACAGTTCTTGGGTAAGGTTTAGGAATTAGGATTTTAAGGTGAATGGGTTTGCAGTTTGGGACTGCATTACTCAAAGACTGCTTTTCTTGCCTCGCGTCTAAGGCCCTTGTGTGTTTTTACTCATCTTTGATATGTTGTGTTACTAGAGATGGATCAAGAAATCCAGTCGGTGATTGTCATGTCCAAAAAAGAGACGCCAAATGGTAAGCTTTTTGCCCTCAACCGCGGGAAAGATCCAATCTATTGCTGGATGAAGAAGTCCTTTCGGCCGAGCGGTGCTGGGTTGTAACAATCCATTTAGCACACGTGCACGAGCAATTTCATCCCTCCAATCTGTGCTCCTTGGGATGCCAGGCACTCCATCATTAATCGCCCGTGTATTGTGGTATCACTGGGCATAATTCAAATGGACAGTATAGAATGCACATGCAACGTCCATGCTGCTCAACAGTTTTCAATCCCAATATTGCAGCTTGAGGTATTCTGTCATTGGCCGAATTAATATATATTTACGAATTTTAAAAGGATAATCACCAATTTGGAACCGCTACAGTAACATTAAGTCATGAATATACTAAAATACACATAAAAGTGATCCAAACAAAGAGATACTTTAACCACAGTTACATTTTGTTTTCCAAAAAAAAGTTTTACTAAAATGGTATTGGTGAAACTAAAGCATAATTATAAATGGGGAAAATATTAACCATCTTATTAGATACACTGACCGTCATAACCAAAGGAAATACACTGCTGCATTAACTAAAATTATTTTTAGAACTGCTTTTTGTGTTCAGATTATTGTCCTTCCCCCACCTCCGATTTCCACGGTTGGCAATGTACGGTGAGAGATAATTTCTACATTGAACAGCAGCCCAGAAGGCTGTTTAAGTTAGTCAAAAACTGGAGATTCTGAACAGTGATGGCTGTTATGAATGTAGTTGGCTGGATTGACATTTATCATTGCACTTTTACAGATGGATGGTCGCAGCAGGATACAGATCTCTTACTAGATCGGATGGCAGCCTGCTTACCCGCTGATGTGGAAAAACTCCGGTATCAGACGTCTCTGTCCAGATTGGACTGGGAAATTGTCAAGTTTGGCCCGTACAATGCTGTACAGTGTAAAGAAAAATGGGGAGAAATATCTGGAAAGGTAAGTTACACCTTTATATATGCTCATCTTTGATGGTATATTTAAAAGAAAATATCCTTGCAACTTTTGGAGAATTGTTTTCACAGATTTGTTTGCATCGTACCTTCCATGAGATCGTCAGGGACACTGAACGTCTGGTGAAGTGCGATGGAGAGATTAAGGTCAGTGACACTTTGTTTCAAGCTTCACCCATCCACTCACCCACCCCTCTATGTGCAGTTCTGACTGCACTGCTGGGGATGCTCCAGGAACCTTCACCCGCACCTCCGATGAGCGTAGTTGGCTATGCACGGTGCAAAATAAGGTCATACATACTTTCGGCCACGCGCTTTCAGTTGGTGGGGGGATGTTTGGCATTTTTTTCTGGTTCCATTGTTTTTCGATTTGCTCCAGGCGATTTTTGCCATGAGCTGATGCAACATTGTGTTTTGACTGCAGATATCCTAGATGGGTGTAATACTCTACAATTACCATTTTGTTTTATAAAAATGTGTGTACACGAGTAGCATACAAAGTTGAATGCAAAATTATTTTAATAGAAATTTCCTGGGAGGTAATAAACATTTATAATTCCAAAAAACTTACAATGTTGAAATGCACTTAATTGTGTCTGGTTTCTCAGCAGTGTAAAACTCGTAAAAGGCGTGCAAAGGCTCTAAAAGAAAATACTGAGTAAGTATGTTGCTTTAAAATAAATGACAATTTGCTCGCTTGTTTATCTCATGAGTTATGTGTAAACATAGCATTGAAATTAATTGGTAGCTTCAATGTCTATCCAATGTTGATTTCACGTGGTATTTCAAACATTAACCTAGGTAACAAATGCTTTTTTTAAAAATATCACTTGAACACCAGGATCTTGGATTTGATTGGTGACATTGGAGGGGCTCAATCACCACCCACGACTGCATTTAATCTGTGGTGTGAGAAATCCAAGATTACTCTTCTGGTGGAGAAGCCATCTGTGAGTTTTGGCCTGGTGATGCTGTTGTACAAGTTTACATTTTTAGTGGCATCCACAGAGACGCACACTAGAACTTGGAGGCAACACATTTATTACAATACCCCGACAGGGTAACTATATGAACGTACGGGAAAACGACATAGGTGGTAACAACTTCCACTAACGGCTTAACCACAACGGGCAACTACATAACCGGGTCAGGTCAGTACCGTACTGCCTGACCCACGATGCCGAATGTGACGACCGGAGATCGAGGAGACTAGCATGGCCGGTTGATTCCAGAAGACAGCCCGGATCGGCGCTCGGGAATTCCCTTTTATGCCCCCGAGCGTGGCCTGGCTCCACCCTAGACCACGCCCCCGTGTAGATCCTACTAGAAGGTTCTGGGCCTTGTGACGTGTCCCTCTTGCCACCCCTTGGCCCCCCTCGCTACCCTCTCCTGGTCTACTGTATTACTGTTTTCTCATTTATTTCACTTTTCCGATTTATGATGTTTCTGAGCAGTACTGTTTCCTATATTTGGGAAATCCTTTACCCAATGTTATCGATCTGCTTCGTAGCATATTGTGAATTTTGGTAATGATACACAATGAGGGGGATGGTGATGGATCGGAGGCCCTTCATCCAATGGTGGATCGATCACGCTGGATACTAGTTGGTGGGCAAGTGTGCTAACTATGCTAAATGTCTGTTTTTAAATTGCATTTAAATGCGTTTTTAAGTTAAGCATGTTTTAAAGTAATGTAGACTTCAATAATTTGATCTATATTATCCAATTTAACTATGCAGTCTATCACGAACATTTTATGGATTCTTTATATGCCTTTTTTTAAATAACAATAGATTTTTAAGGTGACGTTTACCACTTTGCATTTACAGATGTCTGAACGTGTGTTAAAAAAGACCCTTTCAAAGAAGTGGACAAAATTGCCAGATGATCAAAAATTGCGCTGGGTAAATAAAGCTTTGAAGATTCAGCAAAGCACGTGTGTGGAGAACAAAGTCAAGGTCTGTATTTAGACTTTGCAACATATTTCCTGCAATTTTGCCCGTACCACCTCCGATATAATTGGGATTACTCCAGCAATAATATAACCCAATAATACTTTGTTTTCCTCTTTGCAGGCTTCAGGCAAAAAAAGTGATGTCCATTTCACGTTTATAAACGAAATGTTCCAAGCCATTCAGGATAACGGTCTCAATTCAGATCTCCCGAAACGGGATATAGTACGCATGATTTTAAAAACCTGGAAAGAGATGCCATTGGAAGTTAAGGTGAGTCCATGCTGCATCTTGGTTACTTGGTTGCATACAGGTACCACCATGACTTATCAATGTAGAAGATGGTCTTACATTTTTACACCAATGCTGTGAGGAGCTGAACACACTTAAAGGAGTTGAGCTTGAGCATATTATTTGTTGAAAGAATTTGACTAGCTGTTTATTCCCTATCAGTATATATGCTTATAAAACATTACTTGCCTCTGAAGTTATGGAATGTGTTTTTTCTAAGTTGTCACATCTTTTGGCTTTTAGAGAAAATACTGCCCTGATTACAAGATTGATGAAAAGCATTTTTGGGAAGCAGTGCCAGAGGTACCCCCTTCTGCAAAGGAGCTGTACATCCAGAAAAAGCTGCCTCTGCTAATGCGCAAGAATCGGGTGAGCTGCTGAAAAAACTACCCTTTCTAGTGTTGAAGCTGGGAGGGATATTGTTAAAGTGACAGTTTAACTTGATCCAAGCCAAAGTACTCGAAGGTGCGCATGACATGTTCCATATCGACCCAATACTCATTGGCTCCAGATCAACTTAAAAATCACTGCCATCAAGATCCTCCAAGGATTTGCTCATGCCTACGTCTGTTCGCTCATCTTGCTCTACCCCCCTCCATGTACTCTGTTCTAGCAACCAAGGCCTGAAGCCTCCAGTCAACCTTCACTCAGTGGGAGGTTGCTCTTTAGCCTCTGCTTACCCCCATCGTCAAGAACTCCCTTCAGTTTTATCATGCTGCCAACTGGCTCCATTTACGTCGGGATTCGGATTTTCCTCTTTCTCTAAAAGTATACTGTCCTTTCTCCAGGATTGCCCATGTCCGACTGTTTGTGTTACGCTTTTTGATATGTAGTTGCATTTATGCTATGTAAATACAAATTGTATCGCAGTTATACGTAGGGTAAGTTGGTGATCTCTTGTGGGATTTGTATTGCTCACAGGCAAACCAGACCAAAGCTTGGAGCATTGCGGAGGAAAAGTGGCAGACACTTTCAGACGAGAGTAAACGTGTTTACAAAGCACAAGCAAAGGCGAAGAAACGGATTTATGAGGTAACCTGTGCAAAATAACCCATTGTTCAGCCCAAGTAAATCTATAAAATTATACACTTGCCTTGTTTTGTAATCCAGTTGTGAATATTGTAGCCCCACCTCCAAAACTACATTCGCAAGGTCAAATTATCGGTGGTGGGCACTCAACTGAATCCAGTTCTGGAGGTAAGGGTTGATGAACTGCACATGTGAAAAACCATTTCCCGTGGTTGTCGAGGTATCATAACCGTGGCTCGCCAGGAGAGGGCAGTACAGCAAATGGACGAATCGCCATCTGTTTAGCTGGGGATAGTGTTTTGTCCCCCTTACGCGTGTGGGTTTTTTCCAGGTGCTCCGGTTTCCTCTCGCTTGTATAAACACTCATCAAATGCAGCATCGTCGTGAAAATAAGTCCTACGACTTTCCGTGGCTTTCCTAGATAAATAAGTGTGGAGATTACCCCCCCCCCCCCAACATTGCGTTCAGTTGTAAACTCGTCACGTAATTTCATGCACTTGGTGTCAAAGCTTGAATTGGCTTTGTAAATTGTTAAAGCAACATTTGTAAATAACGTGGACTTGACCGCAAAACAATGATAGCATGTACATAACTGTTTTCCTGCTGAATTTAAATATTAAGTGTTATTTTGACAGAATGAGCTGAAAAATAATACCTCGCTTCGAGAGCTCTCAATGCGAAGAAAACGTGCACCGTAAGTACAAAAGTCGCATGTTTGCCCAAGTTCATGATTTGTATTGTGGTTCACAGATTTAAACAAAGTATATTTGGCTGTGAATTTAATAATAAAGCCAGGTTCATTCTCAGATATGGAAATTATGCAGAAAAGAAACTGCCTTTTCATTTCAGAAATGTCTAAATTTGCTACTTACCTGATAATGGATGAGTGATTAAAAACTCATTCACCAATAAAGTGCATGCTCTTATACAAAGCTGACTGTTATACAATTTACATCTTACATTGCAAATTCTCTGCTTTTAAAACAGCTCAAGCTTCTCCGTGTATACCAAGATGTCAGCAGACATTGTGCCGGACTCTTTGGGAAATAAAAAAATTCATGTATTGAGGAACCTGTGGAGCGACGAAAAGCAAAAAGCAGATTACATCAAAGCTTCACATGCTGCCAAAGTCGACCAACAAGCCATAGAACGTCTTGCCCTGCAGGTCAGAATTACACCCAGTGTTTTTCTTTTTAAAGTGATTGATTTGTCCATATCCTTGGAAGTCGTATGCAGTTGTAGTTAACCTGTGCAAAGGTATTTGAATAAAACACTATTTAAAAAAAAATACAATTAATCTTCTTGGTTCTTTCGGTAAAGTCACATAGAAGGGAAGTAATAAAATAATAAAAATAAAACATAATAAAATAATTCTCACGACGTTTCGGCCACAACGCAAGCAGCCGTCCTCAGGTGGAGAACAGGTCCGTCAAGTAGACAGTCTGAATGGCACGCTCCAGGCTTGGAGTGACTATTTATGCTGGGAGGGAGGAGCGAAGAGTGTCTTGACAAAATAATTTGCATATCAAGAGGAATTTAGCATATTTATGGGAAATGCAGATATGCGATTAGCACTACTTGTGAAATGCCAAACCTCCTACGCATTTCACAAGTAGTGCTAATCGCATATCTGCATTTCCCATAAATATGCTAAATTCCTCTTGATATGCAAATTATTTTGTCAAGACGCTCTTCACTACTCCATCCCAGCATAGTCGCTCCAAGCCTGGAGCGTGTCATTCAGACTGTCTACTTGACGGACCTGTTCTCCACCTGAGGACGGCTGCTTGCGTTGTGGCCGAAACGTCGTGAGAATTATTTTATTATGTTTTATTTTTATTATTTTATTACTTTCCTTCTACGTGACTTTACCGAAAGAACCAAGAAGATTAATCCCTGCAGTCACGAAAGCTTTAAATCGAAAAATACAATTCTTAAGACACTGATTTCCTTAACCTTGCATTTCCCAATAAATTGTTGTCTTATAAAAGTTTTGTTTAAAAGTTGATTTCAGGAATTGTTTTGTGGTTTTTGTTTTCAGATATTGCCCCACAGAGAACGCGTTGCACTTGAAACCATGTGGGAGATGGTGAGCGAGTGTTACCTCTGCAACATTGACGGAGTGTAACACGTTATTTAATGAATCTGTACATTGCTAACTGCTGTCGAAATGTACAATTTTCTAAGACGCTTTAACACAATCTTTAATACCGTGACGTTTTTCAAACATGACATGCTTTGGAAGTGCTCAGAAGGGCAATATATGTTTAAAGACAGTATTGGCAACGTGTGATGTGGTTATTAAATATTAAGTGGTATATGATTGTCTTTCAGAGAAGAAAAAGAAAATTTGTGCACTCCAGCAAGAAAAAGTGCACAATCGAGGTAAGAAGGCGGCAGCTGTACTGATTTGATTCTGTTCTTTCCTTTACAGCCATCTCTTATCCAGCATTCTATGAGAATTCGCTATAACAAGCAATTCGAATTTAGACCCATTTTGCAAAACGAGTTCAAAGTTAGCTGAGCGAGCAGAGACCGATTGATAAATATGCATCCCATCCCATGGTGGCAGGAGGCGCAGTGGCCCGCAGCTATTTATTTACCAGCTGTGCTGAGTGTGTCTTTGGTCTTGTGGGAGAAGGGGGGCCTCGTGGAGGGGTGGTGTAACGGTTCGCCTGTTAGGTCGACTCAACTTTAAATGAGTATCATACTTAATTTGGAGCTTTTGTGACTGCAGGAATGACTCTTTGGTTCTTTCGGTAAAGTCACGTATCAAGAGAAAATAATAAATTCAATACTAGCATACGACGTTTCGATTGCAACATGGGAATCGATGGGAAAACGATTGAGCATTTTTTGCAAAACATATCTTCCTCGTTAAGCAAGACGCCTGTATTTAGTGCAGTTTTGTTTTTTCCAGACTGAAAATGAAGTGGATGAGGAGCATGACACAGACTGATTTGTTGGTCGCAGTAATATCTGATGCATTCTCTCACATGGAGCGTAAGCATCTTGGTCCGCTTTGCAGAATGTGAACTTGAAGAATAAGACCTCTTTGCTTGCTGCAGTATCAGTAGCCATTTTTCCATATTCAGTTTGACACTTTGTACCATGAGATGTGAAAAAACAGCCTTGAACTTTTATATTTTTATTTAAATTAACACCCAGAACAGTCAAGTCCCCTGTTAAATACCCAATTTAACCATCTAAGCCCCCTCAACTGCTGTTAAAACAGTATACCAAATAGTTTTCTTACCTGCAGCAGTGCAAAAGCTTACACATCTCACGGGAATCACACATGCCAACTGCACATACAACATACCGTATTGTAAATACCATAACACGTTCTGAAAAATATTGTACCCTACCCATGTTAACTTGTAAATGCTACTGACCGTATAGGTACAGCAGCATATATAATGGATGATACCTTCAGTCAAACTCAATTAGAGTTAAAACGAACTTGCATTCCACCCTTTACAAAATGACCACTGATTGCATGAATGCAACAATAGCAGCTCATAAGTTTTTCTTATGTCAGTTCAGTGGCATGGTTTTGGTTAAATCTCTAAGTTGGCTATTTTTGTCATGTGCATTAATACCATTGTTTTGCATTTTGTTGATGCTGCTGTAAAATTTATTCAATAAAATGGTATTAACATCTTCAGTATATTAGTATGCGTGGTGGCCACAGGCCTCAAGCAATTCATGTCATTTTCTACAGTATAACTGTAAAGTAGCAGACTATATTAGGGCCTCAGCAGATGTAAAATGTACATTTTTAGTGTTAAAACAAATCCCAAATTGAACTTGTATTCTTGTTAATTTTGTAATGACCCATGGAACAAATGCAAATATTTGTTCACAACAATTAGTATGCATATGCTGGTGATAAGGCAACTTACTGATTAAATTATAAATTCCTTCATGCAAAAAGAAAAAGGCTTCTAAACTGAATGTTCTTCGAACAAGGTATTTGCAGTGCTTCACACTTTGAGGCTGCAAGAAAGCATTGGCCAGGTTCTGCATGAGCAGATGGAAAGATTGTCTTTGTGAATAAAACAAGACACTGTGCCAATTTTACCAAATGTAACATTTACACAGAAATATTTTTTCATTCAAAATGGTAATAAAATAAGTTAATTCAACAGTGAATCATTTGATACTTTTTGTTCATGCAATACTCCCAATTGGGATATACTCTACTCTTCACCCCCCAACCCAGTTTAACACTTTATGCAATATCTTCCCCCCCTTCCAGCCAGGCACCCAGATCCCAACCCCACCACCAACCACGCTACAGTCCCTCCAACTCGTTGAGCTTGCGTTGTAGGTACTTCTTCACTTCCTCGATCCCATTCAGCTTCTCCAGGTCATGGTATGGCAGCTGTTCAGCCCCAGCGGTGAAGTGAACACAGTAGAGGTTATTGTGAAAATGCTCCATTATAAATCCACGTTAAGCATAAACAGATATCAGAATGTATTTACACTGGAGGAATCCAATGAGCTTTCAAGCTCGTCCTAGATGTCCAGTAGGTATTTCTTTGGGAACATGGTATATTTAAACTATATTATACGTGCAAAACAATCAACTATTTCACAATGTACGAAGCATTAAAGTGTACTTGTAAGCATTTTCTCAATACAGTAGAACCTCTGGTCACGAACGCTTCTGACCGACGACCAAATCGGGTTCCGACCAAAAAATTCACAATTTTTGAATCTGGTCACGAACACAAACTCGGGTGGCGATCAAACACGGCCGCGGCCGATTTCCCCTCACGCGACATTTTTTTTGTAAGCGCCAAATTTCCTGTTTGTTTACAAACAACACAAAGCGTAACAGTTATGTATATAACTTTTGTTATATAAAATTCCTAGTAAGATATTAATTTTGTGAGTGGTCATACCCCTCCCCCCTCATTCAAGCCGTAATTTAGAGACCGAAAGCGCTGAGTACGTAAATCGCTAACATAAGAACCCGTTAATCTCTTCTCGCATCATTCATACGGTGAAGTAAACGTTCATATGATATTACGGTGAATGCTTCCAAAAACAATACTGTACCCAAATATTACTGTTAACTTACTTTCAATAGAAACATTAATTGCTCATACGAATATTCTCTCTCTCAGAATCGACCGACTGATGTAGCAGACGAAACAATCATCTTGTTGAACGATTCTAAACCTTGACGCGGCAATGTTACTTTTCTGTTGTTCAAGGTTTTCTCAGTGTTATTCAATGTTTTTACATTTAGTTGACTACACTATGAATTATATGGCATAATTAACTATTTTTGTGCTTAAAAATCTTTAAAAAACAATATTTATATACAGTTCATAGGAGTCTGAAACGGATTAATCGTATTTACATGCAATCCAATGGGGAAATTAGGTTCGAGTCACGACCAAATCGGGTTGCGACCAAAGTTATGGAACGAATTATGGTCGTGACCAGAGGTTCTACTGTACCAAGGGTTTTACATTGTCCAGCCCACAAATGGCCAATCCATTGTATTATCGGCAAATCGATGTCTGAAATAAAGTCCTATTTACAAACATTAAAACACCCTTGCTAAAGCGAAGTCTAAGCATGTGTGTGCATGTGAGAAAAGCAATCCCGAAGTCATGGACTGTACCTGCACAATGTGGTAACCCAGCAAGCGTAGATGCCGGTCTCGCATGGCGCGTGAGCCAACCAAAACATCAGAGCTGTGACAGTAGTGCCACTTGTCGTTAACAGACATCACTATCCTGGAAAAAACATCAGACGGTAAATTACGCTAAACAGGAAAGCCAGTTAATGTACATGACGATTAGCAAGTTAACTTGATAAAAGGCTTTCTCACCCCTGCCTCGATTAGATGGTCAGGGCTACTCACCTATGTATCTTTTCTGCATTTTCCACTGCTGAACTTGGCGAGTCATTGTCCACCCGTGCTGGGTTTCCGAGATGCTGCTGCAGGTGTCCACCAGCTCTGAGATTGGTGTCGGGCTCTGTGTCTGTTAGAAATCGCTCCGTATAAAACGGTGACTCGTAGAACCGACGGATTGATTCCTGGGGGCTGTACACATCAGACTCATCTGCCTGGATTGCACTTTGCTGCAGCATCCCTTCTTGATAGAAGTGGAAGTAAGCTGACGAGATGACGTTCCCTTGGCCATCTGTTGATGAGCATAGTGTGGCTATATGTCCCTGGGGCATGCGATGGTCCTGATGAAAGTCGGACGTCACTGCTGCCATCTGCTGCATCATCCCGCATGGGTGGCTACTTTGTGCAGCGACCGAGGCCACTGGAACCCTGCCTCCTGAGTGATCACTCAACACACCCTGTCCAATCTCATGAGGATCTCTATGTGAACTTTCCGAGCCTCCCATGATGGATGCCACGGAGCCCACTTGAGACTGATCATTGATCTGGAGGTGCTGTTGGCTATAGGGGTAAGAGCCCCTGCCCTGTGTGGCAGGTGACAGATAAGCCTGAGGACTGTCTGTTATGGGAACTCGACCACCAGTGCTGGAACGTGAATGCTGAAGTTGGAGACTGCTCGCAGCAGAAAAGTTGGGTGCTAAAGTCCTGACTGCAGCTATGCTGGCTGCTGCACTGTTGCAGGTGTTTACTGGATGGTTGTGTGCATGATGCCCACCCTGGCCTAAGAAAGTGTGTGTTGATTGACAATAGGCAGAGTTGTGAGGCGACTGCAATTTGGGATTGTGTAGCTCCGACTTGAAGTTTCTCTTTGTTATTTTTTCGCACTGAAAGGGAGAAAATGCATGTAGGTCGGCTGTCAGTGCATCCATCTGTGTTTGATGCTTGACGTCTGATCTTGTGTTCGGTAGAAGGGGATGAATTAAGCCATGCATTTTTAGATTACTGTTTACATCGGTTGGCAGTAGTCTCTTCTGATCGTCCATAAAAAGCAAGAAGTCTGCAAAGAGACAAAAAAACAAGTGAGCATTTTAAGTGTGTAAAATCTAAAATTATAATTAAAAAGTAAGCTTTGTATAATTCACCAGTGTAGTATCCTGGAGGGAGGACCTCATCCTGCTTGAAGCACTGTGCTCCCACAAGCTGTCGCAGGGCTTCCGCCACAAATCCCTTGTAGCTGCAATTTTAAACATCACAGCATGAAATGTACACAATGCGGTTAATAAATAACAAATCAATGCCCCACACATTGCGTTTATACTTGTGCAGTCTTCTTGGTTCTTTCGGTAAAGTCACGTAGAAGGGAAGTAATACAATAATAAAAATAAAACATAATAAAATAATTCTCACGACGTTTCGGCTACAACGCAAGCAGCCGTCTTCAGGTGAAGAATGAGACGCTACCAAGCTAGGAGCTTATATATAAGCTGGGTTGGAGGTGGAAGAGCGCCTTAACAAAAAGAATGTGCATATGAAGAGGAATTTAGCATATTCATGGGAAATGCGTAGGAGGTGGGCGGGGGGGTTTCAAAGTCATTATGCCTATGCATTATGCAGGATCAGCAGCACCAAGGGAGGGTGCAGGGAGTAGCATTAACAAAGGAAAGGAATGTTAATAGTATGTAGCTGCAGTTACTAAACAACCACGTAGAAAACTAAAGTATAAACTACATAAAAAACTAAAGTATAAACTGCATAGCACCATCAGTATACTTACTATACTCTACAATAAGCTGAGTTACTCACAGCAAGTAATACATTACAATTCTATGTCGTAAAAATTATATAATATGCTTCCATCTAAACTTTATTCTCTTACATCACACGAGCATACACCGTACTGTATACTGCCATAGATAAACCCAACATTAAATTATATACTGTATTGCTATAAACCACCTTATACATTTTAATATAACACTATGTATTATTCTACCCACCGTAATGTGTATCACACTGCTATATGTTTACTATACAATTACGATACTATATATTACTTTGTACATTGTATTAAGCATATAAATGTTATACTATTTGTTATTATACACTGTACCATTGACCGTCGGGTCAATGGGTGAGTCGTGGGGGGAAACTTGCAGCGGAGCAAAGAATCCATTCCCTGTGGAGAATACAATGCCAGTGAGTGGAACGCGGTCTGAAAGTCACCGTAAACGTGAACACAATCAGTTAAGATCCGAAATGGTTTATTACGTCCTTCCAATGATTGCTAAGTCAGACTCCATCTTCTCAGTTAAAATTGTCTCTGTGTTTGTATATGTGGATCGCCTCATGAACGAATCTCTCATGATAGCCAGATGGCTTGCAGAGAACCTCTGTCTTGGAGAAGTCAATGTCATGTGAGCCCACTGAGTTGTAACAGTGATCTGCCACGGCTGAGGTGTTTGTCCTACCGTGTTTCAGGTCTGCCTTATGTTCACGGATGCGGTCCGAGACATGTCGTTTGGTTTCCCCAATGTAACTGCTACCACAGAGGCAACTTAGTTTGTAGACGCCAGGGTACTGTATGTCTGGAACCACATTTTACAGACGGTACCAGATCACGGATTGTATGTACTGTGTTGAATCGGACCTGGATCTTGTGTTTAATCAGGATTTTGGAGATCTTTTTTGTGACCCAGAGGGATGACATTGTCATCCTCTCAGCCGACAAAGGCAATGCCACTGTCATCATGGACAAAATAGAATACAACAACAAAATTCAAGAACTACTCAACGATGGCAGCTATACACAAATAAAAAGAGACCCCACCAACAGCCTCGTCACTAAAACCAACAAAATCATTTCTGATTCAACCGCATTAATTGATCAGACCAAACAGTTCTCGTTGAAACCTTCTGCAGCCATGCCACCAAGATTATACGGCTTGCCAAAGATACATAAAGAAGATACACCTCTTCGTCCCATTGTCTCTACTATCAACTCCCCCACCTATAAATTGGCTCGTTTTTTGTCTGAAATCCTACGGCCTTTCACTGGAAAAAACACCTCTGCTGTACTAAACTCTACTGACCTGGTATCGACAATCAAGGGGATTGCCCTGTCCCCAGACGACCTGCTTGTCAGTTTTGATGTGGTTTCCTTATTCACCAAGGTTCCTGTACCTGACACCATCGCAATCATTGAAGACTTGGTTCATCAAGGACTGAATGCTGGGGTACCCCCCCTGGTGAGACACTGCTTAACCAATACATACTTCACCTGGAATGGAACTTTCTACAAGCAAACTGAGGGCACCCCAATGGGCCCCCCCCTATCTCCGGTTGTAGCCAACATCTTCATGGAGAAATTTGAGACGGACGCCATCCAGACTGCCACTCTACGCCCGACCTTATGGAAGAGGTACGTAGACGACACTTTTGTCATCTGGCCACATGGCCGGCCTGCTCTAGACCAATTTCTCGACCACATCAATTCCATACACCCAGCCATCAGATTCACCATGGAAGTCGAAAAAGATGGCAAGCTACCCTTTTTGGATGTCCTAATTAAAAGGAGACCTGATGGTTCAATGAGCCACTCTGTCTACAGGAAAACCACCCATACGGATGCTTACCTAAAACCGGATTCCCACCACCATCCATCCCAGAAGAATTCCCTCATCAAGACTATATCATAGAGCCCAATGCATCTCCGACCAGGAACACATTTCCAGTGAACTCAAACACGTACGCCAAGCTCTTAAGGCTAATGGTTACTCCGACTACACAATCCGCAAAGCCATCACTCCAACCATCAAGAAGGATCCTGTTGAGGAGCATTTCAAGACCATCACCTTACCCTACATTGCTGGGGTCACAAAAAAGATCTCCAAAATCCTGATTAAACACAAGATCCAGGTCCGATTTAACACAGTACATAAAATCTGTGATCTGGTACCGTCTGTAAAAGATGTGGTTCCAGACATACAGTACCCTGGCGTCTACAAACTAAGTTGCCTCTGTGGTAGCAGTTACATTGGGGAAACCAAACGACATGTCTCGGACCGCATCCGTGAATATAAGGCAGACCTGAAACACGGTAGGACAAACACCTCAGCCGTGGCAGATCACTGTTACAACTCAGTGCGCTCACATGACATTGACTTCTCCAAGACAGAGGTTCTCTGCAAGCCATCTGGCTACCATGAGAGATTCGTTCATGAGGCGATCCACATATACAAACACAGAGACAATTTTAACTGAGAAGATGGAGTCTGGCTTAGCAATCATTGGAAGGACGTAATAAACCATTTCGGATCTTAACTGATTGTGTTCACGTTTACGGTGACTTTCAGACCGCGTTCCACTCACTGGCATTGTATTCTCCGCAGGGAATGGATTCTTTGCTCCGCTGCAAGTTTCCCCCCACGACTCACCCATTGACACGACGGTCAATGGTACAGTGTATAATAACAAATAGTATAACATTTATATGCTTAATACAATGTACAAAGTAATATATAGTATCGTAATTGTATAGTAAACATATAGCAGTGTGATACACATTAGGGTGGGTATAATAATACGTAGTGTTATATTAAAATGTATAAGGTGGTTTATAGCAATACAGTATATAATTTAATGTTGGGTTTATCTATGGCAGTATATAGTACGGTGTATGCTCGTGTGATGTAAGAGAATAAAGTTTAGATGGAAGCATATTATATAATTTTTACGACGTAGAATTGTAATGTATTACTTGCTGTGAGTAACTCAGCTTATTGCAGAGTATAGTAAGTATACTGATGGTGCTATGCAGTTTATACTTTAGTTTTTTATGTAGTTTATACTTTAGTTTTCTACGTGGTTGTTTAGTAACTGCAGCTACATACTATTAACATTCCTTTCCTTTGCTAATGCTACTCCCTGCACCCTCCCTTGGTGCTGCTGATCCTGCATAATGCATGGGCATAATATGACTTTGAAACCCCCCCGCCCACCTCCTACGCATTTCCCATGAATATGCTAAATTCCTCTTCATATGCACATTCTTTTTGTTAAGGCGCTCTTCCACCTCCAACCCGGATTATATATAAGCTCCTAGCTTGGTAGTGTCTCATTCTTCACCTGAAGACGGCTGCTTGCGTTGTAGCCGAAACGTCGTGAGAATTATTTTATTATGTTTTATTTGTATTATTTTATTACTTCCCTTCTACGTGACTTTACCGAAAGAACCAAGAAGATGAATCCCTGCAGTCACGAAAGCTTTAAATCGATACTTGTGCAGTGTTCGTGAATGTGGCACGCATTCTCCACACTGACCTGTACTTCCTGTTTACTTCATCTGCTGTCAGAGCATGGTCAAACATTGTGACCTTGTACTGGTCAGGCAGCCGGGGCCCACTGTAGCTGGGACACTCCAGAGTGATGGCTGCATCCAGCAGAGAGAGGTATCGCCGCACTATCACCCCATAAGGGCTGTCTGGAATTGGGGTTTTATGAGTAAAGGGGAAAAGTATTGTTACAACATGCTGACAATGCAGTCCAGGCTTTTACACCCACTCCATGGTGTAGTGTAACTAGAGTAGAGCTTGCAAAAGTGCCAAGACGTGACCACATCACTGAACCCTCAGAGAAACTGTACTACTAATAAGTTGATCAGCAATCATGAGACCAGTCACAGCACTGGATCCATGCAGCTTTTCAGAAACCAACATGCTCATTCAGGATATAGAGCATGTAAACTGCTATGGTTTGATAAAAATATAACTGAGGTTTTTAACCAATAGAGTTGAGCATCGCAGCAACAAATACAAAAGCCACAATAGCGTTTGTGAGCATTTGTCAAGTGATTAAGGATATTCAAATAAAAATATGGTTGCAAAGTTTAGCATTGAAATAACTTTGACCATTTGACTGTTTTTTTCTACCTGCGTGACTTTACCGAAAGAACCAAAGACTATTGATTCCTGCAGTCACGAAAGCTTCAAATCAAGATTGAACTTTAACCAAACTAAAAATTATACTTTGGTCTTAAACATTCACAAGCAACAACCACAAATTTAGCACAATCATTATTCCAAGACATTTTTAAAAGTCGAGCTATGTTACATATTTCCAAGAAAGGAAGTTGGTTGTCCCAGGCAAAGGCAGCAGCACCTACTCATGATGATGCGCAAGAAGGGTGGTGAGAAGACTTTGCCGAGGCTGGCAGCCGGGAAGTGGTTGAGTTGCACCATAGACATGATGATGTTGACCGTCGCGAGTGGCGAGTGCAGTGCTTTTTGCGCTAGAACGGCCTCTAGCCTTTCCATGAGCTTTCGCTCACTCGGGGGCTTGTAGTTCATCCGGCTGAATGGGAACACGAGTTTCTGCAGCACCTGCACACAGGGATACATTTCCTTTTGCAGCAAACTGAGACTTAAGTTTGTGCTCATGCTTTCAAGTGGTTAGTCCAATAGTACCCATAATCATTCTTTCGTTTGTAACTGAAATGTGTTCTACCAGTGGGCTTAGATTTTTAAACTTCCATATACCCTAAGATACCTGAAGAGATGTGGCCGTCCTGTTATCATGACCATTGTCTTATGGAAGCTGCATTTTACAACTCGCCTTGTGAAGAATATATTAGACAGAACCAGGACTACCTTCATACAGCTTTAAGACTACCAATCCCAAAAACTACTTCTGATATGTGCAAGTGGGAGTGTGACCTTGGTGTCAAGCATCTCGGCCTTGTTGATGAGGAAGTGAGCGATGGTGTCAAGGAGCTTGGGCTCCCTCAGGCGATGCCGGGCCAGGTACTTGGCAATGATGGCCATTGTGTGAGGTGACATCGAGTCCACCTTCTTGGGTAGCTCCTCTATAAAACACATTGCACCAATCGAGTAATGTGACTTCATACAAATACAAAATTTATTTTATGCCATTCTTGTATTGGCATGTTTTACATTAGAGGTCTTGCATTAAAGAGCAACTGTGGAAAGTATTGTTCGTGCAGTAGATACACAAACTAAAAGTTGATGTTTTACATAGGATTATGCAAACAAACGGGAGGTTCAATTATTGGACTACCCCATCTGGTCCAGACTTCTGTCAATGCCAATTCATTATTTACATATTAATTAGTGTTCACAGCGCAGCTGTTGATTTGTCCATACGTAAATCCCAAGGAACAAGTGTGAACCCTGGAATTTGGGAACTAGATAAGATACATTTCTCATATTAACGTGTGCAAATCACGATAATTAACGCTCTATTTAGTTAACAAAACACGTGCATATTAATCACATTGCCTTGGTCACCTGCGAGCTTGTTGATGAACTTTTCCTGTCTGTTCTCGTAGAAGAGCTGCGAGCTAAAGATGAGCTCGAGGGATTTGTTGGAGGCCTGGGCCACACAGGTGGACAGCATTTCGTCGAGCAGCACTAGCTCATGCTCGCGCACGTTGCCTACATGACTCAAGGTGTGCTTCACCAAGCGCAGCACCTTCCTTTCCAGGTTCACGCGTTTGTCTGCTTGCTCGTCTTGACCTCCATTCATTTTCGCAGAACCCATCCCATCTTCCACTGCAAAACCAGCTCCTTTTTCTACCGAAGTGCAAGGACCTGTTGCCGCCATGGAAGCGGCACCAATTTGTGCACAGATCCCACCCATCGTTGCCTCCGACATTTCGGATACCTTTGAGGTAGCATTTTCTAATGCCTCCGGGGTATTTGCCAGCATCGACTCTCCTGCTTCTGGCTCACTGGCTGTTGTGAGCATGCGGTAATATGACAGCAACAAGAAAAGCGTTTGAGGATGGCGCTCCCGCTCGATGTTGCGCTCCAAACTGTTAAGGCAGGGCTCTACCAGGGGGTGGTTGTGTGGACTCGTAGGATGCAGCTTCATTACACTACTGAACAGCATGGAAACATCCTTTTGGTTGAAGTGGGCCAATCGGGAATGGGCCTCTTGCTCCAAAGTGCGCACAACATCTGCATTGCCCTGCATCCCTGTTTTTGGCACAAGAAAAGCAATGTGGCATCAGTGTTGTGAACAGTTTTAATACAAAAACAAATGGTATGGTTGCAAGTGGTTTAGCCTCTTATTTTACGCCATATCTGATCAAAGCATCACTGTCATTCACAACTGAATATTTTTTTTACAAAAGCCATTACTTACCCAGAGTTGCCAGTGCATAGAGACAGTTGACTACGCTGAAGTTGTCAAACTGACAACAGTTCTTTGCAACGGCTTCACATAGTGCTTTGAAGTCTGGGCTGTCTTGCAGTTGCTTGTAGGCCGATTCCACAGTCTGGCAATTGCTGTTGCTGCCATCACTTATTCCACTTCGCTGTTGCTGGTGTTGGAGGATGTGGCCGAGCCTCTGCAGCGCCACTGGGTAATGGCTTGGAGCGACCTTTCCAGGATTCTGTGCCAACCAGCGTAACACCTCCTCTGGGCTGCAGGAGCGCTCCAGCAGTCTCTTCATGGTAAAGAACGTGTCATAGCTCACCTTCTCCCGTCCCACCTGCCATGCCTTCCTGGCTGCCACTGCCTGCGACTGATGAGGTCGGTTGAATCGACCAGTGACTGGCACACAGAACTGGCACAAAACACAAGGGGTTGTATTTTACTATTCAATCCATTCAATGTAAAATTGATCACAACGGTATGAAAACTCCAATGCAGGTATGTAGGATATGACTGGCCCCATCTAAATATCGTTACGCATTTAACCGCATGAATGCATTTGCAAGTAGTTATTTTTACTTCGCACACAACTATAAACTATATAATTTATGCACATGCAATATTTATAGTATCTGGCTGACAATGAAGGTGTGGATGACACCATATTCCTACCTGCGCATGGAAGGAATCTTGGTGCAGGAACCCGTTTGGCAGGCCCAAGAGGCGGCAACCAATGCCCGCGGCATGCTGCCGGCCTGACAACAGCGCCCTGGGGGGCAACGGTGCGATCAAGTGGCCAGCCAGGCCGCGCATGTGCAGGCCGCGAGGCTGGTAGAAGGATGCAAAGCGCGGGGCTCTCACGGGTTGTGGGAAGGCGTTCATTTGTGCCTCGGATCTGGCCAGTCCTCGCAGAAGCGTTAGCATGTTTTGAACCCGCGTCGCTGTGCTGGGAGCCGGCCAGGCCGTTTGGTACCCCTCGCTGCAGGCGCACACGCACATCATGGCCCTCACTTAAATGTCGCTCGTTATACGTTTCATTATACAGTAGCTGGCTTACACAAGCAAAGGTTGCAGCCCTCTCCTCCACGAATGAAATTCTTATTTATTTTAAACACATGAAACGGGCAAGCTCGTTGTTGGGAATAAGACACCAACAATTAGGGGACGTCTAGTTCACGTAGATGTTAATCTGTGATGAGCTATCTCGGGTCAGGGACCAAATGTCTCAAATACGTAAACGTGCAATATTTATTTATTTATTTACAGATACAAACAGGACGTCGCGTAATGCAAATTTTCAACCGGCCAAAATCGTTTTAAAACGGCAAATATACACTCGTTCGGCAAGGATCACTGATGGAATCGGGTTTGTTACCATCTCAAAAGTCGAATCAAGATGGAAATCAACAAAATGCTGCGACAACCGTGGGCTCAAAGCCACATGAAGTGAAGCGTTGGGAAGTGGCGTTGAGACTGTGAAATCGCATCGTGGGGGTCCGAAGAGAGGCATATAAACACTGGGTGATCACGAACCTGAAAGGCTCGGGTTGTTTCCTTAATGGACAAAGTGGTCGAGCTGGTTCAATAGAACGAGTAGACCCAACGTATCCCCTAACACAAAAAATAAAAACCAGACAAGAAAAAGGGCGTCAGAAAAGTCGAAAGGGTTTTCTAAACGTGGGGCATTAGACGACATCTTGGAGACACGTCTTAAACACCAGGGGGCCGGGTCGCATACAACATGAGGAAGATTTCCCTTCAGTTTCCGAAATGTAAATGCATATTTGCACTGTTCTACACGACCCGGGCTGCCCCAAGCCCCCCCCCCCCACTGCTTCCTCGACCCCAACTCATCAACTTCACCGGCGTCAACTTCACTAAAACTCGAGGCACTTCCCCGGAAGCGTGACGACACTCCCCACCGGGCAGGCCTGACCGGTGACTGCCAAATCATCATCTGTGACAGTAGATGAATAATCGGCGCGCTTACGTTTACTGCGATAATCGAAAATCTTAACGTCCCGGGTGCCACGACCACCACCGAGTGGGTTGGTGAGTGGGTTGGTGGGGAGGAGGCGCACGACCTGAGCCCGCCTCGGCTCTAGTCCGCGGGCAGCCTGCGTCGTGGCCCAGCGCCAAAACCCTCCCCAATTCCCGGCGGAGGCTCGGGGAACCGCCGACAACGCCGCTCACCTCGCCGCCGCCGCGACGCCGCTAACGCCACGTTCATGGCTCCGGTGTCGAGCGCTCGGCGTGGCTTGTGGAGAGCGACATCTTCATCCCCCCCCCCTACCAACTTCCGGGTCAGACTCGCCGCTTCCGGGTCTGACTAATCCTGAACTCCGCCACGCCCCCTGCCCCTCTCCACCCACTTCCGCCGGCCCGCCCCACCCACCCCGCCCACAACGCCCCCCCACCCCACCCACAACGCCCCCCCACCCCGCCCGCAACACCTCTCCCAATCAATTATAGATTTGAAGCTTTCGTGACTGCAAGGATTCATACTCTTAGGTTTTTTTGGTAAAGTCACGTAGGTAAAAAATTTAAATAATAGAAATAAAATAATAAATAACTTCTTCTTGGTTCTTTCGGTAAAGTCACGTAGAAGGGAAGTAATAAAATAATAAAAATAAAACATAATATTATGTTTTATTCTTATTATTTTATTACTTCCCTTCTACGTGACTTTAAAAATAATAAAAATACGTGACTTTAAAAATAATAAAAATAAAACATAATATTATGTTTTATTTTAATTATTTTATTACTTCCCTTCTACGTGACTTTACCGAAAGAACCAAGAAGATGAATCCCTGCAGTCACGAAAGCTTTAAATCGAAATAAATAACTTATTTATTACTTTATTTCACGTAGGTAAAAAATAAAAAAAATAGAAATAAAATAATAAATCACTAATTTATTATTTTATTAGAAATAATAATAGAAATGAAATAATAAAGCACTGATTTATTATTTTATTTCCATTATCATTTTTATTATTTTACCTACGTGACTTTACCGAAAAAACCTAAGTGTATACTCCTCCTAATCACGTGCCGAGTTAAAGGCCCACGCGATTTGATGGTGACGTCCGCGATTCGTGAGTGGCGATTCTTTGTAAGAATCGATCCGTTTGGTATGTCGGATTCATGTGTATGTCGCCTCCAGTGGCTGCATTCTTGCATTTTACGAGAATCGACGCTCATTCGTAGACTCCTAGATTTGAAGTTTTCGTGACTGCAAAGATCCATACTCTTTGGTTTTTTCGGTAAAGTCACGTAGGTAAAAATGTAATTTAGTTTAAATTTTTATGGTAATTTTTTTACCTACGTGACTTTACCGAAAAAACCAAAGAGTATGCATTCGTATACTATATATTGTTACGCTAACGTCTTTTCCGATGCGTGTAGCCGCACCGTAAGCCGCAGAGATCTGTTTCGATTGGCATATGGACCCTTATATAAATGTGCTATGAAGGAGGGCGATTACCCGAAACGTCGCTTTCGATATACAGTATTATATTGTCCCGTTCAGAAAGTTTAATTGACGAATTTGTTGAGGGTTTTCAAAATAATGTATTAGATTGTTATGATAAATAATAAATACATAGTCGTGCATTTCTCATCCTCGTGCTACTTTTTCCTTTTGAGTTATAAGCAGAATGACGCACGGCGCATTAAGTGTCTTAATATAATAGCTGTTTAACCCGTACGGTTTACCCCGTATTCTTGTACAGGGAAATTGCGTTTTCAGGTCCATACGGCGTACAGCCTTTTCAATACGGGCAAAAAAATGCGTCTATTTGTGTTGCTTGTGATGGGACTTTGTCGGATGAACGTTGACATTTATAAGGGGCACGGGGTGACCACTAAGGTTTGAATTGGTCTGTTAAAGGTAGGGCACTGATAAGGGGTTGACAGGTTTGTAATATCATGTTCTGTGTCTCAGGACTTTTCTGCTTTGAGATATTTGGCCAAATTGATGAATGAGGGGTTGGTGGAAACCGGGTACGTTTGCATCCCTCTTAGCTGGTCTGACACCTGACTTGGTGATGTGTTGGTTCAATTCAGCTGCCGCAAGATCCGACCATGTCCGTCCAGTGCTCGCTGAGCTGCATTGGCTTCCAGTTGCTGAACGAATAAAAAGTCGCACTCATTCGATTCGAAGTGCTTGCCACAAATGAACATTCGACAATACCTTGCCGACCTCTTCAAGGAGCATGAACCATGGCGTGAACTCCAGTCATCCTCGCAGCGGATTGTCTAGCCATCGAACAGCGACGGTCGCCGCATCACTCGCTTTCAGATACAATTCTGTGGCCGCCTGGAATGCTCTTCCTTCCGATATTAGGAAGCCACTGGAGCTAGCCACTTTTAAATCTAGATTGAAAACGAATTGTGTTGTGTGTTGCCCTTCCCCTGTACCTCCGATTAGCACAGTTGGCTACGTACGGTACGAAAGAAGTTCAACATACATAACGTGCCACTCAAACCGAGGACAAAGTGGCTTCCCGGATGGAACGCTCACCATAAGTCTGAGCTAGAGCAGAAACGGGTACCACCTTAGATATCAAAACTTCAGTCATACCTATATATGTATTTCGCTGCTAATAGTGGATTGTGATATACCATTCATTTCGAGCGGTTATCACAATTCACTGTTGTTGGCAACATCAAGTTATGTCACCTCAGGTTCTACCGACAAGTGAAATATCTGGCCATAGTTCATGGACTAAGCTTACAGCCTTATGCCAGTGGTGGAAATTCCACATTCATATTAGGAGAGCCAGTATATCCATAGGGAAACCCAAGTTGTGTTAGTTTTAGCGACCCAGGAAGGATGATGGCAATGTTTAATGACTCACTGAACATTTTCTGGGTCACTGGTAGACCGGTAGCACTTGACTAGTAGCCACAGTCATAGCGTGAGTTATACTGGATTTGGTGTACCGAAGCGGACATTTCTGGGAAAACCAGGCTGAATTTAACACATTGTATGTATATTGAACTTCTTTCGCACCGTACGTAGTGAAGGTAGACGCGGTTAGTCCACTAGGGGCGTTGGGGCGCCGCCCCACCAAGCAGCTGGAGAAGAGAAATTATTTGATAATAAAAAATACTTTTCTATAAATTGTTTTGTTGTGTTCAAAAATGATACCTTCAACGTGAATTGCCGAATGAAGACAACATTTTAAGTTCGTGTTAGAAACCACTGCAACACCATAGTCTGATTTGTGCCTCGGGGAGGTCTCGGGGCGGCAGTGAAGGGTATCCGAGTGAGAGATGTCTCCCTTCATTCGTTGCGATCAGCTTCGCATTTTAGCCACGCCGTTTGAGACCCATTCAGGGCGGTGAAAAAGGCGCCCGTGGCTGTAATGAGACGATGTCACGAGGCGAGGTTGCGCTGTGCAAATAGAGCAGCTCACGGCCTACATACTAGGAGGAAATAACAGCAATGGTGATGGCAGCAGGTACAGCAAACGAAGATTTAGGATGACTATGCACTAGAAGTTGAATATAAAGCAACTGTGTCCTGATCAACAGAAAATCGACATCAACCAGCCCCCAGTCCTAATGTGATTCCATCGGATCCACATTACGACTCCGATGACCACTGCTGAAGCTGAAAGGTGTTTTTCAACTTTGAAAATAATAAAAACATTTCTGAGAAATACCATGTCCCAGGACTGCCTTAATGTGCTTGCTATGCTTTCAATGGAAAAAAAAGCTGAGCAATGAAATTCCCGACTTCAACAGACGAGTGATTGAAAAAGATTGCTTCTCAGAAGGATCGACGTGCCAAATTCTTGTACAATTTATTGTGAGTAGGCCATCTTGGACATATTATGTACAGTAAGCTATGTTAATTATTTAATGGCAATTTAATGGGTTGATTGAAATATGGTTAAGCATGTAGCCTAATAGTACTCATGTGCCTGAAAACCATAAATATTTGTTATATTGCACTTAATCGTGGCTTAAACCCAAAATCAATTGTGTTGGCTAATGTCAGTATAGGCCCAGTTTTCCATTCGACAATGTAGTCAGTGTATACTGACATGTTACAGTTGCCACAGATAAATAGGCCACACAACGAAACAAGCTCTAATGAAAAGTGAAGTAAATAGGCCTGTGTACATTGTGTTAATGTCGCCAGTAAATACAGATCAAACTTTTGTGTAGGCGGGTGTACGACGGTATGTGGCTGTTATTGTGCAGTATGCGATGTCTTGGTTGCCTTGGCTAATTTGTTGAGTCGTGTCAGCTGATCTTGAATTGGTCTTTAGGTTTTTGGCGGTGTCAAAAGGGTTGTGTAGTGCGGACTTGAGTGTCATTGGGACAGCATTTGAGTGCTTTGTTGTTTTGTTTCGTATTGTTTATTAAAAGCCTAACGTTGATAGATAAGACAGTTATATAATTTTCACGGGAAGGCCAAGAACATGGCGAGGTTTTTCTTAATTAGAGAACCATCTTTTCACAGGTCACTCACAACAGCACCACCTAGTGGCAATGGCACGAGCCGCCACTGAGTGAGTATAGGGTTAAGTAGATTCCACTGGTATTTTGAACTCACACTTTTAACCACAGCGCCAGTTGGCCACATTTCTTCCAATAAAGTTATAGCAATGTACGTTACTGTAATGCTCTGAGTTGTATTCATAATGCATGGAGGATCACAAAGAGATGGACCCTTCATTTGCTTAAGACGCATGACCTGCGGTCCTGCGAAATGGCCCTTAGGTGGCAGACCACAGACCGTCTTGTTGATCTGGTTGTGATGAGTTTGAATTGTATCGTATATGAGTTTTCACCATGCACTCTGTTATCCTCGCTCAGTGTTCGGCTTTTGTGAATACAACTAGCAAAAAGCAAATGTCAATCCAATGATCAACTGGAATGCTATCGTCCTGTATGTATGTTGAACTTCTTTCGCACTGTACGTAGCCAACCATCGCAACAATTTTAGAGTGTGAATGTCATGTTAAAATAAATAATGGCTGCGAAGTGGGGTGGAACCGTCAATTAACCTAAGTGCTATTGATAAGGTGCTAACAGGAAAACTACATTGCGAACATATTCGTCCATAATAAAGGTTTGTGGGTTGGATCGCGTAAGTATAAATGTGTCGTAACGCTCCACCACCCGACACAACCAATTAGTAAGGGATTTCTCACGTAAACAAAACGCCAAATAGTTACTGCTTCAGCTCACCAGTGTGTTGGAAAGTAAATCCACAACATTTACAATTTGAGTAGTACGACGTTTCACTGGTAATTACATCCAGCATCATCGGGTGATTTGCCAGAATAGTAATGCAATTCTCGATATGAATTTCTACTTGGAATTTTCCAAAGTGCGCCATCTACTGTTAAAGGATATTCACGAACACGAAATAATTACGCGATCTAAACCCAAAAAAACCCCCGAGATCATGGGAGATGCAATTGTCAGTCTCAATCGTGGGGGGGGGGGGGGGTCATGTATCCTGGCACTATAGCTCACACCTGAGATTTACACTGACGTTACGTTCGGATTTACATTGCAACGGTAAAAACGTATGTAAACAGTACATTGGCAATGGGTTCTCAACAACTTGTTAAATCATGGCATAAATTAACGAGGGTAAAACTGTGCTTGCTGGTGGGTGGTGTCACGAACGAAGATTGACTTTTCAAGAAAGCCGTCTGTAAATCAAGTAAAATATAGCTAATAACTCAGCTACAATCATCTCAAGAGCTCACGCCTTGTAAAATGGACATCAATTATTTGCAAGCGCAGATTCTTGGGTGCATATCATATTCTAGATTTGAAGCTTTCGTGACTGCAATGATTCATATTCTCAGGTTTTTTCGGTAAAGTCACGTAGGTAAAACATTAAAAGTAATGAAAGTAAAATAAAACAAAACAAAAATAAAATTCACGACGTTTCGGAGTGTTTGTTTAAGATATGATGCATATCATATCTTAAACAAACACTCAGAAGCCTTGTTTAACCGGGTGAGAGCCAATTATGGCGGGTTATATATGCTGTATATAAGTACAATATATCAAGAAAAAAACCATACAATAGTTATGTAACTTCCCTCCGAAGCTCCGATAATCCACGCAGATCACGCAAGCGAACACCACCACCGCGGGTGACCCTTAGCACAGACAGATTGCTGACTTGCGTATTTGTAACTCGATTAAGATGCCGGTGAAGACCCCCCCTCCCGACCTCCCTTGCAGATGTTTACAAGAACAGCAGAGCCGGTGACATATTCACTCGCCTGGTTCAATAAAGAACATCACTCATTCTCTTCGCCTCTCTCTCTCTCTTCATGACGTCAGGGTGAAGAACAATCCCGGCGTCACTTCCCCGGGCTGTGGGAGGAGAGAGAGAGAGGCGAGGAGGAGGACGTGTCCCGCCCCATGCACATCCCAGCATCGCACAACATCACCACCCACACAGCCTCGCGAAGACGTACCCGGGGCTCGGCACGCCGGGGGCTGTCCGCGTGTTCCCGCTGCCGGGCACTGCTGCTGCTGTCTCTGTGTGGTTGAGACAGCTGATGCTACTACTACTGCTTGCTGTGGATGTTGTACCAATACCGGTACTGATCGTTGTGGGGACTGTGTAGGAGAGCGGGCGGGCGGGCAGGGGGGGGGCTGATTATTTTAACGCGGGGCACGAATCGCATTGACATGCGGGGCTTATTTCGCTAGAGCCTGCCCGAGAGCGGATCGACACCGACTGCGTCGTTACGCACGCCGCCTCTCTCATTTATACCGCGCGGCTGTTTAGACAGCCTGACGGCGACGAGAAACGAACAGAACAGACCAGACGGACACCACCCCTCGTCGGGACGACACCGCGATAGGGGAGAGATGAATTTCCAGCAGCAGCAGCTGTCCATTTCGGGTGCCATTCGCTCCGAGATCCAGCGCTTCGAGAGCGTCCACCCCAACATCTACGCCATCTACGACCTCCTGGAGCGGGTGGAGGAGCCGGCCGTGCAGAACCAGCTAAGGGAACACGTCATCTGCATCGAGGGTGAGTACTCGCTCCCCTCCCTCCTCTACCCTCTCCATCTCTGGATCAATGAGAACAGATCCCGCAGCTTAGGGCACGAGTCTGACGCCCCGCACACCGCCTGTCCCATTCCGTATCGTCATTGCTGATTTTCCTGTCCGTCACCTTGCCCCCCCACATCATCCCAGGAATCGCGACGCAATCCTGCGATCTTCGTGTGTCAATCCTGCCTTGAGTATGGAGGAACCCATCCGGATGTCCTCTTGATTGTGATCACAGTGTCCTAGCTCGCGAGCTCGCGTGTGGAAGAAGCTCGCATCAGAGTCAAGGGGACATCATCAGCGTCTGGTCCGTGTTGCGTGGATCACTGCGAGTCTGCAGCACAAATCCCCACTAGGATGTGTCCACGGCCATGGTGACACCGTGAGAGCGACCCCCGTGGTGTGAACCCCCCCCCCCCCCGAGAGATCAGGGACACCGCGTTCAAGGACAACGCGGATTTGTGGCGACGATCCTGTGGGTAGCAGATGGCAATGCGGCAAAACCCCCATAGTCGCACTGAACTTCGACTCTGTCGCGTCTGCGCTCTCCGCCGTCACCGACCCGCACCGACTAGTGTGGTGAAGTATGGTCAAATAACCCATACAGCCAGCCTGGGCTGACGAAAGCGTTGTATGTACATGTGCAATAATTACTCCGGGTAGCCGCAGCCTTCCATGAACCTTGCAATCCCGACGCTCCGATGCTCGTTTCCAGAGGTTATTGTGGTGTACAATTCCCTTGTTTGCATTCCAGTCCAGGGTTGCAGGAACATTGCAGATAATTCCCAACGCTGGTATCTCGATTCCAGGAGACATCCACGCAGTCCACGATTCGACTCTGCGTCTCCGACCTTGCTCTACTTGCACAGACCTCATTCCAAGTCTTCTACACCCCCCCCACCCCTTTTAAATGTCTTATCCGGTCGAGAGTTACAGCGCCCCCTCCCCCACAGATCCTGACATAATCCAGGCTGGGTCTCGGGGTTCCAGGAACCTCGTCCACAGTCTAACGCAGTGGTTCTTAATACGAGGTGCACGCGCCTCCCTCTCTGGGGGTGCGAGGCATGGCCAGATTTGTTTAGAAGATACATAATCGAAACACAAATTAGGCACGCGCACGTCAGTACAACTACTTTGTTTCATCAAGCCTCTGTATTTATTAACATTCTACATTATTTTTACGATTGAAAACCAAAGGGGTGCAAGGATGCAGCAACGGTTAAGAACCGCTGGTCGAATGGATCTGTTCAATCCCAGAGCCGACCTCGGCGTTCCAGAGTCCCAAGGACCCCAACACAATCCCAGGGACACATGGCAAGGGCCGTCATTCGGTCCGTGCCCCGTGCTTGTGTTCCACGTGGGGCTCTTCGCTTTGTCGGCGTGGGAGATGCGCGGGAGACGCGTGGGAGACGCACGGAAGACGCTGCGGCGAGGGTTGCTGCTGATGATGATGATACAAACGTTGCGCATTCGTATGCGCGGCGGACTCGCCGCCGCAGTGAGGGTGCGCCGTGCATGCGTGCGCTCGCTGTGACATTTCACAAGGTTAACGCCACGAGTATTACACCCACACGTCCAGACCTGTGTAGTAGGTGCGTGCGAGTGTGCCTGCTCGTGTGAAAGTATCACATTGTGCGTGAGTTGTGTGTCTGTTCGTGTGTACACGCGCGCGCGTTTCAATGCGTGTGTGTCTCGATGCGTGTGTGTGTGTGTCTGTATGATGCTCGCTAACAGCACTTGCTTCTACAGCCTGTTTAAGCTATATGGGGGATTTTTGTGTCTGTGTGGGAATGGCATTGTGCGTAATTGTGTGTCTGTGTGAATGTGTTGTCAGCGTGTTAATGTCTGTAAATGCACGTGTTTGCCGCTGTGTGCCTACGAATGTGTAATTGTCATTGTGTGTGTCTGTCATTATCAGTCTGCGTAATTGTGTTTTCTGTGAGTGTTATTATGAGTGTGCAATTGTGTATCTGTACGAGTGTGTTACAGTATTGTCAGTGTCTACGGTGTGTGCGTCTCGTCAGTGTGTGTCAATGTCAGTTTGTGTATCGCGTGTTTGTGTCTTTTTGTGCCAATCTGTATGTGTGGCTTTCATTGTCACTATTTGTATCTATGTGCACCAATGTGTGTTTCAACATGTGTATGTGTGTCATCTTGTCTGTTTATCAAGTGTGTTGCAATGTGTATTTCAGTACGTATGACGGTGTCTCATTGTGCGTGTGTAAATGCGTGTACATCAATATACTGTATGTGTCAACTAGTTCAACTACTTTGTGTCAGTGGGTTTGTGATAGTGGGTATAATGTATCAGTTTATCAGTATGTGTCGTGTTGCGTGTGTGTTTACGCGACTAGGTGGGTGACATTGTGCGTGCGATTCCTTCAAACACAACAAATTATGACCTGGGTTTTATTCCAGACCATGAGCTACCTGGCTGGGGCCTTCCCTGGGTTGACTGACTAAGCCAGTGGTAATTAACCTCTATTGCAGCCTTGCATCCCTTGGGTTTTCAATCCTAAATGTTTTTATAATGTTCATAAATACAGAGGTTTGATAAAAAAAAGTAGTTGCACCCCAGGTGAAGCACCATTGGACTAAGCCAATAATGAGTAGTATGGTGTGTTCATTAACATCAGCACTGTAGAGTTCATGTAAGTAAACCAGTGTCCAGAGAGAATTCACATATGTAGGATGAACTATTAATTTACGCACATACTGGTCTAGAAAAAAACCTACTTATACTGCTGCCTGGAGGCAGCTTGTTATCATTGCCTCCTGCAGGTACTCATAATATTTCCATTGTACGAGCAAGGGCCTGAAGCATTTTGGAATATTGGTGGATGTTAATACTGTATGCCTATATTTGTTGTACTGTAGAGACAAAGATTACAGTGATCCTGATTCAAAGTCATCACACTAACGTGTCTGCTCCTATGCATTTGGATCAAGGCCACCAAATTCTGGCATCGTGGGCCCAGAGGTGGTTGTTTGATCGAGACCTGAGCAGTGGAATGGTGTGATTGGCATGGGCCCTGGTGGAAGGATAGAAAAGGGCCCCCCTCCCACATCTCTCCACCCTTTGTAGCCCAGAACTTGGGCCCCTACAGGTTAAGGACCCCAGTGCAGATGCACCACCTGCACCCTCAATAGCTACGCCACAGGACTTGAGGTAAAGTATGTGTTTATGTATATTTAACTTATTTCGCACCATACGTAGCCAACCGTGCGAATCGGTGGTGCGGTTGATAGTGTATTAATTAAACCCTGGGCCTCATCATGACTCGCAAGGGGAAGCCACACCTCTGCGAGATTAGGAGAGCTGGGAATTAAGCTATGGTATAACTGGTGAGATGGACCAGCATATTGTAATTATATACTGTGCTGTGGAAGCATTACAATGAGTGATAGTGATTTTTTAAGACCTCGTCATTTATATGCCATTCAGCATGCTGCGCAAGAGTGTGTGCGTGTGTGCGCTGGTATTGCCATGGGTATGTGTTTCTAAGCCGTCATCTGTACTCATTGCAGATGCACAATGCACTTGATATGTAGCCCGAATACGCAATCCGTTAGGAGGATTCTGCCGCCTTGCGCTTCACTCAGCTTCTGTCTTGCAGCCGAAGGATGCCACCATACTGAACATGTAGTATTATGCACGGTTATGGACCATGTACTAGTCGGCAAAGAGGCAGAACGAGAAATGAAAAAAATATCTCTCGCCAGCGGACAAACGAGCAAGTACAAGATTCCCTTCCATTCTGCAAGCTTCGCGTGGAGAGGATTCATCTCCTCGACTCGCGCATCTCATACCAGCCCCATGGCTCTAGGCAATGCTCGTAATCCCTGCTACTGGCCAAACTATGAGCTCAGCTGCTCAACTGAGCTTGCAAGGAGATAACACCAGCAGTTGTCCAGTCTCAGCGCCCTTGGGATTTTGCTTGGCCATTTTACAAAGCAGTACACAGCTGCAGCGCTTGAATCCGCACAGGTTTTATACGTGGTTGTCGAATTGGTCCCCTGGGAGTGCCAATGTCCCCTGTACTGCACTAGTCCGGCATGGCGCAGTGTGAGGAAGGCAGTGCCTTGCATAGAGAGTGCCCCAGCTGTAGAACGAGCGGCACGCTTCCCAGCACCACAGCATTCTCCCACAACACAGCTTAATCCGCAGTGGGCAATTACATCATGGGTTTTGGTGTGGAATTGCCCTGTTTTATCCAGGCTTGTTATTTTTAGGCACCGATAATCTGCTAAGATTTTGATCATTAATTGTGCTAAATTGACCCCGGCCAGCGCTAGGCGGGGAGTCGCAAGGCATGGCTCCAGCCCTCAGCTCCCTTTCGAGAAGCAACCTTTGAGAAGAAATGGTCCCCAAATGCTAATTGCGTCGTTTCCAGTTAATTAAGCAGGAAACCACATGATCACTCAAGTGCAGCCCGTCACCTGTACGCTAATGGAACTACATTTTTTTGGGGGGGTTTGAATGTTGCTCCAAGCCTCCTGAAAGCCACTATGGGAATGGGTTTTACTTTACAAATCACTTTAAAATACCCCTAACCATATTCTTTTGAGGAATAAAATAAAATAGTATGCGATCACACAGCTAATGCACGCTGTACCCACATCATCATAATCATAAGCTGTCATGCGTGACTTAAGGAGTGAGTCCCGTGTGTCTGATAAGACATTAGAGCCAAGCTCCCTGCTTCTATGGAAAACTTTCCTCTTAAATGTCCATTCATTTACGATGAAGAAAAGAAAACTTACGTGACCTCGACATATTGGTAATACGTCGAGGTCACATAAGTTCAATAATACTGCTCATTAAAAACCCTGGGGCTTTTTGCATCAGTGTTTTTCATGGGGAAGATGTGTTGACACCGTACAGCATCTCCTTGTGGCTACATTTTGTCTTTTGTATACGATACTCTACTTTCAAAACACATTGTGGTCTAACCTTTTGTGCGCAATGCAGTCTTTCACTTGTGCTAGCACTGCATCCGGACTCATCATGCGCTGCGTATACAATGGGGGCATTGCACGTGTGTAAACCAGCACTCTGGTGAGTCGCTCAGCTATTGAAAGACTCTCAGCCCACAGGGCTGAGGTTGCCTGTAGGGGACAGTACACCAAGTAGGTTGTCTCGATTTTGAAATGCATTTAGTTGACCACATGGATATGTTCTGTTTCTTTCAGTTCGCTATCACATACCGAAACACTCAAGTCAGGTATTGGCCTCAAACTTATTCCTAACACTCAATGAGGCATTTCTGAGGAAGTAAAAGCCATTGATATTGCAAATTGACTTCCTGCAATGGTGGATAAAACCACTCACTGTAGGCTGTGTGCTTGAGTGGCAACACACTGTTCAGTAACTGTACTACGTGTAGCACGCATTTGACGAGCGTGAATTCATTGTTTCTATTGGTTTCATCACTATCATACATTAATTATGAACGAGTCAATGTATGCACATGCATCGTCACGTGTGATGCTTGCAATTTCTTGGCCGGAACATTTCATTGCATGTACCTGACAAAAAGTAAGACTTGTTATTGCAACAATAATACATTAATGGATTGTTTTTCTGTCCAACCCTTTTTAAGCAGTGCTCTGCATTGGTGCTTTGGACAATGCATGAATGTGTGTTTTTCACGTAGGTGGAAACTGGAGTACTTGGAGATAACCCATGCACACAAGGGAACAGCACTCAAATGTTCACACAGATGGGTCACAAGCCTTCTTGTTGTACTGACTACCATCATCTGGCAACCTCACGACCCAGCGGCTTTGGGAGTTTTGTAAATATACGTGATCCACCAACCCTTGCCTCCAAATATGCTGGATTCCATGTGTGCTTCACCACCCTCATTAGGAGGTAGGGAGGAGTGCTCCACTCGTGCATGTGAATATTGGTCTGTGCGGTCGCGCGTGTCTGGGCTGCTCTGTTAGGTAATGTTTCTCTGTAGGTACTGATTTCAAGTTGACTCACGATGCAAACAAAACCCATCGAAAAGTCGAGCAGCTGCCTTCTGCTGGGATTGTTTGTGCGAAATTGTTTTCATTTGTTGAAGTGCTCAATATTTTTTACATTTTAGGAAATGCTGAAAAAAATGCCTTTATTTATATTTGCAATATCTTGTTGGGGAAAAACAACACTAAGGCATATTCGGAAGGTCGCCCCCATTACTGGTAGTGAAAATGCAAACCCCCATTAACTACTGCAGAGTTGAAAATGAGGAGTTTGATGTTAATCGACCCCGCTTAGTCGGAAAAGACAACCCGTTCTGATTGTAGTTCGTGGTTCGTTGCTGTGACCACTACTTTCTTGTGCACCCGACGATGGCTGTCGTGTTCAGACCTCGACAATTGCATGGCCAGGACGGGGATGATTATACCGAAGCCAAAAAGGCAGCCCGCGTGAGTCCGAGTGTTCGTTGTTTTGGAGTGTGTTGTGGCTGATTGGCCAGGTCTCCATCGAGACTTAAGATCGATGGCCAGAGGGGTGCAATTAATGGCCCCAACACTTGATGTTTTCCCCGACAATGCGGGAGAGGGTGCGGTGCATGTCAAGTCTAGGCAGGGAGCAGGCTCCTTGGGGTGAGCACGTCCATGTATACTCCCAGTTTCAGATTGTTCAACCTGACGAGCGTGCACAACACATACACCCACGCGGTGTACCCACGCACACGTCGTTTTCTTGTGTATGGCGGGCAGTTGATCGACATTGTATCCTCACGTCGAGGTGGGTGGGTGAGCCAGTGGGCGATTTCAAGAGCAGCCTCACGGGCACCGCTGATGCTGCTGTGCGAATGATAGAAGCCGGCAGTGGTGTTACCACGTGGTCCGTGCTTTTAAATGGGTGATAGCAGTCCCGCTGTGGGCTATTCTTAATTGTCCAATAGTCTCGGGGGTAGCCGCATCTGCTGTGTGATGTACTCACACACACACACACGTACATCAATCCACACTCACATTTCCACCTGCCTATGTAGCCATAGATACGGTCGGAGCAAGTGCCGTTAATGCAAGGACCAATTATAAACCGTCAGGGTACAACATTGGAGTATGGAGGCAACAGCATGCCTGGCCTTTCCGTCTACCTCCTCATTGCAGATTTTTCAGTGACTGCACCGGGTGGCCATTTATGGCTGAGTTGATATGGGTGAGGCATTTAACAGATTGTGCATGGCCAGAAATTGCACACACATCGTTCGGGTTGTAGTGCTGGTGCACTAAGCGCAGTACTGTACTGCCACCACCCAAGAATCCATATGCGGAGAGAACAAGAAAACATGAACAATTCCACATTTACAAAGACCGTTGTGCGTCGATGTTCCACTGCTCTAATCTTATGCATTGTATTCACAATTGGGTACCATTTTTGAAGAATTGTCATTGTACGCTATTCCTCACCTCATCCATTGTAAACGTGGCTTCTGGCAGACCTTAATTCTGGTTTGGCAAGTGCATTTTAAAAAAAAAGTTGTAATCGTCAAGCATGTGCAATCGAGAACATTGTATATATGTTTCCCAATGTTATTGACCAATTCAGTAAATCAATGGAGGCACACCCATAAATGCCTGGCCATGCTAATCTAACCATGGATGAGAGCACACCTGCTGCTTGAGCCAATTAGTGGAGGGATCAGCAAAATCAAAGAGTGGTAGCCGCAAATGCTTCTCAGCTCCCACATCATTGGGCTGAATATACTTCACCAGTGCTGCCATCTGAAAAGCCTGGCCTTTAGTGGACATGTGTGATAAGCCAACGTTCTGTAGAGTGGCCCTTCTCAGCAGATAATTCCTTGTCATTTGCAAAGTCCAATCATTATTACACTTTGGCACATTCACGAATGTGCTCTGCTAACAAAGACCGTTAGTTGATAAAAAAGGGTTAATTAATTATGGTGGATGCTGCACAGTGCAATTATGCATCAGTGCATCATAAAAAAACAATCCTCACAGTGGCTCTCACACTCTTTGCGTTGGTTCTTGCCAGGAACATGTGGACCTTCACGTGTAACCAACTCTAGCTTGCTGATGATTTCTAACAGCATTGTCCAGGCCTATTGTGTTGCAAATTTTCCAAATGGAAAGATTGACCTTAAAGACCTATTGGCCCAAAGGTTGATAGTTTTTCCTTTCAGCAAATTAATTTCTTGTTTTATACTGCCGTACTCTCTGGTTCACAGCATCGTCCTCATGCTGTTTATTCTGGCGGGCATGGTTATTTATATGGATAAAGGTGCTAAAATGTTCTTGGGGGTGGGCTGAGCTCAGTGCCTGCAGGACGTGTTTGCTCGGGTTCTGTCGCTGATAATGTCACGTGTCCCCAAGGCCTGCTGCTTCTTCGCGCTGCTCAGTTGCAGTCCGGTCATGCCACACGCGAAGCATAAATCTGCGCACGATACGCATGCGTGCTTGCCCGTCTGTCCATCTCTCCTTCTGCGCCGCCATCACTCATCCCTTGGCTTTGTGTTTGAATGCAATGAGGTTATGTGAGCTTGACCATTGTTAACAGGCTGTCACTGGCAACTCTGAAATGCTGAAAATAGGACTGAGATCCACAATAATGGACATTACATGATCAAAACGGTGTCGTGTATTCTAGAATTAAAGTAAATTATGTAGATGTATAGCTGCCCGACTTGTTTTCGGGATGTTTGGCATTATGTCCGAAAGTTTACTCTGCTTGCTGAGAGCTATAAATCAAGAACGTACAAGCACGTTGAGCGAAATGTCAGACAGCATGTTGAACAACATGCGCTATAAAATCTCAGAGACATACAGCACCACGGCAAAACTCCACAAAGTCATGCTGTACGTAGCTGTGTTTTGAACCAACTCATTTTGATCCCATTCAGTGTTTTGTTTACTGCATGGAAGGTGGTGGCTCTTGAGGCGAGGGAGTTGGGATAATGATGCAGCGTGTTGCTTTAGGGATTAACACCGAGTGAGGGGTGAGGCAGCTTCGTTAACTGTTGGGGGAACTGATACATGAACTTTGACAGGTACAGACTCGTGTGCGTATATATCGGGAGCAGTGGCGGCTCCTGCAAAATCTCTCAGGGGGGGCAAATGTCTGGATGATTGATAAGGATAAGGTCCACCCATGCAATGGATAAATTAACAGCTTAAGCATGTAAAGGCAACTTCACTTCTTTAATATTAATGAAAAATAAAGTGACTCTTACAATACATCTTGTTTGTTTCTATACTCACTATTAAAACAAACCACTCAAGTTTCTTTTATTAAAGATTCCACTAGGTGGCAACAAATTATATTGTTGGATGAAACGTGCTTACGTATGATGACGTAAGCACGTATGATGACGTAAGCACGTTAGGGCGAGCCCTCCCGGAAGCCATAGAGAATGCATTGCAGCGCCCCCGTTCGAAAAAAAACATCTTTGAATGTAAGTCTATGGGACCACTCGGGGCGATTCTCAGCTGGAGGGAAATCGCCCAAAAAGAGGCGGTACTCCACAGAACGTAGCATGACGCTGATTGGACTATATCCAGAGGCACAGTGACGGCTAGCGTGACTCTGTGGTTGAATGACATTGGTGGTGCGTCGCCCAATCGCCCTAATGAAGAAACCGCCCCTGATCGGGAGGTCACTTGTCTTAAAGAAATGTATTTTTATAATGAGCTGGTACACTCACACTATTTGCAAATTGTGAGTACTTTTTTATTAAACAATGCTTTCTTATCATGACTAAAATCTGCATTTAAAATGAACGGGTCCACAGGAGGAATCTTCACAATGTTTTCCTGCCACTGTCTGCCTCGATTCGTCTTGGCACACATTGTGCTGCCCGAGCTTTTATTGTATGACATTGCCCAGTGGCATGCACTCTGTCACTTCGAATAAGTGGTTGAAATTTTAATATATTCTGCGGCAGTGTTCGGATTGTCATTGCCGGCAAATGACCGCACGTGTGGTTCAGTAGTTCTTCGCTTATATCAATCGCTGTTTAATGCTGTAGACTTTATTGGCAACAAATACCATAGTGAGGTTGGGTTTTACCTTGAAATACCAGCTTAACAAGGGAATTGATTTTCGGTCCCCTGCGATATGAAATGCATTTCCGCACATTTACATTATTGTCGCTTATTGACGGAAGTGGTGGTGATTGACGCAATAATGATGACTACAAAGACATTTATTTTGTCCGTCGTTCTGAGTACGATCCAATATAGCGCACTGTGCCGTGAACGCAAGCCAACTCGTGGAGCTCAGATGAAATGCTTTGTTGCACTTGGCTTCCCTCACGTCTCACCTCCTCCACAGGATTTCGCAACACTTTCTGAGAGTGCGGGAAGCTCTTAGGATGACCACCTGCTCCTATTGCTCATCTGCATTCTGGCAGCATGGAGGAAACTGAGTTTAAATTGCATGCCAAAGGAGCGGCTGCTGTTTAAAGTTAAAGTGTGTCTCCGTGCTCAAACATTTGGTGAATCCTATCTCATACGGGAATAGGAATAATTTCCTATTACTATGCCAGGGATTGTCCTTTCTCATTTTCTTGAAAAATAATGGGTTGAGTTGATTAGTCACTGGAATTTAAACCCACGACCTGCTCGTTGTGAGTCCTGTGCTCTCATCACAGCACCACTCTGCTAGATCTCGCATTTACACCAGTTGTCTAATTTCAGCAACTTAATGAGGGTATCAGTTTTAACCAATGTGTGATTGGTACAGTAATGCCATTAGACAGTCAAGTAGAGTGTTCTATCAAATGTACTGTCATGTTACGTGATGTTATATTTTATATTTACGTTACCACGCTATTCATAATGGAGCATTGTTTATTTTTAAAGATGCCATAAAGGGCAAGTAGTTTCATATTCAAGTAGTTTGTTATCCTAAATTAACATTCATCGTCAATTATGATCATTTTCAATGTATTTGTTGCATTTTTTTAAAGAGAAAAACAAAGCATTAACAATTAGAGAAAAAAAAGCATTAACAATTATCTCCGAGCGGCAATCGTGGTGGAACACCCTCCCCACGCCCGCCTATCCACGCTCATTGTAGCTGGGGGTAGGCAGAGTGGTTTCAATCCACGGCAGCTCTCGGCGCACTTGAAACCGGCGAAGGAGCCGGGCGGTTTGCCGGGAAGGGAAGGTCTCCCCTTCCGCCCCATCTGTGCACTCCCAGCTCTGGGTCAAACAAAAAAAATCACCTCTTCAGCCATCTGTTCCAAAACACTTGTTTTATAATTATTATCATTACAACTACTACTGCTACTACAATTGCCACCAGCATTTTTCCCTTTGTATCTCTTGCCTACCACTTTGTGCCCAGAGATGATTATAGACCAATAGGTGTTTTGCTTTTTTGTGTACTGTCATTGATGGGTGTAGAACATTCATCTCCTATTTTGTGTTCTAGATTTGAAGCTTTCGTGACTGCAATGATTCATACTCTTAGGCTTTTTCGGTAAAGTCACGTTGGTAAAAAATAAAAATAAAAATAATAGAAGTAATAATATAAATAAAATAATGAATCACGACGTTTCGGAGGCAACACAAGTCTCCGTCATCAGGTGGGACCGTCACAGCTAAAATTACTATTTTGTGAGCCAAAATCAAGAGGCAGCACAAGTTTATTTGGCATATACTGGATGGGGCTTAAACCCAGAGCATGGGAGATGTTGGCTAAGAAAACCCACACATGGGCATTAGTCCACTAAACCACTTAAATGAATGTGCGTGTCCCAGTTTCTACTGCAGCCAGAGATTGCTATGTATGATTTCCATGTTACAAACCTTCAACATTAACCCACAGAATAAATTACAATGCACTCAAAATACTGTATAAGTGCAGTTGCAACATAAATAATTAGCGAGGGCTGCCTTGTTAAAATGTCTTCCTCATCATGTTGCATGACCGTGTGTCTGAACAGTTTTGTCTTGAAAACTCCTCTGATTTGGGTTTTGGCACGTGCCGCGAAATGATTGAGCTGGAATTGGTTGTCGGGCATTTAAGCCTTTTCAAGCCATCTTCTCTGTTTTATCAAGGCACGCTTGAGTGGCTGCCACTGTGCATTGTACCGTCACATTTGTGTGCCCCATGTGGACGCGGTGCCTGGGATGCAGCACTCCCTGTTGTGAGAGAGCACATTTTAGGCTCTGCCTGGCAACAAAACCAAGACGAGGGCGCACATCGGTGAAGTGAGTGCTGAGCACTGATACAAGGCTCACGAGGCAGCGTGCCGATGATCCCGCACTCTGACGTCAATTCAGGCGACGTGTCCCACACGTGCAGCGTCCTAGTGTGCCATTCCAATGCCCTGTTCGCCACGTGTGAACTTGCTGTACCTGGCACTTCGTACCGACCACAGTGATTGGCAAGTTGCGCGAGATTGAGATATTTAATGTTGAGTGCAGAACGTCAAGTGCAGTTATTATATGATAAGTCAGCGTGAGGCAGTGCTCGTTGTTGTTCATCATCATCAGCCATGGCCAATCCACTGCTGGATGAAAGCCTTCCCAAGCTGGTGCAATCTCTCACGATTATTTCTCTTGTAAGTGGGAAAAATCCAGCAGCACCACAGCAGTCTCTTCATAAGACAGTCACGGTTGACTTTCTGCAAATTGGTACCTATTTTATCGACCCTGCAGGGATGATGGGAAGTGGCAGATCCCCCAATGGGATTTGAAACTCGGGACATTCCAGTGATCGGTCCAGAGCCCTCCCACCGGCCAGATGATTAACATCTGTCATCTAAAATCACACGCGATTTTGTGGTGTGTATGTGTTCTCAATGGCTGAATTATTTTAAAACCGATATGAATGGCCTTTGAAACATGATCATCGGTGTCTAACAACTAGGTAGCAAACGAAGGACCTTCGGATGACACTTGTAGCTGTCGTGAGACACAATGCGTTCTGCGGGATTTTTGCCCCACCTGGGAGATCCGATAGGGAGAACTCATCATGTATTGTGCACACAAGAATGTTTCATGCGCACACACGCGCGCGCCACTGCCGTGGTGGATTGGGTGCGTAGATGTTGATCAGTGGCACTTGTTCTTGAAATCTCTTGTGTCCAATCTCCGTCATAATCCTGGCCAGATAGAATCCCTGGTTGTGAAGATGTGATCTGTTACACACGGAGTTTTTAATGTCAACTCATCACTGAAAACATAGCACGGTAATGCACTGCACTGTGCTGGCTGGGTGACAATCATGGTTATTGATGCTAGACTCACAAATGCAAGATCGTGTGTGGTAATCTGAAGTTGTGAGTGGTAATCTGAAGTTGTGAGTGCTTATCTAGGTCACTGGCTAGCTCAGCCGATTATCCATATTGGGTCATTAAAATTCGTGCCAATTTGTGTGATACATCGACAGTGGTTGTCTTCTAGATGAACTGGGCCCTGTCATAGGAATGTGGAATCTGTATAGTAAGCTCAGGTCTGCCGTTCCCGATGAGCTTTGCCTCACAGAACCTGAGTGTTTATTTGTTTTTGTTTTTACTTTGTCACATTGAAGCCCATGCCGCCTTGTGAAGGCTTTACAGCTAAACCCAAGGTATTTTTGCTGACATCTGTATTCACAGCTGTATTTCACTGGTAAATATTAGTGTTTCAATAGCAGCAGCCCCCACTACCCACACAGTGCATGCTCACAGATGCAGATAAATATCTAATGAGAAAGTGTGAGAATGTATAAGAGAAATGTTTAATGTAGACTGAACACTGTATGTGAAACCCAGCCTCAAATACTGGCATTGTAATTGCCACATTTTTACGTTGGCAGGAATTGTGGCCGGAACTATAGGGAAATCAATGCAGTCTGAGAAAGAAAATCAAGGCGGCAATCATATGGACTGTCGGCCTTTGTTAAGCCATGCTTGTGCATTTTTAAGAACCCAATTTAGTAACTCATTATTTTAAAAGTTCAGGAGGCATTCAGGATTGTATATAATTTGTACATGGCCACTATAATAGATGTATATCTTCTACTCTAAGCTAGGACTTTTTAAAATGCATAGCACAGTGTGTTCAATCTGTAGAAATCCAGAAAACCTATGAGATGAATATTACTGATAATGTTAGGATGCGTTTCATGGCTGGTGTGTATATGCGTGCATTTATTAACATGTATGTATGTCCTGTATGTTGAACTTATTTTGCACCGTACGTAGCCAACCGTGCTAATCGGAGGTGTGATGACTGTTAATGGATACAGGAATTTAAAAAAAGATATGACAATTAAATAATATAACGAGTGAATAAAATATTTAACAATATTTAAAATGATCAAGCATAGATCTCCTTGATCATTTGAAATCTTGGTAAAAAGCACAAGAGATTTTACAGGTGCATTTATTATTTGTTTTCATGAACATTAATTAAAACGTCTCTATTTGTATGCTGCCACTCAGCTGCTGATTGCGGCTGAATTTGGGAATTTAGGGGCAATAATGTGGCAAGTTTGGTGTGCGTGCAGATTCCTGGAGTGCCAATCCCTATCCAACAGCGTGTTGTTATATGGGGGGGGGGGGGTGTATTTTCAGCATCAGGAATGTGAGCAGTTACCTCCTGGGTATTGAACACAGTAATTGGAGTCAGAAAGAGGATAAATTACAACGCGTACATGTGTTCAACTTTAAAGAGCCGTGCCGATGCGCGAGGGCTCAAATTCATCACTGTGCACAGGTACACTGCATATGTTCGTGTACATTGCCACTCATTAGTTTACAAATGCCTCTTAATGCTCTCAAAAAGTATCTCCCTGCTCAAATGAGAATTGTGTGGGTCATCCTCATAGGCACTCCTGTCCCAGCGGTGGATATTTTCTCAAGTAGGGCTCGTATCTACTGTTCAGTTCTTATTTTTCTACCCCAAAGAGATTATTGGCTGAGTTGACCCCTACATGGACTCGTACTTATATTTGCGAGTTGGTCACTTTGGCACAGTGTCATCTGGTAAGTATTGATCATCTGTGATGTGAAGTTTTATGGTGTCATTGGTAAATAGACATTTTGCGAGGATGATTTTGTATGCGGTTAGACGAAGTATTTTCTGCAAAAAGAAAAATCATTATTAAACAATCTTTTTCTTGTGACTGGAAAATGAATTGCACCCACTCTTTAAACAGACAGCCAATGTTCATCCTGATCAAAGAGTCCGCAGGAAATGCAAGAAATAACTGTTCAATAGTCAGATTTATTTTACACGTATAAATGTAACTTCATGGTTACGAGGGAAAATAAGCCAATTGTTCGGAATTCCGTTTTCCAGATATATGTTACAGTTCGTCGAGTCTCCGCACTGTCAGATTGCGTGATCATGTTTATCTGCGAAGCTGTCCACATGGGGATAATGGCCACCGGCCCTGTACCGACACCAACGTCTCCTGGGGGCCCACGTGCCAATTAGACGCCGCGCGACCGGCGTGCGGAACACGCGCTCCACTATCCCTCTCCAATTAAAGCCACGTTCGCCCCCAGCTCAAACCCCCCTTGATGGCTTGTCTGGTGTCCTCTCCACCAGAACGATGCCTTGGCGAGGGACTGGCCGCTTCACTGGCTCAACAACGCGGAAAATGCTATTTGTGCACAGGGCGGCGCGTCGTGGTGTTGATGCATGGAGATGGGGGGGGGCAGGGTCGGTTGGTAAGCAATCCTCACGCTGCTCCCTACCCTGTGCGCTCCCCGATTTGCACAAACATCCCCTCTGTAGCCCGACAGTGAAGAGGCAAGTGGGGTTTGTAAGTGTCTATAAAGGAAAAGAGCTCTTGTGCAGGTGCAATGTGGATTGTTACTTCGCAAGACCGTGCGATGGCTTGGGAGCAGTGGCTTGCGGTGGCTTGGGGAGGCATTTGTCCAGCAGTGGATTGATTCAGGCTGTGGTTGATAATGACTGAAAAGGAGACTTGGGACTCTGAGGCTTTCTTATATAAATTACATTGTTATCTTTATTAAGGCTAGCGTAGCACACGAGTACGTGTAGTGTTGAGCACCGTTTTCTTTCCACTAATGATGTCCATACAGTACTAGAAAGAGGCAGTACTAATTTAGGGCTGAACTGACCTGAGGAAGGCCCAGAGAAGGTTTAGATGGCACTGTACAATGATGATGTTCATGTCCACAAATAGAACCTGGCACAACAACAGTCCCAAAGACGAGCATGGCTAAATCACAATCTCGGTCTTGGGGGGGTGGGGATGCAGCTGTGCTCTTAAGCCTTGCGTGGTGGCGGTGCTGCTGTATTTACATACATATTACTCTGTTGGATGGCTGCGTTGCTTGGCGCATGCGAGATCATCATTAAACCTTGGTCGTCTGCATGATTTTCCACTCCACAGTGGTATGGAAATCCTGTATCGACCGTCCCCGCGAGATACGGTTGGAAGGCTTCGCTGCCTTTGCTGATGGTTTTAAGTGTGGAAGCCAGATCGGCGTCTCACTTTAGAAAATTGCCGACGCGATTTTTTATATATATACATTAAGCAGACAATTGAGTTGTCAATTTATGGTAAACATAAACAAAGTTGCGTGGTTGCTTCAATTATTTTGAGCAAATCTAATATGACTTTGAAAACCTCCCGCCCATCTCCTACGCATTTCACAAGTAGTACTAATCACATACCTGCATTTCCCATAAATATGCTAAATTCCTCTTGATATGCAAATTATTTTATCAAGGCGCCCTTCCCCCCTTCCAACCCAGCTTAAATAGTCGCTCCAAGCGTGGTGGTGTTTCATTCAGACGCTGTCTCCCCGACAGACCTGGTCTTCACCTGAGGACGGCTGCTTGCGTTGTGGCCGAAACGTTGTGAGAATTATTTAATTATGTTTTATTTTTATTATTTTATTACTTCCCTTCTACGTGACTTTACCGAAAGAACCAAGAAGATGAATCCCTGCAGTCACGAAAGCTTTAAATCGAAATATCTAGAACTGTGCAGCTGTATGTAGATGTAGCAGCACTGTGGTAAATTAAACGGGCTGCGTAAGTGAATATGCCAGGCGTCTGCTTAAAATATACCTCCTGTAAATTGTATCGACAAAGCATAGCAGCTAACATTTTTTTTTTTAAAAAGGTGGATTTTTTTACAATTCTGTTTGACTTTCATGCTCACGAGCAATTCTAAAAAGTTTGCTGTGAACCGACAAACAGGAAAACAGAAAAAGAGCTTTTAATGTTACCCGAGCATTGAGTGCTTCATCATTCATCATTCAGTAATTTAGCAGATAGGGTCTACCTTTCCCTTCTCAGCAGTTTCCTTTATTTAAACTTCAGCCGATATTAAGATGTGATGCCAGTTGAGTCAACCTACTGTGTGAGTTGAGTGGCCACGTGAGGTAATGACAGGGGAGTCCGCCTGCAGTATGAATGGACTGGTGGTTACGGGAATGATTGAGAATAGGAGCGTGGCCAGGTGACGGAAGAGGACGGTGGGGTTTGCTGGTAGAGCAAGCGGTCTTGAACTAGCGAGAATGTTCGGGAATGGGGGCGTGGCCTCGGACCGTGTATATAAGAGAGATGCAGGGGAGACTCGGGGCTGTTGCAGTGGAGGGTCTCCGCCTGTCCGAGTGTGAGCACGTGGCTCCTAAATAAAGAAAACCATCGCAAGACAAGTGCGTCGAAGTCGTCATTACAGTAATAAAGCAAAGCAGACTGGTATGAGACGATATCACGGGCCGATGGATACATTGTATTTATTTACCACTCGCAATAACGGTTTGTGCAGCGCCATGTGTGGTTTCCAACATCGAATGTTTTGGATCACTGCGCCCGTATACATTAATTAGTCGAGGCAAGAAAAGCTTTTTGTCGGCGGTACTACGGCGTGGATGTTCACTTGTTGGAGTTGGGGGGGAGTGGGGGGCTTGCCTTCCCGTGCACTCCCAAACGATCCAGCCGCTGTGAGCTTTGGATTGGTGCCCAAGCTGGGCTGATGGTCACACCAAAGGTGCAGGAGGTGGCTTGTGGGACCTCTTATTCAATACAAAGTGAAAAATGTATTTCATCATTATCAGCCACAATCCATCCAGTGCTGGATGAATGCCTCCCCAAGCAGTCGCCATCTCTCACAATCATGCTATGCAACAATCCATCTAGCTCCCGCATGCGAGCTATTACATCCCTCCTTCTGCTCGGTGGACGTTCTCTTTGGCATAGCTTGGCTCAATTCAAGTCCTTGAATTCATCAAATTAACATTCCCCGAAGCAAACCACTTAATGAAACTAACAAATATTGATCGCTAGCAATCGTGATAATTGTGCTGTTTTGCAGTGGCCTTCAATGTGCTGTGGTGGTACCCTGGAAAACATTTGGCTTTTCGATTGATCAGTTAGGGGAAGTGCCCGTAGAATATGGGGGCACGTTATAGTTACGAGTCCTCCACAGCTTCCCTGCTGCTTTAGTTACTCTTGAGGAACCTTACTACTTCCCAAAGACCCCAAACCTTCCACGGACATAGTCTGTATGCTTTCCACATAAACGTCCGCATTTCAATGCACTTTTCTGAACATGGAATCAACTCGTGTAGTACGTGTGAATGGACTGTGAAAATTCATGCCATGAGGGTATAATCCAGTGCTTTTGAGCCAGGGTTGGTGTGTCACGCAGACAGTGCCAGGTGTGTATATCAGACAACACCAACCTGCAGGACCACGAGGTGGCCTATGTAAGGTAGCACAGCAAGTAGGATGGTGACCTATACCCACGGGTTTTTGGGGCATTGTCTCATCATATGTGTGGGTTTTCTGCATTTACTCTGGTTTCCTCCCAGAAGCTAAAATGTTTAAAAAGACATTTGCTCACCCTGAACCTGATGTAATCTTCACGGCATTGTGGTTACTCAATTCCTCTTCCCGATCGCTGCCCCTTTTATCCGCTAATGCAATGCAGTGGAAGCTTGGGATGCTGTTTTTTTCAGTGCTGGATTAAGCTAGTGTGGGACCTGTAGCATATGTTATAAAGGACCCTAAATACATAAATAAAACATAAATATTAAAACACAAATGTTTAACTTGCATAGTAAAGTAATTGCATGTTTTCATTTGCTATACAGCCAGATAATACGACAAATCGCTAACCTTAAACACCCAGTTGTTCATAAAAGTTGAAGGCAATATAGTACTATAGTAATAGAGCAAGTGCAGAATCACTGAAACTGGAATTGATAGCTTGAGAGCATTTAGCGCGAGGCCCTTTAAAGTGTGGGACCCGTAGCATGTGTAGCCTCTTGTGCTACGAGGATAATCCGTCGCTGGTTTTGCTTAGGCGTGCTTTGAATACAAATACTGTACTCTTGCGTGGTACACGTGTGGGGGTCTGCTTTACAAAACCGTGACAGAAATAACGAGTGATCATCTGCCTGAACGAACGCACACGTCGGTGATAAAACGGACCGACTGTCGGAGTGAACGCCGCTTTGCGTTCAAAATAAGTGGACACCAGGGACGTGCCGTCAGGGGAGGCAGGGGAGGCAGAGCCTCACCTGCCATACTCCAATGAAAATAGCTACGAAAAGTAAATTAAAAAAAAAATAGAAATTAAGATTTTTCCACTCATCTGTGTTATGTCATTTCTATACGATTCAAATAATTTTTATAGTCAAAATGGCCAAATTTGCGGAGCTCCGCTGCAAATGCAGGGAGAGACGAGAGGTGAGGCAGCGACGAGCTCAGCCTCCCCTCTGATTGCACAACCCCTCAGAAACGGGAGGGAGCGCAGGCAATAAGCGCGTGTCTCTTACTATCTTTCTGTATGTCACCAATGTAATGATTACTTTGGTGACCTATTTTGACTATACCAATGATTGGAATCGTACAGAAATTACATTTATAACACAGATCTTTGGAAAAATCTGAATTTTTACTTTTTTTTTCGTAAAAGCTATTTTCATTGGAGTATGACGGGTGAAGATTTGCCTCCCCTGTGCCTCCCCTGACCGCACCGTCCCTCGTGAACACATGCGCCTCATGCGTGTGTTTTGTATATTAATTCCTTGGTCAGGAACACGACTGCAGAAGCGACACCTACTGAATCATCAGAGTAATTCTATTGAAAAAGGCACGTCTTGGAGTGTTTTGAAGAGATGTTCAAGCCACATTACGATATCCGGCCTCTCGTGTGAGCTTACAATCGTTTGGTGCTTCATTGGGGGTTATATGATGTTTTAAAATAAATAAATAGAGCTTGAGTGTTTTATAAAAACACAGCACAAAAGCCATTACACCCACTACCACGGCGGCTTGTGCTTGAGTGGTCGATGCAAATCTGCATCGGTTAGGTTTTTTCTATAGCACATACAAAAATGACACCGTTACATAAAATGTAAATCGTATATGTGCCATCGTGATTAACGTTATAAAATGAGTATTAGTTCCATGCTTAAAAATGCAAATCCTCTTCCGTTTGAAAACAAAAACCTCGTAATCTGGCTCATCACTGAAGGAGGCAGATGTGAGCGGCATGGCACGCGGGAATATTCTGGGACACGTCTGGACCTGTGCGGACACATCATCTCTCACGCTATAGTGCGGAAATTTTCGTGCTCTTCTGAGCTGCAGGGAGAGAGCTGCAAGGAGCCAACTCTGACCACATCACCCTGTTCCTGGATCCCAGTCTCATCTGCCGTGAAGCTGCCAGCCGGCTCTCAAAGCCCGAGATTATGATAAGCTTTCCTTGCCCTAATATCCCATTTACTTCATCATTACCTCCAGAGGCAATGCATGTAAAAAGAGTTTGTCGCACAATGCATGGGACAATTATGGCGTGGGACTCTGTGGGACCCAGCACAACTTGGCAAATGCAAAAGCTAATTCTTTGTAAAAGTATGCATTGGTTACAATAGCAATTTTCTACAAATACTACCCCCTAAATCGGGCTATTTATTGAAGCGATTAATTAAAAACAATTAATACAAAGCCATCTTTTTTTAATTTGCACGGTGAAAAGAGCGCACGCGTCCCCTCCATAATCGATTTGGATTCGTGGTACGGGCGCAAAAAGCGTGCGCCGAGCCGCGCGCTGAAAGATTAGACTCCTCCACTGCAGAGCGCACCCCATTTAACTGATTGTGAAAGGAAAATCCCGCAGAGTGACTTATCTCCAGAGTTTGGGATTAAGAATAGCTCGCAGATGAATGTATGGCTTTGCTAAGGGGCAGCACGTGGTCTGCTTTCGCAGTGAAAGAGAGCGGGCGACATGATTAATAGTGCCCCCCCCCACCCGCTACCGTGGAGCCACGATCGATGAGAACCCTAATAAAGGTTGCACTGTGGTAGCTACAGCACACTCGGCCCCCGCTTGCTTTACTGCCGAGGAATTGGCGAAGGCTACACTTTTGGCATTTTAGCATTTTAACGGATGGTGGCTGCAATGTGCGCACACACACACATACAACCGATTCCCTTCACACAACTGCCATATATATTTGGTTCAGTTTTTCCGCACGACCATCAGTCTGACACTCCATGGATTGTGGTGAGAAACTCAGTGTGGGTTTTCTCCCATGATGCACTGCAACACAACTTTCAACATAATTGAATATATATTCTGTCATGGCATATTTTGGTACTGCATTTGGTTGAATGAGAGGCATATTGTAAAATCGTCGCTGAATAGAGTCAGTACTTTAATGTCTCGACAAAGTAGCCCTCAGCCAGTGGTGGAAATTCTACAGTCCTATTGTAGGGGCCAGTATCTCCAGTAGTCAACTACTTTATACTTTGTATAACGTGGTGCTCGTTCTGTCGACCTCTGAGGGATAATAAGTGTAGATTATCCTCCGATAGACGTTGACATTCTAACCTTCTAATTTTGCGTGGGGCATCAAACCCCCCCCGTGGCAAACAGCCGTATAAATATATGCATGCCGTAAAATAAGGGAATATCTATTTTAACTGCGGGTTTTTGATTATTTGATTCAGTTTTTCTGCACAACCTTCAGTCCCATGGTCACTTCCTGGGTTGTAGTGAATAACGCACTGCACTTGAGGGGCACTTTTGGACTTGAGGTGACCGTGCGTTCGTTATTCTTCAAGGTGTAGCGAGACGCTGGTTCGGCACATAAATCGGGGCGCCTCCACCAATAATCCTTCACCTTCATGCTGTGTTTGCGTATCATGCCACTTGTCTTTCTGCTGACACAGAGCGTAAAAGTAATAATCGCCTAATTGATCAAATATGAAACTGCTGAGTGTGGCCGTTTCAGAAGAGCAGCTTAAAGTACGCTGTGTGGTCAATAAGTGCATGAAATGGAGATGTCTGATACGAGTCGGGGGAGAGACACTGCTGGGGTTTTTTTTCTGACTGTGGTGTCCAGTATTATGGGTGATGTTAAAGATAGCTCATTTAGGGACCACTCATTCATCTGACAGGGTGAGAGTGTGGCAGGATGCTCGACTCAGTCATGAAAGGGCATGAAGTTCCTCTATTGGTGAGAGAGGGACTCATCCCATATTTCACCAAGGTCGGTAAAATGAATGCTGTACCACTCTTTGGAGAGTCCAGCAGTGGCTGTTCTATACATAGAACTAATACCAATAATAGGAATGTGGAATATTCCACCATTGGCTGAGGACCATTACAGGAAAACAGGACCATTCAATGCTCATTTGAAGAAAGACACCTTTTGGCATTTTTGTATTTCAAATCAAAATTTTAAACATCTATGCTGTACACATTGATATTTACCAGCAGAGTACAGGACTGTGGCATATACGGTACGTGGGGAATCCTGCTAAGACACATTTGGAAAAAACAGTTGATAAGTTCCCTCAAGAGATTGAATATGACAAAAAAAACAATAATTATTTAAGCTTCTCCATTGCTCTTGTTACCCTGTGGTGATGTCATTGGTGACAGTTGTTGTGCTTTTGAGGCATAATTATTTAACCAGTTAAGTCAAAAGTCAGAGTGAATTCCTACTCAAATGATGTGGTACTCAGGTGTTATTTTTGTTCTGATTTATATTTTATGCATTGTTGTACTTTCTTTTATTTATTTAGCTTTTTTAGTTTTGAAGACTCGGATCTCTTCCAAATAAATCATCCTGGTCACTTGAGTTCTCACCTGGTTAAAGAAAATAACCTTTATACTTTAAAACTATTTTTTTTTATTTCTATTAGTTACACTTGTCATTACACTGCTTAAAGTGCATTAACTCTACTGTGCACATTTAATGCACTGCAGGCTTTCCACATCATAGTACAGTAACCCTATTGCTTGAAAACCTTGCAGCTGTTGATATTCAGATGTACAAATTCTCTTCTCGACAGGAACAGTTACAAATGCAGTTTCTCTTCACCGCGATGCATTATTTATTGCGACACATTACAGAATCAACATCTATTATTCGGCACCGGCTTTCATCCGAGGTCTCTGGCTGGTTGCCGAGTTTTGCATTCACCAGAGGCTCTTTGTGAAACCACAGGGAGTAATGGCCGTTCGGTTTTGTCTGCTGCTGCTATTGCACAGAGCTGTTAACGCAGGCACCACTCATACGAGAGATAACGTTGAAGCTCCGTACTTGCGTCGAGAGGGTCGTTTACGAGTAGGGTCACCATCTCCGAAGTACAAAGAACTGGGACGTGTCGTGGGAAAAAAAAACGTTCCTTTGGAGTGGGCAGGTAGGAACTTGGTTGGACAGCGCATTCGTGCACGACAGAAAGCTCGCGGTCACGTGACGCACTTCAACCAATCCGGGAGCGTACATGATTGGGAGGGGCTATGCACGACACACAAATAATCCCTGGTGGGCAGTGTGGAACTGTTGTTCCTACCTGTAAAAGAATATCTCACGATACGGGGGGTGAGAGGAGAAATTCAAGTAAAAGCACTGTCTCGAGAGGAGTATTATTACGTGTTTGGTAAAAGCCAGGACTTTTAATATCCTTGGTAAGAATGACAGATTTCCCAGGACGGCAACCTCAGAAAGAGGATGCCGTGAAAAAACTCGGACAGGTAGGGCAACCCTGGTCATGGCGCCGAGGTGGTTAGGGCGAACCGCTCGCAACGTGAATGGTATTAGTTCACATTCCTATCAGGGATAATCCATCTGAGTTTGATATCATATGTACCACCTTGTGGGAAAGTTAACAGTGCCAGACGAACGAGGAATCTTTACCACTGGGTCAGGACTGCCGATGGAGATGAGTATTGCTGTATACTCATTCGAGCGTGAAGATACTTTGGCCTTGAGATCACCAAAGGCTTCCTTCCTGCACTCTGTGGACTGAAAAGCCACAAACAAGTTAAATGAACTTGGTAATGTGACGTGTTCAAGTACAAATTATCATTTCGTTTGAGCAGTCGTTATCCGAGGATGTTCTTATGTTGAGGGTGAGGCTGAATATCACCGTGGAATTGAACAATCGAAGCTTACCTTCAACAAGCAATCGAGTGTCTGTGTACCCGGGCATAGCCCAAGTAATTATATTACAATTACTTACAAAGGCAAGGTGGAATAATTGACTTATGAAGCATGACTGACGAAATGGGAAAACTGTTCGGCGCTTGATAGAGAAACAGTTTGCTTGCATGCCCACATAAAAGCCCGCACACGTCTTGAATAATTAATGGTGTGATATGAGCGCTGAAACAGCTTATAACATACTCTTTGGTTCTTTCGGTAAAGTCACGTAGGTATAAAATAAAATAAATCACGACGTTCCGGGCACAACACAAGCGTCCATCATCAGGTGGGAAAGCATAGCCCACTGCTGATGCAGACTGTTTTAAAGGTAGCATGAAACTGTAAGATAGGAGAACAGCTTCCTTGACGAGGGCACGGAAGTGGCTATGTTAATGTGAGGAATTAGCATGATGTTAATGTGAGAAATTAGAGGGCACGGAAGTGGCTATGTTAATGTAAGAGATTAGCATGATGTTAATGTGAGAAATTAGCATGTAACTGTAGAAAAGAAGGAGAAGAAGAGCGGCCTCCTCGACGAGTGAGTGCAACCCAACGGGTGTAATCCAAAGGGCCTGTGGGTATGAGAGTGCAATCCAAAAGACATGTGAGCACGAGAGTGAAATCCAAAGGCATGAGAGTGCAATGCAACGGACATGTGAGCATGAAATGTACACAGCGGTAGTTCGTAGCAGAGCTGCAGTGACCTCTACACGAAAGCCACTTCAGCAGAACTTTGTGATGGAGGACCCAGCCCTCACAAGAACATGACTTATGATTCCATAGTAGGTTCAATACCCAAGCAGGAACCCAGTGGGCCTGATCAGCCAGAGGTCAGAGCAGACAGCTGTCTAGGTTCCATTGGAGATCAATGGAGATGGGTAGTGGCTGGGCCATCATATGGGTGGCAGTCCAATATTTCCCTCTTGGCTGGCTTAAGTCACAGCATGCGTTTAACCTCCGCTGCCTGCCTATGTGCAAAAGATGAATGCATGCGTGGGTTTAGTTAATCTATGAGACACTGCAGCAGGTGTGTCGTTTATCCGCACTGATGAACATCAGTCATTATTACATGGAATGTCATTTCTGCAGCATCCAGCATGTGTGCGCAGATAAGATAATAGAAATATTCTTAATCGGAGCGAGGCACAAAAGGTTAAACCACTTAGAGAGGAATATATTTTAAATGCCCCCTTGGGTGCCAGGCCACAGTCCACTGGTCGCAGCCTCGAGGCAGTTGAGAAGAGCAGGTGAGGCCCTTTGAAGGCAGCAACACTGGCCACTGCTCTTTAAACCCTGCCATAATTTCTGGGTAGAGTGGTGGCCACCCACCTCTGTGCATTCACTTTGCAAAGAGGTCATGCAAGTTAAATAATTATCAGATCTCACTGCGGATGTTCTTTGTGTTAAGACTTAATGTGTGGGATATCTTTGGGAAGTCTACCCTGCAATTGAATCCAGATATGTAAAAGACAAAAAAAAATCGGTGCATCTTTGTAAATTCACCAATGTGATTTTGTGTTATACACATGTAGTGGTGATACGCGCTGGGGTAGCGATCAGGTGCCAGCGCGTTGTGATTGGTTGTGTGAGTGGTGACGCGCGCTGACGGCGAGGGATCAGGGGTCAGCGCGGGATCGTGGGTTGTGTGGTGTTGATTGGCTGGGTGCCGGTGACGTGCTGGTGTGGGAGTGAGCGAGTGGCAGCGCGGCGTGATTGGGTGGTGAGTGAAAACACGCGTTGGGGAGAAAGGATCGTAGAGATAGCGCGTTGTGATTGGTTCACCAACAAGCGATGCTCGCATCGAGGTCCGCATCCGCTCCGTCTCCCGGGAGGAACGACTATATAAGGGGATGCGCACAGGCGCACAGGGAGAGTGTAACCAGCGAAGACAGAAGACGGGAGGAAGAGCCAGGGCCCTGCGGTACCTAGTCCCGCTGTCCTGAGAGGACCGGGACTCTGTGTAACCCAGAGGCGGGGGTAGTGGGAGCATGCAGTGTCAGCATGCCGAGTGTGTAGCCGGGGCCTAGAGTCTACACGAGACGAGTGGTATAGGTGTAGCCAGAGGCGTAGGGTCTACACGAGACGAGTCTACACAAGAGGAATCTACCCGAGACAAGTGATATGTGTGTAGCCGGAGGCATAGGGTCTACACGAGAAGAGTCTACACGAGATGAGTGATGTGTGTGTAGCCAGAGGCATAGGGTCTACACGGGAAGAGTCTACACGAGACGAGTGATGTGTGTGTAGCTAGAGGCTTGGAGTCTACACGAGTTCAGTACGGTGTGTTATAAGAAGAGAAGAGGTTACGAGTTGTACCGGTGTCTGGTGACCGTACGCGGAAGAATAGAGACTACACGTTGTATCGAGATAAGTGAAGATTTAATAAAAGAAGTGTGTTACCCGTCAAGGAGTTTCCTGCCGTCATTTCCAATACTTCACACATCAGAGAGCTATGATGCACGTCCGTGGTAAACACATTCCTGCGGAGGGAACTGGTAGGAACGTTGGGTTGCTCGGTCAATGGGCAGGGTCAACGGTGGCGTGGTGTATTCAGCAAATATGCCCGACTGTGAGGGCGGGCACGAGCCGGCGTGAGTCGGTTAAACGTTGAGTTTTATAAGGGCACCACGGGGTGACCAGCCCCTCCCCACCCAGCCCCACCCCTCCGGCCCCCCACCCAGCAAAACCCTCCCCACCCTCCCCACCCATCCCCTCCCCACCTTTCCCACCCTCCCCACCCAGCCCCTCCCCACCCAGCCCTTCCCTCCCCACCCAGCCCCTCCCCACCCAGCCCCTCCCTCCCCACCCAGCCCCTCCCCACCCTCCCCTCCCCACCCACCCAGCCCCTCCCTCCCCACCCAGCCCCTCCCCACCCACCCAGCCCCTCCCTCCCCACCCAGCCCCTCCCCTCCCATTTTTGGATGCACGACGGACGGACACAATAATACCCTGTGGGCTGATGTAACCAGGAGGTTCCTACCAGTATTATGCGGGAGTAAATCTATTGAATTCTAGATTTGAAGCTTTCGTGACTGCAAGGATTCAAATTCTTAGGTTTTTTCGGTAAAGTCACGTAGGTAAAAAATAAAAATTATTTTAAAATTAATAAAATAATTTTAATTTCAAATTTTTACCTACGTGACTTTACCTAAAAAACCTAAGAATATAAATCTATTGAACTTGTAAAAGTGTGAAGAGCGGTCATTTTTGTTGGAAGGTGCATGTGGGGTTTTAGGGGAAAGACTCAGTCACATGGTAAAAAATGGGGGAAAGCCCATCGACCTCTTTCCCACAAGTAATCAACACTCAATTCGGAATTGGCCAAATATCTCACAGCAAGGCCTGTTTGCACACCAGCTCTGCCTCTCAGTTTGGCTTTAATGGGTAAATAAATAATAACAATAGCAATGAAAAAAATCCCTCTTTGCATCTTCTTAATGGATCAAAAACTGCCTCTTGTGCCATATGCCCTTCACGGTTCGCTCAGAAACAGGGAAAGAGTGCCAGATGTGTGTGACGGGTCTGATTTGAGATGCCGCGTGCTGTGTTGGGAGGCAGTGGAGCGTACGTTCCTCTCTCTCTGCTGATGGGTAATAAAGCCGTCTGGGCAGATCACGCTTGGCACGGGGTAATAAAAGGCCAGCGCGTGGGGCCATTGGTTCGCTCACGAGCCTGCGTCGACGTTCATGGTTGGCCCCATCTGGAGTTGCACTGTAAATTTACAACCTCAGGCCTCCAGCAGACACCAGGGCCAATGGTACAGGCCCCTGTGATAATACAAATAGGGCTTTTGTTTATCGAATCCCCAGTGATTCTCGACTATGGTGCATCAGCTGTGCTGCTCTGCATTTCCTAAAGCACTGGAAGGAGAAAATACATAGCTGTTTATTTTTTTACGTTCAAAAATGAAACTTTAAGAACTGTGGTGTGTGAGCATATATGTCAAACGCCTAACCGCAAGACTCATGAGCATGCATACTGCTGGTAGGCTGATATTTTGACCTGTGGCCCTCCTTCGTTAGAGCAGCTCTTGTTGCACTGAATAAGGGTTATTCAATGAAACATGAGCCTAATACAGGATATGTTTTAGATTATAACTGAAGACTGACGTGTTACGTTGATGGAAGCGAGGTGTTACGCTTGAATTTTTCACTTCTCAAACTGTAGAGCTGCACATTGATTATGCTCACTTGTGAAAATTACTGTTATGCAATGTTCCGGCGATTAGGCCTTGATCATGACAAACTATGCCAAATGCTTTTATCCAAAACAATACCTAAAGCTGCCTTACTCAGCATCATAGATATGTGCATTTGCTGCTGTTGCATACTGATTTAACATCTGTAATTGCTGCGCTTTCCAATCAAACAAGCGCCTGGGGTCTGTCTGTGTATGAAAACAACTGCAGCAAGTGACGCCAAGCAAAAAAATCTGTCTACAGAGGCCCTCTGTAACATTCACAGCGATGCGGCCATGACCTTAGCTGGGCCACGAGAACACGACAACATCCTGTTATCAGCACTGGGACCCTGACCGAAGTGTTGTTATCGCGAGTTATGTTGGCATGGCCTTTCTTGCATTTGCCCGCCCAAACCTGTGGCGTAACGGTGACCAGCTTCCTACGGGAGAGAGTGTGATCTCCTGCGGGGTGTGGAAACAAGCGAGGCACGTGCCGAGCCGAACAGCAGTCACTGAGTGCACGTGTCGTGACATGGAATGGGTCACCATGGAGCATAGCGCGGGTTGCTGGCAGGGAAAGGGATCTGCGGTTGCAGCAGCCCTGTCTGTCAGCAGGTCACGTGATAAGCAGAGAGGGGGGTGTAGGGGAAAGGTGATAAAAAGGGGGCACGTGAAGTAAGCCCAGGAACTCACTACTAGGTTCCAGAAGGGGAGCGTGGCCGGGGGCAGAGCGAGGCCACGCCAGGAGGATAAAAGGGGACCCCGAGCGAAGGTTCTGGGCTGTTGTTTGGAGTGGAACCCATCGGGCTGCTGGAGTCTTCGTAACCGTCTTCACCTTCTCGGCGTTGTCAGTCAGGCAGTCTGCTCGCTGTCCTGACTGAAGTGTAGTTACCCCTTGTATCCTGTGAAGGCTATAATAAATAGAGTGCCTCCTACTCCGAGTGTCTCTGAGTGTATCACTACACACGTGTCAAAACGCTCAGAACTTGTACGACATCAAACAGATTATTGTAATTCGCCTGACGCTCTACTGCAATTGGCATCCAGTTGATTTTTCTCTCTCTTGAGGGAGGCGTGTGCGAGGCGAATTTCTTGTGTGTCCGCATCATCTGTGCTTGGTGTCATAAGCGGCACTACTGTGGAGCGAGCGTTGTTGTTTGCCTTGTGCTGACAACCCGTTTAATGACAAACACGTGGCATTCCAAATGAATGGTCGGACCGGCTCGGCACACTTCCGCTGGCAGAGGTGGTGGTGGGGGTGGGTGGGGAGGAATTTGTGGTGGGCGACTTTGGACTCATGACGTTGTAGATGCCCAGGTCAATCTTCATTGCCTTTTCCTGCACAAGACGCACACTGTGTCTGTCACACTTACTCTGTGGATCTGACTTTGCTTTTAAGGCATCCTCGGTGGAACGCTGGACTAAAACGGATGATGGAATCTGAGCATTGTTCACTAAATGGTGAGGTCCTTGCAGCTAATATCAAACCCTCTTTTGGAGAGATGTGTGGAATTAGGAGTAAACTTGAGTGTCCTATCGTTTTCATACAGCTTGTGGGTCACTGTTGGCTTATGGAATGATAGATACAATAAGGATTTTTTATTTATTTTATTTGGGCTTTTGTGTGCATCCAATATGTGTTTATGTTTTTTTGTTTTTTTTTCTGCATTTCTCGGTGGCAAAGGATTCCAAATCTAATTCTCAGATCATTATTCTCGGGCACAGATAGGCTTAAGCTGTGGATGTCTCCAAGGTAGTGGCTTTGCCTCAAAGTCTCTCCCGCATTAACGCCTTCCTTGTGCAGTCACTGTGACCAGCAGCGCGCCTGTACCCTGCATTCTCCATCGTCATGCAGCGCAATGTACGACTCCGAGGCAGGTTCCGCTAGGGGCTCACGCCAAGTTTATTAAGGGCTTACGCCGAACCAAAACCACCCTAGCCTATAACTCCCCAGGGGACACGGGACTGTGATCCCTACAACCCCGGCTAACTCGGCTCTCCTCCCTGCCCCGGGCTGGGACTACCCCAACCTCGGCCGGTCGGGTGGAGTAGCCTCCCCTAGCCTCGTGTGAGGATCACCTACCCCGAGTCCCCACTCCTACCCCCGACGAAAATCCCGGTTACATCCCGGGTCCCCCTTTAAATACCCCCCCCCCTCCCGGGGGCATGACGTCACCGTCCCCCAAGGTCCGCCAGACGTCACGTTCTGCGATGCCACTGACGCCACTCTCTCCAAGGGCGAGCGTGACGTGCCGTCACCCACTACTCCCCTACATATTTATGAGACCCCCCCCCCCGGTGTGCTGCGGAGGGCTCCTTCTGTGAAAGGTAGCGAAGTGACCTGGAGCAAATCAGATGGCTCTTTTACCTGAACTTGGACAGAGAAACGACGACCCGTGCGGTAGTGGGGAAAGCCTCGCAGAGGAAAGTGTCAGCAGATGCAGCGGGCGAAATGAGAGCGAACCTCGCCCCCTTGGGGTTGCTGCGTCCTCTTGGAAATGTCATTCTGACTTGACTTGATTGTTTGACCCTCGTCAATGTTGCTGCGCTTTATTGCTCTGTACGGTGAAGATGCACATAGTCAATATGTATTTTACTGGTAGGAACCTCCTGGTTACACCAGCCCACAGGGGATTATTTTGTCCGTCCGTCCATCGTGCAGGGAGGGGCTGCGTGGGGAGGGTCGGGCTGAGTGGGGAGGGTAGGGTGGGGAGGGGCTGGGTGGGGAGGGGAGGGTGGGGAGGGGCTGGGTGGGGAGGGTGGGGAGGGGCTGGGTGGGGGTGGGAGGGGTGGGGCTGGGTGGGGAGGGTGGGGAGGGTGGGGAGGGGTGGGGCTGGGTGGGGAGGGTGGGGAGGGGTGGGGCTGGGTGGGGAGGGTGGGGAGGGGTGGGGCTGGGTGGGGAGGGGTGGGGCTGGGTGGGGAGGGTGGGGAGAGGTGGGGCTGGGTGGGGAGGGTGGTAGGGGTGGGATTGGGTGGGGAGGGGCTGGTCACCCCGTGGTGCCCTTATAAAACTCAACGTTTAACCTACTCACGCCGGCTTGTGCCCGCCCTCACAGTCGGGCATATTTGCGGAATACACCACGCCGCCGTTGACCCTGGCCATTGACCGAGCAACCCAACGTCCCTACCAGCTCCCTCCACAGGAAAGTGTTTTTAAATGAACTGTTTTAATTGTCCGCTCTTACCAGTCGCGGTGTGGAGATAGAACGCAGTGTGTTGCTGCGCTGTGCGTGCACGTAATGCCTCTACCCACGTTGTAACCCCTGAGAAGTGTTTAATTAGCAGTGGAGTGCTGTGCTCAATGGTGCAGCAATGTTTAAACATTCATACGGACGTTGTGCATAACAACCCCAGTCTGTTCGTCGCAGAGCCCTTGTTCTGTTTTCTGATTGTTGGAGTGTTCTCTAATATCTGCCATACCGTTTGATCCAACGGGGGAGTTGAGGTTGTGATCACTTACTCGGTTATATCTGAAGTTGAATTTCCAGGCGTATAGTACCAGGAGGCTGGCTAGTCTCTGCAGGAAATGGTGAGGTACGCATTAGGCATGGAGTGCTGTCTCGTCACTGAGTCACTCACCCCCCATCTGAGAAGGAACTCGTCGAGTTGAATTTGCACTCCCTAAGTGAGGTCTCTGTGGTTTGCCGGCCGGCCTTGTTGCACCGTGAGTCATTTGCTTCGGATTTTGCCCACGCACCTCGAATGACACTTTTCCTGCAGGGCTTTACTGCCGACGATTCAAGCGGGAGTTATTGTATCAGCACAAATAGTACAGTTTGATGCCGCAACTAAAACTAAGGTGGCACTTATCATTGTGCAGTTTAATTGAATGAATCAAATATGTATTCCAATGTGCTAATAATTGCCTTGCCTTCAGCAATGGATGTTTTATTTCGCAAGTGCTTGTAAAAAAAAAAAAACCTATGTTTGTTTTTTGCTTTGCTAGCTGTAAACTCCAGCAGAGTTCGCAATTATTAAATTTTTTCCAATTAAAATTAAAAATATAGGTGATGCCTGTTGGCTGCTTACATTATTTAGGCACAATTGTGGTTTATGCTTAAAAACTTAACTTAGCCCCTCATTTTTCGATTTAAAGCTTTCGTGACTGCAGGGATTCATCTTCTTGGTTCTTTCGGTAAAGTCACGTAGAAGGGAAGTAATAAAATAATAAACTAAAATAATTCTCACAATTATTTTGAGAATTATTTTAGTTTATTATGTTTTATTTTTAATATTTTATTACTTCCCTTCTACGTGACTTTACCGAAAGAACCAAGAAGATTAGCCCCTCATCTTTGCAGGGTGAATAAAATAAGTGAATGAGCTCCACCTGGTCATTATTATTTGGTGGAAATTCAGCAGTGGTTGTCCTATGCAGGGACTGATCATCACCCTAGGAATGTGGAATTTCCACCACTGGCTCAGGACTAGCCAACTTATACACTAAGCTGATGTTTAAACTACATGCCAGAAGTTACACAGCTATTATATTTGAATTGTGCAATATAACCATTAAAATTAAAAGCATGCAAGATTGCTTCCTAACCCCTTGCTCCACAGAGGTTAGGGGAAGGGGCATTGAAGGGGAGGCACAGAGCTGAGTTGACCGAGCCGATGAAGCTTTGTGGTCCATGGAACGTGGGGGCCCAGACCCGAGCCCTGGCTCTTTCCTTCGCCTGCTTGTGGCCCAGCGGAGTACGGTTCCCAGGGGATGTGGAATTATGGCAAGAGAGACAGTGGGAGATTGCCACCTTATGGCTCCGTGCGGTGACTTTTTAATTTTGCCACTCTTACACCAGAGACGATGCACTGAGGGATCTTATCTTTGGGCTGTATGGTTTCCGCAAGTTTCTCGAGAATTGTCCTCTCTTTTAGGCAGCTGTCCTGGGAAATCCTTCATCAGTTGCATATCAAGACACCACTAAAGACAGGCTTCATTATGATTATGCTTATTTATCCAGGAGAGCCTCACTGAGTCTTTTTCAGGAGGGTCCTGCCAAGTTTAATGTACTTCTCCCCTTGTTCAGTATCGTGAGATGTTCTTCTCCCCATGATATCCTCATTTTTGTACCTCAGAAGTGGCAACCCCAGTGGATTCCCTGCGGCAGGGTTGCATTAGCATGGTGCAGCTGATGGCAATGCATGTCAGGAATGGGGCCTTCAGGTGGTGAGTCTGTATAAATGTATGGGTAAATCACCCCGATCTCGAAGAGGCCCTCCAACGATATGATAATGGTCCTATCTCACCGGAGCTGTCAGGACAAGTGGCAGCAGTGTCTCCCTCCAACAGGGGTCCGAAGTGCCGCTGTGCCTGATATGCCTCTTCCTGTCATCGGCTCTGCCTTCGCCCGGTGACACTGAACCTGAAGCTTATGCTAGCCTAAGCAATGGTATTGTGGTGGAGTGATGACATAGAAGCACACTGCACTACGAACTTAGCCACCTGAGTTCAATTCCCAGCCAAGGATAAAATCAGCGAAGGGTGATATCGAAACCAGTCCTGGGCTCTCACACCCCACCACCCGCACTGATCGGCATAGTGAAGTGTGGTCAAAGAACGTCCATGACCGACATGGCATGGGGTAAACTTTAATTCAGCAGTGCATTGACAGAGTTATACATGATTATTATTTTAAGTAATGGTATCTGATGCGCACTGGCGGAGAGCCAGTGGGGGGGAGGGGGGTGACACGTGGCCCCCCAATGATCCGATCGAAATCCCTAAATTCGATCGGATCATTGGGGTTTATTAGTAATACATCGGCATTTTGCGACCCCCACTGCCACTGTGTAGCATATTATTACGTGCCAGGGACTCTATGAGATGATAGGACAATAGTCTGAGTCCATAATTGGCAATAAGTAACGGAAAAGCAGTTATAAGTGACTCAGAATTGTGCGCAGTTTCGTATACAGTCCACGACTTCCCTGAAGGCATCACACCTTCAGCGAGCGCGATGTTCGCGTGCAGCCAGCGCCGCACATGCGTCGAATAAAAAGCAAGGGATAAGTCCTTACTTACTAACAACTCCTCTATCATTTTCCATTGCTGGAGGGGTTGCCTCCCCTAACTGAAAATCCTGGCTCCGCCATTGCTGATGCGTAGAGTTGTATTAATCATATAAACCAGATGCCTCCAGAATGAAATTAAAAGGATGATATTTGGACAGATTTTTTAACGAAGTTATAGGATAACCTGCATAGAATATTAGCACGGTGCGAATATCTGTCGTTTGTCATAAACATCGCAATGCATACCCTCTGCAAGGTTCCTCAAATAATGCATGCATGTAGAACTGACCTTGACAGCCTGAGTCTCGGATTACCTTTTTATCTATTGAGCACCATCACCGGGAACAATTGAACTGCTACCGGACGGAAATTCTCTCGCCTTTAGACGGACGGAGAGAAATCCGTTACTCACGGGCGCCATCGATCAGTGCAGTGATCAATGGCACTTGGAGGAACGTGGATGACTGGTGAAGGCCTCTTTAGTCTGGTAACGTCAAATATGAATATGCAGAGGAGCATCGTAATTCTTCTCCCAATTGCTTCTTTCATCTCCGTTAAATTGCACAGTGTGCCATGGTAATGTTTTGACATCACATAGCTGTTTCTGTGGGTGAGGCTGTTTGAATGGCAGGAAGCGTGACATGTGCTTTTGGAACAGGTCACGGGGCAGTCTGGTCTGGAAATTCAGGGAACCACTGAGCCACGTAAAGGCCTTGTAGTTTGATCTCCAGCAAGATGGACTTCTTTGCAGCCCACCTGCCCTGAAATGAGCTGCTGGAGATTTTACTTACTGGCGGCAACAGTGCAGTGAACGTAATCTCACCTCACATTGATGAAGAACTGGACTTTGTTATATGTCGGCGAGCGCAAGGTAAGAATAAAAAATAAATTATTTTACTTAATTTTGTCTTCAAAAAAAACAGCAGTGGGCTGTCCTTCCTGTCAAACGCAATTATGCTGTTTTGTGACAGTTCCTGGCAATCACTTAGCGGCTTGTTACAGTTAAACACACGTGCGAGCTGTGGGGACGAAGCTGTAGCTTCCAGGAATGAGCTGAACCTCTGTTTATGAACGCACAATGGCTTCTATGGTATTAAATGTAAGTTGTGTTATTTGGTGGATGTGTGCCATACAAAGAATGTGTTCATGTTAAATGGGTGTCCAGTTCGATGTTGCTTTTGTAGTATGGTTCCAGGGAGACTTGACACGTAGTTGGAGGCACACGCTTATTTATTAACACCAGCACGTAACTTGGAAGCTTACAGTAACTGAAGGGGTATCGGCCCCTTCACCCGTCTAGCTACGGAACACAACAGCCTAGCTCACCTTGGTTACGGCACCCCGAATACCCAGACCCCGCTCTTAGAAGAGCGTCGGTTCTGGGCTCTGGAGGCCATGCGCTGGCTTGCCTGGTCGGTCCTTAAAAGGACAGCGATCCCAGGGAGTTCCAGGGCCGGTCTAGCTGGTCTTCTTTCTTCACTGGTTACAGCTTAACACTAGACCCAGAGCCCTTCGGCTCACCGCCTTAAATAGCCATCTCCCCCCGAGGGGAGGGGCTGTGGGGGATCCCAGCGTACGGCGAGGACGTCGCTGCGAGCACCTGCTCCGCGTACCGACGTAGCCATGCCCATTGTGTTTGTTTGCCACCCGCGGCAAGTCTAAATCAGGCCGTCTACAACGGCTACAACGGCTCTACATCACCCCCCCCTGTACAGCTCGCAGCCGTCCCGGCTGCAACAAAATAGCAATTAAGATGCATCCCCCCCTTTGAACCCGTGTGTGCCTCACAAATGTTTAACAACAACAACAACAACAAGAACAAACCAACACGACGCCCCCGACCGAATAAATACCCCATCCCGTAAAAACAACATATATACAAGAACCGAGGGCGGTCGCTCGCAAGGGTCGCGTTGGCGGCCGGCCTCACAAAAGTCTACGCGTTCTGGCGCGCGTCCTTGCAGCGGGGCCGTCACAAGGGACCCCTCTGGTTTGGCCAGTGGCGGTTGTTAGCAGTCCGGGTGTGAGGGTGTCCGGCTCCGCTGCAGAGCGACCCCCGACCCCCCCCCGGGAGGGGTTGGCGGTCGTGAGCGTGTCACTCCTGGTGCGCCTGGAGGTGGAACAGACGGTGTTAAGTCAGATGACAGCAGAGAAGTCGTACTCCGGGAGTCGGTGGACCCCTCACATGATTGGCCACGCGTGTGTGAAGTAGGAACATGGGGTGCAACGAACGGTTTTAACCTGGAGGGGTGCACAAACCACCGACGTTTCCCCCATCGGATACGCACACATTGTGGGCACAAAACCTGCACCACCTCCACGGGCCCCCGCCACGGCCGCACCAGTTTAGACGAGGTTGCTAGCGGGACTTGGGGACAGTGCAACCATGCCTGGTCACCCGGCTTCCACTGAAGCACGTGCACCCGAGCCAGCTTGAGCCTCTCATTTGCCTTCTGGCGGAGTTCAGAGTTCTGCATGGCCGCCTCCCGCGCCTCTGTCAATTTAGCAACGTTGAATTTCACATGTTCGGCCAATTTGGATTTACTATGCGGCGTGGAGATCCGCAGCTGAGTTGGAACAGGTGGGTTAGGCTCGCGGCCATACATTAGGAAAAAGGGCGAAAACCCGGTCGCCGCATGGGGAGCCATCCTGTATGCTGCCAAACACCCAGGATATGAAGGTCCCAATCGGTCTGGGATTCAGACACCTGCTGGGACAGCATGGACGTGATGGTCCGATGCAGCCGCTCCACCATTCCGTCCGTTTGCGGATGATATGGGGAGGTACGAATCTTTTTCGTTCCCAGGAGCTCGCACACCTCGTGGAGAAGCTTCCCCAAAAAATGTTTACCCTGATCGGTCAGCAGCCGCTCCGGAGCACCTTTGTCGAGGACATAGCCCTGGACAAAGGCCTCCACGACGGCTGCTGCTGACTGATTGGCGAGGGCCCAGGCCATAGGCCATCTCGTAAAATATTCTACCCCGGTTAACAGGTATCTATTCCCCCTAGGCGTAGCGGGGAATGGGCCCAGAATATCTAGTGCGACGAGCTCGTTAACTCGGGAAACTTTTACGGACTGTAAGGGTGGGTTAGACCCCTTGGCTGGTGGCTTTCTTTGCGCGCACTGGGTGCATGACCCCAACAGGTCCTCCACATCCCTTGCCATGCCCGGCCATGAAAAATCTAGTTGGAGTGTGGCAAGGGTTTTGTGGGTCCCTAAGTGGAGGAGTCGCTCGTGCGCAGCCCACACGACCCTCCCCCGCAACGCAGAAGGCACCACCAGCCGGTGTCGACGGGATTTGCCATCCCAGTGCATGAGAAGGCCCTGGACCAACCCCCAGGAGTCGACATTTTCACCCCCCCGCACAATTCCCCCGATGCGACGGCGCAAAGCGAGGAGGGAGGTGTCCTCCATTTGGAGGCGCCCCCACTCCGCAACCGACAACCCCAGCAAGGAATCCCTCCCTTCTTGCTCGATAGGACCGGCAACGGAAGGCGCATCGGTGGTGGCTGCTAAAACCGAATTAGAGCTGACATTCGGAGGTCTGCAACGCCCCGAACCCAGAAGGCAAGCGCACTCAGAGGTGGGTGGTAACCGGGACAGAGCGTCCGCGTTGGTGTGGCGAGTGCCCTTACGATAGGTAGTCGCAAAATCGAAATCCTGAAGGATTTCCAACCATCGAGACAATTGTCCCGATGGCTGTTGAACCCGCAAAGCATACTGCAGCGCCGCATGATCTGTGCGGACGGTGAAACGCCGACCGTACAGATATGGGCGGTATTGTTAAATGAAGTACACGATTGCCAATAGTTCCCTACAGGTAACGCAGTATCTTTGTTCCGCCGGAGACAACACCCGACTGCCGTACGCAACCACATGTTCCACGCCCCCAATAACCTGGGAGAGAACGTCCCTGATGCCCGTGTTGCTTGCGTCTGTATCGAGCAAGAAGGGTTTTGTAAAATCGGGTAACTCAATGGCGGAGCCCCGACTAGGGCGTCCCGGAGCGAGTGAAAAGCAGCGTCTTCCTCCTTACCCCAATGAAATTTGACCCCCTTAGCTGTCAAGGCATGTAAGGGTTTTGCAATGGTAGCGAAATCAGCGACAAACCGGCGGTAGTATGATGCGAATCCGATGAAACTCCTGACCTCACCCACCGAGGCCAAACATGCCTATATATTTTGTTATAACCATCTGCAGAATGTCATAAACATATCAAACCAATGCGTTTGTATGTAAATAACAAGCAATGGAACCCATGTTGTGGTCAGTGGTTGACTCGCCCCATCTACTTCTACGGTCAAGTTATGGGAAGCAGGCAGTGGTTGTCCCATGTGATGTAACTAGGGGCGGGCGGGGGCTCGTGTTGGGGTGGGGAGCTCAGGGCAAAGTGACCACATCACGTGGACTGGAGCGTGCGATTACCCACCAGCTGCTGTCTTGCACAATTCACGGGGAAATCTGAGCACAAGATGAATAAAGTTAAAAGAAGCCAGAGCTAAATGGCTGCCAGCTTGGGGGAGGGGCTGCGATTTGACCTCTGTGACGTAGTCAGCGAGGGCATTGAACTCTGGCTCACCCATGTGACCCCTGCTCTGCCATCGCATCCATCACACACTCCTGCTGCTGGGGCTGCTTCCTCCGCTTTTATGGCAGCTGAGTGTTTACGACTTCAGAATCCGAGATGTTGCAACTTAAAGGTTGAATAATCTCTATGATATTTTGTGAATACATACAAAAAGCAGATAAACTAAACTATATTATTATTATGTACCAGGTAAAGCCCACTGAGCGATGATCTCTTTTCCAGAGATGAACTGGCCACACATGATAGCTCATCGAAGTGGCTTATCATATGGTGGAATTTATAGGAGCCAAATAATCTAAATTCGTGTTTCTCAATGTTGAGGGCAAAACCGGAGCACCCATATAAAAATCCACGTGACCACGGAGAGAGACCACGTGAACTCCAAATATAACGTCCTTTATTTCGAGTGTGCAACACAAGCAACAGGCGAGGCGGTGGACATCTACCACCGTGGCACCCAAAAAAACGATTTAATGGAATTTGCCATTTATTAAGTGCTGTTGCTAGTCGGCGGCGTTTAATAGGCACAGGGAAACGCTTGTTTGTGGTGCCCGAGGGTGCGTGTTATTTTTTATACACTCTACACTTAAATGTTTACCACTTACGTTACAATAGACGAGCAAGTCGTGTAATAAAACCCACACATGCAATGGTGACCTCGTTGTTGTCTATAGCTGGTGTACCTTTTCGTCAAAGAGGGCAGCTTCCTCTGCCGTGAAAGCGCCGACACTGTCAGTGCGGGTGTTTAGCAGCTTGCGGCAGGGCGGTGGTGCACTGCTGTCCTGATTTAGAGATGGCAGATGGGCCCAGCTGGGGCCATTTGAAAGCCCGAATCTTCCAACCAACTTGGGAGTTTAAAATAAGGTGCGCAAACGCTGCAGATGCTGGATAGCGATTAAATATTGATGGGGGGGTGGGGGGGAGAGATACTCAGTTTGTCTCGTCTGGGAATTGGAGGAAGATCCAGGATGTGTATGGGAGCTGCTCACACTTGAGTTGCAGCGATTTTCGGGTTGACATTAGCCTGCGTGTGCACGCGTGTCAGTTACGTGGTGCGGGGGCGCAGTGGTTAGCACGCATGACTATGAAGTCGGCAGCTTGAGTTTTATTCCTGGCCAATGCTCACATCAGTGGTGACGATCTGAACCTGGCCTGTGCCGTCCCTTGGTCAATGCAGCCTTAAATAAGTACTTGGTGCGCAGCGCTGACCTTCATAAATGCTTGCTCATAGCATACGCCCTAATATTCTGTAGGGCTATAGCAGGGGGGGGGTCTTTGTGTTTTTTTGTACGAGCGTGTGTACATCAAAGCGTGTGTCCGTGTGCATCAGTGGGCATTTAGATGCCTAAAAGAGGTGGTGGGGAGGGGGGTTACCAAGGCAATCGGATCATTTAGCGGCGTTTCAAATTGAACAGCGAGGGCTTCCACAGCGAGAAGTTACCCGACGTGCGTCGAAGCTCACAGACTGTCTGCCACTCCTGCATATTTTTATCGGTTTTTTTTTGTGGACGGCTCATCGCCACCCACCCACCCCACCCACCACCCCTCATCGAGACAAATCGGCTCACAGCCACGCAGGTACCGGCTGGGAATTGGTCACAAAGCGCGCGGCTGCCCGGAGGCTGCGCCGTGCTGCCCAGTCACAATTGTGGGTACAGGCACTATTATGTAATCGGCATCCAATCCTAAGAGGTAATACCATTTGGGCCAAAGGTGACGGGCGGTGATCGGGAAGGATGCTTCGGGACCCATCGGGAAGGTTTCACGAGGGGGCGTGGTTAGGGGCGGAGCCTAACTCCACCGGGGTGAATATAAGCAGGGGCAGGACTCGTGGTTGGTGTGGTGGGGGGGGAGCCTTGGGTCCGGACTGCGTCGCTCTGCTCGTCAATTCCTCTCTGCGCCACCGACCACGTGGCGGCTTCTCCAGCGAGGCTCTCCGACGCGCCGCAAGCCAACGGCGAGTCCGGGGGGAGCGGAGCGAACCTCGCTGGTGGACCGGAGAGAGAGAGAGAGACGCTCGTCTGCGGTGTTGTGCAAGGGAAACTACCCGGAGACCAAAGGGGCGGAGCTGTGCAGTAACCACAGTTAATAAATAAGCACGCTGCTGACCAAAGATTGTCGTGGAAGTCGTTTATTACAATTGTGTACAGCGCAATGTCCCACTGCCACCGTCTCGCAGCTCTCGCTAGGCTGGCATTGCTTGTATATCCACACATCATTGATTGGACCCACCATTTGGAAATGCAGTCTCAAGGCAGTTTTAATAGCGGGCAGGTACAGTGTTCATATTCTTGGTTCTTTGGGTAAAGTCACGCAGAAGGGAAATAATAAAATAAAAATAAAACGATTACATTCTCACAACGCAATCAGCCGTCTTCGGGTGAATAACAGGGCTATCGGAAAGACAGCGTCCTAAAAAAAAGGTACAGTGTTTTACTAATTTGTATTTGAGCATGGGATTGGCTGGTGGGTTTAAGTCTCAGTTCAGGCATTTCTCGATTCCCCCCCCCCACACACCTTTGTTCCCCCGCTCCTGTCTAAAAATTGAAAGCACGGCACCCACTGTTGTTGCTGCAACAATGAGCATTGGCATTGCACTGATGGATTCAATGTGTAAAGGGGATCCAACACGAGATTGCAGGGGTCTTGTCCTTTATTCCTTTTCTTACATTCACACCTGTCCCCAGCCGTCCCAATCTCGTTCCCGCCAAAGGCCCCTTCTTCCCGCCCATTCTCTCCTTATATCTCCTTGATCACCCCTCCCACTAACCCATCTATTGGTGGGAATCCTTCCCCTGACACCCCTACATCACCCCCCCCCCCCCCCCCCCGGAGAAAAAATAACCGTCCTCGGTTCTGCCTCCCCCATGGACCATTTAAGTCTCCCCATGCCTCCCACCACTGACAGTGACGACAGCCCTTACCCCCCCCACAACCATACAATGCAATATAACACAACGAATCAATTGCGCGGCCTGCCCAGGTCTCCAGCCAGCATCCCGTAACAGCCCGGACATCCACAGGCAGCAGATGACCGTGGCGGCCCCCTCCTTCGAAGGCCCTTTCGTCGCGGTCCCTGGTTCGGTGGTGCCGGTGTCGCCTTGCCTGGCGCCGCTGTCTCTCCGGCCCCCGCTCGTGCCGCCGCTCCGTCAGGCCTCACATGGGGTGCTGTAGGTGACAAGGGAACACAGGGCACCGAACCCCCTGCCGGTCGGCGCGTGGTGGTCGGCGACCTTGGCCTGGGTAGGGATGATGATGATGTTGGCAGTGATGTTGGTGGTGATGTTGGTGAAGATGACGGTGGAGAGATGTATGGCTTAAGGCGGGTGGGGTGTACAAACCATCGCCGCTTACCCAGTTGGACCTGGACGCACTGCGGTGCGTCCAGGTCCAACTGGACGTACACGGCTGGCGGCCGTGTACGTCCATAACCAATTGTTGACGCAGCGACTCCGGAACTACCAGGCATCGCCGGCGCCCTGTCGGGTCCCATCGCATGAGGAGATCCTCCCATACGATGTACTCCTCCCCCCCTGCCTCTGCTGAGGCGCGTAGTGTTCGCAGTGGGGCTTCCTCCAGCTGTAGCCGTCTCCAATCGTCCAAGGTCAGCCCCAGGTCGTGGTCGGTCAGCTGGACCTCACCCTGTGCGCCCTCCGCCGTGCGTACGGGAGCGATGACCGTCCCCTCCGGCCTCGCCTCCTTGCAGCGTGCCCCGCCTGTGGTGCATGCACAAGGGCCCTGGGGCGCCAGTCGGGACAATGCGTCTGCGTTGGCATGTCTGGTCCCTTTGCGATGCACTACTTGGTACCTGTACTCCTGCAGGCGCTCTATCCATCTGGCCAGCTGGCCCGAAGGCTGGTCGATGCGGAGCGAATACTGCAAGGCCGCGTGGTCAGTGCGGACCGTAAATTTGCGACCATACAGGTAGGGTCGGAATTGCTGCACAAAGTGAACGACTGCCAGGAGTTCCCTACGTGTGACGCAGTAGCGCTGCTCCGCTGATGAAAGCACGCGACTACCATAGGCAATAACCACCTCCCGACCCTGCTGGACTTGCGACAAAACACTGCCGATGCCCACGTCGCTGGCGTCCGTGTCCAGGATAAAGGGGAGGCCAAAATCCGGAAAGGCCAATGGTGGTGCATCTGTCAGACGTGAGCGCAGCTGCTGGAATGCCTCTTCCTCCAGAGGGCCCCAATAAAACCTCTGGTTCTTCGCCGTCAACACGTGCAAGGGCTTGGCAATGGTTGCGAAGTTGGGCACAAACCGGCGGTAGTAAGAAACGAAACCCACAAACCGGCGTACCTCCGGAACCGTTGTGGGAACAGCCCAGGCCCTCACGCAGGCCGTCTTTTCCGGGTCTGTAGCCACTCCAGACTCACTGATGACGTGGCCCAAGTAGTGTACCGACGACTGCATAAGGTGGCACTTCGACGGCTTGAGCTTCAAGTTCGCGTTCCGGAACCGCAGGAACACCTGACATAATCGGTCAATGTGTTCCTCGAATGATCGGCTGAAAACAATGACGTCATCCAGGTAGATGAGGCACGTTTCCCATTGGAGGCCTGCTAAGGCCAACTCCATTATGCGTTGGAACGTTGCCGGCGCAGTCTGGAGGCCCATAGGCAGGCAGTTGAACTCGAACAGGCCCTATGGTGTCCGGAACGCTGTTTTAGGCCGGGAGTCCGCGTCTAGTGGGACCTGCCAGAATCCGGACAATAAATCCAGCGTACTGAAAAATTTTGCTCCCGCCAGTGCATCCAATGAGTCGTCGATACGTGGTAGGGGATATGCGGTCGGCCAGCGTGACGGCATTGAGGCGTCGGAAGTCCACACAGAATCTCAGTGACCCATCTGACTTCTTGACTAGGACCACCGGTGCCCCCCAGGGACTCGAGGATGGAGAAATGATGTCGGCCCGCAGCATCTCCTGCACCGCTTGTTGAATGTGCCCTTTTTCCATTGGGCTCATTCTATATGTGTTTTGGCGCAGGGGTGCGGCATTTCCCGTGTTGATGTGGTGCTGTGACAGATTTGTGCGCCCTAGGTCGAACGGTCCCCGGCTGAACACGTCCGAGAACTCCTGCAATAATGAGTGCAGCTGCTGTTTCTGGTCGGGCGGCAATCCCGGCTCAGGCCCCGCCAGCTGGTCCATCCACGATTTGGCCCCTCTGTCCTCGGACTGGCTGATGCTGCCTACAAGCTCGGGCTCTGTCCCTGGGGCTCCTAGTGACAAGGGACTAACGTGGGCCAGAACTGTTCCCTCCTGCACCATCGTTGTTCTATCGGAGGTGTTCAGCACCTGAATGAACAGATGCTGGTTCCTCTGTACAATAGTTTCGGCTCCCACCAGCGCATGGCGATCCATGGCCGCTGACGCCGGAGACACCAGGATGGGTGAGTCTGGTCGGGCTGTCACGAGGGGGGACCGATTTTGCAGCGGAACCAGCATCTGGGCTGCCGGGGGAATGGAGACAGAATTACTGACCAGAGCCTGCACGTAGGGTACACCCCGGCTGGCCCCCTCCGCCTTTAGGAAATGGAGATGCGTTCCCTGGACTTCCACCCGCCCATTGGCCAGATCGATTTTCATTGGCATCCGCCTCAGAAAGTCCGTCCCCAACAGGCAGGGTACGGGCAACGTTGCGGAGACAAGGATGGGTCCTGCTACCGAAAGCTGCCCAATCTGTATCGCGGCTTCAACCTGGCCAGGAAGCCCATGCTGCCTCCATTTGCTGCAATGAACGTTGTCTTGACGGGGACTAAAGGTCGGATTTTATCCGGCAGCATCTCGTGCATGGTGCTCGAGATGATCGTGGCTGATGCCCCCGTATCCACCAAGATACGTGCCGACACTCCCGCGATTTCACCGACCAGGACCGAGGTTCCTGACGTGGCCGCTACCACCCGCCTTGCCAGCTTCCTCCATTGTGTGGCTGAGTCCGGCCACTGACCAGGCGGCGTCTCGTTATCCTGTGGTGCATGGTGAAATTATGGGGGATGGATGTGGATGGACTGAAGATGGGGTTCCTCCCTTTGGAGTGCGTCGCAGCAGGGTGCACGCGCCCTTGTTACATAGTGTGGGCTTACCCCTGGGTTGCGGGCTGGGCTCTCTATGTGGTGCAAATTGCCCCCCCTTGGTGACGTAGGATGGGCCCCCCTTGTGGTGTGGGGGGGCCCCCCCATTGTAGGGGGCGGTGGGGACTGGGGGGTGGGCCTTCTTGTGAGCCCCTCCCTTCTCTCCTCCCTTTCCTTTGTCACGGGGGCGTGGTCCCCCTGGTTCCGTCTCGCTCTGCCGCAAAGCGGTGGCGAGGCGGGCCGTGGAACTGCTCCAGGACGCAATGTCAATCGTGTGGGCTGCCTCCGCCCCCGGCCCGTTGCACCTGGCAACTCGCCGGCATCCCAGGTAACCGGTGACGTCACGCCCGCCGGCGACGTCACGCCCGCCCGCGAACCCACGCCCGCCCGCGACGTCACGCCCGCCCGCGAAACCCCGCCCACCCGCAACGTCACGCCCGCCCGCGACGCCACGCCCGGCATCGACGTCACTTCCGCCCGCGACGTCACTTCCGCCCGCGACGTCACCTCTGCCCGCGACGTCACCTCCGCCCGCGACGTCACCTCTGCCCGCGACGTCACCTCCGCCCGCGACGTCACCTCCGCCCGCGACGTCACCTCCGCCCGCGACGTCACCTCCGCCCGCGACGTCACCTCCGCCCGCGACGTCACGTCCGCCCGCGACGTCACCTCCGCCCGCGACGTCACCTCCGCCCGCGACGTCCCTCCCGGCCTCGGCGCGACTCCCGGCGCGGTCCCCGGCCTCGGCGCGATCCCCGACGCGGTCCCCCGCCCCGGCGCGATTCCCGGCGCGGTCCACGGCCCCGGCGCAATTCCCGGCGCGATCCGCGACACCACTTTCGGCCGCGACGTCACTTCCGGATGCAACGTCACGTCCGTTCGCGACGCCACTCCGGGTCGCGACGCCACTTCTGGTCGCGATGCAATCACAGGCCCCGGCGCTATCCCCTTCCCCTGACCAGGACAGTGGGGACCGGGAAACGACACCACCGGCGCCCACCCCGAGGAGACTCCAGGTGAGTTCGCGGCGTCGGGATTGTAATTACTCGGCCCGACCGAGAGGCCGGCTGGGATGGCGTCACTTGCCTGGATCCTGTCGGCGTTCGGCCCCGGCGGGTTCCAGGTGACGTTGGCGGCCTCCGGCTCCGTGCGGCACCCCCTCGCCACATGCCCCTCTCGACCACAATGGTGGCAGACCCACGGGGCGTTCCGTCGGGGGGGCTCGGCGCGATGTTGTAGAGGCGGCTGCCAGCGACGCGGCGGCTGGTCGCGTCCCTGGTCCCTCTGCTCCGCCAGTCCCCGGATCGCCGCGTACACCTCCCGCAGCGATGGCTCCATCTCAGACGTCGGCGGTCCGTTCCCAGCTGCCCCACAGGCAGCCTGTGGCGACGGTGCAGGTTCGGCGGTTAGTGTCGCTGGACCCAGTAGCGCCGCGGCAACGGCTCGGCTGTTCCCCCCCGCCGCGCCAGCCACCGGGCCCACAGGTGGCGCCCGGCCCATGACCTGCTCATGGGCTTGGATGGTCCGGGCAGCCCACAGCGAGGTGCGTTCCTCCGGCGTCACCACGGGCATTACAACGCCGGCGCGGCAAGCGTAGGCGATGAGGTGCTCGACCACGAGGTCCTCGAGCGCTTCTTCAGCCAGGCGAGGGAAAGCTCTCCTCGCCAACACGAGCAGCGCACCCCTGTAGGCTAAAGGGGATTCTTTAGCCCCTCGCTGGCGATCCTGGAACCGTTTAAAGGCTCCTTCCGCCGGGCAATAGATCTCCCCCAAAGCCTCGTAGGCCGCCTGTAGCGTGGACTTGCTGTGCGAGGGAAGGGAGGTGTAAGAGGAGAGTGCTTCTTTGCCCAGAACGGATGGCAGCGCTCGTAGTGCCTCTTCGTCTGTCCACTCGAGAGCGTGGAAGGCAGCCTCGAATCGGCGGACAAACCCCTCCCAATCTTCTTCCTCAGCCACAAACTTGTCGACGGGCCCCAGCCGACGCGGCCGTCCGGCCACCTGCTCTCCGTGTTGGGTGTTTAGCCCTGGGGGTTTGGCGGGAGCGGCGGCGGCTGGCGTGACGAGGTTGGTTGCGGCTCCTGCCCGGCCGGCTGGTCGGCCTCCGGGTCCCGTGGCCTCTCCTCCCGTAGTACGCGTGGGGGTGGGGGTCCAGGTGCCGGCGGGCCCCCCATAGGGAGCCTCTGCAATAGCTCCTGGAGCGCCCTCTCCACGCGGGCCATGCGGTCCTCCATGCGATCCTCCAGGCGATCCGGGCCCCCTTCTGCTGCTTCTGACAGCAGGCCCCCTTGTTGCCCAGGATGGGAAGGATCCCCGGCCCCTGCTTCCTCCTCCCTCGGCTCCCTCCCACGAGGATTCTTCTTTGTAGCCATTAAGATCCCACCGCTGCCACCAAATGTAAAGGGGAGCCGACACGAGATTGCAGGGGTCTTGTCCTTTATTCCTTTTCTTACATTCACACCTGTCCCCTGCCGTCCCAATCTCGTTCCCGCCAAAGGCCCCTTCTTCCCGCCCGTTCTCTCCTTATATCTCCTCGATCACCCCTCCCACTAACCCATCTATTGGTGGGAATCCTTCCCCTGACACCCCTACAAATGCATTGGGGTTCAAGATGTTTTGATAATGGGGGCAAAAATATGTACAATAGGTACAAATGTGTTTCTGTTCTTTTTCGGAACTCGTATAATGTGCTTATGGTGAACGTACAATGTTATCTTAGATTCTCGATGTCCCATGGTCAATATTTATTGTCCTTGGCCCCTCCAAACAAACCACGTTTCTACGTGTTGCTGAATGTGTGCATTCACCTACACATGTAAAGGTAGCCCGGAATGTATAAAAAACAAGGCTGTAGCCATGGAGTCAACATTGGGGGGGACCAAATCTTCCAGGATGTCTGGGGGTCCCAACCCAGAAAAATATATACATTTTAAATCTCATTTCCTGCCTAAAATATTAAAAAATTCACTAACACATGATGGACTTTTAGTTTTTTTTACAAAAATGTCTAATAGTGTATTGTATTACATTGCTCTGTTTTAACTTTTTTTTTACCATTCCTTGTTTCATTGTATGTAATGGCAGAGATTAGGGATGAATAAAGTACAACCATAACCACAATCATATAAACAGAAATCCATGCATTGATTTATACGAAGACAAGTCCAGATATTGTGGCCAAGGTTTAGCAAATTGTTGTTTTTATTTACATAGCATAGCGAGAATTTTTTTATAGCATAATATTGGGGGGGAACATTTTCAGCATATTTGAATATTGTGGGGGATGTGGGATGTGTGTCCCCCCCCCCCAATATATTATAATTACGGCCTTGATAAAAAAAAAATCTCCAACTAAAATGTACATTTACGTAAAAAAATAAACACCAAATATATAAAGAAATGTAGTTCACTTTAAAACATTTGAGTGTATAATGGGGAAAAAACCCTCAATTACCGACACACTTTACGATTCTATGATTTACACAGGCTGCGCACTTGCCAAGAGAACAGGTTTAAAGTCCCTAAATCCCCTCCCCCAGGGGCTCTAACTGCAGGCTGGCGATGGCGTTGGGGTGCGGCCGAGTGTGTCTGTGTGTGTGACGGGCCGTGTGTGTCTGTGTGTGGCGACTCAAATGGCGAGGTGGGCGCAGAGACATGGTGTGCATTTACATGTCACACGCCCCCGCTAGGGGACATCCATTTAGTACGTACGCATGGAGGGGGCTTAACCCAAATACGTACGCTTGCGTATGGGGGGGTCTACTGACAATGTACGTACGTATTCTTAGGTTTTTTCGGTAAAGTCACGTAGGTAAAAATTTTTATTTAATAAATAAATTACACTATGGGAACCTCATTTGCCAGTAAAAATATGTTAATTGGTTCTTTACCCTTCTATCAGATAGAAGGGTAAAGAACCAATTATCAAATAAATTACAAAATAAAAATCACGACGTTTCGGAGGCAACACAAGCTTCCGTCTTCAGGTGGGAAGCTTGTTTTGCCTCCGAAACGTGATTTTTTATTTTTTATTTTACTTTTATTAATTTAAAATTTTTACCTACGTGACTTTACCGAAAAAACCTAAGAATATGAATCCTTGCAGTCACGAAAGCTTCAAATCTAGAAAGTATGTACGCATAGGATACGGGCGGGGGGATTGAAGCCTCGATAAAAATGTCTACATTGCCCTTCAAATGAGTTAGATCGTCCGGCGGTGGACTATCTGTTTGCTTAAACACGTCAATATTATTAATCCTTGATCGTTTCTGCGTGGATTAAATATCGGCCGTTCTATAGGATTCGGGGGGGGGGGGTGCGTCAGGCGCACGTATGCAGGTGGGGAGGGGGGGAGGGGTCAAGTTTTGACATTTTTGTGTACCTACTCAATGGATGGCCCTCTACTTCGCTGCCTGCCATTATGGACCATGCCAAACATACTGAGGTCAGGCTGCCATTGTAAATGGTGCCTGCATATTTCTTTGTTCTGCACTCGTGGGTAAGTATTTGCTGTCCATGTAGTAGTAGAAGCCCCTTATTAATGTTGAGCTTAAAACACAGAGACGAGGAGTTTCTTATGAAAAGAAGACCTGGGATCAAGTAACAAACAAGCAAGCCAATTTGTGCTGGTAAGATATGATGGTGGCTTTTTAATTATCCAGGAATGTACCCTCGTATTTGTCAACACAGTTAAATCTTTGTTTATACTTAACTCGTACCATCTAAGTAAACTGGGTGTTCAATCGTAATAACAATACAGACATAGCATCATTCATCTTCATGACATAGGGGTGTAAAACCCCATACTACTGGTAGGAACCTCCTGGTTACACCAGCCCACAGGGGATTATTGTGTCCGTCCGTCGTGCAGGGAGGGGCTGGGTGGGAGGGAGTGGCTGGGTGGGGAGGGACCGGGTGGGGAGGGTGGGGAGGGGCTGGGTGGGGAGGGAGGGGCTGGGTGGGGGGTGGGAGGGGTGGGGCTGGGTGGGGAGGGGTTGCTCACCCCGTGGTGCCCTTATAAAACTCAACGTTTAACCTACTCACGCCGGCTTGTGCCCGCCCTCACAGTCGGGCATATTTGCGGAATACACCACGCCGCCGTTGGCCCTGGCCGTTGACCGAGCAACCCAACGTTCCTACCAGCTCCCTCCGCAGGAGGAATGTGTTTCCATGGTAGAGGCCAGTTTCACCATCAGTGTGACCACTGTTGACTTCCCAGAAAAAAGTTCTCATTTTATGGATCCCTGATGTATGATAGATTAAGTCGACCCACAACCAGGAGTTGAACTTGGGGATACATTCCGTTGATGAGTTGATCAATCTCTCAAACACTGCTACCCAGAGCCATACGCACCCAAAACATTCATTGTCCTACTCTCTGATTTGTCGTACTCGCAAATGTAACCTGTGTGTCACTATAGTACAACCCCACACTGAACTCTTCCTAATTATACTGATTAAAAAAATATATAATTGAATTCTTATCGGACCCAATCCTGTATAAAGTGTCGTCTCCAACTCTTATCCACTTTACCCCCTGGCCTCTATGTGATGTGAGGAAGGGCCATTTCCTGAAATGTCACCTATTATATAATTTTCTTTTTATGGCAGTGTTAATGATGAATGTGTTGACTTTTTTTGTTAATTTCTGAGGCTTATCCAAATAAAATAAAATATTTGTATAAATTTCCTTTCATCAGAGAATGTAACTTCTTTTGGCTCTGAACGCATTTCCCTTGCACGAGACAGGCAGTACGAAAGCGAAGATGGCCATCTCTGCTGCTTTTAATTGAAATATAACCACAGGTTACCACTCCTTGGCGGCCATAGAGATATGCTCGGAGTTAAGGTCAAGCCCATGTAAGGGTATTCGGCGCATTGTGAATGGGGCACGTCGAGGTGAATGGGCAACTGAGATGACCCCAATCCATAGGGGAGAGGGGGTGGGGTGCTAACAAAGGTGTCCCCAAACAGATCTGGAGGGAGTGCTCTCAAGAGCAGCCATTTGGCCCTCAACACAGATCTGGAGGGAGTGTTCTAAAGAGCAGCCAGGGAATTAAAGTGGCCCTCAACACAGATCTGGAGGGAGGGCTATCAGGAGTCACGTGTGATAACGTCGAGGTAGCAAAAAAAGAATGTCACAGCTGTCCCTGGGCTATTGAGAGTTCTCCATTGAGTGTGCACAGGTATTATCCAGGTATGAACAAACATGCTTAAAGAGGAATTGGCTACACATCCGAAGCAGGATAATACATGTTTACACTGAGATGCTCGTTTTCCTTTGACCTTTGAACCAGACACCCATACGGGTGCTAAAACCAATATTTTGCCTATTTTTACCATAAGCTGCTACCCATTCCCTGCTCACCCAACTCGCTGACCATTTGCAGTGCTTACAGTGGGTGTTTGTATTTTTTGCAATTGGAATACCTCCAGCATGTTGCATATTTTGGCATAATCTCCATCTAAGTTGAGCGGTGGCGGTTATACGCGTCTGTAATGTGGCACTGTGGAGGTGAGTGTTGGTGAATCACGCACATGTTGTGGAACTCCTCGTGGGTGTCGAGGAAGTACCGTACCCTGACTTGCTAGGAGAAGGCAGGACAACAAATTCATAATCAACGTTTTTGGGTTTAGATCACGTTATTTATAAATGTGTCGTAACCCTCCACCACCCGACACGGCCAATCAGTAAACATGTGTCACGTTGACAAAAGACAAATAGTTCACTGCTTTAGCCCACCGGTGTGTTAAAGCGTGAAACCACAACATTTATAATTTGAGTACGACGTTTCGCTGGTAATTGCATCCAGCATCATCGGGCAATTCGCCAGAATGGTGAGGCTCTGCTTTGTCTCCCGTTCTTATATAGAGCAGCAGCAGGGTGACGTCATCATTAACTCATTAACTCATCAGGTGCAACGATTTGAGGGGGGGGGGGTTATTGTAATTATATACTAGATTAGTAATCAGGCAGTTGTTACGATGCGAGTTGTAGATTAGTAATGGGCAGGACAACAAATGTTGACTCCACGTGGTCCATCTGTATGGGACAAGGTGTGGATTTTCTCTCGGTGCTCCAGTTTCCACCCAATTCTAGATTTGAAGCTTTCGTGACTGCAAGGATTCTTACTCTTAGTTCTTTCGGCAAAGTCACGTAGGTAAAAAATGAAATAAAAAATAATAAAATAAAACAATGAAAATCACGACTTTTCGGAGGCAACACAAGTCTCCGTCATCAAGTGAGGGAGGGATTCAAGATGAATCCCTCCCTCACTTGATGCAGCTAATCTGGCTGTGACGGTCCCACCTGATGACGGAGACTTGTGTTGCCTCCGAAACGTCGTGATTTTCATTGTTTTATTTTATTATTTTTTATTTCATTTTTTACCTACGTGACTTTACCGAAAGAACTAAGAGTATTTCCACCCAATGTAAACACTCATTAATCGGCTTACAACACCATATATACAGAAAATCGTAGAGCTTGGGCAATTGTTGGCACAGGCTCACCACCTGACTGCCTTCTCACTTGTCTGTGGTTTCCTCGTACCCAGAGGCGTAGCTAGGGGGGGGCAGGGGGGTACATATGTCCCCGGGCGCCAAGGTAAAGGGGCGCCAAAATGAGGCTTACAACGTTACATTATAACTTATTGCTGCGGGCGCGGCAGCCTGAAACTACTGCACACATCTACACCTCGACCTAAAAGTTTATATATCCCGCCACACACAGCCTACATGTCATGTAATTACGCGCGCCTATTAAGAACTTACATGGAAGAACGTCCCAAACAACAGACAGGCGCAGTCTTTCAGCCTTAATCACTGACCTGTTTTCTGGTGGTGGAAACTACGACGGCCTGAAACACGCTGGAGTGCAGATCAGAAGCTGTTAAAGCTATCTATGAAGGACTGGATGAACTAGTAGGGCTGGTAGACAAATAATCGGAGGATATAACTATGACGCCTGAAACCAGAAGTGATGCAGAACAGTTACAGGAATGCGTATAAAATTTTAACTTCATAGTTTTATTACTTTTCTGGAATGTCATTCTTGGAAAAATGTATCGTGTTCAGAAGCGCTTACAGGATCCTACTATGAATTTCAAGGAAGCAGCAACTGATCTTACACCTTTGGAGCATGAATTTGTCAAGCTTCGTGATGATTTGAGCCAAGTTGCTGTAGAAAACTCAAAAACAAGATGCACAGCCTGGGGGATTGATGTGGACAGAAGAATTAGGCGACGTCGGAAGATGCCAGATGAACTGGCAAGAAATGCAGGACTTTCAGCAGAAGAAGAAATTGTGCGCGTTATGAAGAGCGTATTTTATCGACTTCAACAGGAGATGTCAACACGATTTTACGACTAAAAGACCTGAACACAAAATTTGGATTTCTGCTGGACGTCAAAACTCTTCTATCCGACACAGATGTCGATGCAATTCGTCGAAATTGCACAGATTTTGGAAATTTCTATGACACCGACATCAATGGCCACGAACTTTTCACAGAAATTGGTGATTGCAAAATGCTGCTCAGTAATCGGAATGAAGTTCTACCAGAAACTCCTTTGGATCTTCTTGGTTTTATTGTGTTTTATGGAGACGACATATTTCCGAATTTGCGAATTTCACTGCAAATTTTTATTAACAATAACAGTTTCAATTGCAAGCTGTGAGCGGTCGTTCAGCAAATTGAAACTTATTTAGTCGTATTTGCGTGCTTCAATGGGACAAGATCGTCTCAGCGATCTTGCTCTTCTTAGCGTTGAAAGATAAACATAGGAAAAAACAGATTTTGATTACGTGATTGACCAGTTTGCGACAGTGAAATCAAGAAAAATTAATCTTTTGTAGACTGTCAACCAGTCTACGACAGTGACTGAGTGAGCCATGTAATATCATTTCTATAAATTTGCTTCTTTAAATACAATGTTTCATTAAAATTTAAATTGTTATTCCTTATTCGATGTAATAGGAAAATGTGATTAAGGGGGGGGGGGGCGCCAATTTTATAGTTCGTCCCCGGGCGCAAAATATCCTAGCTACGCCTCTGCTCGTACCTCTGAGTAGTTGTCTCTCTTTGAGAGTGAGCAGATACTCTGTTGTGTTACAAGTTAAAGTGATTGTTAAATGGCTGTTAGTATTTTTCAAGGCCTCTCGTCCATTTTTACTCGACCCAATCTAGACATTCATGTAGGATTCTCCAGTGTATTGAGGCTCAGGCAAAGCTTTTTAAATCTTTTATATTAAGTTCGCTTGCTTGCTTGCGTGCTTGCGTGCTTGCTTGCTTGCTTACGACCGTGCAAATCTTTCGGTCGTTTTTAACCCACTTCCCGTGATCCAATCGAGCTGACATTTTCCACACAGACTCGTTGTGTGTCACAATTAATTTTCGTGAAAATTTTTTTCCAAAATTTTACACTGTTTAGGGAAAACAAATTAAATATTTAATTACCAATTGTTTAATACTGGCAGACAATCATCTGACCCATAGGTGGCAGCCATCTCAAGCCAGAGGACGAGAAGACTCTAGCCGCCACGCATATAAAGGATTTATAGTGAAAAACTTTGTTTTTACGGGTTTACTTGTTTTCTTACTATGCGTGCAAATAGGTTTTTATTGGTGTCAGCAAATGATTTTGGCAATTCGTTCAAGTTGTATTTGTTTACTAATATTTGTCAAATTAAATCAAATGTATGGTTGATTGTGTGGCACAGTGTGACAATTTCATGCTTGTGCTATTAATTTTTTTTTTATCCTTTATATTAAGTTCACTTGCTTGCTTGCTTGCGCGCTTACGACCGTGCAAATCTTTCGGTCGTTTTTTAACCCACTTCCCGTGATCCAATCGAGCTGACATTTTGCACACAGACTCGTTGTGCGTGACAATTTATTTTCGTGAACATTTTTTTCCAAAATTTTCCACTTTTTAGGAAAATGTTTTTTTCATATTTAATTTAAAATACCAATGTGATAAAAATTAAACTCTTACTCAAGAAAAACAGAAATGAATAATACAATAAAACCGATGCCACGCATATAAAGGATTTATAGTGAAAAACTTGGTTTTTACGGTTTAATTTTTTTTATATCACAGGACTAGGGTTTGCATGAATAAAAAAACAAACCCAAGTTTGAATCAGGTGGTAAACATGCAATAGCTTTGGCACCACCATCGGGCCCCCAAGCAATGTTAAAGTTGTTTTGGAATGCCACATGCACAGTTGTCAGATGAGATTAACACAAAGCATTGTTTGCCGATAAATACAGTGAAGGTGCAATGCATCCGTTGTCTCGTTTGTGGGAGTTGTTACTTAATTTCTAGCCCTGACAGATGTGGCGCTTGAATGATTAGATTGAAATAGATAAGAGTGAACCGTAATATCCTACGCATATTACTCGTACGGCATAGGCACAATGTTTTCATCGAAACAGTGATTGCATTACAGATATATTGCAAACACCGTCATCATTTGATCACAATGATGCGGCTCCATAACCGACTTGAAAACCTTCAGCGGATAAGATGGACATTGTTATCACTGTGTGGAATCCATTTAAGTCCGCAGCCCATTACGTCTTCCAAATCATAGGACATATGATAGGTGTGTGATTCATGCTTGTTCATTACACGCGCATAAACAGTTGTAGCGTGAAACCGAGAGTGAGGGGGGCTAATGGAAGTGTATGGAAATAAAACACCGACTCCTTTCAGACGCAACAACGGCGACGTGAAACGCTTTCAAATTTCACATTGCCCATGTGCAGCAAATGAAGGGTAATTGTATATCGTAAGCACACAAGTGTACCACCCCCTAATAAGTCAGTCGGTTACTCGTGCAAGCAGGGAATTAAAAACCTCTCGCTTCGCCCCAGCTGCATTACACACATCCACTTACGCCGATAGATGCCAAGATAGACTTGTCAATAACTTAATGATTTTTTAAACGTTAATGTTGTTTAATCAAGCATGCAATTTAGCGTATTATAATAATACTCATTATACATGCAGGCTTCTCGGTGCAAAGGAAGGACGTCTGGTTTACTTACCCTGAGGGGGTGGCATGTTCTTCTCAAGCAATTCTTCAAATCTTGATAATTGTATTTTTTCTGATTCAGGGCCCTGTATCGCACTGGCTCATTTCATTGCGTCCTGCCTGTATTTAACTTAAGCACTGCGGGCATGCGTGGTGTGCACCGTAATCCGTAGTGTCGGAACGATAAATAAGACGTTTCGTACATTTATGTCTTCATCCAGGTGTAATAAACGACTGGACCACGATGTCTGGCTCAGTGTCCTTTATTCGGTTCGTGCTGTACACCCACACGGCTGTCTTTACTCTGTAGCTTCTCCACGGTGCTGACTCCAATGTCGGCCCGAACCACAACAGCAGCTCCGCTGCTGTTTCTCTCACACAGCCCCCCTTGGCTGTACTCGCTGCAACTCCTCTCCCTCCGCAGCTCTGACAGCCTCTTGCTGTCTCTCTCTCTCTCCGCAGCTCCTCCTGGCAGCCACACCGCTGCCTCTAACACGCAGCCCTCTCTCTCTCTCTCTCCGCAGCTCCTCCTGGCAGCCACACCGCTGCCTCTAACACGCAGCCCTTCTGGCTGTCTCCTCTGCAGCTGCACACCACTCCGCAGCTTCCTCTTATCTTCGGGGTTGGCTCCCGATGGCCGTCGGCGCCCCCCCCTCTCCACACTCGCCCGCGTGGCCTCACTCTTTTCCGCTCACACCCCGACTGCCTTCCCCTTCCGGTTTACCCGCTTAAGGACCCGAACCTTCCCCCCACGTCACATGACTCCACCCCCCGTGACGTCACATCCGGAAGGTCGCTTACGCCCGCATTACACCACCCTCCCCCGTAGAAAAATCCCAGCCGACCTCGGCTGACCAATAGCAAATCGTAATGCGGCGAACCGAGCTTCCCCCCCTAAAGGACACTAAGCATACAATGTAACAGCAAGAACAACAACAACAACGCAATTAACATCAACGAACGTACAAAAAGCATGCAATAAATACAACTGTAAGAAAAAAATAACAAGACAACAACAATCAACGAAACGTAAGCGATTTGGAACGTGTGCGGGTCGCCGGCCCGTCCCGGACGGTCGGCGGCCCACTCGCAGAACGGGAACGCGATGAAAGTCGAGGAATGACAGGGGGTAATCCCCCTGTCGCAGCTGGAAGTCCACCGCCGTCCCGTGTCTCTAAAGAGTTAGTCTTGGGCTTGTCCTGTGACCGTGCCCGCAGCTGGGTCGGAAGGGCTGCAGGGCTCGAAGGTCCCGCAGACCTGGCAGGCGTCCTCCGAGCAGGGCCCCTCGTCCCCCGCAATGTCACGGCCGGCCTGTCTGGAACAGGTACGACAGGCGCTCTAGCAAGATCAATGGACGCAGGCAGGGGAGAGTCAGCAGCAACAGACCCCGGCAAGGCAACATTGGGGGATGACGCATCATGTAAGGGAGCAACATATGGTTTCAAGCGCGACGTATGCACAACCCAGCGACGAGACCCAATCTGGACGCGTGCTGACTGTGGGTTGGGAACCGCAATGAGGCGTACGGGACCATGCCAGGGTTTGTGCAATTTCGGCGAGGTCCCCGGACGTACCTGTGGACAATGAAGCCAGGCTAGGTCCCCAACCTTCCAAGGGCACTCCCCCTCAGACCGTCGCGCATATCGCTCGTTCCGGGCCTGGGCTTTGGCCGTAGCCATGCGGGCATTCTCCCGCGCCTCCGTGACTCGGCGAACCGTGTCCTGAATGTATTCAGGAAGTGGTTCACGAGGTCCCTTCACCCCAGTTCCCAATTGCACATCCACCGGCGGCACGTTTTCCCGACCATACATAAGGTAAAACGGCGAATATCCTGTAGCCGCATGAGGCGTCATCCTGTACGCCGAAAGCACCCCGGGGATGTGCAGATCCCAATCTGATTGTTGTTCACTCACAGTATGGCAAAGCATGGCAGACAATGTCCTGTTCAGCCGTTCAACCATACCATCCGTCTGCGGATGGTATGGGGATGTCCGTACTTTCTTAATCCCAAGGCCCGCGCACACTTCCGCCAATAATTTAGAAGAGAAATTCCTGCCCTGGTCCGTGAGGAGTCTCTCAGGCGCCCCCTTATCCATAATATACCCAAACAAAAAGGCGTCGGTAATGGCCGCGGCCGACTGATTGGGCAACGGCCAGGCCATCGGCCAACGGGAGAGGTACTCAACCCCTACCAGCAAATATTTATTACCCCTCGCCGATGGTGGAAAAGGCCCCAATATGTCCAGTGCCACCAATTCATTGACTCGAGACACCTGAATCGACTGGAGAGGCGGCACGTAAGGATGTTTCGGCGGCTTACGTCGTGCACACGCAGGGCACGCGCGCACGTGCCCTACGACATCTGTCGCCATGCCGTGCCAAAAATAATGACGTTGCAACGTCAACAAGGTCTTCTGCACCCCTAAATGTAAGAGAGTGTCACAATGGAGGGTTCTAATCAACTCGAATCGCAAGGACGTTGGTACCACCAGGCGCCAACGTTCCTGGGAACCCCTCCCGCCACATAAGCAGACCATCTCGGAGAGCGGTTTGCGGCCCCACAGCCGTACTCGGACTCCCATTGTCCTTAGCAGACCGCTTCCGCAAGGACACCAATGACTCATCCATCATCTGTTCCCGGATCCAGACAGACCGCGGCAGATTCAAAACCCCGTCAGCCGGTCCCGGTTCCATCGGAGTGTCCGACTTCTCGACGGCCAACGTAAGCGGCTGAGGGGGGTTTGGAATCGGCGAACACCTATGCGTCCCCGACTCACATTTACAAGGGGCGCGCCGCGGTAATCTGGAAAGTGCGTCAGCGTTCGCATGGCGCACTCCCTTCCGATGTTGAATTTGGAAGGAAAATTCCTGTAGCGTGTCCAACCAACGTGCCAACTGTCCGGATGGCTGGTCAATTTTAAGGGCATATTGCAAGGCCGCATGATCCGTACGCACAATAAAAGAACGACCGTAGAGGTATGGTCGAAATTGCCGTAGGAAAAAAACAACCGCCAATAGTTCTCTGCGAGTGACACAGTAGCGGGTTTCCGCAGGAGACAAGACTCGGCTACCATACGCCACGACACGCTCTACACCCCCTTTAGACTGTGATAACACCGCCCCAATACCTGTGTCACTCGCGTCCGTATCAAGAATGAATGGGTGATCGAAATCGGATAATCCAATGTTGGGGCCGTGGCCAATAGATCACGCAGACTCCGAAAGGCCGCCTCCTCCGGCTGTCCCCAAACAAACTTCCGTCCTTTACCCGTAAGGAGATGCAAGGGCCTCGCAATCGTCGCAAAACCCGGCACAAATCTTCGGTAATACGAGGCAAATCCCAAAAACCGCCGAACATCCCCCACGGTGGCCGGAGTCGGCCAATCCCGACGCACGCCGTCTTTTCCGGATCCGTGGACACTCCCTCAGCACTCACAATGTGCCCCAAATAGCGGACGGACCGTTGCAGTAGGTGACATTTCTTTGGTTTGAATTTCAATTTGGCAGAACGCATCCTCGTGAACACTGTCTCCAGCCGCGTCAAATGTTCATCAAATGTGCGGCTGAAGACAATGATATCGTCCAAATATATAAGACATGTCTCCCACTGCAACCCCGTCAAAACGAGCTCCATCAATCTTTGAAATGTAGCAGGGGCCGCATTCAATCCCATCGGGAGACAGTTGAATTGAAATAACCCCTGCGGCGTACGGAATGCGGTTTTCTCCCGTGAGGACTCGTCAAGGGGAAGCTGCCAAAATCCCGAAGAGAGGTCCAGTGTGGAAAAGAACTTAGCCCCCGACAATGCGTCGAGGGAGTCATCCATACGCGGCAGGGGGTACGCATCTGCCACCGATATCTTATTCAATTTGCGGAAATCAACACAAAATCGCAATTTGCCATCCTTCTCTTAACCAAGACGACTGGAGCGCCCCATGGGCTGTTAGATGGCGATATAATGTCCGCAGCCAACATGTCTTCCACTGCCCCCCGTACGTGTTCTCGCTCCGCAGGACTCATCCGATGCGAATTTAATCGAATAGGGGCAGCATCGCCCGTCTCAATGTGATGGTAAAGCAACGAAGTGCGGCCCAAATCCAAATCATCGGAGCTGAACACATCGGAATATGTCAACAACAATTTACGCAGCGCACCACGTTGCTCCATGGACAGGGAAGAATTTTCGTCACATAAATGAGCAACCCAACGATCATCCGAACTCCTTGGCTCGGAAACCCCAGCAACAACTCCCCGGCTATGTGGACAATCATGGGTCGCAAACGCCGTAGTGGCATGTGCCACAACCGTACCGGCCGGGACACGGACGTTTTCTCCCCCCGCATTAAGCACCTGTAAAAACGGTAATTGATCCGGCCGGACGATGGTCTGTGCCCCCACTAACGCCAACCCGGTTGTTATCGGCGGCGGACGGTGACAACAAGACCCCTACTGCTCCTAGCCGATCAGGCAGGGGCTTCCGATACCGCAAGGGTATAAGCATCTGTGTACCAGGTGGGATGTCCACAGATGTGACGGACAGCGCCTGCACTTGTACGGCCGAAGCAGGTCGCCCCCAGGGCGACGGCAGAAACGAGATTTGACGGCCCCCCGGCAGTTCAATACAATTCTCATTGATTTTGATCAAAATGGGCATCTTAGCCAAAAAATCGGTGCCTAACAAACAAGGAACCGCCAAAGATCTCGATATCAACACAACACCCGAGGCCGACACATCCCCAATAGATATCTTAGCATCCACCTGACCCACGATACCCATGCTACCCCCGTTCGCAGCGACGCACCTGACCCATAAACCGGACGCACAGCCCCCGGCGGGATGCCCAACAGATGAAAAATGACATCCGAAATAATAGTCGCAGACGCGCCGGAGTCGACCAAAATGCGTACGTCCACCCCTTGTATAGACCCCGGTACAGTGGACGAGCCCGTAGCGGCCGCGACGACTCTCCGTGCCAACTTGCGCCATTGCGTGACCGAGCGACAAGGCCCCGTCGAAGGGCATGCTTTAACCACAACGTTAGGATGGCGCAACGACGGTGATGGGTGAGGTGTAAAGCCTTGCCGAGTGTCTGGTGCGTGCCGACATGCCTGTTTCGGAGGATCTTTAGCCGACTTGACCGGTGCCGAGGCCCTCCTGCTGCGGCGGAGCCGGGAAGCGGGCCCAGCAGTCTCTGGCGTAGTGGCCCCTACGCCCGCAGCGGAAACATTCGGCCTCGTTGCGCCGAAGCGCAGGCCTCGCCTCCTGACGGCCCCGTTCTGGTAGCGCCGCGCGCGGTCTCGGCCCGCCGCGTCCCGTCCATGGAGCGGAGGCAGCCGTCAGTTGTTGAGGGCCCCGGTCATCCGGAACATAGACAGCCTGCGCAGGGTTCCACCCCAGCGCATCCCCTTCTTTGACGGGCCCCCCCGTCCACGCCGTCACTTGTTTCCAGCGACGGAGGTTGAATTGCGCATCGAGACACTTAGCAGCCGTCCGGGAAGTTAGCTTCTCATGCCCACACACAGGCATGGGGATCCCTAGATCCCGAGACAGCTCCAACATTTTCCCTAATATGAGAGGCTCGAGCAGGTCCTGTGGCGTCTCAGGATAAGCTGCCATGGCCAGCTCCAGCACCGCACCCCTGAACGCCACGGGCGACTCCTCTGGTGCTCGTTGTCGTTGAGCGAATCGCCGATGCGCATCATCTGGTGGCTCATAAGCATCGGCCATTTCTTGAAAAACACCACATAAAGTTGCCTTCTTATCGGTCGTTATGGAACGGAAGAATCGGACAGATTCGTCGTCCAGGAGAGTCGGCAACACCTCCAAAGCCTCCGCATCGGTCCATCTTGCTGTGCGTACCGCCGCCAAGAAGCGGCAGGCGAACGCGCTCCAGTCCCCACCGACGGAAAATTCTTTAACCGTTGTAAGGCGGCGACTCCGACTCCTCTTCCCGCCGTCTTCCAATGGTGGTGGTTGTGATGGCAAATTCAAAATGGCGTCGGCCCGCGGCGTGGCCAAGATGGCGGTTTGGCGCCACGGAGCGCAAAATGGCGGCCTCTTGCCGCGTGGGCAATGGCGGCGGCAGGACAGGCAACGTGGCGGCCCGCGGAGCACCAATTGCATCATCCATCGTCCCCTGGGCGCGACGAGATGGCATAGATGCGCCAGGACGTCCTTAAGTGCCTCCAGTTGTACCGCCATCGCTTGCCATCGTTGATCGCGTCTGATGATGTCGACGGACCCGCCACCGCGCCAACATCCTCCACTCCCGTTCCCGTGGTCGCCTCAGCCGGGCTCTCCTCCACCACCCCAACAGGATCCGTGGTTGGAGGGAGTTCGTCGTCGTCGGACGAAGAAGCCGATGCAGGCGCCGGATTAACTTTCTTCCTCACTTGTTTCGACATGCCGTTGCACTTCCGACACCAGTGTAATAAACGTACTGGACCACGATGTCTGGCTCAGTGTCCTTTATTCGGTTCGTGCTGTACACCCACACGGCTGTCTTTACTCTGTAGCTTCTCCACGGTGCTGACTCCAATGTCGGCCCGAACCACAACAGCAGCTCCGCTGCTGTTTCTCTCACACAGCCCCCCTTGGCTGTACTCGCTGCAACTCCTCTCCCTCCGCAGCTCTGACAGCCTCTTGCTGTCTCTCTCTCTCTCCGCAGCTCCTCCTGGCAGCCACACCGCTGCCTCTAACACGCAGCCCTCTCTCTCTCTCTCTCCGCAGCTCCTCCTGGCAGCCACACCGCTGCCTCTAACACGCAGCCCTTCTGGCTGTCCTCCTCTGCAGCTGCACACCACTCCGCAGCTTCCTCTTATCTTCGGGGTTGGCTCCCGATGGCCGTCGGCGCCCCCCCCCTCTCCACACTCGCCCGCGTGGCCTCACTCTTTTCCGCTCACACCCCCGACTGCCTTCCCCTTCCGGTTTACCCGCTTAAGGACCCGAACCTTCCCCCCACGTCACATGACTCCACCCCCCGTGACGTCACATCCGGAAGGTCGCTTACGCCCGCATTACACAGGGAAAGCCTGTCATTGTTTGAAGAGGTTACTGCTTGTGATATATCTCCTGTGTTTAGTGCCGTAGAAGGCTATTGCATTCATGGATAAGCCACATACGCACGAGTTAATGACAATCACATGCTGATATGCCGACAACATAATTGTTATAGAGCATAAAATCTGAACG